>NC_084830.1:102090208-104709374 GCF_033115175.1 Lepus europaeus
AATGTTATCTATACAAAGAGAAATATCATGTTTGTTTGCCACAGTTCCTCTAGCTCTCTCCCTAGAAAATATGAATGTGAAGAGCTGGTGTCTCCATGTGGAACCAATTAGTGTTTCCTAGTACAAAATTAAATGCTCCCTGATAAAAAAAAATATTCAAAACATTAAAGACCATCGATAATATCCAGAAAACACAAACACAGAGGCTGTCGCAATATCTGGAATTGAGTTAGCCAAAACACAAGCGGATATTTCTGGTTTCATCCAGGCATATCCGGACAAAGTCGTGTGGCATTCATATGCAATGGACTGAGAAAATCACAGTAAAAAATCTTTTGGAGTAAAGCCAAATCTTTTGGTTAGGCAAGTGCATAAAATGTCATTTATACAAACAGAAATATCAGGTTTCTTTGCAGCAGTTCCTCTTGCTTTTTCCCTGGAAAATACGAATGTGTAAAGCTGGGGTCTCCATGTGGAACCAATTACTGTTTCCAAGCACAATTTAAATGTTCCCTGATAAAATACATTCAAAAGAATAAAGTCTATCAATAATATCTGGAAAACACAAACACAGAGGCTGTAGGAATATCTGGGATTGAGTTAGCCAAAACAGAATCTGATATTTCGGGTTTCATACAGTCATATCCGGACAAAGTGGTGTGGAATTCATATGCAATGGACGGAGAAAAATCACAGTAAAATTCTATTGGAGAAAATCAACGTATTTTCGTTAGGCAAGTGCATAAATTGTCATCCATATAAACAGAAATATCATGTTTGCCGCATTTCCTCTAGCTTTCTCCCTAGAAAATATGAATGTGTAGAGCTGCTGTCTCCCTGTTGAAGCAATTAGCACTTCCAAGCAGAAAATTAAATGTTCCCTGATAAAAAACATTCAAAACAATAAAGTCCGTCGATAATATCCGGAAAACACAAACACAGAGGCTGTCGCAATATCTGGGATTGAGTAAGGCAAAACACAAGCGGGTATTTCTGGTTTCATCCAGTCATATCCGGACAAAGTTGTGTGGAATTCATATGCAATCGACCGAGAAAATCACAGTAAAAATGGTTTTGGAGAAAAGCAAAGTCTTTTCGTTAGGCAAGTGCATAAAAAGTCATCTATAGAAAGAGAAACATCATGTTTGTTTGCCGAAATTCCTCCAGCATTTTCCCTATAATATACGAATGTGTAGAGTTGGTGTCTCCATGTGGAACCAATTGGTGTTTCCAAGTACAAAATTAAATGTTCCCTGATAAAAAGCATTCAAAACAAAAAAGTCCATCGATAATATCCAGAAAACAAACACAGAGGCTGTCACAATATTTGGGATTGAGTTAGGCATAACACAACCGGATACATACGGTTTCCTCCAGTCATATCCGGACAAAGTTCTGTAGAATTCATATGCAATGGACCGAGAAAATCCCAGTAAACCTGGTAGTGGGAAAAAGCAACGTCTGTTCCTAAGGGAAATGCATAAAATGTCAGCCTTGCAAACAGAAATATCATGTGTGTTTGCCGCAGTTTCTAAGGCTATCTCCCGAGAAAATGCGAATTTGTAGAGCTGGTGTCTCCATGTGGAACCAATTAGTGTTTCCAAGCACAAAATTAAATATTCCCTGATAAAAAACATTCAAAACAATGAAGTATATCGATAATATCCGGAAAACCCAAACACAGAGGCTTTCGCAATATATGGGATTGAGATAGCGAAAACAGAAGAGCATATTTCTGGATTCATCGAGTAATATACAGACAGAGTGGTGTGGAAATCGTATGCAATGGACAGAGAAAATCACAGTAAAAGTTCTTTAGGGAAAAGCAAAATCTTTTTGTTAGGCAAGTGCATAAAATGTCATGTATACAGAGAGAAATATTAGGTTTGTTTGCCGCAGTTCCTCTAGCTTTCTGCCTAGAAAATACGAATGTGTACAGCTAGTGTCTCCATGTTGAACCAATTAGCATTTCCAAGCACAAAATTAAATGTTCCCTGATTAAAAAAAAACACATTCAAAACAATAAAGTCCATCAATAATATCCAGAAAACACAAACACATAGGCTGTATCAATATCTGGGATTAAATAGCCAAAACACAAGTGGATATTTCTGGTTTCATCCAGTCATATCCAGAGAAAGTGGTGTGGCATTTGTATGCAAATGACCGAGAAAACCACAGTAAAAATGGTTTTGGATTAAAGCAAAATCTTTTTGTTAGGCAAGTACATAAAATGTCATGTATACAAACAGAAATATCATGTTTGTTTGACGCAGTTCCTCTAGGTATCTCCCTAGAAAATACGAATGTGTAGAGCAGGTGTCTCCATGTGGAACCAATTATTGTTTCAAAGCACAAAATTAAATGTTCATTGATAAAACACATTCAAAACAATAAAGTCTGTTTATAATATCCGAAAACAAACACAGAGCCCATAGCAATATCTGGGATGGAGTCAGCCAAAACACAACTGGATATTTCTGGTTTCATCCAGGCATATCTGGACATAGTGGTGTGGAATTAGTATGCAATGGACCGAGAAAATCACAGTAAGAATGACATTGGAGAAAAGCAACGTCTTTTCGTAAGAAAACTCAATAATATGTCATATATACAAACAGAAATATCATGTTTGTTTGCCACAGTTCCTCTAGCTTTCTCCCTAGAAAATACAAATGTGTAGAGCTGGTGTCTCCAGGTGGAACCAATTAGTGTTCCCAAGCACAAAATTAAATGTTCCCTGATAAAAAACATTCAAAAAAATAAGGTGCGTCGATAACATTCGGAAACACAAACACAGAGGCTGTAGCAATATCTGGGATTGAGTTAGCCAAAACACAAGCGGTTATTTCTGGTTTTATCCAGTCATATCCGCACAAAGTGGTGTTGCATTCGTATGCAATGGACCGAGAAAATCACAGCAAAAATGATTTTGGAGAAAAGCAAAGTCTTTTCATTATTCAAGTGCATAAAATGTCATGTATACAAACAGAAATATCATGTTTGCCACTGTTCGTCTAGATTTCTCAATAGAAAATACGAATGTGTAGAGCTGGAGTCTCCATGTGGAACCAATTAGTGTTTCCAAGCACAAAATTAAATGTTCCCTGATAAAAAACATACAAAACAAAATAGTCCATCGATAATATTCAGAAAACAAACACAGAAGCCTCGCATATTTGGGATTGAGTTAGCCAAAACACAACTGTATATTTTTGGTTTCTTAGAGTCATATCCGGACAAAGTATTGTGGAATTCGTATGCAATGGACACAGACAATTACATTAAAAAAGATTTTGGAGAAAAGCAACGTCTTTCGTTAGGCAAGTGCATAAAATGTCATCTATACAAACAGAAATATCATGTTTGTTTGCCGCAGTTCCTCTAGCATTCTCCATAGAAAATATGAATGTGTAGAGCTGGTGTCTCCATGTGGAACCAATTAGTGTTTCCAAGCACAAAATTAAATGCGGCTTGATAAAAAAAAACTTTCAAGACAATAAATTCCGTGGATAATATCGGGAAAACACAAAAACAGAGGCTGTAGCAATATCTGGCATTGAGTTAGGCAAAACACAACCGGATATTTCTGGTTTCATCCAGTTATATCTGGAGAAAGTTTTGTGGAATTTGTATGAAAAGGAAAGAGAAAATCACAGTAAAATGGACACAGACAATCACATTAAAAAAGATTTTGTAGAAAAGCAACATCTTTCATTAGGCAAGTGCATAAAATGTAATCTATACAAACAGAAATATTATGTTTGTTTCCTACAATTCCTCTAGATTTCTCCCTAGAAAATACAAATGTGTAGAGCTAGTGTCTCCATGTGGAACCAGTTAGCATTTCAAAGCACAAAATTAAATGTTCCTTGATTAAAAACATTCAAAACAATAAAGTCCATCAATAATATCTGGAAAACACAAACACAGAAGCTGTAGCAATATCTGAGATTGAGTTAGCCAAAACACAAGCGCATATTTCTGGTTTCATCCAGCCATATCCGGACAAAGTGTTGTGGAATTCCTATGTAATGGACCAATGAAACCACAGTAAAAATGGTTCTGGAGAAAAGCAACGTCTTTTTGTTAGGCAATGCATAAAATGTCATATATACAAACAGAAATATCATGTTTGTTTGCCGCAGTTCCTCTAGCATTCTCCTAGAAAATACGAATGTGTAGAGTAGGTGTCTCCATGTGGAACCAATTAGTGTTTCCAGGCACAAAATTAAATGTTCCTTGATAGAAAACATTCAAAACAATAAAGTCCGTCGATAATATCAAGAAAACACAAACACAGAGGCTGTCGCAATATATGGGATTGAGTTAGCAACAACACAAGCGGATATTTCTGGTTTCATCGACTCATATCCGGACAAAGTTGTGTGGAATTTGTATGCAATACACCGAGAAAATGACAGGAAAAATGGTTTTGGAGAAAAGCAAAGCCTTTTCATTAGTTAAGTGCATAAAATGTCATCTATGCCAACAGAAACATCATGTTTGTTTGCTGCAGTTCCTCTAGCATTCTCCCTAGAAAATAGGAATGTGTGGAGCTGGTGTCTCCATGTGGAACCAACTCGTGTTTCCAAGCACAAAATTAAATGTTCCTTGAAAAAACACATTCAAAACAATAAAGTTCATCAATAATATCTGGAAAATCAAACACAGAGGCTGTAGCAATATCTGGGATTGAGTTAGCCAAAACACAACTAGATATTTCTGGTTCCATCCAGTCATATCCAGACAAAGTGATTTGGAATAGTATGCAATGAACCGAGAAAATCACATTAAAAATTCTTGTGGAGAAAAGCAAAGTCTTTTCGTTAGTCAAGTGCGTAAAATGTCATCTAAACAAACAGAAATATCATGTTTGTTTGTTGCAGTTGCTCTAGCATTCTCCCTAGAAAATAGGAATGTATAGAGCTGGTATCTCCATGTGGAACCAATTAGTGTTTCCAAGCACAAAATTAAATGTTCTCTGAAAAAAAACATTCAAAACAATAAAGTCCATCGATAATATCCAGAAAACAAGCACAGAGTTTGTAGAAATATCTGTGATTAAGTTAGACAATACACAACCGGATATTTCTGGTTTCATCCAGTCATATCCGGACAAACTTGTGTGGAATTCGTATGTAATGGACTGAGAAAATCACAGTAAAAATGGTATTGGAGAAAAGGATAATCGTTTCGATAGGCAAGTGCATAAAATGTCATGTATACAAACAGAAATAAGTTTCTTAGTCCCAGTTCCTCTAGTTTTCTCCCTTGAAAATAAGAATGTGTAGAGGTGGTGTTTCCATGTGGAACCAATTAGTGTTTCCAAGCACAAAATTAATTGTTCCTAGATAAAAAACTTTCAAAACTATAAAGTCTGGATAATATCTGGAAAACACAAACACAGAGGCTGTAGCAATATCTCGGAATGAGTAAGCCAAACAAAACCGGATATTTCTGGTTTCATGCAGTCTTATCCGGACAAAGTGTTGTGGCATTCGTATGCAATGGACCGAGAAAATCACATTAAAAATGGGCATGGAGAAAAGCAACGTCTTTTTGTTAGGCAAGTGCATAAAATGTCATCTATACAAACAGAAATATCATCATTTTTTCCGCAGTTCCTCTAGCTTTCTCCCTAGAAAATAAGAATGTGTAGAGTTGGTGTCTGCATGTGGAACCAATTAGCATTTTGAAGCAGAAAATTAAATGTTCCCTGATAAAAAAACATTCAAAACAATAAAGTCCATAAATAATATCCAGGAAAAAAACACAGAGGCCGTAGCAATAATTGGGATTGAGTTAGGAAAAACACAAGCGGATATTTCTGGTTTCCTCCAGTAATATCCAGGCAAAATTTTGTGGAATTTGTATGAAATAGAACGAGAAAATTACAGGAAAAATGGTTTTGGAGAAAAGCAAAGTACTTTCGTTAGGCAAGTGCATAAAATGTCATCTATACAAACAGAAATATCATGTTTGTTTGCCGCAGTTCCTATAGCTTTCTCCCTAGAAAATATAAATATGTAGAGTTGGTGTCTCCATGTGGAACCAATTAGCATTTTGAAGCAGAAAATTAAATGTTCCCTGATAAAAAAACATTCAAAACAATAAAGTCCATTGGTAATATCCAGAAAAAGCAAACACAGAGGCTGTAGCCACATCTGGCATTGAGTTAGCCAAAACACAATCGGATATCTCTGGTTTCCTTCAGTCATATCTGGACAAAGTTTTGTGGAATTCGTATGAAACGGAAAGAGAAAATCACAGTAAAAATAGTTTTGGACATAAGCAAAGTCTTTTCATAAGGCAACTGCATAAAATGTCATGTATACAAACAGAAATATCATGTTTATTTGCTGCAGTTCCTCTAGCTGTCTCCCTAGAAAATATGAATGTGTAGAACTGGTATCTCCATATGGAATAGATGTGTGTTTCCAAGCGGAAAATTAAATGTTCCCTGATTAAAAAAACATTCAAAACAATAATCCGTGGATAATATTTGGAAAACACAAACACAGAGGCTGCAGCAATATCTGGCATTGAGTTAGCCAAAACACAAGCGGATATTTCTGGGTTCATGCAGTCATATCCGGACCAAGTTATGTGGAATTCGTATGCAATGGACTGAGAAAATCACAGTAAAAATGGTTTTGGACATAAGCAAAGTCTTTTCATAAGGCAACTGCATAAAATCTCACATATACAACAGAAACGTTTCAAAGCACAAATTTAAATGCTCCCTGAAAAAAACATTCAAAACAATAAAGTCCATCGATAATATCCAGAAAACAAACACAGAGGCTGTCGCAATATTTGAGATTGAGTTAGGCAAAACACAATTGTATATTTCTGCTTTCCTCCAGTCATATCCGGAATAAGTTTTGTGAAATTCGTATGAAATGGACCGAGAAAATCACAGTAAAAATGGTTTTGGACATAAGCAAAGTCTTTTCGTTAGGCAAGTGCATAAAATATCATCTATACAAACAGAAATATCATGTTTGTTTTCGGCAGTTACTCTAGCTTTCTCCCTAGAAAATACAAGTGTGTCGAGCTGGTGTCACCATGTGGAACCAATTAGTGTTTCCAAGCAGAAAATTCAATGTTCCCTGATAAAAAACATTCAAAACAATAAAGTCCATCGATAATATACAGAAAACACAAACACAGAGGCTGTCGCAATATCTGGGATTGAGTTAGCCAAAACAAAACTGGATATTTCTGGTTGCATCCAGTCATATCTGGACAAAATTGTGTTGCATTCGTACGCAATGGACCGAGATAATCACAGTAAAAATTCTTTTGGAGAAAAGCAAAATCTTTTCGTTAGGCAAGTGCATAAAATATCATGTATACAAACAGAAATATCATGTTTGTTTGCTGCAGTTTCTCTTTCTCCCTAGAAAATACGAATGTGTAGAACTGGTGTCTCCATGTGGAACCAATTAGTATTTCCTAGCACAAAATTAAATGTTCCTTGATAAAAAACATTCAAAACAATAAAGTCCGTCAATAATATCAAGAAAACACAAACACAGAGCCTGTCGTAATATATGGGATTGAGTTAGCCAAAACACAAGCGGATATTTCTGGTTTCATCCACTCATATCCGGACAAAGTTGTTGGAATTTGTATGCAATGCACCAAGAAAATGACAGTAAAAATGGTTTTGGGGAAAAAGCAAAGTCTTTTCGTTACGCAAGTGCATAAAATGTCATCTATGGCAACAGAAATATCATGTTTGTTTGCCGCAGTTCCTCTAGCTTTCTCCCTAGAAAATAAGAAGGTGTAGGGCTGCTGTCTCCATGTGGAACCAATTAGTGTTTCCTAACACAAATTAAATGTTCCTTGATAAAAAACATTCAAAACAATAGAGTCTGTCTATAATATCCGGAAAACACAAACACAGAGGCTGTAGGAATATCTGGGATTGAGTTAGCCAAAACACAACCGGATATTTCTGGTTCCATCCAGTCATATCTGCACAAAGTTTTGTGGAATTCGTAAGCAATGGACCGATGAAATCACAGCAAATATTCTTTTGGAGAAAAGCAAAGTCTTTTCATTAGGCAAGTGCATAAAATGTCATCTATACAAACAGAAATGTCATGTTTGTTTGCCGCAGTTCCTCTAGCTTTCTCCCTAGAAAATATGAAATTGTAGAGCTGGTGTCTCCATGTGGAACCAATTAGTGTTCTTTTTTTATTGTTAACAAACAGTGTTTATTAAGAATTCACAATAATTGTCTTACAGAACTTGCATGTGCCAAGGAATCATGGCAACAAAACTATAGAATAACATGGTGTTACATGTATAAACAAAAAGGGTGAAATATAATGCTCTGGGGAAAAAATCCCATTATAGAATAAATTACATTTTAAATCAGAATGACAAGCTTAAATGGAACATCTGGATTGTTGAGAGCTACTTGACTTTTAAAACTTACAGCCAGCAAAAGCAGGGTGACAGCCTAAAGCCAAGGAAAAAGCACTCGGACAGGACTTCTGAGACATGGTACTCACTTGGATTCTTTGGGTTCCAATCTTCTCAACCCTTTTAAAGTTGCACCAGATTATCTTTCTTGGATCTTTAGAAACACTCAAAAGTCGAACTTTCTTCTGGGTCTCGAGTGTGAGTCAAGGCGTATTTTTACTACGTTCAATAGAACAGATACCACTTTGCACTGACAGCATTGTCTCCTTTGAGAATGACTCCTGGATCTGCAGTGAGGCTTTCTCCAGCCTGTCTCACCAGTTGACACAATCCTGAAGCAAACATGCATCCTCCTCATCAGACACAAAAATGTTCAGAGGCATGTAAGGGAGTTCTTTTAATGCTGAATAATTATATGAAATGACACTGACAGATGAGCTGTTAAATCAAAGGAGCCTTTTAAATCTGTGAAAAACTTTGTTGAAATTTTATTCTACCTCCTTCCATGAATAAAGGATTATCTCAGTATATCCCCACATACTTCAGATGTTGCAAAATGTTAAATTTTGAGTTAAATTTGGGATGGAAGATGATGACAATGTCATGGAAGTGAATTTAACCCTGTCCCTGAATTGAAATTATTTACCTCTTCCAGATTTGCATTTTGTTAATGAGTCTTCAGAAAGTTCATGAAAAATGTGTTATAAAAAAACTGTGCATGGGTTTAAAAACTTTCTGCACCAAAATACACTTGTCTTTGGATTTCATTTTGCCACAAACTTTCTGAAGTATCCTTGTGCTTACCACTGGAGTCGTGTAAGAGGTTGTAACTTCAACAAGATGGCTACATTTCATGTCTTCCATTACTAAAATTTATGGCTTTCTCTTTAAACAATCTGTAAAGTAGTCCCACTAAACTCAGAGATGCAAGATTATATCTGCAGCAGTCAGATTCTGGCAGTAACTCCTGAAATTTGATAGCTCTGTTCTCTTTCCCTAGACCCCACAGCAAGTGTGGCTAAGAAACAACGGAGACCTAACACCCATCCGTGGCTCCATGGAGTCAAAACCCATGGCAGTCTAGGGCTGGCTTAGCTGGTCATCGTCTAGTCCTTTACTTCTTTTCCTGCAAACAGACGTATCAGAAACCAACACTCCCAAACTAAGCTGTGCCTTCACTGGGTTAAGATTTACCTTTATGTCCGAATTCTGCTTCTTTTTAAAATTCTGAGGCCATGCTGTCCTGTATAAAGAGCATTATGCCTTAGAGAAAAGTAGCCTTTGCTGCCAAGTTTGGGTTTTCTATGGTAAAAAGCAGAAACTGACAGAAAATTTAGAACCAAATTTACTATCCAAATTTCCCTTGGGAAACCATGTATTTCTGTGCTATCTGAATGTTAAAGTGTCTTCTTTAAAGGCTCCGTGTTTTTGTAGGCTTTTTCAAGCCCTTTTAAAGAAAGCAGAATACAAACTGAGAAATAAAAATATGGTGACAAGTGACTATAGATAATGTAGTTAAGCATACTGCATTATTTTCTACTATAACCTATAGGTTATGATGGGTCTAACAGCTTTTATGGATATGATTTTACATACAAAATAAGCTAATTTCTCTTTCGTTACTTTGAGGAATGAGACCACAGTTGTATTATTTACTATGCAGTTCCAATGCTGCTGCCTCATGTAAGTAATCTATAAAAGTGTCTATTCAGCATAGTTACTGAAAAAAACTCAACTATCCAATGTCTCTTGTATTAGTTCTTTGAAAAATATTACTTTGCCTTTCCAAATTGTATTTTTAAAAGAGGAAATTAAATCATAAATGCATCATGTGTAGATTCCTCATCTCCTGGATATTTACTTTTTTAAAAATAAAACATGTGACAAAAGAAACACATTCTGAGGCAGTATTTGTGTATATATTTAAGGTCACAGTTTTCACTAATCTAAGAGAACATATCTATACAATATTTAAAATGAAATCTAGTGAAACCCCAACTTCTCATTTGAGAATTTACTATAAAAATATTAAAATGATAATTTCTCTTTTAAATGGTACTTGTATCTGTTATAATTTGGCAAATGGATTCCTTTCCATACACATTTTTTAGATCCAAAATATACATGACTGAAGGACCATGTAACAATGTATGTGATCTGTGTAGTGACATGAAGCAATAAATATCACACAGTAAAGAATTTATCACAAACTAAACATAGTAACAAAAGAAAAAGCTTATGTACACATTACCAAGTTCTTTACAACAAATTATAGTGCATGGTTCTATCGCAGCATATTTGTACACAAAGCTTCTAATGGGAACACTGAACAAAATCTGTAGTGTAGATCTTTAATTTTGATTTAATAAAGTTTGTCCAGTATCAAATAATATCAAAAGTCTAAAAAAACAATGAGTTTTTATATCATGTTTATAAATTATTGCTTTATATACCATAAAAAACATAAGGTCAAAAGTGCAGTTTAAAAAAAAGGGGAAGTTGTTATTTTTGCTAAAAGCTAGAAAAATGTACTGTCCCATGTAAGAGGTGATGTAAAAGCTTACAGTTGCTTAGGAATTTCCCTGTAACTCATAAAACTTGGTTCTCATTTGTTATAAGATAAACCAACACAGAGCGTTAAGTAATCTTTCATAAAAATAAGAATCAATGCATATGTAACTGCAGGCCTCCCCCAAAGTGAATTCACTCTGTGTATTAGAATGAATGGGCCATCAATCAATGTGACCAAATTTGGGAAACTCCAAAGGCTAACCAGGAGTTATCTTCCTCAAATTCTTAGTCATAACTGGTAATGGTAATGGCATATACCCAGGGTTATGAAATCTTCTGGTGTAACTAAGAGAAAATATGATTAAAGGTGATAAATCACATCATCTACTGCTTCTCACAGAAAATAAGGACTAAGCATCCAGTAACAAAAAGGCAGAAGTAGAGAAATTAGTCAAGAAACAGATGGATGAAACACAACTCTGGGTCTTAATTGGTAACTAGCTGTTTTCGACACATTTACAGAACAGAGGCCTATGCTGAAGTATGTGGTACATGAACCACTTATTTTTATATAAGAAACTCAAAGGGTAAAATTGTAGGTTCATAAAACAATCAAGGTTAGAGAAAAATATGTAAAAGAAATCTTATTTTTAAGTTTATTGTGGGACCAAAATATTGACAGAGCGGTTATCAGTCAAGAGAAGTATGTCTTTTGCTAAAACTAGGAGGCAGCCTGAGCCTGGCTCAACACAACCACTCCCCCCTTCAAGTGCCATCTCACCAGTGGTGCTTGGTTTATATGACACCAAGCATCAGCATATTACTTTTTCCACTGCATACAATAAGCTCCTTTGTTGATTTAACATGTATAGACTGCCTGAGGTAATAAAGATGTCATCATTACAACAGGTTAATAGCAGATGAAGGTCATCCTTAGTTTTGACAGGGGAAGGGGTTGGCTGCCAGAAATAGCATTGGGTATTGTATAGGCTGTATACTCATGTAGTTAGTAACCCACGTGTCACCTTGAGTGGAATATTAAAAGTCGATGGATATGGATGCTTGTGCAGAATCTTCTCGTCCCCTGACATAAATTTCACAGGGAATCTCCTCCATCACTCTATCTTCTAGGGCCTGTTCAGGGCACTCATGTGCCTGTTTGAAAGTATAGCTACTTTTTTTGAAGGTGCTATTAAATGTTTTCATTGGCTGTGGTTGTGCAAAATCATTTCGGAAAGGAAGTTCCATGGAGCTGAGGTTGGTCCTGCTTTGTTTGACACTGGATGCCTGCGATCCACAGTGATGGTCGTGGATGCAGCGGGAGGCAGTGGAGGAGCGCCGCATCTTCTGGTAGCTGTCTAGCTCTTCTGACAAGTCTGCCAGGTCTGCAGAAATTTCTTTGTCCCTTAGTGAGGACAGTTCATAATGGGGAGGATCAAACACTTCCTGGAACCCTGTTTTATTAAAAGCAGTTTTGCAAGTCATGACCTTTTTTCGAGGCTGCTTCACTTGTACTAAAATAGAAATAATGAGAAGGACCAGGACAATCCTTTATGTAATGCCAATAATTGTTCCATGGGTTTTAGTGATTTGTTCAAATATTCCTGCTTTTTTCTTTTCTTAGCTTTTGGAGTAGCCTTAATTGTCCATATGCAATCAACTGCTTGGCCAGGTTTTGTTTTTTCTTCTTGTTCTACCTGACTAGAACGTACTATTCCATCAGCTCCCGAGAGCTCAAACTGGCAATCTGGAATAAATGAATATTTTGCTCGAAATCCATGTCCTTCAAGTTCTTCATCAGAACTAAACTTAATCCACATGAATCTCCCTGTTGATCTAATTAATGGAGGGCTTTTCATGCCACAGTAACGATCTATAAGAGGAGAAACCAAATGGCCCATCTCGAATTTCCAAGTGATCAAATCGACACTCAAATGATGGTTCTATATAATAACGTTCATCAAAGGTTAATTCTATTCTTTGACGTGGAGCAGCTTCCAAAATGTAGATACACTCCTTGTTTGGTGGGTATGAATCAGGATAATTTGGTGAAGCAAAATGACCTCCATTGCTGGTTCGATCCCAAATGCCACATTGGGTTGCAGGAATGTGCTTGATTCCAATATTTTGTCCATCTGGGGTCTTTTGGGCCACAGTAATCCCTTCCACTACAAATATTGTTATTAAGAACACTTTGAGGACCGAGCAGAACTGCTCCAGGGCCATGTTCCTGAGCGGCCCATTGGAGACCAGGAGAAGCACCTTGCTCTTGCAATCAGATCAGCACAGTGCACTGGCCGCAGTGTGCCAACCACGGCAGCCATAGGAGGGTGAACCAATGGCAAAGGAAGACCTTTCTCTCTGTCTCTCTCTGTCACCGTCCACTCTGCCTGTCAAAAAATACATAAATAAATAAAAAAATTAAATGTTCCCTCATAAAAAACGTTCAAAACAATAAACTCCATCGATAATATCTGGAAAACACAAACACAGAGGCTGTAGGAATATGTGGGATTGAGTTAGCCAAAACACAACTGGGTATTTCTGGTTTCAGCCAGTAATATCCGGACACAGTTGTGTGGAATTCATATGCAATGGAACAATCACAGCAAAAATGGTTTTGGAGAAAAGCAAAGTCTTGTCATTGGGCAAGTGCATAAAATGTCATGTATACAAACAGAAATATCATGTTTGTTTGCGGCAGTTGCTCTAGCTTTCTCCTTAGAAAATGTGAATGTGTAGAGCTGGTGTCTCCATGTGGAACCAATTAGCGCATCCAAGCACAAAATTAAATGTTCCCTGATTAAAAAAAACATTCAAAACAATAAACTCCATCAATAATATCCAGAAAAACACAAACACAGAGTCTGTAGGAATATCTGGGATTGAGATAGCCAAAACACAACCAGATATTTCTGATTTCATCCAGTCATATCCACAAAAAGTGGTGTGGAAATCGGATGCAATGGACCGAAATAAATCACAGTAAAAATTCTTTTGGAGAAAAGCAAAATCTTTTCGTTAGGCAAGTGCATAAAATATCATGTATATAGAGCGAAATATCATGTTTGTTTGCCGCAGTTTCTCTAGCTTTCTCCCTAGAAAACACGAATGTGTAGAGCTTGTGTCTCCTTGTGGAACCAATTAGTGTTTCTTAGCACAAAATAAAATGTTCCATTATAAAACACATTCAAAACAATAAAGTCCCTTGATAATATCCGGAAAACACAAACACAGAGGCTGTAGCAATATCTGGGATTGAGTTAGCCTAAATACAAGCGGATATTTCTGGATTCATCCAGTCATATCCGGACAAAGTTGTGTGGCATTCATATGCAATTGACCGAGAAAATCACAGTAAAAACAGTTTTGCAGAAAAGCAAAGTCTTTTAGTTAGGCAAGTGCATAAAAAGTCATCTATACAAAGAAAAATATCATGTTTGTTTACCGAAATTCCTCTACGTTTCTCCCTAGAAAAGATGAATGTGTGGAGCTGGTATCTCCATGTGGATCCAATTAGTGTTTCCAAGCACAAATTAAATGTTCCCTGAATAAAAAAAAAATTCAAAAAAATAAAGTCCGTCGATACATCCGGAAAACACCACCACAGAGGCTAGAGCAATATCTGGGATTGAATTAGCCAAAACACAAGCCGATATTTCTGGTTTCGTCCAGTCATATAATGACAAAGTTGTGTGGAACTCGTATGAAATGGACCGAGAAAATCACAGTAAAAATGGTTTTGGAGAAAAGCAACGTCTTTTCGTTAGGCAAGTGCATAAAATGTCATCTATACAAACAGAAATATCATGTTTGTTTGCCACAGTTCCTCTAGCTGTCTCCCTAGAAAATATGAATGTGTAGAGCTGGTGTCTCCATGTGGAACCAGTTAGCGTTTCCAAGCACAAAATTAAATGTTCCCTTATAAAAACCATTCAAAACAATAAAGTCCGTCGATAATATCCGGAAAAAAAAACAAACACAGAGGCTGTAGCAATATCTGGGATTGAGTTCGCGAAAACACAAGTCGATATTTCTGGTTTCATCCTGTCATATCCGGACACAGTTGTGTGGAATTCATATGCAATAGACAAACTCACAGTAAAAATGGTTTTGGAGAAAATCAAAGTGTTTTCCGTAGGCAAGTGCATAAAATGTCATCTTTACAAACAGTAATATCATGTTTGTTTCCTGCAGTTCCTCTAGGTTTCTCCCTAGAAAATAGGAATGCCTAGAGCTGTGTCACCAAGTGGAAGCAATTAGTGTTTCCAAGCCCAAAATTAAATGTTCCTTCATAAAAAAATATTCAAAACAATAAAGTCCGTCGATAATATCCGGAAAACACCAACACAGAGGCTGTAGCAATATCTGGGATTGAGTTACCCAAAACACAAGCAGATATCTCTGGTTTCATCCAGTCATATCCGTACAAAGTGGTGTGGAATTCGTACGCAATGGACCGAGAAAATCACAGTAAAATTCTTTTAGAGAAAAGCAAAGTCTTTTCGTTACGCAAGTGCATAAAATGTCATGTATACAAAGAGAAATATCATGTTTGTTTGCCACAGTTCCTCTAGCTTTCTCCCTCGAAAATAAGAATGTGAAGAGCTGGTGTCTCCATGTGAAACCAATTAGTGTTTCCAAGCACAAAATTAAATGTTCCCTGCTGGCGCTGAGGCTCACTAGGCTAATCCTCCGCCTTGGGGCGCTGCCACACCGGGTTCTAGTCCCGGTCAGGCCTCCGGATTCTGTCCCGGTCACTTCTCTTCCAGGCCAGCTCTCTGCTGTGGCCAGGGAGTGCAGTGGAGGATGGCCCAAGTGCTTGGGCCCTGCACCCCATGGGAGACCAGGAGAAGCACCTTGCTCTTGCAATCAGATCAGCACAGTGCACTGGCCGCAGCGTGCCAACCACGGCGGCCATAGGAGGGTGAACCAATGGCAAAGGAAGACTTTTCTCTCTGTCTCTCTCTGTCACCATCCACTCTGCCTGTCAAAAATACATAAATAAATAAAAAAATTAAATGTTCCCTCATAAAAAACGTTCAAAACAATAAATTCCATCGATAATATCTGGAAAGCACAAACACAGAGGCTGTAGGAATATGTGGGATTGAGTTAGCCAAAACACAACCGGGTATTTCTGGTTTCAGCCAGTAATATCCAGACAAAGTTGTGTGGAATTCGTATGCAATGGAAACAATCACAGCAAAAATGGTTTTGGAGAAAAGCAAAGTCTTGTCATTAGGCAAGTGCATAAAATGTCATGTATACAAACAGAAATATCTTGTTTGTTTGCAGCAGTTCAGGAAGCTTTCTCCCTAGGAAATACGAATGTGTAAGGCTGGTGTCTCCATGTGAAACCAATTAGCGCATCCAAGCACAAAACTGAATGTTCCTTGATAAAAAAAATTCAAAACAATAAAGTCCATCAATAATATCCGGAAAAAGACAAAAACAGAGGCTGTAGCAATATCTGGGATTGAGTTAGCCAAAACACAACCGGATATTTCTGATTTCATCCAGTCATATCCACAAAAAGTGGTGTGGAAAGCGGATGCAATGGACCGAAATGAATCACAGTAAAAATTCTTTTGGAGAAAAGCAAAATCTTTTCGTTAGGCAAGTGCATAAAATGTCATTTATAGAAACATAAATATCATGTTTGTTTGCGGCAGTTCCTCTAGCTTTCTCCCTAGAAAATACGAATGTGTAGAGCTGGTGTCTCATTGTGGAACCAATTAGTGTTTCTTAGCACAAAATAAAATGTTCCCTGACAAAAAACATTCAAAACAGTAAAGTCCATTGATAATATCCGGAAAACACAAACACAGAGGCTGTCGAAATATCTGGAATTGAGTTAGCCAAAACACGAGCGGATATTTCTGGTTTCATCCAGCCATATCCAAACAAAGTTGTGTGGAATTCGTATGCAATGGACTGAGAAAATCACTGTAAAAATTCTTTCGGAGTGAAGCAAAATCCTTATGTTAGGCAAGTCAATAAAATGTTATCTATACAAACAGAAATATCATGTTTATTTGTCACAGTCCCTCTAGCTGTCTCCCTAGAAAATATGAATGTGTAGAGCCGGTGTTTCCAAGTTGAACCAAATTGTGATTTCAAGCATAAAATTAAATGTTCCCTAAAAAAGAACATTCAAAACAATAACGTCTGTCGATAATATCCGGAAAGCACAAACACAGTAGCTGTAGCAATATCTGGAATTGAGTTAGCCAAAACAAAAGCGGATATTTCTAGTTTCATCCAGTCATATCCGGACAAAGTCGTGTGGAATGCATATGCAATGGACTGAGAAAATCACAGTCAAAATTCTTTTGGAGTAAAGCCAAATCTTTTGGTTAGGCAAGTGCATAAAATGTCATCTATAGAAAGAGAAATATCATGCTTGTTTTCCGCAGTTTCTCTAGCTTTTTCCCTAGAAAATACGAATGTGTAAAGCTGGTGTCTCCATGTGGAACCAATTACTGTTTCCAAGCACAATTTAAATGTTCCCTGATAAAAAACATAAAAAACAATAATGTCCATCGATAATATCCGGAAAACACAAACACAGAGGCTGTAGCAATATCTGGGATTGAGTTAGCCAAAACACAAGCGGATATTTCTGGTTACATCCAGTCATATCCATACAAAGTAGTGTGGAAATCGTATGCAATGGACCAAAAAAAATCACAGTAAAAATTCTTTTGGAGAATAGCAAAGTCTTTTCGTTAGGCTAGTCCATACATTGTCATATATACAGAGAGAAATATCATGTTTGTTTGCCGCAGTTCCTCTAGCTTTCTCCCTAGAAAATACGAATGTGTAGAGCTGGTGTCTCCATGTAACCAAATAGTGTTTCCAAGCACAAAATTAAATATTCCCTGATAAAAAACATTCAAAAAAATGAAATATATCGATAATATCCGGAAAACACAAACACAGAGGCTGTCGTAATATCTGGGATTGAGTTAGCAAAAACAGAAGAGGATATTTCTGGATTCATCCAGTCATATCCGGACAAAGTGGTTGGCTTCGTATGCAATGGACTGAGAAAATGATAGTTAAAATTCTTTTGGAGAAAAACAACGTCTTTTCGTTAGAAAAGTGCATAAAATGTCATCCATACAAACAGAAATATCATGTTTTTAGCCACAGTTCCTCTAGCTTTCTCCCTAGAAAATATGAATCTGTAGAGCTGGTGTCTCCATGTGGAACCAATCAGTGTTTCCAAGCACAAAATTAAATGTTCCCTGATAAAAAACATTCAAAACAATAAAGTCCATCGATAACATCCAGAAAACACAAACACAGAGGCTGTAGCTATAACTTGGATTGAGTTAGCCAAAACACACCGGATATTTCTGGTTTCATCCATTCATATCCGGACAAAGTTTTGTGGAATTCGTATGATATGGACCGAGAAAATCACAGCAAAAATGGTTTAGGATTAAAGCAAAATCTTTTCGTTAGGCAAGTACATAAAATGTCATGTAAACAAACAGAAATATCATGTTTGTTTGCCGCAGTTCCTCTAGGTTTCTCCCTAGAAAATACGAATGTGTAGAGCAGGTGTCTCCATGTGGAACCAATTATTGTTTCATAGCACAAAATTAAATGTTCATTGATAAAACACATTCAAAACAATAAAGTCTGTTTATAATACCCGAAAACAAACACAGAGCCCGTAGCAATATCTGGGATGGAGTCATCCAAAACACAACTGGATATTTCTGCTTTCATTCAGCCATATCCGGACATAGTGGTGTGGAATTAGTATGCAATGGACCGAGAAAATCACAGTAAGAATGACATTGGAGAAAAGCAACGTCTTTTCGTAAGAAAACTCAATAATATGTCATATATACAAACAGAAATATCATGTTTGTTTGCCACAGTTCCTCTAGCTTTCTCACTAGAAAATACGAATGTGTAGAGCTGGTGTCTCCATGTGGAACCAATTAGTGTTTCCAAGCACAAAATTAAATGTTCCATGTTAAAAAACATTCAAAATATAAAGTCCATCGATAACATCCAGAAAACACAAACACAGAGGCTGTAGCAATATCTGGGATGAATTTTGGCAAAATGAAACTGTATATTTCACGTTTCCTCCAGTCATATCTGGACAAAGTTGTGTGGAATTCGTATGCAATGGACTGAGAAAATCACAGTAAAAACGGTTTTGGACATAAGCAAAGTCTTTTCGTTAGGCAAGTGCATAAAATGCCATCCATACAAACAGAAATATCATGTTTGTTTGCCGCAGTTCCTCTAGCTTTCTCCCTAGAAAATACGAATGTGTAGAGCTGGTTTCTCCATGTGGAATGATTTATTGTTTCCAAGCACAAAATTAAATGTACCCTGATAAAAAAACATTCGTAACAATAAAGTCCGTCGATAATATACGGAAAACACAAACACAGAGGCTATAGCAATATGTGGGATTGAGTTAGACAAAACACAACTGGATATTTCTGGTTTTATCCAGTCATATCAGGACAAAGTGGTGTGGTATTCGTATGTAATGGACCGAGAATATCACAGTAAAAATGGTATTTGAGAAAAACAAAGTCTTTCGTTAGGCAAGTGCATAAAATGTCATCTATACAAACAGAAATATCATGTTTGTTTGCCGCAGTTCCTCTAGCTTTCTCCCTAGAAAATAGGAATGTGTAGAGCTAGGGTTTCCATGTGGAACCAATTAGTGTTTCCAAGCACAAAATTAAATGTTCCCTGATAAAAAACATTCGAAACAATAAAGCCCATCGATAATATCCGGAAAACACAAACACAGAGGCTGTCGCAATAGCTGGGATTGAGTTAGCCAAAACACAACCGGATATTTCAGGATTCATCCAGTCATATCTGGACAAAGTTGTGTGGAATTCATATGCAATGACCGAGAACACCACAGTAAATATGGCTTGCAGAAAAACAAATTCATTTCATTAGGCAAGTGCATAAAAAGTCATATATATAAAGAAAAATATGTATGTTTGCTGAAATTCCTCTAGCATTTTACCTAAAAATACGAATGTGTAGAGCTGGTGTCTCCATGTGGAACCAATTAGAGGTTCCAAGCAAAAATTCAATGTTCCCTGGTAAAAAACATTCAAAACAATAAAGTCCATCGATAGTATCCAGAAAACAAACACAGAGGCAGTCGCAATATTTGGGATTGAGATAGTCATAAAAAAACTGGATATATGTGGTTTCCTCTAGTCATATCTGACAAAGTTTTGTAGTATTCGGTTGCAATGTAACGAGAAAATCACAGTAAAAATGGTTTTGGAGAAAAGCAAAATCTTTTCGTTAGGCAAGTGCATAAAATGTCATGTATACAGAGAGAAATATCTTGTTTGTTTGCCGCAGTTCCTCTAGATTTCTCCCTAGAAAATACAAATGTGTATAGGTAGTTTCTCCATATGGAACAAATTAGCATTTCCAAACACAAAATTAAATGTTCCCTGTTAAAAAATAGCATTCAAAACAATAAAGTCCATCGATAATATCCGGAAAACACAAACACAGAGGCTTTCCCAATATCTGGGATTGAGTTAGCCAAAACACAACCAGATATGTCTGGTTTCATCCAGTCATATCCGGACAAAGTGGTGTGGCATTCGTAAGCAATGGATCGAGAAAATCACACTAAAAATTGTAGTGGAGGAAAGCAAAGTGTTTTAGTTAGGCAAGTGCATAAAATGTCATGTACACAAACATTTATATCATGTTTGTTTGCTGCAGTTCCTCTAGCTTTCTCCCTAGAAAATATAAATGTCTAGAGCTGGTGTTCCATGTGGAACCAATTAGCATTTCCAAGCCCAAAATTAAATGTTGCCTGATAAAAAACATTCAAAACAATAAAATCCATCGATAATATCAGGAAAATACAAAGAGAGAGGCTTTCGCAATATTTGGAATTGAGTTAGTCAAAACTCAACCGGATATTTCTGTTTTCATCCAGTCATATATGGACAAAGTGGTGTGGCTTTGGTATGCAATGAACCGAGAAAATCACAGCAAAAATGGTTTTGGAGAAAAGCAAATTCTTTTCGTAATTCAAGTGCATAAAATGTCATGTATACAAACAGAAATATCATGTTTGTTTGCCGCAATTCCTCTAGCTTTCTCCCTAGAAAATACGAATGTGTAGAGCTGGTGTCTCCATGTCGAACCAATTAGTGTTTCCAAGTCTAAAATTAGATGTTCCTTGATAAAAAACATTCAAAACAATAAAGTCCATCGATAATATCCGGAAAACACAAACACAGAGGCTGTCGCAATATCTGGGATGGACTTAGTCAAAACACAACCGAATGTTTCTGGATTCATATAGTTATATTGGGACAAAGTGGTGCGGAATTTGTATGCCTTGGACTGAAAAAATCACAGTAAAATGGTTTTGGAGAAAAGCAAAGTTTTTTTGTTAGGCAAGTGCATAAAATGTCATCTATACAAACAGAAAATTCATGTTTGTTTGCCACAGTTCCTCTAGCCGGTATCTCCATGTGGAACCAATTGGTGTTTATATGCACAAAATTAATTGTTCCCTGATAAAATATGTTCAAAACAATACGGTCAATTAATAATAACCTGAAAACACAAACATAGAGGCTGTCGCAATATCTGGGATTGAGTTATCCAAAACACAACCTGATATTTCTGGATACCATCAGTGATATCCGGACAAAGTTGTGTGGAATATGTATGCAATGGTGGAGAAAATCACAGTAAAAATGGTTTTGGAGAAAAGCAAAGTCTTTTGGTTAGGGAAGTGCATAAAATATCATCTATACAAACAGACATATCATATTTGTTTGCCGCAGTTCCTCTAGCATTCTTCCTAGAAAATAGGAATGTGTGGAGCTGGTGTCTCCATGAGGAAGCATTTAGTGTTTCCAAGCACAAAACTAAATGTTCCTTGATAAAAAACATTCAAAACAATAAACTCAGTCCATAATATTCGGAAAACAAAAACACAGAGGCTGTCGCATTATCTGGGATTGAGTTAGCCAAAACACAAGAGGATATTTCTGGATTCAATTAGTGATATCCTTACAAAGTTGTGTGGAATTCATATGCAATGGATCAAGACAATGACAGTAAAAATTCTTTTGGAGAAAAGCGAAATCTTTTCATTAGGCAAGTGCTTAAAATGTCATGTATAGAAACAGAAATAGTATGTTTGTTTGCCACAGTTCCTCTA
Organism: Lepus europaeus; assembly: GCF_033115175.1. Classification (NCBI taxonomy): domain Eukaryota; kingdom Metazoa; phylum Chordata; class Mammalia; order Lagomorpha; family Leporidae; genus Lepus; species Lepus europaeus. The sequence goes on from NC_084830.1 coordinate 102,112,371, forward strand.
GCTTTCTCCCTTGAAAATATGAATGTGTAGAACTGGTGTCTCCATGTGGAAGCATTTAGTGTTTCCAAGCACAAAACTAAATGTTCCTTGATAAAAAACATTCAAAACAATAAAGTCAGTCCATAATATTCGGAAAACAAAAACACAGAGGCTGTCACAATATCTGGTATTCAGTTAGCCAAAACACAACCGGATATTTCTGGTTTCAACCAGTCATATCCGGACAAAGTCATGTGGACTTTGTATGCAATGGACTGAGAAAATCACAGTAAAAATTCTTTTGGATTAAAGCAAAGTCTTTTTGTTAGGCAAGTGCATAAAATGTCATGATTACAAAGGGAAATGTCATGAAGTTTGCCGCAGTTCCTCTAGCTTTTTTCCTAGAAAATATGAATGTGTAGAGCTGGTGTCTCCATGTGGAACCAATTAGAGGTTCCAAGCACAAAATTCAATGTTCCCTGATAAAAAAACATTCAAAACAATAAAGTCCATCGATAATATCAGGAAAACACAAAGAGAGAGGCTTTTCCACTATTTGGGATTGAGTTAGCCAAAACACAACCGGATGTTTCTGGTTTCATCCAGTCATATCCAGACAAATGGTGTGGCATTCGTATGCAATGGACCTAGAAAATCACAATAAAAATTGTTTTGGAGAAAAGCAAAGTCTTTTCGTTAGGCAATTGCATGAAAAGTCATCTATACAAACAGGAATATCATGTTTGTTTTCCGCAGTACCTCTAGCTTTCAACCTAGAAAATATGAATGTGTAGAGCCGGTGTCTCCATGTGGAACTAATTAGTTTTTCCAAGCACCAAATTAAATGTTCCTTCATAAAAAACATTCAAAACAATAAAGTCCGACAATAATATCAGGAAAACACAAAGAGAGAGGCTTTCACAGTATTTAGGATTGTCTTAAGCAAAACACAACCAAATATTTCTGGATTCATCTGGTTATAACACGACAAAGTGGTGTGGAATTCGTATGCATTGGACTGAGAAAATCACAGTAAAAATGGTTTTGGAGAAAAGCAATGTTTTTTTTGTTAGGCAAGAGGCAAAATGTCATCTATACAAACAGAAATATCATGTTTGTTTGCCACAGTTCCTCAAGCTTTCTTCCTAGAAAATATGAATGTGTAGAGTTGGAGTCTCCATGTGGAACCAAATATTGATTTCAAGCACAAAATATATTGTTCCCTGATAAAAAACATTCAAACAATAAAGTCTGTCGATAATATCTGGAAAGCACAATCAAAGAGGCTTTCACAATATCTGGTATTCAGTTAGCCAAAACACAACCGGATATTTCTGGTTTCATCCAGTCATATCCGGACAAAGACGTATGGAATTCATATGCAATGGACTGAGAAAATCACAGTAATAATTCTTTTGGAGTAAGGCAAAATCTTTTGGTTAGGAAAGTGCATAAAATGTCACGTATACAGAGAGAAATATCTTGTTTGTTGCCCGCAGTTCCTCTAGCTTTCACCCTAGAAAACACGAATGTGTAGAGCTGGTGTCTCCTTGTGGAACGAATTAGTGTTTCCAAGCACAAAATTAAAGGTTCATTGATAAAAAAACATTCAAAACAATAAAGTCCATCGATAATATCAGGAAAACAGAAAGGAGATGCTTTCGCAATATCTGGGATTGACTTAGCCAAAACACAACCAAATATTTCTGGATTCATCCAGTTATATCGGGACAAAGTGGTGTGGAATTTGTATGCATTGGACTGAGAAAATCACAGTAAAAATGGTATTGGAGAAAAGCAAAGTTTTTTTGTTAGGCAAGTGCATAAAATGTCATCTATACAAACAGAAATATCATGTTTGTTTGCCGCATTTCCTATAGCTTTCTACTTAGAAAATACGAATGTTTAGAGCTGGTGTCTCCATTTGGAATCAATTAGTGTTTCCAAGCACAAAATTAAATGTTCCCCGATATAAACATTGAAACCATAAAGTCCGTCGATAATGTCAGGGAAATGCAAGGAGAGAATCTTTCGAGTATTTAGGATTGAGTAAGCCAAAACACAAACGGATATTTCTGGTTTCATCCAGTCATATCCGGACAAAGTGGTGTGGAATTCGTATGCAATGGACTGAGAAAATCACAGTAAAAATTCTTTTGGAGTGAAGCAAAATCTTTTCGATAGGCAAGTGCAAAAAATGTCATGATTACAAAGGGAAATGTCATGTGTGTTTGCCGCAGTTCCTCTAGTTTCTACCTAGAAAATACGAATGTGTAGCGCTGGTGTCTCCATGTGGAACAAATTAGTGTTTCCAAGCACAAAATTAGATGTTCCTTGATAAAAAACATTCAAAACAATAAAGTACGTCGATAATATTCGGAAAACACAAACGCAGAGGCTGTAGCAATATCTGGGATTGAGTTAGCCAAAACAGAAGCAGATATTTCTGGTTCCATCCAGTCATATCCGGACCAAGTTGTGTGGAATTTTTATGCAGTAGACCGAGAAAATCACAGCAAAAATGGTGTTGGAGAAAAGCAACGTCTTTTCGTTAGGCAATGCATAAAATGTCATCTATACAAACAGAAATATCATGTTTGTTTTCCGCAGTTACTCTAGCTTTCTACCTAGAAAATACGAATGTGTAGAGCTGGTGTCTCCATGTGGAACTTATTAGCGCATCCAAGCAAAAAATTAAATGTTCCTTGATAAAAAACATTCAAAACTATAAAGTCCATCGATAAAATCAGGAAACCACAAAGAGAGAGGGTGTAGCAATATCTGGGATTGACTTAGCCAAAAAAAAGCCGAATATTTCTGGGTTCATCCAGTTATATTGGGACAAGCGGTGTGGAATTTGCATGCATTGGACTGAGAAAATCACAGTAAAAATGGTATTGGAGAAAAGCAAAGTTTTTTTGTTAGGCTAGTACATAAAATGTCATCTATACAAACAGAAATATCATGTTTGTTTGCCACAGTTCCTCTAGCTTTTCCCTAGAAAATATGAATGCGTAGAGCTGGGGTCTCCATGTGAAAACAAATAGTGATTTCAAGCACAAAATTAAATGTTCCCTGATAAAAACCATTCAAACAATAAAGTATGTCGATAATATCTGTAAAGCACAAACACAGAGGCTGTAGCAATATCTGGGATTGAGTTAGCCAAAACACAACCAGATATTTCTGGTTTCATCCGGTCATACCCGGACAAATCGTGTGGAATTCGTATGCAATGGACCGAGAAAATCACAGTAAAAATGGTTTTGGAGAAAAGTGAAGTATTTTCGTTAGGCAAGTGCATAAAATGTCATTCATACAAACTGAAATATCCTCTTTCTTTTCCAAAGTTCCTCTAGCTTTCTCCCTGGAAAATAAGAATGTGAAGAGCTGGTGTCTCCTTGTGGAACCAATTCGTGTTTCCAAGCACAATTTAAATGTTCCCTGATCAAAAACATTCAAAACAGTAAAGTCTGTCGATAATATACGGAAAACACAAACACAGAGGCTGTAGCATATCTGGGATTGAGTTGTCCAAAACACAAGCGAATATTTCTGGTTCCATCCATTCATATCCGGACAGAGTGGTGTGGAATTCGTATGCAGTGGACCGAGAAAATCACCGTAACAATGGTTTTGGTACAAGCAACCTCTTTTCATTAGGCAAGTGCATAAAATGTCATGTATACAAACAGTAATATCATGTTTGTTTGCCGCAATTCCTCCAGTTTTCTCCCTAGAAAATACGAATGTGTAGAGCTGGTGTCTCCATGTGGAAGCAATTAGTGTTTCCAAGCCCAAAATTCAATGTTCCTTGATAAAAAACATTCAAAACAATAAAGTCCATTGATAATATCCAGAAAACAAACACAGAGGCTGTCGCAATATTTGGGATTGAGTTACGCAAAACACAACTGTATATTTCTGCTTTCCTCCAGTAATACCCGGACAAAGTTTTGTGGAATTCGTATGAAATGGAATGAGAAAATCACAGTAAAAATGGTTTTGTTGAAAAGCAAAGTCTTTTCGTTAGGCAAGTTCATAAAATATCATGCATACAAACAGAAATATCATGTTTCTTTTCCGCAGTTCCTCTAGCTTTCTCCCTAGAAAATACGAATGTGCAGAGCTCGTTTCTCCATGTTGAACCAATTAGCGTTTCCAAGCACAATTAAATGTTCCCTGATAAAAAACATTCAAAACAATAAAGTATATCGATAATATCCAGAAAACACAAACACAGAGGCTGTATCAATATCTGGTATTGAGTTAGCCAAAACACAACCGGATATTTCTGGTTTCCTAGAGCCACATCTGGACAAAGATTTGTGGAATTCATATGCAATCGACTGAGAAAATCACAGTAAAAATGTTTTGGAGAAAAGCAATGTCTCGTCGTTAGCCATGTGCATAAAATGTTATGTATACAAACAGAAATATCATGTTTCTTTGTCGCAGTTCCTCTAGCATTCTCCATAGAAAATAAGAATGTGTAGAGCTGTTGTCTCCATGTGGAACCAATTAGTGTTTCCAAGCACAAAATTAAATATTCCCTGATAAAAAACATTCAAAACAATAAAGTCCATTGATAATATCCAGAAAACACAAACACAGATGCTGTCACAATATCTGCGATTGAGTTAGCCAAAACACAACTGGATATTTCTGGTTTCATCCAGTCATATCCAGACAATGTGGTGTGGAATTCGTATGCAACGGACCGAAACATCATAGTAAAAATGGTTTTGGAGAAAAGCAAAGTGTTTTCATTAGGCAAGTGCATAAAATGTCATGTATACAAACAGAAATATGATGTTTGTTTGCCGCAGTTCCTCTAGCTTTCTCCATAGATAATACGAATGTGTAGAGCTGGTGTCTCCATTTGGAACCAATTAGTGTTTCCAAGCACAAAATTTAATGTTCCCTGATAAAAAACATTCAAAACAATAAAGTCCATCGATAATATCAGGAAAACAGAAAGGAGATGCTTTCGCAATATCTGGGATTGACTTAGCCAAAACACAACCAAATATTTCTGGATTCATCCAGTTATATCGGGACAAAGTGGTGTGGAATTTGTATGCATTGGACTGAGAAAATCACAGTAAAAATGGTATTGGAGAAAAGCAAAGTTTTTTTGTTAGGCAAGTGCATAAAATGTCATCTATACAAACAGAAATATCATGTTTGTTTGCCGCATTTCCTATAGCTTTCTACTTAGAAAATACGAATGTTTAGAGCTGGTGTCTCCATTTGGAATCAATTAGTGTTTCCAAGCACAAAATTAAATGTTCCCCGATATAAACATTGAAACCATAAAGTCTGTCGATAATGTCAGGGAAATGCAAGGAGAGAATCTTTCGAGTATTTAGGATTGAGTAAGCCAAAACACAAACGGATATTTCTGGTTTCATCCAGTCATATCCGGACAAAGTGGTGTGGAATTCGTATGCAATGGACTGAGAAAATCACAGTAAAAATTCTTTTGGAGTGAAGCAAAATCTTTTCGATAGGCAAGTGCAAAAAATGTCATGATTACAAAGGGAAATGTCATGTGTGTTTGCCGCAGTTCCTCTAGTTTCTACCTAGAAAATACAAATGTGTAGCGCTGGTGTCTCCATGTGGAACAAATTAGTGTTTCCAAGCACAAAATTAGATGTTCCTTGATAAAAAACATTCAAAACAATAAAGTACGTCGATAATATTCGGAAAACACAAACGCAGAGGCTGTAGCAATATCTGGGATTGAGTTAGCCAAAACAGAAGCAGATATTTCTGGTTCCATCCAGTCATATCCGGACCAAGTTGTGTGGAATTTTTATGCAGTAGACCGAGAAAATCACAGCAAAAATGGTGTTGGAGAAAAGCAACGTCTTTTCGTTAGGCAATGCATAAAATGTCATCTATACAAACAGAAATATCATGTTTGTTTTCTGCAGTTACTCTAGCTTTCTACCTAGAAAATACGAATGTGTAGAGCTGGTGTCTCCATGTGGAACTTATTAGCGCATCCAAGCAAAAAATTAAATGTTCCTTGATAAAAAACATTCAAAACTATAAAGTCCATCGATAAAATCAGGAAACCACAAAGAGAGAGGGTGTAGCAATATCTGGGATTGACTTAGCCAAAAAAAAGCCGAATATTTCTGGGTTCATCCAGTTATATTGGGACAAGCGGTGTGGAATTTGCATGCATTGGACTGAGAAAATCACAGTAAAAATGGTATTGGAGAAAAGCAAAGTTTTTTTGTTAGGCTAGTACATAAAATGTCATCTATACAAACAGAAATATCATGTTTGTTTGCCACAGTTCCTCTAGCTTTTCCCTAGAAAATATGAATGCGTAGAGCTGGGGTCTCCATGTGAAAACAAATAGTGATTTCAAGCACAAAATTAAATGTTCCCTGATAAAAACCATTCAAACAATAAAGTATGTCGATAATATCTGTAAAGCACAAACACAGAGGCTGTAGCAATATCTGGGATTGAGTTAGCCAAAACACAACCAGATATTTCTGGTTTCATCCGGTCATACCCGGACAAATCGTGTGGAATTCGTATGCAATGGACCGAGAAAATCACAGTAAAAATGGTTTTGGAGAAAAGCAACGTCTTTCGTTAGGCAAGTCATCTATACAAACATAAATATCATGTTTGTTTGCGAGCAGTTCCTCTAGCTTTCTCCCCAGAAAATACGAATATGTAGAGCTGGTGTCTCCATGTGGAATCAATTAGGGCTTCCAAGCACAAAATTAAATGTTCCCTGATAAAAAAACATTCAAAACAATAAAGTCCATCAATAATATCCGGAAAAAACAGAAAAACAGAGGCTGTAGCAATAACTGGGATTCAGTTAGCCAAAACAAAACCAGATATTTCTGGTTTCATTCAGTGATATACGGACAAAGTTGTGTGGAAATCGGATGCAATGGACTGAGAAGACAACAGTAAAAATTCCTTAGGGAAAAGCAAAATCTTTTCGTTAGGCAAGTGCATAAAATGTCATGTATACAGAGAGAAATATCATGTTTGTTTGCCACAGTTCATCCAGCATTCTCCCTAGAAAATACGAATGTGTAGAGGTGGTGTCTCCGGTGGAAACAGTTATTGTTTCCAAGCACAAAATTAAATGTTTTCTTATAAAAAAACATTGAAAACAATAAAGTCCATCAATAATATCCGGAAAACAACAACACAGGCTGTCACAATATTTGGGATTGAGTTAGGCAAAAAAAACCTGGATATTTCTGGTTTCACCCAGTCATATCCGGACAAACTGGTGTGGAATTCATATGCAATGGACCGAGAAAATCATAGTAAAAATGGTATTCGAGAAAAGTAACGTCTTTTCTTTTTGCAAGTGCATAAAATGTCATGCATACAAGCAGAAATATCATGTTTGTTTGTCGTAATTCCTCTAGCTGTCTCCCTAGAAAATACGAATGTGTAGAGTTGGTGTCTCCATGTGGAACCAATTAGTGTTCCCAAGCACAAAATTAAATGTTCCCTGATAGAAATCATTCAAAACAATGAATTCCGTCGATAATATCCAGAACACAAATACAGAGGCTGTAGCAATATCTGGGATTGAGTTAGCCAAAACAGAACAGGATATTTCTGGATTCATGCAGTCACATCCGGACAAAGTGGTTTGGAAATCGAATGCAATGGACTGAGAAAATCACAGTAAAAATTCTTTTGGAGAAAAGCAAAATCTTTTCATTAGGCAAGTGCATAAAATGTCATGTATACAAAGAGAAATACCATGTTTGTTTGCCACAGTTCCTCTATCTTTCTGACTAGAAAATACGAATGTGCAGCACTGGTGTCTCCATGTAGAAGAAATTAGTGTTTCCAAGCACAAAATTAAATGTTTCCTGATAAAAAACATTCTAAACAATAAAGTCCATCGATAATATCCGGAAACACAAACACAGCGTTTGTTGCAATATTTGGGATTGAGTTAGTGAAAACACACCGGATATTTATGATTTTCTCCCGTCATATCTGGACAAAGTTGTGTGGAATTCATATGCAATGGACCGAGCAAATCCAAATAAAAATGGTTTTGGACATAAGCATAGTCTTCTTGTTAGGCAAGTGAATAAAATGTCATCTATACAAACAGAAATATCATGTTTGTTTGCTGCAGTTCCTCTAGCTCTCTCCCTAGAAGATATGAATGTGTAGAGCTGGTGTCTCCATGTGGAACCAATTAGTGTTTCCAAGCACTAAATTAAATATTCCTTGTATAAAAAACATTCAAAACAATAAAGTCCATCGACAATATCCACAAAACACAAACACAGTGGCTGTCAAAATATTTGGAATTGCATTAGCGAAAACACAACCAGAAATTTCTTGTTTCTTCCAGTCATATTCGGACAAAGTGGTGTGCCACTCCTATACAATGTACCGAGAAAATCACAGTAAAAATGGTTTGCACATAAGTAAAGTCTTTTTGTTAGGGAAGTGCATAAAATGCCATGTATACAAACAGAAATATCATGTTTGTTTGCCGCAGTTCCTCCATCTTTCTCCCTAGAAATTACGAATATGTAGAGCTGGTGTCTCCATGTGGAAACAATTAGCTTTTCCAAGCACAAAATTCAATGTTCCCTGATAAAAAACATTCAAAACAATAAAGTCCATCGATAATATCTGGAAAACACAAACACTGAGGCTGTAGCAATATCTGGGATTGAGTTAGCCTAAATACAACCAGATAAATATATATATATATATATATATATATATATATATATATTTCATTCACTCATATCCGGACAAAGTGGTGTGGCATTCGTATGCAGTGGACCGAGAAAATCACAGTAATAATGGTTTTGGAGACAATCAAAGTCTTTTTGTTTGGCAAGTGCATTAAATATCATGTATAAAAACTGAAATATCATGTTTGTTTGCAGCATTTCCTCTAGCTTTCTCCCATGAAAATAAATATGTAGAGCTGCTGTCTCCATGTGGGAATAATTAGTGTTCCCAAGCACAAAATTAAATGTTCCCTGATAAAAAACATTCAAAACAATAAAGTCCACGAATAATATCCAGAAAACACAAACACAGAGGCTGTCGCAATATCTGGGATTGAGCTAGCCAAAACACAACCGGATAACTCTGGTTTCATCCAGTCATATCCGGACTAAGTGGTGTAGCATTCGTATGCAATGGACCAAAAAAATCACCGTAAAAATGGTTTTGTAGACAAGCAAATCTTTTTGTTCGGCAAGTGCATAATATGTCATGTATACAAACAGAAATATCATGTTTGAATGCCGCAGTTCTTCTAGCTTTTTCCCATGAAAATACGAATGTGTAGAGCTGGTGTCTCCATGTGGAACCAATTAGTGTTTCCAAGCACAAAATTAAATGTTCCCTGATAGAAAACATTCAAAACAATAAAGTCCATCGTTAATATTCAGAAAACACAAACACCGAGGCTTTCGCAGAATTTGGGACTGAGTTAGCCAAAACACAAGCGGATATTTCTGGTTTCATCCACTCATATCTGGACAAAGTGGTGTGGAATTCATATGCAATAGACACAATCACAGTAACAATGGTTTTGGAGAAAAGCAAAGTCTTTTCATTAGGCAAGTGCATAAAATGTCATGTATACAAACAGAAATATCATGTTTGTATGCCGCAGTTCCTCTAGCTTTCTCCCTAGAAAATACGAATGTGTTTGTCAGAAGCAATGGGTGGCAGGCCTATTAATGGCTGATCTGCACAGTGATCTGCCCTCAAGGAGACCCAACAGGCCAGTTCACTGCAGTGGCTTTCAATGTGGCAAGCATGGGCTTCAGCAGAAGTCAGCTTGTGAAGAGCCCTGGCAGCTCTGCCAAGAGTTGGATCACTGGAAATGGACCTGCTCTGGAGTCGAAGGATGCCCAGGTCAGAGCCACAGATCTTTTTGGCTCTAAGCTGAAAAGCCCTTCACTCAGCCCAACTTCCAAAGTGACCACTGCCGCTGAAGGTATGGTCAAGTAGGGTCAGCAACATCGCAGGCAGAACTGTAAATTTCTTGTCAGAGATGCCCCCTGCCTTTACCTGGCCAGCTCTCCTCCCAGGCCAGCCAAGTAATGAAAGTCAACAGAGTGCCTTCCCCTAGGAGGTTCACACCTCCCTTAGGATATACCCCATGTGAAGAGATAGATAGGTCTGTGCCTCTGAATTTACAAGGCCTAAAGCCCACCAGATTATTATCAAGCCCCTTCTCTCAGGTTCTATTTGCCTCTCCATCAGAAAACTTAATTGTAGCTTAGACAGCACCTTTCTTAGCTCCTCTAATAATGACTCTGTCCTTACTTCTAGACCCTGTCTAGTGCACTTGGGCCTCATTCCTTTGTAACCATAACCTCTACTCTACCACCAGTGGCTCTACTCCCAACTTGTGTGTACTGATGGTCCTCTTCCCCACTTAATGCTGTATAATTGTTCAAACCTGGTAAATGCCACTCTTAGGATCATTGGTTACTATCCTCACCCTGTCTTTTATGACCTTGTCTAAATATGATCAGGGTCGGCAAAATTGGAAGGCTTCCATAGCCTTGGCAACTCATGACAACAGCCTAGGGTGGTTACTGGCGCCATAAACTAGAGTGTCCATTTGTTGGGTCAACAACAGGAGTCACTATGCACTTGCTCCTCATGTGGGATCTCTGTCCTTAATGTGCAATACATTTTGATTTAATGCTATAACTAGTACTCAAACAATACGTTTCACTTTGTGTTTCTATGTGGGTGCAAACTGTTGAAATTTTATACTAAATTGATCTTTTGTATATAAAGAGAATTGAAAATGAATCTTGATGCAAATAGAAGGGGAGAGGGAGCGGGAGAGGAGAGGGTTGTGGGTGTGAGGGAAGTTATAGGAGGGGGAAGCCATTGTAATCCATAAGGTGTACACTGGAAATTTATATATATTAAATAAAAGTTAAAAAAAAAGAAAATACGAATGTGTAGAGCTTGTGTCTCCATGAGGAACCAATTAGTGTTTCCAAGCACAAAATTAAATGTTCCTTGTATAAAAAGCATTCAAAACAATAAAGTCCATCGATAATATCCAGAAAACACAAACACAAAGGCTTTCGCAGAATTTGGGACTGAGTTAGCAAAACACAAGCGGATATTTCTGGTTTCATCCAGTCATATCCGGACAAAGTGGTGAGGAATTCGTATGCAATGCACTGAGAAAATCACAGTAAAATGGTTTTGGAGAAAAGCAAAGTCTTTTCATTAGGCAAGTGCATAAAATTTCATGTATACAAACAGAAATATGGTGTATGTTTGCCACAGTTCCTCTAGATTTTTCCCTAGAAAATACGAATGTGTAGAGCTGGTGTCTCCATATGGAAACAATTAGTGTTTCCAAGCACAAAATTAAATGTTCCCTGATAAAAAACATTCAAAACAATAAAGTCCATCGATAATATCCTTGAAACAGAAACACAGAGGCTGTCGCAATATCTGGGATTGAGTTAGCCAAAACACACTCGGATATTTTGCTTTCATCCAGTCATATCCGGACAAAGTGGTGTTACATTCGTATGCAATTACGGAGAAAATCACAGTAAAAATGGCTTTGTTGAAAAGCAAAGTCTCTTCATTAGGCAAGTGCATAAAATGTCATGGATAGAAACAGAAATATCATGTTTCTTTGCCACAGTTCCTCTAGCTTTCTCCCTAGTAAATACGAATGTGTAGAGCTGTTGTCTCCATGTGGAACCAAATAGCATTTCCAAGCAGAAAATGAAATATTCCCTGATAAAAAATATTGAAAACAATAAAGTCTGTCAAAAATATTCGGAAAACAGAAACACAGAGGTGTCGCAATATCTGGGATTGAGTTAGCCAAAACACAACCAGATATTTCAGGTTTCCTCCACTCATATCCGGGCAAAGTGATGCGGCATTCACATGCAATGGACTGAAAAAATCACAGTAAAAAAGGTTTTGGAGAAAAGCAAAGCCTTTTCGTAAGGCAAGTGCCTAAAATATCATCTATACAAACAGATATATGTTTGTTTACCACAGTTCCTCTAGCTTTCTGCCTAGAAAATACGAATGTGTAGAGCTGGTGTCTCCATGAGAACCAGTTAGTGTTTCCAAGCACAAAATTAAATGCTCCCTGATAAAATACATTCAAAACAATAAAGTCCATCGATAATATCCAGAAAACACAAACACAGAGGCTGTCGCAATATTTGGAATTGAGTTAACCAAAACACTACCGGATATTTCTGGTTTCATCCAGTCATATCCGGACAAATTTGTGTGCTATTCGTACACAATGGATGGGGAAAATCACAGTAAAAATGTTTTTGGAGAAAAGCAAAGTCTATTTGTTCGGCAAGTGCATAAAATATCATGCATACAAACAGAAATATCATGTTTGTTTTCCGCAGTTCCTCTATCTTTCTCCCTAGAAAATACGAATGTGTAGAGCTGCTGTCTACAGGTGCAACCAATTAGTGTTTCCAAGAACAAAGTTAAATGTTCCCTGATAGAAAACATTCAAAACAATAAAGTCAATCGATAATATCCAGAAAATGCAAACACAGAGTCTGTAGCATTAACTGGGATTGAGTTAGCCAAAACACAACCGGATATTTCTGGTTTCATCCAGTCATATCCAGACACAGTTCTGTGGAATTTGTATGCAACGGACCGAAAACATGACAGTAACAATGGTTTTGGAGAAAAGCAAAGTCTTTTCGTTAGGCAAGTGCATAAAATGTCATGTCTACAAAGAGAAATATCATGTTTGTTTGCCGCAGTTCCTCTAACTTTCTCCCTAGAAAATAGGAATGTGTAGATCTGGTGTCTCCATGTGGAACCAATTAGTGTTTCCAAGCACAAAATTAAATGTTCCCTGATAGAAAACATTCAAAACAATAAAGTCCATCCATAATATCCAGAAATCAAAAGCACAGAAGCTGTCACAATATCTGGGATTGAGTTAGCCAAAAAACCCGGATGTTCCTGGTTTCCGCCAATCATATCCTGACAAAGTGGTGTGGCATTGGTATGCAATGGACTGAGAAAATCACAGTAAAAGTGGTTTTGGAGAAAAGCACAGTCTTTTCATTAGGCAAGTGCTTTTGCAATATTTGGGATTGTGTTAGCCAAAACATAACGGGATATTTTGGTTTCATCCAGTCATATCCAGAGAAAGTGGTGTGGCATTTGTATGCAATGGAGTGAGAAAATCACAGTAAAAATGGTTTTGGTGACAAGCAAAGTCTTTTTGTTCGGCAAGTGCATAAAATATCATGCATACATGATATTGCGGGTGGGAGGGAAGTTATGGGAGGGGGAAGCCATTGTAATCCATAAGCTGTACACTGGAAATTTATATTCATTAAATAAAAGTTAAAAAAAATTGTTCCCTGATAAAAAACATTCGAAACAATAAAGTCCATTGATAATATCCGGAAATCACAAACACTGAGGCTGTCGAAATATCTGGGATTGAGTTAGCCAAAACACAAGCGGATATTTCTGGTTTCATCCAGCCATATCCAAATAAAGTGGTGTGGAATTCATATGAAATGGACCGAGAAAATCACAGTACATATGGTAGTGGAGAAAATTAACATCTGTTCGTAAGGAAAGTGCATAAAATGTCATCCATACAAACAGAAATATCATGTTTGTTTACCGTAGTTCCTCTAGCTTTCTCCATAAAAAATACGAATATGTGGAGATGGTGTCTCCATCTGGAAGAAATTAGAGTTTCCAAGCACATAATTAAATGTTCCCTGATAAAAAACATTTAAAACAATAATGTCCGTCGATAATATCCAGAAAACACAAACACAGGGGCTGTAGCAATACCTGGGATTGAGTTAGCCAAAACACAACCGGATATTTCTGGATTCAACTAGCCATATCCGGACAAAGTTGTGTGGAAATCGGATGCAATGGACCAAAAAAAATCACAGTAAAAATGGTTTTGGTGAAAAGCAAAGTCTTTTTATTAGGCAAGTGCATAAAACGTCATCTATACAAACAGAAACATCATGTTTGTTTGCCACAGTTCCTCTAGCTTTCTCCCTAGAAAATACGAATGTGTAGAGCTGGTGTCTCCATGTAGAACAAATTACTGTTTCCAACCACAAAATTAAATGTTCCCTGATAAAATCATTCAAAACAATAAAGTCTATCGATAATATCGGAAAAACACAAACAAAGAGGTTGTCACAATATCTGGGATTGAGTTAGCCAAAACACAAGCGGGTATTTCTGGTTTCTTCCAGTCATATCTGGATAAAGTGGTGTGCCATTCATATGCAAGGGACTGAGAATATCACTGTTAAAATGCTTTTGGAGAAAAGCAAAGTCTTTTCATTAGGCAAGTGAATAAAATGTCATCTATACAACCAGAAATATCATGTTTGTTTGCCGCAGTTCCTATAGCTTTCTCCCTAAAATACGAATGTGTAGAGCTAATATCACTAAGTGAAACCAATTAGTGTTTCCTAGCACAAAAGTAAATGTTCCCTGAAAAAAAAAAAACTTTCAAAACAATAAAGTCCATCGATAATATCCGGAAAACCCAAACACAGAGGCTGTAGAAATATCTGCGATTGAGTTAGCCAAAACACAACCGCATATTTCTGGTTTCCTCCAGTCATATCCGGACAACGTTGTGTATAATTCCTATGAAATGGACTGAGAAAATCACAATAAAAATACTTTTGGAGAAAAGCAACGTCTTCCGTTAGGCAAGTGCATAAAATGTCATGTATACAAACAGAAATATCATGTTTGTTTTCCACAGTTCCTCTAGCTTTCTCCCTAGAAAATACGAATGTGCAGTTCTGGTGTCTTCATGTGGAAGAAATTTGTGTTTCCAAGCGCAAAATGAAATGTTCCCTATGAAAAACATTCAAAACAATGAAGTCCGTCGATAATATACGGAAAACACAAACAAAGAGGCTGTGGCAATATCTGGGATTGAGTTAGCCTAAATACAAGCGGATATTTCTGGTTTCATCCAGTCATATCCGGACCTAGTTGTGTGGCATTCGTATGCAATTGACCGAGAAAATCACAGTAAAAATGGTTTTGCAGAAAAGCAAAGTCTTTTCGTTGGCAAGTGCATAAAATGTCATCTATATAAACAGAAATATCATGTTTGTTTACCGCAGTTTCTCTAGCTTTCTCCCTAGAAAATACGAATGTGTAGAGCTGGTGTTTCCATGTGGAATCAATTAGCATTTCCAAGCCCAAAATTAAATGTTCCCTGAAAAAAAAAAGTTTCAAAACAATAAAGTCCGTTGATAATATCCAGAAAACACAAACAAAGAGGCTGTAGCAATATCTGGGATTGAGGTAGCCAAAACACAACAGTATATTTCTGGTTCCATCCAGTCATATCCAAACAAAGTTATGTGGAATTCGTATGAAAGAGACGGAGAAAATCACAGTAAAAATGGTTTTGGAGAAAAGCAGTTTTTCGTCAGAAAAGTGCAGAAAATGTCATATATACAAACAGAAATATTATGTTTCTTTGCCAAAATTCCTCTAGCTTTCTCCCTAGAAAATGAGAATGTGTATAGCTGGTGTCTCCATGTGGAACCAATTAGTGTTTCTTAGCACAAAATTAAATGTTCCCTGAAAAAAACATTAAAAACAATAATGTCTGTAGATAATATTCGGAAAAAACAAACACAGAGGCTGTAGCAATATCTGGGAATTTGTTAGCCAAAACACAACTGGATATTTCTGGATTCATCCACTCATTTCCGGAAAAAGTTGTGTGGAATTCGTATGCAATGGACTGAGAAAATCACAGCAAAAATGGTTTTGGAGAAAAGCAACGTCTTTCGTTAGGCAAGTCATCTATACAAACATAAATATCATGTTTGTTTGCGAGCAGTTCCTCTAGCTTTCTCCCCAGAAAATACGAATATGTAGAGCTGGTGTCTCCATGTGGAATCAATTAGGGCTTCCAAGCACAAAATTAAATGTTCCCTGATAAAAAAACATTCAAAACAATAAAGTCCATCAATAATATCCGGAAAAACAGAAAAAACAGAGGCTGTAGCAATAACTGGGATTCAGTTAGCCAAAACAAAACCAGATATTTCTGGTTTCATTCAGTGATATACGGACAAAGTTGTGTGGAAATCGGATGCAATGGACTGAGAAGACAACAGTAAAAATTCCTTAGGGAAAAGCAAAATCTTTTCGTTAGGCAAGTGCATAAAATGTCATGTATACAGAGAGAAATATCATGTTTGTTTGCCGCAGTTCATCCAGCATTCTCCCTAGAAAATACGAATGTGTAGAGGTGGTGTCTCCGGTGGAAACAGTTAGTGTTTCCAAGCACAAAATTAAATGTTTTCTGATAAAAAAACATTGAAAACAATAAAGTCCATCAATAATATCCGGAAAACCACAACACAGGCTGTCACAATATTTGGGATTGAGTTAGGCAAAAAAACCTGGATATTTCTGGTTTCACCCAGTCATATCCGGACAAACTGGTGTGGAATTCATATGCAATGGACCGAGAAAATCATAGTAAAAATGGTATTCGAGAAAAGTAACGTCTTTTCTTTTTGCAAGTGCATAAAATGTCATGCATACAAGCAGAAATATCATGTTTGTTTGTCGTAATTCCTCTAGCTGTCTCCCTAGAAAATACGAATGTGTAGAGTTGGTGTCTCCATGTGGAACCAATTAGTGTTCCCAAGCACAAAATTAAATGTTCCCTGATAGAAATCATTCAAAACAATGAATTCCGTCGATAATATCCAGAACACAAATACAGAGGCTGTAGCAATATCTGGGATTGAGTTAGCCAAAACAGAACAGGATATTTCTGGATTCATGCAGTCACATCCGGACAAAGTGGTTTGGAAATCGAATGCAATGGACTGAGAAAATCACAGTAAAAATTCTTTTGGAGAAAAGCAAAATCTTTTCATTAGGCAAGTGCATAAAATGTCATGTGTACAAAGAGAAATACCATGTTTGTTTGCCACAGTTCCTCTATCTTTCTCACTAGAAAATACGAATGTGCAGCACTGGTGTCTCCATGTAGAAGAAATTAGTGTTTCCAAGCACAAAATTAAATGTTTCCTGATAAAAAACATTCTAAACAATAAAGTCCATCGATAATATCCGGAAACACAAACACAGCGTTTGTTGCAATATTTGGGATTGAGTTAGTGAAAACACACCAGATATTTATGATTTTCTCCCGTCATATCTGGACAAAGTTGTGTGGAATTCATATGCAATGGACCGAGCAAATCCAAATAAAAATGGTTTTGGACATAAGCATAGTCTTCTTGTTAGGCAAGTGAATAAAATGTCATCTATACAAACAGAAATATCATGTTTGTTTGCTGCAGTTCCTCTAGCTCTCTCCCTAGAAGATACGAATGTGTAGAGCTGGTGTCTCCATGTGGAACCAATTAGTGTTTCCAAGCACTAAATTAAATATTCCTTGTCTAAAAAATATTCAAAACAATAAAGTCAATCGATAATATCCAGAAAATGCAAACACAGAGTCTGTAGCAATAACTGGGATTGAGTTAGCCAAAACACAACGGGATATTTCTGGTTTCATCCAGGCATATCCAGACACAGTTCTGTGGAATTTGTATGCAACGGACTGATAAAATGACAGTAACAATGGTTTTGGAGAAAAGCAAAGTCTTTTCGTTAGGAAGTGCATAAAATGTCATGTCTACAAAGAGAAATATCATGTTTGTTTGCCGCAGTTCCTCTAACTTTCTCCCTAGAAAATAGGAATGTGTAGATCTGGTGTCTCCATGTGGAACCAATTAGTGTTTCCAAGCACAAAATTAAATGTTCCCTGATAGAAAACATTCAAAACAATAAAGTCCATCCATAATATCCAGAAATCAAAAGCACAGAAGCTGTCACAATATCTGGGATTGAGTTAGCCAAAAAACCCGGATGTTCCTGGTTTCCGCCAATCATATCCTGACAAAGTGGTGTGGCATTGGTATGCAATGGACTGAGAAAATCACAGTAAAAGTGGTTTTGGAGAAAAGCACAGTCTTTTCATTAGGCAAGTGCTTTTGCAATATTTGGGATTGTGTTAGCCAAAACATAACGGGATATTTTGGTTTCATCCAGTCATATCCAGAGAAAGTGGTGTGGCATTTGTATGCAATGGAGTGAGAAAATCACAGTAAAAATGGTTTTGGTGACAAGCAAAGTCTTTTTGTTCGGCAAGTGCATAATATATCATGCATACATGATATTGCGGGTGGGAGGGAAGTTATGGGAGGGGGAAGCCATTGTAATCCATAAGCTGTACACTGGAAATTTATATTCATTAAATAAAAGTTAAAAAAAATTGTTCCCTGATAAAAAACATTCGAAACAATAAAGTCCATTGATAATATCCGGAAATCACAAACACTGAGGCTGTCGAAATATCTGGGATTGAGTTAGCCAAAACACAAGCGGATATTTCTGGTTTCATCCAGCCATATCCAAATAAAGTGGTGTGGAATTCATATGAAATGGACCGAGAAAATCACAGTACATATGGTAGTGGAGAAAATTAACATCTGTTCGTAAGGAAAGTGCATAAAATGTCATCCATACAAACAGAAATATCATGTTTGTTTACCGTAGTTCCTCTAGCTTTCTCCATAAAAAATACGAATATGTGGAGATGGTGTCTCCATCTGGAAGAAATTAGAGTTTCCAAGCACATAATTAAATGTTCCCTGATAAAAAACATTTAAAACAATAATGTCCGTCGATAATATCCAGAAAACACAAACACAGGGGCTGTAGCAATACCTGGGATTGAGTTAGCCAAAACACAACCGGATATTTCTGGATTCAACTAGCCATATCCGGACAAAGTTGTGTGGAAATTGGATGCAATGGACCAAAAAAAATCACAGTAAAAATGGTTTTGGTGAAAAGCAAAGTCTTTTTATTAGGCAAGTGCATAAAACGTCATCTATACAAACAGAAACATCATGTTTGTTTGCCACAGTTCCTCTAGCTTTCTCCCTAGAAAATACAAATGTGTAGAGCTGGTGTCTCCATGTAGAACAAATTACTGTTTCCAAACACAAAATTAAATGTTCCCTGATAAAATCATTCAAAACAATAAAGTCTATCGATAATATCGGAAAAACACAAACAAAGAGGTTGTCACAATATCTGGGATTGAGTTAGCCAAAACACAAGCGGGTATTTCTGGTTTCTTCCAGTCATATCTGGATAAAGTGGTGTGCCATTCGTATGCAAGGGACTGAGAATATCACTGTTAAAATGCTTTTGGAGAAAAGCAAAGTCTTTTCATTAGGCAAGTGAATAAAATGTCATCTATACAACCAGAAATATCATGTTTGTTTGCCGCAGTTCCTATAGCTTTCTCCCTAAAATACGAATGTGTAGAGCTAATATCACTAAGTGAAACCAATTAGTGTTTCCTAGCACAAAAGTAAATGTTCCCTGAAAAAAAAAAAAACTTTCAAAACAATAAAGTCCATCGATAATATCCGGAAAACCCAAACACAGAGGCTGTAGAAATATCTGCGATTGAGTTAGCCAAAACACAACCGCATATTTCTGGTTTCCTCCAGTCATATCCGGACAACGTTGTGTATAATTCCTATGAAATGGACTGAGAAAATCACAATAAAAATACTTTTGGAGAAAAGCAACGTCTTCCGTTAGGCAAGTGCATAAAATGTCATGTATACAAACAGAAATATCATGTTTGTTTTCCACAGTTCCTCTAGCTTTCTCCCTAGAAAATACGAATGTGCAGTTCTGGTGTCTTCATGTGGAAGAAATTTGTGTTTCCAAGCGCAAAATGAAATGTTCCCTATGAAAAACATTCAAAACAATGAAGTCCGTCGATAATATACGGAAAACACAAACAAAGAGGCTGTGGCAATATCTGGGATTGAGTTAGCCTAAATACAAGCGGATATTTCTGGTTTCATCCAGTCATATCCGGACCTAGTTGTGTGGCATTCGTATGCAATTGACCGAGAAAATCACAGTAAAAATGGTTTTGCAGAAAAGCAAAGTCTTTTCGTTGGCAAGTGCATAAAATGTCATCTATATAAACAGAAATATCATGTTTGTTTACCGCAGTTTCTCTAGCTTTCTCCCTAGAAAATACGAATGTGTAGAGCTGGTGTTTCCATGTGGAATCAATTAGCATTTCCAAGCCCAAAATTAAATGTTCCCTGAAAAAAAAAAGTTTCAAAACAATAAAGTCCGTTGATAATATCCAGAAAACACAAACAAAGAGGCTGTAGCAATATCTGGGATTGAGGTAGCCAAAACACAACAGTATATTTCTGGTTCCATCCAGTCATATCCAAACAAAGTTATGTGGAATTCGTATGAAAGAGACGGAGAAAATCACAGTAAAAATGGTTTTGGAGAAAAGCAGTTTTTCGTCAGAAAAGTGCAGAAAATGTCATATATACAAACAGAAATATTATGTTTCTTTGCCAAAATTCCTCTAGCTTTCTCCCTAGAAAATGAGAATGTGTATAGCTGGTGTCTCCATGTGGAACCAATTAGTGTTTCTTAGCACAAAATTAAATGTTCCCTGAAAAAAACATTAAAAACAATAATGTCTGTAGATAATATTCGGAAAAAACAAACACAGAGGCTGTAGCAATATCTGGGAATTTGTTAGCCAAAACACAACTGGATATTTCTGGATTCATCCACTCATTTCCGGAAAAAGTTGTGTGGAATTCGTATGCAATGGACTGAGAAAATCACAGCAAAAATGGTTTTGGAGAAAAGCAACGTCTTTCGTTAGGCAAGTCATCTATACAAACATAAATATCATGTTTGTTTGCGAGCAGTTCCTCTAGCTTTCTCCCCAGAAAATACGAATATGTAGAGCTGGTGTCTCCATGTGGAATCAATTAGGGCTTCCAAGCACAAAATTAAATGTTCCCTGATAAAAAAACATTCAAAACAATAAAGTCCATCAATAATATCCGGAAAAACAGAAAAAACAGAGGCTGTAGCAATAACTGGGATTCAGTTAGCCAAAACAAAACCAGATATTTCTGGTTTCATTCAGTGATATACGGACAAAGTTGTGTGGAAATCGGATGCAATGGACTGAGAAGACAACAGTAAAAATTCCTTAGGGAAAAGCAAAATCTTTTCGTTAGGCAAGTGCATAAAATGTCATGTATACAGAGAGAAATATCATGTTTGTTTGCCGCAGTTCATCCAGCATTCTCCCTAGAAAATACGAATGTGTAGAGGTGGTGTCTCCGGTGGAAACAGTTAGTGTTTCCAAGCACAAAATTAAATGTTTTCTGATAAAAAAACATTGAAAACAATAAAGTCCATCAATAATATCCGGAAAACCACAACACAGGCTGTCACAATATTTGGGATTGAGTTAGGCAAAAAAACCTGGATATTTCTGGTTTCACCCAGTCATATCCGGACAAACTGGTGTGGAATTCATATGCAATGGACCGAGAAAATCATAGTAAAAATGGTATTCGAGAAAAGTAACGTCTTTTCTTTTTGCAAGTGCATAAAATGTCATGCATACAAGCAGAAATATCATGTTTGTTTGTCGTAATTCCTCTAGCTGTCTCCCTAGAAAATACGAATGTGTAGAGTTGGTGTCTCCATGTGGAACCAATTAGTGTTCCCAAGCACAAAATTAAATGTTCCCTGATAGAAATCATTCAAAACAATGAATTCCGTCGATAATATCCAGAACACAAATACAGAGGCTGTAGCAATATCTGGGATTGAGTTAGCCAAAACAGAACAGGATATTTCTGGATTCATGCAGTCACATCCGGACAAAGTGGTTTGGAAATCGAATGCAATGGACTGAGAAAATCACAGTAAAAATTCTTTTGGAGAAAAGCAAAATCTTTTCATTAGGCAAGTGCATAAAATGAAATGTGTACAAAGAGAAATACCATGTTTGTTTGCCACAGTTCCTCTATCTTTCTCACTAGAAAATACGAATGTGTAGAGCTGGTGTCTCCATGTAGAAGAAATTAGTGTTTCCAAGCACAAAATTAAATGTTTCCTGATAAAAAACATTCTAAACAATAAAGTCCATCGATAATATCCGGAAACACAAACACAGCGTTTGTTGCAATATTTGGGATTGAGTTAGTGAAAACACACCGGATATTTATGATTTTCTCCCGTCATATCTGGACAAAGTTGTGTGGAATTCATATGCAATGGACCGAGCAAATCCAAATAAAAATGGTTTTGGACATAAGCATAGTCTTCTTGTTAGGCAAGTGAATAAAATGTCATCTATACAAACAGAAATATCATGTTTGTTTGCTGCAGTTCCTCTAGCTCTCTCCCTAGAAGATACGAATGTGTAGAGCTGGTGTCTCCATGTGGAACCAATTAGTGTTTCCAAGCACTAAATTAAATATTCCTTGTCTAAAAAATATTCAAAACAATAAAGTCCATCGACAATATCCACAAAACACAAACACAGTGGCTGTCAAAATATTTGGAATTGCATTAGCGAAAACACAACCAGAAATTTCTTGTTTCTTCCAGTCATATTCGGACAAAGTGGTGTGCCACTCCTATACAATGTACCGAGAAAATGACAGTAAAAATGGTTTGCACATAAGTAAATCTTTTCGTTAGGGAAGTGCATAAAATGCCATGTATACAAACAGAAATATCATGTTTGTTTGCCGCAGTTCCTCCATCTTTCTCCCTAGAAATTACGAATATGTAGAGCTGGTGTCTCCATGTGGAAACAATTAGCTTTTCCAAGCACAAAATTCAATGTTCCCTGATAAAAAACATTCAAAACAATAAAGTCCATCGATAATATCCGGAAAACACAAACACTGAGGCTGTAGCAATATCTGGGATTGAGTTAGCCTAAATACAACCAGATATATATATATACATATATATATATGTATATATATATATATATATATATATATATATATATTTCATCCACTCATATCCGGACAAAGTGGTGTGGCATTCGTATGCAGTGGACCGAGAAAATCACAGTAATAATGGTTTTGGAGACAATCAAAGTCTTTTTGTTTGGCAAGTGCATTAAATATCATGTATAAAAACTGAAATATCATGTTTGTTTGCAGCATTTCCTCTAGCTTTCTCCCATGAAAATACAAATGTGTAGAGCTGCTGTCTCCATGTGGAAACAATTAGTGTTCCCAAGCACAAAATTAAATGTTCCCTGATAAAAAACATTCAAAACTATAAAGTCCACCAATAATATCCAGAAAACACAAACACAGAGGCTGTCGCAATATCTGGGATTGAGCTAGCCAAAACACAAGCTGATATTTCTGGTTTCCTAAGGCATATAGGGACAAAGTGGTGTGGAATTCATATGCAATGGACCGAGAAAATCTCAGTGAAAATACGAATGTGTAGAGCTGCTGTCTCCATGTTGAACCAATTTCATTTCCAAGCAGAAAATGAAATGTTCCCTGATAAAAAATATTGAAAACAATAAAGTCTGTCAAGAATATCCGAAAAACAGAAACACAGAGGCTGTCGTTATATCTGGGATTGAGTTAGCCAAAACACAACCGGGTAACTCTGGTTTCATCCAGTCATATCCGGACAAAGTGGTGTAGCATTCGTATGCAATGGACCAAAAAAATCACCGTAAAAATGCTTTTGTAGACAAGCAAAGTCTTTTTGTTCGGCAAGTGCATAATATGTCATGTATACAAACAGAAATATCATGTTTGAATGCCGCAGTTCCTCTAGCTTTTTCCCATGAAAATACGAATGTGTAGAGCTGGTGTCTCCATGTGGAACCAATTAGTGTTTCCAAGCACAAAATTAAATGTTCCCTGATAGAAAACATTCAAAACAATAAAGTCCATCGTTAATATTCAGAAAACACAAACACAGAGGCTTTCGCAGAATTTGGGACTGAGTTAGCCAAAACACAAGCGGATATTTCTGGTTTCATCCACTCATATCCGGACAAAGTGGTGTGGAATTCATATGCAATAGACACAATCACAGTAACAATGGTTTTGGAGAAAAGCAAAGTCTTTTCGTTAGGCAAGTGCATAAAATGTCATGTATACAAACAGAAATATCATGTTTGTTTGCCGCAGTTCCTCTAGCTTTCTCCCTAGAAAATACGAATGTGTTTGTCAGAAGCAATGGGTGGCAGGCCTATTAATGGCTGATCTGCACAGTGATCTGCCCTCAAGGAGACCCAACAGGCCAGTCCACTGCAGTGGCTTTCAAGGTGGCAAGCATGGGCTTCAGCAGAAGTCAGCTTGTGAAGAGCCCTGGCAGCTCTGCCAAGAGTTGGATCACTGGAAATGGACCTGCTCTGGAGTCGAAGGATGCCCAGGTCAGAGCCACAGATCTTTTTGGCTCTAAGCTGAAAAGCCCTTCACTCAGCCCAACTTCCAAAGTGACCACTGCCGCTGAAGGTATGGTCAAGTAGGGTCAGCAACATCGCAGGCAGAACTGTAAATTTCTTGTCAGAGATGCCCCCTGCCTTTACCTGGCCAGCTCTCCTCCCAGGCCAGCCAAGTAATGAAAGTCAACAGAGTGCCTTCCCCTAGGAGGTTCACACCTCCCTTAGGATATACCCCATGTGAAGAGATAGATAGGTCTGTGCCTCTGAATTTACAAGGCCTAAAGCCCACCAGATTATTATCAAGCCCCTTCTCTCAGGTTCTATTTGCCTCTCCATCAGAAAACTTAATTGTAGCTTAGACAGCACCTTTCTTAGCTCCTCTAATAATGACTCTGTCCTTAGTTCTAGATCCTGTCTAGTGCACTTGGGCCTCATTCCTTTGTAACCATAACCTCTACTCTACCACCAGTGGCTCTACTCCCAACTTGTGTGTACTGATGGTCCTCTTCCCCACTTAATGCTGTATAATTGTTCAAACCTGGTAAATGCCACTCTTAGGATCATTGGTTACTATCCTCACTCTGTCTTTTATGACCTTGTCTAAATATGATCAGGGTCGGCAAAATTGGAAGGCTTCCATAGCCTTGGCAACTCATGACAACAGCCTAGGGTGGTTACTGGCGCCATAAACTAGAGTGTCCATTTGTTGGGTCAACAACAGGAGTCACTGTGCACTTGCTCCTCATGTGGGATCTCTGTCCTTAATGTGCAATACATTTTGATTTAATGCTATAACTAGTACTCAAACAATACGTTTCACTTTGTGTTTCTATGTGGGTGCAAACTGTTGAAATTTTATACTAAATTGATCTTTTGTATATAAAGAGAATTGAAAATGAATCTTGATGCAAATAGAAGGGGAGAGGGAGCGGGAGAGGAGAGGGTTGTGGGTGTGAGGGAAGTTATAGGAGGGGGAAGCCATTGTAATCCATAAGGTGTACACTGGAAATTTATATTCATTAAATAAAAGTTAAAAAAAAGAAAATGCGAGGCAAGTGCTTTTGCAATATTTGGGATTGTGTTAGCCAAAACATAACGGGATATTTTGGTTTCATCCAGTCATATCCAGAGAAAGTGGTGTGGCATTTGTATGCAATGGAGTGAGAAAATCACAGTAAAAATGGTTTTGGTGACAAGCAAAGTCTTTTTGTTCGGCAAGTGCATAAAATATCATGCATACATGATATTGCGGGTGGGAGGGAAGTTATGGGAGGGGGAAGCCATTGTAATCCATAAGCTGTACACTGGAAATTTATATTCATTAAATAAAAGTTAAAAAAAATTGTTCCCTGATAAAAAAAACATTCGAAACAATAAAGTCCATTGATAATATCCGGAAATCACAAACACTGAGGCTTTCGAAATATCTGGGATTGAGTTAGCCAAAACACAAGCGGATATTTCTGGTTTCATCCAGCCATATCCAAATAAAGTGGTGTGGAATTCATATGAAATGGACCGAGAAAATCACAGTACATATGGTAGTGGAGAAAATTAACATCTGTTCGTAAGGAAAGTGCATAAAATGTCATCCATACAAACAGAAATATCATGTTTGTTTACCGTAGTTCCTCTAGCTTTCTCCATAAAAAATACGAATATGTGGAGATGGTGTCTCCATCTGGAAGAAATTAGAGTTTCCAAGCACATAATTAAATGTTCCCTGATAAAAAACATTTAAAACAATAATGTCCGTCGATAATATCCAGAAAACACAAACACAGGGGCTGTAGCAATACCTGGGATTGAGTTAGCCAAAACACAACCGGATATTTCTGGATTCAACTAGCCATATCCGGACAAAGTTGTGTGGAAATCGGATGCAATGGACCAAAAAAAAAATCACAGTAAAAATGGTTTTGGTGAAAAGCAAAGTCTTTTTATTAGGCAAGTGCATAAAACGTCATCTATACAAACAGAAACATCATGTTTGTTTGCCACAGTTCCTCTAGCTTTCTCCCTAGAAAATACGAATGTGTAGAGCTGGTGTCTCCATGTAGAACAAATTACTGTTTCCAAACACAAAATTAAATGTTCCCTGATAAAATCATTCAAAACAATAAAGTCTATCGATAATATCGGAAAAACACAAACAAAGAGGTTGTCACAATATCTGGGATTGAGTTAGCCAAAACACAAGCGGGTATTTCTGGTTTCTTCCAGTCATATCTGGATAAAGTGGTGTGCCATTCGTATGCAAGGGACTGAGAATATCACTGTTAAAATGCTTTTGGAGAAAAGCAAAGTCTTTTCATTAGGCAAGTGAATAAAATGTCATCTATACAACCAGAAATATCATGTTTGTTTGCCGCAGTTCCTATAGCTTTCTCCCTAAAATACGAATGTGTAGAGCTAATATCACTAAGTGAAACCAATTAGTGTTTCCTAGCACAAAAGTAAATGTTCCCTGAAAAAAAAAAACTTTCAAAACAATAAAGTCCATCGATAATATCCGGAAAACCCAAACACAGAGGCTGTAGAAATATCTGCGATTGAGTTAGCCAAAACACAACCGGATGTTTCTGGTTCCATCCAGTCATATCCGGACAAAGTGGTGTGGAATTCATATGCAATAGACACAATCACAGTAACAATGGTTTTGGAGGAAAGCATAGTCTTTTCGTTAGGCAAGTGCATAAAATGTCATCTATACAAACAGAAATGTCATGTTTGTTTGCCGCAGTTCCTCTAGCTTTCTCCCTAGAAAATATGAATGTGTAGAGCTGGTGTCTCCATGTGGAACCAATTAGTGTTCCCAAGCACAAAATTAAATGTTCCCTGATAAAAAACATTCAAAACCATAAAGTCCATCGATAATATCCAGAAAACAAACACAGAGGCTGTCGCTATATCTGGGATTGTGTTAGCCAAAACACAAGTGAATATTTCCGATTACATCCATTCATATCCAGACTAAGTGGTGTGGCATTCGTATGCAATAGACCGAGAAAATCACAGTAAAAATTGTATTGGAGAAAAGCAACGTCTTTTCGTAAGGCAAGTGCATAAAATGTCATCTATACAAACAGAAATATAAAGTTTGTTTACCGCAGTTCCTCAAGCTTTCTCCCTAGTAAATACGAATGTGTAGAGCTGATGTCTCCATGTGTTACCAATCAGTGTCTCCAAGCACAAAATTAAATGCTCCCTGATAAAAATCATTCAAAACAATAAAGTCCATTGATAATATCCAGAAAACAAACACAGAGGCTGTCCCAATATCTGGGATTGAGTTAGCCAAAACACAAGTGGATGTTTCTGGATTCATCCAGTCATATCCGGACAAAGTTGTGTGGAATATGTATGCAATGGACCAAGAAAATCGCAGTAAAAAGGATTTTGGAGGAAATCCAAGTCTTTTCGTTAGGCCAGTGCATAAAAAGTCATCCATACAAAGAGAAATATCATGTTTGATTGCCACAGTTGTTCAAACTTTCTGCCTAGAAAATACGAATGTGTAGAGCTGGTGTCTCCAAGTGGAACCAATTAGTGTTTCCAAGCACAAAATTAAATGTTCCCTGATAAAAAAAAATTCAAAGCAATAAAGTCCATCGATAAATCCAGAAAACACAAACACAGAGGCTGTCACAATATCTGGAATTGAGTTAGCCGAAACACAAGCGGATATTTCTGATTTAATCCCCTCATGTCCAGACAAAGTGGGAGGCATTCATATGCAATGGACCGAGAAATCCACAGTAAAAATGGTTTTGGAAATAAACAAAGACTTTTCGTAAGGCAAGTGCATAAAGTGTCATCTATACAAGGAGAAGTATCATGTATGTTTGTCCCAGTTCCTCTAGCTTTCTCCCTAGAAAATACGAGTGTGTAGAGCTGGTGTCTCCATGTGGACCCAATTAGTGTTTCCAAGCACAAAATTAAATGTTCCCTGATTAAAAAAAAATCCAAAACAATAAAGTACATCGATAATATCCTTAAAACACAAACACAGTGGCTGTCTCAATAACTGGGATTGAGTTAGCGAAAATATAACTGGAGATTTCTGGTTTGATCCAGTCATATTCAGACGAAGTGTTGTGGCATTCATATGAAATGGACCAAGAAAATCACATTAAAATGGTACTGCAGAATAGCAAAGTCTTTTCGTTAGGGAAGTGCATAAAATGTCATCTATAGAAACAGAAATATCATGTTTGCCGCAGTTCCTCTAGCATTCTCAATAGAAAATATGAATTTTTAGAGCTGGTGTCTCCATGTGGAACCAATTAGTGTTTCCAAGCAGAAAATTAAATGTTCAATGATAAAACACGTTCAAGCAATAAAGTCCATCGATAATATCCAGAAAACACAAACACAGAGGCTGTAACAATATTTGGAATTGAGTTAGGCAAAACACAACCGGATATTTGTGGTTTCCTCCAATCATATGCGGACAAAGTTGTGTGGCATTCGTATGCAACAGACCGAGAAAATCACAGTAAAAATGGTTTTGGAGAAAAGGAAAGTCGTTTCGTTAGGCAAGTGCATAAAATGTCCTCTACACAAACAGAAGTACCATGTTTGTTTGCCACAGTTCCTCTAGCTTTCTCCCTAGAAAATACGGATGTGTAGAGCTGGTGTCTCCATGTGGAACGAATTAGTGTTTCCAAGCACAAAATTAAATGTTCCCTGCCAAAAAACATTCAAAACAATAAAGTCCGTCGATAATATCCTGAAAACACAAAAACAGAGGCTGTAGCAATATCTGGGATTGAGTTAGCCAAAATATAACCAGATATTTCGGGTTTCATCCAGTCATATCCGATCAAGGTGGTGTGGAAATCGTATGCAATGGACCGAGAAAATCACAGTAAAAATGGCTCTGGATAAAAGCAAAGTCTTTTCGTTAGGCAAGTGTATAAAATGTTTTCTATACAAACAGAAATATCATATTTGTTTGCCGCACTTCCTCTAGCTTTCTCCCTAGAAAATACAAATGTGTAGAGCTGGTGTCTCCATGTGGAACCAATTATTGTTTCCAAGCACAAAATTAAATGTTCCCTCATAAAAAACATTCAAAACAAAACGTCCATCGATAATATCCAGAAAACACAAACACAGAGGATGTCACAATATCTGGATTGAGATATCAAAAACACTAGCAGATATCGTGGTTTCATCCAGTCATGTCCAGACAAAGTATTGTGAAATTCATATATGATGGTCCAAGAAATTCACAGTAAATATGGTTTTGGATAAAGAAAAGTCTTTTCGTTAGGCAAGTGCATAAAATGTCATCCAAACAAACAGAAATACCATGTTTGTTTGCCGCAGTTCCTCTAGCTTTCTCCCTAGAAAATAAGAATGTGTAGAGTTGGTGTCTCCATGTGGAACCAATTAGTGTTTCCAAGCACAAAATTAAATGTTCCCTGATAAAAAACATTCAAAACAATAAAGTCCATCGATAATATCCAGAAATCACAAACACAGAGGCTGCCGCAATATTTGGGATTGAGTTAGGCAAAACACAAGAGGACATTTCTGGTTTAATCCAGTCATATCCGGACAAACTGGTGTGGCATTCGTATGCAATGGACCAAGAAAATCACTGTAAAAATGGTTTTGGTGAAAAGCAATATATTTTCGTTAGGCAAGTGCATAAAATGTAATCTATACAAACAGAAATATCATGTTTATATGCTGCAGTTCCTCTAGCTTTCTCCCTAGAAAATACGAATGTATAGAGCTGGTGTCTCCATGTGGAACCATTTAGGGTGTCCACGTACAAAATTAATGTTCCCGAGTTGAGATCCAAGATGGCGGAATAGGAAGGGAGCACATTGATATTCTTCGGCAAGACACAGGTTAATAAAAGTGGAGATACTGCAGGGTCAAGGAAGAGTAGGGGAAGAAACAACAGAGGAAACTCTTCCGGAACTAGTGATTCACAGCGGAACTGCGTGGAGAGCGTGGGAGCCCAAGTTCGGGACACCAGCAGCAGACTCAACACACCAGCGCTGGAACGCAAGGTGAGCCGAACCTCCATAGCCCGAGACACCAGCGGGCAAGCGGAAAGAGGAGGCTAGAGGGAACGAGGCTTGAAACTCCGTGGGGAAAAGTTCACCAGGCTAACTAGAAGAGAGAGAGGGAAAAAAAAAAGTGACCGAAACGGACACGAGGAGTTTCTCTCTCTCTGCTCACCCCTCAAGGGCGAGCAAGACAAAGAGCAGGCGCCATTTTGGACATACATCATAAGCAGGGCGACCTCAGGTCTGCACCGGCCCTGAGCCTAGCAGAAAAACCTGACTCTGGGGGGAGGGGTGAAATAACTGGAGATTAGCATCTAACTTGGCAACCCAGTGGGAGACTGCAGGAGAATTGGAGCCCACACAAGGGCAGCAGAGATTCCCTGTGTGGTCCTTGGGAAAGAGCTTCCAATCTCTGGCTCCTGTGGGTATATCATTTGCCTGCTAACTACCTCCAATTACATTCAGCTGTGTGGAATTACTTCCCTTTTGAATCAACAAAAGAAAGAGACATTTACCACACCTAACCTGGGAGTGTCATCTTGACACACCCTCAACCCTGAGGAACCAAACACAGCTCTCAGTCCACACCCATCTCAAGCCTCTAAGGCTCCACTAAAAGCAGACAGTCCACTTAATCTAGAGTCATAGTATAACAAGAAAAAAAAAAAACACCACAGTGAAGAAACCAAATATCTCCAACATGCCATACAACAAATGCAAAAACCGAGGTAACAAGAACAAGGAAGACACTATGACACCCCCAAATGAAAAAGACACCCCAACTCAAGATTATGAAGATGATGAGATAGAAGAAATACAAGAAGCGGATCTCAAAAAATTGATAAGAATATTAAGAAGTTCTCAAAAACAAATTCTTGAACTACAGAAATCCTTAAAGGACAAGATAGAAAATCTCTCTCGTGAAAGTGAAATATTAAGGAGGAATCAAAATGAAATGAAACAACTAGTGGAACAAGAAATGGTGATTGTGACGAGAAATCATAATGAAATGAAGAATTCAATAGATCAAATGACAAACACATTAGAGAGCCTTAAAAACAGAATGGGCGAAGCAGAAGAGAGAATATCAGACTTAGAAGACAGAGAACAGGAAAGGAAACAGGCAAACCAAAGAAAAGAAGAAGAAATTAGAAATCTAAAAAATATTGTCGGGAATCTACAGGATACTATTAAAAAATCTAACATTCGGGTTCTAGGAGTTCCTGAAGGCATGGAGAGGGAGAAAGGATTAGAAGGCATTTTCAGTGAGATACTAGCAGAAAATTTCCCAGGTTTGGAGAAGGACAGAGGCATCTTAGTACAGGAAGCTTATAGAACCCCTAAGAAACATGACCAAAAGAGATCCTCACCACGACACGTCATAATCAAACTCACCACAGTGAAACATAAAGAAAAGATTCTAAAAGGTGCAAGAGAGAAACGTCAGATTACTCTCAGAGGATCTCCAATTAGACTCACAGCAGACTTCTCATCAGAAACCCTACAAGCTAGAAGGGAATGGCGAGACATAGCCCAGGTACTAAGAGAGAAAAACTGCCAGCCCAGAATATTATATCCTGCAAAGCTCTCATTTGTGAATGAAGGTGAAATTAAGACTTTTCATAGCAAACAGAAACTGAAAGAATTTGTTGCCACTCATCCTGCCCTGCAAAAGATGCTTAAAGATGTGTTACACACAGAAACACAGAAACATGGTCATCAATATGAAAGAAGGGAAAGGAAGGAAACCTCACAGCAAAAGATCACAGGAAGCTCAATTTCTCTTTGACATAGAATTAAACTCTGATGCACTGTTAGAGCAATGTGCTAAAGTAATCTATTATGTTCTCTTGATGTCTGTTAAATTCTAATTGTTCAAAAACAGCTGAATTTTTATTAAGAGCTATGGGTTATTTAACTATGTGCTTATTTTCAAAGACTTGAATAATCACCTTGTAACAATGATCAAATTTGGTCTATGTTATGTCATGATTTTAAGGAATCTTAGTTCAACCAGATATTTTGGATTTTGATATTGGTCTATTATGCTATGTTATATGTGCGTACATATTGTATGTCCACATGGGGAAATTTTATTAAGAGTTTTATTTTAAATGGCTTTTAGATAAGATTGTCCATAAATTTAAGCTGCTAAAATCAATCAAAGATACATTTTAATTTGTGTGACCTGAATCTGTGTATCATATGTTTTAAACTTTTTGGTAGAAAGAAACTAAAAACATTTTATATGGTTGTGCTTAAGTTTACTGGTTAAACAAACTACACCATCTTAGATATTTAAGAGGTGTTTTCAAATACATGATTCTTAAAATTTATAGAAGGCATTGGACCTTCTGGTAAATGTTTTATTAAGTGCTTATCTAAGGGTTGAAACGGTTTGCTAAGTATTCATGTAATATTGCTATTTTCAGCAAGTGATCTAGGACTTGCTCCCTCATTTCTCTATTCTAAGCCCAACTTGTTCTTTAATTTCTCTATTCTCTTCAAGGTAGGGAACTAATTCTATTATGAAGGAATCTGTAGGACGCACAATTTAATCTTTAGACCTTATAAGAGATGGCTAACATTTTGCTGTAATAGCATAGCCAAAATAAGAGCTTAAATAATAATCTCATAGCTAGAGTCACATCGCCATCAGCGAAGTATACAGTAAGTAGAAAAAAAAAAAACCTCCCTTTCAGACCAAAGGGAAAGAAAGTTTTAAAGTGAGAATATAATTTTCCTCATGGGCATTGTCTACCTTAGAAAAACTACTACAGAACATGCCTGTGACTATAGACTTGTAGTTCAGGCCACCGAAGATTAGAGATGGGACATGGGCACTCCCTTGACTTGCATCCTCTGGTCTGCTTGAACACAAACCAGGAGGAAAAGAAAGCTAGGCATCAGAAGCAATGGGTTGCAGGCCTATTAATGGCTGATCTGTACAGTGATCTGCCCTCAAGGAGACCCAACAGGCCAGTCCACTGCAGTGGCTTTCAATGTGGTAAGTATGGGCTTCAGCAGAAGTCAGCTTGTGAAGAGCCCTGGCAGCTCTGCCAAGAGTTGGATCACTGGAAATGGACCTGCCCTGGACTCGAAGGATGTCCAGGTCAGAGCCACAGATCTTATTGGCTCCAAGCTGAAATGCCCTTCACTCAGCCCAACTTCCAAAGTGACCACTGCAGCTGAGGGTATGGTCAAGTAGGGTCAGCAACATTGCAGGCAGAACTGTAAATTTCTTGTTAGAGATGCAACCTGCCTTTACCTGGCCAGCTCTCCTCCCAGGCCAGCCAAGTAATGAAAGTCAACAGAGTGCCTTCCCCTAGGAGGTTCACACCTCCCTTAGGATATACTCCATGTGAAGAGATAGATAGGTCTGGGACTCTTAACTTACAAGGCCTAAAGCCCACCAGATTATTATCAAGCCCCTTCTATCAGGTTCTATTTGCCTCTCCATCAGAAAACTTAATTGTAGCTTAGACAGCACCTTTCTTAGCTCCTCTAATAATGACTCTGTCCTTTGTTCTAGACCCTGTCTAGTGCACTTGGGCCTCATTCCTTTGTAACCATAACCTCTACTCTACCACCAATGGCTCTACTCCCAACCTGTGTGTACTGATGGTCCTCTTCCCCACTTAATGCTGTATAATTGTTCAGACCCGGTAAATGCCACTCTTAGGATCATTGGTTACTATCCTCACCCTGTCTTTTATGACCTTGTCTAAATATGATCAGAGTCGGGGAACTTGGAAGGCTTCCATAGCCTTGGCAACTCATGACAACAGCCTAGGGTGGTTACTGGTGCCATAAACTAGAGTGTCAATTTGTTGGGTCAACAACAGGAGTCACTGTGCGCTTGCTCCTGATGTGGGATCTCTGTCCTTAATGTACTGTACATTTTGATTTAATGCTATAACTAGTACTCAAACAGTATGTTTCACTTTATTTTCTATGTGGGTGCAAACTGTTGAAATCTTTACTTAATGTATACTAAATTGATCTTCTTTATATAAAGAGAATTGAAAATTAATTTTAATGTGAATGGAAGGGGAGAGGGAGCGGGAGAGGGGAGGGTTGCGGGTGGGAGGGAAATTATGGGAAGGGGAAGCCATTGTAATCCATAAGCTGTATACTGGAAATTTATATTCATTAAATAAAAGTTAAAAAAAATTAATGTTCCCTGATAAAATTTCAAAACAATAAAGTCCAACAATAATATCCTGAAAACACAAAAACAGAGGCAGTAGCAATATTTGGGATTGAATTAGCCAAAACACAACCAGATATTTCTGGTTTCATCCAGTCATATCCGGACAAAGTGCTGTGGCATTCGTATGCAATGGATGAAGGAAATCACAGTAAAAATGGTTTTGGTGAAAAGAAAATTCTTTTCGTTAGGCAAGTGCATAAAATGTCATCCATACAAACAGAAATATCATGTTTATTTTCCACAGTTTCTTTAGCTTTCTCCCTAGAAAATAGGAATGTGTAGAGCTGGTGACTCCATGTGGAACCAATTAGTGTGTCCAAGCACAAAATAAAATGTTCCCTGATAAAAAACATTCAAGCAATAAATTCCATCAATAATATCCAGAAAACACAAACACGGAGGCTGTCGCAATATCTGGGATTGAGTTAGCCAAAACACAACTGGATATTTCTAGTTTCATCCATTCATATCCGGACAAACTGGTGTGGAATTCGTATGCAATGGACCGAGAAAATCACACTAACATTCTTTTGGAGAAAAGCAAAATCTTTTCATTAGGCAAGTGCATAAAATGTCATCGATAGAAACAGAAATATCATGTTTGTTTGCCGCAGTTCCTCTAGCTTTCTCCCTAGAAAATAGGAATGTGTAGAGCTAGTGTCTCCATGTGGAACCAGTTAGTGTTTCCAAGCACAAAATTAAATATTCCCTGAAAAAGCATTCAAAACCATAAAGTCCATCGATAATATATAGAAAACACAAACTCAGATGCTGTCGCAATATCTGAGATCGAGTTAGCCAAAACACAAGCGGATATTTCTGGTTTAATCCAGTCATATCCGGCAAAATTGAGTGGAATTCATATGCAATGTACTGAGAAAATCACAGTAACATGGTTTTGGTGAAAAGCAAAGCCTTTTCGTTAGGCAAGTGCATAACATGTCATCTATACAAACAGAAAATTCATGTTTCTTTGCCACAGTTCCTCTAGCTTTCTCCCAAGAAAATACGATTGTGCAGAGCTGGCGTCTCCATGTGGACCCAATTAGTGTTTCCAAGCACAAATTTAAATGTTGCCTGATAAAAAACTTTCAAAACAATAGAGTAAATCGATTATATCCAGAAAAAGCAAACACAGAGGCTGTAGCAATATCTGGGATTGAGTTAGCTAAAACACAACCGGATATCTCTGGTTTCATCCAGTCATATCCGGACAAAGTGGTGCGGCATTGATATGTAATGGACCGAGAAAATCACAGTAAAAATGGTTTTGGTGAAAAGAAAAGTCTTTTCATTAGGCAAGTGCATAAAATGTCATCTCTACAAACAGAAATATCATGTTTGTTTGCCGCAGTTCATCAGGCTTCGTCCCTAGAAAATACGAATGTGTAGAGCTGGTGTCTCCATGTGGAACCAGTAAGTATTTCAAGCACAAAATCAAATGTTCCCTGATAAAAAACTTTCAAAACAATAAAGTCCTTCAATAATATCCAGAAAACACAAACACAGAGGCTGTCACAATATTTGGGATTTAGTTAGCCAAAACACAACACAATATTTCTGGTTCCATCCATTTATATCCCGACAAAGTTTTCTGGCATTCGTATGCAATGGACCGAGAAAATCACAGTAAATATGGTTTTGGCGAAAAGCAAAGTCTTTCCGTTAGGGAAGTGCATAAAATGTCCTCTATACAAACAGAAATATCATGTTTGTTTGCCACAGTTGCTTAAACTTTCTGCCTAGAAAATACGAATGTGTAGAGCTGGTGTCACAAAGTGGAACTAATTAGCGTTTCCAAGCACAAAAGTAAATGTTCCCTGATGAAAAACCTTCAAAACAATAAAATCTGTCGAAATATCTGGAAAACACAAACACACAGGCTGTAGCCATATCTGGGTTTGAGTTAGCCAAAACACAACCGGATATTTAGGTTTCATCCCGTCATATCCGGACAAAGTGGTGTGGAATTCGTATGCAATGGACCGAGAAAATCTAGCAAAAATGGTTATGGAGAAAAGCAGAGTCTTTTCGTTAGGCAAGTGCATAAAATGTCATCTATACAAACAGAAATATCATGTTTGTTTGCAGCTGTTCCTCTTGTTTCCTCCCTAGAAAATACGGATGTGTAGACCTTGTGTCTCCATGTGGAACCAATTAGTGTTTCCTAGCAAAAAATTAAATGTTCCTTGATAAAAACATTCAAAACAATAAAGTCCATCGATAATATCCGGAAAACACAAACACGGAGGCTGTCGCAATATCTGGGATTGAGTTAGCCAAAACACAACTGGATATTTCTAGTTTCATCCATTCATATCCGGACAAACTGGTGTGGAATTCATATGCAATGGACCGAGAAACTCACACTAACATACTTTTGGAGAAAAGCAAATTCTTTTCGTTAGGCAAGTGCATAAAATATCATCGATAGAAACAGAAATATCGTGTTTGTTTGCCACAGTTCCTGTAGCTTTCAACCTAGAAAATAGGAATGTGTAGAGCTGGTGTCTCCATGTGGAACTAATTACTGTTTCCAAGCACAAAATTAAATGTTCCCTGATAAAAAACATTCAAAACAATTAAGACCACCAATAATATCCAGAAACACAAACACAGAAGCTGTCGGAATATCTGGGATTGAGTTAGCCAAAATACATCCGGATATCTCTGGTTTCATCCACTCATATCTAGATAAAGTTGTTTGGAATTTGTATGCAATGGATCGAGAAAATCACAGTAAAATGGTAGTGGAGAAAACCAAAATCTTCTCGTTAGGAAAGTGCATAAAATTTCATCTATACAAAGAGGAATATCATGTTTGTTTGCAGCAGTTTCTCTAGGTTTTTCCCTAGAAAATACGGATGTGTAGAGCTGGAGTCTCCATGTGGAAACAATTAGTGTTACCAAGCACAAAATAATATGTTCCCTGATAAAAAACATTCAAAACAATAAAGTCCATCGACAATATCAAGAAAACACAAACACAGTTGCTGTCGTAATATCTGAAATTGAATTAGGTAAAACAGAAGCCGATATTTCTGGATTCTTCCAGTCATATGCGGAAAAAGAGGTGTGGAATTCGTATGCAATGGACCGAGATAATCACAGTAAAAATGGTTTTGGAAAAAAGCAAAGTCTTTTCGTTAGGCAAGTGTAATAAACGTCATGCATTCAAACAGAAATATCATGTTTGTTTGCCGCAGTTCATCAGGCTTCGTCCCTAGAAAATACGAATGTGTAGAGCTGGTGTCTCCATGTGGAACCAGTAAGTATTTCAAGCACAAAATCAAATGTTCCCTGATAAAAAACTTTCAAAACAATAAAGTCCTTCAATAATATCCAGAAAACACAAACACAGAGGCTGTCGCAATATTTGGGATTTAGTTAGCCAAAACACAACACGATACTTCTGGTTCCATCCATTCATATCCCGACAAAGTTTTCTGGCATTCGTATGCAATGGACCGAGAAAATCACAGTAAATATGGTTTTGGCGAAAAGCAAAGTCTTTCCGTTAGGGAAGTGCATAAAATGTCCTCTATACAAACAGAAATATCATGTTTGTTTGCCACAGTTGCTTAAACTTTCTCCCTAGAAAATACGAATGTGTAGAGCTGGTGTCACAAAGTGGAACTAATTAGTGTTTCCAAGCACAAAATAAATGTTCCCTGATGAAAAACCTTCAAAACAATAAAATCTGTTGCTAATATCTGGAAATCACAAACACACAGGCTGTAGCCATATCTGGGTTTGAGTTAGCCAAAACGCAACCGGATATTTAGGTTTCATCCCGTCATATCCAGACAAAGTGGTGTGGAATTCGTATGCAATGGACCGAGAAAATCTAGCAAAAATGGTTATGGAGAAAAGCAGAGTCTTTTCGTTAGGCAAGTGCATAAAATGTCATCTATACAAACAGAAATATCATGTTTGTTTGCAGCTGTTCCTCTTGTTTCCTCCCTAGAAAATACGGATGTGTAGACCTTGTGTCTCCATGTGGAACCAATTAGTGTTTCCTAGCAAAAAATTAAATGTTCCTTGATAAAAACATTCAAAACAATAAAGTCCATCGATAATATCCGGAAAACACAAACACAGAGATTGTAGCAATATCTGGGATTGAGTTAGCCAAAACACAACTGGATATTTCTAGTTTCATCCATTCATATCCGGACAAACTGGTGTGGAATTCATATGCAATGGACCGAGAAACTCACACTAACATACTTTTGGAGAAAAGCAAAATCTTTTCGTTAGGCAAGTGCATAAAATATCATCGATAGAAACAGAAATATCGTGTTTGTTTGCCACAGTTCCTGTAGCTTTCTCCCTAGAAAATAGGAATGTGTAGAGCTGGTGTCTCCATGTGGAACTAATTACTGTTTCCAAGCACAAAATTAAATGTTCCCTGATAAAAAACATTCAAAACAATTAAGACCACCAATAATATCCAGAAACACAAACACAGAAGCTGTCGGAATATCTGGGATTGAGTTAGCCAAAATACATCCGGATATCTCTGGTTTCATCCACTCATATCTAGATAAAGTTGTTTGGAATTTGTATGCAATGGATCGAGAAAATCACAGTAAAATGGTAGTGGAGAAAACCAAAATCTTCTCGTTAGGAAAGTGCATAAAATTTCATCTATACAAAGAGGAATATCATGTTTGTTTGCAGCAGTTTCTCTAGGTTTTTCCCTAGAAAATACGGATGTGTAGAGCTGGAGTCTCCATGTGGAAACAATTAGTGTTACCAAGCACAAAATAATATGTTCCCTGATAAAAAACATTCAAAACAATAAAGTCCATCGACAATATCAAGAAAACACAAACACAGTTGCTGTCGTAATATCTGAAATTGAATTAGGTAAAACAGAAGCCGATAT
The DNA here is from genome assembly GCF_033115175.1 of Lepus europaeus. NCBI lineage: Eukaryota > Metazoa > Chordata > Mammalia > Lagomorpha > Leporidae > Lepus > Lepus europaeus. The sequence goes on from NC_084830.1 coordinate 102,151,877, forward strand.
TTCTGGATTCTTCCAGTCATATGCGGAAAAAGAGGTGTGGAATTCGTATGCAATGGACCGAGATAATCACAGTAAAAATGGTTTTGGAAAAAAGCAAAGTCTTTTCGTTAGGCAAGTGTAATAAACGTCATGCATTCAAACAGAAATATCATGTTTGTTTGCCGCAGTTCATCAGGCTTCGTCCCTAGAAAATACGAATATGTAGAGCTGGTGTCTCCACGTCGAACCAATTAGTATTTCCAAGCACAAAATTAAATGTTCCCTGATAAAAAATATTAAAAAAATAAAAACCACCAATAATACCCAGAAACACAAACGCAGAGGCTGTCGCAGTATCTGGCATTGAGTTAGCCAAAACACATCCGGATATCTCTGGTTTCATCCACTCATATCCGGACAAAGTGGTGTGGAATTCATATGCAATGGACCGAGAAAATCACAGTAAAAATGGTTTTGGAGAAAGGCAAAGTATTTTCATTAGGCAAGTGCATAAATATCATCTATACAAACAGAAATATCATGTTTGTTTTCCGCAGTTCCACTAGCTTTGTCCCTAGAAAATACAAATATGTAGAGCTGGTTTCTCCATGTGGAACCAATTAGCGTTTCCAAGCACAATATTAAATGTTCCCTGATAAAATACTCAAAACAATAAATTCCATCAATAATATCCGGAAAACAGAAACACAGAGGCTGTAGCTATAACTGGGATTGAGTTAGCCAAAGCACAACCGGATATTTCTGATTTCTTTCAGTCATATCTGGACACAGTTGTGTGGAATTTGAATGCAATGGACGCAAAAAATGACAGTGACAAAGGTTTTGGAGGAAAGCAAAGTCTTTTCTTTAGGCAAATGCATAAAATATCATGCATACAAACAGAAATATCATGTTTATTTGCCGCATTTCCTCTAGCTTTCTCCCTAGAAAATATGAATGTGTAGAGCTGGAGTCTCCATGTGGAACCAAACAGTGTTTGCAAGCACAAAATTAAATATTCCCTGATAAAAAACAATAAAAAAAAAGTCCATCGATAATATCTGGAAAACAGAAACACAGAGGCTGTAGCAATAACTGGGATTGAGTTCGCCAAAACACAAGCGGATATTTCTGGTTTCATCCAGTCATATCCGGACAAAGTGGTGCGGCATTCATATGCAATGGACAGAGAAAATCACATTAAATTGGTTTTGCACATAAGCAAAGTCTTGTAAATTGCATAAATTTGTAAATTGCATAAAATGTCATCTATAGAAACAGAAATATCATGTTTGTTTGCCGCATTTCCTCTAGCTTTCTCCCTAGAAAATACGAATGTGTAGAGCTGGTGTCCCCAAGTGGTACCAAACAGTTTTGCAAGCAGAAAATTAAATGTGCCCTGATAAAAAGCATTCAAAGCAATATAGCCCATCGATAATATCCGGAAAACACAAACACAGAGGCTGTCTCATATCTGGGATTGAGTTAGCCAAAACACAACCGGATATTTCTGGATTCATCCAGTCATATCCGGACAAAGTGGTATGGCATTCGTATGCAATGGACCGAGAAAATCACTGTAAAAATGGTTTTGGACATAAGCAAAGTCTTTTCGTTAGGCAAGTGCATAAAATGTCATGTATACAAAGAGAAATATCATGTTTGTTTGCCACAGTTCCCCGAGCTTTCTGCCTAGAAAATACGAATGTGTAGAGCTGGTGTCTACAAGAGGAACCAATTAGCGTTTCCAAGCACAAAATTAAATATTCCCCGATAAAAAACATTCAAAACAATAAAGTCCATCGATAATATCCAGAAAACACAAACACAGAAGCTGTAGCAGTATCTGGGATTGAGTTAGCCAAAACACAACAGGATATTTCTGGATTCATCCAGTCATATCCGGACAAAGTGGTATGGCATTCATATGCAATGGACCGAGAAAATCACAGTAAAAATGGTATTGGAGAAAAGCAATGTCTTTTCATTAGGCAATGCATAAAATATCATCTATACAAACAAAAATATCATGATTGTTTGCCGCAGTTCCTCTAGCTTTCTCCCCAGATAATATGATTGTGTAGAGCTGGTGTCTCCATGTGGAACCAAATAGTGTTTCCAAGCACAAAATTAAATGTTCCCTGATAAAAAGCATTCAAAACAATAAAGTCCTTCTATAATATCCAGAAAACACAAACACAGAGGCTATCACAATATTTGGGATTGAGTTAGCCAAAACACAACCGGATATCTCTGGTTTCATAGAGTCATATCCGGACAAAGTTGTGTGGAACTTGTATGCAGTGGACCGAGAAAATCGCAGTAAAAATGGTTTTGGAGAAAGCAAAATCTTTTCGTTAGGCAAGTGCACAAATGTCATGTATAAAAGACAAATATCATGTTTGTTTACCGCAGTTCCTCCACCTTTCTCCCTAGAAAATTTGAATGTGTAGAGCTGGTGTCTCCATGTGGAACCAATTAGCGTTTCCAAGCACAAAATTAAATGTTCCCTGATAAAAAATATTCAAAACAATAAAGTCCGTCAATAATATCCGGAAAACAGAAACACAGAGGCTGTAGCTATAACTGGGATTGAGTTAGCCAAAATATAACCGGAGATTTCTGGATTTATCCAGTCATATCCGGACAATGTGGTGTGGTATTCGTACGCAATGGACCGAGAAAATCGCAGTAAAAAATGTTTTTGGAGAAAAGCAAAGTCTTTTTGTTCGGCAAGTGCATAAAATATCATGCATACAAACAGAAATATCATGTTTCTTTTCCACAATTCCTCTAGCTTTCTCCCTAGAAAATACGAATATGTAGAGCTGGTGTCTCCACGTCGAAATAATTAGTGTTTTCAAGCTCAAAATTAAATGTTCCCTGATAGAAAACCTTCAAAACAATAAAGTCCATCAATAATGTCCAGAAAACAAAAACACAGAAGCTGTCACAATATCTGGGATTGAGTTAGCCAAAAAAACCCGGATATTCCTTGTTTCCTCCAATCATATCCTGACAAAGTGGTGTGGCATTGGTATGCAATGGACTGAGAAAATCGCAGTAAAAATGGTTTTGGAGAAAGCAAAATCTTTTCGTTAGGCAAGTGCACAAATGTCATGTATAAAAGAGAAATATGTTTGTTTACCGCAGTTCCTCCAGCTTTCTCCCTAGAAAATACGAATGTGTAGACCTGGTGTCTCCATGTGGAAACAATTAGTGTTTCCAAGCACAAAATTAAATGTTCCCTGATTAAAAAAAAAAAAACATTAAAAACAAAAAAGTCCTTCAATAATATCCAGAAAACACAAACACAGAGGCTGTCGCAATATTTGGGATTTAGTTAGCCAAAACACAACACGATACTTCTGGTTCCATCCATTCATATCCCGACAAAGTTTTCTGGCATTCGTATGCAATGGACCGAGAAAATCACAGTAAAAATGGTTTTGGCGAAAAGCAAAGTCTTTCCGTTAGGGAAGTGCATAAAATGTCCTCTATACAAACAGAAATATCATGTTTGTTTGCAGCTGTTCCTCTTGTTTCCTCCCTAGAAAATACGGATGTGTAGAGGTGGTGTCTCCATGTGGAACCAATTATTGTTTCCAAGCACAAAATTAATGTTTCCAGATAAAAAATATTCAAAACAATAAAGTCCATCGATAATATCCAGAAAACACAAAACAGAGCATGTCACAATATCTGGAATTGAGTTAGCCAAAACACAACCGGATATCTCTGGTTTCATCCAGTCATATCTGGACAATATTGTGTGGAATTCATATGCAATGGACCAAGAAAATCACAGTAAAAATGGTTTTGGAGAAAAGCAAAGTATTTTCGTTAGGCAACAGCATAGAATGTCATCTATACAAACAGAAATATCATGTTTGTTTGCCACAGTTGCTCAAACTTTCTGCCTAGAAAATACGAATGTGTAGAGCTGGTGTCACAAAGTGGAACTAATTAGCGTTTCCAAGCACAAAAGTAAATGTTCCCTGATGAAAAACCTTCAAAACAATAAAATCTGTCGCTAATATCTGGAAAACACAAACACACAGGCTGTAGCCATATCTGGGTTTGAGTTAGCCAAAACGCAACCGGATATTTAGGTTTCATCCCGTCATATCCGGACAAAGTGGTGTGGAATTCGTATGCAATGGACCGAGAAAATCTAGCAAAAATGGTTATGGAGAAAAGCAAAGTCTTTTCGTTTGGCAAGTGCATAAAATGTCATCTATACAAACAGAAATATCATGTTTGTTTGCAGCTGTTCCTCTTGTTTCCTCCCTAGAAAATACGGATGTGTAGACCTTGTGTCTCCATGTGGAACCAATTAGTGTTTCCTAGCAAAAAATTAAATGTTCCTTGATAAAAACATTCAAAACAATAAAGTCCCTCTATAATATCCAGAAAACACAAACACATAGGCTGTCGCAGTATCTGGCATTGAGTTAGCCAAAACACACCCAGATATCTCTGGTTTCATCCACTCATATCCGGACAAAGTGGTGTGGAATTCATATGCAATGGACCGAGAAAATCACAGTAAAAATGGTTTTGGAGAAAGGCAAAGTATTTTCATTAGGCAAGTGCATAAATATCATCTATACAAACAGAAATATCATGTTTGTTTTCCGCAGTTCCACTAGCTTTGTCCCTAGAAAGTACAAATATGTAGAGCTGGTTTCTCCATGTGGAACCAATTAGCGTTTCCAAGCACAATATTAAATGTTCCCTGATAAAATATTCAAAACAATAAAATCCATCAATAATATCCGGAAAACAGAAACACAGAGGCTGTAGCTATAACTGGGATTGAGTTAGCCAAAGCACAACCGGATATTTCTGATTTCTTCCAGTCATATCCGGACACAGTTGTGTGGAATTTGAATGCAATGGACGCAAAAAATGACAGTGACAAAGGTTTTGGAGGAAAGCAAAGTCTTTTCTTTAGGCAAATGCATAAAATATCATGCATACAAACAGAAATATCATGTTTATTTGCCGCATTTCCTCTAGCTTTCTCCCTAGAAAATATGAATGTGTAGAGCTGGAGTCTCCATGTGGAACCAAACAGTGTTTGCAAGCACAAAATTAAATATTCCCTGATAAAAAACAATAAAAAAAAAGTCCATCGATAATATCTGGAAAACAGAAACACAGAGGCTGTAGCAATAACTGGGATTGAGTTCGCCAAAACACAAGCGGATATTTCTGGTTTCATCCAGTCATATCCGGACAAAGTGGTGCGGCATTCATATGCAATGGACAGAGAAAATCACATTAAATTGGTTTTGCACATAAGCAAAGTCTTTTTGTTAGTAAATTGCATAAAATGTCATCTATAGAAACAGAAATATCATGTTTGTTTGCCACATTTCCTCTAGCTTTCTCCCTAGAAAATACGAATGTGTAGAGCTGGTGTCCCCAAGTGGTACCAAACAGTTTTGCAAGCAGAAAATTAAATGTGCCCTGATAAAAAGCATTCAAAGCAATATAGCCCATCGATAATATCCGGAAAACACAAACACAGAGGCTGTCTCATATCTGGGATTGAGTTAGCCAAAACACAACCGGATATTTCTGGATTCATCCAGTCATATCCGGACAAAGTGGTATGGCATTCGTATGCAATGGACCGAGAAAATCACAGTAAAAATGGTATTGGACATAAGCAAAGTCTTTTCGTTAGGGAAGTGCATAAAATGTCATGTATACAAAGAGAAATATCGTGTTTGTTTGCCACAGTTCCCGGAGCTTTCTGCCTAGAAAATACGAATGTGTAGAGCTGGTGTCTACAAGAGGAACCAATTAGCGTTTCCAAGCACAAAATTAAATATTCCCCGATAAAAAACATTCAAAACAATAAAGTCCATCGATAATATCCAGAAAACACAAACACAGAAGCTGTAGCAGTATCTGGGATTGAGTTAGCCAAAACACAACAGGATATTTCTGGATTCATCCAGTCATATCCGGACAAAGTGGTATGGCATTCATATGCAATGGACCGAGAAAATCACAGTAAAAATGGTATTGGAGAAAAGCAATGTCTTTTCATTAGGCAATGCATAAAATATCATCTATACAAACAAAAATATCATGATTGTTTGCCGCAGTTCCTCTAGCTTTCTCCCCAGATAATACGATTGTGTAGAGCTGGTGTCTCCATGTGGAACCAAATAGTGTTTCCAAGCACAAAATTAAATGTTCCCTGATAAAAAGCATTCAAAACAATAAAGTCCTTCTATAATATCCAGAAAACACAAACACAGAGGCTATCACAATATTTGGGATTGAGTTAGCCAAAACACAACCGGATATCTCTGGTTTCATAGAGTCATATCCGGACAAAGTTGTGTGGAACTTGTATGCAGTGGACCGAGAAAATCGCAGTAAAAATGGTTTTGGAGAAAGCAAAATCTTTTCGTTAGGCAAGTGCACAAATGTCATGTATAAAAGACAAATATCATGTTTGTTTACCGCAGTTCCTCCACCTTTCTCCCTAGAAAATTTGAATGTGTAGAGCTGGTGTCTCCATGTGGAACCAATTAGCGTTTCCAAGCACAAAATTAAATGTTCCCTGATAAAAAATATTCAAAACAATAAAGTCCGTCAATAATATCTGGAAAACAGAAACACAGAGGCTGTAGCTATAACTGGGATTGAGTTAGCCAAAATATAACCGGAGATTTCTGGATTTATCCAGTCATATCCAGACAATGTGGTGTGGTATTCGTACGCAATGGACCGAGAAAATCGCAGTAAAAAATGTTTTTGGAGAAAAGCAAAGTCTTTTTGTTCGGCAAGTGCATAAAATATCATGCATACAAACAGAAATATCATATTTCTTTTCCACAATTCCTCTAGCTTTCTCCCTAGAAAATACGAATATGTAGAGCTGGTGTCTCCACGTCGAAATAATTAGTGTTTTCAAGCTCAAAATTAAATGTTCCCTGATAGAAAACCTTCAAAACAATAAAGTCCATCAATAATGTCCAGAAAACAAAAACACAGAAGCTGTCACAATATCTGGGATTGAGTTAGCCAAAAAAACCCGGATATTCCTTGTTTCCTCCAATCATATCCTGACAAAGTGGTGTGGCATTGGTATGCAATGGACTGAGAAAATCGCAGTAAAAATGGTTTTGGAGAAAGCAAAATATTTTCGTTAGGCAAGTGCACAAATGTCATGTATAAAAGAGAAATATCATGTTTGTTTACCGCAGTTCCTCCAGCTTTCTCCCTAGAAAATACGAATGTGTAGACCTGGTGTCTCCATGTGGAAACAATTAGTGTTTCCAAGCACAAAATTAAATGTTCCCTGATTAAAAAAAAAAAAACATTAAAAACAAAAAAGTCCTTCAATAATATCCAGAAAACACAAACACAGAGGCTGTCGCAATATTTGGGATTTAGTTAGCCAAAACACAACACGATACTTCTGGTTCCATCCATTCATATCCCGACAAAGTTTTCTGGCATTCGTATGCAATGGACCGAGAAAATCACAGTAAAAATGGTTTTGGCGAAAAGCAAAGTCTTTCCGTTAGGGAAGTGCATAAAATGTCCTCTATACAAACAGAAATATCATGTTTGTTTGCAGCTGTTCCTCTTGTTTCCTCCCTAGAAAATACGGATGTGTAGAGGTGGTGTCTCCATGTGGAACCAATTATTGTTTCCAAGCACAAAATTAATGTTTCCAGATAAAAAATATTCAAAACAATAAAGTCCATCGATAATATCCAGAAAACACAAAACAGAGCATGTCACAATATCTGGAATTGAGTTAGCCAAAACACAACCGGATATCTCTGGTTTCATCCAGTCATATCTGGACAATATTGTGTGGAATTCATATGCAATGGACCAAGAAAATCACAGTAAAAATGGTTTTGGAGAAAAGCAAAGTATTTTCGTTAGGCAACAGCATAGAATGTCATCTATACAAACAGAAATATCATGTTTGTTTGCCACAGTTGCTCAAACTTTCTGCCTAGAAAATACGAATGTGTAGAGCTGGTGTCACAAAGTGGAACTAATTAGCGTTTCCAAGCACAAAAGTAAATGTTCCCTGATGAAAAACCTTCAAAACAATAAAATCTGTCGCTAATATCTGGAAAACACAAACACACAGGCTGTAGCCATATCTGGGTTTGAGTTAGCCAAAACGCAACCGGATATTTAGGTTTCATCCCGTCATATCCGGACAAAGTGGTGTGGAATTCGTATGCAATGGACCGAGAAAATCTAGCAAAAATGGTTATGGAGAAAAGCAAAGTCTTTTCGTTTGGCAAGTGCATAAAATGTCATCTATACAAACAGAAATATCATGTTTGTTTGCAGCTGTTCCTCTTGTTTCCTCCCTAGAAAATACGGATGTGTAGACCTTGTGTCTCCATGTGGAACCAATTAGTGTTTCCTAGCAAAAAATTAAATGTTCCTTGATAAAAACATTCAAAACAATAAAGTCCCTCTATAATATCCAGAAAACACAAACACATAGGCTGTCGCAGTATCTGGCATTGAGTTAGCCAAAACACACCCAGATATCTCTGGTTTCATCCACTCATATCCGGACAAAGTGGTGTGGAATTCATATGCAATGGACCGAGAAAATCACAGTAAAAATGGTTTTGGAGAAAGGCAAAGTATTTTCATTAGGCAAGTGCATAAATATCATCTATACAAACAGAAATATCATGTTTGTTTTCCGCAGTTCCACTAGCTTTGTCCCTAGAAAGTACAAATATGTAGAGCTGGTTTCTCCATGTGGAACCAATTAGCGTTTCCAAGCACAATATTAAATGTTCCCTGATAAAATATTCAAAACAATAAAATCCATCAATAATATCCGGAAAACAGAAACACAGAGGCTGTAGCTATAACTGGGATTGAGTTAGCCAAAGCACAACCGGATATTTCTGATTTCTTCCAGTCATATCCGGACACAGTTGTGTGGAATTTGAATGCAATGGACGCAAAAAATGACAGTGACAAAGGTTTTGGAGGAAAGCAAAGTCTTTTCTTTAGGCAAATGCATAAAATATCATGCATACAAACAGAAATATCATGTTTATTTGCCGCATTTCCTCTAGCTTTCTCCCTAGAAAATATGAATGTGTAGAGCTGGAGTCTCCATGTGGAACCAAACAGTGTTTGCAAGCACAAAATTAAATATTCCCTGATAAAAAACAATAAAAAAAAAAGTCCATCGATAATATCTGGAAAACAGAAACACAGAGGCTGTAGCAATAACTGGGATTGAGTTCGCCAAAACACAAGCGGATATTTCTGGTTTCATCCAGTCATATCCGGACAAAGTGGTGCGGCATTCATATGCAATGGACAGAGAAAATCACATTAAATTGGTTTTGCACATAAGCAAAGTCTTTTTGTTAGTAAATTGCATAAAATGTCATCTATAGAAACAGAAATATCATGTTTGTTTGCCACATTTCCTCTAGCTTTCTCCCTAGAAAATACGAATGTGTAGAGCTGGTGTCCCCAAGTGGTACCAAACAGTTTTGCAAGCAGAAAATTAAATGTGCCCTGATAAAAAGCATTCAAAGCAATATAGCCCATCGATAATATCCGGAAAACACAAACACAGAGGCTGTCTCATATCTGGGATTGAGTTAGCCAAAACACAACCGGATATTTCTGGATTCATCCAGTCATATCCGGACAAAGTGGTATGGCATTCGTATGCAATGGACCGAGAAAATCACAGTAAAAATGGTATTGGACATAAGCAAAGTCTTTTCGTTAGGGAAGTGCATAAAATGTCATGTATACAAAGAGAAATATCGTGTTTGTTTGCCACAGTTCCCGGAGCTTTCTGCCTAGAAAATACGAATGTGTAGAGCTGGTGTCTACAAGAGGAACCAATTAGCGTTTCCAAGCACAAAATTAAATATTCCCCGATAAAAAACATTCAAAACAATAAAGTCCATCGATAATATCCAGAAAACACAAACACAGAAGCTGTAGCAGTATCTGGGATTGAGTTAGCCAAAACACAACAGGATATTTCTGGATTCATCCAGTCATATCCGGACAAAGTGGTATGGCATTCATATGCAATGGACCGAGAAAATCACAGTAAAAATGGTATTGGAGAAAAGCAATGTCTTTTCATTAGGCAATGCATAAAATATCATCTATACAAACAAAAATATCATGATTGTTTGCCGCAGTTCCTCTAGCTTTCTCCCCAGATAATACGATTGTGTAGAGCTGGTGTCTCCATGTGGAACCAAATAGTGTTTCCAAGCACAAAATTAAATGTTCCCTGATAAAAAGCATTCAAAACAATAAAGTCCTTCTATAATATCCAGAAAACACAAACACAGAGGCTATCACAATATTTGGGATTGAGTTAGCCAAAACACAACCGGATATCTCTGGTTTCATAGAGTCATATCCGGACAAAGTTGTGTGGAACTTGTATGCAGTGGACCGAGAAAATCGCAGTAAAAATGGTTTTGGAGAAAGCAAAATCTTTTCGTTAGGCAAGTGCACAAATGTCATGTATAAAAGACAAATATCATGTTTGTTTACCGCAGTTCCTCCACCTTTCTCCCTAGAAAATTTGAATGTGTAGAGCTGGTGTCTCCATGTGGAACCAATTAGCGTTTCCAAGCACAAAATTAAATGTTCCCTGATAAAAAATATTCAAAACAATAAAGTCCGTCAATAATATCCGGAAAACAGAAACACAGAGGCTGTAGCTATAACTGGGATTGAGTTAGCCAAAATATAACCGGAGATTTCTGGATTTATCCAGTCATATCCAGACAATGTGGTGTGGTATTCGTACGCAATGGACCGAGAAAATCGCAGTAAAAAATGTTTTTGGAGAAAAGCAAAGTCTTTTTGTTCGGCAAGTGCATAAAATATCATGCATACAAACAGAAATATCATATTTCTTTTCCACAATTCCTCTAGCTTTCTCCCTAGAAAATACGAATATGTAGAGCTGGTGTCTCCACATCGAAATAATTAGTGTTTTCAAGCTCAAAATTAAATGTTCCCTGATAGAAAACCTTCAAAACAATAAAGTCCATCAATAATGTCCAGAAAACAAAAACACAGAAGCTGTCACAATATCTGGGATTGAGTTAGCCAAAAAAACCCGGATATTCCTTGTTTCCTCCAATCATATCCTGACAAAGTGGTGTGGCATTGGTATGCAATGGACTGAGAAAATCGCAGTAAAAATGGTTTTGGAGAAAGCAAAATATTTTCGTTAGGCAAGTGCACAAATGTCATGTATAAAAGAGAAATATCATGTTTGTTTACCGCAGTTCCTCCAGCTTTCTCCCTAGAAAATACGAATGTGTAGACCTGGTGTCTCCATGTGGAAACAATTAGTGTTTCCAAGCACAAAATTAAATGTTCCCTGATTAAAAAAAAAAAAACATTAAAAACAAAAAAGTCCTTCAATAATATCCAGAAAACACAAACACAGAGGCTGTCGCAATATTTGGGATTTAGTTAGCCAAAACACAACACGATACTTCTGGTTCCATCCATTCATATCCCGACAAAGTTTTCTGGCATTCGTATGCAATGGACCGAGAAAATCACAGTAAAAATGGTTTTGGCGAAAAGCAAAGTCTTTCCGTTAGGGAAGTGCATAAAATGTCCTCTATACAAACAGAAATATCATGTTTGTTTGCAGCTGTTCCTCTTGTTTCCTCCCTAGAAAATACGGATGTGTAGAGGTGGTGTCTCCATGTGGAACCAATTATTGTTTCCAAGCACAAAATTAATGTTTCCAGATAAAAAATATTCAAAACAATAAAGTCCATCGATAATATCCAGAAAACACAAAACAGAGCATGTCACAATATCTGGAATTGAGTTAGCCAAAACACAACCGGATATCTCTGGTTTCATCCAGTCATATCTGGACAATATTGTGTGGAATTCATATGCAATGGACCAAGAAAATCACAGTAAAAATGGTTTTGGAGAAAAGCAAAGTATTTTCGTTAGGCAACAGCATAGAATGTCATCTATACAAACAGAAATATCATGTTTGTTTGCCACAGTTGCTCAAACTTTCTGCCTAGAAAATACGAATGTGTAGAGCTGGTGTCACAAAGTGGAACTAATTAGCATTTCCAAGCACAAAAGTAAATGTTCCCTGATGAAAAACCTTCAAAACAATAAAATCTGTCGCTAATATCTGGAAAACACAAACACACAGGCTGTAGCCATATCTGGGTTTGAGTTAGCCAAAACGCAACCGGATATTTAGGTTTCATCCCGTCATATCCGGACAAAGTGGTGTGGAATTCGTATGCAATGGACCGAGAAAATCTAGCAAAAATGGTTATGGAGAAAAGCAAAGTCTTTTCGTTTGGCAAGTGCATAAAATGTCATCTATACAAACAGAAATATCATGTTTGTTTGCAGCTGTTCCTCTTGTTTCCTCCCTAGAAAATACGGATGTGTAGACCTTGTGTCTCCATGTGGAACCAATTAGTGTTTCCTAGCAAAAAATTAAATGTTCCTTGATAAAAACATTCAAAACAATAAAGTCCCTCTATAATATCCAGAAAACACAAACACATAGGCTGTCGCAGTATCTGGCATTGAGTTAGCCAAAACACACCCAGATATCTCTGGTTTCATCCACTCATATCCGGACAAAGTGGTGTGGAATTCATATGCAATGGACCGAGAAAATCACAGTAAAAATGGTTTTGGAGAAAGGCAAAGTATTTTCATTAGGCAAGTGCATAAATATCATCTATACAAACAGAAATATCATGTTTGTTTTCCGCAGTTCCACTAGCTTTGTCCCTAGAAAGTACAAATATGTAGAGCTGGTTTCTCCATGTGGAACCAATTAGCGTTTCCAAGCACAATATTAAATGTTCCCTGATAAAATATTCAAAACAATAAAATCCATCAATAATATCCGGAAAACAGAAACACAGAGGCTGTAGCTATAACTGGGATTGAGTTAGCCAAAGCACAACCGGATATTTCTGATTTCTTCCAGTCATATCCGGACACAGTTGTGTGGAATTTGAATGCAATGGACGCAAAAAATGACAGTGACAAAGGTTTTGGAGGAAAGCAAAGTCTTTTCTTTAGGCAAATGCATAAAATATCATGCATACAAACAGAAATATCATGTTTATTTGCCGCATTTCCTCTAGCTTTCTCCCTAGAAAATATGAATGTGTAGAGCTGGAGTCTCCATGTGGAACCAAACAGTGTTTGCAAGCACAAAATTAAATATTCCCTGATAAAAAACAATAAAAAAAAAGTCCATCGATAATATCTGGAAAACAGAAACACAGAGGCTGTAGCAATAACTGGGATTGAGTTCGCCAAAACACAAGCGGATATTTCTGGTTTCATCCAGTCATATCCGGACAAAGTGGTGCGGCATTCATATGCAATGGCCAGAGAAAATCACATTAAATTGGTTTTGCACATAAGCAAAGTCTTTTTGTTAGTAAATTGCATAAAATGTCATCTATAGAAACAGAAATATCATGTTTGTTTGCCACATTTCCTCTAGCTTTCTCCCTAGAAAATACGAATGTGTAGAGCTGGTGTCCCCAAGTGGTACCAAACAGTTTTGCAAGCAGAAAATTAAATGTGCCCTGATAAAAAGCATTCAAAGCAATATAGCCCATCGATAATATCCAGAAAACACAAACACAGAGGCTGTCTCATATCTGGGATTGAGTTAGCCAAAACACAACCGGATATTTCTGGATTCATCCAGTCATATCCGGACAAAGTGGTATGGCATTCATATGCAATGGACCGAGAAAATCACAGTAAAAATGGTATTGGAGAAAAGCAATGTCTTTTCATTAGGCAATGCATAAAATATCATCTATACAAACAAAAATATCATGATTGTTTGCCGCAGTTCCTCTAGCTTTCTCCCCAGATAATACGATTGTGTAGAGCTGGTGTCTCCATGTGGAACCAAATAGTGTTTCCAAGCACAAAATTAAATGTTCCCTGATAAAAAGCATTCAAAACAATAAAGTCCTTCTATAATATCCAGAAAACACAAACACAGAGGCTATCACAATATTTGGGATTGAGTTAGCCAAAACACAACCGGATATCTCTGGTTTCATAGAGTCATATCCGGACAAAGTTGTGTGGAACTTGTATGCAGTGGACCGAGAAAATCGCAGTAAAAATGGTTTTGGAGAAAGCAAAATCTTTTCGTTAGGCAAGTGCACAAATGTCATGTATAAAAGACAAATATCATGTTTGTTTACCGCAGTTCCTCCACCTTTCTCCCTAGAAAATTTGAATGTGTAGAGCTGGTGTCTCCATGTGGAACCAATTAGCGTTTCCAAGCACAAAATTAAATGTTCCCTGATAAAAAATATTCAAAACAATAAAGTCCGTCAATAATATCCGGAAAACAGAAACACAGAGGCTGTAGCTATAACTGGGATTGAGTTAGCCAAAATATAACCGGAGATTTCTGGATTTATCCAGTCATATCCAGACAATGTGGTGTGGTATTCGTACGCAATGGACCGAGAAAATCGCAGTAAAAAATGTTTTTGGAGAAAAGCAAAGTCTTTTTGTTCGGCAAGTGCATAAAATATCATGCATACAAACAGAAATATCATGTTTCTTTTCCACAATTCCTCTAGCTTTCTCCCTAGAAAATACGAATATGTAGAGCTGGTGTCTCCACGTCGAAATAATTAGTGTTTTCAAGCTCAAAATTAAATGTTCCCTGATAGAAAACCTTCAAAACAATAAAGTCCATCAATAATGTCCAGAAAACAAAAACACAGAAGCTGTCACAATATCTGGGATTGAGTTAGCCAAAAAAAAACCCGGATATTCCTTGTTTCCTCCAATCATATCCTGACAAAGTGGTGTGGCATTGGTATGCAATGGACTGAGAAAATCGCAGTAAAAATGGTTTTGGAGAAAGCAAAATCTTTTCGTTAGGCAAGTGCACAAATGTCATGTATAAAAGAGAAATATCATGTTTGTTTACCGCAGTTCCTCCAGCTTTCTCCCTAGAAAATACGAATGTGTAGACCTGGTGTCTCCATGTGGAAACAATTAGTGTTTCCAAGCACAAAATTAAATGTTCCCTGATTAAAAAAAAAAAAAACATTAAAAACAAAAAAGTCCTTCAATAATATCCAGAAAACACAAACACAGAGGCTGTCGCAATATTTGGGATTTAGTTAGCCAAAACACAACACGATACTTCTGGTTCCATCCATTCATATCCCGACAAAGTTTTCTGGCATTCGTATGCAATGGACCGAGAAAATCACAGTAAAAATGGTTTTGGCGAAAAGCAAAGTCTTTCCGTTAGGGAAGTGCATAAAATGTCCTCTATACAAACAGAAATATCATGTTTGTTTGCAGCTGTTCCTCTTGTTTCCTCCCTAGAAAATACGGATGTGTAGAGGTGGTGTCTCCATGTGGAACCAATTATTGTTTCCAAGCACAAAATTAATGTTTCCAGATAAAAAATATTCAAAACAATAAAGTCCATCGATAATATCCAGAAAACACAAAACAGAGCATGTCACAATATCTGGAATTGAGTTAGCCAAAACACAACCGGATATCTCTGGTTTCATCCAGTCATATCTGGACAATATTGTGTGGAATTCATATGCAATGGACCAAGAAAATCACAGTAAAAATGGTTTTGGAGAAAAGCAAAGTATTTTCGTTAGGCAACAGCATAGAATGTCATCTATACAAACAGAAATATCATGTTTGTTTGCCACAGTTGCTCAAACTTTCTGCCTAGAAAATACGAATGTGTAGAGCTGGTGTCACAAAGTGGAACTAATTAGCGTTTCCAAGCACAAAAGTAAATGTTCCCTGATGAAAAACCTTCAAAACAATAAAATCTGTCGCTAATATCTGGAAAACACAAACACACAGGCTGTAGCCATATCTGGGTTTGAGTTAGCCAAAACGCAACCGGATATTTAGGTTTCATCCCGTCATATCCGGACAAAGTGGTGTGGAATTCGTATGCAATGGACCGAGAAAATCTAGCAAAAATGGTTATGGAGAAAAGCAAAGTCTTTTCATTTGGCAAGTGCATAAAATGTCATCTATACAAACAGAAATATCATGTTTGTTTGCAGCTGTTCCTCTTGTTTCCTCCCTAGAAAATACGGATGTGTAGACCTTGTGTCTCCATGTGGAACCAATTAGTGTTTCCTAGCAAAAAATTAAATGTTCCTTGATAAAAACATTCAAAACAATAAAGTCCCTCTATAATATCCAGAAAACACAAACACATAGGCTGTCGCAGTATCTGGCATTGAGTTAGCCAAAACACACCCAGATATCTCTGGTTTCATCCACTCATATCCGGACAAAGTGGTGTGGAATTCATATGCAATGGACCGAGAAAATCACAGTAAAAATGGTTTTGGAGAAAGGCAAAGTATTTTCATTAGGCAAGTGCATAAATATCATCTATACAAACAGAAATATCATGTTTGTTTTCCGCAGTTCCACTAGCTTTGTCCCTAGAAAGTACAAATATGTAGAGCTGGTTTCTCCATGTGGAACCAATTAGCGTTTCCAAGCACAATATTAAATGTTCCCTGATAAAATATTCAAAACAATAAAATCCATCAATAATATCCGGAAAACAGAAACACAGAGGCTGTAGCTATAACTGGGATTGAGTTAGCCAAAGCACAACCGGATATTTCTGATTTCTTCCAGTCATATCCGGACACAGTTGTGTGGAATTTGAATGCAATGGACGCAAAAAATGACAGTGACAAAGGTTTTGGAGGAAAGCAAAGTCTTTTCTTTAGGCAAATGCATAAAATATCATGCATACAAACAGAAATATCATGTTTATTTGCCGCATTTCCTCTAGCTTTCTCCCTAGAAAATATGAATGTGTAGAGCTGGAGTCTCCATGTGGAACCAAACAGTGTTTGCAAGCACAAAATTAAATATTCCCTGATAAAAAACAATAAAAAAAAAGTCCATCGATAATATCTGGAAAACAGAAACACAGAGGCTGTAGCAATAACTGGGATTGAGTTCGCCAAAACACAAGCGGATATTTCTGGTTTCATCCAGTCATATCCGGACAAAGTGGTGCGGCATTCATATGCAATGGCCAGAGAAAATCACATTAAATTGGTTTTGCACATAAGCAAAGTCTTTTTGTTAGTAAATTGCATAAAATGTCATCTATAGAAACAGAAATATCATGTTTGTTTGCCACATTTCCTCTAGCTTTCTCCCTAGAAAATACGAATGTGTAGAGCTGGTGTCCCCAAGTGGTACCAAACAGTTTTGCAAGCAGAAAATTAAATGTGCCCTGATAAAAAGCATTCAAAGCAATATAGCCCATCGATAATATCCGGAAAACACAAACACAGAGGCTGTCTCATATCTGGGATTGAGTTAGCCAAAACACAACCGGATATTTCTGGATTCATCCAGTCATATCCGGACAAAGTGGTATGGCATTCGTATGCAATGGACCGAGAAAATCACTGTAAAAATGGTTTTGGACATAAGCAAAGTCTTTTCGTTAGGCAAGTGCATAAAATGTCATGTATACAAAGAGAAATATCGTGTTTGTTTGCCACAGTTCCCCGAGCTTTCTGCCTAGAAAATACGAATGTGTAGAGCTGGTGTCTACAAGAGGAACCAATTAGCGTTTCCAAGCACAAAATTAAATATTCCCCGATAAAAAACATTCAAAACAATAAAGTCCATCGATAATATCCAGAAAACACAAACACAGAAGCTGTAGCAGTATCTGGGATTGAGTTAGCCAAAACACAACAGGATATTTCTGGATTCATCCAGTCATATCCGGACAAAGTGGTATGGCATTCATATGCAATGGACCGAGAAAATCACAGTAAAAATGGTATTGGAGAAAAGCAATGTCTTTTCATTAGGCAATGCATAAAATATCATCTATACAAACAAAAATATCATGATTGTTTGCCACAGTTCCTCTAGCTTTCTCCCCAGATAATACGATTGTGTAGAGCTGGTGTCTCCATGTGGAACCAAATAGTGTTTCCAAGCACAAAATTAAATGTTCCCTGATAAAAAGCATTCAAAACAATAAAGTCCTTCTATAATATCCAGAAAACACAAACACAGAGGCTATCACAATATTTGGGATTGAGTTAGCCAAAACACAACCGGATATCTCTGGTTTCATAGAGTCATATCCGGACAAAGTTGTGTGGAACTTGTATGCAGTGGACCGAGAAAATCGCAGTAAAAATGGTTTTGGAGAAAGCAAAATCTTTTCGTTAGGCAAGTGCACAAATGTCATGTATAAAAGACAAATATCATGTTTGTTTACCGCAGTTCCTCCACCTTTCTCCCTAGAAAATTTGAATGTGTAGAGCTGGTGTCTCCATGTGGAACCAATTAGCGTTTCCAAGCACAAAATTAAATGTTCCCTGATAAAAAATATTCAAAACAATAAAGTCCGTCAATAATATCCGGAAAACAGAAACACAGAGGCTGTAGCTATAACTGGGATTGAGTTAGCCAAAATATAACCGGAGATTTCTGGATTTATCCAGTCATATCCAGACAATGTGGTGTGGTATTCGTACGCAATGGACCGAGAAAATCGCAGTAAAAAATGTTTTTGGAGAAAAGCAAAGTCTTTTTGTTCGGCAAGTGCATAAAATATCATGCATACAAACAGAAATATCATGTTTCTTTTCCACAATTCCTCTAGCTTTCTCCCTAGAAAATACGAATATGTAGAGCTGGTGTCTCCACGTCGAAATAATTAGTGTTTTCAAGCTCAAAATTAAATGTTCCCTGATAGAAAACCTTCAAAACAATAAAGTCCATCAATAATGTCCAGAAAACAAAAACACAGAAGCTGTCACAATATCTGGGATTGAGTTAGCCAAAAAAAACCCGGATATTCCTTGTTTCCTCCAATCATATCCTGACAAAGTGGTGTGGCATTGGTATGCAATGGACTGAGAAAATCGCAGTAAAAATGGTTTTGGAGAAAGCAAAATCTTTTCGTTAGGCAAGTGCACAAATGTCATGTATAAAAGAGAAATATCATGTTTGTTTACCGCAGTTCCTCCAGCTTTCTCCCTAGAAAATACGAATGTGTAGACCTGGTGTCTCCATGTGGAAACAATTAGTGTTTCCAAGCACAAAATTAAATGTTCCCTGATTAAAAAAAAAAAAAAACATTAAAAACAAAAAAGTCCTTCAATAATATCCAGAAAACACAAACACAGAGGCTGTCGCAATATTTGGGATTTAGTTAGCCAAAACACAACACGATACTTCTGGTTCCATCCATTCATATCCCGACAAAGTTTTCTGGCATTCGTATGCAATGGACCGAGAAAATCACAGTAAAAATGGTTTTGGCGAAAAGCAAAGTCTTTCCGTTAGGGAAGTGCATAAAATGTCCTCTATACAAACAGAAATATCATGTTTGTTTGCAGCTGTTCCTCTTGTTTCCTCCCTAGAAAATACGGATGTGTAGAGGTGGTGTCTCCATGTGGAACCAATTATTGTTTCCAAGCACAAAATTAATGTTTCCAGATAAAAAATATTCAAAACAATAAAGTCCATCGATAATATCCAGAAAACACAAAACAGAGCATGTCACAATATCTGGAATTGAGTTAGCCAAAACACAACCGGATATCTCTGGTTTCATCCAGTCATATCTGGACAATATTGTGTGGAATTCATATGCAATGGACCAAGAAAATCACAGTAAAAATGGTTTTGGAGAAAAGCAAAGTATTTTCGTTAGGCAACAGCATAAAATGTCATCTATACAAACAGAAATATCATGTTTGTTTGCCACAGTTGCTCAAACTTTCTGCCTAGAAAATACGAATGTGTAGAGCTGGTGTCACAAAGTGGAACTAATTAGCGTTTCCAAGCACAAAAGTAAATGTTCCCTGATGAAAAACCTTCAAAACAATAAAATCTGTCGCTAATATCTGGAAAACACAAACACACAGGCTGTAGCCATATCTGGGTTTGAGTTAGCCAAAACGCAACCGGATATTTAGGTTTCATCCCGTCATATCCGGACAAAGTGGTGTGGAATTCGTATGCAATGGACCGAGAAAATCTAGCAAAAATGGTTATGGAGAAAAGCAAAGTCTTTTCATTTGGCAAGTGCATAAAATGTCATCTATACAAACAGAAATATCATGTTTGTTTGCAGCTGTTCCTCTTGTTTCCTCCCTAGAAAATACGGATGTGTAGACCTTGTGTCTCCATGTGGAACCAATTAGTGTTTCCTAGCAAAAAATTAAATGTTCCTTGATAAAAACATTCAAAACAATAAAGTCCCTCTATAATATCCAGAAAACACAAACACATAGGCTGTCGCAGTATCTGGCATTGAGTTAGCCAAAACACACCCAGATATCTCTGGTTTCATCCACTCATATCCGGACAAAGTGGTGTGGAATTCATATGCAATGGACCGAGAAAATCACAGTAAAAATGGTTTTGGAGAAAGGCAAAGTATTTTCATTAGGCAAGTGCATAAATATCATCTATACAAACAGAAATATCATGTTTGTTTTCCGCAGTTCCACTAGCTTTGTCCCTAGAAAGTACAAATATGTAGAGCTGGTTTCTCCATGTGGAACCAATTAGCGTTTCCAAGCACAATATTAAATGTTCCCTGATAAAATATTCAAAACAATAAAATCCATCAATAATATCCGGAAAACAGAAACACAGAGGCTGTAGCTATAACTGGGATTGAGTTAGCCAAAGCACAACCGGATATTTCTGATTTCTTCCAGTCATATCCGGACACAGTTGTGTGGAATTTGAATGCAATGGACGCAAAAAATGACAGTGACAAAGGTTTTGGAGGAAAGCAAAGTCTTTTCTTTAGGCAAATGCATAAAATATCATGCATACAAACAGAAATATCATGTTTATTTGCCGCATTTCCTCTAGCTTTCTCCCTAGAAAATATGAATGTGTAGAGCTGGAGTCTCCATGTGGAACCAAACAGTGTTTGCAAGCACAAAATTAAATATTCCCTGATAAAAAACAATAAAAAAAAAGTCCATCGATAATATCTGGAAAACAGAAACACAGAGGCTGTAGCAATAACTGGGATTGAGTTCGCCAAAACACAAGCGGATATTTCTGGTTTCATCCAGTCATATCCGGACAAAGTGGTGCGGCATTCATATGCAATGGCCAGAGAAAATCACATTAAATTGGTTTTGCACATAAGCAAAGTCTTTTTGTTAGTAAATTGCATAAAATGTCATCTATAGAAACAGAAATATCATGTTTGTTTGCCACATTTCCTCTAGCTTTCTCCCTAGAAAATACGAATGTGTAGAGCTGGTGTCCCCAAGTGGTACCAAACAGTTTTGCAAGCAGAAAATTAAATGTGCCCTGATAAAAAGCATTCAAAGCAATATAGCCCATCGATAATATCCGGAAAACACAAACACAGAGGCTGTCTCATATCTGGGATTGAGTTAGCCAAAACACAACCGGATATTTCTGGATTCATCCAGTCATATCCGGACAAAGTGGTATGGCATTCGTATGCAATGGACCGAGAAAATCACTGTAAAAATGGTTTTGGACATAAGCAAAGTCTTTTCGTTAGGCAAGTGCATAAAATGTCATGTATACAAAGAGAAATATCGTGTTTGTTTGCCACAGTTCCCCGAGCTTTCTGCCTAGAAAATACGAATGTGTAGAGCTGGTGTCTACAAGAGGAACCAATTAGCGTTTCCAAGCACAAAATTAAATATTCCCCGATAAAAAACATTCAAAACAATAAAGTCCATCGATAATATCCAGAAAACACAAACACAGAAGCTGTAGCAGTATCTGGGATTGAGTTAGCCAAAACACAACAGGATATTTCTGGATTCATCCAGTCATATCCGGACAAAGTGGTATGGCATTCATATGCAATGGACCAAGAAAATCACAGTAAAAATGGTATTGGAGAAAAGCAATGTCTTTTCATTAGGCAATGCATAAAATATCATCTATACAAACAAAAATATCATGATTGTTTGCCGCAGTTCCTCTAGCTTTCTCCCCAGATAATACGATTGTGTAGAGCTGGTGTCTCCATGTGGAACCAAATAGTGTTTCCAAGCACAAAATTAAATGTTCCCTGATAAAAAGCATTCAAAACAATAAAGTCCTTCTATAATATCCAGAAAACACAAACACAGAGGCTATCACAATATTTGGGATTGAGTTAGCCAAAACACAACCGGATATCTCTGGTTTCATAGAGTCATATCCGGACAAAGTTGTGTGGAACTTGTATGCAGTGGACCGAGAAAATCGCAGTAAAAATGGTTTTGGAGAAAGCAAAATCTTTTCGTTAGGCAAGTGCACAAATGTCATGTATAAAAGACAAATATCATGTTTGTTTACCGCAGTTCCTCCACCTTTCTCCCTAGAAAATTTGAATGTGTAGAGCTGGTGTCTCCATGTGGAACCAATTAGCGTTTCCAAGCACAAAATTAAATGTTCCCTGATAAAAAATATTCAAAACAATAAAGTCCGTCAATAATATCCGGAAAACAGAAACACAGAGGCTGTAGCTATAACTGGGATTGAGTTAGCCAAAATATAACCGGAGATTTCTGGATTTATCCAGTCATATCCAGACAATGTGGTGTGGTATTCGTACGCAATGGACCGAGAAAATCGCAGTAAAAAATGTTTTTGGAGAAAAGCAAAGTCTTTTTGTTCGGCAAGTGCATAAAATATCATGCATACAAACAGAAATATCATGTTTCTTTTCCACAATTCCTCTAGCTTTCTCCCTAGAAAATACGAATATGTAGAGCTGGTGTCTCCACGTCGAAATAATTAGTGTTTTCAAGCTAAAAATTAAATGTTCCCTGATAGAAAACCTTCAAAACAATAAAGTCCATCAATAATGTCCAGAAAACAAAAACACAGAAGCTGTCACAATATCTGGGATTGAGTTAGCCAAAAAAAACCCGGATATTCCTTGTTTCCTCCAATCATATCCTGACAAAGTGGTGTGGCATTGGTATGCAATGGACTGAGAAAATCGCAGTAAAAATGGTTTTGGAGAAAGCAAAATCTTTTCGTTAGGCAAGTGCACAAATGTCATGTATAAAAGAGAAATATCATGTTTGTTTACCGCAGTTCCTCCAGCTTTCTCCCTAGAAAATACGAATGTGTAGACCTGGTGTCTCCATGTGGAAACAATTAGTGTTTCCAAGCACAAAATTAAATGTTCCCTGATTAAAAAAAAAAAAAACATTAAAAACAAAAAAGTCCTTCAATAATATCCAGAAAACACAAACACAGAGGCTGTCGCAATATTTGGGATTTAGTTAGCCAAAACACAACACGATACTTCTGGTTCCATCCATTCATATCCTGACAAAGTTTTCTGGCATTCGTATGCAATGGACCGAGAAAATCACAGTAAAAATGGTTTTGGCGAAAAGCAAAGTCTTTCCGTTAGGGAAGTGCATAAAATGTCCTCTATACAAACAGAAATATCATGTTTGTTTGCAGCTGTTCCTCTTGTTTCCTCCCTAGAAAATACGGATGTGTAGAGGTGGTGTCTCCATGTGGAACCAATTATTGTTTCCAAGCACAAAATTAATGTTTCCAGATAAAAAATATTCAAAACAATAAAGTCCATCGATAATATCCAGAAAACACAAAACAGAGCATGTCACAATATCTGGAATTGAGTTAGCCAAAACACAACCGGATATCTCTGGTTTCATCCAGTCATATCTGGACAATATTGTGTGGAATTCATATGCAATGGACCAAGAAAATCACAGTAAAAATGGTTTTGGAGAAAAGCAAAGTATTTTCGTTAGGCAACAGCATAAAATGTCATCTATACAAACAGAAATATCATGTTTGTTTGCCACAGTTGCTCAAACTTTCTGCCTAGAAAATACGAATGTGTAGAGCTGGTGTCACAAAGTGGAACTAATTAGCGTTTCCAAGCACAAAAGTAAATGTTCCCTGATGAAAAACCTTCAAAACAATAAAATCTGTCGCTAATATCTGGAAAACACAAACACACAGGCTGTAGCCATATCTGGGTTTGAGTTAGCCAAAACGCAACCGGATATTTAGGTTTCATCCCGTCATATCCGGACAAAGTGGTGTGGAATTCGTATGCAATGGACCGAGAAAATCTAGCAAAAATGGTTATGGAGAAAAGCAAAGTCTTTTCGTTTGGCAAGTGCATAAAATGTCATCTATACAAACAGAAATATCATGTTTGTTTGCAGCTGTTCCTCTTGTTTCCTCCCTAGAAAATACGGATGTGTAGACCTTGTGTCTCCATGTGGAACCAATTAGTGTTTCCTAGCAAAAAATTAAATGTTCCTTGATAAAAACATTCAAAACAATAAAGTCCCTCTATAATATCCAGAAAACACAAACACATAGGCTGTCGCAGTATCTGGCATTGAGTTAGCCAAAACACACCCAGATATCTCTGGTTTCATCCACTCATATCCGGACAAAGTGGTGTGGAATTCATATGCAATGGACCGAGAAAATCACAGTAAAAATGGTTTTGGAGAAAGGCAAAGTATTTTCATTAGGCAAGTGCATAAATATCATCTATACAAACAGAAATATCATGTTTGTTTTCCGCAGTTCCACTAGCTTTGTCCCTAGAAAGTACAAATATGTAGAGCTGGTTTCTCCATGTGGAACCAATTAGCGTTTCCAAGCACAATATTAAATGTTCCCTGATAAAATATTCAAAACAATAAAATCCATCAATAATATCCGGAAAACAGAAACACAGAGGCTGTAGCTATAACTGGGATTGAGTTAGCCAAAGCACAACCGGATATTTCTGATTTCTTCCAGTCATATCCGGACACAGTTGTGTGGAATTTGAATGCAATGGACGCAAAAAATGACAGTGACAAAGGTTTTGGAGGAAAGCAAAGTCTTTTCTTTAGGCAAATGCATAAAATATCATGCATACAAACAGAAATATCATGTTTATTTGCCGCATTTCCTCTAGCTTTCTCCCTAGAAAATATGAATGTGTAGAGCTGGAGTCTCCATGTGGAACCAAACAGTGTTTGCAAGCACAAAATTAAATATTCCCTGATAAAAAACAATAAAAAAAAAGTCCATCGATAATATCTGGAAAACAGAAACACAGAGGCTGTAGCAATAACTGGGATTGAGTTCGCCAAAACACAAGCGGATATTTCTGGTTTCATCCAGTCATATCCGGACAAAGTGGTGCAGCATTCATATGCAATGGCCAGAGAAAATCACATTAAATTGGTTTTGCACATAAGCAAAGTCTTTTTGTTAGTAAATTGCATAAAATGTCATCTATAGAAACAGAAATATCATGTTTGTTTGCCACATTTCCTCTAGCTTTCTCCCTAGAAAATACGAATGTGTAGAGCTGGTGTCCCCAAGTGGTACCAAACAGTTTTGCAAGCAGAAAATTAAATGTGCCCTGATAAAAAGCATTCAAAGCAATATAGCCCATCGATAATATCCGGAAAACACAAACACAGAGGCTGTCTCATATCTGGGATTGAGTTAGCCAAAACACAACCGGATATTTCTGGATTCATCCAGTCATATCCGGACAAAGTGGTATGGCATTCGTATGCAATGGACCGAGAAAATCACTGTAAAAATGGTTTTGGACATAAGCAAAGTCTTTTCGTTAGGCAAGTGCATAAAATGTCATGTATACAAAGAGAAATATCGTGTTTGTTTGCCACAGTTCCCCGAGCTTTCTGCCTAGAAAATACGAATGTGTAGAGCTGGTGTCTACAAGAGGAACCAATTAGCGTTTCCAAGCACAAAATTAAATATTCCCCGATAAAAAACATTCAAAACAATAAAGTCCATCGATAATATCCAGAAAACACAAACACAGAAGCTGTAGCAGTATCTGGGATTGAGTTAGCCAAAACACAACAGGATATTTCTGGATTCATCCAGTCATATCCGGACAAAGTGGTATGGCATTCATATGCAATGGACCGAGAAAATCACAGTAAAAATGGTATTGGAGAAAAGCAATGTCTTTTCATTAGGCAATGCATAAAATATCATCTATACAAACAAAAATATCATGATTGTTTGCCGCAGTTCCTCTAGCTTTCTCCCCAGATAATACGATTGTGTAGAGCTGGTGTCTCCATGTGGAACCAAATAGTGTTTCCAAGCACAAAATTAAATGTTCCCTGATAAAAAGCATTCAAAACAATAAAGTCCTTCTATAATATCCAGAAAACACAAACACAGAGGCTATCACAATATTTGGGATTGAGTTAGCCAAAACACAACCGGATATCTCTGGTTTCATAGAGTCATATCCGGACAAAGTTGTGTGGAACTTGTATGCAGTGGACCGAGAAAATCGCAGTAAAAATGGTTTTGGAGAAAGCAAAATCTTTTCGTTAGGTAAGTGCACAAATGTCATGTATAAAAGACAAATATCATGTTTGTTTACCGCAGTTCCTCCACCTTTCTCCCTAGAAAATTTGAATGTGTAGAGCTGGTGTCTCCATGTGGAACCAATTAGCGTTTCCAAGCACAAAATTAAATGTTCCCTGATAAAAAATATTCAAAACAATAAAGTCCGTCAATAATATCCGGAAAACAGAAACACAGAGGCTGTAGCTATAACTGGGATTGAGTTAGCCAAAATATAACCGGAGATTTCTGGATTTATCCAGTCATATCCAGACAATGTGGTGTGGTATTCGTACGCAATGGACCGAGAAAATCGCAGTAAAAAATGTTTTTGGAGAAAAGCAAAGTCTTTTTGTTCGGCAAGTGCATAAAATATCATGCATACAAACAGAAATATCATGTTTCTTTTCCACAATTCCTCTAGCTTTCTCCCTAGAAAATACGAATATGTAGAGCTGGTGTCTCCACGTCGAAATAATTAGTGTTTTCAAGCTCAAAATTAAATGTTCCCTGATAGAAAACCTTCAAAACAATAAAGTCCATCAATAATGTCCAGAAAACAAAAACACAGAAGCTGTCACAATATCTGGGATTGAGTTAGCCAAAAAAAACCCGGATATTCCTTGTTTCCTCCAATCATATCCTGACAAAGTGGTGTGGCATTGGTATGCAATGGACTGAGAAAATCGCAGTAAAAATGGTTTTGGAGAAAGCAAAATCTTTTCGTTAGGCAAGTGCACAAATGTCATGTATAAAAGAGAAATATCATGTTTGTTTACCGCAGTTCCTCCAGCTTTCTCCCTAGAAAATACGAATGTGTAGACCTGGTGTCTCCATGTGGAAACAATTAGTGTTTCCAAGCACAAAATTAAATGTTCCCTGATTAAAAAAAAAAAACATTAAAAACAAAAAAGTCCTTCAATAATATCCAGAAAACACAAACACAGAGGCTGTCGCAATATTTGGGATTTAGTTAGCCAAAACACAACACGATACTTCTGGTTCCATCCATTCATATCCCGACAAAGTTTTCTGGCATTCGTATGCAATGGACCGAGAAAATCACAGTAAAAATGGTTTTGGCGAAAAGCAAAGTCTTTCCGTTAGGGAAGTGCATAAAATGTCCTCTATACAAACAGAAATATCATGTTTGTTTGCAGCTGTTCCTCTTGTTTCCTCCCTAGAAAATACGGATGTGTAGAGGTGGTGTCTCCATGTGGAACCAATTATTGTTTCCAAGCACAAAATTAATGTTTCCAGATAAAAAATATTCAAAACAATAAAGTCCATCGATAATATCCAGAAAACACAAAACAGAGCATGTCACAATATCTGGAATTGAGTTAGCCAAAACACAACCGGATATCTCTGGTTTCATCCAGTCATATCTGGACAATATTGTGTGGAATTCATATGCAATGGACCAAGAAAATCACAGTAAAAATGGTTTTGGAGAAAAGCAAAGTATTTTCGTTAGGCAACAGCATAAAATGTCATCTATACAAACAGAAATATCATGTTTGTTTGCCACAGTTGCTCAAACTTTCTGCCTAGAAAATACGAATGTGTAGAGCTGGTGTCACAAAGTGGAACTAATTAGCGTTTCCAAGCACAAAAGTAAATGTTCCCTGATGAAAAACCTTCAAAACAATAAAATCTGTCGCTAATATCTGGAAAACACAAACACACAGGCTGTAGCCATATCTGGGTTTGAGTTAGCCAAAACGCAACCGGATATTTAGGTTTCATCCCGTCATATCCGGACAAAGTGGTGTGGAATTCGTATGCAATGGACCGAGAAAATCTAGCAAAAATGGTTATGGAGAAAAGCAAAGTCTTTTCGTTTGGCAAGTGCATAAAATGTCATCTATACAAACAGAAATATCATGTTTGTTTGCAGCTGTTCCTCTTGTTTCCTCCCTAGAAAATACGGATGTGTAGACCTTGTGTCTCCATGTGGAACCAATTAGTGTTTCCTAGCAAAAAATTAAATGTTCCTTGATAAAAACATTCAAAACAATAAAGTCCCTCTATAATATCCAGAAAACACAAACACATAGGCTGTCGCAGTATCTGGCATTGAGTTAGCCAAAACACACCCAGATATCTCTGGTTTCATCCACTCATATCCGGACAAAGTGGTGTGGAATTCATATGCAATGGACCGAGAAAATCACAGTAAAAATGGTTTTGGAGAAAGGCAAAGTATTTTCATTAGGCAAGTGCATAAATATCATCTATACAAACAGAAATATCATGTTTGTTTTCCGCAGTTCCACTAGCTTTGTCCCTAGAAAGTACAAATATGTAGAGCTGGTTTCTCCATGTGGAACCAATTAGCGTTTCCAAGCACAATATTAAATGTTCCCTGATAAAATATTCAAAACAATAAAATCCATCAATAATATCCGGAAAACAGAAACACAGAGGCTGTAGCTATAACTGGGATTGAGTTAGCCAAAGCACAACCGGATATTTCTGATTTCTTCCAGTCATATCCGGACACAGTTGTGTGGAATTTGAATGCAATGGACGCAAAAAATGACAGTGACAAAGGTTTTGGAGGAAAGCAAAGTCTTTTCTTTAGGCAAATGCATAAAATATCATGCATACAAACAGAAATATCATGTTTATTTGCCGCATTTCCTCTAGCTTTCTCCCTAGAAAATATGAATGTGTAGAGCTGGAGTCTCCATGTGGAACCAAACAGTGTTTGCAAGCACAAAATTAAATATTCCCTGATAAAAAACAATAAAAAAAAAGTCCATCGATAATATCTGGAAAACAGAAACACAGAGGCTGTAGCAATAACTGGGATTGAGTTCGCCAAAACACAAGCGGATATTTCTGGTTTCATCCAGTCATATCCGGACAAAGTGGTGCAGCATTCATATGCAATGGCCAGAGAAAATCACATTAAATTGGTTTTGCACATAAGCAAAGTCTTTTTGTTAGTAAATTGCATAAAATGTCATCTATAGAAACAGAAATATCATGTTTGTTTGCCACATTTCCTCTAGCTTTCTCCCTAGAAAATACGAATGTGTAGAGCTGGTGTCCCCAAGTGGTACCAAACAGTTTTGCAAGCAGAAAATTAAATGTGCCCTGATAAAAAGCATTCAAAGCAATATAGCCCATCGATAATATCCGGAAAACACAAACACAGAGGCTGTCTCATATCTGGGATTGAGTTAGCCAAAACACAACCGGATATTTCTGGATTCATCCAGTCATATCCGGACAAAGTGGTATGGCATTCATATGCAATGGACCGAGAAAATCACAGTAAAAATGGTATTGGAGAAAAGCAATGTCTTTTCATTAGGCAATGCATAAAATATCATCTATACAAACAAAAATATCATGATTGTTTGCCGCAGTTCCTCTAGCTTTCTCCCCAGATAATACGATTGTGTAGAGCTGGTGTCTCCATGTGGAACCAAATAGTGTTTCCAAGCACAAAATTAAATGTTCCCTGATAAAAAGCATTCAAAACAATAAAGTCCTTCTATAATATCCAGAAAACACAAACACAGAGGCTATCACAATATTTGGGATTGAGTTAGCCAAAACACAACCGGATATCTCTGGTTTCATAGAGTCATATCCGGACAAAGTTGTGTGGAACTTGTATGCAGTGGACCGAGAAAATCGCAGTAAAAATGGTTTTGGAGAAAGCAAAATCTTTTCGTTAGGCAAGTGCACAAATGTCATGTATAAAAGACAAATATCATGTTTGTTTACCGCAGTTCCTCCACCTTTCTCCCTAGAAAATTTGAATGTGTAGAGCTGGTGTCTCCATGTGGAACCAATTAGCGTTTCCAAGCACAAAATTAAATGTTCCCTGATAAAAAATATTCAAAACAATAAAGTCCGTCAATAATATCCGGAAAACAGAAACACAGAGGCTGTAGCTATAACTGGGATTGAGTTAGCCAAAATATAACCGGAGATTTCTGGATTTATCCAGTCATATCCAGACAATGTGGTGTGGTATTCGTACGCAATGGACCGAGAAAATCGCAGTAAAAAATGTTTTTGGAGAAAAGCAAAGTCTTTTTGTTCGGCAAGTGCATAAAATATCATGCATACAAACAGAAATATCATGTTTCTTTTCCACAATTCCTCTAGCTTTCTCCCTAGAAAATACGAATATGTAGAGCTGGTGTCTCCACGTCGAAATAATTAGTGTTTTCAAGCTCAAAATTAAATGTTCCCTGATAGAAAACCTTCAAAACAATAAAGTCCATCAATAATGTCCAGAAAACAAAAACACAGAAGCTGTCACAATATCTGGGATTGAGTTAGCCAAAAAAAACCCGGATATTCCATGTTTCCTCCAATCATATCCTGACAAAGTGGTGTGGCATTGGTATGCAATGGACTGAGAAAATCGCAGTAAAAATGGTTTTGGAGAAAGCAAAATCTTTTCGTTAGGCAAGTGCACAAATGTCATGTATAAAAGAGAAATATCATGTTTGTTTACCGCAGTTCCTCCAGCTTTCTCCCTAGAAAATACGAATGTGTAGACCTGGTGTCTCCATGTGGAAACAATTAGTGTTTCCAAGCACAAAATTAAATGTTCCCTGATTAAAAAAAAAAAAAAACATTAAAAACAAAAAAGTCCTTCAATAATATCCAGAAAACACAAACACAGAGGCTGTCGCAATATTTGGGATTTAGTTAGCCAAAACACAACACGATACTTCTGGTTCCATCCATTCATATCCCGACAAAGTTTTCTGGCATTCGTATGCAATGGACCGAGAAAATCACAGTAAAAATGGTTTTGGCGAAAAGCAAAGTCTTTCCGTTAGGGAAGTGCATAAAATGTCCTCTATACAAACAGAAATATCATGTTTGTTTGCAGCTGTTCCTCTTGTTTCCTCCCTAGAAAATACGGATGTGTAGAGGTGGTGTCTCCATGTGGAACCAATTATTGTTTCCAAGCACAAAATTAATGTTTCCAGATAAAAAATATTCAAAACAATAAAGTCCATCGATAATATCCAGAAAACACAAAACAGAGCATGTCACAATATCTGGAATTGAGTTAGCCAAAACACAACCGGATATCTCTGGTTTCATCCAGTCATATCTGGACAATATTGTGTGGAATTCATATGCAATGGACCAAGAAAATCACAGTAAAAATGGTTTTGGAGAAAAGCAAAGTATTTTCGTTAGGCAACAGCATAGAATGTCATCTATACAAACAGAAATATCATGTTTGTTTGCCACAGTTGCTCAAACTTTCTGCCTAGAAAATACGAATGTGTAGAGCTGGTGTCACAAAGTGGAACTAATTAGCGTTTCCAAGCACAAAAGTAAATGTTCCCTGATGAAAAACCTTCAAAACAATAAAATCTGTCGCTAATATCTGGAAAACACAAACACACAGGCTGTAGCCATATCTGGGTTTGAGTTAGCCAAAACGCAACTGGATATTTAGGTTTCATCCCGTCATATCCGGACAAAGTGGTGTGGAATTCGTATGCAATGGACCGAGAAAATCTAGCAAAAATGGTTATGGAGAAAAGCAAAGTCTTTTCGTTTGGCAAGTGCATAAAATGTCATCTATACAAACAGAAATATCATGTTTGTTTGCAGCTGTTCCTCTTGTTTCCTCCCTAGAAAATACGGATGTGTAGACCTTGTGTCTCCATGTGGAACCAATTAGTGTTTCCTAGCAAAAAATTAAATGTTCCTTGATAAAAACATTCAAAACAATAAAGTCCCTCTATAATATCCAGAAAACACAAACACATAGGCTGTCGCAGTATCTGGCATTGAGTTAGCCAAAACACACCCAGATATCTCTGGTTTCATCCACTCATATCCGGACAAAGTGGTGTGGAATTCATATGCAATGGACCGAGAAAATCACAGTAAAAATGGTTTTGGAGAAAGGCAAAGTATTTTCATTAGGCAAGTGCATAAATATCATCTATACAAACAGAAATATCATGTTTGTTTTCCGCAGTTCCACTAGCTTTGTCCCTAGAAAGTACAAATATGTAGAGCTGGTTTCTCCATGTGGAACCAATTAGCGTTTCCAAGCACAATATTAAATGTTCCCTGATAAAATATTCAAAACAATAAAATCCATCAATAATATCCGGAAAACAGAAACACAGAGGCTGTAGCAATAACTGGGATTGAGTTCGCCAAAACACAAGCGGATATTTCTGATTTCTTCCAGTCATATCCGGACACAGTTGTGTGGAATTTGAATGCAATGGACGCAAAAAATGACAGTGACAAAGGTTTTGGAGGAAAGCAAAGTCTTTTCTTTAGGCAAATGCATAAAATATCATGCATACAAACAGAAATATCATGTTTATTTGCCGCATTTCCTCTAGCTTTCTCCCTAGAAAATATGAATGTGTAGAGCTGGAGTCTCCATGTGGAACCAAACAGTGTTTGCAAGCACAAAATTAAATATTCCCTGATAAAAAACAATAAAAAAAAAGTCCATCGATAATATCTGGAAAACAGAAACACAGAGGCTGTAGCAATAACTGGGATTGAGTTCGCCAAAACACAAGCGGATATTTCTGGTTTCATCCAGTCATATCCGGACAAAGTGGTGCAGCATTCATATGCAATGGCCAGAGAAAATCACATTAAATTGGTTTTGCACATAAGCAAAGTCTTTTTGTTAGTAAATTGCATAAAATGTCATCTATAGAAACAGAAATATCATGTTTGTTTGCCACATTTCCTCTAGCTTTCTCCCTAGAAAATACGAATGTGTAGAGCTGGTGTCCCCAAGTGGTACCAAACAGTTTTGCAAGCAGAAAATTAAATGTGCCCTGATAAAAAGCATTCAAAGCAATATAGCCCATCGATAATATCCGGAAAACACAAACACAGAGGCTGTCTCATATCTGGGATTGAGTTAGCCAAAACACAACCGGATATTTCTGGATTCATCCAGTCATATCCGGACAAAGTGGTATGGCATTCGTATGCAATGGACCGAGAAAATCACTGTAAAAATGGTTTTGAACATAAGCAAAGTCTTTTCGTTAGGCAAGTGCATAAAATGTCATGTATACAAAGAGAAATATCGTGTTTGTTTGCCACAGTTCCCCGAGCTTTCTGCCTAGAAAATACGAATGTGTAGAGCTGGTGTCTACAAGAGGAACCAATTAGCGTTTCCAAGCACAAAATTAAATATTCCCCGATAAAAAACATTCAAAACAATAAAGTCCATCGATAATATCCAGAAAACACAAACACAGAAGCTGTAGCAGTATCTGGGATTGAGTTAGCCAAAACACAACAGGATATTTCTGGATTCATCCAGTCATATCCGGACAAAGTTGTGTGGAACTTGTATGCAGTGGACCGAGAAAATCGCAGTAAAAATGGTTTTGGAGAAAGCAAAATCTTTTCGTTAGGCAAGTGCACAAATGTCATGTATAAAAGACAAATATCATGTTTGTTTACCGCAGTTCCTCCACCTTTCTCCCTAGAAAATTTGAATGTGTAGAGCTGGTGTCTCCATGTGGAACCAATTAGCGTTTCCAAGCACAAAATTAAATGTTCCCTGATAAAAAATATTCAAAACAATAAAGTCCGTCAATAATATCCGGAAAACAGAAACACAGAGGCTGTAGCTATAACTGGGATTGAGTTAGCCAAAATATAACCGGAGATTTCTGGATTTATCCAGTCATATCCAGACAATGTGGTGTGGTATTCGTACGCAATGGACCGAGAAAATCGCAGTAAAAAATGTTTTTGGAGAAAAGCAGTCTTTTTGTTCGGCAAGTGCATAAAATATCATGCATACAAACAGAAATATCATATTTCTTTTCCACAATTCCTCTAGCTTTCTCCCTAGAAAATACGAATATGTAGAGCTGGTGTCTCCACGTCGAAATAATTAGTGTTTTCAAGCTCAAAATTAAATGTTCCCTGATAGAAAACCTTCAAAACAATAAAGTCCATCAATAATGTCCAGAAAACAAAAACACAGAAGCTGTCACAATATCTGGGATTGAGTTAGCCAAAAAAAACCCGGATATTCCTTGTTTCCTCCAATCATATCCTGACAAAGTGGTGTGGCATTGGTATGCAATGGACTGAGAAAATCGCAGTAAAAATGGTTTTGGAGAAAGCAAAATCTTTTCGTTAGGCAAGTGCACAAATGTCATGTATAAAAGAGAAATATCATGTTTGTTTACCGCAGTTCCTCCAGCTTTCTCCCTAGAAAATACGAATGTGTAGACCTGGTGTCTCCATGTGGAAACAATTAGTGTTTCCAAGCACAAAATTAAATGTTCCCTGATTAAAAAAAAAAAACATTAAAAACAAAAAAGTCCTTCAATAATATCCAGAAAACACAAACACAGAGGCTGTCGCAATATTTGGGATTTAGTTAGCCAAAACACAACACGATACTTCTGGTTCCATCCATTCATATCCCGACAAAGTTTTCTGGCATTCGTATGCAATGGACCGAGAAAATCACAGTAAAAATGGTTTTGGCGAAAAGCAAAGTCTTTCCGTTAGGGAAGTGCATAAAATGTCCTCTATACAAACAGAAATATCATGTTTGTTTGCAGCTGTTCCTCTTGTTTCCTCCCTAGAAAATACGGATGTGTAGAGGTGGTGTCTCCATGTGGAACCAATTATTGTTTCCAAGCACAAAATTAATGTTTCCAGATAAAAAATATTCAAAACAATAAAGTCCATCGATAATATCCAGAAAACACAAAACAGAGCATGTCACAATATCTGGAATTGAGTTAGCCAAAACACAACCGGATATCTCTGGTTTCATCCAGTCATATCTGGACAATATTGTGTGGAATTCATATGCAATGGACCAAGAAAATCACAGTAAAAATGGTTTTGGAGAAAAGCAAAGTATTTTCGTTAGGCAACAGCATAAAATGTCATCTATACAAACAGAAATATCATGTTTGTTTGCCACAGTTGCTCAAACTTTCTGCCTAGAAAATACGAATGTGTAGAGCTGGTGTCACAAAGTGGAACTAATTAGCGTTTCCAAGCACAAAAGTAATTGTTCCCTGATGAAAAACCTTCAAAACAATAAAATCTGTCGCTAATATCTGGAAAACACAAACACACAGGCTGTAGCCATATCTGGGTTTGAGTTAGCCAAAATGCAACCGGATATTTAGGTTTCATCCCGTCATATCCGGACAAAGTGGTGTGGAATTCGTATGCAATGGACCGAGAAAATCTAGCAAAAATGGTTATGGAGAAAAGCAAAGTCTTTTCGTTTGGCAAGTGCATAAAATGTCATCTATACAAACAGAAATATCATGTTTGTTTGCAGCTGTTCCTCTTGTTTCCTCCCTAGAAAATACGGATGTGTAGACCTTGTGTCTCCATGTGGAACCAATTAGTGTTTCCTAGCAAAAAATTAAATGTTCCTTGATAAAAACATTCAAAACAATAAAGTCCCTCTATAATATCCAGAAAACACAAACACATAGGCTGTCGCAGTATCTGGCATTGAGTTAGCCAAAACACACCCAGATATCTCTGGTTTCATCCACTCATATCCGGACAAAGTGGTGTGGAATTCATATGCAATGGACCGAGAAAATCACAGTAAAAATGGTTTTGGAGAAAGGCAAAGTATTTTCATTAGGCAAGTGCATAAATATCATCTATACAAACAGAAATATCATGTTTGTTTTCCGCAGTTCCACTAGCTTTGTCCCTAGAAAGTACAAATATGTAGAGCTGGTTTCTCCATGTGGAACCAATTAGCGTTTCCAAGCACAATATTAAATGTTCCCTGATAAAATATTCAAAACAATAAAATCCATCAATAATATCCGGAAAACAGAAACACAGAGGCTGTAGCTATAACTGGGATTGAGTTAGCCAAAGCACAACCGGATATTTCTGATTTCTTCCAGTCATATCCGGACACAGTTGTGTGGAATTTGAATGCAATGGACGCAAAAAATGACAGTGACAAAGGTTTTGGAGGAAAGCAAAGTCTTTTCTTTAGGCAAATGCATAAAATATCATGCATACAAACAGAAATATCATGTTTATTTGCCGCATTTCCTCTAGCTTTCTCCCTAGAAAATATGAATGTGTAGAGCTGGAGTCTCCATGTGGAACCAAACAGTGTTTGCAAGCACAAAATTAAATATTCCCTGATAAAAAACAATAAAAAAAAAGTCCATCGATAATATCTGGAAAACAGAAACACAGAGGCTGTAGCAATAACTGGGATTGAGTTCGCCAAAACACAAGCGGATATTTCTGGTTTCATCCAGTCATATCCGGACAAAGTGGTGCAGCATTCATATGCAATGGCCAGAGAAAATCACATTAAATTGGTTTTGCACATAAGCAAAGTCTTTTTGTTAGTAAATTGCATAAAATGTCATCTATAGAAACAGAAATATCATGTTTGTTTGCCACATTTCCTCTAGCTTTCTCCCTAGAAAATACGAATGTGTAGAGCTGGTGTCCCCAAGTGGTACCAAACAGTTTTGCAAGCAGAAAATTAAATGTGCCCTGATAAAAAGCATTCAAAGCAATATAGCCCATCGATAATATCCGGAAAACACAAACACAGAGGCTGTCTCATATCTGGGATTGAGTTAGCCAAAACACAACCGGATATTTCTGGATTCATCCAGTCATATCCGGACAAAGTGGTATGGCATTCATATGCAATGGACCGAGAAAATCACTGTAAAAATGGTTTTGGACATAAGCAAAGTCTTTTCGTTAGGCAAGTGCATAAAATGTCATGTACACAAAGAGAAATATCGTGTTTGTTTGCCACAGTTCCCCGAGCTTTCTGCCTAGAAAATACGAATGTGTAGAGCTGGTGTCTACAAGAGGAACCAATTAGCGTTTCCAAGCACAAAATTAAATATTCCCCGATAAAAAACATTCAAAACAATAAAGTCCATCGATAATATCCAGAAAACACAAACACAGAAGCTGTAGCAGTATCTGGGATTGAGTTAGCCAAAACACAACAGGATATTTCTGGATTCATCCAGTCATATCCGGACAAAGTGGTATGGCATTCATATGCAATGGACCGAGAAAATCACAGTAAAAATGGTATTGGAGAAAAGCAATGTCTTTTCATTAGGCAATGCATAAAATATCATCTATACAAACAAAAATATCATGATTGTTTGCCGCAGTTCCTCTAGCTTTCTCCCCAGATAATATGATTGTGTAGAGCTGGTGTCTCCATGTGGAACCAAATAGTGTTTCCAAGCACAAAATTAAATGTTCCCTGCTAAAAAGCATTCAAAACAATAAAGTCCTTCTATAATATCCAGAAAACACAAACACAGAGGCTATCACAATATTTGGGATTGAGTTAGCCAAAACACAACCGGATATCTCTGGTTTCATAGAGTCATATCCGGACAAAGTTGTGTGGAACTTGTATGCAGTGGACCGAGAAAATCGCAGTAAAAATGGTTTTGGAGAAAGCAAAATCTTTTCGTTAGGCAAGTGCACAAATGTCATGTATAAAAGACAAATATCATGTTTGTTTACCGCAGTTCCTCCACCTTTCTCCCTAGAAAATTTGAATGTGTAGAGCTGGTGTCTCCATGTGGAACCAATTAGCGTTTCCAAGCACAAAATTAAATGTTCCCTGATAAAAAATATTCAAAACAATAAAGTCCGTCAATAATATCCGGAAAACAGAAACACAGAGGCTGTAGCTATACCTGGGATTGAGTTAGCCAAAATATAACCGGAGATTTCTGGATTTATCCAGTCATATCCAGACAATGTGGTGTGGTATTCGTACGCAATGGACTGAGAAAATCGCAGTAAAAAATGTTTTTGGAGAAAAGCAAAGTCTTTTTGTTCGGCAAGTGCATAAAATATCATGCATACAAACAGAAATATCATGTTTCTTTTCCACAATTCCTCTAGCTTTCTCCCTAGAAAATACGAATATGTAGAGCTGGTGTCTCCACGTCGAAATAATTAGTGTTTTCAAGCTCAAAATTAAATGTTCCCTGATAGAAAACCTTCAAAACAATAAAGTCCATCAATAATGTCCAGAAAACAAAAACACAGAAGCTGTCACAATATCTGGGATTGAGTTAGCCAAAAATAACCGGATATTCCTTGTTTCCTCCAATCATATCCTGACAAAGTGGTGTGGCATTGGTATGCAATGGACTGAGAAAATCGCAGTAAAAATGGTTTTGGAGAAAGCAAAATCTTTTCGTTAGGCAAGTGCACAAATGTCATGTATAAAAGAGAAATATCATGTTTGTTTACCGCAGTTCCTCCAGCTTTCTCCCTAGAAAATACGAATGTGTAGACCTGGTGTCTCCATGTGGAAACAATTAGTGTTTCCAAGCACAAAATTAAATGTTCCCTGATTAAAAAAAAAAAAAACATTAAAAACAAAAAAGTCCTTCAATAATATCCAGAAAACACAAACACAGAGGCTGTCGCAATATTTGGGATTTAGTTAGCCAAAACACAACACGATACTTCTGGTTCCATCCATTCATATCCCGACAAAGTTTTCTGGCATTCGTATGCAATGGACCGAGAAAATCACAGTAAAAATGGTTTTGGCGAAAAGCAAAGTCTTTCCGTTAGGGAAGTGCATAAAATGTCCTCTATACAAACAGAAATATCATGTTTGTTTGCCGTAGTTCCTATAGATTTCTCCCTAGAAAATATGAATGTGTAGAGGTGGTGTCTCCATGTGGAACCAATTATTGTTTCCAAGCACAAAATTAATGTTTCCAGATAAAAAATATTCAAAACAATAAAGTCCATCGATAATATCCAGAAAACACAAAACAGAGCATGTCACAATATCTGGAATTGAGTTAGCCAAAACACAACCGGATATCTCTGGTTTCATCCAGTCATATCTGGACAATATTGTGTGGAATTCGTATGCAATGGACCAAGAAAATCACAGTAAAAATGGTTTTGGAGAAAAGCAAAGTATTTTCGTTAGGCAACAGCATAAAATGTCATCTATACAAACAGAAATATCATGTTTGTTTGCCACAGTTGCTCAAACTTTCTGCCTAGAAAATACGAATGTGTAGAGCTGGTGTCACAAAGTGGAACTAATTAGCATTTCCAAGCACAAAAGTAAATGTTCCCTGATGAAAAACCTTCAAAACAATAAAATCTGTCGCTAATATCCGGAAAACACAAACACACAGGCTGTAGCCATATCTGGGTTTGAGTTAGCCAAAACGCAACCGGATATTTAGGTTTCATCCCGTCATATCCGGACAAAGTGGTGTGGAATTCGTATGCAATGGACCGAGAAAATCTAGCAAAAATGGTTATGGAGAAAAGCAAAGTCTTTTCGTTTGGCAAGTGCATAAAATGTCATCTATACAAACAGAAATATCATGTTTGTTTGCAGCTGTTCCTCTTGTTTCCTCCCTAGAAAATACGGATGTGTAGACCTTGTGTCTCCATGTGGAACCAATTAGTGTTTCCTAGCAAAAAATTAAATGTTCCTTGATAAAAACATTCAAAACAATAAAGTCCCTCTATAATATCCAGAAAACACAAACACATAGGCTGTCGCAGTATCTGGCATTGAGTTAGCCAAAACACACCCAGATATCTCTGGTTTCATCCACTCATATCCGGACAAAGTGGTGTGGAATTCATATGCAATGGACCGAGAAAATCACAGTAAAAATGGTTTTGGAGAAAGGCAAAGTATTTTCATTAGGCAAGTGCATAAATATCATCTATACAAACAGAAATATCATGTTTGTTTTCCGCAGTTCCACTAGCTTTGTCCCTAGAAAGTACAAATATGTAGAGCTGGTTTCTCCATGTGGAACCAATTAGCGTTTCCAAGCACAATATTAAATGTTCCCTGATAAAATATTCAAAACAATAAAATCCATCAATAATATCCGGAAAACAGAAACACAGAGGCTGTAGCTATAACTGGGATTGAGTTAGCCAAAGCACAACCGGATATTTCTGATTTCTTCCAGTCATATCTGGACACAGTTGTGTGGAATTTGAATGCAATGGACGCAAAAAATGACAGTGACAAAGGTTTTGGAGGAAAGCAAAGTCTTTTCTTTAGGCAAATGCATAAAATATCATGCATACAAACAGAAATATCATGTTTATTTGCCGCATTTCCTCTAGCTTTCTCCCTAGAAAATATGAATGTGTAGAGCTGGAGTCTCCATGTGGAACCAAACAGTGTTTGCAAGCACAAAATTAAATATTCCCTGATAAAAAACAATAAAAAAAAAGTCCATCGATAATATCTGGAAAACAGAAACACAGAGGCTGTAGCAATAACTGGGATTGAGTTCGCCAAAACACAAGCGGATATTTCTGGTTTCATCCAGTCATATCCGGACAAAGTGGTGCAGCATTCATATGCAATGGCCAGAGAAAATCACATTAAATTGGTTTTGCACATAAGCAAAGTCTTTTTGTTAGTAAATTGCATAAAATGTCATCTATAGAAACAGAAATATCATGTTTGTTTGCCACATTTCCTCTAGCTTTCTCCCTAGAAAATACGAATGTGTAGAGCTGGTGTCCCCAAGTGGTACCAAACAGTTTTGCAAGCAGAAAATTAAATGTGCCCTGATAAAAAGCATTCAAAGCAATATAGCCCATCGATAATATCCGGAAAACACAAACACAGAGGCTGTCTCATATCTGGGATTGAGTTAGCCAAAACACAACCGGATATTTCTGGATTCATCCAGTCATATCCGGACAAAGTGGTATGGCATTCATATGCAATGGACCGAGAAAATCACTGTAAAAATGGTTTTGGACATAAGCAAAGTCTTTTCGTTAGGCAAGTGCATAAAATGTCATGTACACAAAGAGAAATATCGTGTTTGTTTGCCACAGTTCCCCGAGCTTTCTGCCTAGAAAATACGAATGTGTAGAGCTGGTGTCTACAAGAGGAACCAATTAGCGTTTCCAAGCACAAAATTAAATATTCCCCGATAAAAAACATTCAAAACAATAAAGTCCATCGATAATATCCAGAAAACACAAACACAGAAGCTGTAGCAGTATCTGGGATTGAGTTAGCCAAAACACAACAGGATATTTCTGGATTCATCCAGTCATATCCGGACAAAGTGGTATGGCATTCATATGCAATGGACCGAGAAAATCACAGTAAAAATGGTATTGGAGAAAAGCAATGTCTTTTCATTAGGCAATGCATAAAATATCATCTATACAAACAAAAATATCATGATTGTTTGCCGCAGTTCCTCTAGCTTTCTCCCCAGATAATATGATTGTGTAGAGCTGGTGTCTCCATGTGGAACCAAATAGTGTTTCCAAGCACAAAATTAAATGTTCCCTGCTAAAAAGCATTCAAAACAATAAAGTCCTTCTATAATATCCAGAAAACACAAACACAGAGGCTATCACAATATTTGGGATTGAGTTAGCCAAAACACAACCGGATATCTCTGGTTTCATAGAGTCATATCCGGACAAAGTTGTGTGGAACTTGTATGCAGTGGACCGAGAAAATCGCAGTAAAAATGGTTTTGGAGAAAGCAAAATCTTTTCATTAGGCAAGTGCACAAATGTCATGTATAAAAGACAAATATCATGTTTGTTTACCGCAGTTCCTCCACCTTTCTCCCTAGAAAATTTGAATGTGTAGAGCTGGTGTCTCCATGTGGAACCAATTAGCGTTTCCAAGCACAAAATTAAATGTTCCCTGATAAAAAATATTCAAAACAATAAAGTCCGTCAATAATATCCGGAAAACAGAAACACAGAGGCTGTAGCTATACCTGGGATTGAGTTAGCCAAAATATAACCGGAGATTTCTGGATTTATCCAGTCATATCCAGACAATGTGGTGTGGTATTCGTACGCAATGGACTGAGAAAATCGCAGTAAAAAATGTTTTTGGAGAAAAGCAAAGTCTTTTTGTTCGGCAAGTGCATAAAATATCATGCATACAAACAGAAATATCATGTTTCTTTTCCACAATTCCTCTAGCTTTCTCCCTAGAAAATACGAATATGTAGAGCTGGTGTCTCCACGTCGAAATAATTAGTGTTTTCAAGCTCAAAATTAAATGTTCCCTGATAGAAAACCTTCAAAACAATAAAGTCCATCAATAATGTCCAGAAAACAAAAACACAGAAGCTGTCACAATATCTGGGATTGAGTTAGCCAAAAATAACCGGATATTCCTTGTTTCCTCCAATCATATCCTGACAAAGTGGTGTGGCATTGGTATGCA
This sequence comes from Lepus europaeus, assembly GCF_033115175.1. Taxonomy (NCBI): domain Eukaryota; kingdom Metazoa; phylum Chordata; class Mammalia; order Lagomorpha; family Leporidae; genus Lepus; species Lepus europaeus. The sequence continues at coordinate 102,194,583 of NC_084830.1, forward strand.
ATGGACTGAGAAAATCGCAGTAAAAATGGTTTTGGAGAAAGCAAAATCTTTTCGTTAGGCAAGTGCACAAATGTCATGTATAAAAGAGAAATATCATGTTTGTTTACCGCAGTTCCTCCAGCTTTCTCCCTAGAAAATACGAATGTGTAGACCTGGTGTCTCCATGTGGAAACAATTAGTGTTTCCAAGCACAAAATTAAATGTTCCCTGATTAAAAAAAAAAAAACATTAAAAACAAAAAAGTCCTTCAATAATATCCAGAAAACACAAACACAGAGGCTGTCGCAATATTTGGGATTTAGTTAGCCAAAACACAACACGATACTTCTGGTTCCATCCATTCATATCCCGACAAAGTTTTCTGGCATTCGTATGCAATGGACCGAGAAAATCACAGTAAAAATGGTTTTGGCGAAAAGCAAAGTCTTTCCGTTAGGGAAGTGCATAAAATGTCCTCTATACAAACAGAAATATCATGTTTGTTTGCCGTAGTTCCTATAGATTTCTCCCTAGAAAATATGAATGTGTAGAGGTGGTGTCTCCATGTGGAACCAATTATTGTTTCCAAGCACAAAATTAATGTTTCCAGATAAAAAATATTCAAAACAATAAAGTCCATCGATAATATCCAGAAAACACAAAACAGAGCATGTCACAATATCTGGAATTGAGTTAGCCAAAACACAACCGGATATCTCTGGTTTCATCCAGTCATATCTGGACAATATTGTGTGGAATTCGTATGCAATGGACCAAGAAAATCACAGTAAAAATGGTTTTGGAGAAAAGCAAAGTATTTTCGTTAGGCAACAGCATAAAATGTCATCTATACAAACAGAAATATCATGTTTGTTTGCCACAGTTGCTCAAACTTTCTGCCTAGAAAATACGAATGTGTAGAGCTGGTGTCACAAAGTGGAACTAATTAGCATTTCCAAGCACAAAAGTAAATGTTCCCTGATGAAAAACATTCAAAACAATAAAATCTGTCGCTAATATCCGGAAAACACAAACACACAGGCTGTAGCCATATCTGGGTTTGAGTTAGCCAAAACGCAACCGGATATTTAGGTTTCATCCCGTCATATCCGGACAAAGTGGTGTGGAATTCGTATGCAATGGACCGAGAAAATCTAGCAAAAATGGTTATGGAGAAAAGCAAAGTCTTTTCGTTTGGCAAGTGCATAAAATGTCATCTATACAAACAGAAATATCATGTTTGTTTGCAGCTGTTCCTCTTGTTTCCTCCCTAGAAAATACGGATGTGTAGACCTTGTGTCTCCATGTGGAACCAATTAGTGTTTCCTAGCAAAAAATTAAATGTTCCTTGATAAAAACATTCAAAACAATAAAGTCCCTCTATAATATCCAGAAAACACAAACACATAGGCTGTCGCAGTATCTGGCATTGAGTTAGCCAAAACACACCCAGATATCTCTGGTTTCATCCACTCATATCCGGACAAAGTGGTGTGGAATTCATATGCAATGGACCGAGAAAATCACAGTAAAAATGGTTTTGGAGAAAGGCAAAGTATTTTCATTAGGCAAGTGCATAAATATCATCTATACAAACAGAAATATCATGTTTGTTTTCCGCAGTTCCACTAGCTTTGTCCCTAGAAAGTACAAATATGTAGAGCTGGTTTCTCCATGTGGAACCAATTAGCGTTTCCAAGCACAATATTAAATGTTCCCTGATAAAATATTCAAAACAATAAAATCCATCAATAATATCCGGAAAACAGAAACACAGAGGCTGTAGCTATAACTGGGATTGAGTTAGCCAAAGCACAACCGGATATTTCTGATTTCTTCCAGTCATATCCGGACACAGTTGTGTGGAATTTGAATGCAATGGACGCAAAAAATGACAGTGACAAAGGTTTTGGAGGAAAGCAAAGTCTTTTCTTTAGGCAAATGCATAAAATATCATGCATACAAACAGAAATATCATGTTTATTTGCCGCATTTCCTCTAGCTTTCTCCCTAGAAAATATGAATGTGTAGAGCTGGAGTCTCCATGTGGAACCAAACAGTGTTTGCAAGCACAAAATTAAATATTCCCTGATAAAAAACAATAAAAAAAAAGTCCATCGATAATATCTGGAAAACAGAAACACAGAGGCTGTAGCAATAACTGGGATTGAGTTCGCCAAAACACAAGCGGATATTTCTGGTTTCATCCAGTCATATCCGGACAAAGTGGTGCAGCATTCATATGCAATGGCCAGAGAAAATCACATTAAATTGGTTTTGCACATAAGCAAAGTCTTTTTGTTAGTAAATTGCATAAAATGTCATCTATAGAAACAGAAATATCATGTTTGTTTGCCACATTTCCTCTAGCTTTCTCCCTAGAAAATACGAATGTGTAGAGCTGGTGTCCCCAAGTGGTACCAAACAGTTTTGCAAGCAGAAAATTAAATGTGCCCTGATAAAAAGCATTCAAAGCAATATAGCCCATCGATAATATCCGGAAAACACAAACACAGAGGCTGTCTCATATCTGGGATTGAGTTAGCCAAAACACAACCGGATATTTCTGGATTCATCCAGTCATATCCGGACAAAGTGGTATGGCATTCGTATGCAATGGACCGAGAAAATCACTGTAAAAATGGTTTTGGACATAAGCAAAGTCTTTTCGTTAGGCAAGTGCATAAAATGTCATGTACACAAAGAGAAATATCGTGTTTGTTTGCCACAGTTCCCCGAGCTTTCTGCCTAGAAAATACGAATGTGTAGAGCTGGTGTCTACAAGAGGAACCAATTAGTGTTTCAACGGTACAAAATTAAATGTACTCTGATAAAAACATTCAAAACAATAAAGTCCATCGATAATATCCAGAAAACACAAACACAGAAGCTGTAGCAGTATCTGGGATTGAGTTAGCCAAAACACAACAGGATATTTCTGGATTCATCCAGTCATATCCGGACAAAGTGGTATGGCATTCATATGCAATGGACCGAGAAAATCACAGTAAAAATGGTATTGGAGAAAAGCAATGTCTTTTTGTAGGACCCCAGAAGCAGGTGTCCCACAGAGAGAGACCCCCAGAAGCACGAATTCCACTCCAATCGATGCAAAAGCAGAGGAAAGTTTATTACATTTGCGCAAATGGGCCGTCTCAAAGAAGAGAGGCCCCGATCATCACTCGCACAGAGTATTTAAGGCTTAAAACCACAACATTAGCATATTTCCACAGCATGACAAAAGATCACAAGGTAAAAGGGTTATTCCAGGGTGAAGAAGAACAAAGTACAGGGGGTTTTCCAAAAGGGAACAAGTTATACTTGAGCAAGCATAAATATGGGGTCAACGTGGTGTCACAGAACATAGGTTGGGTACATTTTCGATCAACTTCTGCTTTTATGGTTCCCAAAAACTTAACATAGCTCCTAAAACAATTATCACATGCTATAAGTTCAGCTAAAGTTCAATTATCGTATAACAGCTTATAACAGCATTTTATCTTATGACGGCATTTAGCAAGCTCAGCCATTTTGCACAGAAGCAGAACAGTATGCAGTTAGCTCCAGCAACTTCATTTTCCAACCGTGCCCAATTCTTTTACCCTTGTTAACATTATTTTAGGGTCTTACATTCCCTCCTCTTCTTTTTGTACTAATTTTAATCTTAAAATTTTAGGGATAGCTGCATTTTAAAATCCGTCTTCTATGTCCTCCAATTTTAAACTTTGGTGTTGTAGGGTTAGGATTAAGGCGTGGGTGACAGACAATCTATCGTTAACAAACTGAATAAGCCTATTTATTATGCAGGGTCCAATGGTTAAAATTAAGAGTAATATTACCAAGGGCCCTGCGATAGAGGAAATTAAAGTTGTAAGCCAAGGGGATGAATTAAACCAGCCCTGGAACCATGACTGTCCTGTCTTAAAATAGCTCTCCCGCTGTTTTAGTCTTTCCCTTAATTTTGCCATATTATCTCTAACCACTCCAGTGTGATCCACATAGAAACAACACTCTTCCTTTAAGGCTGCACAAAGTCCCCCCTCCTTTAAGAATACCAAATCCAGTCCCCTTCTATTTTGTAATACTACCTCAGAGAGTGAGGTTAAGGATTTTTCCAGGGCACTAACAGATTCTTCTAAGGCTCGTAAATCTGAATGCATAGCTTGCTGTAGTAGATGGAATTGATTTGTCTTATGTAGAGCAGTAGTTCCAGTACCTATGCCTATCCCAATACCCCCAACTGTGAGTCCCCCTAATATAAGAGCTAGTGTTATGGATACAGGTTCCCTACGGAACCGGAGATTTCCCTCATAGTGTTGGTAGACTTCTTCAGAGCTATGTAACGTGACCCGAGGCCATATTTCAATCATGACGCACCACTCATGAGTTTGATTATGAGCTTGTCCTGCCAAGCAGGGGGTCAGGCCAGTATTACATGCCCAATATAACCCATCCGGCCCTGTCAGGTAATAGGCGCCTGGTTTAATGGTCATGGTTTTGTTACAGAGGCCCTGGTATCGAGGGGGAACGGAATCTACACAAAGCCCTTGTCCTGTTACTTCTGTAAGAGTTAGCCGGTGGGATGGCAAACCGGAGCACCGGGGAGGGACAGTAGTATGGTTAGTCCAATTTCCAATGACAGCCACTCCCTCATAATAAGGGGGAGGTAAGGCAAGGCACATCCAGCAATCCTGGCTCCTGTTGGGATCAGAATTATTTAGTGCCTGGTAGGCCCCATATATTAAGTTGAGGAGCCTATCCCCCGTGCCGGGTGAGGAGGAATTTCCGGGGCTGGGCGAAGAAGGCGTTGCTACAGTCAAGGCCATGCAAAAAAAGAGTACTAAGGGCAAAATAATTTTATCTTGAGGTTCTGAAACCAACAGTAGTATAACTAAGATGGAAATTAGATTTAAGAGGTGGTTTCCTGTGCCCGGCCGGAAAGCAGGAGACGAGCAGCAAGGACTCACAGGTTTCTCTGTCGTCAGAGAGGGTGGAGAGGTCGAGGTTGGGGTGCGAGAGGTCGGGGGTTGGCCCTTGGGTCTTGGGGTTGTAACCCTAGGCACAGGTCTCTGAACAGGCCCCCGCACAGGCCTCTGATCTGTTAATACTTTATTTGGTCCATCCGATTTGGTCATGACAGTAATTGTCCGGCTTAAGGCAAATAGGGCAAAGGGGTCTTTGGCCGGTCTGTACAAGTATATGCCCCATGACTTAGGCCTGTCCCATTTATCCTGTTTTCCCTTATCTGTAAAGCGAAGAATTTGGAGGTGGCATCTACCCTGCCTTCCATTCATACAAGTACTGCAATCTCCACCCCCGCATTCGGTAAATGTTATACCTGGAGCCGCCCTAACAGTAATCAGGTCCCATGAAGATGAGGGTTTCCAATATACACTTCCAGTGGTTTCACAACCCCACTTTTTACAGTACCCTACTTCGGAGCCCCCACAGCCTGGAAGGGATTTTCCATTCTTTTCCCCGGGGCAGACATAGGTTCCTCCCCTCCCAATACATACAGTATCAGCATCAAAAAGTTGGCAAAGATTGAAATACAAATCAGGAAAATAACCACTAAGAACATTAAAGCCAGAGGTGCTATTAACAGTTGCCCCGGTTTTTAAATTAACAAGCTGCCAAGTAATATGATAAGGGATATGAGGACTTGAGTTTACTCCAACCATGCTGAAAAGAAATACTAAGAGCGAAATAGTCTTATCTTGAGGGGGTTTTGAGTGCGTTGTAGTCTTCATTCCGGTGTTGGCTTTGTCGGCAGGGCTGCCTGTCCCTTGACTCTGTTCAGCTGCCGCCCTCTTCAAGTGTGCCACGTGAACCCAGGCGGCGTCCACCTTTTGCTGTTGGTGTGGTCAGTATTCCAGTGCGGCTCAGGAATCTCGGTTTGATGCTTGCGAGTGTAGAAGATGTCCCAGCCTGGAACGAGTGTGGGAGCACGGGACCTTTGGACTAATATACGGCGGGTAGGGAAAGTTGCAAAAGGGTGGCAGTGTTAAAAATGTAGTGTTATAAAAAAATGTGTAGCAGCAATTTGACCCAGTCTCCAGTGCCAGTCTCCACAATTACCTAACTATATCCCCAGCACCTTGGCCACCGCTACCCACCATCTGACCTACCCTATAAACACAATGCAACTTTCTATTTCCTACACCTGTGCCTTCTGACTTACCCTGGAGACGAAAGCCAGCCCAGTGTCTGACCCCAGTACCTTTGGTAATCCAAATCGGGGGAACATTGGCGCAATTTTTCTTCTTGGTCGGGAAAGCCTCTGTCCATTTTGAGTTCCCCGTGGGTAGTGGCGAAAGCGTACCTGCTGTTCTTGTGCATTGCCACCTGTTCCTTTTTCTTAGCTGCACGGAGTGCGTGATTTATAGCGATCAGTTCTTCCTGCCGAGCAGAGTTCTCGGGGGGGGGGGGGTTGGAGGTGGAAACCCAAACCACTGACCTTGTTCGGCCGCCTCCCGCAGTTATCTCCGTTGAACTCCGGACGCTGGGGGGGGGGGTATCGCGTGGGCCCATCCCGGACACCGCAGGGGGTGATGGAGCATTATCCACGGGAACCTGAGCAGAGCCCGCATCCCCAACACTATCCCTAACCGTGTGTCGAACCACATGTGTCCCAGCGAGGGAGGGGCCGAGGGGCCGCTGTCGCCCAGTCTCACCACTCCGCTGTTGCCGTCCGTCTTTTCTCTCGTCGTCTTGCAGGGGCCGTTTCGGTCAGTTCAGTCTCGTGTGGCAGTCGTACACCACTGGGTTCTTGTTGTTAGTCGGATCTTCCCGTTGTTAGTCGGTCCTTAGGCAGACTTGTCCTTTTGGGCACTTCTCTGTGCTTTTGTTGGTCTCCCGAGTCCTTGCCTATCCTGTTTCTCCCTTACTCTGCTTTCTTTTAACTGTGCTTCCTTTTAATTGTGGTGGCCAGGATCTTAGTCAGTTCCTTCCCCACCGCCCATCTTAGACCTTTTTTTTTTTTTTTAAGCTCAGTTTTTACCCCTATAACCCCTTTAGCTAAACCCCTCAGGAGAGCCTGGCAGTAGAGTCTGAGTCTCCCTCTTCCCTTTACTGAATTTTATTTAAGTACAGTGTTAATAAAATTAATGTTAGTAAAATAGGCCCTGCAAGTTCTGTCAGGGCTTGTGATCCCAATTATATGGAGGAGGAGGATGGCCAGTTAGAACGGGCCGGGGGTCCTTCCTCCTCTATTTCATCGGATTCTTCCTCCTCCATGTCTTTTCGCGCAGTTTCCAAAAAGGGCACCGCGGGCCTTTTTGGGAAGCGGGGGATATAAGGTGCTCTTCTAAGGAGGCGGGGGGTATAAGGTGGTGGGATATCCTCCTGCTCGTCTGGAGGAGCTAAGGGCTTTTCAGGTTTGAGGGTGTCCAATTCCTGTAATGGGTAGAGGGTTGAGGTAGGGTATTTGCCCTGGTCTGCAAGTTCCGATACTAGGGGTGTTGCGGGTAGGATCGGAGTGGTTTTGGGGCTCGACACCAACCCAAGGGCGACTGCTGGTGACTCAGAACTGGGCTTCATCCTCAGGGCGGTGGTGGGTGTAGCAGGATCGAGCTCCGCCACCGCCCTGTTGGGAAGGAGGAAAGGTTTTACCCAGTCTGGGGGGTTTTTCGCCAGGTCCTCCCACACAAAGATGTAGGGCACTTGATCCGGGTGCCCTCCCCTGCAGACCTGGCTCTTCACCTGTAAAATAATCCGAGAGTCAAAAGTCCCATCCCGTGGCCACCCAATGTTGAAGGCTGGCCACTCGGACGTACAAAAACTTGTCCAGTTCTTCTTCTGCACTCTTACAGACAAGTTTTGGGCCCGCTCCCAGACATCTCTCCAATGATCTAAAGTAAGACTTAAAGGTGTAGTTAATCCTTGTCCCATGTTAAAGGGGAAAGGCAAATAAGGAAAGTATAGAACACTAAATCATGAGACTCACAAAGACACTGCGTGCAACAACAAACTGAGACAAAAACTAAAACCAAAACTTCCAACGGGAGCGGCTGCCTTGCCACCAGCCCTTTCCCGGGGAAGAAGACCTTTTTTCTCTACCTGGTGGGAGAGCTGCCTAGCCAGCCTCCCCCGAGACACCGCCACTGGAGCGTCCTCCAGGGCCCGAGCCAGGGGTCTTGGACACGTCTGTCCTCACCTACTACTGGCTCAATTCTTTTGGCGCCTAGCCGCCCGCACGCCCTAGCCACCCGTACAAACACGCAAAAATACACAGAACAGTAAAGACTTACCTCCGATTGGAGAATGGAGCGTGGGTCTGGGGTCTCGAATCCCGGACGAGCCCCCAAAATGTAGGACCCCAGAAGCAGGTGTCCCACAGAGAGAGACCCCCAGAAGCACGAATTCCACTCCAATCGATGCAAAAGCAGAGGAAAGTTTATTACATTTGCGCAAATGGGCCATCTCAAAGAAGAGAGGCCCCGATCATCACTCGCACAGAGTATTTAAGGCTTAAAACCACAACATTAGCATATTTCCACAGCATGACAAAAGATCACAAGGTAAAAGGGTTATTCCAGGGTGAAGAAGAACAAAGTACAGGGGGTTTTCCAAAAGGGAACAAGTTATACTTGAGCAAGCATAAATATGGGGTCAACGTGGTGTCACAGAACATAGGTTGGGTACATTTTCGATCAACTTCTGCTTTTATGGTTCCCAAAAACTTAACATAGCTCCTAAAACAATTATCACATGCTATAAGTTCAGCTAAAGTTCAATTATCGTATAACAGCTTATAACAGCATTTTATCTTATGACGGCATTTAGCAAGCTCAGCCATTTTGCACAGAAGCAGAACAGTATGAAGTTAGCTCCAGCAACTTCATTTTCCAACCGTGCCCAATTCTTTTACCCTTGTTAACATTATTTTAGGGTCTTACATTTTCATTAGGCAATGCATAAAATATCATCTATACAAACAAAAATATCATGATTGTTTGCCGCAGTTCCTCTAGCTTTCTCCCCAGATAATACGATTGTGTAGAGCTGGTGTCTCCATGTGGAACCAAATAGTGTTTCCAAGCACAAAATTAAATGTTTCCTGATAAAAAGCATTCAAAACAATAAAGTCCTTCTATAATATCCAGAAAACACAAACACAGAGGCTATCGCAATATTTGGGATTGAGTTAGCCAAAACACAACCGGATATCTCTGGTTTCATAGAGTCATATCCGGACAAAGTTGTGTGAAACTTGTATACAGTGGACCGAGAAAATCGCAGTAAAAATGGTTTTGGAGAAAGCAAAATCTTTTCGTTAGGCAAGTGCAAAAATGTCATGTATAAAAGACAAATATCATGTTTGTTTACCGCAGTTCCTCCACCTTTCTCCCTAGAAAATTTGAATGTGTAGAGCTGGTGTCTCCATGTGGAACCAATTAGCGTTTCCAAGCACAAAATTAAATGTTCCCTGATAAAAAATATTCAAAACAATAAAGTCCATCAATAATATCCGGAAAACAGAAACACAGAGGCTGTAGCTATAACTGGGATTGAGTTAGCCAAAATATAACCGGAGATTTCTGGATTTATCCAGTCATATCCAGACAATGTGGTGTGGTATTCCTACGCAATGGACCGAGAAAATCGCAGTAAAAAATGTTTTTGGAGAAAAGCAAAGTCTTTTTGTTCGGCAAGTGCATAAAATATCATGCATACAAACAGAAATATCATGTTTCTTTTCCACAATTCCTCTAGCTTTCTCCCTAGAAAATACGAATATGTAGAGCTGGTGTCTCCACGTCGAAATAATTAGTGTTTTCAAGCTCAAAATTAAATGTTCCCTGATAGAAAACCTTCAAAACAATAAAGTCCATCAATAATGTCCAGAAAACAAAAACACAGAAGCTGTCACAATATCTGGGATTGAGTTAGCCAAAAAAACCCGGATATCCTTCTTTCCTCCAATCATATCCTGACAAAGTGGTGTGGCATTGGTATGCAATGGACTGAGAAAATCGCAGTAAAAATGGTTTTGGAGAAAGCAAAATCTTTTCGTTAGGCAAGTGCACAAATGTCATGTATAAAAGAGAAATATCATGTTTGTTTACCGCAGTTCCTCCAGCTTTCTCCCTAGAAAATACGAATGTGTAGACCTGGTGTCTCCATGTGGAAACAATTAGTGTTTCCAAGCACAAAATTAAATGTTCCCTGATTAAAAAAACATTAAAAACAAAAAAGTCCTTCAATAATATCCAGAAAACACAAACACAGAGGCTGTCGCAATATTTGGGATTTAGTTAGCCAAAACACAACACGATACTTCTGGTTCCATCCATTCATATCCCGACAAAGTTTTCTGGCATTCGTATGCAATGGACCGAGAAAATCACAGTAAAAATGGTTTTGGCGAAAAGCAAAGTCTTTCCGTTAGGGAAGTGCATAAAATGTCCTCTATACAAACAGAAATATCATGTTTGTTTGCCGTAGTTCCTATAGATTTCTCCCTAGAAAATACGAATGTGTAGAGGTGGTGTCTCCATGTGGAACCAATTATTGTTTCCAAGCACAAAATTAATGTTTCCAGATAAAAAATATTCAAAACAATAAAGTCCATCGATAATATCCAGAAAACACAAACACATAGGCTGTCGCAGTATCTGGCATTGAGTTAGCCAAAACACACCCAGATATCTCTGGTTTCATCCACTCATATCCGGACAAAGTGGTGTGGAATTCATATGCAATGGACCGAGAAAATCACAGTAAAAATGGTTTTGGAGAAAGGCAAAGTATTTTCATTAGGCAAGTGCATAAATATCATCTATACAAACAGAAATATCATGTTTGTTTTCCGCAGTTCCACTAGCTTTGTCCCTAGAAAGTACAAATATGTAGAGCTGGTTTCTCCATGTGGAACCAATTAGCGTTTCCAAGCACAATATTAAATGTTCCCTGATAAAATATTCAAAACAATAAAATCCATCAATAATATCCGGAAAACAGAAACACAGAGGCTGTAGCTATAACTGGGATTGAGTTAGCCAAAGCACAACCGGATATTTCTGATTTCTTCCAGTCATATCCGGACACAGTTGTGTGGAATTTGAATGCAATGGACGCAAAAAATGACAGTGACAAAGGTTTTGGAGGAAAGCAAAGTCTTTTCTTTAGGCAAATGCATAAAATATCATGCATACAAACAGAAATATCATGTTTATTTGCCGCATTTCCTCTAGCTTTCTCCCTAGAAAATATGAATGTGTAGAGCTGGAGTCTCCATGTGGAACCAAACAGTGTTTGCAAGCACAAAATTAAATATTCCCTGATAAAAAACAATAAAAAAAAAGTCCATCGATAATATCTGGAAAACAGAAACACAGAGGCTGTAGCAATAACTGGGATTGAGTTCGCCAAAACACAAGCGGATATTTCTGGTTTCATCCAGTCATATCCGGACAAAGTGGTGCGGCATTCATATGCAATGGACAGAGAAAATCACATTAAATTGGTTTTGCACATAAGCAAAGTCTTTTTGTTAGTAATTTGCATAAAATGTCATCTATAGAAACAGAAATATCATGTTTGTTTGCCGCATTTCCTCTAGCTTTCTCCCTAGAAAATACGAATGTGTAGAGCTGGTGTCCCCAAGTGGTACCAAACAGTTTTGCAAGCAGAAAATTAAATGTGCCCTGATAAAAAGCATTCAAAGCAATATAGCCCATCGATAATATCCGGAAAACACAAACACAGAGGCTGTCTCATATCTGGGATTGAGTTAGCCAAAACACAACCGGATATTTCTGGATTCATCCAGTCATATCCGGACAAAGTGGTATGGCATTCGTATGCAATGGACCGAGAAAGTCACTGTAAAAATGGTTTTGGACATAAGCAAAGTCTTTTCGTTAGGCAAGTGCATAAAATGTCATGTATACAAAGAGAAATATCATGTTTGTTTGCCACAGTTCCCCGAGCTTTCTGCCTAGAAAATACGAATGTGTAGAGCTGGTGTCTACAAGAGGAACCAATTAGCATTTCCAAGCACAAAATTAAATATTCCCCGATAAAAAACATTCAAAACAATAAAGTCCATCGATAATATCCAGAAAACACAAACACAGAAGCTGTAGCAGTATCTGGGATTGAGTTAGCAAAAACACAACAGGATATTTCTGGATTCATCCAGTCATATCCGGACAAAGTGGTATGGCATTCGTATGCAATGGACCGAGAAAATCACAGTAAAAATGGTATTGGAGAAAAGCAATGTCTTTTCATTAGGCAATGCATAAAATATCATCTATACAAACAAAAATATCATGATTGTTTGCCGCAGTTCCTCTAGCTTTCTCCCCAGATAATACGATTGTGTAGAGCTGGTGTCTCCATGTGGAACCAAATAGTGTTTCCAAGCACAAAATTAAATGTTCCCTGGTAAAAAGCATTCAAAACAATAAAGTCCTTCTATAATATCCAGAAAACACAAACACAGAGGCTATCACAATATTTGGGATTGAGTTAGCCAAAACACAACCGGATATGTCTGGTTTCATAGAGTCATATCCGGACAAAGTTGTGTGGAACTTGTATGCAGTGGACCGAGAAAATCGCAGTAAAAATGGTTTTGGAGAAAGCAAAATCTTTTCGTTAGGCAAGTGCACAAATGTCATGTATAAAAGACAAATATCATGTTTGTTTACCGCAGTTCCTCCACCTTTCTCCCTAGAAAATTTGAATGTGTAGAGCTGGTGTCTCCATGTGGAACCAATTAGCGTTTCCAAGCACAAAATTAAATGTTCCCTGATAAAAAATATTCAAAACAATAAAGTCCGTCAATAATATCCGGAAAACAGAAACACAGAGGCTGTAGCTATACCTGGGATTGAGCCAGCCAAAATATAACCGGAGATTTCTGGACTTATCCAGTCATATCCGGACAATGTGGTGTGGTATTCGTACGCAATGGACCGAGAAAATCGCAGTAAAAAATGTTTTTGGAGAAAAGCAAAGTCTTTTTGTTCGGCAAGTGCATAAAATATCATGCATACAAACAGAAATATCATGTTTCTTTTCCACAATTCCTCTAGCTTTCTCCCTAGAAAATACGAATATGTAGAGCTGGTGTCTCCACGTCGAAATAATTAGTGTTTTCAAGCTCAAAATTAAATGTTCCCTGATAGAAAACCTTCAAAACAATAAAGTCCATCAATAATGTCCAGAAAACAAAAACACAGAAGCTGTCACAATATCTGGGATTGAGTTAGCCAAAAAAACCCGGATATCCTTCTTTCCTCCAATCATATCCTGACAAAGTGGTGTGGCATTGGTATGCAATGGACTGAGAAAATCGCAGTAAAAATGGTTTTGGAGAAAGCAAAATCTTTTCTTAAGGCAAGTGCACAAATGTCATGTATAAAAGAGAAATATCATGTTTGTTTACCGCAGTTCCTCCAGCTTTCTCCCTAGAAAATACGAATGTGTAGACCTGGTGTCTCCATGTGGAAACAATTAGTGCTTCCAAGCAAAAAATTAAATGTTCCCTGATTAAAAAAACATTAAAAACAAAAAAGTCCATCGATAATATCCAGAATACACAAACACAGAGGCTATCACAATATTTGGGACTGAGTTAGCCAAAACACAACAGGATATTTCTGGTTTCATCCAGTCATACCAGGACAAAGTGGTGTGGCACTCATATGCAATGGAGCAAGAAAACCACAGTAAAAATTATTTTGGAGGAAAGCCAAGTCTTTTCGTTAGGCAAGTGCATAAAATTTCACCTATAGAAACAGAAATATTATGTTTGTATGCCATAGTTGCTCAAACTTTCTGCCTAGAAAATACGAATGTGTAGAGCTGGTGTCTCCAAGTGGAACCAATTATGTTTCCAAGCACAAAATTAAATGTTGCCTGATAGAAAACATTCAAAACAATGAATTCTGTCGATAATAACCGGAAAACACAAACACAGAGTCTGTAGCAATAACTGGGATTGAGTTAGCAAAAACACAAGCAGGTATTTCTGGTTTCATCCACTCATATCCGGACAAAGTGGTGTGGCATTCGTATGCAATGGACCAAGAAAATCACAGAAAGTATTTAATTGGAGAAAAGCAACATCTTTTTGTAAGACAAGTGTATAAAACGTCATGCATACAAACAGAAATATCATGTTTGTTTTCCGCAGTTCCTCTAGCTTTCTCCCTAGAAAATACGAATGTGTAGAGCTGGTGTCTCCATGTCGAACCAATTAGTGTTCCCAAGCACAAAATTAAATGTTCCCTGATAAAAAACATTCAAAACCATAAAGTCCAACAATAATATCCAGAAAACACAAACACATAGGCTGTCGCAGTATCTGGGATTGAGTTAGCCAAAACACATCCGGATATCTCTGGTTTCACGCACTCATGTCTGGACTAAGTGGTGTGGAATTCGTATGCAATGGACCGAGAATATCACAGTAAAAATGGTTATGGAGACAAGCAAAGTCTTTTTGTTTGGCAAGTGTATAAAATGCCATCTATACAAACAGAAATATCATGTTTATTTGCTGCCGTTTCTTTGTCTTACTCACTAGAAAATACAAATGTGTAGAGCTGGTGTCTCCAAGTGGAACAAACTAGTGTTTCCAAGCACAAAATAAAATGTTTCCTGATAAAACACATTAAAAACAATGAATTCTGTCATAAGGTCCTGAAAATACAAACACAGAGTCTGTAGCAATATCTGGGATTGCGTTAGCCAAAACACAACCGGATATTTCTGGTTTCATCCAGTCATATACGGACAAAGTGGTGTGCCATTCGTATGCAATGGACCGAGAAAATCACGGTAAAAATGGCTTTGGAGAAAAGCATAGTCTTTTCGTTTGGCAAGTACATAAAATTGTTGTGGAGAAAAGCCAATTCTTTTCGTTAGGCAAGTGCATAAAATGTCATGTGTACAAACAGAAATATCATGTTTGTTTGCCGCAGTTCCTCTAGATTTCTCCCTAGAAAATACGAATGTGTAGAGGTGGTGTCTCCATGTGGAACCAATTATTGTTTCCAAGAACAAAATTAATGTTCCTTGATAAAAAACATTCAAAACAATAAAGTCCATCGATAATATCCAGAAAACACAAAACAGAGCCTGTCACAATATCTGGAATTGAGTTAGCCAAAACACAACCGGATATCTCTGTTTTCATCCAGTCATATCTGGACAATGTTGTGCGGAATTCATATGCAATGGACCAAGAAAATCAGAGGAAAAATGGTTTTGGAGAATGGCAAATATTTTCGTTAGGCAAGTGCATAAAATGTCATCTATACAAACAGAAATATCAGGTTTGTTTGCCAAAGTTGCTCAAACTTTCTGCCTAGAAAATATGAATGTGTAGAGCTGGTGTCTCCATGTGGAACCAATTAGTGTTTCCAAGCACAAAATTAAATGTTCCCTGATAAAAAAACATTAAAAACCATAAAGTCCATTGATAATATCCAGAATACACAAACACAGAGGCTATCACAATATTTGGGATTGAGTTAGCCAAAACACAACAGGATATTTCTGGTTTCATCCATTCATACCCAGAAAAAGTGGTGTGGCATTCATATGCAATGGACCGAGAAAATCACAGTAAAAATGGTATTGGAGGAAAGCAATGTCTTTTTGTAAGACAAGTGCATAAAATGTCATCTATACAAACAGAAATATCATGTCTGTTTGCGGCAGTTCCTCTAGCTTTCTCCCTAGAAAATACGAATGTGTAGACCTGGTGTCTCCATGTGGAACCAATTAGTGTTTCCAAGCACAAAATTAAATGTTCCCTGATAAAAAACATTAAAAACCATAAAGTCCATTGATAATATCCAGAATACACAAACACAGAGGCTATCACAATATTTGGGATTGAGTTAGCCAAAACACTACAGGATATTTCTGGTTTCATCCAGTCATACCCGGACAAAGTGGTGTGGCATTCATATGCAATGGAGCAAGAAAACCACAGTAAAAATTATTTTGGAGGAAAGCCAAGTCTTTTCGTTAGGCAAGTGCATAAAATTTCACCTATAGAAACAGAAATATTATGTTTGTATGCCATAGTTGCTCAAACTTTCTGCCTAGAAAATACGAATGTGTAGAGCTGGTGTCTCCAAGTGGAACCAATTATGTTTCCAAGCACAAAATTAAATGTTGCCTGATAGAAAACATTCAAAACAATGAATTCTGTCGATAATAACCGGAAAACACAAACACAGAGTCTGTAGCAATAACTGGGATTGAGTTAGCAAAAACACAAGCAGGTATTTCTGGTTTCATCCACTCATATCCGGACAAAGTGGTGTGGCATTCGTATGCAAGGGACCAAGAAAATCACAGAAAGTATTTAATTGGAGAAAAGCAACATCATTTGGTTAGACAAGTGCACAAAACGTCATGCATACAAACAGAAATGTCATGTTTGTTTTCCGCAGTTCCTCTAGCTTTCTCCCTAGAAAATATGAATGTGTAGAGCTGGTGTCTCCACGTCGAACCATTTAGTGTTCCCAAGCACAAAATTAAATGTTCCCTGTTAAAAAACATTCAAAACAATAAAGTCAACCAATAATATCCGGAAAACTCAAACACAGAGGCTGTTGCTATATCTGGGATTGAGTTAGCCAAAACAAATCCGGATATCTCTGGTTTCATCCACTCATATCCGGACAAAGTGGTGTGGAATTCGTATGCAATGGACCGAGAAAATCACGGTAAAAATGGTTTTGGAGAAAAGCAAACTATTTTCGTTAGGCAAGTGCATAAAATGTCATCTATACAAACAGTAATATCATGTTTGTTTGCAAGAGTTCCTCTAGCTTTCTCCATAGAAAATACGAATGTGTAGGGCTGGTGTCTCCATGTGGAACCATTTAGTGTTTCCAAGCACAACATTAAATGTTCCCTGATAAAAAACATTCAAAACAATAAAGTCCATCGATAATATCCAGAAAATACAAACACAGAGGCTGTCGCAATATTTGGGATTGAGTTAGGCAAAACACAAGTGGATATTTCTGCTTTCATCCAGTCATCTCCGGACAAAGTCTTGTCGCATTCGTATGCAATGGACCGAGAAAATCACTGTAAAAATGGTTTTGGTGAAAAGCAATATCTTTTCGTTAGTCAAGTGCGTAAAATGTCATGCATACAAACAGAAATATCATGTTTGTTTGCCACAGTTCCTCTACCTTCCTCCCTAGAAAATAAGAATGTGTAGAGCTGGTGACTGCATATGGAACCAGTTAGTGTTTCCAAGCACAAAATCAAATGTTCCCTGATAAAAAACATTCAAAACAATAAAGTCCTTCAATAATATCCAGAAAACACAAACACAGAGGCTGTCGCAATATTTCGGATTTAGTTAGCCAAAACACAACACGATACTTCTGGTTTCATCCATTCATATCCCGACAAAGTTTTGTGGCATTCGTATGCAATGGACCGAAAAAATCACAGTAAAAATGGTTTTGGAAAAAAGCAAAGTCTTTTAGTTAGGTAGTGCATAAAATGTCATGTATACACACAGAAATATCATGTTTTTTTGCCACAGTTCCTCTAGCTTTCTCCCTAGAAAATAGGAATGTGTAGAGCTGCTGTCTCCATGTGGAACCAATTATCATATCCAAGCACAAAATTAGATGTTCCCTGATAAAAAAACATTCAAAACGATAAAGTACATCAAGGATATCCAGAAAACACAAACACAGAGCATGCAGCAATATTAGGGATTGAGTAAGCCAAAACACAAGTGGATATTTCTGGTTTCATCCAGTCATATACGGACAAAGTTGGGTGGAATTCGTATGCAATGAATGGAGAAAATCACAGTAAATACGGTTTTGGAAAAAAGCAAAGTATTTTCGTTAGACAAGTGCATAAACGTCAAGCATACAAACAGAAATATCATGTTTGTTTTCCGCAGTCCCTCTAGCGTTCTCCCTAGAAAATATGAATGTGTAGAGCTGGTGTCTCCATGTCGAACCAATTAGTGTTCGCAAGCACAAAATTAAATGTTCCCTGATAAAAAACATTCAAAACAATAAAGTCCGTTGATAATATCCGGAAAACACAAACACAGAGGCTGTCGCAATATCTGGGATTGAGTTAGCCAAAACACATCTGGATATCTCTGGTTTCATCCACTCATATCCGGACAAAGTGGTGTGGAATTCATATGCAATGGACCGAGAAAATCACAGTAAAAATGGTTATGGAGGAAAGCATAGTCTTTTCGTTAGTCAAGTGTGTAAAATGTCATCTATACAAAAGAAATATCATGTTTATTTGCTGCCGTTCCTTTGGCTTTCTCCCTAGAAAATACAAATGTGTAGAGCTGGTGTCTCCAAGTGGAACAAACTAGTGTTTCCAAGCACAAAATTAAATGTTCCCTGATAAAAAACATTCAAAACAAAGAATTCCGTCGATAATGTCCTGAAAACACAAACACAGAGTCTGTAGCAATATCTGGGATTGAGTTAGCCAAAACACAACCGGATATTTCTGGTTTCATCCAGTCATATACGGACAAAGTGCTGTGGCATTCGTATGCAATGGACTGAGAAAATCACAGTAAAAATGGTTTTGGAGGAAAGCATAGTCTTTTCGATAGGCAAGTGCATAAAATGTCATCTATACAAACAGAAATATCATGTTTGTTTGCCGCAGTCCCTCTAACTTTCTCCCTAGAAAATACGAATGTGTAGAGGTGGTGTCTCCATGTGGAACCAATTATTGTTTCCAAGCACAAAATTAATGTTTCCAGATAAAAAATATTCAAAACAATAAAGTCCATCGATAATATCCAGAAAACACAAACACAGAGCCTATCACAATATCTGTAATTGAGTTAGCCAAAACACAACCGGATATCTCTGGTTTCATCCAGTCATATCTGGACAATGTTGTGTGGAATTCGTATGCAATGGACCAAGAAAATCACAGTAAAAATGGTTTTGGAGAAAAGCAAACTATTTTCGTTAGGCAAGTGCATAAAATGTCATGCATACAAACAGAAATATCATGTTTGGAGGAACAGCTGCAAACAAACATGATATTTCTGTTTGTATAGATGACATTTTATGCACTTGTCTTACGAAAAGACATTGCTTTCCTCCAATACCATTTTTACTGTGATTTTCTCGGTCCATTGCATACGAATTCCACACAACTTTGTCTGGATATGACTAGATGAATCCAGAAATATCCGGTTGTGTTTTGTTAACTCAAACCCAGATATGGCTACAGCCTGTGTGTTTGTGTTTTCTGGATATTATCGACAGATTTTATTGTTTGAAGGTTTTTCATCAGGGAACATTTACTATTGTACTTGGAAACTCTAATTGGTTCCACTTTGTGACACCAGCTCTACACATTCGTATTTTCTAGGCAGAAAGTTTGAGCAACTGTGGCAAACAAACATGATATTTCTGTTTGTATAGATGACATTTTATGCACTCGTCTTACGAAAATACTTT
Source organism: Lepus europaeus (assembly GCF_033115175.1). Classification (NCBI taxonomy): domain Eukaryota; kingdom Metazoa; phylum Chordata; class Mammalia; order Lagomorpha; family Leporidae; genus Lepus; species Lepus europaeus. The sequence continues at coordinate 102,214,025 of NC_084830.1, forward strand.
GCCTTTCTCCAAAACCATTTTTACTGTGATTTTCTTGGTCCATTGCATACGAATTCCACACAACATTGTCCAGATATGACTGGATGAAACCAGAGATATCCGGTTGTGTTTTGGCTAACTCAATTACAGATATTGTGATAGGCTCTGTGTTTGTGTTTTCTGGATATTATCGATGGACTTTATTGTTTTGAATATTTTTTATCTGGAAACATTAATTTTGTGCTTGGAAACAATAATTGGTTCCACATGGAGACACCACCTCTACACATTCATATTTTCTAGGGAGAAAGCTAGAGGGACTGCGGCAAACAAACATGATATTTCTGTTTGTATAGAAGACATTTTATGCACTTGCCTAACGAAAAGACTATGCTTTCCTCCAAAACCATTTTTCCTGTGATTTTCTCGGTCCATTGCATACGAATGGCACACCACTTTGTCCGTATATGACTGGATGAAACCAGAAATATTGGGTTGTGTTTTGGCTAACTCAATCCCAGATATTGCTACAGACTCTGTGTTTGTGTTTTCAGGACATTATCGACGGAATTCTTTGTTTTGAATGTTTTTTATCAGGGAACATTTAATTTTGTGCTTGGAAACACTAGTTTGTTCCACTTGGAGACACCAGCTCTACACATTTGTATTTTCTAGGGAGAAAGCCAAAGGAACGGCAGCAAACAAACATGATATTTCTGTTTGTATAGATGACATTTTATACACTTGCCGAACGAAAAGACTATGCTTTACTCCATAACCATTTTTACTGTGATTTTCTCGGTCCATTGCATACGAATTGCACACCACTTTGTCCGGATATGAGTGGATGAAACCAGAGATATCCAGATGTGTTTTGGCTAACTCAATCCCAGATATTGCGACAGCCTCGGTGTTTGTTTTTTCCGGATATTATCAACGGACTTTATTGTTTTGCATGTTTTTTATCAGGGAACATTTAATCATGTGCTTGGGAACACTAATTGGTTCGACATGGAGACACCAGCTCTACACATTCATATATTCTAGGGAGAACGCTAGAGGGACTGCGGAAAACAAACATGATATTTCTGTTTGTATGCATGACATTTTATGCACTTGTCTAAAGAAAATATGTTGCTTTTCTCCCATTACATTCTTTCTGTGATTTTCTCGGTCCATTGCATACGAATGCCACACCACTTTGTCCGGATATGAGTGGGTGAAACCAGAAATATCTGCTTGTGTTTTTGCTAACTCAATCCCAGTTATTGATACAGACTCTGTGTTTGTGTTTTCCGGGTATTATCAACGGAATTCATTGTTTTGAATGTTTTATATCAGGGAACATTTAATTTTGTGCTTGGAAACACTAATTGGTTCCACTTGGAGACACCAGCTCTACACATTCGTATTTTCTAGGCAGAAAGTTTGAGCAACTGTGGCAAACAAGCATGATAATTCTGTTTGTATAGATGACATTTTATGCACTTGCCTAATGAAAAGACTTTCCTTTCTTCCAAAATAATTTTTACTGTGATTTTCTTGGTCCATTGCATATGAATGCCACACCACTTTGTCCGGGTATGACTGGATGAAACCAGAAATATCCTGTTGTGTTTTGGCTAACTCAATCCCAAACATTGTGATAGCCTCTGTGTTTGTGTATTCTGGATATTATCAATGGACTTTATTGTTTTTAATGTTTTTTTTTATCAGGGAACATTTAATTTTGTGCTTGGAAACATTAATTGTTTCCACATGGAGACACCAGGTCTACACATTCGTATTTTCTAGGGAGAAAGCTAGATGAACTGCCGGAAACAGACATGATATTTCTGTTTGTATAGATGACATTTTATGCACTTGTCTTATGAAAAGATGTTGCTTTCCTCCAATACCATTTTTACTGTGATTTTCTCACTCCATTGCATACGAATTCCACACAACTTTGTCCGGATATGACTGGATGAATCCAGAAATATCCGGTTGTGTTTTGGCTAACTCAAACCCAGATATGGCTATAGCCTCTGTGTTTGTGTTTTCCGGAAATTATCGATGGACTTTATTGTTTTGAAGGTTTTTTTTTATCAGGGAATATTTGATTTTGTGCTTGGAAACACTAATTTTTTCCACATGGAGACACCAGCTCCACACATTCTTATTTTCTAGGGAGAAAGCTAGAGGGACTCCGGCAAAGAAACATGATATGTCTGTTTGTATAGATGACATTTTCTGCACTAGCCTAATGAACAGACTGTGCTTTTCTCCAAAACCACTTTTACTGTGATTTTCTCAGTCCATTGCATACGAATTCCACACCACTTTGTCAGGATATGATTGGAGGAAACAAGGAATATCCGGGTTTTTTTTGGCTAACTCAATCCCAGATATTGTGACAGCTTCTGTGTTTTTGTTTTCTGGACATTATTGATGGACTTTATTGTTTTGAAGGTTTTCTATCAGGGAACATTTAATTTTGAGCTTGAAAACACTAATTATTTCGACGTGGGGACACCAGCTCTACATATTCGTATTTTCTAGGGAGAAAGCTAGAGGAACTGCGGAAAAGAAACATGATATTTCTGTTTGTATGCATGATATTTTATGCACTTGCCGAACAAAAAGACTTTGCTTTCCTCCAAAACCTTTGTCACTGTCATTTTTTGCGTCCATTGCATTCAAATTCCACACAACTGTGTCCGGATATGACTGGAAGAAACCAGAAATATCCGGTTGTGCTTTGGCTAACTCAATCCCAGTTATAGCTACAGCCTCAGTGTTTCTGTTTTCCGGATATTATTGACGGATTTTATTGTTTTGAATATTTTATCAGGGAACATTTAATTTTGTGCTTGGAAACGCTAATTGGTTCCACATGGAGAAACCAGCTCTACACATTTGTATTTTCTAGGGACAAAGCTAGAGGAACTGCGGCAAAGAAACATGATATTTCTGTTTCTATAGATGACATTTTATGCACTTGCCTAACGAAAATACTTTTCCTTTCTCCAAAACCATTTTTACTGTGGTTTTCTCGGTCCATTGCATACGAATTCCACACCACTTTGTCCGGATATGAGTGGATGAAACCAGAAATATCCGGATGTGTTTTGGTTAACTCAATCCCAGATATTCCGAAGCCTCTGTGTTTGTGTTTCTGGATATTATTGGTGGTCTTTATTGTTTTCAATGCTTTTTATCAGGGAACATTTAATTTTGTGCTTGGTAATACTAATTGATATCCGGAAAATACAAACACAGAGGCTGTCTAATTATCTGGGATTGAGTTAGCCAAAACACAAGCGGATATTTCTGGTTTCCTCCAGACATATCCGGAGAATGTGGTGTGGAATTCGTATGCAATAGACACAGTCACAGTAAAAATGGTTTTGGAGAAAAGCAAAGTCTTTTCCTTAGGCAAGTGCATAAATGTCATCTATACAAACAGAAATATCATGTTTGAATGCCGCAGTTCCTCTGGCTTTCTCACTAGAAAATACGCATGTGTAGAGCTGGTGTCTCCATGTGGAACCAATTAGTGTTTCCAAGCACAAAATTAAATGTTCCCTGATAAAAAACATTCAAAACAATCATGTCCATCCATAATATCCGGAAAACACAAACACAGAGGCTTTGTCAATATCTGTGATTGAGTTAGCCAAAACACAAGCGGATATTTCTGGTTTCCTCCAGACATATCCAGAGAAAGTGGTGTGGAATTAGTATGCAATAGACACAGTCACAGTAAAAATGGTTTTGGAGAAAAGCAAAGTCTTTTCCTTAGGCAAGTGCATAAAATGTCATCTATACAAACACAAATATCATGTTTGTTTGCCACAGTTCCACTAGCTTTCTCGCTAGAAAATAAGAATGTGTAGAGCTGGTGGCTCCATGTTGAACCAATTAGTGTTCTCAAGCACAAAATTAAATGTTCCTTGATAATAAACATTCAAATCAATAAAGTCCATCGATAATATCCGGAAAACACAAACACAGAGTCTGTAGCCTGGAAAAGTGGATTCAATGTCATCTTTGCTAACAGAAATATTCTGTTTGCAGCATTTGCTCTAATTTATCCATAGAAAACACGAATGGGTAGAGGTTTTCTCTGCATATGGAACCAATTAGTGTTTGCCAGTACGAAAGAATATGTTATATGCTAACATACATTGAAATACGATAAAGTCCACAGAGAATATCCAGAAAACACAAACACAGAGTCTGTAGCAAGATTTGGAATTGAGTTAGCCACAACACCACCGTATATTCCTGGTATGATGCACTCATATCCAGAACAACTGTTGTGGAATTCATATGCAAGGGACTCAGACAATCACAGTCAAACTGGTTTTGGAGAATAGCAAATTCATTTTCTTGGGCAAGTGGGTAAAATGTCATGTTTACAAATATAAACATCAGGTTTGTTTGCCACAGTTGCTCTAGCTTTCTCCTTAGGAAACACGAGTGTGTAGAGCTTTTCTCTTCTTGTGGAACCAATTAGCGTTTGCCAGCACAGAACAAAATAGTCCCTGCTAAAATTCATTCTAAACCATAAAGTCCATTGTTTGCAGCACTTGCTCTAGCTTTTTCCCAAGAAAACACGAATGGGAAGAGGTTTTTTCGACATGTGGAACCAATTAGCGTTTACCAGCACAAAATAAAATGTTCCCTGCTAATATTCATTGAAAACCGTAAAGTGCATAGAGGAAATACAGAAAACACAAACACAGAGGCTGTAGCAAGATCTTTATTTGAGTTAGCCACAGAACAACCGGAGATTTCATGTTTAATCCAGTCACATCCGGACAAAGTGTTGTGGACTTCGTATGCAATGGAACCAGAAAATCACAGTCCAACTGGTTGTGGAGAAAGCAAAATCTTGTCCTTGGGCAAGTGGATGAAATGCCATTCTTACAAATATAAATTTCATGTTCGTTTGTTGCAATTGCTCTAGCTATCTCCCTAGAAAGCATGAGTTTGTATAGATTTTCTCTTCTTGTGGAACCAATTAGCATTTCCCAGAACAAAACAAAACGTTACCAACTAAAAATTCATTCTAAACCGTAAAGTGTATTGATAATATCCAGAAAACACAAACACAGAGGCTGTAGCAAGTTCTGGGATTGAGTTAGCCACAGCACAGCCGGATATTTCTGGTTGCATCCAGTCAGATCCGGACAAAGTGTTGTGGAATTCGTATGCAGTGGACCCAGGAAATCACAGTCAAACTGGTTGTGGAAAAAAGCAAAGTCTCTTTCGTAGACAAGTACATAACATATCATATATACAAACACAAAGAACATCTTTCTTTGCTGTAATTGCTCTAGCTTTCTCCCTAGAAAATACAAATTCGAAGAGTTTGTGACTCCATGTGGAACCAATTTTGTTTGCCATCAGAAAACAAAATGTTCTCTGCTAAAATTCATTCAAAACCATAAAGTGCATTGATAATATCCAGAAAATACAAACACAGAGACTGTAGCAAGATCTGGATGTGAGTTGGACACAACACAACCAGATATTTCTGGTTTCATCCAGTCATATCCGGACAAAGTGTTGGGGAATTCGTATGCCATGTACCCAGAAAATCACAGTCAAACTGGATTTGGAGGAAAGCTTAGTATTTTTTCTTGGGCACATGGATAAAATGTCATATATAGAAACACAAATATAATGTTTCCCGTAGTAACTCTAGCTTTTTCCCTAGAAAGCACGTATGTGTAGAGGTTTTGTCTGCATATGGAACCAATTAGCATTTCCCAGCACAAAACAAAATGTTCCCTACAAAAATTCATTGAAAACCATAAATTCCATAGAGAATACCCAGAAAACACAAACAAACACAGAGGCTTTAGCAAGAACTGTATTTGAGTAAACCACAACACAACCGGATATTTCTGGTGTGATCCAGTCATATACGGACAAAATGTTGTGGAATTCGTATGCACAGGACCCAGAAAATCACAGTCAAACTGGTTTTTGAGAAAAGCACAGTCTTTTTCCTAGGCAAGTGGATTCAACGTCATGTTTACAAACACAAATATCATGTTTGCAGCATTTGCTCTAGCTTTTTCCCTGAAAACACGAATGGGTAGAGGTTTTTTCTCCATGTGGAACCAATTAGCATTTGCCAGCACAGAACAAAATGTTCCCTGCTAAAATTCATTCCAAACCGTAAAGTCCATTGATATTATCCAGAAAACACAAACACCGAGGCTGTAGCAAGATCTGGGATTGAGTTAGCCACAACACAAGAGGATAGTTCTGGTTTCATCCAGTCATATCCGGACAAAGTGTTGTGGAATTCGTATGCAATGTCCCAGAAAATCACAGTCAAACTGGTTCTGGAGAATAGCTTAGTCTTTTTCCTGGGAAAGTGGTTTCAACGTCATGTTTGCAAATATAAATATCATGTTTGCAGCATTAGCTCTGGATTTTTCCCTAGAAAACATGAATGGGTAGATGTTATTTTCTGCATATTTAGCAAATTAGTGTTTGCCAGCCCGAAACAAAATGTTACATGCTAAAATTCATTCAAAACCATAAAGTCCATGGAGAATATCTAGAAAGCACAAACAACTACAGAGGCTGTAGCAAGATCTGGATTTGAGTTAGCCACAACACAACCGGATATTGCTGGTATGATCCAGTCATATCTGGACAAAGTGTAGTTTAATTCGTATGCCAGGGACCCAGAAAATCACAGTCAAACTGGATTTGGAGAAAAGCAAAGTCTTTTTCTTGAGCAAGTAGATAAAATGTCATGTTTAGAAATATAAGTATCGGGTTTGTTTCCCGCAGTTGTTCTAGCTTTCTCCTTAGGAAACACGAGTGTGTAGAGCTTTTCTCTTCTTGTGGAACCAATTAGCGTTTGCCAGCACAGAACAAAATAGTCCCTGCTAAAATTCATTCTAAACCATAAAGTCCATTGATACTATCCAGAAAACACAAACACAGAGGCTGTAGCAAGATCTGGGATGGAGTTAGCCACAACACAAGAGGATAGTTCTGTTTTGATCCCCTCATATCCGGACCAAGTGTCGTGGCATACATATGCAAAGGAACCCATAACTTCATAGTCAAACTGGTTTAGAGAAAAGCAAAGTCTTTTTCTTGGGCAAGTGGATAAAATGTCATGTATAGAAACAAATATCATGTTTGTTTTCCACATTTGCTCTAGCTTTATTCTAGAAAGCACAAAGGTGTAGAGGTTTTTTCTGCATATGAAACTGATTAACGTTTGTCAGCACAAAGCAAAATGTTACATGCTAAAACAAACAAGTAAAGTCCATAGAGAATATCCAGAAAACACAAACACAGAGGCTGTAGATGGTCTGGGATTCAGTTAGCCACAACACAACTGGATATTACTGGTTTCATCCAGTCATAGACGGACAAAGTGTTGTGGAATTTGAATGCAATGGACCCGGGAAATCACAGTCAAACAGGTTTTGGAGAAAAGCAAGTCTTTTTCCTGGACAACTGCTTTCAATGCCATGTTTTCAAACATAAATATCATGTTTGCAGCACTTGCTCTAGCTTTTTCCCAAGAAAACACGAATGGGAAGAGGTTTTTTCGACATGTGGAACCAATTAGCGTTTACCAGCACAAAATAAAATGCTCCCTGCTAATATTCATTGAAAACCGTAAAGTGCATAGAGGAAATACAGAAAACACAAACACAGAGGCTGTAGCAAGATCTTTATTTGAGTTAGCCACAAAACAACCGGAGATTTCATGTTTAATCCACTCACATCCGGACAAAGTGTTGTGGACTTCATATGCAATAGAACCAGAAAATCACAGTCAGACTGGATTTGGAGAAAGGAAAGTCTTTTCCTTGGGAAAGTGGATGAAATGCCATTCTTACAAATATAAATATCATGTTCATTTGTTGCAATTGCTCTAGCTATCTCCCTAGAAAGCATGAGTTTGTATAGATTTTCTCTTCTTGTGGAACCAATTAGCTTTTCCCAGCACGAAACAAAACGTTACCAACTAAAAATTCATTCTAAACCGTAAAGTGTATTGATAATATCCAGAAAACACAAACACAGAGGCTGTAGCAAGTTCTGGGATTGAGTTAGCCACAGCACAGCCGGATATTTCTGGTTGCATCCAGTCAGATCCGGACAAAGTGTTGTGGAATTCGTATGCAGTGGACCCAGGAAATCACAGTCAAACTGGTTGTGGAAAAAAGCAAAGTCTCTTTCGTAGACAAGTACATAACATATCATATATACAAACACAAAGAACATCTTTCTTTGCTGTAATTGCTCTAGCTTTCTCCCTAGAAAATACAAATTCGAAGAGTTTGTGACTCCATGTGGAACCAATTTTGTTTGCCATCAGAAAACAAATTGTTCCCTGCTAAAATTCATTCAAAACCATAAAGTGCATTGATAATATCCAGAAAATACAAACACAGAGACTGTAGCAAGATCTGGATGTGAGTTAGCCACAACACAACCATCTATTTCTGGTTTCATCCAGTCATATATGGACAAAGTGTTGGGGAATCCATATGCCATGTACCCAGAAAATCACAGTCAAACTGGATTTCGAGAAAAGCTCAGTCTTTTTCTTGGGCAAATTAATGAAATACCATGTATAGAAACACAAATATAATGTTTCCCGTGGTAACTCTGGCTTTTCTCCTAGAAAGCACGTATGTGTAGAGGTTTTGTCTGCATATGGAATGAATTAGCGTTTCCCAGCACAAAACAAAATGTTCCCTACAAAAATTCATTGAAAACCATAAATTCCATAGAGAATATCCAGAAAACACAAACAAACACAGAGGCTTTAGCCTGATTTGTATTTGAGTTATCCACAACACAACCGGGTATTTCTGGTATGATCTGGTCATATACGGACAAAATGTTGTGGAATTCGTATGCACGGGACCCAGAAAATCAGAGTCAAACTGGTTTTTGAGAAAAGCAGTCTTTTTCCTGGGCAAGTGGATTCAATGTCATGTTTGCAAACACAAATATCATGTTTGCAGCATTTGCTCTAGCTTTTTCCCTAGAAAACACGAATGGGTAGAGGTTTTTTCTCCATGTGGAAACAATTAGCGTTTGTCAGCACAGCACAAAATATTCCCTGCTAAAATTCATTCCAAACCGTAAAGTCCATTGATACTATCCAGAAAACACAAACACAGAGTCTGTAGCAAGATCTGGGATTGAGTTAGCCACAGCACAGCCGGACATTTCTGGTTGCATCCAGTCAGATCCGGACAAAGTGTTGTGGAATTCGTATGCAGTGGACCCAGGAAATCACAGTCAAACTGGTTGTGGAAAAAAGCAAAGTCTCTTTCGTAGACAAGTACATAACATATCATATATACAAACACAAAGAACATCTTTCTTTGCTGTAATTGCTCTAGCTTTCTCCCTAGAAAATACAAATTCGAAGAGTTTGTGACTCCATGTGGAACCAATTTTGTTTGCCATCAGAAAACAAAATGTTCTCTGCTAAAATTCATTCAAAACCATAAAGTGCATTGATAATATCCAGAAAATACAAACACAGAGACTGTAGCAAGATCTGGATGTGAGTTAGACGCAACACAACCATCTATTTCTGGTTTGATCCAATCATATCCAGACAAAATATTGTAGAATTCACACGCAAGGGACACAGAAAATCACAGTCAAACTGGTATGGAGAAAAGCAAAGTTCTTTTCTTGGGCCAGTGCGTTAAATGTCATGTTAACAAACATAAATATCATGCTGGAAGCAGTTGCTCTAGCTTTCTGCAGAAAACGCATGTGAAGAGGATTTTTCTCCATGTGGAAACAATTAGTGTTTGCCAGTACAAAACAATATGTTCCCTGCTAAAATTCATTCTAAACCGTAAAGTCCATAGATAATATCCAGAAAACACAAACAAACCAGAAGCAGTAGCAAGATCTGGGATTGAGTTAGCCACACAAACCGGACATTTCTGGTTGCATCCAGTCAGATCCGGACAAAGTGTTGTGGAATTCGTATGCAATGGACCCTGAAATGCAAAGTCATTTTCTTAGGCAAGTGGATAAAATGTCATGCTTACAAACATAAATATCATGTTTGTACCTGCAGTTGCTCTAGCTTTCTCCCTAGAAAACACCAATGTGTAGAGGTTTTTTCTCTTGTGGAACCAATTAGCGTTTGACAGCACAAAACCAAATGTTCACTACTAAAATCCATCTACCTATCTCTCTCTCCCTCTGTCTCTCTCTCAAATGAATATCTTATAATAGAATTATTTATTTGAAAGGCAGAAAGAGAGAGAGAGAGAGAGAGAGAGAGAGAGAGAGAGAGAGAGAGAAAATAAATATCTTCCATCTGCTGGCCCACTTCCCAAATGGTTCCAACAGCCAGGACTGGGCCACGTTAAAGTCGGAGCTTCATCTGTGTCTGCAACCACTTGGTATATCTTTCACTGCTTTTCCCGGTTCTTAGCAGGGAGCTGGATCAGAAGTGGAGCAGCCAGGAGTTGAGCTGGTGCCCAGTTTGGATGGTGGTGCCACAGGTGGTGGCTTTACCAGCTGTGCCACATCCCTGGCCCCTCTCTGTTTTTCTGTCTGTCTCTCCCTCTCTTTCTCTTACTCTGACTTTCAAATAAATAAATCCTTTTAAAAAGTAAAATATAAAATAGAGATAATAGTGCCAGTCTCAAGATTCTTAAGAGATTGGTTCTGATGTTCTTGCAGTGCCTGTTTTGGAAGAAAAGTGGAGTAATATGAGCTGCTGTTGGGAGTGTTTCTTTCAGTTCCTCATTCACTGAGTCAGCCAACCCAGGAACCTGGGAGTCATCCTCAATGCCTGCTGTCCCCAGCTCCTGCATCCAGCAGATCACTCAGTGTTGCTGATTTCTCATTATGGTTTGTTTCCTAGTTTTGGAACCAATAAGCCTTCTCCTTTCCTGATTCCCACTGCCACTGCTGGTGTACAGACCGCACCGTTGCTCTCCCAAGATGAAACCGCAGTCTCTTGCCTTCTGTATGTTCCTGGGAAACCACCCTGCAGTGTGTTACCAGGCAGCCTCTCTGCCTAGTGGGGTCTTTGTTCTCCTTGATGCCATGTGGTGACTCCCCATCATGTGCAATTCAGACACCAAGCTGTCTTATGTGGTGGGCCTGGCGCTCTTGCTGACACTTAATGCCCTTTAACCTCTTTTCTCACCATGTCCTGATTCCAACTTTGTACTCGAAAAGCACCATCCTGCTAGCTACCTCTGCACGTTGAGTTTTTGGGCTGCTTCTTGCCTTTATTAGCCAAACTCCTTGGAGTGCTCCTTTCCCTGTTTTTCCCTTACTGATTCCTTATTCTGCAGGCACAGCTGAGGTATCATCCCCTCCAGGAATCCTTCTCTGACCCTCCCAGGACAGGGCAGGTAGCTTTCCATAGAGATATTCAATGAGTAACTTGACTTGTATCATATTGGATCATATAATATATATGGATCATATATGGATCATATAATATATATTGAATCATATAATATATATTATAATGTAATATAAACACTGTGTGAACTTGTTAGGGTCTATGATGTGGGCAGTAAAGACAAGAAGCAAAGTTTGTGTATGTTTAGTACAGATGTCTTTTTGCCAAATATTTTCAGTCTGCACTTGGTTGAATACACAGGTACAGAATCCCTGGATATGAAGAAGGGCTGGCTAGTTTCCATGGAGATGAAGGACATGTATGCTATGAGAACAGGACCTCTGGGAGCTGTAAATTAGGCTATATTCTTTGAGAAGCTACCTGAATCACAATTGTCCTTTTATTTAAAAAAAAAGATGATGACCAAACACTGAAAAGCTTGGAATCTTCTAGAATTATATTACCAAATGTAGAGTGCTGTATTGCATCTGGAAATGTTTTATGCAACTCAGAAAGGGAAGACTGTGTGTTGAATAAGTGAAATTGTTTTTTCCTGCTTCACATTCTCATATGAATCCAAAGCAGCTAAAATATGTCCTGGAAAACAATGTTTACGTTTCTTAAAGAAAGCCACATGTGCTTGCTTTGAATGAGAGAGAAATGAGGAGTATAGTTGGATAATAATATCAAAAAGATTTTACAAAGTAAAAAAAAAATGGAAGTCAAGATTTACTTCCTTTTTTTTCCTTCCATAGTTAATTAACTCTGCTCTCTGGCTTCTGGTGGCCAGAATAATGAGAGTAAGTCCAGCATAAGCCTAGGGTGAGGTCAGCTACATCTGCTCCCGGAAGTTCTTAGTCAGGGACCCAACTGCTTGAACTGTCACCTATGGCCTCCCAAAGGTCTGTGCTGGCAGGAAGCCAGACTCAGTCACTAGCACTGGGTGATGAAACCAGGTACCCCAATATGGAATACATGTGTTTTTAATTGCTAGGCCACATGTCTGCCCTTACACTGCCTTGACCAGTGAGAAGGGTGAAAGAGAAGGTGAAAAGCATTGGAGACTGAGAACAAAGAGTATGAACCCATTCAACCGATCGCATATGCTTGCAAGTGCAAAGATTTCAGTGTTAATGGAGTGGAAAGCATGAAGTGGAGCCTCATGGACTAGAAAGGGATGTGGTATAGTTGGGGACCAGCTCAGCAAGAACCAGGCACCCTCTGTAAGGATACAGGTAACATTAATCCACTGTCTCAGGAGACATTGCAGCATTTTATCCAGGGGTATAAATGGTCAGACTTGCCTTTTGGATGGATTGCCAGAACAACCCAGTGGATCAGGAATTGTAGGTTGGTCTGTAGGAAGTTATGGTGACAGGGCAGCTGGGAATGGATGCATACAAGCACAAAAGCAGCCAAAATGGTGCAAAGAAGATAGGTTTGAGAAGTTCCCAAGATGTGGAGTTGATGTGGTCTTTTGACTATGAGGATATGAACAATATGGAAGAGAACAGCATGTCCCAAAGAATATATATATATATGTGTGTGTGTGTGTGTGTATATATATATATATATATATATATATATTTGACAGGCAGTTTGGACAGTGTGGACAGTGAGAGAGAGAGACAGAGAGGAGCAAGGTCTTCCTTTGCCATTGGTTCACTCTCCAATGGCCGGCAATGCACACACCTATCCTCTATTCATGATTATTCCAATACAGAAAAGCAGTACCAAGAAAGAATTCCAGAAGTTGGAAGTAGTTAAAGAAGCAGAAGTTGCAGCAGGTATGAAGGTGCAGCAGGTGAGGCTGCATAGAGAAAAAAGATATAGATATATAATGAATCGCACCCAGATTATTCTTTCAGGTTTAACCAACTAAATTCAATTTGTCATTATGTCCTTTTCTCACATAAAATTTACATGAATGTCAACATTTTTCCAATGACTGGTTTGGCCACTCATTCCCATTACAGGGCAATAATACGACTTCAGGAAGCATTGTGCTGATTCACTCGTTTATCCACTCACTCAGGAAAGCAACACTTCCTGGGACTATCAAATCACAGTCACAACCCAAAGAGCAGCCAAAAGGACGAAAGCTTGATTTTACCCATTATTCAAGTGGAGGAACAGATAGGGGCAAACTGGAAGAGCAAAGTCATCTATCAGTCTCCCTCAGACCGGGGACCAGACAAAGATATCAACTCCCACTGCTCTTATTTCATGGAGTATTGGAAGCCTTCTCAAGAGCAGTTCGAAAAAGAGAAAGCCAGCAGGAGTCAGACATGGGGCTGTCACTCTCAGGGAGGTAGGACAAAGCATGGCTGTCACTGCCACCTGGGTGGAATAAAACAGGGCTGTCACTCCCAGGGGGCGGGACCAAGCAAGACTGTCACAACTGGAGGGGCGGTACAAAGCAGGGCTACCATGCCCAGAGGGGCAGAACAAAGCAGCTCTGTCAATCGCAGGGGTCAGGGAAATCAGGGCTGCCACCCCCAGGGGGTGGGACAAAGATGGACTGCCACAACGAGAGGGGTGGTACAAAGCAAGATTGCCATAACCAAAGGGCCAGGACAAAGCAGGGGAGATACTCTGAGAGGTGCTGGACAAAGCAGGGCTCTCACTCCCAGAGGGTGGGACAAAGCAGGGCTGTCATTCCCAGAAGGTGGGACCAAGCAGGGCTGTCAGTCCCAGAAGGTGGGACAAAGCAAGGCTGTCAGTCCCATTGGGTGGGAACAAGGAAGACTGTCACAACTGTAGGGGCCATTCAAAGTAGGGCTGCCATGCACAGAGGGGCAGAACAAAGCAGTACTGTCAATTGCAGGGGTCTGGAAAGCAGGGCAGCCATGCCCAGAGTGCAGGACAAGCAGGATGGCCACCACCGGAGGGGCTGGACAAAGCGAGATTGCCACAACCAAAGGTGCAGTACAAAGCAGGGCTGTCACGCCCAGAGGGGCGGGACAAAGAAGACTGCCACAGACAAAGGTCTGGGACAACACAGGGAAGATATTCTGAGAGGGGCTGGACAAAGCAGGGCTCTCAGTCCCAGGTGGTGGTACAAAGCAGGGCTATCACTCCCAGTGGGCCAGTACAAAGCAGGCCTCTCACTCCCATAGGGACGGGATAAAGCCAGGCTGTCAGTCCCAGTGGGCTATACAAAGCAGGCCTGTGACTCCTTGGGTTGGGACAAAGCAGGGCTGTCACATCCAGAGGGGTGGGGCAAAGCCTGGCTTTCAGTCTCAAGGGGTGTTACAAAGCAGGTTTGTCAAACCCAGAGGGCGGGACAAAGCAGGGCTGTCAGTCCCAGGGGGCGGGACTAAGCAGGGCTGTCACTCCCACAGGGGCAGAATAAAGCAGGGCTGTCACTCCCAGGGGGCAGGAATAAGCAAGACTGTTACAACCAGAGGGGTGATACAAAGCAGGCCTGCCACGCCCAGAGGGGCGGGACAAAACAAGACTGCCACAGCCACAGGTCCCGGACAAACCAAGTCTGTCACTCTTAGAGGGGCTGGACAAAGCAGGGCTCTCACTTACAGGGTGTAGGATTAAAAGAAAAACCAAAAGTCCATATCTGCAGGTGACATGATTAGACCCTCGGAAACACCTCCACAGCCCATCCAAAAGCTGTGAAAACGGATGAACTATTCAAGGAAGAGGTGGGTCACAGAGTCCGTACCTAAGGTGGTCTGGGGCCGCTTCACCTGCACTGGCAGACTCCGGACTAAGATTTCATCGTACCCACCATTTTCACACCTGATCCCCCTTCTGAAATGGGAAGGAGCAAGCCTTCTCCCAGGCCAAGACTGACGGCCACCTCTCACAGACTCCGAGGCCTGAGGAACCTGTGGCAGCTGTGTGTAGCCGCAAGCCAGGGGCTCAGGCCACTTCTCTGAGTGCACAGTAAGTGTTGCCAATCAACGCCTGCACACACAACTGCGCAGGCGGGCCTCCCTCACGAGCTCTTTGGCCGCCCTGCTTCTGTGCACATGCACAGGGGGCATCCCCACACTTGGGTTGCTTTCCAAGCTCAGTGGGACTTGACTAAGTGTTGGTGACGTTTTGGGAAAGCGGTCCCTGCAGTCTGGCGCGACTAAGCTGGCACAGAGTGTCAGGACGCTGAAGGCCTCATGCAGAGTCAACTCCCCTGAAACCCCTCTCTCTGAATCGCCTGATCCCACAGTGGATTCCCCCTCCAGATCCCCCAGGGTCCTAGTCTGTTTCCATGGGAATGCAAGAAAGTAAGCCATGACTTGACACACACACAGAGTATAGATACCACTAAGGCAGTCACACATTTCATTTCTAGAAATGGTTTCAACTGCTGACACACTACTCAACCAAATGGTTGTTCCTGTATACCTTGTGTTTCACATTAGCAAAATGATTGCTAAAACTCTAACCAGTGAATATTAGTCAGTTCCTCTGAGTCCCGGGTTGATATTCTCCTCTTCTCTTAACCCTCATCTGGAGGTCACGTCTATAACATGTTGGTACTGATCCATTTGTGAAAACATTGATGACTGTGAATGTGAAATTGATGCACACACCTATCCTCTATTCATGACTATTCCAATACAGAAAAGCAGTACCAAGAAAGAATTCCAGAAGTTGGAAGCAGTTAAAAAGCAGAAGTTGCAGCAGGCGTGAATTTAGAGCAGGTGAAGCTGCCACAAGAGACAATGGCATCCATATCCAAGTGCATTGGGAGCCCTGTAAACTGCATCTAACCCAGCTTCTTGCACATGAGAATGAGGTGGTTCATGATCCTAGTCCTGGAGTCCCTGCCATGGCCACCCAAGTAAGGGCCCTGAATAGAGCTCCAGGTTCCTGGATCCTGCCTGGCCCAGCTCAAGTTCATGGAGGATTCTTGAAGAGTGAACCAGCAGATGTGAGATCTCTCACTCTCTCACTCTTCCATTCAAGTAAATACATGTCTGATATAATGCAAAAATGTTACAAAGAATAACTTCTAGTAACAATATCAAGAGAAATGAACATCCTATTTGGATCTGCCGAGTATAGCAAAAATAGTTGTCCAGCACCAGATTTTTTTTTAATTGTGAAGTATCTATTTATCATAATTCCTTTTTACATCACATTTTCGACCTGGATTCAGGTAAGCATCTGTGTCTCCCATCAAAGGAGAATGGTCCTGCACATTACAAAGCACATTTTTTTTCAGAATTAAAACTTTAATTTGATCCATTTCTATTTTCTAAAGTTTCTTGAGTACATTGGAGAGTGGAAAAAATAAAGAGGAACATATCTACATCAAACAGGGACATTGTGATAACCGTAGTTAGGTTGGTAGGGTATATATTCTTTTATCTGTAATTCAGACCCTGAACCCTCTGACATCCCCTCAAAATTCCTAAATCACAATGCTCTAAATTCTCCTACATCTCAATGTCAAAGAGCTTGTTGGTAACCACACACCTATTATCCTTCCCCAAGAAGGCTGACAAAAAGCAGCAGGCTATTCTAATGTTTTGTTAGTGCTGAGGTCCAGCTTTCTTTAAAGGCCACTGGAGAGCTATGTTGTTAGAGCCTGGCTGCAGTACCACTTCTTTAAAAATCCATAGACTCTCAAGGTCAGATACATCTGGGCTTGGATATCAGCTCTAGCAATGACTAAGGCACTGGTTTTACCTCGCTGAGCCTCCTTTTTTAATCCCTATGAATATATGTATTCACATATGTATATATATAGAATATATGTATATATGCATTATAGGTAATATACACAGTGCCTATGCTAAGGCACAATCATAAGAATAGTGATAACCAAGTAAGCTAACAGAGTATGTCTGGAAATGCTTCATAAGCATTTAACAAATAGAGGATGAATTTTAATGCTCTCTAGAATCAATACTTTTCAGACCTTGGTTTACTAAATTTCCCCCAGAACCCACCTATCTTTCCAATGGAGCCAAAGAGATGTACTTGTCAGAAAGACTAATACCAGTTTCACTGGATGCTGAAAGCTGTCATACAAAAAAAAGAGACAGTTTTGAAGGACAAACATGTTTGGGAAAGCCTGGATTAAACAACATTAAAAAAATAAAACAGTCTCTCCTTTGAGACTACTGAGGACTTCTACACTAACATGCATTATAGTCTCTAGAAGATGGCGCCAGTACAGCTTGATGCATTTATCAAGTGCTCACTGTGTGCTAGCCTCTATGTTAAATGTTTCATGTGTATTAATCCTTGCTTAATCTTGTCACATAACAGATATCATTGCCTTAATGCTATAGATGAAGAAGTGAAGGCATAGAGAGGTTAAGTACCCCATCCAAAATCACAAGCAAGAAATCAGCAGAGCTGATACTCTGGGGACTGCACAGATGTTCATTGAATCCATTTCCTCTTCTCATAGGGCTCACCACTGAAGTACATTCCCCAGGCCCTTTGGAAGTTGAACAGATGAGCCCCACCCTATACTCTGTTTGAAGTTTTATGTATGTATTTATGAGAGAGAGGGAGAGAGAGAGAGAGAGAGAGAGAGAGAGAGAGAGAGAGAGAGAGAGAGAGAGAGAGAATCTTCAATCTGCTGCTTCACTCTCAAATACCCACCAACAGCCAGGGCTAGGTCAGGCCAAAGTTGGGAGACTGAAATTCCCACATGGGGGGTCAGGACCCCAAGGGCTTAATCTCATCACCTGCTACCTTCTAGAGTGTGCATTAGAGGGAATCTGAATTGGAAGTGAAGTCCTGGGACTTGAACCAGGCCCTCTGGAATTGGATGAGGGTGTCCCATGGGGCAGCTTAACTGCTGTGCCAAATGTCTGCCTTTATATTCCCTTTTCCCTTATCTGTTGGAAGATTACAGAGGACTCAATAAGAGGTTCTAAGGATGTAAAAGATGGACAAGAAACACCATGAAATGAACTTGGACCCCGGAATGACTGCACAAGTAGTCCATCAACCCAACCCACCCCCACCCTTTCCTAGCAGCACCAGACTGTGACACTGATGAGAGTTATTGATTACCTTAAACCCCTGAGATTTGGATGGTACCTGTTACAGAATTCATGCTGTCCTATCATGACTAACAGTCAGGACGTCCTTTTTTCCTGTGGAATCTCTTGTGCCCAAGATCTGGAGGTGTGTGTTGGCACTGAGGAATGACTGACTGACTAGCATAGTAAACACTAACTTCAAAGTCGGTCAGAACTGGATTCAAATTTTGGGTCTGCACCAGCTGTGTAACTTCAGGCAAGCCACTTAACTTTTCTGAGTTCCTGTTGCCTAATTTAACAGTGGAGATTTTAATGACCAACTCACAGAGTAAGCACTGTGAAGTAGGTGGGTTCATGGACAGAAAGTACCTGATACTCAATGGATGCTCATTCAAAGGTAGCTATTATGAAAGGGAGACCA
Organism: Lepus europaeus; assembly: GCF_033115175.1. NCBI lineage: Eukaryota > Metazoa > Chordata > Mammalia > Lagomorpha > Leporidae > Lepus > Lepus europaeus. Next base: position 102,232,770 of record NC_084830.1, read on the forward strand.
TGGCACCTTCCTGGCATAATAAGGACCTGATCGATAGTAATTCCCCTAACTCCTTTCCCCATTCTGATGCCTATAGGCTGGCTTAGATTTTCAGGCACCTTGTGGTCGACTGCTGCTCTCACAGCTCCATCCTGGCCAGCATCCTCTTGGCTGCATCTTTTCCCTCACTCTTAGGAGCTGGTCCATGACCATCTTCACCTATCCCAAATGCCAAAGCCCCAGGTGAAGCCACTCTGCTGAGCACCTTCCCCTTGAGAATCCTTGTGCAGTGAATACTTCCCCTCTTCTGTAGATACTTGTGATCTCATTGTTATCACAGCATTACTCACAATGGCTAAGATAGAGAAGTTTCCTAGGTGTCCATTGACACATGAACAGATGAATGTTAGATACAACAGAATACTATTCAGTCAGAAAAACAAATGAAATGCTCGGGGCTGCTGTTGTGGTTTAGTGGGTTAAGCCACTGCCCACAACTGTGGCATCCATATGAGCTCCAGCTCCAGTCCTGACTGCTGAACCTGTGATCCAGAGCCCTGAGAATGTGTTTGTGAAAACATCAGAAGATGGACCAAGTGCTTGTACCCCTGATGTTCACTTGAGAGACTCAGGTGGAGTTCCAGGCTCCTGACTTTGGCCTGGCCCAGCTCTGACTATTGCAGCCATTTAAGGAGTGAACCAAGCAGATGGAAGATCTCGCTCAGTCTCTCTCTTGCTCTCTCTTTCTCCCATGCACTATCCTCTTCTCTCTTTCTGTAACTCTGCCTTTCACATAAATAAAATAAATCTTAAAAAAAATCCAGTCACTTGCAGCATGGATGGAACTGTAGGGCATGCTAAGTGAAATAACCCAGCCATAGAAGGACAAATACCACATGTTTTGTCTCATATCTAGAAGCTAAAAATTGTTGATTTCACAGAAGCAGAAAGAATGGTTACCAGATCCTGGGAATGGGGAGAAAAACTCTACGTACACCTGGTTGATGGGTACTAGCATTTTATAGCACAACAAGGTAATGACAGTTAACAATAATAATTTATTGTGTATTCCAAAGTAGCTATTTAGAGAGAATTCTGAATGTTCTAATCACAATAACAAATTGATAAAGGTCTGCGGTGATAGATAATGCCTATTACTCTGTTCTGAGCATTACATTTGGTCTTCATGTATTGAAACATCACACTGGACCTGATAAATATGGACAATTATTATGTGTCAATTAAAAATCTTTAAAAATGATGTCTGTCTCCTATACCCAGTCTCTCAGCCACAATCCCCTCCTATGACTGGAATGGTGTTCTTGTCATTCCTCGGTGCCCAGTCTAATGCTACTCTAGGTGCACAGGAACCAAATGGGAATTCATCAAGTGTCACCTGTAGGCAGAAGCTGGTGGGAGCAAAGGGAGTTCTGGTGACAAGGGAATCCTTGATCTGTGTGCAGTGAGTGAGTGCTCTGGACAGTGACCCGGAACATTTCATTCACATGTAGCTTCTCCTCCAAGAGAAGAGAAAACAAATGCTTCTTGTGTCCTGGCCAGCACCAGCCATCCTCAGTCTGCTTCCACCATCCAGAGAGAGAAGAAAAAAGATTCAAATTTCCACTATTTTTAATTCTCTGCTTTTCCAAAGTTGGTCTGGATCTTTCCACTCTCATTTCCTTTCCCAGTATACCAGAGTTTTCAATGATTTGAATCTCAGTGATTCCCTGTGCCTTGGGCTGCTGAGCCTCCTGAGCCTCTTTGGTTGTGTTGCTGGATGTTGTTTGGGAGGTTGCTCTTGCTGGAATGATGAAGGGCCTTCTCTTGGGTGCTGCCAACCTCGTCAGAACTATGCAGCATCTGTGCCTTGGTTGCCTTTCCCACAAAATGGGGACATTGTACAGATTCCATGCATACTTATCTATGAGCTATACAGAGAAGAGGTTCCAAAAGTTGTAGGGGCGACGGTGTTCAGGAGCAATAAGACATTCAGATCACTTTTGTAAAAAAGAAATTATTTATTTGAGAGGTAGAGTTATAGACAGTGAGAGGGAAAGACAGAGAGAAAGGTCTTCCATAGCACTCACTTGGCTCCATTTACTTTTCTCTTTGGTTTTAATATGAATTTGTTGAAAATTTCAGTGACCAAAACCAAGTGCAACAGCACATTGGTGTTTCTACAGGTCTTCAAGTGCCTAGAAAGGTGCCGGGCTTGGGAATGCATGGCCTCCCTGGGAGAAACTTCATGGCAAGGGTGAACTCCCTGGGGACACATAAGCTGCAGTTCAATATGTTTTCAAAAAATTAACTTATTTAATTGAAACTGAGAGACAGAGAGAGAGAGAGAGAGAGAGAGAGAGAGAGAGAATGATTTTCCATCCACTGCTTCACTGCCCAGATGGTTGCAATGGCAAGGGCTGGGCTGTTCCAAAACCAGGAGCCAGGTGCTACTTTCAGGTCTCCTATGTGTGTGGCAGGGGCCCAAGCACTTGGAGAATCTTCCACTGCTTTTCTGAGACCATTAACAGGGAGCTGGATTGGAAGTGGAGCAGCCAGGACTTGAACTCATGTCCATTTGGGATGCCAGAGTCACAGGCAGTAGCTTTACCTGCTATACTACAATGCCAGTGCCAAATATATATTTTTTTAAATTAGCCTTTCTTCTTGTTGGCTTTATAAACCTCCCATTTGATCAGAAACCAAATGAAGCCACCTGTCACGAGTGGAGCTCTTCCTCTAGCAGCTCCACACTCTACTTCCTGTGTCTCATCTAGTTCTCACCTCTTCTCACTTTCTCTGTCGCCATTCAGCTAACCTTGCCCGCTGGTCCAGAGTGGTGCATGCACATGCCCCAGAGGAATGGGTCACAAACTCAATGAAGCCTGCAGCCTGTCCCAATGCACAAGGCCTGCTTGAGCTATGCATCCACTGGCCACAGACTACGCATCTCTAGAAATGTTGGAGCCCAGGGTCCCTGAACTATGGGGCTCACAGGGGAAGAAAGAAGCAAAGGTTTACTTTTTGCAAGGCAGCCAATCCTGTCACAGTTTATTTTCTCCTCCTAACCCAAGAATTTGCATCCTTCCTTCTCATATCAACAGTGCTATTCCGCATATGCCCACTCCTCTCAACCCTAGCTCAAGAGCCCCTACTCCCTTGTCCTCAGGTTGTTTTGTTCATAAGCAACCTGGTTTCCTGCCTCCAGTGGCTCCCAAAGCTAGAACCACTGTCACCTCTAGACTCTGGAGTCAGCCTTTCCCAAGGGGAGGATCACTATGGCTTGTTCACTTTGGAGACATATATCACCATCTCTTCTGGGTCTGAATTGCTGCTAGATTACTAGTAGATGCCGCTTCCCAATTCCCAAAGTCCTCTCTTTGCTCTCAAAAACTCCCTGCCAGCAGCAAGGACCACTACCCCTCTGAACTGTACTGTATGTTAGGATGCTGACAACTAAAAGCTGGGTCACTAAGGTGGTGAAGTTCACACCCAGATAGTCCATGATTTGAATCCTGCCTCTCACACTGACTGATCTTATGGCTTCATTGCACCTTGTCTAAGCATCCTCGTGTAATATGATGATTTGCCTCTATCTCCTATGATATTCGGAGCTTCTTGGGAAAATCTTACCCATCTATAAGTTCCTTGTGCATATATTTGGTGAATAAGTGAAATCATCTTCTCTTGGCCTGCTTTCTCAATTATAAAATGGAGCTATTACTTACCTGCCCGATTGAGTGAAGAGGGCACCCATCACGTGGAAACTGGCATAAGTTGGACTCTTAATGGGTGAAGTTTTCTTCAATTTCCTCTTCAGTTTGCTCAACAGTTTTCACCCATTTCTATCTCAACTCCAAGCTCAGCTTACTGGGGCTTTCCATTTTTTCCCACATGGGTGCAGGGGCCCAAACCCTTGGGACATCCTCTACCACTTTCCCACACTATAAGCAGAGAGCTGGATAGGGAATGGAGCAGCTGGGAGATGGATTGGCACCCTATGGGGGATGCTGGCCCTGCAGGTGGAGGCTTAGCCTAGTATGCCACAACACTGGACCCCCAAAACTCTTTTATTAATATAAGGATTTTATGCATTTCCTGGGTATGATTCCAAGAAGATAACCACAGTTCCCTTAATTATATATATATATATATATATATATATATATATATATATGTGTGTGTGTGTGTGTGTGTGTGTGTGTGTGTGTGTGATTTATCTATCTATTTGAAAAGTAGAGTAATAGAGAGGAGAGACAGGGAGAGAGAGAGGGAGGGAGAGAGAGAGAGAGAGACAGAGAGAGAGAGAGAGAGATTCCATCCACTGGTTCATTCCCCCCAAAAGCCACAGTGCTTCTGGGGTAGATAAGGCCAGAAGCCTGGACTCCATTCAAATCTCCCACATAGGTGATGGGGGGCTCAAGTACTTGGGTCATCTTCCATTGCTTTCCCAGACACATTAACAGGGAACTGGATCAGAAGTTAAGCAGCTAGGACTTGAAGTGGCACTCATATGGGGGGCCAGTGTCACAGGCAGTGGCTTAACCCACTGTGCCACACCACCAGCCCCATGTTCATTTTTACATCCTCATTTATCCATTCAGCTAAGAGACAGACTCTGTCAGGTTCTGAGGTTATCGGGTCAAATAAAGCAAACACGGTTCTTGCTCTCGTGAAGTCTGCAATCTGACAGGAAAGAATGAACCAGGCAAACAATATTTCCTTGTGTAGTAAATACTAAGTGTGAAGTGAATGGCTGAAGATTTAAACCGTCCAAACCCAGCAATTCTAATCTTGTGAACAAGAGACAGAAGGCACAGACATAGAACTGCAAATGATCCAGTTAACTATTTATCTAAACAGCTTCTAATTAAAAACTTAAAATACAAATAACACACGCATATCTGAGCAGTTGTTACCTTCACATTAACCATAAAAAAATGACCATGAAATAATAAGAGTGAGACTTTGAGTGTAATTCTTTTTTTAGACAATTTGCAATCCTACATGGTTTTCTGCAGTGTGTTCTTCTACAGGTATTCTTCTTCTTTCTCACATTTTTTGGGAACGATTTATTTATTTGGAAGGCAGAGTAACAGAGGGAGGGATCAGAGAGTGTGATCTTTCATCTGAAGGCTCACTCCCCACATGGCCACAATAGCCAGGGCTGCAGCTGGTTGAAGCCAGAAGCCTAGAACTCCATCTGGGTCTCCTACATGTGTGCAGGGGCCCAATGACTTGAGCCACCGTACACTGATTTATCAGCCACAATTGCAGGGAATGGGATCAGAAGTGGAGCAGTAGAGACTCAAAGCGGCACCCATATGAAATGCCAGCCTTGCAGCTGGTAGCTTAAGCCACTGTGCTACATTACTGGTCCTCTCATTTTTTTTCAAGCTGGGAAATGTGAGGTTTGAGAAACTGAGCCATAAAACAAAGCAATAATTTCTTAAGCTGTGTTAGACTTCAGCTGGTGTTCCTTCTAGTCTAAAAGACTATATTCCCTGTAGGCAAATGACAAAATCGTATCAAACTGAGGCTCCTCTTAGCAAACTAGTGATAATATGGTCTCCAGAATTAATCTATGGGCTAAAAGATATGATGTAAGGCATTTAGTCTCTCAGGAACGTTAGTTCTCTATCCAGGTCTCCTGTTTATCTTTCTGTACTTGGTGAACTAAAGGATGATGTAAAATGATTTGAAAATAACTACCAAACATCAATAAAACACCAATACAAATTTTATTCTCAAGTCTGGATGCTAAGCTTTCCCCTCTGCAACTCATCAAAAATTATTTTGCATGCATTCTCATTTATTATTTGACTGTTATAGGTAAAAACCCAGAGAAATCTTCCAGGAAAGCAGCATGTAAGGTACTTTTTTGGAAGAAGGCAGAGTTTATAAAGCATCCTGAAATCGGGGTCAGCTTCACTGGGTGTCACTCTTAAGGATGTTGGTTCAATTACTCTGAAGGGAGGAGAAAACTTCCACTTTGCTTATGGCCTTATCTGAATAAGGTCAGAGGCTGTGAACTCAAGGGGCTTCCATGGCCTTGGCAGCTCATGACAAGAGCCTCGGGTGATTACTGATGTCATAAATAAGAATGTCCATTGTTAAATCAACAACGGAAGTCTTTGTGCACTTCCTCCCCATGTAGGATCTCTGTCCTTAATGTGTTGTACTATACGAATTAATGGTAAAACTAGTCTTCAAACAGTACTTTACCCTTTGTGTGTCTGTGTGGGTGCAAACTGTTGAAATCTTGACTTAGTATATACTGAGTTGAGCTTCTGCATATAAAGAGAATTAAAAATGAATCTTAATGAAGAATGGGATGGGAAAAGAGTAAGAGGTGGGATGGTTTGCAGGTGGGAGGGTGGTTATGGGGGGAAAAACCCGCTATAATCCAAAAGTTGTACTTTGGAACTTTATATTTATTAAATAAAAGTTTTATAAGAACATTTGAAAAGGGATGTTGGTTGAAGAAAGTAATAAGGGCATCAACCTATCTTTGAAATTTTTGGAGGGGAAGAGTGGGGAGATGTAAACAAAAGCAAATGCTCTTTGTTCCCATTCTGTCTCCATCTGCTGGAGACTGTAAAGCCCTTGAGGATGGCCAGCAAGTCTGGTCTGCAGCCAAGCCTTGGTCCTGGACTCCATTTCCCAGAGTCCGTTGTGCCCTGACGTCCTGCGTACCCAAGCGCCTGCGTGCGTGTGTGCATGTCGGAGCGCAAGTGCGCACAGGTGGATATGAGGCCCAGGACTGTGGAAGTTGATTCACTGACCAGAGCCAGCGCTGGGAGGTGGGGCGGTGACTTGGCTCTGGCTCAGTGAGTCTGTTACTCTGCACCTGCGGTCCCAGGCAGTTTGCGAGCACAAAACCCGTAGCGGCCCCTGCTGATTCTCCTTCCGCTGCTGTTGGTCTGTAGCCGCGGCCACTACCGTTCCTGCGTGTCCCTTTGCTTCCCTGCACATCCATTAGGGAGCCGCCAGGCTCCCCGGGAATTCTCACAGCAGATATAGAGACCACGCAGAGGGGTTGGGTGCCAGGGCTGTTGGCAGCTGGGGGTCCCGTCTCGCTGGGTGCCATCGGGCAGCAGCAGGAACTGAGAGGGACCCAGGCTGTCCCGCATTTCCCCACGCTCTGGGGCTCCCGCATCTCCCCTTTTCTCAAGTTTCATTAATGCCTTTTATTTATGGGGTCCAAGGGGGTGTTCCCGGTTGCATAGGAGGGTGTGTGTGGGGTGTTCAGTGTTACTGGAACAGATAGGTGGGTTCATTTCTTTGGCTCAGTGTAGCAATAAATGGCTGGAAAAAGTTTGCAAAAATGCAGAAGTTTCATTGCATCAAGCGAAAGTAGAGTCTTATTCAAGCTGGATGCTGGTTTTCAGGAGGTGTACTAGGTTTTTAAAGGTCTCGCTTTTTTTTTTTTAATTGGACCACAATTGGAGGGGTGGGGTGGGAAAGTTCATTTTTATATTGTTCTAAGTATTGCAGGGACCCTCCTCTCGGGAGATAAAACTAGCTAAAGGAAAAAAAAAAAAGACAGAAACAAAAATCACAGCAACAACAACACATTACAACCAGGTAAATGTTTTGGAGCTGAGACTTTCTGAGAAATGCCACAGTGCAGAGTTGGGTCAGTGGTCTGGCCCCCACTCCACGTGCACACAGCCCGCAAGGTGGGGTCCCCGCGGGCACTCGGGGCAGCTAGGGCTCTGCGGGCTCTGCTGACATTTTCCCCCCTCTTCTTCACTGTCCCCACAATGCTGCTCCCCGCTGATTGTCCTACAGTCCCTGCAGCTGGAAGTAAGGGGGCCACTGAGTTTTCTTATTTTCTGTTTGGTGCCGAAGCCCAAGACATTTTTAGCATTGGGAGCACACTAACTAATAATTTGCACAAGGACTGGTCTGTGGAGGCCTCTGTACAAGTGTGAGGAGTGGTAAGACAGAAAAAGGACCAGGAATAAGTGCCCTCTTCCCCCCACAGAGATGCCCATGCAGTGGGGGAAGAGATGTGGCCTAGGAAAATATGGCACTTATCTTCCGCATAGTGGAATTGTCAGGAGAGTAACCAGTCTTGAGTGAGTCCCTGTTCTGTTAGATTAGTGCTGTCACCTGATTCCCTGTTGATGACATAATTGCCCATAATGAGGTTGCCTAGGAGGGAGGAGCAGAAGGGACTCTAGGCAGTGGGTGTGAAGGTTGCCACGTGACTCCTCTCAGTCCCAGTATGGGGTTTGCTTGTCTCCAGGCTGCTCCCTGCCATGGTGCCTCTGATGGACCAGCAGCTGTGTGTCACTGCTGGGAGGAGCTGCTTCAAGCTGGTGTTCTGAGCACCCATATCCTGTGACCATTCATCTCCCAGGGAAACAGCCAGGAACAGGATTCCTAGAGCTGTCCAGCTGGCTGGCTGTCCTCGGCAGATCGTACCCTGTGCCGCTGGAGGGTGACAAGCAAGGTATTTAGCATCTGTAAAAGAAGTTTTAAATATGAGATACATGCTCTGGTGATTTAACAGTGATGTCTCTAGGAAAGGCGCCCTGTGAGGAAGCTGATGGTGTCCATTCATCTTCCCATTAGTAGCAGCCACTGGCATCTGCTGTGGGATGGAGAAGGAAGCCTTGTCCTTGAACTCCAGTGAGTGGGAGGATCCAGCTACAGCTTAATGGAGGCTTCATTTGGAGGGATTAACCAAAGTACTTCATTTTGCATTTTTTTAAAGAGGTAGTCACATTTTTTCAGTTACAGATCTGCATGTAAGGATTGTAATTTGTAGCAAATGATGATTTTTTTGGGTTACATTTTGAGTTTCATTTAGTTTCTGTTTAATTTATGTTTTTCAAGTTAATGAGTCCTAGAAATCAGCTTATATTATCTTGGTTGTTAATGCGATAACCTTTCTCTCATCTCTCACCCAAAGTACATTTTAAAGATTTATTTTATTTATTGGAAAGGCAGAGTGACACAAAGAAGAAGAGAGAGACAGAGGGACACAGAACTCCATCTGGGTCTCCCAGGTGGGTGGCAAGGACACAAATACTGGAGCTATCTTCTGCTGCTTTCCCAGGTGTGTGAGCAGGGAGCTGGATCAGAAGCAGAGCAAGTAGGTCTTGAGTAGTGTTCACAGGGGATGCCAGCATTGGAGGCAGTGGCATAACCCTCTGTGCCATGGAGCCAGCTCCTGCATAGACATTTGGAAATGCTGTCCTTAGCATTGAAAAGCTACAGTCTTAATTTTACAAGGGAAAGGGAAAGAAGTCTGTTCTAACTCTGGTCAGTTCCAGGGTCTGTTGGCTCACATAGAAGCTATTTCTGAAAAGAGACACAGGAGATGTGTGTGTCTGTGCCACAGTATTGGAGGTGTCTGTGTGTTTGCACACTGACTCACATGTATAGATGTTCCTTGTGCAGATGAGTGTGATGCAGGGATTCCTCTGTGTCTGGGCCTTGTCTGGGGAGATGAAGAGAAGATGCATGAGTGGGGGAACCACACAGCTGGAAACTGGGCTCTGAATCAGGCCCACCATGCATGGTGCTTCTTCACCACCGAGACCCCCGCCTGTTCTGGACAACATGGCTTTGCAAAGCTCATCTTCCCAGGGAATATTGTAGCTGAAGGTTTTTCAGGTTTTTGGCTTGGTTCAACTGCATTTTACCCAGCGTGTGTGCAGACCAAAGTCAGCGGTATGTAGATCCCAGGACACCATCTGTGGTTTTTCCTGAGTGACAGTGCTCTGCTGCTGCTGCCCACTGGCTCCTAAGGCCTGTGGTGGCTCTCACCTGAGCATCTGGAAGCCAGCACGATGGTGGCTCAGCCATTGGGGCTTCCCTGTTTTTCTGCCCCTGACTTTCTCAGCTTTCTCTCTTTTTCTATTTGCTGTTACTGCTGGTCTGGAAAGAGGATGATTTTCCAGGAATATTCACTCCTTGATCCAAATTGCCAGTCAGCCTCTGTCCCTCTGGGAAGACTGCTTCTTGTGGGACATTGGCCATGGGCAGAGATGCTGATGGACATAATGTGGGCACCTTTGAGACAGGCAACTTGTGCTACCTTTGCAGTCCTTTGGCAGTGGAATGAATGCCCCTGCTTTAGCAAGTGTAAGTTCCTGTGGAATGTGGTGGAAGAGATGGCATCCAGAAATCGATCCATCCATCCCTCATGTATTTGCTTTCCTCCTTATGCGCCTCTGACCTCGGAATTATTTTCCAGGGTTTCTGTTGTTTCACACTTAACAGACTGCATGGGATTCTATTTTCACAACTCTCAGCCATTGTCCACCTCAGAATATTTTTCAGAGAAGGACGGGGGTGTCATCAGTCATCCATAAAGCATCCATCTTACATTTCAAGCAGCTGTGTTTTTCTGGTGCTTCCCTTTAATGCTTCATTTACTTTTCCTTCTTAAAAAAAGATTAATGTATTTGAAAATCAGAGTTAAAGAGGAAGAGGGAGAGACAGAGAAAGAGAGATCTTCCATCTATTGGTTCACTTCCCAGATATCTGTCATGGCCATGGCTTTTCCAGGCCAAATCCAGGAGCTTCTTCCAGGTCTCCTGCATTGGTGGCTGGGGCCCAAGAACGTGGGCCATCTTTCACTTCTTTTCCAGGGCCATTGCATGGAGCCATGTCAGAAGTGAAGCAGCCCTGTGGGATGCCAGCATTGCAGGCTGTGGCTTTTCCCACTATGCCACAATGCCAGCCCCATCACTTTATTTCATGAAGCAAACTTCTCTAAAGTTTTCTTTCCCCTGTTTTGGAATTTGTGTCCTTCCATCCTCTCTATAACCACCGTTTTCTCTCTTCTTTTTATTGTGCTGAGAAGAGTCATAGAGACACTGCAGCTCTCTCTCTTGTCAGCATGGCTTCCTCAAGCTGTCTCCCTGAATTAGGAGCAGCTACTTCCTGTGTTCAGGGAGGAAACTGGTGGATCACAGCACCCTCAGGATTTCTGCTTTGCTCTCCTCTGTGATGTATTTGAAAAACCTTCTCAGCTCTGAGTAGGGGGTGGCATTTGGTACTCTGAGATGTGTCTTTATAAAGTTAGGTGTCATGGAGGACCCTGTGTCTTAAATCAATTGAGCCCATCCAGGCCATGGGCAGCCTGGACTGAGCAGGGCCTGGCTGATATCAGGCAGATGGTGTTGGGGGTCGGGGGTACTTTCCAAGGGCTCTGGTCATGAAGCAGGGGTGGGGACACCAGTCTGGGCTTTTAGCAGATCTGCGGTTGCTGGGGAGATGGAGGCAGTGCCCAGGTCACCAGGCTCCACCTCTGTTCCAGAGGTGGAGCCCCCGTGAAGGGTAAAGCGAATCCCCAGACAACATGGGCCATCCCTCTGTCCGGACTGCATGGAACTAGCCCTCTTCCTGCTCAGCTGCTCCTGGGTTCTCTGAGCCTCTTTCCTCCTCTGCCTCTCCAAGGGGGGACCAGGCTCCTGTGAGGAGTGTGGTGCTTTCTGGTTGCTCACTCTCAACACACCCATGGGGACTCCTTGGGACTGTCCTGTCGGGATGAGGCAAGGTTTGCACAGCTGAGGTGGGGCCTGGCTGGAAGGAGCAGTCCCTGAAGCCTGCAGAGCCATCTGGCCAAGTGTGGCCTGGCTCTGCTTGCTGCTGGCAGACAGCTGGCTGCTCCACCTCGGGGAGCTGCTGGGTCATCCGGCTCTGTTCCTGCCCCTTTCAGCCACTGCCATGAAGATGTGATCCCTGCTGCTGCCTGCTCAAAGCTGCCTGCCGACTTAACTGAGCTGTGAACCTGTACATGGATCATCTGTGGGAAGTAGCCTCGGGGGCAGCAGGACCAGCCTGGTAGAGGCAAGGCCACAGAGGGGCTCCTTGTGCTCACTTGCCAAGGACATCCCCCCAGTCTCCACCCCTGATGAGGCTTGCAGGTGCTTTAACAGTTGTTGGTGAGCTCATCATCTCTCTGCAGGATGTGGCACTCATGAGTGAGTTCTCTACTTAGAAACCAGAGTGGGAGGGTCCCTTCCACCTCTTTCAGGCTTCTCTGTGCCCCTGGGTTCATTTGCTGTCTTCTGGGTGGAGGCTGGGAGACTGGGTAAGTAGCACAAACATGACCAGACCTGCAGTGGAGAGCAGACTACAGGCCCATTTTGTGATAGGAGCCAGCCGAAGGTACAGGTAGCTGTGGGGGTGGTTGCAGAGGGAAGGCATGTGGGGCCCTGAGAGCATAGGAAGGGTGAGGGGTGTGTGGTTATGGGTGTGGATGTGCAGACTCATGCACCAGGGCCTGGCTTTTAGGAGATCTGCTGTTGCTGGGGGGATGGGGGCAGTGCCCAGTTCACCAGGCTTTCCCTGGTGCACTGGGACTTAGCTTCTCCCTGGGCACCTGGGCAGTTTCACGGCCATCCATTCAGTCCAGAGGCATTTCCCTTTTCCTTTTCAATGCTGGGAAGCACTTGGGGAGCATTTCCCAAGCCCAGGCTCTGCAGCTGGCAACGTGTCCATCCATGGGCCACTCAACACTCGCCCCTACAGGCAGGCCCACAGCAGGTGCTACAGTGCTCATTAGGGCCCTGGTGCTTTCTGGAACTCTTCCCACAGGCAGTTTTTCCAGGGGTGCTTGCAGGTCAACCCTAGGTTGATGATTTGGAGGTCTTTCTCTGAATCAAAAAGCACACATTGTATCTAAACAGCAGAAGCTGCACCATCTCTTCCCTTGCCATTTATAGTAACGCCAGAAAGGAGGGAGGGAGGCTCAAAATCCCTTTTCTGTGCTGTTCCTGCTGCTCTCCCTTTATTATTTTCCACACACCAGGACTAGGCCTGGGTTTCCTCCAACTTCTTTTTCCTTTTATTTGACTAAGATGCAAGCTCCTATTAGAGAAACTGAGTCCCTGGGTCAGATGGACTAGGGATAGAGAACCCCCAATCTCAAGATACTTTCTTGTCCTGGAAATTTGTTTTGTCAGATGGTGTTTGAAATGAACAGTCTGCTAGAATTCATGTGTCATGGAGATTGGGGTGATACAGAATCAGGTTTGCTGTGATGATATTTGAGCAGCATTCAGGTGCAAGGTCTTAGTGTCTCTGGTGTGTGCTTAGACCATGAATTACACATACACCTTCTCCCTGTGATCTAGGGGAAACACATCTGCAGCCCCTGCCCCCATGTGCATGTCCCAGGCCCACGGCAGGATGGGTTATCTGTTCTCAGTGGAGGCGGGGGATGTGACTTGCAGGGGCCTCCTAGATCAGATGAGAAATAAACAGCAGGCCTGAGTTGGGGGAGTTCTGGACAGGGATTGACAGGGGAGTCAGAAGAAGCATAACTGGGAGAGGCCTTTGCATGTAGTCTGGGTATCCTCCTAGGGCTGAAGGAGGACTGTCCAATACCCTGAGTGCATAAATAAGCTCAATGTTTTCCTTGTCAGAGGAAGGGAGCCCCCTGGGGCTTGGGAATGCCAGAGAAGGGTTCTGATTGCCAGGGAGTGTGGAGTAGGAGTGTGGGAGTGGGAAATGCTGATCCTCTGCCTGCTGACCTTGGACTTGAGTCTGTTACCTAAGTCCACTTGTTTAAGTAGAGCTTGTGTTTGGAGCCTCACGTTCATATGTGTGTAGCAGATGCAGGCAGATGCTACCTCAAGTCCTCTCAGCTCTTTCATGCCTGCCTTTTGATTTAAGGGAAGGGGTTCAGCTCACTGCTGGGGCAGGACCTCCCTGTCATTCACGGAGCACCAGTTCTGCCTCTCCCTGTCCCCAGGTCTTCCCATCTGGGCTCACAAATCTGTTTGGGAGGCAGAAGAGCAACACTGAACATGGGATTCAGGACTAAAGGCCACAATCACAGTGCAGAAGGAATTCTAGGAAAAGCCAGGGTGGGGTGAGTGGTGTCTAATAAGTATGGTCAGCAGCCCAGGCTCAGCAGGACTGAAGTTAGGGCCTAGACTTCAGCTTCCTTCTTGAGCCATAAATTAAATAACAACAACAACAATAACAACAAACCACCAAAAACAAAGGAAAAAAACAGCCATTGAATGACAAAAGTCACAATGCATGGGCTTCCTGTGTGAGTGGCCACCCCATGGGGCTTCATTCTCACTGGGCAGAAGTCAAAGGTGATTTATGGTAAAAAGAACCCAGACAGGTGTGTTTAACTCTTTCCTGCCAGCAGAGATGCTTCACAGCTGCCTCCTGACTTCTCATCCTACTCTGGCAGCTTTTATTGCCGTTTTTTTCTCTATTTGAAGACAGCACCTGCCTTTGAAGTGCTCAGTGCCATCTCCATGACACAGCTATGGGAAGGTGAGTGAGTGGTTTGTAGGAGACCTTACCATCAAGTCTTGTACACAGCTGGTGATGTGGCTCATGGCCAGTGTAGACCTGACTCTCGTGATGACACTGTACTGCCTCTAGAGCATTTTGTCCTTCTCTGATGATGGGGAGTGTCCCATGGAGTCTGTATCATGGTGATCCTCTGAGCTGCATTTGTGCCCCTGTGAGCTGCTGCTACTACAGAGCTGTAGCCCTGCCTGAGCTTGGGTGTTGATTGCTCACAGTCGAGGAAACTGTAGCAGTTGTTGTCGTAGATAGAGAGTGTGATGCACTCACTCATTAATTTAAGCATCCAGCCAGATGTACTGCGTGTCCACCATGTTCCAGGTGTGAGACCAGGCACTGAGGACAGGATGCTGAGCAAGGCAGCTTATGCTTCCTGCTTCTCGTACCTTAAATTCTAGTTAGCAATTGCAGGGACTCCTGGAAAGTGTTCTAATCTGAAAAGTATAAAATGCCCTGGATTCCAAGGTCTGAGCATCCAGTCTTCTCTAAGAGCAAAGGATAACTTGCTGGAAGAAGTGACATTTGTGCTGATGCCTGAACTTCAAGAAGAAGTAGTTTATTCTAAGGAACTATGCCTGGCAGGTTGCTTTTCATGGGACAGTGTACAGCGTCTCAGTGGAAGAAAGAACTCCAGTGCTGCCAGGGTTTGCTTATAAGAAAGTGAGAATCAGATTCTCCCTGCCAGGACCACAAGCTCACCTCATCTCCCTGCAGTACTTCATCCAACAGCCAGGCCTGGTTGAGAATGTCCACTTGAAGCTTGTGTGGTTCTGAGGTCTGACATCACAGACAATCTTGCTTTGGAAAGAGAAATCACTATCAAATACTTCCTGATGATGTGTGATCGCTTCACCATCAGAAGACCCCAGAGTATTCAGAACCATGCCCAGCACAGAGGAGACACTCAGGAAATATTTGATGACCAAAGGAGGACATTGCCTTGCTGCTGTTGATTGGGAGGTAGATTAGGAGTCCTGATTAAACTGAAGTTAATGCTCAGCTGTATATTTTGCCCTCTGCACGGTTGGTCACTTGGCCATTAGCTGAAGTCCCATTGTCCTTTGGATTCTTGGCAGAGTTCTTTGGTTTCCCATTCTAGGTGCATTGCTTGGCCTTGGCTTTCTTGAGGGAGGCTAGGTCAAAAGAGGGAGTCCTACTTCTTCTTCCTGGGAGCCTGGTGGTCATAGTGGATAGCTAACATGTTTCTATGAAGCAGAAATTGTCCTGAAAAACCACAGACAGGAAGGGCTTGAACATTTCCAGAGCAGGCATCATCCTGTGATGTCAGGACTGCTGGCTTCAAGTCATGTGTGGTGGTGGTGGAGAGGGGGTGGTGAATGTGGGGATCGTCCTGTGTAATGCAGATTCCAAGGACCCACACTCATCCTTCTGAGCAGAACCACAGGGAATGCTGCCCCGAGTTCTGTGTCTTTAGCAGGCAGCCTCCCGAACTGATGCTTTTGCCCCTTGAGATTAGTGGATCCCTCTTCTATGGATATTCTCTATGGACTTGACAGTATTGAATACATTTTAGCAGGGCACATTTTGTTTTTTGCTGGAAAACACTTATTGGGTACACATGGAGACACAAACTCTACACATTCGTGTGTTCTAGGGAAAAAGATAGAGCAACTGTGGCAAACAAACCTGATATTTCTATTTCTAACATGACATCTTATCCACGTGCCCCCCCAAACATACTTTGTTTTTCTCCCAAATTGGATTGACGGTGATTTTCTGAGTCCATTGCATACAAATTCCACAATACTTGGTCCGGATATGCCTGGATGAAACCAGAAACATCCGGTTGTGTTGTGGCTAACTGAAATCCAGATCTTGCTACAGCCTCTGTGTTTGTGTTTTCTGGATATTCTCTATGGACTTGACAGTTTTGAATACATTTGAGCAGGGAACATTTTGTTTTGTGCTGGCAAACACTAATTGGTTCCACATGGAGACACAAACTCTACACATTCCTGTGTTCTAGGGAGAAGCTAGAGCAATGGCAGCAAACAAACATGATATTTGTGGTTGTATCCATGATATTTTATCCACTTGCCCAGGATAAAGACTCTGATTTTCTGCAAATGCTGTTTGACTGTGATTCTATAGGCTCCATTGCGTAGGAATTCCACAAAACTTTGTCTGGATATGACTGGATCAAACCAGAAATAGCCTCTTGTGTTATAGCTAACTCAATCCCTGATCTTGCTACTGAATCTGCATTTCTGTTTTCTAGATATTATGAATGGACTTTACGGATTAGAATGAATTTTAGCAGGGAACATTTTGTTTTGTTCTGGCAAACGCTAATTGGTCCACATGCAGAGAAAACCTCTACACATTTGTGTTTTCTATGGAGAAACCTAGAGCAACTGTGGCAAACAAACATGATATTTATATTTGTAAACATGACATTTTACCCACTTGACCAAGAAAATGAATTTTCTATTCTCCAAAACCAGTTTGGCTGTGATTTTCTGAGTCCTGTGCATATGAATTCCACAACACTTGGTCCGAGTAAGACTGCATCATACCAGAAATATCCGGTGGTGTTGTGGCTAACTCAATTCCATATCTTGCTACAGCCTCTGTGTTTTTTTTGTTTTCTGGATATTCTCTATGGACTTGACAGTTTTGAATACATTTTAGCAGGGAACATTTAGTTTTGTGCTGGCAAACACTAATTGGTTCCATATGCAAACAAAACCTCTACCCATTCGTGTTTTCTATGGGAAAAGCTAGAGCAAATGCTGCAAACATGATATTTAGGATTCCAAACAAGACATTGAATCCACTTTTCCAGGCTACCAGGCTTTTCTCTTTGTGTTTCCTGGATATTATCAATGGACTTTCAGGTTTGGAATGAATTTTAGCAGGGGACATTTGGTTTTATGCTAGCAAATGATAACTGGTTTCACAGGAAGAAAACACCTCTACATATTTGAGTTTCCTAGGAAAAAGGTAGAGCAACTGTGGTAAACAAACCTGATATTTCTATTTCTAACATGACATTTGATCTACTTGCCCAAGAAAACTACTTTGTTTTTCTCCAAAACCAGATTGACTGTGATTTTTTCAGTCCCTTGCTTACGAATTCCACAATACTTGCTCCGGATATGCCTGGCTGAAACCAGAAACATCCGGTTGTGTTGTGGCTAACTGAAATCCAGATCTTGCTACAGCCTCTCTGTTGATGTTTTCTGGATATTATCAATGGACTTTTATGTTTGGAATGGATTTTAGCAGGGAACATTTTGTTTTGTGCTGGCAAACACTAATTGATTCCACATGGAGACACAAACTCTACACATTCCTGTGTTTTAGGGAGAAGTTAGAGCAACTGTAGCAAACAAACATGATATTTGTGGTTGTATACATGGTATTTTATCCATTTGCCCAGGATAAAGACTCTGATTTTCTGCAAATGCTGTTTGACTGTGATTATATAGGCTCCATTGTGTAGGAATTCCACAAAACCTTGTCTGGATATGACTGGATCAAACCAGAAATAGCCTCTTGTGTGATGGCTAACTCAATCCCAGATATTGCTACTGCCTCTGTGTTTTTGTTTTCTAGATTTTATCATTGGACTTTACAGTTTAGAATGAATTTTAGAAGGGAACAATTTGTTTTCAGCTGGGAAATGCTAATTGGTTCCACATGCAGAGAAAACCTCTACACATTCGTGTTTTCTAGGGAGAAAGCTAGAGCAACTGTGGCATACAAACATGATATTTATATTTGTAAACATGACGTTTTACACACTTGCCCAAGCAAAGGAATTTGCTCTTCTCCAAAACCAGTTTGACTGTGATTTTCTGAGTCCCGTGCATACGAATTCCACAACACTTGCTCCTGATATGCCTGGAGGAATCCAGAAATATCCGGTTGTCTAGTCTATAACTCAATTCCAGATCTTGATACAGCCTCTGTGTTTGTTTGTGTTTTCTGGATATTCTCTGTGGACTTTATCGTTTTTCAATGTATGTTAGCATATATCATCTTGTTTCGTACTGATAAACAATATTTGGTTCCATATGCAGTAAAAACCACTATCCATTCATGTTTTCTATGGAAAAAGCTAGAGCAAATGCTGCAAACATGATATTTATGTTTCCAAACTTGACATTGAATCCACTTTTCCAGCATCCACATTCTGTGTTTGTGTTTTATGGATATTATCAATTGACTTTAAGGTTTCGAATGAATTTTAGCATGGAAAATTCTGTTTTGTGCTGGAAACACTAATTGGTTCCACATGGAGGCACAAACTCTACACATTCGTGTTTTCTAGGGAGAAGCTATAGCAACTGCAGCAAACACATATGATATTTGTGGTTGTATACATGGTATTTTATCCACTTGCAAAGGAAAAAGACTCTGCTTTTCTGCAAATCCTGTTTGACTGTGATTTTATAGGCTCCATTGCATAGGAATTCCACAAAACTTTGTCTGGATATGACTGGATCAAACCAGAAATACCTCTTGCGTTATGGCTAACACAATCCCAGCACCATTTATTGAATAGGCTGTCCTTATTCCAGGGATTAGTTTTGAATCTTTGATCAAATATAAGTTGGCTGTAGATGTTTGGATTGATTTGTGGTGTTTCTATTCTGTTCCATTGGGCTATCTTTCTGTTTCTGTACCAGTACCATGCTGTTTTGATAACAACTGCCCTGTAGTATATCCTGAAATCTGGGATTGTGATGCCTCCGGCTTTGTTTTTGTTGTACAAGATTGCTTTGGCTATTCGAGGTCTTCTGTGTCTCCATATGAATTTCAGCATCATTTTTTCCAGATCTGAGAAGAAGGTCTTTGGTATCTTGATTGGTATTGCATTAAATGTATAAATTGCTTTTGGGAGAATAGACATTTTGATGATATTGATTCTTCCAATACATGAGCATGGAAGATTTCCCCATTTTTTGGTATCCTCTTCTATTTCTTTCTTTAAGGTTTTGTAGTTTTCATTGTAGAGATCTTTAACATCCTTGGTTAAGTTTATTCCAAGGTATTTGATTGTTTTTGTAGCTATTGTGAATGGGATTGATCTTAGAAGTTCTTCCTCAGCCGTGGCATTGCCTGTGTATACAAAAGCTGTTGATTTTTGTGAATTGATTTTATATCCTGCTACGTTGCCAAACTCTTCGATGAGTTCCAGTAGTCTCTTAGTAGAGTTCTTTGGGTCCCCTAAATACAGAATCATATCATCTGCAAAGAGGGATAGTTTGAGTTCTTCCTTCCCAATTTGTATCCCTTTAATTTCTTTTTCTTGCCTCATAGCTCTGGCTAGAACTTCCAGAACTATATTGAATAGCAGTGGTGAGAGTGGGCATCCCTGTCTGGTACCAGATCTCAGCGGAAATGCTTCCAACTTTTCCCCATTCAATAGGATGTTGGCCGTGGGTTTTTCATAGATTGCTTTGATTGTATTGAGGAATGTTCCTTCCATACCCAGTTTGCTTAGAGTCTTCATCATGAAAGGGTGTTGTATTTTATCAAATGCTTTCTCTGCATCTATTGAGAGAATCATATGGTTTTTCTTCTGCAGTCTGTTAATGTAGTGTATTACATTGATTGTTTTGCGAACGTTGAACCATCCCTGCATACCAGGAATAAATCCCACTTGGTCTGGGTGGATGATCTTTCTGATGTGTTGTTGCATTCTATTGGCCAGAATTTTATTGAGTATTTTTGCATCTATGTTCATCAGGGATATTGGTCTGTAATTCTCTTTCAATGCTGCATCTTTTTCCGGCTTAGGAATTAAGGTGATGCTGGCTTCATAGAAAGAATTTGGGAGGATTCCCTCTTTTTCGATTGTTTTGAATAGTTTGAGAAGAATTGGAGTTAGTTCTTCTCTAAATGTCTGGTAGAACTCAGCAGTGAATCCATCTGGTCCTGGGCTTTTCTTTGTTGGGAGGGCCTTTATTACTGTTTCAATTTCTGTGTCAGTTATGGGTCTGTTTAGGTTTTCTATGTCTTCCTGGCTCAATTTAGGTAGGTTGTATGTGTCCAAGAATCTGTCCATTTCTGATAGATTTCCCTGTTTGCTGGCATACAAGTCCTTGTAGTAATTTCTGATGATTCTTTTTATTTCTGTGGTGTCTGTTGTTACGTTTCCATTTTCATCTCTGATCCTATTGATTTGGGTCTTTTCTCTTCTTTTTTTAGTGAGTTGGGCCAATGGGGTGTCAATTTTGTTTATTTTTTCAAAAAACCAGCTCCTCGTTTGGCTGATTTTTTGTAATTTTTTTTTTGGATTTAATCCTGTTGATTTCTTCTCTGATTTTAATTATTTCTCTTCTCCTACTGGGTTTGGGTTTGGTTTGCTGCAGATTTTCTAGATCCTTGAGATGACTTGAAAGCTCATCTATTTGGTGCCTTTCCAATTTCTTGATGTAGGCACCTATTGATATAAACTTTCCTCTTAACACTGCTTTTGTTGTATCCTAGAGGTTCTGGTATGTTGTGCTGTTATCCTCATTTACTTCCAGAAAATTTTTGATTTCTCTTTTAATTTCTTCTATGAACCATTGTTCATTCAGGAGCATGTTGTTCAACCTCCATATTTTTGCACGTGCTCTAGGGATTCCTGAGTTGCTAATTTCCAATTTCATTCCTTTGTGGTCTCAGAAGCTGCATGGTATGATTCTAATTCTTTTGAATTTGCTGAGACTTGCTTTATGGACTAGTATGTGATCAATCCTAGAGAAGGTTCCATGTACTGCAGAGAAGAATGTAAAGTCCTTAGATGTAGGATGAAATGTTCTGTAGATAACTGTTAGATCCATTTGGGCTATAGTGTCATTTAAATCTACTGTCTCCTTGTTGATCTTCTGTCCTGATGATCTGTCTATCTCTGAGAGTGGAGTATTGAAGTCCCCCAGTACTATTGTATTGGGGTCTAAGTCTCCCTTTAAGTCCCTTAACAAGTCTTTTAAATAAGCTGGGGTGCCCTGTAATTAGGTGCATATACATTGATAATCGTTATATCTTCCTTTTGAATGGATCCCCTAATCATTATATAGTACCCCTCTTTGTCTCTCCTAACAGTTTTTGTGGTAAAGTTTATGTTGTCCGATATTAAGATGGCTACGCCCGCTCTTTTTTCATTTCTGTTGGCATGGTATATATTTTTCCAGCCTTTCACTTTCAGTCTGTATGCATCATTGTTGGAAAGATGAGTTTCTTGTAAGCAGCAAAAAGATGGGTTTTGTTCTTTAACCCAGTCAGCCAATCGGTGTCTTTTAACTGGACAGTTCAAGACATTAACATTCAATGTGACTATTGAGAAGGAGTAAATTTGCCCTGTCATTTGCCAAAGATTTTTTCTAATATATGGTTTGAGATTCCTGTGGTCTTTTGCTGTGAGGTTTCCTTCCTTTATCTTCTTTCATATTGGTTACCGTGTTTCTGTGTTTCTGTATGTAAGACATCTTTAAGCATCTTTTGCAGGGCATGATGAGTGACAACAAATTCTTACAGTTTCTGTTTGCTATGAAAAGTCTTAATTTCACCTTCATTCACAAATGAGAGCTTTGCAGGATATAATATTCTGGGCTGGCAGTTTTTCTCTCTTAGTACCTGGGCTATATCTCGCCATTCTCTCCTAGCTTGTAGGGTTTCTGATGAGAAGTCAGCTGTGAGTCTAATTGGAGATCCTCTGAGAGTAATCTGGCGTTTCTCTCTTGCACATTTTAGGATCTTTTCTTTGTGTTTCACTGTGGTGAGTTTGATTACGACATGTCGTGGTGAGGATTTCTTTTGATCATGTTTATTAGGGTTTCTATGAGCTTCCTGTACTAGGATGTCTCTGTCCTTCTCCAAACCTGGGAAATTTTCTGCTAGTATCTCACTAAAAAGGCCTTCTAATCCTTTCTCTCTCTCCATGCCTTCAGGAACTCCTAGAACCCAAATGTTGGGTTTTTTAATAGTATCCTGTAGATTACTGACAGTATTTTTTAGATTTCTGATTTCTTCTTCTTTTCTTTGATTTCACTGTTTCATTTCCTGTTCTCTGTCTTCTAAGTCCAATATTCTCTCTTCTGCTTCACCCATTCTGTTTTTAAGGCTTTCTAATGCATTTGTCATTTGATCTATTGAGTTCTTCATTTCATTGTTGTTTTTTGTCACTATCACAGTTTCATGTTCTACTAGTTGTTTCATTTCATTTTGATTCCTCCTTAATATTTCATTTTCACGAGAGAGATTTTCTATCTTGTCCATTAAGGATTTCTGTAGTTCAAGAATTTGTTTTTGAGAACTTCTTAATGTTCTTATCAATTTTTTGAGATCTGCTTCTTGCATTTCCTCTATCTCTTCACCTTCATAATCTTGCATTGGCGTGGCTTGTTCATTTGGAGGCATCATAGTGTCTTCCTTGCTCTTGTTACCTCGGCTTCTACGCTTGTTGTTTGGCATGTTGGATATAATTTATGGGTGTTTTTTTTTTTTTTTTGCCGTGGTGTTTTTTTTTTTTTTTCTCGTTATAGTATGCCTCTAAGTGGACTGTCTGCTTTGATGGATCCTTAGGGGCTGTGATGGGTGTGGCCAGGGAACTCTGCTTGATTCTTAAGGTTTAAGGCTGTGCAAAAAGTGACTCACCCAGATTGTTCACTCCCTTGCTCCTTACTGCATCGCTCTCTCTCTCACTCTCTTTTTTTTTTTTTTTTTGACTCAGTTGGGAAGTAATCCTGAATGGCTGAGTGAAATTGAGGGTAGTTGAAATCTGGCCTCTGTGAGTATTCCTTTGATCTATGCCTGGGACCACACAAAGAGTTTATGCAGCCCTCAATGTGATCTCAAGATTCACCAAATTCCGAAGTTACTGAGTTTGTGGCTGCGCTTTAGATATGTAAAATGGCTCCTGCTCTTTGTTTTGCTCCATGAGTGACAAGAGAGGCCTCTGCTTCCCCCCCCAATGTCTCGGGTTTCTGCTGTCTTTGTCTTACCTGCCTCCTGTTCCCACACTGGCGAGATTCTGTGGCTCCTCTCCCGCGGCTGAGTTTCCACGCGGTGGTTCTCCCTGTGGGACATCTGTGTCACATCCACTAGATCCGGAAGCATTTCCTCTGCAGTTTTTTTCTTGAGTCTTTTCCTTAAGTCTACAGTAATTCCACTTTTATGAAAATTTATTTTCCCAACGTAGGGCGCACGTCCTCACTATCCACCATCTTGGCACAGACCATGATATTTCTATTTCTAACATGACATTTTATCCACATGCCCCCCCAAACATACTTTTTTTTTTCTCCCAAACCAGATTGACGGTTATTTTCTGAGTCCATTGCATACTAATTTCACAATACTTGGTCCGGATATGCCTGGCTGAAACCAGAAACATCCGGTTGTGTTGTGGCTAACTGAAATCCAGATCTTGCTACAGCCTCTGTGTTTGTGTTTTCTGGATACTCTCTATGGACTTGACAGTTTTGAACACATTTGAGCAGGGAACATTTAGTTTTGTGCTGGCAAACACTAATTGGTTCCATATGCAAACAAAACCTCTACCCATTGGTGTTTTCTATGGAAAAAGCTAGAGCACATCCTGAAACATGATATTTAGGTTTCCAAACATGACATTGAATCCACTTTTCCAGGCTACCAGGATTTCCTGTTTGTGTTTCCTGGATATTATCCATGCACTTTAAGGTTTGGAATGAATTTTAGCAGGGGGCATTTGGTTTTGTGCTAGCAAATGATAATTGGTTCCACAGGAAGAAAAAACCTCTATATATTCGTATTTTCTAGGAAAAAGCTAGAGCAACTTTGGCAAACAAACCTGATATTTCTATTTCTAACTGACATTTTATCCACGTACCCCCCCAAACATACTTTGTTTTTCTCCATACCAGATTGACTGTGATTTTCTGATTCCATTGCATACAAATTCCACAATACTTGGTCCGGATATGCCTGGATGAAACCAGAAACATCCGGTTGTGTGGTGGCTAACTGAAATCCAGATCTTGCTACAGCCTCTGTGTTTGTGTTTTCTGGATATTCTCTATGCACTTGACAGTTTTGAATACATTTGAGCAGGGAACATTTTGTTTTGTGCTGGCAAACACTAATTGGTTCCACATGGAGACACAAACTCTACACATTCGTGTGTTCTAGAGAGAAGCTACAGCAACTGCAGCAAACAAACATGATATTTGTGGTTGTATCCATGATATTTTATCCACTTGCCCAGGAAAAAGACTCAGCTTTTCTGCAAATGCTGTTTGACTGTGATTCTATAGGCTCCATTGTGTAGGAATTCCACAAAACCTTCTCTGGATATGACTGGATCAAACCAGAAATAGCCTCTTGTGTGATGGCTAACTCAATCCCAGATCTTGCTATTCACTGTTCATTTGTGTTTTTTAGATATTATCAATGGACTTTACGGTTTAGAATGAAGTTTAGCAGGGAACATTTTGTTTGGGCTGGCAAACGCTAATTGGTTCCACATGCAGAGAAAACCTCTACACATTCGTGTTTCTAGGGAGAAACCTAGAGCAACTGTGGCAAACAAACATGATATTTATATTTGTAAACATGCCATTTTACCCACTTGCCCAAGCAAATGAATTTGCCATTCTCCAAAACCAGTTTGGCTGTGATTTTCTGAGTCCCTTGCAAAGTAATTACACCACACTTGGTCCGGATATGGCTGCATCATACCAGAAATATCCGGTGGTGTTGTGGCTAACTCAATTCCAGATCTTGCTACAGCCTCTGTGTTTGTTTGTGTTTTCTGGATATTCTCTGTGGACTTTATCATTTTTCAATGTATGTTAGTATATAACATCTTGTTTCTTGCTGGAAAACACTAATTGGTTCCATATGCAAACAAAACCTCTACCCATTCGTGTTTTCTATGGAAAAGCTAGAACAAATGCTGCAAACATAATATTTAGGTTTGCAAACATGACATTGAATCCACTTTTCCAGGCTACAGACACTGTGTTTGTGTTTCCTGGATATGATCAATGGACTTTAAGGTTTGGAATGAATTTGAGCAGGGGATATTTGGTTTTGTGCTAGCAAATGATATTTGGTTCCACAGGAAGATAACTCCTCTACATATTCGCGTGTTCTAGGAAAAAGCTAGAGCAACTGTGGCAAACAAACCTGATATTTCTATTTCTAACATGACATTTTATCCACGTGCCCCCCAAAAATACTTTATTTTTCTCCAAAACCAGATTGACTGTTCTTTCCTGAGTCCATTGCATACGAATTCCACAATACTTGGTCCTGATATGCCTGGATGAAACCAGAAACATCCGGTTGTGTTGTGGCTAACTGAAATCCAGATCTTGCTACAGCCTCTGTGTTTGTTTGTATTTTCTGGATATTCTCTATGGACTTGACAGTTTTGAATGCATTTGAGCAGGGAACATTTTGTTTTGTGCTGGCAAACACTAATTGGTTCCACATGGAGACACAAACTCTACACATTCGTGTGTTCTAGGGAGAAGCTAGAGCAATGGCAGCAAACAAACATGATATTTGTGGTTGTATCCATGATATTTTATCCACTTGCCCTGGAAAAAGACTCGGCTTATCTGCAAATGCTGTTTGACTGTGATTCTATAGGCTCCATTGCGTAGGAATTCCACAAAACTTTGTCTGGATATGACTGGATCAAACCAGAAAGAGCCTCTTTTTTGATGGCTAACTCAATCCCTGATCTTGCTAGTCACTCTGCGTTTGTGTTTTCTAGATATTATCAATGGACTTTGTGGTTTAGAATGAATTTTAGCAGGCAACGTTTTGTTTTGTGCTGTCAAACGCTAATTGGTTCCACATGCTGAGAAAACCTCTACACATTCGTGTTTCTAGGGAGAAACCTAGAGCAACTGTGGCAAACAAACATGATATTTATATTTGTAAACATGATATTTTACCCACTTGCCCAAGCAAATGAATTTTCTATTCTCCAAAACCAGTTTGGCTGTGATTTTCTGAGTCCCTTGCAAAGTAATTACACCACACTTGGTCCGGATATGACTGCATCATACCAAAAATATGCGGTGGTGTTGTGGCTAACTCAATTCCAGATCTTGCTACAGCCTCTGTGTTTGTTTGTGTTTTCTGGATATGCTCTGTGGACTTTATCATTTTTCAAGGTATGTTAGTATATAACATCTTGTTTCTTGCTGGAAAACACTAATTGGTTCCATATGCAAACAAAATCTACCCATTCGTATTTTCTATGTAAAACGCTAGAGCAAATGCTGCAAACATGATATTAGGTTTGCAAACATGACATTGAATCCACTTTTCCAGGCTACAGACACTGTGTTTGTGTTTCCTGGATATGATCAATGGACTTTAAGGTTTGGAATGAATTTGAGCAGGGGATATTTGGTTTTGTGCTAGCAAATGATAATTGGTTCCACAGGAAGAAAATGCCTCTACCTATTCGTGTATTCTAGGAAAAAGCTAGAGCAACTGTGGCAAACAAACCTGATATTTCTATTTCTAACATGACATTTTATCCACGTGCTGTTGGACCTCTCAGTTGTAGAGATGCCCACTTGCTCGAGAGGACGCCCAAAAATCCAGACTCCAGACCAGTTGATGCAAAAAGCATGAGGTATTTATTGTACGTTTGTGCAAACGGGCCCCCACCTAAGGCGGTGAGGAGCCCTGAGCGGCAGTCTCACACAGGTTATATAGTCAACAAATTAGCATATGGGATTGGCCGGTTCGGAGGGACAATTAGCATACCGGAGAGTGCTGAGGAGAGTGCTAAGGGAACCAGCTGAGGAGAATGCTGAGGAGAGTGCTGAGGGAACCAGCTGAAGAGAATACTGAGGAGAGTGCTGAGGGAACCAGCTGAGGAGAATGCTGAGGAGAGTACTGAGACTCTCCGAAGGGGAGTGGCAGCTCTGCTCTGGGCACGCCTAGAGGTTCTCTAAAGGGGATAGACTTTTCCTTCCCAGAGAACGTGCCCGCTGGACCCTGGGGAACATCTAACCTCTTAAGAAGCCCCTGGTATCTGCCCAGGCCTAGTTTCTTGTCCCTCTCCCCCATAAGGGTCCTTCATTCCCTCCTTTTCTTTTTGCAAAGATTTTAATCCTAAAATCCATTGGACCGGCCTGGGGAGAACCTGCCTCACTGGAGGGAGGAAACTCTGTTCTTGCTGGACTGGGTTGGGTTCCACGTTAACAATTGTGGAGCATGGGGATTGGAAAAACAATGGGGAAAGGCCAGGAACATCATAAATATTAAACAGTTTTTGAAAGTCTTAGCTTGAGTGGGTTCTGAGTGTGCTGGAGCTTCCATTTGGCTGGTCTATCCGGATCCTCGGGGCCCTGGGGAGGTGGTGCTCGCTTCACGTGTGAGGCGTGGACTCAAGCAGCGATTCCGTCGACCTTGAGAGCGGTGGGAGTTGTCAACAGCACAGTGAAGGGGCCTTTCCACCGGGGCTCTAGAGTCTTAGATTGGTGCCTTCAGACATACACAGCATCACCGATTTGGAAAGGATGTGGGATGGTTGTCGTCTTGGGTTGGTAGGCTGCTGCAAGAGGTTTCCAGACCTGGTTCTGGATGATCTGGAGTGCTCTCAACCGGGCCTGTAACTTAGGGGCATCGGCAACGGAGTCACTGGCAAGGTCAAGCAAGCCTGCTACTGGTGGGGGCCCTCCATAAAGGATTTCGTATGGTGTCAGCCCGCAATGAGAGGGCGTGTTTCGGACCCGGAACAACACCATAGGGAGGAGTTGGACCCAGTCTTTAACACCAGTCTCCAACGCTAATTTGGTCAAGGTCTCTTTAATTGTTCTGTTCATTCTTTCTACCTGTCCTGAACTTTGGGGTCTATAGGCACAGTGCAATTTCCAATTTATGCCTAATGCTTTGGCCACCAACTGACTTACCTGGGAGACAAACGCTGGGCCATTGTCGGACCCGATTACCTTAGGCAAGCCGAACCGGGGGAAGATCTCCTCTATGATCTTCTTGACGACCACCTGGGCGGTTTCCCGTTTTGTGGGGAATGCCTCAGTCCATCCGGAGAAGGTGTCTACAAAAACTAGAAGATACTTATTCCCATAACTGCCCGGCCTTATCTCAGTGAAATCGACCTCCCAGTTGATTCCTGGTCGGTCTCCTCTTACCCTAGCTCCCTCCGGGAGCTTGAGGTGTCTGGCATTTACCTTGGCACACGGAACACAGGATTCAGTCACCTGCTGGACTAAAGAGTCAAGTCCGGGGATGTAATAAGACTGCCTATCTTCCTGTAAGGCTGCTTTTAGTTTTTTGTGTCCCAAATGAATCCATTGATGGAGGCTGGTAATTATTTCTTTAGCCAATTGGTGTGGCAGGACTATTTTCTCTCCGAGCCTCCAAACCCTTATTTGTTCATCATACTCTGCACCGAGCCGCTGGATCGTATCTAAGTCTTGGTCCGAATAAAGGAAAGGTGGTTCCCTCGATACTTGAGTGGGCTCAATTGTCTTTAACGGGAGCACCTGTTGGCTCAGGGCTGCCGCCCTAGCGGCCTCGTCTGCCATCCTGTTTCCCCTTGCTACGGGGTCGTCTCCTCGTTGGTGCCCGGGGCAATGAATTGCTGAGGAGAATGCTGAGGAGAGTGGCAGCTCTGCTCAGTTTCAGCGGCAAGGAGGAGGTCGTCCACATATTGCAGGAGGACCAGGTTCGGATGGTTGACTCGGAAGTTGGCCAAATCTAGGTGCAGAGCTTCATCAAACAAGGTAGGCGAGTTTTTAAATCCTTGAGGCAACCTTGTCCAGGTGAGTTGTCCTGAAAACCCGGTCTCTGGGTCTTTCCACTCAAAAGCAAAGATGGATTGGCTCTGAGGGCTCAGTCTTAAACAAAAGAATGCACCTTTTAGATCTAACACAGTGTACCATACGTGGGTCGGAGGCAAGGTACTTAGCAGATTGTAGGGGTTGGGCACTGTGGGATGCATATCCTCCGTTCTCCTGTTAACCTCCCGCAAGTCCTGTACCGGGCGGTAGTCACCCATACCAGGCTTCTTTACTGGTAGTAGGGGGGTGTTCCAAGGTGAACGACAAGGTTTTAAAATGCCTAGGTGTAACAGTCTCTGGATATGTGGCCGGATACCTTCCTTAGCTTCCTTGCCCATCGGATATTGACGAACTGACACGGGAATGGCTGTGGGCTTCAGATCTATGATCAAGGGAGGCCGGTTGACGGCCAGCCCTATTCCCGCAGTCTCTGCCCAGGCCTGAGGAAAATCTTGGAGCTTAAAGGCCCTTTTTCTGAAGTCAGTACCGAGTGCTGGGCTCCCGTGTCAATCAGGAAGGTTACCGGTCTGCCCCCCACTTCAAGGGTTATCCTGGGCTCAGGGGGGGGGGGGCTCCTGGCCCTGACTCACCTAGTCGTCTTCTTCCAGGGACAGGATTGGAACTGGTCTCCTCTTTGGTCCCTGTGTTTTCTTCGGGCAGTCTTTGACCCAGTGTCCTCTTTCTTTACAATAGGCACATTGATCTCTTTCCACCCGAGGCTTTCGTTTGTCTCCCAAGTCCCTATTCTGTCCTGGTCTACTCCTTTCTGTATCCTGCACTACGGTGGCCAAAATTCTACTAAGCTTTTGATTACGTCTTTTGTCTCTTTTGTCTTCCCTTTCCTCCTGCTCCTTGCGGATTCTTTCCTCCTTCTCCTCTCGGATCTCCCTTTTGTTGTAAATCTCTTCTGCCTCCTTTATTAAATCTTGTATAGTACGGTAGGCTTCCATTAATCTTTCTAGGAAGCCTGCCGGCGTTTCCTCAGCCCCCTGCACTATTGCACGTACCTTGGCCAAATTGGTGGGGCACTTTCCAGCCCCTCTGAGACCCGCAAGGAGAATCTGGTGGTAAAGACAAAGTCGCTCCCTACCAGCAACGGTGGTGTAGTCCCAATCAGGACGGGTTGAGGGAAACGCCTCCTCGATTTCGTTTAGCAATAGGGTCGGTCGGCCATCTGCTCCAGGGACGTTTTTCCGTGCCTCAAGGTAGACACGCTGCTTTTCCTCAGTAGTGAGGAGGGTCTGCAGAAGCTGCTGACAATCATCCCAGGTGGGCTGATCGAGTCAATAAAATTGACTCGATCAGCCCAGTCAGAGCCTGGGGGTCCTGAGAGAAAGAGGGGTTATGGGTTTTCCAATTGTAAAGATCGGAAGCAGAAAATGGCCAGTACTGCATCTGGCCAGCCACCGAGCGAAGAGGAAAAGCCTGCGAATTCCAGACACTTCCCGAGCCCCCTGCCTGCCCCCGACGGAGGCGCAGGCGGCTGGAGGGCGGGGAAGGCGCTGAAACTTCTTCCCCTGCCCTCGTGGAATCAGGGGATGGTGCAGAAGGTTGCACATCCCGCTCTGGTTGTTGTGGGAGTTCCTGCGGGGGAGCAGGCTGGCCGGGAAGATAGGGTGGGGGAGAGTCAAAGAGCAGAAAGTCCTGATCAGCCGGAAGAACCGGTGGCTTGTCAGGTTTTGGATCTCGAATCTCCTTCAGAGGGTATAGGGAGGAGGTTGGCACAACCGGGTTAGGAGGAGGGGGTAACGGGGTCCGTATGGGCTCCGTCGGGAAGGAGAAGGGTTCTATCCAGGGAGGGGGGTTACGTGTAAGATCCTCCCACGTGGTAATGTAGGGCACCTGATCAGGGTGTCCATTGGATCCTGGCTGAAAGACTCGCGCCTTAATCTGTAAAATAATATCGAGGTTAAAAGTGCCGTTCCTTGGCCAGCCGACCTCGTAGGCCGGCCACTCTGAGGAACAGAATTTTGCCCATTGTTTCCTTTTAATCTCCAATGAGAGGTGGCGCGCGCGTTCTCGAACGTCCTTCCAGTGATCTAGAGTGAGACTTAAAAGGGTGATTATTTGTTGACCCATGTGTGCAAGGATTTCAGCCCAAAAAAAAAGAACAGCCAATGCACAGACACATAAAACAAACAAGACAAGCCACATGGCACCAGATGGGACAAATCGAACGCTATTGCGCTAGTTTTGGGAGCGGCTGCCTGACCAGCCCTCTCGGGAAGGAGGGAGACTTGGTCTCCGACCCACCTCCAGACCACCCCGGGAGCGTCTTCCGGGGGAACGGACCGAGGGTTTCCCCTACTGGACTCACAGACCGGAGCGTCCTCCGGGGAACGGACCAGGGGTTGCTGGGCACGCCTGCCTCCCCCACTGGTCTCACAGAGTCAGGTACTGGCCAGTCAGAACACTCAAGACGAAGAACAACAAACAGAAAACACTTAATTATACCTCCAACTGCTCCTGCAGAGAATGGGTCTGAGGGCGACCTCGAGCCCCACGTTGGGCGCCAAAATGTTGGACCTCTCAGTTGTAGAGATGCCCACTTGCTCGAGAGGACGCCCAAAAATCCAGACTCCAGACCAGTTGATGCAAAAAGCATGAGGTATTTATTGTACGTTTGTGCAAACGGGCCCCCACCTAAGGCGGTGAGGAGCCCTGAGCGGCAGTCTCACACAGGTTATATAGTCAACAAATTAGCATATGGGATTGGCCGGTTGGAGGGACAATTAGCATACCGGAGAGTGCTGAGGAGAGTGCTAAGGGAACCAGCTGAGGAGAATGCTGAGGAGAGTGCTGAGGGAACCAGCTGAAGAGAATACTGAGGAGAGTGCTGAGGGAACCAGCTGAGGAGAATGCTGAGGAGAGTACTGAGACTCTCCAAAGGGGAGTGGCAGCTCTGCTCTGGGCACGCCTAGAGGTTCTCTAAAGGGGATAGACTTTTCCTTCCCAGAGAACGTGCCCGCTGGACCCTGGGGAACATCTAACCTCTTAAGAAGCCCCTGGTATCTGCCCAGGCCTAGTTTCTTGTCCCTCTCCCCCATAAGAGTCCTTCAGTGCCCCCCCAAAACTACTTTGTTTTTCTCCAAAACCAGATTAACTGTGATTTTCTGAGTCCATTGCATATGAATTCCACAATACTTGGTCCGGATATGCCAGGCTGAAACCAGAAACATCCAGTTGTATTGTGTCTAACTGTCATCCAGATCTTGCTACAGCCTCTGTGTTTGTGTTTTCTGGATATTCTCTATGCACTTGACAGTTTTGAATACATTTGAGCAGGGAACATTTTGTTTTGTGCTGGCAAACACTAATTGGTTCCACATGGAGACACAAACTCTACACATTCGTGTGTTCTAGGGAGAAGCTAGAGCAACTGCAGCCAACAAACATGATATTTGTGTTTGTATCCATGATATTTTATCCACTTGCCCAGGAAAAAGACTCGGCTTTTCTGCAAATGCTGTTTGACTGTGATTCTATAGGCTCCATTGCGTAGGAATTCCACAAAACTTTGTCTGGATATGACAGGATCAAACCAGAAAGAGCCTCCTTTGTGATGGCTAACAAAATCCCTGAAATTGCTACTCACCCTGCATTTCTGTTTTCTAGATATTCTCAGTGGACTTTACGGTTTAGAATGAATTTTAGCAGGGAACATTTTGTTTTGTTCTGGCAAACGCTAATTGGTTCCACATGCAGAGAAAACCTCTACACATTCGTGTTTTCTTGGGAGAAACCTAGAGCAACTGTGGCAAACAAACATGATATTTATATTTGTAAACATGCCATTTTACCCACTTGCCCAAGCAAATGAATTTGCTCTTCTCCAAAACCAGTTTGACTGTGATTTTCTGAGTCCCTTGCAAAGTAATTACACCACACTTGGTCCGGATATGGCTGCATCATAGCAGAAATGTCCGGTGGTGTTGTGGCTAACTCAATTCCAGATCTTGCTACAGACTCTGTGTTTGTTTGTGTTTTCTGGATATTCTCAGTGGACTTTATCATTTTCCAATGTATGTTAGCATATAACATCTTGTTTCGGGCTGGCAAACACTAATTGGTTCCACATGCAAACAAAACCTCTACCCATTCGTGTTTTCTATGGAAAAAGCTAGAGCAAATGCTGCAAATATGATATTTAGGTTTGCGAACATGACATTGAATCCACTTTTCCAGGCTCCAGACTCTGTGTTTGTGTTTCCTGGATATGATCAATGGACTTTAAGGTTTGGAATGAATTTTTTTTTAACAGAAACATGGTTGTATTTTCAGTACATAAATTCCATCAAACAAAAGTAATACTACATTAAAATAAAAGGGAAAAACATGTTATTTCATTTGTAATAAATGTCAAAATGTTAACATACTTAAGCATAAATGAACCCTTACAATTCACAACAAAGAGACTAAGGCTATATGAAGATTTCCTCATTCAACATTTACATGACAAGAAATTTCTTATGAAGCATTATTATTAAAATATTGATATCTAATATACACACACATACACACACATGCAAATTTAGGAAATGAGGAATTATCATCCAAACTCTGGTAAGACTTTCTCCAATTAGTGGAAAACAACTCAAATATAGCTGTTGTATATGTTTAGCCCTGGAAATTGCAACAAACAAAAATTGAGACTGCTCACTACATAGAAACTCTAGATAATACACAGCTCACGCAAAGAATTTGAACTCCCCTGGCACATTTCTAAGTCCTGTGCCAGGTGATTCCAATGCAATCCCATCAAGGTGGCATGTACCAATGCCATCTCAGTAGTCCTAATAATCAACCTCAGTTCACAGTTGATCACACAGATAGGTCTAAGAGTCAAAGGGAATCACAAAAATCCACTTTTCCAGGCTCCAGATTCTGTGTTTGTGTTTCTGGGATATTATCCATGGACTTTAAGGTTTGGAATGAATTTTAGCAGGGCACATTTGGTTTTGTGCTAGCAAATGATAATTGGTTCCACAGGAAGAAAACACCTCTACATATTCGTGTGTTCTAGGAAAAAGCTAGAGCAACTGTGGCAAACAAACCTGATATTTCTATTTCTAACATGACATTTTATCCACGTGCCCCCCAAAACATACTTTATTTTTCTCCAAAACCATATTGACTGTGATTTTCTGAGTCCATTGCTTATGAATTCCACAGTACTTGGTCCGGATATGCCTGGATGAAACCAGAAACATCCAGTTGTGTTGTGGCTAACTGACATCCTGATTTGCTGCAGCCTCTGTGTTTGTGTTTTCTGGATATTCTCTATGGACTTGATAGTGTTGAATACATTTGAGCAGGGAACATTTTGTTTTGTGCTGGCAAACACTAATTGGTTCCACATGGAGACACAAACTCTACACATTCCTGTGTTCTTGGGAGAAACTAGAGCAACTGTTGCAAACAAACATGATATTTGTGGTTGTATCCATGATATTTTGTCCACTTGCCCAGGAAAATGACTCAGCTTTTCTGCAAATGCTGTTTGACTGTGATTCTATTGACTCCATTGCATAGGAATTCCACAAAACTTTCTCTGGATATGACGGGATCAAACCAGAAATAGCCTCTTGGGTTATAGCTAACTCAATTCCTGATCTTGCTACTGAGTCTGCATTGTGATTTCTAGATATTATCAATGGACTTTACGGTTTAGAATGAATTTTAGCAGGGAACATTTTGTTTTGTGCTGGCAAATGCTAATTGGTTCCACATGTGGAGAAAACCTCTACACATTCGTGTTTTCTAGGGAGAAAGCTAGAGCAACTGTGGCAAACAAACATGATATTTATATTTGTAAACATGACATTTTACCCACTTGCCCAAGAAAATGAATTAGCTATTCTCCAAATCCAGTTTGACTGTGATTTTCTGAGTCCCTTGCATACGAATGCCAGAACACTTGGTCCGTATATGACTGCATCATACCAGAAATATCCAGTGGTGTTGTGGCTAACTCAATTCCAGATCTTGCTACAGCCTCTGTGTTTTTTTGTGTTTTCTGGATATTCTCAGTGGACTTTATCATTTCCCAATGTCTGTTAGCATATAACACTTGTTTCGTGCTGGCAAACATTAATTGGTTCCATATGCAAACAAAATCTCTACCCATTCGTGTTTTCTATGGAAAAAGCTAGAGGAAATGCTGAAAACATGATATTTAGGTTTGCAAACATGACATTGAATCCAGTTTTCCAGGCTCCAGACTCTGTGTTTGTGTTTTCTGAATATTATCCATGGAATTTAAGGTTTGGAATGAATTTGAGCAGGGGACATTTTGTTTTGTGCTAGCAAATGATATTTGGTTCCACAGGAAGAAAATCCCTCTACATATTTGTGTTCTAGGAAAAAGCTAGAGCAACTGTGGCAAACAAACCTGATATTTCTATTTCTAACATGACATTTTATCCACTTGCCCAAGAAAATTACTTTGTTTTTCTCCAAAACCAGATTGATTGTGATTTTAGAGTCCCGTGCATACGAACTCCACAACACTTGGTCCACATATGACTGCATCATACCAGAAATATCCAGTGGTGTTGTGGCTAACTCAATTCCAGATCTTGCTACAGCCTCTGTGTTTGTTTGTGTTTTCTGGATATTCTCTGTGGACTTTATCGTTTTTCAATGTATGTTAGCATATAACATCTTGTTTCGTGCTGGCAAACATTAATTGGTTCCATATGCAAACAAAAACTCTACCCATTCGTGTTTTCTAGGAAAAAGCTAGAGCAAATGCTGCAAATATGATATTTAGGTTTGCAAACATGACATTGAATCCAGTTTTCCAGTCTCCAGATTCTGTGTTTGTGTTTCCTGGATATTACCAATGGACTTTAAGGTTTGGAATGAATTTTAGCAGGGGACATTTGGTTTTGTGCTAGCAAATGATAATTGGTTCCACAGGAAGAAAATACCTCTATATATTCGTGTGTTCTAGGAAAAAGCTAGAGCATCTGTGGCAAACAAACCTGATATTTCTATTTCTAACATGACATTTGATCGACGTGCCCCCCCAAAGCTACTTTGTTTTTCTAAAACCAGATTGACTGTGAATTTCGGAGTCCATTGCATACGAATTCCACAAAATTTGGTCCGGATATACCTGGATGAAACCAGAAATCTCCAGTTGTGTTGTGGCTAACTGAAATCCAGATCTTGTTACAGCCTCTGTGTTTCTTTGTGTTTTCTGGATATTCTCTATGGACTTGACAGTTTTGAATACATTTGAGCAGGGAACATTTTGTTTTGTGCTGGCAAACACTAATTGGTTCCACATGGAGACACAAACTCTGCACCTTCCTGTGTTCTAGGGAGAAGCTAGAGCAACTGCAGCAAACAAACATGATATTTGTGCCTGTTTACATGATATTTTATCCACTTGCCCAGGAAAAAAGACTCTGCTTCTATGCAAATCCTGTTTGACTGTAATTCTATAGGCTCCATTGCATAGGAATTCCACAAAACTTTGTCTGGATATGACTGGATCAATCCAGAGATAGCCTCTTGTTTTAAGGCTAACTCAATCCCTGACCTTGCTACTCACTCTGCATTTGTGTTTTCTAGATATTACAATGGACTTTATGGTTTAGAATGAATTTTAGCAGGGAACATTTTGTTTTGTGCTGGCAAATGCTAATTGGTTCCACATGCAGAGAAAACATCTAAACATTCGTGTTTTCTAGGGAGAAAACTAGAGCAACTGTGGCAAACAAACATGATATTTATATTTGTAACCATGACATTTTACCCACTTTCCAAGCAAATGAATCTGCTCTTCTCCAAAAGCAGTTTGACTGTGATTTTCTGAGTCCCTTGCAAAGTAATTCCACAATACTTGGTCCGCATATGACTGCATCATAGCAGAAATATCCGGTGGTGTTGTGGCTAACTCAATTCCAGATCTTGCTACAGCCTCTGTGTTTGTTTGTGTTTTCTGGATATTTTCTGTGGACTTTATCATTTTCCAATGTATGTTAGCATATAACATCTTGTTTCGTGCTGGCAAACACTAATTGGTTCCATATGCAAACAAAACCTCTACCCATTCGTGTTTTCTATGGAAAAAGCTAGAGCAAATGCTGCAAACCTGGTATTTAGGTTTGCAAACTTGACATTGAATCCAGTTTTCCAGGTTCCAGACTCTGTGTTTGTGTTTCCTGGATATTATCATTGCACTTTAAGGTTTGGAATGAATTTGAGCAGGGGACATGTGGTTTTGTGCTAGCAAATTATAATTGGTTCCACAGGAAAAAAACACCTCTACATATTCGTGTGTTCTAGGAAAAAGCTAGAGCAACTGTGGCAAACAAACCTGATATTTCTATTTCTAACATGACATTTTATCCACGTGCTCTCCAAAAATACTTTGTTTTTCTCCAATACCAGATTGACTGTGATTTTAAGAGTCCCTTGCATATGAATTCCACAACACTTGGTCCGCATATGACTGCATCATACCAGAAATATCCTGTGGTGTTGTGGCTAACTCAAATCCAGATTTCCTACAGCCTCTGTGTTTGTTTGTTTCTTTCTGGATATTCTCTATGGACTTGACAGTTTTGAATACATTTGAGCAGGGAACATTTTGTTTTGTGCTGGCAAACACTAATTGGTTCCACATGGAGACACAAACTCTACACATTCATGTGTTCTAGGGAGAAGCTACAGCAACTGCAGCAAACAAACATGATATTTGTGGTTGTATCCATGATATTTCATCCACTTGCCCAGGAAAAAGACTCTGCTTTTCTGCAAATGCTTGTTGACTGTGATACTGTGATTCTATAGGCTCCATTGCATAGGAATTCCACAAAACTTTGTCTGGATATGACTGGATCAAACCAGAAAGAGCCTCTCGTGTGATGGCTAGCTTAATCCCTGATCTTGCTACTCACTCTGCATTTGTGTTTTCTAGATATTATCAATGGACTTTACGGTTTAGAATGAATTTTAGCAGGAAACATTTTGTTTTGTGCTGGCGAATGCTAATTGGTTCCACATGCAGAGAAAACCTCTACACATTTGTGTTTTCTAGGGAGAAAGCTAGAGCAACTGTGGCAAACAAGCATGATATTCATATTTGTAAACATTTGTAAACATGACATTTTACTCACTTGCCCAAGCAAATGAATTGGCTCTTCTACAAAACCACTTTGAATGTGATTTTCTGAGTCCCTTGCATACAAATTCCACAACACTTGGTCCGGATATGACTGCATCATACCAGAAATATCCGGTGGTGTTGTGGCTAACTCAATTCCAGATCTTGCTACAGCCTCTCTGTTTTTTTGTGTTTTCTGGATATTCTCTGTGGAGTTTATCATTTCCCAATGTCTGTTAGCATATAAGATCATGTTTCTTGCTGGCAAACACTAGTTGGTTCCATATGCAAAGAAAACCTCTACCCATTCGGGTTTTCTATGGAAAAAGCCAGAGCAAATGCTGCAAACATGATATTTAGGCTTGCAAACATGATATTGAATCCACTTTTCCAGGTTCCAGACTCTGTGTTTGTGCTTCCTAAATATTATCAATGGATTTTTAGGTTTGGAATGAATTTTAGCAGGGGACATTTGGTTTTTTTATAGCAAATGATAATGGGTTCCACAGGAAGAAAAAACCTCTACAGATTCGTGTTTTCTGGGAAAAAGCTGGAGCAACTGTGGCAAACAAACCTGATATTTCTATTTCTAACATGACATTTTATCCACGTGCTCCCCAAAAACTACTTTATTTTTCTCCAAAAACAGATTGACTGTGATTTTCTGAGTCCATTGCATACAAATTCCACAACCCTTGTCTGGATATGCCTGGCTGAAACCAGAAACATTCGTTTGTGTTGTGGCTAACTGAAATCCAGATCTTGCTACAGCCTCTGTGTTTGTGTTTCCTGGATATTATCAATGGACTTTACGGTTTAGAATGAATTTTAGCAGGGAACTTTTTTTTGTGCTGGCAAACGCTAATTGGTACCAAATGCAGAGAAAACCTCTACACATTCTTGTTTTCTAGGGAGAAAGCTAGAGCAACTGTGGCAAACAAACATGATATTTATATTTGTAAACATGACCTTTGACCCACTTGCCCAAGAAAATGAATTTGCTCTTCTCCAAAATCAGATTGACTGTGATTTTCTGAGTCCCTTGCATACGAATTCCACAACACTTGGTCCGGTGTTGCAGTTGATTTCTCCACAATTTTGCAGTGAGTTCGTTTCTGAGAGGAGCAGCGTGGTGGGGGCAAGAGGCGCGGAGTCAACACACAGACCCCGGGAGTCAGGTGAGAGCAGGCTTGAGGAGAGCAGCCCGCAGACTCGTTTATTACAGTTGATACAACAGCTTATATAGCCAAGACCAGCCAATCTGGTCAAGGGGTGGTCCATACCACAACCAATAACAGCCTGTTGCCAGGCAGTTTCCAGAGCCATCCAATCACAGCCTGTCACCAGGCAGTTTCAAATCCATCCAATCACAGCCTGTCACCAGGCAGTTTCCAAAGCCAGGTGGGTTTCAAAGCCATTCTTGACTAACTGACGCTCGCTTGCCAGTGGCCACCTTCGCATGGCCTTCTCATTCCACTACATTTCCCCCTTTTCGTTTATTTTTGAGCAATGGGAGGCATGATTCTTGTCCATACCATTGTTGACCCCATTTCCATGTGGTCTCTGTACGCAGCTGTGCCTGTCTTAAGTTGTCCCCCAGGGGATCTTACCCGTCATTGACTAACCAGCGCTCAAATCGAGAGACCACAGGATTGCTTGCTCAGATAGGAGTAGGAATGAGGAATAACGGTTATCAGGTATGGCATGACCACACACAGGCTGTGGGCCATTTGAGTGGCTGACCAGAGCTAGTGGGGTACACAATGGTAACAGATGTGGCTATGGGCAGTTTCTTAGGGTAGGATGATAGGGCAGGTGCATCTGCTAACAAGGCGGAGTCTCGGTCTTGTTCAGCTGGTTCTGGTTGGCTGTCAGTTGCAGGCTTGATGTTTCTGGCTGGTACCCAAATGGGCTGTTCCGCATTCTCTGGAAAGACACAAGCATATCCTCGACCCTTGGTTAATAGAAGCCTTTTTACAGGCATTGGAATCCAGGGCCTGAATTTTGCGTACACTTCGACATTAATAGCAAACATGCTGATGGCATGGGGTCTAGAAGCTGCCCTGAGATCTTGGGGTGCCCGAGGACTGCCACAAATGTGGAGATCCTCACTGGGTACGGATGGGATGACATTGCATGAGTTATTGTGTAAAGGTCCTCTTAGTTCATCCCACGGGTATGTGGGGGTGTTGCTGACGAGGCATTGCTACCTTGTTTGCTACGTTGTTTTTTTCACTGTCAGAGTTCTCTCTCCCTAAGTCATCAACCATTGTCTGTGAGACAGGGACCTGGAGTGTCAGGCTCCTATCACTCACAGATTCACTATCTTTGATAATCTGCACAGGATTCTGAGAGGGGGGTATCTTTCCCATGTCTGAGCGCTTAAGAGTGGCACGGTACGCCAACTCTAGCCAGAAGAAAGACACGTATAGCACTGCTACCGTAACAAAGCAAATTCCTAGCACCTCAACTGTGGATGGCATTTTGCAGGGGGTTCCATACCTTAGACAGATAGTGGTGTATCAGATTGTACGTATGTCTTGTGCTTAGTGGGGGACTTCCTTGATTCGTTAGGTCAAGGCCGTATGCCCACATGGTGTCTCCGGAGCGTCACCTCTCTCGAGTGAGGGAAGATGACTTGGTTCCGAATTCTGGGATGATCAGTCCCTTATGTGAATTCGCCGGGCAAACCGAAAGTAAAAGGAGGAGCCGAGAAGCGACGTACGCTTCAGGGCGGTGTGTGCTAACCTGGGGTCACTTAGACCGAGGACAAGGACAAGGAAAGGG
The DNA here is from genome assembly GCF_033115175.1 of Lepus europaeus. Taxonomy (NCBI): domain Eukaryota; kingdom Metazoa; phylum Chordata; class Mammalia; order Lagomorpha; family Leporidae; genus Lepus; species Lepus europaeus. Next base: position 102,273,726 of record NC_084830.1, read on the forward strand.
GCGTAGGAGGGGGTTCTGTGCTCACCCTCACAGAACCGAACAGCACACCAAACACCGAGGGGCCTACTTGCCGAAATCCAGGGGGGACCTCGCCGAGTCCGACACGCTGTTTCTTTCTCAGTCATGTTGGGCGCCAGATGTTGCCGTTGATTTCTCTACAATTTGCAGTGGGTTCGTTTCTGAGAAGAGCAGCGTGGTGGGGGCAAGAGGCGCGGAGTCAACACACAGACCCCGGGAGGCAGGTGAGAGCAGGCTTGAGGCGAGCAGCCCGCAGACTCGTTTATTACAGTTGATACAACAGCTTATATAGCCAAGACCAGCCAATCTGGTCAAGGGGTGGTCCATACCACAACCAATCACAGCCTGTCACCAGGCAGTTTCAAATCCATCCAATCACAGCCTGTCGCCAGGCAGTTTCCAAAGCCAGGTGGGTTTCAAAGCCATTCTTGACTAACTGACGCTCGCTTGCCAGTGGCCAACTTCGCATTGGCCTTCTCATTCCACTACAGTCTGGATATGACTGCATCATAGCAGAAATATCTGGTGGTGTTGTGGCTAACTCAATTCCAGATCTTGCTACAGCCTCTGTGTTTGTTTGTGTTTTCTGGATATGCTCTGTGGACTTTATCATTTCTCAAGGTATGTTAGCATATAACATCTTGTTTCGTGCTGGCAAACACTAATTGGTTCCATATGCAAACAAAACCTCTACCCATTCGTGTTTTCTATGGAAAAAGCTAGAGCAAATGGTGCAAAGGTGATATTTAGGTTTGCAAACATGACATTGAATCCAGTTTTCCAGGCTCCAGATTCTGTGTTTGTGTTTCCTGGATATTATCCATGGACTTTGAGGTTTAGAATGAATTTGAGCAGGGGACATTTGGTTTTGTGCTAGCAAATGATAATTGGTACCACAGGAAGAAAACACCTCTACATATTCGTGTGTTCTAGGAAAAAGCTAGAGCAACTGTGGCAAACAAACCTGATATTTCTATTTCTAACATGACATTTTATCCACGTGCCCCCCAAAAAATACTTTGTTTTCTCCAAAACCATATTGACTGTGCTTTTCTGAGTCCATTGCATACGAATTCCACAATACTTGGTCCGGATATGCCTGGATGAAACCAGAAACATCCGGTTGTGTTGTGGCTCACTGAAATCCAGATCTTGCTACAGCCTCTGTGTTTGTGTTTTCTGGATATTCTCTATGGACTTGACAGTTTTGAATACATTTGAGCAGGGAACATTTTGTTTTGTGCTGGCAAACACTAATTGGTTCCACATGGAGACACAAACTCTACACATTCCTGTGTTCTAGGGAGAAGCTAGAGCAACTGCAGCAAACAAACATGATATTTGTGGTTGCATGCATGATATTTTATCCACTTGCCCAGGATAAAGACTCTGATTTTCTGCAAATGCTGTTTGACTGTGATTCTATAGGCTCCATTGCGTAGGAATTCCACAAAACTTTGTCTGGATATGACTGGATCAAACCAGAAATAGCCTCTTGTGTGATGGCAATCTCAATCCCTGATCTTGCTACTGACTCTGCATTGGTGTTTTCTAGATATTATCAATGGACTTTACGGTTTAGAATGAATTTTAGCAGGGAACATTTTGTTTTGTGTTGGCAAACGCTAATTGGTTCCACATGCAGAGAAAACCTCTACACATTCGTGTTTTCTAGGGAGAAAACTAGAGCAACTGTGGCAAACAAACATGATATTTATATTTGTAAACATGATATTTTACACACTTACCCAAGAAAATGAATTAGCTATTCTCCAAAAGCAGTTTGGTTGTGATTTTCTGAGTCCCTTGCATACGAATTCCACAACACTTAGTCCGCATATGACTGCATCATACCAGAAATATCCGGTGGTGTTGTGGCTAACTCAATTCCAGATCTTGCTACAGCCTCTGTGTGTGTTTGTGTTTTCTGGATATTCTCTGTGGACTTTATCGTTTTTCAATATATGTTAGCATATAACATCTTGTTTCGTGCTGGCAAACACTAATTGGTTCCATATGAAAACAAAACCTCTACCCATTCGTATTTTCTATGGAAAAAGCTAGAGCAAATGCTGCAAACATGATATTTAGGTTTGCTAACATGACATTGAATTCATTTTCCAGGCTCCAGACTCTGTGTTTGTGTTTCCTGGATATTATCCATGGACTTTAAGGTTTGGATGAATTTGAGCAGGGGACATTTGGTTTTGTGCTAGCAAATGGTAATTGGTTCCACAGGAAGAAAACACCTCCACATATTCGTGTGTTCTAGGAAAAAGCTAGAGCAACTGTGGCAAACAAACCTGATATTTCTATTTCTAACATGACATTTTATCCACGTGCCCCCCAAAAAATACTTTGTTTTCTCCAAAACCAGATTGACTGTGATTTTCTGAGTCCATTGCATACGCATTCCACAATACTTGGTCCGGATATGCCTGGATGAAACCAGAAACATCCGGTTCTGATGTGGCTAACTGAAATCCAGATCTTTCTACAGCCTCTGTGTTTGTGTTTTCTGGATACTCTCTATGGACTTGACAGTTTTGAATACATTTGAGCAGGGAACATTTTGTTTTGTGCTGGCAAACACTAATTGGTTCCACATGGAGACACAAACTCTTACACATTCGTGTGTTCTAGGGAGAAGCTACAGCAACTGCAGCAAACAAACATGATATTTGTGGTTGTATCCATGATATTTTATCCACTTGCCCAGGAAAAAGACTCTGCTTTTCTGCAAATGCTGTTTGACTGTGATTCTATAGGCTCCATTGCGCAGGAATTCCACAAAACTTTGTCTGGATATGACTGGGTCAAACCAGAAATAGCCTCTTGTGTGATGGCTAATTCAATCCCTGATCTTGCTACTGACTCTGCATTGGTGTTTTCTAGATATTATCAAAGGACTTTAGGGTTTAGAATGAATTTTAGCAGGGAACATTTTGTTTTGTGTTGGCAAACGCTAATTGTTCCACATGCAGAGAAAACCTCTACACATTTGTGTTTTCTAGGGAGAAAGCTAGAGCAACTGTGGCAAACAAACACGATATTTATATTTGTTAACAGGACATTTTACTCACTTCCCCAAGAAAATGAATTTGCTCTTCTCCAAAACCAGTTTGACTGTGATTTTCTGAGTCCCTTGCATACGACTTCCACAACACTTGGTCCGGATATGACTGCATCACACCAGAAATATCCGGTGGTGTTGTGGCTAACTCAATTCCAGATCTTGCTACAGCCTCTGTGTTTGTTTGTGTTTTCTGGATATGCTCTGTGGACTTTATCATTTTCCAATGTATGTTAGCATATAACATCTTGTTTCATGCTGGCAAACATTAATTGGTTCCATATGCAAAGCAAACCTCTAGCCATTCGTGTTTTCTATGGAAAAAGCTAGAGCAAATGCTGCAAGCATGATATTTAGATTTGCAAACACGACATTGAATCCACTTTTCAGGGCTCCAGACTCTGTGTTTGTGTTTCCTGGATATTATCAATGGACTTTAAGGTTTGCAATGAATTTAGCAGGGGACATTTGGTTTTGTGCTAGCAAATGATAATTGGTTCCACAGGAAGAAAACACCTCTACATATTCGTGTGTTCTAGGAAAAAGCTAGAGCAACTGTGGCAAACAAACCTGATATTTCTATTTCTAACATGACATTTGATCGACTAGCCCTCCAAAAAATACTTTGTTTTTCTCCAAAAGCAGATTGATATATGAATTCCACAATACTTGGTCTGGATATGCCTGGCTGAAACCAGAAACATCCGGTTCTGTTGTGGCTAATTGAAATCCAGATCACCCTACAGCTTGTGTGTTTGTGTTTTCTGGATATTCTCAATGGACTTGACGGTGTTGAATACATTTGAGCAGGGAACATTTTGTTTTTTGCTGGCAAACACCAATTGGTTCCACATGGAGACACAAACTCTACACATTCCTGTGTTCTAGGGAGAAGCTAGAGCAACTGCAGGAAACAAACATGATATTTGTGGTTGTATCCATGATATTTTATCCACTTGCCCAGGAAAAAGACTCTGCTTATCTGCAAATGCTGTTTGACTCTGATTCTATAGGCTCCATTGTATAGGAATTCCACAAATTTTGTCTGGCTATGACTGGATCAAACAAGAAATAGCCTCTTGTGTTATAGCTAACAAATCTCTGATCTTGCTACTGACTCTGCATTTGTGTTTTCTAGATGTTATCAATGGCATTACGGTTTAGAATGAATTTTAGCAGGGTACGTTTTGTTTTGTGCTGGCAAACTCTAATTCGTTCCACATGAAGGGAAAACCTCTACAGATTCGTGTTTTCTAGGGAGAAACCCAGAACACAGACATAATATTTATATTAGTAAACATGACATTTTACCCACTTGCCCAAGCAAATGAATTTGCTATTCTCCAAAACCAGTTTGACTGTGATTTTCTGAGTCCCTTGCATACGAATTCCACAACACTTGGTCCGGATATGACTGCATCATACCAGAAATATCCGGTGGTGTTGTGGCTGACTCAGTTCTAGATCTTGCTACAGCCTCTGTGTTTGTTTGTGTTTTCTGGATATTCTCTGTGGACTTTATCGTTTCTCAATGTATGTTAGCATATAACATCTTGTTTCATGCTGGCAAACACTAATTGGTTCCATATGCAAACAAAACCTCTACCCATTTGTGTTTTCTATGGAAAAAGCTAGAGCAAATGCTGCAAACATGATATTAAGGTTTGCTAACATGACATTGAATCCACTTTCCCAGGCTACAGACTCTGTGTTTGTGTTTCCTGGATATTATCCATGGACTTTAAGGTTTTGAATGAATTTGAGCAGGGGACATGTGGTTTTGGGCTAGCAAATGGTAATTGGTTCCACAGGAAGAAAAAACCTCTACATATTCGTGTGTTCTAGGAAAAAGCTAGAGCAACTGTGGCAAACAAACCTGATACTTCTATTTCTAACATGACATTTTATCCATGTGCCCCCCCAAAATACTTTGTTTTTCTCCAAAACCAGATTGACGGTGATTTTCTGAGTCCATTGCATACGAATTCCACCATACTTGGTCCGGATATGCCTGGATGAAACCAGAAACCTCTGGCTGTGTTGTGGCTAATTGAAATGCCGATCTTGCTACATCCTCTGTGTTTGTGTTTTCTGGATATTCTCCATGGACTTGACGGTTTTGAATACATTTGAGCAGGGAACATTTTGTTTTGTGCTGGCAAACACTAATTGGTTCCACATGGAGACACAAACTCTACACATTCGTGTGTTCTAGGGAGAAGCTAGAGCAACTGCAGCAAACAAACATGATATTTGTGGTTGTATCCATGATATTTTCTCTACTTGCCCAGGAAAAAGACTCTGGTTTTCTGAAAATGCTGTTTTCCATTGCGTAGGAATTCCACAAAACCTTGTCTGGATATGACTGGATCAAACCAGAAATAGCCTCTTGCGTGATGGCAATCTCAATCCCTGATCTTGTTACTGAATCTGCATTAGTGTTTTCTAGATATTATCAATGGACTTTACAGTTTAGAATGAATTTCAGCAGGGAACATTTTGTTTTGTGCTGGCAAACGCTAATTGGTTCCACATGCAGAGAAAACCTCTACACATTCGTGTTTCTAGGGAGAAACCTAGAGCAACTGTGGCAAACAAACATGATATTTATATTTGTAAACATGACCTTTTACCCACTTGCCCAGAAAATGAATTTGCTCTTCTCCAAACCAGTTTGACTGTGATTTTCTGAGTCCCTTGCATACGAATTCCACAACACTTGGTCCAGATATGACTGCATCATACCAGAAATATCTGGTGGTGTTGTGGCTAACTCAATTCCAGATCTTGCTACAGCCTCTTTGTTTGTTTCTGTTTTCTGGATATTTTCTGTGGACTTTATCATTTTCCAATGTATATTAGCATATAACATCTTGTTTCGTGCTGGCAAACACTAATTGGTTCCATATGCAAACAAAACCTCTACCCATTTGTGTTTTCTATAGAAAAAGCTAGAGCAAATGCTGAAAACATGATATTTACGTTTGCAAACATGACATTGAATCCACTTTTCCAGGCTCCAGACTCTGTGTTTGTGTTTCCTGGATATTATCCATGGACTTTAAGGTTTGGAATGAATTTGAGCAGGGGACATGTGGTTTTGTGCTAGCAAATGATAATTGGTTCCACAGGAAGAAAACACCTCTACATATTCTTGTGTTCTAGGAAAAAGCTGGAGCAATTGTGGCAAACAAACCTGATATTTCTATTTCTAACATGACATTTTATCCACCTGCGCCTCAAAAAATACTTTGTTTTTCTCCAAAACCTGGTTGACTGTGATTTTTTGAGTCCATTGCATACGATTTCCACCATACTTGGTTCGGATATGCCTGGATGAAACCAGAAACATCCGGTTGTGTTGTGGTTAACAGAAATCCCGATCTTGCTACAGCCTCTGTGTTTGTGTTTTCTGGATATTCTCTATGGACTTGACGGTTTTGAATACATTTGAGCAGGGAACATTATGTTTTGTGCTGGCAAACACTAATTGGTCCCACATGGAGAAACAAACTCTACACATGTGTGTGTTCTTGAGAGAAGCTAGAGCAACTGCAGCAAACAAACATGATATTTGTGGTTGTATCCATGATATTTTATCCCCTTGCCCAGGAAAAAGACTCGGCTTCCCTGCAAATGCTGCTTGACTGTGAATCTATAGGCTCCATTGCGTAGGAATTCCACAAAACTGTCTGGATATGACTGGATCAAACCAGAAATAGCCTCTTTGGTTATGGCTAACTCAATCCTTGACCTTGCTACACCCTCTGCCTTAGTGTTTTCTAGATATTATCAATGGACTTTACAGTTTAGAATGAATTTTAGCAGGGAACATTTGTTTTGTGCTGGCAAACGCTAATTGTTTCCACATGCAGAGAAAACCTCTACAGATTCGTGTTTTCTAGGGAGAAAGCTAGAGCAACTGTGGCAAACAAACATGATATTTATATTTGTAAACATGACATTTTACCCACTTGCCCAAGAAAATGAATTAGCTATTCTCCAAATCCAGTTTGACTGTGATTTTCTGAGTCCCTTGCATACGAATTCCACAACACTTGGTCCGCATATGACTGCATCATACCAGAAATATCCGGTGGTGTTGTGGCTAACTCAATTCCAGATCTTGCTACAGCCTCTGTGTGTGTTTGTGTTTTCTGGATATTCTCTGTGGACTTTATCGTTTCTCAATGTATGTTAGCATATAACATCTTGTTTCGTGCTGGCAAACACTAATTGGTTCCATATGCAAACAAAACCTCTACCCATTTGTGTTTTCTATAGAAAAAGCTAGAGCAAATGCTGAAAACATGATATTTAGGTTTGCAAACATGACATTGAATCCACTTTTCCAGGCTCCAGGCTCTGTGTTTGTGTTTCTGGGATATTATCCATGGACTTTAAGGTTTGGAATGAATTTGAGCAGGGGACATTTGGTTTTTTTATAGCAAATGATAATTGGTTCCACAGGAAGAATATACATCTACAGATTCGTGTTTTCTGGGAAAAAGCTGGAGCAACTGTGGGAAACAAACCTGATATTTCTATTTCTAACATGACATTTTATCCACGTGCCCCCCCCCCAAAACTACTTTGTTTTTCTCCAAAACCAGATTGACTGTGATTTTCTGAGACCATTGCATACGAATTCCACAAGACTTGGTCCTGATATGCCTGGATGAAACCAGAAACATCCGTTTGTGTTGTGGCTAACTGAAATCCAGATCTTGTTACAGCCTCTGTGTTTGTGTTTTCTGGATATTCTCTGTGGACTTGACAGTTTTGAATACATTTGAGCAGGGAACATTTTGTTTTGTGCTGGCAAATGCTAATTGGTTCCACATGCAGAGAAAACCTCTACACATTCGTGTTTTCTAGGGAGAAAGCTAGAGCAATTGTGGCAAACATACATGATATTTATATTTGTAAACATGACATTTTACCCACTTGCCCAAGAAAATGAATTAGCTATTCTCCAAATCCAGTTTGACTGTGATTTTCTGAGTCCCTTGCATATGAATTCCACAACACTTGGTCCGCATATGACTGCATCATACCAGAAATATCCGGTGGTACTGTGGCTAACTCAATTCCAGATCTTGCTACAGCCTCTGTGTGTGTTTGTGTTTTCTGGATATTCTCTGTGGACTTTATCGTTTTCCAATATATGTTAGCATATAACATCTTGTTTCGTGCTGGCAAACACTAATTGGTTCCATATGCAAACAAAACCTCTACCCATTTGTGTTTTCTATAGAAAAAGCTAGAGCAAATGCTGAAAACATGATATTTAGGTTTGCAAACATGACATTGAATCCACTTTTCCAGGCTCCAGACTCTGTGTTTGTGTTTCTGGGATATTATCCATGGACTTTAAGGTTTGGAATGAATTTGAGCAGGGGACATTTGGTTTTTTTATAGCAAATGATAATTGGTTCCACAGGAAGAATATACCTCTACATATTCATGTATTCTAGGAAAAAGCTAGACTAACTGTGGCAAACAAACCTGATATTTCTATTTCTAACATGACATTTTATCCACGTGCCCCCCCAAAACTACTTTGTTTTTCTCCAAAACTAGATTGACTGTGATTTTCTGAGACCATTGCATACGAATTCCACAAGACTTGGTCCTGATATGCCTGGATGAAACCAGAAACATCCGTTTGTGTTGTGGCTAACTGAAATCCAGATCTTGTTACAGCCTCTGTGTTTGTGTTTTCTGAATATTCTCTGTGGACTTGACAGTTTTGAATACATTTGAGCAGGGAACATTTTGTTTTGTGCTGGAAAACACTAACGGGTTCCACATGGAGACACAAACTCTACACATTCGTGTGTTCTTGGGAGAAGCTAGAGCAACTGCAGCAAACAAACATGATATTTGTGGTTGTATCCCTGATATTTTATCCACTTGCCCAGGAAAAAGACTCTGCTTCCCTGCAAATGCTGCTTGACTGTGATTCTATAGGCTCCATTGCGTAGGAATTCCACAAAACTTTGTCTGGATATGACTGGATCAAACCAGAAATAGCCTCTTGGGTTATGGCTAACTCAATCCCTGACCTTGCTACACCCACTGCATTAGTGTTTTCTAGATATTATCAATGGACTTTACGGTTTAGAATGAATTTTATCAGGGAACATTTTGTTTTGTGCTGGCAAATGCTAATTGGTTCCACATGCAGAGAAAACCTCTACACATTCGTGTTTTCTAGGGAGAAAGCTAGAGCAACTGTGGCAAACAAACATGATATTTATATTTGTAAACATATTTTACCCACTTCCCCAAGAAAATGAATTTGCTATTCTCCAAATCCAGTTTGACTGTGATTTTCTGAGTCCCTTGCATACGATTTCCACAACACTTGGTCCGATTATGACTGCATCATACCAGAAATATCCGGTGGTACTGTGGCTAACTCAATTCCAGATCTTGCTACAGCCTCTGTGTGTGTTTGTGTTTTCTGGATATTCTCTGTGGACTTTATCGTTTTCCAATATATGTTAGCATATAACATCTTGTTTCATGCTGGCAAACACTAATTGGTTCCATATGCAAACAAAACCTCTACCCATTCATGTTTTCTATGGAAAAAGCTAAAGCAAATGCTGCAAAAATGATATTTATGTCTGCAATCATGACATTGAATCCACTTTTCCAGGCTCCAGACCCTGTGTTTTTGTTTTTGGATATTATCAATGGACTTTAAGGTTTGGAATGAATTTTATAATGGGACATTTATTTTGTGCTGGCAAATGATAATTGGTTCCACAGGAAGAAAAAACCTCTGCATATTCGTGTTTTCTAGGAAAAAGCTAGAGCAACTGTGGAAAAGAAACCTGATATTTCTATTTCTTTTTTTTTGAGTTTTTTTTTAATTAAACTTTTATTTACTGAATATAAATTTCCAAAGTACAGCTTATGGGTTACAATGTCTTAACAATGCCAAAACTTCCCTCCCACCCACAACCCTCCCCTTTCCCTCTCCCTCTCCCCTTCCAATCACATCAAGATTCATTTTCAATTCTCTTTATATACAGAAGATCAGTTTAGTATATATTAGGTAAGGATTTCAACAGTGTGCCACCATATAGCAACACATATTGAAAAAAAAATACTGTTGGAGTACTAGTTATAGCATTAAATAAGAGTGTACAGCACATTAAAGACAGAGATCATACATAATATTTTTTTTTAAAAAATTAGTTTTCTATGCCATTTCCAATTTAACACCAGGGTTTTTTTTTTCATTTCCAATTATCTTTATATACAGAAGATCGATTCAGTATATAATTAGCAAAGATCACATCAGTTTGTACCCACGCAGAAACACAAAGTGTAAAAATACTGTTTCAGTACTAGTTATAGCATCACTGCACATTAGACAACATATTAAGGACAGATCCCACATGGGATGTAAGTACACAGTGAATCCTGTTGCTGACTTAACAATTTGACACTCCTGTTCATGGCGTCAGTAATCTGCCTAGGCTCTAGTCATGAGTTGCCAGGGCTATGGAAGCCTTTAGAGTTCGCTGACTTTGATCTTATTCCGATAGGGTCACAGTCAAAGTGGAAGTTCTCTCCTCGCTTCAGAGAAAGGTACTTCCTTCTTTGATGGCCCCGTTCTTTCCAATGGGTTCTCACTCACAGAGATCTTTCATTTAGGTCTTCTTTTTTTTTCTTTTCCATGGTGTCTTGGCTTTCATGCCTACAATACTCTCATGGGCTCTTCAGCCAGATCCGACTGCCTTAAGGGCTGATTCTGAGGCCAGAGTGTTGTTTAGGACATCTGCCATTCTATGAGTCTGCTGTGTATCCCATTTCCCATGTTGGACCTTTCTCTCCCTTTTTGATTCTAACAGTTAGTATTAGCAGACACTTGTCTTATTTGTGTGATCCCTTTGATTCTTAGACCTATCAGAGCCATCGGTTGTGAACTGAAATTAATCACTTGGACTAGTGCGATGGCATTGGTACATGCCACCTTGATGGGATTGTATTGGAATCACCTGGTACATTTCTAACTCCATCATTTGCGGCAAGTCAGATTGTGCATGTCCCAAATTGTACATCTCCTCCCTCTCTTTTTCCACTCTGAAATTTAACAGGGATCACTTTTCAGTTAAAATTTAAACACCTAAGAATAATTGTGTGTTAATTACAGAGTTCAACCACCAGTACTAGAACAACAACAACAACAAATACTAAAAAGGATAAAGTATTACATTGTACATCTAGAGCCAGGACAAGAGCTGATCAGGTCATAGTTTCTTATAGTGTCCATTTTACTTCCACAGGTTTCCCCTTTGGTGCTCAGTTGTCACTGATCAGGGAAAACAAATGATATTTGTCTCTTTGGGACTGGCTTAATTCACTCAGCATGATGTTTTCCAGATTCCTCCATCTTGGTGCAAATGACCGGGTTTCATTTTCTTACTGCTGTATAGTATTCTATGGAGTACATGTCCCATAGTTTCTTTATCCAGTCTACTGTTGATGGGCATTTGGGTTGGTTCCAGGTCTTAGCTATTGTGAATTGAGCTGCAATAAACATTAATGTGCAGATGGCTTTTTTATTTGCCAAATTAATTTCCTTTGGGTAAATTCCAAGGAGTGGGATGGCTGGGTTGTATGGTAGGGTTATGTTCAGGTTTCTGAGGAATCTCCAGACTGACTTCCATAGTGGCTTAACCAGTTTGCATTCCCACCAACAGTAGGTTCGTGTCCCTTTTTCCCCACAACCTCTCCAGCATCTGTTGTTGGTAGATTTCTGAATGTGAGCCATTCTCACCGGGGTGAGATGGAACCTCATTGTGGTTTTGATTTGCATTTCTCTGATGGCTAGTGATCTTGAACCTTTTTTCATGTGTCTGTTGGTCATTTGGATTTCCTCTTTGGAAAGATGTCTATTGAGGTCCTTGGCCCATCTCTTAAGTGGGTTGTTTGTTCTGTTGTTGTGGATTTTCTTGATTTCTTTGTAGATTCTGGTTATCAACCCTTTATTTGTAGTATAGTTTGCAAATATTTTTTTCCCATTCTGTCGGTCGCCTCTTCACTTTCCTGACTGTTTCTTTTGAAGTACAGAAACTTCTCAATTTGATGCAATCCCAAATGTTAATTTTGCTTTTGACTGCCTGTGCTCCTGGGGTCTTTTCCAGGAAATCTTTGCCTGTACCTATATCTTGCAGGGTTTCTCCAATGCTCTCTAATAATTTGATGGTTTCGGGTCGTAGATTTAAGTCTTTAATCCATGTTGAGTGAATTTTTGTGTTAAGTGAAAGGTATGGGTCTTGCTTCAAGCTTCTGCACGTGGAAATCCAATTTTCCCAGCACCATTTATTAAATAGGCTGTCCTTATTCCAGGGATTAGTTTTGAATCTTTGATCAAATATAAGTTGGCTGTAGATGTTTGGATTGATTTCTGGAGTTTCTATTCTGTTCCATGGGTATATCCTTCTGCTTCTTTACCAGTACCATGCTGTTTTGATAACAACTGCCCTGTAGTATATCCTGAAATCAGGGATTGTGATGCCTCCGGCTTTGTTTTTGTTGTACAAGATTGCTTTGGCTATCCGAGGTCTTCTGTGTCTCCATATGAATTTCAGCATCATTTTTTCCAGATCTGAGAAGAAGGTCTTTGATATCTTGATTGGTATTGCATTGAATGTATAAATTGCTTTTGGGAGAATAGACATTTTGATGATATTGATTCTTCCAATACATGAGCATGGAAGATTTCTCCATTTTTTGGTATCCTCTTCTATTTCTTTCTGTAAGGTTTTGTAGTTTTCATCGTAGAGATCATTAACATCCTTGGTTAAGTTTATTCCATGGTATTTGATTGTTTTTGTAGCTATTGTGAATGGGATTGATCTTAGAAGTTCTTCCTCAGCCGTGGCATTGCCTGTGTATACAAAGGCTCTTGATTTTTGTGCATTGATTTTATATACTGCTACTTTGCCAAACTCTTCGATGAGTTCCAGTAGTCTCTTAGTAGAGTTCTTTGGGTCCCCTAAATACAGAATCATATCATCTGCAAAGAGGGATAGTTTGAGTTCTTCCTTCCCAATTTGTATCCCTTTAATTTCTTTTTCTTGCCTCATAGCTCTGGCTAGAACTTCCAGAATTACATTGAATAGCAGTGGTGAGAATGGGCATCCCTGTCTGGTACCAGATCTCAGCGGAAATGCTTCCAACTTTTCCCCATTCAATAGGATGTTGGCCGTGGGTTTTTCATAGATTGCTTTGATTGTATTGAGGAATGTTCCTTCCATACCCAGTTTGCTTAGAGTCTTCATCATGAAAGGGTGTTGTATTTTATCAAATGCTTTCTCTGCATCTATTGAGAGAATCATATGGTTTTTCTTCTGCAGTCTGTTAATGTAGTGTATTACATTGATTGTTTTGCAAATGTTGAACCATCCCTACATACCAGGATAAATCCCACTTGGTCTGGGTGGATGATCTTTCTGATGTGTTGTTGCATTATGTTGGCCAGAATTTTATTGAGTATTTTTGCATCTATGTTCATCAGGGATATTGGTCTGTAATTCTCTTTCAATGCTGCATCTTTTTCCAGCTTAGGAATTAAGGTGATGCTGGCTTCATAGAAAGAATTTGGGAGGATTCCCTCTTTTTCGATTGTTTTGAATAGTTTGAGAAGAATTGGAGTTAGTTCTTCTCTAAATGTCTGGTAGAACTCAGCAGTGAATCCATCTGGTCCTGGGCTTTTCTTTGTTGGGAGGGCCTTTATTACTGTTTCAATTTCTGTGTCAGTTATGGGTCTGTTTAGGTTTTCTATGTCTTCCTGGCTCAATTTAGGTAGGTTGTATGTGTCCAAGAATCTGTCCATTTCTGATAGATTTCCCTGTTTGCTGGCATACAAGTCCTTGTAGTAATTTCTGATGATTCTTTTTATTTCTGTGGTGTCTGTTGTTACGTTTCCATTTTCATCTCTGATCCTATTGATTTGGGTCTTTTCTTTTTTTAGTGAGTTGGGCCAATGGGGTGTCAATTTTGTTTATTTTTTCAAAAAACCAGCTCCTCGTTTGGCTGATTTTTTGTAGTGTTTTTTTTTTGGATTTAATCCTGTTGATTTCTTCTCTGATTTTAATTATTTCTCTTCTCCTACTGGGTTTGGGTTTGGTTTGCTGCAGATTTTCTAGATCCTTGAGATGACTTGAAAGCTCATCTATTTGGTGCCTTTCCAATTTCTTGATGTAGGCACCTATTGATATAAACTTTCCTCTTAACACTGCTTTTGTTGTATCCTAGAGGTTCTGGTATGTTGTGCTGTTATCCTCATTTACTTCCAGAAAATTTTTGATTTCTCTTTTAATTTCTTCTATGAACCATTGTTCATTCAGGAGCATGTTGTTCAACCTCCATGTTTTTGCACGTGCTCTAGGGATTCCCGAGTTGCTAATTTCCAATTTCATTCCTTTGTGGTCTCAGAAGCTGCATGGTATGATTCTAATTCTTTTGAATTTGCTGAGACTTGCTTTATGGCCTAGTATGTGGTCAATCCTAGAGAAGGTTCCATGTACTGCTGAGAAGAATGTAAAGTCCTTAGATGTAGGATGAAATGTTCTGTAGATATCTGTTAGATCCATTTGGGCTATAGTGTCATTTAAGTCTACTGTCTCCTTGTTGATCTTCTGTCCTGATGATCTGTCTATCTCTGAGAGTGGAGTATTGAAGTCCCCCAGTACTATTGTATTGGGGTCTAAGTCTCCCTTTAAGTCCCTTAACAAGTCTTTTAAATAAGCTGGGGTGCCCTGTAATTAGGTGCATATACATTGATAATCGTTATATCTTCCTGTTGAATGGATCCCTTAATCATTAAATAGTGCCCCTCTTTGTCTCTCCTAACAGTTTTTGTGGTAAAGTTTATGTTGTCCGATATTAAGATGGCTACGCCCGCTCTTTTTTCATTTCTGTTGGCATGGTATATATTTTTCCAGCCTTTCACTTTCAGTCTGTATGCATCATTGTTGGAAAGATGAGTTTCTTGTAAGCAGCAAAAAGATGGGTTTTGTTCTTTAACCCAGTCAGCCAATCGGTGTCTTTTAACTGGACAGTTCAAGACATTAACATTCAATGTGACTATTGAGAAGGAGCAACTTTGCCCTGTCATTTGCCAAAGATTTTTTCTAATATATGGTTTGAGACTCCTGTGGTCTTTTGCTGTGAGGTTTCCTTCCTTTACCTTCTTTCATATTGGTTACCGTGTTTCTGTGTTTCTGTATGTAAGACATCTTTAAGCATCTTTTGCAGGGCTGGACGAGTGGCGACAAATTCTTTCAGTTTCTGTTTGCTGTGAAAGGTCTTTATTTCACCTTCATTCACAAATGAGAGCTTTGCAGGATATAATATTCTGGGCTGGCAGTTTTTCTCTCTTAGTACCTGGGCTATATCTCGCCATTCTCTCCTAGCTTGTAGGGTTTCTGATTAGAAGTCTGCTGTGAGTCTAATTGGAGATCCTCTGAGAGTAATCTGGCGTTTCTCTCTTGCACATTTTAGGATCTTTTCTTTGTGTTTCACTGTGGTGAGTTTGATTACGACATGTCGTGGTGAGGATCTCTTTTGATCATGTTTATTAGGGGTTCTATGAGCTTCCTGTACTAGGATGTCTCTGTCCTTCTCCAAACCTGGGAAATTTTCTGCTAGTATCTCACTAAAAAGGCCTTCTAATCCTTTCTCTCTATCCATGCCTTCAGGAACTCCTAGAACCCGAATGTTGGGTTTTTTAATAGTATCCTGTAGAATACTGACAGTATTTTTTAGATTTCTGATTTCTTCTTCTTTTCTTTGATTTGACTGTTTCCTTTCCTGTTCTCTGTCTTCTATGTCCGATATTCTCTCTTCTGCTTCACCCATTCTGTTTTTGAGGCTTTCTAATGCGTTTGTCATTTGATCTATTGAGTTCTTCATTTCATTGTTGTTTTTTGTCACTGTCACAGTTTCATGTTCTACTAGTTGTTTCATTTCATTTTGATTCCTCCTTAATATTTCATTTTCACGAGAGAGATTTTCTATCTTGTCCATTAAGGATTTCTGTAGTTCAAGAATTTGTTTTTGAGAACTTCTTAATGTTATCAATTTTTTGAGATCTGCTTCTTGCATTTCCTCTATCTCTTCACCTTCATAATCTTGCATTGGCGTGACTTGTTCATTTGGAGGCATCGTAGTGTCTTCCTTGCTCTTGTTACCTCGGCTTCTACATTTGTTGTTTGGCATGTTGGAGATAATTTATGTTGTTTTTTTTTTTTTGCTGTGGTGTTTTTTTTTCTCCTTATACTATATCTCTAAGTGGGCTGTCTGCTTTGATGGATCCTTAGGGGCTGTGATGGGTGTGGCCAGGGAATTCTGCTTGATTCTTAAGGTTTAAGGCTGTGCAAAAAGCGACTCTCCCAGATTGTTCACTCCCTTGCTCCTTACTGGATCGCTCTCTCTCTCTCTCTCTCTCTCTCTCTCTCTCTCTCTCTCTCTCTTTTTGACTCAGTGGGGAAGTAATCCCAAATGGCTGAGTGAAATTGAGGGTAGTTGAAATCTGGCCTCTGTGAGTATTCCTTTGATCTACCCCTGGGACCACACAAAGAGTTTATGCAGCCCTCAATGTGTTCTCAAGATTCACCAAATTCCAAAGTTACTGAGTTTGTGGCTGTGCTTCAGATATGTAAAATGGCTCCTGCTCTTTTTTTGCTCCATGAGTGACAAGAGAGGCCTCTGCTTTTCCCCCCCCAATGTCCTGGGTTTCTGCTGTCTTTGTCTTACCTGCCTCCTGTTCCCACACTGGCAAGATTCTGCAGCTCTTCTCCCGCGGTTGAGTTTCCACGCAGTGGCTCTCCCTGTGGGACCTCTGTGTCACACCCACTAGATCCGGAAGCATTTCCTCTGCAGTTTTTTTCTTGAGTCTTTTCCTGAGTCTACAATAATTCCACTTTTATGAAACTTTATTTTCACAAACTACAGCGCACGTCATCACTATCTGCCATCTTAGCTCTGCACTGATATTTCTATTTCTAAGATGACATTTTATCCACGTGGCCCCCAAAAACTACATTGTTTTTCTCCAAAACCAGATTGACTGTGATGTTCTGAGTTTATTGCATACGAATTCCAAGTACTTGGTCCGGATATGCCTGGATGAAACCAGAAACATCTGGCTGTGTTGTGGCTAATTGAAATCCAGATCTTGCTACAGCTTCTGTGTTTGTGTTTTCTGGATATTCTCTATGGACTTGACAGTTTTGAATACATTTGAGCAGGGAACATTTTGTTTTGTGCTGGCAAACACTAATTGATTCCACATGGAGACACAAACTCTACACATTCCTGTGTTCTAGGGAGAAGCTAGAGCAACTGCAGCAAACAAACATTACATTTGGGCTTGTATACATGATATTTTATCCACTTGCCCAGGAAAAAGACTCGGCTTTTCTGCAAAATCTGTTCGACTGTGTTTCTATAGGCTCCATTGCGTAGGAATTCCACAAAACTTTGTCTGGATATGACTGGATCAAACCAGAAATGGCCTCTTGGGTTATGGCTAACTCAATCCCTGACCTTGCTACTCACTCTGCATTTGTGTTTTCTAGATATTATCAATGGACTTTAAGGTTTAGAATGAATTTTAGCAGGGAACGTTTTGTTTTGTGCTGTCAAACGCTAGTTGGTTCCACATGCAGAGAAAACCTCTACACATTTGTGTTTCTAGGGAGAAACCTAGAGCAACTGTGGCAAACAAACATGATATTTATATTTGTAAACATGACATTTTACCCACTTGCCCAAGAAAATGAATTTGCTCTTCTCCAAAACCAGTTTGACTGTGATTTTCTGAGTCCCATGCATACGAATTCCACAACACTTGGTCCGGATATGACTGCATCATAGCAGAAATATCCGGTGGTGTTGTGGCTAACTCAATTCCAGATCTTGCTACAGCCTCTGTGTGTGTTTGTGTTTTCTGGATATTATCTGTTGATTTTATCGTTTTCCAAGGTATGTTAGCATATAACATCTTGTTTCGTGCTGGCAAACACTAATTGGTTCCATATGCAAACAAAACCTCTACCCATTCGTGTTTTCTATGGAAAAAGCTAGAGCAAATGCTGCAAACATGATATTTAGGTTTGCAAACATGACATTCAATCCACTTTTCCAGCCTCCAGACTCTGTGTTTGTGTTTCCTGGATATTATCAATGGACTTTAAGGTTTGGAATGAATTTGAGCAGGGGACATTTGGTTTTGTGCTAGAAAATGATAATTGGTTCCACAGGAAGAAAAACCTCTACATATTCGTGTTTTCTAGGAAAAAGCTAGAGCAACTATGGCAAATAAACCTGAAATTACTATTTCCAACATGACATATGATTGACGTGTCCCCCAAAAACTACTTTGTTTTTCTCCAAAACCAGATTGACTGTGATTTTCTGAGTCCATTGTATACAAATTCCACAATGCTTGGTCCGGATATGCCTGGCTGAAACCAGAATGTTTTTATCATGTTCCATGATAAAAAACATTCAAAATATAAAGTCCATCGATAACAAACAGAAAACACAAACACAGAGGCTGTAGCAATATCTGGGATGGAGTTTGGCTAAATGCAACTGGATATTTCAGGTTTCCTCCAGTCATGTCCGGACAAAGTTGTGTATAATTCATATGCAATGGACCGAGAAAATCACAGTAAAAACGGTTTTGGACATAAGCAAAGTATTTTCGTTAGGCAAGTGCATAAAATGCCATCCATACAAACAGAAATATCATGTTTGTTTGCCGCAGTTCCTCTAGCTTTCTTCCTAGAAACTATGAATGTGTAGAGCTGGTGTCTCCATGTGGAACCAATTAGTGTTTTCAAGCACAAAATTAAATGTACCCTGATAAAAAACATTCGTAACAATAAAGTCCGTCGATAATATCTGGAAAACACAAACACAGAGGCTGTAGCAATATGAGGGATGGAGTTAGCCAAAACACAACAGGATGTTTCTGGTTCCACCCAGTCATATCAGGACAAAGTGGTGTGGTATTCGTATGCATTGGACCGAGAATATCACAGTAAAAATGGTATTTGAGGAAAGCAAAGTCTTTTCATTAGGCAAGTGCATAAAATGTCATCTATACAGACATAAATATCATGTTTGTTTGCCGCAGTTCCTCTAGCTTTCTCCCTAGAAAATATGAATGTGTAGAGCTGGTGTCTCCATGTGGAACCAATTAGTGTTTCCAAGCACAAAATTAAATGTTCCTTGATTAAAAACATTCAAAACAATAAAGTCCATCAATAATATCTGGAAAACACCAACACAGAAGCTGTAGCAATATCTGAGAATGAGTTAGCCAAAACACAACCGGATATTTCTGGTTTCATCCAGCCATATCCGGACAAAGTGGTGTGGAATTCGTATGCAATGGACCAATGAAATCACAGTAAAAATGGTTCTGGAGAAAAGCAACGTCTTTTTGTTAGGCAATGCATAAAATGTCATATATACAAACAGAAATATCATGTTTGTTTACCGCAGTTCCTCTAGCAGTCTCCTAGAATGTATGAATGTGTAGAGCTGGTGTTCTCCATGTAGAACCAATTAGTGTTTCCAAGCACGAAATTAATGTTCCCTGAAAAAAAAATTCAAAACAATAAAGTCCATCGATAATATCCAGAAAACAAACACAGAGGCTGTCGCAATATTTGGGATTCAGTTAGGGAAAACACAAGCGGATATTTCTGGTTTCCTCCAGTCATATCCGGCCAAATTTTGTGGAATTCATATGAAATGGAACGAGAAAAACACAGTAAAAATTGTTTTGGACATAAGCAAAGTCCTTCCGTTAGACAAGTGCATAAAATGACATCTATACAAACAGAAATATCATGTTTGTTTGCCACATTTCCTCTAGATTTCTCCCAAGAAAATATGAATATATAGAATTGGTGTCTCCATGTGGAACCAATTAGCATTTCCAAGCAGAAAATTAAATGTTCCCTGACAAAAAAAACATTCAAAACCATAAAGTCCATCGATAATATCCGGAAAAAGCAAACACAGAGGCTGTAGCAATATCTGGCATTCAGTAAGCCAAAACACAAGCGGATATTTCTGGGTTCATGCATTCATATCCGGACAAAGTGGTGTGAAATTCGTATGCAATGGACCGGGAAAATCACAGTAAAAATGGTTTTGGACATCAGTAAAGACTTTTCATAAGGCAACTGCATAAAATGTCATGTATACAAACAGAAATCTCATGTTTGATTGCTGCAGTTCCTATAGCTTTCTGCCTATAAAACACGAATGTGTAGAGATGGTGTCTCCATGTGGAACCAATTAGTGTTTCCAAGCGCAAAATTAAATGTTCCCTGATAAAAAACATTCAAAACAAAAAAGTCCCTCGATAATGTTCGGAAAACACAAACACAGAGGCTGTAGAAATATCTGGGATTGAGATAGACAAAACACAACCGGATATTTCTGATTTCATCCAGTCATATCTGGACAAAGTTGTGTGGATTTCGTATGTAATGGACTTAGAAAATTGCAATAAAAATGGTATTGGAGAAAAGGAAAATCTTTTCGATAGGCAAGTGAATAAAATGTCATGTAAAGAAACAGAAATATGTTTCTTAGCCCCAGTTCTTCTAGCTTTCTCACTAGAAAATAAGAATGTGTACAGCTGGTGTCTCCATGGGGAACCAATTAGTGTTTCCAAGCACAAAATTAAATGTTCCCTGAAAAAAACATTCAAAATAATAAAGCCCATCGATAATATCCAGAAAAAAAACACAGAGGCTGTGGCAATATCTGGGATTGAGTTAGCCAAAACACAACCGGATATTTCTGGTTTCATCCAGTCATATGCGGAAAAAGTACTGTGGAATTCGTATGCAATGGACCGAGAAAATTACAGTAAAAATGGTTTTGGCGAAAAGGAAAGTCTTTACGTTAGGGAAGTGCATCAAATGTCATCTGTCCAAACAGAAATATCATGTATGTTTGCAGCAGTTCCTCTAGCTTTCTCCCTAGAAAATATGAATGTGTAGAGCTGGTGTCTCCATGTGGAACCAATTAGTGTTTCCAAGCACAAAATTAAATGTTCCCTGAGAAAAAACATTCAAAACAATAAATCCATCGATAATATCTGGAAAATGCCAACACAGAGGCTGTAGCAATATCTGGGATTGAGTTAGCCAAAACACAACCGGATATTTCTGGTTTCCTTCAGTCATATCTGGACAATGTTTTGTGGAATTCGTACGCTATGGAAAGAGAAAATCACAGTAAAAATGGTTTTGGACATAAGCAAAGTCTTTTCATAAGGCAACTGCATAAAATGTCATGTATACAAACAGAAATCTCATGTTTGTTTGCTGCAGTTCCTCTAGCTTTCTCCCTAGAAAATATGAATGTGTAGAGCTGGTTTCTCCATGTGGAAAAAATTAGTGTCCCAAGCGGAAAATTAAATGTTCCCTGATAAGAAAACTTTCAAAACAATAAAGTCCGTCGATAATATTTGAAAAAAAAAAAAAACACAGAGGCTGTAGCAATATCTGGCATTGAGTTAGCCAAAACACAAGCGTATATGTTCTGGTACATGCAGTCATATCCGGACAAAGTGGTGTGAAATTCGTATGCAATGGACCGAGAAAATCAGAGTAAAAATGGTTTTGGAGAAAAGCAATGTCTTTTCGTTAGGCAATACATAAAATGTCACATATACAAACAGAAATATCATGTGTGTTTGCCGCAGTTCCTCTAGCTTTCTCCCTAGAAAGTATGAATGTGTAGAGCTGGTGTCTCCATGTGGAACCAATTAGTGTTTCCAAGCACAAAATTAAATGTTCCCTGAAAAAAAAATTCAAAACAATAAAGTCCATCGATAATATGCAGAAAAAAACACAGAGGCTGTTGCAATATCTGGGATAGAGTTAGCCAAAACACCAGCAGATATTTCTGGTTTCCTCCAGTCATAACCGGAAAAAGTAATGCAATGGACCGAGAAAATTACAGTAAAAATGGTTTTGCCGAAAAGGAAAGTCTTTACGTTAGGAAAGTGCATAAAATGTCATCTATCCAAACAGAAATATCATGTTTGTTTGCCGCAGTTCCTCTAGCTTTCTCCCTAGAAAATACGAATGTGTAGAGCTGGTGTCTCCATGTGGAAACAATTAGTGTTTCCAAGCACGAAATTAATGTTCCCTGATAAAATACATTCAAACTATAAAGTCTGTCGATTATATTTGGAAAACACAAACACAGAATCTGTAGCAATATCTGGGAATGAGTTAGCCAAAACACAACCGGATATTTCTGGTTTCATCCAGCATATCCGGACAAAGTGGTGTTGAATTCGTATGAAATTGACTGAGAAAATCACAGTAAAAATGGTTTTGGAGAAAAGCAACGTCTTTTTTTAGGCAATGCGTAAAATGTCATCTGTACAAACAGAAATATCATGTTTCTTTTCCACAGTTCCTCTAGCTTTCTCCCTGGAAAATAAGAATGTGTAGAGCTGGTGTCTCCATGGGAAACAAATTAGTGTTTCCAATCACAAAATTGAATGTTTCCTTAAAAAAACATTCAAAACAATAAAGTCCGTCGATAATATCCAGAAAACAAACACAGAGGATGTAGCAATATCTGTGATTGAGTTTGCCAAAACACAACAGGATATTTCTGGTTTCATCCAGTCATAGCCGGACAAAGTTTTTTGGAATTCGTATGCTTTAGACTGAGAAAATCACAGTAAAAATGGTATTGGAGAAAAGGAAAATCTATTCGTTAGGCAAGAGCATAAAATGTCATGTATACAAACAGAAATATGTTTCTTTGCCCCAGTTCCTCTAGCTTTCTCCCTAGAAAATACGAATGTTTAGACCTGGTGTTTCCATGTGGAACCAATTAGTGTTTCCAAGCAGAAAATTAAATGTTCCCTGAAAAAAAAATTCAAAAAACAATGTCTGTCGATAATATCTGGGAAACACAAACACAGAGGCTGTGGCAATATCTGGGATTGAGTAAGCCAAAACACACGCGGATATTTCTGGTTTCC
Source organism: Lepus europaeus (assembly GCF_033115175.1). Classification (NCBI taxonomy): domain Eukaryota; kingdom Metazoa; phylum Chordata; class Mammalia; order Lagomorpha; family Leporidae; genus Lepus; species Lepus europaeus. The sequence goes on from NC_084830.1 coordinate 102,296,888, forward strand.
TCCAGTCATATCTGGACAAAGTTTTGTGGAATTCGTATGAAATGGAAAGAGAAAATCACAGTAAAAATGGTTTTGGAGAAAAGCAACGTCTTTTCGTTAGGCAATGCATAAAATGTCACATATACAAACAGAAATATCATGTTTGTTTGCCTCAGTTCCTATAGCTTTCTCCCTAGAAAATAAGAGTGTGTAGAGCTGGTGTCTCCATGTGGAATCAATTAGTGTTTCCAAGCACATAATTAAATGTTCCCTGAAAAAAAATTCAAAACAATAAAGTCCATCGATAATATGCAGAAAAAAAACACAGAGGCTGTGCAAATATCTGGGATTGAGTTCGCCAAAACACAAGCGGATATTTCTGGTTTCCTTCAGTCATATCTGGACAAAGTTTTGTGGAATTCGTATGAAATGGAAAGAGAAAATCACAGTAAAAATGGTTTTGGACATAAGCATAGACTTTTCATTAGGCAAGTGCATAAAATGTCATCTATACAAACAGAAAAATCCTGTTTGTTTGCCGCAGTTCCTCTAGCATTCTCCCTAGAAAATACGAATGTGTAGAGCTGGTGTCTCCATGTGGAAGCAATTAGGGATCCCAAGCACAAAATTAAATATTCCTTGATTAAAAACATTCAAAATAATAAAGTCAGTCAATAATATCTGGAAAACACAAACACAGAATCTGTAGCAATATCTGGGAATGAGTTAGCCAAACACAACCGGATATTTCTGGTTTCATCCAGCCATATCCGGACAAAGTTGTGTGGAATTCATATGCAACGCACAAAGAAAATCACAGAAAAAATGATTTTGGAGAAAAGCAACGTCTTTTCGTTAGGCAATGCATAAAATGTCACAGATACAAACAGAAATATCATGTTTGTTTACCGCAGTTCCTCCAGCATTCTCCTAGAAAGTATGAATGTGTAGAGCTGGTGTCTCCATGTGGAATCAATTAGTGTTTCCAAGCACAAAATTAAAGGTTCCCTGAAAAAAAAACATTCAAAAAACAAAGTCTGTCGATAATATCCAGGAAGCACAAACACAGAGGATGTGGCAATATCTGGCATTGAGTTAGCCAAAACACAAGCGGATATTTCTGGTATCCTCCAGTCATATCTGGACAAAGTTTTGTGGAATTCGTATGAAATGGAACGAGAAAATCACAGTAAAAATGGTTTTGGACATAAGCAAAGTCCTTCCGTTAGACAAGTGCATAAAATGACATCTATACAAACAGAAATATCATGTTTGTTTGCCACATTTCCTCTAGATTTCTCCCAAGAAAATATGAATATGTAGAATTGGTGTCTCCATGTGGAACCAATTAGCATTTCCAACCATAAAATTAAATGTTCCCTGATAAAAAAACATTCAAAACCATAAAGTCCATCGATAATATCCTGAAATAGCAAACACAGAGCCTGTAGCAATATCTGGCATTGAGTTAGCGGAAACACAACCGGATATTTCTGGTTTCCTTCAGTCATATCTGGACAATGTTTTGTAGAATTCGTATGCAATGGATGGGGAAAATCACAGTAAAAATGGTTTTGGAGAAAAGCAGAGTCTTTTCGTTAGGCAATGCATAAAATTTCACATATACAAACAGAAATATCATGTTTGTTTGCCGCAGTTCCTATAGCTTTCTCCCTAGAAAATACGAATGTGTAGAGCTGGTGTCTCCATGTGGAAACAATTAGTGTTTCCAAGCGCAAAATTAAATGTTCCCTGATAAAAAACATTCAAAACAATAAAGTCCTTCGATAATATTCGGAAAACACAAACACAGAGGATGTAGAAATATCTGGAATTGAGTTAGACAAAAAACAACCCGATATTTCTGATTTCATCCAGTCATATCCGGACAAGGCTTTTTGGAATTCGTAAGCTTTAGACTGAGAAAATCACAGTAAAAATGGTATTGGAGAAAAGGAAAATCTTTTCGTTAGGCAAGAGCATAAAATGTCACATATACAAACAAAAATATGTTTCTGTGCCGCAGTTCCTCTAGCTTTCTCCCTAGAAAATATGAATGTGTAGACCTGGTGTCTCCATGTGGAACCAATTAGTGTTTCCAAGCACAAAATTAAAGGTTCCCTGAAAAAAAAAACATTCAAAAAACCAAGTCTGTCGATAATATCCGGGAAACACAAACACAGAGGATGTGGCAATATCTGGCATTGAGTTAGCCAAAACACAAGCGGATATTTCTGGTTTCCTCCAGTCATATCTGGACAAAGTTTTGTGGAATTCGTATGAAATGGAAAGAGAAAATCACGGTAACAATGTTTTTGCTAAAAGGAAAGTCTTTACGATAGGCAAGTGCATAAAATGTCATCTATCCAAACAGAAATATCATGTTTGTTTGATGCAGTTCCTCCAGCTTTCTCCCTAGAAAATACGAATGTGTAGAGCTGGTGTCTCCATGTGGAAGCAATTATTGTTTCCAAGCACAAAATTATATGTTCCCTGATAAAAAACATTCAAACAATAAAGTCCGTCGATAATATTCGGAAAACACAAACACAGAGGCTGTAGCAATATCTCAATTCAGTTAGCCAAAACACAACCTGATATTTCTGGTTTCATGCAGTTTCATCCGGAAAAAGTTGTGTGGAATTCGTATACAATGGACTGAGTAAGTCACAGTAAAAATGGTTTTGGAGAAAAGCAACGTCTTTTCGTTAGGCAATGCATAAAATGTCACATATACAAACAGAAATATCATGTTTGTTTGCCACAGTTCCTCTAGCTTTCTCCCTAGAAAATAAGAATGTGTAGAGCTGGTGTCTCCATGGGGAAACAATTAGTGTTTCCAAACACAAAATTGAATGTTCCCTGAAAAAAACATTCAAAACAATAAAGTCCATCGATAATATCCAGAAAACAAACACAGAGGCTGTAGCAATAAATGTGATTGAGTTTGCCAAAACACAACGCGATATTTCTGGTTTCATCCAGTCATATCCGGACAAAGCTTTTTGGAATTCGTTTGCTTTAGACTGAGAAAATCACAGTAAAAATGGTATTGGAGAAAAGGAAAATCTTTTCGTTAGGCAAGAGCATAAAATGTCATGTATACAAACAGAAATATGTTTCTTTGCCGCAGTTCCTCTAGCTTTCTCCCTAGAAAATACGAATGTGTAGACCTGGTGTTTCCATGTGGAACCAATTAGTGTTTCCAAGCAGAAAATTAAATGTTCCCTGAAAAAAAAATTCAAAAAACAATGTCTGTCGATAATATCTGGGAAACACAAACACAGAGGCTGTGGCAATATCTGGGATTGAGTAAGCCAAAACACACGCGGATATTTCTGGTTTCCTCCAGTCATATCTGGACAAAGTTTTGTGGAATTCGTATGAAATGGAAAGAGAAAATCACAGTAAAAATGGTTTTGGAGAAAAGCAACGTCTTTTCGTTAGGCAATGCATAAAATGTCACATATACAAACAGAAATATCATGTTTGTTTGCCTCAGTTCCTATAGCTTTCTCCCTAGAAAATAAGAGTGTGTAGAGCTGGTGTCTCCATGTGGAATCAATTAGTGTTTCCAAGCACATAATTAAATGTTCCCTGAAAAAAAATTCAAAACAATAAAGTCCATCGATAATATGCAGAAAAAAAACACAGAGGCTGTGCAAATATCTGGGATTGAGTTCGCCAAAACACAAGCGGATATTTCTGGTTTCCTTCAGTCATATCTGGACAAAGTTTTGTGGAATTCGTATGAAATGGAAAGAGAAAATCACAGTAAAAATGGTTTTGGACATAAGCATAGACTTTTCATTAGGCAAGTGCATAAAATGTCATCTATACAAACAGAAAAATCCTGTTTGTTTGCCGCAGTTCCTCTAGCATTCTCCCTAGAAAATACGAATGTGTAGAGCTGGTGTCTCCATGTGGAAGCAATTAGGGATCCCAAGCACAAAATTAAATATTCCTTGATTAAAAACATTCAAAATAATAAAGTCAGTCAATAATATCTGGAAAACACAAACACAGAATCTGTAGCAATATCTGGGAATGAGTTAGCCAAACACAACCGGATATTTCTGGTTTCATCCAGCCATATCCGGACAAAGTTGTGTGGAATTCATATGCAACGCACAAAGAAAATCACAGAAAAAATGATTTTGGAGAAAAGCAACGTCTTTTCGTTAGGCAATGCATAAAATGTCACAGATACAAACAGAAATATCATGTTTGTTTACCGCAGTTCCTCCAGCATTCTCCTAGAAAGTATGAATGTGTAGAGCTGGTGTCTCCATGTGGAATCAATTAGTGTTTCCAAGCACAAAATTAAAGGTTCCCTGAAAAAAAAACATTCAAAAAACAAAGTCTGTCGATAATATCCAGGAAGCACAAACACAGAGGATGTGGCAATATCTGGCATTGAGTTAGCCAAAACACAAGCGGATATTTCTGGTATCCTCCAGTCATATCTGGACAAAGTTTTGTGGAATTCGTATGAAATGGAACGAGAAAATCACAGTAAAAATGGTTTTGGACATAAGCAAAGTCCTTCCGTTAGACAAGTGCATAAAATGACATCTATACAAACAGAAATATCATGTTTGTTTGCCACATTTCCTCTAGATTTCTCCCAAGAAAATATGAATATGTAGAATTGGTGTCTCCATGTGGAACCAATTAGCATTTCCAACCATAAAATTAAATGTTCCCTGATAAAAAAACATTCAAAACCATAAAGTCCATCGATAATATCCTGAAATAGCAAACACAGAGCCTGTAGCAATATCTGGCATTGAGTTAGCGGAAACACAACCGGATATTTCTGGTTTCCTTCAGTCATATCTGGACAATGTTTTGTAGAATTCGTATGCAATGGATGGGGAAAATCACAGTAAAAATGGTTTTGGAGAAAAGCAGAGTCTTTTCGTTAGGCAATGCATAAAATTTCACATATACAAACAGAAATATCATGTTTGTTTGCCGCAGTTCCTATAGCTTTCTCCCTAGAAAATACGAATGTGTAGAGCTGGTGTCTCCATGTGGAAACAATTAGTGTTTCCAAGCGCAAAATTAAATGTTCCCTGATAAAAAACATTCAAAACAATAAAGTCCTTCGATAATATTCGGAAAACACAAACACAGAGGATGTAGAAATATCTGGAATTGAGTTAGACAAAAAACAACCCGATATTTCTGATTTCATCCAGTCATATCCGGACAAGGCTTTTTGGAATTCGTAAGCTTTAGACTGAGAAAATCACAGTAAAAATGGTATTGGAGAAAAGGAAAATCTTTTCGTTAGGCAAGAGCATAAAATGTCACATATACAAACAAAAATATGTTTCTGTGCCGCAGTTCCTCTAGCTTTCTCCCTAGAAAATATGAATGTGTAGACCTGGTGTCTCCATGTGGAACCAATTAGTGTTTCCAAGCACAAAATTAAAGGTTCCCTGAAAAAAAAACATTCAAAAAACCAAGTCTGTCGATAATATCTGGGAAACACAAACACAGAGGATGTGGCAATATCTGGCATTGAGTTAGCCAAAACACAAGGGGATATTTCTGGTTTCCTCCAGTCATATCTGGACAAAGTTTTGTGGAATTCGTATGAAATGGAAAGAGAAAATCACGGTAACAATGTTTTTGCTAAAAGGAAAGTCTTTACGATAGGCAAGTGCATAAAATGTCATCTATCCAAACAGAAATATCATGTTTGTTTGATGCAGTTCCTCCAGCTTTCTCCCTAGAAAATACGAATGTGTAGAGCTGGTGTCTCCATGTGGAAGCAATTATTGTTTCCAAGCACAAAATTATATGTTCCCTGATAAAAAACATTCAAACAATAAAGTCCGTCGATAATATTCGGAAAACACAAACACAGAGGCTGTAGCAATATCTCAATTCAGTTAGCCAAAACACAACCTGATATTTCTGGTTTCATGCAGTTTCATCCGGAAAAAGTTGTGTGGAATTCGTATACAATGGACTGAGTAAGTCACAGTAAAAATGGTTTTGGAGAAAAGCAACGTCTTTTCGTTAGGCAATGCATAAAATGTCACATATACAAACAGAAATATCATGTTTGTTTGCCACAGTTCCTCTAGCTTTCTCCCTAGAAAATAAGAATGTGTAGAGCTGGTGTCTCCATGGGGAAACAATTAGTGTTTCCAAACACAAAATTGAATGTTCCCTGAAAAAAACATTCAAAACAATAAAGTCCATCGATAATATCCAGAAAACAAACACAGAGGCTGTAGCAATATCTGTGATTGAGTTTGCCAAAACACAACGCGATATTTCTGGTTTCATCCAGTCATATCCGGACAAAGCTTTTTGGAATTCGTTTGCTTTAGACTGAGAAAATCACAGTAAAAATGGTATTGGAGAAAAGGAAAATCTTTTCGTTAGGCAAGAGCATAAAATGTCATGTATACAAACAGAAATATGTTTCTTTGCCGCAGTTCCTCTAGCTTTCTCCCTAGAAAATACGATTGTGTAGACCTGGTGTCTCCATGTGGAACCAATTAGTGTTTCCAAGCAGAAAATTAAATGTTCCCTGATAAAAAACATTCAAAAAACAAAGTCTGTCGATAATATCCGGGAAACACAAACACAGAGGCTGCAGCAATATCTGGGATTGAGTTAGCCAAAACACAAGCAGATATTTCTGGTTTCCTCAGTCATAACTGGAAAAAGTTATGTGGAATTCGTATGAAATGGAACGAGAAAATCACAATAAAAATGGTTTTGGACATAAGCAAAGCCCTTTCGCTAGGCAAGTGCATAAAATGTCATCTATACAAACAGAAAAATCCTGTTTGTTTGCCGCAGTTCCTCTAGCATTCTCCCTAGAAAATAGGAATGTGTAGAACTTTTGTCTCCATGTGGAAGCAATTAGGGATCCCAAGCACAAAATTAAATGTTCCTTGATTAAAAACATTCAAAATAATAAAATCAGTCATAATATCCGGAAAACACAAACACAGAAGCTGTAGAAATATCTGCGAATTAGTTAGCCAAAACACAACCGGATATTTCTGGTTTCATCCAGCCATATCCGGACAAAGTTGTGTGGAATTCGTATGCAACACACAAAGAAAATCACAATAAAAATTGTTTTGGTGAAAAGAAACGTCTTTTCTTTACGCAATGCATAAATGTCATATATACAAACAGAAATATCATGTTTGTTTGGGGCAGTTCCTCTAGCAATCTACTTAGAAAATATGAATGTGTAGAGCTGGTGACTCCATGTGGAACCAATTAGTGTTTCCAAGCACAAAATTAATGTTTTCTGAAAAAAACATTCAAAACAATAAAGTCCATTGATAATATCCAGAAAAAATACACAGACGCTGTAGCAATATATGGGATTGAGTTAGGAAAAACACAAGCGGATATTTCTGCTTTCCTCCAGTAATATCCAGGCAAAGTTTTGTGGAATTTGTATGAAATAGAACGAGAAAATCAGAGGAAAAATGGTTCTGGAGAAAAGCAAAGTCCTTTCGTTAGGCAATGCATAAAATGTCACATATACAAACAGAAATATCATGTTTGTTTGCCGCAGTTCCTCTAGCTTTCTCCCTAGAAAATATGAATGTGTAGGGTTGGTGTCTCCATCTGGAACCAATTAGAATTTCGAAGAAGAAAATTAAATGTTCCCTGATAAAAAACATTCAAAACAATAAAGTCCGTTGATAATATCCAGAAAACACAAACACAGAGGCTGTTGCAAAATCTGGGAATCAGTTAGCCAAACACATCCAGATATCTCCGGTTTCATCCAGTCATATCCGGACAAAGTTTTGTGGCATTCGTATACAATGGACCAAGAAAATCACAGCAAAAATGGTTATGGAGAAAAGCAAAATCTTTTTGTTAGGCAAGTGCATAAAATGTCATCTATAGAAAAAGATATATCATGTTTGTTTGCCGCACTACCTCTAGCTTTCTCCCTAGAAAATACGAATGTGTAGAGCTGGTGTCTACATATGGAACCAACTCGTGTTTCCAAGCACAAAATTAAATGTTCCTTGAAAAGACACATTCAAAACAATAAAGTCCATCGATAATATCCGGAAAACACAAACACAGAGGCTGCGGCAATATCTGGGGTTGAGTTAGCCAAAACACAACTGGATATTTATGGTTCTATCTAGTCATATCCGGACAAAGATTTGTGGAATTCGTAATCAATGGACTGAGAACATCACAGCAAAAATTCTTTTGGAGAAAAGAAAGTCTTTTCATTAGGCAAGTGCATAAAATGTCATCTATACAAACAGAAATGTCATGTTTGTTTGCCGCAGTTCCTCTAGCTTTCTTCCTAGAAAACACGAATGTGTAGAGCTGTGTCTCCATGTGGAACCAATTAGCCTTTCCAAGCACAACACTAAATATTCCCTGATAAAAAATCATTCAAAACAATAAAGTCCGTCAATAATATCCAGAAAACACAAACACAGAGCTATAGCTATATCTGGGATTGAGTTAGCCAAAACACAACTGCATATTTCTGGCTTTCTACAATCATATCTGGACAAAGTTGTGTGGAATTCGTATGCAATGGACCGAGAAAATCACAGTAAAAATTCTTTTGAAAAAGCAAAATCTTTCGTTAGGCTAGTGCATAAAATGTCATGTAAACAAACAGAAATATCATGTTTGTTTGCCGCAGTTCTTCTAGCTTTTTCCCTGGAAAATATGATGTGTAAAATGGTGTCTGCATGTGGTACCAGTTAGTGTTTCCAAGCACAAAATTAAGTGTTCCCTGATAAAAAAACATACCAAACAATAAAGTCCATCGATAATATTCAGAAAATACAAACACAGAGGCTGTAGCAATATCTGGGATGAGTTAGCCAAAACACAACCGGACATTTCTGGTTCTATCCAGTCATATCCGGACAAAGTGATTTGGAAATAGTATGCAATGAACCGAGAAAATCACATTAAAAATTCTTTTGGAGAAAAGCAAAGTCTTTTCGTTAGGCAAGTGCGTAAAATGTCATCTAAACAAACAGAAATATCATGTTTGTTTGCTGCAGTTCCTCTAGCTTTTTCATAGAATACACGAATGTGTGGAGCTGGTGTCTCCATGTGGAACCAATTAGCATTTCCAAGCACAAAATGAAATGTTCCCTGATAAAACATTCAAAACAATAAAGTCCGTCAACAATATCCGGAAAACACAAACATAGAGGCTGTAGCAACATCTGGGATTGAGTTATCCAAAACACAACCGGAGATTTCTGGTTCCATCCAGTCATATCCGGACAAAATGGTGTTGCATTTGTACGCAATGGACCGAGATAATCACAGTAAAAATTCTTTTGGAGAAAAGCAAAATGTTTTCGTTACGCAAGCGCATAAAATGTCATGTATACAAACAGAAATATCATGTTTGTTTGCTGCAATTCCTCTAGCTTTCTCTCTTTAAAATACGAATGTGTAGAGCTGATGTCCCCATGTGCAACCAATTAGAGTTCCCAAGCACAAAATTAAATGTTCCCTGATAAAAAACATTCAAAACAATAAAGTCCATTGATAATATCCAGAAAACACAATCACAGAGGTTGCAGCAATATCTGGGATTGAGTTAGGCAAAACACAAGCGGATATTTCTGGTTTCAGCCAGTCATATCCGGAAAATGTGGTGTGAAATTCAGATGCAATGTACCGAGAAAATCACAGTAAAAAATCTTTTGGAGAAAAGCAAAGTCTTTTCGTTAGGCAAGTGCATAAAATGTCATCTATGAAAGAGAAATATCATGTTTGTTTGCCGCAGTTCCTATAGCTTTCTCCCTAGAAAATACGAATGTGTAGGGCTGCTGTCTCCATGTGGAACCAATTAGTGTTTCCTAACACACAATAAATGTTGCCTGATAAAAAACATTCAAAACAATAAAGTCCGTCTATAATATCCGGAAAACACAAACACAGAGGCTGTTGCAATATCTGGGAATGAGTTAGCCAAACACATCCAGATATCTCCGGTTTCATCCAGTCATATCCGGACAAAGTTTTGTGGCATTTGTATACAATGGACCAAGAAAATCACAGCAAAAATGGTTATGGAGAAAAGCAAAATCTTTTTGTTAGGCAAGTGCATAAAATGTCATCTATAGAAACAGATATATCATGTTTGTTTGCCGCACTACCTCTAGCTTTCTCCCTAGAATATACGAATGTGTAGAGCTGGCGTCTACATGTGGAACCAACTCGTGTTTCCAAGCACAAAATTAAATGTTCCTTGAAAAGACACATTCAAAACAATAAAGTCCATCAATAATATCCGGAAAACACAAACACAGAGGCGGCGGCAATATCTGGGGTTGAGTTAGCAAAAACACAACTGGATATTTATGGTTCTATCTGGTCATATACGGACAAAGTTTTGTGGAATTCATAATCAATGGACTGAGAACATCACAGCAAAAATTCTTTTGGAGAAAAGAGTCTTTTCATTAGGCAAGTGCATAAAATGTCATCTATGAAAGAGAAATATCATGTTTGTTTGCCGCAGTTCCTCTAGCTTTCTCCCTTGAAAATAAGAATGTGTAGGGCTGCTGTCTCCATGTGGAACCAATTAGTGTTTCCTAACACACAATAAATGTTCCCTGATAAAAAACATTCAAAACGATAGAGTCCGTCTATAATATCCGGAAAACACAAACACAGAGGCTGTCGCAATATCTGGGAATGAGTTAGGCAAACACGTCCAGATATCTCCGGTTTCATCCAGTCATATCCGGACAAAGTTTTGTGGCATTGGTATGCAATGGACCAAGAAAATCACAGCAAAATGTTTATGGAGAAAAGCAAAATCTTTTTGTTAGGCAAGTGCATAAAAAGATATGTATACCAACAGAAATATCATGTTTGTTTGCCGCAGTTACTCTAGCTTTCTCCCTAGAAAATACGAATATGTAGGGCTGCTGTCTCCATGTGGAACCAATTAGTGTTCCAAGCCCAAAATTAAATGTTCCTTGAAAAGACACATTCAAAACAATAGAGTCCATCGATAATATCTGGAAAACACAAACACAGAGGCTGCGGCAATATCTGGGGTTGAGTTAGCGAAAACACAACTGGATATTTCTGGTTCCATCTAGTCATATCCGGACAAAGTTTTGTGGAATTCGTAATCAATGGACTGAGAACATCACAGCAAAAATTCTTTTGGAGAAAAGCAAAGTCTTTTCAATAGGCAAGTGCATAAAATGTCATCTATACAAACAGAAATGTCATGTTTGTTTGCCGCAGTTCCTCTAGCTTTCTTCCTAGAAAACACGAATGTGTAGCGCTGGTGTCTCCATGTGGAACCATTAGCATTTGCAAGCACAACATTAAATATTCCCTGATAAAAAAAAATCATTCAAAACAATAAAGTCCGTCAATAATATCCAGAAAACACAAACACAGAGCTATAGCTATATCTGGGATTGAGTTAGCCAAAACACAACTGGATATTTATGAATTAATCCACTCATATCCGGACAAAGTTGTGTGGAATTCATATGCAATGGACCGAGAAAATCACAGTAAAAATTCTTTTGAAAAAGCAAAATCTTTCGTTAGGCTAGTGCATAAAATGTCATGTAAACAAACAGAAATATCATCTTTGTTTGCCGCAGTTCTACTAGCTTTTTCCCTGGAAAATATGATGTGTAAAGATGGTGTCTGCATGTGGTACCAGTTAGTGTTTCGAAGCACAAAATTAAATGTTCCCTGATAAAAAACATTCAAAACAATAAAGTTCATCGATAATATCCAGAAAATACAAACACAGAGGCTGTAGCAATATCTGGGATTGAGTTAGCCAAAACACAACCGGATATTTCTGGTTCCATCCAGTCATATCCGGACAAAGTGATTTGGAAATAGTATGCAACAAACCGAGAAAATCACATTAAAAATTCTTTTGGAGAAAAGCAAAGTCTTTTCGTTAGGCAAGTGCGTAAAATGTCATCTAAACAAACAGAAATATCATGTTTGTTTGCCGCAGTTCCTCTAGCTTTTTCGTAGAATACACGAATGTGTTGAGCTGGTGTCTCCATGTGGAACCAATTAGCATTTCCAAGCACAAAATGAAATGTTCCCTGATAAAACATTCAAAAGAATAAAGTCCGTCAACAATATCGCAAAACACAAACACATTGGCTGTAGCAACATCTGGGATTGAGTTATCCAAAACACAACCGGAGATTTCTGCTTTCATCCAGTCATATCCGGACAAAATGGTGTTGCATTTGTACGCAATGGACCAAGATAATCACAGTAAAAATTCTTTTGGAGAAAAGCAAAATCTTTTCGTTAGGCAAGTGCATAAAATGTCATGTATACAAACAGAAATATCATGTTGGTTTGCTGCAATTCCTCTAGCTTTCTCCCTTTAAAATACGAATGTGTAGAGCTGGTGTCCCCATGTGCAACCAATTAGTGTTCCCAAGCACAAAATTAAATGTTCCCTGATAAAAAACATTCAAAACAATAAAGTCCATCGATAGTATCCAGAAAACACAATCACAGAGGTTGCAGCAATATCTGGGATTGAGTTAGGCAAAACACAACCGGATATTTCTGGTTTCAGCCAGTCATATCCGGAAAAAGTGGTGTGAAATGCGTATGCAATGTACCGAGAAAATCACAGTAAAAATGTTTATGGAGAAAAGCAAAATCTTTTTGATAGGCAAGTGCATAAAAAGATGTGTATACCAACAGATATATCATGTTTGTTTGCCGCAGTTCCTCTAGCTTTCTCCCTAGAAAATAAGAATGTGTAGGGCTGCTGTCTCCATGTGGAACCAATTAGTGTTTCCTAACACACAATAAATGTTCCCTGATAAGAAACATTCAAAACAATAGAGTCCATCGATAATATCCGGAAAACACAAACACAGAGGCTGTCGCAATATCTGGGGATGAGTTAGCCAAACACATCCAGATATCTCCGGTTTCATCCAGTCATATCCGGACAAAATTTTGTGGCATTCGTATGCAATGGACCAAGAAAATCACAGCAAAAATGGTTATGGAGAAAAGCAAAATCTTTTTGTTAGGCAAGTGCATAAAATGTCATCTATAGAAACAGATATATCATGTTTGTTTGCCGCACTATCTCTAGCTTTCTCCCTAGAAAATACGAATGTGTAGAGCTGGCGTCTACATGTGGAACCAACTCGTGTTTCCAAGCACAAAATTAAATGTTCCTTGAAAAGACACATTCAAAACAATAAAGTCCATCGATAATATCCGGAAAACACAAACACAGAGGCTGCGGCAATATCTGGGGTTGAGTTAGCCAAAACACAACCGGACATTTCTGGATTAATCCACTCATATCTGGACAAAGTTGTGTGGAATTCGTATGCAATGGACCGAGAAAATCACAGTAAAAATTCTTTTGAAAAAGCAAAATCTTTCGTTAGGCTAGTGCATAAAATGTCATGTAAACAAACAGAAATATCATGTTTGTTTGCCGCAGTTCTTCTAGCTTTTTCCCTGGAAAATATGATGTGTAAAGATGGTGTCTGCATGTGGTACCAGTTAGTGTTTCCAAGCACAAAATTAAATGTTCCCTGATAAAAAACATTCAAAACAATAAAGTCCATCGATAATATCCGGAAAATACAAACACAGAGGCTGTAGCAATATCTGGGATTGAGTTAGCCAAAACACAACCGGATATTTCTGGTTCCATCCAGTCATATCCGGACAAAGTGATTTGGAAATAGTATGCAACAAACTGAGAAAATCACATTAAAAATTCTTTTGGAGAAAAGCAAAGTCTTTTCGTTAGGCAAGTGCGTAAAATGTCATCTAAACAAACAGAAATATCATGTTTGTTTGCCGCAGTTCCTCTAGCTTTTTCGTAGAATACAGGAATGTGTGGAGCTGGTGTCTCCATGTGGAACCAATTAGCATTTCCAAGCACAAAATGAAATGTTCCCTGATAAAACATTCAAAAGAATAAAGTCCGTCAACAATATCGCAAAACACAAATACATTGGCTGTAGCAACATCTGGGATTGAGTTATCCAAAACACAACCGGAGATTTCTGGTTCCATCCAGTCATATCCAGACAAAATGGTGTTGCATTAGTACGCAATGGACCGAGATAATCACAGTAAAAATTCTTTTGGAGAAAAGCAAAATCTTTTCGTTAGGCAAGTGCATAAAATGTCATGTATACAAACAGAAATATCATGTTGGTTTGCTGCAATTCCTCTAGCTTTCTCCCTTTAAAATACGAATGTGTAGAGCTGGTGTCCCCATGTGCAACCAATTAGTGTTCCCAAGCACAAAATTAAATGTTCCTTGATAAAAACATTCAAAACAATAAAGTCCATCGATAATATCCAGAAAACACAATCACAGAGGTTGCAGCAATATCTGGGATTGAGTTAGGCAAAACACAACCGGATATTTCTGGTTTCCACCAGTCATATACGGAAAAAGTGGTGTGAAATGCGTATGCAATGTACCGAGAAAATCACAGTAAAAATGTTTATGGAGAAAAGCAAAATCTTTTTGTTAGGCAAGTGCATAAAAAGATATGTATACCAACAGAAATATCATGTTTGTTTGCCACAGTTCTTCTAGCTTTTTCCCTCGAAAATATGATGTGTAAAGATGGTGTCTGCATGTGGTACAGTTAGTGTTTCCAAGCACAAAATTAAATGTTCCCTGATAACAAACATTCAAAACAATAGAGTCCGTCTATAATATCCGGAAAACACAAACACAGAGGCTGTCGCAATATCTGGGGATGAGTTAGCCAAACACATCCAGATATCTCCGGTTTCATCCAGTCATATCCGGACAAAGTTTTGTGGCATTCGTATGCAATGGACCAAGAAAATCACAGCAAAAATGGTTATGGAGAAAAGCAAAATCTTTTTGTTAGGCAAGTGCATAAAAAGATATGTATACCAACAGAAATATCATGTTTGTTTGCCGCAGTTCCTCTAGCTTTCTTCCTAGAAAACATGAATGTGCAGAGCTGGTGTCTCCATGTGGAACTAATTAGCCTTTCCAAGCACAACATTAAATGTTCCCTGATAACAAACATTCAAAACAATAGAGTCCGTCTATAATATCCGGAAAACACAAACACAGAGAATGTCGCAATATCTGGGGATGAGTTAGCCAAACACATCCAGATATCTCTGGTTTCATCCAGTCATATCCGGACAAAGTTTTGTGGCATTCGTATGCAATGGACCAAGAAAATCACAGCAAAAATGGTTATGGAGAAAAGCAAAATCTTTTTGTTAGGCAAGTGCATAAAATGTCATCTATAGAAACAGATATATCATGTTTGTTTGCCGCACTACCTCTAGCTTTCTCCCTAGAAAATACGAATGTGTAGAGCTGGTGTCTACATGTGGAACCAACTCGCGTTTCCAAGCACAAAATTAAATGTTCCTTGAAAAGACACATTCAAAACAATAAAGTCCATCGATAATATCCAGAAAACACAAACACAGAGGCTGCGGCAATATCTGGGGTTGAGTTAGCCAAAACACAACTGGATATTTCTGGTTCCATCTAGTCATATCCGCACAAAGTTTTGTGGAATTCATAATCAATGGACTGAGAACATCACAGCAAAAATTCTTTTGGAGAAAAGCAAAGTCTTTTCAATAGGCAAGTGCATAAAATGTCATCTCTACAAACAGAAATGCCATGTATGTTTGCCGCAGTTCAACTAGCTTTCTTCCTAGAAAACATGAATGTGCAGAGCTGGTGTCTCCATGTGGAACTAATTAGCCTTTCCAAGCACAACATTAAATGTTCCCTGATAAAAAAAATCATTCAAAACAATAAAGTCCGTCAATAATATCCAGAAAACACAAACACAGAGGCTGTAGCGATATCTGGGATTGAGTTAGCCAAAACACAACCGGATATTTCTGGATTAATCCACTCATATCCGGACAAAGTTTTGTGGAAATCGTATGCAATGGCCCGAGAAAATCACAGTAAAAATTCTTTTGAAAAAACAAAATCTTTCGTTAGGCTAGTGCATAAAATGTCATATAAACAAACAGAAATATCATGTTTGTTTGCCGCAGTTCTTCTAGCTTTTTCCCTGGAAAATATGATGTGTAAAGATGGTGTCTGCATGTGGTACCAGTTAGTGTTTCCAAGCACAAAATTAAGTGTTCCCTGATAAAAAACATACCAAACAATAAAGTCCATCGATAATATCCAGAAAATACAAACACAGAGGCTGTAGCAATATCTGGGATGAGTTAGCCAAAACACAACCGGATATTTCTGGTTCCATCCAGTCATATCCGGACAAAGTGATTTGGAAATAGTATGCAACAAACCGAGAAAATCATATTAAAAATTCTTTTGGAGAAAAGCAAAGTCTTTTCGTTAGGCAAGTGCGTAAAATGTCATCTAAACAAACAGAAATATCATGTTTGTTTGCCGCAGTTCCTCTAGCTTTTTCGTAGAATACAGGAATGTGTGGAGCTGGTGTCTCCATGTGGAACCAATTAGCATTTCCAAGCACAAAATGAAATGTTCCCTGATAAAACATTCAAAACAATAAAGTCCGTCAACAATATCGCAAAACACAAACACATTGGCTGTAGCAACATCTGGGATTGAGTTATCCAAAACACAACCGGAGATTTCTGGTTCCATCCAGTCATATCCGGACAAAATGGTGTTGCATTTGTACGCAATGGACCAAGATAATCACAGTAAAAATTCTTTTGGAGAAAAGCAAAATCTTTTCGTTAGGCAAGTGCATAAAATGTCATGTATACAAACAGAAATATCATGTTGGTTTGCTGCAATTCCTCTAGCTTTCTCCCTTTAAAATACGAATGTGTAGAGCTGGTGTCCCCATGTGCAACCAATTAGTGTTCCCAAGCCGAAAATTAAATGTTCCCTGATAAAAAACATTCAAAACAATAAAGTCCATCGATAATATCCAGAAAACACAATCACAGAGTTTGCAGCAATATCTGGGATTGAGTTAGGCAAAACACAACCGGATATTTCTGGTTTCAGCCAGTCATATCCGGAAAAAGTGGTGTGAAATGCGTATGCAATGTACCGAGAAAATCACAGTAAAAATGTTTATGGAGAAAAGCAAAATCTTTTTGTTAGGCAAGTGCATAAAAAGATATGTATACCAACAGATATATCATGTTTGTTTGCCGCAGTTCCTCTAGCTTTCTCCCTAGAAAATAAGAATGTGTAGCGCTGCTGTCTCCATGTGGAACCAATTAGTGTTTCCTAACACACAATAAATGTTCCCTGATAAGAAACATTCAAAACAATAGAGTCCATCGATAATATCCGGAAAACACAAACACAGAGGCTGTCGCAATATCTGGGGATGAGTTAGCCAAACACATCCAGATATCTCCGGTTTCATCCAGTCATATCCGGACAAAATTTTGTGGCATTCGTATGCAATGGACCAAGAAAATCACAGCAAAAATGGTTATGGAGAAAAGCAAAATCTTTTTGTTAGGCAAGTGCATAAAATGTCATCTATAGAAACAGATATATCATGTTTGTTTGCCGCACTATCTCTAGCTTTCTCCCTAGAAAATACGAATGTGTAGAGCTGGCGTCTACATGTGGAACCAACTCGTGTTTCCAAGCACAAAATTAAATGTTCCTTGAAAAGACACATTCAAAACAATAAAGTCCATCGATAATATCCGGAAAACACAAACACAGAGGCTGCGGCAATATCTGGGGTTGAGTTAGCCAAAACACAACCGGACATTTCTGGATTAATCCACTCATATCTGGACAAAGTTGTGTGGAATTCGTATGCAATGGACCGAGAAAATCACAGTAAAAATTCTTTTGAAAAAGCAAAATCTTTCGTTAGGCTAGTGCATAAAATGTCATGTAAACAAACAGAAATATCATGTTTGTTTGCCGCAGTTCTTCTAGCTTTTTCCCTGGAAAATATGATGTGTAAAGATGGTGTCTGCATGTGGTACCAGTTAGTGTTTCCAAGCACAAAATTAAATGTTCCCTGATAAAAAACATTCAAAACAATAAAGTCCATCGATAATATCTGGAAAATACAAACACAGAGGCTGTAGCAATATCTGGGATTGAGTTAGCCAAAACACAACCGGATATTTCTGGTTCCATCCAGTCATATCCGGACAAAGTGATTTGGAAATAGTATGCAACAAACCGAGAAAATCACATTAAAAATTCTTTTGGAGAAAAGCAAAGTCTTTTCGTTAGGCAAGTGCGTAAAATGTCATCTAAACAAACAGAAATATCATGTTTGTTTGCCGCAGTTCCTCTAGCTTTTTCGTAGAATACAGGAATGTGTGGAGCTGGTGTCTCCATGTGGAACCAATTAGCATTTCCAAGCACAAAATGAAATGTTCCCTGATAAAACATTCAAAACAATAAAGTCCGTCAACAATATCGCAAAACACAAATACATTGGCTGTAGCAACATCTGGGATTGAGTTATCCAAAACACAACCGGATATTTCTGGTTCCATCCAGTCATATCCAGACAAAATGGTGTTGCATTAGTACGCAATGGACCGAGATAATCACAGTAAAAATTCTTTTGGAGAAAAGCAAAATCTTTTCGTTAGGCAAGTGCATAAAATGTCATGTATACAAACAGAAATATCATGTTGGTTTGCTGCAATTCCTCTAGCTTTCTCCCTTTAAAATACGAACGTGTAGAGCTGGTGTCCCCATGTGCAACCAATTAGTGTTCCCAAGCACAAAATTAAATGTTCCCTGATAAAAAACATTCAAAACAATAAAGTCCATCGATAATATCCAGAAAACACAATCACAGTGGTTGCAGCAATATCTGGGATTGAGTTAGGCAAAACACAACCGGATATTTCTGGTTTCCACCAGTCATATACGGAAAAAGTGGTGTGAAATGCGTATGCAATGTACCGAGAAAATCACAGTAAAAATGTTTATGGAGAAAAGCAAAATCTTTTTGTTAGGCAAGTGCATAAAAAGATATGTATACCAACAGAAATATCATGTTTGTTTGCCACAGTTCTTCTAGCTTTTTCCCTCGAAAATATGATGTGTAAAGATGGTGTCTGCATGTGGTACAGTTAGTGTTTCCAAGCACAAAATTAAATGTTCCCTGATAACAAACATTCAAAACAATAGAGTCCGTCTATAATATCCGGAAAACACAAACACAGAGGCTGTCGCAATATCTGGGGATGAGTTAGCCAAACACATCCAGATATCTCCGGTTTCATCCAGTCATATCCGGACAAAGTTTTGTGGCATTCGTATGCAATGGACCAAGAAAATCACAGCAAAAATGGTTATGGAGAAAAGCAAAATCTTTTTGTTAGGCACGTGCATAAAAAGATATGTATACCAACAGAAATATCATGTTTGTTTGCCGCAGTTCCTCTAGCTTTCTCCCTAGAAAATACGAATGTGTAGGGCTGCTGTCTCCATGTGGAACCAATTAGTATTTCCTAACACAAAATAAATGTTCCCTGATAACAAACATTCAAAACAATAGAGTCCGTCTATAATATCCGGAAAACACAAACACAGAGAATGTCGCAATATCTGGGGATGAGTTAGCCAAACACATCCAGATATCTCTGGTTTCATCCAGTCATATCCGGACAAAGTTTTGTGGCATTCGTATGCAATGGACCAAGAAAATCACAGCAAAAATGGTTATGGAGAAAAGCAAAATCTTTTTGTTAGGCAAGTGCATAAAATGTCATCTATAGAAACAGATATATCATGTTTGTTTGCCGCACTACCTCTAGCTTTCTCCCTAGAAAATACGAATGTGTAGAGCTGGTGTCTACATGTGGAACCAACTCGCGTTTCCAAGCACAAAATTAAATGTTCCTTGAAAAGACACATTCAAAACAATAAAGTCCATCGATAATATCCGGAAAACACAAACACAGAGGCTGCGGCAATATCTGGGGTTGAGTTAGCCAAAACACAACTGGATATTTCTGGTTCCATCTAGTCATATCCGCACAAAGTTTTGTGGAATTCATAATCAATGGACTGAGAACATCACAGCAAAAATTCTTTTGGAGAAAAGCAAAGTCTTTTCAATAGGCAAGTGCATAAAATGTCATCTCTACAAACAGAAATGCCATGTATGTTTGCCGCAGTTCAACTAGCTTTCTTCCTAGAAAACATGAATGTGCAGAGCTGGTGTCTCCATGTGGAACTAATTAGCCTTTCCAAGCACAACATTAAATGTTCCCTGATAAAAAAAATCATTCAAAACAATAAAGTCCGTCAATAATATCCAGAAAACACAAACACAGAGGCTGTAGCGATATCTGGGATTGAGTTAGCCAAAACACAACCGGATATTTCTGGATTAATCCACTCATATCCGGACAAAGTTTTGTGGAAATCGTATGCAATGGACCGAGAAAATCACAGTAAAAATTCTTTTGAAAAAACAAAATCTTTCGTTAGGCTAGTGCATAAAATGTCATGTAAACAAACAGAAATATCATGTTTGTTTGCCGCAGTTCTTCTAGCTTTTTCCCTGGAAAATATGATGTGTAAAGATGGTGTCTGCATGTGGTACCAGTTAGTGTTTCCAAGCACAAAATTAAGTGTTCCCTGATAAAAACATACCAAACAATAAAGTCCATCGATAATATCCAGAAAATACAAACACAGAGGCTGTAGCAATATCTGGGATGTGTTAGCCAAAACACAACCGGATATTTCTGGTTCCATCCAGTCATATCCGGACAAAGTGATTTGGAAATAGTATGCAACAAACCGAGAAAATCATATTAAAAATTCTTTTGGAGAAAAGCAAAGTCTTTTTGTTAGGCAAGTGCGTAAAATGTCATCTAAACAAACAGAAATATCATGTTTGTTTGCTGCAGTTCCTCTAGCTTTTTCGTAGAATACACGAATGTGTTGAGCTGGTGTCTCCATGTGGAACCAATTAGCATTTCCAAGCACAAAATGAAATTTTCCCTGATAAAACATTCAAAACAATAAAGTCCATCAACAATATCCGGGAAACACAAACACAGTGGCTGTAGAAATATCTGCGATTGAGTTATCCAAAACACAACCGGAGATTTCTGCTTTCATCCAGTCATATCCGGACAAAATGGTGTTGCATTTGTACGCAATCGACCGAGATAATCACAGTAAACATTCTTTTGGAGAAAAGCAAAATCTTTTCGTTAGGCAAGTGCATAAAATGTCATGTATACAAACAGAAATATCATGTTTGTTTGCTGCAATTCCTTTAGCTTTCTCCCTTTAAAATACGAATGTGTAGAGCTGGTGTCCCCATGCGCAACCAATTAGTGTTCCCAAGCACAAAATTAAATGTTCCCTGATAAAAAACATTCAAAACAATAAAGTCCATCGATAATATCCGGAAAACACAATCACAGAGGTTGCAGCAATATCTGGGATTGAGTTAGCCAAAACACTAGGGGATATTTCTGAATTCATCCAGTGATAACCGGACAAAGTGATTTGGAAATCGTATGCAATGAACCGAGAAAATCACAGTAAAAATTCTTTTGGAGAAAAGCGAAGTCTTTTCATTAGGCAAGTGCGTAAAATGTCATGTACACAAACAGAAATATCATGTTTGTTTGCCGCAGTTCCTCTAGATTTCTTCCAAGAAAGAACGATTGTGTCGAGCTGGTGTCTCCACGTGGAACCAATTAGCATTTCCAAGCAGAAAATAAAATGTTCGCTGATAAAACATTCAAAACAATAAAGTCCGTTGATAATATCTGGAAAACACAAACACAGAGGCTGTAGCAATATCTGGGATTGAGTTATTCAAAACACAACCGGATATTTCTGCTTTCATGCAGTCATATCCGGACAAAATGGTGTTGCATTCGTATGCAATGGACCGAGATAATCACAGTAAAAATTCTTTTGGAGAAAAGCAAAATCTTTTCGTTAGGCAAGTGCATAAAATGTCATGTATACAAACAGAAATATCATGTTGGTTTGCTGCAATTCCTCTAGCTTTCTCCCTATAAAATACGAATGTGTAGAGCTGGTGTCTCCTTGTGCAACCAATTGGTATCCCAAGCATAAAATTAAATGTTCCCTGATAAAAAAAATATTAAAAACAATAAAGTGCATCGATAATATGCTGAAAACACAAACACAGTGGCTGTGGCAATATCTGGGATTGAGTTAGGCAAAACAAAGGCGGGTAGTTCTCGTTTCATCCACTCATATCCGGACAAATGGTTGTGGCATTTGTATGCAATGGACCGAGAAAATCACAGTAAAAATGGTTTTGGAGAAAAGCAAAGTCTTTTCGTTACGCAAGTGCATAAAGTGTCATCTATGAAAGAGAAATATCATGTTTGTTTGCCGCATCTCCTCTAGCTTTCTGCCTAGAAAATAAGAATGTGTAGGGCTGCTGTCTCCATGTGGAACCAATTAGTGTTTCCTAACACACAATAAATGTTCCCTGATAAAAAACATTCAAAACAATAGAGTCCGTCTATAATATCCAGAAAACACAAACACAGAGGCTGTCGCAATATCTGGGATTGAGTTAGCCAAAACACAACCGGATATTTCTGGTTTCATCCAGTCATATCCGGACAAAGTGGTGTGGCATTCGTGTGCAATGGACCGAGAAAATCACAGTAAAAATGGTTTTGGAGAAAAGCAAAATCTTTTCGTTAGGCAAGTGCATAAAATGTCATCTGAAGGAGAAATGTCATGTTTGTTTGCCGCAATTCCTCTAGCTTTCTGCCTAGAAAATATGCATGTGTAGAGCTGGTGTCTCCATGTGGAACCAATTAGTGTTTCTTTTTTTTAATTGTTAACAAACATTGTTTATTAAGAATTCACAATAATTGTCTTACAGAACTTGCATGTGCCAAGGAATCATGGCAACAAACTATAGAATAACATGGTTTTACATATATAAACAAAAAGGGTGAAATATAATGCTCTGGGGAAAAAAACCCATTATAGAATTAATTACATTTTAAATCAGAATGACAAGCTTAAATGCAACATCTGGATTGTTGAGAGCTACTTGACTTTTAAAACTTACATCTGCAAAAGCAGGGTGACAGCCTAAAACCAAGGAAAAAGCACTCGGACAGGACTTCTGAGACATGGTACTCACTTGGATTCTTTGGGTTCCAATCTTCTCAACCCTTTTAAAGTTGCACCAGATTATCTTTCTTGGATCTTTAGAAACACTCAAAAGTTGAACTTTCTTCTGGGTCTCGAGTGTGAGTCAAGGCGTATTTTTACTACGTTCAACAGAACAGATACCAATTTGCACTGACAGCATTGTCTCCTTTGAGAATGACTCCTGGAACTGCAGTGAGGCTTTCTCCAGCCTGTCTCACCAGTTGACACAATCCTGAAGCAAACATGCATCCTCCTCATCAGACACAAAAATGTTCAGAGGCATGTAAGGGAGTTCTTTTAATGCTGAATAATTATATGAAATGACACTGACAGATGAGCTGTTAAATCAAAGGAGCCTTTTAAATCTGTGAAAAACTTTGTTGAAATTTTATTCTACCTCCTTCCATGAATAAAGGATTATCTCAGTATATCCCCACATACTTCAGATGTTGCAAAATGTTAAATTTTGAGTTAAATTTGGGATGGAAGATGATGACAATGTCATGGAAGTGAAGTTAACCCTGTCGCTGAATTGAAATTATTTACCTCTTCCAGATTTGCATTTTGTTAATGAGTCTTCAGAAAGTTCATGAAAAATGTGTTATAAAAAAACTGTGCATGGGTTTAAAAACTTTCTGCACCAAAATACACTTGTCTTTGGATTTCACTTTGCCACAAACTTTCTGAAGTATCCTTGTGCTTACCACTGGGGTCGTGTAGGAGGTTGTAACTTCAACAAGATGGCTACATTTCATGTCTTCCATTACTAAAATTTATGGCTTTCTCTTTAAACAATCTGTAAAGTAGTCCCACTAAACTCAGAGATGCAAGATTATATCTGCAGCAGTCAGATTCTGGCAGTAACTCCTGAAATCTGATAGTTCTGTTCTCTTTCCCTAGACCCCACAGCAAGTGTGGCTAAGAAACAACGGAGACCTAACACCCATCCGTGGCTCCATGGAGTCAAAACCCATGGCAGTCTAGGGCTGGCTTAGCTGGTCATCGTCTAGTCCTTTACTTCTTTTCCTGCAAACAGATGTATCAGAAACCAACACTCCCAAACTAAGCTGTGCCTTCACTGGGTTAAGATTTACCTTTATGTCCGAATTCTGCTTCTTTTTAAAATTCTGAGGCCATGCTGTCCTGTATAAAGAGCATTATGCCTTAGAGAAAAGTAGCCTTTGCTGCCAAGTTTGGGTTTTCTATGGTAAAAAGCAGAAACTGACAGAAAATTTAGAACCAAATTTACTATCCAAATTTCCCTTGGGAAACCATGTATTTCTGTGCTATCTGAATGTTAAAGTGTCTTCTTTAAAGGCTCCGTGTTTTTGTAGGCTTTTTCAAGCCCTTTTAAAGAAAGCAGAATACAAACTGAGAAATAAAAATATGGTCACAAGTGACTATAGATAATGTAGTTAAGCATACTGCATTATTTTCTACTATAACCTATAGGTTATGATGGGTCTAACAGCTTTTATGGATATAATTTACATACAAAATAAGCTAATTTCTCTTTCATTACTTTGAGGAATGAGACCACAGTTGCATTATTTACTATGCAGTTCCAATGCTGCCTCATATAAGTAATCTATAAAAGTGTCTATTCAGCATAGTTACTGAAAAAAACTCAACTATCCAATGTCTCTTGTATTAGTTCTTTGAAAAATATTACTTTGCCTTTCCAAATTGTATTTTTAAAACAGGAAATTAAATCATAAATGCACCATGTGTAGATTCCTCATCTCCTGGATATTTACTTTTTTAAAAATAAAACATGTGACAAAAGAAACACATTCTGAGGCAGTATTTGTGTATATATTTAAGGTCACAGTTTTCACTAATCTAAGAGAACATATCTATATAATATTTAAAATGAAATCTAGTGAAACCCCGACTTCTCATTTGAGAATTTACTATAAAAATATTAAAATGATAATTTCTCTTTTAAATGGTACTTGTATCTGTTATAATTTGGCAAATGGATTCCTTTCCATACACATTTTTTAGATCCAAAATATACATGACTGAAGGACCATGTAACAATGTATGTGATCTGTGTAGTGACATGAAGCAATAAATATCACACACTAAAGAATTTATCACAAACTAAATATAGTAACAAAAGAAAAAGCTTATGTACACATTACCAAGTTCTTTACAACAATTTATAGTGCATGGTTCTATCGCAGCATATTTGTACACAAAGTTTCTAATGGGAACACTGAACAAAATCTGTAGTGTAGATCTTTAATTTTGATTTAATAAAGTTTGTCCAGTATCAAATAATATCAAAAGTCTAAAAAAACAATGAGTTTTTATATCATGTTTATAAAGTATTGCTTTATATACCATAAAAAACATAAGGTCAAAAGTGCAGTTTAAAAAAAAAGGGGAAGTTGTTATTTTTTTTTTAACACTTTTTTTTTTGACAGGCAGAGTGGACAGTGAGAGAGAGAGAGAGACAGAGAGAAAGGTCTTCCTTTTGCCATTGGTTCACCCTCCAATGGCCGCCGCGGTAGCGCGCTGCGGCCGGTGCACCGCGCTGTTCCGATGGCAGGAGCCAGGTGCTACTCCTGGTCTCCCATGGGGTGCAGAGCCCAAACACTTGGGCTATCCTCCACTGCACTCCCTGGCCACAGCAGAGAGCTGGCCTGGAAGAGGGGCAACCGGGACAGGATCGGTGCCCCGACCGGGACTAGAACCCGGTGTG
Organism: Lepus europaeus; assembly: GCF_033115175.1. NCBI lineage: Eukaryota > Metazoa > Chordata > Mammalia > Lagomorpha > Leporidae > Lepus > Lepus europaeus. Next base: position 102,322,726 of record NC_084830.1, read on the forward strand.
CCGGCGCCGCAAGGCGGAGGATTAGCCTGTTGAGCCACGGCGCCGGCCTGGGAAGTTGTTATTTTTGCTAAAAGCTAGAAAAATGTACTGTCCCATGTAAGAGGTGATGTAAAAGCTTACAGTTGCTTAGGAATTTCCCTGTAACTCATAAAACTTGGTTCTCATTTGTTATAAGATAAACCAACACAGAGCATTAAGTAATCTTTCATAAAAATAAGAATCAATGCATATGTAACTACAGGCCTCCCCCAAAGTGAATTCACTCTGTGTATTAGAATGAATGGGCCATCAATCAATGTGACCAAATTTGGGAAACTCCAAAGGCTAACCAGAAGTTATCTTCCTCAAATTCTTAGTCATAACTGGTAATGGTAATGGCATATACCCAGGGTTATGAAATCTTCTGGTGTAACTAACACAAAATATGATTTAAAGGTGATAAATCACATCATCTACTGCTTCTCACAGAAAATAAGGACTAAGCATCCAGTAACAAAAAGGCAGAAGTAGAGAAATTAGTCAAGAAACAGATGGATGAAACACAACTCTGGGTCTTAATTGGTAACTAGCTGTTTTCGACACATTTACAGAACAGAGGCCTATGCTGAAGTATGTGGTACATGAACCACTTATTTTTATATAAGAAACTCAAAGGGTAAAATTGTAGGTTCATAAAACAATCAAGGTTAGAGAAAAAATATGTAAAAGAAATCTTATTTTTAAGTTTATTGCGGGACCAAAATATTGACAGAGTGGTTATCAGTCAAGAGCAGTATGTCTTTTGCTAAAACTAGGAGGCAGCCTGAGCCTGGCTCAACACAACCACTCCCCCCTTCAAGTGCCATCTCACCAGTGGTGCTTGGTTTATATGACACCAAGCATCAGCATATTACTTTTTCCACTGCATACAATAAGCTCCTTTGTTGATTTAACATGTATAGACTGCCTGAGGTAATAAAGATGTCATCATTACAACAGGTTAATAGCAGATGAAGGTCATCCTTAGTTTTGACAGGGGAAGGGGTTGGCTGCCAGGAATAGCATGGGTATTGTATAGGCTGTATACTCATGTAGTTAGTAACCCACGTGTCACCTTGAGTGGAATATTAAAAGTCGATGGATATGGATGCTTGTGCAGAATCTTCTTGTCCCCTGACATAAATTTCACAGGGAATCTCCTCCATCACTCTATCTTCTAGGGCCTGTTCAGGGCACTCATGTGCCTGTTTGAAAGTATAGCTACTTTTTTTGAAGGTGCTATTAAATGTTTTCATTGGCTGTGGTTGTGCAAAATCATTTCGGAAAGGAAGTTCCATGGAGCTGAGGTTGGTCCTGCTTTGTTTGACACTGGATGCCTGCGATCCACAGTGATGGTCGTGGATGCAGCGGGAGGCAGTGGAGGAGCGCCGCATCTTCTGGTAGCTGTCTAGCTCTTCTGACAAGTCTGCCAGGTCTGCAGAAATTTCTTTGTCCCTTAGTGAGAACAGTTCATAATGGGGAGGATCAAACACTTCCTGGAACCCTGTTTTATTAAAAGCAGTTTTGCAAGTCATGACCTTTTTTCGAGGCTGCTTCACTTGTACTAAAATAGAAATAATGAGAAGGACCAAGACAATCCCTGATGTAATGCCAATAATTGTTCCATGGGTTTTAGTGATTTGTTCAAATACTCCTGCTTTTTTTTTTCTTAGCTTTTGGAGTAGCCTTAATTGTCCATATGCAATCAACTGCTTGGACAGGTTTTGTTTTTTCTTCTTGTTCTACCTGACTAGAACGTACTATTCCATCAGCTCCCGAGAGCTCAAACTGGCAATCTGGAATAAATGAATATTTTGCTCGAAATCCAAGTCCTTCAAGTTCTTCATCAGAACTAAACTTAATCCACATGAATCTCCCTGTTGATCTAATTAATGGAGGGCTTTTCATGCCACAGTAACGATCTATAAGAGGAGAGAAACCAAACGGCCCATCTCGAATTTCCAAGTGATCAAATCGACACTCAAATGATGGTTCTATATAATAACGTTCATCAAAGGTTAATTCTATTCTTTGACGTGGAGCAGCTTCCAAAATGTAGATACACTCCTTGTTTGGTGGGTATGAATCAGGATAATTTGGTGAAGCAAAATGACCTCCATTGCTGGTTCGAACCCAAATGCCACATTGGGTTGCAGGAACGTGCTTGATTCCAATATTTTGTCCATCTGGGGTCTTTTGGGCCACAGCAATCCCTTCCACTACAAGTATTGTTATTAAGAACACTTTGAGGACCGAGCAGAGCTGCTCCAGGGCCATGTTCCCCAGTGGCCCGGAGCTTCGAAAAGGGACTGAGGCGGCGGCGCTCACGGCCCAGCCCTGCGCGGCAGCAGCAGCAGCCCCGCTCCGTGCCCATCGCCGGCCAGAAGGCTGCCTCCCTTCCTGGCGGGGCAGCGCTCAGATGCGGCGGCCTGCCATGCCCCAGCCCCTCGGCGGGGTCCCGTGTCATCCCCGTTCCACGCCTCCGACTGCACAGCATCCCATCCCATCCACCACCCCGGAGCAGAGGCACAAGGAAGCAATAGCACGGGACAAGGCGCAAGCAGCTACGCCCGCAGCGGTGGCGCAGTATCCGCTGCCAATTAGTGTTTCTTAGCACAAAATTAAATGTTCCTTGATAAAACACATACAAAACAATAAAGTCCGTCTATAATATCCGGAAAACACAAACAGAGAGGCTGTCACAATATCTGCGATTGAGTTAGCCAAAACACAAGGGGATATTTCTGGTTTCATCCAGTCATATCCGGACAAAATTGTGTGGAAATTGTATGCAATAGACCGAGAAAATCACATTAAAAATAGTTTTGGACATAAGCAAACTATTTTCATTAGGCAAGTGCATAAAATGTCATGTATACAAAAAGAAATATCAAGTTTGTTTGCCGCAGTTCCTCTAGCTTTCTCCCTAGAAAATACGAATGTGTAGAACTGGTGTCTCCTTGTGGAACCAATTAGTATTTCCAAGCACAAAATTAAATGTTCCCTGAAAAAAAAGATTCAAAACAATAAAGTACGTCGATAATATCTGGAAAACACAAACACAGAGGCTGTCACAATATCTGGGATTGAGTTAGCCAAAACACAACTGGATATTTCTGGATTCATCAAGTCATATCCGGACAAAGTTCTGTGGAATTCCTATGCAATGGACCGAGAAAATCACAGTAAAAATTCTTTTGTAGAAAAGCAAAATCATTCGTTAGGGTAGTGCATAAAATGTCATGTATACAAACAGAAATATCATGTTTGTTTGCTGCAGTTCTTCTAGATTTCTCCCTAGAAAATACGAATGTGTAGTGATGGTGTCACCATGTGGTGCCAATTAGCATTTCTAAGCACAAAATGAAATGTTCCCAAACAAAAAACATTCAAAATAATAAATCCTTTGATAATATCCAGAAAACACAAACACAGAGGCTGTCTCATTATCTGGGATTGAGTTAGCCAGAACACCCAAATATTTCTGGTTTCCTGCAGTCATATCCGGATAGAGTTTTGTGGAATTCGTATGAAATGGACCTAGAAAATCACAGTAAAAATACTTTTGGAGAAAAGCAAAATCTTTCGTTAGGCAAGTGCAGAAAATGTCATGTATACAAGCAGAAATATCATGTTTGTTTCCTCCAGTTCCTCTAGCTTCCTCTCTAAAAATATGAATATGTAGAGCTGGTTTTTCCATGTGGAAGAAATTAGTGTTTCCAAGCACAAAATTCAATGTTCCCTGATAAAAAACATTCAAAACAATAAAGTCCGTTGATAATATCCTGAAAACAAACACAGAGGATGTCACAATATTTGGGATCAAGTTAAGCAAAACACAGCTGTATATTTCTGGTTTCCTCCAGTCATATCCGGACAAAGTTTTGTGGAATTCGTATCAAATGGACCGAGAAAATCACAGTAAAAATGGTTTTGGAGAAAAGCAAAGTCTTTTCGTTAGTCAAGTGCGTAAAATGCCATCTATACAAACAGAAATATCATGTTTGTTTGCCACAGTTCCTCTAGCTTTCTCCCTAGAAAATACGAATGTGTAGAACTGGTGTCTCCATGTGAACCAATTAGTGTTTCCAAGCACAAAATTAAATGTTCCCTGACAAAAAACATTCAAAACAATAAAGTCCATCGATAATATCCAGAAAAAACAAACACAGAGGCTGTTGCAATATCTGCGATTGAGTTAGGAAAAACACAACTGTATATTTCTGGTTTCAGCCAGTCATATCCGGAAAAAGTTATGTGGAATTCGTATGCAGTGGACCGACAAAATCACAGTAAATATTCCTTTGGAGAAAAGCAAAGTCTTTTCGTTGGGCAAGCACATAAAATGCCATGTATACAAAGAGAAATATCATGTTTGTTTGCCGTAGTTCCTCTAGCTTTCTCCCTAGAAAATACGAATGTGTCGAGTTGGTTTCTCCATGTGGAAGCAGTTAGCATTTCCAAGCCCAAAATTAAATGTTCCCTGATAAAAAACATAAAAACAATAAAGTCCATTGATAATATCCAGAAAACACAAAAACAGAGGCTGTCGCAATATCTGGGATCGAGTAGGCCAAAACACAAAATGATATTTGTGGTTTCATCCAGTCATATCCAGACAATGTGGTGTGGAATTTGTATGCAACGGACCGAGAAAATCACAGTAAAAATGGTTTTTAAGAAAAGCAAAGTGTTTTCCTTAGGCAAGTGCATAAAATGTCATCTATAGAAACAGATATATCATGTTTGTTTGCCGCTTTTCCTCTAGCTTTCTCCCTAGAAAATATGAATGCGTAGAGCTGGTGTCTCCATATGGAACCAATTAGTGTTTCCAAGCACAAACTTTAATGTTCCCTGATAAAAAACATTCAAAACAATAAAGTCCATCGGTAATATCCAGAAAACTCAAACACGGAGTCTGTCGCAATATCTGTGATTGAGTTAGGCAAAACACAAGCGGATATTTCTGGTTTCTTCCAGTCATATCTGGAAAAAAGTTTTGTGGAATTCGTATGAAATGGACTGAGAAAATCAGAGTAAAAAATGGTTTTGGACATAAGCAAAGTGTTTTCATAAGGCAAGTGCATAAAAGGTCATTGCTGCAGTTCCTCTAGTTGTCTCCCTAGAAAATACGAATGTGTAGAGCTGGTGTCTCCATGTGGAACCAATTAGTGTTTCCAAGAACTAAATTAAATGTTCTGAGATAAAAAACATTCAAAGCAATGAAGTCCGTTGATAATACCCGGAAAACACAAACAAAGTAGATATCGCAATATTTGGGATTGAGTAAGCCGAAACAAAAGCAGATATTTCTGGTTACATCCAGTCATATCCAGACAAATGTGTGGAATTCGTATGCAGTGGACAGAGAAAATCACAGTAAAAATTCCTTTGGAGAAAAGCAAAGTCTTTTCGTTGGGCAAGCGCATAAAATGCCATGTATACAAAGAGAAATATATTTGTTTGCCTCAGTTCCTCTAGCTTTCTCCCTAGAAAATACGAATGTGTAGCTGCTGTCTCCATGTGGAACAAATTAGTGTTTCCAAGCAAAAATTAAATGTTCCCTGATAAAAAACATTCAAAAAAATAAAGTCCATCGATAATATCCAGAAAAAAACAAACACAGAGGCTGTCGCAATCTCTGGGATTGCATTAGATAAAACACAACCGGATATCTCTGGTTTCATCCAGTCATATCCGGAAAAAGTGATGAGGCATTCGTATGCAATGGACCGAGAAAATCACAGTAAAAATGCTTTTGGAGAAAAGCAAAGTCTTTTCGTTAGGCAAGTGCATAAAATGTCATCTATACAAACAGAAATATCATGTTTGTTTGCCGCAGTTCCTATAGCTTTCTCCTAAAATACGAATGTGTAGAGCTAATATCTCTAAGTGGAACCAATTAGTGTTTCCTAGCACAAAAGTAATTGTTTCCTGAAAAAAAACCTTCAAAACAATAAAGTCCATCGATAATATCCAGAAAACACAAACACAGAGGCTGTAGCAATATCTGGGATGGAGTTAGCCAAAACACAACCGGATATTTCTGGTTTCATCCAGTCATATCCGGACAACGTGCTCTGGCATTCATACAAACTGGACCAAAAAATCACAGTAAAAATTATTTTGGACATAAGCAAAGGCTTTTCGTTAGGCAATTGTATAAAATGTCATCTATACAAACAGAAATATCATATTTGTTTGCCGCAGTTCCTCTAGCTTTCTCCCTAGAAAATACAAATATGCAGAGCTGGTGTCTCCATGTAGAACCAATTAGTGTTTCCAAGCACAAAATTAAATGTTCCTTGATAAAAAACATTCAAAACAATAAAGTCCATCGATAATGTCTGGAAAACACACACACAGAGGCTGTCGCAATATCTAGGATTGAGTTAGCCAAAACACAAGTGGATATTTCTGGTTTCATCCAGTCATATCTGGAAAAAGTGGTATGGAATTTGTATGCAATGGAGCAAGAAAATCATAGTAAAAGTTCCTTTGGAGAAAAGCAAAGTCTTTTCGTTAGGCAAGTGCATAAAATGTCATCTATACAAACAGAAATATCATGTTTGTTTGCTGCAGTTCCTCTAGCGTTCTCCCACTCATTTCCGGACAAAATTGCATGGAATTCGTATGCAATGGACTGAGAAAATCACAGTAAAAATTCTTTCGGAGTGAAGCAAAATGCTTACGTTAGGCAAGTGCATAAAATGTCTTCTATACAAACATAAATATCTTGTTTGTTTTCCGCAGTTCCAGAAGCTTTCTCCCCAGAAAATTTGAATGTGTAGAGCTGGTGTCTCCATGTGGAACCAATTAGCGCATCCAAGCACAAAATTAAATGTTCCCTGATAAAAAAACATTCAAAACAAAAAAGTCCATCAATAATATCTGGAAAAAGACAAAAACAGAGGCTGTAGCAATATCTGGGATTGAGTTAGCCAGAACACAAGCAGATGTTTCTGGTTTCATCCAGCCATATCCAGACAAAGTGGTGTGGAATTCGTATGCAATGGACCGAGAAAATCACAGTAAAAATTCTTTTGGAGTGAAGCAAAATCCTTTTGTTACGTAATTGCATTAAATGTCATCCATACAGACAGAAATATCATGTTTGTTTGCCGTAGTTCCTCTAGCTTTCTCCCTAGAAAATACGAATGTGTAGAGCTGATTTCTCCATGTAGAAGAAATTAGTGTTTCCAAGCACAAAATTAAATGTTCCCTGATAAAAAACATTAAAAACAATAATGTCCGTCAATAATATACGGAAAAAGACAAACACAGAGGCTGTAGCTATATATGGGATTGAGTTAGCCAAAACACAACCGAATATTTCTGGTTTCATCCCGTCATATCTGGACAAAGTTGTGTGGAATTTGTATGCTATGGAATGAGAAAATCACAGTAACAATGGTATTAGAGAAAAGCAAAATCTTTTCGTTAGGCAAGTGCATAAAATGTCATCTATCCAAACAGAAATATCATGTTTGTTTGCTAGAGTTCCTCTAGCTTTCTCCCTAGAAAATACAAATGTGTAGAGCTGGTGTCTCCATGTGGAACCAATCAGTGTTTCCAAGCACAAACTTTAACGTTCCCCGATAAAAAACATTCAAAACAATAAAGTCCAACGGTAATATCCAAAAAACACAATCACACAGAGGCTGTCACAATATCTGCGATTGAGTTACGCAAAAAACAACTGTATATTTCTGGCTTCCTCCAGTCATATCCGGAAAAAAGTTTTGTGGAATTCATATGAAATGGACTGAGAAAATCACAGTAAAAAATGGTTTTGGACATAAGCAATGTCTTTTCATTAGGCAAGTGCATAAAAGGTCATGTATACAAAGAGAAATATCTTGTTTCTTTGCCGCAGTTCCTCTAGCTTTCTCCCTAGAAAATATGAATGTGTAGAGCTGGTGTCTCCATGTGGAGGTAATTAGTTTTTCCAAGCACAAAATTAAATGTTCCCTGATAAAAAACATTTAAAACAATAAAGTCCATCTATAATATCCGGAAAACACAAACACAGAGGCTGTCGCAATATCTGGGATTCAGTTAGCCAGAACACAAGCGGATATTTCTGGATTCATCCAGTCATATCCGGACAAAGTGATGTGGAATTTGTATGCAATGGACCAAGAAAATCACAGTAAAAATTCATTTGGAGAAAAGCAAAATCTTTTTGTTAGGCAAGTGCATAAAATGTCATGTATACAAAGACAGATATCATGTTTGTTTGCTGCAGTTCCTCTAGCTTACTCCCTAGAAAATACGAATATGTCGAGCTGGAGTCTCCAAGTGGAAGCAATTAGTGTTTCCAAGCAAAAAATTTAATGTTCCCTGATAAAAAACATTCAAATCCATAAAATCCATCGATAATATCCGTAAAACACAAACACGGAGGCTGTCACAATATCTGGGATTGAGTTAGCCAAAACACAAGCAGATATCCCTCGTTTCATCCAGTCATATCCGGACACAGTAGTGTGGAATTTGTATGCAATAGACACAATCACAGTAAAAATGGTTTTTGAGAAAAGCAAACTGTTTTCGTTAGGCAAGTGCATAAATGTCATCTATGCAAACTGAAATATCATGTTTGTTTGCCTCAGTTCCTCTCGCTTTCTCCCAGGAAAATGCGAATGTGTAGAGCTGGTGTCTCCATGTGGCACCAAGTAGTGTTTCCAAGCAAAAAATTAAATGTTCCATTATAGAAAACATTCAAAACACTAAAGTCCATCGATAATATCCAGAAAACACAAACACAGAGGCTGTCGCAATATCTGGATTGAGTTAGCCAAAACACAAATGGATATTTCTTGTTGCCTCCAGTCATATCCGGACAAAATTGTTTATAATTCCTATGAAATGGACTGAGAAAATGAAAATAAAAATAGTTTTGGAGAAAAGCAATGTCTTTTGTTTGGCAAGTGCATAAAATGTCATCTTTACAAACAGAAATATCATGTTTCATTGCCACAGTTCCTCTCGCTTTCTCCCTAGAAAATAAGAAAGTTTAGAGCAGGTGTCTCCATGTGGAGGAAATTAGTTTTTCCAAGCACAAAATTAAATGTTCCCTTATAAAAAACATTCAAAACTATAAAGTCCGTCGATAATATCCGGAAAACAAAAACACAGAGGCTAAAGCAATATCTGGGATTGAGTTAGCCGAAACACAAGCAGATATTACTGGTTTCATCCAGTCATATCCAGACAAAGTGGTGTGCAATTCATATGCAATGGACCGAGAAAATCACAGTAAAAATGGTTTTGCAGAAAAGCAAAGTTTCTTCGTTAGGCAAGTATAAAAATTGTCATCTATACCAACAGAAATATCATTTTTGTTTGCTGCAGTTCTTCTAGCTTTCTCCCTAGAAAATACGAATGTGTATTGCCTTTGTCTCCATGTGGAACCAATTAGTGTTTCCAAGCACAACATTAAATGTTCCCTGAAAAAAGACATTTAAAACAATAAAGTCCATCTATAATATCCCTAAAACACAAACACAGAGGCGGTCGCAATATCTGGAATTGAGTTAGCCAAAACACAAGCGAATATTTGTGGATTCATCCAGTCATATCCAGTCAAAGTTTTGTGGAATTCATATGAAATGGACCAAGAAAATCAAAGTATTAAATGGTTTTGGACATAAGTAAAGTCTTTTGTTAGGCAAGTGCATAAAATGTCATGTATACTAACAGAAATGTCATGTTTGTTTGACGCAGTTCCTATAGCTTTCTTCCTAGAAAATATGAATGTGTAGAGCTGGTGTCTCCATGTGGAGGTAATTAGTTTTTCCAAGCACAAAATTAAATGTTCCCTGATAAAAAAAACACTCAAAACAATAAAGTCCAACAATAATATCCAGAAAACAAACACAGAGGCAGTCGCAATATTTGGGATTGGTTTAGGCATAAACAATTGTATATTTCTGCTTTCCTCCAGTCATATCCGGACTAAGTTTTGTGGAATTCGTATGAAATGGACGAAGAAAATCACCGTAAAAATGCTTTTGGACATAAGCAAAGTCTATTCATTAGGCAAGTGCATAAAATGTCATCTATACAAACTTAAATATCATGTTTGTTTTTGCAGTTCCTCTAGCTTTCTCCCTAGAAAATACGAATGTGTCAAGATGGTGTCTCCATGTGGAACCAATTAGTGTTCCCAAGCACAAAATTAAATATTCCTTGAGAAAAAAACTTTCAAAATAATAAAGTACATCGATAATATCCGGAAAACACAAACACACAGGCTGTTGCAATATTTGGGACTGAGTTAGCTAAAACACAACCGGATATTTCTGGTTTCATGCAGTAATACGGACAAAGTGGTATGGAATTCGTATGTAATGGACTGAGAAAATCACAGTAAAAATGGTATTTGAGAAAAGCAAAGTCTTTTCGTTAGGCAAGTGCATAAAATGTCATGTATACAGAGAGAAATATCATGTTTGTTTACCGCAGTTCCTTTGGCTTTCTCCCCAGAAAATACGAATGTGTATTGCTGGTGTCTCCAAGTGGAACCAAACTGTGATTCCAAGCACAAAATTAAATTCTCCTTGATAAAAAACATTCAAAACAATAAAGTCCGTCGATAATATCCGGAAAACACAAACACAGAGTCTGTAGCAATATCTGGGATTGAGTTAGCCAAAACACATGCGGATATTTCAGGATTCATCCAGTCATATCCGGAAAAAGTTGTGTGGAATTCGTATGCAACGGACCGAGAAAATCACAGTAAAAATTCTTTTGGAGAAAGCAAAATCTTTTTGTTCAGCAAGTGCATAAAATGTCATCTATACAAACAGAAGTATCATGTTTGTTTGAAGAAATTCCTCTGTCATTCTCTTTGACAATAAGAATGTGTAGACTGATGTCTCCATGTGGAATGAATTAGTGTTTCCTAGCACAAAATTAAATGTTCCCTGATAAAAAACATTCAAAACAATAAAGACCATTGATAAAATCCAGAAAAGAAACACAGAGGCTATAGCAATATTTGGGATTGAGTTAGGCAAAACACAGCTGGTTATTTCTGGCTTCCTCCAGTCATATCCGGACAACATTGTGTGGAATTCGTATGAAATGGAATGAGAAAATCACAGTAAAATGGTTTTGAGCATAAGCAAAGTCTTTTCGTTTGGCTAGTGCATAAAATGTCATCTATACAAACAGAAATATCATGTGTGTTTGCCACAGTTCCTCTAGCTTTCTCCCTCGAAAATACGAATGTGTAGAGCTGGTGTCTCCATGTGGAACTAATTAGTGTTTCCAAACACAAAATGAAATGGTCCCTGATTAAAAACATTCAAAACAATAAGTCCACCGATAATATCCAGAAAACACAAACACAGAGGCTGTAGCAATATCTGGGATAGAGTTAGCCAAAACACAACCGGATATTTCTGGATTCATCCAGTCATATCCGGACAAAATTGTATGGAATTCAGAGCAATGGACTGAGAAAATCAAAGTAAAATTCTTTTGGAGAAAAGTAAACTCTTATTGTTAGGCAAGTGCATAAAATGTCACTTATACAAACAGAAATATCATATTTGTTTGCCACAGTTCCTCTAGCTTTCTCCCAGGAAAATACGAATGTGTAGAGCTGGTTTCTCCATGGGGAACCAATTAGCGTTTCCAAGCACAAAATTAAATTTTACCTGATAAAAAACATTCAAAACAATAAAGTCTGTCGATAAAATTCCGAAAAAACAAACACAGAGGCTGTAGCAATATCTGGGATTGAGTTAGCCAAAACAAAACCGGATATTTCTGGTTTCATCCAGTCATCGGTACTAAGTAGTTTTTCATTCGCATGTAATGGACTGAGAAAATCACAGTAAAAATGGTATTGGAGAAAAGCAACGTCTTTTCATAAGAAAAGAGCATATAACGTCATCTATAAAAACAAAAATATCATGTTTGTTTGCCGCAGTTCCGCTAGCTTTCTCCCTGCAAAATACGAATGTGTAGAGGTGGTTTCTCCATGTGGAAGAAATTAGTGTTTCGAAGTGCAAAATTAAATGTTCCCTGATAAAAAACATTCAAAACAATAAAGTCCGTATTATATTCCGAAAACACAAAAACAGAGGCTGTAGCAAACTCTGGGATTCAGTTACCCAAAACACAAGCAGATATATCTGGTTTCATCCAGTCATATCCGGACAAAGTTGTGTGGAATTTGTATGCAATGAACCGAGAAAATCACAGTAAAAATTCTTTTGGAGAAAATCAAAGTCTTTCTTTAGGTAAGTGCATAAAATGTCATGTATAGAAACAGGAATATCATGTTTGTTTGCCACAGTTCCGCAGGCTTTCTCCCTAGAAAATAAGAATGTGTAGAGCTGGTGTCTCCATGTGGAACCAACTAGTGTTCCCAAGCACAAAATTCAAAGTTCCTTGATAAAAAACATTCAAAGCAATAAAGTCCGTCGATAATATCCGGAATTCACAAACACAGAGGCTGTGGCAATATCTGGGATGAGTTAGCCAAAATACAACTGGATATTACTGGTCTCATCCAGCGATAACCGGACAAAGTTGTGTGGCATTCGTATACAAAGGAATATGAAAATCACAGAAAAATGGTTTTGGAGAAAAGCAAAGTCTTTTCGTTAGGCAAGTGAATAAAATGTCATCTATACAAACAGAAATATAATGTTTGTTTGCTGCAGTTCCTATAGCTTTCTCCTTAAAATACGAATGTGTAGAGCTAATATCTCTAAGTGGAACCAATTAGTGTTTCCTAGCACAAACGTAAATGTTCCCTGAAAAAAAAATTTCAAAACAATAAAGTCCATCGATAATATCCGGAAAACACAAACACAGAGGCTGTAGCAATATCTGAGATGGAGTTAGCCAAAACACAACCGGATATTTCTGGTTTCATCCAGTCATATCCGGACAAAGTGCTGTGGCATTCGTACAAACTGGACCGAAAAATCACAGTAAAAATTATTTTGGACATAAGCAAAGTCTTTTCGTTAGGCTATTGTACAAAATGTCATCTATACAAACAGAAATATCATATTGTTTGGCGCAGTTCCTCTAGCTTTCTCCCTAGATAATACGAATGTGCAAAGCTGGTATCTCCATGTAGAACCAATTAGTGTTTCCAACCACAAAATTAAATATTCCTTGATAAAAATATTCAAAACAATAAACTCCATCGATAGTATCCGGAACACAAAAACACAGAGGCTGTCGCAATATCTGGAATTGAGTTAGGCAAAACACAACCGGATATTTCTGGTTGCCTCCAGTCATATCCAGACAAAGTTGTGTGGCATTCGAATGCAATTAACTGAGAAAATCACAGTAAAAATGGTTTTGCAGAAAAGCAAAGTCTTTTCGTTGGCAAGTGCATAAAAATTCATCTATACAAAGAAAAATATCATTTTTGTTTACCACAGTTCCTCTAGCTTTCTCCCTAGAAAATACGAATGTGTCGAGCTGGTGTCTCCATGTCGAACCAATTAGCATTTCCAAGCCCAAAATTAAATGTTCCCTGATAAAAAACATTCAAAACAATAATGTCCATCAATAATATCCGGAAAACACAAACACAGAGGCTGTCGCAATATCTAGGACTGCATTAGATAAAACACAACTGGATATCTCCGGTTTCATCCAGTCATATCCAGACAAAGTGGTGTGGCATTCGTATGCAATGGACCGAGAAAATCACAGTAAAAATGCGTTGGGAGCAAAGCAAAGTCTTTTTGTTAGGCAAGTGCATAAAATGTCATCTATACAAACAGAAATATCATGTTTGTTTGCCGCAGTTCCTATAGCTTTCTCCCTAAAATACGAATGTGTAGAGCTAGTATCTCTATGTGGAGCCAATTAGTTTTTCCTAGCACAAACGTAAATGTTCCCTGATAAAAAAAACATTCAAAACAATAAAGTCCATCGATAATATCTGGAAAACACAAAGACAGAAGCTGTCGCAATATCTGGGATTGAGTTAGGCAAATCAAAACTGTATATTTCTGGTTACCTACAGTCATATCCGGATAAAGCGCTGGGAACGCGTATGCGATGGACTGAGAAATTAACAGTAAATGGTTTTGGAGAAAAGTAAAGTCTTTTCGTTAGGCAAGTGCATAAAATGTCATCTATACAGAGAAAAATATCATGTTTGTTTGCCGCAGTTCCTCTAGTTGTCTCCCTAGAAAATGAGAATGTGCATAGCTGGTATCTGCATGTGGAACCTAAGAGCCTTTCCAAGCACAACATTAAATGTTTCCTGATAAAAAACATTTGAAACAATAAAGTATATCGATAATATCTGGAAAACACAAACACTGAGGCTGTCGAAATATCTGGGATTGAGTTAGCCAAAACACAAGCGGATATGTCTGGTTTCATCCAGCCATATCCAGATAAAGTGGTGTGGAATTCGTATGAAACGGACCGAGAAAATCACAGTAAATATGGTAGTGGAGAAAATTAACGTCTGTTCATAAGGAAAGTGCATAAAATGTCATCCATACAAAAAGAAATATCATGTTTGTTTAGCTCAGTTCCTCTAGCTTTATCCCTAGAAAATACAAATATGTAGAGATGGTGTCTCCATCTGGAAGAAATTAGAGTTTCCAAGAACATACTTAAATGTTCCCTGATAAAAAACATTTAATACAATAATGTCCGTCGATAATATCCAGAAAACACAAACACAGGGGCTGTAGCAATATCTGGGATTGAGTTAGCCAAAACACAACCGGATATTTCTGGATTCAACCAGTCATATCCGGACAAAGTTGTGTGGAATTCGTATGCAATGGACCGAGAAAATCACAGTAAAAATGGTTTTGGTGAAAAACAAAGTCTTTTCATTAGGCAAGTGCATAAAATGTCATCTATACAAACAGAAATATCATGTTTGTTTGCCACAGTTCCTCTAGCTTTCTCCCTAGAAAACACGAATGTGTAGAGCTGGTGTCTCCATGTAGAACAAATTACTGTTTCCAAAAACAAAATTAAATGTTCCCTGATAAAAAACATTCAAAACAATAAAGTCTATTGATAATATCCGAAAAACACAAACAAAGAGGTTGTCACAATATCTGGATTTGAGTTAACCAAAACACAAGCGGATATTTCTGGTTTCTTCCAGTCATATCCTGACAAAGTGGTATGCCATTCGTATGCAAGGGACCGAGAATATCACTGTTAAAATGGTTTTGGAAAAAAGCAAAGTCTTTAAGTTAGGCAACTGCATAAAATGTCATCTATACAAACAGAAATATTATGTTTGTTTGCCGCAGTTCTTCTAGCTTTCTCCCTAGAAAATACGAATGTGTAGAGCTGGGGTCTTACTGTGGAACCAATTAGTGTTTCCTAGCACAAAATTAAATGTTCCCTGATATAAAACATTCAAATCAAAAGTCCATTGATAATATCCAGAAAACGCAAACACAGAGACTGTAGCAATATTTGGGTTTGAGTTAGCCAAAACACAACCGGATATTTCTGGTTCCATCCAGTCATATCCGGACAAAGTGGTGTGGCATTGGTATGCAATGGACCGAGAAAATCACAGTTAAAATTCTTTTGGAGAAAAGCAAAGTCGTTTCGTGAGGGGAGTGCATAATATGTCATCTATCCAAACAGAAATATCATGTTTGTTTTCCGCAGTTCCTCTACTTTTCTCCCTAGAAAATACGAATGTGTAGAGCTGGTGTCTCCATGTGGAACCAATTAGTGTTTCCAAGCACACACTTAAATGTTTCCTGATAAAAAATATTCAAAACAATAAAGATCATCGATAATATCCAGAAAACAAGCACAGAGGCTGTCGCAATATCTGGGATTGAGTTAGGCAAAACACAACCGCATATTTCTGGTTTCATCCAGTCATATCCGGACAAAGTTGTGTGTAGTTCATATCCAATGGACCAAGAAAATCACAGTAAAAATTATTTTGGAGAAAAGCCAAGTCTTTTGTTAGGCAAGTGCATAAAATGTCATCTATACAAATAGAAATATCATGTTTGTTTGCCACAGTTGCTCAAATTTTCTGCCTAGAAAATACGAATGTGTGGAGCTGGTGTCTCCAAGTGGAACCAATTTGTGTTTCCAAGCACACATTTAAATGTTCCCTGATAAAAAATCATTCAAAACAATAAAGCCCATCGATAATATCCAGAAAACACAAACACAGTGGCTGTCACAATATCTGGGATTGTGTTACCAAAAATCACAACGAGATATTTCTGATTCATGCATTCGTATCCAAACAAAGTGGTGTGGCATTCGCATGCAATGGACCAGGAAAACACAGTAAAAATGGTATAGGAGAAAAGCAGTGTCTTTTCGTAAGACAAGTGCATAAAACGTCATCTATACAAACAAAAATATCATGTTTGTTTGCCGCAGTTCCTCTACCTTCCTCCCTAGAAAATACGAATGCGTAGAGCTGGTCTCTCCATGTGGAACCAGTAAGTGTTTCCAAGCACAAAATTAAATGTTCCCTGATAAAAAACATTCAAGTAATAAAGTCCATCAATAATATCCATAAAACACAAACACAGAGGCTGTCGCAATATTACGGACTGAGTTAAGCAAAACAAAACCGGATATTTCTGGTTTCCTCCAATCATATGCGGACAAAGTTGTGTGGAATTCATATGCAATGGACTGAGAAGACCACAGTAAAAATGGTTTTTGAGAAAAGCAAAGTCTTTTCGTTAGGCAAGTGCATAAAATTTCATCTATACAAACCAAAGTATCATGTTTGTTTGCCACAGTTGCTCAAATTTTCTGCCTAGAAAATACGAATGTGTGGAGCTGGTGTCTCCAAGTGGAACCAATTTGTGTTTCCAAGCACACACTTAAATGTTCCCTGATAAAAAATCATTCAAAACAATAATGTCCATCGATAATATCCAGAAAACACAAACACAGAGGCTGTCACAATATCTTGGATTCAGTTAGCAAAAATCACAACCAGATATTTCTGGTTTCATCCATTCATATCCAGACAAAGTGGTGTGGTATTCGTATGCAATGGACCAAGAAAATCACAGTAAAAATTGTATTGGAGAATAGCAATGTCTTTTCGTAAGACAAGTGCATAAAATGTCATCTATAGAAACAGAAATATGACATTTGTTTGCCGCAGTTACTTTAGCTTTTTCCCTAGAAAATATGAATATGTAGAGCTGGTGTCTCCATGTGGAACCAATTAGTGTTTCCAAGCAGAAAATTAAATGTTCAATGATAAAACATATTCAAGCAATAAAGTCCATCAATAATATCCAGAAAACACAAACACAGAGGCTGTCACAATATTTGGAATTCAGTTAGGCAAAACACAACTGGATATTTCTGGTTTCCTCCAATCACATGCGGAAAAAGTTGTGTGGCATTCGTATGCAACAGACTGAGAAAATCACAGTAAAAATGGTTTTGGAGAAAAGGAAAGTCATTTCGTTAGGCAAGTGCATAAAATGTCATCTATACAAACAGAAATATCATGTTTGTTTGCCACAGTTCCTA
The DNA here is from genome assembly GCF_033115175.1 of Lepus europaeus. Classification (NCBI taxonomy): domain Eukaryota; kingdom Metazoa; phylum Chordata; class Mammalia; order Lagomorpha; family Leporidae; genus Lepus; species Lepus europaeus. Next base: position 102,340,258 of record NC_084830.1, read on the forward strand.
TAGCTTTCTCCCTAGAAAATACGGATGTGTAGAGCTGGTGTCTCTATGTGGAATGAATTAGTGTTTCCAAGCACAAAATTAAATGTTCCCTGCCAAAAAACATTCAAAACAATAAAGTCCGTCGTTAATATCCGGAAAACACAAACACAGAGGCTGTAGCAATATCTGGGATTGAGTTAGCCAAAATATAACCAGATATTTCTGGTTTCATCCAGTCATATCCGATCACGGTGGTGTGGAAATCGTATGATATGGACCGAGAAAATCACAATAAAAATGGCTCTGGATAAAAGCAAAGTCTTTTCGTTAGGCAAGTGTATAAAATGTCATCTATACAAACAGAAATATCATATTTGTTTGCCACACTTCCTCTAGCTTTCTCCCTAGAAAATACGAATGTATAGAGCTTGTGTCTCCATGTCTAACCAATTAGTGTTCCCAAGCACAAAATTAAACGTTCTGGGATTGAGATAGCAAAAAAAACAAGCAGATATCTGTGGTTTCATCCAGTCATATACAGACAAAGTTTTGTCAAATTCATATATAAGGTCCAAGAAATTACAGTAAATATGACTTTGGTGAAAAGCAATATCTTTTTGTTAGGCAAGTGCATAAAATGTCATCTATACAAACAGAAATATCATGTTTGTTTTCTGAAGTTTCTCTAGCTTCCTCCCTAGAAAATAGAATGTGTAGAGCTGGAGTCTCCATGTGGAACCAATTAGTGTTTACAAGCACAAAATTAAATGTTCCATGATAAAAAATGTTCAAAACAATAAAGTCCATCAATAATATCCAGAAAACACAAACACAGAGGCTGTCGCAATATTTGGGATTGAGTTAGCCAAAACACAACCGACTATCTCTGGTTTCATCCAGTCTTATCTGGACAAAGTGGAGTGGCATTCATATGCAATGAACCGAGAAAATCACAGTTCAAATTCTTTGGAAAAAAGCAAAGTCTTTTGTCAGGCAAGTGCATAAAATGTCATGTATACAAACAGAAATATCATGTTTGTTTGCCGCATTTCCTTTACCTTCCTCGCTAGAAAATACGAATGTGTAGAGCTGATGTCTCCATGTGGAACCAATTAGTGTTTCCAAGCACAAAATTAAATGTTCCCTGATAAAAAACATTCAAAACAATAAAGTCCTTCAATAATATCCAGAAACACAAACACAGAAGCTGTCGCAATATTTCGGATTTAGTTAGCCAAAACACAACACGATACTTCTGGTTTCATCCAATCATATCTGGACAAAATCCTGTGGCATTCTTATGCATGGACCGACAAAATCACAGTAAAAATGGTTATGGAGAAAAGCAAAGTCTTTTTGTTTGGCAAGTGCATAAAATGTCATCTATACAAACAGAAATATCATTTTGGTTGCAGCTGTTCCTCTTGTTTCCTCCCTAGAAAATACGAATGTGTAGAGCTGGTGTCTCCATGTGGAACCAATTAGTGTTTCCTAACACAAAATTAAATGTTCCCTGATAACAAACATTCAAAACAATAACGTCCATCGATAATATCCAGAAAACACAAACACTGTGGCTGTCACAATATCTGGGATTGAGATATCCAAAACACAAGCGGATATTTCTGGTTTCATCCAGTCATATCCGGACAAAGTGGTGTGGCATTCATATGCAATGGACTGAGAAAATGACAGCAAAAGTGGTTTTGCTGAAAAGCAAAGTCTTTTTGTTCGGTAAGTGCATAAAATGTCATCTATACAAACAGAAATATCATATTTGTTTGCAATTGTTCCCCTAGCTTCCTCCCTAGAAAATACAAGTGTGTAGTTCCGGTGTCTCCATGTGGAATCAATTAGTGTTACCAAGCACAAAATTAAATGTTCCCTGATAAAAAACATTGAAAACAATAAAACCATCAATAATATTCAAAAAAAAACAAACTCAGATGCTGCCGAAATCTCTGAGATTGAGTTAGCCAAAACACAACCCGATATTTCAGGTTTCATCCAGAAATACCCGGACAAAGTGGTGTGGCCTTCATATGCAACAGACCGAGAAAATCACAGTAAAAATGGTTTTGGAGAAAGCAAAGTCTTTTTGTTAGGCAAGTGCATAAAATGTCATCTACACAAACAGAAATATCATGTTTGCCGCAATTCCTCTGGCTTTCTCCCTAGAAAATATGAATGTGTAGAGCTGGTGTCTCCATGTGGAACCAATTAGTGTTTCCTAGCACAAAATTAAATGTTCCCTAATAGATAACATTCAAAACAATAAAGATCGTAGATAATATCCAGAAAACGCAAACAGAGAGTCAGTCCCATTATTTGGGATTGAGTTAGCCACAACACAACCCAATGTTTCTGGTTTCATCCAGTCATATCCAGACAAAGTGGTGTGGCATTCGTATGCAACAGATGGAGAAAATCACAGTAAAAATGGTTTTGGAGAAAAGCAAAGTCTTTTAGTTAGGTAGTGCATAAAATGTCATGTATACAAACAGAAATATCATGTTTTTTTGCCACAGTTCCTCTAGCTTTCTCCCTAGAAAACATGAATGTGTAGAGTAGGTGTCTCCATGTGGAAACAATTATTGTATCCAAGCACAAAATTAAATGTTCCCTGATAAAAAAACATTCAAAACGATAAAGTACATCGAGGATATCTGGAAAACACAAACACAAAGCATGCAGCAATATTAGGGATTGAGTTAGCCAAAACACAACCGGATATTTCTGGTTTCATCCAGTCATATATGGACAAAGTTGGGTGGAATTCGTTTGCAATGGACCGAGAAAATCACAGTAAATATGGTTTTGGAGAAAACAAAGTCTTTTCGTTAGGCAAGTGCATAAAATGTCATCCATACAAACAGAAATATCATGTTTTTTTGCCGTAGTTCCTCTAGCTTTCTCCCTAGAAAATACGAATGTGTAGAGCTGGTGTCTCCATGTGGAACCAATTAGTGTTCCCAAGCACAAAATTAAATGTTCCCTGATAAAAAAACATTCAAAACAATAAAGTCCATCGATAAAATCCAGAAAACACAAACACAGAGGCTGTCGCAATATCTGGGATTGAGTTAGGCAAAACAGAAGCGGATGTTTCTGGTTTCTTCCAGTCATATCTTTACAAAGGGAGTGGCATTCGTATGCAATAGAGCTAGAAAATCACATTAAAAATGGTTTTGGAGAAAAGCAAAGTCTTTTCGTTCGGGAAGTGCATAAAATGTCATCTATACAAACAGAAATATCATGTTTGTTTGCCGCATTTCCTCTTGTTTTTTCCCTAGAAAATAGAAATGTGTAGAGCTGGTGTCTCCATGTGGAACCAATCAGTGTTCCCAAACACAAAATTAAATGTTGCCTGATTAAAAATATTCAAAACTATAAAGTACATCGAGGATATCCAGAAAACACATACACAGAGGCTGTGGAAATATTTGGGACTGAGTTAATCAAAACACAACCAGATATTTCTGGTTTCATCCAGTCATATCGGGACAAAGAGGTGCGGCATTCAATGCAACAGATCGAGAAAATCACAGTAAAAATGGTTTTGGAGAAAAGCAAAATATTTTCGTTAGGTAAGTGCTTAAAATGTCATCCATACAAACAGAAATATCATGTTTATTTACTCCAGTTCCTCTAGCTTTCTACCTAGAAAACACGAAGGTATAGAGCTGGTGTCTCCATATGGAACCAATTAGTGTTTCCTAGCACAAAATTAAATGTTCCCTGATAAAAAACATTCAAAGCAATAAAGTCCATTGATAATATCTGGAAAATACCGACACAGAGGCTTTCGCAATATCTGGGATTGACTTGGCCAAAATATAACCTGATATTTCTGGTTTCATCCAGTCATATCCGGACAAAGTCGTGTGGAATTCGTATGCAATGGACCGAGAAAATCACAGTAAAAATGGTTTTGGAAAAAGTGAAGTCTTTTCGTTAGGCAAGTGCATGAAATGTAATCTATACAAACAGAAAATTCATGTTTAATTGCTGCAATTCCTCTATCTTTCTTCCTAGAAAATACAAATGTGTCGACCTGGAGTCTCATGTGGAACCAAATAGTGTTTCCAAGCACAAAATTAAATGTTCCCTGATAGAAAACATTCAAAACGTAAAGTCCATCAATTATATCAAGAAAACACATACTCAAATGCTTTCGCAATATCTGGGATTGAGTTAGCCATAACACAAGTGGATATTTCTGGTTTCATCCAGTCATATTCAGACAAAGTTGTGTGGCATTTGTACGCAATGGACTGAGAAAATCACAGTAAAAAGGGTTTTGGAGAAAAGGAAAATCTTTTCGTTATGAAAGTGCATAAAATGTCATATATCCAAACAGAAATATCATGTTCGTTTGCCACAGTTGCTCTATCATTCTCCCTAGAAAATATGAATGTGTAGAGCTTGGGTCTCCAAGTGGAACCAAATAGTGTTTCCAAGCACAAAATTAAAATTTCCTTGATAAAAACATTCAAAACAATAAAGTCCGTTGATAATATCCAGAAAAGCCAAACACTGAGGCTGTAGCAATATCTGGGATTGAGTTTGCCAAAACTCAACAGCATATTTCTGGTTTCATCCAGTCATATCTGTACAAAGTCGTGTGGAATTCGTATTCAATGGATCGAGAAAATCACAATAAAAATGGTTTTGGAGAAAAGCAACGTTTTTTCGTTATGCAAGTGCATAAAATATCATGTATACAAAGAAAAATATCATGTTTGTTTTCCACAGTTCCTCTATCTTTCTCCCTAGAAAATACGAATGTGTAAAGCTGGTGTCTCCATGTGGAACCAATTAGCATTTCCAAGCACAAAATTAAATGTTCCCTGATAAAAAACATTCAAAACAATTAAGTCAGTCGATAATATCCAGAAAACACAAACACACAGGCTTTAGCAATATTTGGGACTGAATTAGGCAAAACATAACAGGATACTTCTGGTTTCATCCACTCATATAGGGACAAAGTGGTGTGGCATTCATATGCATTGGACTGATAAAATCACAGTAAAAATGGTTTTGGTGAAAAGCAAAGTCATTTTGTTCTGCAAGTGCATAAAATGTCACCTATACAAAGAGAAATATCATGTTTGTTTCCCGCAGTTCCTCTATCTTTATCCCTAGAAAATAAGAATGTGTCGAGCTGGTGTCTACATGTGGAACCCAATAGTGTTTCCAAGCACAAAATTAAATGTTCCCTGCTAGAAACATTCAAAACCTAAAGTCCATCAATTATATCAAGAAAACACATACTCAGATGCTTTCGCAATATCTGGGATTGAGTTAGCCAAAACACAAGTGGATATTTCTGGTTTCATCCAGTCATATTCAGACAAAGTTGTGTGGAATTTGTATGCAATGGATTGAGAGAATCACAGTAAAAAGGGTTTTGGAAAAAGCAACGTCTTTTCGTAACGCAAGTGCATAGTGTTATGTATAAAAGTGAAATATCATGTTTGTTTGCCGCAGTTCCTCTAGCTTTCTCCCTAGAAAATACGAATGTGTTGAGCTGGTGTCTCCATGTGGAACCAATTAGTGTTCCCAAGCACAAAATTAAATGTTCCCTGATAAAAAACATTCAAAACAATAAAGTCCGTTGATAATATCTGGAAAACACAAACACAGAGTCTGTCACAATATCTGGGATTGAGTTAGCCAAAACACAACCGTATATTTCTGGTTTCATCCAGTCATATCCGCACAAAGTTGCCTGGTATTCATATGCAATGCACCGAGAAAATCCCAGTAAAATTGTTTTGGAGAAAAGCAACGTCTTTTCGTTAAGCAAGCGCATAAAATGTCATCTATACAAACAGAAATATCATGTTTGTTTGCCACAGTTCCTCTAGCTGTCTCCCTAGAAAATAAGAATATGTAGAGCTGGTGTCTCCATGTGGAACCCATTAGTGTTTCCAAGCACAAAATTAAATGTTCCCTGATAAAAAACATTCAAACCAATAAAGTCTGTCAATAATATCCGGAAAACACAAACACAGAGGCTTTAGCAATATTTGGGATTGAGTTAGCCAAACCACAAGCAGATTTTTCTGGTTTCCTCCAGTCCTATCCGGACAAATTGGTGTGGAGTTCATATGCAATGGACCTAGAAAATCACAGTAAAAATGGTTTTGGAAAAAGCAAAGTCTTTTCATTAGGCAAGTGCATAAATGTCATCTATACAAACAGAAATATCATATTTGTTTGCTGCAATCCTCTAGCTTTCTCCATAGACAATACGAATGTGTAGAGGTGGAGTTCCATGTGGAACCAATTAGTGTTTCCAAGCACAAAATTAAATGTTCCTTGTCTAAAAATATTCAAAACAATAAACTGCATCGATAATATCTAGAAAATACAAACGCAGATGCTTTCGAGTATTTGGGATTGAGTTAGCCAAAACACAACCCGATATTTCTGGTTTCACCCAGTCATATCTGGACATAGTTGTGTGGAATTCACATGATATGGACCTAGAAAATCACATTAACAATGGTTTTGGAGAAAAGCCAATTCTTTTCGTTAGGCAAGTGCCTAAAATGTCATCTATACAAAGAGAAATATCATGTTTTTTTGCCACAGTTCCTCTAACTTTCTCCCTAAAAAAGACAAATGTGTAGAGCTGGTGTCTCCAAGTGGAACCAATTATGTTTCCAAGCACAAAATTAATTGTTCCCTGATAAAAAACATTCAAAACAATAAAGTCCGGTGATAATATCCAGAAAACACAAACACAGAAGCTGTAGCAGTATTTGGGATTGAGTTAGCCAAAACACAACCGCATTTTTCTGGTTTCATACACAAATATCCGGACAAAGTGGTGTGGAATTCATAAGCATTAGACACAATCACAGTAAAAATAGTTTTAAGAAAAGCAACATCTTTTTGTTAAGCAAGTGTATAAAATGTCACCTATACAAACAGAAATATCAGGTTTGTTTGCCACAGTTCCTCTATCATTCTCCCTAGAAAATACGAATGTGCAGAGCTAGTGTCTCCGTTTGGAACCAATTTGTGTTTCGAGGCACAAAATTAAATTATCCCTGATAAAAAAACTTCAAAACAATAAAGTCCATCGATAATATCCAGAAAACACAAACACAGAGGCTGTCACAATATTTGGGATTGAGTTAGCCAAAACACAAGCGGATATTTCTGGTTTCATCCAGTCATATCTAGACAATGTGGTGTGGCATTTGAATGCAATGGACCCAGAAAATCACAGTAAAAATGGTGTTTAGAGAAAAGCATTTTTGTTTGGCAAGTCCATGAAATGTCATCCATACAAACAGAAATATCATGTTTGCTTTCCACTGGTCCTCTAGCTTTCTCCGTAGAAAATACGAATGTGTAGAGCTGGTGTCTCCATGTGGAACCGATTAGTGTTTCGAAGCACTAAATTAAATGTTCCCTGATAAAAAACATTCCAAACAATAACGTCCATCGATAATATCCAGAAAACACAAACACAGAGTTTGTAGCAATATCTGGGATTGAGTTAGACAAAACACAACCGGATATTTCTGGTTTCATCCAGTCATATATGGACAAAATTTTGTGGAATTCGTATGAAATGGACCAAGAAAATCACAATAAAAATGGTTTTGGAGATAAGCAAAATCTTTTAGTTTGGCAAGTGCATGAAATGTCATGTACACAAATAGAAATATCATGTGTGTTTTCGGCTGTTCCTCTAACATTTTCCATTAATATACGAATGTGTGGAGCTGATGTCTGCATGTGGAACAGTTAGTGTTTCCAAGCACAAAATTAAATGTTTCCTGACAAAAAACATTCAAAACAATAAAGTCCATCGATAATATCCGGAAAACACAAACACAGCGTTTGTTGCAATATTTTGGATTGAGTTAGTGAAAACACAAGTGGATATTTATGGTTTTCTCCCGTCATATCTTGACAAAGTTGTGTGGAATTCATATGCAATGGACCGAGCAAATCCAAATAAAAATGGTTTTGGACATAAGCATAGTCTTCTTGTTAGGCAAGTGAATAAAATGTCATCTATACAAACAGAAATATCATGTTTGTTTGCTGCAGTTCCTCTAGCTTTCTAACTAGAAAATACGAATGTGTAGAGCTGGTGTCTCCATGTGGAACCAATTAGTGTTTCCAAGCACTAAATTAAATGTTCCTTGTCTAAAAAACATTCAAAACAATAAAGTCCATCGACAATATCCACAAAACACAAACACAGTGGCTGTCAAAATATTTGGAATTGCATTAGCGAAAACAAAACCGGATATTTCTTGTTTCTTCCAGTCATATCCGGACAACGTTGTGGGGCATTCATATACAATGGACCGAAAAAAATAACAGTAAAAATGGTTTTGGAGAAAAGCAAAGTCTTTTCGTTAGGCAAGTGCATAAAATGTCATCTATACAAACAGAAATATCATGTTTGTTTGCTGCAGTTCCTCTAGGTTTCTCCCTAGAAAATACGAATGTGTAGAGCTGCTGTCTCCATGTGGAACCAATTAGTGTTTCCAAGAACAAAATTAAATGTTCCCTGATAGAAAACATTCAAAACAATAAAGTCCATCGATAATATGCAGAAAACAGAAACTCAGAGGCTGTCGCAATACTTGGGCTTGAGTTAGCCAAAACACAACCGGATATTTCTGGTTTCCTCACGTCATTATCAGACAAAGTGGTGTGGCATTCCTATACAATGTACCGAGAAAATCACAGTAAAAATGGTTTGCACATAAGTAAAGTCTTTTCGTTAGGGAAGTGCATAAAATGCCATTTATACAAACAGAAATATCATGTTTGCTTGCCGCAGTTCCTCTATCTTTCTCCATAGAAATTACGAATGTGTAGAGCTGGTGTTTCCATGTGGAACTAATTAATGTTTCCAAGCACAAAATTAAATGTTCCCTGATAAAAAACATTCAAAACAATAAAGTCCATCGATAATATCCGGAAGACACAAACACTGAGGCTGTAGCAATATCTGGGATTGAGTTAGCCTAAATACAACCAGATATATATATATATATATATATATATATATATATATATATATATATATATCATCCACTCATATCCGGACAAAGTGGTGTGGCATTCGTATGCAGTGGACCGAGAAAATCACAGTAATAATGGTTTTGGAGACAATCAAAGTTTTTTGTTTGGCAAGTGCATAAAATGTCATCTATAAAAACTGAAATATCATGTTTGTTTGCAGCAGTTCCTCGAGCTTTCTCCCATGAAAATACGAATGTGTAGAGCTGGTGTCTCCATGTGGAACCAATTAGTGTTTCCAAGCACAAAATTAAATGTTCCCTGATAAAAAAACATTCAAAACAATAAAGTCCATCCATAATATCCAGAAAACACAAACACAGAGGCTGTACCAATAATTGGGATTGAGTTAGCCAAAGCACAAACAGATATTTCTGGTTTCCTAAGGCATATAAGTACAAAGTGGTCTTGAATTCATATGCAATGGACCGAGAAAATCTCAGTGAAAATACGAATGTGTAGAGCTGCTGTCTCCATGTGGAACCAATTAGCATTTCCAAGCACAAAATGAAATATTCCCTGATAAAAAATATTCAAAACAATAAAGTCTGTCAAGAATATCCGAAAAACAGAAACACAGAGGCTGTCGTTATATCTGGGATTGAGTTAGCCAAAACACAACCAGATAACTCTGGTTTCATCAAGTCATATCCGGACAAAGTGGTGTAGCATTCGTATGCAATGGACCGAAAAAATTACCGTAAAAATGGTTTTGTAGACAAGCAAAGTCTTTTTGTTCGGCAAGTGCATAATATGTCATGTATACAAACAGAAATATCATGTTTGAATGCCGCAGTTCCTCTAGCTTTCTCCCATGAAAATACGAATGTGTAGAGCTGGTGTCTCCATGTGGAACCAGTTAGTGTTTCCAAGCACAAAATTAAATGTTCCCTGATAGAAAACTTTCAAATCAATAAAGTCCATCGTTAATATTCAGAAAACACAAACAGAGAGGCTTTCGCAGAATTTGGGACTGAGTTAGCCAAAACACAAGCGGATATTTCTGGTTTCATCCACTCATATCCGGACAAAGTGGTGTGGAATTCATATGCAATAGACACAATCACAGTAACAATGGTTTTGGAGAAAAGCAAAGTCTTTCCGTTTGGCAAGTGCATAAAATGTCATGTATACAAACAGAAATATCATGTTTGTTTGCCGCAGTTCCTCTAGCTTTCTCCCTAGAAAATACGAATGTGTTTGTCAGAAGCAATGGGTGGCAGGCCTATTAATGGCTGATCTGCACAGTGATCTGCCCTCAAGGAGACCCAACAGGCCAGTCCACTGCAGTGGCTTTCAATGTGGCAAGCATGGGCTTCAGCAGAAGTCAGCTTGTGAAGAGCCCTGGCAGCTCTGCCAAGAGTTGGATCACTGGAAATGGACCTGCCCTGGAGTCGAAGGATGCCCAGGTCAGAGCCACAGATCTTATTGGCTCTAAGCTGAAAAGCCCTTCACTCAGCCCAACTTCAAAAGTGACCACTGCCGCTGAAGGTATGGTCAAGTAGGGTCAGCAACATTGCAGGCAGAACTGTAAATTTCTTGTCAGAGATGCCCCCTGCCTTTACCTGGCCAGCTCTCCTCCCAGGCCAGCCAAGTAATGAAAGTCAACAGAGTGCCTTCCCCTAGGAGGTTCACACCTCCCTTAGGATATACCCCATGTGAAGAGATAGATAGGTCTGGGCCTCTTAACTTACAAGGCCTAAAGCCCACCAGATTATTAACAAGTCCCTTCAGTCATATCTGGACAATGTTTTGTGGAATTCGTATGCAATGGATGGGGAAAATCACAGTAAAAATGGTTTTGGAGAAAAGCAACGTCTTTTCGTTAGGCAATGCATAAAATTTCACATATACAAACAGAAATATCATGTTTGTTTGCCGCAGTTCCTATAGCTTTCTCCCTAGAAAATACGAATGTGTAGAGCTGGTGTCTCCATGTGAAAACAATTAGTGTTTCCAAGCGAAAAATTAAATGTTCCCTGATAAAAAAAACATTCAAAACAATAAAGTCCTTCGATAATATTCGGAAAACACAAACACAGAGGCTGTAGAAATATCTGGAATTGAGTTAGACAAAACACAACCCGATATTTCTGGTTTCATCCAGTCATATCCGGACAAAGCTTTTTGGAATTCGTTTGCTTTAGACTGAGAAAATCACAGTAAAAATGGTATTGGAGAAAAGGAAAATCTTTTCGTTAGGCAAGAGCATAAAATGTCACATATACAAACAAAAATATGTTTCTGTGCCGCAGTTCCTCTAGCTTTCTCCCTAGAAAATATGAATGTGTAGACCTGGTGTCTCCATGTGGAACCAATTAGTGTTTCCAAGCACAAAATTAAAGGTTCCCTGAAAAAAAAACATTCAAAAAACCAAGTCTGTCGATAATATCCGGGAAACACAAACACAGAGGATGTGGCAATATCTGGCATTGAGTTAGCCAAAACACAAGCGGATATTTCTGGTTTCCTCCAGTCATATCTGGACAAAGTTTTGTGGAATTCGTATGAAATGGAACGAGAAAATCACAGTAAAAATGGTTTTGGACATAAGCAAAGTCCTTCCGTTAGACAAGTGCATAATATGTGATGTATACAAACAGAAATATCATGTTTATTTGCCGCATTTCCTCTAGATTTCTCCCAAGAAAATATGAATATGTAGAATTGGTGTCTCCATGTGGAACCAATTAGCATTTCCAAGCATAAAATTAAATGTTCCCTGATAAAAAAGCATTCAAAACCATAAAGTCCATCGATAATATCCGGAAATAGCAAACACAGAGACTGTAGCAATATCTGGCATTGAGTTAGCTGAAACACAACCGGATATTTCTGGTTTCCTTCAGTCATATCTGGACAATGTTTTGTGGAATTCGTATGCAATGGATGGGGAAAATCACAGTAAAAATGGTTTTGGAGAAAAGCAATGTCTTTTCGTTAGGCAATGCATAAAATGTCACATATACAAACAGAAATATCATGTTTGTTTGCCGCAGTTCCTAGAGCTTTCTCCCTAGAAAATACGAATGTGTAGAGCTGGTGTCTCCATGTGGAAACAATTAGTGTTTCCAAGCGCAAAATTAAATGTTCCCTGATAAAAAACATTCAAAACAATAAAGTCCTTCGATAATATTCGGAAAACACAAACACAGAGGCTGTAGAAATATCTGGAATTGAGTTAGACAAAAAACAACCCGATATTTCTGATTTCATCCAGTCATATCCGGACAAAGCTTTTTGGAATTCGTAAGCTTTAGACTGAGAAAATCACAGTAAAAATGGTATTGGAGAAAAGGAAAATCTTTTCGTTAGGCAAGAGCATAAAATGTCACATATACAAACAAAAATATGTTTCTGTGCCGCAGTTCCTCTAGCTTTCTCCCTAGAAAATATGAATGTGTAGACCTGGTGTCTCCATGTGGAACCAATTAGTGTTTCCAAGCACAAAATTAAAGGTTCCCTGAAAAAAACATTCAAAAAACAAAGTCTGTCGATAATATCCGGGAAACACAAACACAGAGGATGTGGCAATATCTGGCATTGAGTTAGCCAAAACACAAGGGGATATTTCTGGTTTCCTCCAGTCATATCTGGACAAAGTTTTGTGGAATTCGTATGAAATGGAATGAGAAAATCACAGTAAAAATGGTTTTGGAGAAAAGCAAAGTCTTTACATTAGGCATGCATAAAATGTCACATATACAAACAGAAATATCATCTTTCTTTGCCGCAGTTCCTCTAGCTTTCTCCCCAGAAAATAAGAATGTGTAGAGCTGGTGTCTCCATGTGGAACCAATTCATGTTTCCAAGCACAAAATTGAATGTTCCCTGAAAAAAAACATTCAAAATAATAAAGTTCATCGATAATATCCAAAAAACAAAACAAAACAAAACACAGAGGCTGTAGCAATATCTGGGAATTAGTTAGCCAAAACACAACCGGATATTTCTGGTTTCATCCAGTCATATCTGGACAAAGTTATTTGGAATTCGTAAGCAATAGACTGAGAAAATCACAGTAAAAATGGTTTTAGAGTAAAGCAACGTCTTTTCGTTAGGCAATGCATAAAATGTCACATATACAAACAGAAATATCATGTTTGTTTGCCGCAGTTCCTATAGCTTTCTCCCTAGAAAATACTAATGTGTAGAGCGGGTGTCTCCATGTGGAACCAATCAGTGTTTCCAAGCACAAAATTAAATGTTCCCTGAAAAAAAAATTCAAAACAATCAAGTCCATCGATAATATCTGGAAAACACAAACACAGAGGCTGTAACAATATCCAGGATTGAGTGAGCAAAAACACAACCGGATATTTCTGGTTTCATCCAGTCATATCCGGACAAAGCTTTTTGGAATTCGTATGCTTTAGACTGAGAAAATCACAGTAAAAATGGTTTTGCTAAAAGGAAAGTCTTTACGTTAGGCAAGTGCATAAAATGTCATCTATCCAAACAGAAATATCATGTTTGTTTGACGCAGTTCCTCCAGCTTTCTCCCTAGAAAATACGAATGTGTAGAGCTGGTGTCTCCATGTGGAAGCAATTATTGTTTCCAAGCACAAAATTAAATGTTTCCTGATAAAAAGCATTCAAACAATAAAGTCTGTCGATAATATTCGGAAAACACAAACACAGAGGCTGTAGCAATATCTCAATTCAGTTAGCCAAAACACAACCTGATATTTCTGGTTTCATGCAGTTTCATCCGGAAAAAGTTGTGTGGAATTCGTATACAATGGACTGAGTAAGTCACAGTAAAAATGGTTTTGGAGAAAAGCAACGTCTTTTCGTTAGGCAATGCATAAAATGTCACATATACAAACAGAAATATCATGTTTGTTTGCCACAGTTCCTCTAGCTTTCTCCCTAGAAAATAAGAATGTGTAGAGCTGGTGTCTCCATGGGGAAACAATTAGTGTTTCCAAGCACAAAATTGAATGTTCCCTGAAAAAAACATTCAAAACAATAAAGTCCATCGATAATATCCAGAAAACAAACACAGAGGCTGTAGCAATATCTGTGATTGAGTTTGCCAAAACACAACGCGATATTTCTGGTTTCATCCAGTCATATCCGGACAAAGCTTTTTGGAATTCGTATGCTTTAGACTGAGAAAATCACAGTAAAAATGGTTTTGCTAAAAGGAAAGTCTTTACGTTAGGCAAGTGCATAAAACGTCATCTATCCAAACAGAAATATCATGTTTGTTTGACGCAGTTCCTCCAGCTTTCTCCCTAGAAAATACGAATGTGTAGAGCTGGTGTCTCCATGTGGAAGCAATTATTGTTTCCAAGCACAAAATTAAATGTTTCCTGATAAAAAGCATTCAAACAATAAAGTCTGTCGATAATATTCGGAAAACACAAACACAGAGGCTGTAGCAATATCTCAATTCAGTTAGCCAAAACACAACCTGATATTTCTGGTTTCATGCAGTTTCATCCGGAAAAAGTTGTGTGGAATTCGTATACAATGGACTGAGTAAGTCACAGTAAAAATGGTTTTGGAGAAAAGCAACGTCTTTTCGTTAGGCAATGCATAAAATGTCACATATACAAACAGAAATATCATGTTTGTTTGCCACAGTTCCTCTAGCTTTCTCCCTAGAAAATAAGAATGTGTAGAGCTGGTGTCTCCATGGGGAAACAATTAGTGTTTCCAAGCACAAAATTGAATGTTCCCTGAAAAAAACATTCAAAACAATAAAGTCCATCGATAATATCCAGAAAACAAACACAGAGGCTGTAGCAATATCTGTGATTGAGTTTGCCAAAACACAATGCGATATTTCTGGTTTCATCCAGTCATATGCGGACAAAGCTTTTTGGAATTCGTATGCTTTAGACTGAGAAAATCACAGTAAAAATGGTATTGGAGAAAAGGAAAATCTTTTCGTTAGGCAAGAACATAAAATGTCATGTATACAAACAGAAATATGTTTCTTTGCCGCAGTTCCTCTAGCTTTCTCCCTAGAAAATACGATTGTGTAGACCTGGTGTCTCCATGTGGAACCAATTAGTGTTTCCAAGCAGAAAATTAAATGTTCCCTGATAAAAAACATTCAAAAAACAAAGTCTGTCGATAATATCCGGGAAACACAAACACAGAGGCTGCAGCAATATCTGGGATTGAGTTAGCCAAAACACAAGCAGATATTTCTGGTTTCCTCCAGTCATATCTGGAAAAAGTTATGTGGAATTCGTATGAAATGGAAAAGAGAAAATCACAGTAAAAATGGTTTTGGACATAAGCAAAGTCCTTTCGTTAGGCAAGTGCATAAATGTCATCTATACAAACAGAAAAATCCTGTTTGTTTGCCGCAGTTCCTCTAGCATTCTCCCTAGAAAATAGGAATGTGTAGAACTTGTGTCTCCATGTGGAAGCAATTAGGGATCCCAAGCACAAAATTAAATGTTCCTTGATTAAAAACATTCAAAATAATAAAATCAGTCAATAATATCCGGAAAACACACAACAGAAGCTGTAGCAATATCTGGGAATTAGTTAGCCAAAACACAACCGGATATTTCTGGTTTCATCCAGCCATATCCGGACAAAGTTGGGTGGAATTCGTATGCAACGCACAAAGAAAATCACAATAAAAATTGTTTTGGTGAAAAGAAACGTCTTTTCTTTAGGCAATGCATAAATGTCATATATACAAACAGAAATATCATGTTTGTTTGGGGCAGTTCCTCTAGCAATCTACTTAGAAAATATGAATGTGTAGAGCTGGTGTCTCCATGTGGAACCAATTAGTGTTTCCAAGCACAAAATTAATGTTTTCTGAAAAAAACATTCAAAACAATAAAGTCCATTGATAATATCCAGAAAAAATACACAGAAGCTGTAGCAATATATGGAATTGAGTTAGGAAAAACACAAGCGGATATTTCTGCTTTCCTCCAGTAATATCCAGGCAAAGTTTTGTGGAATTTGTATGAAATAGAACGAGAAAATCAGAGGAAAAATGGTTCTCGAGAAAAGCAAAGTCCTTTCGTTAGGCAATGCATAAAATGTCACATATACAAACAGAAATATCATGTGTGTTTGCCGCAGTTACTCTAGCTTTCTCCCTAGAAAATATGAATGTGTAGAGTTGGTGTCTCCATCTGGAACCAATTAGAATTTCGAAGAAGAAAATTAAATGTTCCCTGATAAAAAACATTCAAAACAATAAAGTCCGTTGATAATATCCAGAAAACACAAACACAGAGGCTGTTGCAAAATCTGGGAATCAGTTAGCCAAACACATCCAGATATCTCCGGTTTCATCCAGTCATATCCGGACAAATTTTGTGGCATTCGTATACAATGGACCAAGAAAATCACAGCAAAAATGGTTATGGAGAAAAGCAAAATCTTTTTGTTAGGCAAGTGCATAAAATGTCATCTATAGAAACAGATATATCATGTTTGTTTGCCGCACTACCTCTAGCTTTCTCCCTAGAAAATACGAATGTGTAGAGCTGGTGTCTACATATGGAACCAACTCGTGTTTCCAAGCACAAAATTAAATGTTCCTTGAAAAGACACATTCAAAACAATAAAGTCCATCGATAATATCCGGAAAACACAAACACAGAGGCTGCGGCAATATCTGGGGTTGAGTTAGCCAAAACACAACTGGATATTTATGATTCTATCTAGTCATATCTGGACAAAGATTTGTGGAATTCGTAATCAATGGACTGAGAACATCACAGCAAAAATTCTTTTGGAGAAAAGAAAGTCTTTTTTTAGGCAAGTGCATAAAATGTCATCTATACAAACAGAAATGTCATGTTTGTTTGCCGCAGTTCCTCTAGCTTTCTTCCTAGAAAACATGAATGTGTAGAGCTGTGTCTCCATGTGGAACCAATTAGCCTTTCCAAGCACAACACTAAATATTCCCTGATAAAAAAAATCATTCAAAACAATAAAGTCCGTCAATAATATCCAGAAAACACAAACACAGAGCTATAGCTATATCTGCGATTGAGTTAGCCAAAACACAACTGCATATTTCTGGCTTTCTACAATCATATCTGGACAAAGTTGTGTGGAATTCGTATGCAATGGACCGAGAAAATCACAGTAAAAATTCTTTTGAAAAAGCAAAATCTTTCGTTAGGCTAGTGCATAAAATGTCATGTAAACAAACAGAAATATCATGTTTGTTTGCCGCAGTTCTTCTAGCTTTTTCCCTGGAAAATATGATGTGTAAAGATGGTGTCTGCATGTGGTACCAGTTAGTGTTTCCAAGCACAAAATTAAAAGTTCCCTGATAAAAAACATTCAAAACAATAAAGTCCATCGATAATATCCAGAAAATACAAACACAGAGGCTATAGCAATATCTGGGATTGAGTTAGCCAAAACACAACCGGATATTTCTGGTTCCATCCAGTCATATCCGGACAAAGTGATTTGGAAATAGTATGCAACGAACCGAGAAAATCACATTAAAAATTCTTTTGGAGAAAAGCAAAGTCTTTTCGTTAGGCAAGTGCATAAAATGTCATCTAAACAAACAGAAATATCATGTTTGTTTGCCGCAGTTCCTCTAGCTTTTTCGTAGAATACAGGAATGTGTGGAGCTGGTGTCTCCATGTGGAACCAATTAGCATTTCCAAGCACAAAATGAAATGTTCCCTGATAAAACATTCAAAACAATAAAGTCCGTCAACAATATCGCAAAACACAAACATAGAGGCTGTAGCAATATCTGGGATTGAGTTATCCAAAACACAACCGGAGATTTCTGCTTTCATCCAGTCATATCCGGACAAAATGGTGTTGCATTTGTATGCAATGGACCGAGATAATCACAGTAAAAATTCTTTTGGAGAAAAGCAAAATCTTTTCGTTACGCAAGCGCATAAAATGTCATGTATACAAACAGAAATATCATGTTTGTTTGCTGCAATTCCTCTAGCTTTCTCCCTTTAAAATATGAATGTGTAGAGCTGGTGTCCCCATGTGCAACCAATTAGTGTTCCCAAGCACAAAATTAAATGTTCCCTGATAAAAAACATTCAAAACAATAAAGTCCATCGATAATATCCAGAAAACACAATCACAGAGGTTGCAGCAATATCTGGGATTGAGTTAGGCAAAACACAACCGGATATTTCTGGTTTCAGCCAGTCATATCCGGAAAAAGTGGTGTGAAATTCGTATGCAATGTACCGAGAAAATCACAGTAAAAAATCTTTTGGAGAAAAGCAAAGTCTTTTCGTTAGGCAAGTGCATAAAATATCATGTATACAGAGAGAAATATCATGTTTGTTTGCCGCGGTTCCTCTAGCTTTCTCCCTAGAAAATATGAATGTGCAGAGCTCGTGTCTCCATGTGGAACCTATTAGTATTTCCTAACACAAAATTAAATGTAAATTGATAAAAAACATTCAAAACAATAAAGTCCACGATAATATCCAGAAAACACAAACACAGTTGCTGTCGTAATATTTGGGATTGAGTTAGCCTAAACACACCCGGATATTTCTGGTGTCATGCACTCATATCCGGAATGTGGTGTGGCATTTGTATGCAATGGACGGAGAAAATCACAGTAAAAATGATTTTGGAGAAAAGCAAAGTCTTTTCGTTAGGCAAGTGCATAAAATGTCATCTATGAAAGAGAAATATCATGTTTGTTTGCCGCAGTTCCTCTAGCTTTCTCCCTAGAAAAAAAGAATGTGTAGGGCTGCTGTCTCCATGTGGAACCAATTAGTGTTTCCTAACACACAATAAATGTTGCCTGATAAAAAACATTCAAAACAATAGAGTCCATCGATAATATCCGGAAAACACAAACACAGAGGCTGTCGCAATATCTGGGAATGAGTTAGCCAAACACATCCAGATATCTCCGGTTTCATCCAGTCATATCCGGACAAAGTTTTGTGGCATTCGTATGCAATGGACCAAGAAAATCACAGCAAAAATGGTTATGGAGAAAAGCAAAATCTTTTTGTTAGGCAAGTGCATAAAATGTCATCTATAGAAACAGATATATCATGTTTGTTTGCCGCACTACCTCTAGCTTTCTCCCTAGAATATACGAATGTGTAGAGCTGGTGTCTACATGTGGAACCAACTCGTGTTTCCAAGCACAAAATTAAATGTTCCTTGAAAAGACACATTCAAAACAATAAAGTCCATCGATAATATCCGGAAAACACAAACACAGAGGCGGCGGCAATATCTGGGGTTGAGTTAGCCAAAACACAACTGGATATTTATGGTTCTATCTAGTCATATCCGGACAAAGTTTTGTGGAATTCGTAATCAATGGACTGAGAACATCACAGCAAAAATTCTTTTGGAGAAAAGAGTCTTTTCATTAGGCAAGTGCATAAAATGTCATCTATACAAACAGAAATGTCATGATTGTTTGCCACAGTTCCTATAGCTTTCTCCCTAGAAAATACGAATGTGTAGAGCTGGTGTCTCCATGTGGAACCTATTAGTATTTCCTAACACAAAATTAAATGTAAATTGATAAAAAACATTCAAAACAATAAAGTCCCTCGATAATATCCAGAAAACACAAACACAGAGGCTGTCGTAATATTTGGGATTGAGTTAGCCTAAACACACCAGGATATTTCTGGTGTCATGCACTCATATCCGGACAAAGTGATGTGGCATTTGTATGCAATGGACCGAGAAAATCACAGTAAAAATGATTTTGGAGAAAAGCAAAGTCTTTCCGTTAGGCAAGTGCATAAAATGTCATCTATGAAAGAGAAATACATGTTTGTTTGCCGCAGTTCCTCTAGCTTTCTCCCTAGAAAATAAGAATGTGTAGGGCTGCTGTCTCCATGTGGAACCAATTAGTGTTTCCTAACACACAATAAATGTTCCCTGATAAAAACCATTCAAAACAATAGAGTCCGTCTATAATATCCGGAAAACACAAACACAGAGGCTGTCGCAATATCTGGGGATGAGTTAGGCAAACACATCCAGATATCTCCGGTTTCATCCAATCATATCCGGACAAAGTTTTGTGGCATTGGTATGCAATGGACCAAGAAAATCACAGCAAAAATGGTTATGGAGAAAAACAAAATCTTTTTGTTAGGCAAGTGCATAAAATATATGTATACCAACAGAAATGTCATGTTTGTTTGCCGCAGTTACTCTAGCTTTCTCCCTAGAAAATACGAATATGTAGGGCTGCTGTCTCCATGTGGAACCAATTAGTGTTCCAAGCACAAAATTAAATGTTCCTTGAAAAGACACATTCAAAACAATAAAGTCCATCGATAATATCCGGAAAACACAAACACAGAGGCTGCGGCAATATCTGGGGTTGAGTTAGCCAAAACACAACTGGATATTTATGATTCTATCTAGTCATATCTGGACAAAGATTTGTGGAATTCGTAATCAATGGACTGAGAACATCACAGCAAAAATTCTTTTGGAGAAAAGAAAGTCTTTTTTTAGGCAAGTGCATAAAATGTCATCTATACAAACAGAAATGTCATGTTTGTTTGCCGCAGTTCCTCTAGCTTTCTTCCTAGAAAACATGAATGTGTAGAGCTGTGTCTCCATGTGGAACCAATTAGCCTTTCCAAGCACAACACTAAATATTCCCTGATAAAAAAAATCATTCAAAACAATAAAGTCCGTCAATAATATCCAGAAAACACAAACACAGAGCTATACCTATATCTGGGATTGAGTTAGCCAAAACACAACTGCATATTTCTGGCTTTCTACAATCATATCTGGACAAAGTTGTGTGGAATTCGTATGCAATGGACCGAGAAAATCACAGTAAAAATTCTTTTGAAAAAGCAAAATCTTTCGTTAGGCTAGTGCATAAAATGTCATGTAAACAAACAGAAATATCATGTTTGTTTGCCGCAGTTCTTCTAGCTTTTTCCCTGGAAAATATGATGTGTAAAGATGGTGTCTGCATGTGGTACCAGTTAGTGTTTCCAAGCACAAAATTAAATGTTCCCTGATAAAAAACATTCAAAACAATAAAGTCCATCGATAATATCCAGAAAATACAAACACAGAGGCTATAGCAATATCTGGGATTGAGTTAGCCAAAACACAACCGGATATTTCTGGTTCCATCCAGTCATATCCGGACAAAGTGATTTGGAAATAGTATGCAACGAACCGAGAAAATCACATTAAAAATTCTTTTGGAGAAAAGCAAAGTCTGTTCGTTAGGCAAGTGCATAAAATGTCATCTAAACAAACAGAAATATCATGTTTGTTTGCCGCAGTTCCTCTAGCTTTTTCGTAGAATACAGGAATGTGTGGAGCTGGTGTCTCCATGTGGAACCAATTAGCATTTCCAAGCACAAAATGAAATGTTCCCTGATAAAACATTCAAAACAATAAAGTCCGACAACAATATCCGGAAAACACAAACATAGAGGCTGTAGCAATATCTGGGATTGAGTTATCCAAAACACAACCGGAGATTTCTGCTTTCATCCAGTCATATCCGGACAAAATGGTGTTGCATTTGTACGCAATGGACCGAGATAATCACAGTAAAAATTCTTTTGGAGAAAAGCAAAATCTTTTCGTTAGGCAAGTGCATAAAATGTCATGTATACAAACAGAAATATCATGTTTGTTTGCTGCAATTCCTCTAGCTTTCTCCCTTTAAAATATGAATGTGTAGAGCTGGTGTCCCCATGTGCAACCAATTAGTGTTCCCAAGCACAAAATTAAATGTTCCCTGATAAAAAACATTCAAAACAATAAAGTCCATCGATAATATCCAGAAAACACAATCACAGAGGTTGCAGCAATATCTGGGATTGAGTTAGGCAAAACACAACCGGATATTTCTGGTTTCAGCCAGTCATATCCGGAAAAAGTGGTGTGAAATTCGTATGCAATGTACCGAGAAAATCACAGTAAAAAATCTTTTGGAGAAAAGCAAAGTCTTTTCGTTAGGCAAGTGCATAAAATATCATGTATACAGAGAGAAATATCATGTTTGTTTGCCGCGGTTCCTCTAGCTTTCTCCCTAGAAAATATGAATGTGCAGAGCTCGTGTCTCCATGTGGAACCTATTAGTATTTCCTAACACAAAATTAAATGTAAATTGATAAAAAACATTCAAAACAATAAAGTCCACGATAATATCCAGAAAACACAAACATAGTTGCTGTCGTAATATTTGGGATTG
Source organism: Lepus europaeus (assembly GCF_033115175.1). NCBI lineage: Eukaryota > Metazoa > Chordata > Mammalia > Lagomorpha > Leporidae > Lepus > Lepus europaeus. Next base: position 102,362,465 of record NC_084830.1, read on the forward strand.
AGTTAGCCTAAACACACCCGGATATTTCTGGTGTCATGCACTCATATCCGGAATGTGGTGTGGCATTTGTATGCAATGGACGGAGAAAATCACAGTAAAAATGATTTTGGAGAAAAGCAAAGTCTTTTCGTTAGGCAAGTGCATAAAATGTCATCTATGAAAGAGAAATATCATGTTTGTTTGCCGCAGTTCCTCTAGCTTTCTCCCTAGAAAAAAAGAATGTGTAGGGCTGCTGTCTCCATGTGGAACCAATTAGTGTTTCCTAACACACAATAAATGTTGCCTGATAAAAAACATTCAAAACAATGGAGTCCGTCTATAATATCCAGAAAACGCAAACACAGAGGCTGTCGCAATATCTGGGAATGAGTTAGCCAAACACATCCAGATATCTCCGGTTTCATCCAGTCATATCCGGACAAAGTTTTGTGGCATTCGTATACAATGGACCAAGAAAATCACAGCAAAAATGTTTATGGAGAAAAGCAAAATCTTTTTGTTAGGCAAATGCATAAAATGTCATCTATAGAAACAGATATATCATGTTTCTTTGCCGCACTTCCTCTAGCTTTCTCCCTAGAAAATACGAATGTGTAGAGCTGGTGTCTACATGTGGAACCAACTCGTGTTTCCAAGCACAAAATTAAATGTTCCTTGAAAAGACACATTCAAAACAATAAAGTCCATCGATAATATCCGGAAAACACAAACACAGAGGCTGCGGCAATATCTGGGGTTGAGTTAGCCAAAACACAACTGGATATTTCTGGTTCCATCTAGTCATATCCGGACAAAGTTTTGTGGAATTCGTAATCAATGGACTGAGAACATCACAGCAAAAATTCTTTTGGAGAAAAGAGTCTTTTCATTAGGCAAGTGCATAAAATGTCATCTATACAAACAGAAATGTCATGTTTGTTTGCCGCAGTTCCTATAGCTTTCTCCCTAGAAAATACGAATGTGTAGAGCTGGTGTCTCCATGTGGAACCTATTAGTATTTCCTAACACAAAATTAAATGCAAAGTGATAAAAAACATTCAAAACAATAAAGTCCCTCGATAATATCCAGAAAACACAAACACAGAGGCTGTCGTAATATTTGGGATTGAGTTAGCCTAAACACACCAGGATATTTCTGGTGTCATGCACTCATATCCGGACAAAGTGATGTGGCATTTGTATGCAATGGACCGAGAAAATCACAGTAAAAATGATTTTGGAGAAAAGCAAAGTCTTTCCGTTAGGCAAGTGCATAAAATGTCATCTATGAAAGAGAAATATCATGTTTGTTTGCCGCAGTTCCTCTAGCTTTCTCCCTAGAAAATAAGAATGTGTAGGGCTGCTGTCTCCATGTGGAACCAATTAGTGTTTCCTAACACACAATAAATGTTCCCTGATAAAAACCATTCAAAACAATAGAGTCTGTCTATAATATCTGGAAAACACAAACACAGAGGCTGCGGCAATATCTGGGGTTGAGTTAGCCAAACACATCCAGATATCTCCGGTTTCATCCAGTCATATCCGGACAAAGTTTTGTGGCATTGGTATGCAATGGACCAAGAAAATCACAGCAAAAATGGTTATGGAGAAAAGCAAAATCTTTTTGTTAGGCAAGTTCATAAAAAGATATGTATACCAACAGAAATGTCATGTTTGTTTGCCGCAGTTAATCTAGCTTTCTCCCTAGAAAATACGAATATGTAGGGCTGCTGTCTCCATGTGGAACCAATTAGTGTTCCAAGCACAAAATTAAATGTTCCTTGAAAAGACACATTCAAAACAATAAAGTCCATCGATAATATCCGGAAAACACAAACACAGAGGCTGCGGCAATATCTGGGGTTGAGTTAGCCAAAACACAACTGGATATTTCTGATTCCATCTAGTCATATCCGGACAAAGTTTCGTGGAATTCGTAATCAATGGACTGAGAACATCACAGCAAAAATTCTTTTGGAGAAAAGAAAGTCTTTTCATTAGGCAAGTGCATAAAATGTCATCTATACAAACAGAAATGTCATGTTTGTTTGCCACAGTTCCTCTAGCTTTCTTCCTAGAAAACACGAATTTGTAGCGCTGGTGTCTCCATGTGGAACCAATTAGCATTTGCAAGCACAACATTAAATATTCCCTGATAAAAAAAATCATTCAAAACAATAAAGTCCGTCAATAATATCCAGAAAACACAAACACAGAGCTATAGCTATATCTGGGATTGAGTTAGCCAAAACACAACTGGATATTTCTGGATTAATCCACTCATATCCGGACAAAGTTGTGTGGAATTCATATGCAATGGACCGAGAAAATCAAAGTAAAAATTCTTTTGAAAAAGCAAAATCTTTCGTTAGGCTAGTGCATAAAATGTCATGTAAACAAACAGAAATATCATGTTGGTTTGCTGCAGTTCTTCTAGCTTTTTCCCTGGAAAATATGATGTGTAAAGATGGTGTCTGCATGTGGTACCAGTTAGTGTTTCGAAGCACAAAATTAAATGTTCCCTGATAAAAAACATTCAAAACAATAAAGTCCATCGATAATATCCAGAAAATACAAACACAGAGGCTGTAGCAATATCTGGGATGAGTTAGCCAAAACACAACCGGATATTTCTGGTTCCATCCAGTCATATCCGGACAAAGTGATTTGGAAATAGTATGCAATGAACCGAGAAAATCACATTAAAAATTCTTTTGGAGAAAAGCAAAGTCTTTTCGTTAGGCAAGTGCGTAAAATGTCATCTAAACAAACAGAAATATCATGTTTGTTTGCCGCAGTTCCTCTAGCTTTTTCGTAGAATACAGGAATGTGTGGAGCTGGTGTCTCCATGTGGAACCAATTAGCATTTCCAAGCACAAAATGAAATGTTCCCTGATAAAACATTCAAAACAATAAAGTCCGTCAACAATATCGCAAAACACAAACACATAGGCTGTAGCAACATCTGGGATTGAGTTATCCAAAACACAACCGGAGATTTCTGGTTCCATCCAGTCATATCCGGACAAAATGGTGTTGCATTTGTACGCAATGGACCAAGATAATCACAGTAAAAATTCTTTTGGAGAAAAGCAAAATCTTTTCGTTAGGCAAGTGCATAAAATGTCATGTATACAAACAGAAATATCATGTTGGTTTGCTGCAATTCCTCTAGCTTTCTCCCTTTAAAATACGAATGTGTAGAGCTGGTGTCCCCATGTGCAACCAATTAGTGTTCCCAAGCACAAAATTAAATGTTCCCTGATAAAAAACATTCAAAACAATAAAGTCCATCGATAATATCCAGAAAACACAATCACAGAGGTTGCAGCAATATCTGGGATTGAGTTAGGCAAAACACAACCGGATATTTCTGGTTTCAGCCAGTCATATCCGGAAAAAGTGGTGTGAAATTCGTATGCAATGTACCGAGAAAATCACAGTAAAAAATCTTTTGGAGAAAAGCAAAGTCTTTTCGTTAGGCAAGTGCATAAAATATCATGTATACAGAGAGAAATATCATGTTTGTTTGCCGCGGTTCCTCTAGCTTTCTCCCTAGAAAATATGAATGTGCAGAGCTCGTGTCTCCATGTGGAACCTATTAGTATTTCCTAACACAAAATTAAATGTAAATTGATAAAAAACATTCAAAACAATAAAGTCCACGATAATATCCAGAAAACACAAACATAGTTGCTGTCGTAATATTTGGGATTGAGTTAGCCTAAACACACCCGGATATTTCTGGTGTCATGCACTCATATCCGGAATGTGGTGTGGCATTTGTATGCAATGGACGGAGAAAATCACAGTAAAAATGATTTTGGAGAAAAGCAAAGTCTTTTCGTTAGGCAAGTGCATAAAATGTCATCTATGAAAGAGAAATATCATGTTTGTTTGCCGCAGTTCCTCTAGCTTTCTCCCTAGAAAAAAAGAATGTGTAGGGCTGCTGTCTCCATGTGGAACCAATTAGTGTTTCCTAACACACAATAAATGTTGCCTGATAAAAAACATTCAAAACAATGGAGTCCGTCTATAATATCCAGAAAACGCAAACACAGAGGCTGTCGCAATATCTGGGAATGAGTTAGCCAAACACATCCAGATATCTCCGGTTTCATCCAGTCATATCCGGACAAAGTTTTGTGGCATTCGTATACAATGGACCAAGAAAATCACAGCAAAAATGTTTATGGAGAAAAGCAAAATCTTTTTGTTAGGCAAATGCATAAAATGTCATCTATAGAAACAGATATATCATGTTTCTTTGCCGCACTTCCTCTAGCTTTCTCCCTAGAAAATACGAATGTGTAGAGCTGGTGTCTACATGTGGAACCAACTCGTGTTTCCAAGCACAAAATTAAATGTTCCTTGAAAAGACACATTCAAAACAATAAAGTCCATCGATAATATCCGGAAAACACAAACACAGAGGCTGCGGCAATATCTGGGGTTGAGTTAGCCAAAACACAACTGGATATTTCTGGTTCCATCTAGTCATATCCGGACAAAGTTTTGTGGAATTCGTAATCAATGGACTGAGAACATCACAGCAAAAATTCTTTTGGAGAAAAGAGTCTTTTCATTAGGCAAGTGCATAAAATGTCATCTATACAAACAGAAATGTCATGTTTGTTTGCCGCAGTTCCTATAGCTTTCTCCCTAGAAAATACGAATGTGTAGAGCTGGTGTCTCCATGTGGAACCTATTAGTATTTCCTAACACAAAATTAAATGCAAAGTGATAAAAAACATTCAAAACAATAAAGTCCCTCGATAATATCCAGAAAACACAAACACAGAGGCTGTCGTAATATTTGGGATTGAGTTAGCCTAAACACACCCGGATATTTCTGGTGTCATGCACTCATATCCGGACAAAGTGATGTGGCATTTGTATGCAATGGACCGAGAAAATCACAGTAAAAATGATTTTGGAGAAAAGCAAAGTCTTTCCGTTAGGCAAGTGCATAAAATGTCATCTATGAAAGAGAAATATCATGTTTGTTTGCCGCAGTTCCTCTAGCTTTCTCCCTAGAAAATAAGAATGTGTAGGGCTGCTGTCTCCATGTGGAACCAATTAGTGTTTCCGAACACACAATAAATGTTCCCTGATAAAAACCATTCAAAACAATAGAGTCTGTCTATAATATCTGGAAAACACAAACACAGAGGCTGCGGCAATATCTGGGGTTGAGTTAGCCAAACACATCCAGATATCTCCGGTTTCATCCAGTCATATCCGGACAAAGTTTTGTGGCATTGGTATGCAATGGACCAAGAAAATCACAGCAAAAATGGTTATGGAGAAAAGCAAAATCTTTTTGTTAGGCAAGTTCATAAAAAGATATGTATACCAACAGAAATGTCATGTTTGTTTGCCGCAGTTAATCTAGCTTTCTCCCTAGAAAATACGAATATGTAGGGCTGCTGTCTCCATGTGGAACCAATTAGTGTTCCAAGCACAAAATTAAATGTTCCTTGAAAAGACACATTCAAAACAATAAAGTCCATCGATAATATCCGGAAAACACAAACACAGAGGCTGCGGCAATATCTGGGGTTGAGTTAGCCAAAACACAACTGGATATTTCTGATTCCATCTAGTCATATCCGGACAAAGTTTCGTGGAATTCGTAATCAATGGACTGAGAACATCACAGCAAAAATTCTTTTGGAGAAAAGAAAGTCTTTTCATTAGGCAAGTGCATAAAATGTCATCTATACAAACAGAAATGTCATGTTTGTTTGCCGCAGTTCCTCTAGCTTTCTTCCTAGAAAACACGAATTTGTAGCGCTGGTGTCTCCATGTGGAACCAATTAGCATTTGCAAGCACAACATTAAATATTCCCTGATAAAAAAAATCATTCAAAACAATAAAGTCCGTCAATAATATCCAGAAAACACAAACACAGAGCTATAGCTATATCTGGGATTGAGTTAGCCAAAACACAACTGGATATTTCTGGATTAATCCACTCATATCCGGACAAAGTTGTGTGGAATTCATATGCAATGGACCGAGAAAATCAAAGTAAAAATTCTTTTGAAAAAGCAAAATCTTTCGTTAGGCTAGTGCATAAAATGTCATGTAAACAAACAGAAATATCATGTTGGTTTGCCGCAGTTCTTCTAGCTTTTTCCCTGGAAAATATGATGTGTAAAGATGGTGTCTGCATGTGGTACCAGTTAGTGTTTCGAAGCACAAAATTAAATGTTCCCTGATAAAAAACATTCAAAACAATAAAGTCCATCGATAATATCCAGAAAATACAAACACAGAGGCTGTAGCAATATCTGGGATGAGTTAGCCAAAACACAACCGGATATTTCTGGTTCCATCCAGTCATATCCGGACAAAGTGATTTGGAAATAGTATGCAATGAACCGAGAAAATCACATTAAAAATTCTTTTGGAGAAAAGCAAAGTCTTTTCGTTAGGCAAGTGCGTAAAATGTCATCTAAACAAACAGAAATATCATGTTTGTTTGCCGCAGTTCCTCTAGCTTTTTCGTAGAATACAGGAATGTGTGGAGCTGGTGTCTCCATGTGGAACCAATTAGCATTTCCAAGCACAAAATGAAATGTTCCCTGATAAAACATTCAAAACAATAAAGTCCGTCAACAATATCGCAAAACACAAACACATTGGCTGTAGCAACATCTGGGATTGAGTTATCCAAAACACAACCGGAGATTTCTGGTTCCATCCAGTCATATCCGGACAAAATGGTGTTGCATTTGTACGCAATGGACCAAGATAATCACAGTAAAAATTCTTTTGGAGAAAAGCAAAATCTTTTCGTTAGGCAAGTGCATAAAATGTCATGTATACAAACAGAAATATCATGTTGGTTTGCTGCAATTCCTCTAGCTTTCTCCCTTTAAAATACGAATGTGTAGAGCTGGTGTCCCCATGTGCAACCAATTAGTGTTCCCAAGCACAAAATTAAATGTTCCCTGATAAAAAACATTCAAAACAATAAAGTCCATCGATAATATCCAGAAAACACAATCACAGAGGTTGCAGCAATATCTGGGATTGAGTTAGGCAAAACACAACCGGATATTTCTGGTTTCAGCCAGTCATATCCGGAAAAAGTGGTGTGAAATTCGTATGCAATGTACCGAGAAAATCACAGTAAAAAATCTTTTGGAGAAAAGCAAAGTCTTTTCGTTAGGCAAGTGCATAAAATATCATGTATACAGAGAGAAATATCATGTTTGTTTGCCGCGGTTCCTCTAGCTTTCTCCCTAGAAAATATGAATGTGCAGAGCTCGTGTCTCCATGTGGAACCTATTAGTATTTCCTAACACAAAATTAAATGTAAATTGATAAAAAACATTCAAAACAATAAAGTCCACGATAATATCCAGAAAACACAAACACAGTTGCTGTCGTAATATTTGGGATTGAGTTAGCCTAAACACACCCGGATATTTCTGGTGTCATGCACTCATATCCGGAATGTGGTGTGGCATTTGTATGCAATGGACGGAGAAAATCACAGTAAAAATGATTTTGGAGAAAAGCAAAGTCTTTTCGTTAGGCAAGTGCATAAAATGTCATCTATGAAAGAGAAATATCATGTTTGTTTGCCGCAGTTCCTCTAGCTTTCTCCCTAGAAAAAAAGAATGTGTAGGGCTGCTGTCTCCATGTGGAACCAATTAGTGTTTCCTAACACACAATAAATGTTGCCTGATAAAAAACATTCAAAACAATGGAGTCCGTCTATAATATCCAGAAAACGCAAACACAGAGGCTGTCGCAATATCTGGGAATGAGTTAGCCAAACACATCCAGATATCTCCGGTTTCATCCAGTCATATCCGGACAAAGTTTTGTGGCATTCGTATACAATGGACCAAGAAAATCACAGCAAAAATGTTTATGGAGAAAAGCAAAATCTTTTTGTTAGGCAAATGCATAAAATGTCATCTATAGAAACAGATATATCATGTTTGTTTGCCGCACTTCCTCTAGCTTTCTCCCTAGAAAATACGAATGTGTAGAGCTGGTGTCTACATGTGGAACCAACTCGTGTTTCCAAGCACAAAATTAAATGTTCCTTGAAAAGACACATTCAAAACAATAAAGTCCATCGATAATATCCGGAAAACACAAACACAGAGGCTGCGGCAATATCTGGGGTTGAGTTAGCCAAAACACAACTGGATATTTCTGGTTCCATCTAGTCATATCCGGACAAAGTTTTGTGGAATTCGTAATCAATGGACTGAGAACATCACAGCAAAAATTCTTTTGGAGAAAAGAGTCTTTTCATTAGGCAAGTGCATAAAATGTCATCTATACAAACAGAAATGTCATGTTTGTTTGCCGCAGTTCCTATAGCTTTCTCCCTAGAAAATACGAATGTGTAGAGCTGGTGTCTCCATGTGGAACCTATTAGTATTTCCTAACACAAAATTAAATGCAAACTGATAAAAAACATTCAAAACAATAAAGTCCCTCGATAATATCCAGAAAACACAAACACAGAGGCTGTCGTAATATTTGGGATTGAGTTAGCCTAAACACACCAGGATATTTCTGGTGTCATGCACTCATATCCGGACAAAGTGATGTGGCATTTGTATGCAATGGACCGAGAAAATCACAGTAAAAATGATTTTGGAGAAAAGCAAAGTCTTTCCGTTAGGCAAGTGCATAAAATGTCATCTATGAAAGAGAAATATCATGTTTGTTTGCCGCAGTTCCTCTAGCTTTCTCCCTAGAAAATAAGAATGTGTAGGGCTGCTGTCTCCATGTGGAACCAATTAGTGTTTCCTAACACACAATAAATGTTCCCTGATAAAAACCATTCAAAACAATAGAGTCTGTCTATAATATCTGGAAAACACAAACACAGAGGCTGCGGCAATATCTGGGGTTGAGTTAGCCAAACACATCCAGATATCTCCGGTTTCATCCAGTCATATCCGGACAAAGTTTTGTGGCATTGGTATGCAATGGACCAAGAAAATCACAGCAAAAATGGTTATGGAGAAAAGCAAAATCTTTTTGTTAGGCAAGTTCATAAAAAGATATGTATACCAACAGAAATGTCATGTTTGTTTGCCGCAGTTAATCTAGCTTTCTCCCTAGAAAATACGAATATGTAGGGCTGCTGTCTCCATGTGGAACCAATTAGTGTTCCAAGCACAAAATTAAATGTTCCTTGAAAAGACACATTCAAAACAATAAAGTCCATCGATAATATCCGGAAAACACAAACACAGAGGCTGCGGCAATATCTGGGGTTGAGTTAGCCAAAACACAACTGGATATTTCTGATTCCATCTAGTCATATCCGGACAAAGTTTCGTGGAATTCGTAATCAATGGACTGAGAACATCACAGCAAAAATTCTTTTGGAGAAAAGAAAGTCTTTTCATTAGGCAAGTGCATAAAATGTCATCTATACAAACAGAAATGTCATGTTTGTTTGCCGCAGTTCCTCTAGCTTTCTTCCTAGAAAACACGAATTTGTAGCGCTGGTGTCTCCATGTGGAACCAATTAGCATTTGCAAGCACAACATTAAATATTCCCTGATAAAAAAAATCATTCAAAACAATAAAGTCCGTCAATAATATCCAGAAAACACAAACACAGAGCTATAGCTATATCTGGGATTGAGTTAGCCAAAACACAACTGGATATTTCTGGATTAATCCACTCATATCCGGACAAAGTTGTGTGGAATTCATATGCAATGGACCGAGAAAATCAAAGTAAAAATTCTTTTGAAAAAGCAAAATCTTTCGTTAGGCTAGTGCATAAAATGTCATGTAAACAAACAGAAATATCATGTTGGTTTGCTGCAGTTCTTCTAGCTTTTTCCCTGGAAAATATGATGTGTAAAGATGGTGTCTGCATGTGGTACCAGTTAGTGTTTCGAAGCACAAAATTAAATGTTCCCTGATAAAAAACATTCAAAACAATAAAGTCCATCGATAATATCCAGAAAATACAAACACAGAGGCTGTAGCAATATCTGGGATGAGTTAGCCAAAACACAACCGGATATTTCTGGTTCCATCCAGTCATATCCGGACAAAGTGATTTGGAAATAGTATGCAATGAACCGAGAAAATCACATTAAAAATTCTTTTGGAGAAAAGCAAAGTCTTTTCGTTAGGCAAGTGCGTAAAATGTCATCTAAACAAACAGAAATATCATGTTTGTTTGCCGCAGTTCCTCTAGCTTTTTCGTAGAATACAGGAATGTGTGGAGCTGGTGTCTCCATGTGGAACCAATTAGCATTTCCAAGCACAAAATGAAATGTTCCCTGATAAAACATTCAAAACAATAAAGTCCGACAACAATATCCGGAAAACACAAACATAGAGGCTGTAGCAATATCTGGGATTGAGTTATCCAAAACACAACCGGAGATTTCTGCTTTCATCCAGTCATATCCGGACAAAATGGTGTTGCATTTGTACGCAATGGACCGAGATAATCACAGTAAAAATTCTTTTGGAGAAAAGCAAAATCTTTTCGTTAGGCAAGTGCATAAAATGTCATGTATACAAACAGAAATATCATGTTTGTTTGCTGCAATTCCTCTAGCTTTCTCCCTTTAAAATATGAATGTGTAGAGCTGGTGTCCCCATGTGCAACCAATTAGTGTTCCCAAGCACAAAATTAAATGTTCCCTGATAAAAAACATTCAAAACAATAAAGTCCATCGATAATATCCAGAAAACACAATCACAGAGGTTGCAGCAATATCTGGGATTGAGTTAGGCAAAACACAACCGGATATTTCTGGTTTCAGCCAGTCATATCCGGAAAAAGTGGTGTGAAATTCGTATGCAATGTACCGAGAAAATCACAGTAAAAAATCTTTTGGAGAAAAGCAAAGTCTTTTCGTTAGGCAAGTGCATAAAATATCATGTATACAGAGAGAAATATCATGTTTGTTTGCCGCGGTTCCTCTAGCTTTCTCCCTAGAAAATATGAATGTGCAGAGCTCGTGTCTCCATGTGGAACCTATTAGTATTTCCTAACACAAAATTAAATGTAAATTGATAAAAAACATTCAAAACAATAAAGTCCACGATAATATCCAGAAAACACAAACATAGTTGCTGTCGTAATATTTGGGATTGAGTTAGCCTAAACACACCCGGATATTTCTGGTGTCATGCACTCATATCCGGAATGTGGTGTGGCATTTGTATGCAATGGACGGAGAAAATCACAGTAAAAATGATTTTGGAGAAAAGCAAAGTCTTTTCGTTAGGCAAGTGCATAAAATGTCATCTATGAAAGAGAAATATCATGTTTGTTTGCCGCAGTTCCTCTAGCTTTCTCCCTAGAAAAAAAGAATGTGTAGGGCTGCTGTCTCCATGTGGAACCAATTAGTGTTTCCTAACACACAATAAATGTTGCCTGATAAAAAACATTCAAAACAATGGAGTCCGTCTATAATATCCAGAAAACGCAAACACAGAGGCTGTCGCAATATCTGGGAATGAGTTAGCCAAACACATCCAGATATCTCCGGTTTCATCCAGTCATATCCGGACAAAGTTTTGTGGCATTCGTATACAATGGACCAAGAAAATCACAGCAAAAATGTTTATGGAGAAAAGCAAAATCTTTTTGTTAGGCAAATGCATAAAATGTCATCTATAGAAACAGATATATCATGTTTCTTTGCCGCACTTCCTCTAGCTTTCTCCCTAGAAAATACGAATGTGTAGAGCTGGTGTCTACATGTGGAACCAACTCGTGTTTCCAAGCACAAAATTAAATGTTCCTTGAAAAGACACATTCAAAACAATAAAGTCCATCGATAATATCCGGAAAACACAAACACAGAGGCTGCGGCAATATCTGGGGTTGAGTTAGCCAAAACACAACTGGATATTTCTGGTTCCATCTAGTCATATCCGGACAAAGTTTTGTGGAATTCGTAATCAATGGACTGAGAACATCACAGCAAAAATTCTTTTGGAGAAAAGAGTCTTTTCATTAGGCAAGTGCATAAAATGTCATCTATACAAACAGAAATGTCATGTTTGTTTGCCGCAGTTCCTATAGCTTTCTCCCTAGAAAATACGAATGTGTAGAGCTGGTGTCTCCATGTGGAACCTATTAGTATTTCCTAACACAAAATTAAATGCAAAGTGATAAAAAACATTCAAAACAATAAAGTCCCTCGATAATATCCAGAAAACACAAACACAGAGGCTGTCGTAATATTTGGGATTGAGTTAGCCTAAACACACCAGGATATTTCTGGTGTCATGCACTCATATCCGGACAAAGTGATGTGGCATTTGTATGCAATGGACCGAGAAAATCACAGTAAAAATGATTTTGGAGAAAAGCAAAGTCTTTCCGTTAGGCAAGTGCATAAAATGTCATCTATGAAAGAGAAATATCATGTTTGTTTGCCGCAGTTCCTCTAGCTTTCTCCCTAGAAAATAAGAATGTGTAGGGCTGCTGTCTCCATGTGGAACCAATTAGTGTTTCCTAACACACAATAAATGTTCCCTGATAAAAACCATTCAAAACAATAGAGTCTGTCTATAATATCTGGAAAACACAAACACAGAGGCTGCGGCAATATCTGGGGTTGAGTTAGCCAAACACATCCAGATATCTCCGGTTTCATCCAGTCATATCCGGACAAAGTTTTGTGGCATTGGTATGCAATGGACCAAGAAAATCACAGCAAAAATGGTTATGGAGAAAAGCAAAATCTTTTTGTTAGGCAAGTTCATAAAAAGATATGTATACCAACAGAAATGTCATGTTTGTTTGCCGCAGTTAATCTAGCTTTCTCCCTAGAAAATACGAATATGTAGGGCTGCTGTCTCCATGTGGAACCAATTAGTGTTCCAAGCACAAAATTAAATGTTCCTTGAAAAGACACATTCAAAACAATAAAGTCCATCGATAATATCCGGAAAACACAAACACAGAGGCTGCGGCAATATCTGGGGTTGAGTTAGCCAAAACACAACTGGATATTTCTGATTCCATCTAGTCATATCCGGACAAAGTTTCGTGGAATTCGTAATCAATGGACTGAGAACATCACAGCAAAAATTCTTTTGGAGAAAAGAAAGTCTTTTCATTAGGCAAGTGCATAAAATGTCATCTATACAAACAGAAATGTCATGTTTGTTTGCCACAGTTCCTCTAGCTTTCTTCCTAGAAAACACGAATTTGTAGCGCTGGTGTCTCCATGTGGAACCAATTAGCATTTGCAAGCACAACATTAAATATTCCCTGATAAAAAAAATCATTCAAAACAATAAAGTCCGTCAATAATATCCAGAAAACACAAACACAGAGCTATAGCTATATCTGGGATTGAGTTAGCCAAAACACAACTGGATATTTCTGGATTAATCCACTCATATCCGGACAAAGTTGTGTGGAATTCATATGCAATGGACCGAGAAAATCAAAGTAAAAATTCTTTTGAAAAAGCAAAATCTTTCGTTAGGCTAGTGCATAAAATGTCATGTAAACAAACAGAAATATCATGTTGGTTTGCTGCAGTTCTTCTAGCTTTTTCCCTGGAAAATATGATGTGTAAAGATGGTGTCTGCATGTGGTACCAGTTAGTGTTTCGAAGCACAAAATTAAATGTTCCCTGATAAAAAACATTCAAAACAATAAAGTCCATCGATAATATCCAGAAAATACAAACACAGAGGCTGTAGCAATATCTGGGATGAGTTAGCCAAAACACAACCGGATATTTCTGGTTCCATCCAGTCATATCCGGACAAAGTGATTTGGAAATAGTATGCAATGAACCGAGAAAATCACATTAAAAATTCTTTTGGAGAAAAGCAAAGTCTTTTCGTTAGGCAAGTGCGTAAAATGTCATCTAAACAAACAGAAATATCATGTTTGTTTGCCGCAGTTCCTCTAGCTTTTTCGTAGAATACAGGAATGTGTGGAGCTGGTGTCTCCATGTGGAACCAATTAGCATTTCCAAGCACAAAATGAAATGTTCCCTGATAAAACATTCAAAACAATAAAGTCCGTCAACAATATCGCAAAACACAAACACATAGGCTGTAGCAACATCTGGGATTGAGTTATCCAAAACACAACCGGAGATTTCTGGTTCCATCCAGTCATATCCGGACAAAATGGTGTTGCATTTGTACGCAATGGACCAAGATAATCACAGTAAAAATTCTTTTGGAGAAAAGCAAAATCTTTTCGTTAGGCAAGTGCATAAAATGTCATGTATACAAACAGAAATATCATGTTGGTTTGCTGCAATTCCTCTAGCTTTCTCCCTTTAAAATACGAATGTGTAGAGCTGGTGTCCCCATGTGCAACCAATTAGTGTTCCCAAGCACAAAATTAAATGTTCCCTGATAAAAAACATTCAAAACAATAAAGTCCATCGATAATATCCAGAAAACACAATCACAGAGGTTGCAGCAATATCTGGGATTGAGTTAGGCAAAACACAACCGGATATTTCTGGTTTCAGCCAGTCATATCCGGAAAAAGTGGTGTGAAATTCGTATGCAATGTACCGAGAAAATCACAGTAAAAAATCTTTTGGAGAAAAGCAAAGTCTTTTCGTTAGGCAAGTGCATAAAATATCATGTATACAGAGAGAAATATCATGTTTGTTTGCCGCGGTTCCTCTAGCTTTCTCCCTAGAAAATATGAATGTGCAGAGCTCGTGTCTCCATGTGGAACCTATTAGTATTTCCTAACACAAAATTAAATGTAAATTGATAAAAAACATTCAAAACAATAAAGTCCACGATAATATCCAGAAAACACAAACATAGTTGCTGTCGTAATATTTGGGATTGAGTTAGCCTAAACACACCCGGATATTTCTGGTGTCATGCACTCATATCCGGAATGTGGTGTGGCATTTGTATGCAATGGACGGAGAAAATCACAGTAAAAATGATTTTGGAGAAAAGCAAAGTCTTTTCGTTAGGCAAGTGCATAAAATGTCATCTATGAAAGAGAAATATCATGTTTGTTTGCCGCAGTTCCTCTAGCTTTCTCCCTAGAAAAAAAGAATGTGTAGGGCTGCTGTCTCCATGTGGAACCAATTAGTGTTTCCTAACACACAATAAATGTTGCCTGATAAAAAACATTCAAAACAATGGAGTCCGTCTATAATATCCAGAAAACGCAAACACAGAGGCTGTCGCAATATCTGGGAATGAGTTAGCCAAACACATCCAGATATCTCCGGTTTCATCCAGTCATATCCGGACAAAGTTTTGTGGCATTCGTATACAATGGACCAAGAAAATCACAGCAAAAATGTTTATGGAGAAAAGCAAAATCTTTTTGTTAGGCAAATGCATAAAATGTCATCTATAGAAACAGATATATCATGTTTCTTTGCCGCACTTCCTCTAGCTTTCTCCCTAGAAAATACGAATGTGTAGAGCTGGTGTCTACATGTGGAACCAACTCGTGTTTCCAAGCACAAAATTAAATGTTCCTTGAAAAGACACATTCAAAACAATAAAGTCCATCGATAATATCCGGAAAACACAAACACAGAGGCTGCGGCAATATCTGGGGTTGAGTTAGCCAAAACACAACTGGATATTTCTGGTTCCATCTAGTCATATCCGGACAAAGTTTTGTGGAATTCGTAATCAATGGACTGAGAACATCACAGCAAAAATTCTTTTGGAGAAAAGAGTCTTTTCATTAGGCAAGTGCATAAAATGTCATCTATACAAACAGAAATGTCATGTTTGTTTGCCGCAGTTCCTATAGCTTTCTCCCTAGAAAATACGAATGTGTAGAGCTGGTGTCTCCATGTGGAACCTATTAGTATTTCCTAACACAAAATTAAATGCAAAGTGATAAAAAACATTCAAAACAATAAAGTCCCTCGATAATATCCAGAAAACACAAACACAGAGGCTGTCGTAATATTTGGGATTGAGTTAGCCTAAACACACCCGGATATTTCTGGTGTCATGCACTCATATCCGGACAAAGTGATGTGGCATTTGTATGCAATGGACCGAGAAAATCACAGTAAAAATGATTTTGGAGAAAAGCAAAGTCTTTCCGTTAGGCAAGTGCATAAAATGTCATCTATGAAAGAGAAATATCATGTTTGTTTGCCGCAGTTCCTCTAGCTTTCTCCCTAGAAAATAAGAATGTGTAGGGCTGCTGTCTCCATGTGGAACCAATTAGTGTTTCCGAACACACAATAAATGTTCCCTGATAAAAACCATTCAAAACAATAGAGTCTGTCTATAATATCTGGAAAACACAAACACAGAGGCTGCGGCAATATCTGGGGTTGAGTTAGCCAAACACATCCAGATATCTCCGGTTTCATCCAGTCATATCCGGACAAAGTTTTGTGGCATTGGTATGCAATGGACCAAGAAAATCACAGCAAAAATGGTTATGGAGAAAAGCAAAATCTTTTTGTTAGGCAAGTTCATAAAAAGATATGTATACCAACAGAAATGTCATGTTTGTTTGCCGCAGTTAATCTAGCTTTCTCCCTAGAAAATACGAATATGTAGGGCTGCTGTCTCCATGTGGAACCAATTAGTGTTCCAAGCACAAAATTAAATGTTCCTTGAAAAGACACATTCAAAACAATAAAGTCCATCGATAATATCCGGAAAACACAAACACAGAGGCTGCGGCAATATCTGGGGTTGAGTTAGCCAAAACACAACTGGATATTTCTGATTCCATCTAGTCATATCCGGACAAAGTTTCGTGGAATTCGTAATCAATGGACTGAGAACATCACAGCAAAAATTCTTTTGGAGAAAAGAAAGTCTTTTCATTAGGCAAGTGCATAAAATGTCATCTATACAAACAGAAATGTCATGTTTGTTTGCCGCAGTTCCTCTAGCTTTCTTCCTAGAAAACACGAATTTGTAGCGCTGGTGTCTCCATGTGGAACCAATTAGCATTTGCAAGCACAACATTAAATATTCCCTGATAAAAAAAATCATTCAAAACAATAAAGTCCGTCAATAATATCCAGAAAACACAAACACAGAGCTATAGCTATATCTGGGATTGAGTTAGCCAAAACACAACTGGATATTTCTGGATTAATCCACTCATATCCGGACAAAGTTGTGTGGAATTCATATGCAATGGACCGAGAAAATCAAAGTAAAAATTCTTTTGAAAAAGCAAAATCTTTCGTTAGGCTAGTGCATAAAATGTCATGTAAACAAACAGAAATATCATGTTGGTTTGCCGCAGTTCTTCTAGCTTTTTCCCTGGAAAATATGATGTGTAAAGATGGTGTCTGCATGTGGTACCAGTTAGTGTTTCGAAGCACAAAATTAAATGTTCCCTGATAAAAAACATTCAAAACAATAAAGTCCATCGATAATATCCAGAAAATACAAACACAGAGGCTGTAGCAATATCTGGGATGAGTTAGCCAAAACACAACCGGATATTTCTGGTTCCATCCAGTCATATCCGGACAAAGTGATTTGGAAATAGTATGCAATGAACCGAGAAAATCACATTAAAAATTCTTTTGGAGAAAAGCAAAGTCTTTTCGTTAGGCAAGTGCGTAAAATGTCATCTAAACAAACAGAAATATCATGTTTGTTTGCCGCAGTTCCTCTAGCTTTTTCGTAGAATACAGGAATGTGTGGAGCTGGTGTCTCCATGTGGAACCAATTAGCATTTCCAAGCACAAAATGAAATGTTCCCTGATAAAACATTCAAAACAATAAAGTCCGTCAACAATATCGCAAAACACAAACACATTGGCTGTAGCAACATCTGGGATTGAGTTATCCAAAACACAACCGGAGATTTCTGGTTCCATCCAGTCATATCCGGACAAAATGGTGTTGCATTTGTACGCAATGGACCAAGATAATCACAGTAAAAATTCTTTTGGAGAAAAGCAAAATCTTTTCGTTAGGCAAGTGCATAAAATGTCATGTATACAAACAGAAATATCATGTTGGTTTGCTGCAATTCCTCTAGCTTTCTCCCTTTAAAATACGAATGTGTAGAGCTGGTGTCCCCATGTGCAACCAATTAGTGTTCCCAAGCACAAAATTAAATGTTCCCTGATAAAAAACATTCAAAACAATAAAGTCCATCGATAATATCCAGAAAACACAATCACAGAGGTTGCAGCAATATCTGGGATTGAGTTAGGCAAAACACAACCGGATATTTCTGGTTTCAGCCAGTCATATCCGGAAAAAGTGGTGTGAAATTCGTATGCAATGTACCGAGAAAATCACAGTAAAAAATCTTTTGGAGAAAAGCAAAGTCTTTTCGTTAGGCAAGTGCATAAAATATCATGTATACAGAGAGAAATATCATGTTTGTTTGCCGCGGTTCCTCTAGCTTTCTCCCTAGAAAATATGAATGTGCAGAGCTCGTGTCTCCATGTGGAACCTATTAGTATTTCCTAACACAAAATTAAATGTAAATTGATAAAAAACATTCAAAACAATAAAGTCCACGATAATATCCAGAAAACACAAACACAGTTGCTGTCGTAATATTTGGGATTGAGTTAGCCTAAACACACCCGGATATTTCTGGTGTCATGCACTCATATCCGGAATGTGGTGTGGCATTTGTATGCAATGGACGGAGAAAATCACAGTAAAAATGATTTTGGAGAAAAGCAAAGTCTTTTCGTTAGGCAAGTGCATAAAATGTCATCTATGAAAGAGAAATATCATGTTTGTTTGCCGCAGTTCCTCTAGCTTTCTCCCTAGAAAAAAAGAATGTGTAGGGCTGCTGTCTCCATGTGGAACCAATTAGTGTTTCCTAACACACAATAAATGTTGCCTGATAAAAAACATTCAAAACAATGGAGTCCGTCTATAATATCCAGAAAACGCAAACACAGAGGCTGTCGCAATATCTGGGAATGAGTTAGCCAAACACATCCAGATATCTCCGGTTTCATCCAGTCATATCCGGACAAAGTTTTGTGGCATTCGTATACAATGGACCAAGAAAATCACAGCAAAAATGTTTATGGAGAAAAGCAAAATCTTTTTGTTAGGCAAATGCATAAAATGTCATCTATAGAAACAGATATATCATGTTTGTTTGCCGCACTTCCTCTAGCTTTCTCCCTAGAAAATACGAATGTGTAGAGCTGGTGTCTACATGTGGAACCAACTCGTGTTTCCAAGCACAAAATTAAATGTTCCTTGAAAAGACACATTCAAAACAATAAAGTCCATCGATAATATCCGGAAAACACAAACACAGAGGCTGCGGCAATATCTGGGGTTGAGTTAGCCAAAACACAACTGGATATTTCTGGTTCCATCTAGTCATATCCGGACAAAGTTTTGTGGAATTCGTAATCAATGGACTGAGAACATCACAGCAAAAATTCTTTTGGAGAAAAGAGTCTTTTCATTAGGCAAGTGCATAAAATGTCATCTATACAAACAGAAATGTCATGTTTGTTTGCCGCAGTTCCTATAGCTTTCTCCCTAGAAAATACGAATGTGTAGAGCTGGTGTCTCCATGTGGAACCTATTAGTATTTCCTAACACAAAATTAAATGCAAACTGATAAAAAACATTCAAAACAATAAAGTCCCTCGATAATATCCAGAAAACACAAACACAGAGGCTGTCGTAATATTTGGGATTGAGTTAGCCTAAACACACCAGGATATTTCTGGTGTCATGCACTCATATCCGGACAAAGTGATGTGGCATTTGTATGCAATGGACCGAGAAAATCACAGTAAAAATGATTTTGGAGAAAAGCAAAGTCTTTCCGTTAGGCAAGTGCATAAAATGTCATCTATGAAAGAGAAATATCATGTTTGTTTGCCGCAGTTCCTCTAGCTTTCTCCCTAGAAAATAAGAATGTGTAGGGCTGCTGTCTCCATGTGGAACCAATTAGTGTTTCCTAACACACAATAAATGTTCCCTGATAAAAACCATTCAAAACAATAGAGTCTGTCTATAATATCTGGAAAACACAAACACAGAGGCTGCGGCAATATCTGGGGTTGAGTTAGCCAAACACATCCAGATATCTCCGGTTTCATCCAGTCATATCCGGACAAAGTTTTGTGGCATTGGTATGCAATGGACCAAGAAAATCACAGCAAAAATGGTTATGGAGAAAAGCAAAATCTTTTTGTTAGGCAAGTTCATAAAAAGATATGTATACCAACAGAAATGTCATGTTTGTTTGCCGCAGTTAATCTAGCTTTCTCCCTAGAAAATACGAATATGTAGGGCTGCTGTCTCCATGTGGAACCAATTAGTGTTCCAAGCACAAAATTAAATGTTCCTTGAAAAGACACATTCAAAACAATAAAGTCCATCGATAATATCCGGAAAACACAAACACAGAGGCTGCGGCAATATCTGGGGTTGAGTTAGCCAAAACACAACTGGATATTTCTGATTCCATCTAGTCATATCCGGACAAAGTTTCGTGGAATTCGTAATCAATGGACTGAGAACATCACAGCAAAAATTCTTTTGGAGAAAAGAAAGTCTTTTCATTAGGCAAGTGCATAAAATGTCATCTATACAAACAGAAATGTCATGTTTGTTTGCCGCAGTTCCTCTAGCTTTCTTCCTAGAAAACACGAATTTGTAGCGCTGGTGTCTCCATGTGGAACCAATTAGCATTTGCAAGCACAACATTAAATATTCCCTGATAAAAAAAATCATTCAAAACAATAAAGTCCGTCAATAATATCCAGAAAACACAAACACAGAGCTATAGCTATATCTGGGATTGAGTTAGCCAAAACACAACTGGATATTTCTGGATTAATCCACTCATATCCGGACAAAGTTGTGTGGAATTCATATGCAATGGACCGAGAAAATCAAAGTAAAAATTCTTTTGAAAAAGCAAAATCTTTCGTTAGGCTAGTGCATAAAATGTCATGTAAACAAACAGAAATATCATGTTGGTTTGCTGCAGTTCTTCTAGCTTTTTCCCTGGAAAATATGATGTGTAAAGATGGTGTCTGCATGTGGTACCAGTTAGTGTTTCGAAGCACAAAATTAAATGTTCCCTGATAAAAAACATTCAAAACAATAAAGTCCATCGATAATATCCAGAAAATACAAACACAGAGGCTGTAGCAATATCTGGGATGAGTTAGCCAAAACACAACCGGATATTTCTGGTTCCATCCAGTCATATCCGGACAAAGTGATTTGGAAATAGTATGCAATGAACCGAGAAAATCACATTAAAAATTCTTTTGGAGAAAAGCAAAGTCTTTTCGTTAGGCAAGTGCGTAAAATGTCATCTAAACAAACAGAAATATCATGTTTGTTTGCCGCAGTTCCTCTAGCTTTTTCGTAGAATACAGGAATGTGTGGAGCTGGTGTCTCCATGTGGAACCAATTAGCATTTCCAAGCACAAAATGAAATGTTCCCTGATAAAACATTCAAAACAATAAAGTCCGTCAACAATATCGCAAAACACAAACACATTGGCTGTAGCAACATCTGGGATTGAGTTATCCAAAACACAACCGGAGATTTCTGGTTCCATCCAGTCATATCCGGACAAAATGGTGTTGCATTTGTACGCAATGGACCAAGATAATCACAGTAAAAATTCTTTTGGAGAAAAGCAAAATCTTTTCGTTAGGCAAGTGCATAAAATGTCATGTATACAAACAGAAATATCATGTTGGTTTGCTGCAATTCCTCTAGCTTTCTCCCTTTAAAATACGAATGTGTAGAGCTGGTGTCCCCATGTGCAACCAATTAGTGTTCCCAAGCACAAAATTAAATGTTCCCTGATAAAAAACATTCAAAACAATAAAGTCCATCGATAATATCCAGAAAACACAATCACAGAGGTTGCAGCAATATCTGGGATTGAGTTAGGCAAAACACAACCGGATATTTCTGGTTTCAGCCAGTCATATCCGGAAAAAGTGGTGTGAAATTCGTATGCAATGTACCGAGAAAATCACAGTAAAAAATCTTTTGGAGAAAAGCAAAGTCTTTTCGTTAGGCAAGTGCATAAAATATCATGTATACAGAGAGAAATATCATGTTTGTTTGCCGCGGTTCCTCTAGCTTTCTCCCTAGAAAATATGAATGTGCAGAGCTCGTGTCTCCATGTGGAACCTATTAGTATTTCCTAACACAAAATTAAATGTAAATTGATAAAAAACATTCAAAACAATAAAGTCCACGATAATATCCAGAAAACACAAACACAGTTGCTGTCGTAATATTTGGGATTGAGTTAGCCTAAACACACCCGGATATTTCTGGTGTCATGCACTCATATCCGGAATGTGGTGTGGCATTTGTATGCAATGGACGGAGAAAATCACAGTAAAAATGATTTTGGAGAAAAGCAAAGTCTTTTCGTTAGGCAAGTGCATAAAATGTCATCTATGAAAGAGAAATATCATGTTTGTTTGCCGCAGTTCCTCTAGCTTTCTCCCTAGAAAAAAAGAATGTGTAGGGCTGCTGTCTCCATGTGGAACCAATTAGTGTTTCCTAACACACAATAAATGTTGCCTGATAAAAAACATTCAAAACAATGGAGTCCGTCTATAATATCCAGAAAACGCAAACACAGAGGCTGTCGCAATATCTGGGAATGAGTTAGCCAAACACATCCAGATATCTCCGGTTTCATCCAGTCATATCCGGACAAAGTTTTGTGGCATTCGTATACAATGGACCAAGAAAATCACAGCAAAAATGTTTATGGAGAAAAGCAAAATCTTTTTGTTAGGCAAATGCATAAAATGTCATCTATAGAAACAGATATATCATGTTTGTTTGCCGCACTTCCTCTAGCTTTCTCCCTAGAAAATACGAATGTGTAGAGCTGGTGTCTACATGTGGAACCAACTCGTGTTTCCAAGCACAAAATTAAATGTTCCTTGAAAAGACACATTCAAAACAATAAAGTCCATCGATAATATCCGGAAAACACAAACACAGAGGCTGCGGCAATATCTGGGGTTGAGTTAGCCAAAACACAACTGGATATTTCTGGTTCCATCTAGTCATATCCGGACAAAGTTTTGTGGAATTCGTAATCAATGGACTGAGAACATCACAGCAAAAATTCTTTTGGAGAAAAGAGTCTTTTCATTAGGCAAGTGCATAAAATGTCATCTATACAAACAGAAATGTCATGTTTGTTTGCCGCAGTTCCTATAGCTTTCTCCCTAGAAAATACGAATGTGTAGAGCTGGTGTCTCCATGTGGAACCTATTAGTATTTCCTAACACAAAATTAAATGCAAACTGATAAAAAACATTCAAAACAATAAAGTCCCTCGATAATATCCAGAAAACACAAACACAGAGGCTGTCGTAATATTTGGGATTGAGTTAGCCTAAACACACCAGGATATTTCTGGTGTCATGCACTCATATCCGGACAAAGTGATGTGGCATTTGTATGCAATGGACCGAGAAAATCACAGTAAAAATGATTTTGGAGAAAAGCAAAGTCTTTCCGTTAGGCAAGTGCATAAAATGTCATCTATGAAAGAGAAATATCATGTTTGTTTGCCGCAGTTCCTCTAGCTTTCTCCCTAGAAAATAAGAATGTGTAGGGCTGCTGTCTCCATGTGGAACCAATTAGTGTTTCCTAACACACAATAAATGTTCCCTGATAAAAACCATTCAAAACAATAGAGTCTGTCTATAATATCTGGAAAACACAAACACAGAGGCTGCGGCAATATCTGGGGTTGAGTTAGCCAAACACATCCAGATATCTCCGGTTTCATCCAGTCATATCCGGACAAAGTTTTGTGGCATTGGTATGCAATGGACCAAGAAAATCACAGCAAAAATGGTTATGGAGAAAAGCAAAATCTTTTTGTTAGGCAAGTTCATAAAAAGATATGTATACCAACAGAAATGTCATGTTTGTTTGCCGCAGTTAATCTAGCTTTCTCCCTAGAAAATACGAATATGTAGGGCTGCTGTCTCCATGTGGAACCAATTAGTGTTCCAAGCACAAAATTAAATGTTCCTTGAAAAGACACATTCAAAACAATAAAGTCCATCGATAATATCCGGAAAACACAAACACAGAGGCTGCGGCAATATCTGGGGTTGAGTTAGCCAAAACACAACTGGATATTTCTGATTCCATCTAGTCATATCCGGACAAAGTTTCGTGGAATTCGTAATCAATGGACTGAGAACATCACAGCAAAAATTCTTTTGGAGAAAAGAAAGTCTTTTCATTAGGCAAGTGCATAAAATGTCATCTATACAAACAGAAATGTCATGTTTGTTTGCCGCAGTTCCTCTAGCTTTCTTCCTAGAAAACACGAATTTGTAGCGCTGGTGTCTCCATGTGGAACCAATTAGCATTTGCAAGCACAACATTAAATATTCCCTGATAAAAAAAATCATTCAAAACAATAAAGTCCGTCAATAATATCCAGAAAACACAAACACAGAGCTATAGCTATATCTGGGATTGAGTTAGCCAAAACACAACTGGATATTTCTGGATTAATCCACTCATATCCGGACAAAGTTGTGTGGAATTCATATGCAATGGACCGAGAAAATCAAAGTAAAAATTCTTTTGAAAAAGCAAAATCTTTCGTTAGGCTAGTGCATAAAATGTCATGTAAACAAACAGAAATATCATGTTGGTTTGCTGCAGTTCTTCTAGCTTTTTCCCTGGAAAATATGATGTGTAAAGATGGTGTCTGCATGTGGTACCAGTTAGTGTTTCGAAGCACAAAATTAAATGTTCCCTGATAAAAAACATTCAAAACAATAAAGTCCATCGATAATATCCAGAAAATACAAACACAGAGGCTGTAGCAATATCTGGGATGAGTTAGCCAAAACACAACCGGATATTTCTGGTTCCATCCAGTCATATCCGGACAAAGTGATTTGGAAATAGTATGCAACGAACCGAGAAAATCACATTAAAAATTCTTTTGGAGAAAAGCAAAGTCTTTTCGTTAGGCAAGTGCGTAAAATGTCATCTAAACAAACAGAAATATCATGTTTGTTTGCCGCAGTTCCTCTAGCTTTTTCGTAGAATACAGGAATGTGTGGAGCTGGTGTCTCCATGTGGAACCAATTAGCATTTCCAAGCACAAAATGAAATGTTCCCTGATAAAACATTCAAAACAATAAAGTCCGCCAACAATATCGCAAAACACAAACACATTGGCTGTAGCAACATCTGGGATTGAGTTATCCAAAACACAACCGGAGATTTCTGGTTCCATCCAGTCATATCCGGACAAAATGGTGTTGCATTTGTACGCAATGGACCAAGATAATCACAGTAAAAATTCTTTTGGAGAAAAGCAAAATCTTTTCGTTAGGCAAGTGCATAAAATGTCATGTATACAAACAGAAATATCATGTTGGTTTGCTGCAATTCCTCTAGCTTTCTCCCTTTAAAATACGAATGTGTAGAGCTGGTGTCCCCATGTGCAACCAATTAGTGTTCCCAAGCACAAAATTAAATGTTCCCTGATAAAAAACATTCAAAACAATAAAGTCCATCGATAATATCCAGAAAACACAATCACAGAGGTTGCAGCAATATCTGGGATTGAGTTAGCCAAAACACAACCGGATATTTCTGGTTTCAGCCAGTCATATCCGGAAAAAGTGGTGTGAAATTCGTATGCAATGTACCGAGAAAATCACAGTAAAAAATCTTTTGGAGAAAAGCAAAGTCTTTTCGTTAGGCAAGTGCATAAAATATCATGTATACAGAGAGAAATATCATGTTTGTTTGCCGCGGTTCCTCTAGCTTTCTCCCTAGAAAATATGAATGTGCAGAGCTCGTGTCTCCATGTGGAACCTATTAGTATTTCCTAACACAAAATTAAATGTAAATTGATAAAAAACATTCAAAACAATAAAGTCCACGATAATATCCAGAAAACACAAACATAGTTGCTGTCGTAATATTTGGGATTGAGTTAGCCTAAACACACCCGGATATTTCTGGTGTCATGCACTCATATCCGGAATGTGGTGTGGCATTTGTATGCAATGGACGGAGAAAATCACAGTAAAAATGATTTTGGAGAAAAGCAAAGTCTTTTCGTTAGGCAAGTGCATAAAATGTCATCTATGAAAGAGAAATATCATGTTTGTTTGCCGCAGTTCCTCTAGCTTTCTCCCTAGAAAAAAAGAATGTGTAGGGCTGCTGTCTCCATGTGGAACCAATTAGTGTTTCCTAACACACAATAAATGTTGCCTGATAAAAAACATTCAAAACAATGGAGTCCGTCTATAATATCCAGAAAACGCAAACACAGAGGCTGTCGCAATATCTGGGAATGAGTTAGCCAAACACATCCAGATATCTCCGGTTTCATCCAGTCATATCCGGACAAAGTTTTGTGGCATTCGTATACAATGGACCAAGAAAATCACAGCAAAAATGTTTATGGAGAAAAGCAAAATCTTTTTGTTAGGCAAGTGCATAAAATGTCATCTATAGAAACAGATATATCATGTTTCTTTGCCGCACTTCCTCTAGCTTTCTCCCTAGAAAATACGAATGTGTAGAGCTGGTGTCTACATGTGGAACCAACTCGTGTTTCCAAGCACAAAATTAAATGTTCCTTGAAAAGACACATTCAAAACAATAAAGTCCATCGATAATATCCGGAAAACACAAACACAGAGGCTGCGGCAATATCTGGGGTTGAGTTAGCCAAAACACAACTGGATATTTCTGGTTCCATCTAGTCATATCCGGACAAAGTTTTGTGGAATTCGTAATCAATGGACTGAGAACATCACAGCAAAAATTCTTTTGGAGAAAAGAGTCTTTTCATTAGGCAAGTGCATAAAATGTCATCTATACAAACAGAAATGTCATGTTTGTTTGCCGCAGTTCCTATAGCTTTCTCCCTAGAAAATACGAATGTGTAGAGCTGGTGTCTCCATGTGGAACCTATTAGTATTTCCTAACACAAAATTAAATGCAAACTGATAAAAAACATTCAAAACAATAAAGTCCCTCGATAATATCCAGAAAACACAAACACAGAGGCTGTCGTAATATTTGGGATTGAGTTAGCCTAAACACACCAGGATATTTCTGGTGTCATGCACTCATATCCGGACAAAGTGATGTGGCATTTGTATGCAATGGACCGAGAAAATCACAGTAAAAATGATTTTGGAGAAAAGCAAAGTCTTTCCGTTAGGCAAGTGCATAAAATGTCATCTATGAAAGAGAAATATCATGTTTGTTTGCCGCAGTTCCTCTAGCTTTCTCCCTAGAAAATAAGAATGTGTAGGGCTGCTGTCTCCATGTGGAACCAATTAGTGTTTCCTAACACACAATAAATGTTCCCTGATAAAAACCATTCAAAACAATAGAGTCTGTCTATAATATCTGGAAAACACAAACACAGAGGCTGCGGCAATATCTGGGGTTGAGTTAGCCAAACACATCCAGATATCTCCGGTTTCATCCAGTCATATCCGGACAAAGTTTTGTGGCATTGGTATGCAATGGACCAAGAAAATCACAGCAAAAATGGTTATGGAGAAAAGCAAAATCTTTTTGTTAGGCAAGTTCATAAAAAGATATGTATACCAACAGAAATGTCATGTTTGTTTGCCGCAGTTAATCTAGCTTTCTCCCTAGAAAATACGAATATGTAGGGCTGCTGTCTCCATGTGGAACCAATTAGTGTTCCAAGCACAAAATTAAATGTTCCTTGAAAAGACACATTCAAAACAATAAAGTCCATCGATAATATCCGGAAAACACAAACACAGAGGCTGCGGCAATATCTGGGGTTGAGTTAGCCAAAACACAACTGGATATTTCTGATTCCATCTAGTCATATCCGGACAAAGTTTCGTGGAATTCGTAATCAATGGACTGAGAACATCACAGCAAAAATTCTTTTGGAGAAAAGAAAGTCTTTTCATTAGGCAAGTGCATAAAATGTCATCTATACAAACAGAAATGTCATGTTTGTTTGCCGCAGTTCCTCTAGCTTTCTTCCTAGAAAACACGAATTTGTAGCGCTGGTGTCTCCATGTGGAACCAATTAGCATTTGCAAGCACAACATTAAATATTCCCTGATAAAAAAAATCATTCAAAACAATAAAGTCCGTCAATAATATCCAGAAAACACAAACACAGAGCTATAGCTATATCTGGGATTGAGTTAGCCAAAACACAACTGGATATTTCTGGATTAATCCACTCATATCCGGACAAAGTTGTGTGGAATTCATATGCAATGGACCGAGAAAATCAAAGTAAAAATTCTTTTGAAAAAGCAAAATCTTTCGTTAGGCTAGTGCATAAAATGTCATGTAAACAAACAGAAATATCATGTTGGTTTGCTGCAGTTCTTCTAGCTTTTTCCCTGGAAAATATGATGTGTAAAGATGGTGTCTGCATGTGGTACCAGTTAGTGTTTCGAAGCACAAAATTAAATGTTCCCTGATAAAAAACATTCAAAACAATAAAGTCCATCGATAATATCCAGAAAATACAAACACAGAGGCTGTAGCAATATCTGGGATGAGTTAGCCAAAACACAACCGGATATTTCTGGTTCCATCCAGTCATATCCGGACAAAGTGATTTGGAAATAGTATGCAATGAACCGAGAAAATCACATTAAAAATTCTTTTGGAGAAAAGCAAAGTCTTTTCGTTAGGCAAGTGCGTAAAATGTCATCTAAACAAACAGAAATATCATGTTTGTTTGCCGCAGTTCCTCTAGCTTTTTCGTAGAATACAGGAATGTGTGGAGCTGGTGTCTCCATGTGGAACCAATTAGCATTTCCAAGCACAAAATGAAATGTTCCCTGATAAAACATTCAAAACAATAAAGTCCGTCAACAATATCGCAAAACACAAACACATTGGCTGTAGCAACATCTGGGATTGAGTTATCCAAAACACAACCGGAGATTTCTGGTTCCATCCAGTCATATCCGGACAAAATGGTGTTGCATTTGTACGCAATGGACCAAGATAATCACAGTAAAAATTCTTTTGGAGAAAAGCAAAATCTTTTCGTTAGGCAAGTGCATAAAATGTCATGTATACAAACAGAAATATCATGTTGGTTTGCTGCAATTCCTCTAGCTTTCTCCCTTTAAAATACGAATGTGTAGAGCTGGTGTCCCCATGTGCAACCAATTAGTGTTCCCAAGCACAAAATTAAATGTTCCCTGATAAAAAACATTCAAAACAATAAAGTCCATCGATAATATCCAGAAAACACAATCACAGAGGTTGCAGCAATATCTGGGATTGAGTTAGCCAAAACACAACCGGATATTTCTGGTTTCCACCAGTCATATCCGGAAAAAGTGGTGTGAAATTCGTATGCAATGTACCGAGAAAATCACAGTAAAAATGTTTATGGAGAAAAGCAAAATCTTTTTGTTAGGCAAGTGCATAAAAAGATATGTATACCAACAGAAATATCATGTTTGTTTGCCGCAGTTTTTCTAGCTTTTTCCCTCGAAAATATGATGTGTAAAGATGGTGTCTGCATGTGGTACCAGTTAATGTTTCCAAGCAGAAAATTAAATGTTCCCTGATAACAAACATTCAAAACAATAGAGTCCGTCTATAATATCCGGAAAACACAAACACAGAGGCTGTCGCAATATCTGGGGATGAGTGGGCCAAACACATCCAGATATCTCCGGTTTCATCCAGTCATATCCGGACAAAGTTTTGTGGCATTCGTATGCAATGTACCGAGAAAATCACAGCAAAAATGGTTATGGAGAAAAGCAAAATCTTTTTGTTAGGCAAGTGCATAAAAAGATATGTATTCCAACAGAAATATCATGTTTGTTTGCCGCAGTTCCTCTAGCTTTCTCCCTAGAAAATAAGAATGTGTAGGGCTGCTGTCTCCATGTGGAACCAATTAGTGTTTCCTAACACACAATAAATGTTCCCTGATAAAAAACATTCAAAACTATAGAGTCCATCGATAATATCCGGAAAACACAAACACAGAGGCTGTCGCAATATCTGGGGATGAGTTAGCCAAACACATCCAGATATCTCCGGTTTCATCCAGTCATATCCGGACAAAGTTTTGTGGCATTCGTATGCAATGGACCAAGAAAATCACAGCAAAAATGGTTATGGAGAAAAGCAAAATCTTTTTGTTAGGCAAGTGCATAAAATGTCATCTATAGAAACAGATATATCATGTTTGTTTGCCGCACTATCTCTAGCTTTCTCCCTAGAAAATACGAATGTGTAGAGCTGGTGTCTACATGTGGAACCAACTCGCGTTTCCAAGCACAAAATTAAATGTTCCTTGAAAAGACACATTCAAAACAATAAAGTCCATCGATAATATCCAGAAAACACAAACACAGAGGCTGCGGCAATATCTGGGGTTGAGTTAGCCAAAACACAACTGGATATTTGTGGTTCCATCTAGTCATATCCGCACAAAGTTTTGTGGAATTCATAATCAATGGACTGAGAACATCACAGCAAAAATTCTTTTGGAGAAAAGCAAAGTCTTTTCAATAGGCAAGTGCATAAAATGTCATCTCTACAAACAGAAATGCCATGTATGTTTGCCGCAGTTCAACTAGCTTTCTTCCTAGAAAACATGAATGTGCAGAGCTGGTGTCTCCATGTGGAACTAATTAGCCTTTCCAAGCACAACATTAAATGTTCCCTGATAAAAAAATCATTCAAAACAATAAAGTCCGTCAATAATATCCAGAAAACACAAACACAGAGGCTGTAGCGATATCTGGGATTGAGTTAGCCAAAACACAACCGGATATTTCTGGATTAATCCACTCATATCCGGACAAAGTTTTGTGGAAATC
Source organism: Lepus europaeus (assembly GCF_033115175.1). Taxonomy (NCBI): domain Eukaryota; kingdom Metazoa; phylum Chordata; class Mammalia; order Lagomorpha; family Leporidae; genus Lepus; species Lepus europaeus. The sequence goes on from NC_084830.1 coordinate 102,393,243, forward strand.
GTATGCAATGGCCCGAGAAAATCACAGTAAAAATTCTTTTGAAAAAACAAAATCTTTCGTTAGGCTAGTGCATAAAATGTCATATAAACAAACAGAAATATCATGTTTGTTTGCCGCAGTTCTTCTAGCTTTTTCCCTGGAAAATATGATGTGTAAAGATGGTGTCTGCATGTGGTACCAGTTAGTGTTTCCAAGCACAAAATTAAGTGTTCCCTGATAAAAAACATACCAAACAATAAAGTCCATCGATAATATCCAGAAAATACAAACACAGAGGCTGTAGCAATATCTGGGATGAGTTAGCCAAAACACAACCGGATATTTCTGGTTCCATCCAGTCATATCCGGACAAAGTGATTTGGAAATAGTATGCAACAAACCGAGAAAATCATATTAAAAATTCTTTTGGAGAAAAGCAAAGTCTTTTCGTTAGGCAAGTGCGTAAAATGTCATCTAAACAAACAGAAATATCATGTTTGTTTGCCGCAGTTCCTCTAGCTTTTTCGTAGAATACACGAATGTGTGGAGCTGGTGTCTCCATGTGGAACCAATTAGCATTTCCAAGCACAAAATGAAATGTTCCCTGATAAAACATTCAAAACAATAAAGTCCGCCAACAATATCGCAAAACACAAACACATTGGCTGTAGCAACATCTGGGATTGAGTTATCCAAAACACAACCGGAGATTTCTGGTTCCATCCAGTCATATCCGGACAAAATGGTGTTGCATTTGTACGCAATGGACCAAGATAATCACAGTAAAAATTCTTTTGGAGAAAAGCAAAATCTTTTCGTTAGGCAAGTGCATAAAATGTCATGTATACAAACAGAAATATCATGTTGGTTTGCTGCAATTCCTCTAGCTTTCTCCCTTTAAAATACGAATGTGTAGAGCTGGTGTCCCCATGTGCAACCAATTAGTGTTCCCAAGCACAAAATTAAATGTTCCCTGATAAAAAACATTCAAAACAATAAAGTCCATCGATAATATCCAGAAAACACAATCACAGAGGTTGCAGCAATATATGGGATTGAGTTAGGCAAAACACAACCGGAGATTTCTGGTTTCAGCCAGTCATATCCGGAAAAAAGTGGTGTGAAATTCGTATGCAATGTACCGAGAAAATCACAGTAAAAATGGTTATGGAGAAAAGCAAAATCTTTTTGTTAGGCAAGTGCATAAAAAGATATGTATACCAACAGAAATATCATGTTTGTTTGCCGCAGTTCCTCTAGCTTTCTCCCTAGAAAATAAGAATGTGTAGGGCTGCTGTCTCCATGTGGAACCAATTAGTGTTTCCTAACACACAATAAATGTTCCCTGATAAAAAACATTCAAAACTATAGAGTCCATCGATAATATCCGGAAAACACAAACACAGAGGCTGTCGCAATATCTGGGGATGAGTTAGCCAAACACATCCAGATATCTCCGGTTTCATCCAGTCATATCCGGACAAAGTTTTGTGGCATTCGTATGCAATGGACCAAGAAAATCACAGCAAAAATGGTTATGGAGAAAAGCAAAATCTTTTTGTTAGGCAAGTGCATAAAAAGATATGTATACCAACAGAAATATCATGTTTGTTTGCCGCAGTTCCTCTAACTTTCTCCCTAGAAAATACGAATGTGTAGGGCTGCTGTCTCCATGTGGAACCAATTAGTATTTCCTAACACAAAATAAATGTTCCCTGATAACAAACATTCAAAACAATAATATCCGGAAAACACAAACACAGAGAATGTCGCAATATCTGGGGATGAGTTAGCCAAACACATCCAGATATCTCCGGTTTCATCCAGTCATATCCGGACAAAGTTTTGTGGCATTCGTATGCAATGGACCAAGAAAATCACAGCAAAAATGTTTATGGAGAAAAGCAAAATCTTTTTGTTAGGCAAGTGCATAAAATGTCATCTATAGAAACAGATATATCATGTTTGTTTGCCGCACTACCTCTAGCTTTCTCCCTAGAAAATACGAATGTGTAGAGCTGGTGTCTACATGTGGAACCAACTCGCGTTTCCAAGCACAAAATTAAATGTTCCTTGAAAAGACACATTCAAAACAATAAAGTCCATCGATAATATCCAGAAAACACAAACACAGAGGCTGCGGCAATATCTGGGGTTGAGTTAGCCAAAACACAACTGGATATTTCTGGTTCCATCTAGTCATATCCGCACAAAGTTTTGTGGAATTCATAATCAATGGACTGAGAACATCACAGCAAAAATTCTTTTGGAGAAAAGCAAAGTCTTTTCAATAGGCAAGTGCATAAAATGTCATGTATACAAACAGAAATATCATGTTGGTTTGCTGCAATTCCTCTAGCTTTCTCCCTTTAAAATACGAATGTGTAGCGCTGGTGTCCCCATGTGCAACCAATTAGTGTTCCCAAGCCGAAAATTAAATGTTCCCTGATAAAAAACATTCAAAACAATAAAGTCCATCGATAATATCCAGAAAACACAATCACAGAGGTTGCAGCAATATATGGGATTGAGTTAGGCAAAACACAACCGGAGATTTCTGGTTTCAGCCAGTCATATCCGGAAAAAAGTGGTGTGAAATGCGTATGCAATGTACCGAGAAAATCACAGTAAAAATGTTTATGGAGAAAAGCAAAATCTTTTTGTTAGGCAAGTGCATAAAAAGATATGTATACCAACAGATATATCATGTTTGTTTGCCGCAGTTCCTCTAGCTTTCTCCCTAGAAAATAAGAATGTGTAGCGCTGCTGTCTCCATGTGGAACCAATTAGTGTTTCCTAACACACAATAAATGTTCCCTGATAAGAAACATTCAAAACAATAGAGTCCATCGATAATATCCGGAAAACACAAACACAGAGGCTGTCGCAATATCTGGGGATGAGTTAGCCAAACACATCCAGATATCTCCGGTTTCATCCAGTCATATCCGGACAAAATTTTGTGGCATTCGTATGCAATGGACCAAGAAAATCACAGCAAAAATGGTTATGGAGAAAAGCAAAATCTTTTTGTTAGGCAAGTGCATAAAATGTCATCTATAGAAACAGATATATCATGTTTGTTTGCCGCACTATCTCTAGCTTTCTCCCTAGAAAATACGAATGTGTAGAGCTGGCGTCTACATGTGGAACCAACTCGTGTTTCCAAGCACAAAATTAAATGTTCCTTGAAAAGACACATTCAAAACAATAAAGTCCATCGATAATATCCAGAAAACACAAACACAGAGGCTGCGGCAATATCTGGGGTTGAGTTAGCCAAAACACAACCGGACATTTCTGGATTAATCCACTCATATCTGGACAAAGTTGTGTGGAATTCGTATGCAATGGACCGAGAAAATCACAGTAAAAATTCTTTTGAAAAAGCAAAATCTTTCGTTAGGCTAGTGCATAAAATGTCATGTAAACAAACAGAAATATCATGTTTGTTTGCCGCAGTTCTTCTAGCTTTTTCCCTGGAAAATATGATGTGTAAAGATGGTGTCTGCATGTGGTACCAGTTAGTGTTTCCAAGCACAAAATTAAATGTTCCCTGATAAAAAACATTCAAAACAATAAAGTCCATCGATAATATCTGGAAAATACAAACACAGAGGCTGTAGCAATATCTGGGATTGAGTTAGCCAAAACACAACCGGATATTTCTGGTTCCATCCAGTCATATCCGGACAAAGTGATTTGGAAATAGTATGCAACAAACCGAGAAAATCACATTAAAAATTCTTTTGGAGAAAAGCAAAGTCTTTTCGTTAGGCAAGTGCGTAAAATGTCATCTAAACAAACAGAAATATCATGTTTGTTTGCCGCAGTTCCTCTAGCTTTTTCGTAGAATACAGGAATGTGTGGAGCTGGTGTCTCCATGTGGAACCAATTAGCATTTCCAAGCACAAAATGAAATGTTCCCTGATAAAACATTCAAAACAATAAAGTCCGTCAACAATATCGCAAAACACAAACACATTGGCTGTAGCAACATCTGGGATTGAGTTATCCAAAACACAACCGGAGATTTCTGGTTCCATCCAGTCATATCCGGACAAAATGGTGTTGCATTTGTACGCAATGGACCAAGATAATCACAGTAAAAATTCTTTTGGAGAAAAGCAAAATCTTTTCGTTAGGCAAGTGCATAAAATGTCATGTATACAAACAGAAATATCATGTTGGTTTGCTGCAATTCCTCTAGCTTTCTCCCTTTAAAATACGAATGTGTAGAGCTGGTGTCCCCATGTGCAACCAATTAGTGTTCCCAAGCACAAAATTAAATGTTCCCTGATAAAAAACATTCAAAACAATAAAGTCCATCGATAATATCCAGAAAACACAATCACAGAGGTTGCAGCAATATCTGGGATTGAGTTAGCCAAAACACAACCGGATATTTCTGGTTTCCACCAGTCATATCCGGAAAAAGTGGTGTGAAATTCGTATGCAATGTACCGAGAAAATCACAGTAAAAATGTTTATGGAGAAAAGCAAAATCTTTTTGTTAGGCAAGTGCATAAAAAGATATGTATACCAACAGAAATATCATGTTTGTTTGCCGCAGTTTTTCTAGCTTTTTCCCTCGAAAATATGATGTGTAAAGATGGTGTCTGCATGTGGTACCAGTTAATGTTTCCAAGCAGAAAATTAAATGTTCCCTGATAACAAACATTCAAAACAATAGAGTCCGTCTATAATATCCGGAAAACACAAACACAGAGGCTGTCGCAATATCTGGGGATGAGTGGGCCAAACACATCCAGATATCTCCGGTTTCATCCAGTCATATCCGGACAAAGTTTTGTGGCATTCGTATGCAATGTACCGAGAAAATCACAGCAAAAATGGTTATGGAGAAAAGCAAAATCTTTTTGTTAGGCAAGTGCATAAAAAGATATGTATTCCAACAGAAATATCATGTTTGTTTGCCGCAGTTCCTCTAGCTTTCTCCCTAGAAAATAAGAATGTGTAGGGCTGCTGTCTCCATGTGGAACCAATTAGTGTTTCCTAACACACAATAAATGTTCCCTGATAAAAAACATTCAAAACTATAGAGTCCATCGATAATATCCGGAAAACGCAAACACAGAGGCTGTCGCAATATCTGGGGATGAGTTAGCCAAACACATCCAGATATCTCCGGTTTCATCCAGTCATATCCGGACAAAGTTTTGTGGCATTCGTATGCAATGGACCAAGAAAATCACAGCAAAAATGGTTATGGAGAAAAGCAAAATCTTTTTGTTAGGCAAGTGCATAAAATGTCATCTATAGAAACAGATATATCATGTTTGTTTGCCGCACTATCTCTAGCTTTCTCCCTAGAAAATACGAATGTGTAGAGCTGGTGTCTACATGTGGAACCAACTCGCGTTTCCAAGCACAAAATTAAATGTTCCTTGAAAAGACACATTCAAAACAATAAAGTCCATCGATAATATCCAGAAAACACAAACACAGAGGCTGCGGCAATATCTGGGGTTGAGTTAGCCAAAACACAACTGGATATTTGTGGTTCCATCTAGTCATATCCGCACAAAGTTTTGTGGAATTCATAATCAATGGACTGAGAACATCACAGCAAAAATTCTTTTGGAGAAAAGCAAAGTCTTTTCAATAGGCAAGTGCATAAAATGTCATCTCTACAAACAGAAATGCCATGTATGTTTGCCGCAGTTCAACTAGCTTTCTTCCTAGAAAACATGAATGTGCAGAGCTGGTGTCTCCATGTGGAACTAATTAGCCTTTCCAAGCACAACATTAAATGTTCCCTGATAAAAAAATCATTCAAAACAATAAAGTCCGTCAATAATATCCAGAAAACACAAACACAGAGGCTGTAGCGATATCTGGGATTGAGTTAGCCAAAACACAACCGGATATTTCTGGATTAATCCACTCATATCCGGACAAAGTTTTGTGGAAATCGTATGCAATGGCCCGAGAAAATCACAGTAAAAATTCTTTTGAAAAAACAAAATCTTTCGTTAGGCTAGTGCATAAAATGTCATATAAACAAACAGAAATATCATGTTTGTTTGCCGCAGTTCTTCTAGCTTTTTCCCTGGAAAATATGATGTGTAAAGATGGTGTCTGCATGTGGTACCAGTTAGTGTTTCCAAGCACAAAATTAAGTGTTCCCTGATAAAAAACATACCAAACAATAAAGTCCATCGATAATATCCAGAAAATACAAACACAGAGGCTGTAGCAATATCTGGGATGAGTTAGCCAAAACACAACCGGATATTTCTGGTTCCATCCAGTCATATCCGGACAAAGTGATTTGGAAATAGTATGCAACAAACCGAGAAAATCATATTAAAAATTCTTTTGGAGAAAAGCAAAGTCTTTTCGTTAGGCAAGTGCGTAAAATGTCATCTAAACAAACAGAAATATCATGTTTGTTTGCCGCAGTTCCTCTAGCTTTTTCGTAGAATACACGAATGTGTGGAGCTGGTGTCTCCATGTGGAACCAATTAGCATTTCCAAGCACAAAATGAAATGTTCCCTGATAAAACATTCAAAACAATAAAGTCCGCCAACAATATCGCAAAACACAAACACATTGGCTGTAGCAACATCTGGGATTGAGTTATCCAAAACACAACCGGAGATTTCTGGTTCCATCCAGTCATATCCGGACAAAATGGTGTTGCATTTGTACGCAATGGACCAAGATAATCACAGTAAAAATTCTTTTGGAGAAAAGCAAAATCTTTTCGTTAGGAAAGTGCATAAAATGTCATGTATACAAACAGAAATATCATGTTGGTTTGCTGCAATTCCTCTAGCTTTCTCCCTTTAAAATACGAATGTGTAGAGCTGGTGTCCCCATGTGCAACCAATTAGTGTTCCCAAGCACAAAATTAAATGTTCCCTGATAAAAAACATTCAAAACAATAAAGTCCATCGATAATATCCAGAAAACACAATCACAGAGGTTGCAGCAATATATGGGATTGAGTTAGGCAAAACACAACCGGAGATTTCTGGTTTCAGCCAGTCATATCCGGAAAAAAGTGGTGTGAAATTCGTATGCAATGTACCGAGAAAATCACAGTAAAAATGGTTATGGAGAAAAGCAAAATCTTTTTGTTAGGCAAGTGCATAAAAAGATATGTATACCAACAGAAATATCATGTTTGTTTGCCGCAGTTCCTCTAGCTTTCTCCCTAGAAAATAAGAATGTGTAGGGCTGCTGTCTCCATGTGGAACCAATTAGTGTTTCCTAACACACAATAAATGTTCCCTGATAAAAAACATTCAAAACTATAGAGTCCATCCATAATATCCGGAAAACACAAACACAGAGGCTGTCGCAATATCTGGGGATGAGTTAGCCAAACACATCCAGATATCTCCGGTTTCATCCAGTCATATCCGGACAAAGTTTTGTGGCATTCGTATGCAATGGACCAAGAAAATCACAGCAAAAATGGTTATGGAGAAAAGCAAAATCTTTTTGTTAGGCAAGTGCATAAAAAGATATGTATACCAACAGAAATATCATGTTTGTTTGCCGCAGTTCCTCTAACTTTCTCCCTAGAAAATACGAATGTGTAGGGCTGCTGTCTCCATGTGGAACCAATTAGTATTTCCTAACACAAAATAAATGTTCCCTGATAACAAACATTCAAAACAATAATATCCGGAAAACACAAACACAGAGAATGTCGCAATATCTGGGGATGAGTTAGCCAAACACATCCAGATATCTCCGGTTTCATCCAGTCATATCCGGACAAAGTTTTGTGGCATTCGTATGCAATGGACCAAGAAAATCACAGCAAAAATGGTTATGGAGAAAAGCAAAATCTTTTTGTTAGGCAAGTGCATAAAATGTCATCTATAGAAACAGATATATCATGTTTGTTTGCCGCACTACCTCTAGCTTTCTCCCTAGAAAATACGAATGTGTAGAGCTGGTGTCTACATGTGGAACCAACTCGCGTTTCCAAGCACAAAATTAAATGTTCCTTGAAAAGACACATTCAAAACAATAAAGTCCATCGATAATATCCAGAAAACACAAACACAGAGGCTGCGGCAATATCTGGGGTTGAGTTAGCCAAAACACAACTGGATATTTCTGGTTCCATCTAGTCATATCCGCACAAAGTTTTGTGGAATTCATAATCAATGGACTGAGAACATCACAGCAAAAATTCTTTTGGAGAAAAGCAAAGTCTTTTCAATAGGCAAGTGCATAAAATGTCATGTATACAAACAGAAATATCATGTTGGTTTGCTGCAATTCCTCTAGCTTTCTCCCTTTAAAATACGAATGTGTAGCGCTGGTGTCCCCATGTGCAACCAATTAGTGTTCCCAAGCCGAAAATTAAATGTTCCCTGATAAAAAACATTCAAAACAATAAAGTCCATCGATAATATCCAGAAAACACAATCACAGAGGTTGCAGCAATATATGGGATTGAGTTAGGCAAAACACAACCGGAGATTTCTGGTTTCAGCCAGTCATATCCGGAAAAAAGTGGTGTGAAATGCGTATGCAATGTACCGAGAAAATCACAGTAAAAATGTTTATGGAGAAAAGCAAAATCTTTTTGTTAGGCAAGTGCATAAAAAGATATGTATACCAACAGATATATCATGTTTGTTTGCCGCAGTTCCTCTAGCTTTCTCCCTAGAAAATAAGAATGTGTAGCGCTGCTGTCTCCATGTGGAACCAATTAGTGTTTCCTAACACACAATAAATGTTCCCTGATAAGAAACATTCAAAACAATAGAGTCCATCGATAATATCCGGAAAACACAAACACAGAGGCTGTCGCAATATCTGGGGATGAGTTAGCCAAACACATCCAGATATCTCCGGTTTCATCCAGTCATATCCGGACAAAATTTTGTGGCATTCGTATGCAATGGACCAAGAAAATCACAGCAAAAATGGTTATGGAGAAAAGCAAAATCTTTTTGTTAGGCAAGTGCATAAAATGTCATCTATAGAAACAGATATATCATGTTTGTTTGCCGCACTATCTCTAGCTTTCTCCCTAGAAAATACGAATGTGTAGAGCTGGCGTCTACATGTGGAACCAACTCGTGTTTCCAAGCACAAAATTAAATGTTCCTTGAAAAGACACATTCAAAACAATAAAGTCCATCGATAATATCCAGAAAACACAAACACAGAGGCTGCGGCAATATCTGGGGTTGAGTTAGCCAAAACACAACCGGACATTTCTGGATTAATCCACTCATATCTGGACAAAGTTGTGTGGAATTCGTATGCAATGGACCGAGAAAATCACAGTAAAAATTCTTTTGAAAAAGCAAAATCTTTCGTTAGGCTAGTGCATAAAATGTCATGTAAACAAACAGAAATATCATGTTTGTTTGCCGCAGTTCTTCTAGCTTTTTCCCTGGAAAATATGATGTGTAAAGATGGTGTCTGCATGTGGTACCAGTTAGTGTTTCCAAGCACAAAATTAAATGTTCCCTGATAAAAAACATTCAAAACAATAAAGTCCATCGATAATATCTGGAAAATACAAACACAGAGGCTGTAGCAATATCTGGGATTGAGTTAGCCAAAACACAACCGGATATTTCTGGTTCCATCCAGTCATATCCGGACAAAGTGATTTGGAAATAGTATGCAACAAACCGAGAAAATCACATTAAAAATTCTTTTGGAGAAAAGCAAAGTCTTTTCGTTAGGCAAGTGCGTAAAATGTCATCTAAACAAACAGAAATATCATGTTTGTTTGCCGCAGTTCCTCTAGCTTTTTCGTAGAATACAGGAATGTGTGGAGCTGGTGTCTCCATGTGGAACCAATTAGCATTTCCAAGCACAAAATGAAATGTTCCCTGATAAAACATTCAAAAGAATAAAGTCCGTCAACAATATCGCAAAACACAAATACATTGGCTGTAGCAACATCTGGGATTGAGTTATCCAAAACACAACCGGATATTTCTGGTTCCATCCAGTCATATCCAGACAAAATGGTGTTGCATTAGTACGCAATGGACCGAGATAATCACAGTAAAAATTCTTTTGGAGAAAAGCAAAATCTTTTCGTTAGGCAAGTGCATAAAATGTCATGTATACAAACAGAAATATCATGTTGGTTTGCTGCAATTCCTCTAGCTTTCTCCCTTTAAAATACGAACGTGTAGAGCTGGTGTCCCCATGTGCAACCAATTAGTGTTCCCAAGCACAAAATTAAATGTTCCCTGATAAAAAACATTCAAAACAATAAAGTCCATCGATAATATCCAGAAAACACAATCACAGTGGTTGCAGCAATATCTGGGATTGAGTTAGGCAAAACACAACCGGATATTTCTGGTTTCCACCAGTCATATCCGGAAAAAGTGGTGTGAAATGCGTATGCAATGTACCGAGAAAATCACAGTAAAAATGTTTATGGAGAAAAGCAAAATCTTTTTGTTAGGCAAGTGCATAAAAAGATATGTATACCAACAGAAATATCATGTTTGTTTGCCACAGTTCTTCTAGCTTTTTCCCTCGAAAATATGATGTGTAAAGATGGTGTCTGCATGTGGTACAGTTAGTGTTTCCAAGCACAAAATTAAATGTTCCCTGATAACAAACATTCAAAACAATAGAGTCCGTCTATAATATCCGGAAAACACAAACACAGAGGCTGTCGCAATATCTGGGGATGAGTTAGCCAAACACATCCAGATATCTCCGGTTTCATCCAGTCATATCCGGACAAAGTTTTGTGGCATTCGTATGCAATGGACCAAGAAAATCACAGCAAAAATGGTTATGGAGAAAAGCAAAATCTTTTTGTTAGGCACGTGCATAAAAAGATATGTATACCAACAGAAATATCATGTTTGTTTGCCGCAGTTCCTCTAGCTTTCTCCCTAGAAAATACGAATGTGTAGGGCTGCTGTCTCCATGTGGAACCAATTAGTATTTCCTAACACAAAATAAATGTTCCCTGATAACAAACATTCAAAACAATAGAGTCCGTCTATAATATCCGGAAAACACAAACACAGAGAATGTCGCAATATCTGGGGATGAGTTAGCCAAACACATCCAGATATCTCTGGTTTCATCCAGTCATATCCGGACAAAGTTTTGTGGCATTCGTATGCAATGGACCAAGAAAATCACAGCAAAAATGGTTATGGAGAAAAGCAAAATCTTTTTGTTAGGCAAGTGCATAAAATGTCATCTATAGAAACAGATATATCATGTTTGTTTGCCGCACTACCTCTAGCTTTCTCCCTAGAAAATACGAATGTGTAGAGCTGGTGTCTACATGTGGAACCAACTCGCGTTTCCAAGCACAAAATTAAATGTTCCTTGAAAAGACACATTCAAAACAATAAAGTCCATCGATAATATCCGGAAAACACAAACACAGAGGCTGCGGCAATATCTGGGGTTGAGTTAGCCAAAACACAACTGGATATTTCTGGTTCCATCTAGTCATATCCGCACAAAGTTTTGTGGAATTCATAATCAATGGACTGAGAACATCACAGCAAAAATTCTTTTGGAGAAAAGCAAAGTCTTTTCAATAGGCAAGTGCATAAAATGTCATCTCTACAAACAGAAATGCCATGTATGTTTGCCGCAGTTCAACTAGCTTTCTTCCTAGAAAACATGAATGTGCAGAGCTGGTGTCTCCATGTGGAACTAATTAGCCTTTCCAAGCACAACATTAAATGTTCCCTGATAAAAAAAATCATTCAAAACAATAAAGTCCGTCAATAATATCCAGAAAACACAAACACAGAGGCTGTAGCGATATCTGGGATTGAGTTAGCCAAAACACAACCGGATATTTCTGGATTAATCCACTCATATCCGGACAAAGTTTTGTGGAAATCGTATGCAATGGCCCGAGAAAATCACAGTAAAAATTCTTTTGAAAAAACAAAATCTTTCGTTAGGCTAGTGCATAAAATGTCATGTAAACAAACAGAAATATCATGTTTGTTTGCCGCAGTTCTTCTAGCTTTTTCCCTGGAAAATATGATGTGTAAAGATGGTGTCTGCATGTGGTACCAGTTAGTGTTTCCAAGCACAAAATTAAGTGTTCCCTGATAAAAACATACCAAACAATAAAGTCCATCGATAATATCCAGAAAATACAAACACAGAGGCTGTAGCAATATCTGGGATGAGTTAGCCAAAACACAACCGGATATTTCTGGTTCCATCCAGTCATATCCGGACAAAGTGATTTGGAAATAGTATGCAACAAACCGAGAAAATCATATTAAAAATTCTTTTGGAGAAAAGCAAAGTCTTTTTGTTAGGCAAGTGCGTAAAATGTCATCTAAACAAACAGAAATATCATGTTTGTTTGCTGCAGTTCCTCTAGCTTTTTCGTAGAATACACGAATGTGTTGAGCTGGTGTCTCCATGTGGAACCAATTAGCATTTCCAAGCACAAAATGAAATTTTCCCTGATAAAACATTCAAAACAATAAAGTCCATCAACAATATCCGGGAAACACAAACACAGTGGCTGTAGAAATATCTGCGATTGAGTTATCCAAAACACAACCGGAGATTTCTGCTTTCATCCAGTCATATCCGGACAAAATGGTGTTGCATTTGTACGCAATCGACCGAGATAATCACAGTAAACATTCTTTTGGAGAAAAGCAAAATCTTTTCGTTAGGCAAGTGCATAAAATGTCATGTATACAAACAGAAATATCATGTTTGTTTGCTGCAATTCCTTTAGCTTTCTCCCTTTAAAATACGAATGTGTAGAGCTGGTGTCCCCATGCGCAACCAATTAGTGTTCCCAAGCACAAAATTAAATGTTCCCTGATAAAAAACATTCAAAACAATAAAGTCCATCGATAATATCCGGAAAACACAATCACAGAGGTTGCAGCAATATCTGGGATTGAGTTAGCCAAAACACTAGGGGATATTTCTGAATTCATCCAGTGATAACCGGACAAAGTGATTTGGAAATCGTATGCAATGAACCGAGAAAATCACAGTAAAAATTCTTTTGGAGAAAAGCGAAGTCTTTTCATTAGGCAAGTGCGTAAAATGTCATGTACACAAACAGAAATATCATGTTTGTTTGCCGCAGTTCCTCTAGATTTCTTCCAAGAAAGAACGATTGTGTCGAGCTGGTGTCTCCACGTGGAACCAATTAGCATTTCCAAGCAGAAAATAAAATGTTCGCTGATAAAACATTCAAAACAATAAAGTCCGTTGATAATATCTGGAAAACACAAACACAGAGGCTGTAGCAATATCTGGGATTGAGTTATTCAAAACACAACCGGATATTTCTGCTTTCATGCAGTCATATCCGGACAAAATGGTGTTGCATTCGTATGCAATGGACCGAGATAATCACAGTAAAAATTCTTTTGGAGAAAAGCAAAATCTTTTCGTTAGGCAAGTGCATAAAATGTCATGTATACAAACAGAAATATCATGTTGGTTTGCTGCAATTCCTCTAGCTTTCTCCCTATAAAATACGAATGTGTAGAGCTGGTGTCTCCTTGTGCAACCAATTGGTATCCCAAGCATAAAATTAAATGTTCCCTGATAAAAAAAATATTAAAAACAATAAAGTGCATCGATAATATGCTGAAAACACAAACACAGTGGCTGTGGCAATATCTGGGATTGAGTTAGGCAAAACAAAGGCGGGTAGTTCTCGTTTCATCCACTCATATCCGGACAAATGGTTGTGGCATTTGTATGCAATGGACCGAGAAAATCACAGTAAAAATGGTTTTGGAGAAAAGCAAAGTCTTTTCGTTACGCAAGTGCATAAAGTGTCATCTATGAAAGAGAAATATCATGTTTGTTTGCCGCATCTCCTCTAGCTTTCTGCCTAGAAAATAAGAATGTGTAGGGCTGCTGTCTCCATGTGGAACCAATTAGTGTTTCCTAACACACAATAAATGTTCCCTGATAAAAAACATTCAAAACAATAGAGTCCGTCTATAATATCCAGAAAACACAAACACAGAGGCTGTCGCAATATCTGGGATTGAGTTAGCCAAAACACAACCGGATATTTCTGGTTTCATCCAGTCATATCCGGACAAAGTGGTGTGGCATTCGTGTGCAATGGACCGAGAAAATCACAGTAAAAATGGTTTTGGAGAAAAGCAAAATCTTTTCGTTAGGCAAGTGCATAAAATGTCATCTGAAGGAGAAATGTCATGTTTGTTTGCCGCAATTCCTCTAGCTTTCTGCCTAGAAAATATGCATGTGTAGAGCTGGTGTCTCCATGTGGAACCAATTAGTGTTTCTTTTTTTTAATTGTTAACAAACATTGTTTATTAAGAATTCACAATAATTGTCTTACAGAACTTGCATGTGCCAAGGAATCATGGCAACAAACTATAGAATAACATGGTTTTACATATATAAACAAAAAGGGTGAAATATAATGCTCTGGGGAAAAAAACCCATTATAGAATTAATTACATTTTAAATCAGAATGACAAGCTTAAATGCAACATCTGGATTGTTGAGAGCTACTTGACTTTTAAAACTTACATCTGCAAAAGCAGGGTGACAGCCTAAAACCAAGGAAAAAGCACTCGGACAGGACTTCTGAGACATGGTACTCACTTGGATTCTTTGGGTTCCAATCTTCTCAACCCTTTTAAAGTTGCACCAGATTATCTTTCTTGGATCTTTAGAAACACTCAAAAGTTGAACTTTCTTCTGGGTCTCGAGTGTGAGTCAAGGCGTATTTTTACTACGTTCAACAGAACAGATACCAATTTGCACTGACAGCATTGTCTCCTTTGAGAATGACTCCTGGAACTGCAGTGAGGCTTTCTCCAGCCTGTCTCACCAGTTGACACAATCCTGAAGCAAACATGCATCCTCCTCATCAGACACAAAAATGTTCAGAGGCATGTAAGGGAGTTCTTTTAATGCTGAATAATTATATGAAATGACACTGACAGATGAGCTGTTAAATCAAAGGAGCCTTTTAAATCTGTGAAAAACTTTGTTGAAATTTTATTCTACCTCCTTCCATGAATAAAGGATTATCTCAGTATATCCCCACATACTTCAGATGTTGCAAAATGTTAAATTTTGAGTTAAATTTGGGATGGAAGATGATGACAATGTCATGGAAGTGAAGTTAACCCTGTCGCTGAATTGAAATTATTTACCTCTTCCAGATTTGCATTTTGTTAATGAGTCTTCAGAAAGTTCATGAAAAATGTGTTATAAAAAAACTGTGCATGGGTTTAAAAACTTTCTGCACCAAAATACACTTGTCTTTGGATTTCATTTTGCCACAAACTTTCTGAAGTATCCTTGTGCTTACCACTGGGGTCGTGTAGGAGGTTGTAACTTCAACAAGATGGCTACATTTCATGTCTTCCATTACTAAAATTTATGGCTTTCTCTTTAAACAATCTGTAAAGTAGTCCCACTAAACTCAGAGATGCAAGATTATATCTGCAGCAGTCAGATTCTGGCAGTAACTCCTGAAATCTGATAGTTCTGTTCTCTTTCCCTAGACCCCACAGCAAGTGTGGCTAAGAAACAACGGAGACCTAACACCCATCCGTGGCTCCATGGAGTCAAAACCCATGGCAGTCTAGGGCTGGCTTAGCTGGTCATCGTCTAGTCCTTTACTTCTTTTCCTGCAAACAGATGTATCAGAAACCAACACTCCCAAACTAAGCTGTGCCTTCACTGGGTTAAGATTTACCTTTATGTCCGAATTCTGCTTCTTTTTAAAATTCTGAGGCCATGCTGTCCTGTATAAAGAGCATTATGCCTTAGAGAAAAGTAGCCTTTGCTGCCAAGTTTGGGTTTTCTATGGTAAAAAGCAGAAACTGACAGAAAATTTAGAACCAAATTTACTATCCAAATTTCCCTTGGGAAACCATGTATTTCTGTGCTATCTGAATGTTAAAGTGTCTTCTTTAAAGGCTCCGTGTTTTTGTAGGCTTTTTCAAGCCCTTTTAAAGAAAGCAGAATACAAACTGAGAAATAAAAATATGGTCACAAGTGACTATAGATAATGTAGTTAAGCATACTGCATTATTTTCTACTATAACCTATAGGTTATGATGGGTCTAACAGCTTTTATGGATATAATTTACATACAAAATAAGCTAATTTCTCTTTCATTACTTTGAGGAATGAGACCACAGTTGCATTATTTACTATGCAGTTCCAATGCTGCCTCATATAAGTAATCTATAAAAGTGTCTATTCAGCATAGTTACTGAAAAAAACTCAACTATCCAATGTCTCTTGTATTAGTTCTTTGAAAAATATTACTTTGCCTTTCCAAATTGTATTTTTAAAACAGGAAATTAAATCATAAATGCACCATGTGTAGATTCCTCATCTCCTGGATATTTACTTTTTTAAAAATAAAACATGTGACAAAAGAAACACATTCTGAGGCAGTATTTGTGTATATATTTAAGGTCACAGTTTTCACTAATCTAAGAGAACATATCTATATAATATTTAAAATGAAATCTAGTGAAACCCCGACTTCTCATTTGAGAATTTACTATAAAAATATTAAAATGATAATTTCTCTTTTAAATGGTACTTGTATCTGTTATAATTTGGCAAATGGATTCCTTTCCATACACATTTTTTAGATCCAAAATATACATGACTGAAGGACCATGTAACAATGTATGTGATCTGTGTAGTGACATGAAGCAATAAATATCACACACTAAAGAATTTATCACAAACTAAATATAGTAACAAAAGAAAAAGCTTATGTACACATTACCAAGTTCTTTACAACAATTTATAGTGCATGGTTCTATCGCAGCATATTTGTACACAAAGTTTCTAATGGGAACACTGAACAAAATCTGTAGTGTAGATCTTTAATTTTGATTTAATAAAGTTTGTCCAGTATCAAATAATATCAAAAGTCTAAAAAAACAATGAGTTTTTATATCATGTTTATAAAGTATTGCTTTATATACCATAAAAAACATAAGGTCAAAAGTGCAGTTTAAAAAAAAGGGGAAGTTGTTATTTTTTTTTTAACACTTTTTTTTTTGACAGGCAGAGTGGACAGTGAGAGAGAGAGAGAGACAGAGAGAAAGGTCTTCCTTTTGCCATTGGTTCACCCTCCAATGGCCGCCGCGGTAGCGCGCTGCGGCCGGTGCACCGCGCTGTTCCGATGGCAGGAGCCAGGTGCTACTCCTGGTCTCCCATGGGGTGCAGAGCCCAAACACTTGGGCTATCCTCCACTGCACTCCCTGGCCACAGCAGAGAGCTGGCCTGGAAGAGGGGCAACCGGGACAGGATCGGTGCCCCGACCGGGACTAGAACCCGGTGTGCCGGCGCCGCAAGGCGGAGGATTAGCCTGTTGAGCCACGGCGCCGGCCTGGGAAGTTGTTATTTTTGCTAAAAGCTAGAAAAATGTACTGTCCCATGTAAGAGGTGATGTAAAAGCTTACAGTTGCTTAGGAATTTCCCTGTAACTCATAAAACTTGGTTCTCATTTGTTATAAGATAAACCAACACAGAGCATTAAGTAATCTTTCATAAAAATAAGAATCAATGCATATGTAACTACAGGCCTCCCCCAAAGTGAATTCACTCTGTGTATTAGAATGAAAGGGCCATCAATCAATGTGACCAAATTTGGGAAACTCCAAAGGCTAACCAGAAGTTATCTTCCTCAAATTCTTAGTCATAACTGGTAATGGTAATGGCATATACCCAGGGTTATGAAATCTTCTGGTGTAACTAACACAAAATATGATTTAAAGGTGATAAATCACATCATCTACTGCTTCTCACAGAAAATAAGGACTAAGCATCCAGTAACAAAAAGGCAGAAGTAGAGAAATTAGTCAAGAAACAGATGGATGAAACACAACTCTGGGTCTTAATTGGTAACTAGCTGTTTTCGACACATTTACAGAACAGAGGCCTATGCTGAAGTATGTGGTACATGAACCACTTATTTTTATATAAGAAACTCAAAGGGTAAAATTGTAGGTTCATAAAACAATCAAGGTTAGAGAAAAAATATGTAAAAGAAATCTTATTTTTAAGTTTATTGCGGGACCAAAATATTGACAGAGTGGTTATCAGTCAAGAGCAGTATGTCTTTTGCTAAAACTAGGAGGCAGCCTGAGCCTGGCTCAACACAACCACTCCCCCCTTCAAGTGCCATCTCACCAGTGGTGCTTGGTTTATATGACACCAAGAATCAGCATATTACTTTTTCCACTGCATACAATAAGCTCCTTTGTTGATTTAACATGTATAGACTGCCTGAGGTAATAAAGATGTCATCATTACAACAGGTTAATAGCAGATGAAGGTCATCCTTAGTTTTGACAGGGGAAGGGGTTGGCTGCCAGGAATAGCATGGGTATTGTATAGGCTGTATACTCATGTAGTTAGTAACCCACGTGTCACCTTGAGTGGAATATTAAAAGTCGATGGATATGGATGCTTGTGCAGAATCTTCTTGTCCCCTGACATAAATTTCACAGGGAATCTCCTCCATCACTCTATCTTCTAGGGCCTGTTCAGGGCACTCATGTGCCTGTTTGAAAGTATAGCTACTTTTTTTGAAGGTGCTATTAAATGTTTTCATTGGCTGTGGTTGTGCAAAATCATTTCGGAAAGGAAGTTCCATGGAGCTGAGGTTGGTCCTGCTTTGTTTGACACTGGATGCCTGCGATCCACAGTGATGGTCGTGGATGCAGCGGGAGGCAGTGGAGGAGCGCCGCATCTTCTGGTAGCTGTCTAGCTCTTCTGACAAGTCTGCCAGGTCTGCAGAAATTTCTTTGTCCCTTAGTGAGAACAGTTCATAATGGGGAGGATCAAACACTTCCTGGAACCCTGTTTTATTAAAAGCAGTTTTGCAAGTCATGACCTTTTTTCGAGGCTGCTTCACTTGTACTAAAATAGAAATAATGAGAAGGACCAAGACAATCCCTGATGTAATGCCAATAATTGTTCCATGGGTTTTAGTGATTTGTTCAAATACTCCTGCTTTTTTTTTTCTTAGCTTTTGGAGTAGCCTTAATTGTCCATATGCAATCAACTGCTTGGACAGGTTTTGTTTTTTCTTCTTGTTCTACCTGACTAGAACGTACTATTCCATCAGCTCCCGAGAGCTCAAACTGGCAATCTGGAATAAATGAATATTTTGCTCGAAATCCAAGTCCTTCAAGTTCTTCATCAGAACTAAACTTAATCCACATGAATCTCCCTGTTGATCTAATTAATGGAGGGCTTTTCATGCCACAGTAACGATCTATAAGAGGAGAGAAACCAAACGGCCCATCTCGAATTTCCAAGTGATCAAATCGACACTCAAATGATGGTTCTATATAATAACGTTCATCAAAGGTTAATTCTATTCTTTGACGTGGAGCAGCTTCCAAAATGTAGATACACTCCTTGTTTGGTGGGTATGAATCAGGATAATTTGGTGAAGCAAAATGACCTCCATTGCTGGTTCGAACCCAAATGCCACATTGGGTTGCAGGAACGTGCTTGATTCCAATATTTTGTCCATCTGGGGTCTTTTGGGCCACAGCAATCCCTTCCACTACAAGTATTGTTATTAAGAACACTTTGAGGACCGAGCAGAGCTGCTCCAGGGCCATGTTCCCCAGTGGCCCGGAGCTTCGAAAAGGGACTGAGGCGGCGGCGCTCACGGCCCAGCCCTGCGCGGCAGCAGCAGCAGCCCCGCTCCGTGCCCATCGCCGGCCAGAAGGCTGCCTCCCTTCCTGGCGGGGCAGCGCTCAGATGCGGCGGCCTGCCATGCCCCAGCCCCTCGGCGGGGTCCCGTGTCATCCCCGTTCCACGCCTCCGACTGCACAGCATCCCATCCCATCCACCACCCCGGAGCAGAGGCACAAGGAAGCAATAGCACGGGACAAGGCGCAAGCAGCTACGCCCGCAGCGGTGGCGCAGTATCCGCTGCCAATTAGTGTTTCTTAGCACAAAATTAAATGTTCCTTGATAAAACACATACAAAACAATAAAGTCCGTCTATAATATCCGGAAAACACAAACAGAGAGGCTGTCACAATATCTGCGATTGAGTTAGCCAAAACACAAGGGGATATTTCTGGTTTCATCCAGTCATATCCGGACAAAATTGTGTGGAAATTGTATGCAATAGACCGAGAAAATCACATTAAAAATAGTTTTGGACATAAGCAAACTATTTTCATTAGGCAAGTGCATAAAATGTCATGTATACAAAAAGAAATATCAAGTTTGTTTGCCGCAGTTCCTCTAGCTTTCTCCCTAGAAAATACGAATGTGTAGAACTGGTGTCTCCTTGTGGAACCAATTAGTATTTCCAAGCACAAAATTAAATGTTCCCTGAAAAAAAAGATTCAAAACAATAAAGTACGTCGATAATATCTGGAAAACACAAACACAGAGGCTGTCACAATATCTGGGATTGAGTTAGCCAAAACACAACTGGATATTTCTGGATTCATCAAGTCATATCCGGACAAAGTTCTGTGGAATTCCTATGCAATGGACCGAGAAAATCACAGTAAAAATTCTTTTGTAGAAAAGCAAAATCATTCGTTAGGGTAGTGCATAAAATGTCATGTATACAAACAGAAATATCATGTTTGTTTGCTGCAGTTCTTCTAGATTTCTCCCTAGAAAATACGAATGTGTAGTGATGGTGTCACCATGTGGTGCCAATTAGCATTTCTAAGCACAAAATGAAATGTTCCCAAACAAAAAACATTCAAAATAATAAATCCTTTGATAATATCCAGAAAACACAAACACAGAGGCTGTCTCATTATCTGGGATTGAGTTAGCCAGAACACCCAAATATTTCTGGTTTCCTGCAGTCATATCCGGATAGAGTTTTGTGGAATTCGTATGAAATGGACCTAGAAAATCACAGTAAAAATACTTTTGGAGAAAAGCAAAATCTTTCGTTAGGCAAGTGCAGAAAATGTCATGTATACAAGCAGAAATATCATGTTTGTTTCCTCCAGTTCCTCTAGCTTCCTCTCTAAAAATATGAATATGTAGAGCTGGTTTTTCCATGTGGAAGAAATTAGTGTTTCCAAGCACAAAATTCAATGTTCCCTGATAAAAAACATTCAAAACAATAAAGTCCGTTGATAATATCCTGAAAACAAACACAGAGGATGTCACAATATTTGGGATCAAGTTAAGCAAAACACAGCTGTATATTTCTGGTTTCCTCCAGTCATATCCGGACAAAGTTTTGTGGAATTCGTATCAAATGGACCGAGAAAATCACAGTAAAAATGGTTTTGGAGAAAAGCAAAGTCTTTTCGTTAGTCAAGTGCGTAAAATGCCATCTATACAAACAGAAATATCATGTTTGTTTGCCACAGTTCCTCTAGCTTTCTCCCTAGAAAATACGAATGTGTAGAACTGGTGTCTCCATGTGAACCAATTAGTGTTTCCAAGCACAAAATTAAATGTTCCCTGACAAAAAACATTCAAAACAATAAAGTCCATCGATAATATCCAGAAAAAACAAACACAGAGGCTGTTGCAATATCTGTGATTGAGTTAGGAAAAACACAACTGTATATTTCTGGTTTCAGCCAGTCATATCCGGAAAAAGTTATGTGGAATTCGTATGCAGTGGACCGACAAAATCACAGTAAATATTCCTTTGGAGAAAAGCAAAGTCTTTTCGTTGGGCAAGCACATAAAATGCCATGTATACAAAGAGAAATATCATGTTTGTTTGCCGTAGTTCCTCTAGCTTTCTCCCTAGAAAATACGAATGTGTCGAGTTGGTTTCTCCATGTGGAAGCAGTTAGCATTTCCAAGCCCAAAATTAAATGTTCCCTGATAAAAAACATAAAAACAATAAAGTCCATTGATAATATCCAGAAAACACAAAAACAGAGGCTGTCGCAATATCTGGGATCGAGTAGGCCAAAACACAAAATGATATTTGTGGTTTCATCCAGTCATATCCAGACAATGTGGTGTGGAATTTGTATGCAACGGACCGAGAAAATCACAGTAAAAATGGTTTTTAAGAAAAGCAAAGTGTTTTCCTTAGGCAAGTGCATAAAATGTCATCTATAGAAACAGATATATCATGTTTGTTTGCCGCTTTTCCTCTAGCTTTCTCCCTAGAAAATATGAATGCGTAGAGCTGGTGTCTCCATATGGAACCAATTAGTGTTTCCAAGCACAAACTTTAATGTTCCCTGATAAAAAACATTCAAAACAATAAAGTCCATCGGTAATATCCAGAAAACTCAAACACGGAGTCTGTCGCAATATCTGTGATTGAGTTAGGCAAAACACAAGCGGATATTTCTGGTTTCTTCCAGTCATATCTGGAAAAAAGTTTTGTGGAATTCGTATGAAATGGACTGAGAAAATCAGAGTAAAAAATGGTTTTGGACATAAGCAAAGTGTTTTCATAAGGCAAGTGCATAAAAGGTCATTGCTGCAGTTCCTCTAGTTGTCTCCCTAGAAAATACGAATGTGTAGAGCTGGTGTCTCCATGTGGAACCAATTAGTGTTTCCAAGAACTAAATTAAATGTTCTGAGATAAAAAACATTCAAAGCAATGAAGTCCGTTGATAATACCCGGAAAACACAAACAAAGTAGATATCGCAATATTTGGGATTGAGTAAGCCGAAACAAAAGCAGATATTTCTGGTTACATCCAGTCATATCCAGACAAATGTGTGGAATTCGTATGCAGTGGACAGAGAAAATCACAGTAAAAATTCCTTTGGAGAAAAGCAAAGTCTTTTCGTTGGGCAAGCGCATAAAATGCCATGTATACAAAGAGAAATATATTTGTTTGCCTCAGTTCCTCTAGCTTTCTCCCTAGAAAATACGAATGTGTAGCTGCTGTCTCCATGTGGAACAAATTAGTGTTTCCAAGCAAAAATTAAATGTTCCCTGATAAAAAACATTCAAAAAAATAAAGTCCATCGATAATATCCAGAAAAAAACAAACACAGAGGCTGTCGCAATCTCTGGGATTGCATTAGATAAAACACAACCGGATATCTCTGGTTTCATCCAGTCATATCCGGAAAAAGTGATGAGGCATTCGTATGCAATGGACCGAGAAAATCACAGTAAAAATGCTTTTGGAGAAAAGCAAAGTCTTTTCGTTAGGCAAGTGCATAAAATGTCATCTATACAAACAGAAATATCATGTTTGTTTGCCGCAGTTCCTATAGCTTTCTCCTAAAATACGAATGTGTAGAGCTAATATCTCTAAGTGGAACCAATTAGTGTTTCCTAGCACAAAAGTAATTGTTTCCTGAAAAAAAACCTTCAAAACAATAAAGTCCATCGATAATATCCAGAAAACACAAACACAGAGGCTGTAGCAATATCTGGGATGGAGTTAGCCAAAACACAACCGGATATTTCTGGTTTCATCCAGTCATATCCGGACAACGTGCTCTGGCATTCATACAAACTGGACCAAAAAATCACAGTAAAAATTATTTTGGACATAAGCAAAGGCTTTTCGTTAGGCAATTGTATAAAATGTCATCTATACAAACAGAAATATCATATTTGTTTGCCGCAGTTCCTCTAGCTTTCTCCCTAGAAAATACAAATATGCAGAGCTGGTGTCTCCATGTAGAACCAATTAGTGTTTCCAAGCACAAAATCAAATGTTCCTTGATAAAAAACATTCAAAACAATAAAGTCCATCGATAATGTCTGGAAAACACACACACAGAGGCTGTCGCAATATCTAGGATTGAGTTAGCCAAAACACAAGTGGATATTTCTGGTTTCATCCAGTCATATCTGGAAAAAGTGGTATGGAATTTGTATGCAATGGAGCAAGAAAATCATAGTAAAAGTTCCTTTGGAGAAAAGCAAAGTCTTTTCGTTAGGCAAGTGCATAAAATGTCATCTATACAAACAGAAATATCATGTTTGTTTGCTGCAGTTCCTCTAGCGTTCTCCCTAGGAAATATGAATGTGTAGAGCTGGTGTTTCCATGTGGAAACAACTAGTGTTTCCAAGAACAAAATTAAATGTTCCCTGATAAAAAAAATTCAAAAAATAAAGTTCATCGATAATATCCAGAAAACAGAAACACAGAGGCTGTAGCAATATCTGGGAATGAGTCAGCCAAAACACAACTGGATATTTCTGCATTCATCCACTCATTTCCGGACAAAATTGCATGGAATTCGTATGCAATGGACTGAGAAAATCACAGTAAAAATTCTTTCGGAGTGAAGCAAAATGCTTACGTTAGGCAAGTGCATAAAATGTCTTCTATACAAACATAAATATCTTGTTTGTTTTCCGCAGTTCCAGAAGCTTTCTCCCCAGAAAATTTGAATGTGTAGAGCTGGTGTCTCCATGTGGAACCAATTAGCGCATCCAAGCACAAAATTAAATGTTCCCTGATAAAAAAACATTCAAAACAAGAAAGTCCATCAATAATATCTGGAAAAAGACAAAAACAGAGGCTGTAGCAATATCTGGGATTGAGTTAGCCAGAACACAAGCAGATGTTTCTGGTTTCATCCAGCCATATCCAGACAAAGTGGTGTGGAATTCGTATGCAATGGACCGAGAAAATCACAGTAAAAATTCTTTTGGAGTGAAGCAAAATCCTTTTGTTACGTAATTGCATTAAATGTCATCCATACAGACAGAAATATCATGTTTGTTTGCCGTAGTTCCTCTAGCTTTCTCCCTAGAAAATACGAATGTGTAGAGCTGATTTCTCCATGTAGAAGAAATTAGTGTTTCCAAGCACAAAATTAAATGTTCCCTGATAAAAAACATTAAAAACAATAATGTCCGTCAATAATATACGGAAAAAGACAAACACAGAGGCTGTAGCTATATATGGGATTGAGTTAGCCAAAACACAACTGAATATTTCTGGTTTCATCCCGTCATATCTGGACAAAGTTGTGTGGAATTTGTATGCTATGGAATGAGAAAATCACAGTAACAATGGTATTAGAGAAAAGCAAAATCTTTTCGTTAGGCAAGTGCATAAAATGTCATCTATCCAAACAGAAATATCATGTTTGTTTGCTAGAGTTCCTCTAGCTTTCTCCCTAGAAAATACAAATGTGTAGAGCTGGTGTCTCCATGTGGAACCAATCAGTGTTTCCAAGCACAAACTTTAACGTTCCCCGATAAAAAACATTCAAAACAATAAAGTCCAACGGTAATATCCAAAAAACACAATCACACAGAGGCTGTCACAATATCTGCGATTGAGTTACGCAAAAAACAACTGTATATTTCTGGCTTCCTCCAGTCATATCCGGAAAAAAGTTTTGTGGAATTCATATGAAATGGACTGAGAAAATCACAGTAAAAAATGGTTTTGGACATAAGCAATGTCTTTTCATTAGGCAAGTGCATAAAAGGTCATGTATACAAAGAGAAATATCTTGTTTCTTTGCCGCAGTTCCTCTAGCTTTCTCCCTAGAAAATATGAATGTGTAGAGCTGGTGTCTCCATGTGGAGGTAATTAGTTTTTCCAAGCACAAAATTAAATGTTCCCTGATAAAAAACATTTAAAACAATAAAGTCCATCTATAATATCCGGAAAACACAAACACAGAGGCTGTCGCAATATCTGGGATTCAGTTAGCCAGAACACAAGCGGATATTTCTGGATTCATC
Source organism: Lepus europaeus (assembly GCF_033115175.1). Classification (NCBI taxonomy): domain Eukaryota; kingdom Metazoa; phylum Chordata; class Mammalia; order Lagomorpha; family Leporidae; genus Lepus; species Lepus europaeus. Next base: position 102,418,844 of record NC_084830.1, read on the forward strand.
CAGTCATATCCGGACAAAGTGATGTGGAATTTGTATGCAATGGACCAAGAAAATCACAGTAAAAATTCATTTGGAGAAAAGCAAAATCTTTTTGTTAGGCAAGTGCATAAAATGTCATGTATACAAAGACAGATATCATGTTTGTTTGCTGCAGTTCCTCTAGCTTACTCCCTAGAAAATACGAATATGTCGAGCTGGAGTCTCCAAGTGGAAGCAATTAGTGTTTCCAAGCAAAAAATTTAATGTTCCCTGATAAAAAACATTCAAATCCATAAAATCCATCGATAATATCCGTAAAACACAAACACGGAGGCTGTCGCAATATCTGGGATTGAGTTAGCCAAAACACAAGCAGATATCCCTCGTTTCATCCAGTCATATCCGGACACAGTAGTGTGGAATTTGTATGCAATAGACACAATCACAGTAAAAATGGTTTTTGAGAAAAGCAAACTGTTTTCGTTAGGCAAGTGCATAAATGTCATCTATGCAAACTGAAATATCATGTTTGTTTGCCTCAGTTCCTCTCGCTTTCTCCCAGGAAAATGCGAATGTGTAGAGCTGGTGTCTCCATGTGGCACCAAGTAGTGTTTCCAAGCAAAAAATTAAATGTTCCATTATAGAAAACATTCAAAACACTAAAGTCCATCGATAATATCCAGAAAACACAAACACAGAGGCTGTCGCAATATCTGGATTGAGTTAGCCAAAACACAAATGGATATTTCTTGTTGCCTCCAGTCATATCCGGACAAAATTGTTTATAATTCCTATGAAATGGACTGAGAAAATGAAAATAAAAATAGTTTTGGAGAAAAGCAATGTCTTTTGTTTGGCAAGTGCATAAAATGTCATCTTTACAAACAGAAATATCATGTTTCATTGCCACAGTTCCTCTCGCTTTCTCCCTAGAAAATAAGAAAGTTTAGAGCAGGTGTCTCCATGTGGAGGAAATTAGTTTTTCCAAGCACAAAATTAAATGTTCCCTTATAAAAAACATTCAAAACTATAAAGTCCGTCGATAATATCCGGAAAACAAAAACACAGAGGCTAAAGCAATATCTGGGATTGAGTTAGCCGAAACACAAGCAGATATTACTGGTTTCATCCAGTCATATCCAGACAAAGTGGTGTGCAATTCATATGCAATGGACCGAGAAAATCACAGTAAAAATGGTTTTGCAGAAAAGCAAAGTTTCTTCGTTAGGCAAGTATAAAAATTGTCATCTATACCAACAGAAATATCATTTTTGTTTGCTGCAGTTCTTCTAGCTTTCTCCCTAGAAAATACGAATGTGTATTGCCTTTGTCTCCATGTGGAACCAATTAGTGTTTCCAAGCACAACATTAAATGTTCCCTGAAAAAAGACATTTAAAACAATAAAGTCCATCTATAATATCCCTAAAACACAAACACAGAGGCGGTCGCAATATCTGGAATTGAGTTAGCCAAAACACAAGCGAATATTTGTGGATTCATCCAGTCATATCCAGTCAAAGTTTTGTGGAATTCATATGAAATGGACCGAGAAAATCAAAGTAAAAATGGTTTTGGACATAAGTAAAGTCTTTTGTTAGGCAAGTGCATAAAATGTCATGTATACTAACAGAAATGTCATGTTTGTTTGACGCAGTTCCTATAGCTTTCTTCCTAGAAAATATGAATGTGTAGAGCTGGTGTCTCCATGTGGAGGTAATTAGTTTTTCCAAGCACAAAATTAAATGTTCCCTGATAAAAAAAACACTCAAAACAATAAAGTCCAACAATAATATCCAGAAAACAAACACAGAGGCAGTCGCAATATTTGGGATTGGTTTAGGCATAAACAATTGTATATTTCTGCTTTCCTCCAGTCATATCCGGACTAAGTTTTGTGGAATTCGTATGAAATGGACGAAGAAAATCACCGTAAAAATGCTTTTGGACATAAGCAAAGTCTATTCATTAGGCAAGTGCATAAAATGTCATCTATACAAACTTAAATATCATGTTTGTTTTTGCAGTTCCTCTAGCTTTCTCCCTAGAAAATACGAATGTGTCAAGATGGTGTCTCCATGTGGAACCAATTAGTGTTCCCAAGCACAAAATTAAATATTCCTTGAGAAAAAAACTTTCAAAATAATAAAGTACATCGATAATATCCGGAAAACACAAACACACAGGCTGTTGCAATATTTGGGACTGAGTTAGCTAAAACACAACCGGATATTTCTGGTTTCATGCAGTAATACGGACAAAGTGGTATGGAATTCGTATGTAATGGACTGAGAAAATCACAGTAAAAATGGTATTTGAGAAAAGCAAAGTCTTTTCGTTAGGCAAGTGCATAAAATGTCATGTATACAGAGAGAAATATCATGTTTGTTTACCGCAGTTCCTTTGGCTTTCTCCCCAGAAAATACGAATGTGTATTGCTGGTGTCTCCAAGTGGAACCAAACTGTGATTCCAAGCACAAAATTAAATTCTCCTTGATAAAAAACATTCAAAACAATAAAGTCCGTCGATAATATCCGGAAAACACAAACACAGAGTCTGTAGCAATATCTGGGATTGAGTTAGCCAAAACACATGCGGATATTTCAGGATTCATCCAGTCATATCCGGAAAAAGTTGTGTGGAATTCGTATGCAACGGACCGAGAAAATCACAGTAAAAATTCTTTTGGAGAAAGCAAAATCTTTTTGTTCAGCAAGTGCATAAAATGTCATCTATACAAACAGAAGTATCATGTTTGTTTGAAGAAATTCCTCTGTCATTCTCTTTGACAATAAGAATGTGTAGACTGATGTCTCCATGTGGAATGAATTAGTGTTTCCTAGCACAAAATTAAATGTTCCCTGATAAAAAACATTCAAAACAATAAAGACCATTGATAAAATCCAGAAAAGAAACACAGAGGCTATAGCAATATTTGGGATTGAGTTAGGCAAAACACAGCTGGTTATTTCTGGCTTCCTCCAGTCATATCCGGACAACATTGTGTGGAATTCGTATGAAATGGAATGAGAAAATCACAGTAAAATGGTTTTGAGCATAAGCAAAGTCTTTTCGTTTGGCTAGTGCATAAAATGTCATCTATACAAACAGAAATATCATGTGTGTTTGCCACAGTTCCTCTAGCTTTCTCCCTCGAAAATACGAATGTGTAGAGCTGGTGTCTCCATGTGGAACTAATTAGTGTTTCCAAACACAAAATGAAATGGTCCCTGATTAAAAACATTCAAAACAATAAGTCCACCGATAATATCCAGAAAACACAAACACAGAGGCTGTAGCAATATCTGGGATAGAGTTAGCCAAAACACAACCGGATATTTCTGGATTCATCCAGTCATATCCGGACAAAATTGTATGGAATTCAGAGCAATGGACTGAGAAAATCAAAGTAAAATTCTTTTGGAGAAAAGTAAACTCTTATTGTTAGGCAAGTGCATAAAATGTCACTTATACAAACAGAAATATCATATTTGTTTGCCACAGTTCCTCTAGCTTTCTCCCAGGAAAATACGAATGTGTAGAGCTGGTTTCTCCATGGGGAACCAATTAGCGTTTCCAAGCACAAAATTAAATTTTACCTGATAAAAAACATTCAAAACAATAAAGTCTGTCGATAAAATTCCGAAAAAACAAACACAGAGGCTGTAGCAATATCTGGGATTGAGTTAGCCAAAACAAAACCGGATATTTCTGGTTTCATCCAGTCATCGGTACTAAGTAGTTTTTCATTCGCATGTAATGGACTGAGAAAATCACAGTAAAAATGGTATTGGAGAAAAGCAACGTCTTTTCATAAGAAAAGAGCATATAACGTCATCTATAAAAACAAAAATATCATGTTTGTTTGCCGCAGTTCCGCTAGCTTTCTCCCTGCAAAATACGAATGTGTAGAGGTGGTTTCTCCATGTGGAAGAAATTAGTGTTTCGAAGTGCAAAATTAAATGTTCCCTGATAAAAAACATTCAAAACAATAAAGTCCGTATTATATTCCGAAAACACAAAAACAGAGGCTGTAGCAAACTCTGGGATTCAGTTACCCAAAACACAAGCAGATATATCTGGTTTCATCCAGTCATATCCGGACAAAGTTGTGTGGAATTTGTATGCAATGAACCGAGAAAATCACAGTAAAAATTCTTTTGGAGAAAATCAAAGTCTTTCTTTAGGTAAGTGCATAAAATGTCATGTATAGAAACAGGAATATCATGTTTGTTTGCCACAGTTCCGCAGGCTTTCTCCCTAGAAAATAAGAATGTGTAGAGCTGGTGTCTCCATGTGGAACCAACTAGTGTTCCCAAGCACAAAATTCAAAGTTCCTTGATAAAAAACATTCAAAGCAATAAAGTCCGTCGATAATATCCGGAATTCACAAACACAGAGGCTGTGGCAATATCTGGGATGAGTTAGCCAAAATACAACTGGATATTACTGGTCTCATCCAGCGATAACCGGACAAAGTTGTGTGGCATTCGTATACAAAGGAATATGAAAATCACAGAAAAATGGTTTTGGAGAAAAGCAAAGTCTTTTCGTTAGGCAAGTGAATAAAATGTCATCTATACAAACAGAAATATAATGTTTGCTGCAGTTCCTATAGCTTTCTCCTTAAAATACGAATGTGTAGAGCTAGTATCTCTAAGTGGAACCAATTAGTGTTTCCTAGCACAAACGTAAATGTTCCCTGAAAAAAAAATTTCAAAACAATAAAGTCCATCGATAATATCCGGAAAACACAAACACAGAGGCTGTAGCAATATCTGAGATGGAGTTAGCCAAAACACAACCGGATATTTCTGGTTTCATCCAGTCATATCCGGACAAAGTGCTGTGGCATTCGTACAAACTGGACCGAAAAATCACAGTAAAAATTATTTTGGACATAAGCAAAGTCTTTTCGTTAGGCTATTGTACAAAATGTCATCTATACAAACAGAAATATCATATTGTTTGGCGCAGTTCCTCTAGCTTTCTCCCTAGATAATACGAATGTGCAAAGCTGGTATCTCCATGTAGAACCAATTAGTGTTTCCAACCACAAAATTAAATATTCCTTGATAAAAATATTCAAAACAATAAACTCCATCGATAGTATCCGGAACACAAAAACACAGAGGCTGTCGCAATATCTGGAATTGAGTTAGGCAAAACACAACCGGATATTTCTGGTTGCCTCCAGTCATATCCAGACAAAGTTGTGTGGCATTCGAATGCAATTAACTGAGAAAATCACAGTAAAAATGGTTTTGCAGAAAAGCAAAGTCTTTTCGTTGGCAAGTGCATAAAAATTCATCTATACAAAGAAAAATATCATTTTTGTTTACCACAGTTCCTCTAGCTTTCTCCCTAGAAAATACGAATGTGTCGAGCTGGTGTCTCCATGTCGAACCAATTAGCATTTCCAAGCCCAAAATTAAATGTTCCCTGATAAAAAACATTCAAAACAATAATGTCCATCAATAATATCCGGAAAACACAAACACAGAGGCTGTCGCAATATCTAGGACTGCATTAGATAAAACACAACTGGATATCTCCGGTTTCATCCAGTCATATCCAGACAAAGTGGTGTGGCATTCGTATGCAATGGACCGAGAAAATCACAGTAAAAATGCGTTGGGAGCAAAGCAAAGTCTTTTTGTTAGGCAAGTGCATAAAATGTCATCTATACAAACAGAAATATCATGTTTGTTTGCCGCAGTTCCTATAGCTTTCTCCCTAAAATACGAATGTGTAGAGCTAGTATCTCTATGTGGAGCCAATTAGTTTTTCCTAGCACAAACGTAAATGTTCCCTGATAAAAAAAACATTCAAAACAATAAAGTCCATCGATAATATCTGGAAAACACAAAGACAGAAGCTGTCGCAATATCTGGGATTGAGTTAGGCAAATCAAAACTGTATATTTCTGGTTACCTACAGTCATATCCGGATAAAGCGCTGGGAACGCGTATGCGATGGACTGAGAAATTAACAGTAAATGGTTTTGGAGAAAAGTAAAGTCTTTTCGTTAGGCAAGTGCATAAAATGTCATCTATACAGAGAAAAATATCATGTTTGTTTGCCGCAGTTCCTCTAGTTGTCTCCCTAGAAAATGAGAATGTGCATAGCTGGTATCTGCATGTGGAACCTAAGAGCCTTTCCAAGCACAACATTAAATGTTTCCTGATAAAAAACATTTGAAACAATAAAGTATATCGATAATATCCGGAAAACACAAACACTGAGGCTGTCGAAATATCTGGGATTGAGTTAGCCAAAACACAAGCGGATATGTCTGGTTTCATCCAGCCATATCCAGATAAAGTGGTGTGGAATTCGTATGAAATGGACCGAGAAAATCACAGTAAATATGGTAGTGGAGAAAATTAACGTCTGTTCATAAGGAAAGTGCATAAAATGTCATCCATACAAAAAGAAATATCATGTTTGTTTAGCTCAGTTCCTCTAGCTTTATCCCTAGAAAATACAAATATGTAGAGATGGTGTCTCCATCTGGAAGAAATTAGAGTTTCCAAGAACATACTTAAATGTTCCCTGATAAAAAACATTTAATACAATAATGTCCGTCGATAATATCCAGAAAACACAAACACAGGGGCTGTAGCAATATCTGGGATTGAGTTAGCCAAAACACAACCGGATATTTCTGGATTCAACCAGTCATATCCGGACAAAGTTGTGTGGAATTCGTATGCAATGGACCGAGAAAATCACAGTAAAAATGGTTTTGGTGAAAAACAAAGTCTTTTCATTAGGCAAGTGCATAAAATGTCATCTATACAAACAGAAATATCATGTTTGTTTGCCACAGTTCCTCTAGCTTTCTCCCTAGAAAACACGAATGTGTAGAGCTGGTGTCTCCATGTAGAACAAATTACTGTTTCCAAAAACAAAATTAAATGTTCCCTGATAAAAAACATTCAAAACAATAAAGTCTATTGATAATATCCGAAAAACACAAACAAAGAGGTTGTCACAATATCTGGATTTGAGTTAACCAAAACACAAGCGGATATTTCTGGTTTCTTCCAGTCATATCCTGACAAAGTGGTATGCCATTCGTATGCAAGGGACCGAGAATATCACTGTTAAAATGGTTTTGGAAAAAAGCAAAGTCTTTAAGTTAGGCAACTGCATAAAATGTCATCTATACAAACAGAAATATTATGTTTGTTTGCCGCAGTTCTTCTAGCTTTCTCCCTAGAAAATACGAATGTGTAGAGCTGGGGTCTTCCTGTGGAACCAATTAGTGTTTCCTAGCACAAAATTAAATGTTCCCTGATATAAAACATTCAAATCAAAAGTCCATTGATAATATCCAGAAAACGCAAACACAGAGACTGTAGCAATATTTGGGTTTGAGTTAGCCAAAACACAACCGGATATTTCTGGTTCCATCCAGTCATATCCGGACAAAGTGGTGTGGCATTGGTATGCAATGGACCGAGAAAATCACAGTTAAAATTCTTTTGGAGAAAAGCAAAGTCGTTTCGTGAGGGGAGTGCATAATATGTCATCTATCCAAACAGAAATATCATGTTTGTTTTCCGCAGTTCCTCTACTTTTCTCCCTAGAAAATACGAATGTGTAGAGCTGGTGTCTCCATGTGGAACCAATTAGTGTTTCCAAGCACACACTTAAATGTTTCCTGATAAAAAATATTCAAAACAATAAAGATCATCGATAATATCCAGAAAACAAGCACAGAGGCTGTCGCAATATCTGGGATTGAGTTAGGCAAAACACAACCGCATATTTCTGGTTTCATCCAGTCATATCCGGACAAAGTTGTGTGTAGTTCATATCCAATGGACCAAGAAAATCACAGTAAAAATTATTTTGGAGAAAAGCCAAGTCTTTTGTTAGGCAAGTGCATAAAATGTCATCTATACAAATAGAAATATCATGTTTGTTTGCCACAGTTGCTCAAATTTTCTGCCTAGAAAATACGAATGTGTGGAGCTGGTGTCTCCAAGTGGAACCAATTTGTGTTTCCAAGCACACATTTAAATGTTCCCTGATAAAAAATCATTCAAAACAATAAAGCCCATCGATAATATCCAGAAAACACAAACACAGTGGCTGTCACAATATCTGGGATTGTGTTACCAAAAATCACAACGAGATATTTCTGATTCATGCATTCGTATCCAAACAAAGTGGTGTGGCATTCGCATGCAATGGACCAGGAAAACACAGTAAAAATGGTATAGGAGAAAAGCAGTGTCTTTTCGTAAGACAAGTGCATAAAACGTCATCTATACAAACAAAAATATCATGTTTGTTTGCCGCAGTTCCTCTACCTTCCTCCCTAGAAAATACGAATGCGTAGAGCTGGTCTCTCCATGTGGAACCAGTAAGTGTTTCCAAGCACAAAATTAAATGTTCCCTGATAAAAAACATTCAAGTAATAAAGTCCATCAATAATATCCATAAAACACAAACACAGAGGCTGTCGCAATATTACGGACTGAGTTAAGCAAAACAAAACCGGATATTTCTGGTTTCCTCCAATCATATGCGGACAAAGTTGTGTGGAATTCATATGCAATGGACTGAGAAGACCACAGTAAAAATGGTTTTTGAGAAAAGCAAAGTCTTTTCGTTAGGCAAGTGCATAAAATTTCATCTATACAAACCAAAGTATCATGTTTGTTTGCCACAGTTGCTCAAATTTTCTGCCTAGAAAATACGAATGTGTGGAGCTGGTGTCTCCAAGTGGAACCAATTTGTGTTTCCAAGCACACACTTAAATGTTCCCTGATAAAAAATCATTCAAAACAATAATGTCCATCGATAATATCCAGAAAACACAAACACAGAGGCTGTCACAATATCTTGGATTCAGTTAGCAAAAATCACAACCAGATATTTCTGGTTTCATCCATTCATATCCAGACAAAGTGGTGTGGTATTCGTATGCAATGGACCAAGAAAATCACAGTAAAAATTGTATTGGAGAATAGCAATGTCTTTTCGTAAGACAAGTGCATAAAATGTCATCTATAGAAACAGAAATATGACATTTGTTTGCCGCAGTTACTTTAGCTTTTTCCCTAGAAAATATGAATATGTAGAGCTGGTGTCTCCATGTGGAACCAATTAGTGTTTCCAAGCAGAAAATTAAATGTTCAATGATAAAACATATTCAAGCAATAAAGTCCTTCAATAATATCCAGAAAACACAAACACAGAGGCTGTCACAATATTTGGAATTCAGTTAGGCAAAACACAACTGGATATTTCTGGTTTCCTCCAATCACATGCGGAAAAAGTTGTGTGGCATTCGTATGCAACAGACTGAGAAAATCACAGTAAAAATGGTTTTGGAGAAAAGGAAAGTCATTTCGTTAGGCAAGTGCATAAAATGTCATCTATACAAACAGAAATATCATGTTTGTTTGCCACAGTTCCTATAGCTTTCTCCCTAGAAAATACGGATGTGTAGAGCTGGTGTCTCTATGTGGAATGAATTAGTGTTTCCAAGCACAAAATTAAATGTTCCCTGCCAAAAAACATTCAAAACAATAAAGTCCGTCGTTAATATCCGGAAAACACAAACACAGAGGCTGTAGCAATATCTGGGATTGAGTTAGCCAAAATATAACCAGATATTTCTGGTTTCATCCAGTCATATCCGATCACGGTGGTGTGGAAATCGTATGATATGGACCGAGAAAATCACAATAAAAATGGCTCTGGATAAAAGCAAAGTCTTTTCGTTAGGCAAGTGTATAAAATGTCATCTATACAAACAGAAATATCATATTTGTTTGCCACACTTCCTCTAGCTTTCTCCCTAGAAAATACGAATGTATAGAGCTTGTGTCTCCATGTCTAACCAATTAGTGTTCCCAAGCACAAAATTAAACGTTCTGGGATTGAGATAGCAAAAAAAACAAGCAGATATCTGTGGTTTCATCCAGTCATATACAGACAAAGTTTTGTCAAATTCATATATAAGGTCCAAGAAATTACAGTAAATATGACTTTGGTGAAAAGCAATATCTTTTTGTTAGGCAAGTGCATAAAATGTCATCTATACAAACAGAAATATCATGTTTGTTTTCTGAAGTTTCTCTAGCTTCCTCCCTAGAAAATAGAATGTGTAGAGCTGGAGTCTCCATGTGGAACCAATTAGTGTTTACAAGCACAAAATTAAATGTTCCATGATAAAAAATGTTCAAAACAATAAAGTCCATCAATAATATCCAGAAAACACAAACACAGAGGCTGTCGCAATATTTGGGATTGAGTTAGCCAAAACACAACCGACTATCTCTGGTTTCATCCAGTCTTATCTGGACAAAGTGGAGTGGCATTCATATGCAATGAACCGAGAAAATCACAGTTCAAATTCTTTGGAAAAAAGCAAAGTCTTTTGTCAGGCAAGTGCATAAAATGTCATGTATACAAACAGAAATATCATGTTTGTTTGCCGCATTTCCTTTACCTTCCTCGCTAGAAAATACGAATGTGTAGAGCTGATGTCTCCATGTGGAACCAATTAGTGTTTCCAAGCACAAAATTAAATGTTCCCTGATAAAAAACATTCAAAACAATAAAGTCCTTCAATAATATCCAGAAACACAAACACAGAAGCTGTCGCAATATTTCGGATTTAGTTAGCCAAAACACAACACGATACTTCTGGTTTCATCCAATCATATCTGGACAAAATCCTGTGGCATTCTTATGCATGGACCGACAAAATCACAGTAAAAATGGTTATGGAGAAAAGCAAAGTCTTTTTGTTTGGCAAGTGCATAAAATGTCATCTATACAAACAGAAATATCATTTTGGTTGCAGCTGTTCCTCTTGTTTCCTCCCTAGAAAATACGAATGTGTAGAGCTGGTGTCTCCATGTGGAACCAATTAGTGTTTCCTAACACAAAATTAAATGTTCCCTGATAACAAACATTCAAAACAATAACGTCCATCGATAATATCCAGAAAACACAAACACTGTGGCTGTCACAATATCTGGGATTGAGATATCCAAAACACAAGCGGATATTTCTGGTTTCATCCAGTCATATCCGGACAAAGTGGTGTGGCATTCATATGCAATGGACTGAGAAAATGACAGCAAAAGTGGTTTTGCTGAAAAGCAAAGTCTTTTTGTTCGGTAAGTGCATAAAATGTCATCTATACAAACAGAAATATCATATTTGTTTGCAATTGTTCCCCTAGCTTCCTCCCTAGAAAATACAAGTGTGTAGTTCCGGTGTCTCCATGTGGAATCAATTAGTGTTACCAAGCACAAAATTAAATGTTCCCTGATAAAAAACATTGAAAACAATAAAACCATCAATAATATTCAAAAAAAAACAAACTCAGATGCTGCCGAAATCTCTGAGATTGAGTTAGCCAAAACACAACCCGATATTTCAGGTTTCATCCAGAAATACCCGGACAAAGTGGTGTGGCCTTCATATGCAACAGACCGAGAAAATCACAGTAAAAATGGTTTTGGAGAAAGCAAAGTCTTTTTGTTAGGCAAGTGCATAAAATGTCATCTACACAAACAGAAATATCATGTTTGCCGCAATTCCTCTGGCTTTCTCCCTAGAAAATATGAATGTGTAGAGCTGGTGTCTCCATGTGGAACCAATTAGTGTTTCCTAGCACAAAATTAAATGTTCCCTAATAGAAAACATTCAAAACAATAAAGATCGTAGATAATATCCAGAAAACGCAAACAGAGAGTCAGTCCCATTATTTGGGATTGAGTTAGCCACAACACAACCCAATGTTTCTGGTTTCATCCAGTCATATCCAGACAAAGTGGTGTGGCATTCGTATGCAACAGATGGAGAAAATCACAGTAAAAATGGTTTTGGAGAAAAGCAAAGTCTTTTAGTTAGGTAGTGCATAAAATGTCATGTATACAAACAGAAATATCATGTTTTTTTGCCACAGTTCCTCTAGCTTTCTCCCTAGAAAACATGAATGTGTAGAGTAGGTGTCTCCATGTGGAAACAATTATTGTATCCAAGCACAAAATTAAATGTTCCCTGATAAAAAAACATTCAAAACGATAAAGTACATCGAGGATATCTGGAAAACACAAACACAAAGCATGCAGCAATATTAGGGATTGAGTTAGCCAAAACACAACCGGATATTTCTGGTTTCATCCAGTCATATATGGACAAAGTTGGGTGGAATTCGTTTGCAATGGACCGAGAAAATCACAGTAAATATGGTTTTGGAGAAAACAAAGTCTTTTCGTTAGGCAAGTGCATAAAATGTCATCCATACAAACAGAAATATCATGTTTTTTTGCCGTAGTTCCTCTAGCTTTCTCCCTAGAAAATACGAATGTGTAGAGCTGGTGTCTCCATGTGGAACCAATTAGTGTTCCCAAGCACAAAATTAAATGTTCCCTGATAAAAAAACATTCAAAACAATAAAGTCCATCGATAAAATCCAGAAAACACAAACACAGAGGCTGTCGCAATATCTGGGATTGAGTTAGGCAAAACAGAAGCGGATGTTTCTGGTTTCTTCAAGTCATATCTTTACAAAGGGAGTGGCATTCGTATGCAATAGAGCTAGAAAATCACATTAAAAATGGTTTTGGAGAAAAGCAAAGTCTTTTCGTTCGGGAAGTGCATAAAATGTCATCTATACAAACAGAAATATCATGTTTGTTTGCCGCATTTCCTCTTGTTTTTTCCCTAGAAAATAGAAATGTGTAGAGCTGGTGTCTCCATGTGGAACCAATCAGTGTTCCCAAACACAAAATTAAATGTTGCCTGATTAAAAATATTCAAAACTATAAAGTACATCGAGGATATCCAGAAAACACATACACAGAGGCTGTGGAAATATTTGGGACTGAGTTAATCAAAACACAACCAGATATTTCTGGTTTCATCCAGTCATATCGGGACAAAGAGGTGCGGCATTCAATGCAACAGATCGAGAAAATCACAGTAAAAATGGTTTTGGAGAAAAGCAAAATATTTTCGTTAGGTAAGTGCTTAAAATGTCATCCATACAAACAGAAATATCATGTTTATTTACTCCAGTTCCTCTAGCTTTCTACCTAGAAAACACGAAGGTATAGAGCTGGTGTCTCCATATGGAACCAATTAGTGTTTCCTAGCACAAAATTAAATGTTCCCTGATAAAAAACATTCAAAGCAATAAAGTCCATTGATAATATCTGGAAAATACCGACACAGAGGCTTTCGCAATATCTGGGATTGACTTGGCCAAAATATAACCTGATATTTCTGGTTTCATCCAGTCATATCCGGACAAAGTCGTGTGGAATTCGTATGCAATGGACCGAGAAAATCACAGTAAAAATGGTTTTGGAAAAAGTGAAGTCTTTTCGTTAGGCAAGTGCATGAAATGTAATCTATACAAACAGAAAATTCATGTTTAATTGCTGCAATTCCTCTATCTTTCTTCCTAGAAAATACAAATGTGTCGACCTGGAGTCTCATGTGGAACCAAATAGTGTTTCCAAGCACAAAATTAAATGTTCCCTGATAGAAAACATTCAAAACGTAAAGTCCATCAATTATATCAAGAAAACACATACTCAAATGCTTTCGCAATATCTGGGATTGAGTTAGCCATAACACAAGTGGATATTTCTGGTTTCATCCAGTCATATTCAGACAAAGTTGTGTGGCATTTGTACGCAATGGACTGAGAAAATCACAGTAAAAAGGGTTTTGGAGAAAAGGAAAATCTTTTCGTTATGAAAGTGCATAAAATGTCATATATCCAAACAGAAATATCATGTTCGTTTGCCACAGTTGCTCTATCATTCTCCCTAGAAAATATGAATGTGTAGAGCTTGGGTCTCCAAGTGGAACCAAATAGTGTTTCCAAGCACAAAATTAAAATTTCCTTGATAAAAACATTCAAAACAATAAAGTCCGTTGATAATATCCAGAAAAGCCAAACACTGAGGCTGTAGCAATATCTGGGATTGAGTTTGCCAAAACTCAACAGCATATTTCTGGTTTCATCCAGTCATATCTGTACAAAGTCGTGTGGAATTCGTATTCAATGGATCGAGAAAATCACAATAAAAATGGTTTTGGAGAAAAGCAACGTTTTTTCGTTATGCAAGTGCATAAAATATCATGTATACAAAGAAAAATATCATGTTTGTTTTCCACAGTTCCTCTATCTTTCTCCCTAGAAAATACGAATGTGTAAAGCTGGTGTCTCCATGTGGAACCAATTAGCATTTCCAAGCACAAAATTAAATGTTCCCTGATAAAAAACATTCAAAACAATTAAGTCAGTCGATAATATCCAGAAAACACAAACACACAGGCTTTAGCAATATTTGGGACTGAATTAGGCAAAACATAACAGGATACTTCTGGTTTCATCCACTCATATAGGGACAAAGTGGTGTGGCATTCATATGCATTGGACTGATAAAATCACAGTAAAAATGGTTTTGGTGAAAAGCAAAGTCATTTTGTTCTGCAAGTGCATAAAATGTCACCTATACAAAGAGAAATATCATGTTTGTTTCCCGCAGTTCCTCTATCTTTATCCCTAGAAAATAAGAATGTGTCGAGCTGGTGTCTACATGTGGAACCCAATAGTGTTTCCAAGCACAAAATTAAATGTTCCCTGCTAGAAACATTCAAAACCTAAAGTCCATCAATTATATCAAGAAAACACATACTCAGATGCTTTCGCAATATCTGGGATTGAGTTAGCCAAAACACAAGTGGATATTTCTGGTTTCATCCAGTCATATTCAGACAAAGTTGTGTGGAATTTGTATGCAATGGATTGAGAGAATCACAGTAAAAAGGGTTTTGGAAAAAGCAACGTCTTTTCGTAACGCAAGTGCATAGTGTTATGTATAAAAGTGAAATATCATGTTTGTTTGCCGCAGTTCCTCTAGCTTTCTCCCTAGAAAATACGAATGTGTTGAGCTGGTGTCTCCATGTGGAACCAATTAGTGTTCCCAAGCACAAAATTAAATGTTCCCTGATAAAAAACATTCAAAACAATAAAGTCCGTTGATAATATCTGGAAAACACAAACACAGAGTCTGTCACAATATCTGGGATTGAGTTAGCCAAAACACAACCGTATATTTCTGGTTTCATCCAGTCATATCCGCACAAAGTTGCCTGGTATTCATATGCAATGCACCGAGAAAATCCCAGTAAAATTGTTTTGGAGAAAAGCAACGTCTTTTCGTTAAGCAAGCGCATAAAATGTCATCTATACAAACAGAAATATCATGTTTGTTTGCCACAGTTCCTCTAGCTGTCTCCCTAGAAAATAAGAATATGTAGAGCTGGTGTCTCCATGTGGAACCCATTAGTGTTTCCAAGCACAAAATTAAATGTTCCCTGATAAAAAACATTCAAACCAATAAAGTCTGTCAATAATATCCGGAAAACACAAACACAGAGGCTTTAGCAATATTTGGGATTGAGTTAGCCAAACCACAAGCAGATTTTTCTGGTTTCCTCCAGTCCTATCCGGACAAATTGGTGTGGAGTTCATATGCAATGGACCTAGAAAATCACAGTAAAAATGGTTTTGGAAAAAGCAAAGTCTTTTCATTAGGCAAGTGCATAAATGTCATCTATACAAACAGAAATATCATATTTGTTTGCTGCAATCCTCTAGCTTTCTCCATAGACAATACGAATGTGTAGAGGTGGAGTTCCATGTGGAACCAATTAGTGTTTCCAAGCACAAAATTAAATGTTCCTTGTCTAAAAATATTCAAAACAATAAACTGCATCGATAATATCTAGAAAATACAAACGCAGATGCTTTCGAGTATTTGGGATTGAGTTAGCCAAAACACAACCCGATATTTCTGGTTTCACCCAGTCATATCTGGACATAGTTGTGTGGAATTCACATGATATGGACCTAGAAAATCACATTAACAATGGTTTTGGAGAAAAGCCAATTCTTTTCGTTAGGCAAGTGCCTAAAATGTCATCTATACAAAGAGAAATATCATGTTTTTTTGCCACAGTTCCTCTAACTTTCTCCCTAAAAAAGACAAATGTGTAGAGCTGGTGTCTCCAAGTGGAACCAATTATGTTTCCAAGCACAAAATTAATTGTTCCCTGATAAAAAACATTCAAAACAATAAAGTCCGGTGATAATATCCAGAAAACACAAACACAGAAGCTGTAGCAGTATTTGGGATTGAGTTAGCCAAAACACAACCGCATTTTTCTGGTTTCATACACAAATATCCGGACAAAGTGGTGTGGAATTCATAAGCATTAGACACAATCACAGTAAAAATAGTTTTAAGAAAAGCAACATCTTTTTGTTAAGCAAGTGTATAAAATGTCACCTATACAAACAGAAATATCAGGTTTGTTTGCCACAGTTCCTCTATCATTCTCCCTAGAAAATACGAATGTGCAGAGCTAGTGTCTCCGTTTGGAACCAATTTGTGTTTCGAGGCACAAAATTAAATTATCCCTGATAAAAAAACTTCAAAACAATAAAGTCCATCGATAATATCCAGAAAACACAAACACAGAGGCTGTCACAATATTTGGGATTGAGTTAGCCAAAACACAAGCGGATATTTCTGGTTTCATCCAGTCATATCTAGACAATGTGGTGTGGCATTTGAATGCAATGGACCCAGAAAATCACAGTAAAAATGGTGTTTAGAGAAAAGCATTTTTGTTTGGCAAGTCCATGAAATGTCATCCATACAAACAGAAATATCATGTTTGCTTTCCACTGGTCCTCTAGCTTTCTCCGTAGAAAATACGAATGTGTAGAGCTGGTGTCTCCATGTGGAACCGATTAGTGTTTCGAAGCACTAAATTAAATGTTCCCTGATAAAAAACATTCCAAACAATAACGTCCATCGATAATATCCAGAAAACACAAACACAGAGTTTGTAGCAATATCTGGGATTGAGTTAGACAAAACACAACCGGATATTTCTGGTTTCATCCAGTCATATATGGACAAAATTTTGTGGAATTCGTATGAAATGGACCAAGAAAATCACAATAAAAATGGTTTTGGAGATAAGCAAAATCTTTTAGTTTGGCAAGTGCATGAAATGTCATGTACACAAATAGAAATATCATGTGTGTTTTCGGCTGTTCCTCTAACATTTTCCATTAATATACGAATGTGTGGAGCTGATGTCTGCATGTGGAACAGTTAGTGTTTCCAAGCACAAAATTAAATGTTTCCTGACAAAAAACATTCAAAACAATAAAGTCCATCGATAATATCCGGAAAACACAAACACAGCGTTTGTTGCAATATTTTGGATTGAGTTAGTGAAAACACAAGTGGATATTTATGGTTTTCTCCCGTCATATCTTGACAAAGTTGTGTGGAATTCATATGCAATGGACCGAGCAAATCCAAATAAAAATGGTTTTGGACATAAGCATAGTCTTCTTGTTAGGCAAGTGAATAAAATGTCATCTATACAAACAGAAATATCATGTTTGTTTGCTGCAGTTCCTCTAGCTTTCTAACTAGAAAATACGAATGTGTAGAGCTGGTGTCTCCATGTGGAACCAATTAGTGTTTCCAAGCACTAAATTAAATGTTCCTTGTCTAAAAAACATTCAAAACAATAAAGTCCATCGACAATATCCACAAAACACAAACACAGTGGCTGTCAAAATATTTGGAATTGCATTAGCGAAAACAAAACCGGATATTTCTTGTTTCTTCCAGTCATATCCGGACAACGTTGTGGGGCATTCATATACAATGGACCGAAAAAAATAACAGTAAAAATGGTTTTGGAGAAAAGCAAAGTCTTTTCGTTAGGCAAGTGCATAAAATGTCATCTATACAAACAGAAATATCATGTTTGTTTGCTGCAGTTCCTCTAGGTTTCTCCCTAGAAAATACGAATGTGTAGAGCTGCTGTCTCCATGTGGAACCAATTAGTGTTTCCAAGAACAAAATTAAATGTTCCCTGATAGAAAACATTCAAAACAATAAAGTCCATCGATAATATGCAGAAAACAGAAACTCAGAGGCTGTCGCAATACTTGGGCTTGAGTTAGCCAAAACACAACCGGATATTTCTGGTTTCCTCACGTCATTATCAGACAAAGTGGTGTGGCATTCCTATACAATGTACCGAGAAAATCACAGTAAAAATGGTTTGCACATAAGTAAAGTCTTTTCGTTAGGGAAGTGCATAAAATGCCATTTATACAAACAGAAATATCATGTTTGCTTGCCGCAGTTCCTCTATCTTTCTCCATAGAAATTACGAATGTGTAGAGCTGGTGTTTCCATGTGGAACTAATTAATGTTTCCAAGCACAAAATTAAATGTTCCCTGATAAAAAACATTCAAAACAATAAAGTCCATCGATAATATCCGGAAGACACAAACACTGAGGCTGTAGCAATATCTGGGATTGAGTTAGCCTAAATACAACCAGATATATATATATATATATATATATATATATATATATATATATCATCCACTCATATCCGGACAAAGTGGTGTGGCATTCGTATGCAGTGGACCGAGAAAATCACAGTAATAATGGTTTTGGAGACAATCAAAGTTTTTTGTTTGGCAAGTGCATAAAATGTCATCTATAAAAACTGAAATATCATGTTTGTTTGCAGCAGTTCCTCGAGCTTTCTCCCATGAAAATACGAATGTGTAGAGCTGGTGTCTCCATGTGGAACCAATTAGTGTTTCCAAGCACAAAATTAAATGTTCCCTGATAAAAAAACATTCAAAACAATAAAGTCCATCCATAATATCCAGAAAACACAAACACAGAGGCTGTACCAATAATTGGGATTGAGTTAGCCAAAGCACAAACAGATATTTCTGGTTTCCTAAGGCATATAAGTACAAAGTGGTCTTGAATTCATATGCAATGGACCGAGAAAATCTCAGTGAAAATACGAATGTGTAGAGCTGCTGTCTCCATGTGGAACCAATTAGCATTTCCAAGCACAAAATGAAATATTCCCTGATAAAAAATATTCAAAACAATAAAGTCTGTCAAGAATATCCGAAAAACAGAAACACAGAGGCTGTCGTTATATCTGGGATTGAGTTAGCCAAAACACAACCAGATAACTCTGGTTTCATCAAGTCATATCCGGACAAAGTGGTGTAGCATTCGTATGCAATGGACCGAAAAAATTACCGTAAAAATGGTTTTGTAGACAAGCAAAGTCTTTTTGTTCGGCAAGTGCATAATATGTCATGTATACAAACAGAAATATCATGTTTGAATGCCGCAGTTCCTCTAGCTTTCTCCCATGAAAATACGAATGTGTAGAGCTGGTGTCTCCATGTGGAACCAGTTAGTGTTTCCAAGCACAAAATTAAATGTTCCCTGATAGAAAACTTTCAAATCAATAAAGTCCATCGTTAATATTCAGAAAACACAAACAGAGAGGCTTTCGCAGAATTTGGGACTGAGTTAGCCAAAACACAAGCGGATATTTCTGGTTTCATCCACTCATATCCGGACAAAGTGGTGTGGAATTCATATGCAATAGACACAATCACAGTAACAATGGTTTTGGAGAAAAGCAAAGTCTTTCCGTTTGGCAAGTGCATAAAATGTCATGTATACAAACAGAAATATCATGTTTGTTTGCCGCAGTTCCTCTAGCTTTCTCCCTAGAAAATACGAATGTGTTTGTCAGAAGCAATGGGTGGCAGGCCTATTAATGGCTGATCTGCACAGTGATCTGCCCTCAAGGAGACCCAACAGGCCAGTCCACTGCAGTGGCTTTCAATGTGGCAAGCATGGGCTTCAGCAGAAGTCAGCTTGTGAAGAGCCCTGGCAGCTCTGCCAAGAGTTGGATCACTGGAAATGGACCTGCCCTGGAGTCGAAGGATGCCCAGGTCAGAGCCACAGATCTTATTGGCTCTAAGCTGAAAAGCCCTTCACTCAGCCCAACTTCAAAAGTGACCACTGCCGCTGAAGGTATGGTCAAGTAGGGTCAGCAACATTGCAGGCAGAACTGTAAATTTCTTGTCAGAGATGCCCCCTGCCTTTACCTGGCCAGCTCTCCTCCCAGGCCAGCCAAGTAATGAAAGTCAACAGAGTGCCTTCCCCTAGGAGGTTCACACCTCCCTTAGGATATACCCCATGTGAAGAGATAGATAGGTCTGGGCCTCTTAACTTACAAGGCCTAAAGCCCACCAGATTATTAACAAGTCCCTTCAGTCATATCTGGACAATGTTTTGTGGAATTCGTATGCAATGGATGGGGAAAATCACAGTAAAAATGGTTTTGGAGAAAAGCAACGTCTTTTCGTTAGGCAATGCATAAAATTTCACATATACAAACAGAAATATCATGTTTGTTTGCCGCAGTTCCTATAGCTTTCTCCCTAGAAAATACGAATGTGTAGAGCTGGTGTCTCCATGTGAAAACAATTAGTGTTTCCAAGCGAAAAATTAAATGTTCCCTGATAAAAAAAACATTCAAAACAATAAAGTCCTTCGATAATATTCGGAAAACACAAACACAGAGGCTGTAGAAATATCTGGAATTGAGTTAGACAAAACACAACCCGATATTTCTGGTTTCATCCAGTCATATCCGGACAAAGCTTTTTGGAATTCGTTTGCTTTAGACTGAGAAAATCACAGTAAAAATGGTATTGGAGAAAAGGAAAATCTTTTCGTTAGGCAAGAGCATAAAATGTCACATATACAAACAAAAATATGTTTCTGTGCCGCAGTTCCTCTAGCTTTCTCCCTAGAAAATATGAATGTGTAGACCTGGTGTCTCCATGTGGAACCAATTAGTGTTTCCAAGCACAAAATTAAAGGTTCCCTGAAAAAAAAACATTCAAAAAACCAAGTCTGTCGATAATATCCGGGAAACACAAACACAGAGGATGTGGCAATATCTGGCATTGAGTTAGCCAAAACACAAGCGGATATTTCTGGTTTCCTCCAGTCATATCTGGACAAAGTTTTGTGGAATTCGTATGAAATGGAACGAGAAAATCACAGTAAAAATGGTTTTGGACATAAGCAAAGTCCTTCCGTTAGACAAGTGCATAATATGTGATGTATACAAACAGAAATATCATGTTTATTTGCCGCATTTCCTCTAGATTTCTCCCAAGAAAATATGAATATGTAGAATTGGTGTCTCCATGTGGAACCAATTAGCATTTCCAAGCATAAAATTAAATGTTCCCTGATAAAAAAGCATTCAAAACCATAAAGTCCATCGATAATATCCGGAAATAGCAAACACAGAGACTGTAGCAATATCTGGCATTGAGTTAGCTGAAACACAACCGGATATTTCTGGTTTCCTTCAGTCATATCTGGACAATGTTTTGTGGAATTCGTATGCAATGGATGGGGAAAATCACAGTAAAAATGGTTTTGGAGAAAAGCAATGTCTTTTCGTTAGGCAATGCATAAAATGTCACATATACAAACAGAAATATCATGTTTGTTTGCCGCAGTTCCTATAGCTTTCTCCCTAGAAAATACGAATGTGTAGAGCTGGTGTCTCCATGTGGAAACAATTAGTGTTTCCAAGCGCAAAATTAAATGTTCCCTGATAAAAAACATTCAAAACAATAAAGTCCTTCGATAATATTCGGAAAACACAAACACAGAGGCTGTAGAAATATCTGGAATTGAGTTAGACAAAAAACAACCCGATATTTCTGATTTCATCCAGTCATATCCGGACAAAGCTTTTTGGAATTCGTAAGCTTTAGACTGAGAAAATCACAGTAAAAATGGTATTGGAGAAAAGGAAAATCTTTTCGTTAGGCAAGAGCATAAAATGTCACATATACAAACAAAAATATGTTTCTGTGCCGCAGTTCCTCTAGCTTTCTCCCTAGAAAATATGAATGTGTAGACCTGGTGTCTCCATGTGGAACCAATTAGTGTTTCCAAGCACAAAATTAAAGGTTCCCTGAAAAAAACATTCAAAAAACAAAGTCTGTCGATAATATCCGGGAAACACAAACACAGAGGATGTGGCAATATCTGGCATTGAGTTAGCCAAAACACAAGGGGATATTTCTGGTTTCCTCCAGTCATATCTGGACAAAGTTTTGTGGAATTCGTATGAAATGGAATGAGAAAATCACAGTAAAAATGGTTTTGGAGAAAAGCAAAGTCTTTACATTAGGCATGCATAAAATGTCACATATACAAACAGAAATATCATCTTTCTTTGCCGCAGTTCCTCTAGCTTTCTCCCCAGAAAATAAGAATGTGTAGAGCTGGTGTCTCCATGTGGAACCAATTCATGTTTCCAAGCACAAAATTGAATGTTCCCTGAAAAAAAACATTCAAAATAATAAAGTTCATCGATAATATCCAAAAAAAAAAAACAAAACAAAACACAGAGGCTGTAGCAATATCTGGGAATTAGTTAGCCAAAACACAACCGGATATTTCTGGTTTCATCCAGTCATATCTGGACAAAGTTATTTGGAATTCGTAAGCAATAGACTGAGAAAATCACAGTAAAAATGGTTTTAGAGTAAAGCAACGTCTTTTCGTTAGGCAATGCATAAAATGTCACATATACAAACAGAAATATCATGTTTGTTTGCCGCAGTTCCTATAGCTTTCTCCCTAGAAAATACTAATGTGTAGAGCGGGTGTCTCCATGTGGAACCAATCAGTGTTTCCAAGCACAAAATTAAATGTTCCCTGAAAAAAAAATTCAAAACAATCAAGTCCATCGATAATATCTGGAAAACACAAACACAGAGGCTGTAACAATATCCAGGATTGAGTGAGCAAAAACACAACCGGATATTTCTGGTTTCATCCAGTCATATCCGGACAAAGCTTTTTGGAATTCGTATGCTTTAGACTGAGAAAATCACAGTAAAAATGGTTTTGCTAAAAGGAAAGTCTTTACGTTAGGCAAGTGCATAAAATGTCATCTATCCAAACAGAAATATCATGTTTGTTTGACGCAGTTCCTCCAGCTTTCTCCCTAGAAAATACGAATGTGTAGAGCTGGTGTCTCCATGTGGAAGCAATTATTGTTTCCAAGCACAAAATTAAATGTTTCCTGATAAAAAGCATTCAAACAATAAAGTCTGTCGATAATATTCGGAAAACACAAACACAGAGGCTGTAGCAATATCTCAATTCAGTTAGCCAAAACACAACCTGATATTTCTGGTTTCATGCAGTTTCATCCGGAAAAAGTTGTGTGGAATTCGTATACAATGGACTGAGTAAGTCACAGTAAAAATGGTTTTGGAGAAAAGCAACGTCTTTTCGTTAGGCAATGCATAAAATGTCACATATACAAACAGAAATATCATGTTTGTTTGCCACAGTTCCTCTAGCTTTCTCCCTAGAAAATAAGAATGTGTAGAGCTGGTGTCTCCATGGGGAAACAATTAGTGTTTCCAAGCACAAAATTGAATGTTCCCTGAAAAAAACATTCAAAACAATAAAGTCCATCGATAATATCCAGAAAACAAACACAGAGGCTGTAGCAATATCTGTGATTGAGTTTGCCAAAACACAACGCGATATTTCTGGTTTCATCCAGTCATATCCGGACAAAGCTTTTTGGAATTCGTATGCTTTAGACTGAGAAAATCACAGTAAAAATGGTTTTGCTAAAAGGAAAGTCTTTACGTTAGGCAAGTGCATAAAATGTCATCTATCCAAACAGAAATATCATGTTTGTTTGACGCAGTTCCTCCAGCTTTCTCCCTAGAAAATACGAATGTGTAGAGCTGGTGTCTCCATGTGGAAGCAATTATTGTTTCCAAGCACAAAATTAAATGTTTCCTGATAAAAAGCATTCAAACAATAAAGTCTGTCGATAATATTCGGAAAACACAAACACAGAGGCTGTAGCAATATCTCAATTCAGTTAGCCAAAACACAACCTGATATTTCTGGTTTCATGCAGTTTCATCCGGAAAAAGTTGTGTGGAATTCGTATACAATGGACTGAGTAAGTCACAGTAAAAATGGTTTTGGAGAAAAGCAACGTCTTTTCGTTAGGCAATGCATAAAATGTCACATATACAAACAGAAATATCATGTTTGTTTGCCACAGTTCCTCTAGCTTTCTCCCTAGAAAATAAGAATGTGTAGAGCTGGTGTCTCCATGGGGAAACAATTAGTGTTTCCAAGCACAAAATTGAATGTTCCCTGAAAAAAACATTCAAAACAATAAAGTCCATCGATAATATCCAGAAAACAAACACAGAGGCTGTAGCAATATCTGTGATTGAGTTTGCCAAAACACAATGCGATATTTCTGGTTTCATCCAGTCATATGCGGACAAAGCTTTTTGGAATTCGTATGCTTTAGACTGAGAAAATCACAGTAAAAATGGTATTGGAGAAAAGGAAAATCTTTTCGTTAGGCAAGAACATAAAATGTCATGTATACAAACAGAAATATGTTTCTTTGCCGCAGTTCCTCTAGCTTTCTCCCTAGAAAATACGATTGTGTAGACCTGGTGTCTCCATGTGGAACCAATTAGTGTTTCCAAGCAGAAAATTAAATGTTCCCTGATAAAAAACATTCAAAAAACAAAGTCTGTCGATAATATCCGGGAAACACAAACACAGAGGCTGCAGCAATATCTGGGATTGAGTTAGCCAAAACACAAGCAGATATTTCTGGTTTCCTCCAGTCATATCTGGAAAAAGTTATGTGGAATTCGTATGAAATGGAAAAGAGAAAATCACAGTAAAAATGGTTTTGGACATAAGCAAAGTCCTTTCGTTAGGCAAGTGCATAAATGTCATCTATACAAACAGAAAAATCCTGTTTGTTTGCCGCAGTTCCTCTAGCATTCTCCCTAGAAAATAGGAATGTGTAGAACTTGTGTCTCCATGTGGAAGCAATTAGGGATCCCAAGCACAAAATTAAATGTTCCTTGATTAAAAACATTCAAAATAATAAAATCAGTCAATAATATCCGGAAAACACACAACAGAAGCTGTAGCAATATCTGGGAATTAGTTAGCCAAAACACAACCGGATATTTCTGGTTTCATCCAGCCATATCCGGACAAAGTTGGGTGGAATTCGTATGCAACGCACAAAGAAAATCACAATAAAAATTGTTTTGGTGAAAAGAAACGTCTTTTCTTTAGGCAATGCATAAATGTCATATATACAAACAGAAATATCATGTTTGTTTGGGGCAGTTCCTCTAGCAATCTACTTAGAAAATATGAATGTGTAGAGCTGGTGTCTCCATGTGGAACCAATTAGTGTTTCCAAGCACAAAATTAATGTTTTCTGAAAAAAACATTCAAAACAATAAAGTCCATTGATAATATCCAGAAAAAATACACAGAAGCTGTAGCAATATATGGAATTGAGTTAGGAAAAACACAAGCGGATATTTCTGCTTTCCTCCAGTAATATCCAGGCAAAGTTTTGTGGAATTTGTATGAAATAGAACGAGAAAATCAGAGGAAAAATGGTTCTCGAGAAAAGCAAAGTCCTTTCGTTAGGCAATGCATAAAATGTCACATATACAAACAGAAATATCATGTGTGTTTCCCGCAGTTACTCTAGCTTTCTCCCTAGAAAATATGAATGTGTAGAGTTGGTGTCTCCATCTGGAACCAATTAGAATTTCGAAGAAGAAAATTAAATGTTCCCTGATAAAAAACATTCAAAACAATAAAGTCCGTTGATAATATCCAGAAAACACAAACACAGAGGCTGTTGCAAAATCTGGGAATCAGTTAGCCAAACACATCCAGATATCTCCGGTTTCATCCAGTCATATCCGGACAAATTTTGTGGCATTCGTATACAATGGACCAAGAAAATCACAGCAAAAATGGTTATGGAGAAAAGCCAAATCTTTTTGTTAGGCAAGTGCATAAAATGTCATCTATAGAAACAGATATATCATGTTTGTTTGCCGCACTACCTCTAGCTTTCTCCCTAGAAAATACGAATGTGTAGAGCTGGTGTCTACATATGGAACCAACTCGTGTTTCCAAGCACAAAATTAAATGTTCCTTGAAAAGACACATTCAAAACAATAAAGTCCATCGATAATATCCGGAAAACACAAACACAGAGGCTGCGGCAATATCTGGGGTTGAGTTAGCCAAAACACAACTGGATATTTATGATTCTATCTAGTCATATCTGGACAAAGATTTGTGGAATTCGTAATCAATGGACTGAGAACATCACAGCAAAAATTCTTTTGGAGAAAAGAAAGTCTTTTTTTAGGCAAGTGCATAAAATGTCATCTATACAAACAGAAATGTCATGTTTGTTTGCCGCAGTTCCTCTAGCTTTCTTCCTAGAAAACATGAATGTGTAGAGCTGTGTCTCCATGTGGAACCAATTAGCCTTTCCAAGCACAACACTAAATATTCCCTGATAAAAAAAATCATTCAAAACAATAAAGTCCGTCAATAATATCCAGAAAACACAAACACAGAGCTATAGCTATATCTGCGATTGAGTTAGCCAAAACACAACTGCATATTTCTGGCTTTCTACAATCATATCTGGACAAAGTTGTGTGGAATTCGTATGCAATGGACCGAGAAAATCACAGTAAAAATTCTTTTGAAAAAGCAAAATCTTTCGTTAGGCTAGTGCATAAAATGTCATGTAAACAAACAGAAATATCATGTTTGTTTGCCGCAGTTCTTCTAGCTTTTTCCCTGGAAAATATGATGTGTAAAGATGGTGTCTGCATGTGGTACCAGTTAGTGTTTCCAAGCACAAAATTAAAAGTTCCCTGATAAAAAACATTCAAAACAATAAAGTCCATCGATAATATCCAGAAAATACAAACACAGAGGCTATAGCAATATCTGGGATTGAGTTAGCCAAAACACAACCGGATATTTCTGGTTCCATCCAGTCATATCCGGACAAAGTGATTTGGAAATAGTATGCAACGAACCGAGAAAATCACATTAAAAATTCTTTTGGAGAAAAGCAAAGTCTTTTCGTTAGGCAAGTGCATAAAATGTCATCTAAACAAACAGAAATATCATGTTTGTTTGCCGCAGTTCCTCTAGCTTTTTCGTAGAATACAGGAATGTGTGGAGCTGGTGTCTCCATGTGGAACCAATTAGCATTTCCAAGCACAAAATGAAATGTTCCCTGATAAAACATTCAAAACAATAAAGTCCGTCAACAATATCCGGAAAACACAAACATAGAGGCTGTAGCAATATCTGGGATTGAGTTATCCAAAACACAACCGGAGATTTCTGCTTTCATCCAGTCATATCCGGACAAAATGGTGTTGCATTTGTATGCAATGGACCAAGATAATCACAGTAAAAATTCTTTTGGAGAAAAGCAAAATCTTTTCGTTACGCAAGCGCATAAAATGTCATGTATACAAACAGAAATATCATGTTGGTTTGCTGCAATTCCTCTAGCTTTCTCCCTTTAAAATATGAATGTGTAGAGCTGGTGTCCCCATGTGCAACCAATTAGTGTTCCCAAGCACAAAATTAAATGTTCCCTGATAAAAAACATTCAAAACAATAAAGTCCATCGATAATATCCAGAAAACACAATCACAGAGGTTGCAGCAATATCTGGGATTGAGTTAGGCAAAACACAACCGGATATTTCTGGTTTCAGCCAGTCATATCCGGAAAAAGTGGTGTGAAATTCGTATGCAATGTACCGAGAAAATCACAGTAAAAAATCTTTTGGAGAAAAGCAAAGTCTTTTCGTTAGGCAAGTGCATAAAATATCATGTATACAGAGAGAAATATCATGTTTGTTTGCCGCGGTTCCTCTAGCTTTCTCCCTAGAAAATATGAATGTGCAGAGCTCGTGTCTCCATGTGGAACCTATTAGTATTTCCTAACACAAAATTAAATGTAAATTGATAAAAAACATTCAAAACAATAAAGTCCACGATAATATCCAGAAAACACAAACACAGTTGCTGTCGTAATATTTGGGATTGAGTTAGCCTAAACACACCCGGATATTTCTGGTGTCATGCACTCATATCCGGAATGTGGTGTGGCATTTGTATGCAATGGACGGAGAAAATCACAGTAAAAATGATTTTGGAGAAAAGCAAAGTCTTTTCGTTAGGCAAGTGCATAAAATGTCATCTATGAAAGAGAAATATCATGTTTGTTTGCCGCAGTTCCTATAGCTTTCTCCCTAGAAAAAAAGAATGTGTAGGGCTGCTGTCTCCATTTGGAACCAATTAGTGTTTCCTAACACACAATAAATGTTGCCTGATAAAAAACATTCAAAACAATAGAGTCCATCGATAATATCCGGAAAACACAAACACAGAGGCTGTCGCAATATCTGGGAATGAGTTAGCCAAACACATCCAGATATCTCCGGTTTCATCCAGTCATATCCGGACAAAGTTTTGTGGCATTCGTATGCAATGGACCAAGAAAATCACAGCAAAAATGGTTATGGAGAAAAGCAAAATCTTTTTGTTAGGCAAGTGCATAAAATGTCATCTATAGAAACAGATATATCATGTTTGTTTGCCGCACTACCTCTAGCTTTCTCCCTAGAATATACGAATGTGTAGAGCTGGTGTCTACATGTGGAACCAACTCGTGTTTCCAAGCACAAAATTAAATGTTCCTTGAAAAGACACATTCAAAACAATAAAGTCCATCGATAATATCCGGAAAACACAAACACAGAGGCGGCGGCAATATCTGGGGTTGAGTTAGCCAAAACACAACTGGATATTTATGGTTCTATCTAGTCATATCCGGACAAAGTTTTGTGGAATTCGTAATCAATGGACTGAGAACATCACAGCAAAAATTCTTTTGGAGAAAAGAGTCTTTTCATTAGGCAAGTGCATAAAATGTCATCTATACAAACAGAAATGTCATGATTGTTTGCCACAGTTCCTATAGCTTTCTCCCTAGAAAATACGAATGTGTAGAGCTGGTGTCTCCATGTGGAACCTATTAGTATTTCCTAACACAAAATTAAATGTAAATTGATAAAAAACATTCAAAACAATAAAGTCCCTCGATAATATCCAGAAAACACAAACACAGAGGCTGTCGTAATATTTGGGATTGAGTTAGCCTAAACACACCAGGATATTTCTGGTGTCATGCACTCATATCCGGACAAAGTGATGTGGCATTTGTATGCAATGGACCGAGAAAATCACAGTAAAAATGATTTTGGAGAAAAGCAAAGTCTTTCCGTTAGGCAAGTGCATAAAATGTCATCTATGAAAGAGAAATACATGTTTGTTTGCCGCAGTTCCTCTAGCTTTCTCCCTAGAAAATAAGAATGTGTAGGGCTGCTGTCTCCATGTGGAACCAATTAGTGTTTCCTAACACACAATAAATGTTCCCTGATAAAAACCATTCAAAACAATAGAGTCCGTCTATAATATCCGGAAAACACAAACACAGAGGCTGTCGCAATATCTGGGGATGAGTTAGGCAAACACATCCAGATATCTCCGGTTTCATCCAATCATATCCGGACAAAGTTTTGTGGCATTGGTATGCAATGGACCAAGAAAATCACAGCAAAAATGGTTATGGAGAAAAACAAAATCTTTTTGTTAGGCAAGTGCATAAAATATATGTATACCAACAGAAATGTCATGTTTGTTTGCCGCAGTTACTCTAGCTTTCTCCCTAGAAAATACGAATATGTAGGGCTGCTGTCTCCATGTGGAACCAATTAGTGTTCCAAGCACAAAATTAAATGTTCCTTGAAAAGACACATTCAAAACAATAAAGTCCATCGATAATATCCGGAAAACACAAACACAGAGGCTGCGGCAATATCTGGGGTTGAGTTAGCCAAAACACAACTGGATATTTATGATTCTATCTAGTCATATCTGGACAAAGATTTGTGGAATTCGTAATCAATGGACTGAGAACATCACAGCAAAAATTCTTTTGGAGAAAAGAAAGTCTTTTTTTAGGCAAGTGCATAAAATGTCATCTATACAAACAGAAATGTCATGTTTGTTTGCCGCAGTTCCTCTAGCTTTCTTCCTAGAAAACATGAATGTGTAGAGCTGTGTCTCCATGTGGAACCAATTAGCCTTTCCAAGCACAACACTAAATATTCCCTGATAAAAAAAATCATTCAAAACAATAAAGTCCGTCAATAATATCCAGAAAACACAAACACAGAGCTATACCTATATCTGGGATTGAGTTAGCCAAAACACAACTGCATATTTCTGGCTTTCTACAATCATATCTGGACAAAGTTGTGTGGAATTCGTATGCAATGGACCGAGAAAATCACAGTAAAAATTCTTTTGAAAAAGCAAAATCTTTCGTTAGGCTAGTGCATAAAATGTCATGTAAACAAACAGAAATATCATGTTTGTTTGCCGCAGTTCTTCTAGCTTTTTCCCTGGAAAATATGATGTGTAAAGATGGTGTCTGCATGTGGTACCAGTTAGTGTTTCCAAGCACAAAATTAAAAGTTCCCTGATAAAAAACATTCAAAACAATAAAGTCCATCGATAATATCCAGAAAATACAAACACAGAGGCTATAGCAATATCTGGGATTGAGTTAGCCAAAACACAACCGGATATTTCTGGTTCCATCCAGTCATATCCGGACAAAGTGATTTGGAAATAGTATGCAACGAACCGAGAAAATCACATTAAAAATTCTTTTGGAGAAAAGCAAAGTCTTTTCGTTAGGCAAGTGCATAAAATGTCATCTAAACAAACAGAAATATCATGTTTGTTTGCCGCAGTTCCTCTAGCTTTTTCGTAGAATACAGGAATGTGTGGAGCTGGTGTCTCCATGTGGAACCAATTAGCATTTCCAAGCACAAAATGAAATGTTCCCTGATAAAACATTCAAAACAATAAAGTCCGTCAACAATATCCGGAAAACACAAACATAGAGGCTGTAGCAATATCTGGGATTGAGTTATCCAAAACACAACCGGAGATTTCTGCTTTCATCCAGTCATATCCGGACAAAATGGTGTTGCATTTGTACGCAATGGACCGAGATAATCACAGTAAAAATTCTTTTGGAGAAAAGCAAAATCTTTTCGTTAGGCAAGTGCATAAAATGTCATGTATACAAACAGAAATATCATGTTTGTTTGCTGCAATTCCTCTAGCTTTCTCCCTTTAAAATATGAATGTGTAGAGCTGGTGTCCCCATGTGCAACCAATTAGTGTTCCCAAGCACAAAATTAAATGTTCCCTGATAAAAAACATTCAAAACAATAAAGTCCATCGATAATATCCAGAAAACACAATCACAGAGGTTGCAGCAATATCTGGGATTGAGTTAGGCAAAACACAACCGGATATTTCTGGTTTCAGCCAGTCATATCCGGAAAAAGTGGTGTGAAATTCGTATGCAATGTACCGAGAAAATCACAGTAAAAAATCTTTTGGAGAAAAGCAAAGTCTTTTCGTTAGGCAAGTGCATAAAATATCATGTATACAGAGAGAAATATCATGTTTGTTTGCCGCGGTTCCTCTAGCTTTCTCCCTAGAAAATATGAATGTGCAGAGCTCGTGTCTCCATGTGGAACCTATTAGTATTTCCTAACACAAAATTAAATGTAAATTGATAAAAAACATTCAAAACAATAAAGTCCACGATAATATCCAGAAAACACAAACATAGTTGCTGTCGTAATATTTGGGATTGAGTTAGCCTAAACACACCCGGATATTTCTGGTGTCATGCACTCATATCCGGAATGTGGTGTGGCATTTGTATGCAATGGACGGAGAAAATCACAGTAAAAATGATTTTGGAGAAAAGCAAAGTCTTTTCGTTAGGCAAGTGCATAAAATGTCATCTATGAAAGAGAAATATCATGTTTGTTTGCCGCAGTTCCTCTAGCTTTCTCCCTAGAAAAAAAGAATGTGTAGGGCTGCTGTCTCCATGTGGAACCAATTAGTGTTTCCTAACACACAATAAATGTTGCCTGATAAAAAACATTCAAAACAATGGAGTCCGTCTATAATATCCAGAAAACGCAAACACAGAGGCTGTCGCAATATCTGGGAATGAGTTAGCCAAACACATCCAGATATCTCCGGTTTCATCCAGTCATATCCGGACAAAGTTTTGTGGCATTCGTATACAATGGACCAAGAAAATCACAGCAAAAATGTTTATGGAGAAAAGCAAAATCTTTTTGTTAGGCAAGTGCATAAAATGTCATCTATAGAAACAGATATATCATGTTTCTTTGCCGCACTTCCTCTAGCTTTCTCCCTAGAAAATACGAATGTGTAGAGCTGGTGTCTACATGTGGAACCAACTCGTGTTTCCAAGCACAAAATTAAATGTTCCTTGAAAAGACACATTCAAAACAATAAAGTCCATCGATAATATCCGGAAAACACAAACACAGAGGCTGCGGCAATATCTGGGGTTGAGTTAGCCAAAACACAACTGGATATTTCTGGTTCCATCTAGTCATATCCGGACAAAGTTTTGTGGAATTCGTAATCAATGGACTGAGAACATCACAGCAAAAATTCTTTTGGAGAAAAGAGTCTTTTCATTAGGCAAGTGCATAAAATGTCATCTATACAAACAGAAATGTCATGTTTGTTTGCCGCAGTTCCTATAGCTTTCTCCCTAGAAAATACGAATGTGTAGAGCTGGTGTCTCCATGTGGAACCTATTAGTATTTCCTAACACAAAATTAAATGCAAACTGATAAAAAACATTCAAAACAATAAAGTCCCTCGATAATATCCAGAAAACACAAACACAGAGGCTGTCGTAATATTTGGGATTGAGTTAGCCTAAACACACCAGGATATTTCTGGTGTCATGCACTCATATCCGGACAAAGTGATGTGGCATTTGTATGCAATGGACCGAGAAAATCACAGTAAAAATGATTTTGGAGAAAAGCAAAGTCTTTCCGTTAGGCAAGTGCATAAAATGTCATCTATGAAAGAGAAATATCATGTTTGTTTGCCGCAGTTCCTCTAGCTTTCTCCCTAGAAAATAAGAATGTGTAGGGCTGCTGTCTCCATGTGGAACCAATTAGTGTTTCCTAACACACAATAAATGTTCCCTGATAAAAACCATTCAAAACAATAGAGTCTGTCTATAATATCTGGAAAACACAAACACAGAGGCTGCGGCAATATCTGGGGTTGAGTTAGCCAAACACATCCAGATATCTCCGGTTTCATCCAGTCATATCCGGACAAAGTTTTGTGGCATTGGTATGCAATGGACCAAGAAAATCACAGCAAAAATGGTTATGGAGAAAAGCAAAATCTTTTTGTTAGGCAAGTTCATAAAAAGATATGTATACCAACAGAAATGTCATGTTTGTTTGCCGCAGTTAATCTAGCTTTCTCCCTAGAAAATATGAATATGTAGGGCTGCTGTCTCCATGTGGAACCAATTAGTGTTCCAAGCACAAAATTAAATGTTCCTTGAAAAGACACATTCAAAACAATAAAGTCCATCGATAATATCCGGAAAACACAAACACAGAGGCTGCGGCAATATCTGGGGTTGAGTTAGCCAAAACACAACTGGATATTTCTGATTCCATCTAGTCATATCCGGACAAAGTTTCGTGGAATTCGTAATCAATGGACTGAGAACATCACAGCAAAAATTCTTTTGGAGAAAAGAAAGTCTTTTCATTAGGCAAGTGCATAAAATGTCATCTATACAAACAGAAATGTCATGTTTGTTTGCCACAGTTCCTCTAGCTTTCTTCCTAGAAAACACGAATTTGTAGCGCTGGTGTCTCCATGTGGAACCAATTAGCATTTGCAAGCACAACATTAAATATTCCCTGATAAAAAAAATCATTCAAAACAATAAAGTCCGTCAATAATATCCAGAAAACACAAACACAGAGCTATAGCTATATCTGGGATTGAGTTAGCCAAAACACAACTGGATATTTCTGGATTAATCCACTCATATCCGGACAAAGTTGTGTGGAATTCATATGCAATGGACCGAGAAAATCAAAGTAAAAATTCTTTTGAAAAAGCAAAATCTTTCGTTAGGCTAGTGCATAAAATGTCATGTAAACAAACAGAAATATCATGTTTGTTTGCCGCAGTTCTTCTAGCTTTTTCCCTGGAAAATATGATGTGTAAAGATGGTGTCTGCATGTGGTACCAGTTAGTGTTTCGAAGCACAAAATTAAATGTTCCCTGATAAAAAACATTCAAAACAATAAAGTCCATCGATAATATCCAGAAAATACAAACACAGAGGCTGTAGCAATATCTGGGATGAGTTAGCCAAAACACAACCGGATATTTCTGGTTCCATCCAGTCATATCCGGACAAAGTGATTTGGAAATAGTATGCAATGAACCGAGAAAATCACATTAAAAATTCTTTTGGAGAAAAGCAAAGTCTTTTCGTTAGGCAAGTGCGTAAAATGTCATCTAAACAAACAGAAATATCATGTTTGTTTGCCGCAGTTCCTCTAGCTTTTTCGTAGAATACAGGAATGTGTGGAGCTGGTGTCTCCATGTGGAACCAATTAGCATTTCCAAGCACAAAATGAAATGTTCCCTGATAAAACATTCAAAACAATAAAGTCCGTCAACAATATCGCAAAACACAAACACATTGGCTGTAGCAACATCTGGGATTGAGTTATCCAAAACACAACCGGAGATTTCTGGTTCCATCCAGTCATATCCGGACAAAATGGTGTTGCATTTGTACGCAATGGACCAAGATAATCACAGTAAAAATTCTTTTGGAGAAAAGCAAAATCTTTTCGTTAGGCAAGTGCATAAAATGTCATGTATACAAACAGAAATATCATGTTGGTTTGCTGCAATTCCTCTAGCTTTCTCCCTTTAAAATACGAATGTGTAGAGCTGGTGTCCCCATGTGCAACCAATTAGTGTTCCCAAGCACAAAATTAAATGTTCCCTGATAAAAAACATTCAAAACAATAAAGTCCATCGATAATATCCAGAAAACACAATCACAGAGGTTGCAGCAATATCTGGGATTGAGTTAGGCAAAACACAACCGGATATTTCTGGTTTCAGCCAGTCATATCCGGAAAAAGTGGTGTGAAATTCGTATGCAATGTACCGAGAAAATCACAGTAAAAAATCTTTTGGAGAAAAGCAAAGTCTTTTCGTTAGGCAAGTGCATAAAATATCATGTATACAGAGAGAAATATCATGTTTGTTTGCCGCGGTTCCTCTAGCTTTCTCCCTAGAAAATATGAATGTGCAGAGCTCGTGTCTCCATGTGGAACCTATTAGTATTTCCTAACACAAAATTAAATGTAAATTGATAAAAAACATTCAAAACAATAAAGTCCACGATAATATCCAGAAAACACAAACATAGTTGCTGTCGTAATATTTGGGATTGAGTTAGCCTAAACACACCCGGATATTTCTGGTGTCATGCACTCATATCCGGAATGTGGTGTGGCATTTGTATGCAATGGACGGAGAAAATCACAGTAAAAATGATTTTGGAGAAAAGCAAAGTCTTTTCGTTAGGCAAGTGCATAAAATGTCATCTATGAAAGAGAAATATCATGTTTGTTTGCCGCAGTTCCTCTAGCTTTCTCCCTAGAAAAAAAGAATGTGTAGGGCTGCTGTCTCCATGTGGAACCAATTAGTGTTTCCTAACACACAATAAATGTTGCCTGATAAAAAACATTCAAAACAATGGAGTCCGTCTATAATATCCAGAAAACGCAAACACAGAGGCTGTCGCAATATCTGGGAATGAGTTAGCCAAACACATCCAGATATCTCCGGTTTCATCCAGTCATATCCGGACAAAGTTTTGTGGCATTCGTATACAATGGACCAAGAAAATCACAGCAAAAATGTTTATGGAGAAAAGCAAAATCTTTTTGTTAGGCAAATGCATAAAATGTCATCTATAGAAACAGATATATCATGTTTCTTTGCCGCACTTCCTCTAGCTTTCTCCCTAGAAAATACGAATGTGTAGAGCTGGTGTCTACATGTGGAACCAACTCGTGTTTCCAAGCACAAAATTAAATGTTCCTTGAAAAGACACATTCAAAACAATAAAGTCCATCGATAATATCCGGAAAACACAAACACAGAGGCTGCGGCAATATCTGGGGTTGAGTTAGCCAAAACACAACTGGATATTTCTGGTTCCATCTAGTCATATCCGGACAAAGTTTTGTGGAATTCGTAATCAATGGACTGAGAACATCACAGCAAAAATTCTTTTGGAGAAAAGAGTCTTTTCATTAGGCAAGTGCATAAAATGTCATCTATACAAACAGAAATGTCATGTTTGTTTGCCGCAGTTCCTATAGCTTTCTCCCTAGAAAATACGAATGTGTAGAGCTAGTGTCTCCATGTGGAACCTATTAGTATTTCCTAACACAAAATTAAATGCAAACTGATAAAAAACATTCAAAACAATAAAGTCCCTCGATAATATCCAGAAAACACAAACACAGAGGCTGTCGTAATATTTGGGATTGAGTTAGCCTAAACACACCAGGATATTTCTGGTGTCATGCACTCATATCCGGACAAAGTGATGTGGCATTTGTATGCAATGGACCGAGAAAATCACAGTAAAAATGATTTTGGAGAAAAGCAAAGTCTTTCCGTTAGGCAAGTGCATAAAATGTCATCTATGAAAGAGAAATATCATGTTTGTTTGCCGCAGTTCCTCTAGCTTTCTCCCTAGAAAATAAGAATGTGTAGGGCTGCTGTCTCCATGTGGAACCAATTAGTGTTTCCTAACACACAATAAATGTTCCCTGATAAAAACCATTCAAAACAATAGAGTCTGTCTATAATATCTGGAAAACACAAACACAGAGGCTGCGGCAATATCTGGGGTTGAGTTAGCCAAACACATCCAGATATCTCCGGTTTCATCCAGTCATATCCGGACAAAGTTTTGTGGCATTGGTATGCAATGGACCAAGAAAATCACAGCAAAAATGGTTATGGAGAAAAGCAAAATCTTTTTGTTAGGCAAGTTCATAAAAAGATATGTATACCAACAGAAATGTCATGTTTGTTTGCCGCAGTTAATCTAGCTTTCTCCCTAGAAAATACGAATATGTAGGGCTGCTGTCTCCATGTGGAACCAATTAGTGTTCCAAGCACAAAATTAAATGTTCCTTGAAAAGACACATTCAAAACAATAAAGTCCATCGATAATATCCGGAAAACACAAACACAGAGGCTGCGGCAATATCTGGGGTTGAGTTAGCCAAAACACAACTGGATATTTCTGATTCCATCTAGTCATATCCGGACAAAGTTTCGTGGAATTCGTAATCAATGGACTGAGAACATCACAGCAAAAATTCTTTTGGAGAAAAGAAAGTCTTTTCATTAGGCAAGTGCATAAAATGTCATCTATACAAACAGAAATGTCATGTTTGTTTGCCGCAGTTCCTCTAGCTTTCTTCCTAGAAAACACGAATTTGTAGCGCTGGTGTCTCCATGTGGAACCAATTAGCATTTGCAAGCACAACATTAAATATTCCCTGATAAAAAAAATCATTCAAAACAATAAAGTCCGTCAATAATATCCAGAAAACACAAACACAGAGCTATAGCTATATCTGGGATTGAGTTAGCCAAAACACAACTGGATATTTCTGGATTAATCCACTCATATCCGGACAAAGTTGTGTGGAATTCATATGCAATGGACCGAGAAAATCAAAGTAAAAATTCTTTTGAAAAAGCAAAATCTTTCGTTAGGCTAGTGCATAAAATGTCATGTAAACAAACAGAAATATCATGTTGGTTTGCTGCAGTTCTTCTAGCTTTTTCCCTGGAAAATATGATGTGTAAAGATGGTGTCTGCATGTGGTACCAGTTAGTGTTTCGAAGCACAAAATTAAATGTTCCCTGATAAAAAACATTCAAAACAATAAAGTCCATCGATAATATCCAGAAAATACAAACACAGAGGCTGTAGCAATATCTGGGATGAGTTAGCCAAAACACAACCGGATATTTCTGGTTCCATCCAGTCATATCCGGACAAAGTGATTTGGAAATAGTATGCAATGAACCGAGAAAATCACATTAAAAATTCTTTTGGAGAAAAGCAAAGTCTTTTCGTTAGGCAAGTGCGTAAAATGTCATCTAAACAAACAGAAATATCATGTTTGTTTGCCGCAGT
Source organism: Lepus europaeus (assembly GCF_033115175.1). Lineage (NCBI taxonomy): Eukaryota > Metazoa > Chordata > Mammalia > Lagomorpha > Leporidae > Lepus > Lepus europaeus. Next base: position 102,456,940 of record NC_084830.1, read on the forward strand.
TCCTCTAGCTTTTTCGTAGAATACAGGAATGTGTGGAGCTGGTGTCTCCATGTGGAACCAATTAGCATTTCCAAGCACAAAATGAAATGTTCCCTGATAAAACATTCAAAACAATAAAGTCCGTCAACAATATCGCAAAACACAAACACATTGGCTGTAGCAACATCTGGGATTGAGTTATCCAAAACACAACCGGAGATTTCTGGTTCCATCCAGTCATATCCGGACAAAATGGTGTTGCATTTGTACGCAATGGACCAAGATAATCACAGTAAAAATTCTTTTGGAGAAAAGCAAAATCTTTTCGTTAGGCAAGTGCATAAAATGTCATGTATACAAACAGAAATATCATGTTGGTTTGCTGCAATTCCTCTAGCTTTCTCCCTTTAAAATACGAATGTGTAGAGCTGGTGTCCCCATGTGCAACCAATTAGTGTTCCCAAGCACAAAATTAAATGTTCCCTGATAAAAAACATTCAAAACAATAAAGTCCATCGATAATATCCAGAAAACACAATCACAGAGGTTGCAGCAATATCTGGGATTGAGTTAGGCAAAACACAACCGGATATTTCTGGTTTCAGCCAGTCATATCCGGAAAAAGTGGTGTGAAATTCGTATGCAATGTACCGAGAAAATCACAGTAAAAAATCTTTTGGAGAAAAGCAAAGTCTTTTCGTTAGGCAAGTGCATAAAATATCATGTATACAGAGAGAAATATCATGTTTGTTTGCCGCGGTTCCTCTAGCTTTCTCCCTAGAAAATATGAATGTGCAGAGCTCGTGTCTCCATGTGGAACCTATTAGTATTTCCTAACACAAAATTAAATGTAAATTGATAAAAAACATTCAAAACAATAAAGTCCACGATAATATCCAGAAAACACAAACATAGTTGCTGTCGTAATATTTGGGATTGAGTTAGCCTAAACACACCCGGATATTTCTGGTGTCATGCACTCATATCCGGAATGTGGTGTGGCATTTGTATGCAATGGACGGAGAAAATCACAGTAAAAATGATTTTGGAGAAAAGCAAAGTCTTTTCGTTAGGCAAGTGCATAAAATGTCATCTATGAAAGAGAAATATCATGTTTGTTTGCCGCAGTTCCTCTAGCTTTCTCCCTAGAAAAAAAGAATGTGTAGGGCTGCTGTCTCCATGTGGAACCAATTAGTGTTTCCTAACACACAATAAATGTTGCCTGATAAAAAACATTCAAAACAATGGAGTCCGTCTATAATATCCAGAAAACGCAAACACAGAGGCTGTCGCAATATCTGGGAATGAGTTAGCCAAACACATCCAGATATCTCCGGTTTCATCCAGTCATATCCGGACAAAGTTTTGTGGCATTCGTATACAATGGACCAAGAAAATCACAGCAAAAATGTTTATGGAGAAAAGCAAAATCTTTTTGTTAGGCAAATGCATAAAATGTCATCTATAGAAACAGATATATCATGTTTGTTTGCCGCACTTCCTCTAGCTTTCTCCCTAGAAAATACGAATGTGTAGAGCTGGTGTCTACATGTGGAACCAACTCGTGTTTCCAAGCACAAAATTAAATGTTCCTTGAAAAGACACATTCAAAACAATAAAGTCCATCGATAATATCCGGAAAACACAAACACAGAGGCTGCGGCAATATCTGGGGTTGAGTTAGCCAAAACACAACTGGATATTTCTGGTTCCATCTAGTCATATCCGGACAAAGTTTTGTGGAATTCGTAATCAATGGACTGAGAACATCACAGCAAAAATTCTTTTGGAGAAAAGAGTCTTTTCATTAGGCAAGTGCATAAAATGTCATCTATACAAACAGAAATGTCATGTTTGTTTGCCGCAGTTCCTATAGCTTTCTCCCTAGAAAATACGAATGTGTAGAGCTGGTGTCTCCATGTGGAACCTATTAGTATTTCCTAACACAAAATTAAATGCAAACTGATAAAAAACATTCAAAACAATAAAGTCCCTCGATAATATCCAGAAAACACAAACACAGAGGCTGTCGTAATATTTGGGATTGAGTTAGCCTAAACACACCAGGATATTTCTGGTGTCATGCACTCATATCCGGACAAAGTGATGTGGCATTTGTATGCAATGGACCGAGAAAATCACAGTAAAAATGATTTTGGAGAAAAGCAAAGTCTTTCCGTTAGGCAAGTGCATAAAATGTCATCTATGAAAGAGAAATATCATGTTTGTTTGCCGCAGTTCCTCTAGCTTTCTCCCTAGAAAATAAGAATGTGTAGGGCTGCTGTCTCCATGTGGAACCAATTAGTGTTTCCTAACACACAATAAATGTTCCCTGATAAAAACCATTCAAAACAATAGAGTCTGTCTATAATATCTGGAAAACACAAACACAGAGGCTGCGGCAATATCTGGGGTTGAGTTAGCCAAACACATCCAGATATCTCCGGTTTCATCCAGTCATATCCGGACAAAGTTTTGTGGCATTGGTATGCAATGGACCAAGAAAATCACAGCAAAAATGGTTATGGAGAAAAGCAAAATCTTTTTGTTAGGCAAGTTCATAAAAAGATATGTATACCAACAGAAATGTCATGTTTGTTTGCCGCAGTTAATCTAGCTTTCTCCCTAGAAAATACGAATATGTAGGGCTGCTGTCTCCATGTGGAACCAATTAGTGTTCCAAGCACAAAATTAAATGTTCCTTGAAAAGACACATTCAAAACAATAAAGTCCATCGATAATATCCGGAAAACACAAACACAGAGGCTGCGGCAATATCTGGGGTTGAGTTAGCCAAAACACAACTGGATATTTCTGATTCCATCTAGTCATATCCGGACAAAGTTTCGTGGAATTCGTAATCAATGGACTGAGAACATCACAGCAAAAATTCTTTTGGAGAAAAGAAAGTCTTTTCATTAGGCAAGTGCATAAAATGTCATCTATACAAACAGAAATGTCATGTTTGTTTGCCGCAGTTCCTCTAGCTTTCTTCCTAGAAAACACGAATTTGTAGCGCTGGTGTCTCCATGTGGAACCAATTAGCATTTGCAAGCACAACATTAAATATTCCCTGATAAAAAAAATCATTCAAAACAATAAAGTCCGTCAATAATATCCAGAAAACACAAACACAGAGCTATAGCTATATCTGGGATTGAGTTAGCCAAAACACAACTGGATATTTCTGGATTAATCCACTCATATCCGGACAAAGTTGTGTGGAATTCATATGCAATGGACCGAGAAAATCAAAGTAAAAATTCTTTTGAAAAAGCAAAATCTTTCGTTAGGCTAGTGCATAAAATGTCATGTAAACAAACAGAAATATCATGTTGGTTTGCTGCAGTTCTTCTAGCTTTTTCCCTGGAAAATATGATGTGTAAAGATGGTGTCTGCATGTGGTACCAGTTAGTGTTTCGAAGCACAAAATTAAATGTTCCCTGATAAAAAACATTCAAAACAATAAAGTCCATCGATAATATCCAGAAAATACAAACACAGAGGCTGTAGCAATATCTGGGATGAGTTAGCCAAAACACAACCGGATATTTCTGGTTCCATCCAGTCATATCCGGACAAAGTGATTTGGAAATAGTATGCAATGAACCGAGAAAATCACATTAAAAATTCTTTTGGAGAAAAGCAAAGTCTTTTCGTTAGGCAAGTGCGTAAAATGTCATCTAAACAAACAGAAATATCATGTTTGTTTGCCGCAGTTCCTCTAGCTTTTTCGTAGAATACAGGAATGTGTGGAGCTGGTGTCTCCATGTGGAACCAATTAGCATTTCCAAGCACAAAATGAAATGTTCCCTGATAAAACATTCAAAACAATAAAGTCCGTCAACAATATCGCAAAACACAAACACATTGGCTGTAGCAACATCTGGGATTGAGTTATCCAAAACACAACCGGAGATTTCTGGTTCCATCCAGTCATATCCGGACAAAATGGTGTTGCATTTGTACGCAATGGACCAAGATAATCACAGTAAAAATTCTTTTGGAGAAAAGCAAAATCTTTTCGTTAGGCAAGTGCATAAAATGTCATGTATACAAACAGAAATATCATGTTGGTTTGCTGCAATTCCTCTAGCTTTCTCCCTTTAAAATACGAATGTGTAGAGCTGGTGTCCCCATGTGCAACCAATTAGTGTTCCCAAGCACAAAATTAAATGTTCCCTGATAAAAAACATTCAAAACAATAAAGTCCATCGATAATATCCAGAAAACACAATCACAGAGGTTGCAGCAATATCTGGGATTGAGTTAGCCAAAACACAACCGGATATTTCTGGTTTCCACCAGTCATATCCGGAAAAAGTGGTGTGAAATTCGTATGCAATGTACCGAGAAAATCACAGTAAAAATGTTTATGGAGAAAAGCAAAATCTTTTTGTTAGGCAAGTGCATAAAAAGATATGTATACCAACAGAAATATCATGTTTGTTTGCCGCAGTTTTTCTAGCTTTTTCCCTCGAAAATATGATGTGTAAAGATGGTGTCTGCATGTGGTACCAGTTAATGTTTCCAAGCAGAAAATTAAATGTTCCCTGATAACAAACATTCAAAACAATAGAGTCCGTCTATAATATCCGGAAAACACAAACACAGAGGCTGTCGCAATATCTGGGGATGAGTGGGCCAAACACATCCAGATATCTCCGGTTTCATCCAGTCATATCCGGACAAAGTTTTGTGGCATTCGTATGCAATGTACCGAGAAAATCACAGCAAAAATGGTTATGGAGAAAAGCAAAATCTTTTTGTTAGGCAAGTGCATAAAAAGATATGTATTCCAACAGAAATATCATGTTTGTTTGCCGCAGTTCCTCTAGCTTTCTCCCTAGAAAATAAGAATGTGTAGGGCTGCTGTCTCCATGTGGAACCAATTAGTGTTTCCTAACACACAATAAATGTTCCCTGATAAAAAACATTCAAAACTATAGAGTCCATCGATAATATCCGGAAAACACAAACACAGAGGCTGTCGCAATATCTGGGGATGAGTTAGCCAAACACATCCAGATATCTCCGGTTTCATCCAGTCATATCCGGACAAAGTTTTGTGGCATTCGTATGCAATGGACCAAGAAAATCACAGCAAAAATGGTTATGGAGAAAAGCAAAATCTTTTTGTTAGGCAAGTGCATAAAATGTCATCTATAGAAACAGATATATCATGTTTGTTTGCCGCACTATCTCTAGCTTTCTCCGTAGAAAATACGAATGTGTAGAGCTGGTGTCTACATGTGGAACCAACTCGCGTTTCCAAGCACAAAATTAAATGTTCCTTGAAAAGACACATTCAAAACAATAAAGTCCATCGATAATATCCAGAAAACACAAACACAGAGGCTGCGGCAATATCTGGGGTTGAGTTAGCCAAAACACAACTGGATATTTGTGGTTCCATCTAGTCATATCCGCACAAAGTTTTGTGGAATTCATAATCAATGGACTGAGAACATCACAGCAAAAATTCTTTTGGAGAAAAGCAAAGTCTTTTCAATAGGCAAGTGCATAAAATGTCATCTCTACAAACAGAAATGCCATGTATGTTTGCCGCAGTTCAACTAGCTTTCTTCCTAGAAAACATGAATGTGCAGAGCTGGTGTCTCCATGTGGAACTAATTAGCCTTTCCAAGCACAACATTAAATGTTCCCTGATAAAAAAATCATTCAAAACAATAAAGTCCGTCAATAATATCCAGAAAACACAAACACAGAGGCTGTAGCGATATCTGGGATTGAGTTAGCCAAAACACAACCGGATATTTCTGGATTAATCCACTCATATCCGGACAAAGTTTTGTGGAAATTGTATGCAATGGCCCGAGAAAATCACAGTAAAAATTCTTTTGAAAAAACAAAATCTTTCGTTAGGCTAGTGCATAAAATGTCATATAAACAAACAGAAATATCATGTTTGTTTGCCGCAGTTCTTCTAGCTTTTTCCCTGGAAAATATGATGTGTAAAGATGGTGTCTGCATGTGGTACCAGTTAGTGTTTCCAAGCACAAAATTAAGTGTTCCCTGATAAAAAACATACCAAACAATAAAGTCCATCGATAATATCCAGAAAATACAAACACAGAGGCTGTAGCAATATCTGGGATGAGTTAGCCAAAACACAACCGGATATTTCTGGTTCCATCCAGTCATATCCGGACAAAGTGATTTGGAAATAGTATGCAACAAACCGAGAAAATCATATTAAAAATTCTTTTGGAGAAAAGCAAAGTCTTTTCGTTAGGCAAGTGCGTAAAATGTCATCTAAACAAACAGAAATATCATGTTTGTTTGCCGCAGTTCCTCTAGCTTTTTCGTAGAATACACGAATGTGTTGAGCTGGTGTCTCCATGTGGAACCAATTAGCATTTCCAAGCACAAAATGAAATGTTCCCTGATAAAACATTCAAAAGAATAAAGTCCGCCAACAATATCGCAAAACACAAACACATTGGCTGTAGCAACATCTGGGATTGAGTTATCCAAAACACAACCGGAGATTTCTGGTTCCATCCAGTCATATCCGGACAAAATGGTGTTGCATTTGTACGCAATGGACCAAGATAATCACAGTAAAAATTCTTTTGGAGAAAAGCAAAATCTTTTCGTTAGGAAAGTGCATAAAATGTCATGTATACAAACAGAAATATCATGTTGGTTTGCTGCAATTCCTCTAGCTTTCTCCCTTTAAAATACGAATGTGTAGAGCTGGTGTCCCCATGTGCAACCAATTAGTGTTCCCAAGCACAAAATTAAATGTTCCCTGATAAAAAACATTCAAAACAATAAAGTCCATCGATAATATCCAGAAAACACAATCACAGAGGTTGCAGCAATATATGGGATTGAGTTAGGCAAAACACAACCGGAGATTTCTGGTTTCAGCCAGTCATATCCGGAAAAAAGTGGTGTGAAATTCGTATGCAATGTACCGAGAAAATCACAGTAAAAATGGTTATGGAGAAAAGCAAAATCTTTTTGTTAGGCAAGTGCATAAAAAGATATGTATACCAACAGAAATATCATGTTTGTTTGCCGCAGTTCCTCTAGCTTTCTCCCTAGAAAATAAGAATGTGTAGGGCTGCTGTCTCCATGTGGAACCAATTAGTGTTTCCTAACACACAATAAATGTTCCCTGATAAAAAACATTCAAAACTATAGAGTCCATCGATAATATCCGGAAAACACAAACACAGAGGCTGTCGCAATATCTGGGGATGAGTTAGCCAAACACATCCAGATATCTCCGGTTTCATCCAGTCATATCCGGACAAAGTTTTGTGGCATTCGTATGCAATGGACCAAGAAAATCACAGCAAAAATGGTTATGGAGAAAAGCAAAATCTTTTTGTTAGGCAAGTGCATAAAAAGATATGTATACCAACAGAAATATCATGTTTGTTTGCCGCAGTTCCTCTAACTTTCTCCCTAGAAAATACGAATGTGTAGGGCTGCTGTCTCCATGTGGAACCAATTAGTATTTCCTAACACAAAATAAATGTTCCCTGATAACAAACATTCAAAACAATAATATCCGGAAAACACAAACACAGAGAATGTCGCAATATCTGGGGATGAGTTAGCCAAACACATCCAGATATCTCCGGTTTCATCCAGTCATATCCGGACAAAGTTTTGTGGCATTCGTATGCAATGGACCAAGAAAATCACAGCAAAAATGTTTATGGAGAAAAGCAAAATCTTTTTGTTAGGCAAGTGCATAAAATGTCATCTATAGAAACAGATATATCATGTTTGTTTGCCGCACTACCTCTAGCTTTCTCCCTAGAAAATACGAATGTGTAGAGCTGGTGTCTACATGTGGAACCAACTCGCGTTTCCAAGCACAAAATTAAATGTTCCTTGAAAAGACACATTCAAAACAATAAAGTCCATCGATAATATCCAGAAAACACAAACACAGAGGCTGCGGCAATATCTGGGGTTGAGTTAGCCAAAACACAACTGGATATTTCTGGTTCCATCTAGTCATATCCGCACAAAGTTTTGTGGAATTCATAATCAATGGACTGAGACCATCACAGCAAAAATTCTTTTGGAGAAAAGCAAAGTCTTTTCAATAGGCAAGTGCATAAAATGTCATCTCTACAAACAGAAATGCCATGTATGTTTGCCGCAGTTCAACTAGCTTTCTTCCTAGAAAACATGAATGTGCAGAGCTGGTGTCTCCATGTGGAACTAATTAGCCTTTCCAAGCACAACATTAAATGTTCCCTGATAAAAAAATCATTCAAAACAATAAAGTCCGACAATAATATCCAGAAAACACAAACACAGAGGCTGTAGCGATATCTGGGATTGAGTTAGCCAAAACACAACCGGATATTTCTGGATTAATCCACTCATATCCGGACAAAGTTTTGTGGAAATCGTATGCAATGGCCCGAGAAAATCACAGTAAAAATTCTTTTGAAAAAAACAAAATCTTTCGTTAGGCTAGTGCATAAAATGTCATATAAACAAACAGAAATATCATGTTTGTTTGCCGCAGTTCTTCTAGCTTTTTCCCTGGAAAATATGATGTGTAAAGATGGTGTCTGCATGTGGTACCAGTTAGTGTTTCCAAGAACAAAATTAAGTGTTCCCTGATAAAAAACATACCAAACAATAAAGTCCATCGATAATATCCAGAAAATACAAACACAGAGGCTGTAGCAATATCTGGGATGAGTTAGCCAAAACACAACCGGATATTTCTGGTTCCATCCAGTCATATCCGGACAAAGTGATTTGGAAATAGTATGCAACAAACCGAGAAAATCATATTAAAAATTCTTTTGGAGAAAAGCAAAGTCTTTTCGTTAGGCAAGTGCGTAAAATGTCATCTAAACAAACAGAAATATCATGTTTGTTTGCCGCAGTTCCTCTAGCTTTTTCGTAGAATACACGAATGTGTTGAGCTGGTGTCTCCATGTGGAACCAATTAGCATTTCCAAGCACAAAATGAAATGTTCCCTGATAAAACATTCAAAAGAATAAAGTCCGCCAACAATATCGCAAAACACAAACACATTGGCTGTAGCAACATCTGGGATTGAGTTATCCAAAACACAACCGGAGATTTCTGGTTCCATCCAGTCATATCCGGACAAAATGGTGTTGCATTTGTACGCAATGGACCAAGATAATCACAGTAAAAATTCTTTTGGAGAAAAGCAAAATCTTTTCGTTAGGAAAGTGCATAAAATGTCATGTATACAAACAGAAATATCATGTTGGTTTGCTGCAATTCCTCTAGCTTTCTCCCTTTAAAATACGAATGTGTAGCGCTGGTGTCCCCATGTGCAACCAATTAGTGTTCCCAAGCACAAAATTAAATGTTCCCTGATAAAAAACATTCAAAACAATAAAGTCCATCGATAATATCCAGAAAACACAATCACAGAGGTTGCACCAATATATGGGATTGAGTTAGGCAAAACACAACCGGAGATTTCTGGTTTCAGCCAGTCATATCCGGAAAAAAGTGGTGTGAAATTCGTATGCAATGTACCGAGAAAATCACAGTAAAAATGTTTATGGAGAAAAGCAAAATCTTTTTGTTAGGCAAGTGCATAAAAAGATATGTATACCAACAGAAATATCATGTTTGTTTGCCGCAGTTCCTCTAGCTTTCTCCCTAGAAAATAAGAATGTGTAGGGCTGCTGTCTCCATGTGGAACCAATTAGTATTTCCTAACACACAATAAATGTTCCCTGATAAAAAACATTCAAAACTATAGAGTCCATCGATAATATCCGGAAAACACAAACACAGAGGCTGTCGCAATATCTGGGGATGAGTTAGCCAAACACATCCAGATATCTCCGGTTTCATCCAGTCATATCCGGACAAAGTTTTGTGGCATTCGTATGCAATGGACCAAGAAAATCACAGCAAAAATGGTTATGGAGAAAAGCAAAATCTTTTTGTTAGGCAAGTGCATAAAAAGATATGTATACCAACAGAAATATCATGTTTGTTTGCCGCAGTTCCTCTAACTTTCTCCCTAGAAAATACGAATGTGTAGGGCTGCTGTCTCCATGTGGAACCAATTAGTATTTCCTAACACAAAATAAATGTTCCCTGATAACAAACATTCAAAACAATAATATCCGGAAAACACAAACACAGAGAATGTCGCAATATCTGGGGATGAGTTAGCCAAACACATCCAGATATCTCCGGTTTCATCCAGTCATATCCGGACAAAGTTTTGTGGCATTCGTATGCAATGGACCAAGAAAATCACAGCAAAAATGTTTATGGAGAAAAGCAAAATCTTTTTGTTAGGCAAGTGCATAAAATGTCATCTATAGAAACAGATATATCATGTTTGTTTGCCGCACTACCTCTAGCTTTCTCCCTAGAAAATACGAATGTGTAGAGCTGGTGTCTACATGTGGAACCAACTCGCGTTTCCAAGCACAAAATTAAATGTTCCTTGAAAAGACACATTCAAAACAATAAAGTCCATCGATAATATCCAGAAAACACAAACACAGAGGCTGCGGCAATATCTGGGGTTGAGTTAGCCAAAACACAACTGGATATTTCTGGTTCCATCTAGTCATATCCGCACAAAGTTTTGTGGAATTCATAATCAATGGACTGAGAACATCACAGCAAAAATTCTTTTGGAGAAAAGCAAAGTCTTTTCAATAGGCAAGTGCATAAAATGTCATCTCTACAAACAGAAATGCCATGTATGTTTGCCGCAGTTCAACTAGCTTTCTTCCTAGAAAACATGAATGTGCAGAGCTGGTGTCTCCATGTGGAACTAATTAGCCTTTCCAAGCACAACATTAAATGTTCCCTGATAAAAAAATCATTCAAAACAATAAAGTCCGTCAATAATATCCAGAAAACACAAACACAGAGGCTGTAGCGATATCTGGGATTGAGTTAGCCAAAACACAACCGGATATTTCTGGATTAATCCACTCATATCCGGACAAAGTTTTGTGGAAATCGTATGCAATGGCCCGAGAAAATCACAGTAAAAATTCTTTTGAAAAAACAAAATCTTTCGTTAGGCTAGTGCATAAAATGTCATATAAACAAACAGAAATATCATGTTTGTTTGCCGCAGTTCTTCTAGCTTTTTCCCTGGAAAATATGATGTGTAAAGATGGTGTCTGCATGTGGTACCAGTTAGTGTTTCCAAGAACAAAATTAAGTGTTCCCTGATAAAAAACATACCAAACAATAAAGTCCATCGATAATATCCAGAAAATACAAACACAGAGGCTGTAGCAATATCTGGGATGAGTTAGCCAAAACACAACCGGATATTTCTGGTTCCATCCAGTCATATCCGGACAAAGTGATTTGGAAATAGTATGCAACAAACCGAGAAAATCATATTAAAAATTCTTTTGGAGAAAAGCAAAGTCTTTTCGTTAGGCAAGTGCGTAAAATGTCATCTAAACAAACAGAAATATCATGTTTGTTTGCCGCAGTTCCTCTAGCTTTTTCGTAGAATACACGAATGTGTTGAGCTGGTGTCTCCATGTGGAACCAATTAGCATTTCCAAGCACAAAATGAAATGTTCCCTGATAAAACATTCAAAAGAATAAAGTCCGCCAACAATATCGCAAAACACAAACACATTGGCTGTAGCAACATCTGGGATTGAGTTATCCAAAACACAACCGGAGATTTCTGGTTCCATCCAGTCATATCCGGACAAAATGGTGTTGCATTTGTACGCAATGGACCAAGATAATCACAGTAAAAATTCTTTTGGAGAAAAGCAAAATCTTTTCGTTAGGAAAGTGCATAAAATGTCATGTATACAAACAGAAATATCATGTTGGTTTGCTGCAATTCCTCTAGCTTTCTCCCTTTAAAATACGAATGTGTAGCGCTGGTGTCCCCATGTGCAACCAATTAGTGTTCCCAAGCACAAAATTAAATGTTCCCTGATAAAAAACATTCAAAACAATAAAGTCCATAGATAATATCCAGAAAACACAATCACAGAGGTTGCAGCAATATATGGGATTGAGTTAGGCAAAACACAACCGGATATTTCTGGTTTCAGCCAGTCATATCCGGAAAAAAGTGGTGTGAAATTCGTATGCAATGTACCGAGAAAATCACAGTAAAAATGTTTATGGAGAAAAGCAAAATCTTTTTGTTAGGCAAGTGCATAAAAAGATATGTATACCAACAGAAATATCATGTTTGTTTGCCGCAGTTCCTCTAGCTTTCTCCCTAGAAAATAAGAATGTGTAGGGCTGCTGTCTCCATGTGGAACCAATTAGTATTTCCTAACACACAATAAATGTTCCCTGATAAAAAACATTCAAAACTATAGAGTCCATCGATAATATCCGGAAAACACAAACACAGAGGCTGTCGCAATATCTGGGGATGAGTTAGCCAAACACATCCAGATATCTCCGGTTTCATCCAGTCATATCCGGACAAAGTTTTGTGGCATTCGTATGCAATGGACCAAGAAAATCACAGCAAAAATGGTTATGGAGAAAAGCAAAATCTTTTTGTTAGGCAAGTGCATAAAATGTCATCTATAGAAACAGATATATCATGTTTGTTTGCCGCACTACCTCTAGCTTTCTCCCTAGAAAATACGAATGTGTAGAGCTGGTGTCTACATGTGGAACCAACTCGCGTTTCCAAGCACAAAATTAAATGTTCCTTGAAAAGACACATTCAAAACAATAAAGTCCATCGATAATATCCAGAAAACACAAACACAGAGGCTGCGGCAATATCTGGGGTTGAGTTAGCCAAAACACAACTGGATATTTCTGGTTCCATCTAGTCATATCCGGACAAAGTTTCGTGGAATTCGTAATCAATGGACTGAGAACATCACAGCAAAAATTCTTTTGGAGAAAAGAAAGTCTTTTCAATAGGCAAGTGCATAAAATGTCATCTCTACAAACAGAAATGCCATGTATGTTTGCCGCAGTTCAACTAGCTTTCTTCCTAGAAAACATGAATGTGCAGAGCTGGTGTCTCCATGTGGAACTAATTAGCCTTTCCAAGCACAACATTAAATGTTCCCTGATAAAAAAAATCATTCAAAACAATAAAGTCCGTCAATAATATCCAGAAAACACAAACACAGAGGCTGTAGCGATATCTGGGATTGAGTTAGCCAAAACACAACCGGATATTTCTGGATTAATCCACTCATATCCGGACAAAGTTTTGTGGAAATCGTATGCAATGGCCCGAGAAAATCACAGTAAAAATTCTTTTGAAAAAACAAAATCTTTCGTTAGGCTAGTGCATAAAATGTCATATAAACAAACAGAAATATCATGTTTGTTTGCCGCAGTTCTTCTAGCTTTTTCCCTGGAAAATATGATGTGTAAAGATGGTGTCTGCATGTGGTACCAGTTAGTGTTTCCAAGCACAAAATTAAGTGTTCCCTGATAAAAAACATACCAAACAATAAAGTCCATCGATAATATCCAGAAAATACAAACACAGAGGCTGTAGCAATATCTGGGATGAGTTAGCCAAAACACAACCGGATATTTCTGGTTCTATCCAGTCATATCCGGACAAAGTGATTTGGAAATAGTATGCAACGAACCGAGAAAATCACATTAAAAATTCTTTTGGAGAAAAGCAAAGTCTTTTCGTTAGGCAAGTGCATAAAATGTCATCTAAACAAACAGAAATATCATGTTTGTTTGCCGCAGTTCCTCTAGCTTTTTCGTAGAATACACGAATGTGTTGAGCTGGTGTCTCCATGTGGAACCAATTAGCATTTCCAAGCACAAAATGAAATGTTCCCTGATAAAACATTCAAAAGAATAAAGTCCGTCAACAATATCACAAAACACAAACACATTGGCTGTAGCAACATCTGGGATTGAGTTATCCAAAACACAACCGGAGATTTCTGGTTTCAGCCAGTCATATCCGGAAAAAGTGGTGTGAAATTCGTATGCAATGTACCGAGAAAATCACAGTAAAAATGTTTTTGGAGAAAAGCAAAATCTTTTTGTTAGGCAAGTGCATAAAAAGATATGTATACCAACAGAAATATCATGTTTGTTTGCCGCAGTTCCTCTAGCTTTCTCCCTAGAAAATAAGAATGTGTAGGGCTGCTGTCTCCATGTGGAACCAATTAGTATTTCCTAACACACAGTAAATGTTCCCTGATAAAAAACATTCAAAACAATAGAGTCCTTTGATAATATCCGGAAAACACAAACACAGAGGCTGTAGCGATATCTGGGATTGAGTTAGCCAAAACACAACCGGATATTTCTGGATTAATCCACACATATCCGGACAAAGTTTTGTGGAAATCGTATGCAATGGCCCGAGAAAATCACAGTAAAAATTCTTTTGAAAAAACAAAATCTTTCGTTAGGCTAGTGCATAAAATGTCATATAAACAAACAGAAATATCATGTTTGTTTGCCGCAGTTCTTCTAGCTTTTTCCCTGGAAAATATGATGTGTAAAGATGGTGTCTGCATGTGGTACCAGTTAGTGTTTCCAAGCACAAAATTAAGTGTTCCCTGATAAAAAACATACCAAACAATAAAGTCCATCGATAATATCCAGAAAATACAAACACAGAGGCTGTAGCAATATCTGGGATGAGTTAGCCAAAACACAACCGGATATTTCTGGTTCTATCCAGTCATATCCGGACAAAGTGATTTGGAAATAGTATGCAACGAACCGAGAAAATCACATTAAAAATTCTTTTGGAGAAAAGCAAAGTCTTTTCGTTAGGCAAGTGCATAAAATGTCATCTAAACAAACAGAAATATCATGTTTGTTTGCCGCAGTTCCTCTAGCTTTTTCGTAGAATACACGAATGTGTTGAGCTGGTGTCTCCATGTGGAACCAATTAGCATTTCCAAGCACAAAATGAAATGTTCCCTGATAAAACATTCAAAAGAATAAAGTCCGTCAACAATATCGCAAAACACAAACACATTGGCTGTAGCAACATCTGGGATTGAGTTATCCAAAACTCAACCGGAGATTTCTGGTTTCAGCCAGTCATATCCGGAAAAAGTGGTGTGAAATTCGTATGCAATGTACCGAGAAAATCACAGTAAAAATGTTTTTGGAGAAAAGCAAAATCTTTTTGTTAGGCAAGTGCATAAAAAGATATGTATACCAACAGAAATATCATGTTTGTTTGCCGCAGTTCCTCTAGCTTTCTCCCTAGAAAATAAGAATGTGTAGGGCTGCTGTCTCCATGTGGAACCAATTAGTATTTCCTAACACACAGTAAATGTTCCCTGATAAAAAACATTCAAAACAATAGAGTCCTTCGATAATATCCGGAAAACACAAACACAGAGGCTGTTGCAATATCTGGGGATGAGTTAGCCAAACACATCCAGATATCTCCGGTTTCATCCAGTCATATCCGGACAAAGTTTTGTGGCATTTGTATGCAATGGACCAAGAAAATCACAGCAAAAATGGTTATGGAGAAAAGCAAAATCTTTTTGTTAGGCAAGTGCATAAAATGTCATCTATAGAAACAGATATATCATGTTTGTTTGCCGCACTACCTCTAGCTTTCTCCCTAGAAAATACGAATGTGTAGAGCTGGCATCTACATGTGGAACCAACTCGTGTTTCCAAGCACAAAATTAAATGTTCTTTGAAAAGACACATTCAAAACAATAAAGTCCATCGATAATATCCGGAAAACACAAACACAGAGGCTGCAGCAATATCTGGGGTTGAGTTAGCCAAAACACAACCGGACATTTCTGGATTAATCCACTCATATCTGGACAAAGTTGGGTGGAATTCGTATGCAATGGACCGAGAAAATCACAGTAAAAATTCTTTTGAAAAAGCAAAATCTTTCGTTAGGCTAGTGCATAAAATGTCATGTAAACAAACAGAAATATCATGTTTGTTTGCCGCAGTTCTTCTAGCTTTTTCCCTGGAAAATATGATGTGTAAAGATGGTGTCTGCATGTGGTACCAGTTAGTGTTTCCAAGCACAAAATTAAATGTTCCCTGATAAAAAAACATTCAAAACAATAAAGTCCATCGATAATATCCGGAAAATACAAACACAGAGGCTGTAGCAATATCTGGGATTGAGTTAGCCAAAACACACCGGATATTTCTGGTTCCATCCAGTCATATCCGGACAAAGTGATTTGGAAATAGTATGCAACGAACCGAGAAAATCACATTAAAAATTCTTTTGGAGAAAAGCAAAGTCTTTTTGTTAGGCAAGTGCGTAAAATGTCATCTAAACAAACAGAAATATCATGTTTGTTTGCCGCAGTTCCTCTAGCTTTTTCGTAGAATACAGGAATGTGTGGAGCTGGTGTCTCCATGTGGAACCAATTAGCATTTCCAAGCACAAAATGAAATGTTCCCTGATAAAACATTCAAAAGAATAAAGTCCGTCAACAATATCACAAAACACAAACACATTGGCTGTAGCAACATCTGGGATTGAGTTATCCAAAACACAACCGGAGATTTCTGGTTCCATCCAGTCATATCCGGACAAAATGCTGTTGCATTTGTACGCAATGGACCGAGATAATCACAGTAAAAATTCTTTTGGAGAAAAGCAAAATCTTTTCGTTAGGCAAGTGCATAAAATGTCATGTATACAAACAGAAATATCATGTTGGTTTGCTGCAATTCCTCTAGCTTTCTCCCTTTAAAATACGAATGTGTAGAGCTGGTGTC
This sequence comes from Lepus europaeus, assembly GCF_033115175.1. Classification (NCBI taxonomy): domain Eukaryota; kingdom Metazoa; phylum Chordata; class Mammalia; order Lagomorpha; family Leporidae; genus Lepus; species Lepus europaeus. Next base: position 102,473,618 of record NC_084830.1, read on the forward strand.
CCCATGTGCAACCAATTAGTGTTCCCAAGCACAAAATTAAATGTTCCCTGATAAAAAACATTCAAAACAATAAAGTCCATCGATAATATCCAGAAAACACAATCACAGAGGTTGCAGCAATATCTGGGATTGAGTTAGGCAAAACACAACCGGATATTTCTGGTTTCAGCCAGTCATATCCGGAAAAAGTGGTGTGAAATTCGTATGCAATGTACCGAGAAAATCACAGTAAAAATGTTTATGGAGAAAAGCAAAATCTTTTTGTTAGGCAAGTGCATAAAAAGATATGTATACCAACAGAAATATCATGTTTGTTTGCCGCAGTTCCTCTAGCTTTCTCCCTAGAAAATAAGAATGTGTAGGGCTGCTGTCTCCATGTGGAACCAATTAGTGTTTCCTAACACACAATAAATGTTCCCTGATAAAAAACATTCAAAACAATAGAGTCCTTCGATAATATCCGGAAAACACAAACACAGAGGCTGTCGCAATATCTGGGGATGAGTTAGCCAAACACATCCAGATATCTCCGGTTTCATCCAGTCATATCCGGACAAAGTTTTGTGGCATTCGTATGCAATGGACCAAGAAAATCACAGCAAAAATGGTTATGGAGAAAAGCAAAATCTTTTTGTTAGGCAAGTGCATAAAATGTCATCTATAGAAACAGATATATCATGTTTGTTTGCCGCACTACCTCTAGCTTTCTCCCTAGAAAATACGAATGTGTAGAGCTGGCATCTACATGTGGAACCAACTCGTGTTTCCAAGCACAAAATTAAATGTTCTTTGAAAAGACACATTCAAAACAATAAAGTCCATCGATAATATCCGGAAAACACAAACACAGAGGCTGCAGCAATATCTGGGGTTGAGTTAGCCAAAACACAACCGGACATTTCTGGATTAATCCACTCATATCTGGACAAAGTTGGGTGGAATTCGTATGCAATGGACCGAGAAAATCACAGTAAAAATTCTTTTGAAAAAGCAAAATCTTTCGTTAGGCTAGTGCATAAAATGTCATGTAAACAAACAGAAATATCATGTTTGTTTGCCGCAGTTCTTCTAGCTTTTTCCCTGGAAAATATGATGTGTAAAGATGGTGTCTGCATGTGGTACCAGTTAGTGTTTCCAAGCACAAAATTAAATGTTCCCTGATAAAAAACATTCAAAACAATAAAGTCCATCGATAATATCCGGAAAATACAAACACAGAGGCTGTAGCAATATCTGGGATTGAGTTAGCCAAAACACACCGGATATTTCTGGTTCCATCCAGTCATATCCGGACAAAGTGATTTGGAAATAGTATGCAACGAACCGAGAAAATCACATTAAAAATTCTTTTGGAGAAAAGCAAAGTCTTTTTGTTAGGCAAGTGCGTAAAATGTCATCTAAACAAACAGAAATATCATGTTTGTTTGCCGCAGTTCCTCTAGCTTTTTCGTAGAATACACGAATGTGTGGAGCTGGTGTCTCCATGTGGAACCAATTAGCATTTCCAAGCACAAAATGAAATGTTCCCTGATAAAACATTCAAAAGAATAAAGTCCGTCAACAATATCACAAAACACAAACACATTGGCTGTAGCAACATCTGGGATTGAGTTATCCAAAACACAACCGGAGATTTCTGGTTCCATCCAGTCATATCCGGACAAAATGCTGTTGCATTTGTACGCAATGGACCGAGATAATCACAGTAAAAATTCTTTTGGAGAAAAGCAAAATCTTTTCGTTAGGCAAGTGCATAAAATGTCATGTATACAAACAGAAATATCATGTTGGTTTGCTGCAATTCCTCTAGCTTTCTCCCTTTAAAATACGAATGTGTAGAGCTGGTGTCCCCATGTGCAACCAATTAGTGTTCCCAAGCACAAAATTAAATGTTCCCTGATAAAAAACATTCAAAACAATAAAGTCCATCGATAATATCCAGAAAACACAATCACAGAGGTTGCAGCAATATCTGGGATTGAGTTAGGCAAAACACAACCGGATATTTCTGGTTTCAGCCAGTCATATCCGGAAAAAGTGGTGTGAAATTCGTATGCAATGTACCGAGAAAATCACAGTAAAAATGTTTATGGAGAAAAGCAAAATCTTTTTGTTAGGCAAGTGCATAAAAAGATATGTATACCAACAGAAATATCATGTTTGTTTGCCGCAGTTCCTCTAGCTTTCTCCCTAGAAAATAAGAATGTGTAGGGCTGCTGTCTCCATGTGGAACCAATTAGTGTTTCCTAACACACAATAAATGTTCCCTGATAAAAAACATTCAAAACAATAGAGTCCTTCGATAATATCCGGAAAACACAAACACAGAGGCTGTCGCAATATCTGGGGATGAGTTAGCCAAACACATCCAGATATCTCCGGTTTCATCCAGTCATATCCGGACAAAGTTTTGTGGCATTCGTATGCAATGGACCAAGAAAATCACAGCAAAAATGGTTATGGAGAAAAGCAAAATCTTTTTGTTAGGCAAGTGCATAAAATGTCATCTATAGAAACAGATATATCATGTTTGTTTGCCGCACTACCTCTAGCTTTCTCCCTAGAAAATACGAATGTGTAGAGCTGGCATCTACATGTGGAACCAACTCGTGTTTCCAAGCACAAAATTAAATGTTCCTTGAAAAGACACATTCAAAACAATAAAGTCCATCGATAATATCCGGAAAACACAAACACAGAGGCTGCGGCAATATCTGGGGTTGAGTTAGCCAAAACACAACTGGATATTTGTGGTTCCATCTAGTCATATCCGCACAAAGTTTTGTGGAATTCATAATCAATGGACTGAGAACATCACAGCAAAAATTCTTTTGGAGAAAAGCAAAGTCTTTTCAATAGGCAAGTGCATAAAATGTCATCTCTACAAACAGAAATGCCATGTATGTTTGCCGCAGTTCAACTAGCTTTCTTCCTAGAAAACATGAATGTGCAGAGCTGGTGTCTCCATGTGGAACTAATTAGCCTTTCCAAGCACAACATTAAATGTTCCCTGATAAAAAAATCATTCAAAACAATAAAGTCCGTCAATAATATCCAGAAAACACAAACACAGAGGCTGTAGCGATATCTGGGATTGAGTTAGCCAAAACACAACCGGATATTTCTGGATTAATCCACTCATATCCGGACAAAGTTTTGTGGAAAACGTATGCAATGGCCCGAGAAAATCACAGTAAAAATTCTTTTGAAAAAACAAAATCTTTCGTTAGGCTAGTGCATAAAATGTCATATAAACAAACAGAAATATCATGTTTGTTTGCCGCAGTTCTTCTAGCTTTTTCCCTGGAAAATATGATGTGTAAAGATGGTGTCTGCATGTGGTACCAGTTAGTGTTTCCAAGCACAAAATTAAGTGTTCCCTGATAAAAAACATACCAAACAATAAAGTCCATCGATAATATCCAGAAAATACAAACACAGAGGCTGTAGCAATATCTGGGATGAGTTAGCCAAAACACAACCGGATATTTCTGGTTCCATCCAGTCATATCCGGACAAAGTGATTTGGAAATAGTATGCAACAAACCGAGAAAATCATATTAAAAATTCTTTTGGAGAAAAGCAAAGTCTTTTCGTTAGGCAAGTGCGTAAAATGTCATCTAAACAAACAGAAATATCATGTTTGTTTGCCACAGTTCCTCTAGCTTTTTCGTAGAATACACGAATGTGTGGAGCTGGTGTCTCCAAGTGGAACCAATTAGCATTTCCAAGCACAAAATGAAATTTTCCCTGATAAAACATTCAAAACAATAAAGTCCGTCAACAATATCCGGGAAACACAAATACAGTGGCTGTAGAAATATCTGCGATTGAGTTATCCAAAACACAACCGGAGATTTATGCTTTCATCCAGTCATATCCGGACAAAATGGTGTTGCATTTGTACGCAATCGACTGAGATAATCACAGTAAAAATGTTTTTGGAGAAAAGCGAAGTCTTTTCGTTAGGCAAGTGCGTAAAATGTCATGTACACAAACAGAAATATCATGTTTGTTTGCCGCAGTTCCTCTAGATTTCTTCCAAGAAAGAACGATTGTGTCGAGCTGGTGTCTCCACGTGGAACCAATTAGCATTTCCAAGCAGAAAATAAAATGTTCGCTGATAAAACATTCAAAACAATAAAGTCCGTTGATAATATCCAGAAAACACAAATACAGAGGCTGTAGCAATATCTGGGATTGAGTTATTCAAAACACAACCGGATATTTCTGCTTTCATGCAGTCATATCCGGACAAAATGGTGTTGCATTCGTATGCAATGGACCGAGATAATCACAGTAAAAATTCTTTTGGAGAAAAGCAAAATCTTTTCGTTAGGCAAGTGCATAAAATGTCATGTATACAAACAGAAATATCATGTTTGTTTGCTGCAATTCCTCTAGCTTTCTCCCTATAAAATACGAATGTGTAGAGCTGGTGTCTCCTTGTGCAACCAATTGGTATTTCCAAGCATAAAATTAAATGTTCCCTGATAAAAAAATATTAAAAACAATAAAGTGCATCATTAATATGCTGAAAACACAAACACAGTGGCTGTCGCAATATCTGGGATTGAGTTAGGCAAAACAAAGGCGGGTAGTTCTCGTTTCATCCACTCATATCCGGACAAAGTGTTGTGGCATGTATGCAATGGACCGAGAAAATCACAGTAAAAATGGTTTTGGAGAAAAGCAAAGTCTTTTCGTTACGCAAGTGCATAAAGTGTCATCTATGAAAGAGAAATATCATGTTTGTTTGCCGCATCTCCTCTAGCTTTCTGCCTAGAAAATAAGAATGTGTAGGGCTGCTGTCTCCATGTGGAACCAATTAGTGTTTCCTAACACACAATAAATGTTCCCTGATAAAAAACATTCAAAACAATAGAGTCCGTCTATAATATCCAGAAAACACAAACACAGAGGCTGTCGCAATATCTGGGATTGAGTTAGCCAAAACACAACCGGATATTTCTGGTTTCATCCAGTCATATCCGGACAAAGTGGTGTGGCATTTGTGTGCAATGGACCGAGAAAATCACAGTAAAAATGGTTTTGGAGAAAAGCAAAATCTTTTCGTTAGGCAAGTGCATAAAATGTCATCTGAAGGAGAAATGTCATGTTTGTTTGCCGCAATTCCTCTAGCTTTCTGCCTAGAAAATATGCATGTGTAGAGCTGGTGTCTCCATGTGGAACCAATTAGTGTTTCTTTTTTTTAATTGTTAACAAACATTGTTTATTAAGAATTCACAATAATTGTCTTACAGAACTTGCATGTGCCAAGGAATCATGGCAACAAACTATAGAATAACATGGTTTTACATATATAAACAAAAAGGGTGAAATATAATGCTCTGGGGAAAAAAACCCATTATAGAATTAATTACATTTTAAATCAGAATGACAAGCTTAAATGCAACATCTGGATTGTTGAGAGCTACTTGACTTTTAAAACTTACATCTGCAAAAGCAGGGTGACAGCCTAAAACCAAGGAAAAAGCACTCGGACAGGACTTCTGAGACATGGTACTCACTTGGATTCTTTGGGTTCCAATCTTCTCAACCCTTTTAAAGTTGCACCAGATTATCTTTCTTGGATCTTTAGAAACACTCAAAAGTTGAACTTTCTTCTGGGTCTCGAGTGTGAGTCAAGGCGTATTTTTACTACGTTCAACAGAACAGATACCAATTTGCACTGACAGCATTGTCTCCTTTGAGAATGACTCCTGGAACTGCAGTGAGGCTTTCTCCAGCCTGTCTCACCAGTTGACACAATCCTGAAGCAAACATGCATCCTCCTCATCAGACACAAAAATGTTCAGAGGCATGTAAGGGAGTTCTTTTAATGCTGAATAATTATATGAAATGACACTGACAGATGAGCTGTTAAATCAAAGGAGCCTTTTAAATCTGTGAAAAACTTTGTTGAAATTTTATTCTACCTCCTTCCATGAATAAAGGATTATCTCAGTATATCCCCACATACTTCAGATGTTGCAAAATGTTAAATTTTGAGTTAAATTTGGGATGGAAGATGATGACAATGTCATGGAAGTGAAGTTAACCCTGTCGCTGAATTGAAATTATTTACCTCTTCCAGATTTGCATTTTGTTAATGAGTCTTCAGAAAGTTCATGAAAAATGTGTTATAAAAAAACTGTGCATGGGTTTAAAAACTTTCTGCACCAAAATACACTTGTCTTTGGATTTCATTTTGCCACAAACTTTCTGAAGTATCCTTGTGCTTACCACTGGGGTCGTGTAGGAGGTTGTAACTTCAACAAGATGGCTACATTTCATGTCTTCCATTACTAAAATTTATGGCTTTCTCTTTAAACAATCTGTAAAGTAGTCCCACTAAACTCAGAGATGCAAGATTATATCTGCAGCAGTCAGATTCTGGCAGTAACTCCTGAAATCTGATAGTTCTGTTCTCTTTCCCTAGACCCCACAGCAAGTGTGGCTAAGAAACAACGGAGACCTAACACCCATCCGTGGCTCCATGGAGTCAAAACCCATGGCAGTCTAGGGCTGGCTTAGCTGGTCATCGTCTAGTCCTTTACTTCTTTTCCTGCAAACAGATGTATCAGAAACCAACACTCCCAAACTAAGCTGTGCCTTCACTGGGTTAAGATTTACCTTTATGTCCGAATTCTGCTTCTTTTTAAAATTCTGAGGCCATGCTGTCCTGTATAAAGAGCATTATGCCTTAGAGAAAAGTAGCCTTTGCTGCCAAGTTTGGGTTTTCTATGGTAAAAAGCAGAAACTGACAGAAAATTTAGAACCAAATTTACTATCCAAATTTCCCTTGGGAAACCATGTATTTCTGTGCTATCTGAATGTTAAAGTGTCTTCTTTAAAGGCTCCGTGTTTTTGTAGGCTTTTTCAAGCCCTTTTAAAGAAAGCAGAATACAAACTGAGAAATAAAAATATGGTCACAAGTGACTATAGATAATGTAGTTAAGCATACTGCATTATTTTCTACTATAACCTATAGGTTATGATGGGTCTAACAGCTTTTATGGATATAATTTACATACAAAATAAGCTAATTTCTCTTTCATTACTTTGAGGAATGAGACCACAGTTGCATTATTTACTATGCAGTTCCAATGCTGCCTCATATAAGTAATCTATAAAAGTGTCTATTCAGCATAGTTACTGAAAAAAAACTCAACTATCCAATGTCTCTTGTATTAGTTCTTTGAAAAATATTACTTTGCCTTTCCAAATTGTATTTTTAAAACAGGAAATTAAATCATAAATGCACCATGTGTAGATTCCTCATCTCCTGGATATTTACTTTTTTAAAAATAAAACATGTGACAAAAGAAACACATTCTGAGGCAGTATTTGTGTATATATTTAAGGTCACAGTTTTCACTAATCTAAGAGAACATATCTATATAATATTTAAAATGAAATCTAGTGAAACCCCGACTTCTCATTTGAGAATTTACTATAAAAATATTAAAATGATAATTTCTCTTTTAAATGGTACTTGTATCTGTTATAATTTGGCAAATGGATTCCTTTCCATACACATTTTTTAGATCCAAAATATACATGACTGAAGGACCATGTAACAATGTATGTGATCTGTGTAGTGACATGAAGCAATAAATATCACACACTAAAGAATTTATCACAAACTAAATATAGTAACAAAAGAAAAAGCTTATGTACACATTACCAAGTTCTTTACAACAAATTATAGTGCACGGTTCTATCGCAGCATATTTGTACACAAAGTTTCTAATGGGAACACTGAACAAAATCTGTAGTGTAGATCTTTAATTTTGATTTAATAAAGTTTGTCCAGTATCAAATAATATCAAAAGTCTAAAAAAACAATGAGTTTTTATATCATGTTTATAAAGTATTGCTTTATATACCATAAAAAACATAAGGTCAAAAGTGCAGTTTAAAAAAAAGGGGAAGTTGTTATTTTTTTTTTAACACTTTTTTTTTTGACAGGCAGAGTGGACAGTGAGAGAGAGAGAGAGACAGAGAGAAAGGTCTTCCTTTTGCCGTTGGTTCACCCTCCAATGGCCGCCGCGGTAGCGCGCTGCGGCCGGCGCACCGCGCTGTTCCGATGGCAGGAGCCAGGTGCTACTCCTGGTCTCCCATGGGGTGCAGAGCCCAAACACTTGGGCTATCCTCCACTGCACTCCCTGGCCACAGCAGAGAGCTGGCCTGGAAGAGGGGCAACCGGGACAGGATCGGTGCCCCGACCGGGACTAGAACCCGGTGTGCCGGCGCCGCAAGGCGGAGGATTAGCCTGTTGAGCCACGGCGCCGGCCTGGGAAGTTGTTATTTTTGCTAAAAGCTAGAAAAATGTACTGTCCCATGTAAGAGGTGATGTAAAAGCTTACAGTTGCTTAGGAATTTCCCTGTAACTCATAAAACTTGGTTCTCATTTGTTATAAGATAAACCAACACAGAGCATTAAGTAATCTTTCATAAAAATAAGAATCAATGCATATGTAACTACAGGCCTCCCCCAAAGTGAATTCACTCTGTGTATTAGAATGAAAGGGCCATCAATCAATGTGACCAAATTTGGGAAACTCCAAAGGCTAACCAGAAGTTATCTTCCTCAAATTCTTAGTCATAACTGGTAATGGTAATGGCATATACCCAGGGTTATGAAATCTTCTGGTGTAACTAACACAAAATATGATTTAAAGGTGATAAATCACATCATCTACTGCTTCTCACAGAAAATAAGGACTAAGCATCCAGTAACAAAAAGGCAGAAGTAGAGAAATTAGTCAAGAAACAGATGGATGAAACACAACTCTGGGTCTTAATTGGTAACTAGCTGTTTTCGACACATTTACAGAACAGAGGCCTATGCTGAAGTATGTGGTACATGAACCACTTATTTTTATATAAGAAACTCAAAGGGTAAAATTGTAGGTTCATAAAACAATCAAGGTTAGAGAAAAAATATGTAAAAGAAATCTTATTTTTAAGTTTATTGCGGGACCAAAATATTGACAGAGTGGTTATCAGTCAAGAGCAGTATGTCTTTTGCTAAAACTAGGAGGCAGCCTGAGCCTGGCTCAACACAACCACTCCCCCCTTCAAGTGCCATCTCACCAGTGGTGCTTGGTTTATATGACACCAAGCATCAGCATATTACTTTTTCCACTGCATACAATAAGCTCCTTTGTTGATTTAACATGTATAGACTGCCTGAGGTAATAAAGATGTCATCATTACAACAGGTTAATAGCAGATGAAGGTCATCCTTAGTTTTGACAGGGGAAGGGGTTGGCTGCCAGGAATAGCATGGGTATTGTATAGGCTGTATACTCATGTAGTTAGTAACCCACGTGTCACCTTGAGTGGAATATTAAAAGTCGATGGATATGGATGCTTGTGCAGAATCTTCTTGTCCCCTGACATAAATTTCACAGGGAATCTCCTCCATCACTCTATCTTCTAGGGCCTGTTCAGGGCACTCATGTGCCTGTTTGAAAGTATAGCTACTTTTTTTGAAGGTGCTATTAAATGTTTTCATTGGCTGTGGTTGTGCAAAATCATTTCGGAAAGGAAGTTCCATGGAGCTGAGGTTGGTCCTGCTTTGTTTGACACTGGATGCCTGCGATCCACAGTGATGGTCGTGGATGCAGCGGGAGGCAGTGGAGGAGCGCCGCATCTTCTGGTAGCTGTCTAGCTCTTCTGACAAGTCTGCCAGGTCTGCAGAAATTTCTTTGTCCCTTAGTGAGAACAGTTCATAATGGGGAGGATCAAACACTTCCTGGAACCCTGTTTTATTAAAAGCAGTTTTGCAAGTCATGACCTTTTTTCGAGGCTGCTTCACTTGTACTAAAATAGAAATAATGAGAAGGACCAAGACAATCCCTGATGTAATGCCAATAATTGTTCCATGGGTTTTAGTGATTTGTTCAAATACTCCTGCTTTTTTTTTTCTTAGCTTTTGGAGTAGCCTTAATTGTCCATATGCAATCAACTGCTTGGACAGGTTTTGTTTTTTCTTCTTGTTCTACCTGACTAGAACGTACTATTCCATCAGCTCCCGAGAGCTCAAACTGGCAATCTGGAATAAATGAATATTTTGCTCGAAATCCAAGTCCTTCAAGTTCTTCATCAGAACTAAACTTAATCCACATGAATCTCCCTGTTGATCTAATTAATGGAGGGCTTTTCATGCCACAGTAACGATCTATAAGAGGAGAGAAACCAAACGGCCCATCTCGAATTTCCAAGTGATCAAATCGACACTCAAATGATGGTTCTATATAATAACGTTCATCAAAGGTTAATTCTATTCTTTGACGTGGAGCAGCTTCCAAAATGTAGATACACTCCTTGTTTGGTGGGTATGAATCAGGATAATTTGGTGAAGCAAAATGACCTCCATTGCTGGTTCGAACCCAAATGCCACATTGGGTTGCAGGAACGTGCTTGATTCCAATATTTTGTCCATCTGGGGTCTTTTGGGCCACAGCAATCCCTTCCACTACAAGTATTGTTATTAAGAACACTTTGAGGACCGAGCAGAGCTGCTCCAGGGCCATGTTCCCCAGTGGCCCGGAGCTTCGAAAAGGGACTGAGGCAGCGGCGCTCACAGCCCTGCGCGGCAGCAGCAGCAGCCCCGCTCCGTGCCCATCGCCGGCCAGAAGGCTGCCTCCCTTCCTGGCGGGGCAGCGCTCAGATGCGGCGGCCTGCCATGCCCCAGCCCCTCGGCGGGGTCCCGTGTCATCCCCGTTCCACGCCTCCGACTGCACAGCATCCCATCCCATCCACCACCCCGGAGCAGAGGCACAAGGAAGCAATAGCACGGGACAAGGCACAAGCAGCTACGCCCGCAGCGGTGGCGCAGTATCCGCTGCCAATTAGTGTTTCTTAGCACAAAATTAAATGTTCCTTGATAAAACACATACAAAACAATAAAGTCCGTCTATAATATCCGGAAAACACAAACAGAGAGGCTGTCACAATATCTGCGATTGAGTTAGCCAAAACACAAGGGGATATTTCTGGTTTCATCCAGTCATATCCGGACAAAATTGTGTGGAAATTGTATGCAATAGACCGAGAAAATCACATTAAAAATAGTTTTGGACATAAGCAAACTATTTTCATTAGGCAAGTGCATAAAATGTCATGTATACAAAAAGAAATATCAAGTTTGTTTGCCGCAGTTCCTCTAGCTTTCTCCCTAGAAAATACGAATGTGTAGAACTGGTGTCTCCTTGTGGAACCAATTAGTATTTCCAAGCACAAAATTAAATGTTCCCTGAAAAAAAAGATTCAAAACAATAAAGTACGTCGATAATATCCGGAAAACACAAACACAGAGGCTGTCACAATATCTGGGATTGAGTTAGCCAAAACACAACTGGATATTTCTGGATTCATCAAGTCATATCCGGACAAAGTTCTGTGGAATTCCTATGCAATGGACCGAGAAAATCACAGTAAAAATTCTTTTGTAGAAAAGCAAAATCATTCGTTAGGGTAGTGCATAAAATGTCATGTATACAAACAGAAATATCATGTTTGTTTGCTGCAGTTCTTCTAGATTTCTCCCTAGAAAATACGAATGTGTAGTGATGGTGTCACCATGTGGTGCCAATTAGCATTTCCAAGCACAAAATGAAATGTTCCCAAACAAAAAACAATCAAAATAATAAATCGTTTGATAATATCCAGAAAACACAAACACAGAGGCTGTCTCATTATCTGGGATTGAGTTAGCCAGAACACCCAAATATTTCTGGTTTCCTGCAGTCATATCCGGATAGAGTTTTGTGGAATTCGTATGAAATGGACCTAGAAAATCACAGTAAAAATACTTTTGGAGAAAAGCAAAATCTTTCGTTAGGCAAGTGCAGAAAATGTCATGTATAGAAGCAGAAATATCATGTTTGTTTCCTCCAGTTCCTCTAGCTTCCTCTCTAAAAATATGAATATGTAGAGCTGGTTTTTCCATGTGGAAGAAATTAGTGTTTCCAAGCACAAAATTCAATGTTCCCTGATAAAAAACATTCAAAACAATAAAGTCCGTTGATAATATCCTGAAAACAAACACAGAGGATGTCACAATATTTGGGATCAAGTTAGGCAAAACACAGCTGTATATTTCTGGTTTCCTCCAGTCATATCCGGACAAAGTTTTGTGGAATTCGTATCAAATGGACCGAGAAAATCACAGTAAAAATGGTTTTGGAGAAATGCAAAGTCTTTTCGTTAGTCAAGTGCGTAAAATGCCATCTATACAAACAGAAATATCATGTTTGTTTGCCACAGTTCCTCTAGCTTTCTCCCTAGAAAATACGAATGTGTAGAACTGGTGTCTCCATGTGAACCAATTAGTGTTTCCAAGCACAAAATTAAATGTTCCCTGACAAAAAACATTCAAAACAATAAAGTCCATCGATAATATCCAGAAAAAACAAACACAGAGGCTGTTGCAATATCTGCGATTGAGTTAGGAAAAACACAACTGTATATTTCTGGTTTCAGCCAGTCATATCCGGAAAAAGTTATGTGGAATTCGTATGCAGTGGACCGACAAAATCACAGTAAATATTCCTTTGGAGAAAAGCAAAGTCTTTTCGTTGGGCAAGCACATAAAATGCCATGTATACAAAGAGAAATATCATGTTTGTTTGCCGTAGTTCCTCTAGCTTTCTCCCTAGAAAATACGAATGTGTCGAGTTGGTTTCTCCATGTGGAAGCAGTTAGCATTTCCAAGCCCAAAATTAAATGTTCCCTGATAAAAAACATAAAAACAATAAAGTCCATTGATAATATCCAGAAAACACAAAAACAGAGGCTGTCGCAATATCTGGGATCGAGTAGGCCAAAACACAAAATGATATTTGTGGTTTCATCCAGTCATATCCAGACAATGTGGTGTGGAATTTGTATGCAATGGACCGAGAAAATCACAGTAAAAATGGTTTTTAAGAAAAGCAAAGTGTTTTCCTTAGGCAAGTGCATAAAATGTCATCTATAGAAACAGATATATCATGTTTGTTTGCCGCTTTTCCTCTAGCTTTCTCCCTAGAAAATACGAATGCGTAGAGCTAGTCTCCATATGGAACCAATTAGTGTTTCCAAGCACAAACTTTAATGTTCCCTGATAAAAAACATTCAAAACAATAAAGTCCATCGGTAATATCCAGAAAACTCAAACACGGAGTCTTCGCAATATCTGTGATTGAGTTAGGCAAAACACAAGCGGATATTTCTGCTTTCCTCCAGTCATATCTGGAAAAAAGTTTTGTGGAATTCGTATGAAATGGACTGAGAAAATCAGAGTAAAAAATGGTTTAGGACATAAGCAAATTGTTTTCATAAGGCAAGTGCATAAAAGGTCATTGCTGCAGTTCCTCTAGTTGTCTCCCTAGAAAATACGAATGTGTAGAGCTGGTGTCTCCATGTGGAACCAATTAGTGTTTCCAAGAACTAAATTAAATGTTCTGAGATAAAAAACATTCAAAGCAATGAAGTCCATTGATAATACCCGGAAAACACAAACAAAGTAGCTATCGCAATATTTGGGATTGAGTAAGCCGAAACAAAAGCAGATATTTCTGGTTACATCCAGTCATATCCGGACAAATTTGTGTGGAATTCGTATGCAGTGGACAGAGAAAATCACAGTAAAAATTCCTTTGGAGAAAAGCAAAGTCTTTTCGTTGGGCAAGCGCATAAAATGCCATGTATACAAAGAGAAATATATTTGTTTGCCTCAGTTCCTCTAGCTTTCTCCCTAGAAAATACGAATGTGTAGCTGCTGTCTCCATGTGGAACAAATTAGTGTTTCCAAGCAAAAATTAAATGTTCCCTGATAAAAAACATTCAAAAAAATAAAGTCCATCGATAATATCCGGAAAAAAACAAACACAGAGGCTGTCGCAATCTCTGGGATTGCGTTAGATAAAACACAACCGGATATCTCTGGTTTCATCCAGTCATATCCGGACAAAGTGATGAGGCATTCGTATGCAATGGACCGAGAAAATCACAGTAAAAATGCTTTTGGAGAAAAGCAAAGTCTTTTCGTTAGGCAAGTGCATAAAATGTCATCTATACAAACAGAAATATCATGTTTGTTTGCCGCAGTTCCTATAGCTTTCTCCTAAAATACGAATGTGTAGAGCTAATATCTCTAAGTGGAACCAATTAGTGTTTCCTAGCACAAAAGTAATTGTTTCCTGAAAAAAAACCTTCAAAACAATAAAGTCCATCGATAATATCCAGAAAACACAAACACAGAGGCTTTAGCAATATCTGGGATGGAGTTAGCCAAAACACAACCGGATATTTCTGGTTTCATCCAGTCATATCCGGACAACGTGCTCTGGCATTCATACAAACTGGACCGAAAAATCACAGTAAAAATTATTTTGGACATAAGCAAAGGCTTTTCGTTAGGCAATTGTATAAAATGTCATCTATACAAACAGAAATATCATATTTGTTTGCCACAGTTCCTCTAGCTTTCTCCCTAGAAAATACAAATATGCAGAGCTGGTGTCTCCATGTAGAACCAATTAGTGTTTCCAAGCACAAAATCAAATGTTCCTTGATAAAAAACATTCAAAACAATAAAGTCCATCGATAATGTCTGGAAAACACACACACAGAGGCTGTCGCAATATCTAGGATTGAGTTAGCCAAAACACAAGTGGATATTTCTGGTTTCATCCAGTCATATCTGGAAAAAGTGGTATGGAATTTGTATGCAATGGAGCAAGAAAATCATAGTAAACGTTCCTTTGGAGAAAAGCAAAGTCTTTTCGTTAGGCAAGTGCATAAAATGTCATCTATACAAACAGAAATATCATGTTTGTTTGCTGCAGTTCCTCTAGCGTTCTCCCTAGGAAATATGAATGTGTAGAGCTGGTGTTTCCATGTGGAAACAACTAGTGTTTCCAAGAACAAAATTAAATGTTCCCTGATAAAAAAAATTCAAAAAATAAAGTTCATCGATAATATCCAGAAAACAGAAACACAGAGGCTGTAGCAATATCTGGGAATGAGTCAGCCAAAACACAACTGGATATTTCTGCATTCATCCACTCATTTCCGGACAAAATTGTGTGGAATTCGTATGCAATGGACTGAGAAAATCACAGTAAAAATTCTTTCGGAGTGAAGCAAAATGCTTACGTTAGGCAAGTGCATAAAATGTCTTCTATACAAACATAAATATCTTGTTTGTTTTCCGCAGTTCCAGAAGCTTTCTCCCCAGAAAATTTGAATGTGTAGAGCTGGTGTCTCCATGTGGAACCAATTAGCGCATCCAAGCACAAAATTAAATGTTCCCTGATAAAAAAAACATTCAAAACAAGAAAGTCCATCAATAATATCCGGAAAAAGACAAAAACAGAGGCTGTAGCAATATCTGGGATTGAGTTAGCCAGAACACAAGCAGATGTTTCTGGTTTCATCCAGCCATATCCAGACAAAGTGGTGTGGAATTCGTATGCAATGGACCGAGAAAATCACAGTAAAAATTCTTTTGGAGTGAAGCAAAATCCTTTTGTTACGTAATTGCATTAAATGTCATCCATACAGACAGAAATATCATGTTTGTTTGCCGTAGTTCCTCTAGCTTTCTCCCTAGAAAATACGAATGTGTAGAGCTGATTTCTCCATGTAGAAGAAATTAGTGTTTCCAAGCACAAAATTAAATGTTCCCTGATAAAAAACATTAAAAACAATAATGTCCGTCAATAATATACGGAAAAAGACAAACACAGAGGCTGTAGCTATATATGGGATTGAGTTAGCCAAAACACAACCGAATATTTCTGGTTTCATCCCGTCATATCTGGACAAAGTTGTGTGGAATTTGTATGCTATGGAATGAGAAAATCACAGTAACAATGGTATTAGAGAAAAGCAAAATCTTTTCGTTAGGCAAGTGCATAAAATGTCATCTATCCAAACAGAAATATCACGTTTGTTTGCCGCAGTTCCTCTAACTTTCTCCCTAGAAAATACGAATGTGTAGAGCTGGCGTCTCCATGTGGAACCAATTAGTGTTCCCAAGCACAAAATTAAATGTTCCTTGATAAAAAAATATTCAAAACAATAAAGTCCGTCAATAATATCCAGAAAGCACAAACACAGAGGCTGTCGCAATATCTGGGATTGAGTTAGCCAAAACACAAGCGGATATTTCTGGTTTCATCCAGTCTTATCGGAAAAAGTGGTGTGGCATTCGTATGCAATGGACCGAGAAAATCACAGTAAAAATGCTTTTGGAGAAAAGCAAAGTGTTTTAGTTGGGCAGATGCATAAAATGTCATGTATACAAACATTTATATCAAGTTTGTTTGCCGCAGTTCCTCTAGGTTTCTCCCTAGGAAATACGAATGTGTAGAGCTGGTGTCTCCATGTGTATCCAATTAGCATTTCCAAGCACAAAATTATATGTTTCCTGATAAAAAACATTCAAAACAATAAAGTCCACCGATAATATCCAGAAAACAAACACAGAGGCTGTCGCAATATTTTGGATTGAGTTAGGCATAACACAACTGGATATATATGGTTTCCTTCAGTCATATCCGGACAAAGTTTTGTGGAATTCGTTTGCAATGTACTGAGAAAATCACAGTTAAAATGGTTTTGGAGAAAAGCAAACTATTTTCGTTAGGCAAGTGCATAAAATGTTACGTATACAAAGAGATATATCATGTTTGTTTGCCACAGTTCCTTTAGATTTCTTCCTTGAAAATACGAATGCGTAGAGCTGGTGTCTCCATGTGGAAACAATTAGTGTTTCCAAGCACAAAATTAAATGTTTCCTGATAAAAAAAACATTCAAAACTATAAAGTCCGTCAATATTAAACGGAAAAAGACAAAACAGAGGCTGTGGCAATATCTGGGAATGAGTTAGCCAAAACACAACTGGGTATTTCTAGATTCATCCAGTTATATCTGGACAAAGTTGCGTGGAATTTTATGCAATTTACTGAGAAAATCACAGTAAAAATTCTTTTGGAGTGAAGCAAAACCTTTTATTTAGGCAAGTGCATAAAATGTCATCTATACAATCAGAAATATCACGTTTGTTTGCCGCAGTTCCTCTAGCTTTCTCCCTAGAAAATATGAATGCGTAGAGCTGGTGTCTCCATGTGGAAACAATTAGGGCTTCCAAGCACAAAATTAAATGTTCCCTGATAAAAAAAAACATTCAAAACAATAAAGTCCGTCAATAATCTACGGAAAAAGACGAACACAGAGTCTGTAGAAATATGTGGGATTGAGTCAGCCAAAACACAACCGGATATTTCTGGTTTCATCCTGACATATCCGGACAAAGTTTTGTGGCATTCGTATGCAATGGACCGAGAAAATCAAAGTAAAAATGGTATTGGAGAAAAGAAAAATCTTTTTGTTAGGCAAGTGCATAAAATGTCATCCATTCAAACAGAAATATCATGTTTCTTTGCCACAGTTCCTCTAGATTTTTCCCTAGAAAATACAAATGTGTAGAGCTGGTGTCTCCATGTGGAACCAATTAGTGTTTCCAAGCACAAAATTAAATGTTCCATGATAAAAACATTCAAAACAATAAAGTCCATCGATAATCTCAGGAAAACACAAACACAGGGGCTGTCGCAGAATCTGGGATTGAGTTAGCCAAAACACAAGCGGATATTTCTGGTTTCATCCAGTCATATGCGGACAAAGTGGTGTGGCATTCTTATGCATGGACCAAGAAAATCACAGTAAAAATGGTAGTGGAGAAAAGCAAAATCTGTTTGTAAGGCAAGTGCATAAAATGTCATCCATTCAAACATAAACATCATGTTTGTTTGCTGCAGTTCCTCTAGCTTTCTCCCTAGAAAATACTAATGTGTAGAGCTGGTGTATCCATGTGGAACCAGTTAGCGTTTCCAAGCACAATATTATATGTTCCCTGATAAAAAACATTTAAAAAAAAGTCCATCGATAATATCCGGAAAACACAAACACAGAGGCTTTCGCAGTATTTGGGATTGACTTAGCCAAAACACAACCGAATGTTTCTGGATTCATATAGTTATATCGGGACAAAGTGGTGTGGCATTCGTATGCAAAGGAATGAAAAAAAAAAAACACAGTAAAAATTCTTTTGGAGAAAAGCAAAATCTTTTCTTAGGCTAGTGCATAAAATGTCATGTATACAAAGAGAAATATCATGTTTGTTTTTCACAGTTCCTCTAGCTTTCTCCCTAGAAAATACAAATGTGTAGAGCTGGTGTCTCCATGTGGACCAATCAGTGTTTCCAAGCACAAACTTTAACGTTCCCCGATAAAAAACATTCAAAACAATAAAGTCCAACGGTAATATCCAGAAAACACAATCACACAGAGGCTGTCACAATATCTGCGATTGAGTTACGCAAAAAACAACTGTATATTTCTGGCTTCCTCCAGTCATATCCGGAAAAAAGTTTTGTGGAATTCATATGAAATGGACTGAGAAAATCACAGTAAAAAATGGTTTTGGACATAAGCAATGTCTTTTCATTAGGCAAGTGCATAAAAGGTCATGTATACAAAGAGAAATATCTTGTTTCTTTGCCGCAGTTCCTCTAGCTTTCTCCCTAGAAAATATGAATGTGTAGAGCTGGTGTCTCCATGTGGAGGTAATTAGTTTTTCCAAGCACAAAATTAAATGTTCCCTGATAAAAAACATTTAAAACAATAAAGTCCATCTATAATATCCGGAAAACACAAACACAGAGGCTGTCGCAATATCTGGGATTCAGTTAGCCAGAACACAAGCGGATATTTCTGGATTCATCCAGTCATATCCGGACAAAGTGATGTGGAATTTGTATGCAATGGACCAAGAAAATCACAGTAAAAATTCATTTGGAGAAAAGCAAAATCTTTTTGTTAGGCAAGTGCATAAAATGTCATGTATACAAAGACAGATATCATGTTTGTTTGCTGCAGTTCCTCTAGCTTACTCCCTAGAAAATACGAATATGTCGAGCTGGAGTCTCCAAGTGGAAGCAATTAGTGTTTCCAAGCAAAAAATTTAATGTTCCCTGATAAAAAACATTCAAATCCATAAAATCCATCGATAATATCCGTAAAACACAAACACGGAGGCTGTCGCAATATCTGGGATTGAGTTAGCCAAAACACAAGCAGATATCCCTCGTTTCATCCAGTCATATCCGGACACAGTAGTGTGGAATTCGTATGCAATAGACACAATCACAGTAAAAATGGTTTTTGAGAAAAGCAAACTGTTTTCGTTAGGCAAGTGCATAAATGTCATCTATGCAAACTGAAATATCATGTTTGTTTGCCTCAGTTCCTCTCGCTTTCTCCCAGGAATATGCAAATGTGTAGAGCTGGTGTCTCCATGTGGCACCAAGTAGTGTTTCCAAGCAAAAAATTAAATGTTCCATTATAGAAAACATTCAAAACACTAAAGTCCATCGATAATATCCAGAAAACACAAACACAGAGGCTGTCACAATATCTGGATTGAGTTAGCCAAAACACAAATGGATATTTCTTGTTGCCTCCAGTCATATCCGGACAAAATTGTTTATAATTCCTATGAAATGGACTGAGAAAATGAAAATAAAAATAGTTTTGGAGAAAAGCAATGTCTTTTGTTTGGCAAGTGCATAAAATGTCATCTTTACAAACAGAAATATCATGTTTCATTGCCACAGTTCCTCTCGCTTTCTCCCTAGAAAATAAGAAAGTTTAGAGCAGGTGTCTCCATGTGGAGGAAATTAGTTTTTCCAAGCACAAAATTAAATGTTCCCTTATAAAAAACATTCAAAACTATAAAGTCCGTCGATAATATCCGGAAAACAAAAACACAGAGGCTATAGCAATATCTGGGATTGAGTTAGCCGAAACACAAGCAAATATTACTGGTTTCATCCAGTCATATCCAGACAAAGTGGTGTGCAATTCATATGCAATGGACCGAGAAAATCACAGTAAAAATGGAATTGCAGAAAAGCAAAGTTTCTTCGTTAGGCAAGTATAAAAATTGTCATCTATACCAACAGAAATATCATGTTTGTTTGCTGCAGTTCTTCTAGCTTTCTCCCTAGAAAATACGAATGTGTATTGCCTTTGTCTCCATGTGGAACCAATTAGTGTTTCCAAGCACAACATTAAATGTTCCCTGAAAAAAGACATTTAAAACAATAAAGTCCATCTATAATATCCCTAAAACACAAACACAGAGGCGGTCGCAATATCTGGAATTGAGTTAACCAAAACACAAGCGAATATTTGGGGATTCATCCAGTAATATCCAGTCAAAGTTTTGTGGAATTCATATGAAATGGACCGAGAAAATCAAAGTAAAAATGGTTTTGGACATAAGTAAAGTCTTTTGTTAGGCAAGTGCATAAAATGTCATGTATACTAACAGAAATGTCATGTTTGTTTGACGCAGTTCCTATAGCTTTCTTCCTAGAAAATACGAATGTGTAGATTTGGTGTCTCCATGTGGAACCAATTAGTGTTTCCAAGCACAAAAATTAAATGTTCCCTGATAAAAAAACACTCAAAACAATAAAGTCCAACAATAATATCCAGAAAACAAACACAGAGGCAGTCGCAATATTTGGGATTGGTTTAGGCATAAACAATTGTATATTTCTGCTTTCCTCCAGTCATATCCGGACTAAGTTTTGTGGAATTCGTATGAAATGGACGAAGAAAATCACCGTAAAAATGCTTTTGGACATAAGCAAAGTCTATTCATTAGGCAAGTGCATAAAATGTCATCTATACAAACTTAAATATCATGTTTGTTTTTGCAGTTCCTCTAGCTTTCTCCCTAGAAAATACGAATGTGTCAAGATGGTGTCTCCATGTGGAACCAATTAGTGTTCCCAAGCACAAAATTAAATATTCCTTGAGAAAAAAACTTTCAAAATAATAAAGTACATCGATAATATCCGGAAAACACAAACACACAGGCTGTTGCAGTATTTGGGACTGAGTTAGCTAAAACACAACCGGATATTTCTGGTTTCATGCAGTAATACGGACAAAGTGGTATGGAATTCGTATGTAATGGACTGAGAAAATCACAGTAAAAATGGTATTTGAGAAAAGCAAAGTCTTTTCGTTAGGCAAGTGCATAAAATGTCATGTATACAGAGAGAAATATCATGTTTGTTTACCGCAGTTCCTTTGGCTTTCTCCCCAGAAAATACGAATGTGTATTGCTGGTGTCTCCAAGTGGAACCAAACTGTGATTCCAAGCACAAAATTAAATTCTCCTTGATAAAAAACATTCAAAACAATAAAGTCCGTCGATAATATCCGGAAAACACAAACACAGAGTCTGTAGCAATATCTGGGATTGAGTTAGCCAAAACACATGCGGATATTTCAGGATTCATCCAGTCATATCCGGACAAAGTTGTGTGGAATTCGTATGCAACGGACCGAGAAAATCACAGTAAAAATTCTTTTGGAGAAAGCAAAATCTTTTTGTTCGGCAAGTGCATAAAATGTCATCTATACAAACAGAAGTATCATGTTTGTTTGAAGAAATTCCTCTGTCATTCTCTTTGACAATAAGAATGTGTAGACTGATGTCTCCATGTGGAATGAATTAGTGTTTCCTAGCACAAAATTAAATGTTCCCTGATAAAAAACATTCAAAACAATAAAGACCATTGATAATATCCAGAAAAGAAACACAGAGGCTATAGCAATATTTGGGATTGAGTTAGGCAAAACACAGCTGGTTATTTCTGGCTTCCTCCAGTCATATCCGGACAACATTGTGTGGAATTCGTATGAAATGGAATGAGAAAATCACAGTAAAATGGTTTTGAGCATAAGCAAAGTCTTTTCGTTTGGCTAGTGCATAAAATGTCATCTATACAAACAGAAATATCATGTGTGTTTGCCACAGTTCCTCTAGCTTTCTCCCTCGAAAATACGAATGTGTAGAGCTGGTGTCTCCATGTGGAACTAATTAGTGTTTCCAAACACAAAATGAAATGGTCCCTGATTAAAAACATTCAAAACAATAAGTCCACCGATAATATCCAGAAAACACAAACACAGAGGCTGTAGCAATATCTGGGATAGAGTTAGCCAAAACACAACCGGATATTTCTGGATTCATCCAGTCATATCCGGACAAAATTGTATGGAATTCAGAGCAATGGACTGAGAAAATCAAAGTAAAATTCTTTTGGAGAAAAGTAAACTCTTATTGTTAGGCAAGTGCATAAAATGTCACTTATACAAACAGAAATATCATATTTGTTTGCTACAGTTCCTCTAGCTTTCTCCCAGGAAAATACGAATGTGTAGAGCTGGTTTCTCCATGGGGAACCAATTAGCGTTTCCAAGCACAAAATTAAATTTTACCTGATAAAAAGCATTCAAAACAATAAAGTCTGTCGATAAAATTCCGAAAAAACAAACACAGAGGCTGTAGCAATATCTGGGATTGAGTTAGCCAAAACAAAACCGGATATTTCTGGTTTCATCCAGTCATCGGTACTAAGTAGTTTTTCATTCGCATGTAATGGACTGAGAAAATCACAGTAAAAATGGTATTGGAGAAAAGCAACGTCTTTTCATAAGAAAAGAGCATATAACGTCATCTATAAAAACAAAAATATCATGTTTGTTTGCCGCAGTTCCGCTAGCTTTCTCCCTGCAAAATACGAATGTGTAGAGGTGGTTTCTCCATGTGGAAGAAATTAGTGTTTCGAAGTGCAAAATTAAATGTTCCCTGATAAAAAGCATTCAAAACAATAAAGTCCGTATTATATTCCAAAAACACAAAAACAGAGGCTGTAGCAAACTCTGGGATTCAGTTACCCAAAACACAAGCAGATATATCTGGTTTCATCCAGTCATATCCGGACAAAGTTGTGTGGAATTTGTATGCAATGAACCGAGAAAATCACAGTAAAAATTCTTTTGGAGAAAATCAAAGTCTTTCTTTAGGTAAGTGCATAAAATGTCATATATAGAAACAGAAATATCATGTTTGTTTGCCACAGTTCCGCAGGCTTTCTCCCTAGAAAATAAGAATGTGTAGAGCTGGTGTCTCCATGTGGAACCAACTAGTGTTCCCAAGCACAAAATTCAAAGTTCCTTGATAAAAAACATTCAAAGCAATAAAGTCCGTCGATGATATCCGGAATTCACAAACACAGAGGCTGTGGCAATATCTGGGATGAGTTAGCCAAAATACAACTGGATATTCCTTGTCTCATCCAGCGATAACCGGACAAAGTTGTGTGGCATTCGTATACAAAGGAATATGAAAATCACAGAAAAATGGTTTTGGAGAAAAGCAAAGTCTTTTCGTTAGGCAAGTGAATAAAATGTCATCTATACAAACAGAAATATAATGTTTGTTTGCCGCAGTTCCTATAGCTTTCTCCTTAAAATACGAATGTGTAGAGCTCATATCTCTAAGTGGAACCAATTAGTGTTTCCTAGCACAAACGTAAATGTTCCCTAAAAAAAAATTTCAAAACAATAAAGTCCATCGATAATATCCGGAAAACACAAACACAGAGGCTGTAGCAATATCTGAGATGGAGTTAGCCAAAACACAACTGGATATTTCTGGTTTCATCCAGTCATATCCGGACAAAGTGCTGTGGCATTCGTACAAACTGGACCGAAAAATCACAGTAAAAATTATTTTGGACATAAGCAAAGTCTTTTCGTTAGGCTATTGTACAAAATGTCATCTATACAAACAGAAATATCATATTTGTTTGCCGCAGTTCCTCTAGCTTTCTCCCTAGATAACACGAATGTGCAAAGCTGGTATCTCTATGTAGAACCAATTAGTGTTTCCAACCACAAAATTAAATATTCCTTGATAAAAATATTCAAAACAATAAACTCCATCGATAGTATCCGGAACACAAAAACACAGAGGCTGTCGCAATATCTGGGATTGAGTTAGGCAAAACACAACCGGATATTTCTGGTTGCCTCCAGTCATATCCAGACAAAGTTGTGTGGCATTCGAATGCAATTAACTGAGAAAATCACAGTAAAAATGGTTTTGCAGAAAAGCAAAGTCTTTTCGTTGGCAAGTGCATAAAAATTCATCTATACAAAGAAAAATATCATTTTTGTTTACCACAGTTCCTCTAGCTTTCTCCCTAGAAAATACGAATGTGTCGAGCTGGTGTCTCCATGTCGAACCAATTAGCATTTCCAAGCCCAAAATTAAATGTTCCCTGATAAAAAACATTCAAAACAATAATGTCCATCAATAATATCCGGAAAACACAAACACAGAGGCTGTCGCAATATCTAGGACTGCATTAGATAAAACACAACTGGATATCTCCGGTTTCATCCAGTCATATCTGGACAAAGTGGTGTGGCATTCGTATGCAATGGACCGAGAAAATCACAGTAAAAATGTGTTGGGAGCAAAGCAAAGTCTTTTTGTTAGGCAAGTGAATAAAATGTCATCTATACAAACAGAAATATCATGTTTGTTTGCCGCAGTTCCTCTAGCTTTCTCCCTAGAAAATACGAATGTGTAGAGCTGGGGTCTTCCTGTGGAACCAATTAGTGTTTCCTAGCACAAAATTAAATGTTCCCTGATATAAAACATTCAAATCAAAAGTCCATTGATAATATCCAGAAAACGCAAACACAGAGACTGTAGCAATATTTGGGATTGAGTTAGCCAAAACACAACCGGATATTTCTGGTTCCATCCAGTCATATCCGGACAAAGTGGTGTGGCATTGGTATGCAATGGACCGAGAAAATCACAGTTAAAATTCTTTTGGAGAAAAGCAAAGTCGTTTCGTGAGGGGAGTGCATAATATGTCATCTATCCAAACAGAAATATCATGTTTGTTTTCCGCAGTTCCTCTACTTTTCTCCCTAGAAAATACGAATGTGTGGAGCTGGTGTCTCCATGTGGAACCAATTAGTGTTTCCAAGCACACACTTAAATGTTCCCTGATAAAAAATATTCAAAACAATAAAGATCATCGATAATATCCAGAAAAGCCAAACACAGAGGCTGTCGCAATATCTGGGATTGAGTTAGGCAAAACACAACCGCATATTTCTGGTTTCATCCAGTCATATCCGGACAAAGTTGTGTGTAGTTCATATCCAATGGACCAAGAAAATCACAGTAAAAATTATTTTGGAGAAAAGCCAAGTCTTTTGTTAGGCAAGTGCATAAAATGTCATCTATACAAATAGAAATATCATGTTTGTTTGCCACAGTTGCTCAAATTTTCTGCCTAGAAAATACGAATGTGTGGAGCTGGTGTCTCCAAGTGGAACCAATTTGTGTTTCCAAGCACACATTTAAATGTTCCCTGATAAAAAATCATTCAAAACAATAAAGCTCATCGATAATATCCAGAAAACACAAACACAGTGGCTGTCACAATATCTGGGATTGAGTTACCAAAAATCACAACGAGATATTTCTGATTCATGCATTCGTATCCAAACAAAGTGGTGTGGCATTCGCATGCAATGGACCAGGAAAACACAGTAAAAATGGTATAGGAGAAAAGCAGTGTCTTTTCGTAAGACAAGTGCATAAAACGTCATCTATCCAAACAGAAATATCATGTTTGTTTGCCGCAGTTCCTCTACCTTCCTCCCTAGAAAATACGAATGCGTAGAGCTGGTCTCTCCATGTGGAACCAGTAAGTGTTTCCAAGCACAAAATTAAATGTTCCCTGATAAAAAACATTCAAGTAATAAAGTCCATCAATAATATCCATAAAACACAAACACAGAGGCTGTCGCAATATTACGGACTGAGTTAAGCAAAACAAAACCGGATATTTCTGGTTTCCTCCAATCATATGCGGACAAAGTTGTGTGGAATTCATATGCAATGGACAGAGAAGACCACAGTAAAAATGGTTTTGGAGAAAAGCAAAGTCTTTTTGTTAGGCAAGTGCATAAAATTTCATCTATACAAACCAAAGTATCATGTTTGTTTGCCACAGTTGCTCAAATTTTCTGCCTAGAAAATACGAATGTGTGGAGCTGGTGTCTCCAAGTGGAACCAATTTGTGTTTCCAAGCACACACTTAAATGTTCCCTGATAAAAAATCATTCAAAACAATAATGTCCATCGATAATATCCAGAAAACACAAACACAGAGGCTGTCACAATATCTTGGATTCAGTTAGCAAAAATCACAACCAGATATTTCTGGTTTCATCCATTCATATCCAGAGTAAGTGGTGTGGTATTCGTATGCAATGGACCAAGAAAATCACAGTAAAAATTGTATTGGAGAATAGCAATGTCTTTTCGTAAGACAAGTGCATAAAATGTCATCTATAGAAACAGAAATATGACATTTGTTTGCCACAGTTACTTTAGCTTTTTCCCTAGAAAATACGAATATGTAGAGCTGGTGTCTCCATGTGGAACCAATTAGTGTTTCCAAGCAGAAAATTAAATGTTCAATGATAAAACACATTCAAGCAATAAAGTCCATCAATAATATCCAGAAAACACAAACACAGAGGCTGTCACAATATTTGGAATTCAGTTAGGCAAAACACAACTGGATATTTCTGGTTTCCTCCAATCACATGCGGAAAAAGTTGTGTGGCATTCGTATGCAACAGACTGAGAAAATCACAGTAAAAATGGTTTTGGAGAAAAGGAAAGTCATTTCGTTAGGCAAGTGCATAAAATGTCATCTATACAAACAGAAATATCATGTTTGCTTGCCACAGTTTCTCTAGCTTTCTCCCTAGAAAATACGGATGTGTAGAGCTGGTGTCTCTATGTGGAATGAATTAGTGTTTCCAAGCACAAAATTAAATGTTCCCTGCCAAAAAACATTCAAAACAATAAAGTCCGTCATTAATATCCGGAAAACACAAACACAGAGGCTGTAGCAATATCTGGGATTGAGTTAGCCAAAATATAACCAGATATTTCTGGTTTCATCCAGTCATATCTGCTCACGGTGGTGTGGAAATCGTATGATATGGACCGAGAAAATCACAATAAAAATGGCTCTGGATAAAAGCAAAGTCTTTTCGTTAGGCAAGTGTATAAAATGTCATCTATACAAACAGAAATATCATATTTGTTTGCCACACTTCCTCTAGCTTTCTCCCTAGAAAATACGAATGTATAGAGCTGGTGTCTCCATGTCTAACCAATTAGTGTTCCCAAGCACAAAATTAAATGTTCTGGGATTGAGATAGCAAAAAAAACAAGCAGATATCTGTGGTTTCATCCAGTCATATACAGACAAAGTTTTGTCAAATTCATATAAAAGGTCCAAGAAATTACAGTAAATATGACTTTGATGAAAAGCAATATCTTTTCGTTAGGCAAGTGCATAAAATGTCATCTATACAAACAGAAATATCATGTTTGTTTTCTGAAGTTTCTCTAGCTTCCTCCCTAGAAAATAGAATGTGTAGAGCTGGAGTCTCCATGTGGAACCAATTAGTGTTTACAAGCACAAAATTAAATGTTCCATGATAAAAAACGTTCAAAACAATAAAGTCCATCAATAATATCCAGAAAACACAAACACAGAGGCTGTCGCAATATTTGGGATTGAGTTAGCCAAAACACAACCGACTATCTCTGGTTTCATCCAGTCTTATCTGGACAAAGTGGAGTGGCATTCATATGCAATGAACCGAGAAAATCACAGTTCAAATTCTTTTGGAAAAAAGCAAAGTCTTTTGTTAGGCAAGTGCATAAAATGTCATGTATACAAACAGAAATATCATATTTGTTTGCCGCATTTCCTTTACCTTCCTCGCTAGAAAATACGAATGTGTAGAGCTGATGTCTCCATGTGGAACCAATTAGTGTTTCCTAGCACAAAATTAAATGTTCCCTGATAAAAAACATTCAAAACAATAAAGTCCTTCAATAATATCCAGAAACACAAACACAGAGGCTGTCGCAATATTTCGGATTTAGTTAGCCAAAACACAACACGATACTTCTGGTTTCATCCAATCATATCCAGACAAAATCCCGTGGCATTCTTATGCATGGACCGAAAAAATCACAGCAAAAATGGTTATGGAGAAAAGCAAAGTCTTTTTGTTTGGCAAGTGCATAAAATGTCATCTATACAAACAGAAATATCATTTTGGTTGCAGCTGTTCCTCTTGTTTCCTCCCTAGAAAATACGAATGTGTAGAGCTGGTGTCTCCATGTGGAACCAATTAGTGTTTCCTAACACAAAATTAAATGTTCCCTGATAACAAACATTCAAAACAATAACGTCCATCGATAATATCCAGAAAACACAAACACTGTGGCTGTCACAATATCTGGGATTGAGATATTCAAAACACAAGCGGATATTTCTGGTTTCATCCAGTCATATCCGGACAAAGTGGTGTGGCATTCATATGCAATGGACTGAGAAAATGACAGCAAAAGTGGTTTTGCTGAAAAGCAAAGTCTTTTTGTTCGGTAAGTGCATAAAATGTCATCTATACAAACAGAAATATCATGTTTGTTTGCAATTGTTCCCCTAGCTTCCTCCCTAGAAAATACAAGTGTGTAGTTCCGGTGTCTCCATGTGGAATCAATTAGTGTTACCAAGCACAAAATTAAATGTTCCCTGATAAAAAACATTGAAAACAATAAAACCATCAATAATATTCAAAAAAAAAAAACAAACTCAGATGCTGCCGAAATCTCTGAGATTGAGTTAGCCAAAACACAACCCGATATTTCAGGTTTCATCCAGAAATACCCGGACAAAGTGGTGTGGCCTTCATATGCAACAGACCGAGAAAATCACAGTAAAAATGGTTTTGGAGAAAGCAAAGTCTTTTCGTTAGGCAAGTGCATAAAATGTCATCTACACAAACAGAAATATCATGTTTGCCGCAATTCCTCTGGCTTTCTCCCTAGAAAATATGAATGTGTAGAGCTGGTGTCTCCATGTGGAACCAATTAGTGTTTCCTAGCACAAAATTAAATGTTCCCTAATAGAAAACATTCAAAACAATAAAGATCGTAGATAATATCCAGAAAACACAAACAGAGAGTCAGTCCCATTATTTGGGATTGAGTTAGCCACAACACAACCCAATGTTTCTGGTTTCATCCAGTCATATCCAGACAAAGTGGTGTGGCATTCGTATGCAACAGACGGAGAAAATCACAGTAAAAATGGTTTTGGAGAAAAGCAAAGTCTTTTAGTTAGGCAAGTGCATAAAATGTCATGTATACAAACAGAAATATCATGTTGGTTTGCTGCAATTCCTCTAGCTTTCTCCCTTTAAAATACGAATGTGTAGAGCTGGTGTCTCCATGTGGAACCAATTAGTGTTCCCAAGCACAAAAATAATGTCTGTCGATAATATCCGAAAAAACAAACACAGAGGCTGTAGCAATAACTGGGAATGAGTTAGCCAAAACACAACTGGATATTTCTGGATTCATCCATTCATTTCCGGACAAAGTTTTGTGGAATTCGTATGCAATGGACCGAGAAAATCACAGTAAAAATTCTTTTGGAGTGAAGCAAAATCCTTTCGTTAGGCAAGTGCATAAAATGCCATCTATCCAAACAGAAATATCATGTTTGTTTGTAGCAGTACCTCTAGCTTTCTCCCTAGAAAACACGTATGTGTAGAGCTGGTGTCTCCATGTGGAACCAATTAGCCTTTCCAAGCACAACATTAAATGTTCCCCAATAGAATTCGGGCAAGATGGCGGAATAGGCAGGGAGCACACTATTAGTCTGGGGGTGAGAAAGTTTAATATAAGTGGAGATACTGCAGGGTCAAGGAAGAGTAGGGGATGAAACAGCAGAGGAAACTCTTCCGGAACTAATGATTCACAGTGGACCTGCGTGGAGAGCGTGGGAGCCCAAGTTCGGGACACCAGCGGCAGACTCAACACACCAGTGCAGGAACGCGAGGTGAGCCGAACCTCAATAGCCCGAGATACCAGCGGGCAAGCGGAAAGAGGAGGCTAGAGGGAACGAGGCTTGAAACTCCGTGGGGAAAAGTTCACCAGGCTAACTAGAAGAGAGATAGGAAAAAAATTTAAAAAGTGACCGATACAGACACAAGTTTCTCTCTCTCCGCTCACCTCTCAAAGGCGAGCAAGACAGAGCAGGCGCCATTTTGGACATACGTCATAAGCAGGGCGACCTCAGGTCTGCACCAGCCCTGAGCCTAGCAGAAAAACCTGACTCTGGGGGGAGGGGTGAAATAACAGGAGATTAGCATCTAACTTGGCAACCCAGTGGGAGACTGCAGGAGAATTGGAGCCCACACTGAGGGCAGCACAGATTCCCTGTGTGGTCCTTGGGAAAGAGCTTCCAATCTCTGGCTCCTGTGGGTATATCATTTGCCTGCTAACTACCTCCAATTACGTTCAGCTGTGCGGAATTACTTCCCTTTGAAATCAAAAAAAGAAAGAGAGATTTACCACACCTAACCTGGGAGTGTCATCTTTGACACACCCTCAGCCCTGAGGAACCAAACACAGCTCTCAGTCCACACTCATCTCAAGCCTCTAAGGCTCCACCGAAAGCAGACAGTCCACTTAATATAGAGCCATAGTGTAACAAGAAAAAACAAAACAGTGAAGAAACCAAATATCTCCAACATGCCAAACAACAAACGCAAAAACCAAGCTAACAAGAACAAGGAAGACACTATGACGCCCCGAAATGAAAAAGACATGCCAATTCAAGATTATGAAGATGATGAGATCGAAGAAATGCAAGAAGCGGATCTCAAAAAATTGATAAGAACATTAAGAAGTTCTCAAAAACAAATTCTTGAACTACAGAAATCCTTAATGGACAAGATAGAAAATCTCTCTCGTGAAAGTGAAATATTAAGGAGGAATCAAAATGAAATGAAACAACTAGTGGAACAAAAAACTGGGATAGTGATGAGAAATCATAATGAAATGAAGAATTCAATAGATCAAATGACAAACACATTAGAGAGCCTTAAAAACAGAATGGGCGAAGCAGAAGAGAGAATATCAGACTTAGAAGACAGAGAACAGGAAAGGAAACAGGCAAACCAAAGAAAAGAAGAAGAAATTAGAAATCTAAAAAATATTGTCAGGAATCTACAGGATACTATTAAAAAACCCAACATTCGGGTTCTAGGAGTTCCTGAAGGCATGGAGAGGGAGAAAGGATTAGAAGGCATTTTCAGTGAGATACTAGCAGAAAATGTCCCAGGTTTGGAGAAGGACAGAGGCATCTTAGTACAGGAAGCTTATAGAACCCCTAATAAACATGACCAAAAGAGATCCTCACCACGACATGTTGTAATCAAACTCACCACAGTGAAACATAAAGAAAAGATCCTAAAAGGTGCAAGAGAGAAACGTCAGATCACTCTTAGAGGATCTCCAATTAGACTCACAGCAGACTTCTCATCAGAAACCCTACAAGCTAGAAGGGAATGGCGAGATATAGCCCAGGTACTAAGAGAGAAAAACTGCCAGCCCAGAATATTATGTCCTGCAAAGCTCTAATTTGGAATGAAGGTGAAATTAAGACTTTTCATAGCAAACAGAAACTGTAAGAATTTATTGCCACTCATCCTGCCCTGCAAAAGATGCTTAAAGATGTGTTACACACAGAATCACAGAAACATGGTCACCAATATGAAAGAAGGTAAAGGAAGGAAACCTCACAGCAAAAGATCACAGGAAGCTCACTTTCTCTTTGACATAGAATTAAACTCTGATGCTCTGTTAAAGCAATGTGTTAAAGTAATCTATTATGTTCTCTTGATGTCTGTTAAATTCTAATTGTTCAAAAACAGCTGCATTTTTATTAAGAGCTATGGGTTATTTAAATATGTGCTTTTTTCAAAAATTTGAATAATCACCTTGTAACAATGATCAAATTTGGTCTATGTTATGTCATGATTTTAAGAAATCTTATTTCAACCAGATATTTTGGATTTTGAGCCTTCTTGGCATTCTTGACAGGCATTCAAAAAATCAAAGTTTCAAACAATCTGGTCTCTAAAATTTCCAGTAAATCCTGGACTTTGGTTTTTCCAGTTTGGGCCCAACTGAAAAAATCGAAGAACCTATGTTTCTCATCTTATAGAGACACCAACTAATCAGTCTATTTGGAGTATATTAGAAGGACTGTCAAGATGTGATGTGGTACCAGACTTTAAGTTTCTATAATGGAAAATGCTATCAATACAAATGTTTGAGAATTAAAAAGTCTAATGATCTTGTGTTACTAGACATGATAGTTATCTTAATGAGAGAGTCCCAGAGGCCTAAAGGGTTAAATACTTGTAAAATCCTACAGGTGCTTTCAAAAATACTGTGAAGTAAGCAAGTGCCTCTTGTTGGTTGATGAGTTTATAATTTTAAACATGGCGACTTAAAGTCTTTTGTCATCCACAGTTATATATGATGTGCTGCTCATAAAACTAAAGCGTTGTTGGTTCTGTGTTTAGCAGTCCTCCTATAGGTTCCTATGGACTTTTTCCAGCCACTTCTATTGTATTCAGTACTTTGGAATGGCTCTGTAAACAGATGAAGCCAATAATGTATTAACAGTACCAACTGAGAGAAAGTATGGTTAACTGAGGTTACTAAAAACAAAAAGCAATTCAAATCAATTGGCAATCTACAAAAAGAGTTAAAGATTTTAAAAGCTATTATTAAAATTGCTATATTGGTCTATTATGCTATATTATATGTGTGTACATATTGTATGTCCACATGGGGAAATTTTCTTAAGTGTTTTATTTTAAATGGCTTATAGATAAGATTGTCCATAAATTTAAGCTGCTAAAATCAATCAAAGATACATTTTAATTTGTGGGACCTGAATCTGTGTATCATATGTTTTAAACTTGTTGGTAGAAAGAAACTAAAAACATTTTATATGGTTGTGCTTAAGTTTACTGGCTAAACAAACTATACCATGTTAGATATTTAAGAGGTGTTTTCAAATACATGATTCTTAAAATTTATAGAAGGCATTGGACCTTCTGGTAAATGTTTTCTTAAGTTGTTATCTAATGGTTGAAACGGTTTGTTAAGTATTCATGTGATATTGCTATTGTCAGCAAGCGATCTAGGACTTGCTCCCTCACTTCTCTATTCTAAGCCCAACTTGTTCTTTCATTTCTCTATTCTCTTCAAGGTAGGAAACTAATTCTATTATGAAGGAATCTGTAGGATGCACAATTTAATCTTTAGACCTTATAAAAGAGATGGCTAACACTTTTCTGCAATAGATAGCCAAAATAAGAACTTAAATAATAATCTCATAGCTAGATTCACTTCGCCATCAGCAAAGTATACAGTAAGTAGAAAAAACCTCCCTTTCAGACCAAAGGGAAAGAAAGTTTTGAAGTGAGAATATAATTTTCCTCATGGGCATTGTCTACCTTAGAAAAACTACTACAGAACATGCCTGTGACTATAGACTTGTAGCTCAGGCCACAGAAGATTAGAGATGGGACACGGGCACTCCCTTGACTTGCATCCTCTGGTCTGCTTTAACACAAACCAGGAGGAAAAGAAAGCTCGGCATTAGAAGCAATGGGTGGCAGGCCTATTAATGGCTGATCTGCACAGTGATCTGCCCTCAAGGAGACCCAACAGGCCAGTCCACTGCAGTGGCTTTCAATGTGGTAAGCCTGGGCTTCAGCAGAAGTCAGCTTGCGAAGAGCCCTGGCAGCTCTGCCAAGAGTTGGATCACTGGAAATGGACCTGCCCTGGAGTCGAAGGATGCCCAGGTCAAAGCCACAGATCTTATTGGCTCCAAGCTGAAAAGCCTTTCACTCAGCCCAACTTCCAAAGTGACCACTGCAGCTGAGGGTATGGTCAAGTAGGGTCAGCAACATTGCAGGCAGAACTGTAAATTTCTTGTTAGAGATGCCCCCTGCCTTTACCTGGCCAGCTCTCCTCCCAGGACAGCCAAGTAATGAAAGTGGACAGAGTGCCTTCCCCTAGGCGGTTCACACCTCCCTTAGGATATACCCCATGTGAAGAGATAGATAGGTCTGGGCCTCTGAATTTACAAGGCCTAAAGCCCACCAGATTATTAACAAGCCCCTTCTATCAGGTTCTATTTGACTCTCCATCAGAAAACTTAATTGTAGCTTAGACAGCACCTTTCTTAGCTCCTCTAATAGTGACTCTGTCCTTTGTTCTAGGCCCTGTCTAGTGCACTTGGGCCTCATTCCTTTGTAACCATAACCTCTACTCTACCACCAATGGCTCTACTCCCAACCTGTGTGTACTGATGGTCCTCTTCCCCACTTAATGCTGTATAATTGTTCAAACCTGGTAAATGCCACTCTTAGGATCATTGGTTACTATCCTCACTCTGTCTTTTATGACCTTGTCTAAATATGATCAGGGTCGGCAAACTTGGAAGGCTTCCATAGCCTTGGCAACTCATGACGACAGCCTAGGATGGTTACTGGCACCATAAACTAGAGTGTCCATTTGTTGGGTCAACAACAGGAGCCACTGTGCAGTTGCTCCTCATGTGGGATCTCTGTCCTTAATGGGCTGTACATTGTGATTTAATGCTATAACTAGTACTCAAACAGTATGTTTCACTTTGTGTTTCTATGTGGGTGCAAACTGTTGAAATCTTTATACTAAATTGATCTTCTGTATATAAAGAGAATTGAAAATGAATCTTGATGCAAATGGAAGGGGAGAGAGAGCAGGAGAGGGGAGGGTTGCGGGTGGGAGAGAAGTTATGGGAGGGGGAAGCCATTGTAATCCATAAGGTGTACACTGGAAATTTATATTCATTAAATAAAAGTTAAAAAAAATGTTCCCTGATAAAAAACATTCGAAACAATAAAGTCCATCGATAATATCCGGAATTCACAAACACTGAGGCTGTCGAAATATCTGGGATTGAGTTAGCCAAAACACAAGCGGATATTTCAGGTTTCATCCAGCCATATCCAAATAAAGTGGTGTGGAATTCGTATGAAATGGACCAAGAAAATCACAGTACATATGGTAGTGGAGAAAATTAACGTCTGTTCGTAACGAAAGTGCATAAAATGTCATCCATACAAACAGAAATATCATGTTTGTTTACCGTAGTTCCTCTAGCTTTCTCCCTAGAAAATCCGAATATGTACAGATGGTGTCTCCATCTGGAAGAAATTAGAGTTTCCAAGCACATAATTAAATGTTCCCTGATAAAAAACATTTAAAACCATAAGGTCCGTCGATAATATCCAGAAAACAGAAACACAGAGGCTGTAGCAATATCTGGGATTGAGTTAGCCAAAACACAACCAGATATTTCTGGATTCAACTAGCCATATCCGGACAAAGTTGTGTGGAAATCGGATGCAATGGACCAAAAAAAAAATCACAGTCAAAATGGTTTTGGTGAAAAGCATAGTCTTTTTATTAGGCAAGTGCATAAAATGTTATCCATACAAACAGAAACATCATGTTTGTTTGCCACAGTTCCTCTAGCTTTCTCCCTAGAAAATACGAATATGTAGAGCTGGTGTCTCCATGTAGAACAAATTACTGTTTCCAAACACAAAATTAAATGTTCCCTGACAAAATCATTCAAAACAATAAAGTCTATCGATAATATCCGAAAAACACAAACAAAGAGGTTGTCACAATATCTGGGATTGAGTTAGCCAAAACACAAGTGGGTATTTCTAGTTTCTTCCAGTCATTTCTGGACAAAGTGTTGTGCCATTCTTATGCAAGGGACCGAGAATATCACTGTTAAAATGGTTTTGGAGAAAAGCAAAGTCTTTAATTTAGGCAAGTGCATAAAATGTCAGCTATACAAACAGAAAAATTTTGTTTGTTTGCCGCAGTTCCTCTAGCTTTCTCCCAAGAAAATAGGAACATGTAGAGTTGGGGTCTTCCTGTGGTACCAATTAGTGTTTCTAAACACAAAATTTAATTTTCCCTGATATAAAACATTCAACACAAAAGTCCGTCGATAATATCCAGAAAACGCAATCACAGAGACTGTAGCAATATTTGGGATTGAGTTAGCCAAAACACAACCGGATATTTCTGGTTCCATCCAGTCATATCCGGACAAAGTGGTGTGGCATTTGTATGCAATGGACTGAGAAAATCACAGTTAAAATTCTTTTGGAGAAAAGCAAAGTCTTTTTGTGGGGGTAGTGCATAATATGTCATCTATCCAAACAGAAATATCATGTTTGTTTGCCACAGTTCCTCTACTTTTCTCCCTAGAAAATATGAATGTGTAGAGCTGGTGTCTCCATGTGGAAACAATTAGTGTTTCCAAGCACAAAATTAAATGTTCTCTGATAAAAAACATTCAAAACCATAAAGTCCGTCGATAATATCCAGAAAACAAACACAGAGGCTGTCGCTATATCTGGGACTGTGTTAGCCAAAACACAAGCGGATATTTCTGGTTTCATCCAGTCATATCCAGAAAAAGAGGTGTGGAATTCATATGCAATGATCCGAGAATATCACAGTAAAAATAGTTTTGAAGAAAACCAAAGTATTTTCGTAAGACGAGTGCATAAAATGTCATATATACAAACAGAAATATCATGTTTGTTTGCCGCAGTTCCTCTAGCTTTCTCCCTAGAAAATACGAATGTATAGAGCTGGTGACTCCATGTCGAACCAAATAGTGTTTCCAAGCACAAAATTAAATATTCCCTGATAAGAAACATTCAAAACAATAAAGTCCTTCGTTAATATCTGAAAACACAAACACAGAGGCATTTGCAATATCTAGGATTGCGTTAGCCAAAACACAAGCGAATATTTCTGATTACATCCATTCATATCCAGAGTAAGTGGTGTGGCATTCGTATGCAGCGGACCGAGAAAATCACAGTAAAAATGGTATTGGAGAAAAGCAAGGTCTTTTCGTAAGGCAAGTGCATAAAATGTCATCTATACAAACAGAAACATAAAGTTTGTTTACCGCAGTTCCTCAAGCTTTCTCCCTAGTAAATACGAATGTGTAGAGCTGATGTCTCCATGTGGAACCAATTAGTGTCTCCAAGCACAAAATTAAATGCTCCCTGATAAAAATCATTCAAAACAATAAAGTCCATTGATAATATCCAGAAAACAAACACAGAGGCTGTCCCAATATCTGGGATTGAGTTAGCCAAAACACAAGTGGATGTTTCTGGATTCATCCAGTCATATCTGGACAAAGTTGTGTGGAATATGTATGCAATGGACCAAGAAAATCACAGTAAAAAGGATTTTGGAGGAAAGCCAAGTCTTTTCGTTAGGCAAGTGCATAAAAAGTCATCCATACAAACAGAAATATCATGTTTGATTGCCACAGTTGCTCAAACTTTCTGCCTAGAAAATACGAATGTGTAGAGCTGATGTCTCCAAGTGGAACCAATTAGTGTTTCCAAGCACAAAATTAAATGTTCCCTGATTAAAAAAAAATTCAAAGCAATGAAGTCCATCGATAAATCCAGAAAACACAAACACAGAGGCTGTCACAATATCTGAAATTGATTTAGCCGAAACACAAGCGGATATTTCTGATAAAATCCTGTCATGTCCAGACAAAGTGGTGAGGCATTCGTATGCAATGGACCGAGAAAATCTCATTAAAAATGGTTTTGGAAATAAACAAAGACTTTTCGTAAGGCAAGTGCATAAAGTGTTATCTATACAAGGAGAAGTATCATGTTTGTTTGCCCCAGTTTTGTTACTTTTCTCCCTAGAAAATACGAATGTGTAGAGCTGGTGTCTCCATCTGGAACAAATTAGTGTTTCCAAGCACAAAATTAAATGTTCCCTGATAAAAAGCATTCAAAACAATAATGTCCATCGATAATATCCGGAAAACACAAACATAGAATCTGTAGCAATATCTGCGATTGAGTTAGAAAAAACACAACTGGATATTTGTTTTCATCCAGTCATATCCGGACAAAGTGCTGTGGATTTCGTATGCAATGGGCCAAGAAAATCACAGTAAAAATGGTTTTGGAAATAAACAAAGTCTTTTCATTAGGCAAGTGCATAAAATGTCAGCTATACAAATGAAATATCATGTTTGTTTGCAGCAGTTCCTCTAGCTTTCTCCCTAGAAAATACGAA
The DNA here is from genome assembly GCF_033115175.1 of Lepus europaeus. Taxonomy (NCBI): domain Eukaryota; kingdom Metazoa; phylum Chordata; class Mammalia; order Lagomorpha; family Leporidae; genus Lepus; species Lepus europaeus. The sequence continues at coordinate 102,511,687 of NC_084830.1, forward strand.
TGTGTTGAGCTGGTGTCTCTATGTCGAACCAGTTACTGTTTCCAAGCAAAAAATTAAATGTTCTCTGATAAAAAAAATTCCAAACAATGAAGCCCGTCGAAAATTTCCGGAAAACACAAACAGAGAGGCTGACGTAATATCTGGGATTGAGTTAGCCAAAATAAAACTAGATATTTGTGGTTTCATCCAGTCATATCTGGACAAAGTGGTGTGTCATTCGTATGCAATGGACCGAGAAAATCACAGTTCAAATTCTTTTGGAGTAAAGCAAAGTCTTTTCGTTAGGCAAGTGCATAAAATGTCATCTATACAAACAGAAATATCATGTTTGTTTGCCACAGTCTCTCTAGTTTTCTCCCTAGAAAGTATGAATGTGTAGAGCTGGTGTCTCCATGTGGAACCAATTAGTGTTCCCAAGCAAAAAATTTAATGTTCTCTAATAAAAAAATTTCCAAACAATAGGACAGTGAATAATATACTGAAAACACAAACACAGATGCTTTGGCTATATGTGGGTTTGAGTTAGCCAAAACGGAACCTGATATTTCTGGTTTCATCCAGTCATATCCAGACAAAGTTGTGTGGCATTTGTATGCAATGCACTGAGAAAATCACAGTAAAAATGGTATTGGAGAAAAGCAATGTCTTTTCATAAGACAAGTGCATAAAATGTCATCTATACAAACAGAAATATAACGTTTGTTTGCCACAGTTCCTCAAGCTTTCTCCCTAGTGTATACAAATGTGTAGAGCTGGTGTCTCCAAGTGGAAGCAATTAGCATTTCCAAGCATAAAATTAAATGTTCCCTGATTAAAAAAAAATCCAAAACAATAAAGTCCGTTGATCATATCCTTAAAACACAAACACAGAGGCTGTCGCAATAACTGGGATTGAGTTAGTGAAAATATAACCAGAGATTTCCAGTTTCATCCAGTCATATTCGGACGAAGTGTTCTGGCATTCGTATGAAATGGACCAAGAAAATCACAGTAAAAATGGTACTGGAGAATAGCAAAGTCTTTTCATTAGGGAAGTGCATAAAATGTCATCTATGCAAACAGAAATATCATGTTTGTTTGCCGCAGATCCTCTAGCTTTCTCCCTAGAAAATACGAATTTTTAGAGCAGGTGTCTCCATGTGGAACCATTTAGTGTTTCCAAGCAAAAAATTAAATATTTCCTGATAAAAAATCATTCAAAACAATAAAGTCTGTCGATAATATCTGGAAAACACAAACACAGAGGCTGTAAAATATCTGGGATTGAGTTAGCCAAAACACAAGCGGATATTTCTGGTTTCATCCAGCCATATCCGGACAAAGTTCGGTGGCATTCGTATGCAATGGACCAAGAAAATCACAGTAAAAATGGTATTGGAGAAAAGCAACGTCTTTTCGTAAGGCAAGTGCATAAAATGTCATGTATAGAAAGAGAAATATCATGTTTGTTTTCCGCAGTTCCTCTAGCTTTCTCCCTATAAAATACGAATGTGTAGAGTTGGTCTCTTCATGTGGACACAATTAGTGTTTCCAAGCACAAAATTAAATGTTCCCTGATAAAAAACATTCAAAACAATAAATTCCATCGGTAATATCCTTAAAACACAAACACAGAGGCTGTCACATTATCTGGGATTGAGTTAGCCAAAACACAACCAGATATTTCTGGTTTCCTCCAGTTATATCGGGACAAAGTGGTGTAGAATTCATCTGCAATATACCGAGAACATCGCAGTAAAAATGGTTTTGGAGAAAAGCAAAGTCTTTTCATTAGGCAAGTGCATAATGTCATGTGTACAAATAGAAATATCATGTTTGTTTGCCGCACTACCTCTAGCTTTCTCCCTAGAAAATACAAATGTGTAGAGCTGGTGTCTCCCTGTGGAACCATTTAGTGTTTCCAAGCACAAAATTAAATGTTCCCTGATAAAAAACATTCGAAACAATAAAGTCCATCGATAATATCCAGAAAACACAAACACAGAGGCTGTCACAATACCTGGATTGAGTTAGCAAAAATCACAAGGAGATATTTTGGGTTTCATTCATTCGTATGCAAACAAAGTGGTGTGGCATTCGCATGCAATGGACCAGGAAAACACAGTAAAAATGGTATAGGAGAAAAGCAATGTCTTTTCGTAATCAAGTGCATAAAACGTCATCTATACAAACAGAAATATCATGTTTGTTTGCTGCAGTCCTCTACCTTCCTCCCTGGAAAATACGAATGTGTAGAGCTGGTGTCTCCATGTGGAACCAATTAGTGTTTCCAAGCACAAAATTAATGTTCCCTGATAAAAAACATTCAAGCAATAAAGTCCATCGATAACATCCAGAAAACACAAACACAGAGGCTGTCGCAATATTTCGGATTGAGTTAGGCAAAACAAAACCGGATATTTCTGGTTTCCTCCAATCATATGCGGACAAAGTTGTGTCGAATTCATATGCAATGGACCGAGAAAATCACAGTAAAAATGGTTATGGAGAAAAGCAAAGTTTTTCGTTAGACAAGTGCATAAAATTTCATCTATACAAACCAAAGTATGACGTTTGTATGCCGCAGTTGCTCAAATTTTCTCCCTAGAAAATACGAATGTGTGGAGCTGGTGTCTCCAAGTGGAACCAATTTGTGTTTCCAAGCACACACTTAAATGTTCCCTGATAAAAAAACATTCAAAACAATAACGTCCATTGATAATATCCAGAAAACACAAACACAGAGGCTGTCACAATATCTGGGATTGAGTTACCAAAAATCACAACCAGATATTTCTGGTTTCATCCATTCATATCCAGACAAAGTGGTGTGGCATTCGTATGCAATGGACCAAGAAAATCACAGTAAAAATAATTTTGGTGAAAAGCAATATCTTTTAGTTATCAAGTGCATGAAATGTCATCTATACAAACAGAAATATCATGTTTGCCGCAGTCCTTCTAGCTTTCTCCCTCGAAAATACGAATGTGTAGAGCTGGTGTCTCCATGTGGAACCAATTAGTGTTTCCTAGCACAAAATTAAATGTTCCCCTAATAAAAAACATTCAAAACAATAAAGATCATTGATAATATCCAGAAAACACTAACACAGAGGCAGTCCCATTATCTGGGATTGAGTTAGCCAAAACACAACCCAATGTTTCTGGTTTCATCCAGTCATATCCAGACAAAGTGGTGTGGCATTCATATGCAACAGACCGAGAAAATCACAGTAAAAATGGTTTTGGAGAAAAGCATAGTCTTTTCGTTAGGCAAGTGGATAAAATGTCTTCCATATAAACAGAAATATCATGTTTATTTTGCGCAGTTTCTCTAGCTTTCTCCCTAGAAAATACGAATGGTAGAGGTGGTGTCTCCATGTGGAACCAATTATTGTTTCCAAGCACAAAATTAATGTTTCCAGATAAAAAATATTCAAAACAATAAAGTCCATCGATAATATCCAGAAAACACAAAAACAGAGCCTGTCACAATATCTGGAATTTAGTTAGCCAAAACACAACCGGATATCTCTGGTTTCATCCAGTCATATCTGGACAATGTTGTGTGGAATTTGTATGCAATGGACCAAGAAAATCACGGCAAAAATGGTTTTGGAGAAAAGCAAACTATTTTCGTTAGGCAAGTGCATAAAATGTCATCTATACAAACAGTAATATCATGTTTGTTTGCCAGAGTTCCTCTAGCTTTCTCCATAGAAAATACGAATGTGTAGGGCTGGTGTCTCCATGTGGAACCATTTAGTGTTTCCAAGCACAACATTAAATGTTCCCTGATAAAAAACATTCAAAACAATAAAGTCCATCGATAATATCCAGAAAATACAAACACAGAGGCTGTCGCAATATTTGGGATTGAGTTAGGCAAAACACAAGTGGATATTTCTGTTTTCATCCAGTCATATCCGGACAAAGTGGTGTCGCATTCGTATGCAATGGACCGAGAAAATCACTGTAAAAATGGTTTTGGTGAAAAGCAATATCTTTTCGTTAGCCAAGTGCGTAAAACGTCATGCATACAAACAGAAATATCATGTTTGTTTGCCACAGTTCCTCTACCTTCCTCCCTAGAAAATACGAATGTGTAGAGCTGGTGACTGCATATGGAACCAGTTAGTGTTTCCAAGCACAAAATCAAATGTTCCCTGATAAAAAACATTCAAAACAATAAAGTCCTTCAATAATATCCAGAAAACACAAACACAGAGGCTGTCGCAATATTTCGGATTTAGTTAGCCAAAACACAACACGATACTTCTGGTTTCATCCATTCATATCCCGACAAAGTTTTGTGGCATTCGTATGCAATGGACCGAAAAAATCACAGTAAAAATGGTTTTGGAAAAAAGCAAAGTCTTTTAGTTAGGTAGTGCATAAAATGTCATGTATACACACAGAAATATCATGTTTTTTTGCCACAGTTCCTCTAGCTTTCTCCCTAGAAAATAGGAATGTGTAGAGCTGCTGTCTCCATGTGGAACCAATTATCATATCCAAGCACAAAATTACATGTTCCCTGATAAAAAACATTCAAAACGATAAAGTACATCAAGGATATCCAGAAAACACAAACACAGAGCATGCAGCAATATTAGGGATTGAGTTAGCCAAAACACAAGTGGATATTTCTGGTTTCATCCAGTCATATACGGACAAAGTTGGGTGGAATTCGTATGCAATGAACGGAGAAAATCACAGTAAATACGGTTTTGGAGGAAAGCAAAGTATTTTCGTTAGACAAGTGCATAAACGTCATGCATACAAACAGAAATATCATGTTTGTTTTCCGCAGTCCCTCTAGCGTTCTCCCTAGAAAATATGAATGTGTAGAGCTGGTGTCTCCATGTCGAACCAATTAGTGTTCCCAAGCACAAAATTAAATGTTCCCTGATAAAAAACATTCAAAACAATAAAGTCCGTTGATAATATCCGGAAAACACAAACACAGAGGCTGTCGCAATATCTGGGATTGAGTTAGCCAAAACACATCTGGATATCTCTGGTTTCATCCACTCATATCCGGACAAAGTGGTGTGGAATTCGTATGCAATGGACTGAGAAAATCACAGTAAAAATGGTTATGGAGACAAGCAAAGTCTTTTCGTTCGGCAAGTGTATAAAATGTCATCTATACAAACAGAAATATCATGTTTATTTTCTGCTGTTCCTTTGGCTTTCTCCCTAGAAAATACAAATGTGTAGAGCTGGTGTCTCCAAGTGGAACAAACTAGTGTTTCCAAGCACAAAATTAAATGTTCCCTGATAAAAAACATTCAAAACAAAGAATTCCGTCGAAATGTCCTGAAAACACAAACACAGAGTCTGTAGCAATATCTGGGATTGAGTTAGCCAAAACACAACCCAATGTTTCTGGTTTCATCCAGTCATATACGGACAAAGTGGTGTGCCATTCATATGCAATGGACCGAGAAAATCACAGGAAAAATGGTTTTGGAGGAAAGCATAGTCTTTTCGTTAGGCAAGTGCATAAAATGTCATCTATACAAACAGAAATATCATGTTTGTTTGCCGCAGTCCCTCTAGCTTTCTCCCTAGAAAATACGAATGTTTAGAGGTGGTGTCTCCATGTGGAAACAGTTAGTGTTTCCTAGCGCAAAATTAAATGTTCCCCTAATAAAAAACATTAAAAACAATAAAGATCATTGATAATATCCAGAAAACACTAACACAGAGGCAGTCCCATTATCTGGGATTTAGTTAGCCAAAACACAACCCAATGTTTCTGGTTTCATCCAGTCATATCCAGACAAAGTGGTGTGGCATTCATATGCAACAGACCGAGAAAATCACAGTAAAAATGGTTTTGGAGAAAAGCATAGTCCTTTCATTAGGCAAGTGGATAAAATGTCTTCCATATAAACAGAAATATCATGTTTATTTTGCGCAGTTTCTCTAGCTTTCTCCCTAGAAAATACGAATGTGTAGAGGTGGTGTCTCCATGTGGAACCAATTATTGTTTCCAAGCACAAAATTAATGTTTCCAGATAAAAAATATTCAAAACAATAAAGTCCATCGATAATATCCAGAAAACACAAAAACAGAGCCTGTCACAATATCTGGAATTTAGTTAGCCAAAACACAACCGGATATCTCTGGTTTCATCCAGTCATATCTGGACAATGTTGTGTGGAATTTGTATGCAATGGACCAAGAAAATCACGGCAAAAATGGTTTTGGAGAAAAGCAAACTATTTTCGTTAGGCAAGTGCATAAAATGTCATCTATATAAACAGAAATATCATGTTTGTTTGCTAGAGTTCCTCTAGCTTTCTCCATAGAAAATACGAATGTGTAGGGCTGGTGTCTCCATGTGGAACCAATTAGTGTTTCCTAGCACAAAATTAAATGTTCCCCTAATAAAAAACATTTAAAACAATAAAGATCATTGATAATATCCAGAAAACACTAACACAGAGGCAGTCCCATTATCTGGGATTGAGTTAGCCAAAACACAACCCAATGTTTCTGGTTTCATCCAGTCATATCCAGACAAAGTGGTGTGGCATTCATATGCAACAGACCGAGAAAATCACAGTAAAAATGGTTTTGGAGAAAAGCATAGTCCTTTCATTAGGCAAGTGGATAAAATGTCTTCCATATAAACAGAAATATCATGTTTATTTTGCGCAGTTTCTCTAGCTTTCTCCCTAGAAAATACGAATGTGTAGAGGTGGTGTCTCCATGTGGAACCAATTATTGTTTCCAAGCACAAAATTAATGTTTCCAGATAAAAAATATTCAAAACAATAAAGTCCATCGATAATATCCAGAAAACACAAAAACAGAGCCTGTCACAATATCTGGAATTTAGTTAGCCAAAACACAACCGGATATCTCTGGTTTCATCCAGTCATATCTGGACAATGTTGTGTGGAATTTGTATGCAATGGACCAAGAAAATCACGGCAAAAATGGTTTTGGAGAAAAGCAAACTATTTTCGTTAGGCAAGTGCATAAAATGTCATCTATATAAACAGAAATATCATGTTTGTTTGCTAGATTTCCTCTAGCTTTCTCCATAGAAAATACGAATGTGTAGGGCTGGTGTCTCCATGTGGAACCAATTAGTGTTTCCTAGCACAAAATTAAATGTTCCCCTAATAAAAAACATTTAAAACAATAAAGATCATTGATAATATCCAGAAAACACTAACACAGAGGCAGTCCCATTATCTGGGATTGAGTTAGCCAAAACACAACCCAATGTTTCTGGTTTCATCCAGTCATATCCAGACAAAGTGGTGTGGCATTCATATGCAACAGACCGAGAAAATCACAGTAAAAATGGTTTTGGAGAAAAGCATAGTCCTTTCATTAGGCAAGTGGATAAAATGTCTTCCATATAAACAGAAATATCATGTTTATTTTGCGCAGTTTCTCTAGCTTTCTCCCTAGAAAATACGAATGTGTAGAGGTGGTGTCTCCATGTGGAACCAATTATTGTTTCCAAGCACAAAATTAATGTTTCCAGATAAAAAATATTCAAAACAATAAAGTCCATCGATAATATCCAGAAAACACAAAAACAGAGCCTGTCACAATATCTGGAATTTAGTTAGCCAAAACACAACCGGATATCTCTGGTTTCATCCAGTCATATCTGGACAATGTTGTGTGGAATTTGTATGCAATGGACCAAGAAAATCACGGCAAAAATGGTTTTGGAGAAAAGCAAACTATTTTCGTTAGGCAAGTGCATAAAATGTCATCTATACAAACAGTAATATCATGTTTGTTTGCCAGAGTTCCTCTAGCTTTCTCCATAGAAAATACGAATGTGTAGGGCTGGTGTCTCCATGTGAAACCATTTAGTGTTTCCAAGCACAACATTAAATGTTCCCTGATAAAAAACATTCAAAACAATAAAGTCCATCGATAATATCCAGAAAATACAAACACAGAGGCTGTCGCAATATTTGGGATTGAGTTAGGCAAAACACAAGTGGATATTTCTGTTTTCATCCAGTCATATCCGGACAAAGTGGTGTCGCATTCGTATGCAATGGACCGAGAAAATCACTGTAAAAATGGTTTTGGTGAAAAGCAATATCTTTTCGTTAGTCAAGTGCGTAAAACGTCATGCATACAAACAGAAATATCATGTTTGTTTGCCACAGTTCCTCTAGCTTTCTCCCTAGAAAATAAGAATGTGTAGAGCTGGTGACTGCATATGGAACCAGTTAGTGTTTCCAAGCACAAAATCAAATGTTCCCTGATAAAAAACATTCAAAACAATAAAGTCCTTCAATAATATCCAGAAAACACAAACACAGAGGCTGTCGCAATATTTCGGATTTAGTTAGCCAAAACACAACACGATACTTCTGGTTTCATCCATTCATATCCCGACAAAGTTTTGTGGCATTCGTATGCAATGGACCGAAAAAATCACAGTAAAAATGGTTTTGGAAAAAAGCAAAGTCTTTTAGTTAGGTAGTGCATAAAATGTCATGTATACACACAGAAATATCATGTTTTTTTGCCACAGTTCCTCTAGCTTTCTCCCTAGAAAATAGGAATGTGTAGAGCTGCTGTCTCCATGTGGAACCAATTATCATATCCAAGCACAAAATTACATGTTCCCTGATAAAAAACATTCAAAACGATAAAGTACATCAAGGATATCCAGAAAACACAAACACAGAGCATGCAGCAATATTAGGGATTGAGTTAGCCAAAACACAAGTGGATATTTCTGGTTTCATCCAGTCATATACGGACAAAGTTGGGTGGAATTCGTATGCAATGAACGGAGAAAATCACAATAAATACGGTTTTGGAGGAAAGCAAAGTATTTTCGTTAGACAAGTGCATAAACGTCAAGCATACAAACAGAAATATCATGTTTGTTTTCCGCAGTCCCTCTAGCGTTCTCCCTAGAAAATATGAATGTGTAGAGCTGGTGTCTCCATGTCGAACCAATTAGTGTTCCCAAGCACAAAATTAAATGTTCCCTGATAAAAAACATTCAAAACAATAAAGTCCGTTGATAATATCCGGAAAACACAAACACAGAGGCTGTCGCAATATCTGGGATTGAGTTAGCCAAAACACATCTGGATATCTCTGGTTTCATCCACTCATATCCGGACAAAGTGGTGTGGAATTCGTATGCAATGGACTGAGAAAATCACAGTAAAAATGGTTATGGAGACAAGCAAAGTCTTTTCGTTCAGCAAGTGTATAAAATGTCATCTATACAAACAGAAATATCATGTTTATTTTCTGCTGTTCCTTTGGCTTTCTCCCTAGAAAATACAAATGTGTAGAGCTGGTGTCTCCAAGTGGAACAAACTAGTGTTTCCAAGCACAAAATTAAATGTTCCCTGATAAAAAACATTCAAAACAAAGAATTCCGTCGAAATGTCCTGAAAACACAAACACAGAGTCTGTAGCAATATCTGGGATTGAGTTAGCCAAAACACAACCCAATGTTTCTGGTTTCATCCAGTCATATACGGACAAAGTGGTGTGCCATTCATATGCAATGGACCGAGAAAATCACAGGAAAAATGGTTTTGGAGGAAAGCATAGTCTTTTCGTTAGGCAAGTGCATAAAATGTCATCTATACAAACAGAAATATCATGTTTGTTTGCCGCAGTCCCTCTAGCTTTCTCCCTAGAAAATACGAATGTTTAGAGGTGGTGTCTCCATGTGGAACCAGTTAGTGTTTCCTAGCACAAAATTAAATGTTCCCCTAATAAAAAACATTTAAAACAATAAAGATCATTGATAATATCCAGAAAACACTAACACAGAGGCAGTCCCATTATCTGGGATTGAGTTAGCCAAAACACAACCCAATGTTTCTGGTTTCATCCAGTCATATCCAGACAAAGTGGTGTGGCATTCATATGCAACAGACCGAGAAAATCACAGTAAAAATGGTTTTGGAGAAAAGCATAGTCCTTTCATTAGGCAAGTGGATAAAATGTCTTCCATATAAACAGAAATATCATGTTTATTTTGTGCAGTTTCTCTAGCTTTCTCCCTAGAAAATACGAATGTGTAGAGGTGGTGTCTCCATGTGGAACCAATTATTGTTTCCAAGCACAAAATTAATGTTTCCAGATAAAAAATATTCAAAACAATAAAGTCCATCGATAATATCCAGAAAACACAAAAACAGAGCCTGTCACAATATCTGGAATTTAGTTAGCCAAAACACAACCGGATATCTCTGGTTTCATCCAGTCATATCTGGACAATGTTGTGTGGAATTTGTATGCAATGGACCAAGAAAATCACGGCAAAAATGGTTTTGGAGAAAAGCAAACTATTTTCGTTAGGCAAGTGCATAAAATGTCATCTATACAAACAGAAATATCATGTTTGTTTGCTAGAGTTCCTCTAGCTTTCTCCATAGAAAATACGAATGTGTAGGGCTGGTGTCTCCATGTGGAACCAATTAGTGTTTCCTAGCACAAAATTAAATGTTCCCCTAATAAAAAACATATAAAACAATAAAGATCGTTGATAATATCCAGAAAACACTAACACAGAGGCAGTCCCATTATCTGGGATTGAGTTAGCCAAAACACAACCCAATGTTTCTGGTTTCATCCAGTCATATCCAGACAAAGTGGTGTGGCATTCATATGCAACAGACCGAGAAAATCACAGTAAAAATGGTTTTGGAGAAAAGCATAGTCCTTTCATTAGGCAAGTGGATAAAATGTCTTCCATATAAACAGAAATATCATGTTTATTTTGCGCAGTTTCTCTAGCTTTCTCCCTAGAAAATACGAATGTGTAGAGGTGGTGTCTCCATGTGGAACCAATTATTGTTTCCAAGCACAAAATTAATGTTTCCAGATAAAAAATATTCAAAACAATAAAGTCCATCGATAATATCCAGAAAACACAAAAACAGAGCCTGTCACAATATCTGGAATTTAGTTAGCCAAAACACAACCGGATATCTCTGGTTTCATCCAGTCATATCTGGACAATGTTGTGTGGAATTTGTATGCAATGGACCAAGAAAATCACGGCAAAAATGGTTTTGGAGAAAAGCAAACTATTTTCGTTAGGCAAGTGCATAAAATGTCATCTATATAAACAGAAATATCATGTTTGTTTGCTAGAGTTCCTCTAGCTTTCTCCATAGAAAATACGAATGTGTAGGGCTGGTGTCTCCATGTGAAACCATTTAGTGTTTCCAAGCACAACATTAAATGTTCCCTGATAAAAAACATTCAAAACAATAAAGTCCATCGATAATATCCAGAAAATACAAACACAGAGGCTGTCGCAATATTTGGGATTGAGTTAGGCAAAACACAAGTGGATATTTCTGTTTTCATCCAGTCATATCCGGACAAAGTGGTGTCGCATTCGTATGCAATGGACCGAGAAAATCACTGTAAAAATGGTTTTGGTGAAAAGCAATATCTTTTCGTTAGTCAAGTGCGTAAAACGTCATGCATACAAACAGAAATATCATGTTTGTTTGCCACAGTTCCTCTACCTTCCTCCCTAGAAAATACGAATGTGTAGAGCTGGTGACTGCATATGGAACCAGTTAGTGTTTCCAAGCACAAAATCAAATGTTCCCTGATAAAAAACATTCAAAACAATAAAGTCCTTCAATAATATCCAGAAAACACAAACACAGAGGCTGTCGCAATATTTCGGATTTAGTTAGCCAAAACACAACACGATACTTCTGGTTTCATCCATTCATATCCCGACAAAGTTTTGTGGCATTCGTATGCAATGGACCGAAAAAATCACAGTAAAAATGGTTTTGGAAAAAAGCAAAGTCTTTTAGTTAGGTAGTGCATAAAATGTCATGTATACACACAGAAATATCATGTTTTTTTGCCACAGTTCCTCTAGCTTTCTCCCTAGAAAATAGGAATGTGTAGAGCTGCTGTCTCCATGTGGAACCAATTATCATATCCAAGCACAAAATTACATGTTCCCTGATAAAAAACATTCAAAACGATAAAGTACATCAAGGATATCCAGAAAACACAAACACAGAGCATGCAGCAATATTAGGGATTGAGTTAGCCAAAACACAAGTGGATATTTCTGGTTTCATCCAGTCATATACGGACAAAGTTGGGTGGAATTCGTATGCAATGAACGGAGAAAATCACAGTAAATACGGTTTTGGAGGAAAGCAAAGTATTTTCGTTAGACAAGTGCATAAACGTCAAGCATACAAACAGAAATATCATGTTTGTTTTCCGCAGTCCCTCTAGCGTTCTCCCTAGAAAATATGAATGTGTAGAGCTGGTGTCTCCATGTCGAACCAATTAGTGTTCCCAAGCACAAAATTAAATGTTCCCTGATAAAAAACATTCAAAACAATAAAGTCCGTTGATAATATCCGGAAAACACAAACACAGAGGCTGTCGCAATATCTGGGATTGAGTTAGCCAAAACACATCTGGATATCTCTGGTTTCATCCACTCATATCCGGACAAAGTGGTGTGGAATTCGTATGCAATGGACTGAGAAAATCACAGTAAAAATGGTTATGGAGACAAGCAAAGTCTTTTCGTTCGGCAAGTGTATAAAATGTCATCTATACAAACAGAAATATCATGTTTATTTTCTGCTGTTCCTTTGGCTTTCTCCCTAGAAAATACAAATGTGTAGAGCTGGTGTCTCCAAGTGGAACAAACTAGTGTTTCCAAGCACAAAATTAAATGTTCCCTGATAAAAAACATTCAAAACAAAGAATTCCGTCGAAATGTCCTGAAAACACAAACACAGAGTCTGTAGCAATATCTGGGATTGAGTTAGCCAAAACACAACCCAATGTTTCTGGTTTCATCCAGTCATATACGGACAAAGTGGTGTGCCATTCATATGCAATGGACCGAGAAAATCACAGGAAAAATGGTTTTGGAGGAAAGCATAGTCTTTTCGTTAGGCAAGTGCATAAAATCTCATCTATACAAACAGAAATATCATGTTTGTTTGCCGCAGTCCCTCTAGCTTTCTCCCTAGAAAATACGAATGTTTAGAGGTGGTGTCTCCATGTGGAACCAGTTAGTGTTTCCTAGCACAAAATTAAATGTTCCCCTAATAAAAAACATTTAAAACAATAAAGATCATTGATAATATCCAGAAAACACTAACACAGAGGCAGTCCCATTATCTGGGATTGAGTTAGCCAAAACACAACCCAATGTTTCTGGTTTCATCCAGTCATATCCAGACAAAGTGGTGTGGCATTCATATGCAACAGACCGAGAAAATCACAGTAAAAATGGTTTTGGAGAAAAGCATAGTCCTTTCATTAGGCAAGTGGATAAAATGTCTTCCATATAAACAGAAATATCATGTTTATTTTGTGCAGTTTCTCTAGCTTTCTCCCTAGAAAATACGAATGTGTAGAGGTGGTGTCTCCATGTGGAACCAATTATTGTTTCCAAGCACAAAATTAATGTTTCCAGATAAAAAATATTCAAAACAATAAAGTCCATCGATAATATCCAGAAAACACAAAAACAGAGCCTGTCACAATATCTGGAATTTAGTTAGCCAAAACACAACCGGATATCTCTGGTTTCATCCAGTCATATCTGGACAATGTTGTGTGGAATTTGTATGCAATGGACCAAGAAAATCACGGCAAAAATGGTTTTGGAGAAAAGCAAACTATTTTCGTTAGGCAAGTGCATAAAATGTCATCTATACAAACAGAAATATCATGTTTGTTTGCTAGAGTTCCTCTAGCTTTCTCCATAGAAAATACGAATGTGTAGGGCTGGTGTCTCCATGTGGAACCAATTAGTGTTTCCTAGCACAAAATTAAATGTTCCCCTAATAAAAAACATTTAAAACAATAAAGATCGTTGATAATATCCAGAAAACACTAACACAGAGGCAGTCCCATTATCTGGGATTGAGTTAGCCAAAACACAACCCAATGTTTCTGGTTTCATCCAGTCATATCCAGACAAAGTGGTGTGGCATTCATATGCAACAGACCGAGAAAATCACAGTAAAAATGGTTTTGGAGAAAAGCATAGTCCTTTCATTAGGCAAGTGGATAAAATGTCTTCCATATAAACAGAAATATCATGTTTATTTTGCGCAGTTTCTCTAGCTTTCTCCCTAGAAAATACGAATGTGTAGAGGTGGTGTCTCCATGTGGAACCAATTATTGTTTCCAAGCACAAAATTAATGTTTCCAGATAAAAAATATTCAAAACAATAAAGTCCATCGATAATATCCAGAAAACACAAAAACAGAGCCTGTCACAATATCTGGAATTTAGTTAGCCAAAACACAACCGGATATCTCTGGTTTCATCCAGTCATATCTGGACAATGTTGTGTGGAATTTGTATGCAATGGACCAAGAAAATCACGGCAAAAATGGTTTTGGAGAAAAGCAAACTATTTTCGTTAGGCAAGTGCATAAAATGTCATCTATACAAACAGTAATATCATGTTTGTTTGCCAGAGTTCCTCTAGCTTTCTCCATAGAAAATACGAATGTGTAGGGCTGGTGTCTCCATGTGAAACCATTTAGTGTTTCCAAGCACAACATTAAATGTTCCCTGATAAAAAACATTCAAAACAATAAAGTCCATCGATAATATCCAGAAAATACAAACACAGAGGCTGTCGCAATATTTGGGATTGAGTTAGGCAAAACACAAGTGGATATTTCTGTTTTCATCCAGTCATATCCGGACAAAGTGGTGTCGCATTCGTATGCAATGGACCGAGAAAATCACTGTAAAAATGGTTTTGGTGAAAAGCAATATCTTTTCGTTAGTCAAGTGCGTAAAACGTCATGCATACAAACAGAAATATCATGTTTGTTTGCCACAGTTCCTCTACCTTCCTCCCTAGAAAATAAGAATGTGTAGAGCTGGTGACTGCATATGGAACCAGTTAGTGTTTCCAAGCACAAAATCAAATGTTCCCTGATAAAAAACATTCAAAACAATAAAGTCCTTCAATAATATCCAGAAAACACAAACACAGAGGCTGTCGCAATATTTCGGATTTAGTTAGCCAAAACACAACACGATACTTCTGGTTTCATCCATTCATATCCCGACAAAGTTTTGTGGCATTCGTATGCAATGGACCGAAAAAATCACAGTAAAAATGGTTTTGGAAAAAAGCAAAGTCTTTTAGTTAGGTAGTGCATAAAATGTCATGTATACACACAGAAATATCATGTTTTTTTGCCACAGTTCCTCTAGCTTTCTCCCTAGAAAATAGGAATGTGTAGAGCTGCTGTCTCCATGTGGAACCAATTATCATATCCAAGCACAAAATTACATGTTCCCTGATAAAAAACATTCAAAACGATAAAGTACATCAAGGATATCCAGAAAACACAAACACAGAGCATGCAGCAATATTAGGGATTGAGTTAGCCAAAACACAAGTGGATATTTCTGGTTTCATCCAGTCATATACGGACAAAGTTGGGTGGAATTCGTATGCAATGAACGGAGAAAATCACAATAAATACGGTTTTGGAGGAAAGCAAAGTATTTTCGTTAGACAAGTGCATAAACGTCAAGCATACAAACAGAAATATCATGTTTGTTTTCCACAGTCCCTCTAGCGTTCTCCCTAGAAAATATGAATGTGTAGAGCTGGTGTCTCCATGTCGAACCAATTAGTGTTCCCAAGCACAAAATTAAATGTTCCCTGATAAAAAACATTCAAAACAATAAAGTCCGTTGATAATATCCGGAAAACACAAACACAGAGGCTGTCGCAATATCTGGGATTGAGTTAGCCAAAACACATCTGGATATCTCTGGTTTCATCCACTCATATCCGGACAAAGTGGTGTGGAATTCGTATGCAATGGACTGAGAAAATCACAGTAAAAATGGTTATGGAGACAAGCAAAGTCTTTTCGTTCGGCAAGTGTATAAAATGTCATCTATACAAACAGAAATATCATGTTTATTTTCTGCTGTTCCTTTGGCTTTCTCCCTAGAAAATACAAATGTGTAGAGCTGGTGTCTCCAAGTGGAACAAACTAGTGTTTCCAAGCACAAAATTAAATGTTCCCTGATAAAAAACATTCAAAACAAAGAATTCCGTCGAAATGTCCTGAAAACACAAACACAGAGTCTGTAGCAATATCTGGGATTGAGTTAGCCAAAACACAACCCAATGTTTCTGGTTTCATCCAGTCATATACGGACAAAGTGGTGTGCCATTCATATGCAATGGACCGAGAAAATCACAGGAAAAATGGTTTTGGAGGAAAGCATAGTCTTTTCGTTAGGCAAGTGCATAAAATGTCATCTATACAAACAGAAATATCATGTTTGTTTGCCGCAGTCCCTCTAGCTTTCTCCCTAGAAAATACGAATGTTTAGAGGTGGTGTCTCCATGTGGAACCAGTTAGTGTTTCCTAGCACAAAATTAAATGTTCCCCTAATAAAAAACATTTAAAACAATAAAGATCATTGATAATATCCAGAAAACACTAACACAGAGGCAGTCCCATTATCTGGGATTGAGTTAGCCAAAACACAACCCAATGTTTCTGGTTTCATCCAGTCATATCCAGACAAAGTGGTGTGGCATTCATATGCAACAGACCGAGAAAATCACAGTAAAAATGGTTTTGGAGAAAAGCATAGTCCTTTCATTAGGCAAGTGGATAAAATGTCTTCCATATAAACAGAAATATCATGTTTATTTTGCGCAGTTTCTCTAGCTTTCTCCCTAGAAAATACGAATGTGTAGAGGTGGTGTCTCCATGTGGAACCAATTATTGTTTCCAAGCACAAAATTAATGTTTCCAGATAAAAAATATTCAAAACAATAAAGTCCATCGATAATATCCAGAAAACACAAAAACAGAGCCTGTCACAATATCTGGAATTTAGTTAGCCAAAACACAACCGGATATCTCTGGTTTCATCCAGTCATATCTGGACAATGTTGTGTGGAATTTGTATGCAATGGACCAAGAAAATCACGGCAAAAATGGTTTTGGAGAAAAGCAAACTATTTTCGTTAGGCAAGTGCATAAAATGTCATCTATACAAACAGTAATATCATGTTTGTTTGCCAGAGTTCCTCTAGCTTTCTCCATAGAAAATACGAATGTGTAGGGCTGGTGTCTCCATGTGGAACCATTTAGTGTTTCCAAGCACAACATTAAATGTTCCCTGATAAAAAACATTCAAAACAATAAAGTCCATCGATAATATCCAGAAAATACAAACACAGAGGCTGTCGCAATATTTGGGATTGAGTTAGGCAAAACACAAGTGGATATTTCTGTTTTCATCCAGTCATATCCGGACAAAGTGGTGTCGCATTCGTATGCAATGGACCGAGAAAATCACTGTAAAAATGGTTTTGGTGAAAAGCAATATCTTTTCGTTAGTCAAGTGCGTAAAACGTCATGCATACAAACAGAAATATCATGTTTGTTTGCCACAGTTCCTCTACCTTCCTCCCTAGAAAATACGAATGTGTAGAGCTGGTGACTGCATATGGAACCAGTTAGTGTTTCCAAGCACAAAATCAAATGTTCCCTGATAAAAAACATTCAAAACAATAAAGTCCTTCAATAATATCCAGAAAACACAAACACAGAGGCTGTCGCAATATTTCGGATTTAGTTAGCCAAAACACAACACGATACTTCTGGTTTCATCCATTCATATCCCGACAAAGTTTTGTGGCATTCGTATGCAATGGACCGAAAAAATCACAGTAAAAATGGTTTTGGAAAAAAGCAAAGTCTTTTAGTTAGGTAGTGCATAAAATGTCATGTATACACACAGAAATATCATGTTTTTTTGCCACAGTTCCTCTAGCTTTCTCCCTAGAAAATAGGAATGTGTAGAGCTGCTGTCTCCATGTGGAACCAATTATCATATCCAAGCACAAAATTACATGTTCCCTGATAAAATACATTCAAAACGATAAAGTACATCAAGGATATCCAGAAAACACAAACACAGAGCATGTAGCAATATTAGGGATTGAGTTAGCCAAAACACAAGTGGATATTTCTGGTTTCATCCAGTCATATACGGACAAAGTTGGGTGGAATTCGTATGCAATGAATGGAGAAAATCACAGTAAATACGGTTTTGGAGGAAAGCAAAGTATTTTCGTTAGACAAGTGCATAAATGTCATGCATACAAACAGAAATATCATGTTTGTTTTCCGCAGTCCCTCTAGCGTTCTCCCTAGAAAATATGAATGTGTAGAGCTGGTGTCTCCATGTCGAACCAATTAGTGTTCCCAAGCACAAAATTAAATGTTCCCTGATAAAAAACATTCAAAACAATAAAGTCCGTTGATAATATCCGGAAAACACAAACACAGAGGCTGTCGCAATATCTGGGATTGAGTTAGCCAAAACACATCTGGATATCTCTGGTTTCATCCACTCATATCCGGACAAAGTGGTGTGGAATTCGTATGCAATGGACTGAGAAAATCACAGTAAAAATGGTTATGGAGACAAGCAAAGTCTTTTCGTTCGGCAAGTGTATAAAATGTCATCTATACAAACAGAAATATCATGTTTATTTTCTGCTGTTCCTTTGGCTTTCTCCCTAGAAAATACAAATGTGTAGAGCTGGTGTCTCCAAGTGGAACAAACTAGTGTTTCCAAGCACAAAATTAATGTTCCCTGATAAAAAACATTCAAAACAAAGAATTCCGTCGAAATGTCCTGAAAACACAAACACAGAGTCTGTAGCAATATCTGGGATTGAGTTAGCCAAAACACAACCCAATGTTTCTGGTTTCATCCAGTCATATACGGACAAAGTGGTGTGCCATTCATATGCAATGGACCGAGAAAATCACAGGAAAAATGGTTTTGGAGGAAAGCATAGTCTTTTCGTTAGGCAAGTGCATAAAATGTCATCTATACAAACAGAAATATCATGTTTGTTTGCTGCAGTCCCTCTAGCTTTCTCCCTAGAAAATACGAATGTGTAGGGCTGGTGTCTCCATGTGGAACCAGTTAGTGTTTCCTAGCACAAAATTAAATGTTCCCCTAATAAAAAACATTTAAAACAATAAAGATCATTGATAATATCCAGAAAACACTAACACAGAGGCAGTCCCATTATCTGGGATTGAGTTAGCCAAAACACAACCCAATGTTTCTGGTTTCATCCAGTCATATCCAGACAAAGTGGTGTGGCATTCATATGCAACAGACCGAGAAAATCACAGTAAAAATGGTTTTGGAGAAAAGCATAGTCCTTTCATTAGGCAAGTGGATAAAATGTCTTCCATATAAACAGAAATATCATGTTTATTTTGCGCAGTTTCTCTAGCTTTCTCCCTAGAAAATACGAATGTGTAGAGGTGGTGTCTCCATGTGGAACCAATTATTGTTTCCAAGCACAAAATTAATGTTTCCAGATAAAAAATATTCAAAACAATAAAGTCCATCGATAATATCCAGAAAACACAAAAACAGAGCCTGTCACAATATCTGGAATTTAGTTAGCCAAAACACAACCGGATATCTCTGGTTTCATCCAGTCATATCTGGACAATGTTGTGTGGAATTTGTATGCAATGGACCAAGAAAATCACGGTAAAAATGGTTTTGGAGAAAAGCAAACTATTTTCGTTAGGCAAGTGCATAAAATGTCATCTATACAAACAGTAATATCATGTTTGTTTGCCAGAGTTCCTCTAGCTTTCTCCATAGAAAATACGAATGTGTAGGGCTGGTGTCTCCATGTGAAACCATTTAGTGTTTCCAAGCACAACATTAAATGTTCCCTGATAAAAAACATTCAAAACAATAAAGTCCATCGATAATATCCAGAAAATACAAACACAGAGGCTGTCGCAATATTTGGGATTGAGTTAGGCAAAACACAAGTGGATATTTCTGTTTTCATCCAGTCATATCCGGACAAAGTGGTGTCGCATTCGTATGCAATGGACCGAGAAAATCACTGTAAAAATGGTTTTGGTGAAAAGCAATATCTTTTCGTTAGTCAAGTGCGTAAAACGTCATGCATACAAACAGAAATATCATGTTTGTTTGCCACAGTTCCTCTACCTTCCTCCCTAGAAAATACGAATGTGTAGAGCTGGTGACTGCATATGGAACCAGTTAGTGTTTCCAAGCACAAAATCAAATGTTCCCTGATAAAAAACATTCAAAACAATAAAGTCCTTCAATAATATCCAGAAAACACAAACACAGAGGCTGTCGCAATATTTCGGATTTAGTTAGCCAAAACACAACACGATACTTCTGGTTTCATCCATTCATATCCCGACAAAGTTTTGTGGCATTCGTATGCAATGGACCGAAAAAATCACAGTAAAAATGGTTTTGGAAAAAAGCAAAGTCTTTTAGTTAGGTAGTGCATAAAATGTCATGTATACACACAGAAATATCATGTTTTTTTGCCACAGTTCCTCTAGCTTTCTCCCTAGAAAATAGGAATGTGTAGAGCTGCTGTCTCCATGTGGAACCAATTATCATATCCAAGCACAAAATTACATGTTCCCTGATAAAATACATTCAAAACGATAAAGTACATCAAGGATATCCAGAAAACACAAACACAGAGCATGTAGCAATATTAGGGATTGAGTTAGCCAAAACACAAGTGGATATTTCTGGTTTCATCCAGTCATATACGGACAAAGTTGGGTGGAATTCGTATGCAATGAATGGAGAAAATCACAGTAAATACGGTTTTGGAGGAAAGCAAAGTATTTTCGTTAGACAAGTGCATAAATGTCATGCATACAAACAGAAATATCATGTTTGTTTTCCGCAGTCCCTCTAGCGTTCTCCCTAGAAAATATGAATGTGTAGAGCTGGTGTCTCCATGTCGAACCAATTAGTGTTCCCAAGCACAAAATTAAATGTTCCCTGATAAAAAACATTCAAAACAATAAAGTCCGTTGATAATATCCGGAAAACACAAACACAGAGGCTGTCGCAATATCTGGGATTGAGTTAGCCAAAACACATCTGGATATCTCTGGTTTCATCCACTCATATCCGGACAAAGTGGTGTGGAATTCGTATGCAATGGACTGAGAAAATCACAGTAAAAATGGTTATGGAGACAAGCAAAGTCTTTTCGTTCGGCAAGTGTATAAAATGTCATCTATACAAACAGAAATATCATGTTTATTTTCTGCTGTTCCTTTGGCTTTCTCCCTAGAAAATACAAATGTGTAGAGCTGGTGTCTCCAAGTGGAACAAACTAGTGTTTCCAAGCACAAAATTAATGTTCCCTGATAAAAAACATTCAAAACAAAGAGTTCCGTCGAAATGTCCTGAAAACACAAACACAGAGTCTGTAGCAATATCTGGGATTGAGTTAGCCAAAACACAACCCAATGTTTCTGGTTTCATCCAGTCATATACGGACAAAGTGGTGTGCCATTCATATGCAATGGACCGAGAAAATCACAGGAAAAATGGTTTTGGAGGAAAGCATAGGCTTTTCGTTAGGCAAGTGCATAAAATGTCATCTATACAAACAGAAATATCATGTTTGTTTGCTGCAGTCCCTCTAGCTTTCTCCCTAGAAAATACGAATGTTTAGAGGTGGTGTCTCCATGTGGAACCAGTTAGTGTTTCCTAGCACAAAATTAAATGTTCCCCTAATAAAAAACATTTAAAACAATAAAGATCATTGATAATATCCAGAAAACACTAACACAGAGGCAGTCCCATTATCTGGGATTGAGTTAGCCAAAACACAACCCAATGTTTCTGGTTTCATCCAGTCATATCCAGACAAAGTGGTGTGGCATTCATATGCAACAGACCGAGAAAATCACAGTAAAAATGGTTTTGGAGAAAAGCATAGTCCTTTCATTAGGCAAGTGGATAAAATGTCTTCCATATAAACAGAAATATCATGTTTATTTTGCGCAGTTTCTCTAGCTTTCTCCCTAGAAAATACGAATGTGTAGAGGTGGTGTCTCCATGTGGAACCAATTATTGTTTCCAAGCACAAAATTAATGTTTCCAGATAAAAAATATTCAAAACAATAAAGTCCATCGATAATATCCAGAAAACACAAAAACAGAGCCTGTCACAATATCTGGAATTTAGTTAGCCAAAACACAACCGGATATCTCTGGTTTCATCCAGTCATATCTGGACAATGTTGTGTGGAATTTGTATGCAATGGACCAAGAAAATCACGGTAAAAATGGTTTTGGAGAAAAGCAAACTATTTTCGTTAGGCAAGTGCATAAAATGTCATCTATACAAACAGAAATATCATGTTTGTTTGCTAGAGTTCCTCTAGCTTTCTCCATAGAAAATACGAATGTGTAGGGCTGGTGTCTCCATGTGGAACCAATTAGTGTTTCCTAGCACAAAATTAAATGTTCCCCTAATAAAAAACATTTAAAACAATAAAGATCGTTGATAATATCCAGAAAACACTAACACAGAGGCAGTCCCATTATCTGGGATTGAGTTAGCCAAAACACAACCCAATGTTTCTGGTTTCATCCAGTCATATCCAGACAAAGTGGTGTGGCATTCATATGCAACAGACCGAGAAAATCACAGTAAAAATGGTTTTGGAGAAAAGCATAGTCCTTTCATTAGGCAAGTGGATAAAATGTCTTCCATATAAACAGAAATATCATGTTTATTTTGCGCAGTTTCTCTAGCTTTCTCCCTAGAAAATACGAATGTGTAGAGGTGGTGTCTCCATGTGGAACCAATTATTGTTTCCAAGCACAAAATTAATGTTTCCAGATAAAAAATATTCAAAACAATAAAGTCCATCGATAATATCCAGAAAACACAAATACAGAGCCTGTCACAATATCTGGAATTTAGTTAGCCAAAACACAACTGGATATCTCTGGTTTCATCCAGTCATATCTGGACAATGTTGTGTGGAATTTGTATGCAATGGACCTGGAAAATCACAGTAAAAATGGTTTTGGAGAAAAGCAAACTATTTTCGTTAGGCAAGTGCATAAAATGTCATCTATACAAACAGAAATATCATGTTTGTTTGCCAGAGTTCCTCTAGCTTTCTCCATAGAAAATACGAATGTGTAGGGCTGGTGTCTCCATGTGGAACCAATTAGTGTTTCCTAGCACAAAATTAAATGTTCCCCTAATAAAAAACATTTAAAACAATAAAGATCATTGATAATATCCAGAAAACACTAACACAGAGGCAGTCCCATTATCTGGGATTGAGTTAGCCAAAACACAACCCAATGTTTCTGGTTTCATCCAGTCATATCCAGACAAAGTGGTGTGGCATTCATATGCAACAGACCGAGAAAATCACAGTAAAAATGGTTTTGGAGAAAAGCATAGTCTTTTCGTTAGGCAAGTGGATAAAATGTCTTCCATATAAACAGAAATATCATGTTTATTTTGCGCAGTTTCTCTAGCTTTCTCCCTAGAAAATACGAATGTGTAGAGGTGGTGTCTCCATGTGGAACCAATTATTGTTTCCAAGCACAAAATTAATGTTTCCAGATAAAAAATATTCAAAACAATAAAGTCCATCGATAATATCCAGAAAACACAAAAACAGAGCCTGTCACAATATCTGGAATTTAGTTAGCCAAAACACAACCGGATATCTCTGGTTTCATCCAGTCATATCTGGAAATGTTGTGTGGAATTTGTATGCAATGGACCAAGAAAATCACGGTAAAAATGGTTTTGGAGAAAAGCAAACGATTTTCGTTAGGCAAGTGCATAAAATGTCATCTATACAAACAGTAATATCATGTTTGTTTGCCAGAGTTCCTCTAGCTTTCTCCATAGAAAATACGAATGTGTAGGGCTGGTGTCTCCATGTGGAACCATTTAGTGTTTCCAAGCACAACATTAAATGTTCCCTGATAAAAAAATATTCAAAACAATAAAGTCCATCGATAATATCCAGAAAATACAAACACAGAGGCTGTCGCAATATTTGGGATTGAGTTAGGCAAAACACAAGTGGATATTTCTGTTTTCATCCAGTCATATCCGGACAAAGTGGTGTCGCATTCGTATGCAATGGACCGAGAAAATCACTGTAAAAATGGTTTTGGTGAAAAGCAATATCTTTTCGTTAGTCAAGTGCGTAAAACGTCATGCATACAAACAGAAATATCATGTTTGTTTGCCACAGTTCCTCTACCTTCCTCCCTAGAAAATAAGAATGTGTAGAGCTGGTGACTGCATATGGAACCAGTTAGTGTTTCCAAGCACAAAATCAAATGTTCCCTGATAAAAAACATTCAAAACAATAAAGTCCTTCAATAATATCCAGAAAACACAAACACAGAGGCTGTCGCAATATTTCGGATTTAGTTAGCCAAAACACAACACGATACTTCTGGTTTCATCCATTCATATCCCGACAAAGTTTTGTGGCATTCGTATGCAATGGACCGAAAAAATCACAGTAAAAATGGTTTTGGAAAAAAGCAAAGTCTTTTAGTTAGGTAGTGCATAAAATGTCATGTATACACACAGAAATATCATGTTTTTTTGCCACAGTTCCTCTAGCTTTCTCCCTAGAAAATAGGAATGTGTAGAGCTGCTGTCTCCATGTGGAACCAATTATCATATCCAAGCACAAAATTACATGTTCCCTGATAAAAAACATTCAAAACGATAAAGTACATCAAGGATATCCAGAAAACACAAACACAGAGCATGCAGCAATATTAGGGATTGAGTTAGCCAAAACACAAGTGGATATTTCTGGTTTCATCCAGTCATATACGGACAAAGTTGGGTGGAATTCGTATGCAATGAACGGAGAAAATCACAGTAAATACGGTTTTGGAGGAAAGCAAAGTATTTTCGTTAGACAAGTGCATAAACGTCATGCATACAAACAGAAATATCATGTTTGTTTTCCGCAGTCCCTCTAGCGTTCTCCCTAGAAAATATGAATGTGTAGAGCTGGTGTCTCCATGTCGAACCAATTAGTGTTCCCAAGCACAAAATTAAATGTTCCCTGATAAAAAACATTCAAAACAATAAAGTCCGTTGATAATATCCGGAAAACACAAACACAGAGGCTGTCGCAATATCTGGGATTGAGTTAGCCAAAACACATCTGGATATCTCTGGTTTCATCCACTCATATCCGGACAAAGTGGTGTGGAATTCGTATGCAATGGACTGAGAAAATCACAGTAAAAATGGTTATGGAGACAAGCAAAGTCTTTTCGTTCGGCAAGTGTATAAAATGTCATCTATACAAACAGAAATATCATGTTTATTTGCTGCCGTTCCTTTGGCTTTCTCCCTAGAAAATACAAATGTGTAGAGCTGGTGTCTCCAAGTGGAACAAACTAGTGTTTCCAAGCACAAAATTAAATGTTCCCTGATAAAAAACATTCAAAACAAAGAATTCCGTCGATAATGTCCTGAAAACACAAACACAGAGTCTGTAGCAATATCTGGGATTGAGTTAGCCAAAACACAACCGGATATTTCTGGTTTCATCCAGTCATATACGGACAAAGTGGTGTGGCATTCGTATGCAATGGACTGAGAAAATCACAGGAAAAATGGTTTTGGAGGAAAGCATAGTCTTTTCGTTAGGCAAGTGCATAAAATGTCATCTATACAAACAGAAATATCATGTTTGTTTGCCGCAGTCCCTCTAACTTTCTCCCTAGAAAATACGAATGTGTAGAGGTGGTGTCTCCATGTGGAACCAATTATTGTTTCCAAGCACAAAATTAATGTTTCCAGATAAAAAATATTCAAAACAATAAAGTCCATCGATAATATCCAGAAAACACAAATACAGAGCCTATCACAATATCTGTAATTGAGTTAGCCAAAACACAACCGGATATCTCTGGTTTCATCCAGTCATATCTGGACAATGTTGTGTGGAATTTGTATGCAATGGACCAAGAAAATCACAGTAAAAATGGTTTTGGAGAAAAGCAAACTATTTTCGTTAGGCAAGTGCATAAAATGTCATGCATGCAAACAGAAATATCATGTTTGTTTTCCGCAGTCCCTCTAGCGTTCTCCCTAGAAAATATGAATGTGTAGAGCTGGTGTCTCCATGTCGAACCAATTAGTGTTCCCAAGCACATAATTAAATGTTCCCTGATAAAAAACATTCAAAACAATAAAGTCCGTTGATATTATCCGGAAAACACAAACACAGAGGCTGTCGCAATATCTGGGATTGAGTTAGCCAAAACACATCTGGATATCTCTGGTTTCATCCACTCATATCCGGACAAAGTGGTGTGGAATTCGTAGGCAATGGACTGAGAAAATCACAGTAAAAATGGTTATGGAGACAAGCAAAGTCTTTTCGTTCGGCAAGTGTATAAAATGTCATCTATACAAACAGAAATATCATGTTTATTTGCTGCCATTCCTTTGGCTTTCTCCCTAGAAAATACAAATGTGTAGAGCTGGTGTCTCCAAGTGGAACAAACTAGTGTTTCCAAGCACAAAATTAAATGTTCCCTGATAAAAAACATTCAAAACAAAGAATTCCGTCGATAATGTCCTGAAAACACAAACACAGAGTCTGTAGCAATATCTGGGATTGAGTTAGCCAAAACACAACCGGATATCTCTGGTTTCATCCAGTCATATACGGACAAAGTGGTGTGCCATTCATATGCAATGGACCGAGAAAATCACAGGAAACATGGTTTTGGAGGAAAGCATAGTCTTTTCGTTAGGCAAGTGCATAAAATGTCTTCTATACAAACAGAAATATCATGTTTGTTTGCCGCAGTCCCTCTAGCTTTCTCCCTAGAAAATACGAATGTTTAGAGGTGGTGTCTCCATGTGGAACCAATTATTGTTTCCAGGCACAAAATTAATGTTTCCAGATAAAAAATATTCAAAACAATAAAGTCCATCGATAATATCCAGAAAGCACAAACACAGAGCCTATCACAATATCTGTAATTGAGTTAGCCAAAACACAACCGGATATCTCTGGTTTCATCCAGTCATATCTGGACAATGTTGTGTGGAATTCGTATGCAATGGACCAAGAAAATCACAGTAAAAATGGTTTTGGAGAAAGGCAAAGTATTTTCGTAAGACAACTGCATAAAATGTCATCTATACAAACAGAAATATCATGTTTGTTTGCCAAAGTTGCTCAAACTTTCTGCCTAGAAAATACGAATGTGTAGAGCTGGTGTCACCAAGTGGAACCAATTAGAGTTTCCAAGCACAAAAGTAAATGTTCCCTTATGAAAAACCTTCAAAACAATAAAATCCGTCGATAATATCCAGAAAACACAAACACACAGGCTGTAGCCATATCTGGGTTTGAGTTAACAAAACACAACCAGATATTTCTGGATTCATCTAGTCATATCCAGACAAAGTTGTCTGGAATTCGTATGCAATGGACCGAGAAAATCACAGTAAAAATGGTATTGGAGGAAAGCAATGTCTTTTCGTAAGACAAGTGCATAAAATATCATCTATACAAACAGAAATATCATGTTTGTTTGCAGCTGTTCCTCTTGTTTCCTCCCTAGAAAATACGAATGTGTAGACCTGGTGTCTCCATGTGGAACCAATTAGTGTTTCCTAGCAAAAATTTAATATTCCTTGATAAAAAAACATTCAAAACAATAAAGTCCATTGATAATATCCAGAAAACACAAATACAAAGGCCATAAAAATATCTGGCATTGAGTTAGCCAAAAAAAAGCGCATATTTCTGCTATCATCCAGTCATATCCGGAAACAGTTGTGTGGAATTCATATGCAATGGACGGAGAAAATCACAGAAAAAATGGTTTTGGAGTAAAGCAAAGTCTTTTCGTTAGGCAAGTGCATAAAAAGTCATCTATAAAAAGAGAAATATCATGTTTGTTTGCTACAGTTCCTCTAGCTTTCACCCAGGAAATACGAAGGTGTAGAGCTGGTGTCTCATGTGGAAACAATCAGTGTATCCAAGAACAAGATTAAATGTTACCTAATAAAAAACATACAAAACAATAAAGTCCATCGATAATATCCAGAAAACACAAACACAGAGGCTGTAGCAATAATTGGGATTGAGTTAGCCAAAACACAACTGGATATGTCTAGTTTCAGCCATTCATATCCGGACAAACTGGTGTGGAATTCGTATGCAATGGACCGAGAAAATCACACTAACATTCTTTTGGAGAAAAGCAAAATCTTTTCATTAGGCAAGTGCATAAAATGTAATCGATAGAAACAGAAATATCGTGTTTGTTTGCCGCAGTTCCTGTAGCTTAATCCCTAGAAAATAGGAATGTGTAGAGCTGGTGTCTCCATGTGGAACCAATTAGTGTCCCCAAGCACAAAATTAAATATTCCCTAAAAAAAATTTCCAAATAATAAAGTCCCTCGATAATATCCAGAAAACACAAACACAGAGGCTTTCGCAGTATTTCGGATAGAGTTATCCAAAACACAACCGGATATATCTGGTTTAATCCAGTCATGTCCGTAAGAAAGTTGTTTGGAATTCCTATGCAATGGACTGAGAAAATCACAGTAAAAATGGTTTTGGAGAAAAGCAAAGTATTTTTGTTCGGCAAGTGCATAAAATGTCAAGTATACAAACAGAAATATCATGTTTGTTTGCCGCAGTTCCTCTAGCATTCTCCCTAGAAAATACGAATGTGTAGAAATGGCACACTGTGTCAAACTACAAGCACGATACAGAACTCCAATAAGCTGCATCTGCCACATTCAGCATACAGAAAACCCGCGTATAGCGAATACATAGGCTACAGAATTCTTGGAAACAGCTTGTCCTACATTCTGATACAGAACTTCGGTAAACTGCGTCTCTCTAATTCTAGGTTACAGATCTCCCATAAGCTGCGTCGGCTACACTCAGGCTACAGGAATCCCATATACAGCGTATGCCTACTCTCAGACTACAGAACTCTTGGAAACAGCTTCTCTCTACATTCAACATACAGAACTACTGGAAACTGCATCTCTCTACACTTAGGGTATAGAACTCCCGAATGCTGCATCTGCTACACGCAGTATACAGAATACCCACATATAGCGAATGCCTAATTCCAGGACACAGAACTCCTGGAAACAGCTCCGCTCTACAACAAGGATAAGGAACTCCGGTAAACTGATTCTCTCTCTATCCAGGTAGCAGAGCTCCCAGAAGCGCCGTCACCTACACTCAGCATAGAGAAAACCTGCATATAGCGAATGCCTCATTACAGGCTACAGAAATCCAGTAAACAGCTGCTTTCTACACAAAGCATAGAGAACTCCAGTAAACTGCTTCTATCTATATCCAGGTAGCAGAGCTCCCACAAGCGGCGTCTCCTACATTCAGCATACAGAAAACCCGCATATATGTAATGCCTCATTCCAGGCTACAAAACACCAGTAAACAGCTGCTCTCTACACAAAGCATAGAGAACTCTGGTAAACTGCTTCTCTCTATATCCAGGTAGCGGAGCTCCCATAAGCGGCGTCTCCCACACTCAGGATACAGAAATCCCAATGACTGCGTATGCCTCTTGCCAGGCTACAGAACTCTTGGAAACAGTTTCTCTCTACACCCATATACAGAACTCTGGCAAACTGTGTCTCACTACATTCAAGATACAGAACTTCCATAAGCTGCGTCTGCCACACTCAGCATACAGAAAACCCGCATATAGCGAATACCTGCTCATACGCCGCAGAATTCTTGGAAACAGCTTCTCCCTACACTCTGATACAGAACTTCGCTAAAATGTAACTTTCTAATTCAGGGTTACAGATCTCCCATAAGCTGAATCGGCTACACTCAGGCTACTGGAATCCCATATAGAGCGTATGGCTACTCTCAGACTACAGAACTCTTGGAAACAGCTTCTCTCTACATTCAACATACAGAACTACTGGAAACTGCATCTCTCTACACTTAGGGTATAGAATTCCCAAAAGCTGCATCTGCTACACTCAGCATAGAGAAAACCCGCATATAGCGAATGCCTCATTCCATGCTACAGAACTCCAGTAAACAGCTGCTTTCTACACAAAGGATAGAGAACTCCGGTACACTGCTTCTATCTATATCCAGGTAGCGGAGCTGCCATAAGCGGCGTCTCCTACACTCAGGATATAGAAATCCCAATTACTGCGTATGCCTTATGCCAGGCTACAGAACTCCTAGAAACAGTTTCTCTCTACACCCAAAAACAGAACTCTGGCAAACTGTGTCAAACTACAAGCACGATACAGAACTCCAATAAGCTGCATCTGCCATATTCAGCATACAGAAAACCCGCGTATAGCGAATACATGCCCATAGGCTACAGAATTCTTGGAAACAGCTTGTCCTACATTCTGATACAGAACTTCGTTAAACTGCGTCTCTCTAATTCTAGGTTACAGATCTCCCATAAGCTGCGTCGGCTACACTCAGGCTACAGGAATCCCATATACAGCGTATGCCTACTCTCAGACTACAGAACACTTGGAAACAGCTTCTCTCTACATTCAACATACAGAACTACTGGAAACTGCATCTCTCTACACTTAGGGTATAGAACTCCCAAATGCTGCATCTGCTACACGCAGTATACAGAATACCCACATATAGCGAATGCCTAATTCCAGGACACAGAACTCCTGGAAACAGCTCCACTCTACAACAAGGATAAGGAACTCCGGTAAACTGATTCTCTCTCTATCCAGGTAGCAGAGCTCCCATAAGCGGCGTCTCCTACACTCAGCATAGAGAAATCCCGCATATAGCGAATGCCTCATTCCAGGCTACAGAAATCCAGTAAACAGCTGCTCTCTACACAAAGCATAGAGAACTCCAGTAAACTGCTTCTATCTATATCCAGGTAGCAGAGCTGCCACAAGCGGTGTCTCCTACATTCAGCATACAGAAAACTCGCATATATGTAATGCCTCATTCCAGGCTACAAAACACCAGTAAACAGCTGCTCTCTACACAAAGCATAGAGAACTCTGGTAAACTGCTTCTCTCTATATCCAGGTAGCGGAGCTCCCATAAGCGGCGTCTCCCACACTCAGGATACAGAAATCCCAATGACTGCGTATGCCTCTTGCCAGGCTACAGAACTCTTGGAAACAGTTTCTCTCTACACCCATATACAGAACTCTGGCAAACTGTGTCTCAGTACATTCAAGATACAGAACTTCCATAAGCTGCATCTGCTACACTCAGCATACAGAAAACCCGCATATAGCGAATACCTGCTCATACGCTGCAGAATTCTTGGAAACAGCTTCTCCCTACACTCTGATACAGAACTTCGCTAAAATGTAACTTTCTAATTCAGGGTTACAGAACTCCCATAAGCTGAATCGGCTACACTCAGGCTACTGGAATACCATATACAGCGTATGGCTACTCTCAGACTACAGAACTCTTGGAAACAGC
Organism: Lepus europaeus; assembly: GCF_033115175.1. Classification (NCBI taxonomy): domain Eukaryota; kingdom Metazoa; phylum Chordata; class Mammalia; order Lagomorpha; family Leporidae; genus Lepus; species Lepus europaeus. Next base: position 102,543,047 of record NC_084830.1, read on the forward strand.
TTCTCTCTACATTCAACATACAGAACTCCTGGAAACTGCATCTCTCTACACTTAGATGACAGAACTCCAGAAAGCTGCATGTGCTACACTCAGCATACAGAATACCCACATACAGCGAATGCCTAATTCCAGGATATAGAACTCCTGGAATCAGCTCCTCTCTACAACAAGGATAGGGAACTCCGGTAAAACGCTTCTCTCTATATCCAGGTAGCACAGCTTCCATAAGCGCCGTCTCCTACACTCAGCATAGAGAAAACCTGCATATAGCGAATGCCTCATTCCATGCTACAGAACTCCAGTAAACAGCTGCTTTCTACACAAAGGATAGAGAACTCCGGTAAACTGCTTCTATCTACATCCACGTAGCGGAGCTGCCATAAGCGGCGTCTCCTACACTCAGGATATAGAAATCCCAATTACTGCGTATGCCTTATGCCAGGCTACAGAACTCCTAGAAACAGTTTCTCTCTACACCCAAAAACAGAACTCTGGCAAACTGTGTCGAACTACAAGCACGATACAGAACTCCAATAAGCTGCATCTGCCACATTCAGCATACAGAAAACCCGCATATAGCGAATACATGCCCATAGGCTACAGAATTCTTGGAAACAGCTTGTCCCTACATTCTGATACAGAACTTCGGTAAACTGCGTCTCTCTAATTCTAGGATACAGATCTCCCATAAGCTGCGTCGGCTACACTCAGGCTACAGGAATCCCATATACAGCGTATGCCTACTCTCAGACTACAGAACTCTTGGAAACAGCTTCTCTCTACATTCAACATACAGAACTACTGGAAACTGCATCTCTCTACACTTAGGGTATAGAACTCCCGAATGCTGCATCTGCTACACGCAGTATACAGAATACCCACATATAGCGAATGCCTAATTCCAGGACACAGAACTCCTGGAAACAGCTCCGCTCTACAACAAGGATAAGGAATTCCGGTAAATTGATTCTCTCTCTATCCAGGTAGCAGAGCTCCCAGAAGCGGCGTCTCCTACACTCAGCATAGAGAAAACCCGCATATAGCGAATGCCTCATTCCAGGCTACAGAAATCCAGTAAACAGCTGCTTTCTACACAAAGCATAGAGAACTCCAGTAAACTGCTTCTATCTATATCCAGGTAGCAGAGCTCCCACAAGCGGCGTCTCCTACACTCAGCATACAGAAAACCCGCATATATGTAATGCCTCATTCCAGGCTACAAAACACCAGTAAACAGCTGCTCTCTACACAAAGCATAGAGAACTCTGGTAAACTGCTTCTCTCTCTATCCAGGTAGCGGAGCTCCCATAAGCGGCGTCTCCCACACTCAGGATACAGAAATCCCAATGACTGCGTATGCCTCTTGCCAGGCTACAGAACTCTTGGAAACAGTTTCTCTCTACACCCATATACAGAACTCTGGCAAACTGTGTCTCACTACATTCAAGATACAGAACTTCCATAAGCTGTGTCTGCCACACTCAGCATACAGAAAACCCGCATATAGCGAATACCTGCTCATACGCCGCAGAATTCTTGGAAACAGCTTCTCCCTACACTCTGATACAGAACTTCGCTAAAATGTAACTTTCTAATTCAGGGTTACAGAACTCCCATAAGCTGAATCGGCTACACTCAGGCTACTGGAATCCCATATAGAGCGTATGCCTACTCTCAGACTACAGAACTCTTGGAAACAGCTTCTCTCTACATTCAACATACAGAACTACTGGAAACTGCATCTCTCTACACTTAGGGTATAGAATTCCCAAAAGCTGCATCTGCTACACTCAGCATAGAGAAAACCCGCATATAGCGAATGCCTCATTCCATGCTACAGAACTCCAGTAAACAGCTGCTTTCTACACAAAGGATAGAGAACTCCGGTACACTGCTTCTATCTATATCCAGGTAGCGGAGCTGCCATAAGCGGCGTCTCCTACACTCAGGATATAGAAATCCCAATTACTGTGTATGCCTTATGCCAGGCTACAGAACTCCTAGAAACAGTTTCTCTCTACACCCAAAAACAGAACTCTGGCAAACTGTGTCGAACTAAAAGCATGATACAGAACTCCAATAAGCTGCATCTGCCACATTCAGCATACAGAAAACCCGCGTATAGCGAATACATGCCCATAGGCTACAGAATTCTTGGAAACAGCTTGTCCTACATTCTGATACAGAACTTCGTTAAACTGCGTCTCTCTAATTCTAGGTTACAGATCTCCCATAAGCTGCGTCGGCTACACTCAGGCTACAGGAATCCCATATACAGCGTATGCCTACTCTCAGACTACAGAACTCTTGGAAACAGCTTCTCTCTACATTCAACATACAGAACTAATGGAAACTGCATCTCTCTACACTTAGGGTATAGAACTCCCGAATGCTGCATCTGCTACACGCAGTATACAGAATACCCACATATAGCGAATGCCTAATTCCAGGACACAGAACTCCTGGAAACAGCTCCGCTCTACAACAAGGATAAGGAATTCCGGTAAATTGATTCTCTCTCTATCCAGGTAGCAGAGCTCCCATAAGCGGCGTCTCCTACACTCAGCATAGAGAAAACCCGCATATAGCGAATGCCTCATTCCAGGCTACAGAAATCCAGTAAACAGCTGCTTTCTACACAAAGCATAGAGAACTCCAGTAAACTGCTTCTATCTATATCCAGGTAGCAGAGCTCCCACAAGCGGTGTCTCCTACACTCAGCATACAGAAAACCCGCATATATGTAATGCCTCATTCCAGGCTACAAAACACCAGTAAACAGCTGCTCTCTACACAAAGCATAGAGAACTCTGGTAAACTGCTTCTCTCTATATCCAGGTAGCGGAGCTCCCATAAGCGGCGTCTCCCACACTCAGGATACAGAAATCCCAATGACTGCGTATGCCTCTTGCCAGGCTACAGAACTCTTGGAAACAGTTTCTCTCTACACCCATATACAGAACTCTGGCAAACTGTGTCTCACTACATTCAAGATACAGAACTTCCATAAGCTGCATCTGCTACACTCAGCATACAGAAAACCCGCATATAGCGAATACCTGCTCATACGCTGCAGAATTCTTGGAAACAGCTTCTCCCTACACTCTGATACAGAACTTCGCTAAAATGTAACTTTCTAATTCAGGGTTACAGAACTCCCATAAGCTGAATCGGCTACACTCAGGCTACTGGAATCCCATATACAGCGTATGCCTACTCTCAGACTACAGAACTCTTGGAAACAGCTTCTCTCTACATTCAACATACAGAACTCCTGGAAACTGCATCTCTCTACACTTAGATGACAGAACTCCAGAAAGCTGCATGTGCTACACTCAGCATACAGAATACCCACATACAGCGAATGCCTAATTCCAGGATATAGAACTCCTGGAATCAGCTCCTCTCTACAACAAGGATAGGGAACTCCGGTAAAACGCTTCTCTCTATATCCAGGTAGCAGAGCTTCCATAAGCGCCGTCTCCTACACTCAGCATAGAGAAAACCTGCATATAGCGAATGCCTCATTCCATGCTACAGAACTCCAGTAAACAGCTGCTTTCTACACAAAGGATAGAGAACTCCGGTAAACTGCTTCTATCTACATCCACGTAGCGGAGCTGCCATAAGCGGCGTCTCCTACACTCAGGATATAGAAATCCCAATTACTGCGTATGCCTTATGCCAGGCTACAGAACTCCTAGAAACAGTTTCTCTCTACACCCAAAAACAGAACTCTGGCAAACTGTGTCGAACTACAAGCACGATACAGAACTCCAATAAGCTGCATCTGCCACATTCAGCATACAGAAAACCCGCGTATAGCGAATACATAGGCTACAGAATTCTTGGAAACAGCTTGTCCCTACATTCTGATACAGAACTTCGGTAAACTGCGTCTCTCTAATTCTAGGTTACAGATCTCCCATAAGCTGCGTCGGCTACACTCAGGCCACAGGAATCCCATATACAGCGTATGCCTACTCTCAGACTACAGAACTCTTGGAAACAGCTTCTCTCTACATTCAACATACAGAACTACTGGAAACTGCATCTCTCTACACTTAGGGTATAGAACTCCCGAATGCTGCATCTGCTACACGCAGTATACAGAATACCCACATATAGCGAATGCCTAATTCCAGGGCACAGAACTCCTGGAAGCAGCTCCGCTCTACAACAAGGATAAGGAACCCCGGTAAACTGATTCTCTCTCTATCCAGGTAGCAGAGCTCCCAGAAGCGCCATCACCTACACTCAGCATAGAGAAAACCCGCATATATGTAATGCCTCATTCCAGGCTACAAAACACCAGTAAACAGCTGCTCTCTACACAAAGCATAGAGAACTCTGGTAAACTGCTTCTCTCTATATCCAGGTAGCGGAGCTCCCATAAGCGGCGTCTCCCACACTCAGGATACAGAAATCCCAATGACTGCGTATGCCTCTTGCCAGGCTACAGAACTCTTGGAAACAGTTTCTCTCTACACCCATATACAGAACTCTGGCAAACTGTGTCTCACTACATTCAAGATACAGAACTTCCATAAGCTGCATCTGCTACACTCAGCATACAGAAAACCCGCATATAGCGAATACCTGCTCATACGCTGCAGAATTCTTGGAAACAGCTTCTCCCTACACTCTGATACAGAACTTCGCTAAAATGTAACTTTCTAATTCAGGGTTACAGAACTCCCATAAGCTGAATCGGCTACAATCAGGCTACTGGAATCCCATATAGAGCGTATGCCTACTCTCAGACTACAGAACTCTTGGAAACAGCTTCTCTCTACATTCAACATACAGAACTCCTGGAAACTGCATCTCTCTACACTTAGATGACAGAACTCCAGAAAGCTGCATGTGCTACACTCAGCATACAGAATACCCACATACAGCGAATGCCTAATTCCAGGATATAGAACTCCTGGAATCAGCTCCTCTCTACAACAAGGATAGGGAACTCCGGTAAAACGCTTCTCTCTATATCCAGGTAGCACAGCTTCCATAAGCGCCGTCTCCTACACTCAGCATAGAGAAAACCTGCATATAGCGAATGCCTCATTCCATGCTACAGAACTCCAGTAAACAGCTGCTTTCTACACAAAGGATAGAGAACTCCGGTAAACTGCTTCTATCTACATCCACGTAGCGGAGCTGCCATAAGCGGCGTCTCCTACACTCAGGATATAGAAATCCCAATTACTGCGTATGCCTTATGCCAGGCTACAGAACTCCTAGAAACAGTTTCTCTCTACACCCAAAAACAGAACTCTGGCAAACTGTGTCGAACTACAAGCACGATACAGAACTCCAATAAGCTGCATCTGCCACATTCAGCATACAGAAAACCCGCGTATAGCGAATACATGCCCATAGGCTACAGAATTCTTGGAAACAGCTTGTCCCTACATTCTGATACAGAACTTCGTTAAACTGCATCTCTCTAATTCTAGGTTACAGATCTCCCATAAGCTGCGTCGGCTACACTCAGGCTACAGGAATCCCATATACAGCGTATGCCTACTCTCAGACTACAGAACTCTTGGAAACAGCTTCTCTCTACATTCAACATACAGAACTACTGGAAACTGCATCTCTCTACACTTAGGGTATAGAACTCCCGAATGCTGCATCTGCTACATGCAGTATACAGAATACCCACATATAGCGAATGCCTAATTCCAGGACACAGAACTCCTGGAAACAGCTCCGCTCTACAACAAGGATAAGGAACTCCGGTAAACTGATTCTCTCTCTATCCAGGTAGCAGAGCTCCCAGAAGCGCCGTCACCTACACTCAGCATAGAGAAAACCCGCATATAGCGAATGCCTCATTCCAGGCTACAGAAATCCAGTAAACAGCTGCTTTCTACACAAAGCATAGAGAACTCCAGTAAACTGCTTCTATCTATATCCAGGTAGCAGAGCTCCCACAAGCGGCGTCTCCTACACTCAGCATACAGAAAACCCGCATATATGTAATGCCTCATTCCAGGCTACAAAACACCAGTAAACAGCTGCTCTCTACACAAAGCATAGAGAACTCTGGTAAACTGCTTCTCTCTATATCCAGGTAGCGGAGCTCCCATAAGCGGCGTCTCCCACACTCAGGATACAGAAATCCCAATGACTGCGTATGCCTCTTGCCAGGCTACAGAACTCTTGGAAACAGTTTCTCTCTACACCCATATACAGAACTCTGGCAAACTGTGTCTCACTACATTCAAGATACAGAACTTCCATAAGCTGGGTCTGCCACACTCAGCATACAGAAAACCCGCATATAGCGAATACCTGCTCATACGCCGCAGAATTCTTAGAAACAGCTTCTCCCTACACTCTGATACAGAACTTCGCTAAAATGCAACTTTCTAATTCAGGGTTACAGAACTCCCATAAGCTGAATCGGCTACACTCAGGATACTGGAATCCCATATACAGCGTATGCCTACTCTCAGACTACAGAACTCTTGGAAACAGCTTCTCTCTACATTCAACATACAGAACTACTGGAAACTGCATCTCTCTACACTTAGGGTATACAATTCCCAAAAGCTGCATCTGCTACACTCAGCATAGAGAAAACCCGCATATAGCGAATGCCTCATTCCATGCTACAGAACTCCAGTAAACAGCTGCTTTCTACACAAAGGATAGAGAACTCCGGTACATTGCTTCTATCTATATCCAGGTAGCGGAGCTGCCATAAGCGGCGTCTCCTACACTCAGGATATAGAAATCCCAATTACTGCGTATGCCTTATGCCAGGCTACAGAACTCCTAGAAACAGTTTCTCTCTACACCCAAAAACATAACTCTGGCAAACTGTGTCGAACTACAAGCACGATACAGAACTCCAATAAGCTGCATCTGCCACATTCAGCATACAGAAAACCCGCGTATAGCGAACCATGCCAATAGGCTACAGAATTCTTGGAAACAGCTTGTCCTACATTCTGATACAGAACTTCGGTAAACTGCGTCTCTCTAATTCTAGGTTACAGATCTCCCATAAGCTGCGTCGGCTACACTCAGGCTACAGGAATCCCATATACAGCGTATGCCTACTCTCAGACTACAGAACACTTGGAAACAGCTTCTCTCTACATTCAACATACAGAACTAATGGAAACTGCATCTCTCTACACTTAGGGTATAGAACTCCCGAATGCTGCATCTGCTACACGCAGTATACAGAATACCCACATATAGCGAATGCCTAATTCCAGGACACAGAACTCCTGGAAACAGCTCCGCTCTACAACAAGGATAAGGAACTCCGGTAAACTGATTCTCTCTATCCAGGTAGCAGAGCTCCCAGAAGCGGCGTCTCCTACACTCAGCATAGAGAAATCCCGCATATAGCGAATGCCTCATTCCAGGCTACAGAAATCCAGTAAACAGCTGCTCTCTACATAAAGCATAGAGAACTCCAGTAAACTGCTTCTATCTATATCCAGGTAGCAGAGCTCCCACAAGCGGTGTCTCCTACACTCAGCATACAGAAAACCCGCATATATGTAATGCCTCATTCCAGGCTACAAAACACCAGTAAACAGCTGCTCTCTACACAAAGCATAGAGAACTCTGGTAAACTGCTTCTCTCTATATCCAGGTAGCGGAGCTCCCATAAGCGGCGTCTCCCACACTCAGGATACAGAAATCCCAATGACTGCGTATGCCTCTTGCCAGGCTACAGAACTCTTGGAAACAGTTTCTCTCTACACCCATATACAGAACTCTGGCAAACTGTGTCTCACTACATTCAAGATACAGAACTTCCATAAGCTGCGTCTGCCACACTCAGCATACAGAAAACCCGCATATAGCGAATACCTGCTCATACGCCGCAGAATTCTTAGAAACAGCTTCTCCCTACACTCTGATACAGAACTTCGCTAAAATGTAACTTTCTAATTCAGGGTTACAGAACTCCCATAAGCTGAATCGGCTACACTCAGGCTACTGGAATCCCATATAGAGCGTATGCCTACTCTCAGACTACAGAACTCTTGGAAACAGCTTCTCTCTACACTCAACATACAGAACTACTGGAAACTGCATCTCTCTACACTTAGGATATAGAATTCCCAAAAGCTGCATCTGCTACACTCAGCATAGAGAAAACCCGCATATAGCGAATGCCTCATTCCATGCTACAGAACTCCAGTAAACAGCTGCTTTCTACACAAAGGATAGAGAACTCCGGTACACTGCTTCTATCTATATCCAGGTAGCGGAGCTGCCATAAGCGGCGTCTCCTACACTCAGGATATAGAAATCCCAATTACTGCGTATGCCTTATGCCAGGCTACAGAACTCCTAGAAACAGTTTCTCTCTACACCCAAAAACAGAACTCTGGCAAACTGGGTCGAACTACAAGCACGATACAGAACTCCAATAAGCTGCATCTGCCACATTCAGCATACAGAAAACCCGCGTATAGCGAATACATAGGCTACAGAATTCTTGGAAACAGCTTGTCCTACATTCTGATACAGAACTTTGTTAAGCTGCGTCTCTCTAATTCTAGGTTACAGATCTCCCATAAGCTGCGTCGGCTACACTCAGGCTACAGGAATCCCATATACAGCGTATGCCTACTCTCAGACTACAGAACTCTTGGAAACAGCTTCTCTCTACATTCAACATACAGAACTACTGGAAACTGCATCTCTCTACACTTAGGGTATAGAACTCCCGAATGCTGCATCTGCTACACGCAGTATACAGAATACCCACATATAGCGAATGCCTAATTCCAGGACACAGAACTCCTGGAAACAGCTCCGCTCTACAACAAGGATAAGGAACTCCGGTAAACTGATTCTCTCTCTATCCAGGTAGCAGAGCTCCCAGAAGCGCCGTCACCTACACTCAGCATAGAGAAAACCCGCATATAGCGAATGCCTCATTCCAGGCTACAGAAATCCAGTAAACAGCTGCTTTCTACACAAAGCATAGAGAACTCCAGTAAACTGCTTCTATCTATATCCAGGTAGCAGAGCTCCCACAAGCGGTGTCTCCTACACTCAGCATACAGAAAACCCGCATATATGTAATGCCTCATTCCAGGCTACAAAACACCAGTAAACAGCTGCTCTCTACACAAAGCATAGAGAACTCTGGTAAACTGCTTCTATCTATATCCAGGTAGCAGAGCTCCCACAAGCGGTGTCTCCTACACTCAGCATACAGAAAACCCGCATATATGTAATGCCTCATTCCAGGCTACAAAACACCAGTAAACAGCTGCTCTCTACACAAAGCATAGAGAACTCTGGTAAACTGCTTCTATCTATATCCAGGTAGCAGAGCTCCCACAAGCGGCGTCTCCTACACTCAGCATACAGAAAACCCGCATATATGTAATGCCTCATTCCAGGCTACAAAACACCAGTAAACAGCTGCTCTCTACACAAAGCATAGAGAACTCTGGTAAACTGCTTCTCTCTATATCCAGGTAGCGGAGCTCCCATAAGCGGCGTCTCCCACACTCAGGATACAGAAATCCCAATGACTGCGTATGCCTCTTGCCAGGCTACAGAACTCTTGGAAACAGTTTCTCTCTACACCCATATACAGAACTCTGGCAAACTGTGTCTCAGTACATTCAAGATACAGAACTTCCATAAGCTGCGTCTGCCACACTCAGCATACAGAAAACCCGCATATAGCGAATACCTGCTCATACGCCGCAGAATTCTTGGAAACAGCTTCTCCCTACACTCTGAGACAGAACTTCGCTAAAATGTAACTTTCTAATTCAGGGTTACAGAATTCCCATAAGCTGAATCGGCTACACTCAGGCTACTGGAATCCCATATAGAGCGTATGCCTACTCTCAGACTACAGAATTCTTGGAAACAGCTTCTCTCTACATTCAACATACAGAACTACTGGAAACTGCATCTCTCTACACTTAGGGTATAGAATTCCCAAAAGCTGCATCTGCTACACTCAGCATAGAGAAAACCCGCATATAGCGAATGCCTCATTCCATGCTACAGAACTCCAGTAAACAGCTGCTTTCTACACAAAGGATAGAGAACTCCGGTACACTGCTTCTATCTATATCCAGGTAGCGGAGCTGCCATAAGCGGCGTCTCCTACACTCAGCATACAGAAAACCCGCATATATGTAATGCCTCATTCCAGGCTACAAAACACCAGTAAACAGCTGCTCTCTACACAAAGCATAGAGAACTCTGGTAAACTGCTTCTCTCTATATCCAGGTAGCGGAGCTCCCATAAGCGGCGTCTCCCACACTCAGGATACAGAAATCCCAATGACTGCGTATGCCTCTTGCCAGGCTACAGATCTCTTGGAAACAGTTTCTCTCTACACCCATATACAGAACTCTGGCAAACTGTGTCTCACTACATTCAAGATACAGAACTTCCATAAGCTGCATCTGCTACACTCAGCATACAGAAAACCCGCATATAGCGAATACCTGCTCATACGCTGCAGAATTCTTGGAAACAGCTTCTCCCTACACTCTGATACAGAACTTCGCTAAAATGTAACTTTCTAATTCAGGGTTACAGAACTCCCATAAGCTGAATCGGCTACACTCAGGCTACTGGAATCCCATATACAGCGTATGCCTACTCTCAGACTACAGAACTCTTGGAAACAGCTTCTCTCTACATTCAACATACAGAACTCCTGGAAACTGCATCTCTCTACACTTAGATGACAGAACTCCAGAAAGCTGCATGTGCTACACTCAGCATACAGAATACCCACATACAGCGAATGCCTAATTCCAGGATATAGAACTCCTGGAATCAGCTCCTCTCTACAACAAGGATAGGGAACTCCGGTAAAACGCTTCTCTCTATATCCAGGTAGCACAGCTTCCATAAGCGCCGTCTCCTACACTCAGCATAGAGAAAACCTGCATATAGCGAATGCCTCATTCCATGCTACAGAACTCCAGTAAACAGCTGCTTTCTACACAAAGGATAGAGAACTCCGGTAAACTGCTTCTATCTACATCCACGTAGCGGAGCTGCCATAAGCGGCGTCTCCTACACTCAGGATATAGAAATCCCAATTACTGCGTATGCCTTATGCCAGGCTACAGAACTCCTAGAAACAGTTTCTCTCTACACCCAAAAACAGAACTCTGGCAAACTGTGTCGAACTACAAGCACGATACAGAACTCCAATAAGCTGCATCTGCCACATTCAGCATACAGAAAACCCGCGTATAGCGAATACATGCCCATAGGCTACAGAATTCTTGGAAACAGCTTGTCCCTACATTCTGATACAGAACTTCGTTAAACTGCATCTCTCTAATTCTAGGTTACAGATCTCCCATAAGCTGCGTCGGCTACACTCAGGCTACAGGAATCCCATATACAGCGTATGCCTACTCTCAGACTACAGAACTCTTGGAAACAGCTTCTCTCTACATTCAACATACAGAACTACTGGAAACTGCATCTCTCTACACTTAGGGTATAGAACTCCCGAATGCTGCATCTGCTACATGCAGTATACAGAATACCCACATATAGCGAATGCCTAATTCCAGGACACAGAACTCCTGGAAACAGCTCCGCTCTACAACAAGGATAAGGAACTCCGGTAAACTGATTCTCTCTCTATCCAGGTAGCAGAGCTCCCAGAAGCGCCGTCACCTACACTCAGCATAGAGAAAACCCGCATATAGCGAATGCCTCATTCCAGGCTACAGAAATCCAGTAAACAGCTGCTTTCTACACAAAGCATAGAGAACTCCAGTAAACTGCTTCTATCTATATCCAGGTAGCAGAGCTCCCACAAGCGGCGTCTCCTACACTCAGCATACAGAACACCCGCATATATGTAATGCCTCATTCCAGGCTACAAAACACCAGTAAACAGCTGCTCTCTACACAAAGCATAGAGAACTCTGGTAAACTGCTTCTCTCTATATCCAGGTAGCGGAGCTCCCATAAGCGGCGTCTCCCACACTCAGGATACAGAAATCCCAATGACTGCGTATGCCTCTTGCCAGGCTACAGAACTCTTGGAAACAGTTTCTCTCTACACCCATATACAGAACTCTGGCAAACTGTGTCTCACTACATTCAAGATACAGAACTTCCATAAGCTGGGTCTGCCACACTCAGCATACAGAAAACCCGCATATAGCGAATACCTGCTCATACGCCGCAGAATTCTTAGAAACAGCTTCTCCCTACACTCTGATACAGAACTTCGCTAAAATGCAACTTTCTAATTCAGGGTTACAGAACTCCCATAAGCTGAATCGGCTACACTCAGGATACTGGAATCCCATATACAGCGTATGCCTACTCTCAGACTACAGAACTCTTGGAAACAGCTTCTCTCTACATTCAACATACAGAACTACTGGAAACTGCATCTCTCTACACTTAGGGTATACAATTCCCAAAAGCTGCATCTGCTACACTCAGCATAGAGAAAACCCGCATATAGCGAATGCCTCATTCCATGCTACAGAACTCCAGTAAACAGCTGCTTTCTACACAAAGGATAGAGAACTCCGGTACATTGCTTCTATCTATATCCAGGTAGCGGAGCTGCCATAAGCGGCGTCTCCTACACTCAGGATATAGAAATCCCAATTACTGCGTATTCCTTATGCCAGGCTACAGAACTCCTAGAAACAGTTTCTCTCTACACCCAAAAACAGAACTCTGGCAAACTGTGTCGAACTACAAGCACGATACAGAACTCCAATAAGCTGCATCTGCCACATTCAGCATACAGAAAACCCGCGTATAGCGAACCATGCCAATAGGCTACAGAATTCTTGGAAACAGCTTGTCCTACATTCTGATACAGAACTTCGGTAAACTGCGTCTCTCTAATTCTAGGTTACAGATCTCCCATAAGCTGCGTCGGCTACACTCAGGCTACAGGAATCCCATATACAGCGTATGCCTACTCTCAGACTACAGAACACTTGGAAACAGCTTCTCTCTACATTCAACATACAGAACTAATGGAAACTGCATCTCTCTACACTTAGGGTATAGAACTCCCGAATGCTGCATCTGCTACACGCAGTATACAGAATACCCACATATAGCGAATGCCTAATTCCAGGACACAGAACTCCTGGAAACAGCTCCGCTCTACAACAAGGATAAGGAACTCCGGTAAACTGATTCTCTCTATCCAGGTAGCAGAGCTCCCAGAAGCGGCGTCTCCTACACTCAGCATAGAGAAATCCCGCATATAGCGAATGCCTCATTCCAGGCTACAGAAATCCAGTAAACAGCTGCTCTCTACATAAAGCATAGAGAACTCCAGTAAACTGCTTCTATCTATATCCAGGTAGCAGAGCTCCCACAAGTGGTGTCTCCTACACTCAGCATACAGAAAACCCGCATATATGTAATGCCTCATTCCAGGCTACAAAACACCAGTAAACAGCTGCTCTCTACACAAAGCATAGAGAACTCTGGTAAACTGCTTCTCTCTATATCCAGGTAGCGGAGCTCCCATAAGCGGCGTCTCCCACACTCAGGATACAGAAATCCCAATGACTGCGTATGCCTCTTGCCAGGCTACAGAACTCTTGGAAACAGTTTCTCTCTACACCCATATACAGAACTCTGGCAAACTGTGTCTCACTACATTCAAGATACAGAACTTCCATAAGCTGCATCTGCTACACTCAGCATACAGAAAACCCGCATATAGCGAATACCTGCTCATACGCTGCAGAATTCTTGGAAACAGCTTCTCCCTACACTCTGATACAGAACTTCGCTAAAATGTAACTTTCTAATTCAGGGTTACAGAACTCCCATAAGCTGAATCGGCTACACTCAGGCTACTGGAATCCCATATACAGCGTATGCCTACTCTCAGACTACAGAACTCTTGGAAACAGCTTCTCTCTACATTCAACATACAGAACTCCTGGAAACTGCATCTCTCTACACTTAGATGACAGAACTCCAGAAAGCTGCATGTGCTACACTCAGCATACAGAATACCCACATACAGCGAATGCCTAATTCCAGGATATAGAACTCCTGGAATCAGCTCCTCTCTACAACAAGGATAGGGAACTCCGGTAAAACGCTTCTCTCTATATCCAGGTAGCACAGCTTCCATAAGCGCCGTCTCCTACACTCAGCATAGAGAAAACCTGCATATAGCGAATGCCTCATTCCATGCTACAGAACTCCAGTAAACAGCTGCTTTCTACACAAAGGATAGAGAACTCCGGTAAACTGCTTCTATCTACATCCACGTAGCGGAGCTGCCATAAGCGGCGTCTCCTACACTCAGGATATAGAAATCCCAATTACTGCGTATGCCTTATGCCAGGCTACAGAACTCCTAGAAACAGTTTCTCTCTACACCCAAAAACAGAACTCTGGCAAACTGTGTCAAACTACAAGCACGATACAGAACTCCAATAAGCTGCATCTGCCAAACTCAGCATACAGAAAACCCGCGTATAGCGAATACATGCCCATAGGCTACAGAATTCTTGGAAACAGCTTGTCTCTACATTCTGATACAGAACTTCGTTAAACTGCGTCTCTCTAATTCTAGGTTACAGATCTCCCATAAGCTGCGTCGGCTACACTCAGGCTACAGGAATCCCATATACAGCGTATGCCTACTCTCAGACTACAGAACTCTTGGAAACAGCTTCTCTCTACATTCAACATACAGAACTACTGGAAACTGCATCTCTCTACACTTAGGGTATAGAACTCCCGAATGCTGCATCTGCTACACGCAGTATACAGAATACCCACATATAGCGAATGCCTAATTCCAGGACACAGAACTCCTGGAAACAGCTCCGCTCTACAACAAGGATAAGGAACTCCGATAAACTGATTCTCTCTCTATCCAGGTAGCAGAGCTCCCAGAAGCGCCGTCACCTACACTCAGCATAGAGAAAACCCGCATATAGCGAATGCCTCATTCCAGGCTACAGAAATCCAGTAAACAGCTGCTTTCTACACAAAGCATAGAGAACTCCAGTAAACTGCTTCTATCTATATCCAGGTAGCAGAGCTCCCACAAGCGGCGTCTCCTACACTCAGCATACAGAAAACCCGCATATATGTAATGCCTCATTCCAGGCTACAAAACACCAGTAAACAGCTGCTCTCTACACAAAGCATAGAGAACTCTGGTAAACTGCTTCTCTCTATATCCAGGTAGCGGAGCTCCCATAAGCGGCGTCTCCCACACTCAGGATACAGAAATCCCAATGACTGCGTATGCCTCTTGCCAGGCTACAGAACTCTTGGAAACAGTTTCTCTCTACACCCATATACAGAACTCTGGCAAACTGTGTCTCACTACATTCAAGATACAGAACTTCCATAAGCTGGGTCTGCCACACTCAGCATACAGAAAACCCGCATATAGCGAATACCTGCTCATACGCCGCAGAATTCTTAGAAACAGCTTCTCCCTACACTCTGATACAGAACTTCGCTAAAATGCAACTTTCTAATTCAGGGTTACAGAACTCCCATAAGCTGAATCGGCTACACTCAGGATACTGGAATCCCATATAGAGCGTATGCCTACTCTCAGACTACAGAACTCTTGGAAACAGCTTCTCTCTACATTCAACATACAGAACTACTGGAAACTGCATCTCTCTACACTTAGGGTATACAATTCCCAAAAGCTGCATCTGCTACACTCAGCATAGAGAAAACCCGCATATAGCGAATGCCTCATTCCATGCTACAGAACTCCAGTAAACAGCTGCTTTCTACACAAAGGATAGAGAACTCCGGTACACTGCTTCTATCTATATCCAGGTAGCGGAGCTCCCATAAGCGGCGTCTCCTACACTCAGGATGCAGAAATCCCAATTACTGCGTATGCCTTATGCCAGGCTACAGAACTCCTAGAAACAGTTTCTCTCTACACCCAAAAACAGAACTCTGGCAAAATGTGTCGAACTACAAGCGCGATACAGAACTCCAATAAGCTGCATCTGCCACACTCAGCATACAGAAAACCTGCGTATAGCGAATACATGCCCATAGGCTACAGAATTCTTGGAAACAGCTTGTCCCTACATTCTGATACAGAACTTCGGTAAACTGCGTCTCTCTAATTCTAGGTTACAGATCTCCCATAAGCTGCGTCGGCTACACTCAGGCTACAGGAATCCCATATACAGCGTATGCCTACTCTCAGACTACAGAACTCTTGGAAACAGCTTCTCTCTACATTCAACATACAGAACTACTGGAAACTGCATCTCTCTACACTTAGGGTATAGAACTCCCGAATGCTGCATCTGCTACACGCAGTATACAGAATACCCACATATAGCGAATGCCTAATTCCAGGACACAGAACTCCTGGACACAGCTCTGCTCTACAACAAGGATAAGGAACTCCGGTAAATTGATTCTCTCTCTATCCAGGTAGCAGAGCTCCCATAAGCGGCGTCTCCTACACTCAGCATAGAGAAAACCCGCATATAGCGAATGCCTCATTCCAGGCTACAGAAATCCAGTAAACAGCTGCTTTCTACACAAAGCATAGAGAACTCCAGTAAACTGCTTCTATCTATATCCAGGTAGCAGAGCTCCCACAAGCGGTGTCTCCTACACTCAGCATACAGAAAACCCGCATATATGTAATGCCTCATTCCAGGCTACAAAACACCAGTAAACAGCTGCTCTCTACACAAAGCATAGAGAACTCTGGTAAACTGCTTCTCTCTATATCCAGGTAGCGGAGCTCCCATAAGCGGCGTCTCCCACACTCAGGATACAGAAATCCCAATGACTGCGTATGCCTCTTGCCAGGCTACAGAACTCTTGGAAACAGTTTCTCTCTACACCCATATACAGAACTCTGGCAAACTGTGTCTCACTACATTCAAGATACAGAACTTCCATAAGCTGCATCTGCTACACTCAGCATACAGAAAACCCGCATATAGCGAATACCTGCTCATACGCTGCAGAATTCTTGGAAACAGCTTCTCCCTACACTCTGATACAGAACTTCGCTAAAATGTAACTTTCTAATTCAGGGTTACAGAACTCCCATAAGCTGAATCGGCTACACTCAGGCTACTGGAATCCCATATACAGCGTATGCCTACTCTCAGACTACAGAACTCTTGGAAACAGCTTCTCTCTACATTCAACATATAGAACTACTGGAAACTGCATCTCTCTACACTTAGGGTATAGAACTCCCGAATGCTGCATCTGCTACACGCAGTATACAGAATACCCACATATAGCGAATGCCTAATTCCAGGACAAGAACTCCTGGAAACAGCTCCGCTCTACAACAAGGATAAGGAACTCCGGTAAACTGATTCTCTCTCTATCTAGGTAGCAGAGCTCCCAGAAGCGGCGTCCCCTACACTCAGCATAGAGAAAACCCGCATATAGCGAATGCCTCATTCCATGCTACAGAAATCCAGTAAACAGCTGCTTTCTACACAAAGGATAAAGAACTCCGGTACACTGCTTCTATCTATATCCAGGTAGCGGAGCTGCCATAAGCGGCGTCTCCTACACTCAGGATGCAGAAATCCCAATTACTGCGTATGCCTTATGCCAGGCTACAGAACTCCTAGAAACAGTTTCTCTCTACACCCAAAAACAGAACTCTGGCAAACTATGTCGAACTACAAGCGCGATACAGAACTCCAATAAGCTGCATCTGCCACACTCAGCATACAGAAAACCCGCGTATAGCGAATACATGCCCATAGGCTACAGAATTCTTGGAAACAGCTTGTCCCTACATTCTGATACAGAACTTCGGTAAACTGCTTCTCTCTAATTCTAGGTTACAGATCTCCCATAAGCTGCGTCGGCTACACTCAGGCTACAGGAATCCCATATACAGCGTATGGCTACTCTCAGACTACAGAACTCTTGGAAACAGCTTCTCTCTACATTCAACATACAGAACTCCTGGAAACTGCATCTCTCTACACTTAGATGACAGAACTCCAGAAAGCTGCATGTGCTACACTCAGCATACAGAATACCCACATACAGCGAATGCCTAATTCCAGGATATAGAACTCCTGGAATCAGCTCCTCTCTACAACAAGGATAGGGAACTCTGGTAAAACGCTTCTCTCTATATCCAGGTAGCACAGCTTCCATAAGCGCCGTCTCCTACACTCAGCATAGAGAAAACCTGCATATAGCGAATGCCTCATTCCATGCTACAGAACTCCAGTAAACAGCTGCTTTCTACACAAAGGATAGAGAACTCCGGTAAACTGCTTCTATCTACATCCACGTAGCGGAGCTGCCATAAGCGGCGTCTCCTACACTCAGGATATAGAAATCCCAATTACTGCGTATGCCTTATGCCAGGCTACAGAACTCCTAGAAACAGTTTCTCTCTACACCCAAAAACAGAACTCTGGCAAACTGTGTCGAACTACAAGCACGATACAGAACTCCAATAAGCTGCATCTGCCACACTCAGCATACAGAAAACCCGCGTATAGCGAATACATACCCATAGGCTACAGAATTCTTGGAAACAGCTTGTCCCTACATTCTGATACAGAACTTCGGTAAACTGCGTCTCTCTAATTCTAGGTTACAGATCTCCCATAAGCTGCGTCGGCTACACTCAGGCTACAGGAATCCCATATACAGCGTATGCCTACTCTCAGACTACAGAACTCTTGGAAACAGCTTCTCTCTACATTCAACATACAGAACTACTGGAAACTGCATCTCTCTACACTTAGGGTATAGAACTCCCGAATGCTGCATCTGCTACACGCAGTATACAGAATACCCACATATAGCGAATGCCTAATTCCAGGACACAGAACTCCTGGAAACAGCTCCGCTCTACAACAAGGATAAGGAACTCCGGTAAACTGATTCTCTCTCTATTCAGGTAGCAGAGCTTCCATAAGCGCCGTCACCTACACTCAGCATAGAGAAAACCCGCATATAGCGAATGCCTCATTCCAGGCTACAGAAATCCAGTAAACAGCTGCTTTCTACACAAAGCATAGAGAACTCCAGTAAACTGCTTCTATCTATATCCAGGTAGCAGAGCTCCCACAAGCGGCGTCTCCTACACTCAGCATACAGAAAACCCGCATATATGTAATGCCTCATTCCAGGCTACAAAACACCAGTAAACAGCTGCTCTCTACACAAAGCATAGAGAACTCTGGTAAACTTCTTCTCACTATATCCAGGTAGCGGAGCTCCCATAAGCGGCGTCTCCCACACTCAGGATACAGAAATCCCAATGACTGCGTATGCCTCTTGCCAGGCTACAGAACTCTTGGAAACAGCTTCTCTCTACATTCAACATACAGAACTACTGGAAACTGCATCTCTCTACAATTAGGGTATAGAATTCCCAAAAGCTGCATCTGCTACACTCAGCATAGAGAAAACCCGCATATAGCGAATGCCTCATTCCATGCTACAGAACTCCAGTAAACAGCTGCTTTCTACACAAAGGATAGAGAACTCCGGTACACTGCTTCTATCTATATCCAGGTAGCGGAGCTGCCATAAGCGGCGTTCCTACACTCAGGATATAGAAATCCCAATTACTGCGTATGCCTTATGCCAGGCTACAGAACTCCTAGAAACAGTTTCTCTCTACACCCAAAAACAGAACTCTGGCAAACTGTGTCAAACTACATGCACGATACAGAACTCCAATAAGCTGCATCTGCCACATTCAGCATACAGAAAACCCGCGTATAGCGAATACATGCCCATAGGCTACAGAATTCTTGGAAACAGCTTGTCCCTACATTCTGATACAGAACTTCGGTAAACTGCTTCTCTATAATTCTAGGTTACAGATCTCCCATAAGCTGCGTCGGCTACACTCAGGCTACAGGAATCCCATATACAGCGTATGCCTACTCTCAGACTACAGAACTCTTGGAAACAGCTTCTCTCTACATTCAACATACAGAACTACTGGAAACTGCATCTCTCTATACTTAGGGTATAGAACTCCCGAATGCTGCATCTGCTACACGCAGTATACAGAATACCCACATATAGCGAATGCCTAATTCCAGGACACAGAACTCCTGGAAACAGCTCCGCTCTACAACAAGGATAAGGAACTCCGGTAAACTGATTCTCTCTCTATCCAGGTAGCAGAGCTCCCAGAAGCGGCGTCCCCTACACTCAGCATAGAGAAAACCCGCATATAGCGAATGCCTCATTCCATGCTACAGAACTCCAGTAAACAGCTGCTTTCTACACAAAGGATAGAGAACTCCGGTACACTGCTTCTATCTATATCCAGGTAGCGGAGCTGCCATGAGCGGCGTCTTCTACACTCAGGATGCAGAAATCCCAATTACTGCGTATGCCTTATGCCAGGCTACAGAACTCCTAGAAACAGTTTCTCTCTACACCCAAAAACAGAACTCTGGCAAACTGTGTCGAACTACAAGCGCGATACAGAACTCCAATAAGCTGCATCTCCCACACTCAGCATACAGAAAACCCGCGTATAGTGAATACATGCCCATAGGCTACAGAATTCTTGGAAACAGCTTGTCCCTACATTCTGATACAGAACTTCGGTAAACTGCGTCTCTCTAATTCTAGGTTACAGATCTCCCATAAGCTGCGTCGGCTACACTCAGGCTACAGGAATCCCATATACAGCGTATGCCTACTCTCAGACTACAGAACTCTTGGAAACAGCTTCTCTCTACATTCAACATACAGAACTCCTGGAAACTGCATCTCTCTACACTTAGATGACAGAACTCCAGAAAGCTGCATGTGCTACACTCGGCATACAGAATACCCACATACAGCGAATGCCTAATTCCAGGATATAGAACTCCTGGAATCAGCTCCTCTCTACAACAAGGATAGGGAACTCCGGTAAAACGCTTCTCTCAATATCCAGGTAGCAGAGCTTCCATAAGCGCCCTCTCCTACACTCAGCATAGAGAAAACCCGCATATAGCGAATGCCTCATTCCATGCTACAGAACTCCAGTAAACAGCTGCTTTCTACACAAAGGATAGAGAACTCCGGTAAACTGCTTCTATCTACATCCATGTAGCGGAGCTGCCATAAGCGGCGTCTCCTACACTCAGGATATAGAAATCCCAATTACTGCGTATGCCTTATGCCAGGCTACAGAACTCCTAGAAACAGTTTCTCTCTACACCCAAAAACAGAACTCTGGCAAACTGTGTCGAACTACATGCACGATACAGAACTCCAATAAGCTGCATCTGCCACATTCAGCATACAGAAAACCCGCGTATAGCGAATACATGCCCATAGGCTACAGAATTCTTGGAAACAGCTTGTCCCTACATTCTGATACAGAACTTCGGTAAACTGCGTCTCTCTAATTCTAGGTTACAGATCTCCCCAAGCTGTGTCAGCTACACTCAGGCTACAGGAATCCCATATACAGCGTATGCCTACTCTCAGACTACAGAACTCTTGGAAACAGCTTCTCTCTACATTCAACATACAGAACTACTGGAAACTGCATCTCTCTACACTTAGGGTATAGAACTCCCGAATGCTGCATCTGCTACACGCAGTATACAGAATACCCACATATAGCGAATGCCTAATTCCAGGACACAGAACTCCTGGAAACAGCTCCGCTCTACAACAAGGATAAGGAACTCCGGTAAAATGATTCTCTCTCTATCCAGGTAGCAGAGCTCCCAGAAGCGGCGTCTCCTACACTCAGCATAGAGAAAACCCGCATATAGCGAATGCCTCCTTCCAGGATACAGAAATCCAGGAAACAGCTGCTCTCTACACAAAGCATAGAGAACTCCAGTAAACTGCTTCTATCTATATCCAGGTAGCAGAGCTCCCACAAGCGGCGTCTCCTACACTCAGCATACAGAAAACCCGCATATATGTAATGCCTCATTCCAGGCGACAAAACACCAGTAAACAGCTGCTCTCCACACAAAGCATAGAGAACTCTGGTAAACTGCTTCTCTCTATATCCAGGTAGCGGAGCTCCCACAAGCGGCGTCTCCTACACTCAGGAAACAGAAATCCCAATGACTGTGTATGCCTCTTGCCAGGCTACAGAACTCCTAGAAACAGTTTCTCTCTACACCCAAAAACAGAACTCTGGCAAAATGTGTCAAACTACATGCACGATACAGAACTCCAATAAGCTGCATCTGCCACATTCAGCATACAGAAAACCCGCGTATAGCGAATACATGCCCATAGGCTACAGAATTCTTGGAAACAGTTGTCCCTACATTCTGATACAGAACTTCGGTAAACTGCGTCTCTCTAATTCTAGGTTACAGATCTCCCATAAGCTGCGTCGGCTACACTCAGGCTACAGGAATCCCATATACAGCGTATGCCTACTCTCAGACTACAGAACTCTTGGAAACAGCTTCTCTCTACATTCAACATACAGAACTACAGGAAACTGCATTTCTCTACACTTAGGGTATAGAACTCCCGAATGCTGCATCTGCTACACGCAGTACACAGAATACCCACATATAGCGAATGCCTAATTCCAGGACACAGAACTCCTGGAAACAGCTCCGCTCTACAACAAGGATAAGGAACTCCGGTAAACTGATTCTCTCTCTATCCAGGTAGCAGAGCTCCCAGAAGCGGTGTCTCCTACACTCAGCATACAGAAAACCCGCATATAGCGAATGCCTCATTCCATGCTACAGAAATCCAGTAAACAGCTGCTTTCTACACAAAGCATAGAGAACTCCAGTAAACTGCTTCTATCTATATCCAGGTAGCAGAGCTCCCACAAGCGGCGTCTCCTACACTCAGCATACAGAAAACCCGCATATATGTAATGCCTCATTCCAGGCGACAAAACACCAGTAAACAGCTGCTCTCTACACAAAGCATAGAGAACTCTGGTAAACTGCTTCTCTCTATATCCAGGTAGCGGAGCTCCCATAAGCGGCGTCTCCCACACTCAGGAAACAGAAATCCCAATGACTGCGTATGCCTCTTGCCAGGCTACAGAACTCTTGGAAACAGTTTCTCTCTACACCCATATACAGAACTCTGGCAAACTGTGTCTCACTACATTCAAGATACAGAACTTCCATAAGCTGGGTCTGCCACACTCAGCATACAGAAAACCCGCATATAGCGAATACCTGCTCATACGCTGCAGAATTCTTGGAAACAGCTTCTCCCTACATTCTGATACAGAACTTCGCTAAAATGTAACTTTCTAATTCAGGGTTACAGAACTCCCATAAGCTGAATCGGCTACACTCAGGCTATTGGAATCCCATATACAGCGTATGCCTACTCTCAGACTACAGAACTCTTGGAAACAGCTTCTCTCTACATTCAACATACAGAACTACTGGAAACTGCATCTCTCTACACTTAGATGACAGAACTCCAGAAAGCTGCATGTGCTACACTCAGCATACAGAATACCCACATACAGCGAATGCCTAATTCCAGGATATAGAACTCCTGGAATCAGCTCCTCTCTACAACAAGGATAGGGAACTCCGGTAAAACGCTTCTCTCTATATCCAGGTAGCAGAGCTCCCACAAGCGGTGTCTCCTACACTCAGCATACAGAAAACCCGCATATATGTAATGCCTCATTCCAGGCGACAAAACACCAGTAAACAGCTGCTCTCTACACAAAGCATAGAGAACTCCGGTAAACTGCTTCTATCTACATCCACGTAGCGGAGCTGCCATAAGCGGCGTCTCCTACACTCAGGATATAGAAATCCCAATTACTGCGTATGCCTTATGCCAGGCTACAGAACTCCTAGAAACAGTTTCTCTCTACACCCAAAAACAGAACTCTGGCAAACTGTGTCGAACTACAAGCACGATACAGAACTCCAATAAGCTGCATCTGCCACACTCAGCATACAGAAAACCCGCGTATAGCGAATACATGCCCATAGGCTACAGAATTCTTGGAAACAGCTTGTCCCTACATTCTGATACAGAACTTCGGTAAACTGCGTCTCTCTAATTCTAGGTTACAGATCTCCCATAAGCAGTGTCGGCTACACTCAGGCTACAGGAATCCCATATACAGCGTATGCCTACTCTCAGACTACAGAACTCTTGGAAACAGCTTCTCTCTACATTCAACATACAGAACTACTGGAAACTGCATCTCTCTACACTTAGGGTATAGAACTCCCGAATGCTGCATCTGCTACACGCAGTATACAGAATACTCACATATAGCGAATGCCTAATTCCAGGACACAGAACTCCTGGAAACAGCTCCGCCCTACAACAAGGATAAGGAACTCCGGTAAAATGATTCTCTCTCTATCTAGGTAGCAGAGCTTCCATAAGCGCCGTCACCTACACTCAGCATAGAGAAAACCCGCATATAGCGAATGCCTCATTCCAGGCTACAGAAATCCAGTAAACAGCTGCTTTCTACACAAAGCATAGAGAACTCCAGTAAACTGCTTCTATCTATATCCAGGTAGCAGAGCTCCCACAAGCGGCGTCTCCTACACTCAGCATACAGAAAACCCGCATATATGTAATGCCTCATTCCAGGCTACAAAACACCAGTAAACAGCTGCTCTCTACACAAAGCATAGAGAACTCTGGTAAACTTCTTCTCTCTCTATCCAGGTAGCGGAGCTCCCATAAGCGGCGTCTCCCACACTCAGGATACAGAAATCCCAATGACTGCGTATGCCTCTTGACCGGCTACAGAACTCTTGGAAACAGTTTCTCTCTACACCCATATACAGAACTCGGGCAAACTGTGTCTCAGTACATTCAAGATACAGAACTTCCATAAGCTGCGTCTGCCACACTCAGCATACAGAAAACCCGCATATAGCGAATACCTGCTCATACGCTGCAGAATTCTTGGAAACAGCTTCTCCCTAAACTGTGATACAGAACTTCGCTAAAATGTAACTTTCTAATTCAGGGTTACAGAACTCCCATAAGCTGAATCGGCTACACTCAGGCTACTGGAATCCCATATACAGCGTATGCCTACTCTCAGACTACAGAACTCTTGGAAACAGCTTCTCTCTACATTCAACATACAGAACTACTGGAAACTGCATCTCTCTACACTTAGGGTATAGAACTCCCGAATGCTGCATCTGCTACACGCAGTATACAGAATACCCACATACAGCGAATGCCTAATTCCAGGATATAGAACTCCTGGAATCAGCTCCTCTCTACAACAAGGATAGGGAACTCTGGTAAAACGCTTCTCTCTATATCCAGGTAGCAGAGCTTCCATAAGCGCCGTCTCCTACACTCAGCATAGAGAAAACCCGCATATAGCGAATGCCTCATTCCACGCTACAGAACTCCAGTAAACAGCTGCTTTCTACACAAAGGATAGAGAACTCCGGTAAACTGCTTCTATCTACATCCACGTAGCGGAGCTGCCATAAGTGGCGTCTCCTACACTCAGGATATAGAAATCCCAATTACTGCGTATGCCTTATGCCAGGCTACAGAACTCCTAGAAACAGTTTCTCTCTACACCCAAAAACAGAACTCTGGCAAACTGTGTCAAACTACAAGCACGATACAGAACTCCAATAAGCTGCATCTGCCACACTCAGCATACAGAAAACCCGCGTATAGCGAATACATACCCATAGGCTACAGAATTCTTGGAAACAGCTTGTCCCTACATTCTGATACAGAACTTCGGTAAACTGCGTCTCTCTAATTCTAGGTTACAGATCTCCCATAAGCTGCGTCGGCTACACTCAGGCTACAGGAATCCCATATACAGCGTATGCCTACTCTCAGACTACAGAACTCTTGGAAACAGCTTCTCTCTACATTCAACATACAGAACTACTGGAAACTGCATCTCTCTACACTTAGGGTATAGAACTCCCGAATGCTGCATCTGCTACACGCAGTATACAGAATACCCACATATAGCGAATGCCTAATTCCAGGACACAGAACTCCTGGAAACAGCTCCGCTCTACAACAAGGATAAGGAACTCCGGTAAACTGATTCTCTCTCTATTCAGGTAGCAGAGCTGCCATAAGCGCCGTCACCTACACTCAGCATAGAGAAAACCCGCATATAGCGAATGCCTCATTCCAGGCTACAGAAATCCAGTAAACAGCTGCTTTCTACACAAAGCATAGAGAACTCCAGTAAACTGCTTCTATCTATATCCAGGTAGCAGAGCTCCCACAAGCGGCGTCTCCTACACTCAGCATACAGAAAACCCGCATATATGTAATGCCTCATTCCAGGCTACAAAACACCAGTAAACAGCTGCTCTCTACACAAAGCATAGAGAACTCTGGTAAACTTCTTCTCACTATATCCAGGTAGCGGAGCTCCCATAAGCGGCGTCTCCCACACTCAGGATACAGAAATCCCAATGACTGCGTATGCCTCTTGCCAGGCTACAGAACTCTTGGAAACAGTTTCTCTCTACACCCATATACAGAACTCTGGCAAACTGTGTCTCAGTACATTCAAGATACAGAACTTCCATAAGCTGCGTCTGCCACACTCAGCATACAGAAAACCCGCATATAGCGAATACCTGCTCATACGCTGCAGAATTCTTGGAAACAGCTTCTCCCTACACTCTGATACAGAACTTTGCTAAAATGTAACTTTCTAATTCAGGGTTACAGAACTCCCATAAGCTGAATTGGCTACACTCAGGCTACAGGAATCCCGTATAGAGCGTATGCCTACTCTCAGACTACAGAACTCTTGGAAACAGCTTCTCTCTACATTCAACATACAGAACTACTGGAAACTGCATCTCTCTACACTTAGGGTATAGAATTCCCAAAAGCTGCAACTGCTACACTCAGCATAGAAAAAACCCGCATATAGCGAATGCCTCATTCCATGCTACAGAACTCCAGTAAACAGCTGCTTTCTACACAAAGGATAGAGAACTCCGGTACACTGCTTCTATCTACATCTACGTAGCGGAGCTGCCATAAGCGGCGTCTCCTACACTCAGGATATAGAAATCCCAATTACTGCGTATGCCTTATGCCAGGCTACAGAACTCCTAGAAACAGTTTCTCTCTACACCCAAAAACAGAACTCTGGCAAACTGTGTCAAACTAAATGCACGATACAGAACTCCAATAAGCTGCATCTGCCACATTCAGCATACAGAAAACCCGCGTATAGCGAATACATGCCCATAGGCTACAGAATTCTTGGAAACAGCTTGTCCCTACATTCTGATACAGAACTTCGGTAAACTGCATCTCTCTAATTCTAGGTTACAGATCTCCCATAAGCTGCGCCGGCTACACTCAGGCTACAGGAATCCCATATACAGCGTATGCCTACTCTCAGACTACAGAACTCTTGGAAACAGCTTCTCTCTACATTCAACATACAGAACTACTGGAAACTGCATCTCTCTACACTTAGGGTATAGAACTCCCGAATGCTGCATCTGCTACACGCAGTACACAGAATACCCACATATAGCGAATGCCTAATTCCAGGACACAGAACTCCTGGAAACAGCTCCGCTCTACAACAAGGATAAGGAACTCCGGTAAAATGATTCTCTCTCTATCCAGGTAGCAGAGCTCCCAGAAGCGGCGTCTCCTACACTCAGCATAGAGAAAACCCGCATATAGCGAATGCCTCCTTCCAGGATACAGAAATCCAGGAAACAGCTGCTCTCTACACAAAGCATAGAGAACTCCAGTAAACTGCTTCTATCTATATCCAGGTAGCAGAGCTCCCACAAGCGGCGTCTCCTACACTCAGCATACAGAAAACCCGCATATATGTAATGCCTCATTCCAGGCGACAAAACACCAGTAAACAGCTGCTCTCCACACAAAGCATAGAGAACTCTGGTAAACTGCTTCTCTCTATATCCAGGTAGCGGAGCTCCCACAAGCGGCGTCTCCTACACTCAGGAAACAGAAATCCCAATGACTGTGTATGCCTCTTGCCAGGCTACAGAACTCCTAGAAACAGTTTCTCTCTACACCCAAAAACAGAACTCTGGCAAAATGTGTCAAACTACATGCACGATACAGAACTCCAATAAGCTGCATCTGCCACATTCAGCATACAGAAAACCCGCGTATAGCGAATACATGCCCATAGGCTACAGAATTCTTGGAAACAGTTGTCCCTACATTCTGATACAGAACTTCGGTAAACTGCGTCTCTCTAATTCTAGGTTACAGATCTCCCATAAGCTGCGTCGGCTACACTCAGGCTACAGGAATCCCATATACAGCGTATGCCTACTCTCAGACTACAGAACTCTTGGAAACAGCTTCTCTCTACATTCAACATACAGAACTACAGGAAACTGCATTTCTCTACACTTAGGGTATAGAACTCCCGAATGCTGCATCTGCTACACGCAGTACACAGAATACCCACATATAGCGAATGCCTAATTCCAGGACACAGAACTCCTGGAAACAGCTCCGCTCTACAACAAGGATAAGGAACTCCGGTAAACTGATTCTCTCTCTATCCAGGTAGCAGAGCTCCCAGAAGCGGTGTCTCCTACACTCAGCATACAGAAAACCCGCATATAGCGAATGCCTCATTCCATGCTACAGAAATCCAGTAAACAGCTGCTTTCTACACAAAGCATAGAGAACTCCAGTAAACTGCTTCTATCTATATCCAGGTAGCAGAGCTCCCACAAGCGGCGTCTCCTACACTCAGCATACAGAAAACCCGCATATATGTAATGCCTCATTCCAGGCGACAAAACACCAGTAAACAGCTGCTCTCTACACAAAGCATAGAGAACTCTGGTAAACTGCTTCTCTCTATATCCAGGTAGCGGAGCTCCCATAAGCGGCGTCTCCCACACTCAGGAAACAGAAATCCCAATGACTGCGTATGCCTCTTGCCAGGCTACAGAACTCTTGGAAACAGTTTCTCTCTACACCCATATACAGAACTCTGGCAAACTGTGTCTCACTACATTCAAGATACAGAACTTCCATAAGCTGGGTCTGCCACACTCAGCATACAGAAAACCCGCATATAGCGAATACCTGCTCATACGCTGCAGAATTCTTGGAAACAGCTTCTCCCTACATTCTGATACAGAACTTCGCTAAAATGTAACTTTCTAATTCAGGGTTACAGAACTCCCATAAGCTGAATCGGCTACACTCAGGCTATTGGAATCCCATATACAGCGTATGCCTACTCTCAGACTACAGAACTCTTGGAAACAGCTTCTCTCTACATTCAACATACAGAACTACTGGAAACTGCATCTCTCTACACTTAGATGACAGAACTCCAGAAAGCTGCATGTGCTACACTCAGCATACAGAATACCCACATACAGCGAATGCCTAATTCCAGGATATAGAACTCCTGGAATCAGCTCCTCTCTACAACAAGGATAGGGAACTCCGGTAAAACGCTTCTCTCTATATCCAGGTAGCAGAGCTCCCACAAGCGGTGTCTCCTACACTCAGCATACAGAAAACCCGCATATATGTAATGCCTCATTCCAGGCGACAAAAAACCAGTAAACAGCTGCTCTCTACACAAAGCATAGAGAACTCCGGTAAACTGCTTCTATCTACATCCACGTAGCGGAGCTGCCATAAGCGGCGTCTCCTACACTCAGGATATAGAAATCCCAATTACTGCGTATGCCTTATGCCAGGCTACAGAACTCCTAGAAACAGTTTCTCTCTACACCCAAAAACAGAACTCTGGCAAACTGTGTCGAACTACAAGCACGATACAGAACTCCAATAAGCTGCATCTGCCACACTCAGCATACAGAAAACCCGCGTATAGCGAATACATGCCCATAGGCTACAGAATTCTTGGAAACAGCTTGTCCCTACATTCTGATACAGAACTTCGGTAAACTGCGTCTCTCTAATTCTAGGTTACAGATCTCCCATAAGCAGTGTCGGCTACACTCAGGCTACAGGAATCCCATATACAGCGTATGCCTACTCTCAGACTACAGAACTCTTGGAAACAGCTTCTCTCTACATTCAACATACAGAACTACTGGAAACTGCATCTCTCTACACTTAGGGTATAGAACTCCCGAATGCTGCATCTGCTACACGCAGTATACAGAATACTCACATATAGCGAATGCCTAATTCCAGGACACAGAACTCCTGGAAACAGCTCCGCCCTACAACAAGGATAAGGAACTCCGGTAAAATGATTCTCTCTCTATCTAGGTAGCAGAGCTTCCATAAGCGCCGTCACCTACACTCAGCATAGAGAAAACCCGCATATAGCGAATGCCTCATTCCAGGCTACAGAAATCCAGTAAACAGCTGCTTTCTACACAAAGCATAGAGAACTCCAGTAAACTGCTTCTATCTATATCCAGGTAGCAGAGCTCCCACAAGCGGCGTCTCCTACACTCAGCATACAGAAAACCCGCATATATGTAATGCCTCATTCCAGGCTACAAAACACCAGTAAACAGCTGCTCTCTACACAAAGCATAGAGAACTCTGGTAAACTTCTTCTCTCTCTATCCAGGTAGCGGAGCTCCCATAAGCGGCGTCTCCCACACTCAGGATACAGAAATCCCAATGACTGCGTATGCCTCTTGACCGGCTACAGAACTCTTGGAAACAGTTTCTCTCTACACCCATATACAGAACTCGGGCAAACTGTGTCTCAGTACATTCAAGATACAGAACTTCCATAAGCTGCGTCTGCCACACTCAGCATACAGAAAACCCGCATATAGCGAATACCTGCTCATACGCTGCAGAATTCTTGGAAACAGCTTCTCCCTAAACTGTGATACAGAACTTCGCTAAAATGTAACTTTCTAATTCAGGGTTACAGAACTCCCATAAGCTGAATCGGCTACACTCAGGCTACTGGAATCCCATATACAGCGTATGCCTACTCTCAGACTACAGAACTCTTGGAAACAGCTTCTCTCTACATTCAACATACAGAACTACTGGAAACTTCATCTCTCTACACTTAGCGTATAGAATTCCCAAAAGCTGCATCTGCTACACTCAGCATAGAGAAAACCCGCATATAGCGAATGCCTCATTCCATGCTACAGAACTCCAGTAAACAGCTGTTTCTACACAAGGGATAGAGATCTCCGGTACACTGCTTCTATCTATATCCAGGTAGCAGAGCTGCCATAAGCGGCGTCTCCTACACTCAGGATATAGAAATCCCAATTACTGCGTATGCCTTATGCCAGGCTACAGAACTCCTAGAAACAGTTTCTCTCTACACCCAAAAACAGAACTCTGGCAAACTGGGTCGACCTACAAGCACGATACAGAACTCCAATAAGCTGCATCTGCCACACTCAGCATACAGAAAACCCGCGTATAGCGAATATATGCCCATAGGCTACAGAATTCTTGGAAACAGCTTGTCCCTACATTCTGATACAGAACTTCGGTAAACTGCGTCTCTCTAATTCTAGGTTACAGATCTCCCATAAGCTGCGTCGGCTACACTCAGGCTACAGGAATCCCATATACAGCGTATGCCTACTCTCAGACTACAGAACACTTGGAAACAGCTTCTCTCTACATTCAACATACAGAACTACTGGAAACTGCATCTCTCTACACTTAGGGTATAGAACTCCCGAATGCTGCATCTGCTACACGCAGTATACAGAATACCCACATATAGCGAATGCCTAATTCCAGGACACAGAACTCCTGGAAACAGCTCCGCTCTACAACAAGGATAAGGAACTCCGGTAAACTGATTCTCTCTCTATCCAGGTAGCAGAGCTCCCAGAAGCGGCGTCTCCTACACTCAGCATAGAGAAAACCCGCATATAGCGAATGCCTCATTCCATGCTACAGAACTCCAGTAAACAGCTGCTTTCTACACAAAGCATAGAGAACTCCAGTAAACTGCTTCTATCTACATCCACGTAGTGGAGCTGCCATAAGCTGCGTCTCCTACACTCAGGATATAGAAATCCCAATTACTGCGTATGCCTTATGCCAGTCTACAGAACTCCTAGAAACAGTTTCTCTCTACACCCAAAAACAGAACTCTGGCAAACTGTGTCGAACTACAAGCACGATACAGAACTCCAATAAGCTGCATCTGCCACACTCAGCATACAGAAAACCCGCGTATAGCGAATACATGCCCATAGGCTACAGAATTCTTGGAAACAGCTTGTCCCTACATTCTGATACAGAACTTCAGTAAACTGCGTCTCTCTAATTCTAGGTTACAGATCTCCCATAAGCTGCGTCGGCTACACTCAGGCTACAGGAATCCCACATACAGCGTATGCCTACTCTCAGACTACAGAACTCTTGGAAACAGCTTCTCTCTACATTCAACATACAGAACTACTGGAAACTGCATCTCTCTACACTTAGGGTATAGAACTCCCGAATGCTGCATCTGCTACACGCAGTACACAGAATACCCACATACAGTGAATGCCTAATTCCAGGACACAGAACTCCTGGAAAGAGCTACGCTCTACAACAAGGATAAGGAACTCCGGTAAACTGATTCTCTCTCTATCCAGGTAGCTGAGCTTCCATAAGCGCCGTCACCTACACTCAGCATAGAGAAAACCCACATATAGTGAATGCCTCATTCCAGGCTACAGAAATCCAGTAAACAGCAGCTTTCTACACAAAGCATAGAGAACTCCAGTAAACTGCTTCTATCTATATCCAGGTAGCGGAGCTCCCATAAGCTGCGTCTCCCACACTCAGGATACAGAAATCCCAATGACTGCGTATGCCTCTTGCCAGGCTACAGAACTCTTGGAAACAGTTTCTCTCTACACCCATATACAGAACTCTGGCAAACTGTGTCTCTCTACATTCAAGATACAGAACTTCCATAAGCTGCGTCTGCCACACTCAGCATACAGAAAACCCGCATATAGCGAATACCTGCTCATACGCTGCAGAATTCTTGGAAACAGCTTCTCCCTACACTCTGATACAGAACTTCGCTAAAATGTAACTTTCTAATTCAGGGTTACAGAACTCCCATAAGCTGAATCGGCTACACTCAGGCTACAGGAATCCCATATAGAGCGTATGCCTACTCTCAGATTACAGAACTCTTGGAAACAGCTTCTCTCTACACTCAACATACAGAACTACTGGAAACTGCATCTCTCTACACTTAGGGTATAGAATTCCCAAAAGCTGCATCTGCTACACTCAGCATAGAGAAAACCCGCATATAGTGAATGCCTCATTCCATGCTACAGAACTCCAGTAAACAGCTGCTTTCTACACAAAGGATAGAGAACTCCGGTACACTGCTTCTATCTATATCCAGGTAGCGGAGCAGCCATAAGCGGCGTCTCCTACACTCAGGATATAGAAATCCCAATTACTGCGTATGCCTTATGCCAGGCTACAGAACTCCTAGAAACAGTTTCTCTCTACACCCAAAAACAGAACTCTGGTAAACTGGGTCGACCTACAAGCACGATACAGAACTCCAATAAGCTGCATCTGCCACACTCAGCATACAGAAAACCCGCATATAGCGAATACATGCCCATAGGCTACAGAATTCTTGGAAACAGCTTGTCCCTACATTCTGATACAGAACTTCGGTAAACTGCGTCTCTCTAATTCTAGGTTACAGATCTCCCATAAGCTGCGTCGGCTACACTCAGGCTACAGGAATCCCATATACAGCGTATGCCTACTCTCAGACTACAGAACTCTTGGAAACAGCTTCTCTCTACATTCAACATACAGAACTACTGGAAACTGCATCTCTCTACACTTAGGGTATAGAACTCCCGAATGCTGCATCTGCTACACGCAGTATACAGAATACCCACATATAGCGAATGCCTAATTCCAGGACACAGAACTCCTGGAAACAGCTCCGCCCTACAACAAGGATAAGGAACTCCGGTAAAATGATTCTCTCTCTATCCAGGTAGCAGAGCTTCCATAAGCGCCGTCACCTACACTCAGCATAGAGAAAACCCGCATATAGCGAATGCCTCATTCCAGGCTACAGAAATCCAGGAAACAGCTGCTTTCTACACAAAGCATAGAGAACTCCAGTAAACTGCTTCTATCTATATCCAGGTAGCAGAGCTCCCACAAGCGGCGTCTCCTACACTCAGCATACAGAAAACCCGCATATATGTAATGCCTCATTCCAGGCTACAAAACACCAGTAAACAGCTGCTCTCTACACAAAGCATAGAGAACTCTGGTAAACTTCTTCTCACTATATCCAGGTAGCGGAGCTCCCATAAGCGGCGTCTCCCACACTCAGGATACAGAAATCCCAATGACTGCGTATGCCTCTTGCCAGGCTACAGAACTCTTGGAAACAGTTTCTCTCTACACCCATATACAGAACTCTGGCAAACTGTGTCTCAGTACATTCAAGATACAGAACTTCCATAAGCTGCGTCTGCCACACTCAGCATACAGAAAACCCGCATATAGCGAATACCTGCTCATACGCTGCAGAATTCTTGGAAACAGCTTCTCCCTACACTCTGATACAGAACTTCGCTAAAATGTAACTTTCTAATTCAGGGTTACAGAACTCCCATAAGCTGAATCGGCTACACTCAGGCTACTGGAATCCCATATACAGCGTATGCCTACTCTCAGACTACAGAACTCTTGGAAACAGCTTCTCTCTACATTCAACATACAGAACTACTGGAAACTGCATCTCTCTACACTTAGATGACAGAACTCCAGAAAGCTGCATGTGCTACACTCAGCATACAGAATACCCACATACTGCGAATGCCTAATTCCAGGATATAGAACTCCTGGAATCAGCTCCTCTCTACAACAAGGATAGGGAACTCCGGTAAAACGCTTCTCTCTATATCCAGGTAGCAGAGCTTCCATAAGCGCCGTCTCCTACACTCAGCATAGAGAAAACCCGCATATAGCGAATGCCTCATGCCATGCTACAGAACTCCAGTAAACAGCTGCTTTCTACACAAAGGATAGAGAACTCCGGTAAACTGCTTCTATCTACATCCACGTAGCGGAGCTGCCATAAGCGGCATCTCCTACACTCAGGATATAGAAATCCCAATTACTGCGTATGCCTTATGCCAGGCTACAGAACTCCTAGAAACAGTTTCTCTCTACACCCAAAAACAGAACTCTGGCAAACTGTGTCGAACTACAAGCACGATACAGAACTCCAATAAGCTGCATCTGCCACACTCAGCATACAGAAAACCCGCGTATAGCGAATACATGCCCATAGGCTACAGAATTCTTGGAAACAGCTTGTCCCTACATTCTGATACAGAACTTCGGTAAACTGTGTCTCTCTAATTCTAGGTTACAGATCTCCCATAAGCTGCGTCGGCTACACTCAGGCTACAGGAATCCCATATACAGCGTATGCCTACTCTCAGACTACAGAACTCTTGGAAACAGCTTCTCTCTACATTCAACATACAGAACTACTGGAAACTGCATCTCTCTACACTTAGGGTATAGAGCTCCCGAATGCTGCATCTGCTACACGCAGTATACAGAATACCCACATATAGCGAATGCCTAATTCCAGGACACAGAACTCCTGGAAACAGCTCTGCTCTACAACAAGGATAAGGAACTCCGGTAAACTGATTCTCTCTCTATCCAGGTAGCTGAGCTTCCATAAGCGCCGTCACCTACACTCAGCATAGAGAAAACCCGCATATAGCGAATGCCTCATTCCAGGCTACAGAAATCCAGTAAACAGCTGCTTTCTACACAAAGCATAGAGAACTCCAGTAAACTGCTTCTATCTATATCCAGGTAGCAGAGCTCCCACAAGCGGCGTCTCCTACACTCAGCATACAGAAAACCCGCATATATGTAATGCCTCATTCCAGGCTACAAAACACCAGTAAACAGCTGCTCTCTACACAAAGCATAGAGAACTCTGGTAAACTGCCTCTCACTATATCCAGGTAGCGGAGCTCCCATAAGCGGCGTCTCCCACACTCAGGATACAGAAATCCCAATGACTGCGTATGCCTCTTGCCAGGCTACAGAACTCTTGGAAACAGTTTCTCTCTACACCCATATACAGAACTCTGGCAAACTGTGTCTCACTACATTCAAGATACAGAACTTCCATAAGCTGCGTCTGCCACACTCAGCATACAGAAAACCCGCATATAGCGAATACCTGCTCATACGCTGCAGAATTCTTGGAAACAGCTTCTCCCTACACTCTGATACAGAACTTCGCTAAAATGTAACTTTCTAATTCAGGGTTACAGAACTCCCATAAGCTGAATCGGCTACACTCAGGCTACAGGAATCCCATATAGAGCGTATGCCTACTCTCAGATTACAGAACTCTTGGAAACAGCTTCTCTCTACACTCAACATACAGAACTACTGGAAACTGCATCTCTCTACACTTAGGGTATAGAATTCCCAAAAGCTGCATCTGCTACACTCAGCATAGAGAAATCCCGCATATAGCGAATGCCTCATTCCATGCTACAGAACTCCAGTAAACAGCTGCTTTCTACACAAAGGATAGAGAACTCCGGTACACTGTTTCTATCTATATCCAGGTAGCGGAGCTCCCATAAGCAGCGTCTCCTACACTCAGGATATAGAAATCCCAATTACTGCGTATGCCTTATGCCAGGCTACAGAACTCCTAGAAACAGTTTCTCTCTACACCCAAAAACAGAACTCTGGCAAACTGGGTCGACCTACAAGCACGATACAGAACTCCAATAAGCTGCATCTGCCACACTCAGCATACAGAAAACCCGCGTATAGCGAATACATGCCCATAGGCTACAGAATTCTTGGAAACAGCTTGTCCCTACATTCTGATACAGAACTTCGGTAAACTGCGTCTCTCTAATTCTAGGTTACAGATCTCCCATAAGCTGCGTCGGCTACACTCAGGCTACAGGAATCCCATATACAGCGTATGCCTACTCTCAGACTACAGAACTCTTGGAAACAGCTTCTCTCTACATTCAACATACAGAACTACTGGAAACTGCATCTCTCTACACTTAGGGTATAGAACTCCCGAATGCTGCATCTGCTACACGCAGTATACAGAATACCCACATATAGCGAATGCCTAATTCCAGGACACAGAACTCCTGGAAACAGCTCCGCCCTACAACAAGGATAAGGAACTCCGGTAAAATGATTCTCTCTCTATCCAGGTAGCAGAGCTTCCATAAGCGCCGTCACCTACACTCAGCATAGAGAAAACCCGCATATAGCGAATGCCTCATTCCAGGCTACAGAAATCCAGTAAACAGCTGCTTTCTACACAAAGCATAGAGAACTCCAGTAAACTGCTTCTATCTATATCCAGGTAGCAGAGCTCCCACAAGCGGCGTCTCCTACACTCAGCATACAGAAAACCCGCATATATGTAATGCCTCATTCCAGGCTACAAAACACCAGTAAACAGCTGCTCTCTACACAAAGCATAGAGAACTCTGGTAAACTTCTTCTCACTATATCCAGGTAGCGGAGCTCCCATAAGCGGCGTCTCCCACACTCAGGATACAGAAATCCCAATGACTGCGTACGCCTCTTGCCAGGCTACAGAACTCTTGGAAACAGTTTCTCTCTACACCCATATACAGAACTCTGGGAAACTGTGTCTCAGTACATTCAAGATACAGAACTTCCATAAGCTGCGTCTGCCACACTCAGCATACAGAAAACCCGCATATAGCGAATACCTGCTCATACGCTGCAGAATTCTTGGAAACAGCTTCTCCCTACACTCTGATACAGAACTTCGCTAAAATGTAACTTTCTAATTCAGGGTTACAGAACTCCCATAAGCTGAATCGGCTACACTCAGGCTACTGGAATCCCATATACAGCGTATGCCTACTCTCAGACTACAG
This sequence comes from Lepus europaeus, assembly GCF_033115175.1. Lineage (NCBI taxonomy): Eukaryota > Metazoa > Chordata > Mammalia > Lagomorpha > Leporidae > Lepus > Lepus europaeus. The sequence goes on from NC_084830.1 coordinate 102,580,886, forward strand.
AACTCTTGGAAACAGCTTCTCTCTACATTCAACATACAGAACTACTGGAAACTGCATCTCTCTACACTTAGATGACAGAACTCCAGAAAGCTGCATGTGCTGCACTCAGCATACAGAATACCCACATACTGCGAATGCCTAATTCCAGGATATAGAACTCTGGAATCAGCTCCTCTCTACAACAAGGATAGGGAACTCCGGTAAAACGCTTCTCTCTATATCCAGGTAGCAGAGCTTCCATAAGCGCCGTCTCCTACACTCAGCATAGAGAAACGCCGCATATAGCGAATGCCTCATTCCATGCTACAGAACTCCAGTAAACAGCTGCTTTCTACACAAAGGATAGAGAACTCCGGTAAACTGCTTCTATCTACATCCACGTAGCGGAGCTGCCATAAGCGGCGTCTCCTACACTCAGGATATAGAAATCCCAATTACTGCGTATGCCTTATGCCAGGCTACAGAACTCCTAGAAACAGTTTCTCTCTACACCCAAAAACAGAACTCTGGCAAACTGTGTCGAACTACAAGCACGATACAGAACTCCAATAAGCTGCATCTGCCACACTCAGCATACAGAAAACCCGCGTATAGCGAATACATGCCCATAGGCTACAGAATTCTTGGAAACAGCTTGTCCCTACATTCTGATACAGAACTTCGGTAAACTGCGTCTCTCTAATTCTAGGTTACAGATCTCCCATAAGCAGTGTCGGCTACACTCAGGCTACAGGAATCCCATATACAGCGTATGCCTACTCTCAGACTACAGAACTCTTGGAAACAGCTTCTCTCTACATTCAACATACAGAACTACTGGAAACTGCATCTCTCTACACTTAGGGTATAGAACTCCCGAATGCTGCATCTGCTACACGCAGTATACAGAATACTCACATATAGCGAATGCCTAATTCCAGGACACAGAACTCCTGGAAACAGCTCCGCCCTACAACAAGGATAAGGAACTCCGGTAAAATGATTCTCTCTCTATCTAGGTAGCAGAGCTTCCATAAGCGCCGTCACCTACACTCAGCATAGAGAAAACCCGCATATAGCGAATGCCTCATTCCAGGCTACAGAAATCCAGTAAACAGCTGCTTTCTACACAAAGCATAGAGAACTCCAGTAAACTGCTTCTATCTATATCCAGGTAGCAGAGCTCCCACAAGCGGCGTCTCCTACACTCAGCATACAGAAAACCCGCATATATGTAATGCCTCATTCCAGGCTACAAAACACCAGTAAACAGCTGCTCTCTACACAAAGCATAGAGAACTCTGGTAAACTTCTTCTCTCTCTATCCAGGTAGCGGAGCTCCCATAAGCGGCGTCTCCCACACTCAGGATACAGAAATCCCAATGACTGCGTATGCCTCTTGACCGGCTACAGAACTCTTGGAAACAGTTTCTCTCTACACCCATATACAGAACTCGGGCAAACTGTGTCTCAGTACATTCAAGATACAGAACTTCCATAAGCTGCGTCTGCCACACTCAGCATACAGAAAACCCGCATATAGCGAATACCTGCTCATACGCTGCAGAATTCTTGGAAACAGCTTCTCCCTAAACTGTGATACAGAACTTCGCTAAAATGTAACTTTCTAATTCAGGGTTACAGAACTCCCATAAGCTGAATCGGCTACACTCAGGCTACTGGAATCCCATATACAGCGTATGCCTACTCTCAGACTACAGAACTCTTGGAAACAGCTTCTCTCTACATTCAACATACAGAACTACTGGAAACTTCATCTCTCTACACTTAGCGTATAGAATTCCCAAAAGCTGCATCTGCTACACTCAGCATAGAGAAAACCCGCATATAGCGAATGCCTCATTCCATGCTACAGAACTCCAGTAAACAGCTGTTTCTACACAAGGGATAGAGATCTCCGGTACACTGCTTCTATCTATATCCAGGTAGCAGAGCTGCCATAAGCGGCGTCTCCTACACTCAGGATATAGAAATCCCAATTACTGCGTATGCCTTATGCCAGGCTACAGAACTCCTAGAAACAGTTTCTCTCTACACCCAAAAACAGAACTCTGGCAAACTGGGTCGACCTACAAGCACGATACAGAACTCCAATAAGCTGCATCTGCCACACTCAGCATACAGAAAACCCGCGTATAGCGAATATATGCCCATAGGCTACAGAATTCTTGGAAACAGCTTGTCCCTACATTCTGATACAGAACTTCGGTAAACTGCGTCTCTCTAATTCTAGGTTACAGATCTCCCATAAGCTGCGTCGGCTACACTCAGGCTACAGGAATCCCATATACAGCGTATGCCTACTCTCAGACTACAGAACACTTGGAAACAGCTTCTCTCTACATTCAACATACAGAACTACTGGAAACTGCATCTCTCTACACTTAGGGTATAGAACTCCCGAATGCTGCATCTGCTACACGCAGTATACAGAATACCCACATATAGCGAATGCCTAATTCCAGGACACAGAACTCCTGGAAACAGCTCCGCTCTACAACAAGGATAAGGAACTCCGGTAAACTGATTCTCTCTCTATCCAGGTAGCAGAGCTCCCAGAAGCGGCGTCTCCTACACTCAGCATAGAGAAAACCCGCATATAGCGAATGCCTCATTCCATGCTACAGAACTCCAGTAAACAGCTGCTTTCTACACAAAGCATAGAGAACTCCAGTAAACTGCTTCTATCTACATCCACGTAGTGGAGCTGCCATAAGCTGCGTCTCCTACACTCAGGATATAGAAATCCCAATTACTGCGTATGCCTTATGCCAGTCTACAGAACTCCTAGAAACAGTTTCTCTCTACACCCAAAAACAGAACTCTGGCAAACTGTGTCGAACTACAAGCACGATACAGAACTCCAATAAGCTGCATCTGCCACACTCAGCATACAGAAAACCCGCGTATAGCGAATACATGCCCATAGGCTACAGAATTCTTGGAAACAGCTTGTCCCTACATTCTGATACAGAACTTCGGTAAACTGCGTCTCTCTAATTCTAGGTTACAGATCTCCCATAAGCTGCGTCGGCTACACTCAGGCTACAGGAATCCCACATACAGCGTATGCCTACTCTCAGACTACAGAACTCTTGGAAACAGCTTCTCTCTACATTCAACATACAGAACTACTGGAAACTGCATCTCTCTACACTTAGGGTATAGAACTCCCGAATGCTGCATCTGCTACACGCAGTACACAGAATACCCACATACAGTGAATGCCTAATTCCAGGACACAGAACTCCTGGAAAGAGCTACGCTCTACAACAAGGATAAGGAACTCCGGTAAACTGATTCTCTCTCTATCCAGGTAGCTGAGCTTCCATAAGCGCCGTCACCTACACTCAGCATAGAGAAAACCCACATATAGTGAATGCCTCATTCCAGGCTACAGAAATCCAGTAAACAGCAGCTTTCTACACAAAGCATAGAGAACTCCAGTAAACTGCTTCTATCTATATCCAGGTAGCGGAGCTCCCATAAGCTGCGTCTCCCACACTCAGGATACAGAAATCCCAATGACTGCGTATGCCTCTTGCCAGGCTACAGAACTCTTGGAAACAGTTTCTCTCTACACCCATATACAGAACTCTGGCAAACTGTGTCTCTCTACATTCAAGATACAGAACTTCCATAAGCTGCGTCTGCCACACTCAGCATACAGAAAACCCGCATATAGCGAATACCTGCTCATACGCTGCAGAATTCTTGGAAACAGCTTCTCCCTACACTCTGATACAGAACTTCGCTAAAATGTAACTTTCTAATTCAGGGTTACAGAACTCCCATAAGCTGAATCGGCTACACTCAGGCTACAGGAATCCCATATAGAGCGTATGCCTACTCTCAGATTACAGAACTCTTGGAAACAGCTTCTCTCTACACTCAACATACAGAACTACTGGAAACTGCATCTCTCTACACTTAGGGTATAGAATTCCCAAAAGCTGCATCTGCTACACTCAGCATAGAGAAAACCCGCATATAGTGAATGCCTCATTCCATGCTACAGAACTCCAGTAAACAGCTGCTTTCTACACAAAGGATAGAGAACTCCGGTACACTGCTTCTATCTATATCCAGGTAGCGGAGCAGCCATAAGCGGCGTCTCCTACACTCAGGATATAGAAATCCCAATTACTGCGTATGCCTTATGCCAGGCTACAGAACTCCTAGAAACAGTTTCTCTCTACACCCAAAAACAGAACTCTGGTAAACTGGGTCGACCTACAAGCACGATACAGAACTCCAATAAGCTGCATCTGCCACACTCAGCATACAGAAAACCCGCATATAGCGAATACATGCCCATAGGCTACAGAATTCTTGGAAACAGCTTGTCCCTACATTCTGATACAGAACTTCGGTAAACTGCGTCTCTCTAATTCTAGGTTACAGATCTCCCATAAGCTGCGTCGGCTACACTCAGGCTACAGGAATCCCATATACAGCGTATGCCTACTCTCAGACTACAGAACTCTTGGAAACAGCTTCTCTCTACATTCAACATACAGAACTACTGGAAACTGCATCTCTCTACACTTAGGGTATAGAACTCCCGAATGCTGCATCTGCTACACGCAGTATACAGAATACCCACATATAGCGAATGCCTAATTCCAGGACACAGAACTCCTGGAAACAGCTCCGCCCTACAACAAGGATAAGGAACTCCGGTAAAATGATTCTCTCTCTATCCAGGTAGCAGAGCTTCCATAAGCGCCGTCACCTACACTCAGCATAGAGAAAACCCGCATATAGCGAATGCCTCATTCCAGGCTACAGAACTCCAGTAAACAGCTGCTTTCTACACAAAGCATAGAGAACTCCAGTAAACTGCTTCTATCTATATCCAGGTAGCAGAGCTCCCACAAGCGGCGTCTCCTACACTCAGCATACAGAAAACCCGCATATATGTAATGCCTCATTCCAGGCTACAAAACACCAGTAAACAGCTGCTCTCTACACAAAGCATAGAGAACTCTGGTAAACTTCTTCTCACTATATCCAGGTAGCGGAGCTCCCATAAGCGGCGTCTCCCACACTCAGGATACAGAAATCCCAATGACTGCGTATGCCTCTTGCCAGGCTACAGAACTCTTGGAAACAGTTTCTCTCTACACCCATATACAGAACTCTGGCAAACTGTGTCTCAGTACATTCAAGATACAGAACTTCCATAAGCTGCGTCTGCCACACTCAGCATACAGAAAACCCGCATATAGCGAATACCTGCTCATACGCTGCAGAATTCTTGGAAACAGCTTCTCCCTACACTCTGATACAGAACTTCGCTAAAATGTAACTTTCTAATTCAGGGTTACAGAACTCCCATAAGCTGAATCGGCTACACTCAGGCTACTGGAATCCCATATACAGCGTATGCCTACTCTCAGACTACAGAACTCTTGGAAACAGCTTCTCTCTACATTCAACATACAGAACTACTGGAAACTGCATCTCTCTACACTTAGATGACAGAACTCCAGAAAGCTGCATGTGCTACACTCAGCATACAGAATACCCACATACTGCGAATGCCTAATTCCAGGATATAGAACTCCTGGAATCAGCTCCTCTCTACAACAAGGATAGGGAACTCCGGTAAAACGCTTCTCTCTATATCCAGGTAGCAGAGCTTCCATAAGCGCCGTCTCCTACACTCAGCATAGAGAAAACCCGCATATAGCGAATGCCTCATGCCATGCTACAGAACTCCAGTAAACAGCTGCTTTCTACACAAAGGATAGAGAACTCCGGTAAACTGCTTCTATCTACATCCACGTAGCGGAGCTGCCATAAGCGGCATCTCCTACACTCAGGATATAGAAATCCCAATTACTGCGTATGCCTTATGCCAGGCTACAGAACTCCTAGAAACAGTTTCTCTCTACACCCAAAAACAGAACTCTGGCAAACTGTGTCGAACTACAAGCACGATACAGAACTCCAATAAGCTGCATCTGCCACACTCAGCATACAGAAAACCCGCGTATAGCGAATACATGCCCATAGGCTACAGAATTCTTGGAAACAGCTTGTCCCTACATTCTGATACAGAACTTCGGTAAACTGTGTCTCTCTAATTCTAGGTTACAGATCTCCCATAAGCTGCGTCGGCTACACTCAGGCTACAGGAATCCCATATACAGCGTATGCCTACTCTCAGACTACAGAACTCTTGGAAACAGCTTCTCTCTACATTCAACATACAGAACTACTGGAAACTGCATCTCTCTACACTTAGGGTATAGAGCTCCCGAATGCTGCATCTGCTACACGCAGTATACAGAATACCCACATATAGCGAATGCCTAATTCCAGGACACAGAACTCCTGGAAACAGCTCTGCTCTACAACAAGGATAAGGAACTCCGGTAAACTGATTCTCTCTCTATCCAGGTAGCTGAGCTTCCATAAGCGCCGTCACCTACACTCAGCATAGAGAAAACCCGCATATAGCGAATGCCTCATTCCAGGCTACAGAAATCCAGTAAACAGCTGCTTTCTACACAAAGCATAGAGAACTCCAGTAAACTGCTTCTATCTATATCCAGGTAGCAGAGCTCCCACAAGCGGCGTCTCCTACACTCAGCATACAGAAAACCCGCATATATGTAATGCCTCATTCCAGGCTACAAAACACCAGTAAACAGCTGCTCTCTACACAAAGCATAGAGAACTCTGGTAAACTGCCTCTCACTATATCCAGGTAGCGGAGCTCCCATAAGCGGCGTCTCCCACACTCAGGATACAGAAATCCCAATGACTGCGTATGCCTCTTGCCAGGCTACAGAACTCTTGGAAACAGTTTCTCTCTACACCCATATACAGAACTCTGGCAAACTGTGTCTCACTACATTCAAGATACAGAACTTCCATAAGCTGCGTCTGCCACACTCAGCATACAGAAAACCCGCATATAGCGAATACCTGCTCATACGCTGCAGAATTCTTGGAAACAGCTTCTCCCTACACTCTGATACAGAACTTCGCTAAAATGTAACTTTCTAATTCAGGGTTACAGAACTCCCATAAGCTGAATCGGCTACACTCAGGCTACAGGAATCCCATATAGAGCCTATGCCTACTCTCAGATTACAGAACTCTTGGAAACAGCTTCTCTCTACACTCAACATACAGAACTACTGGAAACTGCATCTCTCTACACTTAGGGTATAGAATTCCCAAAAGCTGCATCTGCTACACTCAGCATAGAGAAATCCCGCATATAGCGAATGCCTCATTCCATGCTACAGAACTCCAGTAAACAGCTGCTTTCTACACAAAGGATAGAGAACTCCGGTACACTGTTTCTATCTATATCCAGGTAGCGGAGCTCCCATAAGCAGCGTCTCCTACACTCAGGATATAGAAATCCCAATTACTGCGTATGCCTTATGCCAGGCTACAGAACTCCTAGAAACAGTTTCTCTCTACACCCAAAAACAGAACTCTGGCAAACTGGGTCGACCTACAAGCACGATACAGAACTCCAATAAGCTGCATCTGCCACACTCAGCATACAGAAAACCCGCGTATAGCGAATACATGCCCATAGGCTACAGAATTCTTGGAAACAGCTTGTCCCTACATTCTGATACAGAACTTCGGTAAACTGCGTCTCTCTAATTCTAGGTTACAGATCTCCCATAAGCTGCGTCGGCTACACTCAGGCTACAGGAATCCCATATACAGCGTATGCCTACTCTCAGACTACAGAACTCTTGGAAACAGCTTCTCTCTACATTCAACATACAGAACTACTGGAAACTGCATCTCTCTACACTTAGGGTATAGAACTCCCGAATGCTGCATCTGCTACACGCAGTATACAGAATACCCACATATAGCGAATGCCTAATTCCAGGACACAGAACTCCTGGAAACAGCTCCGCCCTACAACAAGGATAAGGAACTCCGGTAAAATGATTCTCTCTCTATCCAGGTAGCAGAGCTTCCATAAGCGCCGTCACCTACACTCAGCATAGAGAAAACCCGCATATAGCGAATGCCTCATTCCAGGCTACAGAAATCCAGTAAACAGCTGCTTTCTACACAAAGCATAGAGAACTCCAGTAAACTGCTTCTATCTATATCCAGGTAGCAGAGCTCCCACAAGCGGCGTCTCCTACACTCAGCATACAGAAAACCCGCATATATGTAATGCCTCATTCCAGGCTACAAAACACCAGTAAACAGCTGCTCTCTACACAAAGCATAGAGAACTCTGGTAAACTTCTTCTCACTATATCCAGGTAGCGGAGCTCCCATAAGCGGCGTCTCCCACACTCAGGATACAGAAATCCCAATGACTGCGTACGCCTCTTGCCAGGCTACAGAACTCTTGGAAACAGTTTCTCTCTACACCCATATACAGAACTCTGGGAAACTGTGTCTCAGTACATTCAAGATACAGAACTTCCATAAGCTGCGTCTGCCACACTCAGCATACAGAAAACCCGCATATAGCGAATACCTGCTCATACGCTGCAGAATTCTTGGAAACAGCTTCTCCCTACACTCTGATACAGAACTTCGCTAAAATGTAACTTTCTAATTCAGGGTTACAGAACTCCCATAAGCTGAATCGGCTACACTCAGGCTACTGGAATCCCATATACAGCGTATGCCTACTCTCAGACTACAGAACTCTTGGAAACAGCTTCTCTCTACATTCAACATACAGAACTACTGGAAACTGCATCTCTCTACACTTAGATGACAGAACTCCAGAAAGCTGCATGTGCTACACTCAGCATACAGAATACCCACATACTGCGAATGCCTAATTCCAGGATATAGAACTCTGGAATCAGCTCCTCTCTACAACAAGGATAGGGAACTCCGGTAAAACGCTTCTCTCTATATCCAGGTAGCAGAGCTTCCATAAGCGCCGTCTCCTACACTCAGCATAGAGAAACGCCGCATATAGCGAATGCCTCATTCCATGCTACAGAACTCCAGTAAACAGCTGCTTTCTACACAAAGGATAGAGAACTCCGGTAAACTGCTTCTATCTACATCCACGTAGCGGAGCTGCCATAAGCGGCGTCTCCTACACTCAGGATATAGAAATCCCAATTACTGCGTATGCCTTATGCCAGGCTACAGAACTCCTAGAAACAGTTTCTCTCTACACCCAAAAACAGAACTCTGGCAAACTGTGTCGAACTACAAGCACGATACAGAACTCCAATAAGCTGCATCTGCCACACTCAGCATACAGAAAACCCGCGTATAGCGAATACATGCCCATAGGCTACAGAATTCTTGGAAACAACTTGTCCCTACATTCTGATACAGAACTTCGGTAAACTGCGTCTCTCTAATTCTAGGTTACAGATCTCCCATAAGCTGCGTCGGCTACACTCAGGCTACAGGAATCCCATATACAGCGTATGCCTACTCTCAGACTACAGAACTCTTGGAAACAGCTTCTCTCTACATTCAACATACAGAACTACTGGAAACTGCATCTCTCTACACTTAGGGTATAGAACTCCCGAATGCTGCATCTGCTACACGCAGTATACAGAATACCCACATATAGCGAATGCCTAATTCCAGGACACAGAACTCCTGGAAACAGCTCCGCCCTACAACAAGGATAAGGAACTCCGGTAAAATGATTCTCTCTCTATCCAGGTAGCAGAGCTTCCATAAGCGCCGTCACCTACACTCAGCATAGAGAAAACCCGCATATAGCGAATGCCTCATTCCAGGCTACAGAACTCCAGGAAACAGCTGCTTTCTACACAAAGCATAGAGAACTCCAGTAAACTGCTTCTATCTATATCCAGGTAGCAGAGCTCCCACAAGCGGCGTCTCCTACACTCAGCATACAGAAAACCCGCATATATGTAATGCCTCATTCCAGGCTACAAAACACCAGTAAACAGCTGCTCTCTACACAAAGCATAGAGAACTCTGGTAAACTGCTTCTCACTATATCCAGGTAGCGGAGCTCCCATAAGCGGCGTCTCCCACACTCAGGATACAGAAATCCCAATGACTGTGTATGCCTCTTGCCAGGCTACAGAACTCTTGGAAACAGTTTCTCTCTACACCCATATACAGAACTCTGGCAAACTGTGTCTCAGTACATTCAAGATACAGAACTTCCATAAGCTGCGTCTGCCACACTCAGCATACAGAAAACCCGAATATAGCGAATACCTGCTCATACGCCGCAGAATTCTTGGAAACAGCTTCTCCCTACACTCTGATACAGAACTTCGCTAAAATGTAACTTTCTAATTCAGGGTTACAGAACTCCCATAAGCTGAATCGGCTACACTCAGGCTACAGGAATCCCATATAGAGCGTATGCCTACTCTCAGACTACAGAACTCTTGGAAACAGCTTCTCTCTACATTCAACATACAGAACTCCTGGAAACTGCATCTCTCTACACTTAGATGACAGAACTCCAGAAAGCTGCATGTGCTACACTCAGCATACAGAATACCCACATACTGCGAATGCCTAATTCCAGGATATAGAACTCCTGGAATCAGCTCCTCTCTACAACAAGGATAGGGAACTCCGGTAAAACGCTTCTCTCTATATCCAGGTAGCAGAGCTTCCATAAGCGCCGTCTCCTACACTCAGCATAGAGAAAACCCGCATATAGCGAATGCCTCATGCCATGCTACAGAACTCCAGTAAACAGCTGCTTTCTACACAAAGGATAGAGAACTCCGGTAAACTGCTTCTATCTACATCCACGTAGCGGAGCTGCCATAAGCGGCATCTCCTACACTCAGGATATAGAAATCCCAATTACTGCGTATGCCTTATGCCAGGCTACAGAACTCCTAGAAACAGTTTCTCTCTACACCCAAAAACAGAACTCTGGCAAACTGTGTCGAACTACAAGCACGATACAGAACTCCAATAAGCTGCATCTGCCACACTCAGCATACAGAAAACCCGCGTATAGCGAATACATGCCCATAGGCTACAGAATTCTTGGAAACAGCTTGTCCCTACATTCTGATACAGAACTTCGGTAAACTGTGTCTCTCTAATTCTAGGTTACAGATCTCCCATAAGCTGCGTCGGCTACACTCAGGCTACAGGAATCCCATATACAGCGTATGCCTACTCTCAGACTACAGAACTCTTGGAAACAGCTTCTCTCTACATTCAACATACAGAACTACTGGAAACTGCATCTCTCTACACTTAGGGTATAGAGCTCCCGAATGCTGCATCTGCTACACGCAGTATACAGAATACCCACATATAGCGAATGCCTAATTCCAGGACACAGAACTCCTGGAAACAGCTCTGCTCTACAACAAGGATAAGGAACTCCGGTAAACTGATTCTCTCTCTATCCAGGTAGCTGAGCTTCCATAAGCGCCGTCACCTACACTCAGCATAGAGAAAACCCGCATATAGCGAATGCCTCATTCCAGGCTACAGAAATCCAGTAAACAGCTGCTTTCTACACAAAGCATAGAGAACTCCAGTAAACTGCTTCTATCTATATCCAGGTAGCAGAGCTCCCACAAGCGGCGTCTCCTACACTCAGCATACAGAAAACCCGCATATATGTAATGCCTCATTCCAGGCTACAAAACACCAGTAAACAGCTGCTCTCTACACAAAGCATAGAGAACTCTGGTAAACTGCCTCTCACTATATCCAGGTAGCGGAGCTCCCATAAGCGGCGTCTCCCACACTCAGGATACAGAAATCCCAATGACTGCGTATGCCTCTTGCCAGGCTACAGAACTCTTGGAAACAGTTTCTCTCTACACCCATATACAGAACTCTGGCAAACTGTGTCTCACTACATTCAAGATACAGAACTTCCATAAGCTGCGTCTGCCACACTCAGCATACAGAAAACCCGCATATAGCGAATACCTGCTCATACGCTGCAGAATTCTTGGAAACAGCTTCTCCCTACACTCTGATACAGAACTTCGCTAAAATGTAACTTTCTAATTCAGGGTTACAGAACTCCCATAAGCTGAATCGGCTACACTCAGGCTACAGGAATCCCATATAGAGCGTATGCCTACTCTCAGATTACAGAACTCTTGGAAACAGCTTCTCTCTACACTCAACATACAGAACTACTGGAAACTGCATCTCTCTACACTTAGGGTATAGAATTCCCAAAAGCTGCATCTGCTACACTCAGCATAGAGAAATCCCGCATATAGCGAATGCCTCATTCCATGCTACAGAACTCCAGTAAACAGCTGCTTTCTACACAAAGGATAGAGAACTCCGGTACACTGTTTCTATCTATATCCAGGTAGCGGAGCTCCCATAAGCAGCGTCTCCTACACTCAGGATATAGAAATCCCAATTACTGCGTATGCCTTATGCCAGGCTACAGAACTCCTAGAAACAGTTTCTGTCTACACCCAAAAACAGAACTCTGGCAAACTGGGTCGACCTACAAGCACGATACAGAACTCCAATAAGCTGCATCTGCCACACTCAGCATACAGAAAACCCGCGTATAGCGAATACATGCCCATAGGCTACAGAATTCTTGGAAACAGCTTGTCCCTACATTCTGATACAGAACTTCGGTAAACTGCGTCTCTCTAATTCTAGGTTACAGATCTCCCATAAGCTGCGTCGGCTACACTCAGGCTACAGGAATCCCATATACAGTGTATGCCTACTCTCAGACTACAGAACTCTTGGAAACAGCTTCTCTCTACATTCAACATACAGAACTACTGGAAACTGCATCTCTCTACACTTAGGGTATAGAACTCCCGAATGCTGCATCTGCTACACGCAGTATACAGAATACCCACATATAGCGAATGCCTAATTCCAGGACACAGAACTCCTGGAAACAGCTCCGCCCTACAACAAGGATAAGGAACTCCGGTAAAATGATTCTCTCTCTATCCAGGTAGCAGAGCTTCCATAAGCGCCGTCACCTACACTCAGCATAGAGAAAACCCGCATATAGCGAATGCCTCATTCCAGGCTACAGAACTCCAGGAAACAGCTGCTTTCTACACAAAGCATAGAGAACTCCAGTAAACTGCTTCTATCTATATCCAGGTAGCAGAGCTCCCACAAGCGGCGTCTCCTACACTCAGCATACAGAAAACCCGCATATATGTAATGCCTCATTCCAGGCTACAAAACACCAGTAAACAGCTGCTCTCTACACAAAGCATAGAGAACTCTGGTAAACTTCTTCTCACTATATCCAGGTAGCGGAGCTCCCATAAGCGGCGTCTCCCACACTCAGGATACAGAAATCCCAATGACTGCGTATGCCTCTTGCCAGGCTACAGAACTCTTGGAAACAGTTTCTCTCTACACCCATATACAGAACTCTGGGAAACTGTGTCTCAGTACATTCAAGATACAGAACTTCCATAAGCTGCGTCTGCCACACTCAACATACAGAAAACCCGCATATAGCGAATACCTGCTCATACGCTGCAGAATTCTTGGAAACAGCTTCTCCCTACACTCTGATACAGAACTTCGCTAAAATGTAACTTTCTAATTCAGGGTTACAGAACTCCCATAAGCTGAATCGGCTACACTCAGGCTACTGGAATCCCATATAGAGCGTATGCCTACTCTCAGACTACAGAACTCTTGGAAACAGCTTCTCTCTACATTCAACATACAGAACTACTGGAAACTGCATCTCTCTACACTTAGATGACAGAACTCCAGAAAGCTGCATGTGCTACACTCAGCATACAGAATACCCACATACTGCGAATGCCTAATTCCAGGATATAGAACTCCTGGAATCAGCTCCTCTCTACAACAAGAATAGGGAACTCCGGTAAAATGCTTCTCTCTATATCCAGGTAGCAGAGCTTCCATAAGCGCCGTTTCCTACACTCAGCATAGAGAAACGCCGCATATAGCGAATGCCTCATGCCATGCTACAGAACTCCAGTAAACAGCTGCTTTCTACACAAAGGATAGAGAACTCCGGTAAACTGCTTCTATCTACATCCACGTAGCGGAGCTGCCATAAGCGGCGTCTCCTACACTCAGGATATAGAAATCCCAATTACTGCGTATGCCTTATGCCAGGCTACAGAACTCCTAGAAACAGTTTCTCTCTACACCCAAAAACAGAACTCTGGCAAACTGTGTCGAACTACAAGCACGATACAGAACTCCAATAAGCTGCATCTGCCACACTCAGCATACAGAAAACCCGCGTATAGCGAATACATGCCCATAGGCTACAGAATTCTTGGAAACAGCTTGTCCCTACATTCTGATACAGAACTTCGTTAAACTGCGTCTCTCTAATTCTAGGTTACAGATCTCCCATAAGCTGCGTCGGCTACACTCAGGCTACAGGAATCCCATATACAGCGTATGCCTACTCTCAGACTACAGAACACTTGGAAACAGCTTCTCTCTACATTCAACATACAGAACTACTGGAAACTGCATCTCTCTACACTTAGGGTATAGAACTCCCGAATGCTGCATCTGCTACACGCAGTATACAGAATACCCACATATAGCGAATGCCTAATTCCAGGACACAGAACTCCTGGAAACAGCTCCGCTCTACAACAAGGATAAGGAACTCCGGTAAACTGATTATCTCTCTATCCAGGTAGCAGAGCTCCCAGAAGCGGCGTCTCCTACACTCAGCATAGAGAAAACCCGCATATAGCGAATGCCTCATTCCATGCTACAGAACTCCAGTAAACAGCTGCTTTCTACACAAAGCATAGAGAACTCCAGTAAACTGCTTCTATCTACATCCACGTAGTGGAGCTGCCATAAGCGGCGTCTCCTACACTCAGGATATAGAAATCCCAATTACTGCGTATGCCTTATGCCAGGCTACAGAACTCCTAGAAACAGTTTCTCTCTACACCCAAAAACAGAAATCTGGCAAACTGTGTCGAACTACAAGCACGATACAGAACTCCAATAAGCTGCATCTGCCACACTCAGCATACAGAAAACCCGCGTATAGCGAATACATGCCCATAGGCTACAGAATTCTTGGAAACAGCTTGTCCCTACATTCTGATACAGAACTTCGGTAAACTGCGTCTCTCTAATTCTACGTTACAGATCTCCCATAAGCTGCGTCGGCTACACTCAGGCTACAGGAATCCCATATACAGTGTATGCCTACTCTCAGACTACAGAACTCTTGGAAACAGCTTCTCTCTACATTCAACATACAGAACTACTGGAAACTGCATCTCTCTACACTTAGGGTATAGAACTCCCGAATGCTGCATCTGCTACACGCAGTACACAGAATACCCACATACAGTGAATGCCTAATTCCAGGACACAGAACTCCTGGAAACAGCTCCGCTCTACAACAAGGATAAGGAACTCCGGTAAACTGATTCTCTCTCTATCCAGGTAGCTGAGCTTCCATAAGCGCCGTCACCTACACTCAGCATAGAGAAAACCCACATATAGCGAATGCCTCATTCCAGGCTACAGAAATCCAGTAAACAGCAGCTTTCTACACAAAGCATAGAGAACTCCAGTAAACTGCTTCTATCTATATCCAGGTAGCGGAGCTCCCATAAGCTGCGTCTCCCACACTCAGGATACAGAAATCCCAATGACTGCGTATGCCTCTTGCCAGGCTACAGAACTCTTGGAAACAGTTTCTCTCTACACCCATATACAGAACTCTGGCAAACTGTGTCTCACTACATTCAAGATACAGAACTTCCATAAGCTGCGTCTGCCACACTCAGCATACAGAAAACCCACATATAGCGAATACCTGCTCATACGCTGCAGAATTCTTGGAAACAGCTTCTCCCTACACTCTGATACAGAACTTCGCTAAAATGTAACTTTCTAATTCAGGGTTACAGAACTCCCATAAGCTGAATCGGCTACACTCAGGCTACAGGAATCCCATATAGAGCGTATGCCTACTCTCAGATTACAGAACTCTTGGAAACAGCTTCTCTCTACACTCAACATACAGAACTACTGGAAACTGCATCTCTGTACACTTAGGGTATAGAATTCCCAAAAGCTGCATCTGCTACACTCAGCATAGAGAAAACCCGCATATAGTGAATGCCTCATTCCATGCTACAGAACTCCAGTAAACAGCTGCTTTCTACACAAAGGATAGAGAACTCCGGTACACTGCTTCTATCTATATCCAGGTAGCGGAGCAGCCATAAGCGGCGTCTCCTACACTCAGGATATAGAAATCCCAATTACTGCGTATGCCTTATGCCAGGCTACAGAACTCCTAGAAACAGTTTCTCTCTACACCCAAAAACAGAACTCTGGTAAACTGGGTCGACCTACAAGCACGATACAGAACTCCAATAAGCTGCATCTGCCACACTCAGCATACAGAAAACCCGCGTATAGCGAATACATGCCCATAGGCTACAGAATTCTTGGAAACAGCTTGTCCCTACATTCTGATACAGAACTTCGGTAAACTGCGTCTCTCTAATTCTAGGTTACAGATCTCCCATAAGCTGCGTCACTACACTCAGGCTACAGGAATCCCATATACAGTGTATGCCTACTCTCAGACTACAGAACTCTTGGAAACAGCTTCTCTCTACATTCAACATACAGAACTACTGGAAACTGCATCTCTCTACCCTTAGGGTATAGAACTCCCGAATGCTGCATCTGCTACACGCAGTATACAGAATACCCACATATAGCGAATGCCTAATTCCAGGACACAGAACTCCTGGAAACAGCTCCGCCCTACAACAAGGATAAGGAACTCCGGTAAAATGATTCTCTCTCTATCCAGGTAGCAGAGCTTCCATAAGCGCCGTCACCTACACTCAGCATAGAGAAAACCCGCATATAGCGAATGCCTCATTCCAGGCTACAGAACTCCAGTAAACAGCTGCTTTCTACACAAAGCATAGAGAACTCCAGTAAACTGCTTCTATCTATATCCAGGTAGCAGAGCTCCCACAAGCGGCGTCTCCTACACTCAGCATACAGAAAACCCGCATATATGTAATGCCTCATTCCAGGCTACAAAACACCAGTAAACAGCTGCTCTCTACACAAAGCATAGAGAACTCTGGTAAACTTCTTCTCACTATATCCAGGTAGCGGAGCTCCCATAAGCGGCGTCTCCCACACTCAGGATACAGAAATCCCAATGACTGCGTATGCCTCTTGCCAGGCTACAGAACTCTTGGAAACAGTTTCTCTCTACACCCATATACAGAACTCTGGCAAACTGTGTCTCAGTACATTCAAGATACAGATTCAAGATACATAAGCTGCGTCTGCCACACTCAGCATACAGAAAACCCGCATATAGCGAATACCTGCTCATACGCTGCAGAATTCTTGGAAACAGCTTCTCCCTACACTCTGATACAGAACTTCGCTAAAATGTAACTTTCTAATTCAGGGTTACAGAACTCCCATAAGCTGAATCGGCTACACTCAGGCTACAGGAATCCCATATAGAGCCTATGCCTACTCTCAGACTACAGAACTCTTGGAAACAGCTTCTCTCTACATTCAACATACAGAACTACTGGAAACTGCATCTCTCTACACTTAGGGTATAGAACTCCCGAATGCTGCATCTGCTACACGCAGTACACAGAATACCCACATACAGTGAATGCCTAATTCCAGGACACAGAACTCCTGGAAACAGCTCCGCTCTACAACAAGGATAAGGAACTCCGGTAAACTGATTCTCTCTCTATCCAGGTAGCTGAGCTTCCATAAGCGCCGTCACCTACACTCAGCATAGAGAAAACCCACATATAGCGAATGCCTCATTCCAGGCTACAGAAATCCAGTAAACAGCAGCTTTCTACACAAAGCATAGAGAACTCCAGTAAACTGCTTCTATCTATATCCAGGTAGCGGAGCTCCCATAAGCTGCGTCTCCCACACTCAGGATACAGAAATCCCAATGACTGCGTATGCCTCTTGCCAGGCTACAGAACTCTTGGAAACAGTTTCTCTCTACACCCATATACAGAACTCTGGCAAACTGTGTCTCAGTACATTCAAGATACAGAACTTCCGTAAGCTGCGTCTGCACACTCAGCATACAGAAAACCCACATATAGCGAATACCTGCTCATACGCTGCAGAATTCTTGGAAACAGCTTCTCCCTACACTCTGATACAGAACTTCGCTAAAATGTAACTTTCTAATTCAGGGTTACAGAACTCCCATAAGCTGAATCGGCTACACTCAGGCTACAGGAATCCCATATAGAGCGTATGCCTACTCTCAGATTACAGAACTCTTGGAAACAGCTTCTCTCTACACTCAACATACAGAACTACTGGAAACTGCATCTCTGTACACTTAGGGTATAGAATTCCCAAAAGCTGCATCTGCTACACTCAGCATAGAGAAAACCCGCATATAGTGAATGCCTCATTCCATGCTACAGAACTCCAGTAAACAGCTGCTTTCTACACAAAGGATAGAGAACTCCGGTACACTGCTTCTATCTATATCCAGGTAGCGGAGCAGCCATAAGCGGCGTCTCCTACACTCAGGATATAGAAATCCCAATTACTGCGTATGCCTTATGCCAGGCTACAGAACTCCTAGAAACAGTTTCTCTCTACACCCAAAAACAGAACTCTGGTAAACTGGGTCGACCTACAAGCACGATACAGAACTCCAATAAGCTGCATCTGCCACACTCAGCATACAGAAAACCCGCGTATAGCGAATACATGCCCATAGGCTACAGAATTCTTGGAAACAGCTTGTCCCTACATTCTGATACAGAACTTCGGTAAACTGCGTCTCTCTAATTCTAGGTTACAGATCTCCCATAAGCTGCGTCACTACACTCAGGCTACAGGAATCCCATATACAGTGTATGCCTACTCTCAGACTACAGAACTCTTGGAAACAGCTTCTCTCTACATTCAACATACAGAACTACTGGAAACTGCATCTCTCTACACTTAGGGTATAGAACTCCCGAATGCTGCATCTGCTACACGCAGTATACAGAATACCCACATACAGCGAATGCCTAATTCCAGGACACAGAACTCCTGGAAACAGCTCCGCCCTACAACAAGGATAAGGAACTCCGGTAAAATGATTCTCTCTCTATCCAGGTAGCAGAGCTTCCATAAGCGCCGTCACCTACACTCAGCATAGAGAAAACCCGCATATAGCGAATGCCTCATTCCAGGCTACAGAACTCCAGTAAACAGCTGCTTTCTACACAAAGCATAGAGAACTCCAGTAAACTGCTTCTATCTATATCCAGGTAGCAGAGCTCCCACAAGCGGCGTCTCCTACACTCAGCATACAGAAAACCCACATATATGTAATGCCTCATTCCAGGCTACAAAACACCAGTAAACAGCTGCTCTCTACACAAAGCATAGAGAACTCTGGTAAACTTCTTCTCACTATATCCAGGTAGCGGAGCTCCCATAAGCGGCGTCTCCCACACTCAGGATACAGAAATCCCAATGACTGCGTATGCCTCTTGCCAGGCTACAGAACTCTTGGAAACAGTTTCTCTCTACACCCATATACAGAACTCTGGCAAACTGTGTCTCAGTACATTCAAGATACAGAACTTCCATAAGCTGCGTCTGCCACACTCAGCATACAGAAAACCCGCATATAGCGAATACCTGCTCATACGCTGCAGAATTCTTGGAAACAGCTTCTCCCTACACTCTGATACAGAACTTCGCTAAAATGTAACTTTCTAATTCAGGGTTACAGAACTCCCATAAGCTGAATCGGCTACACTCAGGCAACAGGAATCCCATATAGAGCCTATGCCTACTCTCAGACTACAGAACTCTTGGAAACAGCTTCTCTCTACATTCAACATACAGAACTACTGGAAACTGCATCTCTCTACACTTAGATGACAGAACTCCAGAAAGCTGCATGTGCTACACTCAGCATACAGAATACCCACATACTGCGAATGCCTAATTCCAGGATATAGAACTCCTGGAATCAGCTCCTCTCTACAACAAGGATAGGGAACTCCGGTAAAACGCTTCTCTCTATATCCAGGTAGCAGAGCTTCCATAAGCGCCGTCTCCTACACTCAGCATAGAGAAAACCCGCATATAGCGAATGCCTCATTCCATGCTACAGAACTCCAGTAAACAGCTGCTTTCTACACAAAGGATAGAGAACTCCGGTAAACTGTTTCTATCTACATCCACGTAGCGGAGCTGCCATAAGCGGCGTCTCCTACACTCAGGATATAGAAATCCCAATTACTGCGTATGCCTTATGCCAGGCTACAGAACTCCTAGAAACAGTTTCTCTCTACACCCAAAAACAGAACTCTGGCAAACTGTGTCTCAGTACATTCAAGATACAGAACTTCCATAAGCTGCGTCTGCCACACTCAGCATACAGAAAACCCGCATATAGCGAATACCTGCTCATACGCTGCAGAATTCTTGGAAACAGCTTCTCCCTACACTCTGATACAGAACTTCGCTAAAATGTAACTTTCTAATTCAGGGTTACAGAACTCCCATAAGCTGAATCGGCTACACTCAGGCTACAGGAATCCCATATAGAGCGTATGCCTACTCTCAGATTACAGAACTCTTGGAAACAGCTTCTCTCTACACTCAACATACAGAACTACTGGAAACTGCATCTCTCTACACTTAGGGTATAGAATTCCCAAAAGCTGCATCTGCTACACTCAGCATAGAGAAATCCCGCATATAGTGAATGCCTCATTCCATGCTACAGAACTCCAGTAAACAGCTGCTTTCTACACAAAGGATAGAGAACTCCGGTACACTGCTTCTATCTACATCCAGGTAGCGGAGCTGCCATAAGCGGCGTCTCCTACACTCAGGATATAGAAATCCCAATTACTGCGTATGCCTTATGCCAGGCTACAGAACTCCTAGAAACAGTTTCTCTCTACACCCAAAAACAGAACTCTGGCAAACTGGGTCGACCTACAAGCATGATACAGAACTCCAGTAAGCTGCATCTGCCACACTCAGCATACAGAAAACCCGCGTATAGCGAATACATGCCCATAGGCTACAGAATTCTTGGAAACAGCTTGTCCCTACATTCTGATACAGAACTTCGGTAAACTGCGTCTCTCTAATTCTAGGTTACAGATCTCCCATAAGCTGCGTCGGCTACACTCAGGCTACAGGAATCCCATATACAGTGTATGCCTACTCTCAGACTACAGAACTCTTGGAAACAGCTTCTCTCTACATTCAACATACAGAACTACTGGAAACTGCATCTCTCTACACTTAGGGTATAGAACTCCCGAATGCTGCATCTGCTACACGCAGTATACAGAATACCCACATATAGCGAATGCCTAATTCCAGGACACAGAACTCCTGGAAACAGCTCCGCCCTACAACAAGGATAAGGAACTCCAGTAAAATGATTCTCTCTCTATCCAGGTAGCAGAGCTTCCATAAGCGCCGTCACCTACACTCAGCATAGAGAAAACCCGCATATAGCGAATGCCTCATTCCAGGCTACAGAAATCCAGTAAACAGCTGCTTTCTACACAAAGCATAGAGAACTCCAGTAAACTGCTTCTATCTATATCCAGGTAGCAGAGCTCCCACAAGCGGCGTCTCCTACACTCAGCATACAGAAAACCCGCATATATGTAATGCCTCATTCCAGGCTACAAAACACCAGTAAACAGCTGCTCTCTACACAAAGCATAGAGAACTCTGGTAAACTGCTTCTCACTATATCCAGGTAGCGGAGCTCCCATAAGCGGCGTCTCCCACACTCAGGATACAGAAATCCCAATGACTGCGTATGCCTCTTGCCAGGCTACAGAACTCTTGGAAACAGTTTCTCTCTACACCCATATACAGAACTCTGGCAAACTGTGTCTCAGTACATTCAAGATACAGAACTTCCATAAGCTGCGTCTGCCACACTCAGCATACAGAAAACCCGCATATAGCGAATACCTGCTCATACGCCGCAGAATTCTTGGAAACAGCTTCTCCCTACACTCTGATACAGAACTTCGCTAAAATGTAACTTTCTAATTCAGGGTTACAGAATTCCCATAAGCTGAATCGGCTACACTCAGGCTACAGGAATCCCATATAGAGCCTATGCCTACTCTCAGACTACAGAACTCTTGGAAACAGCTTCTCTCTACATTCAACATACAGAACTACTGGAAACTGCATCTCTCTACACTTAGATGACAGAACTCCAGAAAGCTGCATGTGCTACACTCAGCATACAGAATACCCACATACTGCGAATGCCTAATTCCAGGATATAGAACTCCTGGAATCAGCTCCTCTCTACAACAAGGATAGGGAACTCCGGTAAAACGCTTCTCTCTATATCCAGGTAGCAGAGCTTCCATAAGCGCCGTCTCCTACACTCAGCATAGAGAAAACCCGCATATAGCGAATGCCTCATGCCATGCTACAGAACTCCAGTAAACAGCTGCTTTCTACACAAAGGATAGAGAACTCCGGTAAACTGCTTCTATCTACATCCACGTAGCGGAGCTGCCATAAGCGGCGTCTCCTACACTCAGGATATAGAAATCCCAATTACTGCGTATGCCTTATGCCAGGCTACAGAACTCCTAGAAACAGTTTCTCTCTACACCCAAAAACAGAACTCTGGCAAACTGTGTCGAACTACAAGCACGATACAGAACTCCAATAAGCTGCATCTGCCACACTCAGCATACAGAAAACCCGCGTATAGCGAATACATGCCCATAGGCTACAGAATTCTTGGAAACAGCTTGTCCCTACATTCTGATACAGAACTTCGGTAAACTGCGTCTCTCTAATTCTAGGTTACAGATCTCCCATAAGCTGCGTCGGCTACACTCAGGCTACAGGAATCCCATATACAGCGTATGCCTACTCTCAGACTACAGAACTCTTGGAAACAGCTTCTCTCTACATTCAATATACAGAACTACTGGAAACTGCATCTCTCTACACTTAGGGTATAGAGCTCCCGAATGCTGCATCTGCTACACGCAGTATACAGAATACCCACATATAGCGAATGCCTAATTCCAGGACACAGAACTCCTGGAAACAGCTCTGCTCTACAACAAGGATAAGGAACTCCGGTAAACTGATTCTCTCTCTATCCAGGTAGCTGAGCTTCCATAAGCGCCGTCACCTACACTCAGCATAGAGAAAACCCGCATATAGCGAATGCCTCATTCCAGGCTACAGAAATCCAGTAAACAGCTGCTTTCTACACAAAGCATAGAGAACTCCAGTAAACTGCTTCTATCTATATCCAGGTAGCAGAGCTCCCACAAGCGGCGTCTCCTACACTCAGCATACAGAAAACCCGCATATATGTAATGCCTCATTCCAGGCTACAAAACACCAGTAAACAGCTGCTCTCTACACAAAGCATAGAGAACTCTGGTAAACTGCCTCTCACTATATCCAGGTAGCGGAGCTCCCATAAGCGGCGTCTCCCACACTCAGGATACAGAAATCCCAATGACTGCGTATGCCTCTTGCCAGGCTACAGAACTCTTGGAAACAGTTTCTCTCTACACCCATATACAGAACTCTGGCAAACTGTGTCTCACTACATTCAAGATACAGAACTTCCATAAGCTGCGTCTGCCACACTCAGCATACAGAAAACCCGCATATAGCGAATACCTGCTCATACGCTGCAGAATTCTTGGAAACAGCTTCTCCCTACACTCTGATACAGAACTTCGCTAAAATGTAACTTTCTAATTCAGGGTTACAGAACTCCCATAAGCTGAATCGGCTACACTCAGGCTACAGGAATCCCATATAGAGCGTATGCCTACTCTCAGAATACAGAACTCTTGGAAACAGCTTCTCTCTACACTCAACATACAGAACTACTGGAAACTGCATCTCTCTACACTTAGGGTATAGAATTCCCAAAAGCTGCATCTGCTACACTCAGCATAGAGAAATCCCGCATATAGTGAATGCCTCATTCCATGCTACAGAACTCCAGTAAACAGCTGCTTTCTACACAAAGGATAGAGAACTCCGGTACACTGTTTCTATCTATATCCAGGTAGCGGAGCTCCCATAAGCAGCGTCTCCTACACTCAGGATATAGAAATCCCAATTACTGCGTATGCCTTATGCCAGGCTACAGAACTCCTAGAAACAGTTTCTCTCTACACCCAAAAACAGAACTCTGGCAAACTGGGTCGACCTACAAGCACGATACAGAACTCCAGTAAGCTGCATCTGCCACACTCAGCATACAGAAAACCCGCGTATAGCGAATACATGCCCATAGGCTACAGAATTCTTGGAAACAGCTTGTCCCTACATTCTGATACAGAACTTCGGTAAACTGCGTCTCTCTAATTCTAGGTTACAGATCTCCCATAAGCTGCGTCGGCTACACTCAGGCTACAGGAATCCCATATACAGTGTATGCCTACTCTCAGACTACAGAACTCTTGGAAACAGCTTCTCTCTACATTCAACATACAGAACTACTGGAAACTGCATCTCTCTACACTTAGGGTATAGAACTCCCGAATGCTGCATCTGCTACACGCAGTATACAGAATACCTACATATAGCGAATGCCTAATTCCAGGACACAGAACTCCTGGAAACAGCTCCGCCCTACAACAAGGATAAGGAACTCCGGTAAAATGATTCTCTCTCTATCCAGGTAGCAGAGCTTCCATAAGCGCCGTCACCTACACTCAGCATAGAGAAAACCCGCATATAGCGAATGCCTCATTCCAGGCTACAGAACTCCAGTAAACAGCTGCTTTCTACACAAAGCATAGAGAACTCCGGTAAACTGATTCTCTCTCTATCCAGGTAGCAGAGCTCCCACAAGCGGCGTCTCCTACACTCAGCATACAGAAAACCCGCATATATGTAATGCCTCATTCCAGGCTACAAAACACCAGTAAACAGCTGCTCTGTACACAAAGCATAGAGAACTCTGGTAAACTGCTTCTCTCTATATCCAGGTAGCGGAGCTCCCATAAGCGGCGTCTCCCACACTCAGGATACAGAAATCCCAATGACTGCGTATGCCTCTTGCCAGGCTACAGAACTCTTGGAAACAGTTTCTCTCTACACCCATATACAGAACTCTGGCAAACTGTGTCTCACTACATTCAAGATACAGAACTTCCATAAGCTGCGTCTGCCACACTCAGCATACAGAAAACCCGCATATAGCGAATACCTGCTCATACGCTGCAGAATTCTTGGAAACAGCTTCTCCCTACACTCTGATACAGAACTTCGCTAAAATGTAACTTTCTAATTCAGGGTTACAGAACTCCCATAAGCTGAATCGGCTACACTCAGGCTACAGGAATTCCATATACAGCGTATGCCTACTCTCAGACTACAGAACTCTTGGAAACAGCTTCTCTCTACACTCAACATACAGAACTACTGGAAACTGCATCTCTCTACACTTAGGGTATAGAATTCCCAAAAGCTGCATCTGCTACACTCAGCATAGAGAAAACCCACATATAGCGAATGCCTCATTCCATGCTACAGAACTCCAGTAAACAGCTGTTTCTACACAAAGGATAGAGAACTCCGGTACACTGCTTCTATCTATATCCAGGTAGCGGAGCTGCCATAAGCGGCGTCTCCTACACTCAGGATATAGAAATCCCAATTACTGCGTATGCCTTATGCCAGGCTACAGAACTCCTAGAAACAGTTTCTCTCTACACCCAAAAACAGAACTCTGGCAAACTGTGTCGAACTACAAGCACGATACAGAACTCCAATAAGCTGCATCTGCCACACTCAGCATACAGAAAACCTGCGTATAGCGAATACATGCCCATAGGGTACAGAATTCTTGGAAACAGCTTGTCCTACATTCTGATACAGAACTTCGGTAAACTGCGTCTCTCTAATTCTAGGTTACAGATCTCCCATAAGCTGCGTCGGCTACACTCAGGCTACAGGAATCCCATATACAGCGTATGCCTACTCTCAGACTACAGAACTCTTGGAAACAGCTTCTCTCTACATTCAACATACAGAACTACTGGAAACTGCATCTCTCTACACTTAGATGACAGGACTCCAGAAAGCTGCATGTGCTACACTCAGCATACAGAATACCCACATACTGCGAATGCCTAATTCCAGGATATAGAACTCCTGGAATCAGCTCCTCTCTACAACAAGGATAGGGAACTCCGGTAAAACGCTTCTCTCTATATCCAGGTAGCAGAGCTTCCATAAGCGCCGTTTCCTACACTCAGCATAGAGAAACGCCGCATATAGCGAATGCCTCATGCCATGCTACAGAACTCCAGTAAACAGCTGCTTTCTACACAAAGGATAGAGAACTCCGGTAAACTGCTTCTATCTACATCCACGTAGCGGAGCTGCCATAAGCGGCGTCTCCTACACTCAGGATATAGAAATCCCAATTACTGCGTATGCCTTATGCCAGGCTACAGAACTCCTAGAAACAGTTTCTCTCTACACCCAAAAACAGAACTCTGGCAAACTGTGTCGAACTACAAGCACGATACAGAACTCCAATAAGCTGCATCTGCCACACTCAGCATACAGAAAACCCGCGTATAGCGAATACATGCCCATAGGCTACAGAATTCTTGGAAACAGCTTGTCCCTACATTCTGATACAGAACTTCGTTAAACTGCGTCTCTCTAATTCTAGGTTACAGATCTCCCATAAGCTGCGTCGGCTACACTCAGGCTACAGGAATCCCATATACAGCGTATGCCTACTCTCAGACTACAGAACTCTTGGAAACAGCTTCTCTCTACATTCAACATACAGAACTACTGGAAACTGCATCTCTCTACACTTAGGGTATAGAACTCCCGAATGCTGCATCTGCTACACGCAGTATACAGAATACCCACATATAGCGAATGCCTAATTCCAGGACACAGAACTCCTGGAAACAGCTCCGCCCTACAACAAGGATAAGGAACTCCGGTAAAATGATTCTCTCTCTATCCAGGTAGCAGAGCTTCCATAAGCGCCGTCACCTACACTCAGCATAGAGAAAACCCGCATATAGCGAATGCCTCATTCCAGGCTACAGAACTCCAGTAAACAGCTGCTTTCTACACAAAGCATAGAGAACTCCAGTAAACTGCTTCTATCTATATCCAGGTAGCAGAGCTCCCACAAGCGGCGTCTCCTACACTCAGCATACAGAAAACCCGCATATATGTAATGCCTCATTCCAGGCTACAAAACACCAGTAAACAGCTGCTCTCTACACAAAGCATAGAGAACTCTGGTAAACTGCTTCTCACTATATCCAGGTAGCGGAGCTCGCATAAGCGGCGTCTCCCACACTCAGGATACAGAAATCCCAATGACTGCGTATGCCTCTTGCCAGGCTACAGAACTCTTGGAAACAGTTTCTCTCTACACCCATATACAGAACTCTGGCAAACTGTGTCTCAGTACATTCAAGATACAGAACTTCCATAAGCTGCGTCTGCCACACTCAGCATACAGAAAACCCGCATATAGCGAATACCTGCTCATGCGCCGCAGAATTCTTGGAAACAGCTTCTCCCTACACTCTGATACAGAACTTCGCTAAAATGTAACTTTCTAATTCAGGGTTACAGAACTCCCATAAGCTGAATCGGCTACACTCAGGCTACAGGAATCCCATATAGAGCCTATGCCTACTCTCAGACTACAGAACTCTTGGAAACAGCTTCTCTCTACATTCAACATACAGAACTACTGGAAACTGCATCTCTCTACACTTAGATGACAGAACTCCAGAAAGCTGCATGTGCTACACTCAGCATACAGAATACCCACATACTGCGAATGCCTAATTCCAGGATATAGAACTCCTGGAATCAGCTCCTCTCTACAACAAGGATAGGGAACTCCGGTAAAACGCTTCTCTCTATATCCAGGTAGCAGAGCTTCCATAAGCGCCGTCTCCTACACTCAGCATAGAGAAAACCCGCATATAGCGAATGCCTCATGCCATGCTACAGAACTCCAGTAAACAGCTGCTTTCTACACAAAGGATAGAGAACTCCGGTAAACTGCTTCTATCTACATCCACGTAGCGGAGCTGCCATAAGCGGCGTCTCCTACACTCAGGATATAGAAATCCCAATTACTGCGTATGCCTTATGCCAGGCTACAGAACTCCTAGAAACAGTTTCTCTCTACACCCAAAAACAGAACTCTGGCAAACTGTGTCGAACTACAAGCACGATACAGAACTCCAATAAGCTGCATCTGCCACATTCAGCATACAGAAAACCCGCGTATAGCGAATACATGCCCATAGGCTACAGAATTCTTGGAAACAGCTTGTCCCTACATTCTGATACAGAACTTCGGTAAACTGCGTCTCTCTAATTCTAGGTTACAGATCTCCCATAAGCTGCGTCGGCTACACTCAGGCTACAGGAATCCCATATACAGCGTATGCCTACTCTCAGACTACAGAACTCTTGGAAACAGTTTCTCTATACATTCAATATACAGAACTACTGGAAACTGCATCTCTCTACACTTAGGGTATAGAGCTCCCGAATGCTGCATCTGCTACACGCAGTATACAGAATACCCACATATAGCGAATGCCTAATTCCAGGACACAGAACTCCTGGAAACAGCTCTGCTCTACAACAAGGATAAGGAACTCCGGTAAACTGATTCTCTCTCTATCCAGGTAGCTGAGCTTCCATAAGCGCCGTCACCTACACTCAGCATAGAGAAAACCCGCATATAGCGAATGCCTCATTCCAGGCTACAGAAATCCAGTAAACAGCTGCTTTCTACACAAAGCATAGAGAACTCCAGTAAACTGCTTCTATCTATATCCAGGTAGCAGAGCTCCCACAAGCGGCGTCTCCTACACTCAGCATACAGAAAACCCGCATATATGTAATGCCTCATTCCAGGCTACAAAACACCAGTAAACAGCTGCTCTCTACACAAAGCATAGAGAACTCTGGTAAACTGCCTCTCACTATATCCAGGTAGCGGAGCTCCCATAAGCGGCGTCTCCCACACTCAGGATACAGAAATCCCAATGACTGCGTATGCCTCTTGCCAGGCTACAGAACTCTTGGAAACAGTTTCTCTCTACACCCATATACAGAACTCTGGCAAACTGTGTCTCACTACATTCAAGATACAGAACTTCCATAAGCTGCGTCTGCCACACTCAGCATACAGAAAACCCGCATATAGCGAATACCTGCTCATACGCTGCAGAATTCTTGGAAACAGCTTCTCCCTACACTCTGATACAGAACTTCGCTAAAATGTAACTTTCTAATTCAGGGTTACAGAACTCCCATAAGCTGAATCGGCTACACTCAGGCTACAGGAATCCCATATAGAGCGTATGCCTACTCTCAGATTACAGAACTCTTGGAAACAGCTTCTCTCTACACTCAACATACAGAACTACTGGAAACTGCATCTCTCTACACTTAGGGTATAGAATTCCCAAAAGCTGCATCTGCTACACTCAGCATAGAGAAATCCCGCATATAGTGAATGCCTCATTCCATGCTACAGAACTCCAGTAAACAGCTGCTTTCTACACAAAGGATAGAGAACTCCGGTACACTGTTTCTATCTATATCCAGGTAGCGGAGCTCCCATAAGCAGCGTCTCCTACACTCAGGATATAGAAATCCCAATTACTGCGTATGCCTTATGCCAGGCTACAGAACTCCTAGAAACAGTTTCTCTCTACACCCAAAAACAGAACTCTGGCAAACTGGGTCGACCTACAAGCACGATACAGAACTCCAGTAAGCTGCCTCTGCCACACTCAGCATACAGAAAACCCGCGTATAGCGAATACATGCCCATAGGCTACAGAATTCTTGGAAACAGCTTGTCCCTACATTCTGATACAGAACTTCGGTAAACTGCGTCTCTCTAATTCTAGGTTACAGATCTCCCATAAGCTGCGTCGGCTACACTCAGGCTACAGGAATCCCATATACAGTGTATGCCTACTCTCAGACTACAGAACTCTTGGAAACAGCTTCTCTCTACATTCAACATACAGAACTACTGGAAACTGCATCTCTCTACACTTAGGGTATAGAACTCCCGAATGCTGCATCTGCTACACGCAGTATACAGAATACCTACATATAGCGAATGCCTAATTCCAGGACACAGAACTCCTGGAAACAGCTCCGCCCTACAACAAGGATAAGGAACTCCGGTAAAATGATTCTCTCTCTATCCAGGTAGCAGAGCTTCCATAAGCGCCATCACCTACACTCAGCATAGAGAAAACCCGCATATAACAAATGCCTCATTCCAGGCTACAGAACTCCAGTAAACAGCTGCTTTCTACACAAAGCATAGAGAACTCCGGTAAACTGATTCTCTCTCTATCCAGGTAGCAGAGCTCCCACAAGCGGCGTCTCCTACACTCAGCATACAGAAAACCCGCATATATGTAATGCCTCATTCCAGGCTACAAAACACCAGTAAACAGCTGCTCTGTACACAAAGCATAGAGAACTCTGGTAAACTGCTTCTCTCTATATCCAGGTAGCGGAGCTCCCATAAGCGGCGTCTCCCACACTCAGGATACAGAAATCCCAATGACTGCGTATGCCTCTTGCCAGGCTACAGAACTCTTGGAAACAGTTTCTCTCTACACCCATATACAGAACTCTGGCAAACTGTGTCTCACTACATTCAAGATACAGAACTTCCATAAGCTGCGTCTGCCACACTCAGCATACAGAAAACCCGCATATAGCGAATACCTGCTCATACGCTGCAGAATTCTTGGAAACAGCTTCTCCCTACACTCTGACAGAACTTCGCTAAAATGTAACTTTCTAATTCAGGGTTACAGAACTCCCATAAGCTGAATCGGCTACACTCAGGCTACAGGAATTCCATATACAGCGTATGCCTACTCTCAGACTACAGAACTCTTGGAAACAGCTTCTCTCTACACTCAACATACAGAACTACTGGAAACTGCATCTCTCTACACTTAGGGTATAGAATTCCCAAAAGCTGCATCTGCTACACTCAGCATAGAGAAAACCCACATATAGCGAATGCCTCATTCCATGCTACAGAACTCCAGTAAACAGCTGTTTCTACACAAAGGATAGAGAACTCCGGTACACTGCTTCTATCTATATCCAGGTAGCGGAGCTGCCATAAGCGGCGTCTCCTACACTCAGGATATAGAAATCCCAATTACTGCGTATGCCTTATGCCAGGCTACAGAACTCCTAGAAACAGTTTCTCTCTACACCCAAAAACAGAACTCTGGCAAACTGTGTCGAACTACAAGCACGATACAGAACTCCAATAAGCTGCATCTGTCACACTCAGCATACAGAAAACCTGCGTATAGCGAATACATGCCCATAGGGTACAGAATTCTTGGAAACAGCTTGTCCCTACATTCTGATACAGAACTTCGGTAAACTGCGTCTCTCTAATTCTAGGTTACAGATCTCCCATAAGCTGCGTCGGCTACACTCAGGCTACAGGAATCCCATATACAGCGTATGCCTACTCTCAGACTACAGAACTCTTGGAAACAGCTTCTCTCTACATTCAACATACAGAACTACTGGAAACTGCATCTCTCTACACTTAGATGACAGAACTCCAGAAAGCTGCATGTGCTACACTCAGCATACAGAATACCCACATACTGCGAATGCCTAATTCCAGGATATAGAACTCCTGGAATCAGCTCCTCTCTACAACAAGGATAGGGAACTCCGGTAAAACGCTTCTCTCTATATCCAGGTAGCAGAGCTTCCATAAGCGCCGTTTCCTACACTCAGCATAGAGAAACGCCGCATATAGCGAATGCCTCATGCCATGCTACAGAACTCCAGTAAACAGCTGCTTTCTACACAAAGGATAGAGAACTCCGGTAAACTGCTTCTATCTACATCCACGTAGCGGAGCTGCCATAAGCGGCGTCTCCTACACTCAGGATATAGAAATCCCAATTACTGCGTATGCCTTATGCCAGGCTACAGAACTCCTAGAAACAGTTTCTCTCTACACCCAAAAACAGAACTCTGGCAAACTGTGTCGAACTACAAGCACGATACAGAACTCCAATAAGCTGCATCTGCCACACTCAGCATACAGAAAACCCGCGTATAGCGAATACATGCCCATAGGCTACAGAATTCTTGGAAACAGCTTGTCCCTACATTCTGATACAGAACTTCGGTAAACTGCGTCTCTCTAATTCTAGGTTACAGATCTCCCATAAGCTGCGTCGGCTACACTCAGGCTACAGGAATCCCATATACAGCGTATGCCTACTCTCAGACTACAGAACTCTTGGAAACAGCTTCTCTCTACATTCAACATACAGAACTACTGGAAACTGCATCTCTCTACACTTAGGGTATAGAACTCCCGAATGCTGCATCTACTACACGCAGTATACAGAATACCCACATATAGCGAATGCCTAATTCCAGAACACAGAACTCCTGGAAACAGCTCTGCTCTACAACAAGGATAAGGAACTCCGGTAAACTGATTCTCTCTCTATCCAGGTAGCTGAGCTTCCATAAGCGCCGTCACCTACACTCAGCATAGAGAAAACCCGCATATAGCGAATGCCTCATTCCAGGCTACAGAACTCCAGTAAACAGCTGCTTTCTACACAAAGCATAGAGAACTCCAGTAAACTGCTTCTATCTATATCCAGGTAGCAGAGCTCCCACAAGCGGCGTCTCCTACACTCAGCATACAGAAAACCCGCATATATGTAATGCCTCATTCCAGGCTACAAAACACCAGTAAACAGCTGCTCTCTACACAAAGCATAGAGAACTCTGGTAAACTGCTTCTCACTATATCCAGGTAGCGGAGCTCCCATAAGCGGCGTCTCCCACACTCAGGATACAGAAATCCCAATGACTGCGTATGCCTCTTGCCAGGCTACAGAACTCTTGGAAACAGTTTCTCTCTACACCCATATACAGAACTCTGGCAAACTGTGTCTCACTACATTCAAGATACAGAACTTCCATAAGCTGCGTCTGCCACACTCAGCATACAGAAAACCCGCATATAGCGAATACCTGCTCATACGCTGCAGAATTCTTGGAAACAGCTTCTCCCTACACTCTGACAGAACTTCGCTAAAATGTAACTTTCTAATTCAGGGTTACAGAACTCCCATAAGCTGAATCGGCTACACTCAGGCTACAGGAATTCCATATACAGCGTATGCCTACTCTCAGACTACAGAACTCTTGGAAACAGCTTCTCTCTACACTCAACATACAGAACTACTGGAAACTGCATCTCTCTACACTTAGGGTATAGAATTCCCAAAAGCTGCATCTGCTACACTCAGCATAGAGAAAACCCACATATAGCGAATGCCTCATTCCATGCTACAGAACTCCAGTAAACAGCTGTTTCTACACAAAGGATAGAGAACTCCGGTACACTGCTTCTATCTATATCCAGGTAGCGGAGCTGCCATAAGCGGCGTCTCCTACACTCAGGATATAGAAATCCCAATTACTGCGTATGCCTTATGCCAGGCTACAGAACTCCTAGAAACAGTTTCTCTCTACACCCAAAAACAGAACTCTGGCAAACTGTGTCGAACTACAAGCACGATACAGAACTCCAATAAGCTGCATCTGTCACACTCAGCATACAGAAAACCTGCGTATAGCGAATACATGCCCATAGGGTACAGAATTCTTGGAAACAGCTTGTCCCTACATTCTGATACAGAACTTCGGTAAACTGCGTCTCTCTAATTCTAGGTTACAGATCTCCCATAAGCTGCGTCGGCTACACTCAGGCTACAGGAATCCCATATACAGCGTATGCCTACTCTCAGACTACAGAACTCTTGGAAACAGCTTCTCTCTACATTCAACATACAGAACTACTGGAAACTGCATCTCTCTACACTTAGATGACAGAACTCCAGAAAGCTGCATGTGCTACACTCAGCATACAGAATACCCACATACTGCGAATGCCTAATTCCAGGATATAGAACTCCTGGAATCAGCTCCTCTCTACAACAAGGATAGGGAACTCCGGTAAAACGCTTCTCTCTATATCCAGGTAGCAGAGCTTCCATAAGCGCCGTTTCCTACACTCAGCATAGAGAAACGCCGCATATAGCGAATGCCTCATGCCATGCTACAGAACTCCAGTAAACAGCTGCTTTCTACACAAAGGATAGAGAACTCCGGTAAACTGCTTCTATCTACATCCACGTAGCGGAGCTGCCATAAGCGGCGTCTCCTACACTCAGGATATAGAAATCCCAATTACTGCGTATGCCTTATGCCAGGCTACAGAACTCCTAGAAACAGTTTCTCTCTACACCCAAAAACAGAACTCTGGCAAACTGGGTCGACCTACAAGCACGATACAGAACTCCAATAAGCTGCAT
Organism: Lepus europaeus; assembly: GCF_033115175.1. Taxonomy (NCBI): domain Eukaryota; kingdom Metazoa; phylum Chordata; class Mammalia; order Lagomorpha; family Leporidae; genus Lepus; species Lepus europaeus. Next base: position 102,615,295 of record NC_084830.1, read on the forward strand.
CTGCCACACTCAGCATACAGAAAACCCGCGTATAGCGAATACATGCCCATAGGCTACAGAATTCTTGGAAACAGCTTGTCCCTACATTCTGATACAGAACTTCGGTAAACTGCGTCTCTCTAATTCTAGGTTACAGATCTCCCATAAGCTGCGTCGGCTACACTCAGGCTACAGGAATCCCATATACAGCGTATGCCTACTCTCAGACTACAGAACTCTTGGAAACAGCTTCTCTCTACATTCAACATACAGAACTACTGGAAACTGCATCTCTCTACACTTAGGGTATAGAACTCCCGAATGCTGCATCTACTACACGCAGTATACAGAATACCCACATATAGCGAATGCCTAATTCCAGAACACAGAACTCCTGGAAACAGCTCTGCTCTACAACAAGGATAAGGAACTCCGGTAAACTGATTCTCTCTCTATCCAGGTAGCTGAGCTTCCATAAGCGCCGTCACCTACACTCAGCATAGAGAAAACCCGCATATAGCGAATGCCTCATTCCAGGCTACAGAAATCCAGTAAACAGCTGCTTTCTACACAAAGCATAGAGAACTCCAGTAAACTGCTTCTATCTATATCCAGGTAGCAGAGCTCCCACAAGCGGCGTCTCCTACACTCAGCATACAGAAAACCCGCATATATGTAATGCCTCATTCCAGGCTACAAAACACCAGTAAACAGCTGCTCTCTACACAAAGCATAGAGAACTCTGGTAAACTGCTTCTCACTATATCCAGGTAGCGGAGCTCCCATAAGCGGCGTCTCCCACACTCAGGATACAGAAATCCCAATGACTGCGTATGCCTCTTGCCAGGCTACAGAACTCTTGGAAACAGTTTCTCTCTACACCCATATACAGAACTCTGGCAAACTGTGTCTCACTACATTCAAGATACAGAACTTCCATAAGCTGCGTCTGCCACACTCAGCATACAGAAAACCCGCATATAGCGAATACCTGCTCATACGCTGCAGAATTCTTGGAAACAGCTTCTCCCTACACTCTGATACAGAACTTCGCTAAAATGTAACTTTCTAATTCAGGGTTACAGAACTCCCATAAGCTGAATCGGCTACACTCAGGCTACAGGAATCCCATATAGAGCGTATGCCTACTCTCAGATTACAGAACTCTTGGAAACAGCTTCTCTCTACACTCAACATACAGAACTACTGGAAACTGCATCTCTGTACACTTAGGGTATAGAATTCCCAAAAGCTGCATCTGCTACACTCAGCATAGAGAAAACCCGCATATAGCGAATGCCTCATTCCATGCTACAGAACTCCAGTAAACAGCTGCTTTCTACACAAAGGACAGAGAACTCCGGTAAACTGCTTCTATCTATATCCAGGTAGCAGAGCTGCCATAAGCGGCGTCTCCTACACTCAGGATATAGAAATCCCAATTACTGCGTATGCCTTATGCCAGGCTACAGAACTCCTAGAAACAGTTTCTCTCTACACCCAAAAACAGAACTCTGGCAAAATGTGTCAAACTACATGCACGATACAGAACTCCAATAAGCTGCATCTGCCACATTCAGCATACAGAAAACCCGCGTATAGCGAATACATGCCCATAGGCTACAGAATTCTTGGAAACAGTTGTCCCTACATTCTGATACAGAACTTCGGTAAACTGCGTCTCTCTAATTCTAGGTTACAGATCTCCCATAAGCTGCGTCGGCTACACTCAGGCTACAGGAATCCCATATACAGCGTATGCCTACTCTCAGACTACAGAACTCTTGGAAACAGCTTCTCTCTACATTCAACATACAGAACTACCGGAAACTGCATCTCTCTACACTTAGGGTATAGAACTCCCGAATGCTGCATCTGCTACACGCAGTATACAGAATACCCACAGATAGCGAATGCCTAATTCCAGGACACAGAACTCCTGGAAACAGCTCCGCTCTACAACAAGGATAAGGAACTCCGGTAAACTGATTCTCTCTCTATCCAGGTAGCAGAGCTCCCATAAGCAACATCTCCTACACTCAGCATACAGAAAACCCGCATATAGCAAATGCCTCATTCCAGGCTACAGAACTCCAGTAAACAGCTGCTTTCTACACAATGCATAGAGAACTCCAGTAAACTGCTTCTATCTATATCCAGGTAGCAGAGCTCCCACAAGCGGCGTCTCCTACACTCAGCATACAGAAAACCCGCATATATGTAATGCCTCATTCCAGGCGACAAAACACCAGTAAACAGCTGCTCTCTACACAAAGCATAGAGAACTCTGGTAAACTGCTTCTCACTATATCCAGGTAGCGGAGCTCCCATAAGCGGCGTCTCCCACACTCAGGATACAGAAATCCCAATGACTGCGTATGCCTCTTGCCAGGCTACAGAACTCTTGGAAACAGTTTCTCTCTACACCCATATACAGAACTCTGGCAAACTGTGTCTCACTACATTCAAGATACAGAACTTCCATAAGCTGCGTCTGCCACACTCAGCATACAGAAAACCCGCATATAGCGAATACCTGCTCATACGCTGCAGAATTCTTGGAAACAGCTTCTACCTACACTCTGATACAGAACTTCACTAAAATGTAACTTTCTAATTCAGGGTTACAGAATTCCCATAAGCTGAATCGGCTACACTCAGGCTACAGGAATCCCATATACAGCGTATGCCTACTCTCAGACTACAGAACTCTTGGAAACAGCTTCTCTCTACACTCAACATACAGAACTACTGTAAACTGCATCTCTCTACACTTAGGGTTTAGAATTCCCAAAAGCTGCATCTGCTACACTCAGCATAGAGAAAACCCACATATAGCGAATGCCTCATTCCATGCTATAGAACTCCAGTAAACAGCTGTTTCTACACAAAGGATAGAGAACTCCGGTAAACTGCTTCTATCTATATCCAGGTAGCGGAGCTGCCATAAGCGGCGTCTCCTACACTCAGGATATAGAAATCCCAATTACTGCGTATGCCTTATGCCAGGCTACAGAACTCCTAGAAACAGTTTCTCTCTACACCCAAAAACAGAACTCTGGCAAACTGTGTCGAACTACAAGCACGATACAGAACTCCAATAAGCTGCATCTGCCACACTCAGCATACAGAAAACCCGCGTATAGCGAATACATGCCCATAGGCTACAGAATTCTTGGAAACAGCTTGTCCCTACATTCTGATACAGAACTTCGGTAAACTGCGTCTCTCTAATTCTAGGTTACAGATCTCCCATAAGCTGCGTCGGCTACACTCAGGCTACAGGAATCCCATATACAGCCTATGCCTACTCTCAGACTACAGAACTCTTGGAAACAGCTTCTCTCTACATTCAACATACAGAACTACTGGAAACTGCATCTCTCTACACTTAGGGTATAGAACTCCCGAATGCTGCATCTGCTACACGCAGTATACAGAATACCCACATATAGCGAATGCCTAATTCCAGGACACAGAAATCCTGGAAACAGCTCCGCTCTACAACAAGGATAAGGAACTCCGGTAAACTGATTCTCTCTCTATCCAGGTAGCAGAGCTCCCATAAGCAACGTCTCCTACACTCAGCATAGAGAAAACCCGCATATAGCGAATGCCTCATTCCAGGCTACAGAAATCCAGTAAACAGCTGCTCCCCACACAATGCATAGAGAACTCCAGTAAACTGCTTCTATCTATATCCAGGTAGCAGAGCTCCCACAAGCGGCGTCTCCTACACTCAGCATACAGAAAACCCGCATATATGTAATGCCTCATTCCAGGCTACAAAACACCAGTAAACAGCTGCTCTCTACACAAAGCATAGAGAACTCTGGTAAACTGCTTCTCTCTATATCCAGGTAGCGGAGCTCCCATAAGCGGCGTCTCCCACACTCAGGATACAGAAATCCCAATGACTGCGTATGCCTCTTGCCAGGCTACAGAACTCTTGGAAACAGTTTCTCTCTACACCCATATACAGAACTCTGGCAAACTGTGTCTCAGTACATTCAAGATACAGAACTTCCATAAGCTGCGTCTGCCACACTCAGCATACAGAAAACCCGCATATAGCGAATACCTGCTCATACGCCGCAGAATTCTTGGAAACAGCTTCTCCCTACACTCTGATACAGAACTTCGCTAAAATGTAACTTTCTAATTCAGGGTTACAGAATTCCCATAAGCTTAATCGGCTACACTCAGGCTACAGGAATCCCATATAGAGCGTATGCCTACTCTCAGAATACAGAACTCTTGGAAGCAGCTTCTCTCTACACTCAACAAACAGAACTACTGGAAACTGCATCTCTGTACACTTAGGGTATAGAATTCCCAAAAGCTGCATCTGCTACACTCAGCATAGAGAAAACCCGCATATAGCGAATGCCTCATTCCAGGCTACAGAACTCCAGTAAACAGCTGTTTCTACACAAAGGATAGAGAACTCCGGTAAACTGCTTCTATCTACATCCACGTAGCGGAGCTGCCATAAGCGGCGTCTCCTACACTCAGGATATAGAAATCCCAATTACTGCGTATGCCTTATGCCAGGCTACAGAACTCCTAGAAACAGTTTCTCTCTACACCCAAAAACAGAACTCTGGCAAACTGTGTCGAACTACAAGCACGATACAGAAATCCAATAAGCTGCATCTGCCACACTCAGCATACAGAAAACCTGCGTATAGCGAATACATGCCCATAGGGTACAGAATTCTTGGAAACAGCTTGTCCCTACATTCTGATACAGAACTTCGGTAAACTGCGTCTCTCTAATTCTAGGTTACAGATCTCCCATAAGCTGCGTCGGCTACACTCAGGCTACAGGAATCCCATATACAGCGTATGCCTACTCTCAGACTACAGAACTCTTGGAAACAGCTTCTCTCTACATTCAACATACAGAACTACTGGAAACTGCATCTCTCTACACTTAGGGTATAGAACTCCCGAATGCTGCATCTGCTACACGCAGTATGCAGAATACCCACATATAGCGAATGCCTAATTCCAGGACACAGAACTCCTGGAAACAGCTCCGCTCTACAACAAGGATAAGGAACTCCGGTAAACTGATTCTCTCTCTATCCAGGTAGCAGAGCTCCCATAAGCAACGTCTCCTACACTCAGCATAGAGAAAACCCGCATATAGCGAATGCCTCATTCCAGGCTACAGAAATCCAGTAAACAGCTGCTCCCCACACAATGCATAGAGAACTCCAGTAAACTGCTTCTATCTATATCCAGGTAGCAGAGCTCCCACAAGCGGCGTCTCCTACACTCAGCATACAGAAAACCCGCATATATGTAATGCCTCATTCCAGGCGACAAAACACCAGTAAACAGCTGCTCTCTACACAAAGCATAGAGAACTCTGGTAAACTGCTTCTCTCTATATCCAGGTAGCGGAGCTCCCATAAGCGGCGTCTCCCACACTCAGGATACAGAAATCCCAATGACTGCGTATGCCTCTTGCCAGGCTACAGAACTCTTGGAAACAGTTATCTCTATAAACCCATATACAGAACTCTGGCAAACTGTGTCTCACTACATTCAAGATACAGAACTTCCATAAGCTGCGTCTGCCACACTCAGCATACAGAAAACCCGCATATAGCGAATACCTGCTCATACGCCGCAGAATTCTTGGAAACAGCTTCTCCCTACACTCTGATACAGAACTTCGCTAAAATGTAACTTTCTAATTCAGGGTTACAGAATTCCCATAAGCTTAATCGGCTACACTCAGGCTACAGGAATCCCATATAGAGCGTATGCCTACTCTCAGAATACAGAACTCTTGGAAGCAGCTTCTCTCTACACTCAACATACAGAACTACTGGAAACTGCATCTCTGTACACTTAGGGTATAGAATTCCCAAAAGCTGCATGTGCTACACTCAGCATAGAGAAAACCCGCATATAGCGAATGCCTCATTCCATGCTACACAACTCCAGTAAACAGCTGTTTCTACACAAAGGATAGAGAACTCCGGTAAACTGCTTCTATCTACATCCACGTAGCGGAGCTGCCATAAGCGGCGTCTCCTACACTCAGGATATAGAAATCCCAATTACTGCGTATGCCTTATGCCAGGCTACAGAACTCCTAGAAACAGTTTCTCTCTACACCCAAAAACAGAACTCTGGCAAACTGTGTCGAACTACAAGCACGATACAGAACTCCAATAAGCTGCATCTGCCACACTCAGCATACAGAAAACCCGCGTATAGCGAATACATGCCCATAGGCTACAGAATTCTTGGAAACAGCTTGTCCCTACATTCTGATACAGAACTTCGGTAAACTGCGTCTCTCTAATTAAAGGTTACAGATCTCCCATAAGCTGCGTCGGCTACACTCAGGCTACAGGAATCCCATATACAGCGTATGCCTACTCTCAGACTACAGAACTCTAGGAAACAGCTTCTCTCTACATTCAACATACAGAACTACTGGAAACTGCATCTCTCTACACTTAGGGTATAGAACTCCCGAATGCTGCATCTGCTACACGCAGTATACAGAATACCCACATATAGCGAATGCCTAATTCCAGGACACAGAACTCCTGGAAACAGCTCCGCTCTACAACAAGGATAAGGAACTCCGGTAAACTGATTCTCTCTCTATCCAGGTAGCAGAGCTCCCAGAAGCGGCGTCTCCTACACTCAGCATAGAGAAAACCCGCATATAGCGAATGCCTCATTCCAGGCTACAGAACTCCAGTAAACAGCTGCTTTCTACACAATGCATAGAGAACTCCAGTAAACTGCTTCTATCTATATCCAGGTAGCAGAGCTCCCACAAGCGGCGTCTCCTACACTCAGCATACAGAAAACCCGCATATATGTAATGCCTCATTCCAGGCGACAAAACACCAGTAAACAGCTGCTCTCTACACAAAGCATAGAGAACTCTGGTAAACTGCTTCTCTCTATATCCAGGTAGCGGAGCTCCCATAAGCGGCGTCTCCCACACTCAGGATACAGAAATCTCAATGACTGCGTATGCCTCTTGCCAGGCTACAGAACTCTTGGAAACAGTTTCTCTCTACACCCATATACAGAACTCTGGCAAACTGTATCTCACTACATTCAAGATACAGAACTTCCATAAGCTGGGTCTGCCACACTCAGCATACAGAAAACCCGCATATAGCGAATACCTGCTCATACGCTGCAGAATTCTTGGAAACAGCTTCTCCCTACACTCTGATACAGAACTTCGCTAAAATGTAACTTTCTAATTCAGGGTTACAGAATTCCCATAAGCTGAATCGGCTACACTCAGGCTACAGGAATTCCATATACAGCGTATGCCTACTCTCAGACTACAGAACTCTTGGAAACAGCTTCTCTCTACACTCAACATACAGAACTACTGGAAACTGCATCTCTCTACACTTAGGGTATAGAATTCCCAAAAGCTGCATCTGCTACACTCAGCATAGAGAAAACCCACATATAGCGAATGCCTCATTCCATGCTACAGAACTCCAGTAAACAGCTGTTTCTACACAAAGGATAGAGAACTCCGGTACACTGCTTCTATCTACATCCACGTAGCGGAGCTGCCATAAGCGGCGTCTCCTACACTCAGGATATAGAAATCCCAATTACTGCGTATGCCTTATGCCAGGCTACAGAACTCCTAGAAACAGTTTCTCTCTACACCCAAAAACAGAACTCTGGCAAACTGTGTCGAACTACAAGCACGATACAGAACTCCAATAAGCTGCATCTGCCACACTCAGCATACAGAAAACCCGCGTATAGCGAATACATGCCCATAGGCTACAGAATTCTTGGAAACAGCTTGTCCCTACATTCTGATACAGAACTTCGGTAAACTGCGTCTCTCTAATTCTAGGTTACAGATCTCCCATAAGCTGCGTCGGCTACACTCAGGCTACAGGAATCCCATATACAGCGTATGCCTACTCTCAGACTACAGAACTCTTGGAAACAGCTTCTCTCTACATTCAACATACAGAACTAATGGAAACTGCATCTCTCTACACCTAGGGTATAAAACTCCCGAATGCTGCATCTGCTACACGCAGTATACAGAATACCCACATATAGCGAATGCCTAATTCCAGGACACAGAACTCCTGGAAACAGCTCCGCTCTACAACAAGGATAAGGAACTCCGGTAAACTGATTCTCTCTCTATCCAGGTAGATGAGCTCCCATAAGCAACGTCTCCTACACTCAGCATAGAGAAAACCCGCATATAGCGAATGCCTCATTCCAGGCTACAGAAATCCAGTAAACAGCTGCTCTCCACACAATGCATAGAGAATTCCAGTAAACTGCTTCTATCTATATCCAGGTAGCAGAGCTCCCACAAGCGGCGTCTCCTACACTCAGCATACAGAAAACCCGCATATATGTAATGCCTCATTCCAGGCGACAAAACACCAGTAAACAGCTGCTCTCTACACAAAGCATAGAGAACTCTGGTAAACTGCTTCTCTCTATATCCAGGTAGCGGAGCTCCCATAAGCGGCGTCTCCTATACTCAGGATGCAGAAATCCCAATTACTGCGTATACCTTATGCCAGGCTACAGAACTCCTAGAAACAGTTTCACTCTACACCCAAAAACAGAACTTTGGCAAACTGTGTCGAACTACAAGCACGATACAGAACTCCAATAAGCTGCATCTGCCACACTCAGCATACAGAAAACCCGCGTATAGCGAATACATGCCCATAGGCTACAGAATTCTTGGAAACAGCTTGTCCCTACATTCTGATACAGAACTTCGGTAAACTGCGTCTCTCTAATTCTAGGTTACAGATCTCCCATAAGCTGCGTCGGCTACACTCAGGCTACAGGAATCCCATATACAGTGTATGCCTACTCTCAGACTACAGAACTCTTGGAAACAGCTTCTCTCTACATTCAACATACAGAACTACTGGAAACTGCATCTCTCTACACTTAGGGTATAGAACTCCCGAATGCTGCATCTGCTACACGCAGTATACAGAATACCCACATATAGCGAATGCCTAATTCCAGGACACAGAACTCCTGGAAACAGCTCCGCTCTACAACAAGGATAAGGAACTCCGGTAAACTGATTCTCTCTCTATCCAGGTAGCAGAGCTCCCATAAGCAACGTCTCCTACACTCAGCATAGAGAAAACCCGCATATAGCGAATGCCTCATTCCAGGCTACAGAAATCCAGTAAACAGCTGCTCTCCACGCAATGAATAGAGAACTCCAGTAAACTGCTTCTCTCTCTATCCAGGTAGCAGAGCTCCCATAAGCAACATCTCCTACACTCAGCATACAGAAAACCCGCATATATGTAATGCCTCATTCAGGCTACAAAACACCAGTAAACAGCTGCTCTCTACACAAAGCATAGAGAACTCTGGTAAACTGCTTCTCTCTATATCCAGGTAGCGGAGCTCCCATAAGCGGCGTCTCCCACACTCAGGATACAGAAATCCCAATTACTGCGTATGCCTCTTGCCAGGCTACAGAACTCTTGGAAACAGTTTCTCTCTACACCCATATACAGAACTCTGGCAAACTGTGTCTCAGTACATTCAAGATACAGAACTTCCATAAGCTGCATCTGCCACACTCAGCATACAGAAAACCCGCATATAGCGAATACCTGCTCATACGCTGCAGAATTCTTGGAAACAGCTTCTCCCTACACTCTGATACAGAACTTCGCTAAAATGTAACTTTCTAATTCAGGGTTACAGAACTCCCATAAGCTGAATCGGCTACACTCAGGCTACAGGAATCCCATATACAGCGTATGCCTACTCTCAGACTACAGAACTCTTGGAAACAGCTTCTCTCTACATTCAACATACAGAACTACTGGAAACTGCATCTCTCTACACTTAGGGTATAGAATTCCCAAAAGCTGCATCTGCTACACTCAGCATAGAAAAAACCCGCATATAGCGAATGCCTCATTCCAGGCTACAGAACTCCAGTAAACAGCTGCTTTCTACACAAAGGATAGAGAACTCCGGTAAACTGCTTCTATCTATATCCAGGTAGCGGAGCTGCCATAAGCGGCGTCTCCTACACTCAGGATGCAGAAATCCCAATTACTGCGTATGCCTTATGCCAGGCTACAGAACTCCTAGAAACAGTTTCACTCTACACCCAAAAACAGAACTCTGGCAAGCTGTGTCGAGCTATAAGCACGATACAGAACTCCAATAAGCTGCATCTGCCACACTCAGCATACAGAAAACCCGCGTATAGCGAATACATGCCCATAGGCTACAGAATTCTTGGAAACAGCTTGTCCCTACATTCTGATACAGAACTTCGGTAAACTGCGTCTCTCTAATTCTAGGTTACAGATCTCCCATAAGCTGCATCAGCTACACTCAGGCTACAGGAATCCCATATACAGCGTATGCCTACTCTCAGACTACAGAACTCTTGGAAACAGCTTCTCTCTACATTCAATATACAGAACTACTGGAAACTGCATCTCTCTACACTTAGGGTATAGAACTCCCAAATGCTGCATCTGCTACACAAAGTACACAGAATACCGAAATATAGTGAATGCCTAATTCCAGCACACAGAACTCCTTGAAACAGCTCCGCTCTACAACAAGGATAAGGAACTCCGGTAAACTGATTCTCTCTCTATCCAGGTAGCAGAGCTTCCATAAGCGCCGTCTCCTAAACTCAGCATAGAGAAAACCCGCATATAGCGAATGCCTCATTCCAGGCTACAGAAATCCAGTAAACAGCTGCTCTCTACACAAAGCATAGAGAACTCCAGTAAACTGCTTCTATCTATATCCAGGTAGCAGAGCTCCCACAAGCGGCGTCTCCTACACTCAGCATACAGAAAACCCGCATATATGTAATGCCTCATTCCAGGCTACAAAACACCAGTAAACAGCTGCCCTCTACACAAAGCATAGAGAACTCTGGTAAACTGCTTCTCTCTATATCCAGGTAGCGGAGCTCCCATAAGCGGCGTCTCCCACACTCAGGATACAGAAATCCCAATTACTGCGTATGACTCTTGCCAGGCTACAGAACTCTTGGAAACAGTTTCTCTCTACACCCATATACAGAACTCTGGCAAACTGTGTCTCACTACATTCAAGATACAGAACTTCCATAAGCTGCGTCTGCCACACTCAGCATACAGAAAACCCACATATAGCGAATACGTGCTCATACGCTGCAGAATTCTTGGAAACAGCTTCTCCCTACACTCTGATACATAACTTCGCTAAAATGTAACTTTCTAATTCAGGGTTACAGAACTCCCATAAGCTGAATCGGCTACACTCAGGCTACAGGAATCCCATATAGAGCGTATGCCTACTCTCAGACTACAGAACTCTTGGAAACAGCTTCTCTCTACATTCAACATACAGTACTACTGGAAACTGCATCTCTCTACACTTAGGGTATAGAATTCCCCAAAGCTGCATCTGCTACACTCAGCATAGAAAAAACACGCATATAGCGAATGCCTCATTCCATGCTACAGAACTCCAGTAAACAGCTGCTTTCTACACAAAGGATAGAGAACTCCGGTACACTGCTTCTATCTATATCCAGGTAGCAGAGCTGCCATAAGCGGCGTTTCCTACACTCAGGATATAGAAATCCCAATTACTGCGTATGCCTTATGCCAGGCTACAGAACTCCTAGAAACAGTTTCTCTCTACACCCAAAAACAGAACTCTGGCAAACTGTGTCGAACTACAAGCACGATACAGAACTCCAATAAGCTGCATCTGCCACACTCAGCATACAGAAAACCCGCATATATGTAATGCCTCATTCCAGGCTACAAAACACCAGTAAACAGCTGCTTTCTACACAAAGGATAGAGAACTCCGGTAAACAGCTTCTATCTATATCCAGGTAGCGGAGCTCCCATAAGCGGCATCTCCTACACTCAGGATATAGAAATCCCAATTACTGCGTATGCCTTATGCCAGGCTACAGAACTCATGGAAACAGTATCTCTCTACACCCATATACAGAACACTTTAATTTCTGTCTCACTACATTCAAAAAACAGTACTCCCATAAGGTGCATTTGCTGCACTCAGCATACAGAAAACCCGCGTATAGCGAATACCTGTTCATAGGCTACAGAATGCTTGGAAACAGCTTCTCCCTACATTCTGATACAGAACTTCGGTAAACTGTGTCTCTCTAATTCTAGGTTACAGATCTCCCATAAGCTGCGCCAGCTACACTCAGGCTACAGGAATCCCATATACAGCGTATGCCTACTCTCAGACTACAGAACTCTTGGAAACAGCTTCGCTCTACATTCAACATACAGAACTACTGGAAACTGCATCGCTCTACACTTAGATGACAGAACTCCAGAAAGCTGCATCTGCTACACTCAGCATACAGAATACCCACATACAGCGAATGCCTAAATCCAGGATACAGAACATCTGGAAACAGCTCCTCTCTACAACAAGGATAGAGAACTCCGGTAAACAGCTCCTCACAATATTTAGGTAGCAGAACTCCCATAAGCGGCGTCTGCTACACTCAGCATACTGAAAACCCACATATAGGTAATGCCTCATTGCAGGCTACAGAACTCCAGTAAACATCTGCTCTTTACACCAAGTGTACAGAACTCCGGTGAAGTGCTTCTCTGTATATCCAGGTGGTGGAGCTCCCATAAGCGGCGTCTCCCACACTCAGGATACAGAAATCCCAATGACTGCGTACGCCTCTTGCCAGGCTACAGAACTCTTGGAAACAGTTTCTTTCTGCACCAATATACAGAACTCTGGCAAATTGTGTCTCAATACATTCAAGATACAGTACTCCCATAAGCTGCGTCTGCCACACTCAGCATACAGAAAACCCGCATATAGCGAATACCTGCTCATAGGCTGCAGAATTCTTGGAAACAGGTTCTCCCTACACTCTGATACAGAACTTCGCTAAAATGTAACTTTCTAATTCAGGGTTACAGAACTCCCATTAGCTGAATCGGCTACACTCAGGCTACTGGAATCCCATATACAGCGTATGCCTGCTCTCAGACTACAGAACTCTTGGAAACAGCTTCTCTCTACATTCAACATACAGAACTACTGGAAACTGCATCTCTCTACACTTAGGTTATAGAACTCCCGGAAGCTGCATCTGCTACACTCAGCATACATAATATCCACATATAGCAAATGCCTCATTCCAGGATACAGAACTCCTGGAAACAGCTCCTCTCCACAACAAGGATAAGGAACTCCGGTAAACTGCTTCACTCTATATCCTGGTAGCGGAGCTTCCATAAGCGGCGTCTCCTAACTCAGGATACAGAAGTCCCAATTACTGCGTATGCCTCATGCCAGGCTACAGAACTCTTGGAAACAGTTTCTCTCTACACCCATATACAGAACACTGGTAATCTGTGTCTCACTATATTCAAGACACAGTACTCCCATAAGCTGCTTCTGCCACACTCAGCGTACAGAAAACCCGCGCATAGCGAATACGTGCTCACAGACTACAGAATTCTTGGAAACAGCTTCTCCCTACATTCGGATATAGAAGTTCGGGAAACTTGTCTCTCGAATTCTAGGTTACAGATCTCCCATAAAGCTGCGTCAGCTACACTCAGGCTACTGGAATCCCATATACAGCGTATACCTATTCTCAGACTTCAGAACTCTTGGAAACAGCTTCTCTCTACATTCAACATACAGAACTACTGGAAACTGCATCTCTCTACACTTAGGGAATAGAACTCCCGAAAGCTGCTTCTGCTACACGCAGCATACAGAATACCCACATATTGCGTATACCTAATTCCAGGATACAGAACTCCTAGAAACAGCTCTGCTCTACAACAAGATTAAGGAACTCTGGTAAACTGATTCTCTCTATATCCAGGTAGCAGAGCTCCCATAAGCGGCGTCCTCTACACTCAGCATAGAGAAAACCCGCATATAGCGAATGCCTCATTCCAGTCTACATAATTCCAGTAAAGAGCTGCTCTCTATACAAAGGATAGAGAAATCTGGTAAACTGCTTCTTTCTATATCCAGGTAGCAGAGCTCCCATAAGCGGCGTCTGCTACACTCAGCATAGAGAAAACCCGCACGTAGGGAATGCCTCATTCCAGGCTACAGAACTCCAGTAAACAGCTGCTCTCTACACCAAGGGTACAGAACTCCGGTATATAGGGAAATGTTCCCTGATAAAAAAACATTCAAAACAATAAAGTCCATCGCTAATATCCAGAATACAGAAATACAGAGGCTGTGGCAATAACTGGGATTGAGATAGGTAAAACACAAGCCGATATTTGTGGTTTCATCCAGTTATTTCAGGACAAAGTGGTATGGAATTTGTATGGAATGGACCGAGAACATCACAGTAAAAATGGTTTTGGAGAAAAGCAATATCTTTTCGTTGGGCAGGTGCATAAAATGTCATCTATACAAACAGAAATATCATTTTTGTTTGCCGCAGTTCCTCTAACTTCCTCCCAAGAAAATACGAATGTCTAGAGTTGGTGTCTCCATGTGGAACCAATTAGTGTTTCCAAGCACAAAATTACATGTTCCCTGATAAAAAACATTCAAAGCAATAAAGTCCATCAATAATATCTAGAAAATAGAAACACAGATTCTGTCGCAATATCTGGCATTGAGTTAGACAAACACAACCGGATATTTCTGTTTTCCATCAGTCATATCCGGACAAAATTTGTGGAATTCGTATTCAATGGACCAAGAAAATCACAGTAAAAATGTTAGTATATAAAAGCAACATCTTTTCTTTAGGCAAGTGCATAAAAGGTCATGCATACAACAGAAATATCATGTTTGATTGTCACAGTTCCTCTAGCTTTCTCCCTAGAAAATAAGAATGTGTAGAGCTGGTGCCTCCATGCTGAACCCATTAGTGTTTCCAAGCACAAAATTAAATGTTCCCTGATAAAAAAAATTCAAAACTATAAAGTCCATCGATAATATCCAGAAAACACAAACACAGAGTCTGTAGCAATATCTGGGATTCAGTTAGCCAAAACACAACCGGAAATCTCTGGTTTCATACAGTCATATCTGGTCAAAGTTGTGTGGCATTCATATGCAATGAACCGAGAAAATCACAGTAAAAATGATTTTGGAGAAAAGCAATATCTTATAGTTAGACAAGTGCATAAAATGTCATCTATACAAACAGAAATATCATGTATGTTTGCATCAGTTCCTCTAGCTTCCTCCCTAGAAAATATGAATGTCTAGAGCTTATGTCTCCATGTGGAACAAATTAGCGTTTCCAAGCACAAAATAAAATGTTCCCTGATAAAAAACATTCAAAACAATAAAGTCCTTCAATAATATCTAGAAAACACAAACACAGTGGCTGTCTCAATATTTGGGATGGAGTTAAGCAAAACACAAGAGGATACTTCGGTTTCATCCAGTCATATATGGACAAACGGGTCTGGCATTCGTATGAAATGGACTGAGAAAATCACAGCAAAAATGATTTTGGAGAAAAGCAAAGGCTTTTCGTTAGGGAAGAGCATAAAATGTCATCTATATAGTCAGAAATATCATGTTTGTTTGCCGCAGTTCCTCTAGCTTTCTCCCTAGAAAATATGAATGTGTAGAGCTGGTGTCTCCATATGGAATCAATTAGTGTTTCCAAACAC
This sequence comes from Lepus europaeus, assembly GCF_033115175.1. Classification (NCBI taxonomy): domain Eukaryota; kingdom Metazoa; phylum Chordata; class Mammalia; order Lagomorpha; family Leporidae; genus Lepus; species Lepus europaeus. The sequence continues at coordinate 102,630,951 of NC_084830.1, forward strand.
AAAATTAAGTGTTCCCCGACAAAAAACTTTCAAAACAATAACGTCCATTTATAATATCCAATAAACACAAACACAGAGGCTATAGAAATATCTGGGATTAAGATAGACAAAACTCAAGCGGATATTTCTGGTTTCATCCAGTCGTATCCAGACAAAGTGGTGTGGCATTCGTATGGTATGGATCGAGAAAATCACAGTAAAAATGGTTTTGGAGAAAAGTAAAGTCTTTTCGTAAGCCAAGTATATAAAATTTCATGTATACAAAGAGAAATATCATGTTTGTTTTCCGCAGTTCCTCTATCTTTCTCCCGAGAAAATATGAATGTGTAGAGCTGGTGTCTTCATGTGGAAACAATTAGTGTTTCCATGCACAAAATTAAATATTCCCTGATAAAAAACATTCAAAACAATAAAGTACATCGATAATATCCAGAAAACACAAACACAGAGTCTGTCGCAATATCTGGGATTCAGTTAGCCAAAAACAACCGGATATTTCTGGTTTCCTCCTGTAATATCCGGACAAAGTAGTGTGGAATTCATATGCAATGGACCGAGAAAATCAAAGTAAAAATGGTTTTGGAGAAAAGCAAAATCTTTTTTTCGGCAAGTGCATAAAATATCATCTATACAAACAGAAATATCATGTTTGTTTGCCGCAGTTCCTCTAACTTTCTCCTAAGAAAACACGAATGTGTAGAGCTTGTGTATCCAAGTGGAACCAAATAGTGTTTCCAAGCACAAAATTAAAGGTTCCCTGATAACAAATATTCAAAACAATAAAGTCTGTCGATAATACCCACATAACACAAACACAGAGGCTTTTCAATATCTGGGATTGAGTTAGCCAAAACACAACCGGATATTTCTGGTTTCATCCTGTCATATCTGGACAAAGTGGTGTGGAATTCGTATGCAATGGACCAAGAACACCACAGTAAAAATAGTTTTGGAAAAAAGAACGTCTTTTCATAAGGCAAGTGCATAAAATGTCATGTATACAAAGACAAATATCATGTTTGCTTACCGCAGTTCCTCTAGCTTTCTCCCGAGAAAATAGGAATGTGCAGATCTGGTGTCTCCATATGGAACCAATTAGTGTTTCCAAGCACAAAATTAAATGTTCCCTGATAAAAAACATCCAAAACAAGAAAGTCCATTGATAATATCCAGAATACACAAACACAGAGGCTTTCGAAGTATTTGGGATTGAGTTAGCCAAAACACAACTGTATATTTCTGGTTTCATCCAGTCATATCCAGACAAAATTTGTGGAATTCGTATGTGATGAACCGAGCAAATCACAGTATAAGTGCTTTTGGAGAAAAGCAAAGTCTTTTCGTTAGGCAAGTGCATAAAATGTCGTCTATATAAACAGAAATATCGTGTCTCTTTGCAGTTGTTCCTCTAGCTTCCTCCCTAGAAAATACAAATGTGTAGAGCTAGTGTCTCCTTGTGGAATCAGTCAGTGTTTCCAAGCACAAAATTAAATGTTCCCTGAGAAAAAACATTCAAAACAATAACCTCCTCTAATAATAACCAGAAATCACAAACACAGAGGCTGTTGCAATATCTGGGATTGAGTTAGCCAAAACACAAGCGGATATTTCTGGTTTCATCCAGTCATATCCAGATAAAGTGGTGTGGAATTTGTATGCAATGGACCCAGAACACCACAGCAAAAATGTTTTTGGAGAAAAGCAATGTCTTTGCGTTAGCTAAGTGCATACAATGTCATCTATACAAACAGAAATATCATGTTTGTTTGTGGCAGTTCCTCTAGATTTCTCCCTAGAAAATATGAATGTGTAGAGCTGGAGTCTCCATGTGGAACCAATTAGTGTTTCCAAGCACAAAATTAAATGTTCCCTGATAAAAAAAAATTCAAAACAATAACGTCCATCGATAATATCCAGAAAACACAAACGGATGGGCTGTAGCAATATCTGAGATTGTGTTAGCCAGAACACGAGCGGATATTTCTGGTTTCATCCAGTCATTTCTGGACAAAGTGGTGTGGAATTCGTATGCAATGGACCGAGAAAATCACAGTAAAAATTCCTTTGCAGTAAAGCAAAATCTTTTCGGTAGGCAAGTGCATAAAATGTCACGCAAGCAAACAGAAATATCATGTTTGTTTGCCACAGTTCCTCTAGCTTTCTCCCTAGAAGATAGAAATGTGTAGAGCTGGTGTCTCCATGTGGCACCAATTAGTGTTTCCAAGCACAAAATTAAATGTTCCCTGATAAAAAAACATTCAAAACAATAAGTTCATCGATAATATCCAGAAAACACAAACACAGAGGCTGTCGCAATATCTGGGATTGAGTTAGCCAAAACAGAACCGGATATCTCTGGTTTAATGCAGTCATATCCGGACAAAGTGATGTGGCATTCGTATGCAATGGATGGAGAAAATCACAGTAAAAATGGTTTTGTAGAAAAGCAATATCTTTTCCTTAGGCAAGTGCATAAAATGTCATCTATACAAACAGAAATATCATGTTTGTTTGCTGCAGTTCATCTAGCTTTCTCCATAGAAAATACGAATGTGTAGAGCTGGTATCTCCATGTGCAACCAATTAGTGTTTCCAAGCAGAAAGTTAAATGTTCCCTGATAAAAAACATTCAAAGCAATAAATTCCGTCGATAATATCTAGAAAATACAAACACAGATTCTGTCACAATATCTGGGATTGAATTAGCCAAAACACAAGCGGATATTTCTTGTTTCATCCAGTCATATCCAGACAATATTTGTGGAATTCGTATGCAATGGACCTGGAAAATCACAGCAAAAATGGTTTTGGAGAAAAGCAAAATATTTTCGTTAGGGAAGAGCATAAAGTGTCATGTATACAAACAGAAATAATATGTGTGTTTGCCGCAGTTCCTCTAGCTAACTCCCTAGAAAATAGGAATGTCTAGAGCTGGTGTCTCCATGTGGAACCAATCAGCGTTTCCAAGCATAAAATTAAATTTTCCCTGATAAAAAACATTCAAAACAGCAAAGTCCTTCAATAATATCCAGAAAACACAAACACAGAGGCTGTGGAAATATCTGGGATTGAGTTAGCCAAAACAGAACCGGATATCTCTGGTTTAATGCAGTCATATCCGGACAAAGTGATGTGGCATTCGTATGCAATGGATGGAGAAAATCACAGTAAAAATGGTTTTGTAGAAAAGCAATATCTTTTCCTTAGGCAAGTGCATAAAATTTCATCTATACAAACAGAAATATCATGTTTCTTTGCCGCAGTTCCTCTAGCTCTCTCCCTAGAAAATACAAATGTGTAGAGCTGGTGTCTCCATATGGAACCAATTAGTGTTTCCAAGCACAAAGTTAAATGTTCCCTAATAAAAAACATTCAAAGCAATAACGTCCATCGATAATATCAAGAAAACACAAACACAGAGGCTGTCGCAATATCTGGGATTGAGATAGCCAAAACACAAGCGGATATTTCTGGTTTCATCCAGTCCTATCCAGAAAAAGTGGTGTGCCATTCGTATGCAATAGACTGAGAAAATTACAGTAAAAATGGTTTTGCAAAAAACCAACGTCTTTTCGTTAGGCAAGTGCATAAAATGTCATCCATACAAACAGAAATATCATGTTTGTTTGCGGCAGTTCCTCTACCTTTCTCCCTAGAAAATACGAATGTGTAGAGCTGGTGTGTCCATGTGGAACCAATTAGTGTTTCCAAGCACAAAATTAAATGTTCCCTGATAAAAAAACATTCAAAACAATAAAGTCCATGAATTATATCCAGAAAACACAAACACAGAGGCTGTAGCAATATTTGGGATTGAGTTAGCCAAAACACAAGAGGATACTTCGGTTTCATCCAGTCATATCCGGACAAAGTTGTGTGGCATTCGTATGCAATGGACTGAGAAAATCACAGTAAAAATGGTTTTGGAGAAAAGCAACAACTTTTCGTTAGGCAAGTGCATAAAATGTCTTCTATCCAAACAGAAATATCATGTTTGTTTGCCGAGTTCCTCTAGCTTTCTCCCTAGAAAATACAAATGTGTAGAGCTGGTGTCTCCATGTTCAACCAATTTGTATATACAAGCACAAAATTAAATGTTCCCTGATAAAAAAACATTCAAAACAATAACGTCCATCGATAATATCCAGAAAACACAAACACACAGCCTGCAGCAATATTTGGGATTGAGTTAGCCAAAACAAAAGCGAATATTTCTGGATTCATCCAGTCATATCCGGACAAAGTTTTGTAGAATTCGTTTGCAATGGAATGAGAAAATCACAGTAAAAATGGTTTTGGAGAAAAGCAAAGTCTTTTCGTTAGGCAAGTGCATAAAATGTCATCAATACAAACAGAAATATCATGTTTGTTTGCCGCAGCTCCTCTAGCTTTCTCCCTGGAAAATACAAATGTGTAGAGCTGGTGTCTCCAAGAGGAACCAAATAGTGTTTCCAAGCACAAAATTAAATGTTCTTTGATAATAAATATACAAAACAATAAGTTCCATCGATAATATCCGGAAAAAACAAACACAGAGGCTGTAGAAATATCTGGGATTGAGTTAGCAAAAACACAACCAGATATTTCTGGTTTCATCCAGTCATATCTGGACAAAGTGGTGTGGAATTCGTATGAAACGGATTGAGAATGTCGCAGTAAAAATGGTTTTGGGGAAAAGCAATATCTTTTCCTTAGGCAAGTGCATAAAATGTCATCTATACAAACAGAACTATCATGTTTTTTTGTGGCAGTTCCTCTAGCTTTCTCCCCAGAAAATAAGATTGTGTAGAGCTGGTGTCTCCATGCGTAACCAATTAGTGTTTCCAATCACAAAATTAAATGTTCCCTGATAAAAAAAACATTCCAAACAATAAAGCACATCGATAATATCCAGAAAACTCAAACAGAGGCTGTCACAATACCTGGGATTGAGTTAGCCAAACACAGCCAGATATTTCTAGTTTCTTCCAGTCATATCCGGAAAAATTTGTGGAATTCATATGAAATGGACCGAGAAAATCAGAGTAAATATGGTTTTGGTGAAAAGCAATATCTTTTAGTTAGACAAGTGCATAAAATGTCATCTATACAAACAGAAATATCATGTTTGTTTGCTTCAGTTCCTCTAGCTCCCTAGAAAATAGGAATGTCTAGAGCTGGTGTCTCCATGTGGAACCAATTAGCGTTTCCAAGCACAAAATTAAATGTTCCCTGATAAAAAACATTCAATACAATAAAGTCCTTCAATAATATCCAGAAAACACAAACACAGTGGCTGTCTCAATATTTTGGATTGAGTTAGCGAAAACACAAGAGGAACTTCGGTTTCATCCAGTCATATCCGGATAAAGTGGTGTGGCATTCGTATGCAATGAACCAAGAAAATCACAGCAAAAATTCTTTTGGAGAAAAGCAAAGTCTTTTCGTTAGGGAAGAGCATAAAATGTCATCTATACAAACAGAAATATCATGTTTGCTTGCCGCAGTTCATCTAGCTTTCTCCCTATAAAATACGAATGTGTAGAGCTGGTGTCTCCATATGGAACCAATTAGTGTTTCCAAGCACAAAATTAAATGCTCCCTGATAGAAAACATTCAAAACAATAAAGTCCATCGATAATATGCAGAAAACACAAACACAGAGGCTGTCGCAATATCTGGGATTGAGTTAACCAAAACACAAGCGGATATTTCTGGTTTCATCCAGTCATATCCGGACAAAGTGGTGTGGAATTCGTATGGTATGGACCGAGAAAATCACAGTAAAAACGGTTTTGGAGAAAAGCATAGCTTTTCGTTAGCCATTGTGTAAAATATCATCCATACAAAGAGAAATATCATGTTTGCCGGAGTTCCTCTAGCTTTCTCGCAAGAAAATACGAATGTGTAGAGCTGGTGTCTCCATGTGGAACCAATTAGTGTTTCCAAGCACAAAATTAAATGTTCCCTGATAAAAAACATTTCAAACAATAACGTCCATCGATAATATCCAGAAAACACAAACACAGTGCCTGCAGCAATATTTGGGATTGTGTTACCCAAAACACAAGCGGATATTTCTGGTTTCATCCAGTCATATCCTGACAAAGTTATGTGGAATTCGTATGCAATGGACCGAGAAAATCACAGTAAAAATGGTTTTGGAGAAAGCAAAGTCTTTTCGTTAGGCAAGTGCATAAAATGTCATCCATACGAACAGAAATATCATGCTTGTTTGCCGCAGTTCCTCTAGCTTTCTCGCAAGAAAATACGATTGTTTAGAGCTGGAGTCTCCATGTTGAACCTGCTACTGTGTCCTAGCACAAAATGAAATGTTCCCTGATAAAAAACATTCAAAACAATAAAGTCAGTTGATAATATCTGGAAAATACCAACACAGAGGCTTTCGCAATATCTGGGATTGAGTTAGCCAAAATAAAACCGGATATTTCTGGATTCATCCAGTCATAGGTGGACAAAGTGGTGTGGAATTCGTGTGCAATGGAATAGGAAATCACAGTAAAAATGGGTTTGGAGAAAAGCAAAGTCTTTTCGTTAGGCAAGTCCATAAAATGTCATCTATACAAACAGAAATATCAAGTTTGTTTGCCACAGTTCCTCTAGCTTTCTTCCTAGAAAATACGAATGTGTAGAACTGGTGTCTCCAAGTGGAGCCAATTAATGTTTCCAAGCACAAAATTAAATGTTCCCTGATAAAAAACTTTCAAAACAATAAAGTACGTCTATAATATCCGGAATACACAAACACAGAGCCTGTAGCAATATCTGAGATTGAGTTAGCCAAAACACAACCCGATATTTCTGGTTTCATCCAGTCATATCTGGACAAAGTTTTGTGGCATTCGTATGCAATGGACCGAGAGAATCACAGTAAAAATGGTTTTTAAAGAAAAGCAAAGTCTTTTCGTTAGGCAAGTGCATAAAATGTCCTCTATACAAACAGAAATATCATGTTTGTTTGCCACAGCTCTTCTAGCTTTCTCCCTAGAATATACGAATGTGTAGAGCTGGTGTCTCCATGTGGAACCAATTAGAGTTTCCAAGCACAAAATTAAATGTTCCTTTTTCGTAGCACCTTGACAGTAGGGATTCCATTTTGGAGCACTTAAGACTTCATTCTGGGAAAGCACCCTCCCCCACCATGAGACTCTGTTCTGATACTATGATCTAAAACAGTAGAACAATACCAGTCCACTACATCACACTTGGCAGAGCATAGAAACCCCCTAGCATAATTGTTCTAGCTTGAAAGTAGAAAGGTTGCACCTGGGTTAATGATAAAAATGTAATTTGTCTATGTCCTACATATAATTAAAACCAATACCTGGATTAATGTCAGGATTATAAGATTGTAACTGGTATTGTCAAGATTATAATTGATACTAGTTTCCCATAGGTTTTAGGTCAGCTTGACCCCGGTAAACATGTATTCCCCCCTGTTCCTCGCAACAATGAATTCCCCTCCTGATTTTGTGGGTTTTGCCTTTATAAACCCTGTTGCTTTAGGCTTTAGGGTCGAGAGTTCTTTAGGGCATGAGCCCACACTCCACCGCCGGCAAATAAAGGACCATCATATTTTATCAATGTGTGGAGCTCCTTTGTTCATACTCGCTCAGGTACAACACCTTGATAAAAAACATTCAAAACAATAACGTCCATCAATAATATCTGGAAAACACAAACACATAGGCTTTCGGAATATCTGAGATTGAGATATCCAAAACAAAAGAGGATATTTCTGGTTTCATCCAGTCATATCCGGACAAAGTGGTGTGGCATTCGTATGAAATGCACCAAGAAAATCACAGTAAAAGTGATTTTGGAGAAAAGTGAAGTGTTTTTGTTAGGCAAGTGCATGAAATGTCAACTATACAAACAGAAATATCATGTTTATTTGCCACAGTACCTCTAGCTTTCTCCCTAGAAAATATGAATCTATAGAGCTGGTGTCTCCATGTGGAAATAATTAGTGTTTCCAAGCCCAAAATAAAATGTTCCCTGATAAAAAGCATTCAAAACAATAAAGTCCATCAATAACATCCAGAAAACACAAACACAGAGGCTGTAGAAATATCTGGGATTGAGTTAGCCAAAACACAAGCGGATATTTCTGGTTTCATCCAGTCATATCCGGACAAAGTCGTGTGGCATTTGTATGCAATGGACCGAGAAAATCACAGTAAAAATGGTTTTGGAGAAAAGCAAAGTCTTTTCGTTAGGAAAGTGCATAAAATGTCCTCTATACAAACAGAAATATCATGTTTGTTTGCCACAGTTCCTCTAGCTTTCACCCTAGAAAATACGAATGTGTAGAGCTGGTGTCTCCATGTGGAACCAATCAGTGTTTCCAAGCACAAAATTAAATGTTCCCTAATGAAAAACATTCAAAACAATGAATTCCGTCGATACTATCCGGAAAACACAAACACAGAGGCTGTAGCAATATCTGGGAATGAGTTAGCCAAAACACAAGCAGATATTTCTGATTTCATCCAGTCATATCTGGACAAAGTGGTTTGGCAATCGTGTGCAATGGACCTAGAAAACACAGTAAAAATGATTTTGGAGAAAAGCAAAGTCATTTCGTAAGCAAGTGCATAAAATGTCATGAATACAAAGAGAAATATCATGTTTGTTTGCCGCAGTTCCTCTAGCTTTCTGGCAAGAAAATACAAAGGTGTAGAGCTGGTGTCTCCATGTGCAACCAATTAGTGTTTCCAAGCACAAAATTAAATGTACTCTGAAAAAAAATTCAACACAAAAAAGTCCATCGATAATATCCGGAAAAAACAAACACAGAGGCTGCAGCAATATATGGGACTGAGTTAGCCAAAACACAAGCGGATATTCTGGTTTGATCCAGTTATATCCGGACAAAGTGGTGTGGAATTCGTATGCAGTGGACCGAGAAAATCACAGTAAAAATGGTTTTGGAGAAAAGCACAATCTTTTGGTTAGGCAAGTCCATAAAATATCATGTATACAAACAGAAATATCACATATGTTTGCCGCAGTTCCTCTAGCTTTCTCCCTAGAAAATACGAATGTGTAGAGCTGCAGTCTCCAAGTGGAACCAATTAGGGTTTCCAAGAAGAAAGTTAAATGTTCCCTGATAAAAAACATTCAAAACAATAAAGTCCGTCAATAATATCCGGAAAACACAAACACAGAGGCTGTAGAAATATCTGGGATTGAGTTAGCCAAAACACAAGCGGATATTTGTGGTTTCATGCAGTCATATCTGGAGAAAGTTGTGTGGAATTGGTATGCAATGGACCGAGAAAATCACAGTAAAAATGGTTTTAGAGAAAAGTGAAGTATTTTCTTTAGGCAAGTGCATAAAGTGTCATCTATACAAACAGAAATATCATGTTTATTTGCCACAGTTCCTTTTGCTTTCTCCCTAGAGAATACGAATGTGTACAGCTGGTGTCTCCATGTGTAACCAATTCTTGTTTCCAAGCAGAAAATGAAATATTCCCTAATAAAAAACATTCAAAACAATAAAGTTCGTTGATAATATCCGGAAAATATAAACACAGAGGTTTTAGCAATATTAGGGATTGAGTTAGCGAAAATACAAGCGGATATTTCTGGTTTCATCCAGTCATATCCGGACAAAGTAGTGTGGAATTCGTATGCAATGGACCGAGAAAATCACAGTAATAATGGTTTTTGAGAAAGCAAAGTCTTTTCGTTAGGCAAGTGGATAAAATGTCATGTAGACACAAAGAAATATCATGTTTCTTTGCTGCAGTTCCTCTAGCTTTCTCCCTAGAAAATACGAATGTGTAGAGCTGGTATCTCCATGTGGAACCAATTAGTGTTTCCTAGCACAAAATAAAATGTTCACTGACAAAAAATATTCAAAACAATAAAGTCCGTTGATAATATCCGGAAAATACCAACACAAGGGATTTAGCAATATCTGGGATTGAGTTAGCCAAAATAAAACCGGATATTTCTGGATTCATCCAGTCATATCCGGACAAAGTTGTGTGGCATTCGTATGCAATGACTGAGAAAATCACTGAAAAAATTCTTTAGGGAAAAGCACAATCTTTTTGTTAGGCAAGTGCATAAAATATCATGTATACAAACAGAAATATCATGTTTGTTTGCCGCAGTTCCTCTAGCTTTCTCCCTAGAAAATACGAATGGGTAGAGCTGGTGGCTCCCTGTAGAAACAGTGTTTCCAAGCACAAAATTCAATGTTCCCTGATAAAAAACATTCAAAACATTAAAGTCCATCGATAATATCCGGAAAACACAAACACAGAGGCTGTCGCAATATCTGGGATTGAGTTAGCCAAAACACAACCGGATATTTTTGTTTCATCCAGTCTTATATGGAAAAAGTTGTGTGGCACTCGTATGCAGTGGACCAAGAAAATCAGAGTAAAAATTCCTTTGGAGAAAACCAAAGTCTTTTCGTTAGGCAATTGCATAAAATGTCATCTATACAAACAGAAATATCATTTTGTTTCCTGCAGTTCCTCTAGCTTTCTCCCTAGAAAATACAAATGTGTAGAGCTGGTTTCTCCATGTGGAAGCAATTAGTGTTTCCAAGCACAAAATTAAATGTTCATTGATAAAAAAAAATTCAAAACAATAAAGTCCGTCAATAATATCCGGAAAACACAAACACAGAGGCTGTAGCAATATCTGGGATTAAGTCAGCCAAAACACAACCGTATATTTCTGGTTTCATCCAGTCATATCCGGAAAAAGTTGTGTGGAATTCGTATGCAATGGACCGAGACAATCACAGTAAAAATTTTTTTGGAGAAAAGCAAAATCTTTTCGTTAGGCAAGTGCATAAAATGTCATCTATAAAAATAGAAATATCATGTTTGTTTGCTGCAGTTCCTCTGGCTTTCTCCCTAGAAAATACGAAAGTGTAGAACTGGTGTCTCCATGTGGAACCAATTAGAGTTTCCAAGTGTAAAATTTAATGTTCCCTGATAAAAAACATTGAAAACTATAAAGTCCATCGATAATATCCAGAAAACACAATCACCGAGGCTGCAGCAATCTCTGGGATTGAGTTAGGCAAAACACAATTGTGTATTTCTGGTTTCCTACAGTAATATCTGGACAAAGTTTTGTGGAATTCGTATGAAATGGAGTGAGAAAATCACAGTAAAATGGTATTGGGGAAAAGCAACGTCTTTTCATAAGGCAAGTGCATAAAATATCATGTATATAGAAGAAATATCATGTTTGTTGGCAGCAGTTCCTCTAGCTGTCTCCCTAGAAAATACGAATGTGTAGAGCTGGTGTCTCCATGTGGAACCAATTAGTGTTTCCAAGCAAAAAATTCAATATTCCCGGGTAAAAATCATTCAAAACAATGAAGTCCGTTGATAATATCCGGAAAACACAAACACAAATTCTGTAGCAATATCTGGGATTGAGTTAGCCAAAACACAACCGGATATTTCAGGTTTCCTCCAGTCATATTTGGACAAAGTTGTGTATAATTCCTATGAAATAGACTGAGAAAATCACCATAAAAATGGATTTGGAGAAAAGCAATGTCTTTCGTTAGGCAAGTGCATAAAATGTCATGTATACAAACAGAAATATTATGTTTGTTTGCTGCAGTTCCACAAGAATTTTCCTTAGGAAATACGAATGTGTAGAGCTGGTTTCTCCATGTGGAAGCAATTAGAGTTTCCAAGCACAAATTAAATGTTCCCTGATAAAAAAAAATTTAAAACAATAAAATCCATTGATAATTAATATCCAGAAAACAAACACAGAGGCTGTCGCAATTATTGGGATTGAGTTCGGCAAAACACAACTGGATATTTCTGGTTTCCTCCAGTCATATCCAGACAAAACTTTGTGGAATTTGTATGAAATGGACCGAGCAATTCACAGTAAATATGGTTTTGGAGAAAAGCAAAGTCTTTTCTTTAGGCAAGTGCATAAAATGTCATCTACACAAACAGAAACATCATGTTTGTTGGCAGCAGTTCCTCTAGCTGTCTCCCTAGAAAATACGAATGTGTAGAGCTGGTGTCTCCTTGTGGAACCAAATAGTGTTTCTAAGCACAAAATTAAATGTTCCCTGATAAAAAAACATTCAAAACAATAAAGTCCATTGATAATATCCGGAAAACACAAACATAGGGGCTGTAGCAATATCTGGGATTGAGTTAGCTAAAACACAACCGGATATTTCTGGTTTCATCCAGTCATACCAGACAAAGTTGTGTGGAATTCGTATGAAATGTACTGAGAAAATCACAGTAAAAATGGTAAAAAGCAAATTGTTTTCCGTAGGCAAGTGCATGAAATGTCATCTATACAAACAGAAATATTGTGTTTGTTTCCGGCAGTTCCTCTAGACTTCTCCCTAGAAAATACGAATGTGTAGAGCTGGTGTCCCCATGTGGAAGTAATTAGTGTTTCCAAGCACAAAATTACATGTTCCCTGATAAAAAAGAAACATTCAAAACAATAAAGTCCGTCGATACTATCCGGAAAACACAAACACAGAGGCTGTAGCAATATCTGGGATTGAGTTAGCCAAAACAGAAGCGGATATTTCTGGTTTCATCCAGTTATATCCGGACAAAGTGGTGTGGCATTCATATGGAATGGACCGAAAAAAACACAGTAAAAATAGTATTGGATAAAAGGAACATCTTTTCATTAGGCAAGTGCATATAATGTCATGTATAGAAACAGAAATATCATGTTTCTTAGCTGCAGTTCCTCTAGCTTTGTCCCTTGAAAATACGAATGTGTAGAGCTGGTGTCTCCATGTGGAACCAATTCGTTTCCAAGAACAAAATTAAATGTTTCGTGATAAAAAACATTCAAAACAATAAAGTCCATCAATAATATCCTGAAAACACAAACACAGTGGCTGTAGCAATATGTGGGATTGAGTTAGCCAAAACACAACCGGACATTTCTTGTTTCATCCAGTTATATCCGGACAAAGTGGTGTGGCATTCATATGGAATGGACCGAAAAAAACACAGTAAAAATAGTATTGGATAAAAGGAACATCTTTTCGTTAGGCAAGTGCATATAATGTCATGTATACAAACAGAAATATCATGTTTCTTAGCCGCAGTTCCTCTAGCTTTGTCCCTTGAAAATACGAATGTGTAGAGCTGGTGTCTCCATGTGGAACCAATTCGAGTTTCCAAGAACAAAATTAAATGTTTCGTGATAAAAAACATTCAAAACAATAAAGTCCGTCGATAATATCCAGAAAACACAAACACAGAGGCTACCGCAATATCTGGGATTGAGTTAGCGAAAACACAAGCTAATATTTCTGGTTTCATCCAGTCATACCAGACAAAGATGTGTGGAATTCGTGTGGAATGGACCAAGAAAATCACAGTAAAAATGGATTTGGAGAAAAGCAAAGTGTTTTCATTAGGCAAGTGCATAGAATGTCATGTATTCAAAAAGAAATATCATGTTTGTTTGCTGCAATTCCTCTAGTTCTCTCCCTAGAAAATAGGAATGTGTAGAGCTGGTGTCCCCATGTGGAACCAATTAGTGTTTCCAAGCACAAAATTAAATGTTCCATGATAAAAAACCTTCAAAATATTAAAGTCCGTCGATAATATCCGGAAAACACAAACTCAGAGGCTGTAGCAATATCTGGGATTGAGTTAGCCAATAGAAAAGTGGATATTTCTGGTTTCATCCAGTCGCAAACAAACAAAGTGTTGTGGAATTTGAATACAATATACTCAGAAAATCACAGAAAAAATGGTTTTGGAGAAAAGCACAGTCTTTTCGTTAGGCAAGTGCATAAAATGTCATGTATACAAACAGAAATATCATGTTTGCTAGCCGCAGTTCCTCTAGCTTTGTGCCTAGAAAATAGGAATGTGTAGAGCTGGTGTCACCAAGTGGAAGCAATTAGTGTTTCCCAGCACAAAATTAAATGTTCCTTCATAAAAAACATTCAAAACAATAAAGTCCTTCGATAATATCCTGAAAACACAAACACAGTGGCTGTAGCAATATGTGGGATTGAGTTAGCCAAAACACAACCGGACATTTCTAGTTTCATCCAGTCATATCCTGACAAAGTTGTGGGGCATTCGTATGCAGTGGAACGAGAAAATCACAGTAAAATGGTATTCGAGAAAAGGAAAATCTTTTCGTTAGGCAAGTGCATAAAATGTCATGTATACAAAGAGAAATATATTTCTTTGCCGCAGTTCTTGTAGCTTTCTCCCTAGAAAATACAAATGTGTAGAGCTGTTGTGTCCATGTGGAACCAATTAATATTTCCAAGCACAAAATTAAATGTTTCCTGATAAAAAACATTCAAAACAATAAAATCCATCGATAATATCCGGAAAAAACAAACGCAGAGGCTGTAGCAATATCTGGGATTGAGTTAGGCAAAACACAACTGTATATTCCTGGTTTCCTCCAGTCACATCCGTACAAAGTTTTGTGGAATTCTTATGAAGTGGACTGACAAAATCACAGTAAAAATATTATTGGACATAAGCAAAGTCTTTTCGTTAGGAAAGTGCTTAAAACGGCATCTATACAAAGAGAAATACCATGTTTGTTTGCCACAGTTCCTCTAGCTTTCTCCCTAGAAAATACAAATATGTAGAGCTGGTGTCTCCATTTGGAACCAATTAGTGTTCCAAGCACATAAGTAAATGTTCTGTGATGAAAAACATGCAAAGCAATGAAGTCTGTCGAAAATATCCAGAAAACACAAACACAGAGGCTGTCGCAATATTTGGGATTGAGTTAGCCAATACACAAGCGGATATTTCTGGTTGCATCCAGTCATATCCGGAAAAGTTGTGTGGAATTCGTATGCAGTGGACCGAGAAACTCACAGTAAAAATTCCTTTGGAGAAAAGCAAAGTCTTTTCGTTGTGCAAGTGCATAAAATGCATGTATACAAAGGGAAATATAATGTTTGTTTGCCATAGTTCCTCTAGCTTTCTCCCTAGAAAATAAGAATGTGTCGAGATGGTGTCTCCATGTGGAACCTTTTAGTATTTCCTAGCACAAAATTAAATATTCCCTGATAAAAAACATTGAAAACAATAACGTCCATTGATAATATCCAGAAAACACAAACAGAGAGGCTGTCGCAATTTCTGGGATTGAGTTAGCCAAAACACAACCGGATATTTCTGGTTTCAGCCAGTTATATCCGGACAAAGTGGTGTGGAATTCGTATGCAATGGACACAATCACAGTAAAAATGGTTTTGGAGAAAAGCAAAGTCTTGTCATTAGGCAAGTGCATAAAATGTCATGTATACAAACAGAAATATCATGTTTGTTTCCCACAGAACCCCTAGCTGTCTCCCTAGAAAATACACATGTGTAGAGCTGGTGTCTCCATGTCGAACCAATTAGTGTTTCCAAGCACTAAATTAAATATTCCCTGATAAAAAACATTCAAAACAATAAAGTCCATCGTTAATATCCAGAAAACACAAACACAGAGGCTGTCGCAATATCTGGGATTGAGTTAGCCAATACACAAGCGGATATTTCTGGTTTCATCCAGTCATATCCGGACAAAGTGGTTGGAATTCGTATGCAAGGGACCGAGAAAATCACAGTAAAAATTCTTTTGGAGAAAAGCAAAGTCTTTTCGTTGTGCAAGTGCATAAAATGCATGTATACAAAGGGAAATATAATGTTTGTTTGCCATAGTTCCTCTAGCTTTCTCCCTAGAAAATAAGAATGTGTCGAGATGGTGTCTCCATGTGGAACCTTTTAGTATTTCCTAGCACAAAATTAAATATTCCCTGATAAAAAACATTGAAAACAATAACGTCCATTGATAATATCCAGAAAACACAAACAGAGAGGCTGTCGCAATTTCTGGGATTGAGTTAGCCAAAACACAACCGGATATTTCTGGTTTCAGCCAGTCATATCCAGACAAAGTGGTGTGGAATTCATACGCAAGGGACCGAGAAAATCACAGTAAAAATTCTTTTGGAGAAAAGCAAAGTCTTTTCGTTGTGCAAGTGCATAAAATGTCATGTATACAAAGAGAAATATCATGTGTGTTTGCCACAGTTCCTCTAGCTTTCTCCCTAGAAAATAAGAATGTGAAGAGCTGGTGTCTCCATGTGAAAACAATTAGTGTTTCCAAGCACAAAATTAAATGTTCCCTGCCGGTGCTGCGGCACACTAGGATAATCCTCCACCTTGCGGTGCCACCACACCGGGTTCTAGTCCCGGTCAGGCCTCCGGATTCTGTCCCGGTTGCCCCTCTTCCAGGCCAGCTCTCTGCTGTGGCCAGGGAGTGCAGTGGAGGATGGCCCAAGTGCTTGGGCCCTGCACCCCATGGGAGACCAGTAGAAGCCCCTTGCTCTTGCAATCGGATCAGCACAGTGCGCTGGCCACAGTGCGCCAAGCACGGCGGCCAAAGGAGGGTGAACCAATGGCAAAGGAAGACCTTTCTCTCTGTCTCTCTCTCTCACTGTCAACTCTGCCTCTCAAAAATACATAAAGAATTAAAAATATTAAATGTTCCCTGATAAAAAACGTTCAAAACAATAAAGGCCATCGATAATATCAGGAAAACACAAACACAGAGGCTGTAGGAATTTCTGGGATTGAGATAGCAAAAACACAACCGGATATTTCTGGTTTCAGCCAGTAATATCCGGACAAAGTGGTGTGGAATTCATATACAATGGACACAATCACAGTAAAAATGGTTTTGGACATAAGCAAAATCTTTTCCTTAGGCAAGTGCATAAAATGTCATGTATAGAAACAGAAATATCATGTTTGTTTGTCGCAGTTCCTCTAGTTTCTCCTTAGAAAATGTGAATGTGTAGAGCTGGTGTCTCCATGTGGAACGAATTAGTGTTTCCCAGCACAAAATTAAATGTTTCCTGATAAGAAACATTCAAAATAATAAAGTCCATCGATAATATCCGGAAAACACAAACACAGAGGCTGTCGCAATATCTGGGATTGAGTTAGCCAAAACACAAGCGGATATTTCAGGTTTCATCCAGTCATATCTGGACAAAGTGCTGTGGAACTCGTATGCAATGGACATAATCACAGTAAAATTGGTTTTGGAATAAAGCAAAGTGTTTTCGTTAGGCAAGTGCATAGAATGTCATGTATACAAAAAGAAATATCATGTTTGTTTGCTGCAATTCCTCTAGCCTAACCATGCTAATACCGCCTCAGAGCGAAAATAACAAACGAGGAAGATAACCGTCTGAGGACGAAAATAACAAACGCCTATCCATGCTAGTACCGCCTCAGAATGAAAATAACAAATGAGGAGGATAACCGTCTCAGGACGAAAATAACAAACGCCTATCCATGCTAATACCGCCTCAGAGCGAAAATAACAAACGAGGAAGATAACCGTCTGAGGACGAAAATAACAAACGCCTAGCCATGCTAATACCGCCTCAGAACGAAAATAAAAAAATGAAGGAGGATAACCGTCTGAGGACGAAAATAACAAACTAGCTAAGTATGCTAGTTCTGCTTCCGGAATGAAAATAACAAAAAGAAGTGAATAATAACATGACTTAATGTTGTTATACAATCATAGTGATATATATATATATATATAACATACACATACATGTTATGTGTAGGTTATATACATATACAACACCTATATTATAGCATGTACATACACAGATACACCCTACACATGTGCTATATAAATCATGATGATTTGAAATGCATAGCTCTATTAACCAGGCATGCAACATGCTATATATATATGCAAAACTACACATGGTATATATATATATATATATATATATATATGCAAAACAGAATATAAATCATAATATTATCTAGAATACATAGCAATATTAACTAGCTATATTAACTATACATGTAGCATATATATTTATAAACATACATACCCACACATAGACTATGCATATACTATATATAAAATACAATGTAAATCATACTAATATTATATGAAATATGTCTCTATTGACCAGGCATGTAGTATGTGTATATGCATTATATATATACATATATATATATATATATATATATATATATATAATTTGAACTACATTTCACTATTAACCAGGAATGTAGCATGTGTATATGTATACACACCACACATGATATATATATATATGTATATATATACTATGCACATACACACAGTATAATATAAATCATAATATTTTTAGAATATATAGTTATATTAATTATATTGACTATGTATGTATATACACATAAATACCCCACCTCTGCTATATGTATTATATATTATAGCTTTTACAATTTAAATCATAACATGCTCTAAAATATATATTTTCATCCACCAAGCACAGGAGCATGTATACATACCTATACCCACTACACTTATGCTGTATATGTACTATATATATATATATATACAATATAAATTACAATAATGATTTAAATATATATATTAACCAACCATTGTAGCATGTGTATATACATATACACACCACACCTAACCAGGCATGTAGTATATATATATATATACACACACCACACATATATCATACATATACTATATATATAAAACATAATATAAATAATATTATTTAACTGTATTAACTATGTATGTAATATATATTTACAGATAACACTACACTTATGCTGTATACACACATACCATATACAATACAATAAATTATTATAATAGTATGTGTATATACATACTACACATATATATGCACAACACAATATAAATCAAAATATAATCTAGAATACATGTAGTAACTATATTAACTATGTATGTAGCATGTATACACAAATACCTACCTCTTCATGATATTTATTATAGCTATCACAATATAAATTGTAATATGATCTGAAATATATATCTTTATCCACCAGGCATCGTAGCATGTGTATATACATATACACACAACACCTATACATAATACAATATGAATCATAATAATCTAATCTAGAATACATATCTGTTAACCAGGCATTGTACACACAATATAAATTATAAAATATATCTCTTAACCAGGCATGTAGTTGTATATACACATGCACACAACACCTATGCTGTATGTATATATTATATATGTACTATATATACAATATAAATCATAATAATGATTTGAAATATATATCTCTATTAACCAGGCACGTAGCATATATATATACACATACACTGCTCCTATGCTGTATATATACATATAAAATACACTACAAATCATGTAATAAAAATGACTCAGCACACATATCACACCCATATATATATACAATACAGTATAAATCATGATTTGTATTGACCAGGCATGTCACATATATATATATGCCTATGTTATAGATATATTATATAATATTTATTAACCAGGCATGCCGCACACACACACACATATATATACATATATATACTTATGCGGAATATATATATATATATATACCATATATACATATACATCCACTATAAATCCTATAATAAAATGGATTAAAAGATATGGATCTATTAACCAAGCATACCGCACACACACACATATATATATACCATATGTATAATACACTATAAATCCTATAATAAAATGGCTTAAAAGATATGGCTCTATTAACCAGGCATATAGCACGTGGTGGGCCATGGGGGCTGCCATCTTGGGGCGGAGTCTGTTGCCCTTCTTCCTGTGAGGGCGGAATTTCCTATAGTGGGCCGCCGTATTGGGGCAGAACTCCCAAACTCTGCCAGGAAGTAGGGCATCAGCCAGGTTTAAAACTCCTCCTCCCTGAGGCCAACACGTTTCTAAGCAACCAAAATCAATTCTCCAGTTTGAAATTAGCATTTGAACCACACGTTTTTAAGCAACCAAATCAATTCATCAGCTTGAAATTAGCATTTGAAAGCTTACTTGTTACCGCCCTGGACTGAGAAGTTTCAAACTTTTTAGCCACTGACACTAGTTAAGACTTAGCCCTAGAAAGCAGGTAAATTGTCTTTGAAACACACTAATCTCTCTTTGCACTAACAACATCACCAAACAAGAGAAAGAAAAAAAATTCCTTAAAGCTAAAACTGCCAAAGAAACTCAATCAGCGTCTTTCCTTCTTGAAACTACCAGCAAAACAGGGCTAGTTTGCGCCTCTGCCGAGCTGCTGCTGGCCAGATTGGCCTTATGGAGCTCCACAGGGTTCCTGCGCTTCCACGGGCTGCAGGTTGCGTGCGACCTGTGGGCAGGCCCGGCCCCAGAGAATCCGGCCTGAACCCGTGCCTGCTCCAAAGGAGCTGCGGCAGGCTGCCTGCGCTCCCTTGAGCTGCAGCGGGTTGCCACCTGTAGGAAGGCTCGACCCCAGAGAACCCGGCCTGAGCCCGTGCCTGCTCCCAGCAATCTGCAGCGGGCTGTGCGTGCTCCCATGAGCTGCGGTGGGCAGCCTCCACTCTTGGGATGCTATCACCAAGTTGGGGACGGCCCCAGGAGCCCAGCGCGAACCACACGCATTCCCGCAGAGCTGCTGCAGGTCACTGCATTTGGAGTCCCAGCACGGGAAAGCCACGTGGGTCGGCCATGTTCTAAAGGGCTGGTGCAAATCGCGCTTGCCCCCACTGGGCTGGCAAAGCCCCCCTGGGGGTGAAGGACTTCTGAAAATTTACCTGCTAAAAACTAGGATCTTAGGGAACTCTAGTAAAACAGTTCCTGGAAATTGGGCCGAAACCATGAGTCAAGGGCAGGCAGCTGCGGTGGTTTAAGATAACAGCGCCAGATAAAGGCATGGGAAGCACCCAACTGTCCCTTATCTGTGGGTCCCGGCAGAAGGCAAAAGTATGCAAGGTATTTTCTGCACGCCCCCGTCCTGCTTGCTTGAGAAACTGCCCGAACTACCCCCTTCCTTAGCCCCTTACCCAGTAACCATTAACATATCCAATGAAATTGTAACACAACTAAATATGCTAATGTTGTGGTTTTAAGCTTTAAATACCCTGAAAAACTGATGTTCGGGGCCGCTCTCTCTGCACTACACTAGAGGGTGCTGCTGAGTCGGCCCATTTGCAAATGAAATAAACTTCCCTCATGCCCTTTGCATCGATTGGTGTGTGGAGTCCGTGTATCTGGGGTTCGGTCGATTTGTGGGACACCTGCTTCGGGGGTCCTACATTTTGGGGGCTCGTCCGGGATTTGGAACCCCAGATCCACCCTCCATCTCCCAATCGGAGGTAAGTCTTTTCTGTTCCGTGTATTTTTGTGTGTTCTGTTGTTTGTCTGTACGGGCGATAGAGCGTCCGGGCGATAGAGCGCCGAAAGAGTGGGAAGCCAGTAGTAGGCAAGGACAGACGTGTCCGGACCCCTGGCTTCAGCCGTGGGGGGACGCCCCAACGGTGTATTGGGGGGAAGGGAAGGACCTTGTCTCCCTCCTCCTCCGGGAAAGGCCGATAGAGCGGCTGACCCCATCTGAAATTTTTGTTTCAGTTTTGTTCCGTTCGTTTGTCGTGCGCAGTGTCTCTGTTTGTCTTGTGATTGTGTTCTGTGTTATGGTTTACTTGCCTTTTGTCGTTAACATGGGACAAGGACTAACTTTGAGCCTCGGCTGGACTGCGCGCTCAGCTCTCTGCGTCTTTGCTGGGCCGCCCGCCTGGCCTGGTCGGGCGTGGCCTCTCCGCTCGAGCCTCCCTCCTTCCTCCTCCCCCGAGTCTCTCAGGCTCTGTCTGGAGAGGTGCCCATCCATCCTTACAGATGTTCCTTCCTAATAAACCTTGCTGTTTTGCCTCCCGCTGCTCTGTCTCACGCCTGAATTCTTTCTTGCGCGAAGACAAGAACCCTGCAACTTTGAGAAGACATCGGAGGTCAGTATTCCTTCCCTCAAGCGGGACCGGATCTGTGGAAGTGACCGTTGAGTGTCCGGCACCCCACAGCTCTCCGAGAACGCGGAGTCCCCCCGGCCACAGCTTAGCTACGGCCGAAACTCCAGAGGGATTGTAAGGAACGGGAGGGCGATTAGGAAGGGCAGTTGCCTGAGAGCCTGGAGGCCCCCTGAGCTCGCTTTGGCTTCCCGGCGGCCGGACCACGACCCGAGAACCAGGTCTCTCTCTTGGAGGGGCGCCTGGTCACGCTGCCTACTGCTACGCGAGCAGGGCTTAGCTTTGGTCGAGGCTAATATTGGCCCTCCAGGTAAACTCAGACAACTAGGTAGTGGGCACTCTTGAGCGATAGGAGATTTCGAACCCCCCTCAGCCCCCAGACACCAGGGCCTTTCCCTGTGCTCTCCTCCGGCTGAGATCCTTAGGGGAAGGTGAGGGCAGTCGCTCACATCTGGTCCACCTAGGGAAAAGCTGTTACCAGTTAACCCTTTCCAACCTGGTAGAAGGCTTTCCGTCTTTACAGCTTATGGTAGCTTTGGTGCATGTTGAAGTTTTTGTGAGCTATTACTGTTGCTAGGCTTTGATTGTCTGAGGACTGAATCTGGAAAGGAGCTCAAGTTAACTATCTGTTTTAATTGACTGTTTGCAGTAGTCCTAATTGATCTGGCTTTGGCTAAATTATAGGAGGTTCCCAGCACTCTTGGTGAAATGGCGCACCTACCCAACCCCACGGCCAGTCCTACCAGGCCCCGGTGTGCGCAGTTTTCCCTGTAAATGGGGGACCACGGCCTTTCTCTGCACTCTATTCCAGTCCACATGGCCTGCTGCACCCAGGCAGGCTTAGCCAGATATCCCTATGGAAAGCGCCCCCCCAGGGCTGTTTTTTTTCCTCTCCTGGAGGAATTTCCAATTCAATACTACTGCTGGCCTTACCTAAGGGAGCCAGAACCTTAAGCCATTAACCCTTTCCAACCTGAGGGGTTTTTCTCTTTGTAGTTAATGGAAGCCTAAACAATGGTTCATATGCTGATGTCTAGTTCTTTTCTGTGCTGCTGTCCCTGACTTATCTAAGAGTGTTCCTTCACGTGCCTTGAAGGTTTCTTGAAGGTTTCATGTTTTTCTATTGCCATTATAAGTCTTGATTGGGAAAACTGCAACGCGAAGTTGTCTATGTTGTTTATCTGTTTTCAGTGTTTGAGTGATTACCCAACTGATCAGAAATGTACTAATTGTTGGCTAAACCGCTTGACTCTGACAGCTTAAATTCTAAACCGAGTCTTCCAACTTTGGGCTTCCAGTCAGATCCCTGGAACTCTCAAAGGATGAGACTCTAAAATTTGTTAAAGTAACAGCTGCTTGAGTCAATTCAGATTATGTGAAATGTATTAAAATGTTGTAAATGGTGTCAGACCTATGCTGTATTCATGTTTTTGCTTTCCAGCTAGAGTGGTCTTATAAAAATAAAAGTAAATTTGTGTGTATACAAGCCTTTATGTTGTTAACATTGGTTCAGAAAATTAAGTTAATGCCAAAGCCCTTCGGTTTGCTTGGTAGCTCACTTGCTCGGTTTTACATGTCTTTCATATGCTTTAAACATGTTTCTCTTAACAATGAAGATCTTTTCAAAGTTGTGTCCATGTTTGCTGTCCAGGAGGAGTTATTCTTATGTTACTTAAAAGCATGCAAATGTAATTTTGACTTTTAATTCAAATAATGGTGTGGTATTCAATAATAACTCAGTGTCTTAAGCCATCTAGGCATCAATGCTAAGCAAAATGTGAAAAAATGTATTGTACTTTTCACATCTTAAATTCGATAAGAGAGACTGTTTAAGTTTGTTAGCATGTATTCTCATAGGTTGTCCATACATGACAATTCAAGACTATGTAAAAGTAACTACAGGTATAAAGTTTCAAAAGGTGTGAGCAAGTCATAAAAAAGTTTTAAAAGGTTTACAACTTTAAAATTGTTTACAGAGTTTTCCTTTAGTTGAGTGCTAATGCCAAAATTACATTGACCTAAAGTTAAAGTCTGATCTTCTGTTACAACAATGAGGTTTTTTTTTTTTAAAAAATTGTGCACTAATATTAGTAAATATCTGGAAATGGTCTAAGTCGTAAATCTTAAAATCTGTTTTTGCAAAAACTGTAATGTCTATTTTAACAGTGTCTACTTAATCGGTTGCTCTGCCATTTCTAAAGTTAGGTCCTGTAAGCTCTTTTTGACTCTGTTAAATAGTTCTAAATTATGTAAACCCTTATGTTCAAGGTTTTTATTTCTGGTTTATTTGACAAACAAGAGACATAAAATTCATGTTCTGCCAAAGTAATCTATTGTGTACTCTACTGTCTCTGTTAAGTTCAAATTAATGAAAGGTATTGTTAAGTATTATGATCAAATCTGGTTTAAAAGTGTAAAAATCACCCTAATTAATAAATGACTATCATTTCAGGATGTTAAAAAATTCTATTTTGACCAGATACTCTAAGTTCTCTTGGCACCTTTAACAGACTTTCTAAAAATCAAAGTTCTAAATTATCCGGACTTTTGACATCCCCAGAGGGCCCCTGGACATGTCAAAAAAGATATCTCTCATCTTGCAGAGATAATAACCAATCGGCTGTTTAAATTAAAAGTGGTGCCAAAATGTGAAATGATGCTAAACTTCAGCTATAAACGTGTTTCTTTCTAGCTGCTCCAGTCTCTGGCTCAGAAGCCAGATCCTTTAAAGAGGGACTGATGAAGTCTCCGTCCAGCTAATGCTGAACAACCAGGCATTACTAGTTCAAATGTATTACTAGTTTAAATGTGGATCAAATGGGAGGTCTAGCCAAAAGGGAGAGAGTGTTCCAAAAGAGACTTGGAGACGATGGGAGATGGTTATGCGACAGGTGCTAGAGAACCAGATTCCAGGAGTCCAAGAAAACTCTAGTGTCCACAGGCTACACGGTGAAAGCCCGGAAGCCCAGGAAGTCAGTCTGGAGACCCGACTCAGCTGCCTCACTTCTCCTCTTTTCTCTTCCAGAAGGGAAGTTACTACAGTTCTGCAGGACTCTCCACTGTGATGTACGGTTTGATCCCCAGACCTTATGTAAGGAATGGTTGACCTTTTCTGTAATAATGCCTGGCCACAGTATGGAGGACCAAACAGCACAGCCAAAATAAGAGGTTAAACTATAAAATAATGTGACAGCTAAATTAATTTTTCAGTGTACGTGGTAAGTGGGCAGGACTCCCCTTTTAGACCAAATTGAGGGATAAATAAAAAGTTGTACTGATGACCTTAAAGTATACAAGCAGGTCACCACAGTTGATCTTACCTAAAAGGTCATAGTTCTCCTCATGGGCACGGTCTTAACTCGCAGGAAAATACTAAGTGTCAGAATTTGCCCATGACCATAGTTTTTTTTTTAGCTCACCCTGATATTAAAAAAATCAGGGTTGGGTTGAGCACCCCCTTGACTGACATAGAGGCTGCCTCCTTGGTCTACTTTATTAGAGACCAGGAGAACGAGGAGCAAGCTGGCAGCAGGAGCGATATAAGAATAGGCAACAGGCCAATCAATGGCTTTCTGCACGGTGATCTGCCGTCAAGGAGACCCAGCAAGGCCAGTGCACCCCAAACAGCACCTGTTGCTGATATAAGGAGCCAGGGCATTGGGCAAGCAGCTGTCGAGACAGAAACTGCCTTCTGTCAGCTCTACCAAGAGCACAGCCACTGGACACGGAACTGCCCTGGGTGTCGAAGGACTCCTGGTTCAGAACCGCAGACCTTGTGGCCCCGAGCTAAAAAGCCTTTAGCTCTGCCCAGCCTCTGCCTAGATTCTAGCTCCAGCCACTGCTATTGAGGGGATGGCCTAGGGTCAGTGAAACGCAAGTTGCCTATTTCTACCAGCCTCCTATTAAAGCTCTCCTCCTAGTCCAGCCAGGTAATGCAAGTCAACAGGGTGCATCCCTTAAAGGAGATTCACATCTCTTGCAATTCTCTTCCAGCACCCCCTGGATAGGTCTGGGCCTCACACACCCAGCCAGGCCTTAAAACGTCTATCCAATAGTATTAAGCTTAGAGAAAGTCCTCCCTGCCAGTTCCTAAAAACAGGGCTTTCAGTAACAGCTAACTCAGATAGTCCTGCACCTATTTGGACAGGTCCTCACTGAGGATTTAAAGGGACTATCTCTTGAGGGGGGGTGCACAATAATCCATAATATAGATAATTAAATGTAAATAATTTGTAGTCTGTCTCCTTTCCCAGTCTGAGACTCTAGTCTAGAGTCTTAACTTCCTAGCAAAACTAGCTACTAGGTATCTGGAGGAAAACAAAGCATTGCTGGTCCATTAGAGTGTTAAATATTTAACCCTTATTCTCTCCCCTGGGGAGAGAAAGCCAGCCCCAGAGAGGATATGGGCCATGCAACAAATTCATGCCAGTTCCAGGGGAAAGTGGTCCCCTCCACTCCTGTACTGAGGCTATAGACTTGATCTGTGCCAGCAGAAGGGACCTAAAAGACAGCCCCCTGACTAATACAAATAAAGTTTGGTTCATAGATGGAAGCAGCTTTGTCAGACAGGACCTGCTTCTCAGGGTATGCAACAGTTACAGCATGGCACGTTATTAAAACATGCTCTGCCCCCAGGAACTTTTACTCAGCTAGCAGAACTGATTGCCTTAACCAGAGCTCTAGATCACACAAGGGATTTTTAAGGCATCTTCACTCTGCATGGAAACCTTAGTCTTCTGGTGAGGTAAGAAGAGCCAACCAGGCTCTATGGAAAACATCAAGTATAACAATGTGTGCTTGGTAAAAAAGGTTCAAAAAAAAAGTATTGTTGGTAAAAAGGGCTAAAAAAAGAGCTTTTTAAATAAAAAAAAACATAATTTATAAAAATGACTTTATCCTGATGGCTAGTTTACTCTAAACTAAAATAAAAATGGTAAAATGTTTAAAGTAAGTTAAAGAGGGTGTGTAAAAGTCACAAAAAATATAAAAAAAAAAGTGTTAAACATACTAACTACTGCTCCAGGGGGTATCTGCGCCATACTCCAGGAAAAATGTTGTCTCTGAGTCAATCAGACTGGACAGGTACAAACCCAAATTTGTACTTTTCCTGGACAATTCCAAACAGCTCCAGGACCAGGCCAAGCAGGGCTGGGATTTCTGGCCTAACATCTGGTCATGGAAATCTTGGCTATTTCCTCTCCTTGGCCCAATAACTTCTGTAATCTTGCTGCTTCTCTTCGGACTGTGTGTTTTTAATGCCCTTGTTCGTTTTGTCTCTAGCAGACTAAGAGCTGTTAAACTCCAAATTGTCGTCAGATAAGGCTTCCAGCCCATCCCACTGGACGACCTGAGCAGCCCCCTGGACCGAGCAGCACAGTCTTTCTAAGGCTACTGTCACATACCATAAGACAGATAGCAAGAGGAAATACCCAAATCTCCCTCGACGCCCACATGCCAGCTTTGAAGAAGTTACAGAAGACGGAACTCCATCCATAATCCCAAAAATTTTGGGTATTCCTCTTAAGGGAAAATGTTAGGTAGGAAGTCAGTTATGAGCTTATGTGTGTGTGACAGGCCTAAAGAGAAGACATCTATATGCATCTACATCTCAAACACCCTGCTCCCTTCCTTTGTTTCAGACCTTCAAGAAAAGTTTTAACTCAACAATATCAGAGTCTAAAAACAGAGGATATAACAGAGACAGGGGTTAAGGGTAATCCCTAAAATTTTAAGATTAAAATTGGTCAAAAACAAAAAGGGGGGAATGAATGACTTCTGAAAATTTACCTGCTAAAAACTAGGATCTTAGGGAACTCTAGTAAAACAGTTCCTGGAAATTGGGCCAAAACCATGAGTCAAGGGCAGGCAGCTGCGGTGGTTTAAGATAACAGCGCCAGATAAAGGCATGGGAAGCACCCAACTGCCCCTTATCTGTGGGTCCCGGCAGAAGGCAAAAGTATGCAAGGTATTTTCTGCACGCCCCCGTCCTGCTTGCTTGAGAAACTGCCCGAACTACCCCCTTCCTTAGCCCCTTACCCAGTAACCATTAACATATCCAATGAAATTGTAACACGACTAAATATGCTAATGTTGTGGTTTTAAGCTTTAAATACCCTGAAAAACTGATGTTCGGGGCCGCTCTCTCTGCACTACACTAGAGGGTGCTGCTGAGTCGGCCCATTTGCAAATGAAATAAACTTCCCTCATGCCCTTTGCATCGATTGGTGTGTGGAGTCCGTGTATCTGGGGTTCGGTCGATTTGTGGGACACCTGCTTTGGGGGTCCTACAGGGGCTCCACACAAACCACCCTTGAGACCCCAGCGCAGAAAAGCTGCTTCTGCGTATGGCACCCAGATCTGGTGCTGAGCCTGGGGCAACGTCGGGCCAAAGGCCTGGCCTTTGACCACCTGCCCCGCGACCAGCACCAGGGCTGGAGAAAAAGACGCACCCCTCCCCCAGCAAAGTTCGTGAAAGCAACACACCAGGGCGGGTGCTTTGGAGCAGTGCAGGAAAGCACCAACCAAGATGGAGGAGACAGAGGGTGCAGGCAGAGAGATAGAGTCAGAAGCCACAGTAAGTTCACCACCACCATGCTGCCTAGTTTTAGAAATTCTTAATCCCTTCTTAAAAATTATAAATCCCTTAAAAATTGCATATTTTATGTCCCTTCGTGGTCGCCATATGATATCGGACAAGACCCCCTAAAATTCACACTAAAACGTGGCCCCTTAAAGTTCCATAGAAATGCTAGCCGGGGTGCCACATGTACTACCAAAATTTGGGGTGCCTTACGATTTTTCCACGGGCTTATTACTAAATCCCCGATATTAATAAGCCCAAGAGGGTTCTTGCCTAATATTTAGAGAAGAATTCTAAATACCGGCACAGATAAACGAGGCAGCATGGTACATTTTAAGCTTTTATTTAGTAAGAAAGATACATAGGAGAGTAAGAGCTTTATTTAAGAGAAAGAGGTAATTAGGGGTTCATACCGAGCACCAGGAACCAGCCACATGGAAGAGCATCTAGGCCAGGAAGCCCAGAGCACATGGCCCGAAGGCCATGTGCCCTGGAGGTGTGGGGCTACAGCAAGCCCCTTCCTAGCAAGACACCAGGGAAAAAGAGCAGGCTGGGCACACTGTGCCCCAGGCTTTTAACCCACTCCAAAGGGGAGTGGTCAATTAACCTGATTGGCTGGTGGGCACCCCGGTACAGCCAGGTAGGGGAATGAGGCCACACAAGGGCGTGGCAAAGGCATCAGGTAGGAGCATGAGGTCACACAGGGGCGTGGTCTTCCAGTTCACAAATCCGATCAACTCCAACCTGTATGCCTGCCTACTTCATTCCCCCCTTAGAGACTCCAGACCTTAATCTTAAGGGGATGTTGATGGACGTTGAGTCTCCATCTTCTGTAGCTACTTCCTGCTGATTAGGGGCGCAGACCCTGCCTGTTCTCGGTCTGGGAGTCTCTGCCTATCTTATCTAATGAGTTTACTTCACGAGCTGGATCTCTTTTAGTCACTGCCATCCTCACTGTCTCCTGCATGGTCATCATTATTTTCAGAAGTTGCCAGGTTCTGCTGGGTTATTTTAGATATAAATGAAGGTCCATTGTAACTCTGGAGTGACTGTGGGAGTCCAAAGCGTGGCACGATGTCTTTTAACATGGCTTTAAGCACCTTGTGTGCTTTCTCCATTCGGGTTGAAAAGGCCTCTATCCATCCTGTAAGAGTAACAATAAAGACTAGGAGGTACCTATAATTACTAATTGGGAGCATATTGGTAAAATCAACCTGCCAATCTACACCTGTTTGTTCCCCTCTTCTGCACAGGAGTCAACAGGTGAGGTGGCCTTACATGGGGAGGGTTATTCTGTAAACACAGTGGCCAAGAGCGAGTCATTTCCTTTATGACTGTATTTAGTCCCTTTCCTCCAAGAGCTCGGGAGACCAATTGTACTAAGGTATCTCTTCCCAAGTGGGTAGAGTTGTGTATCTCCTTTATAATTTTCCATTGAGTGGCCATTGGTAGCATAATTATGATTTAGCATTCACCATCCATTTGTATTTTTAGTATAGCCTCGCTGTTGGGCCCATTCAACTCAGGCTCCATATAGTGCGGTTCCTTAATGACTTCCACAGATTGAGGTATAAGGGCCCATTCCAAACTTTCCTGAGTAGCTGTTTTATCTGCTAATGCATTTCTCTGGTTAACATAATTATCTCCCTTCTGATGTCCCTTGCAGTGGATGACAGCCACCTCTAAAAGCTCCAGTACTGCCTGAAGTAGAGCCAGTATCACTTTTCCATATTTAACAGGGGTCAGTAAGGCCCTCTCCTTCCAGATTGCTGTGTGTGCATGTAACACAAGGAAAGCATATCTGGAATCTATCTATCTATATTAACTCACTGAACTTTTCCTAGTTGTAAAGCCCTAGTCAATGCAATAAGCTCCACCTTTTGGGCTAAAATATTCTGTAGTAGTGCTTGGGCTTCTATTGTCTGCCTTGCTAACTCCTTCCTTCATATAGCTGCTGCCATCAGTAAACCAACCAGCATCTGGATTTTCCAGGGTCCCATCTCGTAGGTCTGGCCTACTAGAGTACACCTGCCTACTTCACAACGAAAAGACTTTGCTTTTCTCCAAAGGAATTTTTACTGTGATATTCTCGGTCCACTGCATACGAATTCCACACAACTTTGTCCGGATATGACTGGATGCAACCAGAAATATCCGCTTGTGTTTCGGCTAACTCAATCCCAAATATTGCGACGGCCTCTTTGTTTGTGTTTTCCCAGATATTTTCAATGGACTGCATTGCTTTGAATGTTTTTTATCAGGGAACATTTAATTTTGTGCTTGGAAACACTAATTAGTGACACATGGAGACACCAGCTCTACACATTCGTATTTTCTAGGGAGACAACTAGAGGAAATGCGACAAAAAACATTATATTTCTGTATGTATACATGACATTTTATGCACTTGCCTAATGAAAAGATTTTGCTTTTCTCCAAAACCATTTTTTACTGTGATTTTCTCAGTCCATTACATACTAGTTCCACAGCACTTTGTCCGGACATGACTAGAGGAAACCAGAAATATACAGTTGTGTTTTGCCTAACTCAATCACAGATATGCTACAGCCTCTGTGTTTGTGTTTTCCGGATATTATCGACAGACTTTATTGTTTTGAATGTTTTTTATCACGGAACATTTAATTTTTTGCTTTGAAACACTAATTGGTTCCACATAGAGACACGAGCTCTACACATGCGTATTTTAGGGAGAAAGATATAGGAACTGCGGCAAACAAACATGATATTTCTCTTTGTATACATGACATTTTATGCACTTGCCTAATGAAAAGACGTTGCTTATGTCCAAAACCATTTTTTACTGTGATTTTCTCAGTCCATTGCATACTAGTCCACAACACTTAGTCCGGATATGACAGTTGTGTTATGCCTAACTCAATCCCAGATATTGCGACAGCATCTGTGTTTGTGTTTTCTGGATATTATCGATGGACTTTATTGTTTTGAATGTTTTTTATCAGGGAACATTAAATTTTGTGCTAGGAAACACAAATTGGTTCCAAATGGAGACACCAGATCTGCACATTCGTATTTTCTAGGGAGAAAGCTAGAGGAACTGCGGCAAACAAACATTATATTTCTGTTTGTATAGATGACATTTTATGCACTTGCCTAACGAAAAGAATTTGCTTTTCCCCAAAAGATTTTTAACTGTGATTTGCTCGGTCCATTGCATACGAATTCCACAACGCTTTGTCTGGATATGACTGGATGAAGCCAGAAATATCAGATTCTGTTTTGGCTAACTCAATCCCAGATATTACTACAGCCTCTGTGTTCGCGTTTTCTGAATATTTTCGATGGACTTTATTGTTTTGAATGTTTTTTATCAGGGAACATTTAATTTTGGGCTTGGAAATGCCAATTGATTCCACATGGAGACACCAGTTCTACACATTTGTATTTTCTAGGGAGAAAGCTAGAGGAACTTTGGCAAACACGCATGATATTTCTCTTTGTGTACATGGCATTTAATGCACTTGCCCAAGGAAAAGACTTTGCTTTTCTCCAAAGGAGAAAAAAAATTAAATATTCCCAGATAAAAAACATTCAAAACAATAAAGTCTGTTGATAATATCCGGAAAACACAAACACAGAGGTTGTAGAAATATCTGGGATTGAGTGAGCCAAAACACAACCGGATATTTCTAGTTTCCTTCAGTCATATCCGGACAAAGTTGTGTATAATTCCTAAGAAATTGGCTGAGAAAATCACAATAAAAATGTTTTTGGAGAAAAGCAACGTCTTTCATTAGGCAAGTGCATAAAATGTCATGTATACAAACAGAAATATCATGTTTGTTTGCTGAAGTTCCTCTAGCTTTCTCTCTAAAAAATATGAGTGTGTAAAGCTGGTTTCTCCATTTGGAATAAATTAGTGTTTCCAAGCACAAAATTAAATGTTCTCTGATAAAAAACATTCAAAACAATAAAGTCCATCAATAATATCTGGAAAACACAAACACCAAGGCTGTAGTAATATCTGGGATTGAGATAGCCAAAACACAACTGTATATTTCTGGTTTGCTACAGTCATATCCGGACAAAGTTGTGTGGCATTCATATGCAATGGACCGAGAAAATCACTGTAAAAATTGTTTTGGACATAAGCAAAGTCTTTTCGTTAGGCAAGCGCATAAAACCTCTTGTATACAAACAGAAATATCATGTTTGTTTGTCGCAGTTCCATAGTTTTCTCCCTAAAAACAAGTGTCTCTATGTGTAACCAATTTGTGTTTAATAGCACAAAATTAAATGTTCCCTTTCAAGAAACATTCAAAACAATAAAGTCCATCAATAATATCCATAAAACACAAACACAGAGGCTGTCGCAATATCTGGGATTGCGTTAGATAAAAAACAACCGGATATCTCTGGTTTCATCCATTCATATCCGGACAAAGTGTTGTGACATTCATATGCAATGGATCGAGAAAATCACAGTAAAAATGGTTTGGGAGAAAAGCAACATCTTTTTGTCAGGCAATGCCTAAAATGTCATATATACAAACAGAAATATAATGCTTGTTTGCCACAGTTCCTCTAGCATGTTCCCTAGAAAATACGAATATATAGATCTGGTGTCTCCATGTGGAAAAAGTTAGTGTTTCCAAGCACAAAATTAAATGTTCCCTGATAAGAAACATTCAAAAAAATAAAGTCAATCGATAATATACAGAAAACAAAAACAGAGGCTTCGCATATTTGGATTGTGTTAGGCAAAACACAACTGTATATTTCTTGTTTCGTCCAGTCATATCCGGACAAAGTATTGTGGAATTCGTATGCAATGGACACAGACAATCACAGTAAAAATATTTGGGAGAAAAGCAACATCTTTCATTAGGCAATTGCATAAAATGTTGCCTACACAAACAGAAATATCATGTTTGTTTATTGCAGTTCTTCTAGCTTTCTCTCAAGAAAATACGAATGTGTAGAGCTGGTGTCTCCATGTGGGAGAAATTAGTGTTTCCGCCGGCGCCGCGGCTCACTAGGCTAATCCTCCGCCTTGTGGCGCCGGCACACCGGGTTCTAGTCCCGGTCGGGGCACCGATCCTGTCCCGGTTGCCCCTCTTCCAGGCCAGCTCTCTGCTGTGGCCAGGGAGTGCAGTGGAGGATGGCCCAAGTCCTTGGGCCCTGCACCCCATGGGAGACCAGGATAAGCACCTGGTTCCTGCCATCGGATCAGCGCGGTGCGCCGGCCGCAGCGCGCCAACCGCGGCGGCCATTGGAGGGTGAACCAACGGCAAAAGGAAGACCTTTCTCTCTGTCTCTCTCTCACTGTCCACTCTGCCTGTCAAAAAAAAAAAAAGAAATTAGTGTTTCCAAGAACAAAATTAAATGTTCCTTAAAAAAAAAAACATTCAAAACAATAAAGTCCGTGGATAATATCCGGAAAACACAAACACAGAGGCTGTATCTGGGATTCAATTAGCCAAAACACAACCGGATATTTCTGTTCCATCCAGTCATATCCGGACAAAGGTTTGTGGAATTCGTATGCAATGGACGGAGGAATTCACAGTAAAAATGGGTTTGGAGAAAAGCAAAGTCTTTTCGTTAGGCAAGTGCATAAAATGTCATGTATACAAACAGAAATCTCATGTTTGCTGCAGTTCATGAAGCTTTCTCCATAGAAAATACGAATGTTTAGAGCTAGTGTCTCTCTATGTGGAACCAATTAGTGTTTCCAATACAAAATTTAATGTTCCCTGATAAAAAAACATTCAAAACTATAAAGACCGTCAATAATATCCGGAAAACACAAACATAGAGCCGGCAGCAATATTTGGGATTGAGTTAGCCAAAACAAAAGCGGATATTTCTGGTTTCATCCAGTCATATCCGGACAAATTCGTGTGGAATTCGTATGCAATGGACCAAGAAAATCACAGTAAAAATGGTATTGGAGAAAAGCAACGTCTTTCGTTAGGCAAGTGCATAAAATGTCATGTATACACACAGAAATATCATGTTTGTTTGCCGCAGTTCCTCTAGCTTTCTCCGTAGAAAATACGAATACGTAGAGCTGGTGTCTCCATGTGGAACCAATTAGCGTTTCCAAGCACAAAATTAAATATTCCCTGAGAAAAAACTTTCAAAACAATTAAGTCCGTTGATAATATCCGGAAAACACAAACACAGAGGCTGTAGCAATATCTGGGATTGAGTTAGCAAAAACACAACCAGATATTTCTGGTTCCATCCCGTCATATCCGATCAAATGTTTGTGGAATTCGTATGCAATGGACGGAGGAATCACAGTAAAAATGGTTTTGGAGAAAGCAAAGTATTTTCCTTAGGCAAGTGCATAAAATGTCACTTATACAAACAGAAATATCAAGTTTGTTTGCCACAGTTCCTCTAGCTTTCTCCCTAGAAAATACGAATGTGTAGAGCTGGTGTCTCCATGTGGAAACAGTTAGTGTTTCCAAGCACAAAATTAAATGTTCCGTGATAAAAAACATTCACAACAATAAAGTGCGTCAATAATATCCAGAAAACACAATCACAGAGGCTTCGCATATTTGAGATTGAGTTAGGCAAAACACAACTCTATATTTCTGGCTTCCTCTAGTCATATCCAGACAAAGTGGTGTGCAATTCGTATGAAATGGACTGAGAAAATCACAGTAAAAATGGTTTTGGACATAAGCAAAATCTTTTCTTTAAGCAAGTGCATAAAATGTCATGTATACAAAGAGAAATACCATGATTTTTTGCCACAGTTCCTCTAGCTTACTTCTCAGAAAATACGTATGTGTAGAGCTGGTGTCTCCATGTGGAACCAATTTTGTTTCCAAGCAGAAAATTAAATATTCCCTGATAAAAAACATTCAAAACAATAAAGCCCATTGATTATATTCGGAAAACACAAACACAAAGGCTGTAACAATATCTGGAATTGAGTTTGCCAAAACACAACCGTATATTTCTCTTTTCCTCCAGTCATATCCGGATAATGTTGCGTATAATTCCTATAAAATGGACTGAGAAAATCACAATAAAAATGGTTTTGGAGAAAAGTAACATCTTTCGTTAGGCAAATGCATAAAATGTCATGTATACAAACAGAAATCTCATGTTTGCCGCAGTTTATCAAGTTTTCTCCATAGAAAATACGAATGTGTAGAGCTGGTGTCCCCAAGTGGAACCAAGCTGTGTTTCCAAGCACAAAATTTAATGTTCCCTGATAAAAAACATTCAAAACCATAAAGCCCGTCAATAATATCCGAAAAACACACACAGAGGCTGTCGCAATATCTGGGATTGAGTTAGCCAAAACACAACCGGATATTTCTGGTTTCAGCCAGTCATATCCGGACAAAGTTGTGTGGCATTCGTATGCAATGGCCCGAGGAAATCACAGTAAAAAGGTTTTGGAGAAAAGCAAATTCTTTTCGTTAGGCAAGTGCATAAAATGTCATCTATACAAACAGAAATATCAAGTTTGTTTGCCAAAGTTCTTCTAGCTTTCTCCCTAGAAAATACGAATGTGTACAGCGGGTGTCTCCATGTGGAACCAATTAGTGTTTCCTAGCACAAAATTACATGTTCCCTCATAAAAAATATTCAAAACAATAAAGTCCATCAAAATATCCAGAAAACACAAAAACCGAGGCTTTCCCAATATCGAGGATTGAGTTAGCAAAACACAATCGGATATCTCTGGTTTAATACAGTCATATCCGGACAAAGTTGTGTGGATTTCGTGTGTAATGGACCAAGAAAATCACAGTAAAAATGGTTTTGGACATAAGCAAAGTCTTTTCGTTAGGGAAGAGCATAAAATTTCATGCATACAAACAGAATAATCATGTTTGTTTGCCGAAGTTCCTGTTGTTTTCTCCCTAGAAAATACAAAGGTGTAGAGCTGCTGTCTCCATGTGGAACCAATTAGTGTTTCCAAGCACAAAATTTAATGTTCCCTGATAAAAAACATTCAAAATAATAACGTCTGTACATAATATCCAGAAATCGCAAACACAGAGGCTGTAGCAATATCTGGGATTGAGTTAGGCAAAACACAACCAGATATTTCTGGTTTCATCCAGTCATATCCGGACAAAGTGGTTTGGAATTCGTATGAAATGGACCGAGGAAATAAAAATGGTTTTGGAGAAAAGCAAAGTCTTTTTGTTAGGCAAATGCATAACACGTCATTTATACAAACAGAAATATCATGTTTGTTTGCCGCAGTTCCTCTAGCTTTCTCCCGAGAAAATACGAATGTGTGGAGCTTGTGTCCTCAAGTGGAACCAAGCAGTGTTTCCAAGCACAAAATTAAATGTTCCCTGATAAAAAAAACATTCAAAACATTAGTCCGTCAATAATATCCGGAAAACACACACACAGAGGCTGTCGTAATATCTGGGATTGAGTAAGCCAAAACAAAACCGGATGTTTCTGGTTTCATCCAGTCACATCCGAACAAAGTAGTGTGGAACTCGTATGCAAAGCACCGAGAAATTCAAAGTAAAAATGGTTTTGGAGAAAAGTGTAGTGTTTCGTAAGGCAGGTGCATAAAATGTCATCTATACAAACAGAAATATCATGTTTGTTTCCCACAGTTCCTCTAGCTTTCTCCCTAGAAAATACGATTGTGTAGAGCTGATGTTTCCCTGTGGAACCAATTAGTGTTTACAAGCAAAAATTAAATGTTCCCTGATGAAAAACATTCAAAACAATAAAGTCCGTGCATAATATCCGGAAAATACAAACACAGAGGCTGTAGCAACATCTGGGATTGAGTAAGACAAAACACAACCCGATATTTGTATTCATCCAGTCATATCCGGACAAAGTTGTGTGGCATTCGTATGCAATGGAAGGAGGAAATCACAGTAAAATTGGTTTTGGAGAAAAGCAAACTCTTTTCGTTAGGCAAGTGCATAAATTGTCATCTCTACAAACAGAAATATCATATTTGTTTGCCACAGTTCTTCTCTCTTTCTCCCTAGAAAATACGAATGTGCAGAGCTGGTGTCCCCATGTGGAACCAATTAGTATTTCCAAGCACAAAATTAAATGTTTCCTGATAAAAAACATTCAGATCAATAAAGTCCGTACATAATATATAGAAAATACAAACACAGAGGCCTTCGCAATATCTGGGATTGAGTTCACCAAAATATAACCGGATATTTCTGGTTTCCTCCAGTCATATCCGGACAAAGTGGTGTGGCAATCGTATGAAATGGACCGAGAAAATCAGAGTAAAAATGGTTTTGGAGAAAAGCAAAGTCTTTTTATTAGGGAAAAGCATAAAATTTCATCTATACAAACAGAAATATCACGTTTCTTTGCCGCAGTTCCTCTAGCTTTCTCCCTATAAAATATGAATGTTTAGAGCTGGTGTCTCCATGTGGAACCAATTAGTGTTTCCAAACACAAAATTAAATGTTCCCTGATAAAAAACATTGAAAACAATAACGTCCATCGAAAATATCCAGAAAACACAAACACAGAGGCTGTCTCAATTTCTGGGATTGAGTTAGCCAAAACACAACCAGATATTTCTGCTTTTGTCCAGTCATATCTGTACAAAGTTGTGTGGAATTCGTATGCAAAGCACCGAGAAAATCACAGTAAAATGGTTTTGGAGAAAATGAAGTGTTTCGTTAGGCAAGTGCATAAAATATCATGTATACAAACAGAAATATCATGTTTGTTTGCCGTTGTTCCTCTAGCTTTCTCCATAGAAAATACGAATGTGTAGAGCTGGTGTCTCCATGTAGAATCAATCAGTGTTTCCAATTCCAAAATTAAATGTTCCCTGATAAAAAACTTTCAAAACAATAACGTCCGTCCATAATATCCAGAAATCACAAACACAGAGGCTGTAGCAATATCTGGGATTGAGTTAGCTAAAACACAACCGGATATTTCTGGTTTCATCCAGTCATATCCGGACAAAGTGGTATGGAATTCGTATGCAATGGATGGAGGAAATTACAGTAAAAATGGTTTTGGAGAAATGCAAACTCTTTTTGTTAGACAAGTGCATAAAATGTCATCTATACAAACAGAAATATCATGTTTGTTTACAGCAGTTCCTCTAGCTTTCTCCCTAGAAAATACGAATGTGTAGGGCTGGTGTCTCCATGTGGAAGCAATTAGTGTTTCCTAGCATAAAATTATATGTTCCCTGATAAAAAACATTCAAAACAATAAAGTTCATCGATAATATCCAGAAAACACAAACACAGAGGCTTTCGAAATATCTGGGATTGAGTTAGCTAAAAAAAAATCAGATATTTCTGGTTTCATCCAGTCATATCTGGACAAAGTTGTGTGGAGATCATGTGTAATGGACTGAGAAAATCACCGTAAAAATGGTTTTGGACATAAGCAAACACTTTTCGTTAGGGAAGAGCATAAAATTCCATGCATACAGTCAGAATTATCATGTTTGTTTGCTGCAGTTCCTCTAGCTTTCTCCCTAGAAAATTCAAATGTGTAGAGTTGGTGTCTCCATGTGGAACCAATAAGTGTTTCCAAGCTCAAAATTAAATTTTCCCTATAAAAAACATTCAAAGCAATAACGTCCATCAATAATATCCAGAAAACACAAACGGATGGGCTGTAGCAATATCTGAGATTGTGTTAGCCAAAACACAAATGGATATTTGTGGTTTTATCCAGTCATAGCCGTACAAAGTTGTGTGGAATTCATATGCAAAGCACCGAGAAAATCACAGTAAAAATGGTATTGGAGAAAAGTGAAGTGTTTCGTAAGGCAAGTGTATAAAATATCATCTATACAAACAGAAATACCATGTTTGTTTGCTGCAGTTCCTCTAGCTTCCTCCCTAGAAAATACAACTGTGTAGAGCTGGCGTTTCCATGTGGAACCAATTAGTGTTTCCAAGCAAAAATTAAATGTTCCCTGATCAAAAACATTCAAAACAATAAAGTCTGTCCATAATATTCAGAAAACACAAACACAGAGGCTGTAGCAGTATTTGTGAATGAGTTAGCCAAAACACGAGCAGATATTTCTGGTTTCATCCAGTCATATCCGGAAAAAGTGGTGTGGCATTCGTATGCAATGGACACAATCACAGTAAAACAATAAACTCCGTCGATATTATCTGGAAAGCACAAACACCATGGCTATAGCAATATCTAGGATTGAGTTAGCCAAAACACAACCGGATATTTCTGGTTGGAACAATTCATATCCGTACAAACTATTGTGGCATTCATATGCAAGGGACCAAGAAAATCACAGTAAAAGTGGTTTTAGAGAAAAGCAAAGTCCTTTCGTTAGGCAAGTGCTTAAAATAACAAGTATACAAAGAGAAATATCAAGTTTGTTTGCGGCAGTTCCTATAGCTTTCTCCCTAGAAAATATGAAGGTGTAGTGCTGGTGTCTCCATGTGGAATCTATTAGTGTTCCGAAGCACTAAATTAAATGTTCCTTGATAAAAAACATTCAAAACATTAAAGTCCGATAATATCAGGAAAATACACACACAGAGGCTGTTGAATTATCTGGGATTTAGTTACCCAAAACATAACCGGATATTTCTGGTTTGCTCCAGTCATATCCGGACAAAGTGGTGTGGAATTCGTATGCAATGGACCGAGAAAATGACAGTAAAAATGGTTTTGGAGAAAAGCAACGTCTATTCGAAAGGCAAGTGCATAAAATGTCATCTATACAAAAGAAAAATCATGTTTGTTTGCCGCAGTTTCTCTAGCTTTCTCCCTAGAAAATACGAATGTGATGAGCTGGTTTATTCCTGTGGAACCAATTAGTGTTTCCAAAAGCAAAATTAAATGTTCCTTGATAAAACATTCAAAACAATAAAACCGTCCATAATATTCGGAAAACACAAACACAGAGGCTGTAGCAATATCTTGATTGAGTTAGCCAAAACACAAGTGGATATTTCTGGTTTCATCAAGTCATAGCCGGAGAAAGTGGTGTGGAATTCATATGCAATGGACGGAGAAAATCACAGTAAAAATGATTTTGGAGAATGCAAAGTCTTTTCGTTAGGCAAGTGCATAAAATGTCATCTATACAAACACAAATATCATATTTCTTTGCCCTAGTTCCTCTACCTTTCTCCCTAAAAAATATGAATGTTTAGAGCTGGTGTATCCATGTGGAGCCAATTAGTGTTTCCAGCACAAAATTAAATGTTCCCTGATAAAAAAACATTCAAAAAAATAAAGTCCATCAATAATATCCGGAAAAGACAAACAGAGAGGCTGTAGAAATATCCACGATTGAATTAGCCAAAACACAAGGGGATATTTCTGGATTCATCCAGTCATAACCGGAAAAAGTGGTGTGGAATTTGTATGCAATGGACGGAGAAAATCACAGTAAAAATGGTATTTGAGAAAAGCACAATCTTTTCGTTAGGCAAGTGCATAAAATGTCATGTATCCAAAGAGAAAGATCATGTTTGTTTGCTGCAGTTCCTCTAGCTTTCTCACTAGAAGTACGACTGTGTAGAACTGGTGTCTCCATGTGGAACCAATTAGTGTTCCCAAGCACAAAATTGAATGTTCCCTGATAAAAAAACATTCAAAACAATAAAGGTCGTCAATAATATCCTGAAACACAAACACAGAGGCTTTAGCAATATCTGGGATTGAGTTAGCCAAAACACAAGCGGATATTTCTTGTTCCATCCATTCATATCCGGAAAAAGTAGTGTGGCATTCGTATGCAATAGACCTAGAAAATCACAGTAAAAATGGTATTGGAGAAAAGCACAATCTTTTCGTTAGGCAAGTGCATAGAATATCATGTATACAAACATAAATATCACGTTTCTTTCCCGCAGTTCCTATAGCTTTCTCCCTAAAAAATACGACTCTGTAGAACTAGTGACTCCATGTGAAACCAATTAGTGTTCCCAAGCACAAAATTGAATGTTCCCTAGTAAAAAACCATTCAAAACAATAAATTCCATCGATAATGTCCGGGAAAACACACACACAGAGGCTGTAGCAATATCTGGGATTGAGTTAGCTAAAACAAAACCGGACATTTCTGGTTTCATCCAGTCATATCCGGACAAAGTGGTGTGGAATTCATATGCAATGGATCGATGAAATCACCGTACAATGGTTTTGGAAAAAGCAACGTCTTTTCGTTAGGCAAGTGCCTAAAATGTCATCTATACAAACAGAAATATCATGTTTGTTTGCCGCAGTTCCTCTAGCTTTCTCCCTAGAAAATACGAATATGTAGAGCTGGTGTCTCCATGTAGAACCAATTAGCGTTTCCAAGCACTAAATTAAATGTTCCCTGATAAAAGAAACATTCAAAACAATAAACTCAGTCAATAATATTCCGAAAACACAAACACAGAGGCTGTAGCAATATCTGGGATTCAGATAGCAAAAACACAACCGGATATTTCTGGTTTGCTCCAGTCATATCCGGACTAAGTTTTGTGGCATTCGTATACAATAGACTGAGAAATCCCAGTAAAAATTCTTTTGGAGTAAAGCAAAATCTTTTCGTTATGCAAGTGCATGAAATGTCATGTATACAAACAGAAATATCATGTTTGTTTTCCGCAGTTCCTCTAGCATTCTCCCTAGACAATAAGAATGTGTAGAGCTGGTGTCTCCATGTGGAACCAATTAGTGTTCCCAAGCACAAAATAAAATGTTCCTTGATAAAAAACATATAAAATAGTACAGTCCGTTGATAATACCCGGAGAACAGAAACACAGAGGCTGTAGCAATACCTGGGATTGAGTTAGTCAAAACACAAGTGGATATTTCTGCTTTCATCCAGTCATATCCGGACAAAGTTTTGTGGAATTCGTATGCAATGGACCGAGAAAATCGCAGTATAAATGGTTTTGGAGAAAGCAAAGTCTTTTCGTTAGGCAAGTGCATAAAATGTCATCTATTCAAACAGAAATATCAAGTTTGTTTCCCGCAGTTTCTCTAGCATTCTCCCAAGAAAATAAGAATGTGTAGAGCTGGTGTCTCCATGTGGAACCAATTAGTGTTTCCAAACACAAAATTAAATGTTCCTTCATATAAAACATTCAAAACAATAAAGTCCGTCAATAATATCCAGAAAACACAAACACAGAGGCTGTAGCAATATCTGGTATTAAGTTATACAACACACAACAGCATTTTTCTGGATTCATCCAGTCATATCCGGACAAAGTTGTGTTGAATTCTTATGCAATGGACCGAGAAAATCACAGTAAAATTCT
This sequence comes from Lepus europaeus, assembly GCF_033115175.1. Lineage (NCBI taxonomy): Eukaryota > Metazoa > Chordata > Mammalia > Lagomorpha > Leporidae > Lepus > Lepus europaeus. The sequence continues at coordinate 102,673,558 of NC_084830.1, forward strand.
TTTGGAGAAAAGTAAAGTTTTTTCATTAGGCAAGACATAAAATGTCATGTATACAAAGAGAAATATCATGTGTGTTTTCCACAGTTCCTCTAGCTTTCTCCCTAGAAAATACGAATGTGTAGAGCTGGTGTCTCCATGTGGAACCAATTAGTGTTCCCAACCACAAAATAAAATGTTGCTTTATAAAAAACATTGAAAACAATAAAGTCCATTGATAATATCTGGAAAACAGAAACACAGAAGCTGTAGAAATATGTGGGATTGAGTTAGCCAAAAAACAAGCGGATATCTCTGCTTTCATCCAGTCATATCCGGACAAAATGGTGTGGAATATATATGCAATGCATCGATGAAATCACAGTAAAAATGGTTTTGGAGAAAAGCAACTTCTATTCGAAAGGCAAGTGCATAAACTGTAATCCAAACAAACAGAAATATCATGTGTGTTTTCCACAGTTCCTCTAGCTTTCTCCCTAGAAAATACGAATGTGTAGAGCTGGTGTCTCCATGTGGAACCAATTAGTGTTCCCAAGCACAAAATTAAATGTTCCTTGATAAAAAAACATTCAAAACAATAAAGTCCATTGAAAATATTCGGAAAGCACAAACACAGAGGCTGTCGCAATATATGGGTTTGAGTTAGCCAAAACACAAGCGGATATTTCTGGATTCATCCAGTCATATCCGGACAAAGTGGTGTGAATTTCGTATGCAATGGACCGAGAAAATCACAGTAAAAATGGTATTGGAGGAAAGCAAAATCTTTTCGTTAGGCAAGTGCATAAAATGTCATCTATATAAACAGAAGTATCATGTTTGTTTGCCGCAGTTCCTCTAGCTTTCTCCCTAGAAAATACGAATGTTTAAAGGTGTTGTTTCCATGTGGAACCAATTAGCATTTCCAAGCACAAAATTAAATGTTCCCTGATAAAAAAAAAATCATTCAAAATAATAAATTCCGTCAATAATATCCAGAAAACACACAAACAGAGGCTGTCGCAATATCTGGGATTGAGTTAGCCAAAATACAACCGGATATTTCTGGTTTCATCCCATCATATCCGGACAAAGTGGTGTGGAATTCGTATGCTTTGGACTGGAAAAATCACAGTAAAAAAGGTTCTGGAGAAAAGCAACGTCTATTCGAAAGGCAACTGCATAAAATGTCATACATACAAGCAGAAATATCATCTCTGTTTGCCGCAGTTCCTCTAGCTTTCTCTCTAGAAAATACGAATGTGTAGAGCTGGTGTCTCCAATTGGAGGAAATCAGTGTTTCCAACAGCAAAATTAAATATTCCTTGATAAAAACATTCAAAACAATAAAGTCCGTCGATAATATCTGGAAAACACAAACACAGAGGCTGTAGCAATATCTGGGATTGAGTTAGCCAAAACACAACAGGATATTTCTGCTTTCATCCAGTCATAGCTGGAAGAAAGTGGTGTGGCATTCGTATGCAATGGATGGAGAAAATCAAACTAAAAATGGTTTTGGAGAAAAGCAAAGTCTTTTCGTTAGGCAAGTGTCATGTAAACAAAGAGAAATATCATGTTTGTTTGCCACAAAATATGAATGTGTAGAGATGGTGTATCCAAGTGGAACCAATTAGATTTCCCAAGCACAAAATTAAATGTTCCTAGATAAAAAAAAAAATTCAAAACAATAAAGTCCGTTGATAATATCCGGAAAACACAAACACAGAAACTGTAGCAATATCTGGGATTGAGTTAGCCAAAACAGACGCGGATATTTCTGGTTTCATCCAGTCATATCCGGACAAAGTTGAGAGCCATTCGTATGCAATGGACCGAGAAAATAAGAGTGAAATTGGTTTGGGAGAAAAGCAAAATCTTTTCGATAGGCAAATGCATAAAATGTCATGTATACAAACAGAAATATCATGTTTGTTTGCCGCAGTTCCTCTAGCTTTCTCCCCAGAAAATAAGAATGTGTAGAGCTGGAGTCTCCATGTGGAACCAATTAGAGTTTCCAAGCACAAAATTAAATGTTCCCTGATAAAAAACATTCAAAACAATAAAGTCCATCGATAATATCCAGAAAACACAATCACAGAGGTTGCAGCAATATCTGGGATTGAATTTGGCAATACACAACCGGATATTTCTGGTTTCAGCCAGTCATATCTGGAGAAAGTTGTGTGGAATTCTTATGCAATGTACCGAGAAAATCACAGTAAAAATGGTTTTGGAGAAAAGCAAAGTCTTTTCGTTAGGCAAGTGCATAAAAGTCATGTATACAGAGAGAAATATCATGTTTGTTTTCCACAGTTCCTCTAGCTTTCTCCCTAGAAAATACGAATGTGTAGAGCTGGTGTCTCCATGTGGAACCTATTAGTATTTCCTAACTCAAAATTAAATATAAATTGATAAAAAAACATTCAAAACAATAAAGTCCCTCGATAATATCCAGAAAACACAAACACAGTTGCTGTCGTAATATTTGGGATTGAGTTAGCCTAAACACAACCGAATATTTCTGGTGTCATGCACTCATATGTGGAGAAAGTGGTGTGGCATTTGTATGCAATGGACCGAGAAAATCACAGTAAAAATTATTTTGGAGAAAAGCAAAGTCTTTTCGTTAGGGAAGTGCATAAAATGTCATCTATGAAAGAGAAATATCATGTATCTTTGCTGCAGTTCCTCTAGCTTTCTCCCTAGAAAATAAGAATGTGTAGGGCTGCTGTCTCCATGTGGAACCAATTAGTGTTTCCTAACACAAAATAAATGTTCCCTGATAAAAAACATTCAAAACAATAGAGTCCGTCTATAATATCCGGAAAACACAAACACGGAGGCTGTTGCAATATCTGGGAATGAGTTAGGCAAACATCCAGATATCTCCGGTTTCATCCAGTCATCTCCGGACAAAGTGGTGTGGCATTCGTATGCAATGGACCAAGAAAATCAAGCAAAAATGTTTATGGAGAAAAGCAAAATCATTTCCTTAGGCAAGTGCATAAAATGTCATGTATACAAACAGAAATATCATGTTTGTTTTCTGAAATTCCTCTAGCTTTCTCCCTTTAAAATACGAATGTGTAGAGCTGGTGTCCCCATGTGCAACCAATTAGTGTTCCCAAGCACAAAATTAAATGTTCCCTGATAAAAAACATTCAAAACAATAAAGTCCATCGATAATATCCAGAAAATACAATCACAGAGGTTGCAGCAATATCTGGGATAGAGTTAGGCAAAACACAACCGGATATTTCTAGTTTCAGCCAGTCATATCCGGAAAAAGTGGTGTGAAATTCGTATGCAATGTACCGAGAAAATCACAGTAAAAATGGTTTTGGAGAAAAGCAAAGTCTTTTCGTTAGGCAAGTGCATAAAATGTCATGTATACAGAGAGAAATATCATCTTTGTTTTCCACAGTTCCTCTAGCTTTCTCCCTAGAAAAAACGAATGTGTAGAGCTGGTGTCTCCATGTGGAACCTATTAGTATTTCCTAACTCAAAATCAAATATAAATTGATAAAAAACACTCAAAACAATAAAGTCCCTCGATAATCTCCAGAAAACACAAACACAGTTGCTGTCGTAATATTTGGGATTGGGTTAGCCTAAACACAACTGGATATTTCTGGTGTCATGCACTCATATCTGGAGAAAGTGGTGTGGCATTTGTATCCAATGGACCGAGAAAATCACAGTAAAAATGATTTTGGAGAAAAGCAAAGTCTTTTCGTTAGGGAAGTGCATAAAATGTCATCTATGAAAGAGAAATATCATGTTTGTTTGCCGCAGTTCCTCTAGCTTTCTCCCTAGAAAATACGAATGTTTAGGCTGGTGCTCCATGTGGAACTAATTACTGTTTCCAAGCACAATTTAAATGTTCCCTGATAAAATACATTCAAAAGAATAAAGTCTATCAATAATATCTGGAAAACACAAACACAGAGGCTGTAGGAATATCTGGGATTGAGTTAGCCAAAACAAAATCGGATATTTTGGATTTCATACAGTCATGTGCGGACAAAGTGGTGTGGAATTCGTATGCAATGGACGGAGAAAAATCACAGTAAAATTCTATTGGAGAAAATCAACGTATTTTCGTTAGGCAAGTGCATAAATTGTCATCCATATAAACAGAAATATCATGTTTGCCACATTTCCTCTAGCTTTCTCCCTAGAAAATATGAATGTGTAGAGCTGCTGTCTCCCTGTTGAACCAATTAGCGCTTCCAAGCAGAAAATTAAATGTTCCCTGATAAAAAACATTCAAAACAATAAAGTCCGTTGATAATATCCAGAAAACACAAACACAGAGGCGGTCGCAATATCTGGGATTGACTTAGCCAAAACACAACTGGATATTTCTGGTTTCATTCCGTCATATCTGGACAAAGTTTTGTGAAATTCGTATGAAATGGACTGAGAAAATCTCAGTAAAAATAGTTTTGGACATAAGCAAAGTCTTTTCATTAGGCAAGTGCATAAAATGTTATCTATACAAAGAGAAATATCATGTTTGTTTGCCACAGTTCCTCTAGCTCTCTCCCTAGAAAATATGAATGTGAAGAGCTGGTGTCTCCATGTGGAACCAATTAGTGTTTCCTAGCACAAAATTAAATGCTCCCTGATAAAAAAAAATATTCAAAACATTAAAGACCATCGATAATATCCAGAAAACACAAACACAGAGGCTGTCGCAATATCTGGAATTGAGTTAGCCAAAACACAAGCGGATATTTCTGGTTTCATCCAGGCATATCCGGACAAAGTCGTGTGGCATTCATATGCAATGGACTGAGAAAATCACAGTAAAAAATCTTTTGGAGTAAAGCCAAATCTTTTGGTTAGGCAAGTGCATAAAATGTCATTTATACAAACAGAAATATCAGGTTTCTTTGCAGCAGTTCCTCTTGCTTTTTCCCTGGAAAATACGAATGTGTAAAGCTGGGGTCTCCATGTGGAACCAATTACTGTTTCCAAGCACAATTTAAATGTTCCCTGATAAAATACATTCAAAAGAATAAAGTCTATCAATAATATCTGGAAAACACAAACACAGAGGCTGTAGGAATATCTGGGATTGAGTTAGCCAAAACAAAATCGGATATTTCGGGTTTCATACAGTCATATCCGGACAAAGTGGTGTGGAATTCATATGCAATGGACGGAGAAAAATCACAGTAAAATTCTATTGGAGAAAATCAACGTATTTTCGTTAGGCAAGTGCATAAATTGTCATCTATACAAACAGAAATATCATGTTTGCCGCATTTCCTCTAGCTTTCTCCCTAGAAAATATGAATGTGTAGAGCTGCTGTCTCCCTGTTGAACCAATTAGCGCTTCCAAGCAGAAAATTAAATGTTCCCTGATAAAAAACATTCAAAACAATAAAGTCCGTTGATAATATCCGGAAAACACAAACACAGAGGCTGTCGCAATATCTGGGATTGAGTAAGGCAAAACACAAGCGGGTATTTCTGGTTTCATCCAGTCATATCCGGACAAAGTTGTGTGGAATTCATATGCAATCGACCGAGAAAATCACAGTAAAAATGGTTTTGGAGAAAAGCAAAGTCTTTTCGTTAGGCAAGTGCATAAAAAGTCATCTATAGAAAGAGAAACATCATGTTTGTTTGCCGAAATTCCTCCAGCATTTTCCCTATAATATACGAATGTGTAGAGTTGGTGTCTCCATGTGGAACCAATTGGTGTTTCCAAGTACAAAATTAAATGTTCCCTGATAAAAAGCATTCAAAACAAAAAAGTCCATCGATAATATCCAGAAAACAAACACAGAGGCTGTCACAATATTTGGGATTGAGTTAGGCATAACACAACCGGATACATACGGTTTCCTCCAGTCATATCCGGACAAAGTTCTGTAGAATTCATATGCAATGGACCGAGAAAATCCCAGTAAACCTGGTAGTGGGAAAAAGCAACGTCTGTTCCTAAGGGAAATGCATAAAATGTCAGCCTTGCAAACAGAAATATCATGTGTGTTTGCCGCAGTTTCTCAGGCTATCTCCCGAGAAAATGCGAATTTGTAGAGCTGGTGTCTCCATGTGGAACCAATTAGTGTTTCCAAGCACAAAATTAAATATTCCCTGATAAAAAACATTCAAAACAATGAAGTATATCGATAATATCCGGAAAACCCAAACACAGAGGCTTTCGCAATATATGGGATTGAGATAGCGAAAACAGAAGAGCATATTTCTGGATTCATCGAGTAATATACAGACAGAGTGGTGTGGAAATTGTATGCAATGGACAGAGAAAATCACAGTAAAAGTTCTTTAGGGAAAAGCAAAATCTTTTTGTTAGGCAAGTGCATAAAATGTCATGTATACAGAGAGAAATATTAGGTTTGTTTGCCGCAGTTCCTCTAGCTTTGTGCCTAGAAAATACGAATGTGTACAGCTAGTGTCTCCATGTTGAACCAATTAGCATTTCCAAGCACAAAATTAAATGTTCCCTGATTAAAAAAAAACACATTCAAAACAATAAAGTCCATCAATAATATCCAGAAAACACAAACACATAGGCTGTATCAATATCTGGGATTAAATAGCCAAAACACAAGTGGATATTTCTGGTTTCATCCAGTCATATCCAGAGAAAGTGGTGTGGCATTTGTATGCAAATGACCGAGAAAACCACAGTAAAAATGGTTTTGGATTAAAGCAAAATCTTTTTGTTAGGCAAGTACATAAAATGTCATGTATACAAACAGAAATATCATGTTTGTTTGACGCAGTTCCTCTAGGTATCTCCCTAGAAAATACGAATGTGTAGAGCAGGTGTCTCCATGTGGAACCAATTATTGTTTCAAAGCACAAAATTAAATGTTCATTGATAAAACACATTCAAAACAATAAAGTCTGTTTATAATATCCGAAAACAAACACAGAGCCCATAGCAATATCTGGGATGGAGTCAGCCAAAACACAACTGGATATTTCTGGTTTCATCCAGGCATATCTGGACATAGTGGTGTGGAATTAGTATGCAATGGACCGAGAAAATCACAGTAAGAATGACATTGGAGAAAAGCAACGTCTTTTCGTAAGAAAACTCAATAATATGTCATATATACAAACAGAAATATCATGTTTGTTTGCCACAGTTCCTCTAGCTTTCTCCCTAGAAAATACAAATGTGTAGAGCTGGTGTCTCCAGGTGGAACCAATTAGTGTTCCCAAGCACAAAATTAAATGTTCCCTGATAAAAAACATTCAAAAAAATAAGGTGCGTCGATAACATTCGGAAACACAAACACAGAGGCTGTAGCAATATCTGGGATTGAGTTAGCCAAAACACAAGCGGTTATTTCTGGTTTTATCCAGTCATATCCAAACAAAGTGGTGTTGCATTCGTATGCAATGGACCGAGAAAATCACAGCAAAAATGATTTTGGAGAAAAGCAAAGTCTTTTCATTATTCAAGTGCATAAAATGTCATGTATACAAACAGAAATATCATGTTTGCCACTGTTCGTCTAGATTTCTCAATAGAAAATACGAATGTGTAGAGCTGGAGTCACCATGTGGAACCAATTAGTGTTTCCAAGCACAAAATTAAATGTTCCCTGATAAAAAACATACAAAACAAAATAGTCCATCGATAATATTCAGAAAACAAACACAGAAGCCTCGCATATTTGGGATTGAGTTAGCCAAAACACAACTGTATATTTTTGGTTTCCTAGAGTCATATCCGGACAAAGTATTGTGGAATTCGTATGCAATGGACACAGACAATTACATTAAAAAAGATTTTGGAGAAAAGCAACGTCTTTCGTTAGGCAAGTGCATAAAATGTCATCTATACAAACAGAAATATCATGTTTGTTTGCCGCAGTTCCTCTAGCATTCTCCATAGAAAATATGAATGTGTAGAGCTGGTGTCTCCATGTGGAACCAATTAGTGTTTCCAAGCACAAAATTAAATGCGGCTTGATAAAAAAAAACTTTCAAGACAATAAATTCCGTGGATAATATCGGGAAAACACAAACACAGAGGCTGTAGCAATATCTGGCATTGAGTTAGGCAAAACACAACTGGATATTTCTGGTTTCATCCAGTTATATCTGGAGAAAGTTTTGTGGAATTTGTATGAAATGGAAAGAGAAAATCACAGTAAAATGGACACAGACAATCACATTAAAAAAGATTTTGTAGAAAAGCAACATCTTTCATTAGGCAAGTGCATAAAATGTAATCTATACAAACAGAAATATTATGTTTGTTTCCTACAATTCCTCTAGATTTCTCCCTAGAAAATACAAATGTGTAGAGCTAGTGTCTCCATGTGGAACCAGTTAGCATTTCAAAGCACAAAATTAAATGTTCCTTGATTAAAAACATTCAAAACAATAAAGTCCATCAATAATATCTGGAAAACACAAACACAGAAGCTGTAGCAATATCTGAGATTGAGTTAGCCAAAACACAAGCGCATATTTCTGGTTTCATCCAGCCATATCCGGACAAAGTGTTGTGGAATTCCTATGTAATGGACCAATGAAACCACAGTAAAAATGGTTCTGGAGAAAAGCAACGTCTTTTTGTTAGGCAATGCATAAAATGTCATATATACAAACAGAAATATCATGTTTGTTTGCCGCAGTTCCTCTAGCATTCTCCTAGAAAATACGAATGTGTAGAGTAGGTGTCTCCATGTGGAACCAATTAGTGTTTCCAGGCACAAAATTAAATGTTCCTTGATAGAAAACATACAAAACAATAAAGTCCGTCGATAATATCAAGAAAACACAAACACAGAGGCTGTCGCAATATATGGGATTGAGTTAGCCAAAACACAAGCGGATATTTCTGGTTTCATCGACTCATATCCGGACAAAGTTGTGTGGAATTTGTATGCAATACACCGAGAAAATGACAGGAAAAATGGTTTTGGAGAAAAGCAAAGCCTTTTCATTAGTTAAGTGCATAAAATGTCATCTATGGCAACAGAAACATCATGTTTGTTTGCTGCAGTTCCTCTAGCATTCTCCCTAGAAAATAGGAATGTGTGGAGCTGGTGTCTCCATGTGGAACCAACTCGTGTTTCCAAGCACAAAATTAAATGTTCCTTGAAAAAACACATTCAAAACAATAAAGTTCATCAATAATATCTGGAAAATCAAACACAGAGGCTGTAGCAATATCTGGGATTGAGTTAGCCAAAACACAACTAGATATTTCTGGTTCCATCCAGTCATATCCAGACAAAGTGATTTGGAATAGTATGCAATGAACCGAGAAAATCACATTAAAAATTCTTTTGGAGAAAAGCAAAGTCTTTTCGTTAGTCAAGTGCGTAAAATGTCATCTAAACAAACAGAAATATCATGTTTGTTTGTTGCAGTTGCTCTAGCATTCTCCCTAGAAAATAGGAATGTATAGAGCTGGTATCTCCATGTGAACCAATTAGTGTTTCCAAGCACAAAATTAAATGTTCTCTGAAAAAAAACATTCAAAACAATAAAGTCCATCGATAATATCCAGAAAACAAGCACAGAGGTTGTAGAAATATCTGTGATTAAGTTAGACAATACACAACCGGATATTTCTGGTTTCATCCAGTCATATCCGGACAAAGTTGTGTGGAATTCGTATGTAATGGACTGAGAAAATCACAGTAAAAATGGTATTGGAGAAAAGGATAATCGTTTCGATAGGCAAGTGCATAAAATGTCATGTATACAAACAGAAATAAGTTTCTTAGTCCCAGTTCCTCTAGTTTTCTCCCTTGAAAATAAGAATGTGTAGAGGTGGTGTTTCCATGTGGAACCAATTAGTGTTTCCAAGCACAAAATTAATTGTTCCTAGATAAAAAACTTTCAAAACTATAAAGTCTGGATAATATCTGGAAAACACAAACACAGAGGCTGTAGCAATATCTCGGAATGAGTAAGCCAAACAAAACCGGATATTTCTGGTTTCATGCAGTCTTATCCGGACAAAGTGTTGTGGCATTCGTATGCAATGGACCGAGAAAATCACATTAAAAATGGGCATGGAGAAAAGCAACGTCTTTTTGTTAGGCAAGTGCATAAAATGTCATCTATACAAACAGAAATATCATCATTTTTTCCGCAGTTCCTCTAGCTTTCTCCCTAGAAAATAAGAATGTGTAGAGTTGGTGTCTGCATGTGGAACCAATTAGCATTTTGAAGCAGAAAATTAAATGTTCCCTGATAAAAAAACATTCAAAACAATAAAGTCCATAAATAATATCCAGGAAAAAAACACAGAGGCCGTAGCAATAATTGGGATTGAGTTAGGAAAAACACAAGCGGATATTTCTGGTTTCCTCCAGTAATATCCAGGCAAAATTTTGTGGAATTTGTATGAAATAGAACGAGAAAATCACAGGAAAAATGGTTTTGGAGAAAAGCAAAGTACTTTCGTTAGGCAAGTGCATAAAATGTCATCTATACAAACAGAAATATCATGTTTGTTTGCCGCAGTTCCTATAGCTTTCTCCCTAGAAAATATAAATATGTAGAGTTGGTGTCTCCATGTGGAACCAATTAGCATTTTGAAGCAGAAAATTAAATGTTCCCTGATAAAAAAACATTCAAAACAATAAAGTCCATTGGTAATATCCAGAAAAAGCAAACACAGAGGCTGTAGCCACATCTGGCATTGAGTTAGCCAAAACACAATCGGATATCTCTGGTTTCCTTCAGTCATATCTGGACAAAGTTTTGTGGAATTCGTATGAAACGGAAAGAGAAAATCACAGTAAAAATAGTTTTGGACATAAGCAAAGTCTTTTCATAAGGCAACTGCATAAAATGTCATGTATACAAACAGAAATATCATGTTTATTTGCTGCAGTTCCTCTAGCTGTCTCCCTAGAAAATATGAATGTGTAGAGCTGGTATCTCCATATGGAATAGATGTGTGTTTCCAAGCGGAAAATTAAATGTTCCCTGATTAAAAAAACATTCAAAACAATAATCCGTGGATAATATTTGGAAAACACAAACACAGAGGTTGCAGCAATATCTGGCATTGAGTTAGCCAAAACACCAGCGGATATTTCTGGGTTCATGCAGTCATATCCGGACCAAGTTATGTGGAATTCGTATGCAATGGACTGAGAAAATCACAGTAAAAATGGTTTTGGACATAAGCAAAGTCTTTTCATAAGGCAACTGCATAAAATCTCACATATACAACAGAAACGTTTCAAAGCACAAATTTAAATGCTACCTGAAAAAACATTCAAAACAATAAAGTCCATCGATAATATCCAGAAAACAAACACAGAGGCTGTCGCAATATTTGGGATTGAGTTAGGCAAAACACAATTGTATATTTCTGCTTTCCTCCAGTCATATCCGGAATAAGTTTTGTGAAATTCGTATGAAATGGACCGAGAAAATCACAGTAAAAATGGTTTTGGACATAAGCAAAGTCTTTTCGTTAGGCAAGTGCATAAAATATCATCTATACAAACAGAAATATCATGTTTGTTTTCGGCAGTTACTCTAGCTTTCTCCCTAGAAAATACAAGTGTGTCGAGCTGGTGTCACCATGTGGAACCAATTAGTGTTTCCAAGCAGAAAATTCAATGTTCCCTGATAAAAAACATTCAAAACAATAAAGTCCATCGATAATATACAGAAAACACAAACACAGAGGCTGTCGCAATATCTGGGATTGAGTTAGCCAAAACAAAACTGGATATTTCTGGTTGCATCCAGTCATATCTGGACAAAATTGTGTTGCATTCGTACGCAATGGACCGAGATAATCACAGTAAAAATTCTTTTGGAGAAAAGCAAAATCTTTTCGTTAGGCAAGTGCATAAAATATCATGTATACAAACAGAAATATCATGTTTGTTTGCTGCAGTTTCTCTAACTTTCTCCCTAGAAAATACGAATGTGTAGAACTGGTGTCTCCATGTGGAACCAATTAGTATTTCCTAGCACAAAATTAAATGTTCCTTGATAAAAAACATTCAAAACAATAAAGTCCGTCGATAATATCAAGAAAACACAAACACAGAGCCTGTCGTAATATATGGGATTGAGTTAGCCAAAACACAAGCGGATATTTCTGGTTTCATCCACTCATATCCGGACAAAGTTGTTGGAATTTGTATGCAATGCACCAAGAAAATGACAGTAAAAATGGTTTTGGGGAAAAACAAAGTCTTTTCGTTACGCAAGTGCATAAAATGTCATCTATGGCAACAGAAATATCATGTTTGTTTGCCGCAGTTCCTCTAGCTTTCTCCCTAGAAAATAAGAAGGTGTAGGGCTGCTGTCTCCATGTGGAACCAATTAGTGTTTCCTAACACAAATTATATGTTCCTTGATAAAAAACATTCAAAACAATAGAGTCTGTCTATAATATCCGGAAAACACAAACACAGAGGCTGTAGGAATATCTGGGATTGAGTTAGCCAAAACACAACCGGATATTTCTGGTTCCATCCAGTCATATCTGCACAAAGTTTTGTGGAATTCGTAAGCAATGGACCGATAAAATCACAGCAAATATTCTTTTGGAGAAAAGCAAAGTCTTTTCATTAGGCAAGTGCATAAAATGTCATCTATACAAACAGAAATGTCATGTTTGTTTGCCGCAGTTCCTCTAGCCTTCTCCCTAGAAAATATGAAAGTGTAGAGCTGGTGTCTCCATGTGGAACCAATTAGTGTTCTTTTTTTTTATTGTTAACAAACAGTGTTTATTAAGAATTCACAATAATTGTCTTACAGAACTTGCATGTGCCAAGGAATCATGGCAACAAAACTATAGAATAACATGGTGTTACATGTATAAACAAAAAGGGTGAAATATAATGCTCTGGGGAAAAATCCCATTATAGAATAAATTACATTTTAAATCAGAATGACAAGCTTAAATGGAACATCTGGATTGTTGAGAGCTACTTGACTTTTAAAACTTACAGCCAGCAAAAGCAGGGTGACAGCCTAAAGCCAAGGAAAAAGCACTCGGACAGGACTTCTGAGACATGGTACTCACTTGGATTCTTTGGGTTTCAATCTTCTCAACCCTTTTAAAGTTGCACCAGATTATCTTTCTTGGATCTTTAGAAACACTCAAAAGTCGAACTTTCTTCTGGGTCTCGAGTGTGAGTCAAGGCGTATTTTTACTACGTTCAATAGAACAGATACCACTTTGCACTGACAGCATTGTCTCCTTTGAGAATGACTCCTGGATCTGCAGTGAGGCTTTCTCCAGCCTGTCTCACCAGTTGACACAATCCTGAAGCAAACATGCATCCTCCTCATCAGACACAAAAATGTTCAGAGGCATGTAAGGGAGTTCTTTTAATGCTGAATAATTATATGAAATGACACTGACAGATGAGCTGTTAAATCAAAGGAGCCTTTTAAATCTGTGAAAAACTTTGTTGAAATTTTATTCTACCTCCTTCCATGAATAAAGGATTATCTCAGTATATCCCCACATACTTCAGATGTTGCAAAATGTTAAATTTTGAGTTAAATTTGGGATGGAAGATGATGACAATGTCATGGAAGTGAATTTAACCCTGTCCCTGAATTGAAATTATTTACCTCTTCCAGATTTGCATTTTGTTAATGAGTCTTCAGAAAGTTCATGAAAAATGTGTTATAAAAAAACTGTGCATGGGTTTAAAAACTTTCTGCACCAAAATACACTTGTCTTTGGATTTCATTTTGCCACAAACTTTCTGAAGTATCCTTGTGCTTACCACTGGGGTTGTGTAAGAGGTTGTAACTTCAACAAGATGGCTACATTTCATGTCTTCCATTACTAAAATTTATGGCTTTCTCTTTAAACAATCTGTAAAGTAGTCCCACTAAACTCAGAGATGCAAGATTATATCTGCAGCAGTCAGATTCTGGCAGTAACTCCTGAAATTTGATAGCTCTGTTCTCTTTCCCTAGACCCCACAGCAAGTGTGGCTAAGAAACAACGGAGACCTAACACCCATCCGTGGCTCCATGGAGTCAAAACCCATGGCAGTCTAGGGCTGGCTTAGCTGGTCATCGTCTAGTCCTTTACTTCTTTTCCTGCAAACAGACGTATCAGAAACCAACACTCCCAAACTAAGCTGTGCCTTCACTGGGTTAAGATTTACCTTTATGTCCGAATTCTGCTTCTTTTTAAAATTCTGAGGCCATGCTGTCCTGTATAAAGAGCATTATGCCTTAGAGAAAAGTAGCCTTTGCTGCCAAGTTTGGGTTTTCTATGGTAAAAAGCAGAAACTGACAGAAAATTTAGAACCAAATTTACTATCCAAATTTCCCTTGGGAAACCATGTATTTCTGTGCTATCTGAATGTTAAAGTGTCTTCTTTAAAGGCTCCGTGTTTTTGTAGGCTTTTTCAAGCCCTTTTAAAGAAAGCAGAATACAAACTGAGAAATAAAAATATGGTGACAAGTGACTATAGATAATGTAGTTAAGCATACTGCATTATTTTCTACTATAACCTATAGGTTATGATGGGTCTAACAGCTTTTATGGATATAATTTTACATACAAAATAAGCTAATTTCTCTTTCGTTACTTTGAGGAATGAGACCACAGTTGTATTATTTACTATGCAGTTCCAATGCTGCTGCCTCATGTAAGTAATCTATAAAAGTGTCTATTCAGCATAGTTACTGAAAAAAACTCAACTATCCAATGTCTCTTGTATTAGTTCTTTGAAAAATATTACTTTGCCTTTCCAAATTGTATTTTTAAAAGAGGAAATTAAATCATAAATGCATCATGTGTAGATTCCTCATCTCCTGGATATTTACTTTTTTAAAAATAAAACATGTGACAAAAGAAACACATTCTGAGGCAGTATTTGTGTATATATTTAAGGTCACAGTTTTCACTAATCTAAGAGAACATATCTATACAATATTTAAAATGAAATCTAGTGAAACCCCAACTTCTCATTTGAGAATTTACTATAAAAATATTAAAATGATAATTTCTCTTTTAAATGGTACTTGTATCTGTTATAATTTGGCAAATGGATTCCTTTCCATACACATTTTTTAGATCCAAAATATACATGACTGAAGGACCATGTAACAATGTATGTGATCTGTGTAGTGACATGAAGCAATAAATATCACACAGTAAAGAATTTATCACAAACTAAACATAGTAACAAAAGAAAAAGCTTATGTACACATTACCAAGTTCTTTACAACAATTTATAGTGCATGGTTCTATCGCAGCATATTTGTACACAAAGCTTCTAATGGGAACACTGAACAAAATCTGTAGTGTAGATCTTTAATTTTGATTTAATAAAGTTTGTCCAGTATCAAATAATATCAAAAGTCTAAAAAAACAATGAGTTTTTATATCATGTTTATAAATTATTGCTTTATATACCATAAAAAACATAAGGTCAAAAGTGCAGTTTAAAAAAAAGGGGAAGTTGTTATTTTTGCTAAAAGCTAGAAAAATGTACTGTCCCATGTAAGAGGTGATGTAAAAGCTTACAGTTGCTTAGGAATTTCCCTGTAACTCATAAAACTTGGTTCTCATTTGTTATAAGATAAACCAACACAGAGCGTTAAGTAATCTTTCATAAAAATAAGAATCAATGCATATGTAACTACAGGCCTCCCCCAAAGTGAATTCACTCTGTGTATTAGAATGAATGGGCCATCAATCAATGTGACCAAATTTGGGAAACTCCAAAGGCTAACCAGGAGTTATCTTCCTCAAATTCTTAGTCATAACTGGTAATGGTAATGGCATATACCCAGGGTTATGAAATCTTCTGGTGTAACTAAGAGAAAATATGATTAAAGGTGATAAATCACATCATCTACTGCTTCTCACAGAAAATAAGGACTAAGCATCCAGTAACAAAAAGGCAGAAGTAGAGAAATTAGTCAAGAAACAGATGGATGAAACACAACTCTGGGTCTTAATTGGTAACTAGCTGTTTTCGACACATTTACAGAACAAAGGCCTATGCTGAAGTATGTGGTACATGAACCACTTATTTTTATATAAGAAACTCAAAGGGTAAAATTGTAGGTTCATAAAACAATCAAGGTTAGAGAAAAAATATGTAAAAGAAATCTTATTTTTAAGTTTATTGTGGGACCAAAATATTGACAGAGCGGTTATCAGTCAAGAGAAGTATGTCTTTTGCTAAAACTAGGAGGCAGCCTGAGCCTGGCTCAACACAACCACTCCCCCCTTCAAGTGCCATCTCACCAGTGGTGCTTGGTTTATATGACACCAAGCATCAGCATATTACTTTTTCCACTGCATACAATAAGCTCCTTTGTTGATTTAACATGTATAGACTGCCTGAGGTAATAAAGATGTCATCATTACAACAGGTTAATAGCAGATGAAGGTCATCCTTAGTTTTGACAGGGGAAGGGGTTGGCTGCCAGAAATAGCATTGGGTATTGTATAGGCTGTATACTCATGTAGTTAGTAACCCACGTGTCACCTTGAGTGGAATATTAAAAGTCGATGGATATGGATGCTTGTGCAGAATCTTCTCGTCCCCTGACATAAATTTCACAGGGAATCTCCTCCATCACTCTATCTTCTAGGGCCTGTTCAGGGCACTCATGTGCCTGTTTGAAAGTATAGCTACTTTTTTTGAAGGTGCTATTAAATGTTTTCATTGGCTGTGGTTGTGCAAAATCATTTCGGAAAGGAAGTTCCATGGAGCTGAGGTTGGTCCTGCTTTGTTTGACACTGGATGCCTGCGATCCACAGTGATGGTCGTGGATGCAGCGGGAGGCAGTGGAGGAGCGCCGCATCTTCTGGTAGCTGTCTAGCTCTTCTGACAAGTCTGCCAGGTCTGCAGAAATTTCTTTGTCCCTTAGTGAGGACAGTTCATAATGGGGAGGATCAAACACTTCCTGGAACCCTGTTTTATTAAAAGCAGTTTTGCAAGTCATGACCTTTTTTCGAGGCTGCTTCACTTGTACTAAAATAGAAATAATGAGAAGGACCAGGACAATCCTTTATGTAATGCCAATAATTGTTCCATGGGTTTTAGTGATTTGTTCAAATATTCCTGCTTTTTTCTTTTCTTAGCTTTTGGAGTAGCCTTAATTGTCCATATGCAATCAACTGCTTGGCCAGGTTTTGTTTTTTCTTCTTGTTCTACCTGACTAGAACGTACTATTCCATCAGCTCCCGAGAGCTCAAACTGGCAATCTGGAATAAATGAATATTTTGCTCGAAATCCATGTCCTTCAAGTTCTTCATCAGAACTAAACTTAATCCACATGAATCTCCCTGTTGATCTAATTAATGGAGGGCTTTTCATGCCACAGTAACGATCTATAAGAGGAGAAACCAAATGGCCCATCTCGAATTTCCAAGTGATCAAATCGACACTCAAATGATGGTTCTATATAATAACGTTCATCAAAGGTTAATTCTATTCTTTGACGTGGAGCAGCTTCCAAAATGTAGATACACTCCTTGTTTGGTGGGTATGAATCAGGATAATTTGGTGAAGCAAAATGACCTCCATTGCTGGTTCGATCCCAAATGCCACATTGGGTTGCAGGAATGTGCTTGATTCCAATATTTTGTCCATCTGGGGTCTTTTGGGCCACAGTAATCCCTTCCACTACAAATATTGTTATTAAGAACACTTTGAGGACCGAGCAGAACTGCTCCAGGGCCATGTTCCTGAGCGGCCCATGGGAGACCAGGAGAAGCACCTTGCTCTTGCAATCAGATCAGCACAGTGCACTGGCCGCAGTGTGCCAACCACGGCGGCCATAGGAGGGTGAACCAATGGCAAAGGAAGAACTTTCTCTCTGTCTCTCTCTGTCACCGTCCACTCTGCCTGTCAAAAAATACATAAATAAATAAAAAAATTAAATGTTCCCTCATAAAAAACGTTCAAAACAATAAACTCCATCGATAATATCTGGAAAACACAAACACAGAGGCTGTAGGAATATGTGGGATTGAGTTAGCCAAAACACAACTGGGTATTTCTGGTTTCAGCCAGTAATATCCGGACACAGTTGTGTGGAATTCATATGCAATGGAACAATCACAGCAAAAATGGTTTTGGAGAAAAGCAAAGTCTTGTCATTAGGCAAGTGCATAAAATGTCATGTATACAAACAGAAATATCATGTTTGTTTGCGGCAGTTGCTCTAGCTTTCTCCTTAGAAAATGTGAATGTGTAGAGCTGGTGTCTCCATGTGGAACCAATTAGCGCATCCAAGCACAAAATTAAATGTTCCCTGATTAAAAAAAACATTCAAAACAATAAAGTCCATCAATAATATCCAGAAAAACACAAACACAGAGTCTGTAGGAATATCTGGGATTGAGATAGCCAAAACACAACCAGATATTTCTGATTTCATCCAGTCATATCCACAAAAAGTGGTGTGGAAATCGGATGCAATGGACCGAAATAAATCACAGTAAAAATTCTTTTGGAGAAAAGCAAAATCTTTTCGTTAGGCAAGTGCATAAAATATCATGTATATAGAGCGAAATATCATGTTTGTTTGCCGCAGTTTCTCTAGCTTTCTCCCTAGAAAACACGAATGTGTAGAGCTTGTGTCTCCTTGTGGAACCAATTAGTGTTTCTTAGCACAAAATAAAATGTTCCCTTATAAAAAACATTCAAAACAATAAAGTCCCTTGATAATATCCGGAAAACACAAACACAGAGGCTGTAGCAATATCTGGGATTGAGTTAGCCTAAATACAAGCGGATATTTCTGGATTCATCCAGTCATATCCGGACAAAGTTGTGTGGCATTCATATGCAATTGACCGAGAAAATCACAGTAAAAACAGTTTTGCAGAAAAGCAAAGTCTTTTAGTTAGGCAAGTGCATAAAAAGTCATCTATACAAAGAAAAATATCATGTTTGTTTACCGAAATTCCTCTACGTTTCTCCCTAGAAAAGATGAATGTGTGGAGCTGGTATCTCCATGTGGATCCAATTAGTGTTTCCAAGCACAAATTAAATGTTCCCTGAATAAAAAAAAAACATTCAAAAAAATAAAGTCCGTCGATACATCCGGAAAACACCACCACGGAGGCTAGAGCAATATCTGGGATTGAATTAGCCAAAACACAAGCCGATATTTCTGGTTTCATCCAGTCATATAATGACAAAGTTGTGTGGAACTCGTATGAAATGGACCGAGAAAATCACAGTAAAAATGGTTTTGGAGAAAAGCAACGTCTTTTCGTTAGGCAAGTGCATAAAATGTCATCTATACAAACAGAAATATCATGTTTGTTTGCCACAGTTCCTCTAGCTGTCTCCCTACAAAATATGAATGTGTAGAGCTGGTGTCTCCATGTGGAACCAGTTAGCGTTTCCAAGCACAAAATTAAATGTTCCCTTATAAAAACCATTCAAAACAATAAAGTCCGTCGATAATATCCGGAAAAAAAAACAAACACAGAGGCTGTAGCAATATCTGGGATTGAGTTCGCGAAAACACAAGTCGATATTTCTGGTTTCATCCTGTCATATCCGGACACAGTTGTGTGGAATTCATATGCAATAGACAAACTCACAGTAAAAATGGTTTTGGAGAAAATCAAAGTGTTTTCCGTAGGCAAGTGCATAAAATGTCATCTTTACAAACAGTAATATCATGTTTGTTTCCTGCAGTTCCTCTAGGTTTCTCCCTAGAAAATAGGAATGCCTAGAGCTGGTGTCACCAAGTGGAAGCAATTAGTGTTTGCAAGCCCAAAATTAAATGTTCCTTCATAAAAAAATATTCAAAACAATAAAGTCCGTCGATAATATCCGGAAAACACCAACACAGAGGCTGTAGCAATATCTGGGATTGAGTTACCCAAAACACAAGCAGATATCTCTGGTTTCATCCAGTCATATCCGTACAAAGTGGTGTGGAATTCGTACGCAATGGACCGAGAAAATCACAGTAAAATTCTTTTAGAGAAAAGCAAAGTCTTTTCGTTAGGCAAGTGCATAAAATGTCATGTATACAAAGAGAAATATCATGTTTGTTTGCCACAGTTCCTCTAGCTTTCTCCCTCGAAAATAAGAATGTGAATAGCTGGTGTCTCCATGTGAAACCAATTAGTGTTTCCAAGCACAAAATTAAATGTTCCCTGCTGGCGCTGAGGCTCACTAGGCTAATCCTCCGCTTTGGGGCGCTGCCACACCGGGTTCTAGTCCCGGTCGGGGCACCGATCCTGTCCCGGTTGCCCCTCTTCCAGGCCAGCTCTCTGCTGTGGCCAGGGAGTGCAGTGGAGGATGGCCCAAGTGCTTGGGCCCTGCACCCCATGGGAGACCAGGAGAAGCACCTTGCTCTTGCAATCAGATCAGCACAGTGCACTGGCTGCAGCGTGCCAACCACGGCGGCCATAGGAGGGTGAACCAATGGCAAAGGAAGACCTTTCTCTCTGTCTCTCTCTGTCACCGTCCACTCTGCCTGTCAAAAATACATAAATAAATAAAAAAATTAAATGTTCCCTCATAAAAAACGTTCAAAACAATAAACTCCATCGATAATATCTGGAAAGCACAAACACAGAGGCTGTAGGAATATGTGGGATTGAGTTAGCCAAAACACAACCGGGTATTTCTGGTTTCAGCCAGTAATATCCAGACAAAGTTGTGTGGAATTCGTATGCAATGGAAACAATCACAGCAAAAATGGTTTTGGAGAAAAGCAAAGTCTTGTCATTAGGCAAGTGCATAAAATGTCATGTATACAAACAGAAATATCTTGTTTGTTTGCAGCAGTTCAGGAAGCTTTCTCCCTAGGAAATATGAATGTGTAAGGCTGGTGTCTCCATGTGAAACCAATTAGCGCATCCTAGCACAAAACTGAATGTTCCTTGATAAAAAAAAATTCAAAACAATAAAGTCCATCAATAATATCCGGAAAAAGACAAAAACAGAGGCTGTAGCAATATCTGGGATTGAGTTAGCCAAAACACAACCGGATATTTCTGATTTCATCCAGTCATATCCACAAAAAGTGGTGTGGAAAGCGGATGCAATGGACCGAAATGAATCACAGTAAAAATTCTTTTGGAGAAAAGCAAAATCTTTTCGTTAGGCAAGTGCATAAAATGTCATTTATAGAAACATAAATATCATGTTTGTTTGCGGCAGTTCCTCTAGCTTTCTCCCTAGAAAATACGAATGTGTAGAGCTGGTGTCTCATTGTGGAACCAATTAGTGTTTCTTAGCACAAAATAAAATGTTCCCTGACAAAAAACATTCAAAACAGTAAAGTCCATTGATAATATCCGGAAAACACAAACACAGAGGCTGTCGAAATATCTGGAATTGAGTTAGCCAAAACACGAGCGGATATTTCTGGTTTCATCCAGCCATATCCAAACAAAGTTGTGTGGAATTCGTATGCAATGGACTGAGAAAATCACTGTAAAAATTCTTTCGGAGTGAAGCAAAATCCTTATGTTAGGCAAGTCAATAAAATGTTATCTATACAAACAGAAATATCATGTTTATTTGTCACAGTCCCTCTAGCTGTCTCCCTAGAAAATATGAATGTGTAGAGCCGGTGTTTCCAAGTTGAACCAAATTGTGATTTCAAGCATAAAATTAAATGTTCCCTGAAAAAGAACATTCAAAACAATAACGTCTGTCGATAATATCCGGAAAGCACAAACACAGTAGCTGTAGCAATATCTGGAATTGAGTTAGCCAAAACAAAAGCAGATATTTCTGGTTTCATCCAGTAATATCCGGACAAAGTCGTGTGGAAGGCATATGCAATGGACTGAGAAAATCACAGTCAAAATTCTTTTGGAGTAAAGCCAAATCTTTTCGTTAGGCAAGTGCATAAAATGTCATCTATAGAAAGAGAAATATCATGCTTGTTTTCCGCAGTTTCTCTAGCTTTTTCCCTAGAAAATACGAATGTGTAAAGCTGGTGTCTCCATGTGGAACCAATTACTGTTTCCAAGCACAATTTAAATGTTCCCTGATAAAAAACATAAAAAACAATAATGTCCATCGATAATATCCGGAAAACACAAACACAGAGGCTGTAGCAATATCTGGGATTGAGTTAGCCAAAACAGAAGCGGATATTTCTGGTTACATCCAGTCATATCCATACAAAGTAGTGTGGAAATCGTATGCAATGGACCAAAAAAAATCACAGTAAAAATTCTTTTGGAGAATAGCAAAGTCTTTTCGTTAGGCTAGTCCATACATTGTCATATATACAGAGAGAAATATCATGTTTGTTTGCCGCAGTTCCTCTAGCTTTCTCCCTAGAAAATACGAATGTGTAGAGCTGGTGTCTCCATGTAACCAAATAGTGTTTCCAAGCACAAAATTAAATATTCCCTGATAAAAAACATTCAAAAAAATGAAATATATCGATAATATCCGGAAAACACAAACACAGAGGCTGTTGTAATATCTGGGATTGAGTTAGCAAAAACAGAAGAGGATATTTCTGGATTCATCCAGTCATATCCGGACAAAGTGGTTGGCTTCGTATGCAATGGACCAAGAAAATGATAGTTAAAATTCTTTTGGAGAAAAACAACGTCTTTTCGTTAGAAAAGTGCATAAAATGTCATCCATACAAACAGAAATATCATGTTTTTAGCCACAGTTCCTCTAGCTTTCTCCCTAGAAAATATGAATCTGTAGAGCTGGTGTCTCCATGTGGAACCAATCAGTGTTTCCAAGCACAAAATTAAATGTTCCCTGATAAAAAACATTCAAAACAATAAAGTCCATCGATAACATCCAGAAAACACAAACACAGAGGCTGTAGCTATAACTTGGATTGAGTTAGCCAAAACACACCGGATATTTCTGGTTTCGTCCATTCATATCCGGACAAAGTTTTGTGGAATTCGTATGATATGGACCGAGAAAATCACAGCAAAAATGGTTTTGGATTAAAGCAAAATCTTTTCGTTAGGCAAGTACATAAAATGTCATGTAAACAAACAGAAATATCATGTTTGTTTGCCGCAGTTCCTCTAGGTTTCTCCCTAGAAAATACGAATGTGTAGAGCAGGTGTCTCCATGTGGAACCAATTATTGTTTCATAGCACAAAATTAAATGTTCATTGATAAAACACATTCAAAACAATAAAGTCTGTTTATAATACCCGAAAACAAACACAGAGCCCGTAGCAATATCTGGGATGGAGTCATCCAAAACACAACTGGATATTTCTGCTTTCATTCAGCCATATCCGGACATAGTGGTGTGGAATTAGTATGCAATGGACCGAGAAAATCACAGTAAGAATGACATTGGAGAAAAGCAACATCTTTTCGTAAGAAAACTCAATAATATGTCATATATACAAACAGAAATATCATGTTTGTTTGCCGCAGTTCCTCTAGCTTTCTCACTAGAAAATACGAATGTGTAGAGCTGGTGTCTCCATGTGGAACCAATTAGTGTTTCCAAGCACAAAATTAAATGTTCCATGTTAAAAAACATTCAAAATATAAAGTCCATCGATAACATCCAGAAAACACAAACACAGAGGCTGTAGCAATATCTGGGATGAATTTTGGCAAAATGAAACTGTATATTTCACGTTTCCTCCAGTCATATCTGGACAAAGTTGTGTGGAATTCGTATGCAATGGACTGAGAAAATCACAGTAAAAACGGTTTTGGACATAAGCAAAGTCTTTTCGTTAGGCAAGTGCATAAAATGCCATCCATACAAACAGAAATATCATGTTTGTTTGCCGCAGTTCCTCTAGCTTTCTCCCTAGAAAATACGAATGTGTAGAGCTGGTTTCTCCATGTGGAATGATTTATTGTTTCCAAGCACAAAATTAAATGTACCCTGATAAAAAAACATTCGTAACAATAAAGTCCGTCGATAATATACGGAAAACACAAACACAGAGGCTATAGCAATATGTGGGATTGAGTTAGACAAAACACAACTGGATATTTCTGGTTTTGTCCAGTCATATCAGGACAAAGTGGTGTGGTATTCGTATGTAATGGACCGAGAATATCACAGTAAAAATGGTATTTGAGAAAAACAAAGTCTTTTCGTTAGGCAAGTGCATAAAATGTCATCTATACAAACAGAAATATCATGTTTGTTTGCCGCAGTTCCTCTAGCTTTCTCCCTAGAAAATAGGAATGTGTAGAGCTGGGGTTTCCATGTGGAACCAATTAGTGTTTCCAAGCACAAAATTAAATGTTCCCTGATAAAAAACATTCGAAACAATAAAGCCCATCGATAATATCCGGAAAACACAAACACAGAGGCTGTCGCAATAGCTGGGATTGAGTTAGCCAAAACACAACCGGATATTTCAGGATTCATCCAGTCATATCTGGACAAAGTTGTGTGGAATTCATATGCAATGACCGAGAACACCACAGTAAATATGGCTTGCAGAAAAACAAATTCATTTCATTAGGCAAGTGCATAAAAAGTCATATATATAAAGAAAAATATGTATGTTTGCTGAAATTCCTCTAGCATTTTACCTAAAAATACGAATGTGTAGAGCTGGTGTCTCCATGTGGAACCAATTAGAGGTTCCAAGCAAAAATTCAATGTTCCCTGGTAAAAAACATTCAAAACAATAAAGTCCATCGATAGTATCCAGAAAACAAACACAGAGGCAGTCGCAATATTTGGGATTGAGATAGTCATAAAAAAACTGGATATATGTGGTTTCCTCTAGTCATATCTGACAAAGTTTTGTAGTATTCGGTTGCAATGTAACGAGAAAATCACAGTAAAAATGGTTTTGGAGAAAAGCAAAATCTTTTCGTTAGGCAAGTGCATAAAATGTCATGTATACAGAGAGAAATATCTTGTTTGTTTGCCGCAGTTCCTCTAGATTTCTCCCTAGAAAATACAAATGTGTATAGGTAGTGTCTCCATATGGAACAAATTAGCATTTCCAAACACAAAATTAAATGTTCCCTGTTAAAAAATAGCATTCAAAACAATAAAGTCCATCGATAATATCCGGAAAACACAAACACAGAGGCTTTCCCAATATCTGGGATTGAGTTAGCCAAAACACAACCAGATATGTCTGGTTTCATCCAGTCATATCCGGACAAAGTGGTGTGGCATTCGTAAGCAATGGATCGAGAAAATCACACTAAAAATTGTAGTGGAGGAAAGCAAAGTGTTTTAGTTAGGCAAGTGCATAAAATGTCATGTACACAAACATTTATATCATGTTTGTTTGCTGCAGTTCCTCTAGCTTTCTCCCTAGAAAATATAAATGTCTAGAGCTGGTGTTCCATGTGGAACCAATTAGCATTTCCAAGCCCAAAATTAAATGTTGCCTGATAAAAAACATTCAAAACAATAAAATCCATCGATAATATCAGGAAAATACAAAGAGAGAGGCTTTCGCAATATTTGGAATTGAGTTAGTCAAAACTCAACCGGATATTTCTGTTTTCATCCAGTCATATATGGACAAAGTGGTGTGGCTTTGGTATGCAATGAACCGAGAAAATCACAGCAAAAATGGTTTTGGAGAAAAGCAAATTCTTTTCGTAATTCAAGTGCATAAAATGTCATGTATACAAACAGAAATATCATGTTTGTTTGCCGCAATTCCTCTAGCTTTCTCCCTAGAAAATACGAATGTGTAGAGCTGGTGTCTCCATGTCGAACCAATTAGTGTTTCCAAGTCTAAAATTAGATGTTCCTTGATAAAAAACATTCAAAACAATAAAGTCCATCGATAATATCCGGAAAACACAAACACAGAGGCTGTCGCAATATCTGGGATGGACTTAGTCAAAACACAACCGAATGTTTCTGGATTCATATAGTTATATTGGGACAAAGTGGTGCGGAATTTGTATGCCTTGGACTGAAAAAATCACAGTAAAATGGTTTTGGAGAAAAGCAAAGTTTTTTTGTTAGGCAAGTGCATAAAATGTCATCTATACAAACAGAAAATTCATGTTTGTTTGCCACAGTTCCTCTAGCCGGTATCTCCATGTGGAACCAATTGGTGTTTATATGCACAAAATTAATTGTTCCCTGATAAAATATGTTCAAAACAATACGGTCAATTAATAATAACCTGAAAACACAAACATAGAGGCTGTCGCAATATCTGGGATTGAGTTATCCAAAACACAACCTGATATTTCTGGATACAATCAGTGATATCCGGACAAAGTTGTGTGGAATATGTATGCAATGGTGGAGAAAATCACAGTAAAAATGGTTTTGGAGAAAAGCAAAGTCTTTTGGTTAGGGAAGTGCATAAAATATCATCTATACAAACAGACATATCATATTTGTTTGCCGCAGTTCCTCTAGCATTCTTCCTAGAAAATAGGAATGTGTGGAGCTGGTGTCTCCATGAGGAAGCATTTAGTGTTTCCAAGCACAAAACTAAATGTTCCTTGATAAAAAACATTCAAAACAATAAACTCAGTCCATAATATTCGGAAAACAAAAACACAGAGGCTGTCGCATTATCTGGGATTGAGTTAGCCAAAACACAAGAGGATATTTCTGGATTCAATTAGTGATATCCTTACAAAGTTGTGTGGAATTCATATGCAATGGATCAAGACAATGACAGTAAAAATTCTTTTGGAGAAAAGCGAAATCTTTTCATTAGGCAAGTGCTTAAAATGTCATGTATAGAAACAGAAATAGTATGTTTGTTTGCCACAGTTCCTCTAGCTTTCTCCCTTGAAAATATGAATGTGTAGAACTGGTGTCTCCATGTGGAAGCATTTAGTGTTTCCAAGCACAAAACTAAATGTTCCTTGATAAAAAACATTCAAAACAATAAAGTCAGTCCATAATATTCGGAAAACAAAAACACAGAGGCTGTCACAATATCTGGTATTCAGTTAGCCAAAACACAACCGGATATTTCTGGTTTCAACCAGTCATATCCGGACAAAGTCATGTGGACTTTGTATGCAATGGACTGAGAAAATCACAGTAAAAATTCTTTTGGATTAAAGCAAAGTCTTTTTGTTAGGCAAGTGCATAAAATGTCATGATTACAAAGGGAAATGTCATGAAGTTTGCCGCAGTTCCTCTAGCTTTATTCCTAGAAAATATGAATGTGTAGAGCTGGTGTCTCCATGTGGAACCAATTAGAGGTTCCAAGCACAAAATTCAATGTTCCCTGATAAAAAAACATTCAAAACAATAAAGTCCATCGATAATATCAGGAAAACACAAAGAGAGAGGCTTTTCCACTATTTGGGATTGAGTTAGCCAAAACACAACCGGATGTTTCTGGTTTCATCCAGTCATATCCAGACAAATGGTGTGGCATTCGTATGCAATGGACCTAGAAAATCACAATAAAAATTGTTTTGGAGAAAAGCAAAGTCTTTTCGTTAGGCAATTGCATGAAAAGTCATCTATACAAACAGGAATATCATGTTTGTTTTCCGCAGTACCTCTAGCTTTCAACCTAGAAAATATGAATGTGTAGAGCCGGTGTCTCCATGTGGAACTAATTAGTTTTTCCAAGCACCAAATTAAATGTTCCTTCATAAAAAACATTCAAAACAATAAAGTCCGACAATAATATCAGGAAAACACAAAGAGAGAGGCTTTCACAGTATTTAGGATTGTCTTAAGCAAAACACAACCAAATATTTCTGGATTCATCTGGTTATAACACGACAAAGTGGTGTGGAATTCGTATGCATTGGACTGAGAAAATCACAGTAAAAATGGTTTTGGAGAAAAGCAATGTTTTTTTTGTTAGGCAAGAGGCAAAATGTCATCTATACAAACAGAAATATCATGTTTGTTTGCCACAGTTCCTCAAGCTTTCTTCCTAGAAAATATGAATGTGTAGAGTTGGAGTCTCCATGTGGAACCAAATATTGATTTCAAGCACAAAATATATTGTTCCCTGATAAAAAACATTCAAACAATAAAGTCTGTCGATAATATCTGGAAAGCACAATCAAAGAGGCTTTCACAATATCTGGTATTCAGTTAGCCAAAACACAACCGGATATTTCTGGTTTCATCCAGTCATATCCGGACAAAGACGTATGGAATTCATATGCAATGGACTGAGAAAATCACAGTAATAATTCTTTTGGAGTAAGGCAAAATCTTTTGGTTAGGAAAGTGCATAAAATGTCACGTATACAGAGAGAAATATCTTGTTTGTTGCCCGCAGTTCCTCTAGCTTTCACCCTAGAAAACACGAATGTGTAGAGCTGGTGTCTCCTTGTGGAACGAATTAGTGTTTCCAAGCACAAAATTAAAGGTTCATTGATAAAAAAACATTCAAAACAATAAAGTCCATCGATAATATCAGGAAAACAGAAAGGAGATGCTTTCGCAATATCTGGGATTGACTTAGCCAAAACACAACCAAATATTTCTGGATTCATCCAGTTATATCGGGACAAAGTGGTGTGGAATTTGTATGCATTGGACTGAGAAAATCACAGTAAAAATGGTATTGGAGAAAAGCAAAGTTTTTTTGTTAGGCAAGTGCATAAAATGTCATCTATACAAACAGAAATATCATGTTTGTTTGCCGCATTTCCTATAGCTTTCTACTTAGAAAATACGAATGTTTAGAGCTGGTGTCTCCATTTGGAATCAATTAGTGTTTCCAAGCACAAAATTAAATGTTCCCCGATATAAACATTGAAAACCATAAAGTCCGTCGATAATGTCAGGGAAATGCAAGGAGAGAATCTTTCGAGTATTTAGGATTGAGTAAGCCAAAACACAAACGGATATTTCTGGTTTCATCCAGTCATATCCGGACAAAGTGGTGTGGAATTCGTATGCAATGGACTGAGAAAATCACAGTAAAAATTCTTTTGGAGTGAAGCAAAATCTTTTCGATAGGCAAGTGCAAAAAATGTCATGATTACAAAGGGAAATGTCATGTGTGTTTGCCGCAGTTCCTCTAGTTTCTACCTAGAAAATACGAATGTGTAGTGCTGGTGTCTCCATGTGGAACAAATTAGTGTTTCCAAGCACAAAATTAGATGTTCCTTGATAAAAAACATTCAAAACAATAAAGTACGTCGATAATATTCAGAAAACACAAAC
The DNA here is from genome assembly GCF_033115175.1 of Lepus europaeus. Taxonomy (NCBI): domain Eukaryota; kingdom Metazoa; phylum Chordata; class Mammalia; order Lagomorpha; family Leporidae; genus Lepus; species Lepus europaeus. Next base: position 102,702,565 of record NC_084830.1, read on the forward strand.
GCAGAGGCTGTAGCAATATCTGGGATTGAGTTAGCCAAAACAGAAGCAGATATTTCTGGTTCCATCCAGTCATATCCGGACCAAGTTGTGTGGAATTTTTATGCAGTAGACCGAGAAAATCACAGCAAAAATGGTGTTGGAGAAAAGCAACGTCTTTTCGTTAGGCAATGCATAAAATGTCATCTATACAAACAGAAATATCATGTTTGTTTTCCGCAGTTACTCTAGCTTTCTACCTAGAAAATACGAATGTGTAGAGCTGGTGTCTCCATGTGGAACTTATTAGCGCATCCAAGCAAAAAATTAAATGTTCCTTGATAAAAAACATTCAAAACTATAAAGTCCATCGATAAAATCAGGAAACCACAAAGAGAGAGGGTGTAGCAATATCTGGGATTGACTTAGCCAAAAAAAAGCCGAATATTTCTGGGTTCATCCAGTTATATTGGGACAAGCGGTGTGGAATTTGCATGCATTGGACTGAGAAAATCACAGTAAAAATGGTATTGGAGAAAAACAAAGTCTTTTCGTTAGGCTAGTACATAAAATGTCATCTATACAAACAGAAATATCATGTTTGTTTGCCACAGTTCCTCTAGCTTTTCCCTAGAAAATATGAATGCGTAGAGCTGGGGTCTCCATGTGAAAACAAATAGTGATTTCAAGCACAAAATTAAATGTTCCCTGATAAAAACCATTCAAACAATAAAGTATGTCGATAATATCCGTAAAGCACAAACACAGAGGCTGTAGCAATATCTGGGATTGAGTTAGCCAAAACACAACCAGATATTTCTGGTTTCATCCGGTCATACCCGGACAAATCGTGTGGAATTCGTATGAAATGGACCGAGAAAATCACAGTAAAAATGGTTTTCGAGAAAAGTGAAGTATTTTCGTTAGGCAAGTGCATAAAATGTCATTCATACAAACTGAAATATCCTCTTTCTTTTCCAAAGTTCCTCTAGCTTTCTCCCTGGAAAATAAGAATGTGAAGAGCTGGTGTCTCCTTGTGGAACCAATTCGTGTTTCCAAGCACAATTTAAATGTTCCCTGATCAAAAACATTCAAAACAGTAAAGTCTGTCGATAATATACGGAAAACACAAACACAGAGGCTGTAGCATATCTGGGATTGAGTTGTCCAAAACACAAGCGAATATTTCTGGTTCCATCCATTCATATCCGGACAGAGTGGTGTGGAATTCGTATGCAGTGGACCGAGAAAATCACCGTAACAATGGTTTTGGTACAAGCAACATCTTTTCATTAGGCAAGTGCATAAAATGTCATGTATACAAACAGTAATATCATGTTTGTTTGCCGCAATTCCTCCAGTTTTCTCCCTAGAAAATACGAATGTGTAGAGCTGGTGTCTCCATGTGGAAGCAATTAGTGTTTCCAAGCCCAAAATTCAATGTTCCTTGATAAAAAACATTCAAAACAATAAAGTCCATTGATAATATCCAGAAAACAAACACAGAGGCTGTCGCAATATTTGGGATTGAGTTACGCAAAACACAACTGTATATTTCTGCTTTCCTCCAGTAATACCCGGACAAAGTTTTGTGGAATTCGTATGAAATGGAATGAGAAAATCACAGTAAAAATGGTTTTGTTGAAAAGCAAAGTCTTTTCGTTAGGCAAGTGCATAAAATATCATGCATACAAACAGAAATATCATGTTTCTTTTCCGCAGTTCCTCTAGCTTTCTCCCTAGAAAATACGAATGTGCAGAGCTCGTTTCTCCATGTTGAACCAATTAGCGTTTCCAAGCACAATTAAATGTTCCCTGATAAAAAACATTCAAAACAATAAAGTCCATCGATAATATCCAGAAAACACAAACACAGAGGCTGTATCAATATCTGGTATTGAGTTAGCCAAAACACAACCGGATATTTCTGGTTTCCTAGAGCCACATCTGGACAAAGATTTGTGGAATTCATATGCAATCGACTGAGAAAATCACAGTAAAAATGTTTTGGAGAAAAGCAATGTCTCGTCGTTAGCCATGTGCATAAAATGTTATGTATACAAACAGAAATATCATGTTTGTTTGTCGCAGTTCCTCTAGCATTCTCCATAGAAAATAAGAATGTGTAGAGTTGTTGTCTCCATGTGGAACCAATTAGTGTTTCCAAGCACAAAATTAAATATTCCCTGATAAAAAACATTCAAAACAATAAAGTCCATTGATAATATCCAGAAAACACAAACACAGATGCTGTCACAATATCTGCGATTGAGTTAGCCAAAACACAACTGGATATTTCTGGTTTCATCCAGTCATATCCAGACAATGTGGTGTGGAATTCGTATGCAACGGACCGAAACATCACAGTAAAAATGGTTTTGGAGAAAAGCAAAGTGTTTTCATTAGGCAAGTGCATAAAATGTCATGTATACAAACAGAAATATGATGTTTGTTTGCTGCAGTTCCTCTAGCTTTCTCCATAGATAATACGAATGTGTAGAGCTGGTGTCTCCATTTGGAACCAATTAGTGTTTCCAAGCACAAACTTTAATGTTCCCTGATAAAAAACATTCAAAACAATAAAGTCCATCGGTAATATCCAGAAAACACAATCACACAGAGGCTATCGCAATATCTGCGATTGAGTTAGGCAAAACACAACTGCATATTTCTGGCTTCCTCCAGCCATATCTGGAAAAAAGTTTTGTGGAATTCGTATGAAATGGACTGAGAAAATCACAGTAAAAAATGGTTTTGGACATAAGCAAAGTCTTTTCATTAGGCAAGTGCATAAACATCATGTATACAAAGAGAAATATCATGTTTGTTAGCCGCAGTTCCTCTAGTTGTCTCCCTCTAAAATATGAATGTGTAGAGCTGGTGTCTCCATGTGGAACCAATTATTGTTTCCAAGCACAAAATTAAATGTTCCATGATAAAAAACATTCAAAGCAATGAAGTCCGTTGATAATATCCGGAAAACACAAACAAAGTGGCTGTAGCAATATTTGGGATTGAGTTAGCCGAAACAAAAGCAGATATTTCTGGGTTCCTCCAGTCATATCCGGACAAAGTTGTGTGGAATTCGTATGCAGTGGACCGAGAAAATCACAGTAAAAATGCTTTTGGAGAAAAGCAAAGTCTTTTCATTAGGCAAGTGAATAAAATGTCATCTATACAACCAGAAATATAATGTTTGTTTGCCGCAGTTCCTATAGCTTTCTCCCTAAAATACGAATGTGTAGAGCTAATATCACTAAGTGAAACCAATTAGTGTTTCCTAGCACAAAAGTAAATGTTCCCTGAAAAAAAAAAAACTTTCAAAACAATAAAGTCCATCGATAATATCCGGAAAACCCAAACACAGAGGCTGTAGAAATATCTACGATTGAGTTAGCCAAAACACAACCGCATATTTCTGGTTTCCTCCAGTCATATCCGGACAACGTTGTGTATAATTCCTATGAAATGGACTGAGAAAATCACAATAAAAATACTTTTGGAGAAAAGCAACATCTTCCGTTAGGCAAGTGCATAAAATGTCATGTATACAAACAGAAATATCATGTTTGTTTTCCACAGTTCCTCTAGCTTTCTCCCTAGAAAATACGAATGTGCAGTTCTGGTGTCTTCATGTGGAAGAAATTTGTGTTTCCAAGCGCAAAATGAAATGTTCCCTATGAAAAACATTCAAAACAATGAAGTCCGTCGATAATATACGGAAAACACAAACAAAGAGGCTGTCGCAATATTTGGGATTGAGTTAGCCAAAACACAAGCGGATATTTCTGGTTTCATCCAGTCATATCCGGACAAAGTAGTGTGGAATTTGTATGCAATGGACGGAGAAAATCACAGTAAAAATGGTTTTAGAGAAAAGCAAAATCATTTCATTAGGAAAGTGCATAAAATCTCATCTATACAAACAGAAATATCATGTTTGTTTGCGGCAGTTCCTCTAGCATTTTCCCTAGAAAATACAAATGTGTAGAGCTGGTGTTTCCACGTGGAAACAGTGTTTCCAAGCACAAAATTCAATGTTCCCTTATAAAAAACATTCAAAACAATAAAGTCCCTAGATAATATCCTGAAAAAAAAAAAAAAAACAGAGGCTGTGGCAATATCTGGGATTGAGGTAGCCTAAATACAAGCGGATATTTCTGGTTTCATCCAGTCATATCCGGACCTAGTTGTGTGGCATTCGTATGCAATTGACCGAGAAAATCACAATAAAAATGGTTTTGCAGAAAAGCAAAGTCTTTTTGTTGGCAAGTGCATAAAATGTCATCTATATAAACAGAAATATCATGTTTGTTTACCACAGTTTCTCTAGCTTTCTCCCTAGAAAATACGAATGTGTATAGCTGGTGTCTCCATGTGGAACCAATTAGTGTTTCTTAGCACAAAATTAAATGTTCCCTGAAAAAAACATTAAAAACAATAATGTCTGTAGATAATATTCAGAAAAAACAAACACAGAGGCTGTAGCAATATCTGGGAATTTGTTAGCCAAAACACAACTGGATATTTCTGGATTCATCCACTCATTTCCGGAAAAAGTTGTGTGGAATTCGTATGCAATGGACTGAGAAAATCACAGCAAAAATGGTTTTGGAGAAAAGCAACGTCTTTCGTTAGGCAAGTCATCTATACAAACATAAATATCATGTTTGTTTGCGAGCAGTTCCTCTAGCTTTCTCCCCAGAAAATACGAATATGTAGAGCTGGTGTCTCCATGTGGAATCAATTAGGGCTTCCAAGCACAAAATTAAATGTTCCCTGATAAAAAAACATTCAAAACAATAAAGTCCATCAATAATATCTGGAAAAACAGAAAAACAGAGGCTGTAGCAATAACTGGGATTCAGTTAGCCAAAACAAAACCAGATATTTCTGGTTTCATTCAGTGATATACGGACAAAGTTGTGTGGAAATCGGATGCAATGGACTGAGAAGACAACAGTAAAAATTCCTTAGGGAAAAGCAAAATCTTTTCGTTAGGCAAGTGCATAAAATGTCATGTATACAGAGAGAAATATCATGTTTGTTGGCCGCAGTTCATCCAGCATTCTCCCTAGAAAATACGAATGTGTAGAGGTGGTGTCTCCAGTGGAAACAGTTAGTGTTTCCAAGCACAAAATTAAATGTTTTCTGATAAAAAAAAACACTGAAAACAATAAAGTCCATCAATAATATCCGGAAAACAACAACAAAGGCTGTCACAATATTTGGGATTGAGTTAGGCAAAAAAAAACCTGGATATTTCTGGTTTCACCCAGTCATATCCGGACAAACTGGTGTGGAATTCATATGCAATGGACCGAGAAAATCATAGTAAAAATGGTATTCGAGAAAAGTAACGTCTTTTCTTTTTGCAAGTGCATAAAATGTCATGCATACAAGCAGAAATATCATGTTTGTTTGTCGTAATTCCTCTAGCTGTCTCCCTAGAAAATATGAATGTGTAGAGTTGGTGTCTCCATGTGGAACCAATTAGTGTTCCCAAGCACAAAATTAAATGTTCCCTGATAGAAATCCTTCAAAACAATGAATTCCGTCGATAATATCCAGAACACAAATACAGAGGCTGTAGCAATATCTGGGATTGAGTTAGCCAAAACAGAACAGGATATTTCTGGATTCATGCAGTCACATCCGGACAAAGTGGTTTGGAAATCGAATGCAATGGACTGAGAAAATCACAGTAAAAATTCTTTTGGAGAAAAGCAAAATCTTTTCATTAGGCAAGTGCATAAAATGTCATGTATACAAAGAGAAATACCATGTTTGTTTGCCACAGTTCCTCTATCTTTCTCACTAGAAAATACGAATGTGTAGAGCTGGTGTCTCCATGTAGAAGAAATTAGTGTTTCCAAGCACAAAATTAAATGTTTCCTGATAAAAAACATTCTAAACAATAAAGTCCATCGATAATATCCGGAAAACACAAACACAGCGTTTGTTGCAATATTTGGGATTGAGTTAGTGAAAACACACCGGATATTTATGATTTTCTCCCGTCATATCTGGACAAAGTTGTGTGGAATTCATATGCAATGGACCGAGCAAATCCAAATAAAAATGGTTTTGGACATAAGCATAGTCTTCTTGTTAGGCAAGTGAATAAAATGTCATCTATACAAACAGAAATATCATGTTTGTTTGCTGCAGTTCCTCTAGCTCTCTCCCTAGAAGATACGAATGTGTAGAGCTGGTGTCTCCATGTGGAACCAATTAGTGTTTCCAAGCACTAAATTAAATATTCCTTGTCTAAAAAATATTCAAAACAATAAAGTCCATCGACAATATCCACAAAACACAAACACAGTGGCTGTCAAAATATTTGGAATTGCATTAGTGAAAACACAACCAGAAATTTCTTGTTTCTTCCAGTCATATTCGGACAAAGTGGTGTGCCACTCCTATACAATGTACCGAGAAAATCACAGTAAAAATGGTTTGCACATAAGTAAAGTCTTTTTGTTAGGGAAGTGCATAAAATGCCATGTATACAAACAGAAATATCATGTTTGTTTGCCGCAGTTCCTCCATCTTTCTCCCTAGAAATTACGAATATGTAGAGCTGGTGTCTCCATGTGGAAACAATTAGCTTTTCCAAGCACAAAATTCAATGTTCCCTGATAAAAAACATTCAAAACAATAAAGTCCATCGATAATATCCGGAAAACACAAACACTGAGGCTGTAGCAATATCTGGGATTGAGTTAGCCTAAATACAACCAGATATATATATATATATATATATATATATATATATATATATATATGTATATATATATATTTCATCCACTCATATCCGGACAAAGTGGTGTGGCATTCGTATGCAGTGGACCGAGAAAATCACAGTAATAATGGTTTTGGAGACAATCAAAGTCTTTTTGTTTGGCAAGTGCATTAAATATCATGTATAAAAACTGAAATATCATGTTTGTTTGCAGCATTTCCTCTAGCTTTCTCCCATGAAAATACAAATGTGTAGAGCTGCTGTCTCCATGTGGAAACAATTAGTGTTCCCAAGCACAAAATTAAATGTTCCCTGATAAAAAACATTCAAAACAATAAAGTCCACCAATAATATCCAGAAAACACAAACACAGAGGCTGTCGCAATATCTGGGATTGAGCTAGCCAAAACACAAGCTGATATTTCTGGTTTCCTAAGGCATATAGGGACAAAGTGGTGTGGAATTCATATGCAATGGACCGAGAAAATCTCAGTGAAAATACGAATGTGTAGAGCTGCTGTCTCCATGTTGAACCAATTTCATTTCCAAGCAGAAAATGAAATGTTCCCTGATAAAAAATATTGAAAACAATAAAGTCTGTCAAGAATATCCGAAAAACAGAAACACAGAGGCTGTCGTTATATCTGGGATTGAGTTAGCCAAAACACAACCGGATAACTCTGGTTTCATCCAGTCATATCCGGACAAAGTGGTGTAGCATTCGTATGCAATGGACCGAAAAAATCACCGTAAAAATGGTTTTGTAGACAAGCAAAGTCTTTTTGTTCGGCAAGTGCATAATATGTCATGTATACAAACAGAAATATCATGTTTGAATGCCGCAGTTCCTCTAGCTTTTTCCCATGAAAATACGAATGTGTAGAGCTGGTGTCTCCATGTGGAACCAATTAGTGTTTCCAAGCACAAAATTAAATGTTCCCTGATAGAAAACATTCAAAACAATAAAGTCCATCGTTAATATTCAGAAAACACAAACACAGAGGCTTACGCAGAATTTGGGACTGAGTTAGCCAAAACACAAGCGGATATTTCTGGTTTCATCCACTCATATCCGGACAAAGTGGTGTGGAATTCATATGCAATAGACACAATCACAGTAACAATGGTTTTGGAGAAAAGCAAAGTCTTTTCTTTAGGCAAGTGCATAAAATATCATGTATACAAACAGAAATATCATGTTTGTTTTCCACAGTTCCTCTAGCTTTCTCCCTAGAAAATACGAATGTGCAGTTCTGGTGTCTTCATGTGGAAGAAATTTGTGTTTCCAAGCGCAAAATGAAATGTTCCCTATGAAAAACATTCAAAACAATGAAGTCCGTCGATAATATACGGAAAACACAAACAAAGAGGCTGTCGCAATATTTGGGATTGAGTTAGCCAAAACACAAGCGGATATTTCTGGTTTCATCCAGTCATATCCGGACAAAGTAGTGTGGAATTTGTATGCAATGGACGGAGAAAATCACAGTAAAAATGGTTTTAGAGAAAAGCAAAATCATTTCATTAGGAAAGTGCATAAAATCTCATCTATACAAACAGAAATATCATGTTTGTTTGCGGCAGTTCCTCTAGCATTTTCCCTAGAAAATACAAATGTGTAGAGCTGGTGTGTCCATGTGGAAACAGTGTTTCCAAGCACAAAATTCAATGTTCCCTTATAAAAAACATTCAAAACAATAAAGTCCCTCGATAATATCCTGAAAAAAAAAAAAAACAGAGGCTGTGGCAATATCTGGGATTGAGTTAGCCTAAATACAAGCGGATATTTCTGGTTTCATCCAGTCATATCCGGACAAAGTGCTGTGGCATTCGTATGCAATTGACCGAGAAAATCACAGTAAAAATGGTTTTGCAGAAAAGCAAAGTCTTTTCGTTGGCAAGTGCATAAAATGTCATCTATATAAACAGAAATATCATGTTTGTTTACCGCAGTTTCTCTAGCTTTCTCCCTAGAAAATACGAATGTGTAGAGCTGGTGTCTCCATGTGGAATCAATTAGCATTTCCAAGCCCAAAATTAAATGTTCCCTGAAAAAAAAAGTTTCAAAACAATAAAGTCCGTTGATAATTTCCAGAAAACACAAACAAAGAGGCTGTAGCAATATCTGGGATTGAGGTAGCCAAAACACAACCGTATATTTCTTGTTCCATCCAGTCATATCCACACAAAGTTATGTGGAATTCGTATGAAAGAGACGGAGAAAATCACAGTAAAAATGGTTTTGGAGAAAAGCAGTTTTTCGTCAGAAAAGTGCAGAAAATGTCACATATACAAACAGAAATATTATGTTTCTTTGCCAAAATTCCTCTAGCTTTCTCCCTAAAAAATGAGAATGTGTATAGCTGGTGTCTCCATGTGGAACCAATTAGTGTTTCTTAGCACAAAATTAAATGTTCCCTGAAAAAAACATTAAAAACAATAATGTCTGTAGATAATATTCAGAAAAAACAAACACAGAGGCTGTAGCAATATCTGGGAATTTGTTAGCCAAAACACAACTGGATATTTCTGGATTCATCCACTCATTTCCGGAAAAAGTTGTGTGGAATTCGTATGCAATGGACTGAGAAAATCACAGCAAAAATGGTTTTGGAGAAAAGCAACGTCTTTCGTTAGGCAAGTCATCTATACAAACATAAATATCATGTTTGTTTGCGAGCAGTTCCTCTAGCTTTCTCCCCAGAAAATACGAATATGTAGAGCTGGTGTCTCCATGTGGAATCAATTAGGGCTTCCAAGCACAAAATTAAATGTTCCCTGATAAAAAAAACATTCAAAACAATAAAGTCCATCAATAATATCCGGAAAAAACAGAAAAACAGAGGCTGTAGCAATAACTGGGATTCAGTTAGCCAAAACAAAACCAGATATTTCTGGTTTCATTCAGTGATATATGGACAAAGTTGTGTGGAAATCGGATGCAATGGACTGAGAAGACAACAGTAAAAATTCCTTAGGGAAAAGCAAAATCTTTTCGTTAGGCAAGTGCATAAAATGTCATGTATACAGAGAGAAATATCATGTTTGTTTGCCGCAGTTCATCCAGCATTCTCCCTAGAAAATACGAATGTGTAGAGGTGGTGTCTCCGGTGGAAACAGTTAGTGTTTCCAAGCACAAAATTAAATGTTTTCTGATAAAAAACATTGAAAACAATAAAGTCCATCAATAATATCCGGAAAACAACAACACAGGCTGTCACAATATTTGGGATTGAGTTAGGCAAAAAAAACCTGGATATTTCTGGTTTCACCCAGTCATATCCGGACAAACTGGTGTGGAATTCATATGCAATGGACCGAGAAAATCATAGTAAAAATGGTATTCGAGAAAAGTAACATCTTTTCTTTTTGCAAGTGCATAAAATGTCATGCATACAAGCAGAAATATCATGTTTGTTTGTCGTAATTCCTCTAGCTGTCTCCCTAGAAAATATGAATGTGTAGAGTTGGTGTCTCCATGTGGAACCAATTAGTGTTCCCAAGCACAAAATTAAATGTTCCCTGATAGAAATCCTTCAAAACAATGAATTCCGTCGATAATATCCAGAACACAAATACAGAGGCTGTAGCAATATCTGGGATTGAGTTAGCCAAAACAGAACAGGATATTTCTGGATTCATGCAGTCACATCCGGACAAAGTGGTTTGGAAATCGAATGCAATGGACTGAGAAAATCACAGTAAAAATTCTTTTGGAGAAAAGCAAAATCTTTTCATTAGGCAAGTGCATAAAATGTCATGTATACAAAGAGAAATACCATGTTTGTTTGCCACAGTTCCTCTATCTTTCTCACTAGAAAATACGAATGTGTAGAGCTGGTGTCTCCATGTAGAAGAAATTAGTGTTTCCAAGCACAAAATTAAATGTTTCCTGATAAAAAACATTCTAAACAATAAAGTCCATCGATAATATCCGGAAAACACAAACACAGCATTTGTTGCAATATTTGGGATTGAGTTAGTGAAAACACACCGGATATTTATGATTTTCTCCCGTCATATCTGGACAAAGTTGTGTGGAATTCATATGCAATGGACCGAGCAAATCCAAATAAAAATGGTTTTGGACATAAGCATAGTCTTCTTGTTAGGCAAGTGAATAAAATGTCATCTATACAAACAGAAATATCATGTTTGTTTGCTGCAGTTCCTCTAGCTCTCTCCCTAGAAGATACGAATGTGTAGAGCTGGTGTCTCCATGTGGAACCAATTAGTGTTTCCAAGCACTAAATTAAATATTCCTTGTCTAAAAAATATTCAAAACAATAAAGTCCATCGACAATATCCACAAAACACAAACACAGTGGCTGTCAAAATATTTGGAATTGCATTAGTGAAAACACAACCAGAAATTTCTTGTTTCTTCCAGTCATATTCGGACAAAGTGGTGTGCCACTCCTATACAATGTACCGAGAAAATCACAGTAAAAATGGTTTGCACATAAGTAAAGTCTTTTTGTTAGGGAAGTGCATAAAATGCCATGTATACAAACAGAAATATCATGTTTGTTTGCCGCAGTTCCTCCATCTTTCTCCCTAGAAATTACGAATATGTAGAGCTGGTGTCTCCATGTGGAAACAATTAGCTTTTCCAAGCACAAAATTCAATGTTCCCTGATAAAAAACATTCAAAACAATAAAGTCCATCGATAATATCCGGAAAACACAAACACTGAGGCTGTAGCAATATCTGGGATTGAGTTAGCCTAAATACAACCAGATATATATATATATATATATATATATATATATATATATATATATATATATGTATATATATATATTTCATCCACTCATATCCGGACAAAGTGGTGTGGCATTCGTATGCAGTGGACCGAGAAAATCACAGTAATAATGGTTTTGGAGACAATCAAAGTCTTTTTGTTTGGCAAGTGCATTAAATATCATGTATAAAAACTGAAATATCATGTTTGTTTGCAGCATTTCCTCTAGCTTTCTCCCATGAAAATACAAATGTGTAGAGCTGCTGTCTCCATGTGGAAACAATTAGTGTTCCCAAGCACAAAATTAAATGTTCCCTGATAAAAAACATTCAAAACAATAAAGTCCACCAATAATATCCAGAAAACACAAACACAGAGGCTGTCGCAATATCTGGGATTGAGCTAGCCAAAACACAAGCTGATATTTCTGGTTTCCTAAGGCATATAGGGACAAAGTGGTGTGGAATTCATATGCAATGGACCGAGAAAATCTCAGTGAAAATACGAATGTGTAGAGCTGCTGTCTCCATGTTGAACCAATTTCATTTCCAAGCAGAAAATGAAATGTTCCCTGATAAAAAATATTGAAAACAATAAAGTCTGTCAAGAATATCCGAAAAACAGAAACACAGAGGCTGTCGTTATATCTGGGATTGAGTTAGCCAAAACACAACCGGATAACTCTGGTTTCATCCAGTCATATCCGGACAAAGTGGTGTAGCATTCGTATGCAATGGACCGAAAAAAATCACCGTAAAAATGGTTTTGTAGACAAGCAAAGTCTTTTTGTTCGGCAAGTGCATAATATGTCATGTATACAAACAGAAATATCATGTTTGAATGCTGCAGTTCCTCTAGCTTTTTCCAATGAAAATACGAATGTGTAGAGCTGGTGTCTCCATGTGGAACCAATTAGTGTTTCCAAGCACAAAATTAAATGTTCCCTGATAGAAAACATTCAAAACAATAAAGTCCATCGTTAATATTCAGAAAACACAAACACAGAGGCTTTCGCAGAATTTGGGACTGAGTTAGCCAAAACACAAGCGGATATTTCTGGTTTCATCCACTCATATCCGGACAAAGTGGTGTGGAATTCATATGCAATAGACACAATCACAGTAACAATGGTTTTGGAGAAAAGCAAAGTCTTTTCTTTAGGCAAGTGCATAAAATGTCATGTATACAAACAGAAATATCATGTTTGTTTGCCGCAGTTCCTCTAGCTTTCTCCCTAGAAAATACGAATGTGTTTGTCAGAAGCAATGGGTGGCAGGCCTATTAATGGCTGATCTGCACAGTGATCTGCCCTCAAGGAGACCCAACAGGCCAGTCCACTGCAGTGGCTTTCAATGTGGCAAGCATGGGCTTCAGCAGAAGTCAGCTTGTGAAGAGCCCTGGCAGCTCTGCCAAGAGTTGGATCACTGGAAATGGACCTGCTCTGGAGTCGAAGGATGCCCAGGTCAGAGCCACAGATCTTTTTGGCTCTAAGCTGAAAAGCCCTTCACTCAGCCCAACTTCCAAAGTGACCACTGCCGCTGAAGGTATGGTCAAGTAGGGTCAGCAACATTGCAGGCAGAACTGTAAATTTCTTGTCAGAGATGCCCCCTGCCTTTACCTGGCCAGCTCTCCTCCCAGGCCAGCCAAGTAATGAAAGTCAACAGAGTGCCTTCCCCTAGGAGGTTCACACCTCCCTTAGGATATACCCCATGTGAAGAGATAGATAGGTCTGTGCCTCTGAATTTACAAGGCCTAAAGCCCACCAGATTATTATCAAGCCCCTTCTCTCAGGTTCTATTTGCCTCTCCATCAGAAAACTTAATTGTAGCTTAGACAGCACCTTTCTTAGCTCCTCTAATAATGACTCTGTCCTTAGTTCTAGATCCTGTCTAGTGCACTTGGGCCTCATTCCTTTGTAACCATAACCTCTACTCTACCACCAGTGGCTCTACTCCCAACTTGTGTGTACTGATGGTCCTCTTCCCCACTTAATGCTGTATAATTGTTCAAACCTGGTAAATGCCACTCTTAGGATCATTGGTTACTATCCTCACCCTGTCTTTTATGACCTTGTCTAAATATGATCAGGGTCGGCAAAATTGGAAGGCTTCCATAGCCTTGGCAACTCATGACAACAGCCTAGGGTGGTTACTGGCGCCATAAACTAGAGTGTCCATTTGTTGGGTCAACAACAGGAGTCACTGTGCACTTGCTCCTCATGTGGGATCTCTGTCCTTAATGTGCAATACATTTTGATTTAATGCTATAACTAGTACTCAAACAATATGTTTCACTTTGTGTTTCTATGTGGGTGCAAACTGTTGAAATTTTACACTAAATTGATCTTTTGTATATAAAGAGAATTGAAAATGAATCTTGATGCAAATAGAAGGGGAGAGGGAGCGGGAGAGGAGAGGGTTGTGGGTGTGAGGGAAGTTATAGGAGGGGGAAGCCATTGTAATCCATAAGGTGTACACTGGAAATTTATATTCATTAAATAAAAGTTAAAAAAAAAGAAAATACGAATGTGTAGAGCTTGTGTCTCCATGAGGAACCAATTAGTGTTTCCAAGCACAAAATTAAATGATCCTTGTATAAAAAGCATTCAAAACAATAAAGTCCATCGATAATATCCCGAAAACACAAACACAGAGGCTGTCGCAATATCTGGGATTGAGCTAGCCAAAACACAAGCTGATATTTCTGGTTTCCTAAGGCATATAGGGACAAAGTGGTGTGGAATTCATATGCAGTGGACCGAGAAAATCTCAGTGAAAATACGAATGTGTAGAGCTGCTGTCTCCATGTTGAACCAATTTCATTTCCAAGCAGAAAATGAAATGTTCCCTGATAAAAAAATATTGAAAACAATAAAGTCTGTCAAGAATATCCGAAAAACAGAAACACAGAGGCTGTCGTTATATCTGGGATTGAGTTAGCCAAAACACAACCGGATAACTCTGGTTTCATCCAGTCATATCCGGACAAAGTGGTGTAGCATTCGTATGCAATGGACCGAAAAAATCACCGTAAAAATGGTATTGTAGACAAGCAAAGTCTTTTTGTTCGGCAAGTGCATAATATGTCATGTATACAAACAGAAATATCATGTTTGAATGCCGCAGTTCCTCTAGCTTTTTCCCATGAAAATACGAATGTGTAGAGCTGGTGTCTCCATGTGGAACCAATTAGTGTTTCCAAGCACAAAATTAAATGTCCCCTGATAGAAAACATTCAAAACAATAAAGTCCATCGTTAATATTCAGAAAACACAAACACAGAGGCTTTCGCAGAATTTGGGACTGAGTTAGCCAAAACACAAGCGGATATTTCTGGTTTCATCCACTCATATCCGGACAAAGTGGTGTGGAATTCATATGCAATAGACACAATCACAGTAACAATGGTTTTGGAGAAAAGCAAAGTCTTTTCTTTAGGCAAGTGCATAAAATGTCATGTATACAAACAGAAATATCATGTTTGTTTGCCGCAGTTCCTCTAGCTTTCTCCCTAGGAAATACGAATGTGTTTGTCAGAAGCAATGGGTGGCAGGCCTATTAATGGCTGATCTGCACAGTGATCTGCCCTCAAGGAGACCCAACAGGCCAGTCCACTGCAGTGGCTTTCAAGGTGGCAAGCATGGGCTTCAGCAGAAGTCAGCTTGTGAAGAGCCCTGGCAGCTCTGCCAAGAGTTGGATCACTGGAAATGGACCTGCTCTGGAGTCGAAAGATGCCCAGGTCAGAGCCACAGATCTTTTTGGCTCTAAGCTGAAAAGCCCTTCACTCAGCCCAACTTCCAAAGTGACCACTGCCGTTGAAGGTATGGTCAAGTAGGGTCAGCAACATCGCAGGCAGAACTGTAAATTTCTTGTCAGAGATGCCCCCTGCCTTTACCTGGCCAGCTCTCCTCCCAGGCCAGCCAAGTAATGAAAGTCAACAGAGTGCCTTCCCCTAGGAGGTTCACACCTCCCTTAGGATATACCCCATGTGAAGAGATAGATAGGTCTGTGCCTCTGAATTTACAAGGCCTAAAGCCCACCAGATTATTATCAAGCCCCTTCTCTCAGGTTCTATTTGCCTCTCCATCAGAAAACTTAATTGTAGCTTAGACAGCACCTTTCTTAGCTCCTCTAATAATGACTCTGTCCTTAGTTCTAGATCCTGTCTAGTGCACTTGGGCCTCATTCCTTTGTAACCATAACCTCTACTCTACCACCAGTGGCTCTACTCCCAACTTGTGTGTACTGATGGTCCTCTTCCCCACTTAATGCTGTATAATTGTTCAAACCTGGTAAATGCCACTCTTAGGATCATTGGTTACTATCCTCACTCTGTCTTTTATGACCTTGTCTAAATATGATCAGGGTCGGCAAAATTGGAAGGCTTCCATAGCCTTGGCAACTCATGACAACAGCCTAGGGTGGTTACTGGCGCCATAAACTAGAGTGTCCATTTGTTGGGTCAACAACAGGAGTCACTGTGCACTTGCTCCTCATGTGGGATCTCTGTCCTTAATGTGCAATACATTTTGATTTAATGCTATAACTAGTACTCAAACAATACGTTTCACTTTGTGTTTCTATGTGGGTGCAAACTGTTGAAATTTTATACTAAATTGATCTTTTGTATATAAAGAGAATTGAAAATGAATCTTGATGCAAATAGAAGGGGAGAGGGAGCGGGAGAGGAGAGGGTTGTGGGTGTGAGGGAAGTTATAGGAGGGGGAAGCCATTGTAATCCATAAGGTGTACACTGGAAATTTATATTCATTAAATAAAAGTTAAAAAAAAAGAAAATACGAGGCAAGTGCTTTTGCAATATTTGGGATTGTGTTAGCCAAAACATAACGGGATATTTTGGTTTCATCCAGTCATATCCAGAGAAAGTGGTGTGGCATTTGTATGCAATGGAGTGAGAAAATCACAGTAAAAATGGTTTTGGTGACAAGCAAAGTCTTTTTGTTCGGCAAGTGCATAAAATATCATGCATACATGATATTGCGGGTGGGAGGGAAGTTATGGGAGGGGGAAGCCATTGTAATCCATAAGCTGTACACTGGAAATTTATATTCATTAAATAAAAGTTAAAAAAAATTGTTCCCTGATAAAAAACATTCGAAACAATAAAGTCCATTGATAATATCCGGAAATCACAAACACTGAGGCTGTCGAAATATCGGGGATTGAGTTAGCCAAAACACAAGCGGATATTTCTGGTTTCATCCAGCCATATCCAAATAAAGTGGTGTGGAATTCATATGAAATGGACCGAGAAAATCACAGTACATATGGTAGTGGAGAAAATTAACATCTGTTCGTAAGGAAAGTGCATAAAATGTCATCCATACAAACAGAAATATCATGTTTGTTTACCGTAGTTCCTCTAGCTTTCTCCATAAAAAATACGAATATGTGGAGATGGTGTCTCCATCTGGAAGAAATTAGAGTTTCCAAGCACATAATTAAATGTTCCCTGATAAAAAACATTTAAAACAATAATGTCTGTCGATAATATCCAGAAAACACAAACACAGGGGCTGTAGCAATACCTGGGATTGAGTTAGCCAAAACACAACCGGATATTTCTGGATTCAACTAGCCATATCCGGAAAAAGTTGTGTGGAAATCGGATGCAATGGACCAAAAAAAATCACAGTAAAAATGGTTTTGGTGAAAAGCAAAGTCTTTTTATTAGGCAAGTGCATAAAACGTCATCTATACAAACAGAAACATCATGTTTGTTTGCCACAGTTCCTCTAGCTTTCTCCCTAGAAAATACGAATGCGTAGAGCTGGTGTCTCCATATGGAACCAATTAGTGTTTCCAAGCACAAACTTTAATGTTCCCTGATAAAATCATTCAAAACAATAAAGTCTATCGATAATATCGGAAAAACACAAACAAAGAGGTTGTCACAATATCTGGGATTGAGTTAGCCAAAACACAAGCGGGTATTTCTGGTTTCTTCCAGTCATATCTGGATAAAGTGGTGTGCCATTCGTATGCAAGGGACTGAGAATATCACGGTTAAAATGCTTTTGGAGAAAAGCAAAGTCTTTTCATTAGGCAAGTGAATAAAATGTCATCTATACAACCAGAAATATCATGTTTGTTTGCCGCAGTTCCTATAGCTTTCTCCCTAAAATACGAATGTGTAGAGCTAATATCACTAAGTGAAACCAATTAGTGTTTCCTAGCACAAAAGTAAATGTTCCCTGAAAAAAAAAAACTTTCAAAACAATAAAGTCCATCGATAATATCCGGAAAACCCAAACACAGAGGCTGTAGAAATATCTGCGATTGAGTTAGCCAAAACACAACCGGATGTTTCTGGTTCCATCCAGTGATATCCGGACAAAGTGCTGTGGCATTGGTATGCAATGGACCGAGAAAATCACAGTTAAAATTCTTTTGGAGAAAAGCAAAGTGTTTTTGTAAGGGGAGTGCATAATATGTCATCTATCCAAACAGAAATATCATGTTTGTTTGCCGCAGTTCCTCTAATTTTCTCCCTAGAAAATATGAATGTGTAGAGCTGGTGTCTCCATGTGGAACCAATTAGTGTTCCCAAGCACAAAATTAAATGTTCCCTGATAAAAAACATTCAAAACCATAAAGTCCATCGATAATATCCAGAAAACAAACACAGAGGCTGTCGCTATATCTGGGATTGTGTTAGCCAAAACACAAGCGAATATTTCTGATTACATCCATTCATATCCAGACTAAGTGGTGTGGCATTCGTATGCAATAGACCGAGAAAATCACAGTAAAAATCGTATTGGAGAAAAGCAACGTCTTTTCGTAAGGCAAGTGCATAAAATGTCATCTATACAAACAGAAATATAAAGTTTGTTTACCGCAGTTCCTCAAGCTTTCTCCCTAGTAAATACGAATGTGTAGAGCTGATGTCTCCATGTGTTACCAATCAGTGTCTCCAAGCACAAAATTAAATGCTCCCTGATAAAAATCATTCAAAACAATAAAGTCCATTGATAATATCCAGAAAACAAACACAGAGGCTGTCCCAATATCTGGGATTGAGTTAGCCAAAACACAAGTGGATGTTTCTGGATTCATCCAGTCATATCCGGACAAAGTTGTGTGGAATATGTATGCAATGGACCAAGAAAATCACAGTAAAAAGGATTTTGGAGGAAATCCAAGTCTTTTCGTTAGGCCAGTGCATAAAAAGTCATCCATACAAAGAGAAATATCATGTTTGATTGCCACAGTTGTTCAAACTTTCTGCCTAGAAAATACGAATGTGTAGAGCTGGTGTCTCCAAGTGGAACCAATTAGTGTTTCCAAGCACAAAATTAAATGTTCCCTGATAAAAAAAAATTCAAAGCAATAAAGTCCATCGATAAATCCAGAAAACACAAACACAGAGGCTGTCACAATATCTGGAATTGAGTTAGCCGAAACACAAGCGGATATTTCTGATTTAATCCCCTCATGTCCAGACAAAGTGGTGAGGCATTCATATGCAATGGACCGAGAAATCCACAGTAAAAATGGTTTTGGAAATAAACAAAGACTTTTCGTAAGGCAAGTGCATAAAGTGTCATCTATACAAGGAGAAGTATCATGTATGTTTGTCCCAGTTCCTCTAGCTTTCTCCCTAGAAAATACGAGTGTGTAGAGCTGGTGTCTCCATGTGGACCCAATTAGTGTTTCCAAGCACAAAATTAAATGTTCCCTGATTAAAAAAAAATCCAAAACAATAAAGTACATCCATAATATCCTTAAAACACAAACACAGTGGCTGTCTCAATAACTGGGATTGAGTTAGCGAAAATATAACCGGAGATTTCTGGTTTGATCCAGTCATATTCAGACGAAGTGTTGTGGCATTCATATGAAATGGACCAAGAAAATCACATTAAAATGGTACTGCAGAATAGCAAAGTCTTTTCGTTAGGGAAGTGCATAAAATGTCATCTATAGAAACAGAAATATCATGTTTGCCGCAGTTCCTCTAGCATTCTCAATAGAAAATATGAATTTTAAGAGCTGGTGTCTCCATGTGGAACCAATTAGTGTTTCCAAGCAGAAAATTAAATGTTCAATGATAAAACACGTTCAAGCAATAAAGTCCATCGATAATATCCAGAAAACACAAACACAGAGGCTGTCACAATATTTGGAATTGAGTTAGGCAAAACACAACCGGATATTTGTGGTTTCCTCCAATCATATGCGGACAAAGTTGTGTGGCATTCGTATGCAACAGACCGAGAAAATCACAGTAAAAATGGTTTTGGAGAAAAGGAAAGTCGTTTCGTTAGGCAAGTGCATAAAATGTCCTCTACACAAACAGAAGTACCATGTTTGTTTGCCACAGTTCCTCTAGCTTTCTCCCTAGAAAATACGGATGTGTAGAGCTGGTGTCTCCATGTGGAACGAATTAGTGTTTCCAAGCACAAAATTAAATGTTCCCTGCCAAAAAACATTCAAAACAATAAAGTCCGTCGATAATATCCTGAAAACACAAAAACAGAGGCTGTAGCAATATCTGGGATTGAGTTAGCCAAAATATAACCAGATATTTCGGGTTTCATCCAGTCATATCCGATCAAGGTGGTGTGGAAATCGTATGCAATGGACCGAGAAAATCACAGTAAAAATGGCTCTGGATAAAAGCAAAGTCTTTTCGTTAGGCAAGTGTATAAAATGTTTTCTATACAAACAGAAATATCATATTTGTTTGCCGCACTTCCTCTAGCTTTCTCCCTAGAAAATACAAATGTGTAGAGCTGGTGTCTCCATGTGGAACCAATTATTGTTTCCAAGCACAAAATTAAATGTTCCCTGATAAAAAACATTCAAAACAAAACGTCCATCGATAATATCCAGAAAACACAAACACAGAGGATGTCACAATATCTGGATTGAGATATCAAAAACACTAGCAGATATCGTGGTTTCATCCAGTCATGTCCAGACAAAGTATTGTGAAATTCATATATGATGGTCCAAGAAATTCACAGTAAATATGGTTTTGGATAAAGAAAAGTCTTTTCGTTAGGCAAGTGCATAAAATGTCATCCAAACATACAGAAATACCATGTTTGTTTGCCGCAGTTCCTCTAGCTTTCTCCCTAGAAAATAAGAATGTGTAGAGCTGGTGTCTCCATGTGGAACCAATTAGTGTTTCCAAGCACAAAATTAAATGTTCCCTGATAAAAAACATTCAAAACAATAAAGTCCATCGATAATATCCAGAAATCACAAACACAGAGGCTGCCGCAATATTTGGGATTGAGTTAGGCAAAACACAAGAGGACATTTCTGGTTTAATCCAGTCATATCCGGACAAACTGGTGTGGCATTCGTATGCAATGGACCAAGAAAATCACTGTAAAAATGGTTTTGGTGAAAAGCAATATATTTTCGTTAGGCAAGTGCATAAAATGTAATCTATACAAACAGAAATATCATGTTTATATGCTGCAGTTCCTCTAGCTTTCTCCCTAGAAAATACGAATGTATAGAGCTGGTGTCTCCATGTGGAACCATTTAGGGTGTCCACGTACAAAATTAATGTTCCCGAGTTGAGATCCAAGATGGCAGAATAGGAAGGGAGCACATTGATATTCTTCGGCAAGACACAGGTTAATAAAAGTGGAGATACTGCAGGGTCAAGGAAGAGTAGGGGAAGAAACAACAGAGGAAACTCTTCCGGAACTAGTGATTCACAGCGGACCTGCGTGGAGAGCGTGGGAGCCCAAGTTCGGGACACCAGCAGCAGACTCAACGCACCAGCGCTGGAACGCAAGGTGAGCCGAACCTCCATAGCCCGAGACACCAGCGGGCAAGCGGAAAGAGGAGGCTAGAGGGAACGAGGCTTGAAACTCCGTGGGGAAAAGTTCACCAGGCTAACTAGAAGAGAGAGAGGGAAAAAAAAAAGTGACCGAAACGGACACGAGGAGTTTCTCTCTCTCCGCTCACCCCTCAAGGGCGAGCAAGACAAAGAGCAGGCGCCATTTTGGACATACGTCATAAGCAGGGCGACCTCAGGTCTGCACCGGCCCTGAGCCTAGCAGAAAAACCTGACTCTGGGGGGAGGGGTGAAATAACTGGAGATTAGCATCTAACTTGGCAACCCAGTGGGAGACTGCAGGAGAATTGGAGCCCACACAAGGGCAGCAGAGATTCCCTGTGTGGTCCTTGGGAAAGAGCTTCCAATCTCTGGCTCCTGTGGGTATATCATTTGCCTGCTAACTACCTCCAATTACATTCAGCTGTGTGGAATTACTTCCCTTTTGAATCAACAAAAGAAAGAGACATTTACCACACCTAACCTGGGAGTGTCATCTTGACACACCCTCAACCCTGAGGAACCAAACACAGCTCTCAGTCCACACCCATCTCAAGCCTCTAAGGCTCCACTAAAAGCAGACAGTCCACTTAATCTAGAGTCATAGTATAACAAGAAAAAAAAACACCACAGTGAAGAAACCAAATATCTCCAACATGCCATACAACAAACGCAAAAACCGAGGTAACAAGAACAAGGAAGACACTATGACACCCCCAAATGAAAAAGACACCCCAACTCAAGATTATGAAGATGATGAGATAGAAGAAATACAAGAAGCGGATCTCAAAAAATTGATAAGAATATTAAGAAGTTCTCAAAAACAAATTCTTGAACTACAGAAATCCTTAAAGGACAAGATAGAAAATCTCTCTCGTGAAAGTGAAATATTAAGGAGGAATCAAAATGAAATGAAACAACTAGTGGAACAAGAAATGGTGATTGTGACGAGAAATCATAATGAAATGAAGAATTCAATAGATCAAATGACAAACACATTAGAGAGCCTTAAAAACAGAATGGGCGAAGCAGAAGAGAGAATATCAGACTTAGAAGACAGAGAACAGGAAAGGAAACAGGCAAACCAAAGAAAAGAAGAAGAAATTAGAAATCTAAAAAATATTGTCGGGAATCTACAGGATACTATTAAAAAATCTAACATTCGGGTTCTAGGAGTTCCTGAAGGCATGGAGAGGGAGAAAGGATTAGAAGGCATTTTCAGTGAGATACTAGCAGAAAATTTCCCAGGTTTGGAGAAGGACAGAGGCATCTTAGTACAGGAAGCTTATAGAACCCCTAAGAAACATGACCAAAAGAGATCCTCACCACGACACGTCATAATCAAACTCACCACAGTGAAACATAAAGAAAAGATTCTAAAAGGTGCAAGAGAGAAACGTCAGATTACTCTCAGAGGATCTCCAATTAGACTCACAGCAGACTTCTCATCAGAAACCCTACAAGCTAGAAGGGAATGGCGAGACATAGCCCAGGTACTAAGAGAGAAAAACTGCCAGCCCAGAATATTATATCCTGCAAAGCTCTCATTTGTGAATGAAGGTGAAATTAAGACTTTTCATAGCAAACAGAAACTGAAAGAATTTGTTGCCACTCATCCTGCCCTGCAAAAGATGCTTAAAGATGTGTTACACACAGAAACACAGAAACATGGTCATCAATATGAAAGAAGGGAAAGGAAGGAAACCTCACAGCAAAAGATCACAGGAAGCTCAATTTCTCTTTGACATAGAATTAAACTCTGATGCACTGTTAGAGCAATGTGCTAAAGTAATCTATTATGTTCTCTTGATGTCTGTTAAATTCTAATTGTTCAAAAACAGCTGAATTTTTATTAAGAGCTATGGGTTATTTAACTATGTGCTTATTTTCAAAGACTTGAATAATCACCTTGTAACAATGATCAAATTTGGACTATGTTATGTCATGATTTTAAGGAATCTTAGTTCAACCAGATATTTTGGATTTTGATATTGGTCTATTATGCTATGTTATATGTGCGTACATATTGTATGTCCACATGGGGAAATTTTATTAAGAGTTTTATTTTAAATGGCTTTTAGATAAGATTGTCCATAAATTTAAGCTGCTAAAATCAATCAAAGATACATTTTAATTTGTGTGACCTGAATCTGTGTATCATATGTTTTAAACTTGTTGGTAGAAAGAAACTAAAAACATTTTATATGGTTGTGCTTAAGTTTACTGGTTAAACAAACTACACCATCTTAGATATTTAAGAGGTGTTTTCAAATACATGATTCTTAAAATTTATAGAAGGCATTGGACCTTCTGGTAAATGTTTTATTAAGTGCTTATCTAAGGGTTGAAACGGTTTGCTAAGTATTCATGTAATATTGCTATTGTCAGCAAGTGATCTAGGACTTGCTCCCTCATTTCTCTATTCTAAGCCCAACTTGTTCTTTCATTTCTCTATTCTCTTCAAGGTAGGGAACTAATTCTATTATGAAGGAATCTGTAGGACGCACAATTTAATCTTTAGACCTTATAAGAGATGGCTAACATTTTGCTGTAATAGCATAGCCAAAATAAGAGCTTAAATAATAATCTCATAGCTAGAGTCACATCGCCGTCAGCGAAGTATACAGTAAGTAGAAAAAAAAAACCTCTCTTTCAGACCAAAGGGAAAGAAAGTTTTAAAGTGAGAATATAATTTTCCTCATGGGCATTGTCTACCTTAGAAAAACTACTACAGAACATGCCTGTGACTATAGACTTGTAGTTCAGGCCACCGAAGATTAGAGATGGGACATGGGCACTCCCTTGACTTGCATCCTCTGGTCTGCTTGAACACAAACCAGGAGGAAAAGAAAGCTAGGCATCAGAAGCAATGGGTTGCAGGCCTATTAATGGCTGATCTGTACAGTGATCTGCCCTCAAGGAGACCCAACAGGCCAGTCCACTGCAGTGGCTTTCAAGGTGGTAAGTATGGGCTTCAGCAGAAGTCAGCTTGTGAAGAGCCCTGGCAGCTCTGCCAAGAGTTGGATCACTGGAAATGGACCTGCCCTGGACTCGAAGGATGTCCAGGTCAGAGCCACAGATCTTATTGGCTCCAAGCTGAAATGCCCTTCACTCAGCCCAACTTCCAAAGTGACCACTGCAGCTGAGGGTATGGTCAAGTAGGGTCAGCAACATTGCAGGCAGAACTGTAAATTTCTTGTTAGAGATGCAACCTGCCTTTACCTGGCCAGCTCTCCTCCCAGGCCAGCCAAGTAATGAAAGTCAACAGAGTGCCTTCCCCTAGGAGGTTCACACCTCCCTTAGGATATACTCCATGTGAAGAGATAGATAGGTCTGGGCCTCTTAACTTACAAGGCCTAAAGCCCACCAGATTATTATCAAGCCCCTTCTATCAGGTTCTATTTGCCTCTCCATCAGAAAACTTAATTGTAGCTTAGACAGCACCTTTCTTAGCTCCTCTAATAATGACTCTGTCCTTTGTTCTAGACCCTGTCTAGTGCACTTGGGCCTCATTCCTTTGTAATCATAACCTCTACTCTACCACCAATGGCTCTACTCCCAACCTGTGTGTACTGATGGTCCTCTTCCCCACTTAATGCTGTATAATTGTTCAGACCCGGTAAATGCCACTCTTAGGATCATTGGTTACTATCCTCACCCTGTCTTTTATGACCTTGTCTAAATATGATCAGAGTCGGGGAACTTGGAAGGCTTCCATAGCCTTGGCAACTCATGACGACAGCCTAGGGTGGTTACTGGTGCCATAAATTAGAGTGTCAATTTGTTGGGTCAACAACAGGAGCCACTGTGCGCTTGCTCCTGATGTGGGATCTCTGTCCTTAATGTACTGTACATTTTGATTTAATGCTATAACTAGTACTCAAACAGTATGTTTCACTTTGTGTTTCTATGTGGGTGCAAACTGTTGAAATCTTTACTTAATGTATACTAAATTGATCTTCTTTATATAAAGAGAATTGAAAATTAATTTTGATGTGAATGGAAGGGGAGAGGGAGCGGGAGAGGGGAGGGTTGCGGGTGGGAGGGAAATTATGGGAAGGGGAAGCCATTGTAATCCATAAGCTGTATACTGGAAATTTATATTCATTAAATAAAAGTTAAAAAAAATTAATGTTCCCTGATAAAATTTCAAAACAATAAAGTCCATCAATAATATCCTGAAAACACAAAAACAGAGGCAGTAGCAATATTTGGGATTGAATTAGCCAAAACACAACCAGATATTTCTGGTTTCATCCAGTCATATCCGGACAAATTGCTGTGGCATTCGTATGCAATGGATGAAGGAAATCACAGTAAAAATGGTTTTGGTGAAAAGAAAATTCTTTTCGTTAGGCAAGTGCATAAAATGTCATCCATACAAACAGAAATATCATGTTTATTTTCCACAGTTTCTTTAGCTTTCTCCCTAGAAAATAGGAATGTGTAGAGCTGGTGACTCCATGTGGAACCAATTAGTGTGTCCAAGCACAAAATAAAATGTTCCCTGATAAAAAACATTCAAGCAATAAATTCCATCAATAATATCCAGAAAACACAAACACGGAGGCTGTCGCAATATCTGGGATTGAGTTAGCCAAAACACAACTGGATATTTCTAGTTTCATCCATTCATATCCGGACAAACTGGTGTGGAATTCATATGCAATGGACCGAGAAAATCACACTAACATTCTTTTGGAGAAAAGCAAAATCTTTTCATTAGGCAAGTGCATAAAATGTCATCGATAGAAACAGAAATATTATGTTTGTTTGCCGCAGTTCCTCTAGCTTTCTCCCTAGAAAATACGAATGTGTAGAGCTGGTGTCTCCATGTGGAACCAGTTAGTGTTTCCAAGCACAAAATTAAATATTCCCTGAAAAAGCATTCAAAACCATAAAGTCCATCGATAATATATAGAAAACACAAACTCAGATGCTGTCGCAATATCTGAGATCGAGTTAGACAAAACACAAGCGGATATTTCTGGTTTAATCCAGTCATATCCGGCAAAATTGAGTGGAATTCATATGCAATGTACTGAGAAAATCACAGTAACACGGTTTTGGTGAAAAGCAAAGCCTTTTCGTTAGGCAAGTGCATAACATGTCATCTATACAAACAGAAAATTCATGTTTCTTTGCCACAGTTCCTCTAGCTTTCTCCCAAGAAAATACGATTGTGCAGAGCTGGCGTCTCCATGTGGACCCAATTAGTGTTTCCAAGCACAAATTTAAATGTTGCCTGATAAAAAACTTTCAAAACAATAGAGTAAATTGATTATATCCAGAAAAAGCAAACACAGAGGCTGTAGCAATATCTGGGATTGAGTTAGCTAAAACACAACCGGATATCTCTGGTTTCATCCAGTCATATCCGGACAAAGTGGTGCGGCATTGATATGTAATGGACCGAGAAAATCACAGTAAAAATGGTTTTGGTGAAAAGAAAAGTCTTTTCATTAGGCAAGTGCATAAAATGTCATCTCTACAAACAGAAATATCATGTTTGTTTGCCGCAGTTCATCAGGCTTCGTCCCTAGAAAATACGAATGTGTAGAGCTGGTGTCTCCATGTGGAACCAGTAAGTATTTCAAGCACAAAATCAAATGTTCCCTGATAAAAAACTTTCAAAACAATAAAGTCCTTCAATAATATCCAGAAAACACAAACACAGAGGCTGTCGCAATATTTGGGATTTAGTTAGCCAAAACACAACACAATACTTCTGGTTCCATCCATTTATATCCCGACAAAGTTTTCTGGCATTCGTATGCAATGGACCGAGAAAATCACAGTAAATATGGTTTTGGCGAAAAGCAAAGTCTTTCCGTTAGGGAAGTGCATAAAATGTCCTCTATACAAACAGAAATATCATGTTTGTTTGCCACAGTTGCTCAAACTTTCTGCCTAGAAAATACGAATGTGTAGAGCTGGTGTCACAAAGTGGAACTAATTAGCGTTTCCAAGCACAAAAGTAAATGTTCCCTGATGAAAAACCTTCAAAACAATAAAATCTGTCGCTAATATCTGGAAAACACAAACACACAGGCTGTAGCCATATCTGGGTTTGAGTTAGCCAAAACACAACCGGATATTTAGGTTTCATCCCGTCCTATCCGGACAAAGTGGTGTGGAATTCGTATGCAATGGACCGAGAAAATCTAGCAAAAATGGTTATGGAGAAAAGCAGAGTCTTTTCGTTAGGCAAGTGCATAAAATGTCATCTATACAAACAGAAATATCATGTTTGTTTGCAGCTGTTCCTCTTGTTTCCTCCCTAGAAAATACGGATGTGTAGACCTTGTGTCTCCATGTGGAACCAATTAGTGTTTCCTAGCAAAAGATTAAATGTTCCTTGATAAAAACATTCAAAACAATAAAGTCCCTCTATAATATCCAGAAAACACAAACACATAGGCTGTCGCAGTATCTGGCATTGAGTTAGCCAAAACACATCCGGATATCTCTGGTTTCATCCACTCATATCCGGACAAAGTGGTGTGGAATTCATATGCAATGGACCGAGAAAATCACAGTAAAAATGGTTTTGGAGAAAGGCAAAGTATTTTCGTTAGGCAAGTGCATAAATATCATCTATACAAACAGAAATATCATGTTTGTTTTCCGCAGTTCCACTAGCTTTGTCCCTAGAAAGTACAAATATGTAGAGCTGGTTTCTCCATGTGGAACCAATTAGCGTTTCCAAGCACAATATTAAATGTTCCCTGATAAAATATTCAAAACAATAAAATCCATCAATAATATCCGGAAAACAGAAACACAGAGGCTGTAGCTATAACTGGGATTGAGTTAGCCAAAGCACAACCGGATATTTCTGATTTCTTCCAGTCATATCCGGACACAGTTGTGTGGAATTTGAATGCAATGGACGCAAAAAATGACAGTGACAAAGGTTTTGGAGGAAAGCAAAGTCTTTTCTTTAGGCAAATGCATAAAATATCATGCATACAAACAGAAATATCATGTTTATTTGCTGCATTTCCTCTAGCTTTCTCCCTAGAAAATATGAATGTGTAGAGCTGGAGTCTCCATGTGGAACCAAACAGTGTTTGCAAGCACAAAATTAAATATTCTCTGATAAAAAACAATAAAAAAAAAGTCCATCGATAATATCTGGAAAACAGAAACACAGAGGCTGTAGCAATAACTGGGATTGAGTTCGCCAAAACACAACCGGATATTTCTGGTTTCATCCAGTCATATCCGGACAAAGTGGTGCGGCATTCATATGCAATGGACAGAGAAAATCACATTAAATTGGTTTTGCACATAAGCAAAGTCTTGTAAATTGCATAAATTTGTAAATTGCATAAAATGTCATCTATAGAAACAGAAATATCATGTTTGTTTGCCGCATTTCCTCTAGCTTTCTCCCTAGAAAATACGAATGTGTAGAGCTGTTGTACCCAAGTGGTACCAAACAGTTTTGCAAGCAGAAAATTATATGTGCCCTGATAAAAAGCATTCAAAGCAATATAGCCCATCGATAATATCCGGAAAACACAAACACAGAGGCTGTCTCATATCTGGGATTGAGTTAGCCAAAACACAACCGGATATTTCTGGATTCATCCAGTCATATCCGGACAAAGTGGTATGGCATTCGTATGCAATGGACCGAGAAAATCACTGTAAAAATGGTTTTGGACATAAGCAAAGTCTTTTCGTTAGGCAAGTGCATAAAATGTCATGTATACAAAGAGAAATATCATGTTTGTTTGCCACAGTTCCCCGAGCTTTCTGCCTAGAAAATACGAATGTGTAGAGCTGGTGTCTACTAGAGGAACCAATTAGCGTTTCCAAGCACAAAATTAAATATTCCCCGACAAAAAACATTCAAAACAATAAAGTCCATCGATAATATCCAGAAAACACAAACACAGAAGCTGTAGCAGTATCTGGGATTGAGTTAGCCAAAACACAACAGGATATTTCTGGATTCATCCAGTCATATCCGGACAAAGTGGTATGGCATTCATATGCAATGGACCGAGAAAATCACAGTAAAAATGGTATTGGAGAAAAGCAATGTCTTTTCATTAGGCAATGCATAAAATATCATCTATACAAACAAAAATATCATGATTGTTTGCCGCAGTTCCTCTAGCTTTCTCCCCAGATAATACGATTGTGTAGAGCTGGTGTCTCCATGTGGAACCAAATAGTGTTTCCAAGCACAAAATTAAATGTTCCCTGATAAAAAGCATTCAAAACAATAAAGTCCTTCTATAATATCCAGAAAACACAAACATAGAGGCTATCACAATATTTGGGATTGAGTTAGCCAAAACACAACCGGATATCTCTGGTTTCATAGAGTCATATCCGGACAAAGTTGTGTGGAACTTGTATGCAGTGGACCGAGAAAATCGCAGTAAAAATGGTTTTGGAGAAAGCAAAATCTTTTCGTTAGGCAAGTGCACAAATGTCATGTATAAAAGACAAATATCATGTTTGTTTACCGCAGTTCCTCCACCTTTCTCCCTAGAAAATTTGAATGTGTAGAGCTGGTGTCTCCATGTGGAACCAATTAGCGTTTCCAAGCACAAAATTAAATGTTCCCTGATAAAAAATATTCAAAACAATAAAGTCCGTCAATAATATCCGGAAAACAGAAACACAGAGGCTGTAGCTATAACTGGGATTGAGTTAGCCAAAATATAACCGGAGATTTCTGGATTTATCCAGTCATATCCGGACAATGTGGTGTGGTATTCATACGCAATGGACCGAGAAAATCGCAGTAAAAAATGTTTTTGGAGAAAAGCAAAGTCTTTTTGTTCGGCAAGTGCATAAAATATCATGCATACAAACAGAAATATCATGTTTCTTTTCCACAATTCCTCTAGCTTTCTCCCTAGAAAATATGAATATGTAGAGCTGGTGTCTCCACGTCGAAATAATTAGTGTTTTCAATCTCAAAATTAAATGTTCCCTGATAGAAAACCTTCAAAACAATAAAGTCCATCAATAATGTCCAGAAAACAAAAACACAGAAGCTGTCACAATATCTGGGATTGAGTTAGCCAAAAATAACCGGATATTCCTTGTTTCCTCCAATCATATCCTGACAAAGTGGTGTGGCATTGGTATGCAATGGACTGAGAAAATCGCAGTAAAAATGGTTTTGGAGAAAGCAAAATCTTTTCGTTAGGCAAGTGCACAAATGTCATGTATAAAAGAAAAATATCATGTTTGTTTACCGCAGTTCCTCCAGCTTTCTCCCTAGAAAATACGAATGTGTAGACCTGGTGTCTCCATGTGGAAACAATTAGTGTTTCCAAGCACAAAATTAAATGTTCCCTGATTAAAAAAAAAAAAACATTAAAAACAAAAAAAGTCCTTCAATAATATCCAGAAAACACAAACACAGAGGCTGTCGCAATATTTGGGATTTAGTTAGCCAAAACACAACACGATACTTCTGGTTCCATCCATTCATATCCCGACAAAGTTTTCTGGCATTCGTATGCAATGGACCGAGAAAATCACAGTAAAAATGGTTTTGGCGAAAAGCAAAGTCTTTCCGTTAGGGAAGTCCTCTATACAAACAGAAATATCATGTTTGTTTGCCGTAGTTCCTATAGATTTCTCCCTAGAAAATACGAATGTGTAGAGGTGGTGTCTCCATGTGGAACCAATTATTGTTTCCAAGCACAAATTAATGTTTCCAGATAAAAAATATTCAAAACAATAAAGTCCATCGATAATATCCAGAAAACACAAAACAGAGCATGTCACAATATCTGGAATTGAGTTAGCCAAAACACAACCGGATATCTCTGGTTTCATCCAGTCATATCTGGACAATATTGTGTGGAATTCGTATGCAATGGACCAAGAAAATCACAGTAAAAATGGTTTTGGAGAAAAGCAAAGTATTTTCGTTAGGCAACAGCATAAAATGTCATCTATACAAACAGAAATATCATGTTTGTTTGCCACAGTTGCTCAAACTTTCTGCCTAGAAAATACGAATGTGTAGAGCTGGTGTCACAAAGTGGAACTAATTAGCGTTTCCAAGCACAAAAGTAAATGTTCCCTGATGAAAAACCTTCAAAACAATAAAATCTGTCGCTAATATCCGGAAAACACAAACACACAGGCTGTAGCCATATCTGGGTTTGAGTTAGCCAAAACACAACCGGATATTTAGGTTTCATCCCGTCCTATCCGGACAAAGTGGTGTGGAATTCGTATGCAATGGACCGAGAAAATCTAGCAAAAATGGTTATGGAGAAAAGCAAAGTCTTTTCGTTTGGCAAGTGCATAAAATGTCATCTATACAAACAGAAATATCATGTTTGTTTGCAGCTGTTCCTCTTGTTTCCTCCCTAGAAAATACGGATGTGTAGACCTTGTGTCTCCATATGGAACCAATTAGTGTTTCCTAGCAAAAGATTAAATGTTCCTTGATAAAAACAGTCAAAACAATAAAGTCCCTCTATAATATCCAGAAAACACAAACACATAGGCTGTCGCAGTATCTGGCATTGAGTTAGCCAAAACACATCCGGATATCTCTGGTTTCATCCACTCATATCCGGACAAAGTGGTGTGGAATTCATATGCAATGGACCGAGAAAATCACAGTAAAAATGGTTTTGGAGAAAGGCAAAGTATTTTCGTTAGGCAAGTGCATAAATATCATCTATACAAACAGAAATATCATGTTTGTTTTCCGCAGTTCCACTAGCTTTGTCCCTAGAAAGTACAAATATGTAGAGCTGGTTTCTCCATGTGGAACCAATTAGCGTTTCCAAGCACAATATTAAATGTTCCCTGATAAAATATTCAAAACAATAAAATCCATCAATAATATCCAGAAAACAGAAACACAGAGGCTGTAGCTATAACTGGGATTGAGTTAGCCAAAGCACAACCGGATATTTCTGATTTCTTCCAGTCATATCCGGACACAGTTGTGTGGAATTTGAATGCAATGGACGCAAAAAATGACAGTGACAAAGGTTTTGGAGGAAAGCAAAGTCTTTTCTTTAGGCAAATGCATAAAATATCATGCATACAAACAGAAATATCATGTTTATTTGCCGCATTTCCTCTAGCTTTCTCCCTAGAAAATATGAATGTGTAGAGCTGGAGTCTCCATGTGGAACCAAACAGTGTTTGCAAGCACAAAATTAAATATTCCCTGATAAAAAACAATTAAAAAAAAGTCCATCGATAATATCTGGAAAACAGAAACACAGAGGCTGTAGCAATAACTGGGATTGAGTTCGCCAAAACACAACCGGATATTTCTGGTTTCATCCAGTCATATCCGGACAAAGTGGTATGGCGTTCGTATGCAATGGACCGAGAAAATCACTGTAAAAATGGTTTTGGACATAAGCAAAGTCTTTTCGTTAGGCAAGTGCATAAAATGTCATGTATACAAAGAGAAATATCATGTTTGTTTGCCACAGTTCCCCGAGCTTTCTGCCTAGAAAATACGAATGTGTAGAGCTGGTGTCTACTAGAGGAACGAATTAGCGTTTCCAAGCACAAAATTAAATATTCCCCGATAAAAAACATTCAAAACAATAAAGTCCATCAATAATATCCAGAAAACACAAACACAGAAGCTGTAGCAGTATCTGGGATTGAGTTAGCCAAAACACAACAGGATATTTCTGGATTCATCCAGTCATATCCGGACAAAGTGGTATGGCATTCATATGCAATGGACCGAGAAAATCACAGTAAAAATGGTATTGGAGAAAAGCAATGTCTTTTCATTAGGCAATGCATAAAATATCATCTATACAAACAAAAATATCATGATTGTTTGCCACAGTTCCTCTAGCTTTCTCCCCAGATAATACGATTGTGTAGAGCTGGTGTCTCCATGTGGAACCAAATAGTGTTTCCAAGCACAAAATTAAATGTTCCCTGATAAAAAGCATTCAAAACAATAAAGTCCTTCTATAATATCCAGAAAACACAAACACAGAGGCTATCACAATATTTGGGATTGAGTTAGCCAAAACACAACCGGATATCTCTGGTTTCATAGAGTCATATCCGGACAAAGTTGTGTGGAACTTGTATGCAGTGGACTGAGAAAATCGCAGTAAAAATGGTTTTGGAGAAAGCAAAATCTTTTCGTTAGGCAAGTGCACAAATGTCATGTATAAAAGACAAATATCATGTTTGTTTACCGCAGTTCCTCCACCTTTCTCCCTAGAAAATTTGAATGTGTAGAGCTGGTGTCTCCATGTGGAACCAATTAGCGTTTCCAAGCACAAAATTAAATGTTCCCTGATAAAAAATATTCAAAACAATAAAGTCCGTCAATAATATCCGGAAAACAGAAACACAGAGGCTGTAGCTATAACTGGGATTGAGTTAGCCAAAATATAACCGGAGATTTCTGGATTTATCCAGTCATATCCAGACAATGTGGTGTGGTATTCGTACGCAATGGACCGAGAAAATCGCAGTAAAAAATGTTTTTGGAGAAAAGCAAAGTCTTTTTGTTCGGCAAGTGCATAAAATATCATGCATACAAACAGAAATATCATGTTTCTTTTCCACAATTCCTCTAGCTTTCTCCCTAGAAAATACGAATATGTAGAGCTGGTGTCTCCACGTCGAAATAATTAGTGTTTTCAAGCTCAAAATTAAATGTTCCCTGATAGAAAACCTTCAAAACAATAAAGTCCATCAATAATGTCCAGAAAACAAAAACACAGAAGCTGTCACAATATCTGGGATTGAGTTAGCCAAAAATAACCGGATATTCCTTGTTTCCTCCAATCATATCCTGACAAAGTGGTGTGGCATTGGTATGCAATGGACTGAGAAAATCGCAGTAAAAATGGTTTTGGAGAAAGCAAAATCTTTTCGTTAGGCAAGTGCACAAATGTCATGTATAAAAGAGAAATATCATGTTTGTTTACCGCAGTTCCTCCAGCTTTCTCCCTAGAAAATACGAATGTGTAGACCTGGTGTCTCCATGTGGAAACAATTAGTGTTTCCAAGCACAAAATTAAATGTTCCCTGATTAAAAAAAAACATTAAAAACAAAAAAAGTCCGTCAATAATATCCAGAAAACACAAACACAGAGGCTGTCGCAATATTTGGGATTTAGTTAGCCAAAACACAACACGATACTTCTGGTTCCATCCATTCATATCCCGACAAAGTTTTCTGGCATTCTTATGCAATGGACCGAGAAAATCACAGTAAAAATGGTTTTGGCGAAAAGCAAAGTCTTTCCGTTAGGGAAGTCCTCTATACAAACAGAAATATCATGTTTGTTTGCCGTAGTTCCTATAGATTTCTCCCTAGAAAATACGAATGTGTAGAGGTGGTGTCTCCATGTGGAACCAATTATTGTTTCCAAGCACAAATTAATGTTTCCAGATAAAAAATATTCAAAACAATAAAGTCCATCGATAATATCCAGAAAACACAAAACAGAGCATGTCACAATATCTGGAATTGAGTTAGCCAAAACACAACCGGATATCTCTGGTTTCATCCAGTCATATCTGGACAATATTGTGTGGAATTCGTATGCAATGGACCAAGAAAATCACAGTAAAAATGGTTTTGGAGAAAAGCAAAGTATTTTCGTTAGGCAACAGCATAAAGTGTCATCTATACAAACAGAAATATCATGTTTGTTTGCCACAGTTGCTCAAACTTTCTGCCTAGAAAATACGAATGTGTAGAGCTGGTGTCACAAAGTGGAACTAATTAGCGTTTCCAAGCACAAAAGTAAATGTTCCCTGATGAAAAACCTTCAAAACAATAAAATCTGTCGCTAATATCCGGAAAACACAAACACACAGGCTGTAGCCATATCTGGGTTTGAGTTAGCCAAAACACAACCGGATATTTAGGTTTCATCCCGTCCTATCCGGACAAAGTGGTGTGGAATTCGTATGCAATGGACCGAGAAAATCTAGCAAAAATGGTTATGGAGAAAAGCAAAGTCTTTTCGTTTGGCAAGTGCATAAAATGTCATCTATACAAACAGAAATATCATGTTTGTTTGCAGCTGTTCCTCTTTTTTCCTCCCTAGAAAATACGGATGTGTAGACCTTGTGTCTCCATGTGGAACCAATTAGTGTTTCCTAGCAAAAGATTAAATGTTCCTTGATAAAAACAGTCAAAACAATAAAGTCCCTCTATAATATCCAGAAAACACAAACACATAGGCTGTCGCAGTATCTGGCATTGAGTTAGCCAAAACACATCCGGATATCTCTGGTTTCATCCACTCATATCCGGACAAAGTGGTGTGGAATTCATATGCAATGGACCGAGAAAATCACAGTAAAAATGGTTTTGGAGAAAGGCAAAGTATTTTCGTTAGGCAAGTGCATAAATATCATCTATACAAACAGAAATATCATGTTTGTTTTCCGCAGTTCCACTAGCTTTGTCCCTAGAAAGTACAAATATGTAGAGCTGGTTTCTCCATGTGGAACCAATTAGCGTTTCCAAGCACAATATTAAATGTTCCCTGATAAAATATTCAAAACAATAAAATCCATCAATAATATCCAGAAAACAGAAACACAGAGGCTGTAGCTATAACTGGGATTGAGTTAGCCAAAGCACAACCGGATATTTCTGATTTCTTCCAGTCATATCCGGACACAGTTGTGTGGAATTTGAATGCAATGGACGCAAAAAATGACAGTGACAAAGGTTTTGGAGGAAAGCAAAGTCTTTTCTTTAGGCAAATGCATAAAATATCATGCATACAAACAGAAATATCATGTTTATTTGCCGCATTTCCTCTAGCTTTCTCCCTAGAAAATATGAATGTGTAGAGCTGGAGTCTCCATGTGGAACCAAACAGTGTTTGCAAGCACAAAATTAAATATTCCCTGATAAAAAACAATTAAAAAAAAGTCCATCGATAATATCTGGAAAACAGAAACACAGAGGCTGTAGCAATAACTGGGATTGAGTTCGCCAAAACACAAGCGGATATTTCTGGTTTCATCCAGTCATATCCGGACAAAGTGGTATGGTGTTCGTATGCAATGGACCGAGAAAATCACTGTAAAAATGGTTTTGGACATAAGCAAAGTCTTTTTTTAGGCAAGTGCATAAAATGTCATGTATACAAAGAGAAATATCATGTTTGTTTGCCACAGTTCCCCGAGCTTTCTGCCTAGAAAATATGAATGTGTAGAGCTGGTGTCTACAAGAGGAACCAATTAGCGTTTCCAAGCACAAAATTAAATATTCCCCGATAAAAAACATTCAAAACAATAAAGTCCATCGATAATATCCAGAAAACACAAACACAGAAGCTGTAGCAGTATCTGGGATTGAGTTAGCCAAAACACAACAGGATATTTCTGGATTCATCCAGTCATATCCGGACAAAGTGGTATGGCATTCATATGCAATGGACCGAGAAAATCACAGTAAAAATGGTATTGGAGAAAAGCAATGTCTTTTCATTAGGCAATGGATAAAATATCATCTATACAAACAAAAATATCATGATTGTTTGCCGCAGTTCCTCTAGCTTTCTCCCCAGATAATACGATTGTGTAGAGCTGGTGTCTCCATGTGGAACCAAATAGTGTTTCCAAGCACAAAATTAAATGTTCCCTGATAAAAAGCATTCAAAACAATAAAGTCCTTCTATAATATCCAGAAAACACAAACACAGAGGCTATCACAATATTTGGGATTGAGTTAGCCAAAACACAACCGGATATCTCTGGTTTCATAGAGTCATATCCGGACAAAGTTGTGTGGAACTTGTATGCAGTGGACCGAGAAAATCGCAGTAAAAATGGTTTTGGAGAAAGCAAAATCTTTTCGTTAGGCAAGTGCACAAATGTCATGTATAAAAGACAAATATCATGTTTGTTTACCGCAGTTCCTCCACCTTTCTCCCTAGAAAATTTGAATGTGTAGAGCTGGTGTCTCCATGTGGAACCAATTAGCGTTTCCAAGCACAAAATTAAATGTTCCCTGATAAAAAATATTCAAAACAATAAAGTCCGTCAATAATATCCGGAAAACAGAAACACAGAGGCTGTAGCTATAACTGGGATTGAGTTAGCCAAAATATAACTTGAGATTTCTGGATTTATCCAGTCATATCCGGACAATGTGGTGTGGTATTCGTACGCAATGGACCGAGAAAATCGCAGTAAAAAATGTTTTTGGAGAAAAGCAAAGTCTTTTTGTTCGGCAAGTGCATAAAATATCATGCATACAAACAGAAATATCATGTTTCTTTTCCACAATTCCTCTAGCTTTCTCCCTAGAAAATACGAATATGTAGAGCTGGTGTCTCCACGTCGAAATAATTAGTGTTTTCAAGCTCAAAATTAAATGTTCCCTGATAGAAAACCTTCAAAACAATAAAGTCCATCAATAATGTCCAGAAAACAAAAACACAGAAGCTGTCACAATATCTGGGATTGAGTTAGCCAAAAATAACCGGATATTCCTTGTTTCCTCCAATCATATCCTGACAAAGTGGTGTGGCATTGGTATGCAATGGACTGAGAAAATCGCAGTAAAAATGGTTTTGGAGAAAGCAAAATCTTTTCGTTAGGCAAGTGCACAAATGTCATGTATAAAAGAGAAATATCATGTTTGTTTACCGCAGTTCCTCCAGCTTTCTCCCTAGAAAATACGAATGTGTAGACCTGGTGTCTCCATGTGGAAACAATTAGTGTTTCCAAGCACAAAATTAAATGTTCCCTGATTAAAAAAAAAAACATTAAAAACAAAAAAGTCCTTCAATAATATCCAGAAAACACAAACACAGAGGCTGTCGCAATATTTGGGATTTAGTTAGCCAAAACACAACACGATACTTCTGGTTCCATCCATTCATATCCCGACAAAGTTTTCTGGCATTCGTATGCAATGGACCGAGAAAATCACAGTAAAAATGGTTTTGGCGAAAAGCAAAGTCTTTCCGTTAGGGAAGTGCATAAAATGTCCTCTATACAAACAGAAATATCATGTTTGTTTGCCGTAGTTCCTATAGATTTCTCCCTAGAAAATATGAATGTGTAGAGGTGGTGTCTCCATGTGGAACCAATTATTGTTTCCAAGCACAAAATTAATGTTTCCAGATAAAAAATATTCAAAACAATAAAGTCCATCGATAATATCCAGAAAACACAAAACAGAGCATGTCACAATATCTGGAATTGAGTTAGCCAAAACACAACCGGATATCTCTGGTTTCATCCAGTCATATCTGGACAATATTGTGTGGAATTCGTATGCAATGGACCAAGAAAATCACAGTAAAAATGGTTTTGGAGAAAAGCAAAGTATTTTCGTTAGGCAACAGCATAAAATGTCATCTATACAAACAGAAATATCATGTTTGTTTGCCACAGTTGCTCAAACTTTCTGCCTAGAAAATACGAATGTGTAGAGCTGGTGTCACAAAGTGGAACTAATTAGCGTTTCCAAGCACAAAAGTAAATGTTCCCTGATGAAAAACCTTCAAAACAATAAAATCTGTCGCTAATATCCGGAAAACACAAACACACAGGCTGTAGCCATATCTGGGTTTGAGTTAGCCAAAACACAACCGGATATTTCTGGATTCATCCCGTCATATCCGGACAAAGTGGTGTGGAATTCGTATGCAATGGACCGAGAAAATCTAGCAAAAATGGTTATGGAGAAAAGCAAAGTCTTTTCGTTTGGCAAGTGCATAAAATGTCATCTATACAAACAGAAATATCATGTTTGTTTGCAGCTGTTCCTCTTGTTTCCTCCCTAGAAAATACGGATGTGTAGACCTTGTGTCTCCATGTGGAACCAATTAGTGTTTCCTAGCAAAAAATTAAATGTTCCTTGATAAAAACATTCAAAACAATAAAGTCCCTCTATAATATCCAGAAAACACAAACACATAGGCTGTCGCAGTATCTGGCATTGAGTTAGCCAAAACACACCCAGATATCTCTGGTTTCATCCACTCATATCCGGACAAAGTGGTGTGGAATTCATATGCAATGGACCGAGAAAATCACAGTAAAAATGGTTTTGGAGAAAGGCAAAGTATTTTCATTAGGCAAGTGCATAAATATCATCTATACAAACAGAAATATCATGTTTGTTTTCCGCAGTTCCACTAGCTTTGTCCCTAGAAAGTACAAATATGTAGAGCTGGTTTCTCCATGTGGAACCAATTAGCGTTTCCAAGCACAATATTAAATGTTCCCTGATAAAATATTCAAAACAATAAAATCCATCAATAATATCCGGAAAACAGAAACACAGAGGCTGTAGCTATAACTGGGATTGAGTTAGCCAAAGCACAACCGGATATTTCTGATTTCTTCCAGTCATATCCGGACACAGTTGTGTGGAATTTGAATGCAATGGACGCAAAAAATGACAGTGACAAAGGTTTTGGAGGAAAGCAAAGTCTTTTCTTTAGGCAAATGCATAAAATATCATGCATACAAACAGAAATATCATGTTTATTTGCCGCATTTCCTCTAGCTTTCTCCCTAGAAAATATGAATGTGTAGAGCTGGAGTCTCCATGTGGAACCAAACAGTGTTTGCAAGCACAAAATTAAATATTCCCTGATAAAAAACAATAAAAAAAAAGTCCATCGATAATATCTGGAAAACAGAAACACAGAGGCTGTAGCAATAACTGGGATTGAGTTTGCCAAAACACAAGCGGATATTTCTGGTTTCATCCAGTCATATCCGGACAAAGTGGTGCGGCATTCATATGCAACGGACAGAGAAAATCACATTAAATTGGTTTTGCACATAAGCAAAGTCTTTTTGTTAGTAAATTGCATAAAATGTCATCTATAGAAACAGAAATATCATGTTTGTTTGCCACATTTCCTCTAGCTTTCTCCCTAGAAAATACGAATGTGTAGAGCTGGTGTCCCCAAGTGGTACCAAACAGTTTTGCAAGCAGAAAATTAAATGTGCCCTGATAAAAAGCATTCAAAGCAATATAGCCCATCGATAATATCCGGAAAACACAAACACAGAGGCTGTCTCATATCTGGGATTGAGTTAGCCAAAACACAACCGGATATTTCTGGATTCATCCAGTCATATCCGGACAAAGTGGTATGGCATTCGTATGCAATGGACCGAGAAAGTCACTGTAAAAATGGTTTTGGACATAAGCAAAGTCTTTTCGTTAGGCAAGTGCATAAAATGTCATGTATACAAAGAGAAATATCGTGTTTGTTTGCCACAGTTCCCCGAGCTTTCTGCCTAGAAAATACGAATGTGTAGAGCTGGTGTCTACAAGAGGAACCAATTAGCGTTTCCAAGCACAAAATTAAATAATCCCCGATAAAAAACATTCAAAACAATAAAGTCCATCGATAATATCCAGAAAACACAAACACAGAAGCTGTAGCAGTATCTGGGATTGAGTTAGCCAAAACACAACAGGATATTTCTGGATTCATCCAGTCATATCCGGACAAAGTGGTATGGCATTCATATGCAATGGACCGAGAAAATCACAGTAAAAATGGTATTGGAGAAAAGCAATGTCTTTTCATTAGGCAATGCATAAAATATCATCTATACAAACAAAAATATCATGATTGTTTGCCGCAGTTCCTCTAGCTTTCTCCCCAGATAATACGATTGTGTAGAGCTGGTGTCTCCATGTGGAACCAAATAGTGTTTCCAAGCACAAAATTAAATGTTCCCTGATAAAAAGCATTCAAAACAATAAAGTCCTTCTATAATATCCAGAAAACACAAACACAGAGGCTATCACAATATTTGGGATTGAGTTAGCCAAAACACAACCGGATATCTCTGGTTTCATAGAGTCATATCCGGACAAAGTTGTGTGGAACTTGTATGCAGTGGACCGAGAAAATCGCAGTAAAAATGGTTTTGGAGAAAGCAAAATCTTTTCGTTAGGCAAGTGCACAAATATCATGTATAAAAGACAAATATCATGTTTGTTTACCGCAGTTCCTCCACCTTTCTCCCTAGAAAATTTGAATGTGTAGAGCTGGTGTCTCCATGTGGAACCAATTAGCGTTTCCAAGCACAAAATTAAATGTTCCCTGATAAAAAATATTCAAAACAATAAAGTCCGTCAATAATATCCGGAAAACAGAAACACAGAGGCTGTAGCTATAACTGGGATTGAGTTAGCCAAAATATAACCGGAGATTTCTGGATTTATCCAGTCATATCCAGACAATGTGGTGTGGTATTCGTACGCAATGGACCGAGAAAATCGCAGTAAAAAATGTTTTTGGAGAAAAGCAAAGTCTTTTTGTTCGGCAAGTGCATAAAATATCATGCATACAAACAGAAATATCATGTTTCTTTTCCACAATTCCTCTAGCTTTCTCCCTAGAAAATACGAATATGTAGAGCTGGTGTCTCCACGTCGAAATAATTAGTGTTTTCAAGCTCAAAATTAAATGTTCCCTGATAGAAAACCTTCAAAACAATAAAGTCCATCAATAATGTCCAGAAAACAAAAACACAGAAGCTGTCACAATATCTGGGATTGAGTTAGCCAAAAATAACCGGATATTCCTTGTTTCCTCCAATCATATCCTGACAAAGTGGTGTGGCATTGGTATGCAATGGACTGAGAAAATCGCAGTAAAAATGGTTTTGGAGAAAGCAAAATCTTTTCGTTAGGCAAGTGCACAAATGTCATGTATAAAAGAGAAATATCATGTTTGTTTACCGCAGTTCCTCCAGCTTTCTCCCTAGAAAATACGAATGTGTAGACCTGGTGTCTCCGTGTGGAAACAATTAGTGTTTCCAAGCACAAAATTAAATGTTCCCTGATTAAAAAAAAACATTAAAAACAAAAAAGTCCTTCAATAATATCCAGAAAACACAAACACAGAGGCTGTCGCAATATTTGGGATTTAGTTAGCCAAAACACAACACGATACTTCTGGTTCCATCCATTCATATCCCGACAAAGTTTTCTGGCATTCGTATGCAATGGACCGAGAAAATCACAGTAAAAATGGTTTTGGCGAAAAGCAAAGTCTTTCCGTTAGGGAAGTGCTTAAAATGTCCTCTATACAAACAGAAATATCATGTTTGTTTGCCGTAGTTCCTATAGATTTCTCCCTAGAAAATATGAATGTGTAGAGGTGGTGTCTCCATGTGGAACCAATTATTGTTTCCAAGCACAAAATTAATGTTTCCAGATAAAAAATATTCAAAACAATAAAGTCCATCGATAATATCCAGAAAACACAAAACAGAGCATGTCACAATATCTGGAATTGAGTTAGCCAAAACACAACCGGATATCTCTGGTTTCATCCAGTCAT
Organism: Lepus europaeus; assembly: GCF_033115175.1. NCBI lineage: Eukaryota > Metazoa > Chordata > Mammalia > Lagomorpha > Leporidae > Lepus > Lepus europaeus. Next base: position 102,745,155 of record NC_084830.1, read on the forward strand.
ATCTGGACAATATTGTGTGGAATTCGTATGCAATGGACCAAGAAAATCACAGTAAAAATGGTTTTGGAGAAAAGCAAAGTATTTTCGTTAGGCAACAGCATAAAATGTCATCTATACAAACAGAAATATCATGTTTGTTTGCCACAGTTGCTCAAACTTTCTGCCTAGAAAATACGAATGTGTAGAGCTGGTGTCACAAAGTGGAACTAATTAGCGTTTCCAAGCACAAAAGTAAATGTTCCCTGATGAAAAACCTTCAAAAAAATAAAATCTGTTGCTAATATCCGGAAAACACAAACACACAGGCTGTAGCCATATCTGGGTTTGAGTTAGCCAAAACACAACCGGATATTTCTGGATTCATCCCGTCATATCCGGACAAAGTGGTGTGGAATTCGTATGCAATGGACCGAGAAAATCTAGCAAAAATGGTTATGGAGAAAAGCAAAGTCTTTTCGTTTGGCAAGTGCATAAAATGTCATCTATACAAACAGAAATATCATGTTTGTTTGCAGCTGTTCCTCTTGTTTCCTCCCTAGAAAATACGGATGTGTAGACCTTGTGTCTCCATGTGGAACCAATTAGTGTTTCCTAGCAAAAAATTAAATGTTCCTTGATAAAAACATTCAAAACAATAAAGTCCCTCTATAATATCCAGAAAACACAAACACATAGGCTGTCGCAGTATCTGGCATTGAGTTAGCCAAAACACATCCGGATATCTCTGGTTTCATCCACTCATATCCGGACAAAGTGGTGTGGAATTCATATGCAATGGACCGAGAAAATCACAGTAAAAATGGTTTTGGAGAAAGGCAAAGTATTTTCATTAGGCAAGTGCATAAATATCATCTATACAAACAGAAATATCATGTTTGTTTTCCGCAGTTCCACTAGCTTTGTCCCTAGAAAGTACAAATATGTAGAGCTGGTTTCTCCATGTGGAACCAATTAGCATTTCCAAGCACAATATTAAATGTTCCCTGATAAAATATTCAAAACAATAAAATCCATCAATAATATCCGGAAAACAGAAACACAGAGGCTGTAGCTATAACTGGGATTGAGTTAGCCAAAGCACAACCGGATATTTCTGATTTCTTCCAGTCATATCCGGACACAGTTGTGTGGAATTTGAATGCAATGGACGCAAAAAATGACAGTGACAAAGGTTTTGGAGGAAAGCAAAGTCTTTTCTTTAGGCAAATGCATAAAATATCATGCATACAAACAGAAATATCATGTTTATTTGCCACATTTCCTCTAGCTTTCTCCCTAGAAAATATGAATGTGTAGAGCTGGAGTCTCCATGTGGAACCAAACAGTGTTTGCAAGCACAAAATTAAATATTCCCTGATAAAAAACAATAAAAAAAAGTCCATCGATAATATCTGGAAAACAGAAACACAGAGGCTGTAGCAATAACTGGGATTGAGTTCGCCAAAACACAAGCGGATATTTCTGGTTTCATCCAGTCATATCCGGACAAAGTGGTGCGGCATTCATATGCAATGGACAGAGAAAATCACATTAAATTGGTTTTGCACATAAGCAAAGTCTTTTTGTTAGTAAATTGCATAAAATGTCATCTATAGAAACAGAAATATCATGTTTGTTTGCCACATTTCCTCTAGCTTTCTCCCTAGAAAATACGAATGTGTAGAGCTGGTGTCCCCAAGTGGTACCAAACAGTTTTGCAAGCAGAAAATTAAATGTGCCCTGATAAAAAGCATTCAAAGCAATATAGCCCATCGATAATATCCGGAAAACACAAACACAGAGGCTGTCTCATATCTGGGATTGAGTTAGCCAAAACACAACCGGATATTTCTGGATTCATCCAGTCATATCCGGACAAAGTGGTATGGCATTCGTATGCAATGGACCGAGAAAATCACTGTAAAAATGGTTTTGGACATAAGCAAAGTCTTTTCGTTAGGCAAGTGCATAAAATGTCATGTATACAAAGAGAAATATCGTGTTTGTTTGCCACAGTTCCCCGAGCTTTCTGCCTAGAAAATACGAATGTGTAGAGCTGGTGTCTACAAGAGGAACCAATTAGCGTTTCCAAGCACAAAATTAAATATTCCCCGATAAAAAACATTCAAAACAATAAAGTCCATCGATAATATCCAGAAAACACAAACACAGAAGCTGTAGCAGTATCTGGGATTGAGTTAGCCAAAACACAACAGGATATTTCTGGATTCATCCAGTCATATCCGGACAAAGTGGTATGGCATTCATATGCAATGGACCGAGAAAATCACAGTAAAAATGGTATTGGAGAAAAGCAATGTCTTTTTGTAGGACCCCAGAAGCAGGTGTCCCACAGAGAGAGACCCCCAGAAGCACGAATTCCACTCCAATCGATGCAAAAGCAGAGGAAAGTTTATTACATTTGCGCAAATGGGCCGTCTCAAAGAAGAGAGGCCCCGATCATCACTCGCACAGAGTATTTAAGGCTTAAAACCACAACATTAGCATATTTCCACAGCATGACAAAAGATCACAAGGTAAAAGGGTTATTCCAGGGTGAAGAAGAACAAAGTACAGGGGGTTTTCCAAAAGGGAACAAGTTATACTTGAGCAAGCACAAATATGGGGTCAACGTGGTGTCACAGAACATAGGTTGGGTACATTTTCGATCAACTTCTGCTTTTATGGTTCCCAAAAACTTAACATAGCTCCTAAAACAATTATCACATGCTATAAGTTCAGCTAAAGTTCAATTATCGTATAACAGCTTATAACAGCATTTTATCTTATGACGGCATTTAGCAAGCTCAGCCATTTTGCACAGAAGCAGAACAGTTAGCTCCAGCAACTTCATTTTCCAACCGTGCCCAATTCTTTTACCCTTGTTAACATTATTTTAGGGTCTTACATTCCCTCCTCTTCTTTTTGTACTAATTTTAATCTTAAAATTTTAGGGATAGCTGCATTTTAAAATCCGTCTTCTATGTCCTCCAATTTTAAACTTTGGTGTTGTAGGGTTAGGATTAAGGCGTGGGTGACAGACAATCTATCGTTAACAAACTGAATAAGCCTATTTATTATGCAGGGTCCAATGGTTAAAATTAAGAGTAATATTACCAAGGGCCCTGCGATAGAGGAAATTAAAGTTGTAAGCCAAGGGGATGAATTAAACCAGCCCTGGAACCATGACTGTCCTGTCTTAAAATAGCTCTCCCGCTGTTTTAGTCTTTCCCTTAATTTTGCCATATTATCTCTAACCACTCCATTGTGATCCACATAGAAACAACACTCTTCCTTTAAGGCTGCACAAAGTCCCCCCTCCTTTAAGAATACCAAATCCAGTCCCCTTCTATTTTGTAATACTACCTCAGAGAGTGAGGTTAAGGATTTTTCCAGGGCACTAACAGATTCTTCTAAGGCTCGTAAATCTGAATGCATAGCTTGCTGTAGTAGATGGAATTGATTTGTCTTATGTAGAGCAGTAGTTCCAGTACCTATGCCTATCCCAATACCCCCAACTGTGAGTCCCCCTAATATAAGAGCTAGTGTTATGGATACAGGTTCCCTACGGAACCGGAGATTTCCCTCATAGTGTTGGTAGACTTCTTCAGAGCTATGTAACGTGACCCGAGGCCATATTTCAATCATGACGCACCACTCATGAGTTTGATTATGAGCTTGTCCTGCCAAGCAGGGGGTCAGGCCAGTATTACATGCCCAATATAACCCATCCGGCCCTGTCAGGTAATAGGCGCCTGGTTTAATGGTCATGGTTTTGTTACAGAGGCCCTGGTATCGAGGGGGAACGGAATCTACACAAAGCCCTTGTCCTGTTACTTCTGTAAGAGTTAGCCGGTGGGATGGCAAACCGCAGCACCGGGGAGGGACAGTAGTATGGTTAGTCCAATTTCCAATGACAGCCACTCCCTCATAATAAGGGGGAGGTAAGGCAAGGCACATCCAGCAATCCTGGCTCCTGTTGGGATCAGAATTATTTAGTGCCTGGTAGGCCCCATATATTAAGTTGAGGAGCCTATCCCCCGTGCCGGGTGAGGAGGAATTTCCGGGGCTGGGCGAAGAAGGCGTTGCTACAGTCAAGGCCATGCAAAAAAAGAGTACTAAGGGCAAAATAATTTTATCTTGAGGTTCTGAAACCAACAGTAGTATAACTAAGATGGAAATTAGATTTAAGAGGTGGTTTCCTGTGCCCGGCCGGAAAGCAGGAGATGAGCAGCAAGGACTCACAGGTTTCTCTGTCGTCAGAGAGGGTGGAGAGGTCGAGGTTGGGGTGCGAGAGGTCGGGGGTTGGCCCTTGGGTCTTGGGGTTGTAACCCTAGGCACAGGTCTCTGAACAGGCCCCCGCACAGGCCTCTGATCTGTTAATACTTTATTTGGTCCATCCGATTTGGTCATGACAGTAATTGTCCGGCTTAAGGCAAATAGGGCAAAGGGGTCTTTGGCCGGTCTGTACAAGTATATGCCCCATGACTTAGGCCTGTCCCATTTATCCTGTTTTCCCTTATCTGTAAAGCGAAGAATTTGGAGGTGGCATCTACCCTGCCTTCCATTCATACAAGTACTGCAATCTCCACCCCCGCATTCGGTAAATGTTATACCTGGAGCCGCCCTAACAGTAATCAGGTCCCATGAAGATGAGGGTTTCCAATATACACTTCCAGTGGTTTCACAACCCCACTTTTTACAGTACCCTACTTCGGAGCCCCCACAGCCTGGAAGGGATTTTCCATTCTTTTCCCCGGGGCAGACATAGGTTCCTCCCCTCCCAATACATACAGTATCAGCATCAAAAAGTTGGCAAAGATCGAAATACAAATCAGGAAAATAACCACTAAGAACATTAAAGCCAGAGGTGCTATTAACAGTTGCCCTGGTTTTTAAATTAACAAGCTGCCAAGTAATATGATAAGGGATATGAGGACTTGAGTTTACTCCAACCATGCTGAAAAGAAATACTAAGAGCGAAATAGTCTTATCTTGAGGGGGTTTTGAGTGCGTTGTAGTCTTCATTCCGGTGTTGGCTTTGTCGGCAGGGCTGCCTGTCCCTTGACTCTGTTCAGCTGCCGCCCTCTTCAAGTGTGCCACGTGAACCCAGGCGGCGTCCACCTTTTGCTGTTGGTGTGGTCAGTATTCCAGTGCGGCTCAGGAATCTCGGTTTGATGCTTGCGAGTGTAGAAGATGTCCCAGCCTGGAACGAGTGTGGGAGCACGGGACCTTTGGACTAATATACGGCGGGTAGGGAAAGTTGCAAAAGGGTGGCAGTGTTAAAAATGTAGTGTTATAAAAAAAATGTGTAGCAGCAATTTGACCCAGTCTCCAGTGCCAGTCTCCACAATTACCTAACTATATCCCCAGCACCTTGGCCACCGCTACCCACCATCTGACCTACCCTATAAACACAATGCAACTTTCTATTTCCTACACCTGTGCCTTCTGACTTACCCTGGAGACGAAAGCCGGCCCAGTGTCTGACCCCAGTACCTTTGGTAATCCAAATCGGGGGAACATTGGCGCAATTTTTCTTCTTGGTCGGGAAAGCCTCTGTCCATTTTGAGTTCCCCGTGGGTAGTGGCGAAAGCGTACCTGCTGTTCTTGTGCATTGCCACCTGTTCCTTTTTCTTAGCTGCACGGAGTGCGTGATTTATAGCGATCAGTTCTTCCTGCCGAGCAGAGTTCTCGGGGGGGGGGGGTTGGAGGTGGAAACCCAAACCACTGACCTTGTTCGGCCGCCTCCCGCAGTTATCTCCGTTGAACTCCGGACGCTGGGGGGGGGGGGGTATCGCGTGGGCCCATCCCGGACACCGCAGGGGGTGATGGAGCATTATCCACGGGAACCTGAGCAGAGCCCGCATCCCCAACACTATCCCTAACCGTGTGTCGAACCACATGTGTCCCAGCGAGGGAGGGGCCGAGGGGCCGCTGTCGCCCAGTCTCACCACTCCGCTGTTGCCGTCCGTCTTTTCTCTCGTCGTCTTGCAGGGGCCGTTTCGGTCAGTTCAGTCTCGTGTGGCAGTCGTACACCACTGGGTTCTTGTTGTTAGTCGGATCTTCCCGTTGTTAGTCGGTCCTTAGGCAGACTTGTCCTTTTGGGCACTTCTCTGTGCTTTTGTTGGTCTCCCGAGTCCTTGCCTATCCTGTTTCTCCCTTACTCTGCTTTCTTTTAACTGTGCTTCCTTTTAATTGTGGTGGCCAGGATCTTAGTCAGTTCCTTCCCCACCGCCCATCTTAGACCTTTTTTTTTTTTTAAGCTCAGTTTTTACCCCTATAACCCCTTTAGCTAAACCCCTCAGGAGAGCCTGGCAGTAGAGTCTGAGTCTCCCTCTTCCCTTTACTGAATTTTATTTAAGTACAGTGTTAATAAAATTAATGTTAGTAAAATAGGCCCTGCAAGTTCTGTCAGGGCTTGTGATCCCAATTATATGGAGGAGGAGGATGGCCAGTTAGAACGGGCCGGGGGTCCTTCCTCCTCTATTTCATCGGATTCTTCCTCCTCCATGTCTTTTCGCGCAGTTTCCAAAAAGGGCACCGCGGGCCTTTTTGGGAAGCGGGGGATATAAGGTGCTCTTCTAAGGAGGCGGGGGGTATAAGGTGGTGGGATATCCTCCTGCTCGTCTGGAGGAGCTAAGGGCTTTTCAGGTTTGAGGGTGTCCAATTCCTGTAATGGGTAGAGGGTTGAGGTAGGGTATTTGCCCTGGTCTGCAAGTTCCGATACTAGGGGTGTTGCGGGTAGGATCGGAGTGGTTTTGGGGCTCGACACCAACCCCAGGGCGACTGCTGGCGACTCAGAACTGGGCTTCATCCTCAGGGCGGTGGTGGGTGTAGCAGGATCGAGCTCTGCCACCGCCCTGTTGGGAAGGAGGAAAGGTTTTACCCAGTCTGGGGGGTTTTTCGCCAGGTCCTCCCACACAAAGATGTAGGGCACTTGATCCGGGTGCCCTCCCCTGCAGACCTGGCTCTTCACCTGTAAAATAATCCGAGAGTCAAAAGTCCCATCCCGTGGCCACCCAATGTTGAAGGCTGGCCACTCGGACGTACAAAAACTTGTCCAGTTCTTCTTCTGCACTCTTACAGACAAGTTTTGGGCCCGCACCCGGACATCTCTCCAATGATCTAAAGTAAGACTTAAAGGTGTAGTTAATCCTTATCCCATGTTAAAGGGGAAAGGCAAATAAGGAAAGTATAGAACACTAAATCACGAGACTCACAAAGACACTGCGCGCAACAACAAACTGAGACAAAAACTAAAACCAAAACTTCCAACGGGAGCGGCTGCCTTGCCACCAGCCCTTTCCCGGGGAAGAAGACCTTTTTTCTCTACCTGGTGGGAGAGCTGCCTAGCCAGCCTCCCCCGAGACACCGCCACTGGAGCGTCCTCCAGGGCCCGAGCCAGGGGTCTTGGACACGTCTGTCCTCACCTACTACTGGCTCAATTCTTTTGGCGCCTAGCCGCCCGCACGCCCTAGCCACCCGTACAAACATGCAAAAATACACAGAACAGTAAAGACTTACCTCCGATTGGAGAATGGAGCGTGGGTCTGGGGTCTCGAATCCCGGACGAGCCCCCAAAATGTAGGACCCCAGAAGCAGGTGTCCCACAGAGAGAGACCCCCAGAAGCACGAATTCCACTCCAATCGATGCAAAAGCAGAGGAAAGTTTATTATATTTGCGCAAATGGGCCGTCTCAAAGAAGAGAGGCCCCGATCATCACTCGCACAGAGTATTTAAGGCTTAAAACCACAACATTAGCATATTTCCACAGCATGACAAAAGATCACAAGGTAAAAGGGTTATTCCAGGGTGAAGAAGAACAAAGTACAGGGGGTTTTCCAAAAGGGAACAAGTTATACTTGAGCAAGCACAAATATGGGGTCAACGTGGTGTCACAGAACATAGGTTGGGTACATTTTCGATCAACTTCTGCTTTTATGGTTCCCAAAAACTTAACATAGCTCCTAAAACAATTATCACATGCTATAAGTTCAGCTAAAGTTCAATTATCGTATAACAGCTTATAACAGCATTTTATCTTATGACGGCATTTCGCAAGCTCAGCCATTTTGCACAGAAGCAGAACAGTATGCAGTTAGCTCCAGCAACTTCATTTTCCAACCGTGCCCAATTCTTTTACCCTTGTTAACATTATTTTAGGGTCTTACATTTTCATTAGGCAATGCATAAAATATCATCTATACAAACAAAAATATCATGATTGTTTGCCGCAGTTCCTCTAGCTTTCTCCCCAGATAATACGATTGTGTAGAGCTGGTGTCTCCATGTGGAACCAAATAGTGTTTCCAAGCACAAAATTAAATGTTCCCTGATAAAAAGCATTCAAAACAATAAAGTCCTTCTATAATATCCAGAAAACACAAACACAGAGGCTATCACAATATTTGGGATTGAGTTAGCCAAAACACAACCGGATATCTCTGGTTTCATAGAGTCATATCCGGACAAAGTTGTGTGGAACTTGTATACAGTGGACCGAGAAAATCGCAGTAAAAATGGTTTTGGAGAAAGCAAAATCTTTTCGTTAGGCAAGTGCACAAATGTCATGTATAAAAGACAAATATCATGTTTGTTTACCGCAGTTCCTCCACCTTTCTCCCTAGAAAATTTGAATGTGTAGAGCTGGTGTCTCCATGTGGAACCAATTAGCGTTTCCAAGCACAAAATTAAATGTTCCCTGATAAAAAATATTCAAAACAACAAAGTCCGTCAATAATATCCGGAAAACAGAAACACAGAGGCTGTAGCTATAACTGGGATTGAGTTAGCCAAAATATAACCGGAGATTTCTGGATTTATCCAGTCATATCCAGACAATGTGGTGTGGTATTCCTACGCAATGGACCGAGAAAATCGCAGTAAAAAATGTTTTTGGAGAAAAGCAAAGTCTTTTTGTTCGGCAAGTGCATAAAATATCATGCATACAAACAGAAATATCATGTTTCTTTTCCACAATTCCTCTAGCTTTCTCCCTAGAAAATACGAATATGTAGAGCTGGTGTCTCCACGTCGAAATAATTAGTGTTTTCAAGCTCAAAATTAAATGTTCCCTGATAGAAAACCTTCAAAACAATAAAGTCCATCAATAATGTCCAGAAAACAAAAACACAGAAGCTGTCACAATATCTGGGATTGAGTTAGCCAAAAATAACCGGATATTCCTTGTTTCCTCCAATCATATCCTGACAAAGTGGTGTGGCATTGGTATGCAATGGACTGAGAAAATCGCAGTAAAAATGGTTTTGGAGAAAGCAAAATCTTTTCGTTAGGCAAGTGCACAAATGTCATGTATAAAAGAGAAATATCATGTTTGTTTACCGCAGTTCCTCCAGCTTTCTCCCTAGAAAATACGAATGTGTAGACCTGGTGTCTCCATGTGGAAACAATTAGTGTTTCCAAGCACAAAATTAAATGTTCCCTGATTAAAAAAAAACATTAAAAACAAAAAAGTCCTTCAATAATATCCAGAAAACACAAACACAGAGGCTGTCGCAATATTTGGGATTTAGTTAGCCAAAACACAACACGATACTTCTGGTTATATCCATTCATATCCCGACAAAGTTTTCTGGCATTCGTATGCAATGGACCGAGAAAATCACAGTAAAAATGGTTTTGGCGAAAAGCAAAGTCTTTCCGTTAGGGAAGTGCATAAAATGTCCTCTATACAAACAGAAATATCATGTTTGTTTGCCGTAGTTCCTATAGATTTCTCCCTAGAAAATACGAATGTGTAGAGGTGGTGTCTCCATGTGGAACCAATTATTGTTTCCAAGCACAAAATTAATGTTTCCAGATAAAAAATATTCAAAACAATAAAGTCCATCGATAATATCCAGAAAACACAAACACATAGGCTGTCGCAGTATCTGGCATTGAGTTAGCCAAAACACACCCAGATATCTCTGGTTTCATCCACTCATATCCGGACAAAGTGGTGTGGAATTCATATGCAATGGACCGAGAAAATCACAGTAAAATGGTTTTGGAGAAAGGCAAAGTATTTTCGTTAGGCAAGTGCATAAATATCATCTATACAAACAGAAATATCATGTTTGTTTTCCGCAGTTCCACTAGCTTTGTCCCTAGAAAGTACAAATATGTAGAGCTGGTTTCTCCATGTGGAACCAATTAGCGTTTCCAAGCACAATATTAAATGTTCCCTGATAAAATATTCAAAACAATAAAATCCATCAATAATATCCGGAAAACAGAAACACAGAGGCTGTAGCTATAACTGGGATTGAGTTAGCCAAAGCACAACCGGATATTTCTGATTTCTTCCAGTCATATCCGGACACAGTTGTGTGGAATTTGAATGCAATGGACGCAAAAAATGACAGTGACAAAGGTTTTGGAGGAAAGCAAAGTCTTTTCTTTAGGCAAATGCATAAAATATCATGCATACAAACAGAAATATCATGTTTATTTGCCGCATTTCCTCTAGCTTTCTCCCTAGAAAATATGAATGTGTAGAGCTGGAGTCTCCATGTGGAACCAAACAGTGTTTGCAAGCACAAAATTAAATATTCCCTGATAAAAAACAATTAAAAAAAAGTCCATCGATAATATCTGGAAAACAGAAACACAGAGGCTGTAGCAATAACTGGGATTGAGTTCGCCAAAACACAAGCGGATATTTCTGGTTTCATCCAGTCATATCCGGACAAAGTGGTGCGGCATTCATATGCAATGGACAGAGAAAATCACATTAAATTGGTTTTGCACATAAGCAAAGTCTTTTTGTTAGTAAATTGCATAAAATGTCATCTATAGAAACAGAAATATCATGTTTGTTTGCCGCATTTCCTCTAGCTTTCTCCCTAGAAAATACGAATGTGTAGAGCTGGTGTCCCCAAGTGGTACCAAACAGTTTTGCAAGCAGAAAATTAAATGTGCCCTGATAAAAAGCATTCAAAGCAATATAGCCCATCGATAATATCTGGAAAACACAAACACAGAGGCTGTCTCATATCTGGGATTGAGTTAGCCAAAACACAACCGGATATTTCTGGATTCATCCAGTCATATCCGGACAAAGTGGTATGGCATTCGTATGCAATGGACCGAGAAAGTCACTGTAAAAATGGTTTTGGACATAAGCAAAGTCTTTTCGTTAGGCAAGTGCATAAAATGTCATGTATACAAAGAGAAATATCATGTTTGTTTGCCACAGTTCCCCGAGCTTTCTGCCTAGAAAATACGAATGTGTAGAGCTGGTGTCTACAAGAGGAACCAATTAGCGTTTCCAAGCACAAAATTAACTATTCCCCGATAAAAAACATTCAAAACAATTAAAGTCCATCGATAATATCCAGAAAACACAAACACAGAAGCTGTAGCAGTATCTGGGATTGAGTTAGCCAAAACACAACAGGATATTTCTGGATTCATCCAGTCATATCCGGACAAAGTGGTATGGCATTCGTATGCAATGGACCGAGAAAATCACAGTAAAAATGGTATTGGAGAAAAGCAATGTCTTTTCATTAGGCAATGCATAAAATATCATCTATACAAACAAAAATATCATGATTGTTTGCCGCAGTTCCTCTAGCTTTCTCCCCAGATAATACGATTGTGTAGAGCTGGTGTCTCCATGTGGAACCAAATAGTGTTTCCAAGCACAAAATTAAATGTTCCCTGGTAAAAAGCATTCAAAACAATAAAGTCCTTCTATAATATCCAGAAAACACAAACACAGAGGCTATCACAATATTTGGGATTGAGTTAGCCAAAACACAACCGGATATCTCTGGTTTCATAGAGTCATATCCGGACAAAGTTGTGTGGAACTTGTATGCAGTGGACCGAGAAAATCGCAGTAAAAATGGTTTTGGAGAAAGCAAAATCTTTTCGTTAGGCAAGTGCACAAATGTCATGTATAAAAGACAAATATCATGTTTGTTTACCGCAGTTCCTCCACCTTTCTCCCTAGAAAATTTGAATGTGTAGAGCTGGTGTCTCCATGTGGAACCAATTAGCGTTTCCAAGCACAAAATTAAATGTTCCCTGATAAAAAATATTCAAAACAATAAAGTCCGTCAATAATATCCGGAAAACAGAAACACAGAGGCTGTAGCTATACCTGGGATTGAGCCAGCCAAAATATAACCGGAGATTTCTGGACTTATCCAGTCATATCCGGACAATGTGGTGTGGTATTCGTACGCAATGGACCGAGAAAATCGCAGTAAAAAATGTTTTTGGAGAAAAGCAAAGTCTTTTTGTTTGGCAAGTGCATAAAATATCATGCATACAAACAGAAATATCATGTTTCTTTTCCACAATTCCTCTAGCTTTCTCCCTAGAAAATACGAATATGTAGAGCTGGTGTCCCCACGTCGAAATAATTAGTGTTTTCAAGCTCAAAATTAAATGTTCCCTGATAGAAAACCTTCAAAACAATAAAGTCCATCAATAATGTCCAGAAAACAAAAACACAGAAGCTGCACAATATCTGGGATTGAGTTAGCCAAAAAAACCGGATATTCCTTGTTTCCTCCAATCATATCCTGACAAAGTGGTGTGGCATTGGTATGCAATGGACTGAGAAAATCGCAGTAAGAAAGCAAAATCTTTTCGTTAGGCAAGTGCACAAATGTCATGTATAAAAGAGAAATATCATGTTTGTTTACCGCAGTTCCTCCAGCTTTCTCCCTAGAAAATACGAATGTGTAGACCTGGTGTCTCCATGTGGAAACAATTAGTGCTTCCAAGCAAAAAATTAAATGTTCCCTGATTAAAAAAACATTAAAAACAAAAAAGTCCATCGATAATATCCAGAATACACAAACACAGAGGCTATCACAATATTTGGGACTGAGTTAGCCAAAACACAACAGGATATTTCTGGTTTCATCCAGTCATACCGGGACAAAGTGGTGTGGCACTCATATGCAATGGACCAAGAAAATCACAGTAAAATTATTTTGGAGGAAAGCCAAGTCTTTTCGTTAGGCAAGTGCATAAAATGTCCTCTATACAAACAGAAATATCATGTGTGTTTGCCACACTTGCTCAAACTTTCTGCCTAGAAAATACGATTGTGTAGAGCTGGTGTCTCCAAGTGGAACCAATTAGTGTTTCCAAGCACAAAGTTAAATGTTCCCTGATAGAAAAAAATCAAAACAATAAAGTCCGTCGACAATATCCGGAAAACACAAGCACAGAGTCTGTAGCAATAACTGGGATTGAGTTAGCAAAAACCCAAGCAGATATTTCTGGTTTCATCCACTCATATCCGGACAAAGTGGTGTGGCATTCGTATGCAATGGACCAAGAAAATCACAGAAAGTATTTAATTGGAGAAAAGCAACATCTTTTTGTAAGACAAGTGTATAAAACGTCATGCATACAAACAGAAATATCATGTTTGTTTTCCGCAGTTCCTCTAGCTTTCTCCCTAGAAAATACGAATGTGTAGAGCTGGTGTCTCCATGTCGAACCAATTAGTGTTCCCAAGCACAAAATAAAATGTTCCCTGATAAAAAACATTCAAAACCATAAAGTCCAACAATAATATCCAGAAAACACAAACACATAGGCTGTCGCAGTATCTGGGATTGAGTTAGCCAAAACACATCCGGATATCTCTGGTTTCACGCACTCATGTCCGGACTAAGTGGTGTGGAATTCGTATGCAATGGACCGAGAATATCACAGTAAAAATGGTTATGGAGACAAGCAAAGTCTTTTTGTTTGGCAAGTATATAAATGCCATCTATACAAACAGAAATATTATGTTTATTTGCTGCCGTTTCTTTGTCTTACTCACTAGAAAATACAAATGTGTAGAGCTGGTGTCTCCAAGTGGAACAAACTAGTGTTTCCAAGCACAAAATAAAATGTTTCCTGATAAAACACATTAAAAACAATGAATTCCGTCATAAGGTCCTGAAAATACAAACACAGAGTCTGTAGCAATATCTGGGATTGCGTTAGCCAAAACACAACCGGATATTTCTGGTTACATACAGTCATATACGGAAAAAGTGGTGTGCCATTCGTATGCAATGGACCGAGAAAATCACGGTAAAAATGGCTTTGGAGAAAAGCATAGTCTTTTCGTTTGGCAAGTACATAAAATTGTTGTGGAGAAAAGCCAATTCTTTTCGTTAGGCAAGTGCATAAAATGTCATGTGTACAAACAGAAATATCATGTTTGTTTGCCGCAGTTCCTCTAGATTTCTCCCTAGAAAATACGAATGTGTAGAGGTGGTGTCTCCATGTGGAACCAATTATTGTTTCCAAGAACAAAATTAATGTTCCCTGATAAAAAACATTCAAAACAATAAAGTCCATCGATAATATCCAGAAAACACAAAACAGAGCCTGTCACAATATCTGGAATTGAGTTAGCCAAAACACAACCGGATATCTCTGTTTTCATCAAGTCATATCTGGACAATGTTGTGCGGAATTCATATGCAATGGACCAAGAAAATCAGAGGAAAAATGGTTTTGGAGAATGGCAAATATTTTCGTTAGGCAAGTGCATAAAATGTCATCTATACAAACAGAAATATCATGTTTGTTTGCCAAAGTTGCTCAAACTTTCTGCCTAGAAAATATGAATGTGTAGAGCTGGTGTCTCCATGTGGAACCAATTAGTGTTTCCAAGCACAAAATTAAATGTTCCCTGATAAAAAAAACATTAAAATCCATAAAGTCCATTGATAATATCCAGAATACACAAACACAGAGGCTATCACAATATTTGGGATTGAGTTAGCCAAAACACAACAGGATATTTCTGGTTTCATCCATTCATACCCAGAAAAAGTGGTGTGGCATTCATATGCAATGGACCGAGAAAATCACAGTAAAAATGGTATTGGAGGAAAGCAATGTCTTTTTGTAAGACAAGTGCATAAAATGTCATCTATACAAACAGAAAAATCATGTCTGTTTGCGGCAGTTCCTCTAGCTTTCTCCCTAGAAAATACGAATGTGTAGACCTGGTGTCTCCATGTGGAACCAATTAGTGTTTCCAAGCACAAAATTAAATGTTCCCTGATAAAAAACATTAAAAACCATAAAGTCCATTGATAATATCCAGAAAACACAAACACAGAGGCTATCACAATATTTGGGATTGAGTTAGCCAAAACACTACAGGATATTTCTGGTTTCATCCAGTCATACCCGGACAAACTGGTGTGGCATTCATATGCAATGGACCAAGAAAACCACAGTAAAAATTATTTTGGAGGAAAGCCAAGTCTTTTCGTTAGGCAAGTGCATAAAATTTCACCTATAGAAACAGAAATATTATGTTTGTATGCCATAGTTGCTCAAACTTTCTGCCTAGAAAATACGAATGTGTAGAGCTGGTGTCTCCAAGTGGAACCAATTATGTTTCCAAGCACAAAATTAAATGTTCCCTGATATAAAACATTCAAAACAATGAATTCCGTTGATAATACCCGGAATACACAAACACAGAGTCTGTATCAATAACTGGGATTGAGTTAGCAAAAACACAAGCAGGTATTTCTGGTTTCATCCACTCATATCCGGACAAAGTGGTGTGGCATTCGTATGCAAGGGACCAAGAAAATCACAGAAAGTATTTAATTGGAGAAAAGCAACATCATTTGGTTAGACAAGTGCACAAAACTTCATGCATACAAACAGAAATGTCATGTTTGTTTTCCGCAGTTCCTCTAGCTTTCTCCCTAGAAAATATGAATGTGTAGAGCTGGTGTCTCCACGTCGAACCATTTAGTGTTCCCAAGCACAAAATTAAATGTTCCCTGATAAAAAACATTCAAAACAATAAAGTCAACCAATAATATCCGGAAAACTCAAACACAGAGGCTGTTGCTATATCTGGGATTGAGTTAGCCAAAACAAATCCGGATATCTCTGGTTTCATCCACTCATATCCGGACAAAGTGGTGTGGAATTCGTATGCAATGGACCGAGAAAATCACGGTAAAAATGGTTTTGGAGAAAAGCAAACTATTTTCGTTAGGCAAGTGCATAAAATGTCATCTATACAAACAGTAATATCATGTTTGTTTGCAAGAGTTCCTCTAGCTTTCTCCATAGAAAATACGAATGTGTAGGGCTGGTGTCTCCATGTGGAACCATTTAGTGTTTCCAAGCACAACATTAAATGTTCCCTGATAAAAAACATTCAAAACAATAAAGTCCATCGATAATATCCAGAAAATACAAACACAGAGGCTGTCGCAATATTTGGGATTGAGTTAGGCAAAACACAAGTGGATATTTCTGTTTTCATCCAGTCATCTCCGGACAAAGTCTTGTCGCATTCGTATGCAATGGACCGAGAAAATCACTGTAAAAATGGTTTTGGTGAAAAGCAATATCTTTTCGTTAGTCAAGTGCGTAAAACGTCATGCATACAAACAGAAATATCATGTTTGTTTGCCACAGTTCCTCTACCTTCCTCCCTAGAAAATAAGAATGTGTAGAGCTGGTGACTGCATATGGAACCAGTTAGTGTTTCCAAGCACAAAATCAAATGTTCCCTGATAAAAAACATTCAAAACAATAAAGTCCTTCAATAATATCCAGAAAACACAAACACAGAGGCTGTCGCAATATTTCGGATTTAGTTAGCCAAAACACAACACGATACTTCTGGTTTCATCCATTCATATCCCGACAAAGTTTTGTGGCATTCGTATGCAATGGACCGAAAAAATCACAGTAAAAATGGTTTTGGAAAAAAGCAAAGTCTTTTAGTTAGGTAGTGCATAAAATGTCATGTATACACACAGAAATATCATGTTTTTTTGCCACAGTTCCTCTAGCTTTCTCCCTAGAAAATAGGAATGTGTAGAGCTGCTGTCTCCATGTGGAACCAATTATCATATCCAAGCACAAAATTAGATGTTCCCTGATAAAAAAACATTCAAAACGATAAAGTACATCAAGGATATCCAGAAAACACAAACACAGAGCATGCAGCAATATTAGGGATTGAGTTAGCCAAAACACAAGTGGATATTTCTGGTTTCATCCAGTCATATACGGACAAAGTTGGGTGGAATTCGTATGCAATGAATGGAGAAAATCACAGTAAATACGGTTTTGGAGAAAAGCAAAGTATTTTCGTTAGACAAGTGCATAAACGTCAAGCATACAAACAGAAATATCATGTTTGTTTTCCGCAGTCCCTCTAGCGTTCTCCCTAGAAAATATGAATGTGTAGAGCTGGTGTCTCCATGTCGAACCAATTAGTGTTCCCAAGCACAAAATTAAATGTTCCCTGATAAAAAACATTCAAAACAATAAAGTCCGTTGATAATATCCGGAAAACACAAACACAGAGGCTGTCGCAATATCTGGGATTGAGTTAGCCAAAACACATCTGGATATCTCTGGTTTCATCCACTCATATCCGGACAAAGTGGTGTGGAATTCGTATGCAATGGACCGAGAAAATCACAGTAAAAATGGTTATGGAGGAAAGCATAGTCTTTTCGTTAGTCAAGTGTGTAAAATGTCATCTATACAAAAGAAATATCATGTTTATTTGCTGCCGTTCCTTTGGCTTTCTCCCTAGAAAATACAAATGTGTAGATCTGGTGTCTCCAAGTGGAACAAACTAGTGTTTCCAAGCACAAAATTAAATGTTCCCTGATAAAAAACATTCAAAACAAAGAATTCCGTCGATAATGTCCTGAAAACACAAACACAGAGTCTGTAGCAATATCTGGGATTGAGTTAGCCAAAACACAACCGGATATTTCTGGTTTCATCCAGTCATATACGGACAAAGTGGTGTGCCATTCGTATGCAATGGACTGAGAAAATCACAGTAAAAATGGTTTTGGAGGAAAGCATAGTCTTTTCGTTAGGCAAGTGCATAAAATGTCATCTATACAAACAGAAATATCATGTTTGTTTGCCGCAGTCCCTCTAACTTTCTCCCTAGAAAATACGAATGTGTAGAGGTGGTGTCTCCATGTGGAACCAATTATTGTTTCCAAGCACAAAATTAATGTTTCCAGATAAAAAATATTCAAAACAATAAAGTCCATCGATAATATCCAGAAAACACAAACACAGAACCTATCACAATATCTGTAATTGAGTTAGCCAAAACACAACCGGATATCTCTGGTTTCATCCAGTCATATCTGGACAATGTTGTGTGGAATTCATATGCAATGGACCAAGAAAATCACAGTAAAAATGGTTTTGGAGAAAAGCAAACTATTTTCGTTAGGCAAGTGCATAAAATGTCATGCATACAAACAGAAATATCATGTTTGGAGGAACAGCTGCAAACAAACATGATATTTCTGTTTGTATAGATGACATTTTATGCACTTGTCTTACGAAAAGACATTGCTTTCCTCCAATACCATTTTTACTGTGATTTTCTCGGTCCATTGCATACGAATTCCACACAACTTTGTCTGGATATGACTAGATGAATCCAGAAATATCCGGTTGTGTTTTGTTAACTCAAACCCAGATATGGCTACAGCCTGTGTGTTTGTGTTTTCTGGATATTATCGACGGATTTTATTGTTTTGAAGGCTTTTCATCAGGGAACATTTACTTTTGTACTTGGAAACTCTAATTGGTTCCACTTTGTGACACCAGCTCTACACATTCGTATTTTCTAGGCAGAAAGTTTGAGCAACTGTGGCAAACAAACATGATATTTCTGTTTGTATAGATGACATTTTATGCACTCGTCTTACGAAAATACTTTGCCTTTCTCCAAAACCATTTTTACTGTGATTTTCTTGGTCCATTGCATACGAATTCCACACAACATTGTCCAGATATGACTGGATGAAACCAGAGATATCCGGTTGTGTTTTGGCTAACTCAATTACAGATATTGTGATAGGCTCTGTGTTTGTGTTTTCTGGATATTATCGATGGACTTTATTGTTTTGAATATTTTTTATCCGGAAACATTAATTTTGTGCTTGGAAACAATAATTGGTTCCACATGGAGACACCACCTCTAAACATTCATATTTTCTAGGGAGAAACCTAGAGGGACTGCGGCAAACAAACATGATATTTCTGTTTGTATAGAAGACATTTTATGCACTTGCCTAACGAAAAGACTATGCTTTCCTCCAAAACCATTTTTCCTGTGATTTTCTCGGTCCATTGCATACGAATGGCACACCACTTTGTCCGTATATGACTGGATGAAACCAGAAATATTGGGTTGTGTTTTGGCTAACTCAATCCCAGATATTGCTACAGACTCTGTGTTTGTGTTTTCAGGACATTATCGACGGAATTCTTTGTTTTGAATGTTTTTTATCAGGGAACATTTAATTTTGTGCTTGGAAACACTAGTTTGTTCCACTTGGAGACACCAGCTCTACACATTTGTATTTTCTAGGGAGAAAGCCAAAGGAACGGCAGCAAACAAACATGATATTTCTGTTTGTATAGATGACATTTTATACACTTGCCGAATGAAAAGACTATGCTTTACTCCATAACCATTTTTACTGTGATTTTCTCGGTCCATTGCATACGAATTGCACACCACTTTGTCCGGATATGAGTGGATGAAACCAGAGATATCCAGATGTGTTTTGGCTAACTCAATCCCAGATATTGCGACAGCCTCGGTGTTTGTGTTTTCCGGATATTATCAACGGACTTTATTGTTTTGAATGTTTTTTATCAGGGAACATTTAATCATGTGCTTGGGAACACTAATTGGTTCGACATGGAGACACCAGCTCTACACATTCATATATTCTAGGGAGAACGCTAGAGGGACTGCGGAAAACAAACATGATATTTCTGTTTGTATGCATGACATTTTATGCACTTGTCTAACGAAAATATGTTGCTTTTCTCCCATTACATTCTTTCTGTGATTTTCTCGGTCCATTGCATGCGAATGCCACACCACTTTGTCCGGATATGAGTGGGTGAAACCAGAAATATCTGCTTGTGTTTTTGCTAACTCAATCCCAGTTATTGATACAGACTCTGTGTTTGTGTATTCCGGGTATTATCAACGGAATTCATTGTTTTGAATGTTTTATATCAGGGAACATTTAATTTTGTGCTTGGAAACACTAATTGGTTCCACTTGGAGACACCAGCTCTACACATTCGTATTTTCTAGGCAGAAAGTTTGAGCAACTGTGGCAAACAAGCATGATAATTCTGTTTGTATAGATGACATTTTATGCACTTGCCTAATGAAAAGACTTTCCTTTCTTCCAAAATAATTTTTACTGTGATTTTTTGGTGCATTGCATATGAATGCCACACCACTTTGTCCGGGTATGACTGGATGAAACCAGAAATATCCTGTTGTGTTTTGGCTAACTCAATCCCAAACATTGTGATAGCCTCTGTGTTTGTGTATTCTGGATATTATCAATGGACTTTATTGTTTTTAATGTTTTTTTTATCAGGGAACATTTAATTTTGTGCTTGGAAACATTAATTGTTTCCACATGGAGACACCAGGTCTACACATTCGTATTTTCTAGGGAGAAAGCTAGATGAACTGACGGAAACAGACATGATATTTCTGTTTGTATAGATGACATTTTATGCACTTGTCTTATGAAAAGATGTTGCTTTCCTCCAATACCATTTTTACTGTGATTTTCTCACTCCATTGCATACGAATTCCACACAACTTTGTCCGGATATGACTGGATTGTGTTTTGGCTAACTCAAACCCAGATATGGCTATAGCCTCTGTGTTTGTGTTTTCCGGAAATTATCGACGGACTTTATTGTTTTGAAGGTTTTTTTTTATCAGGGAATATTTGATTTTGTGCTTGGAAACACTAATTTTTTCCACATGGAGACACCAGCTCCACACATTCTTATTTTCTAGGGAGAAAGCTAGAGGGACTGTGGCAAAGAAACATGATATGTCTGTTTGTATAGATGACATTTTCTGCACTAGCCTAATGAACAGACTGTGCTTTTCTCCAAAACCACTTTTACTGTGATTTTCTCAGTCCATTGCATACCAATGCCACACCACTTTGTCAAGATATGATTGGAGGAAACAAGGAATATCCGGGTTTTTTTGGCTAACTCAATCCCAGATATTGTGACAGCTTCTGTGTTTTGGTTTTCTGGACATTATTGATGGACTTTATTGTTTTGAAGGTTTTCTATCAGGGAACATTTAATTTTGAGCTTGAAAACACTAATTATTTCGACGTGGGGACACCAGCTCTACATATTCGTATTTTCTAGGGAGAAAGCTAGAGGAACTGCGGAAAAGAAACATGATATTTCTGTTTGTATGCATGATATTTTATGCACTTGCCGAACAAAAAGACTTTGCTTTCCTCCAAAACCTTTGTCACTGTCATTTTTTGCGTCCATTGCATTCAAATTCCACACAACTGTGTCCGGATATGACTGGAAGAAACCAGAAATATCCGGTTGTGCTTTGGCTAACTCAATCCCAGTTATAGCTACAGCCTCAGTGTTTCTGTTTTCCGGATATTATTGACGGATTTTATTGTTTTGAATATTTTATCAGGGAACATTTAATTTTGTGCTTGGAAACGCTAATTGGTTCCACATGGAGAAACCAGCTCTACACATTTGTATTTTCTAGGGACAAAGCTAGAGGAACTGCGGCAAAGAAACATGATATTTCTGTTTGTATAGATGACATTTTATGCACTTGCCTAACGAAAATACTTTGCCTTTCTCCAAAACCATTTTTACTGTGGTTTTCTCGGTCCATTGCATACGAATTCCACACCACTTTGTCCGGATATGAGTGGATGAAACCAGAAATATCCGGATGTGTTTTGGTTAACTCAATCCCAGATATTCAGAAGCCTCTGTGTTTGTGTTTCTGGATATTATTGGTGGTCTTTATTGTTTTCAATGGTTTTTATCAGGGAACATTTAATTTTGTGCTTGGTAATACTAATTGATATCCGGAAAACACAAACACAGAGGCTGTCTAATTATCTGGGATTGAGTTAGCCAAAACACAAGCGGATATTTCTGGTTTCCTCCAGACATATCCGGAGAATGTGGTGTGGAATGCGTATGCAATAGACACAGTCACAGTAAAAATGGTTTTGGAGAAAAGCAAAGTCTTTTCCTTAGGCAAGTGCATAAATGTCATCTATACAAACAGAAATATCATGTTTGAATGCCGCAGTTCCTCTGGCTTTCTCACTAGAAAATACGCATGTGTAGAGCTGGTGTCTCCATGTGGAACCAATTAGTGTTTCCAAGCACAAAATTAAATGTTCCCTGATAAAAAACATTCAAAACAATCATGTCCATCCATAATATCCGGAAAACACAAACACAGAGGCTTTGTCAATATCTGTGATTGAGTTAGCCAAAACACAAGCGGATATTTCTGGTTTCCTCCAGACATATCCAGAGAAAGTGGTGTGGAATTAGTATGCAATAGACACAGTCACAGTAAAAATGGTTTTGGAGAAAAGCAAAGTCTTTTCGTTAGGCAAGTGCATAAAATGTCATCTATACAAACACAAATATCATGTTTGTTTGCCACAGTTCCACTAGCTTTCTCGCTAGAAAATAAGAATGTGTAGAGCTGGTGGCTCCATGTTGAACCAATTAGTGTTCTCAAGCACAAAATTAAATGTTCCTTGATAATAAACATTCAAATCAATAAAGTCCATCGATAATATCCGGAAAACACAAACACAGAGTCTGTAGCCTGGAAAAGTGGATTCAATGTCATCTTTTCTAACAGAAATATTCTGTTTGCAGCATTTGCTCTAATTTATCCATAGAAAACACGAATGGGTAGAGGTTTTCTCTGCATATGGAACCAATTAGTGTTTGCCAGTACGAAAGAATATGTTATATGCTAACATACATTGAAATACGATAAAGTCCACAGAGAATATCCAGAAAACACAAACACAGAGTCTGTAGCAAGATTTGGAATTGAGTTAGCCACAACACCACCGTATATTCCTGGTATGATGCACTCATATCCAGAACAACTGTTGTGGAATTCATATGCAAGGGACTCAGACAATCACAGTCAAACTGGTTTTGGAGAATAGCAAATTCATTTTCTTGGGCAAGTGGGTAAAATGTCATGTTTACAAATATAAACATCAGGTTTGTTTGCCACAGTTGCTCTAGCTTTCTCCTTAGGAAACACGAGTGTGTAGAGCTTTTGTCTTCTTGTGGAACCAATTAGCGTTTGCCAGCACAGAACAAAATAGTCCCTGCTAAAATTCATTCTAAACCATAAAGTCCATTGTTTGCAGCACTTGCTCTAGCTTTTTCCCAAGAAAACACGAATGGGAAGAGGTTTTTTCGACATGTGGAACCAATTAGCGTTTACCAGCACAAAATAAAATGTTCCCTGCTAATATTCATTGAAAACCGTAAAGTGCATAGAGGAAATACAGAAAACACAAACACAGAGGCCGTAGCAAGATCTTTATTTGAGTTAGCCACAGAACAACCGGAGATTTCATGTTTAATCCAGTCACATCCGGACAAAGTGTTGTGGACTTCGTATGCAATGGAACCAGAAAATCACAGTCCAACTGGTTGTGGAGAAAGCAAAATCTTGTCCTTGGGCAAGTGGATGAAATGCCATTCTTACAAATATAAATTTCATGTTCGTTTGTTGCAATTGCTCTAGCTATCTCCCTAGAAAGCATGAGTTTGTATAGATTTTCTCTTCTTGTGGAACCAATTAGCGTTTCCCAGAACAAAACAAAACGTTACCAACTAAAAATTCATTCTAAACCGTAAAGTGTATTGATAATATCCAGAAAACACAAACACAGAGGCTATAGCAAGATCTGGGATTGAGTTAGCCACAGCACAGCCGGACATTTCTGGTTGCATCCAGTCAGATCCGGACAAAGTGTTGTGGAATTCGTATGCAGTGGACCCAGGAAATCACAGTCAAACTGGTTGTGGAAAAAAGCAAAGTCTCTTTCGTAGACAAGTACATAACATATCATATATACAAACACAAAGAACATCTTTCTTTGCTGTAATTGCTCTAGCTTTCTCCCTAGAAAATACAAATTCGAAGAGTTTGTGACTCCATGTGGAACCAATTTTGTTTGCCATCAGAAAACAAAATGTTCTCTGCTAAAATTCATTCAAAACCATAAAGTGCATTGATAATATCCAGAAAATACAAACACAGAGACTGGAGCAAGATCTGGATGTGAGTTGGACACAACACAACCAGATATTTCTGGTTTCATCCAGTCATATCCGGACAAAGTGTTGGGGAATTCGTATGCCATGTACCCAGAAAATCACAGTCAAACTGGATTTGGAGAAAAGCTTAGTATTTTTTCTTGGGCACATGGATAAATGTCATATATAGAAACACAAATATAATGTTTCCCGTAGTAACTCTAGCTTTTTCCCTAGAAAGCACGTATGTGTAGAGGTTTTGTCTGCATATGGAACCAATTAGCATTTCCCAGCACAAAACAAAATGTTCCCTACAAAAATTCATTGAAAACCATAAATTCCATAGAGAATACCCAGAAAACACAAACAAACACAGAGGCTTTAGCAAGAACTGTATTTGAGTAAACCACAACACAACCGGATATTTCTGGTGTGATCCAGTCATATACGGACAAAATGTTGTGGAATTCGTATGCACAGGACCCAGAAAATCACAGTCAAACTGGTTTTTGAGAAAAGCACAGTCTTTTTCCTAGGCAAGTGGATTCAACGTCATGTTTACAAACACAAATATCATGTTTGCAGCATTTGCTCTAGCTTTTTCCCTGAAAACACGAATGGGTAGAGGTTTTTTCTCCATGTGGAACCAATTAGCATTTGCCAGCACAGAACAAAATGTTCCCTGCTAAAATTCATTCCAAACCGTAAAGTCCATTGATATTATCCAGAAAACACAAACACCGAGGCTGTAGCAAGATCTGGGATTGAGTTAGCCACAACACAAGAGGATAGTTCTGGTTTCATCCAGTCATATCCGGACAAAGTGTTGTGGAATTCGTATGCAATGTCCCAGAAAATCACAGTCAAACTGGTTCTGGAGAATAGCTTAGTCTTTTTCCTGGGAAAGTGGTTTCAATGTCATGTTTGCAAATATAAATATCATGTTTGCAGCATTAGCTCTGGATTTTTCCCTAGAAAACATGAATGGGTAGATGTTATTTTCTGCATATTTAGCAAATTAGTGTTTGCCAGCCCAAAACAAAATGTTACATGCTAAAATTCATTCAAAACCATAAAGTCCATGGAGAATATCTAGAAAGCACAAACAACTACAGAGGCTGTAGCAAGATCTGGATTTGAGTTAGCCACAACACAACCGGATATTGTTGGTATGATCCAGTCATATCTGGACAAAGTGTAGTTTAATTCGTATGCCAGGGACCCAGAAAATCACAGTCAAACTGGATTTGGAGAAAAGCAAAGTCTTTTTCTTGGGCAAGTAGATAAAATGTCATGTTTAGAAATATAAGTATCGGGTTTGTTTCCTGCAGTTGTTCTAGCTTTCTCCTTAGGAAACACGAGTGTGTAGAGCTTTTCTCTTCTTGTGGAACCAATTAGCGTTTGCCAGCACAGAACAAAATAGTCCCTGCTAAAATTCATTCTAAACCATAAAGTCCATTGATACTATCCAGAAAACACAAACACAGAGGCTGTAGCAAGTTCTGGGATTGAGTTAGCCACAGCACAGCCGGACATTTCTGGTTGCATCCAGTCAGATCCGGACAAAGTGTTGTGGAATTCGTATGCAGTGGACCCAGGAAATCACAGTCAAACTGGTTGTGGAAAAAAGCAAAGTCTCTTTCGTAGACAAGTACATAACATATCATATATACAAACACAAAGAACATCTTTCTTTGCTGTAATTGCTCTAGCTTTCTCCCTAGAAAATACAAATTCGAAGAGTTTGTGACTCCATGTGGAACCAATTTTGTTTGCCATCAGAAAACAAATTGTTCCCTGCTAAAATTCATTCAAAACCATAAAGTGCATTGATAATATCCAGAAAATACAAACACAGAGACTGTAGCAAGATCTGGATGTGAGTTAGCCACAACACAACCATCTATTTCTGGTTTCATCCAGTCATATATGGACAAAGTGTTGGGGAATCCATATGCCATGTACCCAGAAAATCACAGTCAAACTGGATTTCGAGAAAAGCTCAGTCTTTTTCTTGGGCAAATTAATGAAATACCATGTATAGAAACACAAATATAATGTTTCCCGTGGTAACTCTGGCTTTTCTCCTAGAAAGCACGTATGTGTAGAGGTTTTGTCTGCATATGGAATGAATTAGCGTTTCCCAGCACAAAACAAAATGTTCCCTACAAAAATTCATTGAAAACCATAAATTCCATAGAGAATATCCAGAAAACACAAACAAACACAGAGGCTTTAGCCTGACTTGTATTTGAGTTATCCACAACACAACCGGGTATTTCTGGTGTGATCCGGTCATATACGGACAAAATGTTGTGGAATTCGTATGCACGGGACCCAGAAAATCAGAGTCAAACTGGTTTTTGAGAAAAGCAGTCTTTTTCCTGGGCAAGTGGATTCAATGTCATGTTTGCAAACACAAATATCATGTTTGCAGCATTTGCTCTAGCTTTTTCCCTAGAAAACACGAATGGGTAGAGGTTTTTTCTCCATGTGGAAACAATTAGCGTTTGTCAGCACAGCACAAAATATTCCCTGCTAAAATTCATTCCAAACCGTAAAGTCCATTGATACTATCCAGAAAACACAAACACAGAGTCTGTAGCAAGATCTGGGATTGAGTTAGCCACAGCACAGCCGGACATTTCTGGTTGCATCCAGTCAGATCCGGACAAAGTGTTGTGGAATTCGTATGCAGTGGACCCAGGAAATCACAGTCAAACTGGTTGTGGAAAAAAGCAAAGTCTCTTTTGTAGACAAGTACATAACATATCATATATACAAACACAAAGAACATCTTTCTTTGCTGTAATTGCTCTAGCTTTCTCCCTAGAAAATACAAATTCGAAGAGTTTGTGACTCCATGTGGAACCAATTTTGTTTGCCATCAGAAAACAAAATGTTCTCTGCTAAAATTCATTCAAAACCATAAAGTGCATTGATAATATCCAGAAAATACAAACACAGAGACTGTAGCAAGATCTGGATGTGAGTTAGACGCAACACAACCATCTATTTCTGGTTTGATCCAATCATATCCAGACAAAATATTGTAGAATTCACACGCAAGGGACACAGAAAATCACAGTCAAACTGGTATGGAGAAAAGCAAAGTTCTTTTCTTGGGCCAGTGCGTTAAATGTCATGTTAACAAACATAAATATCATGCTGGAAGCAGTTGCTCTAGCTTTCTGCAGAAAACGCATGTGAAGAGGATTTTTCTCCATGTGGAAACAATTAGTGTTTGCCAGTACAAAACAATATGTTCCCTGCTAAAATTCATTCTAAACCGTAAAGTCCATAGATAATATCCAGAAAACACAAACAAACCAGAAGCAGTAGCAAGATCTGGGATTGAGTTAGCCACACAAACCGGATATTTCTGTTTTGATCCCCTCATATCTGGACAAAATGTTGTGGAAATCGTATGCAATGGACCCTGAAATGCAAAGTCATTTTCTTAGGCAAGTGGATAAAATGTCATGCTTACAAACATAAATATCATGTTTGTACCTGCAGTTGCTCTAGCTTTCTCCCTAGAAAACACCAATGTGTAGAGGTTTTTTCTCTTGTGGAACCAATTAGCGTTTGACAGCACAAAACCAAATGTTCACTACTAAAATCCATCTACCTATCTCTCTCTCCCTCTGTCTCTCTCTCAAATGAATATCTTATAATAGAATTATTTATTTGAAAGGCAGAAAGAGAGAGAGAGAGAGAGAGAGAGAGAGAGAGAGAGAGAGAGAGAGAGAAAATAAATATCTTCCATCTGCTGGCCCACTTCCCAAATGGTTCCAACAGCCAGGACTGGGCCACGTTAAAGTCGGAGCTTCATCTGTGTCTGCAACCACTTGGTATATCTTTCACTGCTTTTCCCAGTTCTTAGCAGGGAGCTGGATCAGAAGTGGAGCAGCCAGGAGTTGAGCTGGTGCCCAGTTTGGATGGTGGTGCCACAGGTGGTGGCTTTACCAGCTGTGCCACATCCCTGGCCCCTCTCTGTTTTTCTGTCTGTCTCTCCCTCTCTTTCTCTTACTCTGACTTTCAAATAAATAAATCCTTTTAAAAAGTAAAATATAAAATAGAGATAATAGTGCCAGTCTCAAGATTCTTAAGAGATTGGTTCTGATGTTCTTGCAGTGCCTGTTTTGGAAGAAAAGTGGAGTAATATGAGCTGCTGTTGGGAGTGTTTCTTTCAGTTCCTCATTCACTGAGTCAGCCAACCCAGGAACCTGGGAGTCATCCTCAATGCCTGCTGTCCCCAGCTCCTGCATCCAGCAGATCACTCAGTGTTGCTGATTTCTCATTATGGTTTGTTTCCTAGTTTTGGAACCAATAAGCCTTCTCCTTTCCTGATTCCCACTGCCACTGCTGGTGTACAGACCGCACCGTTGCTCTCCCAAGATGAAACCGCAGTCTCTTGCCTTCTGTATGTTCCTGGGAAACCACCCTGCAGTGTGTTACCAGGCAGCCTCTCTGCCTAGTGGGGTCTTTGTTCTCCTTGATGCCATGTGGTGACTCCCCATCATGTGCAATTCAGACACCAAGCTGTCTTATGTGGTGGGCCTGGCGCTCTTGCTGACACTTAATGCCCTTTAACCTCTTTTCTCACCATGTCCTGATTCCAACTTTGTACTCGAAAAGCACCATCCTGCTAGCTACCTCTGCACGTTGAGTTTTTGGGCTGCTTCTTGCCTTTATTAGCCAAACTCCTTGGAGTGCTCCTTTCCCTGTTTTTCCCTTACTGATTCCTTATTCTGCAGGCACAGCTGAGGTATCATCCCCTCCAGGAATCCTTCTCTGACCCTCCCAGGACAGGGCAGGTAGCTTTCCATAGAGATATTCAATGAGTAACTTGACTTGTATCATATTGGATCATATAATATATATGGATCATATATGGATCATATAATATATATTGAATCATATAATATATATTATAATGTAATATAAACACTGTGTGAACTTGTTAGGGTCTATGATGTGGGCAGTAAAGACAAGAAGCAAAGTTTGTGTATGTTTAGTACAGATGTCTTTTTGCCAAATATTTTCAGTCTGCACTTGGTTGAATACACAGGTACAGAATCCCTGGATATGAAGAAGGGCTGGCTAGTTTCCATGGAGATGAAGGACATGTATGCTATGAGAACAGGACCTCTGGGAGCTGTAAATTAGGCTATATTCTTTGAGAAGCTACCTGAATCACAATTGTCCTTTTATTTAAAAAAAAAGATGATGACCAAACACTGAAAAGCTTGGAATCTTCTAGAATTATATTACCAAATGTAGAGTGCTGTATTGCATCTGGAAATGTTTTATGCAACTCAGAAAGGGAAGACTGTGTGTTGAATAAGTGAAATTGTTTTTTCCTGCTTCACATTCTCATATGAATCCAAAGCAGCTAAAATATGTCCTGGAAAACAATGTTTACGTTTCTTAAAGAAAGCCACATGTGCTTGCTTTGAATGAGAGAGAAATGAGGAGTATAGTTGGATAATAATATCAAAAAGATTTTACAAAGTAAAAAAAAAATGGAAGTCAAGATTTACTTCCTTTTTTTTCCTTCCATAGTTAATTAACTCTGCTCTCTGGCTTCTGGTGGCCAGAATAATGAGAGTAAGTCCAGCATAAGCCTAGGGTGAGGTCAGCTACATCTGCTCCCGGAAGTTCTTAGTCAGGGACCCAACTGCTTGAACTGTCACCTATGGCCTCCCAAAGGTCTGTGCTGGCAGGAAGCCAGACTCAGTCACTAGCACTGGGTGATGAAACCAGGTACCCCAATATGGAATACATGTGTTTTTAATTGCTAGGCCACATGTCTGCCCTTACACTGCCTTGACCAGTGAGAAGGGTGAAAGAGAAGGTGAAAAGCATTGGAGACTGAGAACAAAGAGTATGAACCCATTCAACCGATCGCATATGCTTGCAAGTGCAAAGATTTCAGTGTTAATGGAGTGGAAAGCATGAAGTGGAGCCTCATGGACTAGAAAGGGATGTGGTATAGTTGGGGACCAGCTCAGCAAGAACCAGGCACCCTCTGTAAGGATACAGGTAACATTAATCCACTGTCTCAGGAGACATTGCAGCATTTTATCCAGGGGTATAAATGGTCAGACTTGCCTTTTGGATGGATTGCCAGAACAACCCAGTGGATCAGGAATTGTAGGTTGGTCTGTAGGAAGTTATGGTGACAGGGCAGCTGGGAATGGATGCATACAAGCACAAAAGCAGCCAAAATGGTGCAAAGAAGATAGGTTTGAGAAGTTCCCAAGATGTGGAGTTGACGTGGTCTTTTGACTATGAGGATATGAACAATATGGAAGAGAACAGCATGTCCCAAAGAATATATATATGTGTGTGTGTGTATATATATATATATATATATATATATATATATATATATTTGACAGGCAGTTTGGACAGTGTGGACAGTGAGAGAGAGAGACAGAGAGGAGCAAGGTCTTCCTTTGCCATTGGTTCACTCTCCAATGGCCGGCAATGCACACACCTATCCTCTATTCATGACTATTCCAATACAGAAAAGCAGTACCAAGAAAGAATTCCAGAAGTTGGAAGTAGTTAAAGAAGCAGAAGTTGCAGCAGGTATGAAGGTGCAGCAGGTGAGGCTGCATAGAGA
Source organism: Lepus europaeus (assembly GCF_033115175.1). Classification (NCBI taxonomy): domain Eukaryota; kingdom Metazoa; phylum Chordata; class Mammalia; order Lagomorpha; family Leporidae; genus Lepus; species Lepus europaeus. The sequence continues at coordinate 102,775,925 of NC_084830.1, forward strand.
AAAAAGATATAGATATATAATGAATCGCACCCAGATTATTCTTTCAGGTTTAACCAACTAAATTCAATTTGTCATTATGTCCTTTTCTCACATAAAATTTACATGAATGTCAACATTTTTCCAATGACTGGTTTGGCCACTCGTTCCCATTACAGGGCAATAATACGACTTCAGGAAGCATTGTGCTGATTCACTCGTTTATCCACTCACTCAGGAAAGCAACACTTCCTGGGACTATCAAATCACAGTCACAACCCAAAGAGCAGCCAAAAGGACGAAAGCTTGATTTTACCCATTATTCAAGTGGAGGAACAGATAGGGGCAAACTGGAAGAGCAAAGTCATCTATCAGTCTCCCTCAGACCGGGGACCAGACAAAGATATCAACTCCCACTGCTCTTATTTCATGGAGTATTGGAAGCCTTCTCAAGAGCAGTTCGAAAAAGAGAAAGCCAGCAGGAGTCAGACATGGGGCTGTCACTCTCAGGGAGGTAGGACAAAGCATGGCTGTCACTGCCACCTGGGTGGAATAAAACAGGGCTGTCACTCCCAGGGGGCGGGACCAAGCAAGACTGTCACAACTGGAGGGGCGGTACAAAGCAGGGCTACCATGCCCAGAGGGGCAGAACAAAGCAGCTCTGTCAATCGCAGGGGTCAGGGAAATCAGGGCTGCCACCCCCAGGGGGTGGGACAAAGATGGACTGCCACAACGAGAGGGGTGGTACAAAGCAAGATTGCCATAACCAAAGGGCCAGGACAAAGCAGGGGAGATACTCTGAGAGGTGCTGGACAAAGCAGGGCTCTCACTCCCAGAGGGTGGGACAAAGCAGGGCTGTCATTCCCAGAAGGTGGGACCAAGCAGGGCTGTCAGTCCCAGAAGGTGGGACAAAGCAAGGCTGTCAGTCCCATTGGGTGGGAACAAGGAAGACTGTCACAACTGTAGGGGCCATTCAAAGTAGGGCTGCCATGCACAGAGGGGCAGAACAAAGCAGTACTGTCAATTGCAGGGGTCTGGAAAGCAGGGCAGCCATGCCCAGAGTGCAGGACAAGCAGGATGGCCACCACCGGAGGGGCTGGACAAAGCGAGATTGCCACAACCAAAGGTGCAGTACAAAGCAGGGCTGTCACGCCCAGAGGGGCGGGACAAAGAAGACTGCCACAGACAAAGGTCTGGGACAACACAGGGAAGATATTCTGAGAGGGGCTGGACAAAGCAGGGCTCTCAGTCCCAGGTGGTGGTACAAAGCAGGGCTATCACTCCCAGTGGGCCAGTACAAAGCAGGCCTCTCACTCCCATAGGGACGGGATAAAGCCAGGCTGTCAGTCCCAGTGGGCTATACAAAGCAGGCCTGTGACTCCTTGGGTTGGGACAAAGCAGGGCTGTCACATCCAGAGGGGTGGGGCAAAGCCTGGCTTTCAGTCTCAAGGGGTGTTACAAAGCAGGTTTGTCAAACCCAGAGGGCGGGACAAAGCAGGGCTGTCAGTCCCAGGGGGCGGGACTAAGCAGGGCTGTCACTCCCACAGGGGCAGAATAAAGCAGGGCTGTCACTCCCAGGGGGCAGGAATAAGCAAGACTGTTACAACCAGAGGGGTGATACAAAGCAGGCCTGCCACGCCCAGAGGGGCGGGACAAAACAAGACTGCCACAGCCACAGGTCCCGGACAAACCAAGTCTGTCACTCTTAGAGGGGCTGGACAAAGCAGGGCTCTCACTTACAGGGTGTAGGATTAAAAGAAAAACCAAAAGTCCATATCTGCAGGTGACATGATTAGACCCTCGGAAACACCTCCACAGCCCATCCAAAAGCTGTGAAAACGGATGAACTATTCAAGGAAGAGGTGGGTCACAGAGTCCGTACCTAAGGTGGTCTGGGGCCGCTTCACCTGCACTGGCAGACTCCGGACTAAGATTTCATCGTACCCACCATTTTCACACCTGATCCCCCTTCTGAAATGGGAAGGAGCAAGCCTTCTCCCAGGCCAAGACTGACGGCCACCTCTCACAGACTCCGAGGCCTGAGGAACCTGTGGCAGCTGTGTGTAGCCGCAAGCCAGGGGCTCAGGCCACTTCTCTGAGTGCACAGTAAGTGTTGCCAATCAACGCCTGCACACACAACTGCGCAGGCGGGCCTCCCTCACGAGCTCTTTGGCCGCCCTGCTTCTGTGCACATGCACAGGGGGCATCCCCACACTTGGGTTGCTTTCCAAGCTCAGTGGGACTTGACTAAGTGTTGGTGACGTTTTGGGAAAGCGGTCCCTGCAGTCTGGCGCGACTAAGCTGGCACAGAGTGTCAGGACGCTGAAGGCCTCATGCAGAGTCAACTCCCCTGAAACCCCTCTCTCTGAATCGCCTGATCCCACAGTGGATTCCCCCTCCAGATCCCCCAGGGTCCTAGTCTGTTTCCATGGGAATGCAAGAAAGTAAGCCATGACTTGACACACACACAGAGTATAGATACCACTAAGGCAGTCACACATTTCATTTCTAGAAATGGTTTCAACTGCTGACACACTACTCAACCAAATGGTTGTTCCTGTATACCTTGTGTTTCACATTAGCAAAATGATTGCTAAAACTCTAACCAGTGAATATTAGTCAGTTCCTCTGAGTCCCGGGTTGATATTCTCCTCTTCTCTTAACCCTCATCTGGAGGTCACGTCTATAACATGTTGGTACTGATCCATTTGTGAAAACATTGATGACTGTGAATGTGAAATTGATGCACACACCTATCCTCTATTCATGACTATTCCAATACAGAAAAGCAGTACCAAGAAAGAATTCCAGAAGTTGGAAGCAGTTAAAAAGCAGAAGTTGCAGCAGGCGTGAATTTAGAGCAGGTGAAGCTGCCACAAGAGACAATGGCATCCATATCCAAGTGCATTGGGAGCCCTGTAAACTGCATCTAACCCAGCTTCTTGCACATGAGAATGAGGTGGTTCATGATCCTAGTCCTGGAGTCCCTGCCATGGCCACCCAAGTAAGGGCCCTGAATAGAGCTCCAGGTTCCTGGATCCTGCCTGGCCCAGCTCAAGTTCATGGAGGATTCTTGAAGAGTGAACCAGCAGATGTGAGATCTCTCACTCTCTCACTCTTCCATTCAAGTAAATACATGTCTGATATAATGCAAAAATGTTACAAAGAATAACTTCTAGTAACAATATCAAGAGAAATGAACATCCTATTTGGATCTGCCGAGTATAGCAAAAATAGTTGTCCAGCACCAGATTTTTTTTTTAATTGTGAAGTATCTATTTATCATAATTCCTTTTTACATCACATTTTCGACCTGGATTCAGGTAAGCATCTGTGTCTCCCATCAAAGGAGAATGGTCCTGCACATTACAAAGCACATTTTTTTTCAGAATTAAAACTTTAATTTGATCCATTTCTATTTTCTAAAGTTTCTTGAGTACATTGGAGAGTGGAAAAAATAAAGAGGAACATATCTACATCAAACAGGGACATTGTGATAACCGTAGTTAGGTTGGTAGGGTATATATTCTTTTATCTGTAATTCAGACCCTGAACCCTCTGACATCCCCTCAAAATTCCTAAATCACAATGCTCTAAATTCTCCTACATCTCAATGTCAAAGAGCTTGTTGGTAACCACACACCTATTATCCTTCCCCAAGAAGGCTGACAAAAAGCAGCAGGCTATTCTAATGTTTTGTTAGTGCTGAGGTCCAGCTTTCTTTAAAGGCCACTGGAGAGCTATGTTGTTAGAGCCTGGCTGCAGTACCACTTCTTTAAAAATCCATAGACTCTCAAGGTCAGATACATCTGGGCTTGGATATCAGCTCTAGCAATGACTAAGGCACTGGTTTTACCTCGCTGAGCCTCCTTTTTTAATCCCTATGAATATATGTATTCACATATGTATATATATAGAATATATGTATATATGCATTATAGGTAATATACACAGTGCCTATGCTAAGGCACAATCATAAGAATAGTGATAACCAAGTAAGCTAACAGAGTATGTCTGGAAATGCTTCATAAGCATTTAACAAATAGAGGATGAATTTTAATGCTCTCTAGAATCAATACTTTTCAGACCTTGGTTTACTAAATTTCCCCCAGAACCCACCTATCTTTCCAATGGAGCCAAAGAGATGTACTTGTCAGAAAGACTAATACCAGTTTCACTGGATGCTGAAAGCTGTCATACAAAAAAAAGAGACAGTTTTGAAGGACAAACATGTTTGGGAAAGCCTGGATTAAACAACATTAAAAAAATAAAACAGTCTCTCCTTTGAGACTACTGAGGACTTCTACACTAACATGCATTATAGTCTCTAGAAGATGGCGCCAGTACAGCTTGATGCATTTATCAAGTGCTCACTGTGTGCTAGCCTCTATGTTAAATGTTTCATGTGTATTAATCCTTGCTTAATCTTGTCACATAACAGATATCATTGCCTTAATGCTATAGATGAAGAAGTGAAGGCATAGAGAGGTTAAGTACCCCATCCAAAATCACAAGCAAGAAATCAGCAGAGCTAATACTCTGGGGACTGCACAGATGTTCATTGAATCCATTTCCTCTTCTCATAGGGCTCACCACTGAAGTACATTCCCCAGGCCCTTTGGAAGTTGAACAGATGAGCCCCACCCTATACTCTGTTTGAAGTTTTATGTATGTATTTATGAGAGAGAGGGAGAGAGAGAGAGAGAGAGAGAGAGAGAGAGAGAGAGAGAATCTTCAATCTGCTGCTTCACTCTCAAATACCCACCAACAGCCAGGGCTAGGTCAGGCCAAAGTTGGGAGACTGAAATTCCCACATGGGGGGTCAGGACCCCAAGGGCTTAATCTCATCACCTGCTACCTTCTAGAGTGTGCATTAGAGGGAATCTGAATTGGAAGTGAAGTCCTGGGACTTGAACCAGGCCCTCTGGAATTGGATGAGGGTGTCCCATGGGGCAGCTTAACTGCTGTGCCAAATGTCTGCCTTTATATTCCCTTTTCCCTTATCTGTTGGAAGATTACAGAGGACTCAATAAGAGGTTCTAAGGATGTAAAAGATGGACAAGAAACACCATGAAATGAACTTGGACCCCGGAATGACTGCACAAGTAGTCCATCAACCCAACCCACCCCCACCCTTTCCTAGCAGCACCAGACTGTGACACTGATGAGAGTTATTGATTACCTTAAACCCCTGAGATTTGGATGGTACCTGTTACAGAATTCATGCTGTCCTATCATGACTAACAGTCAGGACGTCCTTTTTTCCTGTGGAATCTCTTGTGCCCAAGATCTGGAGGTGTGTGTTGGCACTGAGGAATGACTGACTGACTAGCATAGTAAACACTAACTTCAAAGTCGGTCAGAACTGGATTCAAATTTTGGGTCTGCACCAGCTGTGTAACTTCAGGCAAGCCACTTAACTTTTCTGAGTTCCTGTTGCCTAATTTAACAGTGGAGATTTTAATGACCAACTCACAGAGTAAGCACTGTGAAGTAGGTGGGTTCATGGACAGAAAGTACCTGATACTCAATGGATGCTCATTCAAAGGTAGCTATTATGAAAGGGAGACCATGGCACCTTCCTGGCATAATAAGGACCTGATCGATAGTAATTCCCCTAACTCCTTTCCCCATTCTGATGCCTATAGGCTGGCTTAGATTTTCAGGCACCTTGTGGTCGACTGCTGCTCTCACAGCTCCATCCTGGCCAGCATCCTCTTGGCTGCATCTTTTCCCTCACTCTTAGGAGCTGGTCCATGACCATCTTCACCTATCCCAAATGCCAAAGCCCCAGGTGAAGCCACTCTGCTGAGCACCTTCCCCTTGAGAATCCTTGTGCAGTGAATACTTCCCCTCTTCTGTAGATACTTGTGATCTCATTGTTATCACAGCATTACTCACAATGGCTAAGATAGAGAAGTTTCCTAGGTGTCCATTGACACATGAACAGATGAATGTTAGATACAACAGAATACTATTCAGTCAGAAAAACAAATGAAATGCTCGGGGCTGCTGTTGTGGTTTAGTGGGTTAAGCCACTGCCCACAACTGTGGCATCCATATGAGCTCCAGCTCCAGTCCTGACTGCTGAACCTGTGATCCAGAGCCCTGAGAATGTGTTTGTGAAAACATCAGAAGATGGACCAAGTGCTTGTACCCCTGATGTTCACTTGAGAGACTCAGGTGGAGTTCCAGGCTCCTGACTTTGGCCTGGCCCAGCTCTGACTATTGCAGCCATTTAAGGAGTGAACCAAGCAGATGGAAGATCTCGCTCAGTCTCTCTCTTGCTCTCTCTTTCTCCCATGCACTATCCTCTTCTCTCTTTCTGTAACTCTGCCTTTCACATAAATAAAATAAATCTTAAAAAAATCCAGTCACTTGCAGCATGGATGGAACTGTAGGGCATGCTAAGTGAAATAACCCAGCCATAGAAGGACAAATACCACATGTTTTGTCTCATATCTAGAAGCTAAAAATTGTTGATTTCACAGAAGCAGAAAGAATGGTTACCAGATCCTGGGAATGGGGAGAAAAACTCTACGTACACCTGGTTGATGGGTACTAGCATTTTATAGCACAACAAGGTAATGACAGTTAACAATAATAATTTATTGTGTATTCCAAAGTAGCTATTTAGAGAGAATTCTGAATGTTCTAATCACAATAACAAATTGATAAAGGTCTGCGGTGATAGATAATGCCTATTACTCTGTTCTGAGCATTACATTTGGTCTTCATGTATTGAAACATCACACTGGACCTGATAAATATGGACAATTATTATGTGTCAATTAAAAATCTTTAAAAATGATGTCTGTCTCCTATACCCAGTCTCTCAGCCACAATCCCCTCCTATGACTGGAATGGTGTTCTCGTCATTCCTCGGTGCCCAGTCTAATGCTACTCTAGGTGCACAGGAACCAAATGGGAATTCATCAAGTGTCACCTGTAGGCAGAAGCTGGTGGGGGCAAAGGGAGTTCTGGTGACAAGGGAATCCTTGATCTGTGTGCAGTGAGTGAGTGCTCTGGACAGTGACCCGGAACATTTCATTCACATGTAGCTTCTCCTCCGAGAGAAGAGAAAACAAATGCTTCTTGTGTCCTGGCCAGCACCAGCCATCCTCAGTCTGCTTCCACCATCCAGAGAGAGAAGAAAAAAGATTCAAATTTCCACTATTTTTAATTCTCTGCTTTTCCAAAGTTGGTCTGGATCTTTCCACTCTCATTTCCTTTCCCAGTATACCAGAGTTTTCAATGATTTGAATCTCAGTGATTCCCTGTGCCTTGGGCTGCTGAGCCTCCTGAGCCTCTTTGGTTGTGTTGCTGGATGTTGTTTGGGAGGTTGCTCTTGCTGGAATGATGAAGGGCCTTCTCTTGGGTGCTGCCAACCTCGTCAGAACTATGCAGCATCTGTGCCTTGGTTGCCTTTCCCACAAAATGGGGACATTGTACAGATTCCATGCATACTTATCTATGAGCTATACAGAGAAGAGGTTCCAAAAGTTGTAGGGGCGACGGTGTTCAGGAGCAATAAGACATTCAGATCACTTTTGTAAAAAAGAAATTATTTATTTGAGAGGTAGAGTTATAGACAGTGAGAGGGAAAGACAGAGAGAAAGGTCTTCCATAGCACTCACTTGGCTCCATTTACTTTTCTCTTTGGTTTTAATATGAATTTGTTGAAAATTTCAGTGACCAAAACCAAGTGCAACAGCACATTGGTGTTTCTACAGGTCTGCAAGTGCCTAGAAAGGTGCCGGGCTTGGGAATGCATGGCCTCCCTGGGAGAAACTTCATGGCAAGGGTGAACTCCCTGGGGACACATAAGCTGCAGTTCAATATGTTTTCAAAAAATTAACTTATTTAATTGAAACTGAGAGACAGAGAGAGAGAGAGAGAGAGAGAGAGAGAGAGAGAGAATGATTTTCCATCCACTGCTTCACTGCCCAGATGGTTGCAATGGCAAGGGCTGGGCTGTTCCAAAACCAGGAGCCAGGTGCTACTTTCAGGTCTCCTATGTGTGTGGCAGGGGCCCAAGCACTTGGAGAATCTTCCACTGCTTTTCTGAGACCATTAACAGGGAGCTGGATTGGAAGTGGAGCAGCCAGGACTTGAACTCATGTCCATTTGGGATGCCAGAGTCACAGGCAGTAGCTTTACCTGCTATACTACAATGCCAGTGCCCAATATATATTTTTTTAAATTAGCCTTTCTTCTTGTTGGCTTTATAAACCTCCCATTTGATCAGAAACCAAATGAAGCCACCTGTCACGAGTGGAGCTCTTCCTCTAGCAGCTCCACACTCTACTTCCTGTGTCTCATCTAGTTCTCACCTCTTCTCACTTTCTCTGTCGCCATTCAGCTAACCTTGCCCACTGGTCCAGAGTGGTGCATGCACATGCCCCAGAGGAATGGGTCACAAACTCAATGAAGCCTGCAGCCTGTCCCAATGCACAAGGCCTGCTTGAGCTATGCATCCACTGGCCACAGACTACGCATCTCTAGAAATGTTGGAGCCCAGGGTCCCTGAACTATGGGGCTCACAGGGGAAGAAAGAAGCAAAGGTTTACTTTTTGCAAGGCAGCCAATCCTGTCACAGTTTATTTTCTCCTCCTAACCCAAGAATTTGCATCCTTCCTTCTCATATCAACAGTGCTATTCCGCATATGCCCACTCCTCTCAACCCTAGCTCAAGAGCCCCTACTCCCTTGTCCTCAGGTTGTTTTGTTCATAAGCAACCTGGTTTCCTGCCTCCAGTGGCTCCCAAAGCTAGAACCACTGTCACCTCTAGACTCTGGAGTCAGCCTTTCCCAAGGGGAGGATCACTATGGCTTGTTCACTTTGGAGACATATATCACCATCTCTTCTGGGTCTGAATTGCTGCTAGATTACTAGTAGATGCCGCTTCCCAATTCCCAAAGTCCTCTCTTTGCTCTCAAAAACTCCCTGCCAGCAGCAAGGACCACTACCCCTCTGAACTGTACTGTATGTTAGGATGCTGACAACTAAAAGCTGGGTCACTAAGGTGGTGAAGTTCACACCCAGATAGTCCATGATTTGAATCCTGCCTCTCACACTGACTGATCTTATGGCTTCATTGTACCTTGTCTAAGCATCCTCGTGTAATATGATGATTTGCCTCTATCTCCTATGATATTCGGAGCTTCTTGGGAAAATCTTACCCATCTATAAGTTCCTTGTGCATATATTTGGTGAATAAGTGAAATCATCTTCTCTTGGCCTGCTTTCTCAATTATAAAATGGAGCTATTACTTACCTGCCCGATTGAGTGAAGAGGGCACCCATCACGTGGAAACTGGCATAAGTTGGACTCTTAATGGGTGAAGTTTTCTTCAATTTCCTCTTCAGTTTGCTCAACAGTTTTCACCCATTTCTATCTCAACTCCAAGCTCAGCTTACTGGGGCTTTCCATTTTTTCCCACATGGGTGCAGGGGCCCAAACCCTTGGGACATCCTCTACCACTTTCCCACACTATAAGCAGAGAGCTGGATAGGGAATGGAGCAGCTGGGAGATGGATTGGCACCCTATGGGGGATGCTGGCCCTGCAGGTGGAGGCTTAGCCTAGTATGCCACAACACTGGACCCCCAAAACTCTTTTATTAATATAAGGATTTTATGCATTTCCTGGGTATGATTCCAAGAAGATAACCACAGTTCCCTTAATTATATATATATATGTGTGTGTGTGTGTGTGTGTGTGTGTGTGTGTGTGTGATTTATCTATCTATTTGAAAAGTAGAGTAATAGAGAGGAGAGACAGGGAGAGAGAGAGGGAGGGAGAGAGAGAGACAGAGAGAGAGAGAGAGAGAGATTCCATCCACTGGTTCATTCCCCCCAAAAGCCACAGTGCTTCTGGGGTAGATAAGGCCAGAAGCCTGGACTCCATTCAAATCTCCCACATAGGTGATGGGGGGCTCAAGTACTTGGGTCATCTTCCATTGCTTTCCCAGACACATTAACAGGGAACTGGATCAGAAGTTAAGCAGCTAGGACTTGAAGTGGCACTCATATGGGGGGCCAGTGTCACAGGCAGTGGCTTAACCCACTGTGCCACACCACCAGCCCCATGTTCATTTTTACATCCTCATTTATCCATTCAGCTAAGAGACAGACTCTGTCAGGTTCTGAGGTTATCGGGTCAAATAAAGCAAACACGGTTCTTGCTCTCGTGAAGTCTGCAATCTGACAGGAAAGAATGAACCAGGCAAACAATATTTCCTTGTGTAGTAAATACTAAGTGTGAAGTGAATGGCTGAAGATTTAAACCGTCCAAACCCAGCAATTCTAATCTTGTGAACAAGAGACAGAAGGCACAGACATAGAACTGCAAATGATCCAGTTAACTATTTATCTAAACAGCTTCTAATTAAAAACTTAAAATACAAATAACACACGCATATCTGAGCAGTTGTTACCTTCACATTAACCATAAAAAAATGACCATGAAATAATAAGAGTGAGACTTTGAGTGTAATTCTTTTTTTAGACAATTTGCAATCCTACATGGTTTTCTGCAGTGTGTTCTTCTACAGGTATTCTTCTTCTTTCTCACATTTTTTGGGAACGATTTATTTATTTGGAAGGCAGAGTAACAGAGGGAGGGATCAGAGAGTGTGATCTTTCATCTGAAGGCTCACTCCCCACATGGCCACAATAGCCAGCTGCAGCTGGTTGAAGCCAGAAGCCTAGAACTCCATCTGGGTCTCCTACATGTGTGCAGGGGCCCAATGACTTGAGCCACCGTACACTGATTTATCAGCCACAATTGCAGGGAATGGGATCAGAAGTGGAGCAGTAGAGACTCAAAGCGGCACCCATATGAAATGCCAGCCTTGCAGCTGGTAGCTTAAGCCACTGTGCTACATTACTGGTCCTCTCATTTTTTTTCAAGCTGGGAAATGTGAGGTTTGAGAAACTGAGCCATAAAACAAAGCAATAATTTCTTAAGCTGTGTTAGACTTCAGCTGGTGTTCCTTCTAGTCTAAAAGACTATATTCCCTGTAGGCAAATGACAAAATCGTATCAAACTGAGGCTCCTCTTAGCAAACTAGTGATAATATGGTCTCCAGAATTAATCTATGGGCTAAAAGATATGATGTAAGGCATTTAGTCTCTCAGGAACGTTAGTTCTCTATCCAGGTCTCCTGTTTATCTTTCTGTACTTGGTGAACTAAAGGATGATGTAAAATGATTTGAAAATAACTACCAAACATCAATAAAACACCAATACAAATTTTATTCTCAAGTCTGGATGCTAAGCTTTCCCCTCTGCAACTCATCAAAAATTATTTTGCATGCATTCTCATTTATTATTTGACTGTTATAGGTAAAAACCCAGAGAAATCTTCCAGGAAAGCAGCATGTAAGGTACTTTTTTGGAAGAAGGCAGAGTTTATAAAGCATCCTGAAATCGGGGTCAGCTTCACTGGGTGTCACTCTTAAGGATGTTGGTTCAATTACTCTGAAGGGAGGAGAAAACTTCCACTTTGCTTATGGCCTTATCTGAATAAGGTCAGAGGCTGTGAACTCAAGGGGCTTCCATGGCCTTGGCAGCTCATGACAAGAGCCTCGGGTGATTACTGATGTCATAAATAAGAATGTCCATTGTTAAATCAACAACGGAAGTCTTTGTGCACTTCCTCCCCATGTAGGATCTCTGTCCTTAATGTGTTGTACTATACGAATTAATGGTAAAACTAGTCTTCAAACAGTACTTTACCCTTTGTGTGTCTGTGTGGGTGCAAACTGTTGAAATCTTGACTTAGTATATACTGAGTTGAGCTTCTGCATATAAAGAGAATTAAAAATGAATCTTAATGAAGAATGGGATGGGAAAAGAGTAAGAGGTGGGATGGTTTGCAGGTGGGAGGGTGGTTATGGGGGGAAAAACCCGCTATAATCCAAAAGTTGTACTTTGGAACTTTATATTTATTAAATAAAAGTTTTATAAGAACATTTGAAAAGGGATGTTGGTTGAAGAAAGTAATAAGGGCATCAACCTATCTTTGAAATTTTTGGAGGGGAAGAGTGGGGAGATGTAAACAAAAGCAAATGCTCTTTGTTCCCATTCTGTCTCCATCTGCTGGAGACTGTAAAGCCCTTGAGGATGGCCAGCAAGTCTGGTCTGCAGCCAAGCCTTGGTCCTGGACTCCATTTCCCAGAGTCCGTTGTGCCCTGACGTCCTGCGTACCCAAGCGCCTGCGTGCGTGTGTGCATGTCGGAGCGCAAGTGCGCACAGGTGGATATGAGGCCCAGGACTGTGGAAGTTGATTCACTGACCAGAGCCAGCGCTGGGAGGTGGGGCGGTGACTTGGCTCTGGCTCAGTGAGTCTGTTACTCTGCACCTGCGGTCCCAGGCAGTTTGCGAGCACAAAACCCGTAGCGGCCCCTGCTGATTCTCCTTCCGCTGCTGTTGGTCTGTAGCCGCGGCCACTACCGTTCCTGCGTGTCCCTTTGCTTCCCTGCACATCCATTAGGGAGCCGCCAGGCTCCCCGGGAATTCTCACAGCAGATATAGAGACCACGCAGAGGGGTTGGGTGCCAGGGCTGTTGGCAGCTGGGGGTCCCGTCTCGCTGGGTGCCATCGGGCAGCAGCAGGAACTGAGAGGGACCCAGGCTGTCCCGCATTTCCCCACGCTCTGGGGCTCCCGCATCTCCCCTTTTCTCAAGTTTCCTTAATGCCTTTTATTTATGGGGTCCAAGGGGGTGTTCCCGGTTGCATAGGAGGGTGTGTGTGGGGTGTTCAGTGTTACTGGAACAGATAGGTGGGTTCATTTCTTTGGCTCAGTGTAGCAATAAATGGCTGGAAAAAGTTTGCAAAAATGCAGAAGTTTCATTGCATCAAGCGAAAGTAGAGTCTTATTCAAGCTGGATGCTGGTTTTCAGGAGGTGTACTAGGTTTTTAAAGGTCTCGCTTTTTTTTTTTAATTGGACCACAATTGGAGGGGTGGGGTGGGAAAGTTCATTTTTATATTGTTCTAAGTATTGCAGGGACCCTCCTCTCGGGAGATAAAACTAGCTAAAGGAAAAAAAAAAAAGACAGAAACAAAAATCACAGCAACAACAACACATTACAACCAGGTAAATGTTTTGGAGCTGAGACTTTCTGAGAAATGCCACAGTGCAGAGTTGGGTCAGTGGTCTGGCCCCCACTCCACGTGCACACAGCCCGCAAGGTGGGGTCCCCGCGGGCACTCGGGGCAGCTAGGGCTCTGCGGGCTCTGCTGACATTTTCCCCCCTCTTCTTCACTGTCCCCACAATGCTGCTCCCCGCTGATTGTCCTACAGTCCCTGCAGCTGGAAGTAAGGGGGCCACTGAGTTTTCTTATTTTCTGTTTGGTGCCGAAGCCCAAGACATTTTTAGCATTGGGAGCACACTAACTAATAATTTGCACAAGGACTGGTCTGTGGAGGCCTCTGTACAAGTGTGAGGAGTGGTAAGACAGAAAAAGGACCAGGAATAAGTGCCCTCTTCCCCCCACAGAGATGCCCATGCAGTGGGGGAAGAGATGTGGCCTAGGAAAATATGGCACTTATCTTCCGCATAGTGGAATTGTCAGGAGAGTAACCAGTCTTGAGTGAGTCCCTGTTCTGTTAGATTAGTGCTGTCACCTGATTCCCTGTTGATGACATAATTGCCCATAATGAGGTTGCCTAGGAGGGAGGAGCAGAAGGGACTCTAGGCAGTGGGTGTGAAGGTTGCCACGTGACTCCTCTCAGTCCCAGTATGGGGTTTGCTTGTCTCCAGGCTGCTCCCTGCCATGGTGCCTCTGATGGACCAGCAGCTGTGTGTCACTGCTGGGAGGAGCTGCTTCAAGCTGGTGTTCTGAGCACCCATATCCTGTGACCATTCATCTCCCAGGGAAACAGCCAGGAACAGGATTCCTAGAGCTGTCCAGCTGGCTGGCTGTCCTCGGCAGATCGTACCCTGTGCCGCTGGAGGGTGACAAGCAAGGTATTTAGCATCTGTAAAAGAAGTTTTAAATATGAGATACATGCTCTGGTGATTTAACAGTGATGTCTCTAGGAAAGGCGCCCTGTGAGGAAGCTGATGGTGTCCATTCATCTTCCCATTAGTAGCAGCCACTGGCATCTGCTGTGGGATGGAGAAGGAAGCCTTGTCCTTGAACTCCAGTGAGTGGGAGGATCCAGCTACAGCTTAATGGAGGCTTCATTTGGAGGGATTAACCAAAGTACTTCATTTTGCATTTTTTTAAAGAGGTAGTCACATTTTTTCAGTTACAGATCTGCATGTAAGGATTGTAATTTGTAGCAAATGATGATTTTTTGGGTTACATTTTGAGTTTCATTTAGTTTCTGTTTAATTTATGTTTTTCAAGTTAATGAGTCCTAGAAATCAGCTTATATTATCTTGGTTGTTAATGCGATAACCTTTCTCTCATCTCTCACCCAAAGTACATTTTAAAGATTTATTTTATTTATTGGAAAGGCAGAGTGACACAAAGAAGAAGAGAGAGACAGAGGGACACAGAACTCCATCTGGGTCTCCCAGGTGGGTGGCAAGGACACAAATACTGGAGCTATCTTCTGCTGCTTTCCCAGGTGTGTGAGCAGGGAGCTGGATCAGAAGCAGAGCAAGTAGGTCTTGAGTAGTGTTCACAGGGGATGCCAGCATTGGAGGCAGTGGCATAACCCTCTGTGCCATGGAGCCAGCTCCTGCATAGACATTTGGAAATGCTGTCCTTAGCATTGAAAAGCTACAGTCTTAATTTTACAAGGGAAAGGGAAAGAAGTCTGTTCTAACTCTGGTCAGTTCCAGGGTCTGTTGGCTCACATAGAAGCTATTTCTGAAAAGAGACACAGGAGATGTGTGTGTCTGTGCCACAGTATTGGAGGTGTCTGTGTGTTTGCACACTGACTCACATGTATAGATGTTCCTTGTGCAGATGAGTGTGATGCAGGGATTCCTCTGTGTCTGGGCCTTGTCTGGGGAGATGAAGAGAAGATGCATGAGTGGGGGAACCACACAGCTGGAAACTGGGCTCTGAATCAGGCCCACCATGCATGGTGCTTCTTCACCACCGAGACCCCCGCCTGTTCTGGACAACATGGCTTTGCAAAGCTCATCTTCCCAGGGAATATTGTAGCTGAAGGTTTTTCAGGTTTTTGGCTTGGTTCAACTGCATTTTACCCAGCGTGTGTGCAGACCAAAGTCAGCGGTATGTAGATCCCAGGACACCATCTGTGGTTTTTCCTGAGTGACAGTGCTCTGCTGCTGCTGCCCACTGGCTCCTAAGGCCTGTGGTGGCTCTCACCTGAGCATCTGGAAGCCAGCACGATGGTGGCTCAGCCATTGGGGCTTCCCTGTTTTTCTGCCCCTGACTTTCTCAGCTTTCTCTCTTTTTCTATTTGCTGTTACTGCTGGTCTGGAAAGAGGATGATTTTCCAGGAATATTCACTCCTTGATCCAAATTGCCAGTCAGCCTCTGTCCCTCTGGGAAGACTGCTTCTTGTGGGACATTGGCCATGGGCAGAGATGCTGATGGACATAATGTGGGCACCTTTGAGACGGGCAACTTGTGCTACCTTTGCAGTCCTTTGGCAGTGGAATGAATGCCCCTGCTTTAGCAAGTGTAAGTTCCTGTGGAATGTGGTGGAAGAGATGGCATCCAGAAATCCATCCATCCATCCCTCATGTATTTGCTTTCCTCCTTATGCGCCTCTGACCTTGGAATTATTTTCCAGGGTTTCTGTTGTTTCACACTTAACAGACTGCATGGGATTCTATTTTCACAACTCTCAGCCATTGTCCACCTCAGAATATTTTTCAGAGAAGGACGGGGGTGTCATCAGTCATCCATAAAGCATCCATCTTACATTTCAAGCAGCTGTGTTTTTCTGGTGCTTCCCTTTAATGCTTCATTTACTTTTCCTTCTTAAAAAAAGATTAATGTATTTGAAAATCAGAGTTAAAGAGGAAGAGGGAGAGACAGAGAAAGAGAGATCTTCCATCTATTGGTTCACTTCCCAGATATCTGTCATGGCCGGGGCTTTGCCAGGCCAAATCCAGGAGCTTCTTCCAGGTCTCCTGCATTGGTGGCTGGGGCCCAAGAACGTGGGCCATCTTTCACTTCTTTTCCAGGGCCATTGCATGGAGCCATGTCAGAAGTGAAGCAGCCCTGTGGGATGCCAGCATTGCAGGCTGTGGCTTTTCCCACTATGCCACAATGCCAGCCCCATCACTTTATTTCATGAAGCAAACTTCTCTAAAGTTTTCTTTCCCCTGTTTTGGAATTTGTGTCCTTCCATCCTCTCTATAACCACCGTTTTCTCTCTTCTTTTTATTGTGCTGAGAAGAGTCATAGAGACACTGCAGCTCTCTCTCTTGTCAGCATGGCTTCCTCAAGCTGTCTCCCTGAATTAGGAGCAGCTACTTCCTGTGTTCAGGGAGGAAACTGGTGGATCACAGCACCCTCAGGATTTCTGCTTTGCTCTCCTCTGTGATGTATTTGAAAAACCTTCTCAGCTCTGAGTAGGGGGTGGCATTTGGTACTCTGAGATGTGTCTTTATAAAGTTAGGTGTCATGGAGGACCCTGTGTCTTAAATCAATTGAGCCCATCCAGGCCATGGGCAGCCTGGACTGAGCAGGGCCTGGCTGATATCAGGCAGATGGTGTTGGGGGTCGGGGGTACTTTCCAAGGGCTCTGGTCATGAAGCAGGGGTGGGGACACCAGTCTGGGCTTTTAGCAGATCTGCGGTTGCTGGGGAAATGGAGGCAGTGCCCAGGTCACCAGGCTCCACCTCTGTTCCAGAGGTGGAGCCCCCGTGAAGGGTAAAGCGAATCCCCAGACAACATGGGCCATCCCTCTGTCCGGACTGCATGGAACTAGCCCTCTTCCTGCTCAGCTGCTCCTGGGTTCTCTGAGCCTCTTTCCTCCTCTGCCTCTCCAAGGGGGGACCAGGCTCCTGTGAGGAGTGTGGTGCTTTCTGGTTGCTCACTCTCAACACACCCATGGGGACTCCTTGGGACTGTCCTGTCGGGATGAGGCAAGGTTTGCACAGCTGAGGTGGGGCCTGGCTGGAAGGAGCAGTCCCTGAAGCCTGCAGAGCCATCTGGCCAAGTGTGGCCTGGCTCTGCTTGCTGCTGGCAGACAGCTGGCTGCTCCACCTCGGGGAGCTGCTGGGTCATCCGGCTCTGTTCCTGCCCCTTTCAGCCACTGCCATGAAGATGTGATCCCTGCTGCTGCCTGCTCAAAGCTGCCTGCCGACTTAACTGAGCTGTGAACCTGTACATGGATCATCTGTGGGAAGTAGCCTCGGGGGCAGCAGGACCAGCCTGGTAGAGGCAAGGCCACAGAGGGGCTCCTTGTGCTCACTTGCCAAGGACATCCCCCCAGTCTCCACCCCTGATGAGGCTTGCAGGTGCTTTAACAGTTGTTGGTGAGCTCATCATCTCTCTGCAGGATGTGGCACTCATGAGTGAGTTCTCTACTTAGAAACCAGAGTGGGAGGGTCCCTTCCACCTCTTTCAGGCTTCTCTGTGCCCCTGGGTTCATTTGCTGTCTTCTGGGTGGAGGCTGGGAGACTGGGTAAGTAGCACAAACATGACCAGACCTGCAGTGGAGAGCAGACTACAGGCCCATTTTGTGATAGGAGCCAGCCGAAGGTACAGGTAGCTGTGGGGGTGGTTGCAGAGGGAAGGCATGTGGGGCCCTGAGAGCATAGGAAGGGTGAGGGGTGTGTGGTTATGGGTGTGGATGTGCAGACTCATGCACCAGGGCCTGGCTTTTAGGAGATCTGCTGTTGCTGGGGGGATGGGGGCAGTGCCCAGTTCACCAGGCTTTCCCTGGTGCACTGGGACTTAGCTTCTCCCTGGGCACCTGGGCAGTTTCACGGCCATCCATTCAGTCCAGAGGCATTTCCCTTTTCCTTTTCAATGCTGGGAAGCACTTGGGGAGCATTTCCCAAGCCCAGGCTCTGCAGCTGGCAACGTGTCCATCCATGGGCCACTCAACACTCGCCCCTACAGGCAGGCCCACAGCAGGTGCTACAGTGCTCATTAGGGCCCTGGTGCTTTCTGGAACTCTTCCCACAGGCAGTTTTTCCAGGGGTGCTTGCAGGTCAACCCTAGGTTGATGATTTGGAGGTCTTTCTCTGAATCAAAAAGCACACATTGTATCTAAACAGCAGAAGCTGCACCATCTCTTCCCTTGCCATTTATAGTAATGCCAGAAAGGAGGGAGGGAGGCTCAAAATCCCTTTTCTGTGCTGTTCCTGCTGCTCTCCCTTTATTATTTTCCACACACCAGGACTAGGCCTGGGTTTCCTCCAACTTCTTTTTCCTTTTATTTGACTAAGATGCAAGCTCCTATTAGAGAAACTGAGTCCCTGGGTCAGATGGACTAGGGATAGAGAACCCCCAATCTCAAGATACTTTCTTGTCCTGGAAATTTGTTTTGTCAGATGGTGTTTGAAATGAACAGTCTGCTAGAATTCATGTGTCATGGAGATTGGGGTGATACAGAATCAGGTTTGCTGTGATGATATTTGAGCAGCATTCAGGTGCAAGGTCTTAGTGTCTCTGGTGTGTGCTTAGACCATGAATTACACATACACCTTCTCCCTGTGATCTAGGGGAAACACATCTGCAGCCCCTGCCCCCATGTGCATGTCCCAGGCCCACGGCAGGATGGGTTATCTGTTCTCAGTGGAGGCGGGGGATGTGACTTGCAGGGGCCTCCTAGATCAGATGAGAAATAAACAGCAGGCCTGAGTTGGGGGAGTTCTGGACAGGGATTGACAGGGGAGTCAGAAGAAGCATAACTGGGAGAGGCCTTTGCATGTAGTCTGGGTATCCTCCTAGGGCTGAAGGAGGACTGTCCAATACCCTGAGTGCATAAATAAGCTCAATGTTTTCCTTGTCAGAGGAAGGGAGCCCCCTGGGGCTTGGGAATGCCAGAGAAGGGTTCTGATTGCCAGGGAGTGTGGAGTAGGAGTGTGGGAGTGGGAAATGCTGATCCTCTGCCTGCTGACCTTGGACTTGAGTCTGTTACCTAAGTCCACTTGTTTAAGTAGAGCTTGTGTTTGGAGCCTCACGTTCATATGTGTGTAGCAGATGCAGGCAGATGCTACCTCAAGTCCTCTCAGCTCTTTCATGCCTGCCTTTTGATTTAAGGGAAGGGGTTCAGCTCACTGCTGGGGCAGGACCTCCCTGTCATTCACGGAGCACCAGTTCTGCCTCTCCCTGTCCCCAGGTCTTCCCATCTGGGCTCACAAATCTGTTTGGGAGGCAGAAGAGCAACACTGAACATGGGATTCAGGACTAAAGGCCACAATCACAGTGCAGAAGGAATTCTAGGAAAAGCCAGGGTGGGGTGAGTGGTGTCTAATAAGTATGGTCAGCAGCCCAGGCTCAGCAGGACTGAAGTTAGGGCCTAGACTTCAGCTTCCTTCTTGAGCCATAAATTAAATAACAACAACAACAATAACAACAAACCACCAAAAACAAAGGAAAAAAACAGCCATTGAATGACAAAAGTCACAATGCATGGGCTTCCTGTGTGAGTGGCCACCCCATGGGGCTTCATTCTCACTGGGCAGAAGTCAAAGGTGGTTTATGGTAAAAAGAACCCAGACAGGTGTGTTTAACTCTTTCCTGCCAGCAGAGATGCTTCACAGCTGCCTCCTGACTTCTCATCCTACTCTGGCAGCTTTTATTGCCGTTTTTTTCTCTATTTGAAGACAGCACCTGCCTTTGAAGTGCTCAGTGCCATCTCCATGACACAGCTATGGGAAGGTGAGTGAGTGGTTTGTAGGAGACCTTACCATCAAGTCTTGTACACAGCTGGTGATGTGGCTCATGGCCAGTGTAGACCTGACTCTCGTGATGACACTGTACTGCCTCTAGAGCATTTTGTCCTTCTCTGATGATGGGGAGTGTCCCATGGAGTCTGTATCATGGTGATCCTCTGAGCTGCATTTGTGCCCCTGTGAGCTGCTGCTACTACAGAGCTGTAGCCCTGCCTGAGCTTGGGTGTTGATTGCTCACAGTCGAGGAAACTGTAGCAGTTGTTGTCGTAGATAGAGAGTGTGATGCACTCACTCATTAATTTAAGCATCCAGCCAGATGTACTGCGTGTCCACCATGTTCCAGGTGTGAGACCAGGCACTGAGGACAGGATGCTGAGCAAGGCAGCTTATGCTTCCTGCTTCTCGTACCTTAAATTCTAGTTAGCAATTGCAGGGACTCCTGGAAAGTGTTCTAATCTGAAAAGTATAAAATGCCCTGGATTCCAAGGTCTGAGCATCCAGTCTTCTCTAAGAGCAAAGGATAACTTGCTGGAAGAAGTGACATTTGTGCTGATGCCTGAACTTCAAGAAGAAGTAGTTTATTCTAAGGAACTATGCCTGGCAGGTTGCTTTTCATGGGACAGTGTACAGCGTCTCAGTGGAAGAAAGAACTCCAGTGCTGCCAGGGTTTGCTTATAAGAAAGTGAGAATCAGATTCTCCCTGCCAGGACCACAAGCTCACCTCATCTCCCTGCAGTACTTCATCCAACAGCCAGGCCTGGTTGAGAATGTCCACTTGAAGCTTGTGTGGTTCTGAGGTCTGACATCACAGACAATCTTGCTTTGGAAAGAGAAATCACTATCAAATACTTCCTGATGATGTGTGATCGCTTCACCATCAGAAGACCCCAGAGTATTCAGAACCATGCCCAGCACAGAGGAGACACTCAGGAAATATTTGATGACCAAAGGAGGACATTGCCTTGCTGCTGTTGATTGGGAGGTAGATTAGGAGTCCTGATTAAACTGAAGTTAATGCTCAGCTCTATATTTTGCCCTCTGCACGGTTGGTCACTTGGCCATTAGCTGAAGTCCCATTGTCCTTTGGATTCTTGGCAGAGTTCTTTGGTTTCCCATTCTAGGTGCATTGCTTGGCCTTGGCTTTCTTGAGGGAGGCTAGGTCAAAAGAGGGAGTCCTACTTCTTCTTCCTGGGAGCCTGGTGGTCATAGTGGATAGCTAACATGTTTCTATGAAGCAGAAATTGTCCTGAAAAACCACAGACAGGAAGGGCTTGAACATTTCCAGAGCAGGCATCATCCTGTGATGTCAGGACTGCTGGCTTCAAGTCATGTGTGGTGGTGGTGGAGAGGGGGTGGTGAATGTGGGGATCGTCCTGTGTAATGCAGATTCCAAGGACCCACACTCATCCTTCTGAGCAGAACCACAGGGAATGCTGCCCCGAGTTCTGTGTCTTTAGCAGGCAGCCTCCCGAACTGATGCTTTTGCCCCTTGAGATTAGTGGATCCCTCTTCTATGGATATTCTCTATGGACTTGACAGTATTGAATACATTTTAGCAGGGCACATTTTGTTTTTTGCTGGAAAACACTTATTGGGTACACATGGAGACACAAACTCTACACATTCGTGTGTTCTAGGGAAAAAGATAGAGCAACTGTGGCAAACAAACCTGATATTTCTATTTCTAACATGACATCTTATCCACGTGCCCCCCCAAACATACTTTGTTTTTCTCCCAAATTGGATTGACGGTGATTTTCTGAGTCCATTGCATACAAATTCCACAATACTTGGTCCGGATATGCCTGGATGAAACCAGAAACATCCGGTTGTGTTGTGGCTAACTGAAATCCAGATCTTGCTACAGCCTCTGTGTTTGTGTTTTCTGGATATTCTCTATGGACTTGACAGTTTTGAATACATTTTAGCAGGGAACATTTTGTTTTGTGCTGGCAAACACTAATTGGTTCCACATGGAGACACAAACTCTACACATTCCTGTGTTCTAGGGAGAAGCTAGAGCAATGGCAGCAAACAAACATGATATTTGTGGTTGTATCCATGATATTTTATCCACTTGCCCAGGATAAAGACTCTGATTTTCTGCAAATGCTGTTTGACTGTGATTCTATAGGCTCCATTGCGTAGGAATTCCACAAAACTTTGTCTGGATATGACTGGATCAAACCAGAAATAGCCTCTTGTGTTATAGCTAACTCAATCCCTGATCTTGCTACTGAATCTGCATTTCTGTTTTCTAGATATTATGAATGGACTTTACGGTTTAGAATGAATTTTAGCAGGGAACATTTTGTTTTGTTCTGGCAAACGCTAATTGGTCCACATGCAGAGAAAACCTCTACACATTTGTGTTTTCTATGGAGAAACCTAGAGCAACTGTGGCAAACAAACATGATATTTATATTTGTAAACATGACATTTTACCCACTTGACCAAGAAAATGAATTTTCTATTCTCCAAAACCAGTTTGGCTGTGATTTTCTGAGTCCCGTGCATATGAATTCCACAACACTTGGTCCGAGTAAGACTGCATCATACCAGAAATATCCGGTGGTGTTGTGGCTAACTCAATTCCAGATCTTGCTACAGCCTCTGTGTTTTTTTTGTTTTCTGGATATTCTCTATGGACTTGACAGTTTTGAATACATTTTAGCAGGGAACATTTAGTTTTGTGCTGGCAAACACTAATTGGTTCCATATGCAAACAAAACCTCTACCCATTCGTGTTTTCTATGGGAAAAGCTAGAGCAAATGCTGCAAACATGATATTTAGGATTCCAAACAAGACATTGAATCCACTTTTCCAGGCTACCAGGCTTTTCTCTTTGTGTTTCCTGGATATTATCAATGGACTTTCAGGTTTGGAATGAATTTTAGCAGGGGACATTTGGTTTTATGCTAGCAAATGATAACTGGTTTCACAGGAAGAAAACACCTCTACATATTTGAGTTTCCTAGGAAAAAGGTAGAGCAACTGTGGTAAACAAACCTGATATTTCTATTTCTAACATGACATTTGATCTACTTGCCCAAGAAAACTACTTTGTTTTTCTCCAAAACCAGATTGACTGTGATTTTTTCAGTCCCTTGCTTACGAATTCCACAATACTTGCTCCGGATATGCCTGGCTGAAACCAGAAACATCCGGTTGTGTTGTGGCTAACTGAAATCCAGATCTTGCTACAGCCTCTCTGTTGATGTTTTCTGGATATTATCAATGGACTTTTATGTTTGGAATGGATTTTAGCAGGGAACATTTTGTTTTGTGCTGGCAAACACTAATTGATTCCACATGGAGACACAAACTCTACACATTCCTGTGTTTTAGGGAGAAGTTAGAGCAACTGTAGCAAACAAACATGATATTTGTGGTTGTATACATGGTATTTTATCCATTTGCCCAGGATAAAGACTCTGATTTTCTGCAAATGCTGTTTGACTGTGATTCTATAGGCTCCATTGTGTAGGAATTCCACAAAACCTTGTCTGGATATGACTGGATCAAACCAGAAATAGCCTCTTGTGTGATGGCTAACTCAATCCCAGATATTGCTACTGCCTCTGTGTTTTTGTTTTCTAGATTTTATCATTGGACTTTACAGTTTAGAATGAATTTTAGAAGGGAACAATTTTGTTTTCAGCTGGGAAATGCTAATTGGTTCCACATGCAGAGAAAACCTCTACACATTCGTGTTTTCTAGGGAGAAAGCTAGAGCAACTGTGGCATACAAACATGATATTTATATTTGTAAACATGACGTTTTACACACTTGCCCAAGCAAAGGAATTTGCTCTTCTCCAAAACCAGTTTGACTGTGATTTTCTGAGTCCCGTGCATACGAATTCCACAACACTTGCTACTGATATTCCTGGAGGAATCCAGAAATATCCGGTTGTCTAGTCTATAACTCAATTCCAGATCTTGATACAGCCTCTGTGTTTGTTTGTGTTTTCTGGATATTCTCTGTGGACTTTATCGTTTTTCAATGTATGTTAGCATATATCTTCTTGTTTCTTACTGATAAA
Organism: Lepus europaeus; assembly: GCF_033115175.1. Taxonomy (NCBI): domain Eukaryota; kingdom Metazoa; phylum Chordata; class Mammalia; order Lagomorpha; family Leporidae; genus Lepus; species Lepus europaeus. Next base: position 102,799,742 of record NC_084830.1, read on the forward strand.
CAATATTTGGTTCCATATGCAGTAAAAACCACTATCCATTCATGTTTTCTATGGAAAAAGCTAGAGCAAATGCTGCAAACATGATATTTATGTTTCCAAACTTGACATTGAATCCACTTTTCCAGCATCCACATTCTGTGTTTGTGTTTTATGGATATTATCAATTGACTTTAAGGTTTCGAATGAATTTTAGCATGGAAAATTCTGTTTTGTGCTGGAAACACTAATTGGTTCCACATGGAGGCACAAACTCTACACATTCGTGTTTTCTAGGGAGAAGCTATAGCAACTGCAGCAAACACATATGATATTTGTGGTTGTATACATGGTATTTTATCCACTTGCAAAGGAAAAAGACTCTGCTTTTCTGCAAATCCTGTTTGACTGTGATTTTATAGGCTCCATTGCATAGGAATTCCACAAAACTTTGTCTGGATATGACTGGATCAAACCAGAAATACCTCTTGCGTTATGGCTAACACAATCCCAGCACCATTTATTGAATAGGCTGTCCTTATTCCAGGGATTAGTTTTGAATCTTTGATCAAATATAAGTTGGCTGTAGATGTTTGGATTGATTTGTGGTGTTTCTATTCTGTTCCATTGGGCTATCTTTCTGTTTCTGTACCAGTACCATGCTGTTTTGATAACAACTGCCCTGTAGTATATCCTGAAATCTGGGATTGTGATGCCTCTGGCTTTGTTTTTGTTGTACAAGATTGCTTTGGCTATTCGAGGTCTTCTGTGTCTCCATATGAATTTCAGCATCATTTTTTCCAGATCTGAGAAGAAGGTCTTTGGTATCTTGATTGGTATTGCATTAAATGTATAAATTGCTTTTGGGAGAATAGACATTTTGATGATATTGATTCTTCCAATACATGAGCATGGAAGATTTCCCCATTTTTTGGTATCCTCTTCTATTTCTTTCTTTAAGGTTTTGTAGTTTTCATTGTAGAGATCTTTAACATCCTTGGTTAAGTTTATTCCAAGGTATTTGATTGTTTTTGTAGCTATTGTGAATGGGATTGATCTTAGAAGTTCTTCCTCAGCCGTGGCATTGCCTGTGTATACAAAAGCTGTTGATTTTTGTGAATTGATTTTATATCCTGCTACGTTGCCAAACTCTTTGATGAGTTCCAGTAGTCTCTTAGTAGAGTTCTTTGGGTCCCCTAAATACAGAATCATATCATCTGCAAAGAGGGATAGTTTGAGTTCTTCCTTCCCAATTTGTATCCCTTTAATTTCTTTTTCTTGCCTCATAGCTCTGGCTAGAACTTCCAGAACTATATTGAATAGCAGTGGTGAGAGTGGGCATCCCTGTCTGGTACCAGATCTCAGCGGAAATGCTTCCAACTTTTCCCCATTCAATAGGATGTTGGCCGTGGGTTTTTCATAGATTGCTTTGATTGTATTGAGGAATGTTCCTTCCATACCCAGTTTGCTTAGAGTCTTCATCATGAAAGGGTGTTGTATTTTATCAAATGCTTTCTCTGCATCTATTGAGAGAATCATATGGTTTTTCTTCTGCAGTCTGTTAATGTAGTGTATTACATTGATTGTTTTGCGAACGTTGAACCATCCCTGCATACCAGGAATAAATCCCACTTGGTCTGGGTGGATGATCTTTCTGATGTGTTGTTGCATTCTATTGGCCAGAATTTTATTGAGTATTTTTGCATCTATGTTCATCAGGGATATTGGTCTGTAATTCTCTTTCAATGCTGCATCTTTTTCCAGCTTAGGAATTAAGGTGATGCTGGCTTCATAGAAAGAATTTGGGAGGATTCCCTCTTTTTCGATTGTTTTGAATAGTTTGAGAAGAATTGGAGTTAGTTCTTCTCTAAATGTCTGGTAGAACTCAGCAGTGAATCCATCTGGTCCTGGGCTTTTCTTTGTTGGGAGGGCCTTTATTACTGTTTCAATTTCTGTGTCAGTTATGGGTCTGTTTAGGTTTTCTATGTCTTCCTGGCTCAATTTAGGTAGGTTGTATGTGTCCAAGAATCTGTCCATTTCTGATAGATTTCCCTGTTTGCTGGCATACAAGTCCTTGTAGTAATTTCTGATGATTCTTTTTATTTCTGTGGTGTCTGTTGTTACGTTTCCATTTTCATCTCTGATCCTATTGATTTGGGTCTTTTCTCTTCTTTTTTTAGTGAGTTGGGCCAATGGGGTGTCAATTTTGTTTATTTTTTCAAAAAACCAGCTCCTCGTTTGGCTGATTTTTTGTAATGTTTTTTTTTTGGATTTAATCCTGTTGATTTCTTCTCTGATTTTAATTATTTCTCTTCTCCTACTGGGTTTGGGTTTGGTTTGCTGCAGATTTTCTAGATCCTTGAGATGACTTGAAAGCTCATCTATTTGGTGCCTTTCCAATTTCTTGATGTAGGCACCTATTGATATAAACTTTCCTCTTAACACTGCTTTTGTTGTATCCTAGAGGTTCTGGTATGTTGTGCTGTTATCCTCATTTACTTCCAGAAAATTTTTGATTTCTCTTTTAATTTCTTCTATGAACCATTGTTCATTCAGGAGCATGTTGTTCAACCTCCATGTTTTTGCACGTGCTCTAGGGATTCCTGAGTTGCTAATTTCCAATTTCATTCCTTTGTGGTCTCAGAAGCTGCATGGTATGATTCTAATTCTTTTGAATTTGCTGAGACTTGCTTTATGGACTAGTATGTGATCAATCCTAGAGAAGGTTCCATGTACTGCAGAGAAGAATGTAAAGTCCTTAGATGTAGGATGAAATGTTCTGTAGATAACTGTTAGATCCATTTGGGCTATAGTGTCATTTAAATCTACTGTCTCCTTGTTGATCTTCTGTCCTGATGATCTGTCTATCTCTGAGAGTGGAGTATTGAAGTCCCCCAGTACTATTGTATTGGGGTCTAAGTCTCCCTTTAAGTCCCTTAACAAGTCTTTTAAATAAGCTGGTGCCCTGTAATTAGGTGCATATACATTGATAATCGTTATATCTTCCTTTTGAATGGATCCCCTAATCATTATATAGTACCCCTCTTTGTCTCTCCTAACAGTTTTTGTGGTAAAGTTTATGTTGTCCGATATTAAGATGGCTACGCCCGCTCTTTTTTCATTTCTGTTGGCATGGTATATATTTTTCCAGCCTTTCACTTTCAGTCTGTATGCATCATTGTTGGAAAGATGAGTTTCTTGTAAGCAGCAAAAAGATGGGTTTTGTTCTTTAACCCAGTCAGCCAATCGGTGTCTTTTAACTGGACAGTTCAAGACATTAACATTCAATGTGACTATTGAGAAGGAGTAAATTTGCCCTGTCATTTGCCAAAGATTTTTTCTAATATATGGTTTGAGATTCCTGTGGTCTTTTGCTGTGAGGTTTCCTTCCTTTATCTTCTTTCATATTGGTGACCGTGTTTCTGTGTTTCTGTATGTAACACATCTTTAAGCATCTTTTGCAGGGCATGATGAGTGACAACAAATTCTTACAGTTTCTGTTTGCTATGAAAAGTCTTAATTTCACCTTCATTCACAAATGAGAGCTTTGCAGGATATAATATTCTGGGCTGGCAGTTTTTCTCTCTTAGTACCTGGGCTATATCTCGCCATTCTCTCCTAGCTTGTAGGGTTTCTGATGAGAAGTCAGCTGTGAGTCTAATTGGAGATCCTCTGAGAGTAATCTGGCGTTTCTCTCTTGCACATTTTAGGATCTTTTCTTTGTGTTTCACTGTGGTGAGTTTGATTACGACATGTCGTGGTGAGGATTTCTTTTGATCATGTTTATTAGGGGTTCTATGAGCTTCCTGTACTAGGATGTCTCTGTCCTTCTCCAAACCTGGGAAATTTTCTGCTAGTATCTCACTAAAAAGGCCTTCTAATCCTTTCTCTCTCTCCATGCCTTCAGGAACTCCTAGAACCCAAATGTTGGGTTTTTTAATAGTATCCTGTAGATTACTGACAGTATTTTTTAGATTTCTGATTTCTTCTTCTTTTCTTTGATTTCACTGTTTCATTTCCTGTTCTCTGTCTTCTAAGTCCAATATTCTCTCTTCTGCTTCACCCATTCTGTTTTTAAGGCTTTCTAATGCATTTGTCATTTGATCTATTGAGTTCTTCATTTCATTGTTGTTTTTTGTCACTATCACAGTTTCCTGTTCTACTAGTTGTTTCATTTCATTTTGATTCCTCCTTAATATTTCATTTTCACGAGAGAGATTTTCTATCTTGTCCATTAAGGATTTCTGTAGTTCAAGAATTTGTTTTTGAGAACTTCTTAATGTTCTTATCAATTTTTTGAGATCTGCTTCTTGCATTTCCTCTATCTCTTCACCTTCATAATCTTGCATTGGCGTGGCTTGTTCATTTGGAGGCATCGTAGTGTCTTCCTTGCTCTTGTTACCTCGGCTTCTACGCTTGTTGTTTGGCATGTTGGATATAATTTATGGGTGTTTTTTTTTTTTGCCGTGGTTTTTTTTTTCTCGTTATAGTATGCCTCTAAGTGGACTGTCTGCTTTGATGGATCCTTAGGGGCTGTGATGGGTGTGGCCAGGGAACTCTGCTTGATTCTTAAGGTTTAAGGCTGTGCAAAAAGTGACTCACCCAGATTGTTCACTCCCTTGCTCCTTACTGCATCGCTCTCTCTCTCTCTCTCTTTTTTTTTTTTGACTCAGTTGGGAAGTAATCCTGAATGGCTGAGTGAAATTGAGGGTAGTTGAAATCTGGCCTCTGTGAGTATTCCTTTGATCTATGCCTGGGACCACACAAAGAGTTTATGCAGCCCTCAATGTGATCTCAAGATTCACCAAATTCCGAAGTTACTGAGTTTGTGGCTGCGCTTTAGATATGTAAAATGGCTCCTGCTCTTTGTTTTGCTCCATGAGTGACAAGAGAGGCCTCTGCTTCCCCCCCCCCCAATGTCTCGGGTTTCTGCTGTCTTTGTCTTACCTGCCTCCTGTTCCCACACTGGCGAGATTCTGTGGCTCCTCTCCCGCGGCTGAGTTTCCACGCGGTGTTTCTCCCTGTGGGACATCTGTGTCACATCCACTAGATCCGGAAGCATTTCCTCTGCAGTTTTTTTCTTGAGTCTTTTCCTTAAGTCTACAGTAATTCCACTTTTATGAAAATTTATTTTCCCAACGTAGGGCGCACGTCCTCACTATCCACCATCTTGGCACAGACCATGATATTTCTATTTCTAACATGACATTTTATCCACATGCCCCCCCAAACATACTTTTTTTTTCTCCCAAACCAGATTGACGGTTATTTTCTGAGTCCATTGCATACTAATTTCACAATACTTGGTCCGGATATGCCTGGCTGAAACCAGAAACATCCGGTTGTGTTGTGGCTAACTGAAATCCAGATCTTGCTACAGCCTCTGTGTTTGTGTTTTCTGGATACTCTCTATGGACTTGACAGTTTTGAACACATTTGAGCAGGGAACATTTAGTTTTGTGCTGGCAAACACTAATTGGTTCCATATGCAAACAAAACCTCTACCCATTCATGTTTTCTATGGAAAAAGCTAGAGCACATCCTGAAACATGATATTTAGGTTTCCAAACATGACATTGAATCCACTTTTCCAGGCTACCAGGATTTCCTGTTTGTGTTTCCTGGATATTATCCATGCACTTTAAGGTTTGGAATGAATTTTAGCAGGGGGCATTTGGTTTTGTGCTAGCAAATGATAATTGGTTCCACAGGAAGAAAAAACCTCTATATATTCGTATTTTCTAGGAAAAAGCTAGAGCAACTTTGGCAAACAAACCTGATATTTCTATTTCTAACTGACATTTTATCCACGTACCCCCCCAAACATACTTTGTTTTTCTCCATACCAGATTGACTGTGATTTTCTGATTCCATTGCATACAAATTCCACAATACTTGGTCCGGATATGCCTGGATGAAACCAGAAACATCCGGTTGTGTGGTGGCTAACTGAAATCCAGATCTTGCTACAGCCTCTGTGTTTGTGTTTTCTGGATATTCTCTATGCACTTGACAGTTTTGAATACATTTGAGCAGGGAACATTTTGTTTTGTGCTGGCAAACACTAATTGGTTCCACATGGAGACACAAACTCTACACATTCGTGTGTTCTAGAGAGAAGCTACAGCAACTGCAGCAAACAAACATGATATTTGTGGTTGTATCCATGATATTTTATCCACTTGCCCAGGAAAAAGACTCAGCTTTTCTGCAAATGCTGTTTGACTGTGATTCTATAGGCTCCATTGTGTAGGAATTCCACAAAACCTTCTCTGGATATGACTGGATCAAACCAGAAATAGCCTCTTGTGTGATGGCTAACTCAATCCCAGATCTTGCTATTCACTGTTCATTTGTGTTTTTTAGATATTATCAATGGACTTTACGGTTTAGAATGAAGTTTAGCAGGGAACATTTTGTTTGTGCTGGCAAACGCTAATTGGTTCCACATGCAGATAAAACCTCTACACATTCGTGTTTCTAGGGAGAAACCTAGAGCAACTGTGGCAAACAAACATGATATTTATATTTGTAAACATGCCATTTTACCCACTTGCCCAAGCAAATGAATTTGCCATTCTCCAAAACCAGTTTGGCTGTGATTTTCTGAGTCCCTTGCAAAGTAATTACACCACACTTGGTCCGGATATGGCTGCATCATACCAGAAATATCCGGTGGTGTTGTGGCTAACTCAATTCCAGATCTTGCTACAGCCTCTGTGTTTGTTTGTGTTTTCTGGATATTCTCTGTGGACTTTATCGTTTTTCAATGTATGTTAGTATATAACATCTTGTTTCTTGCTGGAAAACACTAATTGGTTCCATATGCAAACAAAACCTCTACCCATTCGTGTTTTCTATGGAAAAGCTAGAACAAATGCTGCAAACATAATATTTAGGTATGCAAACATGACATTGAATCCACTTTTCCAGGCTACAGACACTGTGTTTGTGTTTCCTGGATATGATCAATGGACTTTAAGGTTTGGAATGAATTTGAGCAGGGGATATTTGGTTTTGTGCTAGCAAATGATATTTGGTTCCACAGGAAGATAACTCCTCTACATATTCGCGTGTTCTAGGAAAAAGCTAGAGCAACTGTGGCAAACAAACCTGATATTTCTATTTCTAACATGACATTTTATCCATGTGCCCCCCAAAAATACTTTGTTTTTCTCCAAAACCAGATTGACTGTTCTTTCCTGAGTCCATTGCATACGAATTCCACAATACTTGGTCCTGATATGCCTGGCTGAAACCAGAAACATCCAGTTGTGTTGTGGCTAACTGAAATCCAGATCTTGCTACAGCCTCTGTGTTTGTTTGTATTTTCTGGATATTCTCTATGGACTTGACAGTTTTGAATACATTTGAGCAGGGAACATTTTGTTTTGTGCTGGCAAACACTAATTGGTTCCACATGGAGACACAAACTCTACACATTCGTGTGTTCTAGGGAGAAGCTAGAGCAATGGCAGCAAACAAACATGATATTTGTGGTTGTATCCATGATATTTTATCCACTTGCCCAGGAAAAAGACTCGGCTTATCTGCAAATGCTGTTTGACTGTGATTCTATAGGCTCCATTGCGTAGGAATTCCACAAAACTTTGTCTGGATATGACTGGATCAAACCAGAAAGAGCCAATTTTGATGGCTAACTCAATCCCTGATCTTGCTAGTCACTCTGCGTTTGTGTTTTCTAGATATTATCAATGGACTTTACGGTTTAGAATGAATTTTAGCAGGCAACGTTTTGTTTTGTGCTGTCAAACGCTAATTGGTTCCACATGCTGAGAAAACCTCTACACATTCGTGTTTCTAGGGAGAAACCTAGAGCAACTGTGGCAAACAAACATGATATTTATATTTGTAAACATGATATTTTACCCACTTGCCCAAGCAAATGAATTTTCTATTCTCCAAAACCAGTTTGGCTGTGATTTTCTGAGTCCCTTGCAAAGTAATTACACCACACTTGGTCCGGATATGACTGCATCATACCAAAAATATGCGGTGGTGTTGTGGCTAACTCAATTCCAGATCTTGCTACAGCCTCTGTGTTTGTTTGTGTTTTCTGGATATGCTCTGTGGACTTTATCATTTTTCAAGGTATGTTAGTATATAACATCTTGTTTCTTGCTGGAAAACACTAATTGGTTCCATATGCAAACAAAACCTCTACCCATTCGTATTTTCTATGTAAAAAGCTAGAGCAAATGCTGCAAACATGATATTAGGTTTGCAAACATGACATTGAATCCACTTTTCCAGGCTACAGACACTGTGTTTGTGTTTCCTGGATATGATCAATGGACTTTAAGGTTTGGAATGAATTTGAGCAGGGGATATTTGGTTTTGTGCTAGCAAATGATAATTGGTTCCACAGGAAGAAAACGCCTCTACCTATTCGCGTATTCTAGGAAAAAGCTAGAGCAACTGTGGCAAACAAACCTGATATTTCTATTTCTAACATGACATTTTATCCACGTGCTGTTGGACCTCTCAGTTGTAGAGATGCCCACTTGCTCGAGAGGACGCCCAAAAATCCAGACTCCAGACCAGTTGATGCAAAAAGCATGAGGTATTTATTGTACGTTTGTGCAAACGGGCCCCCACCTAAGGCGGTGAGGAGCCCTGAGCGGCAGTCTCACACAGGTTATATAGTCAACAAATTAGCATATGGGATTGGCCGGTTCGGAGGGACAATTAGCATACCGGAGAGTGCTGAGGAGAGTGCTAAGGGAACCAGCTGAGGAGAATGCTGAGGAGAGTGCTGAGGGAACCAGCTGAAGAGAATACTGAGGAGAGTGCTGAGGGAACCAGCTGAGGAGAATGCTGAGGAGAGTACTGAGACTCTCCGAAGGGGAGTGGCAGCTCTGCTCTGGGCACGCCTAGAGGTTCTCTAAAGGGGATAGACTTTTCCTTCCCAGAGAACGTGCCCGCTGGACCCTGGGGAACATCTAACCTCTTAAGAAGCCCCTGGTATCTGCCCAGGCCTAGTTTCTTGTCCCTCTCCCCCATAAGGGTCCTTCATTCCCTCCTTTTCTTTTTGCAAAGATTTTAATCCTAAAATCCATTGGACCGGTTTGGAATGAATTTTTTTTAACAGAAACATGGTTGTATTTTCAGTACATAAATTCCATCAAACAAAATACTACATTAAAATAAAAGGGAAAAACATGTTATTTCATTTGTAATAAATGTCAAAATGTTAACATACTTAAGCATAAATTAACCCTTACAATTCACAACAAAGAGACTAAGGCTATATGAAGATTTCCTCATTCAACATTTACATGACAAGAAATTTCTTATGAAGCATTATTATTAAAATATTGATATCTAATATACACACACATACACACACATGCAAATTTAGGAAATGAGGAATTATCATCCAAACTCTGGTAAGACTTTCTCCAATTAGTGGAAAACAACTCAAATATAGCTGTTGTATATGTTTAGCCCTGGAAATTGCAACAAACAAAAATTGAGACTGCTCACTACATAGAAACTCTAGATAATACACAGCTCACGCAAAGAATTTGAACTCCCCTGGCACATTTCTAAGTCCTGTGCCAGGTGATTCCAATGCAATCCCATCAAGGTGGCATGTACCAATGCCATCTCAGTAGTCCTAATAATCAACCTCAGTTCACAGTTGATCACACAGATAGGTCTAAGAGTCAAAGGGAATCACAAAAATCCACTTTTCCAGGCTCCAGATTCTGTGTTTGTGTTTCTGGGATATTATCCATGGACTTTAAGGTTTGGAATGAATTTTAGCAGGGCACATTTGGTTTTGTGCTAGCAAATGATAATTGGTTCCACAGGAAGAAAACACCTCTACATATTCGTGTGTTCTAGGAAAAAGCTAGAGCAACTGTGGCAAACAAACCTGATATTTCTATTTCTAACATGACATTTTATCCACGTGCCCCCCAAAACATACTTTATTTTTCTCCAAAACCATATTGACTGTGATTTTCTGAGTCCATTGCTTATGAATTCCACAGTACTTGGTCCGGATATGCCTGGATGAAACCAGAAACATCCAGTTGTGTTGTGGCTAACTGACATCCTGATTTGCTGCAGCCTCTGTGTTTGTGTTTTCTGGATATTCTCTATGGACTTGACAGTTTTGAATACATTTGAGCAGGGAACATTTTGTTTTGTGCTGGCAAACACTAATTGGTTCCACATGGAGACACAAACTCTACACATTCCTGTGTTCTTGGGAGAAACTAGAGCAACTGTTGCAAACAAACATGATATTTGTGGTTGTATCCATGATATTTTGTCCACTTGCCCAGGAAAATGACTCAGCTTTTCTGCAAATGCTGTTTGACTGTGATTCTATAGACTCCATTGCATAGGAATTCCACAAAACTTTCTCTGGATATGACGGGATCAAACCAGAAATAGCCTCTTGGGTTATAGCTAACTCAATTCCTGATCTTGCTACTGAGTCTGCATTGTGATTTCTAGATATTATCAATGGACTTTACGGTTTAGAATGAATTTTAGCAGGGAACATTTTGTTTTGTGCTGGCAAATGCTAATTGGTTCCACATGTGGAGAAAACCTCTACACATTCGTGTTTTCTAGGGAGAAAGCTAGAGCAACTGTGGCAAACAAACATGATATTTATATTTGTAAACATGATATTTTACCCACTTGCCCAAGCATATGAATTTGCTCTTCTCCAAAACCAGTTTGACTATGATTTTCTGAGTCCCTTGCATACGAATGCCAGAACACTTGGTCCGTATATGACTGCATCATACCAGAAATATCCAGTGGTGTTGTGGCTAACTCAATTCCAGATCTTGCTACAGCCTCTGTGTTTTTTTGTGTTTTCTGGATATTCTCAGTGGACTTTATCATTTCCCAATGTCTGTTAGCATATAACACTTGTTTCGTGCTGGCAAACATTAATTGGTTCCATATGCAAACAAAATCTCTACCCATTCGTGTTTTCTATGGAAAAAGCTAGAGGAAATGCTGAAAACATGATATTTAGGTTTGCAAACATGACATTGAATCCAGTTTTCCAGGCTCCAGACTCTGTGTTTGTGTTTTCTGAATATTATCCATGGAATTTAAGGTTTGGAATGAATTTGAGCAGGGGACATTTTGTTTTGTGCTAGCAAATGATATTTGGTTCCACAGGAAGAAAATCCCTCTACATATTCGCGTGTTCTAGGAAAAAGCTAGAGCAACTGTGGCAAACAAACCTGATATTTCTATTTCTAACATGACATTTTATCCACTTGCCCAAGAAAATTACTTTGTTTTTCTCCAAAACCAGATTGATTGTGATTTTAGAGTCCCGTGCATACGAACTCCACAACACTTGGTCCACATATGACTGCATCATACCAGAAATATCCAGTGGTGTTGTGGCTAACTCAATTCCAGATCTTGCTACAGCCTCTGTGTTTGTTTGTGTTTTCTGGATATTCTCTGTGGACTTTATCGTTTTTCAATGTATGTTAGCATATAACATCTTGTTTCGTGCTGGCAAACATTAATTGGTTCCATATGCAAACAAAAACTCTACCCATTCGTGTTTTCTAGGAAAAAGCTAGAGCAAATGCTGCAAAAATGATATTTAGGTTTGCAAACATGACATTGAATCCAGTTTTCCAGTCTCCAGATTCTGTGTTTGTGTTTCCTGGATATTACCAATGGACTTTAAGGTTTGGAATGAATTTTAGCAGGGGACATTTGGTTTTGTGCTAGCAAATGATAATTGGTTCCACAGGAAGAAAATACCTCTATATATTCGTGTGTTCTAGGAAAAAGCTAGAGCATCTGTGGCAAACAAACCTGATATTTCTATTTCTAACATGACATTTGATCGACGTGCCCCCCCAAAGCTACTTTGTTTTTCTAAAACCAGATTGACTGTGAATTTCGGAGTCCATTGCATACGAATTCCACAAAATTTGGTCCGGATATACCTGGATGAAACCAGAAACATCCGGTTGTGTTGTGGCTAACTGAAATCCAGATCTTGTTACAGCCTCTGTGTTTCTTTGTGTTTTCTGGATATTCTCTATGGACTTGACAGTTTTGAATACATTTGAGCAGGGAACATTTTGTTTTGTGCTGGCAAACACTAATTGGTTCCACATGGAGACACAAACTCTGCACCTTCCTGTGTTCTAGGGAGAAGCTAGAGCAACTGCAGCAAACAAACATGATATTTGTGCCTGTTTACATGATATTTTATCCACTTGCCCAGGAAAAAAGACTCTGCTTCTATGCAAATCCTGTTTGACTGTAATTCTATAGGCTCCATTGCATAGGAATTCCACAAAACTTTGTCTGGATATGACTGGATCAATCCAGAGATAGCCTCTTGTTTTAAGGCTAACTCAATCCCTGACCTTGCTACTCACTCTGCATTTGTGTTTTCTAGATATTACAATGGACTTTATGGTTTAGAATGAAATTTAGCAGGGAACATTTTGTTTTGTGCTGGCAAATGCTAATTGGTTCCACATGCAGAGAAAACATCTAAACATTCGTGTTTTCTAGGGAGAAAACTAGAGCAACTGTGGCAAACAAACATGATATTTATATTTGTAACCATGACATTTTACCCACTTTCCAAGCAAATGAATCTGCTCTTCTCCAAAAGCAGTTTGACTGTGATTTTCTGAGTCCCTTGCAAAGTAATTCCACAATACTTGGTCCGCATATGACTGCATCATAGCAGAAATATCCGGTGGTGTTGTGGCTAACTCAATTCCAGATCTTGCTACAGCCTCTGTGTTTGTTTGTGTTTTCTGGATATTTTCTGTGGACTTTATCATTTTCCAATGTATGTTAGCATATAACATCTTGTTTCGTGCTGGAAAACACTAATTGGTTCCATATGCAAACAAAACCTCTACCCATTCGTGTTTTCTATGGAAAAAGCTAGAGCAAATGCTGCAAACCTGGTATTTAGGTTTGCAAACTTGACATTGAATCCAGTTTTCCAGGTTCCAGACTCTGTGTTTGTGTTTCCTGGATATTATCATTGCACTTTAAGGTTTGGAATGAATTTTAGCAGGGGACATTTGGTTTTGTGTTATCAAATTATAATTGGTTCCACAGGAAAAAAACACCTCTACATATTCGTGTGTTCTAGGAAAAAGCTAGAGCAACTGTGGCAAACAAACCTGATATTTCTATTTCTAACATGACATTTTATCCACGTGCTCCCCTAAAAATACTTTGTTTTTCTCCAATACCAGATTGACTGTGATTTTAAGAGTCCCTTGCATATGAATTCCACAACACTTGGTCCGCATATGACTGCATCATACCAGAAATATCCTGTGGTGTTGTGGCTAACTCAAATCCAGATCTTGCTACAGCCTCTGTGTTTGTTTGTTTCTTTCTGGATATTCTCTATGGACTTGACAGTTTTGAATACATTTGAGCAGGGAACATTTTGTTTTGTGCTGGCAAACACTAATTGGTTCCACATGGAGACACAAACTCTACACATTCATGTGTTCTAGGGAGAAGCTAGAGCAACTGCAGCAAACAAACATGATATTTGTGGTTGTATCCATGATATTTCATCCACTTGCCCAGGAAAAAGACTCTGCTTTTCTGCAAATGCTTGTTGACTGTGATACTGTGATTCTATAGGCTCCATTGCATAGGAATTCCACAAAACTTTGTCTGGATATGACTGGATCAAACCAGAAAGAGCCTCTCCTGTGATGGCTAGCTTAATCCCTGATCTTGCTACTCACTCTGCATTTGTGTTTTCTAGATATTATCAATGGACTTTACGGTTTAGAATGAATTTTAGCAGGAAACCTTTTGTTTTGTGCTGGCGAATGCTAATTGGTTCCACATGCAGAGAAAACCTCTACACATTCGTGTTTTCTAGGGAGAAAGCTAGAGCAACTGTGGCAAACAAGCATGATATTTATATTTGTAAACATTTGTAAACATGACATTTTACTCACTTGCCCAAGCAAATGAATTGGCTCTTCTACAAAACCACTTTGAATGTGATTTTCTGTGTCCCTTGCATACAAATTCCACAACACTTGGTCCGGATATGACTGCATCATACCAGAAATATCCGGTGGTGTTGTGGCTAACTCAATTCCAGATCTTGCTACAGCCTCTCTGTTTTTTTGTGTTTTCTGGATATTCTCTGTGGAGTTTATCATTTCCCAATGTCTGTTAGCATATAAGATCATGTTTCTTGCTGGCAAACACTAGTTGGTTCCATATGCAAAGAAAACCTCTACCCATTCGGGTTTTCTATGGAAAAAGCCAGAGCAAATGCTGCAAACATGATATTTAGGTTTGCAAACATGATATTGAATCCACTTTTCCAGGTTCCAGACTCTGTGTTTGTGCTTCCTAAATATTATCAATGGATTTTTAGGTTTGGAATGAATTTTAGCAGGGGACATTTGGTTTTTTTATAGCAAATGATAATGGGTTCCACAGGAAGAAAAAACCTCTACAGATTCGTGTTTTCTGGGAAAAAGCTGGAGCAACTGTGGCAAACAAACCTGATATTTCTATTTCTAACATGACATTTTATCCACGTGCTCCCCAAAAACTACTTTATTTTTCTCCAAAAACAGATTGACTGTGATTTTCTGAGTCCATTGCATACAAATTCCACAACCCTTGTCTGGATATGCCTGGCTGAAACCAGAAACATTCGTTTGTGTTGTGGCTAACTGAAATCCAGATCTTGCTACAGCCTCTGTGTTTGTGTTTCCTGGATATTATCAATGGACTTTACGGTTTAGAATGAATTTTAGCAGGGAACTTTTTTTTGTGCTGGCAAACGCTAATTGGTACCAAATGCAGAGAAAACCTCTACACATTCTTGTTTTCTAGGGAGAAAGCTAGAGCAACTTTGGCAAACAAACATGATATTTATATTTGTAAACATGACCTTTGACCCACTTGCCCAAGAAAATGAATTTGCTCTTCTCCAAAACCAGATTGACTGTGATTTTCTGAGTCCCTTGCATACGAATTCCACAACACTTGGTCCGGTGTTGCAGTTGATTTCTCCACAATTTTGCAGTGAGTTCGTTTCTGAGAGGAGCAGCGTGGTGGGGGCAAGAGGCACGGAGTCAACACACAGACCCCGGGAGTCAGGTGAGAGCAGGCTTGAGGAGAGCAGCCCGCAGACTCGTTTATTACAGTTGATACAACAGCTTATATAGCCAAGACCAGCCAATCTGGTCAAGGGGTGGTCCATACCACAACCAATAACAGCCTGTTGCCAGGCAGTTTCCAGAGCCATCCAATCACAGCCTGTCACCAGGCAGTTTCAAATCCATCCAATCACAGCCTGTCGCCAGGCAGTTTCCAAAGCCAGGTGGGTTTCAAAGCCATTCTTGACTAACTGACGCTCGCTTGCCAGTGGCCACCTTCGCATGGCCTTCTCATTCCACTACATTTCCCCCTTTTCGTTTATTTTTGAGCAATGGGAGGCATGATTCTTGTCCATACCATTGTTGACCCCATTTCCATGTGGTCTCTGTACGCAGCTGTGCCTGTCTTAAGTTGTCCCCCAGGGGATCTTACCCGTCATTGACTAACCAGCGCTCAAATCGAGAGACCACAGGATTGCTTGCTCAGATAGGAGTAGGAATGAGGAATAACGGTTATCAGGAATGGCATGACCACACACAGGCTGTGGGCCATTTGAGTGGCTGACCAGAGCTAGTGGGGTACACAATGGTAACAGATGTGGCTATGGGCAGTTTCTTAGGGTAGGATGATAGGGCAGGTGCATCTGCTAACAAGGCGGAGTCTCGGTCTTGTTCAGCTGGTTCTGGTTGGCTGTCAGTTGCAGGCTTGATGTTTCTGGCTGGTACCCAAATGGGCTGTTCCGCATTCTCTGGAAAGACACAAGCATATCCTCGACCCTTGGTTAATAGAAGCCTTTTTACAGGCGTTGGAATCCAGGGCCTGAATTTTGCGTACACTTCGACATTAATAGCAAACATGCTGATGGCATGGGGTCTAGCAGCTGCCCTGAGATCTTGGGGTGCCCGAGGACTGCCACAAATGTGGAGATCCTCACTGGGTACGGATGGGATGACATTGCATGAGTTATTGTGTAAAGGTCCTCTTAGTTCATCCCACGGGTATGTGGGGGTGTTGCTGACGAGGCATTGCTACCTTGTTTGCTACGTTGTTTTTTTCACTGTCAGAGTTCTCTCTCCCTAAGTCATCAACCATTGTCTGTGAGACAGGGACCTGGAGTGTCAGGCTCCTATCACTCACAGATTCACTATCTTTGATAATCTGCACAGGATTCTGAGAGGGGGGTATCTTTCCCATGTCTGAGCGCTTAAGAGTGGCACGGTACGCCAACTCTAGCCAGAAGAAAGACACGTATAGCACTGCTACCGTAACAAAGCAAATTCCTAGCACCTCAACTGTGGATGGCATTTTGCAGGGGGTTCCATACCTTAGACAGATAGTGGTGTATCAGATTGTACGTATGTCTTGTGCTTAGTGGGGGACTTCCTTGATTCGTTAGGTCAAGGCCGTATGCCCACACGGTGTCTCCGGAGTGTCACCTCTCTCGAGTGAGGGAAGATGACTTGGTTCCGAATTCTGGGATGATCAGTCCCTTATGTGAATTCGCCGGGCAAACCGAAAGTAAAAGGAGGAGCCGAGAAGCGACGTACGCTTCAGGGCGGTGTGTGCTAACCTGGGGTCACTTAGACCGAGGACAAGGACAAGGAAAGGGGCGTAGGAGGGGGTTCTGTGCTCACCCTCACAGAACCGAACAGCACACCAAACACCGAGGGGCCTACTTGCCGAAATCCAGGGGGGACCTCGCCGAGTCCGACACGCTGTTTCTTTCTCAGTCATGTTGGGCGCCAGATGTTGCCGTTGATTTCTCTACAATTTGCAGTGGGTTCGTTTCTGAGAAGAGCAGCGTGGTGGGGGCAAGAGGCGCGGAGTCAACACACAGACCCCGGGAGGCAGGTGAGAGCAGGCTTGAGGCGAGCAGCCCGCAGACTCGTTTATTACAGTTGATACAACAGCTTATATAGCCAAGACCAGCCAATCTGGTCAAGGGGTGGTCCATACCACAACCAATCACAGCCTGTCACCAGGCAGTTTCAAATCCATCCAATCACAGCCTGTCACCAGGCAGTTTCCAAAGCCAGGTGGGTTTCAAAGCCATTCTTGACTAACTGACGCTCGCTTGCCAGTGGCCAACTTCGCATTGGCCTTCTCATTCCACTACAGTCTGGATATGACTGCATCATAGCAGAAATATCTGGTGGTGTTGTGGCTAACTCAATTCCAGATCTTGCTACAGCCTCTGTGTTTGTTTGTGTTTTCTGGATATGCTCTGTGGACTTTATCATTTTTCAAGGTATGTTAGCATATAACATCTTGTTTCGTGCTGGCAAACACTAATTGGTTCCATATGCAAACAAAACCTCTACCCATTCGTGTTTTCTATGGAAAAAGCTAGAGCAAATGGTGCAAAGGTGATATTTAGGTTTGCAAACATGACATTGAATCCAGTTTTCCAGGCTCCAGATTCTGTGTTTGTGTTTCCTGGATATTATCCATGGACTTTGAGGTTTAGAATGAATTTGAGCAGGGGACATTTGGTTTTGTGCTAGCAAATGATAATTGGTACCACAGGAAGAAAACACCTCTACATATTCGTGTGTTCTAGGAAAAAGCTAGAGCAACTGTGGCAAACAAACCTGATATTTCTATTTCTAACATGACATTTTATCCACGTGCCCCCCAAAAAATACTTTGTTTTCTCCAAAACCATATTGACTGTGCTTTTCTGAGTCCATTGCATACGAATTCCACAATACTTGGTCCGGATATGCCTGGATGAAACCAGAAACATCCGGTTGTGTTGTGGCTCACTGAAATCCAGATCTTGCTACAGCCTCTGTGTTTGTGTTTTCTGGATATTCTCTATGGACTTGACAGTTTTGAATACATTTGAGCAGGGAACATTTTGTTTTGTGCTGGCAAACACTAATTGGTTCCACATGGAGACACAAACTCTACACATTCCTGTGTTCTAGGGAGAAGCTAGAGCAACTGCAGCAAACAAACATGATATTTGTGGTTGCATGCATGATATTTTATCCACTTGCCCAGGATAAAGACTCTGATTTTCTGCAAATGCTGTTTGACTGTGATTCTATAGGCTCCATTGCGTAGGAATTCCACAAAACTTTGTCTGGATATGACTGGATCAAACCAGAAATAGCCTCTTGTGTGATGGCAATCTCAATCCCTGATCTTGCTACTGACTCTGCATTGGTGTTTTCTAGATATTATCAATGGACTTTACGGTTTAGAATGAATTTTAGCAGGGAACATTTTGTTTTGTGTTGGCAAACGCTAATTGCTTCCACATGCAGAGAAAACCTCTACACATTCGTGTTTTCTAGGGAGAAAGCTAGAGCAACTGTGGCAAACAAACATGATATTTATATTTGTAAACATGACATTTTACCCACTTGCCCAAGAAAATGAATTAGCTATTCTCCAAAACCAGTTTGGTTGTGATTTTCTGAGTCCCTTGCATACGAATTCCACAACACTTAGTCCGCATATGACTGCATCATACCAGAAATATCCGGTGGTACTGTGGCTAACTCAATTCCAGATCTTGCTACAGCCTCTGTGTGTGTTTGTGTTTTCTGGATATTCTCTGTGGACTTTATCGTTTTTCAATATATGTTAGCATATAACATCTTGTTTCGTGCTGGCAAACACTAATTGGTTCCATATGAAAACAAAACCTCTACCCATTCGTATTTTCTATGGAAAAAGCTAGAGCAAATGCTGCAAACATGATATTTAGGTTTGCTAACATGACATTGAATTCATTTTCCAGGCTCCAGACTCTGTGTTTGTGTTTCCTGGATATTATCCATGGACTTTAAGGTTTGGATGAATTTTAGCAGGGGACATTTGGTTTTGTGCTAGCAAATGGTAATTGGTTCCACAGGAAGAAAACACCTCCACATATTCGTGTGTTCTAGGAAAAAGCTAGAGCAACTGTGGCAAACAAACCTGATATTTCTATTTCTAACATGACATTTTATCCACGTGCCCCCCCAAAAATACTTTGTTTTCTCCAAAACCAGATTGACTGTGATTTTCTGAGTCCATTGCATACGCATTCCACAATACTTGGTCCGGATATGCCTGGATGAAACCAGAAACATCCGGTTCTGATGTGGCTAACTGAAATCCAGATCTTTCTACAGCCTCTGTGTTTGTGTTTTCTGGATACTCTCTATGGACTTGACAGTTTTGAATACATTTGAGCAGGGAACATTTTGTTTTGTGCTGGCAAACACTAATTGGTTCCACATGGAGACACAAACTCTTACACATTCGTGTGTTCTAGGGAGAAGCTACAGCAACTGCAGCAAACAAACATGATATTTGTGCTTGTATCCATGATATTTTATCCACTTGCCCAGGAAAAAGACTCGGCTTATCTGCAAATGCTGTTTGACTGTGATTCTATAGGCTCCATTGCGCAGGAATTCCACAAAACTTTGTCTGGATATGACTGGGTCAAACCAGAAATAGCCTCTTGTGTGATGGCTAATTCAATCCCTGATCTTGCTACTGACTCTGCATTGGTGTTTTCTAGATATTATCAAAGGACTTTAGGGTTTAGAATGAATTTTAGCAGGGAACATTTTGTTTTGTGTTGGCAAACGCTAATTGTTCCACATGCAGAGAAAACCTCTACACATTCGTGTTTTCTAGGGAGAAAGCTAGAGCAACTGTGGCAAACAAACACGATATTTATATTTGTTAACAGGACATTTTACTCAATTCCCCAAGAAAATGAATTTGCTCTTCTCCAAAACCAGTTTGACTGTGATTTTCTGAGTCCCTTGCATACGACTTCCACAACACTTGGTCCGGATATGACTGCATCACACCAGAAATATCCGGTGGTGTTGTGGCTAACTCAATTCCAGATCTTGCTACAGCCTCTGTGTTTGTTTCTGTTTTCTGGATATTTTCTGTGGACTTTATCATTTTCCAATGTATATTAGCATATAACATCTTGTTTCGTGCTGGCAAACACTAATTGGTTCCATATGCAAAGCAAACCTCTAGCCATTCGTGTTTTCTATGGAAAAAGCTAGAGCAAATGCTGCAAGCATGATATTTAGATTTGCAAACACGACATTGAATCCACTTTTCAGGGCTCCAGACTCTGTGTTTGTGTTTCCTGGATATTATCAATGGACTTTAAGGTTTGCAATGAATTTAGCAGGGGACATTTGGTTTTGTGCTAGCAAATGATAATTGGTTCCACAGGAAGAAAACACCTCTACATATTCGTGTGTTCTAGGAAAAAGCTAGAGCAACTGTGGCAAACAAACCTGATATTTCTATTTCTAACATGACATTTGATCGACTAGCCCTCCAAAAAATACTTTGTTTTTCTCCAAAAGCAGATTGATATATGAATTCCACAATACTTGGTCTGGATATGCCTGGCTGAAACCAGAAACATCCGGTTCTGTTGTGGCTAATTGAAATCCAGATCACCCTACAGCTTGTGTGTTTGTGTTTTCTGGATATTCTCAATGGACTTGACGGTGTTGAATACATTTGAGCAGGGAACATTTTGTTTTTTGCTGGCAAACACCAATTGGTTCCACATGGAGACACAAACTCTACACATTCCTGTGTTCTAGGGAGAAGCTAGAGCAACTGCAGGAAACAAACATGATATTTGTGGTTGTATCCATGATATTTTATCCACTTGCCCAGGAAAAAGACTCTGCTTATCTGCAAATGCTGTTTGACTCTGATTCTATAGGCTCCATTGTATAGGAATTCCACAAATTTTGTCTGGCTATGACTGGATCAAACAAGAAATAGCCTCTTGTGTTATAGCTAACAAATCTCTGATCTTGCTACTGACTCTGCATTTGTGTTTTCTAGATGTTATCAATGGCATTACGGTTTAGAATGAATTTTAGCAGGGTACGTTTTGTTTTGTGCTGGCAAACTCTAATTCGTTCCACATGAAGGGAAAACCTCTACAGATTCGTGTTTTCTAGGGAGAAACCCAGACCACAGACATAATATTTATATTAGTAAACATGACATTTTACCCACTTGCCCAAGCAAATGAATTTGCTATTCTCCAAAACCAGTTTGACTGTGATTTTCTGAGTCCCTTGCATACGAATTCCACAACACTTGGTCCGGATATGACTGCATCATACCAGAAATATCCAGTGGTGTTGTGGCTGACTCAGTTCTAGATCTTGCTACAGCCTCTGTGTTTGTTTGTGTTTTCTGGATATTCTCTGTGGACTTTATCGTTTCTCAATGTATGTTAGCATATAACATCTTGTTTCGTGCTGGCAAACACTAATTGGTTCAATATGCAAACAAAACCTCTACCCATTTGTGTTTTCTATGGAAAAAGCTAGAGCAAATGCTGCTAACATGATATTAAGGTTTGCTAACATGACATTGAATCCACTTTCCCAGGCTACAGACTCTGTGTTTGTGTTTCCTGGATATTATCCATGGACTTTAAGGTTTGGAATGAATTTGAGCAGGGGACATTTGGTTTTGTGCTAGCAAATGGTAATTGGTTCCACAGGAAGAAAAAACCTCTACATATTCGTGTGTTCTAGGAAAAAGCTAGAGCAACTGTGGCAAACAAACCTGATACTTCTATTTCTAACATGACATTTTATCCATGTGCCCCCCCAAAATACTTTGTTTTTCTCCAAAACCAGATTGACGGTGATTTTCTGAGTCCATTGCATACGAATTCCACCATACTTGGTCCGGATATGCCTGGATGAAACCAGAAACCTCTGGCTGTGTTGTGGCTAATTGAAATGCCGATCTTGCTACAGCCTCTGTGTTTGTGTTTTCTGGATATTCTCCATGGACTTGACGGTTTTGAATACATTTGAGCAGGGAACATTTTGTTTTGTGCTGGCAAACACTAATTGGTTCCACATGGAGACACAAACTCTACACATTCGTGTGTTCTAGGGAGAAGCTAGAGCAACTGCAGCAAACAAACATGATATTTGTGGTTGTATCCATGATATTTTCTCTACTTGCCCAGGAAAAAGACTCTGGTTTTCTGAAAATGCTGTTTTCCATTGCGTAGGAATTCCACAAAACCTTGTCTGGATATGACTGGATCAAACCAGAAATAGCCTCTTGCGTGATGGCAATCTCAATCCCTGATCTTGTTACTGAATCTGCATTAGTGTTTTCTAGATATTATCAATGGACTTTACAGTTTAGAATGAATTTCAGCAGGGAACATTTTGTTTTGTGCTGGCAAACGCTAATTGCTTCCACATGCAGAGAAAACCTCTACACATTCGTGTTTCTAGGGAGAAACCTAGAGCAACTGTGGCAAACAAACATGATATTTATATTTGTAAACATGACCTTTTACCCACTTGCCCAGAAAATGAATTTGCTCTTCTCCAAACCAGTTTGACTGTGATTTTCTGAGTCCCTTGCATACGAATTCCACAACACTTGGTCCAGATATGACTGCATCATACCAGAAATATCTGGTGGTGTTGTGGATAACTCAATTCCAGATCTTGCTACAGCCTCTGTGTTTGTTTCTGTTTTCTGGATATTTTCTGTGGACTTTATCATTTTCCAATGTATATTAGCATATAACATCTTGTTTCGTGCTGGCAAACACTAATTGGTTCCATATGCAAACAAAACCTCTACCCATTTGTGTTTTCTATAGAAAAAGCTAGAGCAAATGCTGAAAACATGATATTTACGTTTGCAAACATGACATTGAATCCACTTTTCCAGGCTCCAGACTCTGTGTTTGTGTTTCCTGGATATTATCCATGGACTTTAAGGTTTGGAATGAATTTGAGCAGGGGACATGTGGTTTTGTGCTAGCAAATGATAATTGGTTCCACAGGAAGAAAACACCTCTACATATTCTTGTGTTCTAGGAAAAAGCTGGAGCAATTGTGGCAAACAAACCTGATATTTCTATTTCTAACATGACATTTTATCCACCTGCGCCTCAAAAAATACTTTGTTTTTCTCCAAAACCTGGTTGACTGTGATTTTTTGAGTCCATTGCATACGATTTCCACCATACTTGGTTCGGATATGCCTGGATGAAACCAGAAACATCCGGTTGTGTTGTGGTTAACAGAAATCCCGATCTTGCTACAGCCTCTGTGTTTGTGTTTTCTGGATATTCTCTATGGACTTGACGGTTTTGAATACATTTGAGCAGGGAACATTATGTTTTGTGTTGGCAAACACTAATTGGTTCCACATGGAGAAACAAACTCTACACATGCGTGTGTTCTTGAGAGAAGCTAGAGCAACTGCAGCAAACAAACATGATATTTGTGGTTGTATCCATGATATTTTATCCCCTTGCCCAGGAAAAAGACTCGGCTTCCCTGCAAATGCTGCTTGACTGTGAATCTATAGGCTCCATTGCGTAGGAATTCCACAAAACTGTCTGGATATGACTGGATCAAACCAGAAATAGCCTCTTTGGTTATGGCTAACTCAATCCTTGACCTTGCTACACCCTCTGCCTTAGTGTTTTCTAGATATTATCAATGGACTTTACAGTTTAGAATGAATTTTAGCAGGGAACATTTGTTTTGTGCTGGCAAACGCTAATTGTTTCCACATGCAGAGAAAACCTCTACAGATTCGTGTTTTCTAGGGAGAAAGCTAGAGCAACTTTGGCAAACAAACATGATATTTATATTTGTAAACATGACATTTTACCCACTTGCCCAAGAAAATGAATTAGCTATTCTCCAAATCCAGTTTGACTGTGATTTTCTGAGTCCCTTGCATACGAATTCCACAACACTTGGTCCGCATATGACTGCATCATACCAGAAATATCCGGTGGTGTTGTGGCTAACTCAATTCCAGATCTTGCTACAGCCTCTGTGTGTGTTTGTGTTTTCTGGATATTCTCTGTGGACTTTATCGTTTCTCAATGTATGTTAGCATATAACATCTTGTTTCGTGCTGGCAAACACTAATTGGTTCCATATGCAAACAAAACCTCTACCCATTTGTGTTTTCTATAGAAAAAGCTAGAGCAAATGCTGAAAACATGATATTTAGGTTTGCAAACATGACATTGAATCCACTTTTCCAGGCTCCAGGCTCTGTGTTTGTGTTTCTGGGATATTATCCATGGACTTTAAGGTTTGGAATGAATTTGAGCAGGGGACATTTGGTTTTTTTATAGCAAATGATAATTGGTTCCACAGGAAGAATATACCTCTACAGATTCGTGTTTTCTGGGAAAAAGCTGGAGCAACTGTGGGAAACAAACCTGATATTTCTATTTCTAACATGACATTTTATCCACGTGCCCCCCCCCAAAACTACTTTGTTTTTCTCCAAAACCAGATTGACTGTGATTTTCTGAGACCATTGCATACGAATTCCACAAGACTTGGTCCTGATATGCCTGGATGAAACCAGAAACATCCGTTTGTGTTGTGGCTAACTGAAATCCAGATCTTGTTACAGCCTCTGTGTTTGTGTTTTCTGGATATTCTCTGTGGACTTGACAGTTTTGAATACATTTGAGCAGGGAACATTTTGTTTTGTGCTGGCAAATGCTAATTGGTTCCACATGCAGAGAAAACCTCTACACATTCGTGTTTTCTAGGGAGAAAGCTAGAGCAATTGTGGCAAACAAACATGATATTTATATTTGTAAACATGACATTTTACCCACTTGCCCAAGAAAATGAATTAGCTATTCTCCAAATCCAGTTTGACTGTGATTTTCTGAGTCCCTTGCATATGAATTCCACAACACTTGGTCCGCATATGACTGCATCATACCAGAAATATCCGGTGGTACTGTGGCTAACTCAATTCCAGATCTTGCTACAGCCTCTGTGTGTGTTTGTGTTTTCTGGATATTCTCTGTGGACTTTATCGTTTTCCAATATATGTTAGCATATAACATCTTGTTTCGTGCTGGCAAACACTAATTGGTTCCATATGCAAACAAAACCTCTACCCATTTGTGTTTTCTATAGAAAAAGCTAGAGCAAATGCTGAAAACATGATATTTACGTTTGCAAACATGACATTGAATCCACTTTTCCAGGCTCCAGACTCTGTGTTTGTGTTTCTGGGATATTATCCATGGACTTTAAGGTTTGGAATGAATTTGAGCAGGGGACATTTGGTTTTTTTATAGCAAATGATAATTGGTTCCACAGGAAGAATATACCTCTACATATTCATGTATTCTAGGAAAAAGCTAGACTAACTGTGGCAAACAAACCTGATATTTCTATTTCTAACATGACATTTTATCCACGTGCCCCCCCAAAACTACTTTGTTTTTCTCCAAAACCAGATTGACTGTGATTTTCTGAGACCATTGCATACGAATTCCACAAGACTTGGTCCTGATATGCCTGGATGAAACCAGAAACATCCGTTTGTGTTGTGGCTAACTGAAATCCAGATCTTGTTACAGCCTCTGTGTTTGTGTTTTCTGGATATTCTCTGTGGACTTGACAGTTTTGAATACATTTGAGCAGGGAACATTTTGTTTTGTGCTGGAAAACACTAACGGGTTCCACATGGAGACACAAACTCTACACATTCATGTGTTCTTGGGAGAAGCTAGAGCAACTGCAGCAAACAAACATTACATTTGGGCTTGTATCCATGATATTTTATCCACTTGCCCAGGAAAAAGACTCTGCTTCCCTGCAAATGCTGCTTGACTGTGATTCTATAGGCTCCATTGCGTAGGAATTCCACAAAACTTTGTCTGGATATGACTGGATCAAACCAGAAATAGCCTCTTGGGTTATGGCTAACTCAATCCCTGACCTTGCTACACCCACTGCATTAGTGTTTTCTAGATATTATGAATGGACTTTACGGTTTATAATGAATTTTATCAGGGAACATTTTGTTTTGTGCTGGCAAATGCTAATTGGTTCCACATGCAGAGAAAACCTCTACACATTCGTGTTTTCTAGGGAGAAAGCTAGAGCAACTGTGGCAAACAAACATGATATTTATATTTGTAAACATGATATTTTACCCACTTACCCAAGCAAATGAATTTGCTCTTCTCCATATCCAGTTTGACTGTGATTTTCTGAGTCCCTTGCATACGATTTCCACAACACTTGGTCCGGATATGACTGCATCATACCAGAAATATCCGGTGGTACTGTGGCTAACTCAATTCCAGATCTTGCTACAGCCTCTGTGTGTGTTTGTGTTTTCTGGATATTCTCTGTGGACTTTATCGTTTTCCAATATATGTTAGCATATAACATCTTGTTTCATGCTGGCAAACACTAATTGGTTCCATATGCAAACAAAACCTCTACCCATTCATGTTTTCTATGGAAAAAGCTAAAGCAAATGCTGCAAAAATGATATTTATGTCTGCAATCATGACATTGAATCCACTTTTCCAGGCTCCAGACCCTGTGTTTTTGTTTTTGGATATTATCAATGGACTTTAAGGTTTGGAATGAATTTTATAATGGGACATTTATTTTGTGCTGGCAAATGATAATTGGTTCCACAGGAAGAAAAAACCTCTGCATATTCGTGTTTTCTAGGAAAAAGCTAGAGCAACTGTGGAAAAGAAACCTGATATTTCTATTTCTTTTTTTTTGAGTTTTTTTTTAATTAAACTTTTATTTACTGAATATAAATTTCCAAAGTACAGCTTATGGGTTACAATGTCTTAACAATGCCAAAACTTCCCTCCCACCCACAACCCTCCCCTTTCCCTCTCCCTCTCCCCTTCCAATCACATCAAGATTCATTTTCAATTCTCTTTATATACAGAAGATCAGTTTAGTATATATTAGGTAAGGATTTCAACAGTGTGCCACCATATAGCAACACATATTGAAAAAAAAATACTGTTGGAGTACTAGTTATAGCATTAAATAAGAGTGTACAGCACATTAAAGACAGAGATCATACATAATATTTTTTTTAAAAAATTAGTTTTCTATGCCATTTCCAATTTAACACCAGGGTTTTTTTTTTCATTTCCAATTATCTTTATATACAGAAGATCGATTCAGTATATAATTAGCAAAGATCACATCAGTTTGTACCCATGCAGAAACACAAAGTGTAAAAATACTGTTTCAGTACTAGTTATAGCATCACTGCACATTAGACAACATATTAAGGACAGATCCCACATGGGATGTAAGTACACAGTGAATCCTGTTGCTGACTTAACAATTTGACACTCCTGTTCATGGCGTCAGTAATCTGCCTAGGCTCTAGTCATGAGTTGCCAGGGCTATGGAAGCCTTTAGAGTTCGCTGACTTTGATCTTATTCCGATAGGGTCACAGTCAAAGTGGAAGTTCTCTCCTCGCTTCAGAGAAAGGTACTTCCTTCTTTGATGGCCCCGTTCTTTCCAATGGGTTCTCACTCACAGAGATCTTTCATTTAGGTCTTCTTTTTTTTTCTTTTCCATGGTGTCTTGGCTTTCATGCCTACAATACTCTCATGGGCTCTTCAGCCAGATCCGACTGCCTTAAGGGCTGATTCTGAGGCCAGAGTGTTGTTTAGGACATCTGCCATTCTATGAGTCTGCTGTGTATCCCATTTCCCATGTTGGACCTTTCTCTCCCTTTTTGATTCTAACAGTTAGTATTAGCAGACACTTGTCTTATTTGTGTGATCCCTTTGATTCTTAGACCTATCAGAGCCATCGGTTGTGAACTGAAATTAATCATTAATCACTTGGACTAGTGCGATGGCATTGGTACATGCCACCTTGATGGGATTGTATTGGAATCACCTGGTACATTTCTAACTCCATCATTTGCGGCAAGTCAGATTGTGCATGTCCCAAATTGTACATCTCCTCCCTCTCTTTTTCCACTCTGAAATTTAACAGGGATCACTTTTCAGTTAAAATTTAAACACCTAAGAATAATTGTGTGTTAATTACAGAGTTCAACCACTAGTACTAGAACAACAACAACAACAAATACTAAAAAGGATAAAGTATTACATTGTACATCTAGAGCCAGGACAAGAGCTGATCAGGTCATAGTTTCTTATAGTGTCCATTTTACTTCGACAGGTTTCCCCTTTGGTGCTCAGTTGTCACTGATCAGGGAAAACAAATGATATTTGTCTCTTTGGGACTGGCTTAATTCACTCAGCATGATGTTTTCCAGATTCCTCCATCTTGGTGCAAATGACCGGGTTTCATTTTCTTACTGCTGTATAGTATTCTATGGAGTACATGTCCCATAGTTTCTTTATCCAGTCTACTGTTGATGGGCATTTGGGTTGGTTCCAGGTCTTAGCTATTGTGAATTGAGCTGCAATAAACATTAATGTGCAGATGGCTTTTTTATTTGCCAAATTAATTTCCTTTGGGTAAATTCCAAGGAGTGGGATGGCTGGGTTGTATGGTAGGGTTATGTTCAGGTTTCTGAGGAATCTCCAGACTGACTTCCATAGTGGCTTAACCAGTTTGCATTCCCACCAACAGTAGGTTCGTGTCCCTTTTTCCCCACAACCTCTCCAGCATCTGTTGTTGGTAGATTTCTGAATGTGAGCCATTCTCACCGGGGTGAGATGGAACCTCATTGTGGTTTTGATTTGCATTTCTCTGATGGCTAGTGATCTTGAACCTTTTTTCATGTGTCTGTTGGCCATTTGGATTTCCTCTTTGGAAAGATGTCTATTGAGGTCCTTGGCCCATCTCTTAAGTGGGTTGTTTGTTCTGTTGTTGTGGATTTTCTTGATTTCTTTGTAGATTCTGGTTATCAACCCTTTATTTGTAGTATAGTTTGCAAATATTTTTTTCCCATTCTGTCGGTCGCCTCTTCACTTTCCTGACTGTTTCTTTTGAAGTACAGAAACTTCTCAATTTGATGCAATCCCAAATGTTAATTTTGCTTTTGACTGCCTGTGCTCCTGGGGTCTTTTCCAGGAAATCTTTGCCTGTACCTATATCTTGCAGGGTTTCTCCAATGCTCTCTAATAATTTGATGGTTTCGGGTCGTAGATTTAAGTCTTTAATCCATGTTGAGTGAATTTTTGTGTTAAGTGAAAGGTATGGGTCTTGCTTCAAGCTTCTGCACGTGGAAATCCAATTTTCCCAGCACCATTTATTAAATAGGCTGTCCTTATTCCAGGGATTAGTTTTGAATCTTTGATCAAATATAAGTTGGCTGTAGATGTTTGGATTGATTTCTGGAGTTTCTATTCTGTTCCATGGGTATATCCTTCTGCTTCTTTACCAGTACCATGCTGTTTTGATAACAACTGCCCTGTAGTATATCCTGAAATCTGGGATTGTGATGCCTCCGGCTTTGTTTTTGTTGTACAAGATTGCTTTGGCTATCCGAGGTCTTCTGTGTCTCCATATGAATTTCAGCATCATTTTTTCCAGATCTGAGAAGAAGGTCTTTGATATCTTGATTGGTATTGCATTGAATGTATAAATTGCTTTTGGGAGAATAGACATTTTGATGATATTGATTCTTCCAATACATGAGCATGGAAGATTTCTCCATTTTTTGGTATCCTCTTCTATTTCTTTCTGTAAGGTTTTGTAGTTTTCATCGTAGAGATCATTAACATCCTTGGTTAAGTTTATTCCATGGTATTTGATTGTTTTTGTAGCTATTGTGAATGGGATTGATCTTAGAAGTTCTTCCTCAGCCGTGGCATTGCCTGTGTATACAAAGGCTCTTGATTTTTGTGCATTGATTTTATATACTGCTACTTTGCCAAACTCTTCGATGAGTTCCAGTAGTCTCTTAGTAGAGTTCTTTGGGTCCCCTAAATACAGAATCATATCATCTGCAAAGAGGGATAGTTTGAGTTCTTCCTTCCCAATTTGTATCCCTTTAATTTCTTTTTCTTGCCTCATAGCTCTGGCTAGAACTTCCAGAATTACATTGAATAGCAGTGGTGAGAATGGGCATCCCTGTCTGGTACCAGATCTCAGCGGAAATGCTTCCAACTTTTCCCCATTCAATAGGATGTTGGCCGTGGGTTTTTCATAGATTGCTTTGATTGTATTGAGGAATGTTCCTTCCATACCCAGTTTGCTTAGAGTCTTCATCATGAAAGGGTATTGTATTTTATCAAATGCTTTCTCTGCATCTATTGAGAGAATCATATGGTTTTTCTTCTGCAGTCTGTTAATGTAGTGTATTACATTGATTGTTTTGCAAATGTTGAACCATCCCTACATACCAGGATAAATCCCACTTGGTCTGGGTGGATGATCTTTCTGATGTGTTGTTGCATTATGTTGGCCAGAATTTTATTGAGTATTTTTGCATCTATGTTCATCAGGGATATTGGTCTGTAATTCTCTTTCAATGCTGCATCTTTTTCCAGCTTAGGAATTAAGGTGATGCTGGCTTCATAGAAAGAATTTGGGAGGATTCCCTCTTTTTCGATTGTTTTGAATAGTTTGAGAAGAATTGGAGTTAGTTCTTCTCTAAATGTCTGGTAGAACTCAGCAGTGAATCCATCTGGTCCTGGGCTTTTCTTTGTTGGGAGGGCCTTTATTACTGTTTCAATTTCTGTGTCAGTTATGGGTCTGTTTAGGTTTTCTATGTCTTCCTGGCTCAATTTAGGTAGGCTGTATGTGTCCAAGAATCTGTCCATTTCTGATAGATTTCCCTGTTTGCTGGCCTACAAGTCCTTGTAGTAATTTCTGATGATTCTTTTTATTTCTGTGGTGTCTGTTGTTACGTTTCCATTTTCATCTCTGATCCTATTGATTTGGGTCTTTTCTCTTTTTGGTGAGTTGGGCCAATGGGGTGTCAATTTTGTTTATTTTTTCAAAAAACCAGCTCCTCGTTTGGCTGATTTTTTGTAATGTTTTTTTTTTTGGATTTAATCCTGTTGATTTCTTCTCTGATTTTAATTATTTCTCTTCTCCTACTGGGTTTGGGTTTGGTTTGCTGCAGATTTTCTAGATCCTTGAGATGACTTGAAAGCTCATCTATTTGGTGCCTTTCCAATTTCTTGATGTAGGCACCTATTGATATAAACTTTCCTCTTAACACTGCTTTTGTTGTATCCTAGAGGTTCTGGTATGTTGTGCTGTTATCCTCATTTACTTCCAGAAAATTTTTGATTTCTCTTTTAATTTCTTCTATGAACCATTGTTCATTCAGGAGCATGTTGTTCAACCTCCATGTTTTTGCACGTGCTCTAGGGATTCCCGAGTTGCTAATTTCCAATTTCATTCCTTTGTGGTCTCAGAAGCTGCATGGTATGATTCTAATTCTTTTGAATTTGCTGAGACTTGATTTATGGCCTAGTATGTGGTCAATCCTAGAGAAGGTTCCATGTACTGCTGAGAAGAATGTAAAGTCCTTAGATGTAGGATGAAATGTTCTGTAGATATCTGTTAGATCCATTTGGGCTATAGTGTCATTTAAGTCTACTGTCTCCTTGTTGATCTTCTGTCCTGATGATCTGTCTATCTCTGAGAGTGGAGTATTGAAGTCCCCCAGTACTATTGTATTGGGGTCTAAGTCTCCCTTTAAGTCCCTTAACAAGTCTTTTAAATAAGCTGGGGTGCCCTGTAATTAGGTGCATATACATTGATAATCGTTATATCTTCCTGTTGAATGGATCCCTTAATCATTAAATAGTGCCCCTCTTTGTCTCTCCTAACAGTTTTTGTGGTAAAGTTTATGTTGTCCGATATTAAGATGGCTACGCCCGCTCTTTTTTCATTTCTGTTGGCATGGTATATATTTTTCCAGCCTTTCACTTTCAGTCTGTATGCATCATTGTTGGAAAGATGAGTTTCTTGTAAGCAGCAAAAAGATGGGTTTTGTTCTTTAACCCAGTCAGCCAATCAGTGTCTTTTAACTGGACAGTTCAAGACATTAACATTCAATGTGACTATTGAGAAGGAGCAACTTTGCCCTGTCATTTGCCAAAGATTTTTTCTAATATATGGTTTGAGACTCCTGTGGTCTTTTGCTGTGAGGTTTCCTTCCTTTACCTTCTTTCATATTGGTTACCGTGTTTCTGTGTTTCTGTATGTAAGACATCTTTAAGCATCTTTTGCAGGGCTGGACGAGTGGCGACAAATTCTTTCAGTTTCTGTTTGCTGTGAAAGGTCTTTATTTCACCTTCATTCACAAATGAGAGCTTTGCAGGATATAATATTCTGGGCTGGCAGTTTTTCTCTCTTAGTACCTGGGCTATATCTCGCCATTCTCTCCTAGCTTGTAGGGTTTCTGATTAGAAGTCTGCTGTGAGTCTAATTGGAGATCCTCTGAGAGTAATCTGGCGTTTCTCTCTTGCACATTTTAGGATCTTTTCTTTGTGTTTCACTGTGGTGAGTTTGATTACGACATGTCGTGGTGAGGATCTCTTTTGATCATGTTTATTAGGGGTTCTATGAGCTTCCTGTACTAGGATGTCTCTGTCCTTCTCCAAACCTGGGAAATTTTCTGCTAGTATCTCACTAAAAAGGCCTTCTAATCCTTTCCCTCTATCCATGCCTTCAGGAACTCCTAGAACCCGAATGTTGGGTTTTTTAATAGTATCCTGTAGAATACTGACAGTATTTTTTAGATTTCTGATTTCTTCTTCTTTTCTTTGATTTGACTGTTTCCTTTCCTGTTCTCTGTCTTCTATGTCCGATATTCTCTCTTCTGCTTCACCCATTCTGTTTTTGAGGCTTTCTAATGCGTTTGTCATTTGATCTATTGAGTTCTTCATTTCATTGTTGTTTTTTGTCACTGTCACAGTTTCATGTTCTACTAGTTGTTTCATTTCATTTTGATTCCTCCTTAATATTTCATTTTCACGAGAGAGATTTTCTATCTTGTCCATTAAGGATTTCTGTAGTTCAAGAATTTGTTTTTGAGAACTTCTTAATGTTATCAATTTTTTGAGATCTGCTTCTTGCATTTCCTCTATCTCTTCACCTTCATAATCTTGCATTGGCATGACTTGTTCATTTGGAGGCATCGTAGTGTCTTCCTTGCTCTTGTTACCTCGGCTTCTACATTTGTTGTTTGGCATGTTGGAGATAATTTATGTTGTTGTTTTTTTTTGCTGTGGTGTTTTTTTTTCTCCTTATACTATATCTCTAAGTGGGCTGTCTGCTTTGATGGATCCTTAGGGGCTGTGATGGGTGTGGCCAGGGAATTCTGCTTGATTCTTAAGGTTTAAGGCTGTGCAAAAAGCGACTCTCCCAGATTGTTCACTCCCTTGCTCCTTACTGGATCGCTCTCTCTCTCTCTCTCTCTCTCTCTCTTTTTGACTCAGTGGGGAAGTAATCCCAAATGGCTGAGTGAAATTGAGGGTAGTTGAAATCTGGCCTCTGTGAGTATTCCTTTGATCTACCCCTGGGACCACACAAAGAGTTTATGCAGCCCTCAATGTGTTCTCAAGATTCACCAAATTCCAAAGTTACTGAGTTTGTGGCTGTGCTTTAGATATGTAAAATGGCTCCTGCTCTTTGTTTTGCTCCATGAGTGACAAGAGAGGCCTCTGCTTTTCCCCCCCAATGTCCTGGGTTTCTGCTGTCTTTGTCTTACCTGCCTCCTGTTCCCACACTGGCAAGATTCTGCAGCTCTTCTCCCGCGGTTGAGTTTCCACGCAGTGGCTCTCCCTGTGGGACCTCTGTGTCACACCCACTAGATCCGGAAGCATTTCCTCTGCAGTTTTTTTCTTGAGTCTTTTCCTGAGTCTACAATAATTCCACTTTTATGAAACTTTATTTTCACAAACTACAGCGCACGTCATCACTATCTGCCATCTTAGCTCTGCACTGATATTTCTATTTCTAAGATGACATTTTATCCACGTGGCCCCCAAAAACTACATTGTTTTTCTCCAAAACCAGATTGACTGTGATGTTCTGAGTTTATTGCATACGAATTCCAAGTACTTGGTCCGGATATGCCTGGATGAAACCAGAAACATCTGGCTGTGTTGTGGCTAATTGAAATCCAGATCTTGCTACAGCTTCTGTGTTTGTGTTTTCTGGATATTCTCTATGGACTTGACAGTTTTGAATACATTTGAGCAGGGAACATTTTGTTTTGTGCTGGCAAACACTAATTGATTCCACATGGAGACAAAAACTCTACACATTCCTGTGTTCTAGGGAGAAGCTAGAGCAACTGCAGCAAACAAACATTACATTTGGGCTTGTATACATGATATTTTATCCACTTGCCCAGGAAAAAGACTCGGCTTTTCTGCAAAATCTGTTCGACTGTGTTTCTATAGGCTCCATTGCGTAGGAATTCCACAAAACTTTGTCTGGATATGACTGGATCAAACCAGAAATGGCCTCTTGGGTTATGGCTAACTCAATCCCTGACCTTGCTACTCACTCTGCATTTGTGTTTTCTAGATATTATCAATGGACTTTAAGGTTTAGAATGAATTTTAGCAGGGAACGTTTTGTTTTGTGCTGTCAAACGCTAGTTGGTTCCACATGCAGAGAAAACCTCTACACATTTGTGTTTCTAGGGAGAAACCTAGAGCAACTGTGGCAAACAAACATGATATTTATATTTGTAAACATGACATTTTACCCACTTGCCCAAGCAAATGAATTTGCTCTTCTCCAAAACCAGTTTGACTGTGATTTTCTGAGTCCCATGCATACGAATTCCACAACACTTGGTCCGGATATGACTGCATCATAGCAGAAATATCCGGTGGTGTTGTGGCTAACTCAATTCCAGATCTTGCTACAGCCTCTGTGTGTGTTTGTGTTTTCTGGATATTATCTGTTGATTTTATCGTTTTCCAAGGTATGTTAGCATATAACATCTTGTTTCGTGCTGGCAAACACTAATTGGTTCCATATGCAAACAAAACCTCTACCCATTCGTGTTTTCTATGGAAAAAGCTAGAGCAAATGCTGCAAACATGATATTTAGGTTTGCAAACATGACATTCAATCCACTTTTCCAGCCTCCAGACTCTGTGTTTGTGTTTCCTGGATATTATCAATGGACTTTAAGGTTTGGAATGAATTTGAGCAGGGGACATTTGGTTTTGTGCTAGAAAATGATAATTGGTTCCACAGGAAGAAAAACCTCTACATATTCGTGTTTTCTAGGAAAAAGCTAGAGCAACTATGGCAAATAAACCTGAAATTACTATTTCCAACATGACATATGATTGACGTGTCCCCCAAAAACTACTTTGTTTTTCTCCAAAACCAGATTGACTGTGATTTTCTGAGTCCATTGTATACAAATTCCACAATGCTTGGTCCGGATATGCCTGGCTGAAACCAGAATGTTTTTATCATGTTCCATGATAAAAAACATTCAAAATATAAAGTCCATCGATAACAAACAGAAAACACAAACACAGAGGCTGTAGCAATATCTGGGATGGAGTTTGGCTAAATGCAACTGGATATTTCAGGTTTCCTCCAGTCATGTCCGGACAAAGTTGTATATAATTCGTATGCAATGGACCGAGAAAATCACAGTAAAAACGGTTTTGGACATAAGCAAAGTATTTTCGTTAGGCAAGTGCATAAAATGCCATCCATACAAACAAAAATATCATGTTTGTTTGCCACAGTTCCTCTAGCTTTCTTCCTAGAAACTATGAATGTGTAGAGCTGGTGTCTCCATGTGGAATCAATTAGTGTTTTCAAGCACAAAATTAAATGTACCCTGATAAAAAACATTCGTAACAATAAAGTCCGTCGATAATATCTGGAAAACACAAACACAGAGGCTGTAGCAATATGAGGGATGGAGTTAGCCAAAACACAACAGGATGTTTCTGGTTCCACCCAGTCATATCAGGACAAAGTGGTGTGGTATTCGTATGCATTGGACCGAGAATATCACAGTAAAAATGGTATTTGAGGAAAGCAAAGTCTTTTCATTAGGCAAGTGCATAAAATGTCATCTATACAGACATAAATATCATGTTTGTTTGCCGCAGTTCCTCTAGCTTTCTCCCTAGAAAATATGAATGTGTAGAGCTGGTGTCTCCATGTGGAACAAATTAGTGATCCCAAGCACAAAATTAAATGTTCCTTGATTAAAAACATTCAAAACAATAAAGTCCATCAATAATATCTGGAAAACACCAACACAGAAGCTGTAGCAATATCTGAGAATGAGTTAGCCAAAACACAACCGGATATTTCTGGTTTCATCCAGCCATATCCGGACAAAGTGGTGTGGAATTCGTATGCAATGGACCAATGAAATCACAGTAAAAATGGTTCTGGAGAAAAGCAACGTCTTTTTGTTAGGCAATGCATAAAATGTCATATATACAAACAGAAATATCATGTTTGTTTACCGCAGTTCCTCTAGCAGTCTCCTAGAATGTATGAATGTGTAGAGCTGGTGTTCTCCATGTAGAACCAATTAGTGTTTCCAAGCACGAAATTAATGTTCCCTGAAAAAAAAATTCAAAACAATAAAGTCCATCGATAATATCCAGGAAGCACAAACACAGAGGATGTGGCAATATCTGGCATTGAGTTAGCCAAAACACAAGCGGATATTTCTGGTTTCCTCCAGTCATATCCGGCCAAATTTTGTGGAATTCATATGAAATGGAACGAGAAAAACACAGTAAAAATTGTTTTGGACATAAGCAAAGTCCTTCCGTTAGACAAGTGCATAAAATGACATCTATACAAACAGAAATATCATGTTTGTTTGCCACATTTCCTCTAGATTTCTCCCAAGAAAATATGAATATATAGAATTGGTGTCTCCATGTGGAACCAATTAGCATTTCCAAGCAGAAAATTAAATGTTCCCTGACAAAAAAACATTCAAAACCATAAAGTCCATCGATAATATCCGGAAAAAGCAAACACAGAGGCTGTAGCAATATCTGGCATTCAGTTAGCCAAAACACAAGCGGATATTTCTGGGTTCATGCATTCATATCCGGACAAAGTGGTGTGAAATTCGTATGCAATGGACCGGGAAAATCACAGTAAAAATGGTTTTGGACATCAGTAAAGACTTTTCATAAGGCAACTGCATAAAATGTCATGTATACAAACAGAAATCTCATGTTTGATTGCTGCAGTTCCTATAGCTTTCTGCCTATAAAACACGAATGTGTAGAGATGGTGTCTCCATGTGGAACCAATTAGTGTTTCCAAGCGCAAAATTAAATGTTCCCTGATAAAAAACATTCAAAACAAAAAAGTCCCTCGATAATGTTCGGAAAACACAAACACAGAGGCTGTAGATTGAGTTAGACAAAACACAACCGGATATTTCTGATTTCATCCAGTCATATCTGGACAAAGTTGTGTGGATTTCGTATGTAATGGACTTAGAAAATTGCAATAAAAATGGTATTGGAGAAAAGGAAAATCTTTTCGATAGGCAAGTGAATAAAATGTCATGTAAAGAAACAGAAATATGTTTCTTAGCCCTAGTTCCTCTAGCTTTCTCACTAGAAAATAAGAATGTGTACAGCTGGTGTCTCCATGGGGAACCAATTAGTGTTTCCAAGCACAAAATTAAATGTTCCCTGAAAAAAACATTCAAAATAATAAAGCCCATCGATAATATCCAGAAAAAAAACACAGAGGCTGTGGCAATATCTGGGATTGAGTTAGCCAAAACACAACCGGATATTTCTGGTTTCATCCAGTCATATGCGGAAAAAGTACTGTGGAATTCGTATGCAATGGACCGAGAAAATTACAGTAAAAATGGTTTTGGCGAAAAGGAAAGTCTTTACGTTAGGGAAGTGCATCAAATGTCATCTGTCCAAACAGAAATATCATGTACGTTTGCAGCAGTTCCTCTAGCTTTCTCCCTAGAAAATATGAATGTGTAGAGCTGGTGTCTCCATGTGGAACCAATTAGTGTTTCCAAGCACAAAATTAAATGTTCCCTGAGAAAAAACATTCAAAACAATAAATCCATCGATAATATCTGGAAAATGCCAACACAGAGGCTGTGCAAATATCTGGGATTGAGTTCGCCAAAACACAAGCGGATATTTCTGGTTTCCTTCAGTCATATCTGGACAAAGTTTTGTGGAATTCGTATGAAATGGAAAGAGAAAATCACAGTAAAAATGGTTTTGGACATAAGCAAAGACTTTTCATTAGGCAAGTGCATAAAATGTCATCTATACAAACAGAAAAATCCTGTTTGTTTGCCGCAGTTCCTCTAGCATTCTCCCTAGAAAATACGAATGTGTAGAGCTGGTGTCTCCATGTGGAAGCAATTAGGGATCCCAAGCACAAAATTAAATATTCCTTGATTAAAAACATTCAAAATAATAAAGTCAGTCAATAATATCTGGAAAACACAAACACAGAATCTGTAGCAATATCTGGGAATGAGTTAGCCAAACACAACCGGATATTTCTGGTTTCATCCAGCCATATCCGGACAAAGTTGTGTGGAATTCGTATGCAACGCACAAAGAAAATCACAGTAAAAATGGTTTTGGAGAAAAGCAACGTCTTTTCGTTAGGCAATGCATAAAATGTCACAGATACAAACAGAAATATCATGTTTGTTTACCGCAGTTCCTCTAGCATTCTCCTAGAAAGTATGAATGTGTAGAGCTGGTGTCTCCATGTGGAATCAATTAGTGTTTCCAAGCACAAAATTAAAGGTTCCCTGAAAAAAAAACATTCAAAAAACAAAGTCTGTCGATAATATCCAGGAAGCACAAACACAGAGGATGTGGCAATATCTGGCATTGAGTTAGCCAAAACACAAGCGGATATTTCTGGTATCCTCCAGTCATATCTGGACAAAGTTTTGTGGAATTCGTATGAAATGGAACGAGAAAATCACAGTAAAAATGGTTTTGGACATAAGCAAAGTCCTTCCGTTAGACAAGTGCATAAAATGACATCTATACAAACAGAAATATCATGTTTGTTTGCCACATTTCCTCTAGATTTCTCCCAAGAAAATATGAATATGTAGAATTGGTGTCTCCATGTGGAACCAATTAGCATTTCCAACCATAAAATTAAATGTTCCCTGATAAAAAAACATTCAAAACCATAAAGTCCATCGATAATATCCGGAAATAGCAAACACAGAGACTGTAGCAATATCTGGCATTGAGTTAGCGGAAACACAACCGGATATTTCTGGTTTGCTTCAGTCATATCTGGACAATGTTTTGTAGAATTCGTATGCAATGGATGGGGAAAATCACAGTAAAAATGGTTTTGGAGAAAAGCAGAGTCTTTTCGTTAGGCAATGCATAAAATTTCACATATACAAACAGAAATATCATGTTTGTTTGCCGCAGTTCCTATAGCTTTCTCCCTAGAAAATACGAATGTGTAGAGCTGGTGTCTCCATGTGGAAACAATTAGTGTTTCCAAGCGCAAAATTAAATGTTCCCTGATAAAAAACATTCAAAACAATAAAGTCCTTCGATAATATTCGGAAAACACAAACACAGAGGCTGTAGAAATATCTGGAATTGAGTTAGACAAAAAACAACCCGATATTTCTGATTTCATCCAGTCATATCCGGACAAGGCTTTTTGGAATTCGTAAGCTTTAGACTGAGAAAATCACAGTAAAAATGGTATTGGAGAAAAGGAAAATCTTTTCGTTAGGCAAGAGCATAAAATGTCACATATACAAACAAAAATATGTTTCTGTGCCGCAGTTCCTCTAGCTTTCTCCCTAGAAAATATGAATGTGTAGACCTGGTGTCTCCATGTGGAACCAATTAGTGTTTCCAAGCACAAAATTAAAGGTTCCCTGAAAAAAAAAATTCAAAAAACAAAGTCTGTCGATAATATCCGGGAAACACAAACACAGAGGATGTGGCAATATCTGGCATTGAGTTAGCCAAAACACAAGGGGATATTTCTGGTTTCCTCCAGTCATATCTGGACAAAGTTTTGTGGAATTCGTATGAAATGGACCAAGAAAATCACGGTAACAATGTTTTTGCTAAAAGGAAAGTCTTTACGTTAGGCAAGTGCATAAAATGTCATCTATCCAAACAGAAATATCATGTTTGTTTGACGCAGTTCCTCCAGCTTTCTCCCTAGAAAATACGAATGTGTAGAGCTGGTGTCTCCATGTGGAAGCAATTATTGTTTCCAAGCACAAAATTATATGTTCCCTGATAAAAAACATTCAAACAATAAAGTCTGTCGATAATATTCGGAAAACACAAACACAGAGGCTGTAGCAATATCTCAATTCAGTTAGCCAAAACACAACCTGATATTTCTGGTTTCATGCAGTTTCATCCGGAAAAAGTTGTGTGGAATTCGTATACAATGGACTGAGTAAGTCACAGTAAAAATGGTTTTGGAGAAAAGCAACATCTTTTCGTTAGGCAATGCATAAAATGTCACATATACAAAAAGATATATCATGTTTGTTTGCCACAGTTCCTCTAGCTTTCTCCCTAGAAAATAAGAATGTGTAGAGCTGGTGTCTCCATGGGGAAACAATTAGTGTTTCCAAGCACAAAATTGAATGTTCCCTGAAAAAAACATTCAAAACAATAAAGTCCATCGATAATATCCAGAAAACAAACAAAGAGGCTGTAGCAATATCTGTGATTGAGTTTGCCAAAACACAACGCGATATTTCTGGTTTCATCCAGTCATATCCGGACAAAGCTTTTTGGAATTCGTTTGCTTTAGACTGAGAAAATCACAGTAAAAATGGTATTGGAGAAAAGGAAAATCTTTTCGTTAGGCAAGAGCATAAAATGTCATGTATACAAACAGAAATATGTTTCTTTGCCGCAGTTCCTCTAGCTTTCTCCCTAGAAAATACGATTGTGTAGACCTGGTGTCTCCATGTGGAACCAATTAGTGTTTCCAAGCAGAAAATTAAATGTTCCCTGATAAAAAACATTCAAAAAACAAAGTCTGTTGATAATATCCGGGAAACACAAACACAGAGGCTGCAGCAATATCTGGGATTGAGTTAGCCAAAACACAAGCAGATATTTCTGGTTTCCTCCAGTCATAACTGGAAAAAGTTATGTGGAATTCGTATGAAATGGAACGAGAAAATCACAATAAAAATGGTTTTGGACATAAGCAAAGTCCTTTCGTTAGGCAAGTGCATAAAATGTCATCTATACAAACAGAAAAATCCTGTTTGTTTGCCGCAGTTCCTCTAGCATTCTCCCTAGAAAATAGGAATGTGTAGAACTTTTGTCTCCATGTGGAAGCAATTAGGGATCCCAAGCACAAAATTAAATGTTCCTTGATTAAAAACATTCAAAATAATAAAATCAGTCATAATACCCGGAAAACACAAACACAGAAGCTGTAGCAATATCTGGGAATTAGTTAGCCAAAACACAACCGGATATTTCTGGTTTCATCCAGCCATATCCAGACAAAGTGGTGTGGAATTCGTATGCAACACACAAAGAAAATCACAATAAAAATTGTTTTGGTGAAAAGAAACGTCTTTTCTTTACGCAATGCATAAATGTCATATATACAAACAGAAATATCATGTTTGTTTGGGGCAGTTCCTCTAGCAATCTACTTAGAAAATATGAATGTGTAGAGCTGGTGACTCCATGTGGAACCAATTAGTGTTTCCAAGCACAAAATTAATGTTTTCTGAAAAAAACATTCAAAACAATAAAGTCCATTGATAATATCCAGAAAAAATACACAGAAGCTGTAGCAATATATGGGATTGAGTTAGGAAAAACACAAGCGGATATTTCTGCTTTCCTCCAGTAATATCCAGGCAAAGTTTTGTGGAATTTGTATGAAATAGAACGAGAAAATCAGAGGAAAAATGGTTCTGGAGAAAAGCAAAGTCCTTTCGTTAGGCAATGCATAAAATGTCACATATACAAACAGAAATATCATGTTTGTTTGCCGCAGTTCCTCGAGCTTTCTCCCTAGAAAATATGAATGTGTAGAGTTGGTGTCTCCATCTGGAACCAATTAGAATTTCGAAGAAGAAAATTAAATGTTCCCTGATAAAAAACATTCAAAACAATAAAGTCCGTTGATAATATCCAGAAAACACAAACACAGAGGCTGTTGCAAAATCTGGGAATCAGTTAGCCAAACACATCCAGATATCTCCGGTTTCATCCAGTCATATCCGGACAAAGGTTTGTGGCATTCGTATACAATGGACCAAGAAAATCACAGCAAAAATGGTTATGGAGAAAAGCAAAATCTTTTTGTTAGGCAAGTGCATAAAATGTCATCTATAGAAAAAGATATATCATGTTTGTTTGCCGCACTACCTCTAGCTTTCTCCCTAGAAAATACGAATGTGTAGAGCTGGTGTCTACATATGGAACCAACTCGTGTTTCCAAGCACAAAATTAAATGTTCCTTGAAAAGACACATTCAAAACAATAAAGTCCATCGATAATATCCAGAAAACACAAACACAGAGGCTGCGGCAATATCTGGGGTTGAGTTAGCCAAAACACAACTGGATATTTCTGGTTCTATCTAGTCATATCCGGACAAAGATTTGTGGAATTCGTAATCAATGGACTGAGAACATCACAGCAAAAATTCTTTTGGAGAAAAGAAAGTCTTTTCATTAGGCAAGTGCATAAAATGTCATCTATACAAACAGAAATGTCATGTTTGTTTGCCGCAGTTCCTCTAGCTTTCTTCCTAGAAAACACGAATGTGTAGAGCTGTGTCTCCATGTGGAACCAATTAGCCTTTCCAAGCACAACACTAAATATTCCCTGATAAAAAAATCATTCAAAACAATAAAGTCCGTCAATAATATCCAGAAAAAACAAACACAGAGCTATAGCTATATCTGCGATTGAGTTAGCCAAAACACAACTGCATATTTCTGGCTTTCTACAATCATATCTGGACAAAGTTGTGTGGAATTCGTATGCAATGGACCGAGAAAATCACAGTAAAAATTCTTTTGAAAAAGCAAAATCTTTCGTTAGGCTAGTGCATAAAATGTCATATAAACAAACAGAAATATCACGTTTGTTTGCCGCAGTTCTTCTAGCTTTTTCCCTGGAAAATATGATGTGTAAAATGGTGTCTGCATGTGGTACCAGTTAGTGTTTCCAAGCACAAAATTAAGTGTTCCCTGATAAAAAAACATACCAAACAATAAAGTCCATCGATAATATCCAGAAAATACAAACACAGAGGCTGTAGCAATATCTGGGATGAGTTAACCAAAACACAACCGGACATTTCTGGTTCTATCCAGTCATATCCGGACAAAGTGATTTGGAAATAGCATGCAACGAACCGAGAAAATCACATTAAAAATTCTTTTGGAGAAAAGCAAAGTCTTTTCGTTAGGCAAGTCCGTAAAATGTCATCTAAACAAACAGAAATATCATGTTTGTTTGCTGCAGTTCCTCTAGCTTTTTCATAGAATACACGAATGTGTGGAGCTGGTGTCTCCATGTGGAACCAATTAGCATTTCCAAGCACAAAATGAAATGTTCCCTGATAAAACATTCAAAACAATAAAGTCCGTCAACAATATCCGGAAAACACAAACATAGAGGCTGTAGCAACATCTGGGATTGAGTTATCCAAAACACAACCGGATATTTCTGGTTCCATCCAGTCATATCCGGACAAAATGGTGTTGCATTTGTACGCAATGGACCGAGATAATCACAGTAAAAATTCTTTTGGAGAAAAGCAAAATGTTTTCGTTACGCAAGCGCATAAAATGTCATGTATACAAACAGAAATATCATGTTTGTTTGCTGCAATTCCTCTAGCTTTCTCTCTTTAAAATACGAATGTGTAGAGCTGATGTCCCCATGTGCAACCAATTAGAGTTCCCAAGCACAAAATTAAATGTTCCCTGATAAAAAACATTCAAAACAATAAAGTCCATCGATAATATCCAGAAAACACAATCACAGAGGTTGCAGCAATATCTGGGATTGAGTTAGGCAAAACACAACCGGATATTTCTGGTTTCAGCCAGTCATATCCGGAAAAAGTGGTGTGAAATTCGTATGCAATGTACCGAGAAAATCACAGTAAAAAATCTTTTAGAGAAAAGCAAAGTCTTTTCGTTAGGCAAGTGCATAAAATGTCA
Organism: Lepus europaeus; assembly: GCF_033115175.1. Lineage (NCBI taxonomy): Eukaryota > Metazoa > Chordata > Mammalia > Lagomorpha > Leporidae > Lepus > Lepus europaeus. Next base: position 102,843,819 of record NC_084830.1, read on the forward strand.
TCTATGAAAGAGAAATATCATGTTTGTTTGCCGCAGTTCCTATAGCTTTCTCCCTAGAAAATAAGAATGTGTAGGGCTGCTGTCTCCATGTGGAACCAATTAGTGTTTCCTAACACACAATAAATGTTGCCTGATAAAAAACATTCAAAACAATAAAGTCCGTCTATAATATCCGGAAAACACAAACACAGAGGCTGTTGCAATATCTGGGAATGAGTTAGCCAAACACATCCAGATATCTCCGGTTTCATCCAGTCATATCCGGACAAAGGTTTGTGGCATTTGTATACAATGGACCAAGAAAATCACAGCAAAAATGGTTATGGAGAAAAGCAAAATCTTTTTGTTAGGCAAGTGCATAAAATGTCATCTATAGAAAAAGATATATCATGTTTGTTTGCCGCACTACCTCTAGCTTTCTCCCTAGAATATACGAATGTGTAGAGCTGGTGTCTACATGTGGAACCAACTCGTGTTTCCAAGCACAAAATTAAATGTTCCTTGAAAAGACACATTCAAAACAATAAAGTCCATCAATAATATCCGGAAAACACAAACACAGAGGCGGCGGCAATATCTGGGGTTGAGTTAGCAAAAACACAACTGGATATTTATGGTTCTATCTGGTCATATACGGACAAAGTTTTGTGGAATTCATAATCAATGGACTGAGAACATCACAGCAAAAATTCTTTTGGAGAAAAGAGTCTTTTCATTAGGCAAGTGCATAAAATGTCATCTATGAAAGAGAAATATCATGTTTGTTTGCCGCAGTTCCTCTAGCTTTCTCCCTTGAAAATAAGAATATGTAGGGCTGCTGTCTCCATGTGGAACCAATTAGTGTTTCCTAACACACAATAAATGTTCCCTGATAAAAAACATTCAAAACGATAGAGTCCGTGTATAATATCCGGAAAACACAAACACAGAGAATGTCGCAATATCTGGGGATGAGTTAGGCAAACACGTCCAGATATCTCCGGTTTCATCCAGTCATATCCGGAAAAGGTTTTGTGGCATTGGTATGCAATGGACCAAGAAAATCACAGCAAAATGTTTATGGAGAAAAGCAAAATCTTTTTGTTAGGCAAGTGCATAAAAAGATATGTATACCAACAGAAATATCATGTTTGTTTGCCGCAGTTACTCTAGCTTTCTCCCTAGAAAATACGAATATGTAGGGCTGCTGTCTCCATGTGGAACCAATTAGTGTTCCAAGCACAAAATTAAATGTTCCTTGAAAAGACACATTCAAAACAATAGAGTCCATCGATAATATCTGGAAAACACAAACACAGAGGCTGCGGCAATATCTGGGGTTGAGTTAGCCAAAACACAACTGGATATTTCTGGTTCCATCTAGTCATATCCGCACAAAGTTTCGTGGAATTCATAATCAATGGACTGAGAACATCACAGCAAAAATTCTTTTGGAGAAAAGCAAAGTCTTTTCAATAGGCAAGTGCATAAAATGTCATCTCTACAAACAGAAATGCCATGTATGTTTGCCGCAGTTCAACTAGCTTTCTTCCTAGAAAACATGAATGTGCAGAGCTGGTGTCTCCATGTGGAACTAATTAGCCTTTCCAAGCACAACATTAAATGTTCCCTGATAAAAAAAATCATTCAAAACAATAAAGTCCGTCAATAATATCCAGAAAACACAAACACAGAGGCTGTAGCGATATCTGGGATTGAGTTAGCCAAAACACAACCGGATATTTCTGGATTAATCCACTCATATCCGGACAAAGTTTTGTGGAAATCGTATGCAATGGCCCGAGAAAATCACAGTAAAAATTCTTTTGAAAAAACAAAATCTTTCGTTAGGCTAGTGCATAAAATGTCATATAAACAAACAGAAATATCATGTTTGTTTGCCGCAGTTCTTCTAGCTTTTTCCCTGGAAAATATGATGTGTAAAGATGGTGTCTGCATGTGGTACCAGTTAGTGTTTCCAAGCACAAAATTAAGTGTTCCCTGATAAAAAACATGCCAACCAATAAAGTCCATCGATAATATCCAGAAAATACAAACACAGAGGCTGTAGCAATATCTGGGATGAGTTAGCCAAAACACAACCGGATATTTCTGGTTCCATCCAGTCATATCCGGACAAAGTGATTTGGAAATAGTATGCAACAAACCGAGAAAATCACATTAAAAATTCTTTTGGAGAAAAGCAAAGTCTTTTCGTTAGGCAAGTGCATAAAATGTCATCTAAACAAACAGAAATATCATGTTTGTTTGCCGCAGTTCCTCTAGCTTTTTCGTAGAATACAGGAATGTGTGGAGCTGGTGTCTCCATGTGGAACCAATTAGCATTTCCAAGCACAAAATGAAATGTTCCCTGATAAAACATTCAAAAGAATAAAGTCCGTCAACAATATCGCAAAACACAAACACATTGGCTGTAGCAACATCTGGGATTGAGTTATCCAAAACACAACCGGAGATTTCTGGTTCCATCCAGTCATATCCGGACAAAATGGTGTTGCATTTGTACGCAATGGACCAAGATAATCACAGTAAAAATTCTTTTGGAGAAAAGCAAAATCTTTTCGTTAGGCAAGTGCATAAAATGTCATGTATACTAACAGAAATATCATGTTGGTTTGCTGCAATTCCTCTAGCTTTCTCCCTTTAAAATACGAATGTGTAGAGCTGGTGTCCCCATGTGCAACCAATTAGTGTTCCCAAGCACAAAATTAAATGTTCCCTGATAAAAAAACATTCAAAACAATAAAGTCCATCGATAATATCCAGAAAACACAATCACAGAGGTTGCAGCAATATCTGGGATTGAGTTAGGCAAAACACAACAGGATATTTCTGGTTTCAGCCAGTCATATCCGGAAAAAGTGGTGTGAAATTCGTATGCAATGTACCGAGAAAATCACAGTAAAAATGTTTATGGAGAAAAGCAAAATCTTTTTGTTAGGCAAGTGCATAAAAAGATATGTATACCAACAGAAATATCATGTTTGTTTGCCGCAGTTCCTATAGCTTTCTCCCTAGAAAATAAGAATGTGTAGGGCTGCTGTCTCCATGTGGAACCAATTAGTGTTTCCTAACACACAATAAATGTTCCCTGATAAAAAACATTCAAAACTATAGAGTCCATCGATAATATCCGGAAAACACAAACACAGAGGCTGTCGCAATATCTGGGGATGAGTTAGCCAAACACATCCAGATATCTCCGGTTTCATCCAGTCATATCCGGACAAAGTTTTGTGGCATTCATATGCAATGGACCAAGAAAATCACAGCAAAAATGGTTATGGAGAAAAGCAAAATCTTTTTGTTAGGTAAGTGCATAAAATGTCATCTATAGAAACAGATATATCATGTTTGTTTGCCGCACTTCCTCTAGCTTTCTCCCTAGAAAATACGAATGTGTAGAGCTGGTGTCTACATGTGGAACCAACTCGCGTTTCCAAGCACAAAATTAAATGTTCCTTGAAAAGACACATTCAAAACAATAAAGTCCATCGATAATATCCAGAAAACACAAACACAGAGGCTGCGGCAATATCTGGGGTTGAGTTAGCCAAAACACAACTGGATATTTCTGGTTCCATCTAGTCATATCCGCACAAAGTTTTGTGGAATTCATATCAATGGACTGAGAACATCACAGCAAAAATTCTTTTGGAGAAAAGCAAAGTCTTTTCAATAGGCAAGTGCATAAAATGTCATCTCTACAAACAGAAATGCCATGTATGTTTGCCGCAGTTCAACTAGCTTTCTTCCTAGAAAACATGAATGTGCAGAGCTGGTGTCTCCATGTGGAACTAATTAGCCTTTCCAAGCACAACATTAAATGTTCCCTGATAAAAAAAATCATTCAAAACAATAAAGTCCGTCAATAATATCCAGAAAACACAAACACAGAGGCTGTAGCGATATCTGGGATTGAGTTAGCCAAAACACAACCGGATATTTCTGGATTAATCCACTCATATCCGGACAAAGTTTTGTGGAAATCGTATGCAATGGCCCGAGAAAATCACAGTAAAAATTCTTTTGAAAAAGCAAAATCTTTCGTTAGGCTAGTGCATAAAATGTCATGTAAACAAACAGAAATATCATGTTTGTTTGCCGAAGTTCTTCTAGCTTTTTCCCTGGAAAATATGATGTGTAAAGATGGTGTCTGCATGTGGTACCAGTTAGTGTTTCCAAGCACAAAATTAAATGTTCCCTGATAAAAAACATTCAAAACAATAAAGTCCATCGATAATATCCGGAAAATACAAACACAGAGGCTGTAGCAATATCTGGGATTGAGTTAGCCAAAACACAACCGGATATTTCTGGTTCCATCCAGTCATATCCGGACAAAATGCTGTTGCATTTGTACGCAATGGACCGAGATAATCACAGTAAAAATTCTTTTGGAGAAAAGCAAAGTCTTTTTGTTAGGCAAGCGCGTAAAATGTCATCTAAACAAACAGAAATATCATGTTTGTTTGCCGCAGTTCCTCTAGCTTTTTCGTAGAATACAGGAATGTGTGGAGCTGGTGTCTCCATGTGGAACCAATTAGCATTTCCAAGCACAAAATGAAATGTTCCCTGATAAAACATTCAAAAGAATAAAGTCCGTCAACAATATCGCAAAACACAAACACATTGGCTGTAGCAACATCTGGGATTGAGTTATCCAAAACACAACCGGATATTTCTGGTTCCATCCAGTCATATCCGGACAAAATGCTGTTGCATTTGTACGCAATGGACCGAGATAATCACAGTAAAAATTCTTTTGGAGAAAAGCAAAATCTTTTCGTTAGGCAAGTGCATAAAATGTCATGTATACAAACAGAAATATCATGTTGGTTTGCTGCAATTCCTCTAGCTTTCTCCCTTTAAAATAAGAATGTGTAGAGCTGGTGTCCCCATGTGCAACCAATTAGTGTTCCCAAGCACAAAATTAAATGTTCCCTGATAAAAAACATTCAAAACAATAAAGTCCATCGATAATATCCAGAAAACACAATCACAGAGGTTGCAGCAATATCTGGGATTGAGTTAGGCAAAACACAACCGGATATTTCTGGTTTCCACCAGTCATATCCGGAAAAATGGTGTGAAATGCGTATGCAATGTACCAAGAAAATCACAGTAAAAATGTTTATGGAGAAAAGCAAAATCTTTTTGTTAGGCAAGTGCATAAAAAGATATGTATACCAACAGAAATATCATGTTTGTTTGCCGCAGTTCTTCTAGCTTTTTCCCTCGAAAATATGATGTGTAAAGATGGTGTCTGCATGTGGTACCAGTTAGTGTTTCCAAGCACAAAATTAAATGTTCCCTGATAACAAACTTTCAAAACAATAGAGTCCGTCTATAATATCTGGAAAACACAAACACAGAGGCTGTCGCAATATCTGGGGATGAGTTAGCCAAACACATCCAGATATCTCCGGTTTCATCCAGTCATATCCGGACAAACTTTTGTGGCATTCGTATGCAATGGACCAAGAAAATCACAGCAAAAATGGTTATGGAGAAAAGCAAAATCTTTTTGTTAGGCAAGTGCATAAAAAGATATGTATACCAACAGAAATATCATGTTTGTTTGCCGCAGTTCCTCTAACTTTCTCCCTAGAAAATACGAATGTGTAGGGCTGCTGTCTCCATGTGGAACCAATTAGTATTTCCTAACACAAAATAAATGTTCCCTGATAACAAACATTCAAAACAATAATATCCGGAAAACACAAACACAGAGGCTGTCGCAATATCTGGGGATGAGTTAGCCAAACACATCCAGATATCTCCGGTTTCATCCAGTCATATCCGGACAAAGTTTTGTGGCATTCGTATGCAATGGACCAAGAAAATCACAGCAAAAATGGTTATGGAGAAAAGCAAAATCTTTTTGTTAGGCAAGTGCATAAAATGTCATCTATAGAAACAGATATATCATGTTTGTTTGCCGCACTACCTCTAGCTTTCTCCCTAGAAAATACGAATGTGTAGAGCTGGTGTCTACATGTGGAACCAACTCGCGTTTCCAAGCACAAAATTAAATGTTCCTTGAAAAGACACATTCAAAACAATAAAGTCCATTGATAATATCCGGAAAACACAAACACAGAGGCTGCGGCAATATCTGGGGTTGAGTTAGCCAAAACACAACTGGATATTTCTGGTTCCATCTAGTCATATCCGCACAAAGTTTTGTGGAATTCATAATCAATGGACTGAGAACATCACAGCAAAAATTCTTTTGGAGAAAAGCAAAGTCTTTTCAATAGGCAAGTGCATAAAATGTCATCTCTACAAACAGAAATGCCATGTATGTTTGCCGCAGTTCAACTAGCTTTCTTCCTAGAAAACATGAATGTGCAGAGCTGGTGTCTCCATGTGGAACTAATTAGCCTTTCCAAGCACAACATTAAATGTTCCCTGATAAAAAAATCATTCAAAACAATAAAGTCCGTCAATAATATCCAGAAAACACAAACACAGAGGCTGTAGCGATATCTGGGATTGAGTTAGCCAAAACACAACCGGATATTTCTGGATTAATCCACTCATATCCGGACAAAGTTTTGTGGAAATCGTATGCAATGGCCCGAGAAAATCACAGTAAAAATTCTTTTGAAAAAACAAAATCTTTCGTTAGGCTAGTGCATAAAATGTCATATAAACAAACAGAAATATCATGTTTGTTTGCCGCAGTTCTTCTAGCTTTTTCCCTGGAAAATATGATGTGTAAAGATGGTGTCTGCATGTGGTACCAGTTAGTGTTTCCAAGCACAAAATAAAGTGTTCCCTGATAAAAAACATACCAAACAATAAAGTCCATCGATAATATCCAGAAAATACAAACACAGAGGCTGTAGCAATATCTGGGATGAGTTAGCCAAAACACAACCGGATATTTCTGGTTCTATCCAGTCATATCCGGACAAAGTGATTTGGAAATAGTATGCAACGAACCGAGAAAATCACATTAAAAATTCTTTTGGAGAAAAGCAAAGTCTTTTCGTTAGGCAAGTGCATAAAATGTCATCTAAACAAACAGAAATATCATGTTGGTTTGCTGCAATTCCTCTAGCTTTTTCGTAGAATACACGAATGTGTTGAGCTGGTGTCTCCATGTGGAACCAATTAGCATTTCCAAGCACAAAATGAAATGTTCCCTGATAAAACATTCAAAAGAATAAAGTCCATCAACAATATCGCAAAACACAAACACATTGGCTGTAGCAACATCTGGGATTGAGTTATCCAAAACACAACCGGAGATTTCTGGTTTCAGCCAGTCATATCCGGAAAAAGTGGTGTGAAATTCGTATGCAATGTACCGAGAAAATCACAGTAAAAATGTTTTTGGAGAAAAGCAAAATCTTTTTGTTAGGCAAGTGCATAAAAAGATATGTATACCAACAGAAATATCATGTTTGTTTGCCGCAGTTCCTCTAGCTTTCTCCCTAGAAAATAAGAATGTGTAGGGCTGCTGTCTCCATGTGGAACCAATTAGTGTTTCCTAACACACAATAAATGTTCCCTGATAAAAAACATTCAAAACAATAGAGTCCTTCGATAATATCCGGAAAACACAAACACAGAGGCTGTCGCAATATCTGGGGATGAGTTAGCCAAACACATCCAGATATCTCCGGTTTCATCCAGTCATATCTGGACAAAGGTTTGTGGCATTCGTATGCAATGGACCAAGAAAATCACAGCAAAAATGGTTATGGAGAAAAGCAAAATCTTTTTGTTAGGCAAGTGCATAAAAAGATATGTATACCAACAGAAATATCATGTTTGTTTGCTGCACTATCTCTAGCTTTCTCCCTAGAAAATACGAATGTGTAGGGCTGCTGTCTCCATGTGGAACCAATTAGTATTTCCTAACACAAAATAAATGTTCCCTGATAACAAACATTCAAAACAATAGAGTCCGTCTATAATATCCGGAAAACACAAACACAGAGAATGTCGCAATATCTGGGGATGAGTTAGCCAAACACATCCAGATATCTCCGGTTTCATCCAGTCATATCCGGACAAAGTTTTGTGGCATTCGTATGCAATGGACCAAGAAAATCACAGCAAAAATGGTTATGGAGAAAAGCAAAATCTTTTTGTTAGGCAAGTGCATAAAATGTCATCTATAGAAACAGATATATCATGTTTGTTTGCCGCACTACCTCTAGCTTTCTCCCTAGAAAATACGAATGTGTAGAGCTGGTGTCTACATGTGGAACCAACTCGCGTTTCCAAGCACAAAATTAAATGTTCCTTGAAAAGACACATTCAAAACAATAAAGTCCATTGATAATATCCGGAAAACACAAACACAGAGGCTGCGGCAATATCTGGGGTTGAGTTAGCCAAAACACAACTGGATATTTCTGGTTCCATCTAGTCATATCCGCACAAAGTTTTGTGGAATTCATAATCAATGGACTGAGAACATCACAGCAAAAATTCTTTTGGAGAAAAGCAAAGTCTTTTCAATAGGCAAGTGCATAAAATGTCATCTCTACAAACAGAAATGCCATGTATGTTTGCCGCAGTTCAACTAGCTTTCTTCCTAGAAAACATGAATGTGCAGAGCTGGTGTCTCCATGTGGAACTAATTAGCCTTTCCAAGCACAACATTAAATGTTCCCTGATAAAAAAAATCATTCAAAACAATAAAGTCCGTCAATAATATCCAGAAAACACAAACACAGAGGCTGTAGCGATATCTGGGATTGAGTTAGCCAAAACACAACCGGATATTTCTGGATTAATCCACTCATATCCGGACAAAGTTTTGTGGAAATCGTATGCAATGGCCCCGAGAAAATCACAGTAAAAATTCTTTTGAAAAAACAAAATCTTTCGTTAGGCTAGTGCATAAAATGTCATATAAACAAACAGAAATATCATGTTTGTTTGCCGCAGTTCTTCTAGCTTTTTCCCTGGAAAATATGATGTGTAAAGATGGTGTCTGCATGTGGTACCAGTTAGTGTTTCCAAGCACAAAATTAAGTGTTCCCTGATAAAAAACATACCAAACAATAAAGTCCATCGATAATATCCAGAAAATACAAACACAGAGGCTGTAGCAATATCTGGGATGAGTTAGCCAAAACACAACCGGATATTTCTGGTTCCATCCAGTCATATCCGGACAAAGTGATTTGGAAATAGTATGCAACAAACCGAGAAAATCACATTAAAAATTCTTTTGGAGAAAAGCAAAGTCTTTTCGTTAGGCAAGTGCATAAAATGTCATCTAAACAAACAGAAATATCATGTTTGTTTGCCGCAGTTCCTCTAGCTTTTTCGTAGAATACACGAATGTGTTGAGCTGGTGTCTCCATGTGGAACCAATTAGCATTTCCAAGCACAAAATGAAATTTTCCCTGATAAAACATTCAAAACAATAAAGTCCATCAACAATATCCGGGAAACACAAACACAGTGGCTGTAGAAATATCTGCGATTGAGTTATCCAAAACACAACCGGAGATTTCTGCTTTCATCCAGTCATATCCGGACAAAATGGTGTTGCATTTGTACGCAATCGACCGAGATAATCACAGTAAACATTCTTTTGGAGAAAAGCAAAATCTTTTCGTTAGGCAAGTGCATAAAATGTCATGTATACAAACAGAAATATCATGTTTGTTTGCTGCAATTCCTTTAGCTTTCTCCCTTTAAAATACGAATGTGTAGAGCTGGTGTCCCCATGCGCAACCAATTAGTGTTCCCAAGCACAAAATTAAATGTTCCCTGATAAAAAACATTCAAAACAATAAAGTCCATCGATAATATCCGGAAAACACAATCACAGAGGTTGCAGCAATATCTGGGATTGAGTTAGCCAAAACACTAGGGGATATTTCTGAATTCATCCAGTGATAACCGGACAAAGTGATTTGGAAATCGTATGCAATGAACCGAGAAAATCACAGTAAAAATTCTTTTGGAGAAAAGCGAAGTCTTTTCGTTAGGCAAGTGCGTAAAATGTCATGTACACAAACAGAAATATCATGTTTGTTTGCCGCAGTTCCTCTAGATTTCTTCCAAGAAAGAACGATTGTGTCGAGCTGGTGTCTCCACGTGGAACCAATTAGCATTTCCAAGCAGAAAATAAAATGTTCGCTGATAAAACATTCAAAACAATAAAGTCCGTTGATAATATCCAGAAAACACAAACACAGAGGCTGTAGCAATATCTGGGATTGAGTTATTCAAAACACAACTGGATATTTCTGCTTTCATGCAGTCATATCCGGACAAAATGGTGTTGCATTCGTATGCAATGGACCGAGATAATCACAGTAAAAATTCTTTTGGAGAAAAGCAAAATCTTTTCGTTAGGCAAGTGCATAAAATGTCATGTATACAAACAGAAATATCATGTTGGTTTGCTGCAATTCCTCTAGCTTTCTCCCTTTAAAATACGAATGTGTAGAGCTGGTGTCTCCTTGTGCAACCAATTGGTATTCCCAAGCATAAAATTAAATGTTCCCTGATAAAAAAAATATTAAAAACAATAAAGTGCATCGATAATATGCTGAAAACACAAACACAGTGGCTGTCGCAATATCTGGGATTGAGTTAGCCAAAACAAAGGCGGGTAGTTCTCGTTTCATCCACTCATATCCGGACAAAGTGTTGTGGCATGTATGCAATGGACCGAGAAAATCACAGTAAAAATGGTTTTGGAGAAAAGCAAAGTCTTTTCGTTACGCAAGTGCATAAAGTGTCATCTATGAAAGAGAAATATCATGTTTGTTTGCCGCAGTTCCTCTAGCTTTCTGCCTAGAAAATAAGAATGTGTAGGGCTGCTGTCTCCATGTGGAACCAATTAGTGTTTCCTAACACACAATAAATGTTCCCTGATAAAAAACATTCAAAACAATAGAGTCCGTCTATAATATCCAGAAAACACAAACACAGAGGCTGTCGCAATATCTGGGATTGAGTTAGCCAAAACACAAGCGGATATTTCTGGATTCATCCAGTCATATCCGGACAAAGTGGTGTGGCATTCGTGTGCAATGGCCTGAGAAAATCACAGTAAAAATGGTTTTGGAGAAAAGCAAAATCTTTTCGTTAGGCAAGTGCATAAAATGTCATCTGAAGGAGAAATGTCATGTTTGTTTGCCGCAATTCCTCTAGCTCTCTGCCTAGAAAATATGCATGTGTAGAGCTGGTGTCTCCATGTGGAACCAATTAGTGTTTCTTTTTTTTAATTGTTAACAAACATTGTTTATTAAGAATTCACAATAATTGTCTTACAGAACTTGCATGTGCCAAGGAATCATGGCAACAAACTATAGAATAACATGGTTTTACATATATAAACAAAAAGGGTGAAATATAATGCTCTGGGGAAAAAAACCCATTATAGAATTAATTACATTTTAAATCAGAATGACAAGCTTAAATGCAACATCTGGATTGTTGAGAGCTACTTGACTTTTAAAACTTACATCTGCAAAAGCAGGGTGACAGCCTAAAACCAAGGAAAAAGCACTCGGACAGGACTTCTGAGACATGGTACTCACTTGGATTCTTTGGGTTCCAATCTTCTCAACCCTTTTAAAGTTGCACCAGATTATCTTTCTTGGATCTTTAGAAACACTCAAAAGTTGAACTTTCTTCTGGGTCTCGAGTGTGAGTCAAGGCGTATTTTTACTACGTTCAACAGAACAGATACCAATTTGCACTGACAGCATTGTCTCCTTTGAGAATGACTCCTGGAACTGCAGTGAGGCTTTCTCCAGCCTGTCTCACCAGTTGACACAATCCTGAAGCAAACATGCATCCTCCTCATCAGACACAAAAATGTTCAGAGGCATGTAAGGGAGTTCTTTTAATGCTGAATAATTATATGAAATGACACTGACAGATGAGCTGTTAAATCAAAGGAGCCTTTTAAATCTGTGAAAAACTTTGTTGAAATTTTATTCTACCTCCTTCCATGAATAAAGGATTATCTCAGTATATCCCCACATACTTCAGATGTTGCAAAATGTTAAATTTTGAGTTAAATTTGGGATGGAAGATGATGACAATGTCATGGAAGTGAAGTTAACCCTGTCGCTGAATTGAAATTATTTACCTCTTCCAGATTTGCATTTTGTTAATGAGTCTTCAGAAAGTTCATGAAAAATGTGTTATAAAAAAACTGTGCATGGGTTTAAAAACTTTCTGCACCAAAATACACTTGTCTTTGGATTTCATTTTGCCACAAACTTTCTGAAGTATCCTTGTGCTTACCACTGGGGTCGTGTAGGAGGTTGTAACTTCAACAAGATGGCTACATTTCATGTCTTCCATTACTAAAATTTATGGCTTTCTCTTTAAACAATCTGTAAAGTAGTCCCACTAAACTCAGAGATGCAAGATTATATCTGCAGCAGTCAGATTCTGGCAGTAACTCCTGAAATCTGATAGTTCTGTTCTCTTTCCCTAGACCCCACAGCAAGTGTGGCTAAGAAACAACGGAGACCTAACACCCATCCGTGGCTCCATGGAGTCAAAACCCATGGCAGTCTAGGGCTGGCTTAGCTGGTCATCGTCTAGTCCTTTACTTCTTTTCCTGCAAACAGATGTATCAGAAACCAACACTCCCAAACTAAGCTGTGCCTTCACTGGGTTAAGATTTACCTTTATGTCCGAATTCTGCTTCTTTTTAAAATTCTGAGGCCATGCTGTCCTGTATAAAGAGCATTATGCCTTAGAGAAAAGTAGCCTTTGCTGCCAAGTTTGGGTTTTCTATGGTAAAAAGCAGAAACTGACAGAAAATTTAGAACCAAATTTACTATCCAAATTTCCCTTGGGAAACCATGTATTTCTGTGCTATCTGAATGTTAAAGTGTCTTCTTTAAAGGCTCTGTGTTTTTGTAGGCTTTTTCAAGCCCTTTTAAAGAAAGCAGAATACAAACTGAGAAATAAAAATATGGTGACAAGTGACTATAGATAATGTAGTTAAGCATACTGCATTATTTTCTACTATAACCTATAGGTTATGATGGGTCTAACAGCTTTTATGGATATAATTTACATACAAAATAAGCTAATTTCTCTTTCATTACTTTGAGGAATGAGACCACAGTTGCATTATTTACTATGCAGTTCCAATGCTGCCTCATATAAGTAATCTATAAAAGTGTCTATTCAGCATAGTTACTGAAAAAAAACTCAACTATCCAATGTCTCTTGTATTAGTTCTTTGAAAAATATTACTTTGCCTTTCCAAATTGTATTTTTAAAACAGGAAATTAAATCATAAATGCACCATGTGTAGATTCCTCATCTCCTGGATATTTACTTTTTTAAAAATAAAACATGTGACAAAAGAAACACATTCTGAGGCAGTATTTGTGTATATATTTAAGGTCACAGTTTTCACTAATCTAAGAGAACATATCTATATAATATTTAAAATGAAATCTAGTGAAACCCCGACTTCTCATTTGAGAATTTACTATAAAAATATTAAAATGATAATTTCTCTTTTAAATGGTACTTGTATCTGTTATAATTTGGCAAATGGATTCCTTTCCATACACATTTTTTAGATCCAAAATATACATGACTGAAGGACCATGTAACAATGTATGTGATCTGTGTAGTGACATGAAGCAATAAATATCACACACTAAAGAATTTATCACAAACTAAATATAGTAACAAAAGAAAAAGCTTATGTACACATTACCAAGTTCTTTACAACAAATTATAGTGCATGGTTCTATCGCAGCATATTTGTACACAAAGTTTCTAATGGGAACACTGAACAAAATCTGTAGTGTAGATCTTTAATTTTGATTTAATAAAGTTTGTCCAGTATCAAATAATATCAAAAGTCTAAAAAAACAATGAGTTTTTATATCATGTTTATAAAGTATTGCTTTATATACCATAAAAAACATAAGGTCAAAAGTGCAGTTTAAAAAAAAGGGGAAGTTGTTATTTTTTTTTAACACTTTTTTTTTTTGACAGGCAGAGTGGACAGTGAGAGAGAGAGAGAGACAGAGAGAAAGGTCTTCCTTTTGCCGTTGGTTCACCCTCCAATGGCCGCCGCGGTAGCGCGCTGCGGCCGGCGCACCGCGCTGTTCCGATGGCAGGAGCCAGGTGCTACTCCTGGTCTCCCATGGGGTGCAGAGCCCAAACACTTGGGCTATCCTCCACTGCACTCCCTGGCCACAGCAGAGAGCTGGCCTGGAAGAGGGGCAACCGGGACAGGATCGGTGCCCCGACCGGGACTAGAACCCGGTGTGCCGGCGCCGCAAGGCGGAGGATTAGCCTGTTGAGCCACGGCGCCGGCCTGGGAAGTTGTTATTTTTGCTAAAAGCTAGAAAAATGTACTGTCCCATGTAAGAGGTGATGTAAAAGCTTACAGTTGCTTAGGAATTTCCCTGTAACTCATAAAACTTGGTTCTCATTTGTTATAAGATAAACCAACACAGAGCATTAAGTAATCTTTCATAAAAATAAGAATCAATGCATATGTAACTACAGGCCTCCCCCAAAGTGAATTCACTCTGTGTATTAGAATGAATGGGCCATCAATCAATGTGACCAAATTTGGGAAACTCCAAAGGCTAACCAGAAGTTATCTTCCTCAAATTCTTAGTCATAACTGGTAATGGTAATGGCATATACCCAGGGTTATGAAATCTTCTGGTGTAACTAACACAAAATATGATTTAAAGGTGATAAATCACATCATCTACTGCTTCTCACAGAAAATAAGGACTAAGCATCCAGTAACAAAAAGGCAGAAGTAGAGAAATTAGTCAAGAAACAGATGGATGAAACACAACTCTGGGTCTTAATTGGTAACTAGCTGTTTTCGACACATTTACAGAACAGAGGCCTATGCTGAAGTATGTGGTACATGAACCACTTATTTTTATATAAGAAACTCAAAGGGTAAAATTGTAGGTTCATAAAACAATCAAGGTTAGAGAAAAAATATGTAAAAGAAATCTTATTTTTAAGTTTATTGCGGGACCAAAATATTGACAGAGTGGTTATCAGTCAAGAGCAGTATGTCTTTTGCTAAAACTAGGAGGCAGCCTGAGCCTGGCTCAACACAACCACTCCCCCCTTCAAGTGCCATCTCACCAGTGGTGCTTGGTTTATATGACACCAAGCATCAGCATATTACTTTTTCCACTGCATACAATAAGCTCCTTTGTTGATTTAACATGTATAGACTGCCTGAGGTAATAAAGATGTCATCATTACAACAGGTTAATAGCAGATGAAGGTCATCCTTAGTTTTGACAGGGGAAGGGGTTGGCTGCCAGGAATAGCATGGGTATTGTATAGGCTGTATACTCATGTAGTTAGTAACCCACGTGTCACCTTGAGTGGAATATTAAAAGTCGATGGATATGGATGCTTGTGCAGAATCTTCTCGTCCCCTGACATAAATTTCACAGGGAATCTCCTCCATCACTCTATCTTCTAGGGCCTGTTCAGGGCACTCATGTGCCTGATTGAAAGTATAGCTACTTTTTTTGAAGGTGCTATTAAATGTTTTCATTGGCTGTGGTTGTGCAAAATCATTTCGGAAAGGAAGTTCCATGGAGCTGAGGTTGGTCCTGCTTTGTTTGACACTGGATGCCTGCGATCCACAGTGATGGTCGTGGATGCAGCGGGAGGCAGTGGAGGAGCGCCGCATCTTCTGGTAGCTGTCTAGCTCTTCTGACAAGTCTGCCAGGTCTGCAGAAATTTCTTTGTCCCTTAGTGAGAACAGTTCATAATGGGGAGGATCAAACACTTCCTGGAACCCTGTTTTATTAAAAGCAGTTTTGCAAGTCATGACCTTTTTTCGAGGCTGCTTCACTTGTACTAAAATAGAAATAATGAGAAGGACCAAGACAATCCCTGATGTAATGCCAATAATTGTTCCATGGGTTTTAGTGATTTGTTCAAATACTCCTGCTTTTTTCTTTTCTTAGCTTTTGGAGTAGCCTTAATTGTCCATATGCAATCAACTGCTTGGCCAGGTTTTGTTTTTTCTTCTTGTTCTACCTGACTAGAACGTACTATTCCATCAGCTCCCGAGAGCTCAAACTGGCAATCTGGAATAAATGAATATTTTGCTCGAAATCCAAGTCCTTCAAGTTCTTCATCAGAACTAAACTTAATCCACATGAATCTCCCTGTTGATCTAATTAATGGAGGGCTTTTCATGCCACAGTAACGATCTATAAGAGGAGAGAAACCAAACGGCCCATCTCGAATTTCCAAGTGATCAAATCGACACTCAAATGATGGTTCTATATAATAACGTTCATCAAAGGTTAATTCTATTCTTTGACGTGGAGCAGCTTCCAAAATGTAGATACACTCCTTGTTTGGTGGGTATGAATCAGGATAATTTGGTGAAGCAAAATGACCTCCATTGCTGGTTCGAACCCAAATGCCACATTGGGTTGCAGGAACGTGCTTGATTCCAATATTTTGTCCATCTGGGGTCTTTTGGGCCACAGCAATCCCTTCCACTACAAGTATTGTTATTAAGAACACTTTGAGGACCGAGCAGAGCTGCTCCAGGGCCATGTTCCCCAGTGGCCCGGAGCTTCGAAAAGGGACTGAGGCGGCGGCGCTCACGGCCCTGCGCGGCAGCAGCAGCAGCCCCGCTCCGTGCCCATCCCCGGCCAGAAGGCTGCCTCCCTTCCTGGCGGGGCAGCGCTCAGATGCGGCGGCCTGCCATGCCCCAGCCCCTCGGCGGGGTCCCGTGTCATCCCCGTTCCACGCCTCCGACTGCACAGCATCCCATCCCATCCACCACCCCGGAGCAGAGGCACAAGGAAGCAATAGCACGGGACAAGGCGCAAGCAGCTACGCCCGCAGCGGTGGCGCAGTATCCGCTGCCAATTAGTGTTTCTTAGCACAAAATTAAATGTTCCTTGATAAAACACATACAAAACAATAAAGTCCGTCTATAATATCCGGAAAACACAAACAGAGAGGCTGTCACAATATCTGCGATTGAGTTAGCCAAAACACAAGGGGATATTTCTGGTTTCATCCAGTCATATCCGGACAAAATTGTGTGGAAATTGTATGCAATAGACCGAGAAAATCACATTAAAAATAGTTTTGGACATAAGCAAACTATTTTCATTAGGCAAGTGCATAAAATGTCATGTATACAAAAAGAAATATCAAGTTTGTTTGCCGCAGTTCCTCTAGCTTTCTCCCTAGAAAATACGAATGTGTAGAACTGGTGTCTCCTTGTGGAACCAATTAGTATTTCCAAGCACAAAATTAAATGTTCCCTGAAAAAAAAGATTCAAAACAATAAAGTACGTCGATAATATCCGGAAAACACAAACACAGAGGCTGTCACAATATCTGGGATTGAGTTAGCCAAAACACAACTGGATATTTCTGGATTCATCAAGTCATATCCGGACAAAGTTCTGTGGAATTCCTATGCAATGGACCGAGAAAATCACAGTAAAAATTCTTTTGTAGAAAAGCAAAATCATTCGTTAGGGTAGTGCATAAAATGTCATGTATACAAACAGAAATATCATGTTTGTTTGCTGCAGTTCTTCTAGATTTCTCCCTAGAAAATACGAATGTGTAGTGATGGTGTCACCATGTGGTGCCAATTAGCATTTCTAAGCACAAAATGAAATGTTCCCAAACAAAAAACATTCAAAATAATAAATCCTTTGATAATATCCAGAAAACACAAACACAGAGGCTGTCTCATTATCTGGGATTGAGTTAGCCAGAACACCCAAATATTTCTGGTTTCCTGCAGTCATATCCGGATAGAGTTTTGTGGAATTCGTATGAAATGGACCTAGAAAATCACAGTAAAAATACTTTTGGAGAAAAGCAAAATCTTTCGTTAGGCAAGTGCAGAAAATGTCATGTATAGAAGCAGAAATATCATGTTTGTTTCCTCCAGTTCCTCTAGCTTCCTCTCTAAAAATATGAATATGTAGAGCTGGTTTTTCCATGTGGAAGAAATTAGTGTTTCCAAGCACAAAATTCAATGTTCCCTGATAAAAAACATTCAAAACAATAAAGTCCGTTGATAATATCCTGAAAACAAACACAGAGGATGTCACAATATTTGGGATCAAGTTAGGCAAAACACAGCTGTATATTTCTGGTTTCCTCCAGTCATATCCGGACAAAGTTTTGTGGAATTCGTATCAAATGGACCGAGAAAATCACAGTAAAAATGGTTTTGGAGAAAAGCAAAGTCTTTTCGTTAGTCAAGTGCGTAAAATGCCATCTATACAAACAGAAATATCATGTTTGTTTGCCACAGTTCCTCTAGCTTTCTCCCTAGAAAATACGAATGTGTAGAACTGGTGTCTCCATGTGAACCAATTAGTGTTTCCAAGCACAAAATTAAATGTTCCCTGACAAAAAACATTCAAAACAATAAAGTCCATCGATAATATCCAGAAAAAACAAACACAGAGGCTGTTGCAATATCTGCGATTGAGTTAGGAAAAACACAACTGTATATTTCTGGTTTCAGCCAGTCATATCCGGAAAAAGTTATGTGGAATTCGTATGCAGTGGACCGACAAAATCACAGTAAATATTCCTTTGGAGAAAAGCAAAGTCTTTTCGTTGGGCAAGCACATAAAATGCCATGTATACAAAGAGAAATATCATGTTTGTTTGCCGTAGTTCCTCTAGCTTTCTCCCTAGAAAATACGAATGTGTCGAGTTGGTTTCTCCATGTGGAAGCAGTTAGCATTTCCAAGCCCAAAATTAAATGTTCCCTGATAAAAAACATAAAAACAATAAAGTCCATTGATAATATCCAGAAAACACAAAAACAGAGGCTGTCGCAATATCTGGGATCGAGTAGGCCAAAACACAAAGTGATATTTGTGGTTTCATCCAGTCATATCCAGACAATGTGGTGTGGAATTTGTATGCAACGGACCGAGAAAATCACAGTAAAAATGGTTTTTAAGAAAAGCAAAGTGTTTTCCTTAGGCAAGTGCATAAAATGTCATCTATAGAAACAGATATATCATGTTTGTTTGCTGCTTTTCCTCTAGCTTTCTCCCTAGAAAATATGAATGCGTAGAGCTGGTGTCTCCATATGGAACCAATTAGTGTTTCCAAGCACAAACTTTAATGTTCCCTGATAAAAAACATTCAAAACAATAAAGTCCATCGGTAATATCCAGAAAACTCAAACACGGAGTCTGTCGCAATATCTGTGATTGAGTTAGGCAAAACACAAGCGGATATTTCTGGTTTCTTCCAGTCATATCTGGAAAAAAGTTTTGTGGAATTCGTATGAAATGGACTGAGAAAATCAGAGTAAAAAATGGTTTTGGACATAAGCAAAGTGTTTTCATAAGGCAAGTGCATAAAAGGTCATTGCTGCAGTTCCTCTAGTTGTCTCCCTAGAAAATACGAATGTGTAGAGCTGGTGTCTCCATGTGGAACCAATTAGTGTTTCCAAGAACTAAATTAAATGTTCTGAGATAAAAAACATTCAAAGCAATGAAGTCCGTTGATAATACCCGGAAAACACAAACAAAGTAGCTATCGCAATATTTGGGATTGAGTAAGCCGAAACAAAAGCAGATATTTCTGGTTACATCCAGTCATATCCAGACA
The DNA here is from genome assembly GCF_033115175.1 of Lepus europaeus. Taxonomy (NCBI): domain Eukaryota; kingdom Metazoa; phylum Chordata; class Mammalia; order Lagomorpha; family Leporidae; genus Lepus; species Lepus europaeus. Next base: position 102,863,424 of record NC_084830.1, read on the forward strand.
AATTTGTGTGGAATTCGTATGCAGTGGACAGAGAAAATCACAGTAAAAATTCCTTTGGAGAAAAGCAAAGTCTTTTCGTTGGGCAAGCGCATAAAATGCCATGTATACAAAGAGAAATATATTTGTTTGCCTCAGTTCCTCTAGCTTTCTCCCTAGAAAATACGAATGTGTAGCTGCTGTCTCCATGTGGAACAAATTAGTGTTTCCAAGCAAAAATTAAATGTTCCCTGATAAAAAAACATTCAAAAAAATAAAGTCCATCGATAATATCCGGAAAAAAACAAACACAGAGGCTGTCGCAATCTCTGGGATTGCGTTAGATAAAACACAACCGGATATCTCTGGTTTCATCCAGTCATATCCGGACAAAGTGATGAGGCATTCGTATGCAATGGACCGAGAAAATCACAGTAAAAATGCTTTTGGAGAAAAGCAAAGTCTTTTCGTTAGGCAAGTGCATAAAATGTCATCTATACAAACAGAAATATCATGTTTGTTTGCCGCAGTTCCTATAGCTTTCTCCTAAAATACGAATGTGTAGAGCTAATATCTCTAAGTGGAACCAATTAGTGTTTCCTAGCACAAAAGTAATTGTTTCCTGAAAAAAAACCTTCAAAACAATAAAGTCCATCGATAATATCCAGAAAACACAAACACAGAGGCTGTAGCAATATCTGGGATGGAGTTAGCCAAAACACAACCGGATATTTCTGGTTTCATCCAGTCATATCCGGACAACGTGCTCTGGCATTCATACAAACTGGACCAAAAAATCACAGTAAAAATTATTTTGGACATAAGCAAAGGCTTTTCGTTAGACAATTGTATAAAATGTCATCTATACAAACAGAAATATCATATTTGTTTGCCGCAGTTCCTCTAGCTTTCTCCCTAGAAAATACAAATATGCAGAGCTGGTGTCTCCATGTAGAACCAATTAGTGTTTCCAAGCACAAAATCAAATGTTCCTTGATAAAAAACATTCAAAACAATAAAGTCCATCGATAATGTCTGGAAAACACACACACAGAGGCTGTCGCAATATCTAGGATTGAGTTAGCCAAAACACAAGTGGATATTTCTGGTTTCATCCAGTCATATCTGGAAAAAGTGGTATGGAATTTGTATGCAATGGAGCAAGAAAATCATAGTAAAAGTTCCTTTGGAGAAAAGCAAAGTCTTTTCGTTAGGCAAGTGCATAAAATGTCATCTATACAAACAGAAATATCATGTTTGTTTGCTGCAGTTCCTCTAGCGTTCTCCCTAGGAAATATGAATGTGTAGAGCTGGTGTCTCCATGTGGAAACAATTAGTGTTTCCAAGAACAAAATTAAATGTTCCCTGATAAAAAACATTCAAAAAATAAAGTTCATCGATAATATCCAGAAAACAGAAACACAGAGGCTGTAGCAATATCTGGGAATGAGTCAGCCAAAACACAACTGGATATTTCTGCATTCATCCACTCATTTCCGGACAAAATTGCATGGAATTCGTATGCAATGGACTGAGAAAATCACAGTAAAAATTCTTTCGGAGTGAAGCAAAATGCTTACGTTAGGCAAGTGCATAAAATGTCTTCCATACAAACATAAATATCTTGTTTGTTTTCCGCAGTTCCAGAAGCTTTCTCCCCAGAAAATTTGAATGTGTAGAGCTGGTGTCTCCATGTGGAACCAATTAGCGCATCCAAGCACAAAATTAAATGTTCCCTGATAAAAAAACATTCAAAACAAGAAAGTCCATCAATAATATCTGGAAAAAGACAAAAACAGAGGCTGTAGCAATATCTGGGATTGAGTTAGCCAGAACACAAGCAGATGTTTCTGGTTTCATCCAGCCATATCCAGACAAAGTGGTGTGGAATTCGTATGCAATGGACCGAGAAAATCACAGTAAAAATTCTTTTGGAGTGAAGCAAAATCCTTTTGTTACGTAATTGCATTAAATGTCATCCATACAGACAGAAATATCATGTTTGTTTGCCGTAGTTCCTCTAGCTTTCTCCCTAGAAAATATGAATGTGTAGAGCTGATTTCTCCATGTAGAAGAAATTAGTGTTTCCAAGCACAAAATTAAATGTTCCCTGATAAAAAACATTAAAAACAATAATGTCCGTCAATAATATACGGAAAAAGACAAACACAGAGGCTGTAGCTATATATGGGATTGAGTTAGCCAAAACACAACCGAATATTTCTGGTTTCATCCCGTCATATCTGGACAAAGTTGTGTGGAATTTGTATGCTATGGAATGAGAAAATCACAGTAACAATGGTATTAGAGAAAAGCAAAATCTTTTCGTTAGGCAAGTGCATAAAATGTCATCTATCCAAACAGAAATATCACGTTTGTTTGCCACAGTTCCTCTAACTTTCTCCCTAGAAAATACGAATGTGTAGAGCTGGTGTCTCCATGTGGAACCAATTAGTGTTCCCAAGCACAAAATTAAATGTTCCTTGATAAAAAAATATTCAAAACAATAAAGTCCGTCAATAATATCCAGAAAGCACAAACACAGAGGCTGTCGCAATATCTGGGATTGAGTTAGCCAAAACACAAGCGGATATTTCTGGTTTCATCCAGTCTTATCGGAAAAAGTGGTGTGGCATTCGTATGCAATGGACCGAGAAAATCACAGTAAAAATGCTTTTGGAGAAAAGCAAAGTGTTTTAGTTGGGCAGATGCATAAAATGTCATGTATACAAACATTTATATCAAGTTTGTTTGCCGCAGTTCCTCTAGGTTTCTCCCTAGGAAATACGAATGTGTAGAGCTGGTGTCTCCATGTGGAACCAATCAGTGTTCCCAAACACAAAATTATATGTTTCCTGATAAAAAACATTCAAAACAATAAAGTCCACCGATAATATCCAGAAAACAAACACAGAGGCTGTCGCAATATTTTGGATTGAGTTAGGCATAACACAACTGGATATATATGGTTTCCTTCAGTCATATCCGGACAAAGTTTTGTGGAATTCGTTTGCAATGTACTGAGAAAATCACAGTTAAAATGGTTTTGGAGAAAAGCAAAGTCTTTTCGTTAGGCAAGTGCATAAAATGTTACGTATACAAAGAGATATATCATGTTTGTTTGCCACAGTTCCTTTAGATTTCTTCCTTGAAAATACGAATGCGTAGAGCTGGTGTCTCCATGTGGAAACAATTAGTGTTTCCAAGCACAAAATTAAATGTTTCCTGATAAAAAAAAACATTCAAAACTATAAAGTCCGTCAATATTAAACGGAAAAAGACAAAACAGAGGCTGTGGCAATATCTGGGAATGAGTTAGCCAAAACACAACTGGGTATTTCTAGATTCATCCAGTTATATCTGGACAAAGTTGTGTGGAATTTTATGCAATTTACTGAGAAAATCACAGTAAAAATTCTTTTGGAGTGAAGCAAAATATTTTATTTAGGCAAGTGCATAAAATGTCATCTATACAATCAGAAATATCACGTTTGTTTGCCGCAGTTCCTCTAGCATTCTCCCTAGAAAATATGAATGCGTAGAGCTGGTGTCTCCATGTGGAAACAATTAGGGCTTCCAAGCACAAAATTAAATGTTCCCTGATAAAAAAAAACATTCAAAACAATAAAGTCCGTCAACAATGTACGGAAAAAGACGAACACAGAGTCTGTAGAAATATGTGGGATTGAGTTAGCCAAAACACAACCGGATATTTCTGGTTTCATCCTGACATATCCGGACAAAGTTTTGTGGCATTCGTATGCAATGGACCGAGAAAATCACAGTAAAAATGGTATTGGAGAAAAGAAAAATCTTTTTGTTAGGCAAGTGCATAAAATGTCATCCATTCAAACAGAAATATCATGTTTCTTTGCCACAGTTCCTCTAGATTTCTCCCTAGAAAATACGAATGTGTAGAGCTGGTGTCTCCATGTGGAACCAATTAGTGTTTCCAAGCACAAAATTAAATGTTCCTTGATAAAAACATTCAAAACAATAAAGTCCATCGATAATCTCAGGAAAACACAAACACAGGGGCTGTCGCAGAATCTGGGATTGAGTTAGCCAAAACACAAGCGGATATTTCTGGTTTCATCCAGTCATATCCGGACAAAGTGGTTTGGCATTCTTATGCAATGGACCAAGAAAATCACAGTAAAAATGGTAGTGGAGAAAAGCAAAATCTGTTCGTAAGGCAAGTGCATAAAATGTCATCCATTCAAACATAAACATCATGTTTGTTTGCTGCAGTTCCTCTAGCTTTCTCCCTAGAAAATACTAATGTGTAGAGCTGGTGTATCCATGTGGAACCAGTTAGCGTTTCCAAGCACAATATTATATGTTCCCTGATAAAAAACATTTAAAAAAAAGTCCATCGATAATATCCGGAAAACACAAACACAGAGGCTTTCGCAGTATTTGGGATTGACTTAGCCAAAACACAACCGAATGTTTCTGGATTCATATAGTTATATCGGGACAAAGTGGTGTGGCATTCGTATGCAAAGGAATGAAAAAAAAAACACAGTAAAAATTCTTTTGGAGAAAAGCAAAATCTTTTCTTAGGCTAGTGCATAAAATGTCATGTATACAAAGAGAAATATCATGTTTGTTTTTCACAGTTCCTCTAGCTTTCTCCCTAGAAAATACAAATGTGTAGAGCTGGTGTCTCCATGTGGAACCAATCAGTGTTTCCAAGCACAAACTTTAACGTTCCCCGATAAAAAACATTCAAAACAATAAAGTCCAACGGTAATATCCAGAAAACACAATCACACAGAGGCTGTCACAATATCTGCGATTGAGTTACGCAAAAAACAACTGTATATTTCTGGCTTCCTCCAGTCATATCCGGAAAAAAGTTTTGTGGAATTCATATGAAATGGACTGAGAAAATCACAGTAAAAAATGGTTTTGGACATAAGCAATGTCTTTTCATTAGGCAAGTGCATAAAAGGTCATGTATACAAAGAGAAATATCTTGTTTCTTTGCCGCAGTTCCTCTAGCTTTCTCCCTAGAAAATATGAATGTGTAGAGCTGGTGTCTCCATGTGGAGGTAATTAGTTTTTCCAAGCACAAAATTAAATGTTCCCTGATAAAAAACATTTAAAACAATAAAGTCCATCTATAATATCCGGAAAACACAAACACAGAGGCTGTCGCAATATCTGGGATTCAGTTAGCCAGAACACAAGCGGATATTTCTGGATTCATCCAGTCATATCCGGACAAAGTGATGTGGAATTTGTATGCAATGGACCAAGAAAATCACAGTAAAAATTCATTTGGAGAAAAGCAAAATCTTTTTGTTAGGCAAGTGCATAAAATGTCATGTATACAAAGACAGATATCATGTTTGTTTGCCGCAGTTCCTCTAGCTTACTCCCTAGAAAATACGAATATGTCGAGCTGGAGTCTCCAAGTGGAAGCAATTAGTGTTTCCAAGCAAAAAATTTAATGTTCCCTGATAAAAAACATTCAAATCCATAAAATCCATCGATAATATCCGTAAAACACAAACACGGAGGCTGTCACAATATCTGGGATTGAGTTAGCCAAAAAACAAGCAGATATCCCTCGTTTCATCCAGTCATATCCGGACACAGTAGTGTGGAATTCGTATGCAATAGACACAATCACAGTAAAAATGGTTTTTGAGAAAAGCAAACTGTTTTCGTTAGGCAAGTGCATAAATGTCATCTATGCAAACTGAAATATCATGTTTGTTTGCTGCAGTTCCTATAGCTTTCTCCCAGGAAAATGCGAATGTGTAGAGCTGGTGTCTCCATGTGGCACCAAGTAGTGTTTCCAAGCAAAAAATTAAATGTTCCATTATAGAAAACATTCAAAACACTAAAGTCCATCGATAATATCCAGAAAACACAAACACAGAGGCTGTCGCAATATCTGGATTGAGTTAGCCAAAACACAAATGGATATTTCTTGTTGCCTCCAGTCATATCCGGACAAAATTGTTTATAATTCCTATGAAATGGACTGAGAAAATGAAAATAAAAATAGTTTTGGAGAAAAGCAATGTCTTTTGTTTGGCAAGTGCATAAAATGTCATCTTTACAAACAGAAATATCATGTTTCATTGCCACAGTTCCTCTCGCTTTCTCCCTAGAAAATAAGAAAGTTTAGAGCAGGTGTCTCCATGTGGAGGAAATTAGTTTTTCCAAGCACAAAATTAAATGTTCCCTTATAAAAAACATTCAAAACTATAAAGTCCGTCGATAATATCCGGAAAACAAAAACACAGAGGCTATAGCAATATCTGGGATTGAGTTAGCCGAAACACAAGCAGATATTACTGGTTTCATCCAGTCATATCCAGACAAAGTGGTGTGCAATTCATATGCAATGGACCGAGAAAATCACAGTAAAAATGGTTTTGCAGAAAAGCAAAGTTTCTTCGTTAGGCAAGTATAAAAATTGTCATCTATACCAACAGAAATATCATGTTTGTTTGCTGCAGTTCTTCTAGCTTTCTCCCTAGAAAATACGAATGTGTATTGCCTTTGTCTCCATGTGGAACCAATTAGTGTTTCCAAGCACAACATTAAATGTTCCCTGAAAAAAGACATTTAAAACAATAAAGTCCATCTATAATATCCCTAAAACACAAACACAGAGGCGGTCGCAATATCTGGAATTGAGTTAGCCAAAACGCAAGCGAATATTTGTGGATACATCCAGTCATATTCAGTCAAAGTTTTGTGGAATTCATATGAAATGGACCGAGAAAATCAAAGTAAAAATGGTTTTGGACATAAGTAAAGTCTTTTGTTAGGCAAGTGCATAAAATGTCATGTATACTAACAGAAATGTCATGTTTGTTTGACGCAGTTCCTATAGCTTTCTTCCTAGAAAATACGAATGTGTAGATTTGGTGTCTCCATGTGGAACCAATTAGTGTTTCCAAGCACAAAATTAAATGTTCCCTGATAAAAAAACACTCAAAACAATAAAGTCCAACAATAATATCCAGAAAACAAACACAGAGGCAGTCGCAATATTTGGGATTGGTTTAGGCATAAACAATTGTATATTTCTGCTTTCCTCCAGTCATATCCGGACTAAGTTTTGTGGAATTCGTATGAAATGGACGAAGAAAATCACCGTAAAAATGCTTTTGGACATAAGCAAAGTCTATTCATTAGGCAAGTGCATAAAATGTCATCTATACAAACTTAAATATCATGTTTGTTTTTGCAGCTCCTCTAGCTTTCTCCCTAGAAAATACGAATGTGTCAAGATGGTGTCTCCACGTGGAACCAATTAGTGTTCCCAAGCACAAAATTAAATATTCCTTGAGAAAAAAACTTTCAAAATAATAAAGTACATCGATAATATCCGGAAAACACAAACACACAGGCTGTTGCAATATTTGGGACTGAGTTAGCTAAATACAACCGGATATTTCTGGTTTCATGCAGTAATACGGACAAAGTGGTATGGAATTCGTATGTAATGGACTGAGAAAATCACAGTAAAAATGGTATTTGAGAAAAGCAAAGTCTTTTCATTAGGCAAGTGCATAAAATGTCATGTATACAGAGAGAAATATCATGTTTGTTTACCGCAGTTCCTTTGGCTTTCTCCCCAGAAAATACGAATGTGTATTGCTGGTGTCTCCAAGTGGAACCAAACTGTGATTCCAAGCACAAAATTAAATTCTCCTTGATAAAAAACATTCAAAACAATAAAGTCCGTCGATAATATCCGGAAAACACAAACACAGAGTCTGTAGCAATATCTGGGATTGAGTTAGCCAAAACACATGTGGATATTTCAGGATTCATCCAGTCATATGCGGAAAAAGTACTGTGGAATTCGTATGCAACGGACCGAGAAAATCACAGTAAAAATTCTTTTGGAGAAAGCAAAATCTTTTTGTTCGGCAAGTGCATAAAATGTCATCTATACAAACAGAAGTATCATGTTTGTTTGAAGAAATTCCTCTGTCATTCTCTTTGACAATAAGAATGTGTAGACTGATGTCTCCATGTGGAATGAATTAGTGTTTCCTAGCACAAAATTAAATGTTCCCTGATAAAAAATATTCAAAACAATAAAGACCATTGATAATATCCAGAAAAGAAACACAGAGGCTATAGCAATATTTGGGATTGAGTTAGGAAAACACAGCTGGTTATTTCTGGCTTCCTCCAGTCATATCCGGACAACATTGTGTGGAATTCGTATGAAATGGAATGAGAAAATCACAGTAAAATGGTTTTGAGCATAAGCAAAGTCTTTTCGTTTGGCTAGTGCATAAAATGTCATCTATACAAACAGAAATATCATGTGTGTTTGCCACAGTTCCTCTAGCTTTCTCCCTCGAAAATACGAATGTGTAGAGCTGGTGTCTCCATGTGGAACTAATTAGTGTTTCCAAACACAAAATGAAATGGTCCCTGATTAAAAACATTCAAAACAATAAGTCCACCGATAATATCCAGAAAACACAAACACAGAGACTGTAGCAATATCTGGGATAGAGTTAGCCAAAACACAACCGGATATTTCTGGATTCATCCAGTCATATCCGGACAAAATTGTATGGAATTCAGAGCAATGGACCGAGAAAATCAAAGTAAAATTCTTTTGGAGAAAAGTAAACTCTTATTGTTAGGCAAGTGCATAAAATGTCACTTATACAAACAGAAATATCATATTTGTTTGCCGCAGTTCCTCTAGCTTTCTCCCACGAAAATACGAATGTGTAGAGCTGGTTTCTCCATGGGGAACCAATTAGCGTTTCCAAGCACAAAATTAAATTTTACCTGATAAAAAACATTCAAAACAATAAAGTCTGTCGATAAAATTCCGAAAAAACAAACACAGAGGCTGTAGCAATATCTGGGATTGAGTTAGCCAAAACAAAACCGGATATTTCTGGTTTCATCCAGTCATCGGTACTAAGTAGTTTTTCATTCGCATGTAATGGACTGAGAAAATCACAGTAAAAATGGTATTGGAGAAAAGCAACGTCTTTTCATAAGAAAAGAGCATATAACGTCATCTATAAAAACAAAAATATCATGTTTGTTTGCCGCAGTTCTGCTAGCTTTCTCCCTGCAAAATACGAATGTGTAGAGGTGGTTTCTCCATGTGGAAGAAATTAGTGTTTCGAAGTGCAAAATTAAATGTTCCCTGATAAAAAACATTCAAAACAATAAAGTCCGTATTATATTCCGAAAACACAAAAACAGAGGCTGTAGCAAACTCTGGGATTCAGTTACCCAAAACACAAGCAGATATATCTGGTTTCATCCAGTCATATCCGGACAAAGTTGTGTGGAATTTGTATGCAATGAACCGAGAAAATCACAGTAAAAATTCTTTTGGAGAAAATCAAAGTCTTTCTTTAGGTAAGTGCATAAAATGTCATGTATAGAAACAGAAATATCATGTTTGTTTGCCACAGTTCCGCAGGCTTTCTCCCTAGAAAATAAGAATGTGTAGAGCTGGTGTATCCATGTGGAACCAACTAGTGTTCCCAAGCACAAATTTCAAAGTTCCTTGATAAAAAACATTCAAAGCAATAAAGTCCGTCGATAATATCCGGAATTCACAAACACAGAGGCTGTGGCAATATCTGGGATGAGTTAGCCAAAATACAACTGGATATTCCTGGTCTCATCCAGCGATAACCGGACAAAGTTGTGTGGCATTCGTATACAAAGGAATATGAAAATCACAGAAAAATGGTTTTGGAGAAAAGCAAAGTCTTTTCGTTAGGCAAGTGAATAAAATGTCATCTATACAAACAGAAATATAATGTTTGTTTGCTGCAGTTCCTATAGCTTTCTCCTTAAAATACGAATGTGTAGAGCTAATATCTCTAAGTGGAACCAATTAGTGTTTCCTAGCACAAACGTAAATGTTCCCTGAAAAAAAAATTTCAAAACAATAAAGTCCATCGATAATATCCGGAAAACACAAACACAGAGGCTGTAGCAATATCTGAGATGGAGTTAGCCAAAACACAACCGGATATTTCTGGTTTCATCCAGTCATATCCGGACAAAGTGCTGTGGCATTCGTACAAACTGGACCGAAAAATCACAGTAAAAATTATTTTGGACATAAGCAAAGTCTTTTCGTTAGGCTATTGTACAAAATGTCATCTATACAAACAGAAATATCATATTGTTTGGCGCAGTTCCTCTAGCTTTCTCCCTAGATAATACGAATGTGCAAAGCTGGTATCTCCATGTAGAACCAATTAGTGTTTCCAACCACAAAATTAAATATTCCTTGATAAAAATATTCAAAACAATAAACTCCATCGATAGTATCCGGAACACAAAAACACAGAGGCTGTCGCAATATCTGGGATTGAGTTAGGCAAAACACAACCGGATATTTCTGGTTGCCTCCAGTCATATCCAGACAAAGTTGTGTGGCATTCGAATGCAATTAACTGAGAAAATCACAGTAAAAATGGTTTTGCAGAAAAGCAAAGTCTTTTCATTGGCAAGTGCATAAAAATTCATCTATACAAAGAAAAATATCATTTTTGTTTACCACAGTTCCTCTAGCTTTCTCCCTAGAAAATACGAATGTGTCGAGCTGGTGTCTCCATGTGGAACCAATTAGCATTTCCAAGCCCAAAATTAAATGTTCCCTGATAAAAAACATTCAAAACAATAATGTCCATCAATAATATCCGGAAAACACAAACACAGAGGCTGTCGCAATATCTAGGACTGCATTAGATAAAACACAACTGGATATCTCCGGTTTCATCCAGTCATATCCAGACAAAGTGGTGTGGCATTCGTATGCAATGGACCGAGAAAATCACAGTAAAAATGCGTTGGGAGCAAAGCAAAGTCTTTTTGTTAGGCAAGTGCATAAAATGTCATCTATACAAACAGAAATATCATGTTTGTTTGCCGCAGTTCCTATAGCTTTCTCCCTAAAATACGAATGTGTAGAGCTAGTATCTCTATGTGGAGCCAATTAGTTTTTCCTAGCACAAACGTAAATGTTCCCTGATAAAAAAAAACATTCAAAACAATAAAGTCCATCGATAATATCTGGAAAACACAAAGACAGAAGCTGTCGCAATATCTGGGATTGAGTTAGGCAAATCAAAACTGTATATTTCTGGTTACCTACAGTCATATCCGGATAAAGCGCTGGGAACGCGTATGCGATGGACTGAGAAATTAACAGTAAATGGTTTTGGAGAAAAGTAAAGTCTTTTCGTTAGGCAAGTGCATAAAATGTCATCTATACAGAGAAAAATATCATGTTTGTTTGCCGCAGTTCCTCTAGTTGTCTCCCTAGAAAATGAGAATGTGCATAGCTGGTATCTGCATGTGGAACCTAAGAGCCTTTCCAAGCACAACATTAAATGTTTCCTGATAAAAAACATTTGAAACAATAAAGTATATCGATAATATCTGGAAAACACAAACACTGAGGCTGTCGAAATATCTGGGATTGAGTTAGCCAAAACACAAGCGGATATGTCTGGTTTCATCCAGCCATATCCAGATAAAGTGGTGTGGAATTCGTATAAAATGGACCGAGAAAATCACAGTAAATATGGTAGTGGAGAAAATTAACGTCTGTTCATAAGGAAAGTGCATAAAATGTCATCCATACAAAAAGAAATATCATGTTTGTTTAGCTCAGTTCCTCTAGCTTTATCCCTAGAAAATACAAATATGTAGAGATGGTGTCTCCATCTGGAAGAAATTAGAGTTTCCAAGAACATACTTAAATGTTCCCTGATAAAAAACATTTAATACAATAATGTCCGTCGATAATATCCAGAAAACACAAACACAGAGGCTGTAGCAATATCTGGGATTGAGTTAGCCAAAACACAACCGGATATTTCTGGATTCAACCAGTCATATCCGGACAAAGTTGTGTGGAATTCGTATGCAATGGACCGAGAAAATCACAGTAAAAATGGTTTTGGTGAAAAACAAAGTCTTTTCATTAGGCAAGTGCATAAAATGTCATCTATACAAACAGAAATATCATGTTTGTTTGCCACAGTTCCTCTAGCTTTCTCCCTAGAAAACACGAATGTGTAGAGCTGGTGTCTCCATGTAGAACAAATTACTGTTTCCAAAAACAAAATTAAATGTTCCCTGATAAAAAACATTCAAAACAATAAAGTCTATCGATAATATCCGAAAAACACAAACAAAGAGGTTGTCACAATATCTGGATTTGAGTTAACCAAAACACAAGCGGATATTTCTGGTTTCTTCCAGTCATATCCTGACAAAGTGGTATGCCATTCGTATGCAAGGGACCGAGAATATCACTGTTAAAATGGTTTTGGAAAAAAGCAAAGTCTTTAAGTTAGGCAACTGCATAAAATGTCATCTATACAAACAGAAATATTATGTTTGTTTGCCGCAGTTCCTCTAGCTTTCTCCTTAGAAAATACGAATGTGTAGAGCTGGGGTCTTCCTGTGGAACCAATTAGTGTTTCCTAGCACAAAATTAAATGTTCCCTGATATAAAACATTCAAATCAAAAGTCCATTGATAATATCCAGAAAACGCAAACACAGAGACTGTAGCAATATTTGGGATTGAGTTAGCCAAAACACAACCGGATATTTCTGGTTCCATCCAGTCATATCCGGACAAAGTGGTGTGGCATTGGTATGCAATGGACCGAGAAAATCACACTTAAAATTCTTTTGGAGAAAAGCAAAGTCGTTTCGTGAGGGGAGTGCATAATATGTCATCTATCCAAACAGAAATATCATGTTTGTTTTCCGCAGTTCCTCTACTTTTCTCCCTAGAAAATACGAATGTGTAGAGCTGGTGTCTCCATGTGGAACCAATTAGTGTTTCCAAGCACACACTTAAATGTTCCCTGATAAAAAATATTCAAAACAATAAAGATCATCGATAATATCCAGAAAACAAGCACAGAGGCTGTCGCAATATCTGGGATTGAGTTAGGCAAAACACAACCGCATATTTCTGGTTTCATCCAGTCATATCCGGACAAAGTTGTGTGTAGTTCATATCCAATGGACCAAGAAAATCACAGTAAAAATTATTTTGGAGAAAAGCCAAGTCTTTTGTTAGGCAAGTGCATAAAATGTCATCTATACAAATAGAAATATCATGTTTGTTTGCCACAGTTGCTCAAATTTTCTGCCTAGAAAATATGAATGTGTGGAGCTGGTGTCACCAAGTGGAACCAATTTGTGTTTCCAAGCACACATTTAAATGTTCCCTGATAAAAAATCATTCAAAACAATAAAGCCCATCGATAATATCCAGAAAACACAAACACAGTGGCTGTCACAATATCTGGGATTGAGTTACCAAAAATCACAACGAGATATTTCTGATTCATGCATTCGTATCCAAACAAAGTGGTGTGGCATTCGCATGCAATGGACCAAGAAAACACAGTAAAAATGGTATAGGAGAAAAGCAGTGTCTTTTCGTAAGACAAGTGCATAAAACGTCATCTATACAAACAAAAATATCATGTTTGTTTGCCACAGTTCCTCTACCTTCCTCCCTAGAAAATACGAATGCGTAGAGCTGGTCTCTCCATGTGGAACCAGTAAGTGTTTCCAAGCACAAAATTAAATGTTCCCTGATAAAAAACATTCAAGTAATAAAGTCCATCAATAATATCCATAAAACACAAACACAGAGGCTGTCGCAATATTACGGACTGAGTTAAGCAAAACAAAACCGGATATTTCTGGTTTCCTCCAATCATATGCGGACAAAGTTGTGTGGAATTCATATGCAATGGACTGAGAAGACCACAGTAAAAATGGTTTTGGAGAAAAGCAAAGTCTTTTCGTTAGGCAAGTGCATAAAATTTCATCTATACAAACCAAAGTATCATGTTTGTTTGCCACAGTTGCTCAAATTTTCTGCCTAGAAAATACGAATGTGTGGAGCTGGTGTCTCCAAGTGGAACCAATTTGTGTTTCCAAGCACACACTTAAATGTTCCCTGATAAAAAATCATTCAAAACAATAATGTCCATCGATAATATCCAGAAAACACAAACACAGAGGCTGTCACAATATCTTGGATTCAGTTAGCAAAAATCACAACCAGATATTTCTGGTTTCATCCATTCATATCCAGACAAAGTGGTGTGGTATTCGTATGCAATGGACCAAGAAAATCACAGTAAAAATTGTATTGGAGAATAGCAATGTCTTTTCGTAAGACAAGTGCATAAAATGTCATCTATAGAAACAGAAATATGACATTTGTTTGCCGCAGTTACTTTAGCTTTTTCCCTAGAAAATATGAATATGTAGAGCTGGTGTCTCCATGTGGAACCATTTAGTGTTTCCAAGCAGAAAATTAAATGTTCAATGATAAAACACATTCAAGCAATAAAGTCCATCAATAATATCCAGAAAACACAAACACAGAGGCTGTCACAATATTTGGAATTCAGTTAGGCAAAACACAACTGGATATTTCTGGTTTCCTCCAATCACATGCGGAAAAAGTTGTGTGGCATTCGTATGCAACAGACTGAGAAAATCACAGTAAAAATGGTTTTGGAGAAAAGGAAAGTCATTTCGTTAGGCAAGTGCATAAAATGTCATCTATACAAACAGAAATATCATGTTTGTTTGCCACAGTTCCTATAGCTTTCTCCCTAGAAAATACGGATGTGTAGAGCTGGTGTCTCTATGTGGAATGAATTAGTGTTTCCAAGCACAAAATTAAATGTTCCCTGCCAAAAAACATTCAAAACAATAAAGTCCGTCGTTAATATCCGGAAAACACAAACACAGAGGCTGTAGCAATATCTGGGATTGAGTTAGCCAAAATATAACCAGATATTTCTGGTTTCATCCAGTCATATCCGATCACGGTGGTGTGGAAATCGTATGATATGGACCGAGAAAATCACAATAAAAATGGCTCTGGATAAAAGCAAAGTCTTTTCGTTAGGCAAGTGTATAAAATGTCATCTATACAAACAGAAATATCATATTTGTTTGCCACACTTCCTCTAGCTTTCTCCCTAGAAAATACGAATGTATAGAGCTTGTGTCTCCATGTCTAACCAATTAGTGTTCCCAAGCACAAAATTAAACGTTCTGGGATTGAGATAGCAAAAAAAACAAGCAGATATCTGTGGTTTCATCCAGTCATATACAGACAAAGTTTTGTCAAATTCATATATAAGGTCCAAGAAATTACAGTAAATATGACTTTGGTGAAAAGCAATATCTTTTTGTTAGGCAAGTGCATAAAATGTCATCTATACAAACAGAAATATCATGTTTGTTTTCTGAAGTTTCTCTAGCTTCCTCCCTAGAAAATAGAATGTGTAGAGCTGGAGTCTCCATGTGGAACCAATTAGTGTTTACAAGCACAAAATTAAATGTTCCATGATAAAAAACGTTCAAAACAATAAAGTCCATCAATAATATCCAGAAAACACAAACACAGAGGCTGTCGCAATATTTGGGATTGAGTTAGCCAAAACACAACCAACTATCTCTGGTTTCATCCAGTCTTATCTGGACAAAGTGGAGTGGCATTCATATGCAATGAACCGAGAAAATCACAGTTCAAATTCTTTGGAAAAAAGCAAAGTCTTTTGTCAGGCAAGTGCATAAAATGTCATGTATACAAACAGAAATATCATGTTTGTTTGCCGCATTTCCTTTACCTTCCTCGCTAGAAAATACGAATGTGTAGAGCTGATGTCTCCATGTGGAACCAATTAGTGTTTCCAAGCACAAAATTAAATGTTCCCTGATAAAAAACATTCAAAACAATAAAGTCCTTCAATAATATCCAGAAACACAAACACAGAAGCTGTCGCAATATTTCGGATTTAGTTAGCCAAAACACAACACGATACTTCTGGTTTCATCCAATCATATCCGGACAAAATCCTGTGGCATTCTTATGCATGGACCGACAAAATCACAGTAAAAATGGTTATGGAGAAAAGCAAAGTCTTTTTGTTTGGCAAGTGCATAAAATGTCATCTATACAAACAGAAATATCATTTTGGTTGCAGCTGTTCCTCTTGTTTCCTCCCTAGAAAATACGAATGTGTAGAGCTGGTGTCTCCATGTGGAACCAATTAGTGTTTCCTAACACAAAATTAAATGTTCCCCGATAACAAACATTCAAAACAATAACGTCCATCGATAATATCCAGAAAACACAAACACTGTGGCTGTCACAATATCTGGGATTGAGATATCCAAAACACAAGCGGATATTTCTGGTTTCATCCAGTCATATCCGGACAAAGTGGTGTGGCATTCATATGCAATGGACTGAGAAAATGACAGCAAAAGTGGTTTTGCTGAAAAGCAAAGTCTTTTTGTTCGGTAAGTGCATAAAATGTCATCTATACAAACAGAAATATCATGTTTGTTTGCAATTGTTCCCCTAGCTTCCTCCCTAGAAAATACAAGTGTGTAGTTCCGGTGTCTCCATGTGGAATCAATTAGTGTTACCAAGCACAAAATTAAATGTTCCCTGATAAAAAACATTGAAAACAATAAAACCATCAATAATATTCAAAAAAAAAACAAACTCAGATGCTGCCGAAATCTCTGAGATTGAGTTAGCCAAAACACAACCCGATATTTCAGGTTTCATCCAGAGATACCCGGACAAAGTGGTGTGGCCTTCATATGCAACAGACCGAGAAAATCACAGTAAAAATGGTTTTGGAGAAAGCAAAGTCTTTTCGTTAGGCAAGTGCATAAAATGTCATCTACACAAACAGAAATATCATGTTTGCCGCAATTCCTCTGGCTTTCTCCCTAGAAAATATGAATGTGTAGAGCTGGTGTCTCCATGTGGAACCAATTAGTGTTTCCTAGCACAAAATTAAATGTTCCCTAATAGAAAACATTCAAAACAATAAAGATCGTAGATAATATCCAGAAAACACAAACAGAGTCAGTCCCATTATTTGGGATTGAGTTAGCCACAACACAACCCAATGTTTCTGGTTTCATCCAGTCATATCCAGACAAAGTGGTGTGGCATTCGTATGCAACAGATGGAGAAAATCACAGTAAAAATGGTTTTGGAGAAAAGCAAAGTCTTTTAGTTAGGTAGTGCATAAAATGTCATGTATACAAACAGAAATATCATGTTTTTTTGCCACAGTTCCTCTAGCTTTCTCCCTAGAAAACATGAATGTGTAGAGTAGGTGTCTCCATGTGGAAACAATTATTGTATCCAAGCACAAAATTAAATGTTCCCTGATAAAAAAACATTCAAAACGATAAAGTACATCGAGGATATCCGGAAAACACAAACACAAAGCATGCAGCAATATTAGGGATTGAGTTAGCCAAAACACAAGTGGATATTTCTGGTTTCATCCAGTCATATATGGACAAAGTTGGGTGGAATTCGTTTGCAATGGACTGAGAAAATCACAGTAAATATGGTTTTGGAGAAAACAAAGTCTTTTCGTTAGGCAAGTGCATAAAATGTCATCCATACAAACAGAAATATCATGTTTTTTTGCCGTAGTTCCTCTAGCTTTCTCCCTAGAAAATACGAATGTGTAGAGCTGGTGTCTCCATGTGGAACCAATTAGTGTTTCCAAGCACAAAATTAAATGTTCCCTGATAAAAAAACATTCAAAACAATAAAGTCCATCGATAAAATCCAGAAAACACAAACACAGAGGCTGTCGCAATATCTGGGATTGAGTTAGGCAAAACAGAAGCGGATGTTTCTGGTTTCTTCAAGTCATATCTTTACAAAGGGAGTGGCATTCGTATGCAATAGACCTAGAAAATCACATTAAAAATGGTTTTGGAGAAAAGCAAAGTCTTTTCGTTCGGGAAGTGCATAAAATGTCATCTATACAAACAGAAATATCATGTTTGTTTGCCGCATTTCCTCTAGTTTTCTCCCTAGAAAATAGAAATGTGTAGAGCTGGTGTCTCCATGTGGAACCAATCAGTGTTCCCAAACACAAAATTAAATGTTGCCTGATTAAAAATATACAAAACTATAAAGTACATCGAGGATATCCAGAAAACACATACACAGAGGCTGTGGAAATATTTGGGACTGAGTTAATCAAAACACAACCAGATATTTCTGGTTTCATCCAGTCATATCGGGACAAAGAGGTGCGGCATTCAATGCAACAGATCGAGAAAATCACAGTAAAAATGGTTTTGGAGAAAAGCAAAATATTTTCGTTAGGTAAGTGCTTAAAATGTCATCCATACAAACAGAAATATCATGTTTATTTACTCCAGTTCCTCTAGCTTTCTCCCTAGAAAACACGAAGGTATAGAGCTGGTGTCTCCATATGGAACCAATTAGTGTTTCCTAGCACAAAATTAAATGTTCCCTGATAAAAAACATTCAAAGCAATAAAGTCCATTGATAATATCTGGAAAATACCGACACAGAGGCTTTCGCAATATCTGGGATTGACTTGGCCAAAATATAACCTGATATTTCTGGTTTCATCCAGTCATATCCGGACAAAGTCGTGTGGAATTCGTATGCAATGGACCGAGAAAATCACAGTAAAAATGGTTTTGGAAAAAGTGAAGTCTTTTCGTTAGGCAAGTGCATGAAATGTAATCTATACAAACAGAAAATTCATGTTTAATTGCTGCAATTCCTCTATCTTTCTTCCTAGAAAATACAAATGTGTCGACCTGGAGTCTCATGTGGAACCAAATAGTGTTTCCAAGCACAAAATTAAATGTTCCCTGATAGAAAACATTCAAAACGTAAAGTCCATCAATTATATCAAGAAAACACATACTCAAATGCTTTCGCAATATCTGGGATTGAGTTAGCCATAACACAAGTGGATATTTCTGGTTTCATCCAGTCATATTCAGACAAAGTTGTGTGGCATTTGTACGCAATGGACTGAGAAAATCACAGTAAAAAGGGTTTTGGAGAAAAGGAAAATCTTTTCGTTATGAAAGTGCATAAAATGTCATATATCCAAACAGAAATATCATGTTCGTTTGCCACAGTTGCTCTATCATTCTCCCTAGAAAATATGAATGTGTAGAGCTTGGGTCTCCAAGTGGAACCAAATAGTGTTTCCAAGCACAAAATTAAAATTTCCTTGATAAAAACATTCAAAACAATAAAGTCCGTTGATAATATCCAGAAAAGCCAAACACTGAGGCTGTAGCAATATCTGGGATTGAGTTTGCCAAAACTCAACAGCATATTTCTGGTTTCATCCAGTCATATCTGTACAAAGTCGTGTGGAATTCGTATTCAATGGATCGAGAAAATCACAATAAAAATGGTTTTGGAGAAAAGCAACGTTTTTTCGTTATGCAGGTGCATAAAATATCATGTATACAAAGAAAAATATCATGTTTGTTTTCCACAGTTCCTCTATCTTTCTCCCTAGAAAATACGAATGTGTAAAGCTGGTGTCTCCATGTGGAACCAATTAGCATTTCCAAGCACAAAATTAAATGTTCCCTGATAAAAAACATTCAAAACAATTAAGTCAGTCGATAATATCCAGAAAACACAAACACACAGGCTTTAGCAATATTTGGGACTGAATTAGGCAAAACATAACAGGATACTTCTGGTTTCATCCACTCATATAGGGACAAAGTGGTGTGGCATTCATATGCATTGGACTGAGAAAATCACAGTAAAAATGGTTTTGGTGAAAAGCAAAGTCATTTTGTTCTGAAAGTGCATAAAATGTCACCTATACAAAGAGAAATATCATGTTTGTTTCCCGCAGTTCCTCTATCTTTATCCCTAGAAAATAAGAATGTGTCGAGCTGGTGTCTACATGTGGAACCCAATAGTGTTTCCAAGCACAAAATTAAATGTTCCCTGCTAGAAACATTCAAAACCTAAAGTCCATCAATTATATCAAGAAAACACATACTCAGATGCTTTCGCAATATCTGGGATTGAGTTAGCCAAAACACAAGTGGATATTTCTGGTTTCATCCAGTCATATTCAGACAAAGTTGTGTGGAATTCGTATGCAATGGATTGAGAGAATCACAGTAAAAAGGGTTTTGGAAAAAGCAACGTCTTTTCGTAACGCAAGTGCATAAAGTGTTATGTATAAAAGTGAAATATCATGTTTGTTTGCCGCAGTTCCTCTAGCTTTTTCCCTAGAAAATACGAATGTGTTGAGCTGGTGTCTCCATGTGGAACCAATTAGTGTTCCCAAGCACAAAATTAAATGTTCCTTGATAAAAAACATTCAAAACAATAAAGTCCGTTGATAATATCTGGAAAACACAAACACAGAGTCTGTCACAATATCTGGGATTGAGTTAGCCAAAACACAACCGTATATTTCTGGTTTCATCCAGTCATATCCGCACAAAGTTGCCTGGTATTCATATGCAATGCACCGAGAAAATCCCAGTAAAATTGTTTTGGAGAAAAGCAACGTCTTTTCGTTAAGCAAGCGCATAAAATGTCATCTATACAAACAGAAATATCATGTTTGTTTGCCACAGTTCCTCTAGCTGTCTCCCTAGAAAATAAGAATATGTAGAGCTGGTGTCTCCATGTGGAACCCATTAGTGTTTCCAAGCACAAAATTAAATGTTCCCTGATAAAAAACATTCAAACCAATAAAGTCTGTCAATAATATCTGGAAAACACAAACACAGAGGCTTTAGCAATATTTGGGATTGAGTTAGCCAAACCACAAGCAGATTTTTCTGGTTTCCTCCAGTCCTATCCGGACAAATTGGTGTGGAGTTCGTATGCAATGGACCTAGAAAATCACAGTAAAAATGGTTTTGGAAAAAGCAAAGTCTTTTCATTAGGCAAGTGCATAAATGTCATCTATACAAACAGAAATATCAAATTTGTTTGCTGCAATCCTCTAGCTTTCTCCATAGACAATACGAATGTGTAGAGGTGGAGTTCCATGTGGAACCAATTAGTGTTTCCAAGCACAAAATTAAATGTTCCTTGTCTAAAAAATATTCAAAACAATAAACTGCATCGATAATATCTAGAAAATACAAACGCAGATGCTTTCGAGTATTTGGGATTGAGTTAGCCAAAACACAACCCGATATTTCTGGTTTCACCCAGTCATATCTGGACATAGTTGTGTGGAATTCACATGATAAGGACCTAGAAAATCACATTAACAATGGTTTTGGAGAAAAGCCAATTCTTTTCGTTAGGCAAGTGCCTAAAATGTCATCTATACAAAGAGAAATATCATGTTTTTTTGCCACAGTTCCTCTAACTTTCTCCCTAAAAAAGACAAATGTGTAGAGCTGGTGTCTCCAAGTGGAACCAATTATGTTTCCAAGCACAAAATTAATTGTTCCCTGATAAAAAACATTCAAAACAATAAAGTCCGGTGATAATATCCAGAAAACACAAACACAGAAGCTGTAGCAGTATTTGGGATTGAGTTAGCCAAAACACAACCGCATTTTTCTGGTTTCATACACAAATATCCGGACAAAGTGGTGTGGAATTCATAAGCATTAGACACAATCACAGTAAAAATAGTTTTAAGAAAAGCAACATCTTTTTGTTAAGCAAGTGTATAAAATGTCACCTATACAAACAGAAATATCAGGTTTGTTTGCCACAGTTCCTCTATCATTCTCCCTAGAAAATACGAATGTGCAGAGCTAGTGTCTCCGTTTGGAACCAATTTGTGTTTCGAGGCACAAAATTAAATTATCCCTGATAAAAAAACTTCAAAACAATAAAGTCCATCGATAATATCCAGAAAACACAAACACAGAGGCTGTCACAATATTTGGGATTGAGTTAGCCAAAACACAAGCGGATATTTCTGGTTTCATCCAGTCATATCTAGACAATGTGGTGTGGCATTTGAATGCAATGGACCCAGAAAATCACAGTAAAAATGGTGTTTAGAGAAAAGCATTTTTGTTTGGCAAGTCCATGAAATGTCATCCATACAAACAGAAATATCATGTTTGCTTTCCACTGGTCCTCTAGCTTTCTCCGTAGAAAATACGAATGTGTAGAGCTGGTGTCTCCATGTGGAACCGATTAGTGTTTCGAAGCACTAAATTAAATGTTCCCTGATAAAAAACATTCCAAACAATAACGTCCATCGATAATATCCAGAAAACACAAACACAGAGTTTGTAGCAATATCTGGGATTGAGTTAGACAAAACACAACCGGATATTTCTGGTTTCATCCAGTCATATATGGACAAAGTTTTGTGGAATTCGTATGAAATGGACCAAGAAAATCACAATAAAAATGGTTTTGGAGATAAGCAAAATCTTTTAGTTTGGCAAGTGCATGAAATGTCATGTACACAAATAGAAATATCATGTGTGTTTTCGGCTGTTCCTCTAACATTTTCCATTAATATACGAATGTGTGGAGCTGATGTCTGCATGTGGAACAGTTAGTGTTTCCAAGCACAAAATTAAATGTTTCCTGACAAAAAACATTCAAAACAATAAAGTCCATCGATAATATCCGGAAAACACAAACACAGCGTTTGTTGCAATATTTTGGATTGAGTTAGTGAAAACACAAGTGGATATTTATGGTTTTCTCCCGTCATATCTTGACAAAGTTGTGTGGAATTCATATGCAATGGACCGAGCAAATCCAAATAAAAATGGTTTTGGACATAAGCATAGTCTTCTTGTTAGGCAAGTGAATAAAATGTCATCTATACAAACAGAAATATCATGTTTGTTTGCTGCAGTTCCTCTAGCTTTCTAACTAGAAAATACGAATGTGTAGAGCTGGTGTCTCCATGTGGAACCAATTAGTGTTTCCAAGCACTAAATTAAATGTTCCTTGTCTAAAAAACATTCAAAACAATAAAGTCCATCGACAATATCCACAAAACACAAACACAGTGGCTGTCAAAATATTTGGAATTGCATTAGCGAAAACAAAACCGGATATTTATTGTTTCTTCCAGTCATATCCGGACAACGTTGTGGGGCATTCATATACAATGGACCGAAAAAAATAACAGTAAAAATGGTTTTGGAGAAAAGCAAAGTCTTTTCGTTAGGCAAGTGCATAAAATGTCATCTATACAAACAGAAATATCATGTTTGTTTGCTGCAGTTCCTCTAGGTTTCTCCCTAGAAAATACGAATGTGTAGAGCTGCTGTCTCCATGTGGAACCAATTAGTGTTTCCAAGAACAAAATTAAATGTTCCCTGATAGAAAACATTCAAAACAATAAAGTCCATCGATAATATGCAGAAAACAGAAACTCAGAGGCTGTCGCAATACTTGGGCTTGAGTTAGCCAAAACACAACCGGATATTTCTGGTTTCCTCACGTCATTATCAGACAAAGTGGTGTGGCATTCCTATACAATGTACCGAGAAAATCACAGTAAAAATGGTTTGCACATAAGTAAAGTCTTTTCGTTAGGGAAGTGCATAAAATGCCATTTATACAAACAGAAATATCATGTTTGCTTGCCGCAGTTCCTCTATCTTTCTCCATAGAAATTACGAATGTGTAGAGCTGGTGTTTCCATGTGGAACTAATTAATGTTTCCAAGCACAAAATTAAATGTTCCCTGATAAAAAACATTCAAAACAATAAAGTCCATCGATAATATCCGGAAGACACAAACACTGAGGCTGTAGCAATATCTGGGATTGAGTTAGCCTAAATACAACCAGATATATATATATATATATATATATATATATATATATATATCATCCACTCATATCCGGACAAAGTGGTGTGGCATTCGTATGCAGTGGACCGAGAAAATCACAGTAATAATGGTTTTGGAGACAATCAAAGTTTTTTGTTTGGCAAGTGCATAAAATGTCATCTATAAAAACTGAAATATCATGTTTGTTTGCAGCAGTTCCTCGAGCTTTCTCCCATGAAAATACGAATGTGTAGAGCTGGTGTCTCCATGTGGAACCAATTAGTGTTTCCAAGCACAAAATTAAATGTTCCCTGATAAAAAAAAACATTCAAAACAATAAAGTCCATCCATAATATCCAGAAAACACAAACACAGAGGCTGTAGCAATAATTGGGATTGAGTTAGCCAAAGCACAAACAGATATTTCTGGTTTCCTAAGGCATATAAGTACAAAGTGGTCTTGAATTCATATGCAATGGACCGAGAAAATCTCAGTGAAAATACGAATGTGTAGAGCTGCTGTCTCCATGTGGAACCAATTAGCATTTCCAAGCACAAAATGAAATATTCCCTGATAAAAAATATTCAAAACAATAAAGTCTGTCAAGAATATCCGAAAAACAGAAACACAGAGGCTGTCGTTATATCTGGGATTGAGTTAGCCAAAACACAACCAGATAACTCTGGTTTCATCAAGTCATATCCGGACAAAGTGGTGTAGCATTCGTATGCAATGGACCGAAAAAATTACCGTAAAAATGGTTTTGTAGACAAGCAAAGTCTTTTTGTTCGGCAAGTGCATAATATGTCATATATACAAACAGAAATATCATGTTTGAATGCCGCAGTTCCTCTAGCTTTCTCCCATGAAAATACGAATGTGTAGAGCTGGTGTCTCCATGTGGAACCAGTTAGTGTTTCCAAGCACAAAATTAAATGTTCCCTGATAGAAAACATTCAAATCAATAAAGTCCATCGTTAATATTCAGAAAACACAAACAGAGAGGCTTTCGCAGAATTTGGGACTGAGTTAGCCAAAACACAAGCGGATATTTCTGGTTTCATCCACTCATATCCGGACAAAGTGGTGTGGAATTCATATGCAATAGACACAATCACAGTAACAATGGTTTTGGAGAAAAGCAAAGTCTTTCCGTTTGGCAAGTGCATAAAATGTCATGTATACAAACAGAAATATCATGTTTGTTTGCCGCAGTTCCTCTAGCTTTCTCCCTAGAAAATACGAATGTGTTTGTCAGAAGCAATGGGTGGCAGGCCTATTAATGGCTGATCTGCACAGTGATCTGCCCTCAAGGAGACCCAACAGGCCAGTCCACTGCAGTGTCTTTCAATGTGGCAAGCATGGGCTTCAGTAGAAGTCAGCTTGTGAAGAGCCCTGGCAGCTCTGCCAAGAGTTGGATCACTGGAAATGGACCTGCCCTGGAGTCGAAGGATGCCCAGGTCAGAGCCACAGATCTTATTGGCTCTAAGCTGAAAAGCCCTTCACTCAGCCCAACTTCAAAAGTGACCACTGCCGCTGAAGGTATGGTCAAGTAGGGTCAGCAACATTGCAGGCAGAACTGTAAATTTCTTGTCAGAGATGCCCCCTGCCTTTACCTGGCCAGCTCTCCTCCCAGGCCAGCCAAGTAATGAAAGTCAACAGAGTGCCTTCCCCTAGGAGGTTCACACCTCCCTTAGGATATACCCCATGTGAAGAGATAGATAGGTCTGGGCCTCTTAACTTACAAGGCCTAAAGCCTACCAGATTATTAACAAGTCCCTTCAGTCATATCTGGACAATGTTTTGTGGAATTCGTATGCAATGGATGGGGAAAATCACAGTAAAAATGGTTTTGGAGAAAAGCAACGTCTTTTCGTTAGGCAATGCATAAAATTTCACATATACAAACAGAAATATCATGTTTGTTTGCCGCAGTTCCTATAGCTTTCTCCCTAGAAAATACGAATGTGTAGAGCTGGTGTCTCCATGTGAAAACAATTAGTGTTTCCAAGCGAAAAATTAAATGTTCCCTGATAAAAAAACATTCAAAACAATAAAGTCCTTCGATAATATTCGGAAAACACAAACACAGAGGCTGTAGAAATATCTGGAATTGAGTTAGACAAAACACAACCCGATATTTCTGGTTTCATCCAGTCATATCCGGACAAAGCTTTTTGGAATTCGTTTGCTTTAGACTGAGAAAATCACAGTAAAAATGGTATTGGAGAAAAGGAAAATCTTTTCGTTAGGCAAGAGCATAAAATGTCACATATACAAACAAAAATATGTTTCTGTGCCGCAGTTCCTCTAGCTTTCTCCCTAGAAAATATGAATGTGTAGACCTGGTGTCTCCATGTGGAACCAATTAGTGTTTCCAAGCACAAAATTAAAGGTTCCCTGAAAAAAAAACATTCAAAAAACAAAGTCTGTCGATAATATCCGGGAAACACAAACACAGAGGATGTGGCAATATCTGGCATTGAGTTAGCCAAAACACAAGCGGATATTTCTGGTTTCCTCCAGTCATATCTGGACAAAGTTTTGTGGAATTCGTATGAAATGGAACGAGAAAATCACAGTAAAAATGGTTTTGGACACAAGCAAAGTCCTTCCGTTAGACAAGTGCATAATATGTGATGTATACAAACAGAAATATCATGATTGTTTGCCGCATTTCCTCTAGATTTCTCCCAAGAAAATATGAATATGTAGAATTGGTGTCTCCATGTGGAACCAATTAGCATTTCCAAGCATAAAATTAAATGTTCCCTGATAAAAAAGCATTCAAAACCATAAAGTCCATCGATAATATCCGGAAATAGCAAACACAGAGACTGTAGCAATATCTGGCATTGAGTTAGCTGAAACACAACCGGATATTTCTGGTTTCCTTCAGTCATATCTGGACAATGTTTTGTGGAATTCGTATGCAATGGATGGGGAAAATCACAGTAAAAATGGTTTTGGAGAAAAGCAATGTCTTTTCGTTAGGCAATGCATAAAATGTCACATATACAAACAGAAATATCATGTTTGTTTGCCGCAGTTCCTATAGCTTTCTCCCTAGAAAATACGAATGTGTAGAGCTGGTGTCTCCATGTGGAAACAATTAGTGTTTCCAAGCGCAAAATTAAATGTTCCCTGATAAAAAACATTCAAAACAATAAAGTCCTTCGATAATATTCGGAAAACACAAACACAGAGGCTGTAGAAATATCTGGAATTGAGTTAGACAAAAAACAACCCGATATTTCTGATTTCATCCAGTCATATCCGGACAAAGCTTTTTGGAATTCGTTTGCTTTAGACTGAGAAAATCACAGTAAAAATGGTATTGGAGAAAAGGAAAATCTTTTCGTTAGGCAAGAGCATAAAATGTCACATATACAAACAAAAATATGTTTCTGTGCCGCAGTTCCTCTAGCTTTCTCCCTAGAAAATATGAATGTGTAGACCTGGTGTCTCCATGTGGAACCAATTAGTGTTTCCAAGCACAAAATTAAAGGTTCCCTGAAAAAAAAACATTCAAAAAACAAAGTCTGTCGATAATATCCGGGAAACACAAACACAGAGGATGTGGCAATATCTGGCATTGAGTTAGCCAAAACACAAGCGGATATTTCTGGTTTCCTCCAGTCATATCTGGACAAAGTTTTGTGGAATTCGTATGAAATGGAACGAGAAAATCACAGTAAAAATGGTTTTGGAGAAAAGCAAAGTCTTTACATTAGGCATGCATAAAATGTCACATATACAAACAGAAATATCATCTTTCTTTGCCGCAGTTCCTCTAGCTTTCTCCCTAGAAAATAAGAATGTGTAGAGCTGGTGTCTCCATGTGGAACCAATTCATGTTTCCAAGCACAAAATTGAATGTTCCCTGAAAAAAAACATTCAAAATAATAAAGTTCATCGATAATATCCAAAAAAAAAAAAAAAAACAAAACAAAACACAGAGGCTGTAGCAATATCTGTGATTGAGTTAGCCAAAACACAACCGGATATTTCTGGTTTCATCCAGTCATATCTGGACAAAGTTATTTGGAATTCGTAAGCAATAGACTGAGAAAATCACAGTAAAAATGGTTTTAGAGTAAAGCAACGTCTTTTCGTTAGGCAATGCATAAAATGTCACATATACAAACAGAAATATCATGTTTGTTTGCCGCAGTTCCTATAGCTTTCTCCCTAGAAAATACTAATGTGTAGAGCGGGTGTCTCCATGTGGAACCAATCAGTGTTTCCAAGCACAAAATTAAATGTTCCCTGAAAAAAAAATTCAAAACAATCAAGTACATCGATAATATCTGGAAAACACAAACACAGAGGCTGTAACAATATCCAGGATTGAGTGAGCAAAAACACAACCGGATATTTCTGGTTTCCTTCAGTCATATCCGGAAAAAGTATTGTGGAATTCATATGCAATGGACCGAGAAAATCACAGTAACAATGTTTTTGCTAAAAGGAAAGTCTTTACGATAGGCAAGTGCATAAAATGTCATCTATCCAAACAGAAATATCATGTTTGTTTGATGCAGTTCCTCCAGCTTTCTACCTAGAAAATACGAATGTGTAGAGCTGGTGTCTCCATGTGGAAGCAATTATTGTTTCCAAGCACAAAATTAAATGTTCCCTGATAAAAAACATTCAAACAATAAAGTCCGTCGATAATATTCGGAAAACACAAACACAGAGGCTGTAGCAATATCTCAATTCAGTTAGCCAAAACACAACCTGATATTTCTGGTTTCATGCAGTTTCATCCGGAAAAAGTTGTGTGGAATTCGTATGCAATGGACTGAGTAAGTCACAGTAAAAATGGTTTTGGAGAAAAGCAACGTCTTTTCGTTAGGCAATGCATAAAATGTCACATATACAAATAGAAATATCATGTTTGTTTGCCACAGTTCCTCTAGCTTTCTCCCTAGAAAATAAGAATGTGTAGAGCTGGTGTCTCCATGGGGAAACAATTAGTGTTTCCAAGCACAAAATTGAATGTTCCCTGAAAAAAACATTCAAAACAATAAAGTCCATCGATAATATCCAGAAAACAAACACAGAGGCTGTAGCAATATCTGTGATTGAGTTTGCCAGAACACAACGCGATATTTCTGGTTTCATCCAGTCATATCCGGACAAAGCTTTTTGGAATTCGTATGCTTTAGACTGAGAAAATCACAGTAAAAATGGTTTTGCTAAAAGGAAAGTCTTTACGTTAGGCAAGTGCATAAAATGTCATCTATCCAAACAGAAATATCATGTTTGTTTGACGCAGTTCCTCCAGCTTTCTCCCTAGAAAATACGAATGTGTAGAGCTGGTGTCTCCATGTGGAAGCAATTATTGTTTCCAAGCACAAAATTAAATGTTTCCTGATAAAAAGCATTCAAACAATAAAGTCTGTCGATAATATTCGGAAAACACAAACACAGAGGCTGTAGCAATATCTCAATTCAGTTAGCCAAAACACAACCTGATATTTCTGGTTTCATGCAGTTTCATCCGGAAAAAGTTGTGTGGAATTCGTATACAATGGACTGAGTAAGTCACAGTAAAAATGGTTTTGGAGAAAAGCAACGTCTTTTCGTTAGGCAATGCATAAAATGTCACATATACAAACAGAAATATCATGTTTGTTTGCCACAGTTCCTCTAGCTTTCTCCCTAGAAAATAAGAATGTGTAGAGCTGGTGTCTCCATGGGGAAACAATTAGTGTTTCCAAGCACAAAATTGAATGTTCCCTGAAAAAAACATTCAAAACAATAAAGTCCATCGATAATATCCAGAAAACAAACACAGAGGCTGTAGCAATATCTGTGATTGAGTTTGCCAAAACACAACGCGATATTTCTGGTTTCATCCAGTCATATCCGGACAAAGCTTTTTGGAATTCGTATGCTTTAGACTGAGAAAATCACAGTAAAAATGGTTTTGCTAAAAGGAAAGTCTTTACGTTAGGCAAGTGCATAAAATGTCATCTATCCAAACAGAAATATCATGTTTGTTTGACGCAGTTCCTCCAGCTTTCTCCCTAGAAAATACGAATGTGTAGAGCTGGTGTCTCCATGTGGAAGCAATTATTGTTTCCAAGCACAAAATTAAATGTTTCCTGATAAAAAGCATTCAAACAATAAAGTCTGTCGATAATATTCGGAAAACACAAACACAGAGGCTGTAGCAATATCTCAATTCAGTTAGCCAAAACACAACCTGATATTTCTGGTTTCATGCAGTTTCATCTGGAAAAAGTTGTGTGGAATTCGTATACAATGGACTGAGTAAGTCACAGTAAAAATGGTTTTGGAGAAAAGCAACGTCTTTTCGTTAGGCAATGCATAAAATGTCACATATACAAACAGAAATATCATGTTTGTTTGCCACAGTTCCTCTAGCTTTCTCCCTAGAAAATAAGAATGTGTAGAGCTGGTGTCTCCATGGGGAAACAATTAGTGTTTCCAAGCACAAAATTGAATGTTCCCTGAAAAAAACATTCAAAACAATAAAGTCCATCGATAATATCCAGAAAACAAACACAGAGGCTGTAGCAATATCTGTGATTGAGTTTGCCAAAACACAACGCGATATTTCTGGTTTCATCCAGTCATATCCGGACAAAGCTTTTTGGAATTCGTATGCTTTAGACTGAGAAAATCACAGTAAAAATGGTTTTGCTAAAAGGAAAGTCTTTACGTTAGGCAAGTGCATAAAATGTCATCTATCCAAACAGAAATATCATGTTTGTTTGACGCAGTTCCTCCAGCTTTCTCCCTAGAAAATACGAATGTGTAGAGCTGGTGTCTCCATGTGGAAGCAATTATTGTTTCCAAGCACAAAATTAAATGTTTCCTGATAAAAAGCATTCAAACAATAAAGTCTGTCGATAATATTCGGAAAACACAAACACAGAGGCTGTAGCAATATCTCAATTCAGTTAGCCAAAACACAACCTGATATTTCTGGTTTCATGCAGTTTCATCCGGAAAAAGTTGTGTGGAATTCGTATACAATGGACTGAGTAAGTCACAGTAAAAATGGTTTTGGAGAAAAGCAACGTCTTTTCGTTAGGCAATGCATAAAATGTCACATATACAAACAGAAATATCATGTTTGTTTGCCACAGTTCCTCTAGCTTTCTCCCTAGAAAATAAGAATGTGTAGAGCTGGTGTCTCCATGGGGAAACAATTAGTGTTTCCAAGCACAAAATTGAATGTTCCCTGAAAAAAACATTCAAAACAATAAAGTCCATCGATAATATCCAGAAAACAAACACAGAGGCTGTAGCAATATCTGTGATTGAGTTTGCCAGAACACAACGCGATATTTCTGGTTTCATCCAGTCATATCCGGACAAAGCTTTTTGGAATTCGTATGCTTTAGACTGAGAAAATCACAGTAAAAATGGTTTTGCTAAAAGGAAAGTCTTTACGTTAGGCAAGTGCATAAAATGTCATCTATCCAAACAGAAATATCATGTTTGTTTGACGCAGTTCCTCCAGCTTTCTCCCTAGAAAATACGAATGTGTAGAGCTGGTGTCTCCATGTGGAAGCAATTATTGTTTCCAAGCACAAAATTAAATGTTTCCTGATAAAAAGCATTCAAACAATAAAGTCTGTCGATAATATTCGGAAAACACAAACACAGAGGCTGTAGCAATATCTCAATTCAGTTAGCCAAAACACAACCTGATATTTCTGGTTTCATGCAGTTTCATCTGGAAAAAGTTGTGTGGAATTCGTATACAATGGACTGAGTAAGTCACAGTAAAAATGGTTTTGGAGAAAAGCAACGTCTTTTCGTTAGGCAATGCATAAAATGTCACATATACAAACAGAAATATCATGTTTGTTTGCCACAGTTCCTCTAGCTTTCTCCCTAGAAAATAAGAATGTGTAGAGCTGGTGTCTCCATGGGGAAACAATTAGTGTTTCCAAGCACAAAATTGAATGTTCCCTGAAAAAAACATTCAAAACAATAAAGTCCATCGATAATATCCAGAAAACAAACACAGAGGCTGTAGCAATATCTGTGATTGAGTTTGCCAAAACACAACGCGATATTTCTGGTTTCATCCAGTCATATCCGGACAAAGCTTTTTGGAATTCGTATGCTT
Source organism: Lepus europaeus (assembly GCF_033115175.1). Lineage (NCBI taxonomy): Eukaryota > Metazoa > Chordata > Mammalia > Lagomorpha > Leporidae > Lepus > Lepus europaeus. The sequence goes on from NC_084830.1 coordinate 102,895,137, forward strand.
TAGACTGAGAAAATCACAGTAAAAATGGTATTGGAGAAAAGGAAAATCTTTTCGTTAGGCAAGAACATAAAATGTCATGTATACAAACAGAAATATGTTTCTTTGCCGCAGTTCCTCTAGCTTTCTCCCTAGAAAATACGATTGTGTAGACCTGGTGTCTCCATGTGGAACCAATTAGTGTTTCCAAGCAGAAAATTAAATGTTCCCTGATAAAAAACATTCAAAAAACAAAGTCTGTCGATAATATCCGGGAAACACAAACACAGAGGCTGCAGCAATATCTGGGATTGAGTTAGCCAAAACACAAGCAGATATTTCTGGTTTCCTCCAGTCATATCTGGAAAAAGTTATGTGGAATTCGTATGAAATGGAACGAGAAAATCACAGTAAAAATGGTTTTGGACATAAGCAAAGTCCTTTCGTTAGGCAAGTGCATAAATGTCATCTATACAAACAGAGAAATCCTGTTTGTTTGCCTCAGTTCCTCTAGCATTCTCCCTAGAAAATAGGAATGTGTAGAACTTGTGTCTCCATGTGGAAGCAATTAGGGATCCCAAGCACAAAATTAAATGTTCCTTGATTAAAAACATTCAAAATAATAAAATCAGTCAATAATATCCGGAAAACACAAACACTGAAGCTGTAGCAATATCTGGGAATTAGTTAGCCAAAACACAACCGGATATTTCTGGTTTCATCCAGCCATATCTGGACAAAGTTGGGTGGAATTCGTATGCAACGCACAAAGAAAATCACAATAAAAATTGTTTTGGTGAAAAGAAACGTCTTTTCTTTAGGCAATGCATAAATGTCATATATACAAACAGAAATATCATGTTTGTTTGGGGCAGTTCCTCTAGCAATCTACTTAGAAAATATGAATGTGTAGAGCTGGTGTCTCCATGTGGAACCAATTAGTGTTTCCAAGCACAAAATTAATGTTTTCTGAAAAAAACATTCAAAACAATAAAGTCCATTGATAATATCCAGAAAAAATACACAGAAGCTGTAGCAATATATGGGATTGAGTTAGGAAAAACACAAGCGGATATTTCTGCTTTCCTCCAGTAATATCCAGGCAAAGTTTTGTGGAATTTGTATGAAATAGAACGAGAAAATCAGAGGAAAAATGGTTCTGGAGAAAAGCAAAGTCCTTTCGTTAGGCAATGCATAAAATGTCACATATACAAACAGAAATATCATGTGTGTTTGCCGCAGTTACTCTAGCTTTCTCCCTAGAAAATATGAATGTGTAGAGTTGGTGTCTCCATCTGGAACCAATTAGAATTTCGAAGAAGAAAATTAAATGTTCCCTGATAAAAAACATTCAAAACAATAAAGTCCGTTGATAATATCCAGAAAACAGAAACACAGAGGCTGTTGCAAAATCTGGGAATCAGTTAGCCAAACACATCCAGATATCTCCGGTTTCATCCAGTCATATCCGGACAAAGTTTTGTGGCATTCGTATACAATGGACCAAGAAAATCACAGCAAAAATGGTTATGGAGAAAAGCAAAATCTTTTTGTTAGGCAAGTGCATAAAATGTCATCTATAGAAACAGATATATCATGTTTGTTTGCCGCACTACCTCTAGCTTTCTCCCTAGAAAATACGAATGTGTAGAGCTGGTGTCTACATATGGAACCAACTCGTGTTTCCAAGCACAAAATTAAATGTTCCTTGAAAAGACACATTCAAAACAATAAAGTCCATCGATAATATCCGGAAAACACAAACACAGAGGCTGCGGCAATATCTGGGGTTGAGTTAGCCAAAACACAACTGGATATTTATGATTCTATCTAGTCATATCTGGACAAAGATTTGTGGAATTCGTAATCAATGGACTGAGAACATCACAGCAAAAATTCTTTTGGAGAAAAGAAAGTCTTTTCATTAGGCAAGTGCATAAAATGTCATCTATACAAACAGAAATGTCATGTTTGTTTGCCGCAGTTCCTCTAGCTTTCTTCCTAGAAAACACGAATGTGTAGAGCTGTGTCTCCATGTGGAACCAATTAGCCTTTCCAAGCACAACACTAAATATTCCCTGATAAAAAAAATCATTCAAAACAATAAAGTCCGTCAATAATATCCAGAAAACACAAACACAGAGCTATAGCTATATCTGCGATTGAGTTAGCCAAAACACAACTGCATATTTCTGGCTTTCTACAATCATATCTGGACAAAGTTGTGTGGAATTCGTATGCAATGGACCGAGAAAATCACAGTAAAAATTCTTTTGAAAAAGCAAAATCTTTCGTTAGGCTAGTGCATAAAATGTCATGTAAACAAACAGAAATATCATGTTTGTTTGCCACAGTTCTTCTAGCTTTTTCCCTGGAAAATATGATGTGTAAAGATGGTGTCTGCATGTGGTACCAGTTAGTGTTTCCAAGCACAAAATTAAAAGTTCCCTGATAAAAAACATTCAAAACAATAAAGTCCATCGATAATATCCAGAAAATACAAACACAGAGGCTATAGCAATATCTGGGATTGAGTTAGCCAAAACACAACCGGATATTTCTGGTTCCATCCAGTCATATCCGGACAAAGTGATTTGGAAATAGTATGCAACGAACCGAGAAAATCACATTAAAAATTCTTTTGGAGAAAAGCAAAGTCTTTTCGTTAGGCAAGTGCATAAAATGTCATCTAAACAAACAGAAATATCATGTTTGTTTGCCGCAGTTCCTCTAGCTTTTTCGTAGAATACAGGAATGTGTGGAGCTGGTGCCTCCATGTGGAACCAATTAGCATTTCCAAGCACAAAATGAAATGTTCCCTGATAAAACATTCAAAACAATAAAGTCCGTCAACAATATCCGGAAAACACAAACATAGAGGCTGTAGCAATATCTGGGATTGAGTTATCCAAAACACAACCGGAGATTTCTGCTTTCATCCAGTCATATCCGGACAAAATGGTGTTGCATTTGTACGCAATGGACCGAGATAATCACAGTAAAATTTCTTTTGGAGAAAAGCAAAATCTTTTCGTTACGCAAGCGCATAAAATGTCATGTATACAAACAGAAATATCATGTTTGTTTGCTGCAATTCCTCTAGCTTTCTCCCTTTAAAATATGAATGTGTAGAGCTGGTGTCCCCATGTGCAACCAATTAGTGTTCCCAAGCACAAAATTAAATGTTCCCTGATAAAAAACATTCAAAACAATAAAGTCCATCGATATTATCCAGAAAACACAATCACAGAGGTTGCAGCAATATCTGGGATTGAGTTAGGCAAAACACAACCGGATATTTCTGGTTTCAGCCAGTCATATCCGGAAAAAGTGGTGTGAAATTCGTATGCAATGTACCGAGAAAATCACAGTAAAAAATCTTTTGGAGAAAAGCAAAGTCTTTTCGTTAGGCAAGTGCATAAAATATCATGTATACAGAGAGAAATATCATGTTTGTTTGCCACGGTTCCTCTAGCTTTCTCCCAAGAAAATATGAATGTGCAGAGCTCGTGTCTCCATGTGGAACCTATTAGTATTTCCTAACACAAAATTAAATGTAAATTGATAAAAAACATTCAAAACAATAAAGTCCACGATAATATCCAAAAAACACAAACACAGTTGCTGTCGTAATATTTGGGATTGAGTTAGCCTAAACACACCCGGATATTTCTGGTGTCATGCACTCATATCTGGAAAGTGGTGTGGCATTTGTATGCAATGGACGGAGAAAATCACAGTAAAAATGATTTTGGAGAAAAGCAAAGTCTTTTCGTTAGGCAAGTGCATAAAATGTCATCTATGAAAGAGAAATATCATGTTTGTTTGCCGCACTTCCTCTAGCTTTCTCCCTAGAAAAAAAGAATGTGTAGGGCTGCTGTCTCCATGTGGAACCAATTAGTGTTTCCTAACACACAATAAATGTTGCCTGATAAAAAACATTCAAAACAATAGAGTCCGTCTATAATATCCGGAAAACACAAACACAGAGGCTGTTGCAATATCTGGAAATGAGTTAGCCAAACACATCCAGATATCTCCGGTTTCATCCAGTCATATCCGGACAAAGTTTTGTGGCATTTGTATACAATGGACCAAGGAAATCACAGCAAAAATGGTTATGGAGAAAAGCAAAATCTTTTTGTTAGGCAAGTGCATAAAATGTCATCTATAGAAACAGATATATCATGTTTCTTTGCCGCACTACCTCTAGCTTTCTCCCTAGAAAATACGAATGTGTAGAGCTGGTGTCTACATGTGGAACCAACTCGTGTTTCCAAGCACAAAATTAAATGTTCCTTGAAAAGACACAGTCAAAACAATACAGTCCATCGATAATATCCGGAAAACACAAACACAGAGGCGGCGGCAATATCTGGGGTTGAGTTAGCCAAAACACAACTGGATATTTATGGTTCTATCTAGTCATATCCGGACAAAGTTTTGTGGAATTCGTAATCAATGGACTGAGAACATCACAGCAAAAATTCTTTTGGAGAAAAGAGTCTTTTCATTAGGCAAGTGCATAAAATGTCATCTATACAAACAGAAATGTCATGATTGTTTGCCACAGTTCCTATAGCTTTCTCCCTAGAAAATACGAATGTGTAGAGCTGGTGTCTCCATGTGGAACCTATTAGTATTTCCTAACACAAAATTAAATGTAAATTGATAAAAAACATTCAAAACAATAAAGTCCCTCGATAATATCCAGAAAACACAAACACAGAGGCTGTCGTAATATTTGGGATTGAGTTAGCCTAAACACACCAGGATATTTCTGGTGTCATGCACTCATATCCGAACAAAGTGATGTGGCATTTGTATGCAATAGACCGAGAAAATCACAGTAAAAATGATTTTGGAGAAAAGCAAAGTCTTTTCGTTAGGCAAGTGCATAAAATGTCATCTATGAAAGAGAAATATCATGTTTGTTTGCTGCAGTTCCTCTAGCTTTCTCCCTAGAAAATAAGAATGTGTAGGGCTGCTGTCTCCATGTGGAACCAATTAGTGTTTCCTAACACACAATAAATGTTCCCTGATAAAAACCATTCAAAACAATAGAGTCCATCTTTAATATCCGGAAAACACAAACACAGAGGCTGTCGCAATATCTGGGAATGAGTTAGGCAAACACATCCAGATATCTCCGGTTTCATCCAGTCATATCCGGACAAAGTTTTGTGGCATTTGTATGCAATGGACCAAGAAAATCACAGCAAAAATGGTTATGGAGAAAAACAAAATCTTTTTGTTAGGCAAGTGCATAAAATATATGTATACCAACAGAAATGTCATGTTTGTTTGCCGCAGTTACTCTAGCTTTCTCCCTAGAAAATACGAATATGTAGGGCTGCTGTCTCCATGTGGAACCAATTAGTGTTCCAAGCACAAAATTAAATGTTCCTTGAAAAGACACATTCAAAACAATAAAGTCCATCGATAATATCCGGAAAACACAAACACAGAGGCTGCGGCAATATCTGGGGTTGAGTTAGCCAAAACACAACTGGATATTTCTGGTTCCATCTAGTCATATCCGGACAAAGTTTCGTGGAATTCGTAATCAATGGACTGAGAACATCACAGCAAAAATTCTTTTGGAGAAAAGAAAGTCTTTTCATTAGGCAAGTGCATAAAATGTCATCTATACAAACAGAAATGTCATGTTTGTTTGCCGCAGTTCCTCTAGCTTTCTTCCTAGAAAACACGAATGTGTAGAGCTGTGTCTCCATGTGGAACCAATTAGCATTTGCAAGCACAATATTAAATATTCCCTGATAAAAAAAAATCATTCAAAACAATAAAGTCCGTCAATAATATCCAGAAAACACAAACACAGAGCTATAGCTATATCTGGGATTGAGTTAGCCAAAACACAACTGGATATTTCTGGATTAATCCACTCATATCCGGACAAAGTTGTGTGGAATTCATATGCAATGGACCGAGAAAATCACAGTAAAAATTCTTTTGAAAAAGCAAAATCTTTCGTTAGGCTAGTGCATAAAATGTCATGTAAACAAACAGAAATATCATGTTTGTTTGCCGCAGTTCTTCTAGCTTTTTCCCTGGAAAATATGATGTGTAAAGATGGTGTCTGCATGTGGTACCAGTTAGTGTTTCCAAGCACAAAATTAAAAGTTCCCTGATAAAAAACATTCAAAACAATAAAGTCCATCGATAATATCCAGAAAATACAAACACAGAGGCTGTAGCAATATCTGGGATGAGTTAGCCAAAACACAACCAGATATTTCTGGTTCCATCCAGTCATATCCGGACAAAGTGATTTGGAAATAGTATGCAATGAACCGAGAAAATCACATTAAAAATTCTTTTGGAGAAAAGCAAAGTCTTTTCGTTAGGCAAGTGCGTAAAATGTCATCTAAACAAACAGAAATATCATGTTTGTTTGCCGCAGTTCCTCTAGCTTTTTCGTAGAATACAGGAATGTGTGGAGCTGGTGTCTCCATGTGGAACCAATTAGCATTTCCAAGCACAAAATGAAATGTTCCCTGATAAAACATTCAAAAGAATAAAGTCCGTCAACAATATCGCAAAACACAAACACATTGGCTGTAGCAACATCTGGGATTGAGTTATCCAAAACACAACCGGAGATTTCTGGTTCCATCCAGTCATATCCGGACAAAATGCTGTTGCATTTGTACGCAAAGAACCGAGATAATCACAGTAAAAATTCTTTTGGAGAAAAGCAAAATGTTTTCGTTACGCAAGCACATAAAATGTCATGTATACAAACAGAAATATCATGTTTGTTTGCTGCAATTCCTCTAGCTTTCTCCCTTTAAAATACGAATGTGTAGAGCTGGTGTCCCCATGTGCAACCATAGTGTTCCCAAGCACAAAATTAAATGTTCCCTGATAAAAAACATTCAAAACAATAAAGTCCATCGATAATATCCAGAAAACACAATCACAGAGGTTGCAGCAATATCTGGGATTGAGTTAGGCAAAACACAACCGGATATTTCTGGTTTCAGCCAGTCATATCCGGAAAAAGTGGTGTGAAATTCATATGCAATGTACCGAGAAAATCACAGTAAAAAATCTTTTGGAGAAAAGCAAAGTCTTTTCGTTAGGCAAGTGCATAAAATATCATGTATACAGAGAGAAATATCATGTTTGTTTGCCGCGGTTCCTCTAGCTTTCTCCCTAGAAAATATGAATGTGCAGAGCTCGTGTCTCCATGTGGAACCTATTAGTATTTCCTAACACAAAATTAAATGTAAATTGATAAAAAACATTCAAAACAATAAAGTCCACGATAATATCCAGAAAACACAAACACAGTTGCTGTCGTAATATTTGGGATTGAGTTAGCCTAAACACACCAGGATATTTCTGGTGTCATACACTCATATCCGGACAAAGTGGTGTGGCATTTGTATGCAATGGACCGAGAAAATCACAGTAAAAAATGATTTTGGAGAAAAGCAAAGTCTTTTCATTAGGCAAGTGCATAAAATGTCATCTATGAAAGAGAAATATCATGTTTGTTTGCCGCAGTTCCTCTAGCTTTCTCCCTAGAAAATAAGAATGTGTAGGGCTGCTGTCTCCATGTGGAACCAATTAGTGTTTCCTAACACACAATAAATGTTGCCTGATAAAAAACATTCAAAACAATAGAGTCCGTCTATAATATCCAGAAAACGCAAACACAGAGGCTGTCGCAATATCTGGGAATGAGTTAGCCAAACACATCTAGATATCTCCGGTTTCATCCAGTCATATCCGGACAAAGTTTTGTGGCATTCGTATACAATGGACCAAGAAAATCACAGCAAAAATGTTTATGGAGAAAAGCAAAATCTTTTTGTTAGGCAAGTGCATAAAATGTCATCTATAGAAACAGATATATCATGTTTGTTTGCCGCACTTCCTCTAGCTTTCTCCCTAGAAAATACGAATGTGTAGAGCTGGTGTCTACATGTGGAACCAACTCGTGTTTCCAAGCACAAAATTAAATGTTCCTTGAAAAGACACATTCAAAACAATAAAGTCCATCGATAATATCCGGAAAACACAAACACAGAGGCTGCGGCAATATCTGGGGTTGAGTTAGCCAAAACACAACTGGATATTTCTGGTTCCATCTAGTCATATCCGGACAAAGTTTTGTGGAATTCGTAATCAATGGACTGAGAACATCACAGCAAAAATTCTTTTGGAGAAAAGAGTCTTTTCATTAGGCAAGTGCATAAAATGTCATCTATACAAACAGAAATGTCATGTTTGTTTGCCGCAGTTCCTATAGTTTTCTCCCTAGAAAATACGAATGTGTAGAGCTGGTGTCTCCATGTGGAACCTATTAGTATTTCCTAACACAAAATTAAATGCAAATTGATAAAAAACATTCAAAACAATAAAGTCCCTCGATAATATCCAGAAAACACAAACACAGAGGCTGTCGTAATATTTGGGATTGAGTTAGCCTAAACACACCAGGATATTTCTGGTGTCATGCACTCATATCCGGACAAAGTGATGTGGCATTTGTATGCAATGGACCAAGAAAATCACAGTAAAAATGATTTTGGAGAAAAGCAAAGTCTTTTCGTTAGGCAAGTGCATAAAATGTCATCTATGAAAGAGAAATATCATGTTTGTTTGCCGCAGTTCCTCTAGCTTTCTCCCTAGAAAATAAGAATGTGTAGGGCTGCTGTCTCCATGTGGAACCAATTAGTGTTTCCTAACACACAATAAATGTTCCCTGATAAAAACCATTCAAAACAATAAAGTCTGTCTATAATATCCGGAAAACACAAACACAGAGGCTGCGGCAATATCTGGGGTTGAGTTAGCCAAAACACAACTGGATATTTCTGATTCCATCTAGTAATATCCGGACAAAGTTTCGTGGAATTCGTAATCAATGGACTGAGAACATCACAGCAAAAATTCTTTTGGAGAAAAGAAAGTCTTTTCATTAGGCAAGTGCATAAAATGTCATCTATACAAACAGAAATGTCATGTTTGTTTGCCGCAGTTCCTCTAGCTTTCTTCCTAGAAAACACGAATTTGTAGCGCTGGTGTCTCCATGTGGAACCAATTAGCATTTGCAAGCACAACATTAAATATTCCCTGATAAAAAAAATCATTCAAAACAATAAAGTCCGTCAATAATATCCAGAAAACACAAACACAGAGCTATAGCTATATCTGGGATTGAGTTAGCCAAAACACAACTGGATATTTCTGGATTAATCCACTCATATCCGGACAAAGTTTTGTGGAATTCATATGCAATGGACCGAGAAAATCACAGTAAAAATTCTTTTGAAAAAGCAAAATCTTTCGTTAGGCTAGTGCATAAAATGTCATGTAAACAAACAGAAATATCATGTTGGTTTGCTGCAGTTCTTCTAGCTTTTTCCCTGGAAAATATGATGTGTAAAGATGGTGTCTGCATGTGGTACCAGTTAGTGTTTCAAAGCACAAAATTAAATGTTCCCTGATAAAAAACATTCAAAACAATAAAGTCCATCGATAATATCCAGAAAATACAAACACAGAGGCTGTAGCAATATCTGGGATGAGTTAGCCAAAACACAACCGGATATTTCTGGTTCCATCCAGTCATATCCGGACAAAGTGATTTGGAAATAGTATGCAATGAACCGAGAAAATCACATTAAAAATTCTTTTGGAGAAAAGCAAAGTCTTTTCGTTAGGCAAGTGCGTAAAATGTCATCTAAACAAACAGAAATATCATGTTTGTTTGCCGCAGTTCCTCTAGCTTTTTCGTAGAATACAGGAATGTGTTGAGCTGGTGTCTCCATGTGGAACCAATTAGCATTTCCAAGCACAAAATGAAATGTTCCCTGATAAAACATTCAAAAGAATAAAGTCCGTCAACAAAATCGCAAAACACAAACACATTGGCTGTAGCAACATCTGGGATTGAGTTATCCAAAACACAACCGGAGATTTCTGGTTCCATCCAGTCATATCCGGACAAAATGGTGTTGCATTTGTACGCAATGGACCAAGATAATCACAGTAAAAATTCTTTTGGAGAAAAGCAAAATCTTTTCGTTAGGCAAGTGCATAAAATGTCATGTATACAAACAGAAATATCATGTTGGTTTGCTGCAATTCCTCTAGCTTTCTCCCTTTAAAATACGAATGTGTAGAGCTGGTGTCCCCATGTGCAACCAATTAGTGTTCCCAAGCACAAAATTAAATGTTCCCTGATAAAAAATATTCAAAACAATAAAGTCCATCGATAATATCCAGAAAACACAATCACAGAGGTTGCAGCAATATCTGGGATTGAGTTAGCCAAAACACAACCGGATATTTCTGGTTTCCACCAGTCATATCCGGAAAAAGTGGTGTGAAATTTGTATGCAATGTACCAAGAAAATCACAGTAAAAATGTTTATGGAGAAAAGCAAAATCTTTTTGTTAGGCAAGTGCATAAAAAGATATGTATACCAACAGAAATATCATGTTTGTTTGCCGCAGTTCTTCTAGCTTTTTCCCTCGAAAATATGATGTGTAAAGATGGTGTCTGCATGTGGTACCAGTTAGTGTTTCCAAGCACAAAATTAAATGTTCCCTGATAACAAACATTCAAAACAATAGAGTCCGTCTATAATATCCGGAAAACACAAACACAGAGGTTGTCGCAATATCTGGGGATGAGTTAGCCAAACACATCCAGATATCTCCGGTTTCATCCAGTCATATCCGGACAAAGTTTTGTGGCATTCGTATACAATGGACCAAGGAAATCACAGCAAAAATGGTTATGGAGAAAAGCAAAATCTTTTTGTTAGGCAAGTGCATAAAAAGATATGTATACCAACAGAAATATCATGTTTGTTTGCCGCAGTTCCTCTAGCTTTCTCCCTAGAAAATAAGAATGTGTAGAGCTGCTGTCTCCATGTGGAACCAATTAGTATTTCCTAACACAAAATAAATGTTCCCTGATAAAAAACATTCAAAACTATAGAGTCCATCGATAATATCCGGAAAACACAAACACAGAGGCTGTCGCAATATCTGGGGATGAGTTAGCCAAACACATCCAGATATCTCCGGTTTCATCCAGTCATATCCGGACAAAGTTTTGTGGCATTCGTATGCAATGGACCAAGAAAATCACAGCAAAAATGGTTATGGAGAAAAGCAAAATCTTTTTGTTAGGCAAGTGCATAAAATGTCATCTATAGAAACAGATATATCATGTTTGTTTGCCGCACTTCCTCTAGCTTTCTCCCTAGAAAATACGAATGTGTAGAGCTGGTGTCTACATGTGGAACCAACTCGCGTTTCCAAGCACAAAAATAAATGTTCCTTGAAAAGACACATTCAAAACAATAAAGTCCATCGATAATATCCAGAAAACACAAACACAGAGGCTGCGGCAATATCTGGGGTTGAGTTAGCCAAAACACAACTGGATATTTCTGGTTCCATCTAGTCATATCCGCACAAAGTTTTGTGGAATTCATAATCAATGGACTGAGAACATCACAGCAAAAATTCTTTTGGAGAAAAGCAAAGTCTTTTCAATAGGCAAGTGCATAAAATGTCATCTCTACAAACAGAAATGCCATGTATGTTTGCCGCAGTTCAACTAGCTTACTTCCTAGAAAACATGAATGTGCAGAGCTGGTGTCTCCATGTGGAACTAATTAGCCTTTCCAAGCACAACATTAAATGTTCCCTGATAAAAAAAATCATTCAAAACAATAAAGTCCGTCAATAATATCCAGAAAACACAAACACAGAGGCTGTAGCGATATCTGGGATTGAGTTAGCCAAAACACAACCGGATATTTCTGGATTAATCCACTCATATCCGGACAAAGTTTTGTGGAAATCGTATGCAATGGCCCGAGAAAATCACAGTAAAAATTCTTTTGAAAAAACAAAATCTTTCGTTAGGCTAGTGCATAAAATGTCATATAAACAAACAGAAATATCATGTTGGTTTGCCGCAGTTCTTCTAGCTTTTTCCCTGGAAAATATGATGTGTAAAGATGGTGTCTGCATGTGGTACCAGTTAGTGTTTCCAAGCACAAAATTAAGTGTTCCCTGATAAAAAACATACCAAACAATAAAGTCCATCGATAATATCCAGAAAATACAAACACAGAGGCTGTAGCAATATCTGGGATGAGTTAGCCAAAACACAACCGGATATTTCTGGTTCCATCCAGTCATATCCGGACAAAGTGATTTGGAAATAGTATGCAATGAACCGAGAAAATCATATTAAAAATTCTTTTGGAGAAAAGCAAAGTCTTTTCGTTAGGCAAGTGCATAAAATGTCATCTAAACAAACAGAAATATCATGTTTGTTTGCCGCAGTTCCTCTAGCTTTTTCGTAGAATACACGAATGTGTTGAGCTGGTGTCTCCATGTGGAACCAATTAGCATTTCCAAGCACAAAATGAAATGTTCCCTGATAAAACATTCAAAAGAATAAAGTCCGTCAACAATATCGCAAAACACAAACACATTGGCTGTAGCAACATCTGGGATTGAGTTATCCAAAACACAACCGGAGATTTCTGGTTCCATCCAGTCATATCCGGACAAAATGGTGTTGCATTTGTACGCAATGGACCAAGATAATCACAGTAAAAATTCTTTTGGAGAAAAGCAAAATCTTTTCGTTAGGCAAGTGCATAAAATGTCATGTTTACAAACAGAAATATCATGTTGGTTTGCTGCAATTCCTCTAGCTTTCTCCCTTTAAAATACGAATGTGTAGAGCTGGTGTCCCCATGTGCAACCAATTAGTGTTCCCAAGCACAAAATTAAATGTTCCCTGATAAAAAAACATTCAAAACAATAAAGTCCATCGATAATATCCAGAAAACACAATCACAGAGGTTGCAGCAATATCTGGGATTGAGTTAGGCAAAACACAACCGGATATTTCTGGTTTCAGCCAGTCATATCCGGAAAAAGTGGTGTGAAATTCGTATGCAATGTACCGAGAAAATCACAGTAAAAATGTTTATGGAGAAAAGCAAAATCTTTTTGTTAGGCAAGTGCATAAAAAGATATGTATACCAACAGAAATATCATGTTTGTTTGCCGCAGTTCCTCTAGCTTTCTCCCTAGAAAATAAGAATGTGTAGGGCTGCTGTCTCCATGTGGAACCAATTAGTGTTTCCTAACACACAATAAATGTTCCCTGATAAAAAACATTCAAAACTATAGAGTCCATCGATAATATCCGGAAAACACAAACACAGAGGCTGTAGCAATATCTGGGATTGAGTTAGCCAAAACACAACCGGATATTTCTGGTTCCATCCAGTCATATCCGGACAAAATGCTGTTGCATTTGTACGCAATGGACCGAGATAATCACAGTAAAAATTCTTTTGGAGAAAAGCAAAGTCTTTTTGTTAGGCAAGTGCGTAAAATGTCATCTAAACAAACAGAAATATCATGTTTGTTTGCCGCAGTTCCTCTAGCTTTTTCGTAGAATACAGGAATGTGTGGAGCTGGTGTCTCCATGTGGAACCAATTAGCATTTCCAAGCACAAAATGAAATGTTCCCTGATAAAACATTCAAAACAATAAAGTCTGTCAACAATATCGCAAAACACAAACACATTGGCTGTAGCAACATCTGGGATTGAGTTATCCAAAACACAACCGGATATTTCTGGTTCCATCCAGTCATATCCGGACAAAATGCTGTTGCATTTGTACGCAATGGACCGAGATAATCACAGTAAAAATTCTTTTGGAGAAAAGCAAAATCTTTTCGTTAGGCAAGTGCATAAAATGTCATGTATACAAACAGAAATATCATGTTGGTTTGCTGCAATTCCTCTAGCTTTCTCCCTTTAAAATAAGAATGTGTAGAGCTGGTGTCCCCATGTGCAACCAATTAGTGTTCCCAAGCACAAAATTAAATGTTCCCTGATAAAAAACATTCAAAACAATAAAGTCCATCGATAATATCCAGAAAACACAATCACAGAGGTTGCAGCAATATCTGGGATTGAGTTAGGCAAAACACAACCGGATATTTCTGGTTTCCACCAGTCATATCCGGAAAAATGGTGTGAAATGCGTATGCAATATACCGAGAAAATCACAGTAAAAATGTTTATGGAGAAAAGCAAAATCTTTTTGTTAGGCAAGTGCATAAAAAGATATGTATACCAACAGAAATATCATGTTTGTTTGCCGCAGTTCTTCTAGCTTTTTCCCTCGAAAATATGATGTGTAAAGATGGTGTCTGCATGTGGTACCAGTTAGTGTTTCCAAGCACAAAATTAAATGTTCCCTGATAACAAACATTCAAAACAATAGAGTCCGTCTATAATATCTGGAAAACACAAACACAGAGGCTGTCGCAATATCTGGGGATGAGTTAGCCAAACACATCCAGATATCTCCGGTTTCATCCAGTCATATCCGGACAAAGTTTTGTGGCATTCGTATGCAATGGACCAAGAAAATCACAGCAAAAATGGTTATGGAGAAAAGCAAAATCTTTTTGTTAGGCAAGTGCATAAAAAGATATGTATACCAACAGAAATATCATGTTTGTTTGCCGCAGTTCCTCTAACTTTCTCCCTAGAAAATACGAATGTTTAGGGCTGCTGTCTCCATGTGGAACCAATTAGTATTTCCTAACACAAAATAAATGTTCCCTGATAACAAACATTCAAAACAATAATATCCGGAAAACACAAACACAGAGAATGTCGCAATATCTGGGGATGAGTTAGCCAAACACATCCAGATATCTCCGGTTTCATCCAGTCATATCCGGACAAAGTTTTGTGGCATTCGTATGCAATGGACCAAGAAAATCACAGCAAAAATGGTTATGGAGAAAAGCAAAATCTTTTTGTTAGGCAAGTGCATAAAATGTCATCTATAGAAACAGATATATCATGTTTGTTTGCCGCACTACCTCTAGCTTTCTCCCTAGAAAATAAGAATGTGTAGAGCTGGTGTCTACATGTGGAACCAACTCGCGTTTCCAAGCACAAAATTAAATGTTCCTTGAAAAGACACATTCAAAACAATAAAGTCCATCGATAATATCCAGAAAACACAAACACAGAGGCTGCGGCAATATCTGGGGTTGAGTTAGCCAAAACACAACTGGATATTTCTGGTTCCATCTAGTCATATCCGCACAAAGTTTTGTGGAATTCATAATCAATGGACTGAGAACATCACAGCAAAAATTCTTTTGGAGAAAAGCAAAGTCTTTTCAATAGGCAAGTGCATAAAATGTCATCTCTACAAACAGAAATGCCATGTATGTTTGCCGCAGTTCAACTAGCTTTCTTCCTAGAAAACATGAATGTGCAGAGCTGGTGTCTCCATGTGGAACTAATTAGCCTTTCCAAGCACAACATTAAATGTTCCCTGATAAAAAAAATCATTCAAAACAATAAAGTCCGTCAATAATATCCAGAAAACACAAACACAGAGGCTGTAGCGATATCTGGGATTGAGTTAGCCAAAACACAACCGGATATTTCTGGATTAATCCACTCATATCCGGACAAAGTTGTGTGGAAATCGTATGCAATGGCCCGAGAAAATCACAGTAAAAATTCTTTTGAAAAAACAAAATCTTTCGTTAGGCTAGTGCATAAAATGTCATATAAACAAACAGAAATATCATGTTTGTTTGCCGCAGTTCTTCTAGCTTTTTCCCTGGAAAATATGATGTGTAAAGATGGTGTCTGCATGTGGTACCAGTTAGTGTTTCCAAGCACAAAATTAAGTGTTCCCTGATAAAAAACATACCAAACAATAAAGTCCATCGATAATATCCAGAAAATACAAACACAGAGGCTGTAGCAATATCTGGGATGAGTTAGCCAAAACACAACCGGATATTTCTGGTTCTATCCAGTCATATCCGGACAAAGTGATTTGGAAATAGTATGCAACGAACCGAGAAAATCACATTAAAAATTCTTTTGGAGAAAAGCAAAGTCTTTTCGTTAGGCAAGTGCATAAAATGTCATCTAAACAAACAGAAATATCATGTTTGTTTGCCGCAGTTCCTCTAGCTTTTTCGTAGAATACAGGAATGTGTTGAGCTGGTGTCTCCATGTGGAACCAATTAGCATTTCCAAGCACAAAATGAAATGTTCCCTGATAAAACATTCAAAAGAATAAAGTCCGTCAACAATATCGCAAAACACAAACACATTGGCTGTAGCAACATCTGGGATTGAGTTATCCAAAACACAACCGGAGATTTCTGGTTTCAGCCAGTCATATCCGGAAAAAGTGGTGTGAAATTCGTATGCAATGTACCGAGAAAATCACAGTAAAAATGTTTTTGGAGAAAAGCAAAATCTTTTTGTTAGGCAAGTGCATAAAAAGATATGTATACCAACAGAAATATCATGTTTGTTTGCCGCAGTTCCTCTAGCTTTCTCCCTAGAAAATAAGAATGTGTAGGGCTGCTGTCTCCATGTGGAACCAATTAGTGTTTCCTAACACACAATAAATGTTCCCTGATAAAAAACATTCAAAACAATAGAGTCTTTCGATAATATCCGGAAAACACAAACACAGAGGCTGTTGCAATATCTGGGGATGAGTTAGCCAAACACATCCAGATATCTCCGGTTTCATCCAGTCATATCCGGACAAAGTTTTGTGGCATTTGTATGCAATGGACCAAGAAAATCACAGCAAAAATGGTTATGGAGAAAAGCAAAATCTTTTTGTTAGGCAAGTGCATAAAATGTCATCTATAGAAACAGATATATCATGTTTGTTTGCCGCAATATCTCTAGCTTTCTCCCTAGAAAATACGAATGTGTAGAGCTGGCGTCTACATGTGGAACCAACTCGTGTTTCCAAGCACAAAATTAAATGTTCTTTGAAAAGACACATTCAAAACAATAAAGTCCATCGATAATATCCGGAAAACACAAACACAGAGGCTGCAGCAATATCTGGGGTTGAGTTAGCCAAAACACAACCGGACATTTCCGGATTAATCCACTCATATCCGGACAAAGTTTTGTGGAAATCGTATGCAATGGCCCGAGAAAATCACAGTAAAAATTCTTTTGAAAAAGCAAAATCTTTCGTTAGGCTAGTGCATAAAATGTCATGTAAACAAACAGAAATATCATGTTTGTTTGCCGCAGTTCTTCTAGCTTTTTCCCTGGAAAATATGATGTGTAAAGATGGTGTCTGCATGTGGTACCAGTTAGTGTTTCCAAGCACAAAATTAAATGTTCCCTGATAAAAAACATTCAAAACAATAAAGTCCATCGATAATATCCGGAAAATACAAACACAGAGGCTGTAGCAATATCTGGGATGAGTTAGCCAAAACACAACCGGATATTTCTGGTTCCATCCAGTCATATCCGGACAAAGGGATTTGGAAATAGTATGCAACGAACCGAGAAAATCATATTAAAAATTCTTTTGGAGAAAAGCAAAGTCTTTTCGTTAGGCAAGTGCGTAAAATGTCATCTAAACAAACAGAAATATCATGTTTGTTTGCCGCAGTTCCTCTAGCTTTTTCGTAGAATACAGGAATGTGTGGAGCTGGTGTCTCCATGTGGAACCAATTAGCATTTCCAAGCACAAAATGAAATGTTCCCTGATAAAACATTCAAAAGAATAAAGTCCGTCAACAATATCGCAAAACACAAACACATTGGCTGTAGCAACATCTGGGATTGAGTTATCCAAAACACAACCGGAGATTTCTGGTTCCATCCAGTCATATCCGGACAAAATGGTGTTGCATTTGTACGCAATGGACCAAGATAATCACAGTAAAAATTCTTTTGGAGAAAAGCAAAATCTTTTCGTTAGGCAAGTGCATAAAATGTCATGTATACAAACAGAAATATCATGTTGGTTTGCTGCAATTCCTCTAGCTTTCTCCCTTTAAAATACGAATGTGTAGAGCTGGTGTCCAAATGTGCAACCAATTAGTGTTCCAAAGCACAAAATTAAATGTTCCCTGATAAAAAAACATTCAAAACAATAAAGTCCATCGATAATATCCAGAAAACACAATCACAGAGGTTGCAGCAATATCTGGGATTCAGTTAGGCAAAACACAACCGGATATTTCTGGTTTCAGCCAGTCATATCCGGAAAAAGTGGTGTGAAATGCGTATGCAATGTACCGAGAAAATCACAGTAAAAATGTTTATGGAGAAAAGCAAAATCTTTTTGTTAGGCAAGTGCATAAAAAGATATGTATACCAACAGAAATATCATGTTTGTTTGCCGCAGTTCTTCTAGCTTTTCCCTCGAAAATATGATGTGTTAAGTGGTGTCTGCATGTGGTACCAGTTAGTGTTTCCAAGCACAAAATTAAATGTTCCCTGATAACAAACATTCAAAACAATAGAGTCCGTCTATAATATCCGGAAAACACAAACAAAGAGAATGTCGCAATATCTGGGGATGAGTTAGCCAAACACATCCAGATATCTCCGGTTTCATCCAGTCATATCCGGACAAAGTTTTGTGGCATTCGTATGCAATGGACCAAGAAAATCACAGCAAAAATGGTTATGGAGAAAAGCAAAATCTTTTTGTTAGGCAAGTGCATAAAAAGATATGTATACCAACAGAAATATCATGTTTGTTTGCCGCAGTTCCTCTAGCTTTCTCCCTAGAAAATAAGAATGTGTAGAGCTGCTGTCTCCATGTGGAACCAATTAGTATTTCCTAACACAAAATAAATGTTCCCTGATAACAAACATTCAAAACAATAGAGTCCGTCTATAATATCCGGAAAACACAAACACAGAGAATGTCGCAATATCTGGGGATGAGTTAGCCAAACACATCCAGATATATCCGGTTTCATCCAGTCATATCCGGACAAAGTTTTGTGGCATTTGTATGCAATGGACCAAGAAAATCACAGCAAAAATGGTTATGGAGAAAAGCAAAATCTTTTTGTTAGGCAAGTGCATAAAATGTCATCTATAGAAACAGATATATCATGTTTGTTTGCCGCACTACCTCTAGCTTTCTCCCTAGAAAATACGAATGTGTAGAGCTGGTGTCTACATGTGGAACCAACTCGCGTTTCCAAGCACAAAATTAAATGTTCCTTGAAAAGACACATTCAAAACAATAAAGTCCATCGATAATATCCGGAAAACACAAACACAGAGGCTGCGGCAATATCTGGGGTTGAGTTAGCCAAAACACAACTGGATATTTCTGGTTCCATCTAGTCATATCCGCACAAAGTTTTGTGGAATTCATAATCAATGGACTGAGAACATCACAGCAAAAATTCTTTTGGAGAAAAGCAAAGTCTTTTCAATAGGCAAGTGCATAAAATGTCATCTCTACAAACAGAAATGCCATGTATGTTTGCCGCAGTTCAACTAGCTTTCTTCCTAGAAAACATGAATGTGCAGAGCTGGTGTCTCCATGTGGAACTAATTAGCCTTTCCAAGCACAACATTAAATGTTCCCTGATAAAAAAAATCATTCAAAACAATAAAGTCCGTCAATAATATCCAGAAAACACAAACACAGAGGCTGTAGCGATATCTGGGATTGAGTTAGCCAAAACACAACCGGATATTTCTGGATTAATCCACTCATATCCGGACAAAGTTTTGTGGAAATCGTATGCAATGGCCCGAGAAAATCACAGTAAAAATTCTTTTGAAAAAACAAAATCTTTCGTTAGGCTAGTGCATAAAATGTCATATAAACAAACAGAAATATCATGTTTGTTTGCCGCAGTTCTTCTAGCTTTTTCCCTGGAAAATATGATGTGTAAAGATGGTGTCTGCATGTGGTACCAGTTAGTGTTTCCAAGCACAAAATTAAGTGTTCCCTGATAAAAAACACACCAAACAATAAAGTCCATCGATAATATCCAGAAAATACAAACACAGAGGCTGTAGCAATATCTGGGATGAGTTAGCCAAAACACAACCGGATATTTCTGGTTCCATCCAGTCATATCCGGACAAAGTGATTTGGAAATAGTATGCAACAAACCGAGAAAATCATATTAAAAATTCTTTTGGAGAAAAGCAAAGTCTTTTCGTTAGGCAAGTGCGTAAAATGTCATCTAAACAAACAGAAATATCATGTTTGTTTGCCGCAGTTCCTCTAGCTTTTTCGTAGAATACAGGAATGTGTTGAGCTGGTGTCTCCATGTGGAACCAATTAGCATTTCCAAGCACAAAATGAAATGTTCCCTGATAAAACATTCAAAAGAATAAAGTCCGTCAACAATATCGCAAAACACAAACACATTGGCTGTAGCAACATCTGGGATTGAGTTATCCAAAACACAACCGGAGATTTCTGGTTCCATCCAGTCATATCCGGACAAAATGGTGTTGCATTTGTACGCAATGGACCAAGATAATCACAGTAAAAATTCTTTTGGAGAAAAGCAAAATCTTTTCGTTAGGCAAGTGCATAAAATGTCATGTATACAAACAGAAATATCATGTTGGTTTGCCACAGTTCCTCTAGCTTTTTCGTAGAATACACGAATATGTTGAGCTGGTGTCTCCAAGTGGAACCAATTAGCATTTCCAAGCACAAAATGAAATTTTCCCTGATAAAACATTCAAAACAATAAAGTCCGTCAACAATATCCGGGAAACACAAATACAGTGGCTGTAGAAATATCTGCGATTGAGTTATCCAAAACACAACCGGAGATTTCTGCTTTCATCCAGTCATATCCGGACAAAATGGTGTTGCATTTGTACGCAATCGACCGAGATAATCACAGTAAAAATTCTTTTGGAGAAAAGCGAAGTCTTTTCGTTAGGCAAGTGCGTAAAATGTCATGTACACAAACAGAAATATCATGTTTGTTTGCCGCAGTTCCTCTAGATTTCTTCCAAGAAAGAACGATTGTGTCGAGCTGGTGTCTCCACGTGGAACCAATTAGCATTTCCAAGCAGAAAATAAAATGTTCGCTGATAAAACATTCAAAACAATAAAGTCCGTTGATAATATCCAGAAAACACAAACACAGAGGCTGTAGCAATATCTGGGATTGAGTTATTCAAAACACAACTGGATATTTCTGCTTTCATGCAGTCATATCCGGACAAAATGGTGTTGCATTCGTATGCAATGGACCGAGATAATCACAGTAAAAATTCTTTTGGAGAAAAGCAAAATCTTTTCGTTAGGCAAGTGCATAAAATGTCATGTATACAAACAGAAATATCATGTTGGTTTGCTGCAATTCCTCTAGCTTTCTCCCTTTAAAATACGAATGTGTAGAGCTGGTGTCTCCTTGTGCAACCAATTGGTATTCCCAAGCATAAAATTAAATGTTCCCTGATAAAAAAAATATTAAAAACAATAAAGTGCATCGATAATATGCTGAAAACACAAACACAGTGGCTGTCGCAATATCTGGGATTGAGTTAGCCAAAACAAAGGCGGGTAGTTCTCGTTTCATCCACTCATATCCGGACAAAGTGTTGTGGCATGTATGCAATGGACCGAGAAAATCACAGTAAAAATGGTTTTGGAGAAAAGCAAAGTCTTTTCGTTACGCAAGTGCATAAAGTGTCATCTATGAAAGAGAAATATCATGTTTGTTTGCCGCAGTTCCTCTAGCTTTCTGCCTAGAAAATAAGAATGTGTAGGGCTGCTGTCTCCATGTGGAACCAATTAGTGTTTCCTAACACACAATAAATGTTCCCTGATAAAAAACATTCAAAACAATAGAGTCCGTCTATAATATCCAGAAAACACAAACACAGAGGCTGTCGCAATATCTGGGATTGAGTTAGCCAAAACACAAGCGGATATTTCTGGATTCATCCAGTCATATCCGGACAAAGTGGTGTGGCATTCGTGTGCAATGGCCCGAGAAAATCACAGTAAAAATGGTTTTGGAGAAAAGCAAAATCTTTTCGTTAGGCAAGTGCATAAAATGTCATCTGAAGGAGAAATGTCATGTTTGTTTGCCGCAATTCCTCTAGCTCTCTGCCTAGAAAATATGCATGTGTAGAGCTGGTGTCTCCATGTGGAACCAATTAGTGTTTCTTTTTTTTAATTGTTAACAAACATTGTTTATTAAGAATTCACAATAATTGTCTTACAGAACTTGCATGTGCCAAGGAATCATGGCAACAAACTATAGAATAACATGGTTTTACATATATAAACAAAAAGGGTGAAATATAATGCTCTGGGGAAAAAAACCCATTATAGAATTAATTACATTTTAAATCAGAATGACAAGCTTAAATGCAACATCTGGATTGTTGAGAGCTACTTGACTTTTAAAACTTACATCTGCAAAAGCAGGGTGACAGCCTAAAACCAAGGAAAAAGCACTCGGACAGGACTTCTGAGACATGGTACTCACTTGGATTCTTTGGGTTCCAATCTTCTCAACCCTTTTAAAGTTGCACCAGATTATCTTTCTTGGATCTTTAGAAACACTCAAAAGTTGAACTTTCTTCTGGGTCTCGAGTGTGAGTCAAGGCGTATTTTTACTACGTTCAACAGAACAGATACCAATTTGCACTGACAGCATTGTCTCCTTTGAGAATGACTCCTGGAACTGCAGTGAGGCTTTCTCCAGCCTGTCTCACCAGTTGACACAATCCTGAAGCAAACATGCATCCTCCTCATCAGACACAAAAATGTTCAGAGGCATGTAAGGGAGTTCTTTTAATGCTGAATAATTATATGAAATGACACTGACAGATGAGCTGTTAAATCAAAGGAGCCTTTTAAATCTGTGAAAAACTTTGTTGAAATTTTATTCTACCTCCTTCCATGAATAAAGGATTATCTCAGTATATCCCCACATACTTCAGATGTTGCAAAATGTTAAATTTTGAGTTAAATTTGGGATGGAAGATGATGACAATGTCATGGAAGTGAAGTTAACCCTGTCGCTGAATTGAAATTATTTACCTCTTCCAGATTTGCATTTTGTTAATGAGTCTTCAGAAAGTTCATGAAAAATGTGTTATAAAAAAACTGTGCATGGGTTTAAAAACTTTCTGCACCAAAATACACTTGTCTTTGGATTTCATTTTGCCACAAACTTTCTGAAGTATCCTTGTGCTTACCACTGGGGTCGTGTAGGAGGTTGTAACTTCAACAAGATGGCTACATTTCATGTCTTCCATTACTAAAATTTATGGCTTTCTCTTTAAACAATCTGTAAAGTAGTCCCACTAAACTCAGAGATGCAAGATTATATCTGCAGCAGTCAGATTCTGGCAGTAACTCCTGAAATCTGATAGTTCTGTTCTCTTTCCCTAGACCCCACAGCAAGTGTGGCTAAGAAACAACGGAGACCTAACACCCATCCGTGGCTCCATGGAGTCAAAACCCATGGCAGTCTAGGGCTGGCTTAGCTGGTCATCGTCTAGTCCTTTACTTCTTTTCCTGCAAACAGATGTATCAGAAACCAACACACCCAAACTAAGCTGTGCCTTCACTGGGTTAAGATTTACCTTTATGTCCGAATTCTGCTTCTTTTTAAAATTCTGAGGCCATGCTGTCCTGTATAAAGAGCATTATGCCTTAGAGAAAAGTAGCCTTTGCTGCCAAGTTTGGGTTTTCTATGGTAAAAAGCAGAAACTGACAGAAAATTTAGAACCAAATTTACTATCCAAATTTCCCTTGGGAAACCATGTATTTCTGTGCTATCTGAATGTTAAAGTGTCTTCTTTAAAGGCTCCGTGTTTTTGTAGGCTTTTTCAAGCCCTTTTAAAGAAAGCAGAATACAAACTGAGAAATAAAAATATGGTGACAAGTGACTATAGATAATGTAGTTAAGCATACTGCATTATTTTCTACTATAACCTATAGGTTATGATGGGTCTAACAGCTTTTATGGATATAATTTACATACAAAATAAGCTAATTTCTCTTTCATTACTTTGAGGAATGAGACCACAGTTGCATTATTTACTATGCAGTTCCAATGCTGCCTCATATAAGTAATCTATAAAAGTGTCTATTCAGCATAGTTACTGAAAAAAAACTCAACTATCCAATGTCTCTTGTATTAGTTCTTTGAAAAATATTACTTTGCCTTTCCAAATTGTATTTTTAAAACAGGAAATTAAATCATAAATGCACCATGTGTAGATTCCTCATCTCCTGGATATTTACTTTTTTAAAAATAAAACATGTGACAAAAGAAACACATTCTGAGGCAGTATTTGTGTATATATTTAAGGTCACAGTTTTCACTAATCTAAGAGAACATATCTATATAATATTTAAAATGAAATCTAGTGAAACCCCGACTTCTCATTTGAGAATTTACTATAAAAATATTAAAATGATAATTTCTCTTTTAAATGGTACTTGTATCTGTTATAATTTGGCAAATGGATTCCTTTCCATACACATTTTTTAGATCCAAAATATACATGACTGAAGGACCATGTAACAATGTATGTGATCTGTGTAGTGACATGAAGCAATAAATATCACACACTAAAGAATTTATCACAAACTAAATATAGTAACAAAAGAAAAAGCTTATGTACACATTACCAAGTTCTTTACAACAAATTATAGTGCATGGTTCTATCGCAGCATATTTGTACACAAAGTTTCTAATGGGAACACTGAACAAAATCTGTAGTGTAGATCTTTAATTTTGATTTAATAAAGTTTGTCCAGTATCAAATAATATCAAAAGTCTAAAAAAACAATGAGTTTTTATATCATGTTTATAAAGTATTGCTTTATATACCATAAAAAACATAAGGTCAAAAGTGCAGTTTAAAAAAAAGGGGAAGTTGTTATTTTTTTTTAACACTTTTTTTTTTGACAGGCAGAGTGGACAGTGAGAGAGAGAGAGAGACAGAGAGAAAGGTCTTCCTTTTGCCGTTGGTTCACCCTCCAATGGCCGCCGCGGTAGCGCGCTGCGGCCGGCGCACCGCGCTGTTCCGATGGCAGGAGCCAGGTGCTACTCCTGGTCTCCCATGGGGTGCAGAGCCCAAACACTTGGGCTATCCTCCACTGCACTCCCTGGCCACAGCAGAGAGCTGGCCTGGAAGAGGGGCAACCGGGACAGGATCGGTGCCCCGACCGGGACTAGAACCCGGTGTGCCGGCGCCGCAAGGCGGAGGATTAGCCTGTTGAGCCACGGCGCCGGCCTGGGAAGTTGTTATTTTTGCTAAAAGCTAGAAAAATGTACTGTCCCATGTAAGAGGTGATGTAAAAGCTTACAGTTGCTTAGGAATTTCCCTGTAACTCATAAAACTTGGTTCTCATTTGTTATAAGATAAACCAACACAGAGCATTAAGTAATCTTTCATAAAAATAAGAATCAATGCATATGTAACTACAGGCCTCCCCCAAAGTGAATTCACTCTGTGTATTAGAATGAATGGGCCATCAATCAATGTGACCAAATTTGGGAAACTCCAAAGGCTAACCAGAAGTTATCTTCCTCAAATTCTTAGTCATAACTGGTAATGGTAATGGCATATACCCAGGGTTATGAAATCTTCTGGTGTAACTAACACAAAATATGATTTAAAGGTGATAAATCACATCATCTACTGCTTCTCACAGAAAATAAGGACTAAGCATCCAGTAACAAAAAGGCAGAAGTAGAGAAATTAGTCAAGAAACAGATGGATGAAACACAACTCTGGGTCTTAATTGGTAACTAGCTGTTTTCGACACATTTACAGAACAGAGGCCTATGCTGAAGTATGTGGTACATGAACCACTTATTTTTATATAAGAAACTCAAAGGGTAAAATTGTAGGTTCATAAAACAATCAAGGTTAGAGAAAAAATATGTAAAAGAAATCTTATTTTTAAGTTTATTGCGGGACCAAAATATTGACAGAGTGGTTATCAGTCAAGAGCAGTATGTCTTTTGCTAAAACTAGGAGGCAGCCTGAGCCTGGCTCAACACAACCACTCCCCCCTTCAAGTGCCATCTCACCAGTGGTGCTTGGTTTATATGACACCAAGCATCAGCATATTACTTTTTCCACTGCATACAATAAGCTCCTTTGTTGATTTAACATGTATAGACTGCCTGAGGTAATAAAGATGTCATCATTACAACAGGTTAATAGCAGATGAAGGTCATCCTTAGTTTTGACAGGGGAAGGGGTTGGCTGCCAGGAATAGCATGGGTATTGTATAGGCTGTATACTCATGTAGTTAGTAACCCACGTGTCACCTTGAGTGGAATATTAAAAGTCGATGGATATGGATGCTTGTGCAGAATCTTCTCGTCCCCTGACATAAATTTCACAGGGAATCTCCTCCATCACTCTATCTTCTAGGGCCTGTTCAGGGCACTCATGTGCCTGATTGAAAGTATAGCTACTTTTTTTGAAGGTGCTATTAAATGTTTTCATTGGCTGTGGTTGTGCAAAATCATTTCGGAAAGGAAGTTCCATGGAGCTGAGGTTGGTCCTGCTTTGTTTGACACTGGATGCCTGCGATCCACAGTGATGGTCGTGGATGCAGCGGGAGGCAGTGGAGGAGCGCCGCATCTTCTGGTAGCTGTCTAGCTCTTCTGACAAGTCTGCCAGGTCTGCAGAAATTTCTTTGTCCCTTAGTGAGAACAGTTCATAATGGGGAGGATCAAACACTTCCTGGAACCCTGTTTTATTAAAAGCAGTTTTGCAAGTCATGACCTTTTTTCGAGGCTGCTTCACTTGTACTAAAATAGAAATAATGAGAAGGACCAAGACAATCCCTGATGTAATGCCAATAATTGTTCCATGGGTTTTAGTGATTTGTTCAAATACTCCTGCTTTTTTCTTTTCTTAGCTTTTGGAGTAGCCTTAATTGTCCATATGCAATCAACTGCTTGGACAGGTTTTGTTTTTTCTTCTTGTTCTACCTGACTAGAACGTACTATTCCATCAGCTCCCGAGAGCTCAAACTGGCAATCTGGAATAAATGAATATTTTGCTCGAAATCCAAGTCCTTCAAGTTCTTCATCAGAACTAAACTTAATCCACATGAATCTCCCTGTTGATCTAATTAATGGAGGGCTTTTCATGCCACAGTAACGATCTATAAGAGGAGAGAAACCAAACGGCCCATCTCGAATTTCCAAGTGATCAAATCGACACTCAAATGATGGTTCTATATAATAACGTTCATCAAAGGTTAATTCTATTCTTTGACGTGGAGCAGCTTCCAAAATGTAGATACACTCCTTGTTTGGTGGGTATGAATCAGGATAATTTGGTGAAGCAAAATGACCTCCATTGCTGGTTCGAACCCAAATGCCACATTGGGTTGCAGGAACGTGCTTGATTCCAATATTTTGTCCATCTGGGGTCTTTTGGGCCACAGCAATCCCTTCCACTACAAGTATTGTTATTAAGAACACTTTGAGGACCGAGCAGAGCTGCTCCAGGGCCATGTTCCCCAGTGGCCCGGAGCTTCGAAAAGGGACTGAGGCGGCGGCGCTCACGGCCCTGCGCGGCAGCAGCAGCAGCCCCGCTCCGTGCCCATCCCCGGCCAGAAGGCTGCCTCCCTTCCTGGCGGGGCAGCGCTCAGATGCGGCGGCCTGCCATGCCCCAGCCCCTCGGCGGGGTCCCGTGTCATCCCCGTTCCACGCCTCCGACTGCACAGCATCCCATCCCATCCACCACCCCGGAGCAGAGGCACAAGGAAGCAATAGCACGGGACAAGGCGCAAGCAGCTATGCCCGCAGCGGTGGCGCAGTATCCGCTGCCAATTAGTGTTTCTTAGCACAAAATTAAATGTTCCTTGATAAAACACATACAAAACAATAAAGTCCGTCTATAATATCCGGAAAACACAAACAGAGAGGCTGTCACAATATCTGCGATTGAGTTAGCCAAAACACAAGGGGATATTTCTGGTTTCATCCAGTCATATCCGGACAAAATTGTGTGGAAATTGTATGCAATAGACCGAGAAAATCACATTAAAAATAGTTTTGGACATAAGCAAACTATTTTCATTAGGCAAGTGCATAAAATGTCATGTATACAAAAAGAAATATCAAGTTTGTTTGCCGCAGTTCCTCTAGCTTTCTCCCTAGAAAATACGAATGTGTAGAACTGGTGTCTCCTTGTGGAACCAATTAGTATTTCCAAGCACAAAATTAAATGTTCCCTGAAAAAAAAGATTCAAAACAATAAAGTACGTCAATAATATCCGGAAAACACAAACACAGAGGCTGTCACAATATCTGGGATTGAGTTAGCCAAAGCACAACTGGATATTTCTGGATTCATCAAGTCATATCCGGACAAAGTTCTGTGGAATTCCTATGCAATGGACCGAGAAAATCACAGTAAAAATTCTTTTGTAGAAAAGCAAAATCATTCGTTAGGGTAGTGCATAAAATGTCATGTATACAAACAGAAATATCATGTTTGTTTGCTGCAGTTCTTCTAGATTTCTCCCTAGAAAATACGAATGTGTAGTGATGGTGTCACCATGTGGTGCCAATTAGCATTTCCAAGCACAAAATGAAATGTTCCCAAACAAAAAACAATCAAAATAATAAATCGTTTGATAATATCCAGAAAACACAAACACAGAGGCTGTCTCATTATCTGGGATTGAGTTAGCCAGAACACCCAAATATTTCTGGTTTCCTGCAGTCATATCCGGATAGAGTTTTGTGGAATTCGTATGAAATGGACCTAGAAAATCACAGTAAAAATACTTTTGGAGAAAAGCAAAATCTTTCGTTAGGCAAGTGCAGAAAATGTCATGTATAGAAGCAGAAATATCATGTTTGTTTCCTCCAGTTCCTCTAGCTTCCTCTCTAAAAATATGAATATGTAGAGCTGGTTTTTCCATGTGGAAGAAATTAGTGTTTCCAAGCACAAAATTCAATGTTCCCTGATAAAAAACATTCAAAACAATAAAGTCCGTTGATAATATCCTGAAAACAAACACAGAGGATGTCACAATATTTGGGATCAAGTTAGGCAAAACACAGCTGTATATTTCTGGTTTCCTCCAGTCATATCCGGACAAAGTTTTGTGGAATTCGTATCAAATGGACCGAGAAAATCACAGTAAAAATGGTTTTGGAGAAATGCAAAGTCTTTTCGTTAGTCAAGTGCGTAAAATGCCATCTATACAAACAGAAATATCATGTTTGTTTGCCACAGTTCCTCTAGCTTTCTCCCTAGAAAATACGAATGTGTAGAACTGGTGTCTCCATGTGAACCAATTAGTGTTTCCAAGCACAAAATTAAATGTTCCCTGACAAAAAACATTCAAAACAATAAAGTCCATCGATAATATCCAGAAAAAACAAACACAGAGGCTGTTGCAATATCTGCGATTGAGTTAGGAAAAACACAACTGTATATTTCTGGTTTCAGCCAGTCATATCCGGAAAAAGTTATGTGGAATTCGTATGCAGTGGACCGACAAAATCACAGTAAATATTCCTTTGGAGAAAAGCAAAGTCTTTTCGTTGGGCAAGCACATAAAATGCCATGTATACAAAGAGAAATATCATGTTTGTTTGCCGTAGTTCCTCTAGCTTTCTCCCTAGAAAATACGAATGTGTCGAGTTGGTTTCTCCATGTGGAAGCAGTTAGCATTTCCAAGCCCAAAATTAAATGTTCCCTGATAAAAAACATAAAAACAATAAAGTCCATTGATAATATCCAGAAAACACAAAAACAGAGGCTGTCGCAATATCTGGGATCGAGTAGGCCAAAACACAAAATGATATTTGTGGTTTCATCCAGTCATATCCAGACAATGTGGTGTGGAATTTGTATGCAACGGACCGAGAAAATCACAGTAAAAATGGTTTTTAAGAAAAGCAAAGTGTTTTCCTTAGGCAAGTGCATAAAATGTCATCTATAGAAACAGATATATCATGTTTGTTTGCCGCTTTTCCTCTAGCTTTCTCCCTAGAAAATACGAATGCGTAGAGCTGGTGTCTCCATATGGAACCAATTAGTGTTTCCAAGCACAAACTTTAATGTTCCCTGATAAAAAACATTCAAAACAATAAAGTCCATCGGTAATATCCAGAAAACTCAAACACGGAGTCTGTCGCAATATCTGTGATTGAGTTAGGCAAAACACAAGCGGATATTTCTGCTTTCCTCCAGTCATATCTGGAAAAAAGTTTTGTGGAATTCATATGAAATGGACTGAGAAAATCAGAGTAAAAAATGGTTTAGGACATAAGCAAATTGTTTTCATAAGGCAAGTGCATAAAAGGTCATTGCTGCAGTTCCTCTAGTTGTCTCCCTAGAAAATACGAATGTGTAGAGCTGGTGTCTCCATGTGGAACCAATTAGTGTTTCCAAGAACTAAATTAAATGTTCTGAGATAAAAAACATTCAAAGCAATGAAGTCCATTGATAATACCTGGAAAACACAAACAAAGTAGCTATCGCAATATTTGGGATTGAGTAAGCCGAAACAAAAGCAGATATTTCTGGTTACATCCAGTCATATCCGGACAAATTTGTGTGGAATTCGTATGCAGTGGACAGAGAAAATCACAGTAAAAATTCCTTTGGAGAAAAGCAAAGTCTTTTCGTTGGGCAAGCGCATAAAATGCCATGTATACAAAGAGAAATATATTTGTTTGCCTCAGTTCCTCTAGCTTTCTCCCTAGAAAATACGAATGTGTAGCTGCTGTCTCCATGTGGAACAAATTAGTGTTTCCAAGCAAAAATTAAATGTTCCTTGATAAAAAAACATTCAAAAAACTAAAGTCCATCGATAATATCCGGAAAAAAACAAACACAGAGGCTGTCGCAATCTCTGGGATTGCGTTAGATAAAACACAACCGGATATCTCTGGTTTCATCCAGTCATATCCGGACAAAGTGATGAGGCATTCGTATGCAATGGACCGAGAAAATCACAGTAAAAATGCTTTTGGAGAAAAGCAAAGTCTTTTCGTTAGGCAAGTGCATAAAATGTCATCTATACAAACAGAAATATCATGTTTGTTTGCCGCAGTTCCTATAGCTTTCTCCTAAAATACGAATGTGTAGAGCTAATATCTCTAAGTGGAACCAATTAGTGTTTCCTAGCACAAAAGTAATTGTTTCCTGAAAAAAAACCTTCAAAACAATAAAGTCCATCGATAATATCCAGAAAACACAAACACAGAGGCTTTAGCAATATCTGGGATGGAGTTAGCCAAAACACAACCGGATATTTCTGGTTTCATCCAGTCATATCCGGACAACGTGCTCTGGCATTCATACAAACTGGACCGAAAAATCACAGTAAAAATTATTTTGGACATAAGCAAAGGCTTTTCGTTAGGCAATTGTATAAAATGTCATCTATACAAACAGAAATATCATATTTGTTTGCCACAGTTCCTCTAGCTTTCTCCCTAGAAAATACAAATATGCAGAGCTGGTGTCTCCATGTAGAACCAATTAGTGTTTCCAAGCACAAAATTAAATGTTCCCTGATAAAAAACATTCAAAACAATAAAGACCATTGATAATATCCAGAAAAGAAACACAGAGGCTATAGCAATATTTGGGATTGAGTTAGGCAAAACACAGCTGGTTATTTCTGGCTTCCTCCAGTCATATCCGGACAACATTGTGTGGAATTAGTATGAAATGGAATGAGAAAATCACAGTAAAATGGTTTTGAGCATAAGCAAAGTCTTTTCGTTTGGCTAGTGCATAAAATGTCATCTATACAAACAGAAATATCATGTGTGTTTGCCACAGTTCCTCTAGCTTTCTCCCTCGAAAATACGAATGTGTAGAGCTGGTGTCTCCATGTGGAACTAATTAGTGTTTCCAAACACAAAATGAAATGGTCCCTGATTAAAAACATTCAAAACAATAAGTCCACTGATAATATCCAGAAAACACAAACACAGAGGCTGTAGCAATATCTGGGATAGAGTTAGCCAAAACACAACCGGATATTTCTGGATTCATCCAGTCATATCCGGACAAAATTGTATGGAATTCAGAGCAATGGACCGAGAAAATCAAAGTAAAATTCTTTTGGAGAAAAGTAAACTCTTATTGTTAGGCAAGTGCATAAAATGTCACTTATACAAACAGAAATATCATATTTGTTTGCCGCAGTTCCTCTACCTTTCTCCCAGGAAAATACGAATGTGTAGAGCTGGTTTCTCCATGGGGAACCAATTAGCGTTTCCAAGCACAAAATTAAATTTTACCTGATAAAAAACATTCAAAACAATAAAGTCTGTCGATAAAATTCCGAAAAAACAAACACAGAGGCTGTAGCAATATCTGGGATTGAGTTAGCCAAAACAAAACCGGATATTTCTGGTTTCATCCAGTCATCGGTACTAAGTAGTTTTTCATTCGCATGTAATGGACTGAGAAAATCACAGTAAAAATGGTATTGGAGAAAAGCAACGTCTTTTCATAAGAAAAGAGCATATAACGTCATCTATAAAAACAAAAATATCATGTTTGTTTGCCGCAGTTCTGCTAGCTTTCTCCCTGCAAAATACGAATGTGTAGAGGTGGTTTCTCCATGTGGAAGAAATTAGTGTTTCGAAGTGCAAAATTAAATGTTCCCTGATAAAAAACATTCAAAACAATAAAGTCCGTATTATATTCCGAAAACACAAAAACAGAGGCTGTAGCAAACTCTGGGATTCAGTTACCCAAAACACAAGCAGATATATCTGGTTTCATCCAGTCATATCCGGACAAAGTTGTGTGGAATTTGTATGCAATGAACCGAGAAAATCACAGTAAAAATTCTTTTGGAGAAAATCAAAGTCTTTCTTTAGGTAAGTGCATAAAATGTCATGTATAGAAACAGAAATATCATGTTTGTTTGCCACAGTTCCGCAGGCTTTCTCCCTAGAAAATAAGAATGTGTAGAGCTGGTGTCTCCATGTGGAACCAACTAGTGTTCCCAAGCACAAAATTCAAAGTTCCTTGATAAAAAACATTCAAAGCAATAAAGTCCGTCGATGATATCCGGAATTCACAAACACAGAGGCTGTGGCAATATCTGGGATGAGTTAGCCAAAATACAACTGGATATTCCTGGTCTCATCCAGCGATAACCGGACAAAGTTGTGTGGCATTCGTATACAAAGGAATATGAAAATCACAGAAAAATGGTTTTGGAGAAAAGCAAAGTCTTTTCGTTAGGCAAGTGAATAAAATGTCATCTATACAAACAGAAATATAATGTTTGTTTGCCGCAGTTCCTATAGCTTTCTCCTTAAAATACGAATGTGTAGAGCTCATATCTCTAAGTGGAACCAATTAGTGTTTCCTAGCACAAACGTAAATGTTCCCTGAAAAAAAAATTTCAAAACAATAAAGTCCATCGATAATATCCGGAAAACACAAACACAGAGGCTGTAGTAATATCTGAGATGGAGTTAGCCAAAACACAACTGGATATTTCTGGTTTCATCCAGTCATATCCGGACAAAGTGCTGTGGCATTCATACAAACTGGACCGAAAAATCACAGTAAAAATTATTTTGGACATAAGCAAAGTCTTTTTGTTAGGCTATTGTACAAAATGTCATCTATACAAACAGAAATATCATATTTGTTTGCCGCAGTTCCTCTAGCTTTCTCCCTAGATAACACGAATGTGCAAAGCTGGTATCTCTATGTAGAACCAATTAGTGTTTCCAACCACAAAATTAAATATTCCTTGATAAAAATATTCAAAACAATAAACTCCATCGATAGTATCCGGAACACAAAAACACAGAGGCTGTCGCAATATCTGGGATTGAGTTAGGCAAAACACAACCGGATATTTCTGGTTGCCTCCAGTCATATCCAGACAAAGTTGTGTGGCATTCGAATGCAATTAACTGAGAAAATCACAGTAAAAATGGTTTTGCAGAAAAGCAGTCTTTTCGTTGGCAAGTGCATAAAAATTCATCTATACAAAGAAAAATATCATTTTTGTTTACCACAGTTCCTCTAGCTTTCTCCCTAGAAAATACGAATGTGTCAAGCTGGTGTCTCCATGTGGAACCAATTAGCATTTCCAAGCCCAAAATTAAATGTTCCCTGATAAAAAACATTGAAAACAATAATGTCCATCAATAATATCCGGAAAACACAAACACAGAGGCTGTCGCAATATCTAGGACTGCATTAGATAAAACACAACTGGATATCTCCGGTTTCATCCAGTCATATCTGGACAAAGTGGTGTGGCATTCGTATGCAATGGACCGAGAAAATCACAGTAAAAATGCGTTGGGAGCAAAGCAAAGTCTTTTTGTTAGGCAAGTGAATAAAATGTCATCTATACAAACAGAAATATCATGTTTGTTTGCCGCAGTTCCTATAGCTTTCTCCCTAAAATACGAATGTGTAGAGCTAGTATCTCTATGTGGAGCCAATTAGTTTTTCCTAGCACAAACGTAAATGTTCCCTGATAAAAAAAACATTCAAAACAATAAAGTCCATCGATAATATCCGGAAAACACAAAGACAGAAGCTGTCGCAATATCTGGGATTGAGTTAGGCAAATCAAAACTGTATATTTCTGGTTACCTACAGTCATATCCGGATAAAGCGCTGGGAACGCGTATGCGATGGACTGAGAAATTAACAGTAAAAATGGTTTTGGAGAAAAGTAAAGTCTTTTCGTTAGGCAAGTGCATAAAATGTCATCTATACAGAGAAAAATATCATGTTTGTTTGCCGCAGTTCCTCTAGTTGTCTCCCTAGAAAATGAGAATGTGCATAGCTGGTATCTGCATGTGGAACCTAAGAGCCTTTCCAAGCACAACATTAAATGTTTCCTGATAAAAAACATTTGAAACAATAAAGTATATCGATAATATCCGGAAAACACAAACACTGAGGCTGTCGAAATATCTGGGATTGAGTTAGCCAAAACACAAGCGGATATGTCTGGTTTCATCCAGCCATATCCAGATAAAGTGGTGTGGAATTCATATGAAATGGACCGAGAAAATCACAGTAAATATGGTAGTGGAGAAAATTAACGTCTGTTCATAAGGAAAGTGCATAAAATGTCATCCATACAAAAAGAAATATCATGTTTGTTTAGCTCAGTTCCTCTAGCTTTATCCCTAGAAAATACAAATATGTAGAGATGGTCTCTCCATCTGGAAGAAATTAGAGTTTCCAAGAACATACTTAAATGTTCCCTGATAAAAAACATTTAATACAATAATGTCCGTCGATAATATCCAGAAAACACAAACACAGGGGCTGTAGCAATATCTGGGATTGAGTTAGCCAAAACACAACCGGATATTTCTGGATACAACCAGTCATATCCGGACAAAGTTGTGTGGAATTCATATGCAATGGACCGAGAAAATCACAGTAAAAATGGTTTTGGTGAAAAACAAAGTCTTTTCATTAGGCAAGTGCATAAAATGTCATCTATACAAACAGAAATATCATGTTTGTTTGCCACAGTTCCTCTAGCTTTCTCCCTAGAAAACACGAATGTGTAGAGCTGGTGTCTCCATGTAGAACAAATTACTGTTTCCAAAAACAAAATTAAATGTTCCCTGATAAAAAACATTCAAAACAATAAAGTCTATCGATAATATCCGAAAAACACAAACAAAGAGGTTGTCACAATATCTGGATTTGAGTTAACCAAAACACAAGCGGATATTTCTGGTTTCTTCCAGTCATATCCTGACAAAGTGGTATGCCATTCGTATGCAAGGGACCGAGAATATCACTGTTAAAATGGTTTTGGAAAAAAGCAAAGTCTTTAAGTTAGGCAACTGCATAAAATGTCATCTATACAAACAGAAATATTATGTTTGTTTGCCGCAGTTCCTCTAGCTTTCTCCCTAGAAAATACGAATGTGTAGAGCTGGGGTCTTCCTGTGGAACGAATTAGTGTTTCCTAGCACAAAATTAAATGTTCCCTGATATAAAACATTCAAATCAAAAGTCCATTGATAATATCCAGAAAACGCAAACACAGAGACTGTAGCAATATTTGGGATTGAGTTAGCCAAAACACAACCGGATATTTCTGGTTCCATCCAGTCATATCTGGACAAAGTGGTGTGGCATTGGTATGCAATGGACCGAGAAAATCACAGTTAAAATTCTTTTGGAGAAAAGCAAAGTCGTTTCGTGAGGGGAGTGCATAATATGTCATCTATCCAAACAGAAATATCATGTTTGTTTTCCGCAGTTCCTCTACTTTTCTCCCTAGAAAATACGAATGTGTAGAGCTGGTGTCTCCATGTGGAACCAATTAGTGTTTCCAAGCACACACTTAAATGTTCCCTGATAAAAAATATTCAAAACAATAAAGATCATCGATAATATCCAGAAAACAAGCACAGAGGCTGTCGCAATATCTGGGATTGAGTTAGGCAAAACACAACCGCATATTTCTGGTTTCATCCAGTCATATCCGGACAAAGTTGTGTGTAGTTCATATCCAATGGACCAAGAAAATCACAGTAAAAATTATTTTGGAGAAAAGCCAAGTCTTTTGTTAGGCAAGTGCATAAAATGTCATCTATACAAATAGAAATATCATGTTTGTTTGCCACAGTTGCTCAAATTTTCTCCCTAGAAAATACGAATGTGTGGAGCTGGTGTCTCCAAGTGGAACCAATTGTGTTTCCAAGCACACACTTAAATGTTCCCTGATAAAAAATCATTCAAAACAATAAAGCCCATCGATAATATCCAGAAAACACAAACACAGAGGCTGTCACAATATCTTGGATTCAGTTAGCAAAAATCACAACCAGATATTTCTGGTTTCATCCATTCATATCCAGAGTAAGTGGTGTGGTATTCGTATGCAATGGACCAAGAAAATCAAAGTAAAAATTGTATTGGAGAATAGCAATGTCTTTTCGTAAGACAAGTGCATAAAATGTCATCTATAGAAACAGAAATATGACATTTGTTTGCCGCAGTTACTTTAGCTTTTTCCCTAGAAAATACGAATATGTAGAGCTGGTGTCTCCATGTGGAACCAATTAGTGTTTCCAAGCACAAAATTAAATGTTCTGGGATTGAGATAGCAAAAAAAACAAGCAGATATCTGTGGTTTCATCCAGTCATATACAGACAAAGTTTTGTCAAATTCATATAAAAGGTCCAAGAAATTACAGTAAATATGACTTTGGTGAAAAGCAATATCTTTTCGTTAGGCAAGTGCATAAAATGTCATCTATACAAACAGAAATATCATGTTTGTTTTCTGAAGTTTCTCTAGCTTCCTCCCTAGAAAATAGAATGTGTAGAGCTGGAGTCTCCATGTGGAACCAATTAGTGTTTACAAGCACAAAATTAAATGTTCCATGATAAAAAACATTCAAAACAATAAAGTCCATCAATAATATCCAGAAAACACAAACACAGAGGCTGTCGCAATATTTGGGATTGAGTTAGCCAAAACACAACCGACTATCTCTGGTTTCATCCAGTCTTATCTGGACAAAGTGGAGTGGCATTCATATGCAATGAACCGAGAAAATCACAGTTCAAATTCTTTTGGAAAAAAGCAAAGTCTTTTGTTAGGCAAGTGCATAAAATGTCATGTATACAAACAGAAATATCATATTTGTTTGCCGCATTTCCTTTACCTTCCTCGCTAGAAAATACGAATGTGTAGAGCTGATGTCTCCATGTGGAACCAATTAGTGTTTCCTAGCACAAATTTAAATGTTCCCTGATAAAAAACATTCAAAACAATAAAGTCCTTCAATAATATCCAGAAACACAAACACAGAGGCTGTCGCAATATTTCGGATTTAGTTAGCCAAAACACAACACGATACTTCTGGTTTCATCCAATCATATCCAGACAAAATCCCGAGGCATTCTTATGCATGGACCGACAAAATCACAGCAAAAATGGTTATGGAGAAAAGCAAAGTCTTTTTGTTTGGCAAGTGCATAAAATGTCATCTATACAAACAGAAATATCATTTTGGTTGCAGCTGTTCCTCTTGTTTCCTCCCTAGAAAATACGAATGTGTAGAGCTGGTGTCTCCATGTGGAACCAATTAGTGTTTCCTAACACAAAATTAAATGTTCCCTGATAACAAACATTCAAAACAATAACGTCCATCGATAATATCCAGAAAACACAAACACTGTGGCTGTCACAATATCTGGGATTGAGATATCCAAAACACAAGCGGATATTTCTGGTTTCATCCAGTCATATCCGGACAAAGTGGTGTGGCATTCATATGCAATGGACTGAGAAAATGACAGCAAAAGTGGTTTTGCTGAAAAGCAAAGTCTTTTTGTTCGGTAAGTGCATAAAATGTCATCTATACAAACAGAAATATCATGTTTGTTTGCAATTGTTCCCCTAGCTTCCTCCCTAGAAAATACAAGTGTGTAGTTCCGGTGTCTCCATGTGGAATCAATTAGTGTTACCAAGCACAAAATTAAATGTTCCCTGATAAAAAACATTGAAAACAATAAAACCATCAATAATATTCAAAAAAAAACAAACTCAGATGCTGCCGAAATCTCTGAGATTGAGTTAGCCAAAACACAACCCGATATTTCAGGTTTCATCCAGAAATACCCGGACAAAGTGGTGTGGCCTTCATATGCAACAGACCGAGAAAATCACAGTAAAAATGGTTTTGGAGAAAGCAAAGTCTTTTCGTTAGGCAAGTGCATAAAATGTCATCTACACAAACAGAAATATCATGTTTGCCGCAATTCCTCTGGCTTTCTCCCTAGAAAATATGAATGTGTAGAGCTGGTGTCTCCATGTGGAACCAATTAGTGTTTCCTAGCACAAAATTAAATGTTCCCTAATAGAAAACATTCAAAACAATAAAGATCGTAGATAATATCCAGAAAACACAAACAGAGAGTCAGTCCCATTATTTGGGATTGAGTTAGCCACAACACAACCCAATGTTTCTGGTTTCATCCAGTCATATCCAGACAAAGTGGTGTGGCATTCGTATGCAACAGACGGAGAAAATCACAGTAAAAATGGTTTTGGAGAAAAGCAAAGTCTTTTAGTTAGGCAAGTGCATAAAATGTCATGTATACAAACAGAAATATCATGTTGGTTTGCTGCAATTCCTCTAGCTTTCTCCCTTTAAAATACGAATGTGTAGAGCTGGTGTCTCCATGTGGAACCAATTAGTGTTCCCAAGCACAAAAATAATGTCTGTCGATAATATCCGAAAAAACAAACACAGAGGCTGTAGCAATAACTGGGAATGAGTTAGCCAAAACACAACTGGATATTTCTGGATTCATCCATTCATTTCCGGACAAAGTTTTGTGGAATTCGTATGCAATGGACCGAGAAAATCACAGTAAAAATTCTTTTGGAGTGAAGCAAAATCCTTTCGTTAGGCAAGTGCATAAAATGCCATCTATCCAAACAGAAATATCATGTTTGTTTGTAGCAGTACCTCTAGCTTTCTCCCTAGAAAACACGTATGTGTAGAGCTGGTGTCTCCATGTGGAACCAATTAGCCTTTCCAAGCACAACATTAAATGTTCCCCAATAGAATTCGGGCAAGATGGCGGAATAGGCAGGGAGCACACTATTAGTCTGGGGGTGAGAAAGTTTAATATAAGTGGAGATACTGCAGGGTCAAGGAAGAGTAGGGGATGAAACAGCAGAGGAAACTCTTCCGGAACTAATGATTCACAGTGGACCTGCGTGGAGAGCGTGGGAGCCCACGTTCGGGACACCAGCGGCAGACTCAACACACCAGTGCAGGAACGCGAGGTGAGCCGAACCTCAATAGCCCGAGATACCAGCGGGCAAGCGGAAAGAGGAGGCTAGAGGGAACGAGGCTTGAAACTCCGTGGGGAAAAGTTCACCAGGCTAACTAGAAGAGAGATAGGAAAAAAATTTAAAAAGTGACCGATACAGACACAAGTTTCTCTCTCTCCGCTCACCTCTCAAAGGCGAGCAAGACAGAGCAGGCGCCATTTTGGACATACGTCATAAGCAGGGCGACCTCAGGTCTGCACCAGCCCTGAGCCTAGCAGAAAAACCTGACTCTGGGGGGAGGGGTGAAATAACAGGAGATTAGCATCTAACTTGGCAACCCAGTGGGAGACTGCAGGAGAATTGGAGCCCACACTGAGGGCAGCAGAGATTCCCTGTGTGGTCCTTGGGAAAGAGCTTCCAATCTCTGGCTCCTGTGGGTATATCATTTGCCTGCTAACTACCTCCAATTACGTTCAGCTGTGCGGAATTACTTCCCTTTGAAATCAAAAAAAGAAAGAGAGATTTACCACACCTAACCTGGGAGTGTCATCTTTGACACACCCTCAGCCCTGAGGAACCAAACACAGCTCTCAGTCCACACTCATCTCAAGCCTCTAAGGCTCCACCGAAAGCAGACAGTCCACTTAATATAGAGCCATAGTGTAACAAGAAAAAACAAAACAGTGAAGAAACCAAATATCTCCAACATGCCAAACAACAAACGCAAAAACCAAGCTAACAAGAACAAGGAAGACACTATGACGCCCCGAAATGAAAAAGACATGCCAATTCAAGATTATGAAGATGATGAGATCGAAGAAATGCAAGAAGCGGATCTCAAAAAACTGATAAGAACATTAAGAAGTTCTCAAAAACAAATTCTTGAACTACAGAAATCCTTAATGGACAAGATAGAAAATCTCTCTCGTGAAAGTGAAATATTAAGGAGGAATCAAAATGAAATGAAACAACTAGTGGAACAAAAAACTGGGATAGTGATGAGAAATCATAATGAAATGAAGAATTCAATAGATCAAATGACAAACACATTAGAGAGCCTTAAAAACAGAATGGGCGAAGCAGAAGAGGGAATATCAGACTTAGAAGACAGAGAACAGGAAAGGAAACAGGCAAACCAAAGAAAAGAAGAAGAAATTAGAAATCTAAAAAATATTGTCAGGAATCTACAGGATACTATTAAAAAACCCAACATTCGGGTTCTAGGAGTTCCTGAAGGCATGGAGAGGGAGAAAGGATTAGAAGGCATTTTCAGTGAGATACTAGCAGAAAATGTCCCAGGTTTGGAGAAGGACAGAGGCATCTTAGTACAGGAAGCTTATAGAACCCCTAATAAACATGACCAAAAGAGATCCTCACCACGACACGTCATAATCAAACTCACCACAGTGAAACACAAAGAAAAGATCCTAAAAGGTGCAAGAGAGAAACGTCAGATCACTCTTAGAGGATCTCCAATTAGACTCACAGCAGACTTCTCATCAGAAACCCTACAAGCTAGAAGGGAATGGCGAGATATAGCCCAGGTACTAAGAGAGAAAAACTGCCAGCCCAGAATATTATGTCCTGCAAAGCTCTAATTTGGAATGAAGGTGAAATTAAGACTTTTCATAGCAAACAGAAACTGTAAGAATTTATTGCCACTCATCCTGCCCTGCAAAAGATGCTTAAAGATGTGTTACACACAGAATCACAGAAACATGGTCACCAATATGAAAGAAGGTAAAGGAAGGAAACCTCACAGCAAAAGATCACAGGAAGCTCACTTTCTCTTTGACATAGAATTAAACTCTGATGCTCTGTTAAAGCAATGTGTTAAAGTAATCTATTATGTTCTCTTGATGTCTGTTAAATTCTAATTGTTCAAAAACAGCTGCATTTTTATTAAGAGCTATGGGTTATTTAAATATGTGCTTTTTTCAAAAATTTGAATAATCACCTTGTAACAATGATCAAATTTGGTCTATGTTATGTCATGATTTTAAGAAATCTTATTTCAACCAGATATTTTGGATTTTGAGCCTTCTTGGCATTCTTGACAGGCATTCAAAAAATCAAAGTTTCAAACAATCTGGTCTCTAAAATTTCCAGTAAATCCTGGACTTTGGTTTTTCCAGTTTGGGCCCAACTGAAAAAATCGAAGAACCTATGTTTCTCATCTTATAGAGACACCAACTAATCAGTCTATTTGGAGTATATTAGAAGGACTGTCAAGATGTGATGTGGTACCAGACTTTAAGTTTCTATAATGGAAAATGCTATCAATACAAATGTTTGAGAATTAAAAAGTCTAATGATCTTGTGTTACTAGACATGATAGTTATCTTAATGAGAGAGTCCCAGAGGCCTAAAGGGTTAAATACTTGTAAAATCCTACAGGTGCTTTCAAAAATACTGTGAAGTAAGCAAGTGCCTCTTGTTGGTTGATGAGTTTATAATTTTAAACATGGCGACTTAAAGTCTTTTGTCATCCACAGTTATATATGATGTGCTGCTCATAAAACTAAAGCGTTGTTGGTTCTGTGTTTAGCAGTCCTCCTATAGGTTCCTATGGACTTTTTCCAGCCACTTCTATTGTATTCAGTACTTTGGAATGGCTCTGTAAACAGATGAAGCCAATAATGTATTAACAGTACCAACTGAGAGAAAGTATGGTTAACTGAGGTTACTAAAAACAAAAAGCAATTCAAATCAATTGGCAATCTACAAAAAGAGTTAAAGATTTTAAAAGCTATTATTAAAATTGCTATATTGGTCTATTATGCTATATTATATGTGTGTACATATTGTATGTCCACATGGGGAAATTTTCTTAAGTGTTTTATTTTAAATGGCTTATAGATAAGATTGTCCATAAATTTAAGCTGCTAAAATCAATCAAAGATACATTTTAATTTGTGGGACCTGAATCTGTGTATTATATGTTTTAAACTTGTTGGTAGAAAGAAACTAAAAACATTTTATATGGTTGTGCTTAAGTTTACTGGCTAAACAAACTATACCATGTTAGATATTTAAGAGGTGTTTTCAAATACATGATTCTTAAAATTTATAGAAGGCATTGGACCTTCTGGTAAATGTTTTCTTAAGTTGTTATCTAATGGTTGAAACGGTTTGTTAAGTATTCATGTGATATTGCTATTGTCAGCAAGCGATCTAGGACTTGCTCCCTCACTTCTCTATTCTAAGCCCAACTTGTTCTTTCATTTCTCTATTCTCTTCAAGGTAGGAAACTAATTCTATTATGAAGGAATCTGTAGGATGCACAATTTAATCTTTAGACCTTATAAAAGAGATGGCTAACACTTTTCTGCAATAGATAGCCAAAATAAGAACTTAAATAATAATCTCATAGCTAGATTCACTTCGCCATCAGCAAAGTATACAGTAAGTAGAAAAAACCTCCCTTTCAGACCAAAGGGAAAGAAAGTTTTGAAGTGAGAATATAATTTTCCTCATGGGCATTGTCTACCTTAGAAAAACTACTACAGAACATGCCTGTGACTATAGACTTGTAGCTCAGGCCACAGAAGATTAGAGATGGGACACGGGCACTCCCTTGACTTGCATCCTCTGGTCTGCTTTAACACAAACCAGGAGGAAAAGAAAGCTCGGCATTAGAAGCAATGGGTGGCAGGCCTATTAATGGCTGATCTGCACAGTGATCTGCCCTCAAGGAGACCCAACAGGCCAGTCCACTGCAGTGGCTTTCAATGTGGTAAGCCTGGGCTTCAGCAGAAGTCAGCTTGCGAAGAGCCCTGGCAGCTCTGCCAAGAGTTGGATCACTGGAAATGGACCTGCCCTGGAGTCGAAGGATGCCCAGGTCAAAGCCACAGATCTTATTGGCTCTAAGCTGAAAAGCCTTTCACTCAGCCCAACTTCCAAAGTGACCACTGCAGCTGAGGGTATGGTCAAGTAGGGTCAGCAACATTGCAGGCAGAACTGTAAATTTCTTGTTAGAGATGCCCCCTGCCTTTACCTGGCCAGCTCTCCTCCCAGGACAGCCAAGTAATGAAAGTGGACAGAGTGCCTTCCCCTAGGCGGTTCACACCTCCCTTAGGATATACCCCATGTGAAGAGATAGATAGGTCTGGGCCTCTGAATTTACAAGGCCTAAAGCCCACCAGATTATTAACAAGCCCCTTCTATCAGGTTCTATTTGACTCTCCATCAGAAAACTTAATTGTAGCTTAGACAGCACCTTTCTTAGCTCCTCTAATAGTGACTCTGTCCTTTGTTCTAGGCCCTGTCTAGTGCACTTGGGCCTCATTCCTTTGTAACCATAACCTCTACTCTACCACCAATGGCTCTACTCCCAACCTGTGTGTACTGATGGTCCTCTTCCCCACTTAATGCTGTATAATTGTTCAAACCTGGTAAATGCCACTCTTAGGATCATTGGTTACTATCCTCACTCTGTCTTTTATGACCTTGTCTAAATATGATCAGGGTCGGCAAACTTGGAAGGCTTCCATAGCCTTGGCAACTCATGACGACAGCCTAGGATGGTTACTGGCACCATAAACTAGAGTGTCCATTTGTTGGGTCAACAACAGGAGCCACTGTGCAGTTGCTCCTCATGTGGGATCTCTGTCCTTAATGGGCTGTACATTGTGATTTAATGCTATAACTAGTACTCAAACAGTATGTTTCACTTTGTGTTTCTATGTGGGTGCAAACTGTTGAAATCTTTATACTAAATTGATCTTCTGTATATAAAGAGAATTGAAAATGAATCTTGATGCAAATGGAAGGGGAGAGAGA
This sequence comes from Lepus europaeus, assembly GCF_033115175.1. Classification (NCBI taxonomy): domain Eukaryota; kingdom Metazoa; phylum Chordata; class Mammalia; order Lagomorpha; family Leporidae; genus Lepus; species Lepus europaeus. The sequence goes on from NC_084830.1 coordinate 102,939,546, forward strand.
GCAGGAGAGGGGAGGGTTGCGGGTGGGAGAGAAGTTATGGGAGGGGGAAGCCATTGTAATCCATAAGGTGTACACTGGAAATTTATATTCATTAAATAAAAGTTAAAAAAAATGTTCCCTGATAAAAAACATTCGAAACAATAAAGTCCATCGATAATATCCGGAATTCACAAACACTGAGGCTGTCGAAATATCTGGGATTGAGTTAGCCAAAACACAAGCGGATATTTCGGGTTTCATCCAGCCATATCCAAATAAAGTGGTGTGGAATTCGTATGCAATGAACGGAGAAAATCACAGTAAATACGGTTTTGGAGAAAAGCAAAGTATTTTCGTTAGACAAGTGCATAAAATGTCATCCATACAAACAGAAATATCATGTTTGTTTACCGTAGTTCCTCTAGCTTTCTCCCTAGAAAATCCGAATATGTACAGATGGTGTTTCCATCTGGAAGAAATTAGAGTTTCCAAGCACATAATTAAATGTTCCCTGATAAAAAACATTTAAAACAATAAGGTCCGTCGATAATATCCAGAAAATAGAAACACAGAGGCTGTAGCAATATCTGGGATTGAGTTAGCCAAAACACAACCAGATATTTCTGGATTCAACTAGTCATATCCGGACAAAGTTGTGTGGAAATCGGATGCAATGGACCAAAAAAAAAATCACAGTCAAAATGGTTTTGGTGAAAAGCATAGTCTTTTTATTAGGCAAGTGCATAAAATGTTATCCATACAAACAGAAACATCATGTTTGTTTGCCACAGTTCCTCTAGCTTTCTCCCTAGAAAATACGAATATGTAGAGCTGGTGTCTCCATGTAGAACAAATTACTGTTTCCAAACACAAAATTAAATGTTCCCTGATAAAATCATTCAAAACAATAAAGTCTATCGATAATATCCGAAAAACACAAACAAAGAGGTTGTCACAATATCTGGGATTCAGTTAGCCAAAACACAAGTGGGTATTTCTAATTTCTTCCAGTCATTTCTGGACAAAGTGTTGTGCCATTCTTATGCAAGGGACCGAGAATATCACTGTTAAAATGGTTTTGGAGAAAAGCAAAGTCTTTAATTTAGGCAAGTGCATAAAATGTCAGCTATACAAACAGAAAAATTTTGTTTGTTTGCCGCAGTTCCTCTAGCTTTCTCCCAAGAAAATAGGAACATGTAGAGTTGGGGTCTTCCTGTGGTACCAATTAGTGTTTCTAAACACAAAATTTAATTTTCCCTGATATAAAACATTCAACACAAAAGTCCGTCGATAATATCCAGAAAACGCAATCACAGAGACTGTAGCAATATTTGGGATTGAGTTAGCCAAAACACAACCGGATATTTCTGGTTCCATCCAGTCATATCTGGACAAAGTGGTGTGGCATTTGTATGCAATGGACTGAGAAAATCACAGTTAAAATTCTTTTGGAGAAAAGCAAAGTCTTTTCATGGGGGTAGTGCATAATATGTCATCTATCCAAACAGAAATATCATGTTTGTTTGCCACAGTTCCTCTACTTTTCTCCCTAGAAAATATGAATGTGTAGAGCTGGTGTCTCCATGTGGAAACAATTAGTGTTTCCAAGCACAAAATTAAATGTTCTCTGATAAAAAACATTCAAAACCATAAAGTCCGTCGATAATATCCAGAAAACAAACACAGAGGCTGTCGCTATATCTGGGACTGTGTTAGCCAAAACACAAGCGGATATTTGTGGTTTCATCCAGTCATATCCAGAAAAAGAGGTGTGGAATTCATATGCAATGATCCGAGAATATCACAGTAAAAATAGTTTTGAAGAAAACCAAAGTATTTTCGTAAGACGAGTGCATAAAATGTCATATATACAAACAGAAATATCATGTTTGTTTGCCGCAGTTCCTCTAGCTTTCTCCCTAGAAAATACGAATGTATAGAGCTGGTGACTCCATGTCGAACCAAATAGTGCTTCCAAGCACAAAATTAAATATTCCCTGATAAGAAACATTCAAAACAATAAAGTCCTTCGTTAATATCTGAAAACACAAACACAGAGGCAGTCGCAATATCTAGGATTGCGTTAGCCAAAACACAAGCGAATATTTCTGATTACATCCATTCATATCCAGAGTAAGTGGTGTGGCATTCGTATGCAGTGGACCGAGAAAATCACAGTAAAAATGGTATTGGAGAAAAGCAAGGTCTTTTCGTAAGGCAAGTGCATAAAATGTCATCTATACAAACAGAAACATAAAGTTTGTTTACCGCAGTTCCTCAAGCTTTCTCCCTAGTAAATACGAATGTGTAGAGCTGATGTCTCCATGTGGAACCAATTAGTGTCTCCAAGCACAAAATTAAATGCTCCCTGATAAAAATCATTCAAAACAATAAAGTCCATTGATAATATCCAGAAAACAAACACAGAGGCTGTCCCAATATCTGGGATTGAGTTAGCCAAAACACAAGTGGATGTTTCTGGATTCATCCAGTCATATCTGGACAAAGTTGTGTGGAATATGTATGCAATGGACCAAGAAAATCACAGTAAAAAGGATTTTGGAGGAAAGCCAAGTCTTTTCGTTAGGCAAGTGCATAAAAAGTCATCCATACAAACAGAAATATCATGTTTGATTGCCACAGTTGCTCAAACTTTCTGCCTAGAAAATACGAATGTGTAGAGCTGATGTCTCCAAGTGGAACCAATTAGTGTTTCCAAGCACAAAATTAAATGTTCCCTGATTAAAAAAAAAATTCAAAGCAATGAAGTCCATCGATAAATCCAGAAAACACAAACACAGAGGCTGTCACAATATCTGAAATTGATTTAGCCGAAACACAAGCGGATATTTCTGATAAAATCCTGTCATGTCCAGACAAAGTGGTGAGGCATTCGTATGCAATGGACCGAGAAAATCTCATTAAAAATGGTTTTGGAAATAAACAAAGACTTTTCGTAAGGCAAGTGCATAAAGTGTTATCTATACAAGGAGAAGTATCATGTTTGTTTGCCCCAGTTCTGTTACTTTTCTCCCTAGAAAATACGAATGTGTAGAGCTGGTGTCTCCATCTGGAACAAATTAGTGTTTCCAAGCACAAAATTAAATGTTCCCTGATAAAAAGCATTCAAAACAATAATGTCCATCGATAATATCCGGAAAACACAAACATAGAATCTGTAGCAATATCTGCGATTGAGTTAGAAAAAACACAACTGGATATTTGTTTTCATCCAGTCATATCCGGACAAAGTGCTGTGGATTTCGTATGCAATGGGCCAAGAAAATCACAGTAAAAATGGTTTTGGAAATAAACAAAGTCTTTTCATTAGGCAAGTGCATAAAATGTCAGCTATACAAATGAAATATCATGTTTGTTTGCAGCAGTTCCTCTAGCTTTCTCCCTAGAAAATACGAATGTGTTGAGCTGGTGTCTCTATGTCGAACCAGTTACTGTTTCCAAGCAAAAAATTAAATGTTCTCTGATAAAAAAAATTCCAAACAATGAAGCCCGTCGAAAATTTCCGGAAAACACAAACAGAGAGGCTGACGTAATATCTGGGATTGAGTTAGCCAAAATAAAACTAGATATTTGTGGTTTCATCCAGTCATATCTGGACAAAGTGGTGTGTCATTCGTATGCAATGGACCGAGAAAATCACAGTTCAAATTCTTTTGGAGTAAAGCAAAGTCTTTTCGTTAGGCAAGTGCATAAAATGTCATCTATACAAACAGAAATATCATGTTTGTTTGCCACAGTCTCTCTAGTTTTCTCCCTAGAAAGTACGAATGTGTAGAGCTGGTGTCTCCATGTGGAACCAATTAGTGTTCCCAAGCAAAAAATTTAATGTTCTCTAATAAAAAAATTTCCAAACAATAGGACAGTGAATAATATACTGAAAACACAAACACAGATGCTTTGGCTATATATGGGTTTGAGTTAGCCAAAACGGAACCTGATATTTCTGGTTTCATCCAGTCATATCCAGACAAAGTTGTGTGGCATTTGTATGCAATGCACTGAGAAAATCACAGTAAAAATGGTATTGGAGAAAAGCAATGTCTTTTCATAAGACAAGTGCATAAAATGTCATCTATACAAACAGAAATATAACGTTTGTTTGCCACAGTTCCTCAAGCTTTCTCCCTAGTGTATACAAATGTGTAGAGCTGGTGTCTCATGTGGAAGCAATTAGCATTTCCAAGCACAAAATTAAATGTTCCCTGATTAAAAAAAAATCCAAAACAATAAAGTCCGTTGATCATATCCTTAAAACACAAACACAGAGGCTATCGCAATAACTGGGATTGAGTTAGTGAAAATATAACCAGAGATTTCCAGTTTCATCCAGTCATATTCGGACGAAGTGTTCTGGCATTCGTATGAAATGGACCAAGAAAATCACAGTAAAAATGGTACTGGAGAATAGCAAAGTCTTTTCGTTAGGGAAGTGCATAAAATGTCATCTATGCAAACAGAAATATCATGTTTGTTTGCCGCAGATCCTCAGGCTTTCTCCCTAGAAAATATGAATTTTTAGAGCAGGTGTCTCCATGTGGAACCATTTAGTGTTTCCAAGCAAAAAATTAAATATTTCCTGATAAAAAATCATTCAAAACAATAAAGTCTGTCGATAATATCTGGAAAACACAAACACAGAGGCTGTAAAATATCTGGGATTGAGTTAGCCAAAACACAAGCGGATATTTCTGGTTTCATCCAGCCATATCCGGACAAAGTTCGGTGGCATTCGTATGCAATGGACCAAGAAAATCACAGTAAAAATGGTATTGGAGAAAAGCAATGTCTTTTCGTAAGGCAAGTGCATAAAATGTCATGTATAGAAAGAGAAATATCATGTTTGTTTTCCGCAGTTCCTCTAGCTTTCTCCCTATAAAATACGAATGTGTAGAGTTGGTCTCTTCATGTGGACACAATTAGTGTTTCCAAGCACAAAATTAAATGTTCCCTGATAAAAAACATTCAAAACAATAAATTCCATCGGTAATATCCTTAAAACACAAACACAGAGGCTGTCACATTATCTGGGATTGAGTTAGCCAAAACACAACCAGATATTTCTGGTTTCCTCCAGTTATATCGGGACAAAGTGGTGTAGAATTCATCTGCAATGTACCGAGAACATCGCAGTAAAAATGGTTTTGGAGAAAAGCAAAGTCTTTTCATTAGGCAAGTGCATAATGTCATGTGTACAAATAGAAATATCATGTTTGTTTGCCGCACTACCTCTAGCTTTCTCCCTAGAAAATACAAATGTGTAGAGCTGGTGTCTCCCTGTGGAACCATTTAGTGTTTCCAAGCACAAAATTAAATGTTCCCTGATAAAAAACATTCGAAACAATAAAGTCCATCGATAATATCCAGAAAACACAAACACAGAGGCTGTCACAATACCTGGATTGAGTTAGCAAAAATCACAAGGAGATATTTTGGGTTTCATTCATTCGTATCCAAACAAAGTGGTGTGGCATTCGCATGCAATGGACCAGGAAAACACAGTAAAAATGGTATAGGAGAAAAGCAATGTCTTTTCGTAATCAAGTGCATAAAACATCATCTATACAAACAGAAATATCATGTTTGTTTGCCGCAGTCCTCTACCTTCCTCCCTGGAAAATAGGAATGTGTAGAGCTGGTGTCTCCATGTGGAACCAATTAGTGTTTCCAAGCACAAAATTAATGTTCCCTGATAAAAAACATTCAAGCAATAAAGTCCATCGATAACATCCAGAAAACACAAACACAGAGGCTGTCGCAATATTTCGGATTGAGTTAGGCAAAACAAAACCGGATATTTCTGGTTTCCTCCAATCATATGCGGACAAAGTTGTGTCGAATTCATATGCAATGGACCGAGAAGAACACAGTAAAAATGGTTTTGGAGAAAAGCAAAGTTTTTCGTTAGACAAGTGCATAAAATTTCATCTATACAAACCAAAGTATGACGTTTGTTTGCCGCAGTTGCTCAAATTTTCTCCCTAGAAAATACGAATGTGTAGAGCTGGTGTCTCCAAGTGGAACCAATTTGTGTTTCCAAGCACACACTTAAATGTTCCCTGATAAAAAAACATTCAAAACAATAACGTCCATCGATAATATCCAGAAAACACAAACACAGAGGCTGTCACAATATCTGGGATTGAGTTACCAAAAATCACAACCAGATATTTCTGGTTTCATCCATTCATATCCAGACAAAGTGGTGTGGCATTCGTATGCAATGGACCAAGAAAATCACAGTAAAAATAATTTTGGTGAAAAGCAATATCTTTTAGTTATCAAGTGCATGAAATGTCATCTATACAAACAGAAATATCATGTTTGCCGCAGTTACTATAGCTTTCTCCCTCGAAAATACGAATGTGTAGAGCTGGTGTCTCCATGTGGAACCAGTTAGTGTTTCCTAGCACAAAATTAAATGTTCCCCTAATAAAAAACATTTAAAACAATAAAGATTGTTGATAATATCCAGAAAACACTAACACAGAGGCAGTCCCATTATCTGGGATTGAGTTAGCCAAAACACAACCCAATGTTTCTGGTTTCATCCAGTCATATCCAGACAAAGTGGTGTGGCATTCATATGCAACAGATCGAGAAAATCACAGTAAAAATGGTTTTGGAGAAAAGCATAGTCTTTTCGTTAGGCAAGTGGATAAAATGTCATCCATATAAACAGAAATATCATGTATATTTTGCGCAGTTTCTCTAGCTTTCTCCCTAGAAAATACGAATGTGTAGAGGTGGCGTCACCATGTGGAACCAATTATTGTTTCCAAGCACAAAATTAATGTTTCCAGATAAAAAATATTCAAAACAATAAAGTCCATCGATAATATCCAGAAAACACAAAAACAGAGCCTGTCACAATATCTGGAATTTAGTTAGCCAAAACACATCTGGATATCTCTGGTTTCATCCACTCATATCCGGACAAAGTGGTGTGGAATTCGTATGCAATGGACTGAGAAAATCACAGTAAAAATGGTTATGGAGACAAGCAAAGTCTTTTCGTTCGGCAAGTGTATAAAATGTCATCTATACAAACAGAAATATCATGTTTATTTTCTGCTGTTCCTTTGGCTTTCTCCCTAGAAAATACAAATGTGTAGAGCTGGTGTCTCCAAGTGGAACAAACTAGTGTTGCCAAGCACAAAATTAAATGTTCCCTGATAAAAAACATTCAAAACAAAGAATTCCGTCGAAATGTCCTGAAAACACAAACACAGAGTCTGTAGCAATATCTGGGATTGAGTTAGCCAAAACACAACCCAATGTTTCTGGTTTCATCCAGTCATATACGGACAAAGTGGTGTGCCATTCATATGCAATGGACCGAGAAAATCACAGGAAAAATGGTTTTGGAGGAAAGCATAGTCTTTTCGTTAGGCAAGTGCATAAAATGTCATCTATACAAACAGAAATATCATGTTTGTTTGCCGCAGTCCCTCTAGCTTTCTCCCTAGAAAATACGAATGTTCAGAGGTGGTGTCTCCATGTGGAACCAGTTAGTGTTTCCTGGCACAAAATTAAATGTTCCCCTAATAAAAAACATTTAAAACAATAAAGATCATTGATAATATCCAGAAAACATTAACACAGAGGCAGTCCCATTATCTGGGATTGAGTTAGCCAAAACACAACCCAATGTTTCTGGTTTCATCCAGTCATATCCAGACAAAGTGGTGTGGCATTCATATGCAACAGACCGAGAAAATCACAGTAAAAATGGTTTTGGAGAAAAGCATAGTCCTTTCATTAGGCAAGTGGATAAAATGTCTTCCATATAAACAGAAATATCATGTTTATTTTGCGCAGTTTCTCTAGCTTTCTCCCTAGAAAATACGAATGTGTAGAGGTGGTGTCTCCATGTGGAACCAATTATTGTTTCCAAGCACAAAATTAATGTTTCCAGATAAAAAATATTCAAAACAATAAAGTCCATCGATAATATCCAGAAAACACAAAAACAGAGCCTGTCACAATATCTGGAATTTAGTTAGCCAAAACACAACCGGATATCTCTGGTTTCATCCAGTCATATCTGGACAATGTTGTGTGGAATTTGTATGCAATGGACCAAGAAAATCACAGTAAAAATGGTTTTGGAGAAAAGCAAACTATTTTCGTTAGGCAAGTGCATAAAATGTCATCTATACAAACAGAAATATCATGTTTGTTTGCTAGAGTTCCTCTAGCTTTCTCCATAGAAAATACGAATGTGTAGGGCTGGTGTCTCCATGTGGAACCAATTAGTGTTTCCTAGCACAAAATTAAATGTTCCCCTAATAAAAAACATTTAAAACAATAAAGATCATTGATAATATTCAGAAAACACTAACACAGAGGCAGTCCCATTATCTGGGATTGAGTTAGCCAAAACACAACCCAATGTTTCTGGTTTCATCCAGTCATATCCAGACAAAGTGGTGTGGCATTCATATGCAACAGACCGAGAAAATCACAGTAAAAATGGTTTTGGAGAAAAGCATAGTCCTTTCATTAGGCAAGTGGATAAAATGTCTTCCATATAAACAGAAATACCATGTTTATTTTGCGCAGTTTCTCTAGCTTTCTCCCTAGAAAATACGAATGTGTAGAGGTGGTGTCTCCATGTGGAACCAATTATTGTTTCCAAGCACAAAATTAATGTTTCCAGATAAAAAATATTCAAAACAATAAAGTCCATCGATAATATCCAGAAAACACAAAAACAGAGCCTGTCACAATATCTGGAATTTAGTTAGCCAAAACACAACCGGATATCTCTGGTTTCATCCAGTCATATCTGGACAATGTTGTGTGGAATTTGTATGCAATGGACCAAGAACATCACGGTAAAAATGGTTTTGGAGAAAAGCAAGCTATTTTCGTTAGGCAAGTGCATAAAATGTCATCTATACAAACAGTAATATCATGTTTGTTTGCCAGAGTTCCTCTAGCTTTCTCCATAGAAAATACGAATGTGTAGGGCTGGTGTCTCCATGTGGAACCATTTAGTGTTTCCAAGCACAACATTAAATGTTCCCTGATAAAAAACATTCAAAACAATAAAGTCCATCGATAATATCCAGAAAATACAAACACAGAGGCTGTCGCAATATTTGGGATTGAGTTAGGCAAAACACAAGTGGATATTTCTGTTTTCATCCAGTCATATCCGGACAAAGTGGTGTCGCATTCGTATGCAATGGACCGAGAAAATCACTGTAAAAATGGTTTTGGTGAAAAGCAATATCTTTTCTTTAGTCAAGTGCGTAAAACGTCATGCATACAAACAGAAATATCATGTTTGTTTGCCACAGTTCCTCTACCTTCCTCCCTAGAAAATAAGAATGTGTAGAGCTGGTGACTGCATATGGAACCAGTTAGTGTTTCCAAGCACAAAATCAAATGTTCCCTGATAAAAAACATTCAAAACAATAAAGTCCTTCAATAATATCCAGAAAACACAAACACAGAGGCTGTCGCAATATTTCGGATTTAGTTAGCCAAAACACAACACGATACTTCTGGTTTCATCCATTCATATCCCGACAAAGTTTTGTGGCATTCGTATGCAATGGACCGAAAAAATCACAGTAAAAATGGTTTTGGAAAAAGCAAAGTCTTTTAGTTAGGTAGTGCATAAAATGTCATGTATACACACAGAAATATCATGTTTTTTTGCCACAGTTCCTCTAGCTTTCTCCCTAGAAAATAGGAATGTGTAGAGCTGCTGTCTCCATGTGGAACCAATTATCATATCCAAGCACAAAATTACATGTTCCCTGATAAAATACATTCAAAACGATAAAGTACATCAAGGATATCCAGAAAACACAAACACAGAGCATGCAGCAATATTAGGGATTGAGTTAGCCAAAACACAAGTGGATATTTCTGGTTTCATCCAGTCATATACGGACAAAGTTGGGTGGAATTCGTATGCAATGAATGGAGAAAATCACAGTAAATACGGTTTTGGAGGAAAGCAAAGTATTTTCGTTAGACAAGTGCATAAACGTCATGCATACAAACAGAAATATCATGTTTGTTTTCCGCAGTCCCTCTAGCGTTCTCCCTAGAAAATATGAATGTGTAGAGCTGGTGTCTCCATGTCGAACCAATTAGTGTTCCCAAGCACAAAATTAAATGTTCCCTGATAAAAAACATTCAAAACAATAAAGTCCATTGATAATATCTGGAAAACACAAACACAGAGGCTGTCGCAATATCTGGGATTGAGTTAGCCAAAACACATCTGGATATCTCTGGTTTCATCCACTCATATCCGGAAAAAGTGGTGTGGAATTCGTATGCAATGGACTGAGAAAATCACAGTAAAAATGGTTATGGAGACAAGCAAAGTCTTTTCGTTCGGCAAGTGTATAAAATGTCATCTATACAAACAGAAATATCATGTTTATTTTCTGCTGTTCCTTTGGCTTTCTCCCTAGAAAATACAAATGTGTAGAGCTGGTGTCTCCAAGTGGAACAAACTAGTGTTTCCAAGCACAAAATTAAATGTTCCCTGATAAAAAACATTCAAAACAAAGAATTCCGTCGAAATGTCCTGAAAACACAAACACAGAGTCTGTAGCAATATCTGGGATTGAGTTAGCCAAAACACAACCCAATGTTTCTGGTTTCATCCAGTCATATACGGACAAAGTGGTGTGCCATTCATATGCAATGGACCGAGAAAATCACAGGAAAAATGGTTTTGGAGGAAAGCATAGTCTTTTCGTTAGGCAAGTGCATAAAATGTCATCTATACAAACAGAAATATCATGTTTGTTTGCCGCAGTCCCTCTAGCTTTCTCCCTAGAAAATACGAATGTTTAGAGGTGGTGTCTCCATGTGGAACCAGTTAGTGTTTCCTAGCACAAAATTAAATGTTCCCCTAATAAAAAACATTTAAAACAATAAAGATCATTGATAATATCCAGAAAACACTAACACAGAGGCAGTCCCATTATCTGGGATTGAGTTAGCCAAAACACAACCCAATGTTTCTGGTTTCATCCAGTCATATCCAGACAAAGTGGTGTGGCATTCATATGCAACAGACCGTGAAAATCACAGTAAAAATGGTTTTGGAGAAAAGCATAGTCCTTTCATTAGGCAAGTGGATAAAATGTCTTCCATATAAACAGAAATATCATGTTTATTTTGCGCAGTTTCTCTAGCTTTCTCCCTAGAAAATACGAATGTGTAGAGGTGGTGTCTCCATGTGGAACCAATTATTGTTTCCAAGCACAAAATTAATGTTTCCAGATAAAAAATATTCAAAACAATAAAGTCCATCGATAATATCCAGAAAACACAAAAACAGAGCCTGTCACAATATCTGGAATTTAGTTAGCCAAAACACAACCGGATATCTCTGGTTTCATCCAGTCATATCTGGACAATGTTGTGTGGAATTTGTATGCAATGGACCAAGAAAATCACGGTAAAAATGGTTTTGGAGAAAAGCAAGCTATTTTCGTTAGGCAAGTGCATAAAATGTCATCTATACAAACAGTAATATCATGTTTGTTTGCCAGAGTTCCTCTAGCTTTCTCCCTAGAAAATAGGAATGTGTAGAGCTGCTGTCTCCATGTGGAACCAGTTAGTGTTTCCTAGCACAAAATTAAATGTTCCCCTAATAAAAAACATTTAAAACAATAAAGATCGTTGATAATATCCAGAAAACACTAACACAGAGGCAGTCCCATTATCTGGGATTGAGTTAGCCAAAACACAACCCAATGTTTCTGGTTTCATCCAGTCATATACGGACAAAGTTGGGTGGAATTCGTATGCAATGAACGGAGAAAATCACAGTAAATACGGTTTTGGAGAAAAGCAAAGTATTTTCGTTAGACAAGTGCATAAACGTCATGCATACAAACAGAAATATCATGTTTGTTTTCCGCAGTCCCTCTAGCGTTCTCCCTAGAAAATATGAATGTGTAGAGCTGGTGTCTCCATGTCGAACCAATTAGTGTTCCCAAGCACAAAATTAAATGTTCCCTGATAAAAAACATTCAAAACAATAAAGTCCGTTGATAATATCCGGAAAACACAAACACAGAGGCTGTCGCAATATCTGGGATTGAGTTAGCCAAAACACATCTGGATATCTCTGGTTTCATCCACATATCCGGACAAAGTGGTGTGGAATTCGTATGCAATGGACTGAGAAAATCACAGTAAAAATGGTTATGGAGACAAGCAAAGTCTTTTCGTTCGGCAAGTGTATAAAATGTCATCTATACAAACAGAAATATCATGTTTATTTGCTGCCGTTCCTTTGGCTTTCTCCCTAGAAAATACAAATGTGTAGAGCTGGTGTCTCCAAGTGGAACAAACTAGTGTTTCCAAGCACAAAATTAAATGTTCCCTGATAAAAAACATTCAAAACAAAGAATTCCGTCGAAATGTCCTGAAAACACAAACACAGAGTCTGTAGCAATATCTGGGATTGAGTTAGCCAAAACACAACCGGATATCTCTGGTTTCATCCAGTCATATACGGACAAAGTGGTGTGCCATTCATATGCAATGGACCGAGAAAATCACAGGAAAAATGGTTTTGGAGGAAAGCATAGTCTTTTCGTTAGGCAAGTGCATAAAATGTCATCTATACAAACAGAAATATCATGTTTGTTTGCGCAGTCCCTCTAGCTTTCTCCCTAGAAAATACGAATGTTTAGAGGTGGTGTCTCCATGTGGAACCAGTTAGTGTTTCCTGGCACAAAATTAAATGTTCCCCTAATAAAAAACATTTAAAACAATAAAGATCATTGATAATATCCAGAAAACACTAACACAGAGGCAGTCCCATTATCTGGGATTGAGTTAGCCAAAACACAACCCAATGTTTCTGGTTTCATCCAGTCATATCCAGACAAAGTGGTGTGGCATTCATATGCAACAGACCGAGAAAATCACAGTAAAAATGGTTTTGGAGAAAAGCATAGTCCTTTCATTAGGCAAGTGGATAAAATGTCTTCCATATAAACAGAAATATCATGTTTATTTTGCGCAGTTTCTCTAGCTTTCTCCCTAGAAAATACGAATGTGTAGAGGTGGTGTCTCCATGTGGAACCAATTATTGTTTCCAAGCACAAAATTAATGTTTCCAGATAAAAAATATTCAAAACAATAAAGTCCATCGATAATATCCAGAAAACACAAAAACAGAGCCTGTCACAATATCTGGAATTTAGTTAGCCAAAACACAACCGGATATCTCTGGTTTCATCCAGTCATATCTGGACAATGTTGTGTGGAATTTGTATGCAATGGACGAAGAAAATCACAGTAAAAATGGTTTTGGAGAAAAGCAAGCTATTTTCGTTAGGCAAGTGCATAAAATGTCATCTATACAAACAGAAATATCATGTTTGTTTGCCGCAGTCCTTCTAGCTTTCTCCCTAGAAAATACGAATGTGTAGAGCTGCTGTCTCCATGTGGAACCAGTTAGTGTTTCCTAGCACAAAATTAAATGTTCCCCTAATAAAAAACATTTAAAACAATAAAGATCGTTGATAATATCCAGAAAACACTAACACAGAGGCAGTCCCATTATCTGGGATTGAGTTAGCCAAAACACAACCCAATGTTTCTGGTTTCATCCAGTCATATACGGACAAAGTTGGGTGGAATTCGTATGCAATGAACGGAGAAAATCACAGTAAATACGGTTTTGGAGAAAAGCAAAGTATTTTCGTTAGACAAGTGCATAAACGTCATGCATACAAACAGAAATATCATGTTTGTTTTCCGCAGTCCCTCTAGCGTTCTCCCTAGAAAATATGAATGTGTAGAGCTGGTGTCTCCATGTCGAACCAATTAGTGTTCCCAAGCACAAAATTAAATGTTCCCTGATAAAAAACATTCAAAACAATAAAGTCCGTTGATAATATCCGGAAAACACAAACACAGAGGCTGTCGCAATATCTGGGATTGAGTTAGCCAAAACACATCTGGATATCTCTGGTTTCATCCACTCATATCCGGACAAAGTGGTGTGGAATTCGTATGCAATGGACTGAGAAAATCACAGTAAAAATGGTTATGGAGACAAGCAAAGTCTTTTCGTTCGGCAAGTGTATAAAATGTCATCTATACAAACAGAAATATCATGTTTATTTGCTGCCGTTCCTTTGGCTTTCTCCCTAGAAAATACAAATGTGTAGAGCTGGTGTCTCCAAGTGGAACAAACTAGTGTTTCCAAGCACAAAATTAAATGTTCCCTGATAAAAAACATTCAAAACAAAGAATTCCGTCGAAATGTCCTGAAAACACAAACACAGAGTCTGTAGCAATATCTGGGATTGAGTTAGCCAAAACACAACCGGATATCTCTGGTTTCATCCAGTCATATACGGACAAAGTGGTGTGCCATTCATATGCAATGGACCGAGAAAATCACAGGAAAAATGGTTTTGGAGGAAAGCATAGTCTTTTCGTTAGGCAAGTGCATAAAATGTCATCTATACAAACAGAAATATCATGTTTGTTTGCGCAGTCCCTCTAGCTTTCTCCCTAGAAAATACGAATGTTTAGAGGTGGTGTCTCCATGTGGAACCAGTTAGTGTTTCCTGGCACAAAATTAAATGTTCCCCTAATAAAAAACATTTAAAACAATAAAGATCATTGATAATATCCAGAAAACACTAACACAGAGGCAGTCCCATTATCTGGGATTGAGTTAGCCAAAACACAACCCAATGTTTCTGGTTTCATCCAGTCATATCCAGACAAAGTGGTGTGGCATTCATATGCAAGAGACCGAGAAAATCACAGTAAAAATGGTTTTGGAGAAAAGCATAGTCCTTTCATTAGGCAAGTGGATAAAATGTCTTCCATATAAACAGAAATATCATGTTTATTTTGCGCAGTTTCTCTAGCTTTCTCCCTAGAAAATACGAATGTGTAGAGGTGGTGTCTCCATGTGGAACCAATTATTGTTTCCAAGCACAAAATTAATGTTTCCAGATAAAAAATATTCAAAACAATAAAGTCCATCGATAATATCCAGAAAACACAAAAACAGAGCCTGTCACAATATCTGGAATTTAGTTAGCCAAAACACAACCGGATATCTCTGGTTTCATCCAGTCATATCTGGACAATGTTGTGTGGAATTTGTATGCAATGGACCAAGAAAATCACGGTAAAAATGGTTTTGGAGAAAAGCAAGCTATTTTCGTTAGGCAAGTGCATAAAATGTCATCTATACAAACAGTAATATCATGTTTGTTTGCCAGAGTTCCTCTAGCTTTCTCCATAGAAAATATGAATGTGTAGGGCTGGTGTCTCCATGTGGAACCATTTAGTGTTTCCAAGCACAACATTAAATGTTCCCTGATAAAAAACATTCAAAACAATAAAGTCCATCGATAATATCCAGAAAATACAAACACAGAGGCTGTCGCAATATTTGGGATTGAGTTAGGCAAAACACAAGTGGATATTTCTGTTTTCATCCAGTCATATCCGGACAAAGTGGTGTCGCATTCGTATGCAATGGACCGAGAAAATCACTGTAAAAATGGTTTTGGTGAAAAGCAATATCTTTTCGTTAGTCAAGTGCGTAAAACGTCATGCATACAAACAGAAATATCATGTTTGTTTGCCACAGTTCCTCTACCTTCCTCCCTAGAAAATAAGAATGTGTAGAGCTGGTGACTGCATATGGAACCAGTTAGTGTTTCCAAGCACAAAATCAAATGTTCCCTGATAAAAAACATTCAAAACAATAAAGTCCTTCAATAATATCCAGAAAACACAAACACAGAGGCTGTCGCAATATTTCGGATTTAGTTAGCCAAAACACAACACGATACTTCTGGTTTCATCCATTCATATCCCGACAAAGTTTTGTGGCATTCGTATGCAATGGACCGAAAAAATCACAGTAAAAATGGTTTTGGAAAAAAGCAAAGTCTTTTAGTTAGGTAGTGCATAAAATGTCATGTATACACACAGAAATATCATGTTTTTTTGCCACAGTTCCTCTAGCTTTCTCCCTAGAAAATAGGAATGTGTAGAGCTGCTGTCTCCATGTGGAACCAATTATCATATCCAAGCACAAAATTACATGTTCCCTGATAAAAAACATTCAAAACGATAAAGTACATCAAGGATATCCAGAAAACACAAACACAGAGCATGCAGCAATATTAGGGATTGAGTTAGCCAAAACACAAGTGGATATTTCTGGTTTCATCCAGTCATATACGGACAAAGTTGGGTGGAATTCGTATGCAATGAACGGAGAAAATCACAGTAAATACGGTTTTGGAGAAAAGCAAAGTATTTTCGTTAGACAAGTGCATAAACGTCATGCATACAAACAGAAATATCATGTTTGTTTTCCGCAGTCCCTCTAGCGTTCTCCCTAGAAAATATGAATGTGTAGAGCTGGTGTCTCCATGTCGAACCAATTAGTGTTCCCAAGCACAAAATTAAATGTTCCCTGATAAAAAACATTCAAAACAATAAAGTCCGTTGATAATATCCGGAAAACACAAACACAGAGGCTGTCGCAATATCTGGGATTGAGTTAGCCAAAACACATCTGGATATCTCTGGTTTCATCCACTCATATCCGGACAAAGTGGTGTGGAATTCGTATGCAATGGACTGAGAAAATCACAGTAAAAATGGTTATGGAGACAAGCAAAGTCTTTTCGTTCGGCAAGTGTATAAAATGTCATCTATACAAACAGAAATATCATGTTTATTTGCTGCCGTTCCTTTGGCTTTCTCCCTAGAAAATACAAATGTGTAGAGCTGGTGTCTCCAAGTGGAACAAACTAGTGTTTCCAAGCACAAAATTAAATGTTCCCTGATAAAAAACATTCAAAACAAAGAATTCCGTCGATAATGTCCTGAAAACACAAACACAGAGTCTGTAGCAATATCTGGGATTGAGTTAGCCAAAACACAACCGGATATCTCTGGTTTCATCCAGTCATATACGGACAAAGTGGTGTGCCATTCATATGCAATGGACCGAGAAAATCACAGGAAAAATGGTTTTGGAGGAAAGCATAGTCTTTTCGTTAGGCAAGTGCATAAAATGTCATCTATACAAACAGAAATATCATGTTTGTTTGCGCAGTCCCTCTAGCTTTCTCCCTAGAAAATACGAATGTTTAGAGGTGGTGTCTCCATGTGGAACCAGTTAGTGTTTCCTGGCACAAAATTAAATGTTCCCCTAATAAAAAACATTTAAAACAATAAAGATCATTGATAATATCCAGAAAACACTAACACAGAGGCAGTCCCATTATCTGGGATTGAGTTAGCCAAAACACAACCCAATGTTTCTGGTTTCATCCAGTCATGTCCAGACAAAGTGGTGTGGCATTCATATGCAAGAGACCGAGAAAATCACAGTAAAAATGGTTTTGGAGAAAAGCATAGTCCTTTCATTAGGCAAGTGGATAAAATGTCTTCCATATAAACAGAAATATCATGTTTATTTTGCGCAGTTTCTCTAGCGTTCTCCCTAGAAAATACGAATGTGTAGAGGTGGTGTCTCCATGTGGAACCAATTATTGTTTCCAAGCACAAAATTAATGTTTCCAGATAAAAAATATTCAAAACAATAAAGTCCATCGATAATATCCAGAAAACACAAAAACAGAGCCTGTCACAATATCTGGAATTTAGTTAGCCAAAACACAACCGGATATCTCTGGTTTCATCCAGTCATATCTGGACAATGTTGTGTGGAATTTGTATGCAATGGACCAAGAAAATCACGGTAAAAATGGTTTTGGAGAAAAGCAAGCTATTTTCGTTAGGCAAGTGCATAAAATGTCATCTATACAAACAGTAATATCATGTTTGTTTGCCAGAGTTCCTCTAGCTTTCTCCATAGAAAATACGAATGTGTAGGGCTGGTGTCTCCATGTGGAACCATTTAGTGTTTCCAAGCACAACATTAAATGTTCCCTGATAAAAAACATTCAAAACAATAAAGTCCATCGATAATATCCAGAAAATACAAACACAGAGGCTGTCGCAATATTTGGGATTGAGTTAGGCAAAACACAAGTGGATATTTCTGTTTTCATCCAGTCATATCCGGACAAAGTGGTGTCGCATTCGTATGCAATGGACCGAGAAAATCACTGTAAAAATGGTTTTGGTGAAAAGCAATATCTTTTCGTTAGTCAAGTGCGTAAAACGTCATGCATACAAACAGAAATATCATGTTTGTTTGCCACAGTTCCTCTACCTTCCTCCCTAGAAAATAAGAATGTGTAGAGCTGGTGACTGCATATGGAACCAGTTAGTGTTTCCAAGCACAAAATCAAATGTTCCCTGATAAAAAACATTCAAAACAATAAAGTCCTTCAATAATATCCAGAAAACACAAACACAGAGGCTGTCGCAATATTTTGGATTTAGTTAGCCAAAACACAACACGATACTTCTGGTTTCATCCATTCATATCCCGACAAAGTTTTGTGGCATTCGTATGCAATGGACCGAAAAAATCACAGTAAAAATGGTTTTGGAAAAAGCAAAGTCTTTTAGTTAGGTAGTGCATAAAATGTCATGTATACACACAGAAATATCATGTTTTTTTGCCACAGTTCCTCTAGCTTTCTCCCTAGAAAATAGGAATGTGTAGAGCTGCTGTCTCCATGTGGAACCAATTATCATATCCAAGCACAAAATTACATGTTCCCTGATAAAAAACATTCAAAACGATAAAGTACATCAAGGATATCCAGAAAACACAAACACAGAGCATGCAGCAATATTAGGGATTGAGTTAGCCAAAACACAAGTGGATATTTCTGGTTTCATCCAGTCATATACGGACAAAGTTGGGTGGAATTCGTATGCAATGAACGGAGAAAATCACAGTAAATACGGTTTTGGAGAAAAGCAAAGTATTTTCGTTAGACAAGTGCATAAACGTCATGCATACAAACAGAAATATCATGTTTGTTTTCCGCAGTCCCTCTAGCGTTCTCCCTAGAAAATATGAATGTGTAGAGCTGGTGTCTCCATGTCGAACCAATTAGTGTTCCCAAGCACAAAATTAAATGTTCCCTGATAAAAAACATTCAAAACAATAAAGTCCGTTGATAATATCCGGAAAACACAAACACAGAGGCTGTCGCAATATCTGGGATTGAGTTAGCCAAAACACATCTGGATATCTCTGGTTTCATCCACTCATATCCGGACAAAGTGGTGTGGAATTCGTATGCAATGGACTGAGAAAATCACAGTAAAAATGGTTATGGAGACAAGCAAAGTCTTTTCGTTCGGCAAGTGTATAAAATGTCATCTATACAAACAGAAATATCATGTTTATTTGCTGCCGTTCCTTTGGCTTTCTCCCTAGAAAATACAAATGTGTAGAGCTGGTGTCTCCAAGTGGAACAAACTAGTGTTTCCAAGCACAAAATTAAATGTTCCCTGATAAAAAACATTCAAAACAAAGAATTCCGTCGATAATGTCCTGAAAACACAAACACAGAGTCTGTAGCAATATCTGGGATTGAGTTAGCCAAAACACAACCGGATATCTCTGGTTTCATCCAGTCATATACGGACAAAGTGGTGTGCCATTCATATGCAATGGACCGAGAAAATCACAGGAAAAATGGTTTTGGAGGAAAGCATAGTCTTTTCGTTAGGCAAGTGCATAAAATGTCATCTATACAAACAGAAATATCATGTTTGTTTGCGCAGTCCCTCTAGCTTTCTCCCTAGAAAATACGAATGTTTAGAGGTGGTGTCTCCATGTGGAACCAGTTAGTGTTTCCTGGCACAAAATTAAATGTTCCCCTAATAAAAAACATTTAAAACAATAAAGATCATTGATAATATCCAGAAAACACTAACACAGAGGCAGTCCCATTATCTGGGATTGAGTTAGCCAAAACACAACCCAATGTTTCTGGTTTCATCCAGTCATATCCAGACAAAGTGGTGTGGCATTCATATGCAAGAGACCGAGAAAATCACAGTAAAAATGGTTTTGGAGAAAAGCATAGTCCTTTCATTAGGCAAGTGGATAAAATGTCTTCCATATAAACAGAAATATCATGTTTATTTTGCGCAGTTTCTCTAGCTTTCTCCCTAGAAAATACGAATGTGTAGAGGTGGTGTCTCCATGTGGAACCAATTATTGTTTCCAAGCACAAAATTAATGTTTCCAGATAAAAAATATTCAAAACAATAAAGTCCATCGATAATATCCAGAAAACACAAAAACAGAGCCTGTCACAATATCTGGAATTTAGTTAGCCAAAACACAACCGGATATCTCTGGTTTCATCCAGTCATATCTGGACAATGTTGTGTGGAATTTGTATGCAATGGACCAAGAAAATCACGGTAAAAATGGTTTTGGAGAAAAGCAAGCTATTTTCGTTAGGCAAGTGCATAAAATGTCATCTATACAAACAGTAATATCATGTTTGTTTGCCAGAGTTCCTCTAGCTTTCTCCATAGAAAATACGAATGTGTAGGGCTGGTGTCTCCATGTGGAACCATTTAGTGTTTCCAAGCACAACATTAAATGTTCCCTGATAAAAAACATTCAAAACAATAAAGTCCATCGATAATATCCAGAAAATACAAACACAGAGGCTGTCGCAATATTTGGGATTGAGTTAGGCAAAACACAAGTGGATATTTCTGTTTTCATCCAGTCATATCCGGACAAAGTGGTGTCGCATTCGTATGCAATGGACCGAGAAAATCACTGTAAAAATGGTTTTGGTGAAAAGCAATATCTTTTCGTTAGTCAAGTGCGTAAAACGTCATGCATACAAACAGAAATATCATGTTTGTTTGCCACAGTTCCTCCACCTTCCTCCCTAGAAAATAAGAATGTGTAGAGCTGGTGACTGCATATGGAACCAGTTAGTGTTTCCAAGCACAAAATCAAATGTTCCCTGATAAAAAACATTCAAAACAATAAAGTCCTTCAATAATATCCAGAAAACACAAACACAGAGGCTGTCGCAATATTTCGGATTTAGTTAGCCAAAACACAACACGATACTTCTGGTTTCATCCATTCATATCCCGACAAAGTTTTGTGGCATTCGTATGCAATGGACCGAAAAAATCACAGTAAAAATGGTTTTGGAAAAAAGCAAAGTCTTTTAGTTAGGTAGTGCATAAAATGTCATGTATACACACAGAAATATCATGTTTTTTTGCCACAGTTCCTCTAGCTTTCTCCCTAGAAAATAGGAATGTGTAGAGCTGCTGTCTCCATGTGGAACCAATTATCATATCCAAGCACAAAATTACATGTTCCCTGATAAAAAAACATTCAAAACGATAAAGTACATCAAGGATATCCAGAAAACACAAACACAGAGCATGCAGCAATATTAGGGATTGAGTTAGCCAAAACACAAGTGGATATTTCTGGTTTCATCCAGTCATATACGGACAAAGTTGGGTGGAATTCGTATGCAATGAACGGAGAAAATCACAGTAAATACGGTTTTGGAGAAAAGCAAAGTATTTTCGTTAGACAAGTGCATAAACGTCATGCATACAAACAGAAATATCATGTTTGTTTTCCGCAGTCCCTCTAGCGTTCTCCCTAGAAAATATGAATGTGTAGAGCTGGTGTCTCCATGTCGAACCAATTAGTGTTCCCAAGCACAAAATTAAATGTTCCCTGATAAAAAACATTCAAAACAATAAAGTCCGTTGATAATATCCGGAAAACACAAACACAGAGGCTGTCGCAATATCTGGGATTGAGTTAGCCAAAACACATCTGGATATCTCTGGTTTCATCCACTCATATCCGGACAAAGTGGTGTGGAATTCGTATGCAATGGACTGAGAAAATCACAGTAAAAATGGTTATGGAGACAAGCAAAGTCTTTTCGTTCGGCAAGTGTATAAAATGTCATCTATACAAACAGAAATATCATGTTTATTTGCTGCCGTTCCTTTGGCTTTCTCCCTAGAAAATACAAATGTGTAGAGCTGGTGTCTCCAAGTGGAACAAACTAGTGTTTCCAAGCACAAAATTAAATGTTCCCTGATAAAAAACATTCAAAACAAAGAATTCCGTCGATAATGTCCTGAAAACACAAACACAGAGTCTGTAGCAATATCTGGGATTGAGTTAGCCAAAACACAACCGGATATCTCTGGTTTCATCCAGTCATATACGGACAAAGTGGTGTGCCATTCATATGCAATGGACCGAGAAAATCACAGGAAAAATGGTTTTGGAGGAAAGCATAGTCTTTTCGTTAGGCAAGTGCATAAAATGTCATCTATACAAACAGAAATATCATGTTTGTTTGCGCAGTCCCTCTAGCTTTCTCCCTAGAAAATACGAATGTTTAGAGGTGGTGTCTCCATGTGGAACCAGTTAGTGTTTCCTGGCACAAAATTAAATGTTCCCCTAATAAAAAACATTTAAAACAATAAAGATCATTGATAATATCCAGAAAACACTAACACAGAGGCAGTCCCATTATCTGGGATTGAGTTAGCCAAAACACAACCCAATGTTTCTGGTTTCATCCAGTCATATCCAGACAAAGTGGTGTGGCATTCATATGCAAGAGACCGAGAAAATCACAGTAAAAATGGTTTTGGAGAAAAGCATAGTCCTTTCATTAGGCAAGTGGATAAAATGTCTTCCATATAAACAGAAATATCATGTTTATTTTGCGCAGTTTCTCTAGCGTTCTCCCTAGAAAATACGAATGTGTAGAGGTGGTGTCTCCATGTGGAACCAATTATTGTTTCCAAGCACAAAATTAATGTTTCCAGATAAAAAATATTCAAAACAATAAAGTCCATCGATAATATCCAGAAAACACAAAAACAGAGCCTGTCACAATATCTGGAATTTAGTTAGCCAAAACACAACCGGATATCTCTGGTTTCATCCAGTCATATCTGGACAATGTTGTGTGGAATTTGTATGCAATGGACCAAGAAAATCACGGTAAAAATGGTTTTGGAGAAAAGCAAGCTATTTTCGTTAGGCAAGTGCATAAAATGTCATCTATACAAACAGTAATATCATGTTTGTTTGCCAGAGTTCCTCTAGCTTTCTCCATAGAAAATACGAATGTGTAGGGCTGGTGTCTCCATGTGGAACCATTTAGTGTTTCCAAGCACAACATTAAATGTTCCCTGATAAAAAACATTCAAAACAATAAAGTCCATCGATAATATCCAGAAAATACAAACACAGAGGCTGTCGCAATATTTGGGATTGAGTTAGGCAAAACACAAGTGGATATTTCTGTTTTCATCCAGTCATATCCGGACAAAGTGGTGTCGCATTCGTATGCAATGGACCGAGAAAATCACTGTAAAAATGGTTTTGGTGAAAAGCAATATCTTTTCGTTAGTCAAGTGCGTAAAACGTCATGCATACAAACAGAAATATCATGTTTGTTTGCCACAGTTCCTCCACCTTCCTCCCTAGAAAATAAGAATGTGTAGAGCTGGTGACTGCATATGGAACCAGTTAGTGTTTCCAAGCACAAAATCAAATGTTCCCTGATAAAAAACATTCAAAACAATAAAGTCCTTCAATAATATCCAGAAAACACAAACACAGAGGCTGTCGCAATATTTCGGATTTAGTTAGCCAAAACACAACACGATACTTCTGGTTTCATCCATTCATATCCCGACAAAGTTTTGTGGCATTCGTATGCAATGGACCGAAAAAATCACAGTAAAAATGGTTTTGGAAAAAAGCAAAGTCTTTTAGTTAGGTAGTGCATAAAATGTCATGTATACACACAGAAATATCATGTTTTTTTGCCACAGTTCCTCTAGCTTTCTCCCTAGAAAATAGGAATGTGTAGAGCTGCTGTCTCCATGTGGAACCAATTATCATATCCAAGCACAAAATTACATGTTCCCTGATAAAAAACATTCAAAACGATAAAGTACATCAAGGATATCCAGAAAACACAAACACAGAGCATGCAGCAATATTAGGGATTGAGTTAGCCAAAACACAAGTGGATATTTCTGGTTTCATCCAGTCATATACGGACAAAGTTGGGTGGAATTCGTATGCAATGAACGGAGAAAATCACAGTAAATACGGTTTTGGAGAAAAGCAAAGTATTTTCGTTAGACAAGTGCATAAACGTCATGCATACAAACAGAAATATCATGTTTGTTTTCCGCAGTCCCTCTAGCGTTCTCCCTAGAAAATATGAATGTGTAGAGCTGGTGTCTCCATGTCGAACCAATTAGTGTTCCCAAGCACAAAATTAAATGTTCCCTGATAAAAAACATTCAAAACAATAAAGTCCGTTGATAATATCCGGAAAACACAAACACAGAGGCTGTCGCAATATCTGGGATTGAGTTAGCCAAAACACATCTGGATATCTCTGGTTTCATCCACTCATATCCGGACAAAGTGGTGTGGAATTCGTATGCAATGGACTGAGAAAATCACAGTAAAAATGGTTATGGAGACAAGCAAAGTCTTTTCGTTCGGCAAGTGTATAAAATGTCATCTATACAAACAGAAATATCATGTTTATTTGCTGCCGTTCCTTTGGCTTTCTCCCTAGAAAATACAAATGTGTAGAGCTGGTGTCTCCAAGTGGAACAAACTAGTGTTTCCAAGCACAAAATTAAATGTTCCCTGATAAAAAACATTCAAAACAAAGAATTCCGTCGATAATGTCCTGAAAACACAAACACAGAGTCTGTAGCAATATCTGGGATTGAGTTAGCCAAAACACAACCGGATATCTCTGGTTTCATCCAGTCATATACGGACAAAGTGGTGTGCCATTCATATGCAATGGACCGAGAAAATCACAGGAAAAATGGTTTTGGAGGAAAGCATAGTCTTTTCGTTAGGCAAGTGCATAAAATGTCATCTATACAAACAGAAATATCATGTTTGTTTGCGCAGTCCCTCTAGCTTTCTCCCTAGAAAATACGAATGTTTAGAGGTGGTGTCTCCATGTGGAACCAGTTAGTGTTTCCTGGCACAAAATTAAATGTTCCCCTAATAAAAAACATTTAAAACAATAAAGATCATTGATAATATCCAGAAAACACTAACACAGAGGCAGTCCCATTATCTGGGATTGAGTTAGCCAAAACACAACCCAATGTTTCTGGTTTCATCCAGTCATATCCAGACAAAGTGGTGTGGCATTCATATGCAACAGACCGAGAAAATCACAGTAAAAATGGTTTTGGAGAAAAGCATAGTCCTTTCATTAGGCAAGTGGATAAAATGTCTTCCATATAAACAGAAATATCATGTTTATTTTGCGCAGTTTCTCTAGCTTTCTCCCTAGAAAATACGAATGTGTAGAGGTGGTGTCTCCATGTGGAACCAATTATTGTTTCCAAGCACAAAATTAATGTTTCCAGATAAAAAATATTCAAAACAATAAAGTCCATCGATAATATCCAGAAAACACAAAAACAGAGCCTGTCACAATATCTGGAATTTAGTTAGCCAAAACACAACCGGATATCTCTGGTTTCATCCAGTCATATCTGGACAATGTTGTGTGGAATTTGTATGCAATGGACCAAGAAAATCACGGTAAAAATGGTTTTGGAGAAAAGCAAGCTATTTTCGTTAGGCAAGTGCATAAAATGTCATCTATACAAACAGTAATATCATGTTTGTTTGCCAGAGTTCCTCTAGCTTTCTCCATAGAAAATACGAATGTGTAGGGCTGGTGTCTCCATGTGGAACCATTTAGTGTTTCCAAGCACAACATTAAATGTTCCCTGATAAAAAACATTCAAAACAATAAAGTCCATCGATAATATCCAGAAAATACAAACACAGAGGCTGTCGCAATATTTGGGATTGAGTTAGGCAAAACACAAGTGGATATTTCTGTTTTCATCCAGTCATATCCGGACAAAGTGGTGTCGCATTCGTATGCAATGGACCGAGAAAATCACTGTAAAAATGGTTTTGGTGAAAAGCAATATCTTTTCGTTAGTCAAGTGCGTAAAACGTCATGCATACAAACAGAAATATCATGTTTGTTTGCCACAGTTCCTCCACCTTCCTCCCTAGAAAATAAGAATGTGTAGAGCTGGTGACTGCATATGGAACCAGTTAGTGTTTCCAAGCACAAAATCAAATGTTCCCTGATAAAAAACATTCAAAACAATAAAGTCCTTCAATAATATCCAGAAAACACAAACACAGAGGCTGTCGCAATATTTCGGATTTAGTTAGCCAAAACACAACACGATACTTCTGGTTTCATCCATTCATATCCCGACAAAGTTTTGTGGCATTCGTATGCAATGGACCGAAAAAATCACAGTAAAAATGGTTTTGGAAAAAAGCAAAGTCTTTTAGTTAGGTAGTGCATAAAATGTCATGTATACACACAGAAATATCATGTTTTTTTGCCACAGTTCCTCTAGCTTTCTCCCTAGAAAATAGGAATGTGTAGAGCTGCTGTCTCCATGTGGAACCAATTATCATATCCAAGCACAAAATTACATGTTCCCTGATAAAAAACATTCAAAACGATAAAGTACATCAAGGATATCCAGAAAACACAAACACAGAGCATGCAGCAATATTAGGGATTGAGTTAGCCAAAACACAAGTGGATATTTCTGGTTTCATCCAGTCATATACGGACAAAGTTGGGTGGAATTCGTATGCAATGAACGGAGAAAATCACAGTAAATACGGTTTTGGAGAAAAGCAAAGTATTTTCGTTAGACAAGTGCATAAACGTCATGCATACAAACAGAAATATCATGTTTGTTTTCCGCAGTCCCTCTAGCGTTCTCCCTAGAAAATATGAATGTGTAGAGCTGGTGTCTCCATGTCGAACCAATTAGTGTTCCCAAGCACAAAATTAAATGTTCCCTGATAAAAAACATTCAAAACAATAAAGTCCGTTGATAATATCCGGAAAACACAAACACAGAGGCTGTCGCAATATCTGGGATTGAGTTAGCCAAAACACATCTGGATATCTCTGGTTTCATCCACTCATATCCGGACAAAGTGGTGTGGAATTCGTATGCAATGGACTGAGAAAATCACAGTAAAAATGGTTATGGAGACAAGCAAAGTCTTTTCGTTCGGCAAGTGTATAAAATGTCATCTATACAAACAGAAATATCATGTTTATTTGCTGCCGTTCCTTTGGCTTTCTCCCTAGAAAATACAAATGTGTAGAGCTGGTGTCTCCAAGTGGAACAAACTAGTGTTTCCAAGCACAAAATTAAATGTTCCCTGATAAAAAACATTCAAAACAAAGAATTCCGTCGAAATGTCCTGAAAACACAAACACAGAGTCTGTAGCAATATCTGGGATTGAGTTAGCCAAAACACAACCGGATATCTCTGGTTTCATCCAGTCATATACGGACAAAGTGGTGTGCCATTCATATGCAATGGACCGAGAAAATCACAGGAAAAATGGTTTTGGAGGAAAGCATAGTCTTTTCGTTAGGCAAGTGCATAAAATGTCATCTATACAAACAGAAATATCATGTTTGTTTGCGCAGTCCCTCTAGCTTTCTCCCTAGAAAATACGAATGTTTAGAGGTGGTGTCTCCATGTGGAACCAGTTAGTGTTTCCTGGCACAAAATTAAATGTTCCCCTAATAAAAAACATTTAAAACAATAAAGATCATTGATAATATCCAGAAAACACTAACACAGAGGCAGTCCCATTATCTGGGATTGAGTTAGCCAAAACACAACCCAATGTTTCTGGTTTCATCCAGTCATATCCAGACAAAGTGGTGTGGCATTCATATGCAACAGACCGTGAAAATCACAGTAAAAATGGTTTTGGAGAAAAGCATAGTCCTTTCATTAGGCAAGTGGATAAAATGTCTTCCATATAAACAGAAATATCATGTTTATTTTGCGCAGTTTCTCTAGCTTTCTCCCTAGAAAATACGAATGTGTAGAGGTGGTGTCTCCATGTGGAACCAATTATTGTTTCCAAGCACAAAATTAATGTTTCCAGATAAAAAATATTCAAAACAATAAAGTCCATCGATAATATCCAGAAAACACAAAAACAGAGCCTGTCACAATATCTGGAATTTAGTTAGCCAAAACACAACCGGATATCTCTGGTTTCATCCAGTCATATCTGGACAATGTTGTGTGGAATTTGTATGCAATGGACCAGGAAAATCACAGTAAAAATGGTTTTGGAGAAAAGCAAACTATTTTCGTTAGGCAAGTGCATAAAATGTCATCTATACAAACAGAAATATCATGTTTGTTTGCCAGAGTTCCTCTAGCTTTCTCCATAGAAAATACGAATGTGTAGGGCTGGTGTCTCCATGTGGAACCAATTAGTGTTTCCTAGCACAAAATTAAATGTTCCCCTAATAAAAAACATTTAAAACAATAAAGATCGTTGATAATATCCAGAAAACACTAACACAGAGGCAGTCCCATTATCTGGGATTGAGTTAGCCAAAACACAACCCAATGTTTCTGGTTTCATCCAGTCATATCCAGACAAAGTGGTGTGGCATTCATATGCAATGGACCGAGAAAATCACAGGAAAAATGGTTTTGGAGGAAAGCATAGTCTTTTCGTTAGGCAAGTGCATAAAATGTCATCTATACAAACAGAAATATCATGTTTGTTTGCGCAGTCCCTCTAGCTTTCTCCCTAGAAAATACGAATGTTTAGAGGTGGTGTCTCCATGTGGAACCAGTTAGTGTTTCCTGGCACAAAATTAAATGTTCCCCTAATAAAAAACATTTAAAACAATAAAGATCATTGATAATATCCAGAAAACACTAACACAGAGGCAGTCCCATTATCTGGGATTGAGTTAGCCAAAACACAACCCAATGTTTCTGGTTTCATCCAGTCATATCCAGACAAAGTGGTGTGGCATTCATATGCAAGAGACCGAGAAAATCACAGTAAAAATGGTTTTGGAGAAAAGCATAGTCCTTTCATTAGGCAAGTGGATAAAATGTCTTCCATATAAACAGAAATATCATGTTTATTTTGCGCAGTTTCTCTAGCGTTCTCCCTAGAAAATACGAATGTGTAGAGGTGGTGTCTCCATGTGGAACCAATTATTGTTTCCAAGCACAAAATTAATGTTTCCAGATAAAAAATATTCAAAACAATAAAGTCCATCGATAATATCCAGAAAACACAAAAACAGAGCCTGTCACAATATCTGGAATTTAGTTAGCCAAAACACAACCGGATATCTCTGGTTTCATCCAGTCATATCTGGACAATGTTGTGTGGAATTTGTATGCAATGGACCAAGAAAATCACGGTAAAAATGGTTTTGGAGAAAAGCAAGCTATTTTCGTTAGGCAAGTGCATAAAATGTCATCTATACAAACAGTAATATCATGTTTGTTTGCCAGAGTTCCTCTAGCTTTCTCCATAGAAAATACGAATGTGTAGGGCTGGTGTCTCCATGTGGAACCATTTAGTGTTTCCAAGCACAACATTAAATGTTCCCTGATAAAAAACATTCAAAACAATAAAGTCCATCGATAATATCCAGAAAATACAAACACAGAGGCTGTCGCAATATTTGGGATTGAGTTAGGCAAAACACAAGTGGATATTTCTGTTTTCATCCAGTCATATCCGGACAAAGTGGTGTCGCATTCGTATGCAATGGACCGAGAAAATCACTGTAAAAATGGTTTTGGTGAAAAGCAATATCTTTTCGTTAGTCAAGTGCGTAAAACGTCATGCATACAAACAGAAATATCATGTTTGTTTGCCACAGTTCCTCCACCTTCCTCCCTAGAAAATAAGAATGTGTAGAGCTGGTGACTGCATATGGAACCAGTTAGTGTTTCCAAGCACAAAATCAAATGTTCCCTGATAAAAAACATTCAAAACAATAAAGTCCTTCAATAATATCCAGAAAACACAAACACAGAGGCTGTCGCAATATTTCGGATTTAGTTAGCCAAAACACAACACGATACTTCTGGTTTCATCCATTCATATCCCGACAAAGTTTTGTGGCATTCGTATGCAATGGACCGAAAAAATCACAGTAAAAATGGTTTTGGAAAAAAGCAAAGTCTTTTAGTTAGGTAGTGCATAAAATGTCATGTATACACACAGAAATATCATGTTTTTTTGCCACAGTTCCTCTAGCTTTCTCCCTAGAAAATAGGAATGTGTAGAGCTGCTGTCTCCATGTGGAACCAATTATCATATCCAAGCACAAAATTACATGTTCCCTGATAAAAAACATTCAAAACGATAAAGTACATCAAGGATATCCAGAAAACACAAACACAGAGCATGCAGCAATATTAGGGATTGAGTTAGCCAAAACACAAGTGGATATTTCTGGTTTCATCCAGTCATATACGGACAAAGTTGGGTGGAATTCGTATGCAATGAACGGAGAAAATCACAGTAAATACGGTTTTGGAGAAAAGCAAAGTATTTTCGTTAGACAAGTGCATAAACGTCATGCATACAAACAGAAATATCATGTTTGTTTTCCGCAGTCCCTCTAGCGTTCTCCCTAGAAAATATGAATGTGTAGAGCTGGTGTCTCCATGTCGAACCAATTAGTGTTCCCAAGCACAAAATTAAATGTTCCCTGATAAAAAACATTCAAAACAATAAAGTCCGTTGATAATATCCGGAAAACACAAACACAGAGGCTGTCGCAATATCTGGGATTGAGTTAGCCAAAACACATCTGGATATCTCTGGTTTCATCCACTCATATCCGGACAAAGTGGTGTGGAATTCGTATGCAATGGACTGAGAAAATCACAGTAAAAATGGTTATGGAGACAAGCAAAGTCTTTTCGTTCGGCAAGTGTATAAAATGTCATCTATACAAACAGAAATATCATGTTTATTTGCTGCCGTTCCTTTGGCTTTCTCCCTAGAAAATACAAATGTGTAGAGCTGGTGTCTCCAAGTGGAACAAACTAGTGTTTCCAAGCACAAAATTAAATGTTCCCTGATAAAAAACATTCAAAACAAAGAATTCCGTCGAAATGTCCTGAAAACACAAACACAGAGTCTGTAGCAATATCTGGGATTGAGTTAGCCAAAACACAACCGGATATCTCTGGTTTCATCCAGTCATATACGGACAAAGTGGTGTGCCATTCATATGCAATGGACCGAGAAAATCACAGGAAAAATGGTTTTGGAGGAAAGCATAGTCTTTTCGTTAGGCAAGTGCATAAAATGTCATCTATACAAACAGAAATATCATGTTTGTTTGCGCAGTCCCTCTAGCTTTCTCCCTAGAAAATACGAATGTTTAGAGGTGGTGTCTCCATGTGGAACCAGTTAGTGTTTCCTGGCACAAAATTAAATGTTCCCCTAATAAAAAACAT
This sequence comes from Lepus europaeus, assembly GCF_033115175.1. NCBI lineage: Eukaryota > Metazoa > Chordata > Mammalia > Lagomorpha > Leporidae > Lepus > Lepus europaeus. The sequence goes on from NC_084830.1 coordinate 102,970,879, forward strand.
TTAAAACAATAAAGATCATTGATAATATCCAGAAAACACTAACACAGAGGCAGTCCCATTATCTGGGATTGAGTTAGCCAAAACACAACCCAATGTTTCTGGTTTCATCCAGTCATATCCAGACAAAGTGGTGTGGCATTCATATGCAACAGACCGAGAAAATCACAGTAAAAATGGTTTTGGAGAAAAGCATAGTCCTTTCATTAGGCAAGTGGATAAAATGTCTTCCATATAAACAGAAATATCATGTTTATTTTGCGCAGTTTCTCTAGCTTTCTCCCTAGAAAATACGAATGTGTAGAGGTGGTGTCTCCATGTGGAACCAATTATTGTTTCCAAGCACAAAATTAATGTTTCCAGATAAAAAATATTCAAAACAATAAAGTCCATCGATAATATCCAGAAAACACAAAAACAGAGCCTGTCACAATATCTGGAATTTAGTTAGCCAAAACACAACCGGATATCTCTGGTTTCATCCAGTCATATCTGGACAATGTTGTGTGGAATTTGTATGCAATGGACCAAGAAAATCACGGTAAAAATGGTTTTGGAGAAAAGCAAGCTATTTTCGTTAGGCAAGTGCATAAAATGTCATCTATACAAACAGTAATATCATGTTTGTTTGCCAGAGTTCCTCTAGCTTTCTCCATAGAAAATACGAATGTGTAGGGCTGGTGTCTCCATGTGGAACCATTTAGTGTTTCCAAGCACAACATTAAATGTTCCCTGATAAAAAACATTCAAAACAAAGAATTCCGTCGAAATGTCCTGAAAACACAAACACAGAGTCTGTAGCAATATCTGGGATTGAGTTAGCCAAAACACAACCGGATATCTCTGGTTTCATCCAGTCATATACGGACAAAGTGGTGTGCCATTCATATGCAATGGACCGAGAAAATCACAGGAAAAATGGTTTTGGAGGAAAGCATAGTCTTTTCGTTAGTCAAGTGCATAAAATGTCTTCTATACAAACAGAAATATCATGTTTGTTTGCCGCAGTCCTTCTAGCTTTCTCCCTAGAAAATACGAATGTGTAGAGGTGGTGTCTCCATGTGGAACCAATTATTGTTTCCAGGCACAAAATTAATGTTTCCAGATAAAAAATATTCAAAACAATAAAGTCCATCGATAATATCCAGAAAGCACAAACACAGAGCCTATCACAATATCTGTAATTGAGTTAGCCAAAACACAACCGGATATCTCTGGTTTCATCCAGTCATATCTGGACAATGTTGTGTGGAATTCGTATGCAATGGACCAAGAAAATCACAGTAAAAATGGTTTTGGAGAAAGGCAAAGTATTTTCGTAAGACAACTGCATAAAATGTCATCTATACAAACAGAAATATCATGTTTGTTTGCCAAAATTGCTCAAACTTTCTGCCTAGAAAATACGAATGTGTAGAGCTGGTGTCACCAAGTGGAACCAATTAGAGTTTCCAAGCACAAAAGTAAATGTTCCCTGATGAAAAACCTTCAAAACAATAAAATCCTTCGATAATATCCAGAAAGCACAAACACACAGGCTGTAGCCATATCTGGGTTTGAGTTAACAAAACACAACCGGATATTTCTGGATTCATCTAGTCATATCCAGACAAAGTTGTGTGGAATTCGTATGCAATGGACCGAGAAAATCACAGTAAAAATGGTATTGGAGGAAAGCAATGTCTTTTCGTAAGACAAGTGCATAAAATGTCATCTATACAAACAGAAATATCATGTTTGTTTGCAGCTGTTCCTCTTGTTTCCTCCCTAGAAAATACGAATGTGTAGACCTGGTGTCTCCATGTGGAACCAATTAGTGTTTCCTAGCAAAAAATTAAATGTTCCTTGATAAAAAACATTCAAAACAATAAAGTCCATTGATAATATCCAGAAAACACAAATACAAAGGCCATAAAAATATCTGGCATTGAGTTAGCCAAAAAAAAGCGCATATTTCTGCTATCATCCAGTCATATCCGGAAACAGTTGTGTGGAATTCATATGCAATGGACGGAGAAAATCACAGAAAAAATGGTTTTGGAGTAAAGCAAAGTCTTTTCGTTAGGCAAGTGCATAAAAAGTCATCTATAAAAAGAGAAATATCATGTTTGTTTGCTACAGTTCCTCTAGCTTTCACCCAGGAAATACGAAGGTGTAGAGCTGGTGTCTCATGTGGAAACAATTAGTGTTTCCAAGAACAAGATTAAATGTTCCCTAATAAAAAATATACAAAACAATAAAGTCCATCGATAATATCCAGAAAACACAAACACAGAGGCTGTAGCAATAATTGGGATTGAGTTAGCCAAAACACAACTGGATATGTCTAGTTTCAGCCATTCATATCCGGACAAACTGGTGTGGAATTCGTATGCAATGGACCGAGAAAATCACACTAACATTCTTTTGGAGAAAAGCAAAATCTTTTCATTAGGCAAGTGCATAAAATGTAATCGATAGAAACAGAAATATCGTGTTTGTTTGCCGCAGTTCCTGTAGCTTAATCCCTAGAAAATAGGAATGTGTAGAGCTGGTGTCTCCATGTGGAACCAATTAGTGTCCCCAAGCACAAAATTAAATATTCCCTAAAAAAAATTTCCAAATAATAAAGTCCCTCGATAATATCCAGAAAACACAAACACAGAGGCTTTCGCAATATTTGGGATAGAGTTAGCCAAAACACAACCGGATATATCTGGTTTAATCCAGTCATGTCCGTAAGAAAGTTGTTTGGAATTCCTATGCAATGGACTGAGAAAATCACAGTAAAAATGGTTTTGGAGAAAAGCAAAGTATTTTTGTTCGGCAAGTGCATAAAATGTCAAGTATACAAACAGAAATATCATGTTTGTTTGCCGCAGTTCCTCTAGCATTCTCCCTAGAAAATACGAATGTGTAGAAATGGGGGCTCCATGTGGAACCAGTTAGTGTTTCCAAGCACAAAATTAAAGGTTCCCTGATAAAAAAAATTCAAAGCAATAAAGTCCATCGATAATATCAGGTAACACAAACACAGAGACTGTCACAATATCTGGGATTGTGTTTGCCAAAATATAACCGGATATTTCTGGTTCAACCAGTGACACCCTTAAAAAGTGGTGTGAAATTTGTATCCAATGGACTGAGAAAATCACAGTAAAAATGGTTTTGGAGAAAAGCAAAGTCTTTTCATTAGGCAAGTGCATAAAATGTCATGTATACAAACAGAAATATCATGTTTGTTTGCCGCAGTTCCTCTAGCTGACTCCCTAGAAAATACGAATGTGTCAAGCTGGTGTCTACATATGGAACCAATTAGTGTTTTGAAGCCAAAAATTAAATGTTCCCTGATAAAAAACATTCAAAACAATAAAGTCCATCGATAATATCCAGAAAACACAAACACCGAGGTTGTCCCAATATATGGGATTTAGTTAGCCAAACACTCAAGCGGATATTTCTGGTTTCTTCCAGTCATTTCCCGACAAAGTATGTGGAATTTAAATACAATGGATTGAGAATATTAGAGTAAAAAATGTTTTTTGGAGAAAAGCAAAGTCTTTTCATTGAGCAAGTGCATAAAATATCATCTATACAAACAGAAATATCATGTTTGTTTGCCGCAGTTCCTCTAGATTTCCCCCTAGAAAATAAGAATGTGTAGAGCTGGGGGATCCATGTGGAACCAACTAGTGTTTCCAAGCACAAAATAAATGTTCCCTGATAAAAAAACATTCAAAACAATAAAGTCCATCGATAATATCCAGAATACACAAACACAGAGGCTGTCGAAATATCTGGGATTGCGACACCCTCTGTGTTCCTCTCTTGTGGATATTATCAAAGGACTTTATTGTTTTGAATGTTTTTTATCAGGGAATATTTCATTTTGGGCTTCCAAACACTAATTGGTTCCACATGCAGACTCCAGCTCTACACATTCATATTTTCTAGGGAGAAAGTTAGAGGAACTGCGGCAAAGAAACATGATATTTCTGTTTGTAGACATGACATTTTATGCACTTGCCTAACGAAAACACTTTGCTTTTCTCCAAAAAAATTTTTACTGTGATTTTCTCTGTCCATTGCATACGAATTCCACACAACTTTGTCTAGTTATGACTGGATGAAACCAGATATATCTGGTTAATTTTTGTGTAATCAATCCCAGATATTGCGACAGCCTCGGTGTTTGTGTTTTCTGGATATCTTCGATGTACTTTATTGTTTTGAATGTTTTATATCAGGGATCATTTAATTTTGTGCTTGGAAATGCTAATTGGTTCCACATGGATACACCCGTTCTACACATTTGTATTTCCTAGGAAGTAAGCTACAGGAACTGCGGCAAACAAACATGATACTCTGTTTGTATACATGACATTTTATGCATTTGCTTAATGAACAGACTTTGCTTTTCTCCAATGAATTTTTACTGTGATTTGCTCGGTCCATTGCATATGAATTCCACACAACTTTGTCCGGATATGACTGGATGAATCCACAATTATCAGGTTGTGTTTTGGCTAACTCTATCCCACATATAGCGAAAGCCTCTGTGTTTGTGTTTTCTGGATATTTTTGACGGTCTTTATTATTTGGAATTTTTTTTTATTAGGGAACATTTAATTTTGTGCTTGGAAACACTAAATGGTTCCACATGGAGATACCAGCCCTACACATTCGTATTTTCTAGGGAGAAAGCTACAGGAACTGTGGCAAACAAAATGATTTTCTGTTTCTATCGATGACATTTTATGCACTTGCCTAATGAAAAGATTTTGCTTTTCTCCAAAAGAATGTTAGTGTGATTTTCTCAGTCCATTGCATTCGAATTCCACACAAGTTTGTCCGGATATGAATGGCTGAAACTAGACATATCCAGTTGTGTTTTGGCTAACTCAATCCCAATTATTGCTACAGCCTCTCTGTTTGTGTTTTCCGGATATTATCGATGGACTTTATTGTTTTGAATGTTTTTTTTGGGAACATTTAATTTTGTGCTTGGAAACAATAATTGGTTCCATATGAGACACCAGCTCTACACCTTCGTATTTCCTGGGAGAAAGCTAGAGGAACTGTAGCAAACAAACATGATATTTCTCTTTGTATAGATGACTTTTTATGCACTTGCCTAACGAAAAGACTTTGCTTTACTCCAAAACCATTTTTTCTGTGATTTTCTCTGTCCATTGCATATGAATTCCACGCAACTGTTTCCGGATATTACTGGATGATAGCAGATATATGCGCTTGTGTTTTAGCTAACTCAATGCCAGATATTTTTACGGCCTTTGTATTTGTGTTTTCTGGATATTATCAATGGACTTTATTGTTTTGAATGTTTTTTATCAAGGAACATTTAATTTTTTGCTAGGAAACACTAATTGGTTCCACATGGAGACACCAGGTCTACACATTCGTATTTTCTAGGGAGGAAACAAGAGGAACAGCTGCAAACAAACATGATATTTCTGTTTGTATAGATGACATTTTATGCACTTGTCTTACGAAAAGACATTGCTTTCCTCCAATACCATTTTTACTGTGATTTTCTCGGTCCATTGCATACGAATTCCACACAACTTTGTCTGGATATGACTAGATGAATCCAGAAATATCCGGTTGTGTTTTGTTAACTCAAACCCAGATATGGCTACAGCCTGTGTGTTTGTGTTTTCTGGATATTATCGACGGATTTTATTGTTTTGAAGGTTTTTCATCAGGGAACATTTACTTTTGTGCTTGGAAACTCTAATTGGTTCCACTTGGTGACACCAGCTCTACACATTCATATTTTCTAGGCAGAAAGTTTGAGCAACTGTGGCAAACAAACATGATATTTCTGTTTGTATAGATGACATTTTATGCACTCGTCTTACGAAAATACTTTGCCTTTCTCCAAAACCATTTTTACTGTGATTTTCTCAGTCCATTGCATACAATTCCACACAACATTGTCCAGATATGACTGGATGAAACCAGAGATATCCGGTTGTGTTTTGGCTAACTAAATTCCAGATATTGTGACAGGCTCTGTGTTTGTGTTTTCTGGATATTATCGATGGACTTTATTGTTTTGAATATTTTTTATCTGGAAACATTAATTTTGTGCCTGGAAACAATAATTGGTTCCACATGGAGACACCACCTCTACACATTCGTATTTTCTAGGGAGAAAGCTAGAGGGACTGCGGCAAACAAACATGATATTTCTGTTTGTATAGAAGACATTTTATGCACTTGCCTAACGAAAAGACTATGCTTTCCTCCAAAACCATTTTTACTGTGATTTTCTCGGTCCATTGCATACGAATGGCACACCACTTTGTCCGTATATGACTGGATGAAACCAGAAACATTGGGTTGTGTTTTGGCTAACTCAATCCCAGATATTGCTACAGACTCTGTGTTTGTGTTTTCAGGACATTATCGACGGAATTCTTTGTTTTGAATGTTTTTATCAGGGAACATTTAATTTTGTGCTTGGAAACACTAATTGGTTCCACTTGGAGACACCAGCTCTACACATTTGTATTTTCTAGGGAGAAAGCCAAAGGAACGGCAGCAAATAAACATGATATTTCTGTTTGTATAGATGACATTTTATACACTTGACTAACGAAAAGACTTTGCTTGTCTCCATAACCATTTTTACTGTGATTTTCTCAGTCCATTGCATACGAATTCCACACCACTTTGTCCGGATATGAGTGGATGAAACCAGAGATATCCAGATGTGTTTTGGCTAACTCAATCCCAGATATTGCGACAGCCTCTGTGTTTGTGTTTTCCGGATATTATCAACGGACTTTATTGTTTTGAATGTTTTTTGTCAGGGAACATTTAATTTTGTGCTTGGGAACACTAATTGGTTCGACATGGAGACACCAGCTCTACACATTCATATATTCTAGGGAGAACGCTAGAGGGACTGTGGAAAACAAACATGATATTTCTGTTTGTATGCATGACATTTTATGAACTTGTCTAACGAAAAGATGTTGCTTTTCTCCAATTACATTCTTTCTGTGATTTTCTCGGTCCATTGCATACGAATGCCACACCACTTTGTCCGGATATGAGTGGGTGAAACCAGAAATATCTGCTTGTGTTTTTGCTAACTCAATCCCAGTTATTGATACAGACTCTGTGTTTGTGTTTTCCGGGTATTATCAACGGAATTCATTGTTTTGAATGTTTTATATCAGGGAACATTTAATTTTGTGCTTGGAAACACTAATTGGTTCCACTTGGAGACACCAGCTCTACACATTCGTATTTTCTAGGCAGAAAGTTTGAGCAACTGTGGCAAACAAGCATGATAATTCTGTTTGTATAGATGACATTTTATGCACTTGCCTAATGAAAAGACTTTCCTTTCTTCCAAAATAATTTTTACTGTGATTTTCTTGGTCCATTGCATATGAATGCCACACCACTTTGTCCGGGTATGACTGGATGAAACCAGAAATATCCTGTTGTGTTTTGGCTAACTCAATCCCAAACATTGTGATAGCCTCTGTGTTTGTGTATTCTGGATATTATCAATGGACTTTATTGTTTTTAATATTTTTTTATCAGGGAACATTTAATTTTGTGCTTGGAAACATTAATTGTTTCCACATGGAGACACCAGGTCTACACATTCGTATTTTCTAGGGAGAAAGCTAGATGAACTGCCGCAAACAGACATGATATTTCTGTTTGTATAGATGACATTTTATGCACTTGTCTTATGAAAAGATGTTGCTTTCCTCCAATACCATTTTTACTGTGATTTTCTCAGTCCATTGCATACGAATTCCACACAACTTTGTCCGGATATGACTGGATGAATCCAGAAATATCCGGTTGTGTTTTGGCTAACTCAAACCCAGATATGGCTACAGCCTCTGTGTTTGTGTTTTCCGGAAATTATCGACGGACTTTATTGTTTTGAAGGTTTTTTTTTATCAGGGAAAATTTGATTTTGTGCTTGGAAACACTAATTTTTTCCACATGGAGACACCAGCTCCACACATTCTTATTTTCTAGGGAGAAAGCTAGAGGGACTGCGGCAAAGAAACATGATATGTCTGTTTGTATAGATGACATTTTGTGCACTAGCCTAATGAACAGACTGTGCTTTTCTCCAAAACCACTTTTACTGTGATTTTTCAGTCCATTGCATACCAATGCCACACCACTTTGTCAAGATATGATTGGAGGAAACAAGGAATATCCGGGTTTTTTTGGCTAACTCAATCCCAGATATTGTGACAGCTTCTGTGTTTTGGTTTTCTGGATATTATGGATGGACTTTATTGTTTTGAATGTTTTCTATCAGTGAACATTTAATTTTGAGCTTGAAAACACTAATTATTTCGACGTGGGGACACCAGCTCTACATATTCGTATTTTCTAGGGAGAAAGCTAGAGGAACTGCGGAAAAGAAACATGATATTTCTGTTTGTATGCATGATATTTTATGCACTTGCCGAACAAAAAGAATTTGCTTTTCTCCAAAACCATTTTTACTGCGATTTTCTCTGTCCATTGCATACGAATACCACACCAAATTGTCCGGATATGACTGGATTAATCCAGAAATCTCCGGTTATATTTTGGCTAACTCAATCCCAGTTATAGCTACAGCATCTGTGTTTCTGTTTTCCGGATATTATTCACGGACTTTATTGTTTTGAATATTTTTTATCAGGGAACATTTAATTTTGTGCTTGGAAACGTTAATTGGTTCCACATGGAAACACCAGCCCTACACATTCAAATTTTCTAGGGAGAAAGCTAGAGGAACTGTGGTAAACAAACATGATACTTCTCTTTTATACATGACATTTGTGCACTTGCCTAATGAAAAGATTTTGCTTTCTCCAAAACCATTTTTACTGTGATTTTCTCGGTCCATTGCATACAAATTCCACACAACTTTGTCCGGATGTGACTGTATGAAACCAGAAATATCCGGTTGTGTTTTGGCTAACTCAATCCCAGATATTGCTACAGCCTCTATGTTTGTGTTTTCCAGATATTATGGATGGACTTTATTGTTTTGAATGCTTTTTATCAGGGAACATTAAATTTTTTGCTTGGAAACACTATTTGGTTCCACATGGAGACACCTACTCTACACAATCGTATTATTTGGGGAGAAACCTAGAGGAACTGCGGCAAACAATCATGATATTTTTGTTTGTATAGATGATATTTTATGCATTGCCTAATGAAAAGACATTGCTTTTCTCCAACACCATTTTTACTGTGATTTTCTCGGTCCATTGCATACGAATGCCATACCACTTTGTCCGGATATGACTGGATGAATCCAGAAATATCCGCTTGTGTTTTGGCTAACTCAATCCCAGATATTGCTACAGCTTCTGTGTTTGTGTTTTCTGATATTATCGATGGACTTTATTGTAGTGAATGTTTTTTTATCAAGGAATATTTAATTTTGTGCTTGGAAACATTAATTGGTTCCTCTTGTAGACACCAGCTCTACACATTCGTATTTTCTAGGGAGAAAGTTAGGGGAACTGTGGCAAACAAACCTGATATTTCTCTTTGTATACATGACATTTTATGCACTTGCCTAATGAAAAGACTATCCTTATGTCCAAAACCATTTTTACTGTGATTTTCTCGGTCCATTGCATACAAATTCCACACAACTTTGTCCGGATGTGACTGTATGAAACCAGAAATATCCGGTTGTGTTTTGGCTAACTCAATCCCAGATATTGCTACAGCCTCTATGTTTGTGTTTTCCAGATATTATGGATGGACTTTATTGTTTTGAATGCTTTTTATCAGGGAACATTAAATTTTTTGCTTGGAAACACTATTTGGTTCCACATGGAGACACCTACTCTACACAATCGTATTATTTGGGGAGAAACCTAGAGGAACTGCGGCAAACAATCATGATATTTTTGTTTGTATAGATGATATTTTATGCATTGCCTAATGAAAAGACATTGCTTTTCTCCAACACCATTTTTACTGTGATTTTCTCGGTCCATTGCATACGAATGCCATACCACTTTGTCCGGATATGACTGGATGAATCCAGAAATATCCGCTTGTGTTTTGGCTAACTCAATCCCAGATATTGCTACAGCTTCTGTGTTTGTGTTTTCTGATATTATCGATGGACTTTATTGTAGTGAATGTTTTTTTATCAAGGAATATTTAATTTTGTGCTTGGAAACATTAATTGGTTCCTCTTGTAGACACCAGCTCTACACATTCGTATTTTCTAGGGAGAAAGTTAGGGGAACTGTGGCAAACAAACCTGATATTTCTCTTTGTATACATGACATTTTATGCACTTGCCTAATGAAAAGACTATCCTTATGTCCAAAACCATTTTTACTGGGATTTTCTCGGTCCATTGCATACGAATGCCATACCACTTTGTCCGGATATAACTGGAGGAATCTAGAAATATCCGGTTGTCTTTTGGCTAACTCAATCCCAGATATGCGACAGCCTCTGTGTTTGTGTTTTCCGGATATTATCGATGGACTATATTGCTTTGAATGCTTTTTATCAGGGAACATTTAATTTTCTGCTTGCAAACAATGTTTGGTTCCACTTGGGGACACCAGCTCTACGCATTCATATTTTCTAGGGAAAAAGCTAGAGGAAATGCGGCAAACAAACATGATACTTCTGTTTCTATAGATGACATTTTATTCAATTTCCTATCAAAAAGACTTTGCTTATGTGCAAAACCACTTTTACTGTGATTTTCTCTGTCCATTGCATATGAATGCTGCACCACTTTGTCCGGATATGACTGGATGAAACCAGAAATATCCGCTCGTGTTTTGGCGAACTCAATCCCAGTTATTGCTACAGCCTCTGTGTTTCTGTTTTCCTGATATTTTCGATGGACTTTATTGTTTTGAATGTTTTTTATCAGGGAATATTTAATTTTATGCTTGCAAACACTGTTTGGTTCCACATGGAGACTCCAGCTCTACACATTCATATTTTCTAGGGAGAAAGCTAGAGGAAATGCGGCAAACAAACATGATATTTCTGTTTGTATGCATGATGTTTTATGCATTTGCCTAAAGAAAAGACTTTGCTTTCCTCCAAAACCTTTGTCACTGTCATTTTTTGCGTCCATTGCATTCAAATTCCACACAACTGTGTCCGGATATGACTGGAAGAAACCAGAAATATCCGGTTGTGCTTTGGCTAACTCAATCCCAGTTATAGCTACAGCCTCAGTGTTTCTGTTTTCCGGATATTATTGATGGATTTTATTGTTTTGAATATTTTATCAGGGAACATTTAATTTTGTGCTTGGAAACGCTAATTGGTTCCACATGGAGAAACCAGCTCTACACATTTGTATTTTCTAGGGACAAAGCTAGAGGAACTGCGGCAAAGAAACATGATATTTCTGTTTCTATAGATGACATTTTATGCACTTGCCTAACGAAAATACTTTGCCTTTCTCCAAAACCATTTTTACTGTGGTTTTCTCGGTCCATTGCATACGAATTCCACACCACTTTGTCCGGATATGAGTGGATGAAACCAGAAATATCCGGATGTGTTTTGGTTAACTCAATCCCAGATATTCCGACAGCCTCTGTGTTTGTGTTTCTGGATATTATTGGTGGTCTTTATTGTTTTCAATGGTTTTTATCAGGGAACATTTAATTTTGTGCTTGGTAATACTAATTGATATCCGGAAAACACAAACACAGAGGCTGTCTCATTATCTGGGATTGAGTTAGACAAAACACAAGAGGATATTTCTGGTTTCATCCAGTCATATCCGGACAAAGTGGTGTGGCATTCGTATGCAATGGACCATGAAAATTACAGTAAAAATGTTTTTGGAGAAAAGCCAAGTCTTTTCGTTGAGCAAGTGCATAAAATGTCATCTATACAAACACAAATATCATGTTTGTTTGCCGCAGTTCCTCTAGCTTTCTCCCTAGAAAATATGAATGTGTACAGCTGATGTCTTCATGTGCAACCAATTAGTGTTTCCAAGCACAAAATTAAATGTTTACTGATAAAAAAATACCTTCAAAACAATAAAATCCGTCAATAATATCGGAAAACACAAACACAGAGGGTATAGCAATATCTGGGATTGAGTTAGCCAAAACACAAGCGGATATTTCTGGTTTCATCCAGTCATATCCGGACAAATTGGTGTGGAATTGGTATGCAGTGGACCGAGAAAATCACAGTAAAAATGGTTTTGGAGAAAAGCAAAGTCTTTTCATTAGGGTAGTGCATAAAATGTCATCTATACAAACAGAAATATCCAGTTTTTTTGCCGCAGTTCCTCTAGCATTCTCCCTAGAAAATAATAATGTGGGCCGGCGCCATGGCTTAATAGGCTAATCCTCCACCTTCCAATGCCGGCACACCGGGTTCTAGTTCTGGTTGGGGAGCCGGACTCTATCCCGTTTGCCCCTCTTCCAGGCCAGCTCTCTGCTGTTGCCAGGCAGTGCAGTGGAGGATGGCCCAAGTGCTTGGTTCCTGCACCCCATGGGAGACCAAGAGAAGCACCTGACACCTGCCATCGGATCAGTGTGGTGCGCTGGCTGCAGCGCGCAAACTGCGGCAGCAATTGGAGGGTGTACCAACGGCAAAAAAGAAGACCTTTCTCTCTGTCTCTAACTCTCTCACTCTCCACTCTGTCTGTTAAAAAAAAAAATGGAAAATAAGAATGTGTAGAGCTGGTGTCTCCATGTAGAACCAATTAGTGTTTCCAAGCACAAAATCAAATGTTCCCTGATAAAAAACATTCAAAACAATAAAGTCCATCGATAATATCCAGAAAACAAACACAGAGGCTGTCACAATATTTGGGATTGAGTTAGCCAAAACACAACTGTATATTTCTGGATTCATCTAGTCATATCCGGACAAAGTTTTGTGGAATTCGTATGAAATGGACCGAGAAAATCACAGTAAAAATTCTTTTGGACATAAGCCAAGTCTTTTCATTAGGCAAGTGCATAAAATGTCATCTATAAAAACAGAAATATCATGTTTGTTTGCCGCAGTTCTTCTAGCTTTCTCCCTAGAAAATACGAATGTGTAGAGCTGGTGTCTCCATGTGGAACCAATTAGCATTTCCAAGCACAAAATTGAATGTTCCCTGATAAAAAACATTCAAAACAATAAAGTCCATCGATAATATCCGGAAAACAGAAACACAGAGGCTGTCGCAATATCTGGGATTGAGTTAACCAAAACACAAGCGAATATTTCTGGATTCATCCAGTCACATCCGGACAAAGTGGTGTGGCATTTGTATGCAATGGACTGAGAAAATCACAGTAACAATGGTTTTGGACATAAGCAAAGTCTTTTCATTAGGCAAGTGCTTAAAATGTCATGTATACAAACAGAAATATCATGTTTGTTTGCGCAGTTCCTCTAGCTTTCTCCCTAGAAAATACGAATGTGTAGAGCTGTTTTCTCCACGTGGAAGAAATTAGTAATTCCAAGCACAAAATGAAATGTTCCCTGATAAAAAAAAACATTCAAAACAATAAAGTCTGTCAATAATATCGGAAAACACAAACATAGAGGCTGTAGCAATATCTGGGATTGAGTTAGACAAAACACAACCGGATATTTCTGGTTTCATCCAGTCATATCTGGACAAAGTGGTGTCGCATTCGTATGCAATGGACCGAGAAAATCACAGTAAAAATGGTTTTGGAGAAAAGTAAAGTCTTTTCGTTAGGCAAGTGCATAAAATGTCATCTATACAAAGAGAAATATCATGTTTGTTTGCAGCAGTTCCTCTAGCTGTCTCCTTAGAAAATACGAATGTGTAGAGCTGATGTCTCCATGTGGAATCAATTAGTGTTTCCAAGCACAAAATTAAATGTTCCCTGATAAAAAACATTCAAAACAATGAAGTCCATCCATAATATCCAGAAAACACAAACACAGAGGCTGTCTCATTATCTGGGATTGAGTTAGCCAAAACACAAGCGGATATTTCTGGTTTCCTCCAGACATATCCGGAGAATGTGGTGTGGAATTCGTATGCAATAGACACAGTCACAGTAAAAATGGTTTTGGAGAAAAGCAAAGTCTTTTCCTTAGGCAAGTGCATAAAATGTCATCTATACAAACAGAAATATCATGTTTGAATGCCGCAGTTCCTCTGGCTTTCTCACTAGAAAATACGCATGTGTAGAGCTGGTGTCTCCATGTGGAACCAATTAGTGTTTCCAAGCACAAAATTAAATGTTCCCTGATAAAAAACATTCAAAACAATCATGTCCATCCATAATATCCGGAAAACACAAACACAGAGGCTTTGTCAATATCTGTGATTGAGTTAGCCAAAACACAAGCGGATATTTCTGGTTTCCTCCAGACATATCCAGAGAAAGTGGTGTGGAATTAGTATGCAATAGACACAGTCACAGTAAAAATGGTTTTGGAGAAAAGCAAAGTCTTTTCCTTAGGCAAGTGCATAAAATGTCATCTATACAAACACAAATATCATGTTTGTTTGCCACAGTTCCACTAGCTTTCTCGCTAGAAAATAAGAATGTGTAGAGCTGGTGGCTCCATGTTGAACCAATTAGTGTTCTCAAGCACAAAATTAAATGTTCCTTGATAATAAACATTCAAATCAATAAAGTCCATCGATAATATCCGGAAAACACAAACACAGAGTCTGTAGCCTGGAAAAGTGGATTCAATGTCATCTTTTCTAACAGAAATATTCTGTTTGCAGCATTTGCTCTAATTTATCCATAGAAAACACGAATGGGTAGAGGTTTTCTCTGCATATGGAACCAATTAGTGTTTGCCAGTACGAAAGAATGTGTTATATGCTAACATACATTGAAATACGATAAAGTCCACAGAGAATATCCAGAAAACACAAACACAGAGTCTGTAGCAAGATTTGGAATTGAGTTAGCCACAACACCACCGTATATTCCTGGTATGATGCACTCATATCCAGAACAACTGTTGTGGAATTCATATGCAAGGGACTCAGACAATCACAGTCAAACTGGTTTTGGAGAATAGCAAATTCATTTTCTTGGGCAAGTGGGTAAAATGTCATGTTTACAAATATAAACATCAGGTTTGTTTGCCACAGTTGCTCTAGCTTTCTCCTTAGGAAACACGAGTGTGTAGAGCTTTTGTCTTCTTGTGGAACCAATTAGCGTTTGCCAGCACAGAACAAAATAGTCCCTGCTAAAATTCATTCTAAACCATAAAGTCCATTGTTTGCAGCACTTGCTCTAGCTTTTTCCCAAGAAAACACGAATGGGAAGAGGTTTTTTCGACATGTGGAACCAATTAGCGTTTACCAGCACAAAATAAAATGTTCCCTGCTAATATTCATTGAAAACCGTAAAGTGCATAGAGGAAATACAGAAAACACAAACACAGAGGCCGTAGCAAGATCTTTATTTGAGTTAGCCACAGAACAACCGGAGATTTCATGTTTAATCCAGTCACATCCGGACAAAGTGTTGTGGACTTCGTATGCAATAGAACCAGAAAATCACAGTCCAACTGGTTGTGGAGAAAGCAAAATCTTGTCCTTGGGCAAGTGGATGAAATGCCATTCTTACAAATATAAATTTCATGTTCGTTTGTTGCAATTGCTCTAGCTATCTCCCTAGAAAGCATGAGTTTGTAGAGATTTTCTCTTCTTGTGGAACCAATTAGCGTTTCCCAGAACAAAACAAAACGTTACCAACTAAAAATTCATTCTAAACCGTAAAGTGTATTGATAATATCCAGAAAACACAAACACAGAGGCTATAGCAAGTTCTGGGATTGAGTTACCCACAGCACAGCCGGACATTTCTGGTTGCATCCAGTCAGATCCGGACAAAGTATTGTGGAATTCGTATGCAGTGGACCCAGGAAATCACAGTCAAACTGGTTGTGGAAAAAAGCAAAGTCTCTTTCGTAGACAAGTACATAACATATCATATATACAAACACAAATAACATCTTTCTTTGCTGTAATTGCTCTAGCTTTCTCCCTAGAAAGCACAAATTCGAAGAGTTTGTGACTCCATGTGGAACCAATTTTGTTTGCCATCAGAAAACAAAATGTTCTCTGCTAAAATTCATTCAAAACCATAAAGTGCATTGATAATATCCAGAAAATACAAACACAGAGACTGGAGCAAGATCTGGATGTGAGTTGGACACAACACAACCAGATATTTCTGATTTCATCCAGTCATATCCGGACAAAGTGTTGGGGAATTCGTATGCCATGTACCCAGAAAATCACAGTCAAACTGGATTTGGAGGAAAGCTTAGTATTTTTTCTTGGGCACATGGATAAAATGTCATATATAGAAACACAAATATAATGTTTCCCGTAGTAACTCTAGCTTTTTCCCTAGAAAGCACGTATGTGTAGAGGTTTTGTCTGCATATGGAACCAATTAGCATTTCCCAGCACAAAACAAAATGTTCCCTACAAAAATTCATTGAAAACCATAAATTCCATAGAGAATACCCAGAAAACACAAACAAACACAGAGGCTTTAGCAAGAACTGTATTTGAGTAAACCACAACACAACCGGATATTTCTGGTGTGATCCAGTCATATACGGACAAAATGTTGTGGAATTCCTATGCACAGGACCCAGAAAATCACAGTCAAACTGGTTTTTGAGAAAAGCACAGTCTTTTTCCTAGGCAAGTGGATTCAACGTCATGTTTACAAACACAAATATCATGTTTGCAGCATTTGCTCTAGCTTTTTCCCTGAAAACACGAATGGGTAGAGGTTTTTTCTCCATGTGGAACCAATTAGCATTTGCCAGCACAGAACAAAATGTTCCCTGCTAAAATTCATTCCAAACCGTAAAGTCCATTGATATTATCCAGAAAACACAAACACCGAGGCTGTAGCAAGATCTGGGATTGAGTTAGCCACAACACAAGAGGATAGTTCTGGTTTCATCCAGTCATATCCGGACAAAGTGTTGTGGAATTCGTATGCAATGTCCCAGAAAATCACAGTCAAACTGGTTCTGGAGAATAGCTTAGTCTTTTTCCTGGGAAAGTGGTTTCAATGTCATGTTTGCAAATATAAATATCATGTTTGCAGCATTAGCTCTGGATTTTTCCCTAGAAAACATGAATGGGTAGATGTTATTTTCTGCATATTTAGCAAATTAGTGTTTGCCAGCCCGAAACAAAATGTTACATGCTAAAATTCATTCAAAACCATAAAGTCCATGGAGAATATCTAGAAAGCACAAACAACTACAGAGGCTGTAGCAAGATCTGGATTTGAGTTAGCCACAACACAACCGGATATTGCTGGTATGATCCAGTCATATCTGGACAAAGTGTAGTTTAATTCGTATGCCAGGGACCCAGAAAATCACAGTCAAACTGGATTTGGAGAAAAGCAAAGTCTTTCTTGGGCAAGTATTAAAATGTCATGTTTAGAAATATAAATATCAGGTTTGTTTCCCGCAGTTGTTCTAGCTTTCTCCTTAGGAAACACGAGTGTGTAGAGCTTTTCTCTTCTTGTGGAACCAATTAGCGTTTGCCAGCACAGAACAAAATAGTCCCTGCTAAAATTCATTCTAAACCATAAAGTCCATTGATACTATCCAGAAAACACAAACACAGAGGCTGTAGCAAGATCTTGGATGGAGTTAGCCACAACACAAGAGGATAGTTCTGTTTTGATCCCCTCATATCCGGACCAAGTGTCGTGGCATACATATGCAAAGGAACCCATAACTTCATAGTCAAACTGGTTTAGAGAAAAGCAAAGTCTTTTTCTTGGGCAAGTGGATAAAATGTCATGTATAGAAACAAATATCATGTTTGTTTTCCACATTTGCTCTAGCTTTATTCTAGAAAACACAAAGGTGTAGAGGTTTTTTCTGCATATGAAACTGATTAACGTTTGCCAGCACAAAGCAAAATGTTACATGCTAAAACAAACAAGTAAAGTCCATAGAGAATATCCAGAAAACACAAACACAGAGGCTGTAGATGGTCTGGGATTCAGTTAGCCACAACACAACTGGATATTACTGGTTTCATCCAGTCATAGCCGGACAAAGTGTTGTGGAATTTGTATGCAATGGACCCGGGAAATCACAGTCAAACAGGTTTTGGAGAAAAGCAAGTCTTTTTCCTGGGCAAGTGCTTTCAATGCCATGTTTGCAAACATAAATATCATGTTTGCAGCACTTGCTCTAGCTTTTTCCCAAGAAAACACGAATGGGAAGAGGTTTTTTCGACATGTGGAACCAATTAGCGTTTACCAGCACAAAATAAAATGCTCCCTGCTAATATTCATTGAAAACCGTAAAGTGCATAGAGGAAATACAGAAAACACAAACACAGAGGCTGTAGCAAGATCTTTATTTGAGTTAGCCACAAAACAACCGGAGATTTCATGTTTAATCCAGTCACATCCGGACAAAGTGTTGTGGACTTCATATGCAATAGAACCAGAAAATCACAGTCCAACTGGTTGTGGAGAAAGCAAAATCTTGTCCTTGGGCAAGTGGATGAAATGCCATTCTTACAAATATAAATATCATGTTCATTTGTTGCAATTGCTCTAGCTATCTCCCCAGAAAGCATGAGTTTGTAGAGATTTTCTCTTCTTGTGGAACCAATTAGTTTTTCCCAGCACGAAACAAAATGTTACCAACTAAAAATTTATTCTAAACCGTAAAGTGTATTGATAATATCCAGAAAACACAAACACAGAGGCTGTAGCAAGTTCTGGGATTGAGTTAGCCACAGCACAGCTGGATATTTCTGGTTGCATCCAGTCAGATCCGGACAAAGTGTTGTGGAATTCGTATGCAGTGGACCCAGGAAATCACAGTCAAACTGGTTGTGGAAAAAAGCAAAGTCTCTTTCGTAGACAAGTACATAACATATCATATATACAAACACAAATAACATCTTTCTTTGCTGTAATTGCTCTAGCTTTCTCCCTAGAAAGCACAAATTCGAAGAGCTTGTGACTCCATGTGGAACCAATTTTGTTTGCCATCAGAAAACAAATTGTTCCATGCTAAAATTCATTCAAAACCATAAAGTGCATTGATAATATCCAGAACAAACAAACACAGAGACTGGAGCAAGATCTTGATTTGAGTTAGCCACAACACAACCAGATATTTCTGGTTTCATCCAGTCATATCCAGACAAAGTGTTGGGGAATTCGTATGCCATGTACCCAGAAAATCACAGTCAAACTGGATTTGGAGAAAAGCTCAGTCTTTTTCTTGGGCAAATTAATGAAATACCATGTATAGAAACACAAATATAATGTTTCCCATGGTAACTCTGGCTTTTCCCCTAGAAAACACGTATGTGTAGAGGTTTTGTCTGCATATGGAACCAATTAGCGTTTCCCAGCACAAAACAAAATGTTCCCTACAAAAATTCATTGAAAACCATAAATTCCATAGAGAATATCCAGAAAACACAAACAAACACAGAGGCTTTAGCCTGATTTGTATTTGAGTTATCCACAACACAACCGGGTATTTCTGGTATGATCCGGTCATATACGGACAAAATGTTGTGGAATTCGTATGCACGGGACCCAGAAAATCACAGTCAAACTGGTTTTTTTGAAAAGCAGTCTTTTTCCTGGGCAAGTTTATTCAACGTCATGTTTGCAAACACAAATATCATGTTTGCAGCATTTGCTCTAGCTTTTTCCCTAGAAAACACGAATGGGTAGAGGTTTTTTCTCCATGTGGAAACAATTAGCGTTTGCCAGCACAGCACAAAATATTCCCTGCTAAAATTCATTCCAAACCGTAAAGTCCATTGATACTATCCAGAAAACACAAACACCGAGGCTGTAGCAAGATCTGGGATTGAGTTACCCACAGCACAGCCAGATATTTCTGGTTGCATCCAGTCAGATTTGGACAAAGTGTTGTGGAATTCGTGTGCAGTGGACCCAGGAAATCACAGACAAACTGGTTGTGGAAAAAAGCAGTCTTTCTTAGACAAGTACATAACATATCATATATACAAACACAAATAACATCTTTCTTTGCTGTAATTGCTCTAGCTTTCTCCCTAGAAAGCACAAATTCGAAGAGTTTGTGACTCCATGTGGAACCAATTTTGTTTGCCATCAGAAAACAAAATGTTCCCTGCTAAAATTCATTCAAAACCATAAAGTGCATTGATAATATTCAGAAAAAACAAACACAGAGACTGTAGCAAGATCTAGGATTGTGTTAGCCACAACACAACCATCTATTTCTGGTTTGATCCAATCATATCCAGACAAAATATTGTAGAATTCACATGCAAGGGACACAGAAAATCACAGTCAAACTGGTATGGAGAAAAGCAAAGTTCTTTTCTTGGGCCAGTGCGTTAAATGTCATGTTAACAAACATAAATATCATGCTGCAAGCAGTTGCTCTAGCTTTCTGCAGAAAACGCATGTGAAGAGGATTTTTCTCCATGTGGAAACAATTAGTGTTTGCCAGTACAAAACAATATGTTCCCTGCTAAAATTCATTCTAAACCGTAAAGTCCATAGATAATATCCAGAAAACACAAACAAACCAGAAGCAGTAGCAAGATCTGGGATTGAGTTAGCCACACAAACCGGATATTTCTGTTTTGATCCCCTCATATCTGGACAAAATGTTGTGGAAATCGTATGCAATGGACCCTGAAATACAAAGTCATTTTCTTAGGCAAGTGGATAAAATGTCATGCTTACAAACATAAATATCATGTTTGTACCTGCAGTTGCTCTAGCTTTCTCCCTAGAAAACACCAATGTGTAGAGGTTTTTTCTCTTGTGGAACCAATTAGTGTTTGACAGCACAAAACCAAATGTTCACTACTAAAATCCATCTACCTATCTCTCTCTCCCTCTGTCTCTCTCTCAAATGAATATCTTATAATAGAATTATTTATTTGAAAGGCAGAAAGAGAGAGAGAGAGAGAGAGAGAGAGAGAGAGAGAGAAAATAAATATCTTCCATCTGCTGGCCCACTTCCCAAATGGTTCCAACAGCCAGGACTGGGCCACGTTAAAGTCGGAGCTTCATCTGTGTCTGCAACCACTTGGTATATCTTTCACTGCTTTTCCCGGTTCTTAGCAGGGAGCTGGATCAGAAGTGGAGCAGCCAGGAGTTGAGCTGGTGCCCAGTTTGGATGGTGGTGCCACAGGTGGTGGCTTTACCAGCTGTGCCACATCCCTGGCCCCTCTCTGTTTTTCTGTCTGTCTCTCCCTCTCTTTCTCTTACTCTGACTTTCAAATAAATAAATCCTTTTAAAAAGTAAAATATAAAATAGAGATAATAGTGCCAGTCTCAAGATTCTTAAGAGATTGGTTCTGATGTTCTTGCAGTGCCTGTTTTGGAAGAAAAGTGGAGTAATATGAGCTGCTGTTGGGAGTGTTTCTTTCAGTTCCTCATTCACTGAGTCAGCCAACACAGGAACCTGGGAGTCATCCTCAATGCCTGCTGTCCCCAGCTCCTGCATCCAGCAGATCACTCAGTGTTGCTGATTTCTCATTATGGTTTGTTTCCTAGTTTTGGAACCAATAAGCCTTCTCCTTTCCTGATTCCCACTGCCACTGCTGGTGTACAGACCGCACCGTTGCTCTCCCAAGATGAAACCGCAGTCTCTTGCCTTCTGTATGTTCCTGGGAAACCACCCTGCAGTGTGTTACCAGGCAGCCTCTCTGCCTAGTGGGGTCTTTGTTCTCCTTGATGCCATGTGGTGACTCCCCATCATGTGCAATTCAGACACCAAGCTGTCTTATGTGGTGGGCCTGGCGCTCTTGCTGACACTTAATGCCCTTTAACCTCTTTTCTCACCATGTCCTGATTCCAACTTTGTACTCGAAAAGCACCATCCTGCTAGCTACCTCTGCACGTTGAGTTTTTGGGCTGCTTCTTGCCTTTATTAGCCAAACTCCTTGGAGTGCTCCTTTCCCTGTTTTTCCCTTACTGATTCCTTATTCTGCAGGACAGCTGAGGTATCATCCCCTCCAGGAATCCTTCTCTGACCCTCCCAGGACAGGGCAGGTAGCTTTCCATAGAGATATTCAATGAGTAACTTGACTTGTATCATATTGGATCATATAATATATATGGATCATATTGGATCATATAATATATATTGGATCATATAATATGTATATATATATATGGATCATATAATATATATTGAATCATATAATATATATTATAATGTAATATAAACACTGTGTGAACTTGTTAGGGTCTATGATGTGGGCAGTAAAGACAAGAAGCAAAGTTTGTGTATGTTTAGTACAGATGTCTTTTTGCCAAATATTTTCAGTCTGCACTTGGTTGAATACACAGGTACAGAATCCCTGGATATGAAGAAGGGCTGGCTAGTTTCCATGGAGATGAAGGACATGTATGCTATGAGAACAGGACCTCTGGGAGCTGTAAATTAGGCTATATTCTTTGAGAAGCTACCTGAATCACAATTGTCCTTTTATTTAAAAAAAAAAAAAAGATGATGACCAAACACTGAAAAGCTTGGAATCTTCTAGAATTATATTACCAAATGTAGAGTGCTGTATTGCATCTGGAAATGTTTTATGCAACTCAGAAAGGGAAGACTGTGTGTTGAATAAGTGAAATTGTTTTTTCCTGCTTCACATTCTCATATGAATCCAAAGCAGCTAAAATATGTCCTGGAAAACAATGTTTATGTTTCTTAAAGAAAGCCACATGTGCTTGCTTTGAATGAGAGAGAAGTGAGGAGTATAGTTGGATAATAATATCAAAAAGATTTTACAAAGTAAAAAAAAATGGAAGTCAAGATTTACTTCCTTTTTTTTCCTTCCATAGTTAATTAACTCTGCTCTCTGGCTTCTGGTGGCCAGAATAATGAGAGTAAGTCCAGCATAAGCCTAGGGTGAGGTCAGCTACATCTGCTCCCGGAAGTTCTTAGTCAGGGACCCAACTGCTTGAACTGTCACCTATGGCCTCCCAAAGGTCTGTGCTGGCAGGAAGCCAGACTCAGTCACTAGCACTGGGTGATGAAACCAGGTACCCCAATATGGAATACATGTGTTTTTAATTGCTAGGCCACATGTCTGCCCTTACACTGCCTTGACCAGTGAGAAGGGTGAAAGAGAAGGTGAAAAGCATTGGAGACTGAGAACAAAGAGTATGAACCCATTCAACCGATCGCATATGCTTGCAAGTGCAAAGATTTCAGTGTTAATGGAGTGGAAAGCATGAAGTGGAGCCTCATGGACTAGAAAGGGATGTGGTATAGTTGGGGACCAGCTCAGCAAGAACCAGGCACCCTCTGTAAGGATACAGGTAACATTAATCCACTGTCTCAGGAGACATTGCAGCATTTTATCCAGGGGTATAAATGGTCAGACTTGCCTTTTGGATGGATTGCCAGAACAACCCAGTGGATCAGGAATTGTAGGTTGGTCTGTAGGAAGTTATGGTGACAGGGCAGCTGGGAATGGATGCATACAAGCACAAAAGCAGCCAAAATGGTGCAAAGAAGATAGGTTTGAGAAGTTCCCAAGATGTGGAGTTGACGTGGTCTTTTGACTATGAGGATATGAACAATATGGAAGAGAACAGCATGTCCCAAAGAATATATATATGTGTGTGTGTGTGTATATATATATATATATATATATATATATATATATATATTTGACAGGCAGTTTGGACAGTGTGGACAGTGAGAGAGAGAGACAGAGAGGAGCAAGGTCTTCCTTTGCCATTGGTTCACTCTCCAATGGCCGGCAATGCACACACCTATCCTCTATTCATGACTATTCCAATACAGAAAAGCAGTACCAAGAAAGAATTCCGGAAGTTGGAAGTAGTTAAAGAAGCAGAAGTTGCAGCAGGTATGAAGGTGCAGCAGGTGAGGCTGCATAGAGAAAAAAGATATAGATATATAATGAATCGCACCCAGATTATTCTTTCAGGTTTAACCAACTAAATTCAATTTGTCATTATGTCCTTTTCTCACATAAAATTTTCATGAATGTCAACATTTTTCCAATGACTGGTTTGGCCACTCGTTCCCATTACAGGGCAATAATACGACTTCAGGAAGCATTGTGCTGATTCACTCGTTTATCCACTCACTCAGGAAAGCAACACTTCCTGGGACTATCAAATCACAGTCACAACCCAAAGAGCAGCCAAAAGGACGAAAGCTTGATTTTACCCATTATTCAAGTGGAGGAACAGATGGGGGCAAACTGGAAGAGCAAAGTCATCTATCAGTCCCCCTCAGACCGGGGACCAGACAAAGATATCAACTCCCACTGCTCTTATTTCATGGAGTATTGGAAGCCTTCTCAAGAGCAGTTCGAAAAAGAGAAAGCCAGCAGGAGTCAGACATGGGGCTGTCACTCTCAGGGAGGTAGGACAAAGCATGGCTGTCACTGCCACCTGGGTGGAATAAAACAGGGCTGTCACTCCCAGGGGGCGGGACCAAGCAAGACTGTCACAACTGGAGGGGCAGTACAAAGCAGGGCTGCCATGCCCAGAGGGGCAGAACAAAGCAGCTCTGTCAATCGCAGGGGTCAGGGAAATCAGGGCTGCCACCCCCAGGGGGTGGGACAAAGCTGGACTGCCACAACGAGAGGGGTGGTACAAAGCAAGATTGCCATAACCAAAGGGCCCGGACAAAGCAGGGGAGATACTCTGAGAGGTGCTGGACAAAGCAGGGCTCTCACTCCCAGAGGGTGGGACAAAGCAGGGCTGTCATTCCCAGAAGGTGGGACCAAGCAGGGCTGTCAGTCCCAGAAGGTGGGACAAAGCAAGGCTGTCAGTCCCATTGGGTGGGAACAAGGAAGACTGTCACAACTGTAGGGGCCATTCAAAGTAGGGCTGCCATGCACAGAGGGGCAGAACAAAGCAGTACTGTCAATTGCAGGGGTCTGGAAAGCAGGGCAGCCACGCCCAGAGTGCAGGACAAGCAGGATGGCCACAACCAGAGGGGCTGGACAAAGCAAGATTGCCACAACCAAAGGTGCAGTACAAAGCAGGGCTGTCACGCCCAGAGGGGCGGGACAAAGAAGACTGCCACAGACAAAGGGCTGGGACAACACAGGGAAGATACTCTGAGAGGGGCTGGACAAAGCAGGGCTCTCAGTCCCAGGTGGTGGTACAAAGCAGGGCTGTCAGTTCCAAGTGGTGGTACAAAGCAGGGCTGTCATTCCCAGAGAGCCAGGACAAAGCAGGGCTCTCACTCCCAAAGGGGTGGGATAAAGCAGGGCTTTCATACCCAGAGGGTGGTAAAAAGCAGGGCTGCCACACACCAAGGGGGAGAACAAAGCAGTACTGTCAATCCCAGGGGTCAAGGAAAGCAGGGCTTCCACGCTCAGGGCATGGGACAAAGCAGGATGGCCACAACCAGAGGGGCAGTACAAAGCAGGGCTGCAAAGCCCAGAGGGGTGGGACAAAGCAAAACTGCCACAGACAAAGGGCCAGGATAAAGCAGGGCAGATACTCTGAGAGGAGATGGACAAAGCAGGGCTCTCAGTCCCAGAAGGTGGGACAAAGCAGGGCTGTCAGTCCCAGGTGGTGGTACAAAGCAGGGCTATCACTCCCAGTGGGCCAGTACAAAGCAGGCCTCTCACTCCCATAGGGGCAGGATAAAGCCAGGCTGTCAGTCCCAGTGGGCTATACAAAGCAGGCCTGTGACTCCTGGGGTTGGGACAAAGCAGGGCTGTCACATCCAGAGGGGTGGGGCAAAGCCTGGCTTTCAGTCTCAAGGGGTGTTACAAAGCAGGTTTGTCAAACCCAGAGGGCGGGACAAAGCAGGGCTGTCAGCCCCAGGGGGCGGGACTAAGCAGGGCTGTCACTCCCACAGGGGCAGAATAAAGCAGGGCTGTCACTCCCAGGGGGCAGGAATAAGCAAGACTGTTACAACCAGAGGGGTGATACAAAGCAGGCCTGCCACGCCCAGAGGGGCGGGACAAAACAAGACTGCCACAGCCACAGGTCCCAGACAAACCAAGTCTGTCACTCTTAGAGGGGCTGGACAAAGCAGGGCTCTCACTTACAGGGTGTAGGATTAAAAGAAAAACCA
This sequence comes from Lepus europaeus, assembly GCF_033115175.1. Classification (NCBI taxonomy): domain Eukaryota; kingdom Metazoa; phylum Chordata; class Mammalia; order Lagomorpha; family Leporidae; genus Lepus; species Lepus europaeus. Next base: position 102,996,943 of record NC_084830.1, read on the forward strand.
AAAGTCCATATCTGCAGGTGACATGATTAGACCCTCGGAAACACCTCCACAGCCCATCCAAAAGCTGTGAAAACGGATGAACTATTCAAGGAAGAGGTGGGTCACAGAGTCCGTACCTAAGGTGGTCTGGGGCCGCTTCACCTGCACTGGCAGACTCCGGACTAAGATTTCATCGTACCCACCGTTTTCACACCTGATCCCCCTTCTGAAATGGGAAGGAGCAAGCCTTCTCCCAGGCCAAGACTGACGGCCACCTCTCACAGACTCTGAGGCCTGAGGAACCTGTGGCAGCTGTGTGTAGCCGCAAGCCAGGGGCTCAGGCCACTTCTCTGAGTGCACAGTAAGTGTTGCCAATCAACGCCTGCACACACAATGGCGCAGGCGGGCCTCCCTCACGAGCTCTTTGGCCGCCCTGCTTCTGTGCACATGCCCAGGGGGCATCCCCGCACTTGGGTTGCTTTCCAAGCTCAGTGGGACTTGACTAAGTGTTGGTGACGTTTTGGGAAAGCGGTCCCTGCAGTCTGGCGCGACTAAGCTGGCACAGAGTGTCAGGACGCTGAAGGCCTCATGCAGAGTCAACTCCCCTGAAACCCCTCTCTCTGAATCGCCTGATCCCACAGTGGATTCCCCCTCCAGATCCCCCAGGGTCCTAGTCTGTTTCCATGGGAATGCAAGAAAGTAAGCCATGACTTGACACACACACAGAGTATAGATACCACTAAGGCAGTCACACATTTCATTTCTAGAAACGGTTTCAACTGCTGACACACTACTCAACCAAATGGTTGTTCCTGTATACCTTGTGTTTCACATTAGCAAAATGATTGCTAAAACTCTAACCAGTGAATATTAGTCAGTTCCTCTGAGTCCCGGGTTGATATTCTCCTCTTCTCTTAACCCTCATCTGGAGGTCACGTCTATAACATGTTGGTACTGATCCATTTGTGAAAACATTGATGACTGTGAATGTGAAATTGATGCACACACCTATCCTCTATTCATGACTATTCCAATACAGAAAAGCAGTACCAAGAAAGGATTCCAGAAGTTGGAAGCAGTTAAAAAGCAGAAGTTGCAGCAGGCGTGAATTTAGAGCAGGTGAAGCTGCCACAAGAGACAATGGCATCCATATCCAAGTGCATTGGGAGCCCTGTAAACTGCATCTAACCCAGCTTCTTGCTAATGCACATGAGAATGAGGTGGTTCATGATCCTAGTCCTGGAGTCCCTGCCATGGCCACCCAAGTCAGGGCCCTGAATAGAGCTCCAGGTTCCTGGATCCTGCCTGGCCCAGCTCAAGTTCATGGAGGAATCTTGAAGAGTGAACCAGCAGATGTGAGATCTCTCACTCTCTCACTCTTCCATTCAAGTAAATACATGTCTGATATAATGCAAAAAAGGTTACAAAGAATAACTTCTAGTAACAATATCAAAAGAAATGAACATCCTACTTGGATCTGCCGAGTATAGCAAAAATAGTTGTCCAGCACCAGATTTTTTTTTTAATTGTGAAGTATCTATTTATCATAATTCCTTTTTACATCACATTTTCGACCTGGATTCAGGTAAGCATCTGTGTCTCCCATCAAAGGAGAATGGTCCTGCACATTACAAAGCACAATTTTTTTTTCAGAATTGAAACTTTAATTTGATCCATTTCTATTTTCTAAAGTTTCTTGAGTACATTGGAGAGTGGAAAAAATAAAGAGGAAATATCTACATCAAACAGGGACATTGTGATAACCGTAGTTAGGTTGGTAGGGTATATATTCTTTTATCTGTAATTCAGACCCTGAACCCTCTGACATCCCCTCAAAATTCCTAAATCACAATGCTCTAAATTCTCCTACATCTCAATGTCAAAGAGCTTGTTGGTAACCACACACCTATTATCCTTCCCCAAGAAGGCTGACAAAAAGCAGCAGGCTATTCTAGTGTTTTGTTAGTGCTGAGGTCCAGCTTTCTTTAAAGGCCACTGGAGAGCTATGTTGTTAGAGCCTGGCTGCAGTACCACTTCTTTAAAAATCCATAGACTCTCAAGGTCAGATACATCTGGGCTTGGATATCAGCTCTAGCAATTACCAGCTCTGTGACTAAGGCACTGGTTTTACCTCACTGAGCCTCCTTTTTTTAATCCCTATGAATATATGTATTCACATATGTATATATATATAGAATATATGTATATATGCATTATAGGTAATATACACAGTGCCTATGCTAAGGCACAATCATAAGAATAGTGATAACCAAGTGAGCTAACAGAGTATGTCTGGAAATGCTTCATAAGCATTTAACAAATAGAGGATGAATTTTAATGCTCTCTAGAATCAATACTTTTCAGACCTTGGTTTACTAAATTTCCCCCAGAACCCACCTATCTTTCCAATGGAGCCAAAGAGATGTACTTGTCAGAAAGACTAATACCAGTTTCACTGGATGCTGAAAGGTGTCATACAAAAAAAAAAGAGACAGTTTTGCAGGACAAACATGTTTGGGAAAGCCTGGATTAAACAACATTAAAAAAAAAACAGTCTCTCCTTTGAGACTACTGAGGACTTCTACACTAACATGCATTATGGTCTGTAGAAGATGGCGCCAGTACAGCTTGATGCATTTATCAAGTGCTCACTGTGTGCTAGCCTCTGTGTTAAATGTTTCACGTGTATTAATCCTTGCTTAATCTTGTCACATAACAGATGACATCATTGCCTTAATGCTATAGATGAAGAAGTGAAGGCATAGAGAGGTTAAGTACCCCATCCAAAATCACAAGCAAGAAATCAGCAGAGCTGATACTCTGGGGACTGCACAGATGTTCATTGAATCCATTTCCTCTTCTCATAGGGCTCACCACTGAAGTACATTCCCCAGGCCCTTTGGAAGTTGAACAGATGAGCCCCCACCCTATATATATACTCTGTTTGGAGTTTTATGTATGTATTTACGAGAGAGAGGGAGAGAGAGAGAGAGAGAGAGAGAGAGAGAGAGAGAAAATCTTCAATCTGCTTCTTCACTCTCAAATACCCACCAACAGCCAGGGCTAGGCCAGGCCAAAGTTGGGAGACTGAAATTCCCACATGGGGGGTCAGGGCCCCAAGGACTTAATCTCATCACCTGCTACCTTCTAGAGTGTGCATTAGAGGGAATCTGAATTGGAAGTGAAGTCCTGGGACTTGAACCAGGCCCTCTGGAATTGGATGAGGGTGTCCCATGGGGCAGCTTAACTGCTGTGCCAAATGTCTGCCTTTATATTCCCTTTTCCCTTATCTGTTGGAAGATTACAGAGGACTCAATAAGAGATTCTAAGGATGTAAAAGATGGACAAGAAACACCATGAAATGAACTTTGACCCCAGAATGATTGCACAAGTAGTCCATCAACCCAACCCACCCCCACCCTTTCCTAGCAGCACCAGACTGTGACACTGATGAGAGTTATTGATTACCTTAAACCCCTGAGATTTGGATGGTACCTGTTACAGAATTCATGCTGTCCTATCATGACTAACAGTCAGGACGTCCTTTTTTCCTGTGGAATCTCTTGTGCCCAAGATCTGGAGGTGTGTGTTGGCACTGAGGAATGACTGACTGACTAGCATAGTAAACACTAACTTCAAAGTCGGTCAGAACTGGATTCAAATTTTGGGTCTGCACCAGCTGTGTAACTTCAGGCAAGCCACTTAACTTTTCTGAGTTCCTGTTGCCTAATTTAACAGTGGAGATTTTAATGACCAACTCACAGAGTAAGCACTGTGAAGTAGGTGGGTTCATGGACAGAAAGTACCTGATACTCAATGGATGCTCATTCAAAGGTAGCTATTATGAAAGGGAGACCATGGCACCTTCCTGGCATAATAAGGACCTGATCGATAGTAATTCCCCTAACTCCTTTCCCCATTCTGATGCCTATAGGCTGGCTTAGATTTTCAGGCACCTTGTGGTCGACTGCTGCTCTCACAGCTCCATCCTGGCCAGCATCCTCTCGGCTGCATCTTTTCGCTCACTCTTAGGAGCTGGTCCATGACCATCTTCACCTATCCCAAATGCCAAAGCCCCAGGTGAAGCCACTCTATTGAGCACCTTCCCCTTGAGAATGCCTTGTGCAGTGAATACTTCCCCTCTTCTGTAGATACTTGTGATCTCATTGTTATCACAGCATTACTCACAATGGCTAAGATAGAGAAGTTTCCTAGGTGTCCATTGACAGACGAACAGATGAATGTTAGATACAACAGAATACTATTCAGTCAGAAAAATGAATGAAATGCTCGGGGCTGCTGTTGTGGTTCAGTGGGTTAAGCCACTGCCCACAACTGTGGCATCCATATGAGCTCCAGCTCCAGTCCTGACTGCTGAACCTGTGATCCAGAGCCCTGAGAATGTGTTTGTGAAAACATCAGAAGATGGACCAAGTGCTTGGACCCCTGATATTCACTTGAGAGACTCAGGTGGAGTTCCAGGCTCCTGACTTTGGCCTGGCCCAGCTCTGACTATTGCAGCCATTTAGGGAGTGAACCAAGCAGATGGAAGATCTCGCTCAGTCTCTCTCTTGCTCTCTCTTTCTCCCATGCACTATCCTCTTCTCTCTTTCTGTAACTCTGCCTTTCACATAAATAAAATAAATCTTTAAAAAAAATCCAGTGACTTGCAGCATGGATGGAACTGCAGGGCATGCTAAGTGAAATAACCCAGCCATAGAAGGACAAACACCACATGTTTTGTCTCATATCTAGAAGCTAAAAAATGTTGATTTCACAGAAGCAGAAAGAATGGTTACCAGAGCCTGGGAATGGAGAGAAAAACTCTACGTACACCTGGTTGATGGGTACTAGCATTTTATAGCACAACAAGGTAATGACAGTTAACAATAATAATTTATTGTGTATTCCAAAGTAGCTGTTTAGAGAGAATTCTGAATGTTCTAATCACAATAACAAATTGATAAAGGTCTGCGGTGATAGATAATGCCTATTACTCTGTTCTGAGCATTACATTTGGTCTTCATGTATTGAAACATCACACTGGACCTGATAAATATGGACAATTATTATGTGTCAATTAAAAATCTTTAAAAATGATGTCTGTCTCCTATACCCAGTCTCTCAGCCACAATCCCCTCCCATGACTGGAATGGTGTTCTCGTCATTCCTCGGTGCCCAGTCTAATGCTACTCTAGGTGCACAGGGACCAAATGGGAATTCATCAAGTGTCACATGTAGGCAGCAGCTGGTGGGGGCAAAGGGGGTTCTGGTGACAAGGGAATCCTTGATCTGTGTGCAGTGAGTGAGTGCTCTGGACAGTGACCCGGAACATTTCATTCACATGTAGCTTCTCCTCCAAGAGAAGAGAAAACAAATGCTTCTTGTGTCCTGGCCAGCACCAGCCATCCTCAGTCTGCCTCCACCATCCAGAGAGAGAAGAAAAAATATTCAAATTTCCACTATTTTTAATTCTCTGCTTTTCCAAAGTTGGTCTGGATCTTTCCACTCTCATTTCCTTTCCCAGTATACCAGAGTTTTCAATGATTTGAATCTCAGTGATTCCCTGTGCCTTGGGCTGCTGAGCCTCCTGAGCCTCTTTGGTTGTGTTGCTGGATGTTGTTTGGGAGGTTGCTCTTGCTGGAATGATGAAGGGCCTTCTCTTGGGTGCTGCCAACCTCGTCAGAACTATGCAGCATCTGTGCCTTGGTTGCCTTTCCCACAAAATGGGGACATTGTACAGATTCCATGCATACTTATCTATGAGCTATACAGAGAAGAGGTTCCAAAAGTTGTAGGGGCGACGGTGTTCAGGAGCAATAAGACATTCAGATCACTTTTGTAAAAAAGAAATTATTTATTTGAGAGGTAGAGTTATAGACAGTGAGAGGGAAAGACAGAGAGAAAGGTCTTCCATAGCACTCACTTGGCTCCATTTACTTTTCTCTTTGGTTTTAATATGAATTTGTTGAAAAGTTCAGTGACCAAAACCAAGTGCAACAGCACATTGGTGTTTCTACAGGTCTGCAAGTGCCTAGAAAGGTGCCGGGCTTGGGAATGCATGGCCTCCCTGGGAGAAACTTCATGGCAAGGGTGAACTCCCTGGGGACACATAAGCTGCAGTTCAATATGTTTTCAAAAAATTAACTTATTTAATTGAAACTGAGAGACAGAGAGAGAGAGAGAGAGAGAGAATGATTTTCCATCCACTGCTTCACTGCCCAGATGGTTGCAATGGCAAGGGCTGGGCTGTTCCAAAACCAGGAGCCAGGTGCTACTTTCAGGTCTCCTATGTGTGTGGCAGGGGCCCAAGCACTTGGAGAATCTTCCACTGCTTTTCTGAGACCATTAACAGGGAGCTGGATTGGAAGTGGAGCAGCCAGGACTTGAACTCATGTCCATTTGGGATGCCAGAGTCACAGGCAGTAGCTTTACCTGCTATACTACAATGCCAGTGCCCAATATATATTTTTTTAAATTAGCCTTTCTTCTTGTTGGCTTTATAAACCTCCCATTTGATCAGAAACCAAATGAAGCCACCTGTCACGAGTGGAGCTCTTCCTCTAGCAGCTCCACACTCTACTTCCTGTGTCTCATCTAGTTCTCACCTCTTCTCACTTTCTCTGTCGCCATTCAGCTAACCTTGCCCGCTGGTCCAGAGTGGTGCATGCACATGCCCCAGAGGAATGGGTCACAAACTCAATGAAGCCTGCAGCCTGTCCCAATGCACAAGGCCTGCTTGAGCTATGCATCCACTGGCCACAGACTACGCATCTCTAGAAATGTTGGAGCCCAGGGTCCCTGAACTATGGGGCTCACAGGGGAAGAAAGAAGCAAAGGTTTACTTTTTGCAAGGCAGCCAATCCTGTCACAGTTTATTTTCTCCTCCTAACCCAAGAATTTGCATCCTTCCTTCTCATATCAACAGTGCTATTCCGCATATGCCCACTCCTCTCAACCCTAGCTCAAGAGCCCCTACTCCCTTGTCCTCAGGTTGTTTTGTTCATAAGCAACCTGGTTTCCTGCCTCCAGTGGCTCCCAAAGCTAGAACCACTGTCACCTCTAGACTCTGGAGTCAGCCTTTCCCAAGGGGAGGATCACTATGGCTTGTTCACTTTGGAGACATATATCACCATCTCTTCTGGGTCTGAATTGCTGCTAGATTACTAGTAGATGCCGCTTCCCAATTCCCAAAGTCCTCTCTTTGCTCTCAAAAACTCCCTGCCAGCAGCAAGGACCACTACCCCTCTGAACTGTACTGTATGTTAGGATGCTGACAACTAAAAGCTGGGTCACTAAGGTGGTGAAGTTCACACCCAGATAGTCCATAGCCTCTCACACTGACTGATCTTATGGCTTCATTGTACCTTGTCTAAGCATCCTCGTGTAATATGATGATTTGCCTCTATCTCCTATGATATTCGGAGCTTCTTGGGAAAATCTTACCCATCTATAAGTTCCTTGTGCATATATTTGGTGAATAAGTGAAATCATCTTCTCTTGGCCTGCTTTCTCAATTATAAAATGGAGCTATTACTTACCTGCCCGATTGAGTGAAGAGGGCACCCATCACGTGGAAACTGGCATAAGTTGGACTCTTAATGGGTGAAGTTTTCTTCAATTTCCTCTTCAGTTTGCTCAACAGTTTTCACCCATTTCTATCTCAACTCCAAGCTCAGCTTACTGGGGCTTTCCATTTTTTCCCACATGGGTGCAGGGGCCCAAACCCTTGGGACATCTTCTACCACTTTCCCACACTATAAGCAGAGAGCTGGATAGGGAATGGAGCAGCTGGGAGATGGATTGGCACCCTATGGGGGATGCTGGCCCTGCAGGTGGAGGCTTAGCCTAGTATGCCACAACACTGGACCCCCAAAACTCTTTTATTAATATAAGGATTTTATGCATTTCCTGGGTATGATTCCAAGAAGATAACCACAGTTCCCTTAATTATATATATATATATATGTGTGTGTGTGTGTGTGTGTGTGTGATTTATCTATCTATTTGAAAAGTAGAGTAATAGAGAGGAGAGACAGGGAGAGAGAGAGGGAGGGAGAGAGAGAGAGAGAGAGAGAGAGAGAGAGAGAGAGATTCCATCCACTGGTTCATTCCCCCCAAAAGCCACAGTGCTTCTGGGGTAGATAAGGCCAGAAGCCTGGACTCCATTCAAATCTCCCACATAGGTGATGGGGGGCTCAAGTACTTGGGTCATCTTCCATTGCTTTCCCAGACACATTAACAGGGAACTGGATCAGAAGTTAAGCAGCTAGGACTTGAAGTGGCACTCATATGGGGGGCCAGTGTCACAGGCAGTGGCTTAACCCACTGTGCCACACCACCAGCCCCATGTTCATTTTTACATCCTCATTTATCCATTCAGCTAAGAGACAGACTCTGTCAGGTTCTGAGGTTATCGGGTCAAATAAAGCAAACACGGTTCTTGCTCTCGTGAAGTCTGCAATCTGACAGGAAAGAATGAACCAGGCAAACAATATTTCCTTGTGTAGTAAATACTAAGTGTGAAGTGAATGGCTGAAGATTTAAACCGTCCAAACCCAGCAATTCTAATCTTGTGAACAAGAGACAGAAGGCACAGACATAGAACTGCAAATGATCCAGTTAACTATTTATCTAAACAGCTTCTAATTAAAAACTTAAAATACAAATAACACACGCATATCTGAGCAGTTGTTACCTTCACATTAACCATAAAAAAATGACCATGAAATAATAAGAGTGAGACTTTGAGTGTAATTCTTTTTTTAGACAATTTGCAATCCTACATGGTTTTCTGCAGTGTGTTCTTCTACAGGTATTCTTCTTCTTTCTCACATTTTTTGGGAACGATTTATTTATTTGGAAGGCAGAGTAACAGAGGGAGGGATCAGAGAGTGTGATCTTTCATCTGAAGGCTCACTCCCCACATGGCCACAATAGCCAGGGCTGCAGCTGGTTGAAGCCAGAAGCCTAGAACTCCATCTGGGTCTCCTACATGTGTGCAGGGGCCCAATGACTTGAGCCACCGTACACTGATTTATCAGCCACAATTGCAGGGAATGGGATCAGAAGTGGAGCAGTAGAGACTCAAAGCGGCACCCATATGAAATGCCAGCCTTGCAGCTGGTAGCTTAAGCCACTGTGCTACATTACTGGTCCTCTCATTTTTTTTCAAGCTGGGAAATGTGAGGTTTGAGAAACTGAGCCATAAAACAAAGCAATAATTTCTTAAGCTGTGTTAGACTTCAGCTGGTGTTCCTTCTAGTCTAAAAGACTATATTCCCTGTAGGCAAATGACAAAATCGTATCAAACTGAGGCTCCTCTTAGCAAACTAGTGATAATATGGTCTCCAGAATTAATCTATGGGCTAAAAGATATGATGTAAGGCATTTAGTCTCTCAGGAACGTTAGTTCTCTATCCAGGTCTCCTGTTTATCTTTCTGTACTTGGTGAACTAAAGGATGATGTAAAATGATTTGAAAATAACTACCAAACATCAATAAAACACCAATACAAATTTTATTCTCAAGTCTGGATGCTAAGCTTTCCCCTCTGCAACTCATCAAAAATTATTTTGCATGCATTCTCATTTATTATTTGACTGTTATAGGTAAAAACCCAGAGAAATCTTCCAGGAAAGCAGCATGTAAGGTACTTTTTTGGAAGAAGGCAGAGTTTATAAAGCATCCTGAAATCGGGGTCAGCTTCACTGGGTGTCACTCTTAAGGATGTTGGTTCAATTACTCTGAAGGGAGGAGAAAACTTCCACTTTGCTTATGGCCTTATCTGAATAAGGTCAGAGGCTGTGAACTCAAGGGGCTTCCATGGCCTTGGCAGCTCATGACAAGAGCCTCGGGTGATTACTGATGTCATAAATAAGAATGTCCATTGTTAAATCAACAACGGAAGTCTTTGTGCACTTCCTCCCCATGTAGGATCTCTGTCCTTAATGTGTTGTACTATACGAATTAATGGTAAAACTAGTCTTCAAACAGTACTTTACCCTTTGTGTGTCTGTGTGGGTGCAAACTGTTGAAATCTTGACTTAGTATATACTGAGTTGAGCTTCTGCATATAAAGAGAATTAAAAATGAATCTTAATGAAGAATGGGATGGGAAAAGAGTAAGAGGTGGGATGGTTTGCAGGTGGGAGGGTGGTTATGGGGGGAAAAACCCGCTATAATCCAAAAGTTGTACTTTGGAACTTTATATTTATTAAATAAAAGTTTTATAAGAACATTTGAAAAGGGATGTTGGTTGAAGAAAGTAATAAGGGCATCAACCTATCTTTGAAATTTTTGGAGGGGAAGAGTGGGGAGATGTAAACAAAAGCAAATGCTCTTTGTTCCCATTCTGTCTCCATCTGCTGGAGACTGTAAAGCCCTTGAGGATGGCCAGCAAGTCTGGTCTGCAGCCAAGCCTTGGTCCTGGACTCCATTTCCCAGAGTCCGTTGTGCCCTGACGTCCTGCGTACCCAAGCGCCTGCGTGCGTGTGTGCATGTCGGAGCGCAAGTGCGCACAGGTGGATATGAGGCCCAGGACTGTGGAAGTTGATTCACTGACCAGAGCCAGCGCTGGGAGGTGGGGCGGTGACTTGGCTCTGGCTCAGTGAGTCTGTTACTCTGCACCTGCGGTCCCAGGCAGTTTGCGAGCACAAAACCCGTAGCGGCCCCTGCTGATTCTCCTTCCGCTGCTGTTGGTCTGTAGCCGCGGCCACTACCGTTCCCGCGTGTCCCTTTGCTTCCCTGCACATCCATTAGGGAGCCGCCAGGCTCCCCGGGAATTCTCACAGCAGATATAGAGACCACGCAGAGGGGTTGGGTGCCAGGGCTGTTGGCAGCTGGGGGTCCCGTCTCGCTGGGTGCCATCGGGCAGCAGCAGGAACTGAGAGGGACCCAGGCTGTCCCGCATTTCCCCACGCTCTGGGGCTCCCGCATCTCCCCTTTTCTCAAGTTTCCTTAATGCCTTTTATTTATGGGGTCCAAGGGGGTGTTCCCGGTTGCATAGGAGGGTGTGTGTGGGGTGTTCAGTGTTACTGGAACAGATAGGTGGGTTCATTTCTTTGGCTCAGTGTAGCAATAAATGGCTGGAAAAAGTTTGCAAAAATGCAGAAGTTTCATTGCATCAAGCGAAAGTAGAGTCTTATTCAAGCTGGATGCTGGTTTTCAGGAGGTGTACTAGGTTTTTAAAGGTCTCGCTTTTTTTTTTTTTAATTGGACCACAATTGGAGGGGTGGGGTGGGAAAGTTCATTTTTATATTGTTCTAAGTATTGCAGGGACCCTCCTCTCGGGAGATAAAACTAGCTAAAGGAAAAAAAAAAAAGACAGAAACAAAAATCACAGCAACAACAACACATTACAACCAGGTAAATGTTTTGGAGCTGAGACTTTCTGAGAAATGCCACAGTGCAGAGTTGGGTCAGTGGTCTGGCCCCCACTCCACGTGCACACAGCCCGCAAGGTGGGGTCCCCACGGGCACTCGGGGCAGCTAGGGCTCTGCGGGCTCTGCTGACATTTTCCCCCCTCTTCTTCACTGTCCCCACAATGCTGCTCCCCGCTGATTGTCCTACAGTCCCTGCAGCTGGAAGTAAGGGGGCCACTGAGTTTTCTTATTTTCTGTTTGGTGCCGAAGCCCAAGACATTTTTAGCATTGGGAGCACACTAACTAATAATTTGCACAAGGACTGGTCTGTGGAGGCCTCTGTACAAGTGTGAGGAGTGGTAAGACAGAAAAAGGACCAGGAATAAGTGCCCTCTTCCCCCCACAGAGATGCCCATGCAGTGGGGAAAGAGATGTGGCCTAGGAAAATATGGCACTTATCTTCCGCATAGTGGAATTGTCAGGAGAGTAACCAGTCTTGAGTGAGTCCCTGTTCTGTTAGATTAGTGCTGTCACCTGATTCCCTGTTGATGACATAATTGCCCATAATGAGGGTGCCTAGGAGGGAGGAGCAGAAGGGACTCTAGGCAGTGGGTGTGAAGGTTGCCACGTGACTCCTCTCAATCCCAGTATGGGGTTTGCTTGTCTCCAGGCTGCTCCCTGCCATGGTGCCTCTGATGGACCAGCAGCTGTGTGTCACTGCTGGGAGGAGCTGCTTCAAGCTGGTGTTCTGAGCACCCATATCCTGTGACCATTCATCTCCCAGGGAAACAGCCAGGAACAGGATTCCTAGAGCTGTCCAGCTGGCTGGCTGTCCTTGGCAGATCGTACCCTGTGCCGCTGGAGGGTGACAAGCAAGGTATTTAGCATCTGTAAAAGAAGTTTTAAATATGAGATACATGCTCTGGTGATTTAACAGTGATGTCTCTAGGAAAGGCGCCCTGTGAGGAAGCTGATGGTGTCCATTCATCTTCCCATTAGTAGCAGCCACTGGCATCTGCTGTGGGATGGAGAAGGAAGCCTTGTCCTTGAACTCCAGTGAGTGGGAGGATCCAGCTACAGCTTAATGGAGGCTTCATTTGGAGGGATTAACCAAAGTACTTCATTTTGCATTTTTTTAAAGAGGTAGTCACATTTTTTCAGTTACAGATCTGCATGTAAGGATTGTAATTTGTAGCAAATGATGATTTTTTTGGGTTACATTTTGAGTTTCATTTAGTTTCTGTTTAATTTATGTTTTTCAAGTTAATGAGTCCTAGAAATCAGCTTATATTATCTTGGTTGTTAATGCGATAACCTTTCTCTCATCTCTCACCCAAAGTACATTTTAAAGATTTATTTTATTTATTGGAAAGGCAGAGTGACACAAAGAAGAAGAGAGAGACAGAGGGACACAGAACTCCATCTGGGTCTCCCAGGTGGGTGGCAAGGACACAAATACTGGAGCTATCTTCTGCTGCTTTCCCAGGTGTGTGAGCAGGGAGCTGGATCAGAAGCAGAGCAAGTAGGTCTTGAGTAGTGTTCACAGGGGATGCCAGCATTGGAGGCAGTGGCATAACCCTCTGTGCCATGGAGCCAGCTCCTGCATAGACATTTGGAAATGCTGTCCGTAGCATTGAAAAGCTACAGTCTTAATTTTACAAGGGAAAGGGAAAGAAGTCTGTTCTAACTCTTGTCAGTTCCAGGGTCTGTTGGCTCACATAGAAGCTATTTCTGAAAAGAGACACAGGAGATGTGTGTGTCTGTGCCACAGTATTGGAGGTGTCTGTGTGTTTGCACACTGACTCACATGTATAGATGTTCCTTGTGCAGATGAGTGTGATGCAGGGATTCCTCTGTGTCTGGGCCTTGTCTGGGGAGATGAAGAGAAGATGCATGGGTGGGGGAACCACACAGCTGGAAACTGGGCTCTGAATCAGGCCCACCATGCATGGTGCTTCTTCACCACAGAGACCCCCACCTGTTCTGGACAACATGGCTTTGCAAAGCTCATCTTCCCAGGGAATATTGTAGCTGAAGGTTTTTCAGGTTTTTGGCTTGGTTCAACTGCATTTTACCCAGCGTGTGTGCAGACCAAAGTCAGCTGTATGTAGATCCCAGGACACCATCTGTGGTTTTTCCTGAGTGACAGTGCTCTGCTGCTGCTGCCCACTGGCTCCTAAGGCCTGTGGTGGCTCTCACCTGAGCATCTGGAAGCCAGCACGATGGTGGCTCAGCCATTGGGGCTTCCCTGTTTTTCTGCCCCTGACTTTCTCCACCTTCTCTCTTTTTCTATTTGCTGTTACTGCTGGTCTGGAAAGAGGATGATTTTCCAGGAATATTCACTCCTTGATCCAAATTGCCAGTCAGCCTCTGTCCCTCTGGGAAGACTGCTTCTTGTGGGACATTGGCCATGGGCAGAGATGCTGATGGACATAATGTGGGCACCTTTGAGACAGGCAACTTGTGCTACCTTTGCAGTCCTTTGGCAGTGGAATGAATGCCCCTGCTTTAGCAAGTGTAAGTTCCTGTGAATGTGGTGGAAGAGATGGCATCCAGAAATCCATCCATCCATCCCTCATGTCTTTGCTTTCCTCCTTATGCGCCTCTGACCTCGGAATTATTTTCCAGGGTTTCTGTTGTTTCACACTTAACAGACTGCATGGGATTCTATTTTCACAACTCTCAGCCCTTGTCCACCTCAGAATATTTTTCAGAGAAGGACGGGGGTGTCATCAGTCATCCATAAAGCATCCATCTTACATTTCAAGCAGCTGTGTTTTTCTGGTGCTTCCCCTTAATGCTTCCCTTTAATGCTTCATTTACTTTTCCTTCTTAAAAAAAAGATTAATGTATTTGAAAATCAGAGTTAAAGAGGAAGAGGGAGAGACAGAGAAAGAGAGATCTTCCATCTATTGGTTCACTTCCCAGATATCTGTCATGGCTGGGGCTTTGCCAGGCCAAATCCAGGAGCTTCTTCCAGGTCTCCTGCATTGGTGGCTGGGGCCCAAGAACGTGGGCCATCTTTCACTTCTTTTCCAGGGCCATTGCATGGAGCCATGTCAGAAGTGAAGCAGCCCTGTGGGATGCCAGCATTGCAGGCTGTGGCTTTTTCCACTATGCCACAATGCCAGCCCCATCACTTTATTTCATGAAGCAAACTTCTCTAAAGTTTTCTTTCCCCTGTTTTGGAATTTATGTCCTTCCATCCTCTCTATAACCACCGTTTTCTCTCTTCTTTTTATTGTGCTGAGAAGTGTCATAGAGACACTGCAGCTCTCTCTCTTGTCAGCATGGCTTCCTCAAGCTGTCTCCCTGAATTAGGAGCAGCTACTTCCTGTGTTCAGGGAGGAAACTGGTGGATCACAGCACCCTCAGGATTTCTGCTTTGCTCTCCTCTGTGTTGTATTTGAAAAACCTTCTCAGCTCTGAGTAGGGGGTGGCATTTGGTACTCTGAGATGTGTCTTTATAAAGTTAGGTGTCATGGAGGACCCTGTGTCTTAAATCAATTGAGCCCATCCAGGCCATGGGCAGCCTGGACTGAGCAGGGCCTGGCTGATATCAGGCAGATGGTGTTGGGGGTCGGGGGTACTTTCCAAGGGCTCTGGTCATGAAGCAGGGGTGGAGACACCAGTCTGGGCTTTTAGCAGATCTGCGGTTGCTGGGGAGATGGAGGCAGTGCCCAGGTCACCAGGCTCCACCTCTGGAGCAGAGGTGGAGCCCCCGTGAAGGGTAAAGTGAATCCCCAGACAACATGGGCCATCCCTCTGTCCAGACTGCATGGTGTAGTGGAATGAGAAGGCCATGCCAAGGTGGCCACTGGCAAGCGAGTATCAGTTAGTCAGGAATGGCTTTGAAACTGCCTGGTGGCAGGCTGTGATTGGATGGATTTGAAACTGCCTGGTGACAGGCTGTGATTGGATGGCTCTGGAAACTGCCTGGCAACAGGCTGTGATTGGTTGGGGTATAGACCACCCCTTGACCAGATTGGCTGGTCTTGGCTATATAAGCTGTTGTATCAACTGTAATAAACGAGTCTGCAGGCTGCTCGCCTCAAGCCTGCTCTCACCCGACTCCCGGGGTCTATGTGTTGACTCCGCGCCTCTTGCCCCCACCATGCTGCTCTTCTCAGAAACGAACCCACTGCAACATTGTAGAGAAATCAACGGCAACATCTGGCACGCCAACGTGACTGAGAAAGAGACAGTGTGTCGGACTCAGCGAGGTCCCCCCTGGATTTCGGCAAGTAGGCCCCTCGGTGTTTGGTGTGCTGTTCGGTTCTGTGAGCGTGAGCACAGAACCCCCTCCTACACCCCTTTCCTTGTCCTTGTCCTCGGTCTAAGTGACCCCAGGTTAGCACACACCGCCCTGAAGCGTACATCGCTTCTCGGCTCCTCCTCTTACTTTCGGTTCGCCCGGCGAATTCACATAAGGGACTGATCATCCCAGAATTCGGAACCAAGTCATCTTCCCTCACTCGAGAGAGGTGACGCTCCGGAGACACCATGTGGGCATACGGCCTTGACCTAACAAATCAAGGAAGTCCCCCACTAAGCACAAGACATATGTACAATCTGATACACCACTATCTGTTTGTCTAGCATAGGAAACCTCCTACAAAATGCCATCCACAGCTGAGGTGCTAGGAATTTGCTTTGTTACGGCAGCAGTGCTGTATGTGTCTTTCTTCTGGCTAGAGTTGGCATACCGTGCCGCTCTTAAGCGCTCAGATATGGGAAAGATACCCCCCTCTCAGAATCCTGTGCAGATTATCAGATAGTGAATCTGTGAGTGATAGGAGCCTGATACTCCAGGTCCCTGTCTCACAGACAATGGTTAATGACTTAGGGAGAGAGAGCTCTGACAGTGAAAAAAACAACGTAGCAAACAAGGTAGCAATGCCTAGTCAGCTACCCCCCACATACCTGTGGGATGAACTAAGAGGACCTCTATGCAATAACTCATGCAATGTCATCCCATCTGCACCCAGTGAGGATCCCCACATTTGTGGCAGTCCTCGGGCACCCCAAGCTCTCAGCGCAGCCGCTAGATCCCATGCCATCAGCATGTTTGCTGCTAATGTTGAAGTGTACGCAAAATTCAGGCCCTGGATTCCAACGCCTGTAAAAAGGCTTCTATTAACCAAGGGTCGAGGATATGCTTGTGTCTTTCCAGAGAATGCAGAACAGCCCATTTGGGTACCAGCCAGAAACATCAAGCCTGCAACTGACAGCCAACCAGAACCAGCTGAACAAGACCGAGACTCCGCCTTGTTAGCAGACGCACCTGCCCTATCATCCTACCCTAAGAAACTGCCCATAGCCACATCTGTTACCATTGTGTACCCCACTAGCTCTGGTCAGCCACTCAAATGGCCCACAGCCTGTGTGTGGTCATGCCATTCTTGATAACCATTATTCCTCATTCCTACCCCTATCTGAGCAAGCAATCCTGTGGTCTCTCGATTTGAGCGCTGGTTAGTCAATGACGGGTAAGATCCCCTGGGGGACAACCTAAGACAGGCACAGCTGCGTACGGAGACCACATGGAAACGGGGTCAACAATGGTATGGCCAAGAATCATGCCTCCCGTTGCTCAAAAATAAACGAAAAGGGGGAAATGTAGTGGAATGAGAAGGCCATGCCAAGGTGGCCACTGGCAAGCGAGCGTCAGTTAGTCAGGAATGGCTTTGAAACTGCCTGGTGACAGGCTGTGATTGGATGGATTTGAAACTGCCTGGTGACAGGCTGTGATTGGATGGCTCTGGAAACTGCCTGGCAACAGGCTGTGATTGGTTGGGGTATAGACCGCCCCTTGACCAGATTGGCTGGTCTTGGCTATATAAGCTGTTGTATCAACTGTAATAAACGAGTCTGCAGGCTGCTCGCCTCAAGCCTGCTCTCACCCGACTCCCGGGGTCTGTGTGTTGACTCCGCGCCTCTTGCCCCCACCACGCTGCTCTTCTCAGAAACGAACCCACTGCAACATTGTTGAGAAATCAACTGCAACAGCATGGAACTAGCCCTCTTCCTGCTCAGCTGCTCCTGGGTTCTCTGAGCCTCTATCCTCCTCTGCCTCTCCAAGGGGGGCCCAGGCTCCTGTGAGGAGTGTGGTGCTTTCTGGTTGCTCACTCTCAACACACCCATGGGGACTCCTTGTCCTGCTGCTGGGACTGTCCTGTCGGGATGAGGCAAGGTTTGCACAGCTGAGGTGGGGCCTGGCTGGAAGGAGCAGTCCCTGAAGGCTGCAGAGCCATCTGGCCAAGTGTGGCCTGGCTCTGCTTGCTGCTGGCAGACAGCTGGCTGCTCAGCCTCGGGGAGCTGCTGGGTCATCTGGCTCTGTTCCTGCCCCTTTCAGCCACTGCCATGCAGATGTGATCCCTGCTGCTGCCTGCTCAAAGCTGCCCGCCGACTTAACTGAGCTGTGAACCTGGACATGGATCATCTGTGGGAAGTAGCCTCAGGGGCAGCAGGACCAGCCTGGCAGAGGCAAGGCCACAGAGGGGCTCCTTGTGCTCACTTGCCAAGGACATCCCCCCAGTCTCCACCCCGATGAGGCTTGCAGGTGCTTTAACAGTTGTTGGTGAGCTCATCATCTCTCTGCAGGATGTGGCACTCATGAGTGAGTTCTCTACTTAGAAACCAGAGTGGGAGGGTCCCTTCCACCTCTTTCAGGCTTCTCTGTGCCCCTGGGTCCATTTGCTGTCTTCTCGGTGGAGGCTGGGAGACTGGGTAAGTAGCACAAACATGACCAGACCTGCAGTGGAGAGCAGACTACAGGCCCATTTTGTGATAGGAGCCAGCCGAAGGTACAGGTAGCTGTGGGGGTGGTTGCAGAGGGAAGGCATGTGGGGCCCTGAGAGCATAGGAAGGGTGAGGGGTGTGTGGTTATGGGTGTGGATGTGCAGACTCATGCACCAGGGCCTGGCTTTTAGGAGATCTGCTGTTACTGGGGGGATGGGGGCAGTGCCCAGGTCACCAGGCTTTCCCTGGTGCACTGGGACTTAGCTTCTCCCTGGGCACCTGGGCAGTTTCACGGACATCCATTCAGTCCAGAGGCATTTCCCTTTTCCTTTTCAATGCTGGGAAGCACTTGGGGAGTGTTTCCCAAGCCCAGGCTCTGCAGCTGGCAACGTGTCCATCCATGGGCCACTCAACACTCGCCCCTACAGGCAGGCCCACAGCAGGTGCTACAGTGCTCATTAGGGCCCTGGTGCTTTCTGGAACTCTTCCCACAGGCAGTTTTTCCAGGGGTGCTTGCAGGTCAATCCGAGGTTGATGATTTGGAGGTCTTTCTCTGAATCAAAATGCACACATTGTATCTAAACAGCAGAAGCTGCACCATCTCCTCCCTTGCCATTTATAGTAATGCCAGAAAGGAGGGAGGGAGGCTCAAAATCCCTTTTCTGTGCTGTTCCCGCTGCTCTCCCTTTATTATTTTCCACACACCAGGACTAGGCCTGGGTTTCCTCCAACTTCTTTTTCCTTTTATTTGACTAAGATGCAAGCTCCTATTAGAGAAACTGAGTCCCTGGGTCAGATGGACTAGGCATAGAGAACCCCCATTCTCAAGATACTTTCTTGTCCTGGAAATTTGTTTTGTCAGATGGTGTTTGAAATGAACAGTCTGCTAGAATTCATGTGTCATGGAGATTGGGGTGATACAGAATCAGGTTTGCTGTGATGATATTTGAGCAGCATTCAGGTGCAAGGTCTTAGTGTCTCTGGTGTGTGCTTAGACCATGAATTACACATACACCTTCTCCCTCTGATCTAGGGGAGACACATCTGAAGCCCCTGCCCCCATGTGCATGTCCCAGGGCCCACGGCAGGATGGGTTATCTGTTCTCAGTGGAGGCGGGGGATGTGACTTGCAGGGACCTCCTAGATCAGATGAGAAATAAACAGCAGGCCTGAGTTGGGGGAGTTCTGGACAGGGATTGACAGGGGAGTCAGAAGAAGCATAACTGGGAGAGGCCTTTGCATGTATTCTGTGGGTAACCTCCTAGGGCTGAAGGAGGACCGTCCAATACCCTGAGTGCATAAATAAGCTCAATGTTTTCCTTGTCATAGGAAGGGAGCCCCCTGGGGCTTGGGAATGCCAGAGAAGGGTTCTGATTGCCAGGGAGTAGGAGTGTGGGAGTGGGAAATGCTGATCCTCTGCCTGCTGACCTTGGACTTGAGTCTGTTACCTAAGTCCACTTGTTTAAGTAGAGCTTGTGTTTGGAGCCTCACGTTCATATGTGTGTAGCAGATGCAGGCAGATGCTACCTCAAGTCCTCTCAGCTCTTTCATGCCTGCCTTTTGATTTAAGGGAAGGGGTTCAGCTCACTGCTGGGGCAGGACCTCCCTGTCATTCACGGAGCACCAGTTCTGCCTCTCCCTGTCCCCAGGTCTTCCCATCTGGGCTCACAAATCTGTTTGGGAGGCAGAAGAGCAACACTGAACATGGGATTCAGGACTAAAGGCCACAATCACAGTGCAGAAGGAATTCTAGGAAAAGCCAGGGTGGGGTGAGTGGTGTCTAATAAGTATGGTCAGCAGCCCAGGCTCAGCAGGACTGAAGTTAGGGCCTAGACTTCAGCTTCCTTCTTGAGCCATAAATTAAATAACAACAACAACAATAACAACAAACCACCAAAAACAAAGGAAAAAAAACAGCCATTGAATGACAAAAGTCACAATGCATGGGCTTCCTGTGTGAGTGGCCACCCCATGGGGCTTCATTCTGACTGGGCAGAAGTCAAAGGTGGTTTATGGTAAAAAGAACCCAGACAGGTGTGTTTAACTCTTTCCTGCCAGAGAGATGCTTCACAGCTGCCTCCTGACTTCTCAGCCTGCTCTGGCAGCTTTTATTGCCATTTTTTTCTCTATTTGAAGACAGCACCTGCCTTTGAAGTGCTCAGTGCCATCTCCATGACACAGCTATGGGAAGGTGAGTGAGTGGTTTGTAGGAGACCTTACCATCAAGTCTTGTACACAGCTGGTGATGTGGCTCATGGCCAGTGTAGACCTGACTCTCGTGATGACACTGTACTGCCCCTAGAGCATTTTGTCCTTCTCTGATGATGGGGAGTGTCCCATGGAGTCTGTATCATGGTGATCCTCTGAGCTGCAGTTGTGCCCCTGTGAGCTGCTGCTACTACAGAGCTGTAGCCCTGCCTGAGCTTGGGTGTTGATTGCTCACAGTCGAGGAAACTGTAGCAGTTGTTGTCGTAGATAGAGAGTGTGATGCACTCACTCATTAATTTAAGCATCCAGCCAGATTTACTGTGTGTCTACCATGTTCCAGGTGTGAGACCAGGCACTGAGGACAGGATGCTGAGCAAGGCAGCTTATGCTTCCTGCTTCTGGTACATTAAATTCTAGTTAGCAATTGCAGGGACTCCTGGAAAGTGTTCTAATCTGAAAAGTATAAAATGCCCTGGATTCCAAGGTCTGAGCATCCAGTCTTGTCTAAGAGCAAAGGATAACTTGCTGGAAGAAGTGACATTTGTGCTGATGCCTGAACTTCAAGAAGAAGTAGTTTATTCTAAGGAGCTATGACTGGCAGGTTGCTTTTCATGGGACAGTGTACAGCGTCTCAGTGGAAGAAAGAACTCCAGTGCTGCCAGGGTTTGCTTATAAGAAAGTGAGAATCAGATTCTCCCTGCCAGGACCACAAGCTCACCTCATCTCCCTGCAGTACTTCATCCAACAGCCAGGCCTGGTTGAGAATGTCCACTTGAAGCTTGTGTGGTTCTGAGGTCTGACATCACAGACAATCTTGCTTTGGAAAGAGAAATCACTATCAAATACTTCCTGATGATGTGTGATCGCTACACCATCAGAAGACCCCAGAGTATTCAGAACCATGCCCAGCACAGAGGAGACACTCAGGAAATATTTGATGACCAAAGGAGGACATTGCCTTGCTGCTGTTGATTGGGAGGTAGATTAGGAGTCCTGATTAAACTGAAGTTAATGCTCAGCTGTATATTTTGCCCTCTGCATGGTTGGTCACTTGGCCATTAGCTGAAGTCCCATTGTCCTTTGGATTCTTGGCAGAGTTCTTTGGTTTCCCATTGTAGGTGCATTGCTTGGCCTTGGCTTTCTTGAGGGAGGCTAGGTCAAAAGAGGGAGTCCTACTTCTTCTTCCTGGGAGCCTGGTGGTCATAGTGGATAGCTAACATGTTTCTATGAAGCAGAAATTGTCCTGATAAACCACAGACAGGAAGGGCTTGAACATTTCCAGGGCAGGCATCATCCTGTGATGTCAGGACTGCCAGCTTCAAGTCATGTGTGGTGGTGGTGGAGAGGGGGTGGCGACTGTGGGGATCGTCCTGTGTAATGCAGATTCCCAGGACCCACACTCATCCTTCTGAGCAGAACCACAGGGAATGCTGCCCAGAGTTCTGTGTCTTTAGCAGGCAGCCTCACGAAGTGATGCTTTTGCCCCTTGAGATATGTGGATCCCTCTTCTATGGATATTCTCTATGGACTTGACAGTATTGAATACATTTTAGCAGGGCACATTTTGTTTTTTGCTGGAAAACACTTATTGGGTCCACATGGAGACACAAACTCTACACATTCGTGTGTTCTAGGGAGAAAGATAGAGCAACTGTGGCAAACAAACCTGATATTTCTATTTCTAACATGACATTTTATCCATGTTCCCCCCCAAAATTTTTTTTTCCAAAACCAAATTCACTGTGATTTTCTGAGTCCATTGCATAGGAATTCCACAATACTTGGTCCGGATATGCCTGGATGTAACCAGAAACATCCAGTTCTGTTGTGGCTAACTGAAATCCAGATTTTGCTACAGCCTCTGCGTTTGGGTTTTCTCGATATTATCAATGGACTTTAAGGTTTGGAATCAATTTTAGCAGGGCACATTTGGTTTTGTGCTAGCAAATGATAATTGGTTCCACAGGAAGAAAAAACCTCTACCTATTTGTGTTTTCTAGGAAAAAGCTAGAGCAACTGTGGCAAACAAACCTGATATTTCTATTTCTAACATGACATTTTATCCATGTGCCCCCCAAAAAATACTTTGTTTTTCTCCAAAACCAGATTGACTGTGATTTTCTGAGTCCCTTGCCTACGAATTCCACAATACTTGGTCCGTATATGCCTGGCTGAAACCAGAAACATCCGGTTGTGTTGTGGCTCACTGAAATCCAGATCTTGCTACAGCCTCTGTGTTTGTGTTTTCTGGATATTCTTAATGGACTTGACAGTTTTGAATACATTTGAGCAGGGAACATTTTGTTTTGTGCTCGCAAACACTAATTGGTTCCACATGGAGACACAAACTCTACACATTCGTGTGTTCTAGGCAGAAGCTAGAGCAACTGCAGCAAACAAACATGATATTTGTGGTTGCATACATGATATTTTATCCACTTGCCCAGGAAAAAGACTCTGCTTTTCTGCAAATGCTGTTTGACTGTGATTTTATATGCTCCATTGCGTAGGAATTCCACAAAACTTTGTCTGGATATGACTGGATCAAACCAGAAATAGCCGCTTGTGTGATGGCTAACTCAATCAGTGATCTTGCTACTGCCTCTGTGTTTGTGTTTTCTAGATATTCTCTATGGAGTTGACGGTTTTGAATACATTTTAGCAGGGAACATTTTGTTTTGTGCTGACAAACGGTAATTGGTTCCACATGCAGAAAAAACCTCTACACATTCTTGTTTTCTAGGGAGAAACCTAGAGAAACTCTGGCAAACAAACTTGATATTTATATTTGTAAACATGACCTTTTACCCACTTGCCCAAGAAAATGAATTTGCTCTTCTCCAAAACCAGTTTGACTGTGATTTTTTGAGTCCATTGCATACGAATTCCACAACACTTGGTCCGGATATGACTGCATGATACCAAAATATATGGTTATGTTGTGGACAACTCAATTCCAGATCTTGCTACTGCTTATGTGTTTGTGTTTTCTGGATATTCTCTGTGGACTTTGTCGTTTTTCATTGTATGTTAGCATATAACATCTTGTTTCGTGCTGGCAAACACTAATTATTCTATATGCAAAAGAAACCTCTACCCATTCGTGTTTACTATGGAAAAAGCTAGAGCAAATGCTGCAAGCATGATATTTATGTTTTCAAACATGAAAATGAATCCACTTTTACAGGCTCCAGATTCTGTGTTTGTGTTTCATGGATATTATCAATGGACTTTAAGGTTTGGAATGAATTTTAGCAGGGGACATTTTGTTTTGTGCAAGCAAATGACAATTGGTTCCACAAGAAGAAAAAACCTCCACAAATTCGTGTTTTCTAGGAAAAAGCTAGAGCAACTGTGGCAAACAAACCTGATATTTCTATTTCTAACATGACATTTTATCCATGTGCCCCCCAAAAATACTTTGTTTTTCTCCAAAACCAGATTGACTGTGATTTTCTGAGTCCATTGCATAGGAATTCCACAATACTTGGACCGGAAATGCCTGGCTGAAACCAGAAACATCCGGCTTTGTTGTGGCTAATTGAAATCCAGATCTTGCTACAGCCTCTGTGTTTGTGTTTTCTGGATATTCTCTATGGACTTGACAGTTTTCAATACATTTGAGCAGGGAACATTTTGTTTTGTGCTGGCAAACACTAATTGGTTCCACATAGAGACACAAACTCTACACATCCATGTGTTCAAGGAGAAGCTAGAGCAATGGCAGCAAACAAACATGATATTTGTGGTTGTATCCATGATATTTTATCCACTTGCCCAGGAAAAAGTCTCTGCTTTTCTGTAAATGCTGTTTGACTGTGATTTTATATGCTCCATTGCGTAGGAATTCCACAAAACTTTATCTGGATATGACTGGATCAAACCAGAAAGAGCCTCTTCTGTTATGGCTAACTCAATCCCTGATCTTGCTACTCACTCTGCATTTGTGTTTTCTAGATATGATTTATGTTCTTTATGGTTTAGAATTAATTTTAGCAGGGAACATTTTGTTTTGTGCTAGCAAACGCTAATTGGTTCCACATGCAGGGAAAACTTCTACACATTCGTGTTTTCTAGGGAGAAAGATAGAGCAACTGTGGCAAACGAACATGATATTTGTGGTTGTATACATGATATTTTATCCACTTGCCCAGGAAAAAGACTCTGCTTTTCTGCAAATGCTGTTTGTCTATGATTTTATAGGCTCCATTTCGTATCAATTCCACAAAACTTTGTCTGGATATGACTGGATCAAAGCATAAATAGCCTCTTGTGTGATAAGTTTCTCCCTCATGTTTTCGAGGGAGAAAGCTAGAGCAACTATGGCAAAGAAACTTGATATTTATATTTGTAAAAATGGCATTTTACCCACTTGACCAAGAAAATGAATTAGCTATTCTCCAAAACCAGTTTGACTGTGATTTTCTGAGTCCCTTGCATCGAATTCCAAAATACTTGGCCCGGGTATGACTGCATCATACCAGAAATATATGGTTGTGTTGTAGCCAAGTCAATTCCAGATCTTGCTACAGCCTCTGTGTTTGTTTGTGTTTTCTGGATATTCTCTGTGGACTTTATCGTTTTTCAAGGTATGTTAGCCTATAACATCTTCTTTCGTGCTGGCAAACACTAATTGGTTCCATATGCAAACAAAATCTCTACCCATTCATGTTTTCTATGGAAAAATCTAGGGCAAATGCTGCAAACATGATATTTAGGTTTGCAAACATGACATTGCATCCACTTTTCCAGGCTCCAGATTCTGTGTTTGTGTTTCCTGGATATTATCAATGGACTTTAAGGTTTGGATTGAATTTTAGCAGGGCACATTTGGTTTTGTGCTAGCAAATGATAATTGGTTCCACAGGAAGTGAAAACCTCAACATATTCGTGTTTTCTAGGAAAAAGCTAGAGAACTGTTGCAAACAAACCTGATATTACTATTTCTAACATGACTTTTTATCCACATGCCCCCCCAAAATACTCTGTTTTTCTCCAAATCCAGATTGACTGTGATTTTCTGAGTCCATTGCATACAAATTCCACAATACTTGGTCCGGATATGCCTGGCTGAAACCAGAAACATCCGGTGGTGTTGTGGCTAACTAAAATCCAGATCTTGCGGCAGCCTCTGTGTTTGTGTTTTCTGGATATTCTCTATGGACTTGACAGTTTTGAATACATTTGAGCAGGGAACATTTTGTTTTGTGCTGGCAAACGCTAATTTGTTCAACATGTAGAGAAAAACTCTACACATTCTTGTTTTCCAGGGAGAAACCTAGAGCAACTGTGGCAAACAAACATGATATTTATATTTTTAAATGTGACATTTATGGCTGGAGAGTGGCAACATGGCGGAATAGGAAGGGAGCACACTCTATTCCGGGGGAGAGACAGGTTATTAAAAGTGGAGATACTGCAGGGTCAAGGAAGAGTAGGGGATGAAACAGCAGAGGAAACTCTTCTGGAACTAGTGATTTGCAGTGGACCTGCGTGGATAGCGTGGGAGCCCAAGTTCGGTACACCAGTGGCAGACTCAACACACTAGTGCTGGATCGCGAGGTGAGCCGAACGTCAATAGCCCAAGACACCAGCAGGCATGGGGAAAGAGGAGACTAGAGGGAACGAGGCTTGAAACTCTGTGGGGAAAAGTTCACCCGGCTAACTAGAAGAGAGAGAGGAATAAATAAATTGACCGATACGGACAGGAGTTTCTCTCTCTCCGCTCACCCCTCAAAGGCGAGCAAGACAAAGAGCAGGTGCTATTTTGGACATATGTCATAAGCAGGGTGATCTCAGGTCTGCACTGGCCCTGAGCCTAGCAGAAAAACCTGACTCTGGGGGGAGGGTTGAAACAACAGGAGATTAGCATCTAACTTGGCAACCCAGTGGGAGACTGCAGGAGAATTGGAGCCCACACTGAGGGCAGCAGAGATTCCCTGTGTGGTCCTTGGGAAAGAGCTTCCGATCTCTGGCTCCTGTGGGTATATCATTTGCCTGCTAACTACCTCCAATTACGTTCAGCTGTGTGGAATTACTTCCCTTTTGATCAAAAAAAAAGAAAGAAAGAAAGAGATTTACCACACCTAACCTGGGAGTGTCATCTTTGACACACCCTCAACCCTGAGGAACCAAACACAGCTCTCAGTCCACACTCATCTCAAGCCACTAAGGCTCCACTGAAAGCAGACAGTCCACTTAATATAGAGCCATAGTGTAACAAGAAAAAACACCACAGTGAAGAAACCAAATATCTCCAACATGCCAAACAACAAACACAAAAACCAAGCTAACAAGAACAAGGAAGACACTATGACACCCCCAAATGAACAAGACACCCCAATTCAAGATTATGAAGATGATGAGATAGAAGAAATGCAAGAAGCAGATCTCAAAAAATTGATAAGAACATTAAGAAGTTATCAAAAACAAATTCTTCAACTACAGAAATCCTTCATGGACAAGATAGAAAATCTCTCTCGTGAAAATGAAATGTTAAGGAGGAATCAAAATGAAATGAAACAACTAGTAGAACATGAAACTGTGATAGTGACAAAAAACCACATTGAAATGAAGAACTCAATAGATCAAATGACAAACGCATTAGAATGCCTTAAAAACAGAATGGGTGAAGCAGAAGAGAGAATATCGGAATTAGAAGACAGAGAACAGGAAAGGAAACAGTCAAATCAAAGAAAAGAAGAGGAAATCAGAAATCTAAAAAATACTGTCAGTAATCTACAGGATACTATTAAAAAAAACCCACATTCGGGTTCTAGGAGTTCCTGAAGGCATGGAGAGGGAGAAAGGATTAGAAGGCATTTTCAGTGAGATACTAGCAGAAAATGTTCCAGGTTTGGAGAAGGACAGAGGCATCCTAGTACAGGAAGCTTATAGAACCCCTAATAAACATGACCAAAAGAGATCCTCACCACGACACATTGTAATCAAACTCACCACAGTGAAACATAAAGAAAAGATCCTAAAATGTGCAAGAGAGAAACGTCAGATCACTCTTAGAGGATCTCCAATTAGACTCACAACAGACTTCTCATCAGAAACCCTACAAGCTAGAAGGGAATGGCGAGATATAGCCCAGGTACTAAGAGAGAAAAACTGCCAGCCCAGAATATTATGTCCTGCAAAGCTCTCATTTGTGAATGAAGGTGAAATTAAGACTTTTCACAGCAAACAGAAATTGAAAGAATTTGTTGCCACTCATCCTGCCCTGCAAAAGATGCTTAAAGATGTGTTACACACAGAAACACAGAAACGTGGTCACCAATATGAAAGAAGGTAAAGGAAGGAAACCTCACAGCAAAAGATCACAGGAAGCTCAATTTCTCTTTGACATAGAATTAAACTCTGGTGCTCTGTTAAAGCAATGTGTTAAAGTAATCTATTATGTTCTCTTGATGTCTGTTAAATTCTAATTGTTCAAAAACAGCTGAATTTTTATTAAGAGTTATGGGTTATTTAAATATGTGCATATTTTCAAAGATTTGAATAATCACCTTGTAACAATGATCAAATTTGGTCTATGTTATGTCATGATTTTAAGGAATCTTATTTCAACCAGATATTTTTGGATTTTGAGCCTTCTTGGCATCCTTGACAGGCATTCAAAAAATCAAAGTTTCAAACAATCTGGTCTCTAAAATTTCCAGTAAATCTTGGACTTTGGTTTTTCCAGTTTGGGCCCAACTGAGAAAATAGAAGGACCTATGTTTCTCATCTTATGGAGACACCAACTAATCAGGCTATTTGGAGTATATTAGAAGTACTGACAAGATGTGATGTGGTACCAAATTTAAGTTTCTATAATGGAAAATGCTATTAATACAAATGTTTGAGAATTAAAAAATCTAATGATCTTGTGTTACTAGACATGATAGTTATCTTAATGAGAAAGCCCCAGAGGACTAAAGGGTTAAATACTTGTAAAATCCTACAGGTGCTTTCAAAAATACTGTGAAGTAAGCAAGTGCCTCTTGTTGGTTGATGAGTTTATAATTTTAAACATGGCGACTTAAAGTCTTTTCTCATCCACAGTTATATATGATGTGCTGCTCATAAAACTAAAGCGTTGTTGGTTCTGTGTTTAGCTGCCCTCCTATAGGTTCCTATGGACTTTTTCCAGCCACTTCTATTGTATTCAGTACTTTGGAATGGCTCTGTAAACAGATGAAGCCAATAATGTATTAACAGTACCAACTGAGAGAAAGTATGGTTAACTGAGGTTACTAAAAACAAAAAGCAATTCAAATCAATTGGCAATCTACAAAAAGAGTTAAAGATTTTAAAAGCTATTATTAAAATTGCTATATTGGTCTACTATGCTATGTTATATGTGTGTACATATTGTATGTCCACATGGGGAAATTTTATTAAGAGTTTTATTTTAAATGGCTTATAGATAAGATTGTCCATAAATTTAAGCTGCTAAAATCAATCAAAGATACATTTTAATTTGTGGGACCTGAATCTGTGTATCATATGTTTTAAACTTGTTGGTAGAAAGAAACTAAAAACATTTTATATGGTTGTGCTTAAGTTTACTGGTTAAACAAACTACACCATGTTAGATATTTAAGAGGTGTTTTCAAATACAGGATTCTTAAAATTTATAGAAGGCATTGAACCTTCTGGTAAATGTTTTCTTAAGTTGTTATCTAATGGTTGAAACGGTTTGCTAAGTATTCATGTGATATTGCTATTGTCAGCAAGCGATCTAGGACTTGCTCCCTCATTTCTCTATTCTAAGCCCAACTTCTTCTTTCATTTCTCTATTCTCTTCGAGGTAGGAAACTAATTCTATTATGAAGGAATCTGTAGGACGCACAATTTAATCTTTAGACCTCATAAAAGAGATGGCTAATTTTTTTCTGTAATAGCATAGCCAAAATAAGAACTTAAATAATAATCTCATAGCTAGATTTACTTCACCATCAGCGAAGTATACAGTAAGTAGAAAAAACCTCCCTTTCTGACCAAAGGGAAAGAAAGTTTTAAAGTGAGAATATAATTTTCCTCATGGGCATTGTCTACCTTAGAAAAACTACTACAGAACATGCCAGTGACTATAGACTTGTAGTTCAGGCCACAGAAGATTAGAGATGGGACATGGGCACTCCCTTGACCTGCATCCTCTGGTCTGCTTTAACACAAACCAGGAGGAAAAGAAAGCTAGGCATCAGAAGCAATGGGTGGCAGGCCTATTAATGGCTGATGTGTACAGTGATCTGCCCTCAAGGAGACCCAACAGGCCAGTCCACTGCAGTGGCTTTCAATGTGGTAAGCCTGGGCTTCAGCAGAAGTCAGCTTGTGAAGAGCCCTGGCAGCTCTGCCAAGAGTTGGATCACTGGAAATGGACCTGCCCTGGAGTCGAAGGATGCCCAGGTCAGAGCCACAGATCTTATTGGCTCTAAGCTGAAAAGCCCTTCACTCAGCCCAACTTCCAAAGTGACCACTGCAGCTGAGGGTATGGTCAAGTAGGGTCAGTAACATTGCAGGCAGAACTGTAAATTTCTTTTTAGAGATGCCCCCTGCCTTTACCTGGCCAGCTCTCCTCCCAGGCCAGCCAAGTAATGAGTGAACATTAGTGCCTTCTCCTAGGAGTTTCACACCTCCCTTAGGATATACCCCATGTGAAGAGATAGATAGGTCTGGGCCTCTTAACTTACAAGGCCTAAAGCCCAACAGATTATTATCAAGCCCCTTCTATCAGGTTCTATTTGCCTCTCAATCAGAAAACTTAATTGTAGCTTAGACAGCACCTTTCTTAGCTCCTCTAATAATGACTCTGGCCTTTGTTCTAGACCCTGTCTAGCGTACTTGGGCCTCATTCCTTTGTAATCATAACCTCTACTCTACCACCAGTGGCTCTACTCCCAAACTGTGTGTATTGATGGTCCTCTTCCCAACTTAATGCTGTATAATTGTTCAAACCTGGTAAATGCCACTCTTAGGATCATTGGTTACTATACTCACTCTGTCTTTTATGACTTTAACTAAATATGATCAGAGTCGGCAAACTTGGAAGGCTTCCATAGCCTTGGCAATTCATGAAGACAGCCTAGGGTGGTTACTGGCGCCATAAACTAGAGTGTCAATTTGTTGGGTCAACAACAGGAGCCACTGTGCACTTGCTCCTCATGTGGGATCTCTGTCGTTAATGTGCTGTACATTTTGCTTTAATGCTATAACTAGTACTCAAACAGTATGTTTCACTTTGTGTTTCTATGTGGGTGCAAACTGTTGAAATCTTTATACTAAATTGATCTTCTGTATATAAAGAGAATTGAAAATGAATCTTGATGCAAATGGATGGGGAGAGAGAGTGGGAGAGGGGAGGGTTGCGGGTGGGAGGGAAGTTATAAGAGGAGGAAGCAATTGTAATCCAAAAGATGTACACTGGAAATTTATATTCATTAAATAAAATTAAAGAAACATAAAAAATAAAATTTTACCCACTTGCCCAAGAAAATGAATTTGCTATTCTCCAAACCAGTTTGACTGTGATTATCTGAGTCCCTTGCATATGAATTCCAAAACACTTGGTCCAGATATGACTGCATCATACCAGAAATATCCGGTGGTGTTAAGCTAACTCAATTCCAGATCTTGCTACAGCCTCTGTGTTTGTTTGTGTTTTCTGGATATTCTCTGTGGACTTTATTGTGTTTCAATGTATGTTAGCATATAAGATCATGTTTCGTGCTGGCAAACACTAATTGGTTCCATATGCAAACAAAACCTCTTAGACCTATTAGAGCCATCAATTGTGTGCTGAAATTGATCACTTGGACTAGTGAGATGGCATTGGTACATGCCACCTTGATGGGATTGTGTTGGAATACCCTGGCACATTTCTACCTCCACCATTTGTGGCAAGTCCGATTGAGCATGTCCCAAATTGTACATCTCCTCCCTCTCTTTTTCCACTCTTAAATTTAACAGGGATCACTTTTCAGTTAAAATTTAAACACCTAAGAATAATTGTGTGTTAATTACAGAGTTCAACCACTAGTACTAGAACAACAACAACAACAAATACTAAAAAGGATAAAGTATTACATTGTACATCTAAAGTCAGGACAAGAGCTGATCAGTTCATTGTTGCTTATAGTGTCCATTTCACTTAACAGGTTTCCCCTTTGGTGCTCAGTTGTCACCGATCAGGGAAAACAAATGATATTTGTCTCTTTGGGACTGGCTTAATTCACTCAGCATGATGTTCTCCAGATTGCTCCATCTTGTTGCAAATGACTGGGTTTCGTTGTTCCTTACTGCTGTATAGTATTCTATGGAGTACATGTCCCATAATTTCTTTATCCAGTCTACTGTTGATGGGCATTTGGGTTGGTTCCAGGTCTTAGCTATTGTGAATTGAGCTGCAATAAACATTAATGTGCAGATGGCTTTTTTATTTGCCAAATTAATTTCCTTTGGGTAAATTCCAAGGAGTGGGATGGCTGGGTTGTATGGTAGGGTTATGTTCAGGTTTCTGAGGAATCTCCAGACAGACTTCCATAGTGGCTTAACCAGTTTGCATTCCCACCAACAGTGGGTTAGTGTCCCTTTTTCCCCACATCCTCTCCAGCATCTGCTGTTGGTAGATTTCTGAATGTGAGCCATTCTCACCGGGGTGAGATGGAACCTCATTGTGGTTTTGATTTGCATTTCTCTTATTGCTAGTGATCGTGAACATTTTTTCATGTGTCTGTTGGCCATTTGGATTTCCTCTTTCGAAAAATGTCTATTGAGGTCCTTGGCCCATCTCTTAAGTGGGTTGTTTCTTTTGTTGTTGTGGATTTTCTTGATTTCTTTGTAGATTCTGGTTATCAATCCTTTATCTGTAGTATAGTTTGCGAATATTTTTTCCCATTCTGTTGGTTGCCTCTTCACTTTCCTGACTGTTTCTTTTGAAGTACAGAAACTTCTCAATTTGATGCAATCCCAAATGTTAATTTTGGTTTTGACTGCCTGTGCTGCTGGAGTATTTTCTTTTTTTTTTTTTTTTGGTGTTCTGTATAATTTTTTTTATTAAACATTTATTTAATGAATATAAATTTCCAAAGTATAGCTTATGGGTTACAATGGCTTCCCCTCTCCCATAACTTCCCTCCCGCAACCCTCCCCTTTCCCATTCCCTTTCCCCTTCCATTCATGTAAAGATTCATTTTCAATTCTCTTTGTATACAGAAGATCAGATTAGTATATATTAGGTAAAGATTTCAACATTTTGCCCATATAGCAACATAAAGTGAAAAAACTACCATTGGATTACTAATTATAGCATTAAATAGCAATGTACAGCACATTAAAGACAGAGATCCTACATAATTTTTTTTTCAAATTAATTAATTTTCTATGCCATTTCCATTTTAACACCAGGTTGTTTTTTTTCATTTCCAATTCTCTTCATATACAGAAGATCACTTCAGTATATAATTAGTAAAGACCTCATCAGTTTGTGCCCACACAGAAACGCAAAGTATAAAAATACTGTTTCAGTACTAGTTATAGCATCACTTGGCTTTAGGCGACACATTAGGGACAGATCCCACATGGGGTGTAAGTACACAGTGACTCCTGTTGCTGATTTAACAATTTGACACTCCTGTTCATGGCGTCAGTAATCTCCCTAGGCTCTAGTCATGAGTTGCCAGGGCTATGGAAGCCTTTAGAGTTCGCTGACTTTGATCTTATTCCGATAGGGTCATAGTCAAAGTGGAAGTTCTCTCCTCCCTTCGGAGAAGGGTACCTCCTTCTTTGATGGCCCCGTTCTTTTTACTGGGATCTCACTCACAGAGATCATTCATTTAGGTCTTTTTTTTTTCCATGATATCTTGGCTTTCCATGCCTGCTATACTCTCATGGGCTCTTCAGCCAGATCTGATTGCCTTGAGGGTTGATTCTGAGGCCAGAGTGTTGTTTAGGACATCTGCCATCCTATGAGTCTGCTGTGTATCCCACTTCCCATGTTGGATCTTTCTCTCCCTTTTTGATTCTATCAGTTAGTATTAGCAGATACTTGTCTTGTTTGTGTGATCTCTTTGACTCTTAGACCTATCAGAGCTATCAATTGTGAGCTGAAATTGATCACTTGGACTAGTGAGATGGCATTGGTACGTGCCACCTTGATGGGATTGTGTTGGAATACCCTGGCACATTTCTACCTCCACCATTTGTGGCAAGTCCGATTGAGCATGTTCCAAATTGTTCATATCCTCCCTCTCTTTTTCCACTCTTAGATTTAACAGGGATCACTTTTCAGTTAAAATTTAAACACCTAAGAATAATTGTGTGTTAATTACTGAGTTCAACCAATAGTACTAGAACAACAACAACAACAACAAATACTAAAAAGGATAAAGTATTACATTGCACATCTAAAGTCAGGACAGGAGCTGATCAGTTCATTGTTGCTTATAGTGTCCATTTCACTTAACAGGTTTCCCCTTTGGTGCTCAGTTGTCACCGATCAGGGAAAACAAATGATATTTGTCTCTTTGGGACTGGCTTAATTCACTCAGCATGATGTTCTCCAGATTGCTCCATCTTGTTGCAAATGACTGGGTTTCGTTGTTCCTTACTGCTGTATAGTATTCTATGGAGTACATGTCCCATAATTTCTTTATCCAGTCTACTGTTGATGGGCATTTGGGTTGGTTCCAGGTCTTAGCTATTGTGAATTGAGCTGCAATAAACATTAATGTGCAGATGGCTTTTTTATTTGCCAAATTAATTTCCTTTGGGTAAATTCCAAGGAGTGGGATGGCTGGGTTGTATGGTAGGGTTATGTTCAGGTTTCTGAGGAATCTCCAGACAGACTTCCATAGTGGCTTAACCAGTTTGCATTCCCACCAACAGTGGGTTAGTGTCCCTTTTTCCCCACATCCTCTCCAGCATCTGCTGTTGGTAGATTTCTGAATGTGAGCCATTCTCACCGGGGTGAGATGGAACCTCATTGTGGTTTTGATTTGCATTTCTCTTATTGCTAGTGATCGTGAACATTTTTTCATGTGTCTGTTGGCCATTTGGATTTCCTCTTTCGAAAAATGTCTATTGAGGTCCTTGGCCCATCTCTTCAGTGGGTTGTTTGTTTTGTTGTTGTGGGTTTTCTTGATTTCTTTGTAGATTCTGGTTATCAATCCTTTATCTGTAGTATAGTTTGCAAATATTTTTTCCCATTCTGTTGGTTGCCTCTTCACTTTCCTGACTGTTTCTTTTGAAGTACAGAAACTTCTCAATTTGATGCAATCCCAAATGTTAATTTTGGTTTTGACTGCCTGTGCTGTTGGAGTATTTTCCAGGAAGTCTTTGCCTGTGCCTATATCTTGCAGGGTTTCTCCAATGCTCTCTAATAATTTGATGGTTTCGGGTCATAGATTTAAGTCTTTAATGCATGTTGAGTGAATTTTTGTGTAAGGTGATAGGTATGGGTCTTGCTTCAAGCTTCTGCACAGGGAAATCCAATTTTCCCAGCACCATTTATTGAATAGACTGTCCTTATTCCAGGGATTAGATTTGGATCTTTGGTCAAATATAAGTTGGCTGTAGATGTTTGGATTCATTTCTGGTGTTTCTATTCTGTTCCATTGGTCTATCCATCTGTTTCTGTACCACTACCATGCTGTTTTGATAACAACTGCCCTGTAGTATGTCCTGAAATCAGGTATTGTGATGCCTCTGGCTTTGTTTTTGTTGTACAGGATTGCTTTGGCTATTCGAGGTCTTCTATGTCTCCATATGAATTTCAGCATCATTTTTTCCAGATCTGAGAAGAAGGTCTTCGGGATCTTGATTGGTATTGCACTGAATGTCTAAATTGCTTTTGGGAGAATAGACATTTTGATGATATTGATTCTTCCAATCCATGAGCATGGAAGATTTCTCCATTTTTTGGTATCCTCTTCTATTTCTTTCCGTAAGGTTTTGTAGTTTTCATCGTAGAGATCTTTAACGTCTTTGGTTAAGTTTATTCCAAGGTATTTGATTGTTTTTGTAGCTATTGTGAATGGGATTGATTTTAGAAGTTCTTCCTCAGCCGTGGCATTGCCTGTGTATACAAAGGCTGTTGATTTTTGTGCATTGATTTTATATCCTGCTACTTTGCCAAACTCTTCGATGAGTTCCAGCAGTCTCTTAGTAGAGTTCTTTGGGTCCCCTAAATAAAGAATCATATCATCTGCAAAGAGGGATAGTTTGAGTTCGTCCTTCCCGATTTGTATCCCTTTAATTTCTTTTTCTTGCCTAATAGCTCTGGCCAAAACTTCCAAAACTATATTGAATAGCAGTGGTGAGAGTGGGCATCCCTGTCTGGTACCAGATCTCAGCGGAAATGCTTCCAACTTTTCCCCATTCAATAGGATGTTGGCCGTGGGTTTTCATATATTGCTTTGATTGTATTGAGGAATGTTCCTTCCATACCCAGTTTGCTTAGAGCCTTCATCAGGAAAGGGTGTTGTATTTTATCAAATGCTTTCTCTGCGTCTATTGAGAGAATCATATGGTTCTTCTTCTGCAGTCTGTTAATGTAGTGTATTACGTTGATTGTTTTCCGAATGTTGAACCATCCCTGCATACCGGGGATGAATCCCACTTGGTCTGGGTGGATGATCTTTCTGATGTGTTGTTGCATTCTATTGGCCAGAATTTTATTGAGTATTTTTGCATCTATGTTCATCAGGGATATTGGTCTGTAATTCTCTTTCAGTGCTGCATCTTTTTCTGGCTTAGGAATTAAGGTGATGGTGGCTTCATAGAAAGAATTTGGGAGGATTCCCTCTTTTTCGATTGCTCTGAATAGTTTGAGAAGAATTGGAGTTAGTTCTTCTCTAAATGTCTGGTAGAACTCAGCAGTGAATCCATCTGGCCCTGGGCTTTTCTTTGTTGGGAGGGCCTTTATTACTGTTTCAATTTCTGTGTCAGTTATTGGTCTGTTTAGGTTTTCTATGTCTTCCTGGGTCAATTTAGGGAGGTTGTATGTGTCCAAGAATCTGTCCATTTCTGATAGATTTCCCTGTTTGCTGGCCTACAAGTCCTTGTAGTAATTTCTGATGATTCTTTTTATTTCTGTGGTGTCTGTTGTTACATTGCCCATTTCATCTCTGAGCCTATTGATTTGGGTCTTTTCTCTTCTTTTTTTAGTTAGTTGGGCCAATGGGGTGTCAATTTTGTTTATTTTTTCAAAAAAAAAAACAGCTCCTCGTTTGGCTGATTTTTTGTAATTTTTTTGGATTCAATCCTGTTGATTTCTTCTCTGATTTTAATTATTTCTCTTCTCCTACTGGGTTTGGGTTTGGTTTGCTGCAGATTTTCTAGATCCTTGAGATGACTTAAAAGCTCATCTATTTGGTGCCTTTCCAGTTTCTTGATGTAGGCACCTATTGATATAAACTTTCCTCTTAACACTGCTTTTGTTGTATCCCATAGGTTTTGGTATGTTGTGCTGTTATCCTCATTTACTTCCAGAAAATTTTTGATTTCTCTTTTAATTTCTTCTATGACCCATTGTTCATTCAGGAGCATGTTGTTCAACCTCCATGTGTTTGCACGTGCTCTAGGGATGCCTGAGTTGCCAATTTCCAATTTCATTCCTTTGTGGTCTGAGAAGCTGCATGGTATGATTCTAATTCTTTTGAATTTGCTGAGACTTGCTTTATGGCCTAGTATGTGGTCAATCCTAGAGAAGGTTCCATGTACTGCTGAGAAGAATGTAAAGTCCTTAGATGTAGGATGAAATGTTCTGTAGATATGTTAGATCCATTTGGGCTATAGTGTCATTTAAATCTACTGTCTCCTTGTTGATCTTCTGTCCTGTTGATCTGTCTATCTCTGAGAGTGGAGTATTGAAGTCCCCCAGTACTATTGTATTGGGGTCTAAGTCTCCCTTTAAGTCCCTTAACAAGTCTTTTAAATAAGCTGGTGCCCTGTAATTAGGTGCATATACATTGATAATCGCTATATCTTCCTGTTGAATGGATCCCTTAATCATTAAATAGTGCCCCTCTTTGTCTCTCCTAACAGTTTTTGTGGTAAAGTTTATGTTGTCCGATATTAAGATGGCTACGCCCGCTCTTTTTTCATTTCTGTTGGCGTGGTATATCTTTTTCCAGCCTTTTACTTTCAGTCTGTATGGATCGTTGTTGGAAAGATGAGTTTCTTGTAAGCAGCAAAAAGATGGGTTTTGTTCCTTAACCCAATCAGCCAATCGGTGTCTTTTAACTGGACAGTTCAGGCCATTGACATTCAATGTGACTATTGAGAAGGAGTAACTTTGCCCTGACATTTGCCAAAGATGCTTTCTAATATATGGTTTGAGATTCCTGTGATCTTTTGGTGTGAGGTTTCCTTCCTTTACCTTCTTTCATATTGGTGACCACGTTTCTGTGTTTCTGTATGTAAGACATCTTTAAGCATCTTTTGCAGGGCTGGACGAGTGGCGACAAATTCTTTCAATTTCTGTTTGCTGTGAAAGGTCTTTATTTCACCTTCATTCATAAATGAGAGCTTTGCAGGATATAATATTCTGGGCTGGCAGTTTTTCTCTCTTAGTACCTGGGCTATATCTCGCCATTCCCTTCTAGCTTGTAGGGTTTCTGATGAGAAGTCTGCTGTGAGTCTAATTGGAGATCCTCTGAGAGTAATCTGACGTTTCTCTCTTGCACATTTTAGGATCTTTTCTTTATGTTTCACTGTGGTGAGTTTGATTACGACGTGTCGTGGTGAGGATCTCTTTTGGTCATGTTTATTAGGGGTTCTATGAGCTTCCTGTACTAGGATGTCTCTGTCCTTCTCCAAACCTGGGACATTTTCTGCTAGTATCTCACTAAAAATGCCTTCTAATCCTTTCTCCCTCTCCATGCCTTCAGGAACTCCTAGAACCCGAATGTTGGGTTTTTTAACAGTATCCTGTAGATTCCTGACAGTACTTTTTAGATTTCTGATTTCCTCTTCTTTTCTTTGATTTGATTGTTTCCTTTCCTGTTCTCTGTCTTCTAATTCCGATATTCTCTCTTCTGCTTCGCCCATTCTGTTTTTAAGGCTTTCTAATGTGTTTGTCATTTGATTTATTGAGTTCTTCATTTCATTATGGTTTCTTGTCACTATCACAGTTTCATGTTCTACTAGTTGTTTCATTTCATTTTGATTCCTCCTTAATATTTCATTTTCACGAGAGAGATTTTCTATCTTGTCCATGAAGGATTTCTGTAGTTCAAGAATCTGTTTTTGAGAACTTCTTAATGCTCTTATCAATTTTTTGAGATCTGCTTCTTGCATTTCGTTTGAACTACCCCTGGGACCACACACAGAGTTTATGCAGCCCTCAATGTGTTCTCAAGTATCACCTTAGACCCAAAGTTACCTAGTTTGTGTACTCATTGCCGCTTTACATATGTAAAATGGTGCCTGCTCTTTGTTTTGCTCAAGTGGAGGGAGGGGCCTCTGCCTTTCCCCACTAATGTCTCGCCTTTCTGAGGCTTTTATCTTACCTCCCATTTGTTCCCTCGCTGGGGAGATTCTGC
The DNA here is from genome assembly GCF_033115175.1 of Lepus europaeus. Classification (NCBI taxonomy): domain Eukaryota; kingdom Metazoa; phylum Chordata; class Mammalia; order Lagomorpha; family Leporidae; genus Lepus; species Lepus europaeus. The sequence continues at coordinate 103,035,768 of NC_084830.1, forward strand.
AGCTTGTCTCCCGAGGTTGGGTTTCCACGTGATGGGCTCCTTGTAGGTCTTGTGTGTCACATCCACTAGATCCGGAAGCGTTTCTTCTGCAGTTATTTCCTTGAATCTTTTCCTGAGGCTACAGTAATTCCACTTTTATTAAACTTTATTTTCCAGACTATCGGCACACATCCTCATTATCCGCCATCTTGCTCCACCCCTTTGTGTTTTCTAAATAATGTCAATGGACTTTAACGTTTAAAATGAAATTTAGCAGGGAACATTTTGTTTTGTGCTAGCAAACGCTAATTGGTTCCACATGCAGAGAAAACCTCTACACATTCGTGTATTCTAGGGAGAAACTTAGAGCAACTGTGGCAAAGAAACATGATATTTATATTTGTAAACATGACATTTTAACCACTTGCCCAAGCAAATGAATTTGCTCTTCTCCAAAACCAGTTTGACTGTGGTTTTCTGAGTCCCTTGTATACGAATTCCACAACACTTGGTCCGCATATGACTGCATCATACCAGAAATATCCGGTGGTGTTGTGGCTAACTCAATTCCAGATCTTGCTACAGCCTCTGTGTTTGTTTGTGTTTTCTGGATATTGTCTGTGGACTTTATCATTTTCCAATGTATGTTAGCATATAACATCTTGTTTCGTGCTGGCAAACACTAATTGGTTCCATATGCAAACAAAACCTCTACCCATTCGTGTTTTCTATGGAAAAAGCTAGAGCAAGTGCTGCAAAGAGGATGTTTATGTTTGCAAATATGACATTGAATCCACATTTCCAGGCTCCAGACTCTGTGTTTGTGTTTCCTGCATATTATCAATGGACTTTAAGGTTTGGAATGAATTTGAGCAGGGGACATTTGGTTTTGTGCTAGCAAATGATAATTGGTTCCACAGGAAGAAAAAACCTCTACATATTCGTGTTTTCTACGAAAACACTAAGGCAACTGTGGCAAACAAACCTGATATTTCTATTTCTAACATGACATTTGATCCACGTGCCCCGCAAAATTTACTTTGTTTTTCTCCAAAACCAGATTGACGGTGATTTTCTGAGTCCATTGCATACGAATTCCAAAATACTTGGTCCGGATATGCCTGGCTGAAACCAGAAACATCCGGTTGTGTTGTGGCTAACTGAAATCCAGATCTTGCTACAGCCTCTGTGTTTGTTTTTTCTGGATATTCTCTATGCTTTGTGCTGGCAAACATTAATTGGTTCCACATGGAGACACAAACTCTACACATTCGTGTGTTCTAGGGAGAAGCTAGAGCCACTGCAGCAAACAAACATGATATTTGTGCTTGTATCCATGATATTTTATCCACTTGCCCAGGAAAAAGACTCTGCTTTTCTGCAATGCTGTTTGACTGTGACTCTATAGGCTCCATTGTGTAGGAATTCCACAAAACCTTGTCTGGATATGACTGGATCAAACCAGAAATAGCCTCTTTGTTATGGTTAACTCAATCCCTGAAATTGCTACTCACTCTGCATTTGTGTTTTCTAGATATTATCAATGGATTTTACGGTTTGGAATGGATTTTAGCAGGGAACATTTTGTTTTGTGCTGGCAAACGCTAGTTGGTTCCACATGCAGAGAAAACCTCTACACATTCGTGTTTTCTAGGGAGAATCCTAGAGCAACTGTGGCAAACAAACATGATATTTATATTTCTTTTTTTTTTAACTTTTATTTAATGAATATAAATTTCCAGTGTACAGCTTTTGAATTACAATGCCTTCCCCCTCCCATCACTTCCCTCCAACCAACAACCCTCCCCTCTCCCGCTCCCTTTTCCCCTTCCATTTGCATCAAGATTCATTTTCAATTCTCTTTATATACAGAAGATCAATTTAGTATAAAGATTTCAACAGTTTGCACCCACATAGAAACACAAAGTGAAACATACTGTTTGAGTACTAGTTATAGCATTAAAGCAAAATGTACAGCACATTAACGACAGAGATCCCACATGAGGAGCAAGTGCACAGTGGCTCCTGTTGTTGACCCAACAAATTGACACTCTAGTTTATGGCGCCAGTAACCACCCTAGGCTCTCATCATGAGTTGCCAAGGCTATGGAAGCCTTCCAAGTTTGCCGACTCTGATCATATTTAGACAAGGTCATAAAAGACAGGGTGAGGATAGTAACCAATGATCCTAAGAGTTTTATTTACCAGGTTTGAACAATTATACAGCATTAAGTGGGGAAGAGGACCATCAGTACACACAGGTTGGGAGTAGAGCCACTGGTGGTAGAGTAGAGGGTACGATTACGAAGGAATGAGGCCCAAGTGCACTAGACAGGGTCTAGAACAAAGGCCAGAGTCATTATTAGAGGAGCTAAGAAAGGTGCTGTCTAAGCTACAATTAAGTTTTCTGATTGAGAGGCAAATAGAACCTGATAGAAGGGGCTTGATAATAATCTGTTGGGCTTTAGGCTTGTAAGTTAAGAGGCCCAGACCTATCTATCTCTTCACATGGGCTACATCCTAATACTGTGAAGTAAGCAAGTGCCTCTTGTTGGTTGATGAGTTTATAATTTTAAACATGGCGACTTAAAGTCTTTTCTCGTCCACAGTTATATATGATTTGCTGCTCATAAAACTAAAGTGTTGTTGGTTCTGTGTTTAGCTGCCCTCCTATAGGTTCCTATGGACTTTTTCCAGCCACTTCTATTGTATTCAGTACTTTGGGGTGGCTCTGTAAACAGATGAAGCCAATAATGTATTAACAGTACCAACTGAGAGAAAGTATGGTTAACTGAGGTTACTAAAAACAAAAAGCAATTCAAATCAATTGGCAATCTACAAAAAGAGTTAAAGATTTTAAAAGCTATTATTAAAATTGCTATATTGGTCTATTATGCTATGTTATATGTGTGTACATATTGTATGTCCACATGGGGAAATTTTCTTAAGTGTTTTATTTTAAATGGCTTATAGATAAGATTGTCCATAATTTTAAGCTGCTAAAATCAATCAAAGATACATTTTAATTTGTATGACCTGAATCTGTGTATCATATGTTTTAAACTTGTTGGTACAAAGAAACTAAAAACATTTTATATGGTTGTGCTTAAGTTTACTGTTTAAACACACTACACCATGTTAGATATTTAAGAGGTGTTTTCAAATACAGGATTCTTAAAATTTATAGAAGGCATTGGACCTTCTGGTATATGTTTTCTTAAGATGTTATCTAATGGTTGAAACGGTTTGCTAAGTATTCATGTAATATTGCTGTTGTCAGCAAGCGATCTAGGACTTGCTCCCTCATTTCTCTATTCTAAGCCCAACTTCTTCTTTCATTTCTCTATTCTCTTCAAGGTAGGAAACTAATTCTATTATGAAGGAATCTGTAGGATGCACAATTTAATCTTTAGACCTTATAAAAGAGATGGCTAACATTTTTCTGTAATAGCATAGCCAAAATAAGAACTTAAATAATAATCTCATAGCTAGATTCACTTTGCCATCAGCGAAGTAAGCAGTAAGTAGAAAAAACCTCCCTTTCTGACCAAAGGGAAAGAAAGTTTTAAAGTGAGAATATAATTTTCCTCATGGGCATTGTCTACCTTAGAAAAACTACTACAGAACGTGCCTGTGACTATAGACTTGTAGCTCAGGCCACAGAAGATTAGAGATGGGACACGGGCACTCCCTTGACTTGCATCCTCTGGTCTGCTTTAACACAAACCAGGAAGAAAAGAAAGCTAGGCATCAGAAGCAATGGGTGGCAGGCCTATTAATGGCTGATGTGTACAGTGATCTGCCCTCAAGGAGACCCAACAGGCCAGTCCACTGCAGTGGCTTTCAATGTGGTAAGCCTGGGCTTCAGCAGAAGTCAGCTTGTGAAGAGCCCTGGCAGCTCTGCCAAGAGTTGGATCACTAGAAATGGACCTGCCCTGGAGTCGAAGGATGCCCAGGTCAGAGCCACAGATCTTATTGGCTCTAAGCTGAAAAGCCCTTCACTCAGCCCAACTTCCAAAGTGACCACTGCAGCTGAGGGGATGGTCAACTAGGGTCAGCAACATTGCAGGCAGAACTGTAAATTTCTTGTTAGAGATGCCCCCTGCCTTTACCTGGCCAGCTCTCCTCCCAGGCCAGCCAAGTAATGAAAGTCAACAGAGTGCCTTCCCCTAGGAAGTTCACACCTCCCTTAGGATATTTATATTTGTAAACACGACATTTTACCCACTTGCCCAAGAAAATGAATTTGCTCTTCTCCAAATCCAGTTTCACTATGGTTTTCTGAGTCCCTTGCATACGAATTCCACAACACTTGGTCCAGATATGACTGCATCATACCAGAAATATCTGGTGGTGTTGTGGCTGACTCAATTCCAGATCTTGTTACAGCCTCTGTGTTTGTTTGTGTTTTCTGGATATTCTCTGTGGACTTTATCGTTTTCCAATGTATGTTAGCATATAACATCTTGTTTCCTGCTGGCAAACACTAATTGGTTCCATAGGCAAAGAAAACCTCTACCCATTCGTGTTTTCTATGGAAAAATCTAGAGCAAATGCTGCAAACATGATATTTAGGTTTGCTAACATAACATTGAATCCACTTTTCAGGGCTCCAGACTCTGTGTTTGTGTTTCCTGGATATTATCCATGGACTTTAAGGTTTGGAATGAATTTGAGCAGGGGACATTTGGTTTTGTGCTAGCAAATGATAATTGGTTCCACAGGAAGAAAACACCTCTACATATTCGTGTGTTCTAGGAAAAAGCTAGAGCAACTGTGTCAAACATTCCTAATATTTCTATTTCTAACATGACAGATTATCCACGAGCCCCCCCCAAAATACTTTGTTTTTCTCCAAAACCAGATTGACGGTGATTTTCTGAGTCCATTGCATACAAATTCCACAATACTTGGTCTGGATATGCCTGGCTGAAACCAGAAACATCCGGTTGTGTTGTGGCTAACTGAAATCAAGATCTTGCTACAGCCTCTGTGTTTGTGTTTTCTGGATATTCTCTATGGACTTGACAGTTTTAAATACATTTGAGCAGGGAACATGTTGTTTTGTGCTGGCAGACACTAATTGGTTCCACATGGAGACACAAACTCTACACATTCGTGTGTTCTAGGGAGAAGCTAGAGCAACTGCAGCAAACAAACATGATATTTGTGGTTGTATCCATGAAATTTTATCCACTTGCCCAGGAAAAAGACTCTGCTTTTCTACAAATGCTGTTTAAGTATGATACTATAGGCTCCATTGTGTAGGAATTCCACAATACTTTCTCTGGATATGACTGGATCAAACCAGAAATAGCCTCTTCTGTGATGGCTAACTCAATCCCTGATCTTGCTACTCACTCTGCATTTGTGTTTTCTACATATTATCAATAAACTTTAAGGTTTGGAATGAATTTTAGCAGGGAACATTTTGCTTTCTGCTGGCAAATGCTAATTGGTTCCACATGCAGAGAAAACCTCTACACATTCGTGTTTTCTAGGGAGAAACCTAGAGCAACTGTGGCAAACAAACACGATATTTATATTTGCAAACATGACATTTTACCCACTTGCCCAAGAAAATGAATTTACTCTTCTCCAAAACCAGTTTGATGTGATTTTCTGAGTCCCTTGCAAAGTAATTCCACAACACTTGGTCCGGATATGACTGCATCATACCAGAAATATCCGGTGGTGTTGTGGCTGACTCAATTCCGGATCTTGCTACAGCCTCTGTGTTTGTTTGTTTTTTCTGGATATTCTCTGTGGACTTTATCGTTTTCCACTGTATGTTAGCATATAACATCTTGTTTCCTCCTGGCAAACGCTAATTGGTTCCATATACAAATAAAACCTCTACCCATTCGTGTTTTCTATGGAAAAAGCTAGAGCAAATGCTGCAAATATGATATTTAAGTTTCCAAACATGACATTGAATCTACTTTTCCAGGCTCCAGACTCTGTGGTTGTGTTTCCTGTATATTATCCATGGACTTTAAGGTTTGGAATGAATTTGAGCAGGGGACATTTGGTTTTGTGCTAGCAAATGATAATTGATTCCACAGGAAGAAAACACCTCTACATATTTGTGTGTTCTAGGAAAAGCTAGAGCAACTGTGGCAAACAAACCTGATATTTCTATTTCTAACATGACATTTTATCCACGTGCCCCCCAAAAATACTTTGTTTTTCTCCAAAACCAGATTGACGGTGATTTTCTAAGTCCATTGCATACAAATTCCACAATACTTGGTCCGGATATGCCTGGCTGAAACCAGAAACATCCGGTTGTGTTGTGGCTAACTGAAATCCAGATCTTGCTACAGCCTCTGTGTTTGTTTTTTCTGGATATTCTCTATGGACTTGACAGTTTTGAATACATTTGAGCAGGGAACATGTTGTTTTGTGCTGGCAATCACTAATTGGTGCCACATGGAGACACAAACTCTACACATTCGTTTGTTCTAGGGAGAAGCTAGAGCAACTTCAGCAAACAAACATGATATTTGTGCTTGTATCCATGATATTTTATCCACTTGACCAGGATAAAGCCTCTGCTTTTCTGCAAATGCTGTTTGACTGTGAGTCTATAGGCTCCATTGTGTAGGAATTCCACAAAACCTTGTCTGGATATGACTGGATCAAACCAGAAATAGCCTCTTTTGTGATGGCTAACTCAATCCCTGAAATTGCTACTCACTCTGCGTTTGTGTTTTCTAGATATTATCAATGGACTTGATGGTTTAGAATGAATTTTAGCAGGGAACATTTTTTTTGTGCTGGCAAACGCTAGTTGGTTCCACATGCAGAGAAAACCTCTACACATTCGTGTTTTCTAGGGAGAAACCTAGAGCAACTGTGGCAAACAAACATGATATTTATATTTGCAAACATGACATTTTACCCACTTGCACAAGACAATGAATTTGCTATTGTCCAAAACCAGTTTGATGCGATTTTCTGAGTCCCTTGCAAAGTAATTACACCACACTTGGTCCGGATATGACTGCATCATACCAGAAATATCCGGTGGTGTTATGGCTAACTCAATTCCAGATCTTGCTACAGCCTCTGTGTTTGTGTTTTCTGGATATTCTCTGTGGACTGGACAGTTTTGAATACATTTGAGCAGGGAACTTTTTGTTTTGAGCTGGCAAACACTAATTGGCTCCACATGGAGACACAAACTCTACACATTCGTGTGTTCTAGGGAGAAGCTAGAGCCACTGCAGCAAACAAACATGATATTTGTGCTTGTATCCATGATATTTTATCCACTTGCCCAGGAAAAAGACTCTGCTTTTCTGCAAATGCTGTTTGACTGTGATTCTATAGGCTCCATTGTGTAAGAATTCCACAAAACCTTGTCTGGATATGACAGCATCAAACCAGAAATAGCCTCTTGTGTGATAGTTAACTCAATCCCTGAAATTGCTACTCACTCTGCATTTGTGTTTTCTAGATATTCTCAATGAACTTTACGGTTTAGAATGAATTTTAGCAGGGAACATTTTGTTTTGTGCTGGCAAATGCTAATTTGACCCACATGCAGAGAAAACCTCTACACATTCATGTTTTCTAGGGAGAAACCTAGAGCAACTGTGGCAAACAAACATGATATTTATATTTGTAAACATGACATTTTACCCACTTGCCCAAGAAAATGAATTTGCTCTTCTCCAAAACCAGTTTGATGTGATTTTCTGAGTCCCTTGCAAAGTAATTACACCACACTTGGTCCGGATATGACTGCATCATACCAGAAATATCCGGTGGTGTTATGGCTAACTCAATTCCAGATCTTGCTACAGCCTCTGTGTTTGTGTTTTCTGGATATTCTCTGTGGACTGGACAGTTTTGAATACATTTGAGCAGGGAACTTTTTGTTTTGAGCTGGCAAACACTAATTGGCTCCACATGGAGACACAAACTCTACACATTCGTGTGTTCTAGGGAGAAGCTAGAGCCACTGCAGCAAACAAACATGATATTTGTGCTTGTATCCATGATATTTTATCCACTTGCCCAGGAAAAAGACTCTGCTTTTCTGCAAATGCTGTTTGACTGTGATTCTATAGGCTCCATTGTGTAAGAATTCCACAAAACCTTGTCTGGATATGACAGCATCAAACCAGAAATAGCCTCTTGTGTGATAGTTAACTCAATCCCTGAAATTGCTACTCACTCTGCATTTGTGTTTTCTAGATATTCTCAATGAACTTTACGGTTTAGAATGAATTTTAGCAGGGAACATTTTGTTTTGTGCTGGCAAATGCTAATTTGACCCACATGCAGAGAAAACCTCTACACATTCGTGTTTTCTAGGGAGAAACCTAGAGCAACTGTGGCAAACAAACATGATATTTATATTTGTAAACATGACATTTTACCCACTTGCCCAAGAAAATGAATTTGCTCTTCTCCAAAACCAGTTTGATGTGATTTTCTGAGTCCCTTGCAAAGTAATTACACCACACTTGGTCCGGATATGACTGCATCATACCAGAAATATCCGGTGGTGTTGTGCCTAACTCAATTCCAGATCTTGCTACAGTCTGTGTTTGTGTTTTCTGGATATTCTCTGTGGACTTTATCGTTTTTCAATGTATGTTAGCATATAACATCTTGTTTCGTGCTGGCAAACACTAATTGGTTCCATATGCAAACAAAACCTCTACCCATTCATGTTTTTTATGGAAAAAACTAGAGCAAATGCTGCAAACATGATATTTAAATGTGCAAACATAACATTGAATCCACTTTTCCAGGCTCCAGACTCTGTGTTTGTGTTTCCTGCATATTTTCAATGGACTCTAAGGTTTGGAATGAATTTCAGCAGGGGACATTTGGTTTTGTGCTAGCAAATGATAATTGGTTCCACAGGAAGAAAACACCTCTACCTATTCGTGTGTTCTAGGAAAAAGCTAGAGCAACTGTGGCAAACAAACCTGATATTTCTATTTCTAACATGACATTTTATCCAAGTGCCCCCCAAAACATACTTTGTTTTTCTCCAAAACCAGATTGACTGTGATTTTCTGAGTCCATTGCATAGGAATTCCACCATTCTTTGTCCGGATATGCAGGCTGAAACCAGAAATGTCCGGTTGTGTTGTGGCTAACTCAAATCCAGATCTTGCTACAGCCTCTGTGTTTGTGTTTTCTGGATATTCTCTATGGACTTGACAGTTTTGAATACATTTGAGCAGGGAACATGTTGTTTTGTGCTGGCAAACACTAATTGGTTCCACATGGAGACACAAACTCTACACATTCCTGTGTTCTAGGGAGAAGCTAGAGCCACTGCAGCAAACAAACATGATATTTGTGCTTGTATCCATGATATTTTATCCACTTGCCCAGGAAAAAGACTCTGCTTTTCTGCAAATGCTGTTTGACTGTGAGTCTATAGGCTCCATTGTGTAGGAATTCCACAAAACCTTGTCTGGATATGACTGGATCAAACCAGAAATAGCCTCTTTTGTGATGGCTAACTCAATCCCTGAAATTGCTACTCACTCTGCGTTTGTGTTTTCTAGATATTATCAATGGACTTTACGGTTTAGAATGAATTTTAGCAGGCAACATTTTGTTTTGTGCTGGCAAACGCTAGTTGGTTCCACATGCAGAGAAAACCTCTACACATTCGTGTTTTCTAGGGAGAAACCTAGAGCAACTGTGGCAAACAAACATGATATTTATATTTGCAAACATGACATTTTACCCACTTGCACAAGACAATGAATTTGCTATTGTCCAAAACCAGTTTGATGCGATTTTCTGAGTCCCTTGCAAAGTAATTACACCACACTTGGTCCGGATATGACTGCATCATACCAGAAATATCCGGTGGTGTTATGGCTAACTCAATTCCAGATCTTGCTACAGCCTCTGTGTTTGTGTTTTCTGGATATTCTCTGTGGACTGGACAGTTTTGAATACATTTGAGCAGGGAACTTTTTGTTTTGAGCTGGCAAACACTAATTGGCTCCACATGGAGACACAAACTCTACACATTCGTGTGTTCTAGGGAGAAGCTAGAGCCACTGCAGCAAACAAACATGATATTTGTGCTTGTATCCATGATATTTTATCCACTTGCCCAGGAAAAAGACTCTGCTTTTCTGCAAATGCTGTTTGACTGTGATTCTATAGGCTCCATTGTGTAAGAATTCCACAAAACCTTGTCTGGATATGACAGCATCAAACCAGAAATAGCCTCTTGTGTGATAGTTAACTCAATCCCTGAAATTGCTACTCACTCTGCATTTGTGTTTTCTAGATATTCTCAATGAACTTTACGGTTTAGAATGAATTTTAGCAGGGAACATTTTGTTTTGTGCTGGCAAATGCTAATTTGACCCACATGCAGAGAAAACCTCTACACATTCGTGTTTTCTAGGGAGAAACCTAGAGCAACTGTGGCAAACAAACATGATATTTATATTTGTAAACATGACATTTTACCCACTTGCCCAAGAAAATGAATTTGCTCTTCTCCAAAACCAGTTTGATGTGATTTTCTGAGTCCCTTGCAAAGTAATTACACCACACTTGGTCCGGATATGACTGCATCATACCAGAAATATCCGGTGGTGTTATGGCTAACTCAATTCCAGATCTTGCTACAGCCTCTGTGTTTGTGTTTTCTGGATATTCTCTGTGGACTGGACAGTTTTGAATACATTTGAGCAGGGAACTTTTTGTTTTGAGCTGGCAAACACTAATTGGCTCCACATGGAGACACAAACTCTACACATTCGTGTGTTCTAGGGAGAAGCTAGAGCCACTGCAGCAAACAAACATGATATTTGTGCTTGTATCCATGATATTTTATCCACTTGCCCAGGAAAAAGACTCTGCTTTTCTGCAAATGCTGTTTGACTGTGATTCTATAGGCTCCATTGTGTAAGAATTCCACAAAACCTTGTCTGGATATGACAGCATCAAACCAGAAATAGCCTCTTGTGTGATAGTTAACTCAATCCCTGAAATTGCTACTCACTCTGCATTTGTGTTTTCTAGATATTCTCAATGAACTTTACGGTTTAGAATGAATTTTAGCAGGGAACATTTTGTTTTGTGCTGGCAAATGCTAATTTGACCCACATGCAGAGAAAACCTCTACACATTCGTGTTTTCTAGGGAGAAACCTAGAGCAACTGTGGCAAACAAACATGATATTTATATTTGTAAACATGACATTTTACCCACTTGCCCAAGAAAATGAATTTGCTCTTCTCCAAAACCAGTTTGATGTGATTTTCTGAGTCCCTTGCAAAGTAATTACACCACACTTGGTCCGGATATGACTGCATCATACCAGAAATATCCGGTGGTGTTGTGCCTAACTCAATTCCAGATCTTGCTACAGTCTGTGTTTGTGTTTTCTGGATATTCTCTGTGGACTTTATCGTTTTTCAATGTATGTTAGCATATAACATCTTGTTTCGTGCTGGCAAACACTAATTGGTTCCATATGCAAACAAAACCTCTACCCATTCATGTTTTTTATGGAAAAAACTAGAGCAAATGCTGCAAACATGATATTTAAATGTGCAAACATAACATTGAATCCACTTTTCCAGGCTCCAGACTCTGTGTTTGTGTTTCCTGCATATTTTCAATGGACTCTAAGGTTTGGAATGAATTTCAGCAGGGGACATTTGGTTTTGTGCTAGCAAATGATAATTGGTTCCACAGGAAGAAAACACCTCTACCTATTCGTGTGTTCTAGGAAAAAGCTAGAGCAACTGTGGCAAACAAACCTGATATTTCTATTTCTAACATGACATTTTATCCAAGTGCCCCCCAAAACATACTTTGTTTTTCTCCAAAACCAGATTGACTGTGATTTTCTGAGTCCATTGCATAGGAATTCCACCATTCTTTGTCCGGATATGCAGGCTGAAACCAGAAATGTCCGGTTGTGTTGTGGCTAACTCAAATCCAGATCTTGCTACAGCCTCTGTGTTTGTGTTTTCTGGATATTCTCTATGGACTTGACAGTTTTGAATACATTTGAGCAGGGAACATGTTGTTTTGTGCTGGCAAACACTAATTGGTTCCACATGGAGACACAAACTCTACACATTCCTGTGTTCTAGGGAGAAGCTAGAGCCACTGCAGCAAACAAACATGATATTTGTGCTTGTATCCATGATATTTTATCCACTTGCCCAGGAAAAAGACTCTGCTTTTCTGCAAATGCTGTTTGACTGTGAGTCTATAGGCTCCATTGTGTAGGAATTCCACAAAACCTTGTCTGGATATGACTGGATCAAACCAGAAATAGCCTCTTTTGTGATGGCTAACTCAATCCCTGAAATTGCTACTCACTCTGCGTTTGTGTTTTCTAGATATTATCAATGGACTTTACGGTTTAGAATGAATTTTAGCAGGCAACATTTTGTTTTGTGCTGGCAAACGCTAGTTGGTTCCACATGCAGAGAAAACCTCTACACATTCGTGTTTTCTAGGGAGAAACCTAGAGCAACTGTGGCAAACAAACATGATATTTATATTTGCAAACATGACATTTTACCCACTTGCACAAGACAATGAATTTGCTATTGTCCAAAACCAGTTTGATGCGATTTTCTGAGTCCCTTGCAAAGTAATTACACCACACTTGGTCCGGATATGACTGCATCATACCAGAAATATCCGGTGGTGTTATGGCTAACTCAATTCCAGATCTTGCTACAGCCTCTGTGTTTGTGTTTTCTGGATATTCTCTGTGGACTGGACAGTTTTGAATACATTTGAGCAGGGAACTTTTTGTTTTGAGCTGGCAAACACTAATTGGCTCCACATGGAGACACAAACTCTACACATTCGTGTGTTCTAGGGAGAAGCTAGAGCCACTGCAGCAAACAAACATGATATTTGTGCTTGTATCCATGATATTTTATCCACTTGCCCAGGAAAAAGACTCTGCTTTTCTGCAAATGCTGTTTGACTGTGATTCTATAGGCTCCATTGTGTAAGAATTCCACAAAACCTTGTCTGGATATGACAGCATCAAACCAGAAATAGCCTCTTGTGTGATAGTTAACTCAATCCCTGAAATTGCTACTCACTCTGCATTTGTGTTTTCTAGATATTCTCAATGAACTTTACGGTTTAGAATGAATTTTAGCAGGGAACATTTTGTTTTGTGCTGGCAAATGCTAATTTGACCCACATGCAGAGAAAACCTCTACACATTCGTGTTTTCTAGGGAGAAACCTAGAGCAACTGTGGCAAACAAACATGATATTTATATTTGTAAACATGACATTTTACCCACTTGCCCAAGAAAATGAATTTGCTCTTCTCCAAAACCAGTTTGATGTGATTTTCTGAGTCCCTTGCAAAGTAATTACACCACACTTGGTCCGGATATGACTGCATCATACCAGAAATATCCGGTGGTGTTGTGCCTAACTCAATTCCAGATCTTGCTACAGTCTGTGTTTGTGTTTTCTGGATATTCTCTGTGGACTTTATCGTTTTTCAATGTATGTTAGCATATAACATCTTGTTTCGTGCTGGCAAACACTAATTGGTTCCATATGCAAACAAAACCTCTACCCATTCATGTTTTTTATGGAAAAAACTAGAGCAAATGCTGCAAACATGATATTTAAATGTGCAAACATAACATTGAATCCACTTTTCCAGGCTCCAGACTCTGTGTTTGTGTTTCCTGCATATTTTCAATGGACTCTAAGGTTTGGAATGAATTTCAGCAGGGGACATTTGGTTTTGTGCTAGCAAATGATAATTGGTTCCACAGGAAGAAAACACCTCTACCTATTCGTGTGTTCTAGGAAAAAGCTAGAGCAACTGTGGCAAACAAACCTGATATTTCTATTTCTAACATGACATTTTATCCAAGTGCCCCCCAAAACATACTTTGTTTTTCTCCAAAACCAGATTGACTGTGATTTTCTGAGTCCATTGCATAGGAATTCCACCATTCTTTGTCCGGATATGCAGGCTGAAACCAGAAACGTCCGGTTGTGTTGTGGCTAACTCAAATCCAGATCTTGCTACAGCCTCTGTGTTTGTGTTTTCTGGATATTCTCTATGGACTTGACAGTTTTGAATACATTTGAGCAGGGAACATGTTGTTTTGTGCTGGCAAACACTAATTGGTTCCACATGGAGACACAAACTCTACACATTCCTGTGTTCTAGGGAGAAGCTAGAGCCACTGCAGCAAACAAACATGATATTTGTGCTTGTATCCATGATATTTTATCCACTTGCCCAGGAAAAAGACTCTGCTTTTCTGCAAATGCTGTTTGACTGTGAGTCTATAGGCTCCATTGTGTAGGAATTCCACAAAACCTTGTCTGGATATGACTGGATCAAACCAGAAATAGCCTCTTTTGTGATGGCTAACTCAATCCCTGAAATTGCTACTCACTCTGCGTTTGTGTTTTCTAGATATTATCAATGGACTTTACGGTTTAGAATGAATTTTAGCAGGCAACATTTTGTTTTGTGCTGGCAAACGCTAGTTGGTTCCACATGCAGAGAAAACCTCTACACATTCGTGTTTTCTAGGGAGAAACCTAGAGCAACTGTGGCAAACAAACATGATATTTATATTTGCAAACATGACATTTTACCCACTTGCACAAGACAATGAATTTGCTATTGTCCAAAACCAGTTTGATGCGATTTTCTGAGTCCCTTGCAAAGTAATTACACCACACTTGGTCCGGATATGACTGCATCATACCAGAAATATCCGGTGGTGTTATGGCTAACTCAATTCCAGATCTTGCTACAGCCTCTGTGTTTGTGTTTTCTGGATATTCTCTGTGGACTGGACAGTTTTGAATACATTTGAGCAGGGAACTTTTTGTTTTGAGCTGGCAAACACTAATTGGCTCCACATGGAGACACAAACTCTACACATTCGTGTGTTCTAGGGAGAAGCTAGAGCCACTGCAGCAAACAAACATGATATTTGTGCTTGTATCCATGATATTTTATCCACTTGCCCAGGAAAAAGACTCTGCTTTTCTGCAAATGCTGTTTGACTGTGATTCTATAGGCTCCATTGTGTAAGAATTCCACAAAACCTTGTCTGGATATGACAGCATCAAACCAGAAATAGCCTCTTGTGTGATAGTTAACTCAATCCCTGAAATTGCTACTCACTCTGCATTTGTGTTTTCTAGATATTCTCAATGAACTTTACGGTTTAGAATGAATTTTAGCAGGGAACATTTTGTTTTGTGCTGGCAAATGCTAATTTGACCCACATGCAGAGAAAACCTCTACACATTCATGTTTTCTAGGGAGAAACCTAGAGCAACTGTGGCAAACAAACATGATATTTATATTTGTAAACATGACATTTTACCCACTTGCCCAAGAAAATGAATTTGCTCTTCTCCAAAACCAGTTTGATGTGATTTTCTGAGTCCCTTGCAAAGTAATTACACCACACTTGGTCCGGATATGACTGCATCATACCAGAAATATCCGGTGGTGTTATGGCTAACTCAATTCCAGATCTTGCTACAGCCTCTGTGTTTGTGTTTTCTGGATATTCTCTGTGGACTGGACAGTTTTGAATACATTTGAGCAGGGAACATGTTGTTTTGAGCTGGCAAACACTAATTGGCTCCACATGGAGACACAAACTCTACACATTCGTGTGTTCTAGGGAGAAGCTAGAGCCACTGCAGCAAACAAACATGATATTTGTGCTTGTATCCATGATATTTTATCCACTTGCCCAGGAAAAAGACTCTGCTTTTCTGCAAATGCTGTTTGACTGTGATTCTATAGGCTCCATTGTGTAAGAATTCCACAAAACCTTGTCTGGATATGACAGCATCAAACCAGAAATAGCCTCTTGTGTGATAGTTAACTCAATCCCTGAAATTGCTACTCACTCTGCATTTGTGTTTTCTAGATATTCTCAATGAACTTTACGGTTTAGAATGAATTTTAGCAGGGAACATTTTGTTTTGTGCTGGCAAATGCTAATTTGACCCACATGC
Source organism: Lepus europaeus (assembly GCF_033115175.1). Lineage (NCBI taxonomy): Eukaryota > Metazoa > Chordata > Mammalia > Lagomorpha > Leporidae > Lepus > Lepus europaeus. The sequence goes on from NC_084830.1 coordinate 103,051,757, forward strand.
AGAGAAAACCTCTACACATTCGTGTTTTCTAGGGAGAAACCTAGAGCAACTGTGGCAAACAAACATGATATTTATATTTGTAAACATGACATTTTACCCACTTGCCCAAGAAAATGAATTTGCTCTTCTCCAAAACCAGTTTGATGTGATTTTCTGAGTCCCTTGCAAAGTAATTACACCACACTTGGTCCGGATATGACTGCATCATACCAGAAATATCCGGTGGTGTTGTGCCTAACTCAATTCCAGATCTTGCTACAGTCTGTGTTTGTGTTTTCTGGATATTCTCTGTGGACTTTATCGTTTTTCAATGTATGTTAGCATATAACATCTTGTTTCGTGCTGGCAAACACTAATTGGTTCCATATGCAAACAAAACCTCTACCCATTCATGTTTTTTATGGAAAAAACTAGAGCAAATGCTGCAAACATGATATTTAAATGTGCAAACATAACATTGAATCCACTTTTCCAGGCTCCAGACTCTGTGTTTGTGTTTCCTGCATATTTTCAATGGACTCTAAGGTTTGGAATGAATTTCAGCAGGGGACATTTGGTTTTGTGCTAGCAAATGATAATTGGTTCCACAGGAAGAAAACACCTCTACCTATTCGTGTGTTCTAGGAAAAAGCTAGAGCAACTGTGGCAAACAAACCTGATATTTCTATTTCTAACATGACATTTTATCCAAGTGCCCCCCAAAACATACTTTGTTTTTCTCCAAAACCAGATTGACTGTGATTTTCTGAGTCCATTGCATAGGAATTCCACCATTCTTTGTCCGGATATGCAGGCTGAAACCAGAAACGTCCGGTTGTGTTGTGGCTAACTCAAATCCAGATCTTACTACAGCCTCTGTGTTTGTGTTTTCTGGATATTCTCTATGGACTTGACAGTTTTGAATACATTTGAGCAGGGAACATGTTGTTTTGTGCTGGCAAACACTAATTGGTTCCACATGGAGACACAAACTCTACACATTCCTGTGTTCTAGGGAGAAGCTAGAGCCACTGCAGCAAACAAACATGATATTTGTGCTTGTATCCATGATATTTTATCCACTTGCCCAGGAAAAAGACTCTGCTTTTCTGCAAATGCTGTTTGACTGTGATTCTATAGGCTCCATTGCATAGGAATTCCACAAAACCTTGTCTGGATATGACTGAATCAAACCATAAATAGCCTCTTGTGTGATGGCTAACTCAATCCCTGACCTTGCTACTCACTCTGCATTTGTGTTTCCTGGATATTATCAATGGACTTTAAGGTTTTGAATGAATTTTAGCAGGGTACATTTGGTGTTGTGGTAGCAAATGATAATTGGTTCCACAGGAAGAAAACACCTCTACATATTCGTGTGTTCTAGGAAAAAGCTAGAGCAACTGTGGCAAACAAACCTGATATTTCTATTTCTAACATGACATTTTATCCACGTGCCCCCCAAAACATACTTTGTTTTTCTCCAAAACCAGATTGACTGTGATTTTCTGAGTCCATTGCATACAATTTCCACAATACTTGGTCCGGATATGCCTGGCTGAAACCAGAAACATCCGGTTGTGTTGTGGCTAACTGAAATCAAGATCTTGCTACAGCTTCTGTGTTTGTGTTTTCTGGATATTCTCTATGGACTTGACAGTTTTGAATACATTTGAGCAGGGAACATGTTGTTTTGTGCTGGCAAACACTAATTGGTTCCATATGGAGACACAAACTCTACGCATTCGTGTGTTCTAGGGAGAAGCTAGAGCCACTGCAGCAAACAAACATGATATTTGTGCTTGTATCCATGATATTTTATCCACTTGCCCAGGAAAAAGACTCTACTTTTCTGCAAATGCTGTTTTACTGTGATTCTATAGGCTCCATTGCATAGGAATTCCACAAAACTTTGTCTGGATATGACTGGATCAAACCAGAAATAGCCTCTTGTGTTATAGCTAACTCAATCCCTGACCTTGCTACTGACTCTGCATTTGTGATTTCTAGATATTATCAATGGACTTGATGGTTTAGAATGAATTTTAGCAGGGAACATTTTTTTTGTGCTGGCAAACGCTAATTCGTTCCACATGCAGAGAAAACCTCTACACATTCGTGTTTTCTAGGGAGCAACCTAGAGCAACTGTGGCAAACAAACATGATATTTATATTTGTAAACATGACATTTTACCCACTTGCCCAAGCAAATGCATTTGCTCTTCTCCAAAACCAGTTTAACTGTGTTTTTCTGAGTCCCTTGCAAAGTAATTACAGCACACTTAGTCCGGATATGACTGCATCATACCAGAAATATCCGGTGGTGTTGTGGCTAACTGAAATCCAGATCTTGCTACACCCTCTGTGTTTGTTTGTGTTTTCTGGATATTCTCTGTGGAGTTTATCGTTTTTCAATGTATGTTAGCATATAACATCTTGTTTTGTGCTGGCAAACACTAATTGGTTCCACATGGAGACACAAACTCTACGCATTCGTGTGTTCTAGGGAGAAGCCAGAGCCACTGCAGCAAACGAACATGATATTTGTGCTTGTATCCATGATATTTTATCCACTTGCCCAGGAAAGAGACTCTGCTTTTCTGCAAATGCGTTTGACTGTGATTCTATTCGCTCCATTGCATAGGAATTCCACAAAACTTTGTCTGGATATGACTGGATCAAACCAGAAATAGCCTCTTGTGTTATAGCTAACTCAATCCCTGACCTTGCTACTGACTCTGCATTTGTGATTTCTAGATATTATCAATGGACTTGATGGTTTAGAATGAATTTTAGCAGGGAACTTTTTTTTGTGCTGGCAAACGCTAATTGGTTCCACATGCAGAGAAAACCTCTACACATTCGTGTTTTCTAGGGCACAACCTAGAGAAACTGCAGCAAACAAACACGATATTTATATTTGTAAACATGACATTTTACCCACTCCCAAGCAAATGCATTTGCTCTTCTCCAAAACCAGTTTGACTGTGTTTTTCTGAGACCCTTGCAATGTAATTACAGCACACTTAGTCCGGATATGACTGCATCATACCAGAAATATCCGGTGGAGTTGTGGCTAACTCAATTCCAGATCTTGCTACAGCCTCTGTGTTTGTTTGTGTTTTCTGGATATTCTCTGTGGAGTTTATCGTTTTTCAATCTTGTTAGCATATAACATCTTGTTTGGTGCTGGCAAACACTAATTGATTCCATATGCAAACAAAACCTCTACCCATTCGTGTTTTCCATGGAAAAAGCTAGAGCAAATGCTCCAAACATGATATTTAAGTTTGCAAACATGACATTGAATCCACTTTTTCAGGCTCCAGACTCTGTGTTTGTGTTTCCTGGATATTATCCATGGACTTTAAGGTTTGGAATGAATTTGAGCAGGGGACATTTGGTTTTGTGCTAGCAAATGATAATTGGTTCCACAGGAAGAAAAAACCTCTACATATTCGTGTGTTCTAGGAAAAAGCTAGAGCAACTGTGGCAAACAAACCTGATATTTCTATTTCTAACATGACATTTTATCCACGTGCCCCCCAAAAATACTTTGTTTTTCTCCAAAACCAGATTGACTGTGATTTTCTGAGTCCATTGCATACGATTTCCACAATACTTGGTCCGGATATGCCTGGCTGAAACCAGAAACATCCGGTTGTGTTGTGGCTAACTGAAATCCAGATCTTGCTACAGCCTCTGTGTTTGTGTTTTCTGGATATTCTCTATGGACTTGACAATTTTGAATACATTTGAGCAGGGAACATTTTGTTTTGTGCTGGCAAACACTAATTGGCTCCACATGGAGACACAAACTCTACACATTCGTTTGTTCTAGGGAGAAGCTAGAGCAACTGCAGCAAACAAACATGATATTTGTGCTTGTATCCATGATATTTTATCCACTTGCCCAGGATAAAGCCTCTGCTTTTCTGCAAATGCTGTTTGACTGTGATTCTATAGGCTCCATTGTGTAGGAATTCTACAAAACCTTGTCTGGATATGACTGGATCAAACCAGAAATAGCCTCTTGTGTGATAGCTAACTCAGTCCCTGATCTTGCTACTCACTCTGCGTTTGTGTTTTCTAGATATTATCAATGGACTTTACGGTTTAGAATGAATTTTAGCAGGCAACATTTTGTTTTGTGCTGGCAAACGCTAGTTGGTTCCACATGCAGAGAAAACCTCTACACATTCGTTTTTATAGGGAGAAACCTAGAGCAACTGTGGCAAACAAACATGATATTTATATTGGCAACCATGACATTTCACCCACTTGCCCAAGAAAATGAATTTGCTCTTCTCCAAATCCAGTTTGATGCTATTTTCTGAGTCCCTTGCAAGGTAATTACACCACACTTGGTCCGGATATGATTGCATCATACCAGAAATATCTGGTGGTGTTGTGGCTAACTCAATTCCAGATCTTGCTACAGACTCTGTGTTTGTTTGTGTTTTCTGGATATTCTCTGTGGACTTTATCATTTTTCAATGTATGTTAGTATATAACATCTTGTTTCCTGCTGGCAAACACTAATTGGTTCCATATGCAAACAAAACCTCTACCCATTCGTGTTTTCTATGGAAAAAGCTAGAGCAAATGCTGCAAACATGATATTTAGGTTTGCAAACATGACATTGAATCCACTTTTCCAGGCTACTGACACTGTGTTTGTGTTTCCTGGATATTATCAATGGACTTTAAGGTTTGGAATCAATTTTAGCAGGGCACATTTGGTTTTGTGCTAGCAAATGATAATTGGTTCCACAGGAAGAAAACACCTCTACCTATTCGTGTGTTCTAGGAAAAAGCTAGAGCAACTGTGGCAAACAAACCTGATATTTCTATTTCTAACATGACATTTTATCCACGTGCCCCCCAAAATACTTTGTTTTTCTCCAAAACCAGATTGACTGTGATTTTCTGAGTCCATTGCATACAAATTCCAAAAATTTGGTCCGGATATGCCGGGCTGAAACCAGAAACATCCGGTTTTGTTGTGGCCAACTGAAATCCAGATCTTGCTACAGCTTCTGTGTTTGTGTTTTCTGGATATTCTCTATGGACTTGACAGTTTTGAATACATTTGAGCAGGGAACATGTTGTTTTGTGCTGGCAAACACTAATTGTTTCCTCATATGGACACAAACTCTACACATTCGTGTGTTCTGGGGAGAAGCTAGAGCCACTGCAGCAAACAAACATGATATTTGTGCTTGTATCCATGATATTTTATCCACTTGCCCAGGATAAAGCCTCTGCTTTTCTGCAAATGCTGTTTGACTGTGATTCTATAGGCTCCATTGTGTAGGAATTCCACAAAACCTTGTCTGGATATGACTGGATCAAACCAGAAATAGCCTCTTGTGTGATGGCTAACAAAATCCCTGAAATTGCTACTCATTCTGCATTTGTGTTTTCTAGATATTATCAATGGACTTCACGGTTTAGAATAAATTTTAGCAGGGACCATTTTGTTTTGTGTTGGCAAACGGTAATTGGTTCCACATGCAGAGAAAACCTCTACACATTCGTGTTTTCTTGGGAGAAACCTAGAGCAACTGTAGCAAACAGACATGATTTTATATTTGTAAACATGACCTTTTACCCAATTGCCCAAGCAAATGAATTTGCTATTCTCCAAAACCAGTTTGACTGTGATTTTCTGAGTCCCATGCATACGAATTCCACAACACTTGGTCCGCATATGACTGCATCATACCAGAAATATCCGGTGGTGTTGTGGCTAACTCAATTCCGGATTTTGCTACAGCCTCTGTGTTTGTTTGTGTTTTCTGGATATTGTCTGTGGACTTTATCGTTTTCCAATGTATGTTAGCATATAACATCATGTTTCGTGCTGGCAAACACTAATTGGTTCCACATGCAAACAAAACCTCTACCCATTCATGTTTTCTATGGAAAAAGCTAGAGGAAATGCTGCAAATATGATATTTAGGTTTGCTAACATGACATTAAATCCACTTTTCCAGGCTCCAGATTCTGTGTTTGTGTTTCCTGGATATGATCAATGGACTTTAAGGTTTGGAATGAATTTTTTTTTAACAGAAACATGGTTGTATTTTCAATACATAAATTCCATCAAACAAAAGTAATACTACATTAAAATAAAAGGGAAAAACATGTTATTTCATTTGTAATAAATGTCAAAATGTTAACATACTTAAGCATAAATGAACCCTTACAATTCACAACAAAGAGACTAAGGCTATATGAAGATGACCTCATTCAACCTTTACATGACAAGAAATTTCTTATGAAGCATTATTATTAAAATATTCATATCTAATATACACACACATACACACACATGCAATTTTAGTAAATGAGGAATTATCATCCAAACTCTGGTAAGACTTTCTCCAATTAGTGGAAAACAACTCAAATATAGCTGTTGTATATGTTTAGCCCTGGAAATTGCAACAAACAAAAATTGAGACTGCTCACTACATAGAAACTCTAGATAATACACAGCTCACGCAAAAAAATTGAACTCCCCTGGCACATTTCTAAGTCCTGTGCCAGGTGATTCCAATGCAATCCCATCAAGGTGGCATGTACCAATGCCATCTCACTAGTCCAAATAATCAACCTAGGTTCACAGTTGATCACACAGATAGGTCTAAGTGTCAAAGGGATCACAGAAATCCACTTTTCCAGGCTCCAGATTCTGTGTTTGTGTTTCCTGCATATTATCCATGGACTTTAAGGTTTGGAATGAATTTTAGCAGGGCACATTTGGTTTTGTGCTAGCAAATGATAATTGGTTCCACAGGAAGAAAACACCTCTACCTATTCGTGTGTTCTAGGAAAAAGCTAGAGCAACTGTGGCAAACAAACCTGATATTTCTATTTCTAACATGACATTTTATCCACGTGCCCCCCAAAAATACTTTGTTTTTCTCCAAAACCAGATTGACTGTGATTTTCTAAGTCCATTGCCTATGAATTCCACAATGCTTGGTCCGGATATGCCTGGATGAAACCAGAAACATCCAGTTGTGTTGTGACTAACTGACATCCCTGCTGCACCCACAGCTGTTGTGACACCCATGTAGCAAAATGTTACATTGGGGGTCCACGCTGCAGGGATGAGGTAAGAGCTTTTGCGGAGCGTGGCCTCAAGCTGTTCCTGTGCAGCCCAAGGTTGTAAAAAACTTCCGGCGCACGTAATGAGAAGTGAAAGACCTAATTACTGCTGGTTAATAAGGCAATGTGTCTCAACATTAATAGTGATTTTGTATTTAGTAGTTATGCCACGTAGTGCGTTAGGACAAGTGCACCATGATTAGAAACAAGGGAGCCAAGTAGTGCCAATAAGCATTTCACAAAAATCAACAAAAAACACTTTAGACTTTGGCCCACCAGTCATTAGGGCAATTTACGAGGAGGCATTAAACACTGACAAGAAACAGCACACCCTAGACAAGATAAAACAAAGGGAGCTGAGGTGTTAGCTTTAGAGAGCTGAGGTGTAAATTAGGTTCTGGGTTATCAGAAAGTTTAGGCAGCATGGGGATGAGAAAGCTACATTCAATCTTACATAGGTGATATATGGGACTTGGGCTAACAAGCACCACCATCTGATAACTCCCCTGTCCCAGGTTTTCTCCTAATTAGAGGTTAACTAGTAACCTGACCTTTACCTTTTTCTTAAAAGTAGGACTGTGAATCATCACCACAATGTCTCCCTGTGTCTCTTGTAAAGTTAATCATGTAACCCCATTAGCCTTAACAAGTTTTTGTAATCTTGGAATTTCTTTTGTCTTCAGCAATGTAAGCTTCCCTATATAAACTCTGGTTTTCCCACCAATAAACTGCAGGCAGACAACTGCAGCAACAGCATACTCAAAAAGTGTGTGTGTCTGTCTGTCATTCCCCTCGCCAATTTCTGTTCCTCCTGTGCTTTCGTCCCTCGTTCCCCCTCGGGTCTGGTGACTACGCGAGAGCCGGTCCGCGGCACATCCCGATTTGCTGCAGCCTCTGTGTTTGTGTTTTCTGGATATTCTCTATGGACTTGATAGTGTTGAATACATTTGAGCAGGGAACATTTTGTTTTGTGCTGGCAAACACTAATTGGTTCCACATGGAGACACAAACTCTACACATTCGTGTGTTCTAGGGAGAAGCTAGAGCAACTGCAGCAAACAAACATGATATTTGTGGTTGTATCCATGATATTTTATCCACTTGACCAGGAAAATGACTCTGATTTTCTGCAAATGCTGTTTGACTGTGATTCTATAAGCTCCATTGCGTAGGAATTCCACAAAACTTTCTCTAGATATGACGGGATCAAACCAGAAATAGCCTCTTGTGTTATAGCTAACTCAATTCCTGATCTTGCTACTGAGTCTGCATTTGTGATTTCTAGGTATTATCAATGGACTTTACGGTTTAGAATGAATTTTAGCAGGGAACATTTTGTTTTGTGCCGGCAAACGCTAATTAGTTCCACATGCAGAGAAAACCTCTACATATTCCTGTTTTCTAGGGAGAAACCTAGAGCAACTATGGCAAACAAACATGATATTTATATTTGTAAAATGACATTTTACCCACTTGCCCAAGCATATGAATTTGCTCTTCTCCAAAACCAGTTTGACTATGACTTTCTGAGTCCCTTGCATACGAATTCCACAACACTTGGTCCGCATATGACTGCATCATACCAGAAATATCTGGTGGTGTTGTGGCTAACTCAATTCCAGATCTTGTTACAGCCTCTGTGTTTGTTTGTGTTTTCTAGATATTCTCTGTGGACTTTATCGTTTTCCAATGTATGTTAGCATATAACATCTTGTTTCATGCTGGCAAACACTAATTGGTTCCATATGCAAACAAAACCTCTACCCATTCGTGTTTTCTATGGAAAAAGCTAGAGCAAATGCTGAAAACATGATATTTACGTTTGCAAACATGACAATGAATCCACTTTTCCAGGCTCCAGACTCTGTGTTTGGGTTTCCTGAATATTATCCATGGAATGTAAGGTCTGGAATGAATTTGAGCAGGGGACATTTGGTTTTGTGCTAGCAAATGATAATTGGTTCCACAGGAAGAAAACACCTCTATATATTCGTGTGTTCTAGGAAAAAGCTAGAGCAACTGTGGCAAACAAACCTGATATTTCTATTTCTAACATGACATTCTATCCACAAGCCCCAGAAAACTACTTTGTTTTTCCAAAACCAGATTGACTGTGATTTTCTGAGTCCATTGCATACGAATTTCACAATACTTGGTCCGGATATGCCTGGATGAAACCAGAAACCTCCAGTTGTGTTGTGGCTAACTGAAATCCAGATCTTGCTACAGCCTCTGTGTTTGTGTTTTCTGGATATTCTCTATGGACTTGACAGTGTTGAATACATTTGACCAGGGAACATTTTGTTTTGTGCTGGCAAACACTAATTGGTTCCACATGGAGACACAAACTCTACACATTCGGGTGTGCTAGGGAGAAGCTAGAGCAACTGTAGCAAACAAACAAGATATTTGTAGTTGTATCCATGATATTTTATCCCCTTGCCCAGGAGAAAGACTCTGCTTAATGCAAATGCTGTTTGACTGTGATTCTATAGGCTCCATTGCATAGGAATTCCACAAAATTTTGTCTGGATATGACTGGATCAAACCAGAAATAGCCTCTTTTGTGATGGCTAACTCAATCCCTGAAATTGCTACTCACTCTACATTTGTGTTTTCTAGATATTATCTATGTACTTTACGGTTTAGAATGAATTTTAGCAGGGACCATTTGTTTTTGTGCTGGCAAACGCTAACTGGTTCCACATGCAGAGAAAACCTCTACACATTCGTGTTTACTAGGGAGAAACCTAGAGCAACTGTGGCAAACAAACACGATATTTATATTTGTAAACATGACATTTTACCCACTTGCCCAAGAAAATGAATTGGCTCTTCCCCAATACCACTTTGATTGTGATTTTCTGAGTCCCTTGCATACGTATTCCACAACACTTGGTCCAGATATGACTGCATCATACCAGAAATATCCAGTGGTGTTGTGGCTAACTCAATTCCAGATCTTGCTACAGCCTCTGTGTTTGTTTGTGTTTTCTGGATATTTTCTGTGGACTTTATCATTTTTCAATGTATGTTAGCATATAACATCTTGTTTCATGCTGGCAAACACTAATTGGTTCCATATGCAAACAAAACCTCTACCCATTCGTGTTTTCTACGGAAAAAGCTAGAGCAAATGCTCCAAACATGATATTTAGGTTTGCAAACTTGACATTGAATCCAGTTTTCCAGGCTCCAGACTCTGTGTTTGTGTTTCCTGAATATTATCCATGGACTTTAAGGTTAGGAATGAATTTGAGCAGGGGACATTTGGTTTTGTGCTAGCAAATGATAATTGGTTCCACAGGAAGAACACACCTCTACATATTCGTGTGTTCTAGGAAAAAGCTAGAGCAACTGTGGCAAACAAACCTGATATTTCTATTTCTAACATGACATTTTATCCACATGCCCCCCCCAAAATACTTTGTTTTTCTCCCAAACCAGGTAGATTGTGATTTTCTGAGTCCATTGCATATAAATTCCACGATACTTGGTCCGGATATGACTGGCTGGAACCACAAACATCCAGGTGTGTTGTGGCTAACTGAAATGCAGATTTGCTACAGCCTCTGTGTTTGTGTTTTCTGGATATTCTCTATGGACTTGACAGTGTTGAATACATTTGAGCAGGGAACATTTTGTTTTGTGCTGGCAAACACTAATTGGTTCCACATGGAGACACAAACTCTACACATTCCTGTGTTCTAGGGAGAAGCCAGAGCAACTGCAGCAAACAAACATGATATTTGTGGTTGCATACATGATATTTTATCCACTTGCCCAGGAAAGACTCTGCTTTTCTGCAAATGCTGTTTGACTGTGATTCTATAGGCTCCATTGCGTAGGAATTCCACAAAAACTTGTCTGAATATGAGTGGATCAAACCAGAAATAGCCTCTTGTGTGATGGCTAACTCAATGCCTGATCTTGCTACTCACTCTGCGTTTGTGTTTTCTAGATATTATCAATGGACTTTATGATTTAGAATGAATTTTAGCAGGGAACATTTTGTTTTGTACTGGCAAACGCTAATTGGTTCCACATGCAGAGAAAACCTCTACACATTCATGTTTTCTAGGGACAAACCTAGAGTAACTGTGGAAAACAAACACGATATTTATATTGGTAAACATGACATTTTACACACTTGCCCAAGAAAATGAATTTGCTCTTCTCCAAAACCAGTTTGACTGTGATTTTCTGAGTCCCTTGCATACGAATTCCACAACACTTGGTCCCCATATTACTGCCTCATACCAGAAATATCCGGTGGATTTGTGGCTAACTCTGAAGGACCCTTATGGGGGAGAGGGACAAGAAACTAGGCCTGGGCAGATATCAGGGGCTTCTTAAGAGGTTAGATGTTCCCCAGGGTCCAGCGGGCACGTTCTCTGGGAAGGAAAAGTCTATCCCTTTTAGAGAACCTCTAGGCATGCCCAGAGCAGAGCTGCCACTCCCCTTCGGAGAGTCTCAGTACTCTCCTTAGCATTCTCCTCAGCTGGTTCCCTTAGCACTCTCCTCAGCACTCTCCGGTATGCTAATTGTCCCTCCGAACCGGCCAATCCCATATGCTAATTTGTTGACTATATAACCTGTGTGAGACTGCCGCTCAGGGCTCCTCACCGCCTTAGGTGGGGGCCCGTTTGCGCAAACGTACAATAAATACCTCATGCTTTTTGCATCAACTGGTCTGGAGTCTGGATTTTTGGGCGTCCTCTCGAGCAAGTGGGCATCTCTACAACTGAGAGGTCCAACATTTTGGCGCCCAACGTGGGGCTCGAGGTCGCCCTCAGACCCATTCTCTGCAGGACCAGTTGGAGGTATAATTAAGTGTTTTTGTTTGTTGTTCTTCGTCTTGAGTGTTCTGACTGGCCAGTACCTGACTCTGTGAGACCAGTGGGGGAGGCAGGCGTGCCCAGCAACCCCTGGTCCGTTCCCCGGAGGACGCTCCGGTCTATGAGACCAGTGGGGGAGGCAGGCGTGCCCAGCAACCCCTGGTACGTTCCCCGGAGGACGCTCCGGTCTGTGAGACCAGTAGGGGAAACCCTCGGTCCGTTCCCCCGGAAGACGCTCCCGGGGTGGTCTGGAGGTGGGTCGGAGACCAAGTCTCCCTCCTTCCTGAGAGGGCTGGTCAGGCAGCCGCTCCCAAAACTAGCGCAATAGCGTTCAATTTGTCCCATCTGGTGCCATGTGGCTTGTCTTGTTTGTTTTATGTGTCTGTGCATTGAGCGTTCGATTTGTCCCATCTGGTGCCATGTGGCTTGTCTTATTTGCTTTATGTGTCTGTGCATTGGCTGTTCTTTTTTTTTGGGCTGAAATCCTTGCACACATGGGTCAACAAATAACCACCCCTTTAAGTCTCACTCTAGATCACTGGAAGGACGTTCGAGAACGCGCGCGCCACCTCTCATTGGAGATTAAAAGGAAACAATGGGCAAAATTCTGTTCCTCAGAGTGGCCGGCCTTCGAGGTCGGCTGGCCAAGGAACGGCACTTTTAACCTCCATATTATTTTACAGATTAAGGCGCGAGTCTTTCAGCCAGGATCCAATGGACACCCTGATCAGGTGCCCTACATTACCACGTGGGAGGATCTTACACGTAACCCCCATCCCTGGATAAAACCCTTCTCCTTCCCGACGGAGCCCATATGGACCCCGTTACCCCCTCCTCCTATCCCAGTTGTGCCAACCTCCTCCCTATACCCTCTGAAGGAGATTCGAGATCCAAAACCTGACAAGCCACCGGTTCTTCCGGCTGATCAGGACTTTCTGCTCTTTGACTCTCCCCCACCCTATCTTCCCGGCCAGCCTGCTCCCCCGCAGGAACTCCCACAACAACTAGAGCGGGATGTGCAACCTTCTGCACTATCCCCTGATTCCATGAGGGCAGGGGAAGAAGTCTCAGCGCCTTCCCCGCCCTCCAGCCGCCTGCGCCTCCGTCGGGGGCAGGCAGGGGGCTCGGGAAGCGTCTGGAATTCGCAGGCTTTTCCTCCTCGCTCGGTGGCTGGCCAGATGCAGTACTGGCCATTTTCTGCTTCCGATCTTTACAATTGGAAAACCCATAACCCCTCTTTCTTTCAGGACCCCCAGGCTCTGACTGGGCTGATCGAGTCAATTTTATTGACTCATCAGCCCACCTGGGCTGATTGTCAGCAGCTTCTGCAGACCCTCCTCACTACTGAGGAAAAGCAGCGTGTCTACCTTGAGGCACGGAAAAACATCCCTGGAGCAGATGGCCGACCGACCCTACTGCTAAACGAAATCGAGGAGGCGTTTCCCTCAACCCGTCCTGATTGGGACTACACCACCGTTGCTGGTAGGGAGCGACTTTGTCTTTACCACCAGATTCTCCTTGCGGGTCTCAGAGGGGCTGGAAAGTGCCCCACTAATTTGGCCAAGGTACGTGCAATAGTGCAGGGGGCTGAGGAAGCGCCGGCAGGCTTCCTAGAAAGATTAATGGAAGCCTACCATACTATACAAGATTTAATGAAGGAGGCAGAAGAGATTTACAACAAAAGGGAGATCCGAGAGGAGAAGGAGGAAAGAATCCGCAAGGAGCAGGAGGAAAGGGAAGACAAAAGAGACAAAAGACGTAATCAAAAGCTTAGTAGAATTTTGGCCACCGTAGTGCAGGATACAGAAAGGAGTAGACCAGGACAGAATAGGGACTTGGGAGACAAACGAAAGCCTCGGGTGGAAAGAGATCAATGTGCCTATTGTAAAGAAAGAGGACACTGGGTCAAAGACTGCCCGAAGAAAACACAGGGACCAAAGAGGAGACCAGTTCCAATCCTGTCCCTGGAAGAAGACGACTAGGTGAGTCAGGGCCAGGAGCCCCCCCCCCCCGAGCCCAAGATAACCCTTGAAGTGGGGGGCAGACCGGTAACCTTCCTGATTGACACGGGAGCCCAGCACTCGGTACTGACTTCAGAAAAAGGGCCTTTAAGCTCCAAGATTTTCCTCAGGCCTGGGCAGAGACTGCGGGAATAGGGCTGGCCGTCAACCGGCCTCCCTTGATCATAGATCTGAAGCCCACGGCCATTCCCGTATCAGTTCGTCAATATCCGATGGGCAAGGAAGCTAAGGAAAGTATCCGGCCACATATCCAGAGACTGTTACACCTAGGCATTTTAAAACCTTGTCGTTCACCTTGGAACACCCCCCTACTACCAGTAAAGAAGCCTGGTACGGGTGACTACCGCCCGGTACAGGACTTGCGGGAGGTTAACAGGAGAACGGAGGATATGCATCCCACAGTGCCCAACCCCTACAATCTGCTAAGTACCTTGCCTCCGACCCACGTATGGTACACTGTGTTAGATCTAAAAGGTGCATTCTTTTGTTTAAGACTGAGCCCTCAGAGCCAATCCATCTTTGCTTTTGAGTGGAAAGACCCAGAGACCGGGTTTTCAGGACAACTCACCTGGACAAGGTTGCCTCAAGGATTTAAAAACTCGCCTACCTTGTTTGATGAAGCTCTGCACCTAGATTTGGCCGACTTCCGAGTCAACCATCCGAACCTGGTCCTCCTGCAATATGTGGACGACCTCCTCCTTGCCGCTGAAACTGAGCAGAGCTGCCACTCTCCTCAGCATTCTCCTCAGCAATTCATTGCCCCGGGCACCAACGAGGAGACGACCCCGTAGCAAGGGGAAACAGGATGGCAGACGAGGCCGCTAGGGCGGCAGCCCTGAGCCAACAGGTGCTCCCGTTAAAGACAATTGAGCCCACCCAAGTATCGAGGGAACCACCTTTCCTCTATTCGGACCAAGACTTAGATAAGATTCAGCGGCTCGGTGCAGAGTATGATGAACAAATAAGGGTTTGGAGGCTCGGAGAGAAAATAGTCCTGCCACACCAATTGGCTAAAGAAATAATTACCAGCCTCCATCAATGGACTCATTTGGGACACAAAAAGCTAAAAGCAGCCTTACAGGAAGATAGGCAGTCTTATTACATCCCCAGACTTGATTCTTTAGTCCAGCAGGTGACTGAATCCTGTGTTCCGTGTGCCAAGGTAAATGCCAGACACCTCAAGCTCCCGGAGGGAGCTAGGGTAAGAGGAGACCGACCAGGAATCAACTGGGAGGTCGATTTCACTGAGATAAGGCCGGGCAGTTATGGGAATAAGTATCTTCTAGTTTTTGTAGACACCTTCTCCGGATGGACTGAGGCATTCCCCACAAAACGGGAAACCGCCCAGGTGGTCGTCAAGAAGATCATAGAGGAGATCTTCCCCCGGTTTGGCTTGCCTAAGGTAATCGGGTCCGACAATGGCCCAGCGTTTGTCTCCCAGGTAAGTCAGTTGGTGGCCAAAGCATTAGGCATAAATTGGAAATTGCACTGTGCCTATAGACCCCAAAGTTCAGGACAGGTAGAAAGAATGAACAGAACAATTAAAGAGACCTTGACCAAATTAGCGTTGGAGACTGGCGTTAAAGACTGGGTCCAACTCCTCCCTATGGTGTTGTTCCGGGTCCGAAACACGCCCTCTCATTGCGGGCTGACACCATACGAAATCCTTTATGGAGGGCCCCCACCAGTAGCAGGCTTGCTTGACCTTGCCAGTGACTCCGTTGCCGATGCCCCTAAGTTACAGGCCCGGTTGAGAGCGCTCCAGATCATCCAGAACCAGGTCTGGAAACCTCTTGCAGCAGCCTACCAACCCAAGCTGTTGACAACTCCCACCGCTCTCAAGGTCGACGGAATCGCTGCTTGGGTCCACGCCTCACACGTGAAGCAAGCACCACCTCCCCAGGGCCCCGAGGATCCGGATAGACCAGCCAAATGGAAGCTCCAGCGCACTCAGAACCCACTCAAGCTAAGACTTTCAAAAACTGTTTAATATTTATGATGTTCCTGGCCTTTCCCCATTGTTTTTCCAATCCCCATGCTCCACAATTGTTAACGTGGAACCCAACCCAGTCCAGCAAGAACAGAGTTTCCTCCCTCCAGTGAGGCAGGTTCTTCCCAGGCCGGTCCAATAGATTTTAGGATTAAAATCTTTGCAAAAAGAAAAGGAGGGAATGAAGGACCCTTATGGGGGAGAGGGACAAGAAACTAGGCCTGGGCAGATATCAGGGGCTTCTTAAGAGGTTAGATGTTCCCCAGGGTCCAGCGGGCACGTTCTCTGGGAAGGAAAAGTCTATCCCTTTTAGAGAACCTCTAGGCGTGCCCAGAGCAGAGCTGCCACTCCCCTTCGGAGAGTCTCAGTACTCTCCTTAGCATTCTCCTCAGCTGGTTCCCTTAGCACTCTCCTCAGCACTCTCCGGTATGCTAATTGTCCCTCCGAACCGGCCAATCCCATATGCTAATTTGTTGACTATATAACCTGTGTGAGACTGCCGCTCAGGGCTCCTCACCGCCTTAGGTGGGGGCCCGTTTGCGCAAACGTACAATAAATACCTCATGCTTTTTGCATCAACTGGTCTGGAGTCTGGATTTTTGGGCGTCCTCTCGAGCAAGTGGGCATCTCTACAACTGAGAGGTCCAACAACTCAATTCCAGATCTGGCTACAGCCTCTGTGTTTGTTTGTGTTTTCTAGATATTCTCTGTGGACTTTATCATTTTTCAATGTATGTTAGCATATAATATCTTGTTTCATGCTGGCAAACATTAATTGGTTCCATATGCAACAAAACTTCTAACCATGCGTGTTTTCTATGGAAAAAGCTAGAGCAAATGCTGCAAACATGATATTTAGGTTTCCAAACGTGACATTGAATCCACTTTTCAGACTCCAGACTCTGTCTTTGTGTTTCCTGGATAATATCCTTGGACTTTAAGGTTTGGAATGAATTTTAGCAGGGGACATTTGGTTTTGTGCTAGCAAATGATAATTGGTTCCACAGGAAGAAAATACCTCTACATATTCGTGTGTTCTGGCAAAAAGCTAGAGCAACTGTGGCAAACAAACTTGATATTTCTATTTCTAACATGACATTTTATCCAAATGCCCCCCCCAAAAAAATTTGTTTTTCTCCAAAACCAGATTGACTGTGATTTTCTGAGTCCATTGCATACGAATTCCACAATACTTGGTTTGGATATGCCTGGCTGGAACCAAAAACATCCGGTTGTGTTGTGGCTAACTGAAATCCAGATCTTGCTACAGCCTCTGTGTTTGTGTTTTCTGGATATTCTCTATGGACTTGACAGTTTTGAATACATTTGAGCAGGGAACATTTTGTTTTGTGCTGGCAAACACTAATTGGTTCCACATGGAGACACAAACTCTACACATTCCTGTGTTCTAGGGAGAAGCTAGAGCAACTGCAGCAAACAAACATGATATTTCAGGTTGCGTACATGATATTTTATCAACTTGCCCAGGAAAGAGACTCTGCTTTTCTGCAAATGCTGTTTGACTGTGATTCTATAGGCTCCATTGCGTAGGAACTCCACAAAACTTTCTCTGGATGGACTGGATCAAACTAGAAATAGCCTCTTGTGTGATGGCTATCGCAATCCCTGATCTTGCTACTTACTCTGCATTTGTGTTTTCTGGATATTATCAATGGACTTTACGGTTTAGAATGATTTTTAGCAGGGAACATTTTGTTTTGTGCTAGCAAACGCTAATTGGTTCCACATGCAGAGAAAACTTCTACACATTCGTGTTTTCTAGGGAGAAAGCTAGAGCAACTGTGGCAAACAAACATGATATTTATATTTGTAAACCATATCTTTTACCCACTTGCCCAAGAAAATGAATTTACTCTTCTCCAAAACCAGTTTGACTGTGATTTTCTGAGTCCCTTGCATATGACTTCCACAACACTTGGTCCAGATATGACTGCATCATACCAGAAATATGCGGTTTTGTTGTGGCTAACTCAATTCAAGATCCTGCTACAGTCTCTGTGTTTGTTTGTTTTTTCTGGATATTCTCTGTGGACTTTATCATTTTGCAATGTATGTTAGCATATAAGATCATGTTTGATGCTGGCAAACACTAATTGGTTCCATATGCAAACAAAACCTCTACCCATTCTTGTTTTCTATGGGAAAAGCTAGAGCAAATGCTGCAAACATTATATTTAGCTTTGCAAACATGACATTGAATCCACTTTTCCAGGCTCCAGACTCTGTGTTTGTGTTTCCTGGATATTATACATGGACTTTAAGGTTTGGAATGAATTTGAGCAGGGGACATTTGGTTTTGTGCTAGCAAATGAAAATTGGATCCACAGGAAGAAAACACCTCTACATATTCGTGTGTTCTAGGAAAAAGCTAGAGCAACTGTGGCAAACAAACCTGATATTTCTATTTCTAACATGACATTTTATCCATGTGCCCCCAAAAATACTTTGTTTTTCTCCAAAACCAGATTGACTGTGATTTTCTGAGTCCATTGCATACGAATTCCATGATACTTGGTTCCAGATATGCCTGGCTGAAACCAGAAACATCTGGTTGTGTTGTGGCTAACTGAAATCCAGATCTTGCTACAGCTTCTGTGTTTGTGTTTTCTGGATATTCTCTATGGACTTGACAGTTTTGAATACATTTGAGCAGGGAACATTTTGTTTTGTGCTGGCAAACACTAATTGGTTCCACATGGAGACACAAACTCTACACATTCGGGTGTTCAAGGGAGAAGCTAGAGCAACTGCAGCAAACAAACATGATATTTCAGGTTGCATACATGATATTTTATCAACTTGCCCAGGAAAGAGACTCTGCTTTTCTGCAAATGCTGTTTGACTGTGATTCTATAGACTCCATTGCGTAAGAACTCCACAAAACTTTCTCTGGATGGGACTGGATCAAACTAGAAATAGCCTCTTGTGTGATGGCTATCGCAATCCCTGATCTTGCTACTTACTCTGCATTTGTGATTTCTAGATATTATCAATGGACTTCACGGTTTAGAATGAAATTTAGCAGGGAACATTTTGTTTTGTGCTGGCAAATGCTAATTGGTTCCACATGGAGACACAAACTCTACACATTCGGGTGTTCTAGGGAGAAGCTAGAGCAACTGTGGCAAAAAACATGATATTTATATTTGCAAACATGACCTTTTACCCACTTGCCCAAGCATATGAATTTGCTCTTCTCCAAAACCAGTTTGACTGTGATTTTCTGAGTCCCTTGCATACGAATTCCACAACACTTGGTCCGCATATGACTGCATCATACCAGAAATATCCGGTGGTGTTGTGACTAACTCAATTCCAGATCTTGTTACAGCCTCTGTGTTTGTTTGTGTTTTCTAGATATTCTCTGTGGACTTTATCGTTTTCCAATGTATGTTAGCATATAACATCTTGTTTCATGCTGGCAAACACTAATTGGTTCCATATGCAAACAAAACCTCTACCCATTCGTGTTTTCTACGGAAAAAGCTAGAGCAAATGCTCCAAATATTATATTCAGGTTTGCAAACATGACATTGAATCCACTTTTCCAGGCTCCAGACTCTGTGTTTGTGTTTCCTGGATATTATCCATGGACTTTAAGGTTAGGAATGAATTTTAGCAGGGGACATTTGGTTTTGTGCTAGCAAATGATAATTGGCTCCACAGGAAGAAAACACCTCTACATATTCCAATGTGTTCAAGAAAAAAGCTAGAGCAACTGTGGCAAACAAACTTGGTATTTCTATTTCTAACATGATATTTGATCCACGTGCCCCCCAAAAATACTTTGTTTTTCTCCAAAACCAGATTGACTGTGATTTTCTGAGTCCATTGCTTACTAATTTCACAATACTTGGTCCGGATATGCCTAGCTGGAACCAGAAACATCCAGTTGTGTTGTGGCTAACTGAAATCCAGATCTTGCTACAGCCTCTGTGTTTGTGTTTTCTGGATATTCTCTATGGACTTGACAGTTTTGAATACATTTGAGCAGGGAACATGTTGTTTTGTGCTGGCAAACACTAATTGGTTCCACATGGAGACACAAACTCTACACATTCGGGTGTTCTAGGGAGAAGCTAGAGCAACTGCAGCAAACAAACATGATATTTCAGGTTGCATACATGATATTTTATCCACTTGCCCAGGAAAAAGACTCTATTTTTCTGCAAATGCTGTTTGACTGTGATTCTATAGGCTCCATTGCGTAGGAATTCCACAAACTTTGTCTGGATATGACTGGATCAACCAGAAAGAGCTTCTTTTGTGATGGCTAACTCAATCCCTGATCTTGCTACTGACTCTGCATTTGTGTTTTCTGGATATTATCAATGGACTTCACGGTTTAGAATGAATTTTAGCAGGGAACATTTTGTTTTGTGCTGGCAAATGCTAATTGGTTCCACATGCAGAGAAAACTTCTACACATTCGTGTTTTCTAGGGAGAAAGCTAGAGCAACTGTGGCAAACAAACATGATATATATATTTGTAAACCATATCTTTTACCCACTTGCCCAAGAAAATGAATTTACTCTTCTCCAAAACCAGTTTGACTGTGATTTTCTGAGTCCCTTGCATACAAATTCCACAACACTTGGTCCGCATATGACTGCATCATACCAGAAATATCCAGTGGTGTTGTGGCTAACTCAATTCCAGATCTTGCTACAGCCTCTGTGTTTGTTTGTTTTTTCTGGATATTCTCTGTGGACTTTATCATTTTGCAATGTATGTTAGCATATAAGATCAAGTTTCGTGCTGGCAAACACTAATTCGTTCCATATGAAAACACTAATGGGTTCCATATGCAAACCTCTACCCATTCGTGTTTCTATGGAAAAAGCTAGAGCAAATGCTGCAAACATGATATTCAGGTTTGCAAACATGACATTGAATCCACTTTTCCAGGCTCCAGACTCTGTGTTTGTGTTTTCTGGACATTATCCATGGACTTTAAGGTTTGGAATGAATTTTAGCAGGGCACATTTGGTTTTGTGCTAGCAAATGATAATTGGTTCCACAGGAAGAAAAAACTTTAATATATTCGTGTGTTCTATGAAAAAGCTAGAGCAACTGTGGCAAACAAACCTGATATTTCTATTTCTAACATGACATTTGATCCACGTGCCCCCCAAAAAATACTTTGTTTTCACCAAAACCAGATTGACTGTGATTTTCTGAGCCCATTGAATACAATTTCCACAATACTTGGTCCGGATATGCCTGGCTGAAACCAGAAACATCCAGTTCTGTTGTGGCTAACTGAAATCCAGATCTTGCTACAGCCTCTGTGTTTGTGTTTTCTGGATATTCTCTATGGACTTGACAGTGTTGAATACATTTGAGCAGGGAACATTTTGTTTTGTGCTGGCAAACACTAATTGGTTCCACATGGAGACACAAACTACACATTCGTGTGTTCTAGGGAGAAGCTAGAGCAACTGCAGCAAACAAACATGATATTTGTGGTTGCATACATGATATTTTATCCACTTGCCCAGGAAAAAGACTCTATTTTTCTGCAAATGCTGTTTGACTGTGATTCTATAAGCTCCATTGCGTAGGAATTCCACAAACTTTGTCTGAATATGACTGGATCAAACCAGAAGGAGACTCTTTTGTGATGGTTAACTCAATCCCTGATCTTGCTACTGACTCTGCATTTTTGTTTTCTGGATATTATCAATGGACTTTATGGTTTAGAATGATTTTTAGCAGGGAACATTTTGTTTTGTGCTGGCAAACGCTAATTGGTTCCACATGCAGAGAAAACTTCTACACATTCGTGTTTTCTATGGAGAAAGCTAGAGCAACTGTGGCAAACAAACATGATATTTATATTTGTAAACCATATCTTTTACCACTTGCCCAAGAAAATGAATTTACTCTTCTCCAAAACCAGTTTGACTGTGATTTTCTGAGTCCCTTGCATACGAATTCCACAACACTTGGTCCACATATGACTGCATCATACCAGAAATATCCAGTGGTGTTGTGGCTAACTCAATTCCAGATCTTGCTACAGCCTCTGTGTTTGTTTGTTTTTTCTGGATATTCTCTGTGGACTTTATCATTTTGCAATGTATGTTAGCATATAAGATCAAGTTTCGTGCTGGCAAACACTAATTGGTTCCATATGAAAACACTAATGGAGGGGCGGAGCCAAGATGGCGGATAGTGAGGATGTGCGCCTTTAGTTTGGGAGAATAAAGTTTCATAAAAGTGGAATTACTGTAGCCTCAGGAAAAGACTGAAGAAAAAAACTGCAGAGGAAACACTTCCGGATCTTGTGGAAGGGCGCAGAGGACTTACAGGGAGCCCACCGCGTGGAAAACCAACCAAGAGGAGCGGAGCAGCGGAGAAGAGCCAGAGCCACAGATTCTCGCCAGCACGGGAACCGAGGAGGGTAAGACGAAGACCTCAGAAACCCGAAATACTGGGGGTGGGGGGAACAGAGGCCTCTCCCTTCACTCACCAAGCAAAACAAAGAGCACCGCGATTTTGCATATGTAAAGCGCAGCCAAACTCAGTAACTTTAGCGAAACTGGAGAACACATTGAGGGCTGTATAAACTCTGTGTGTGGTCCCAGGGGTAGATCAAACGAATACTCACAGAGGCCAGATTTCAACTACCCTCAACTCCACTCCCAACTGAGTCAAAAAAAAAAAGAGAGAGAGAGAGAAAGCGAGCCAGCAAGGAGCAAGAGAGTGAGCAATCTGGGACGCTCTTTACACCTGAAGAGTTTACCTGAAGCATAGCTCTCTGGCCACACCCATCACAGCCCCTAAGGCTCCAACAAAGCAGACAGCTCACTTAGAGGAATAGTATAATGAGAAAAAAAAACACCACAGCAAAAAAAAAAAAAACCATAAATTATCTCCAACATGCCAAACAGCAAACATAGAAGCCGAGGTAACAAGAGCAAGGAAAACACTATGACGCCCCCTAGTGAACAAAGCATGCCAATGCAAGATTATGAAGATGAAGAGATAGAGGGAATGCAAGAAGCAGATCTCAAAAAATTGATAAGAACATTAAGAAGTTCTCAAAAACAAATTCTTGAACTAAAGAAATCCTTAATGGACAAGATAGAAACAACAAAAGCAGTGTTAAGAGGAAAGTTTATATCAATAGGTGCCTACATCAAGAAATTGGAAAGGCACCAAATAGATGAGCTTTCAAGTCATCTCAAGGATCTGGAAAATCTGCAGCAAACCAAACCCAAACCCAGTAGAAGAAGGGAAATAATTAAAATCAAAGAAGAAATCAACAGGATTGAATGTAAAAAAACATTACAAAAAATCAGCCAAACAAGGAGCTGGTTTTTTGAAAAAATAAACAAAATTGACACCCCATTGGCCCAACTAACTAAAAAAAGAAGAGAAAAGACCCAAATCAATAGGATCAGAGATGAAAAAGGAAACATAACAACAGACGCCACAGAAATAAAAAGAATCATCAGAAATTACTACAAGGACTTGTAGGCCAGCAAACAGGGAAATCTATCAGAAATGGACAGATTCTTGGACACATACAACCTACCTAAATTGAGCCAGGAAGACATAGAAAACCTAAACAGACCAATAACTGACACAGAAATTGAAACAGTAATAAAGGCCCTCCCAACAAAGAAAAGCCCAGGACCAGATGGATTCACTGCTGAGTTCTACCAGACATTTAGAGAAGAACTAACTCCAATTCTTCTCAAACTATTCAGAACAATCGAAAAAGAGGGAATCCTCCCAAATTCTTTCCATGAAGCCAGCATCACCTTAATTCCTAAGCCGGAGAAAGATGCAGCATTGAAAGAGAATTACAGACCAATATCTCTGGTGAACATAGATGCAAAAATACTCAATAAAATTCTGGCCAATAGAATGCAACAACACATCAGAAAGATCATCCACCCAGACCAAGTGGGATTTATCCCTGGTATGCAGGGATGGTTCAACGTTCGCAAAACAATCAACGTAATACACTACATTAAGAGACTGCAGAAGAAAAACCATATGATTCTCTCAATAGACGCAGAGAAAGCATTTGATAAAATACAACACCCTTTCATGATGAAGACTCTAAGCAAACTGGGTATGGAAGGAACATTCCTCAATACAATCAAAGCAATATATGAAAAACCCACGGCCAACATCCTATTGAATGGGGAAAAGTTGGAAGCATTTCCGCTGAGATCTGGTACCAGACAGGGATGCCCACTCTCACCACTGCTATTCAATATAGTTCTGGAAGTTTTGGCCAGAGCTATTAGGCAATAAAAAGAAATTAAAGGGATACAAATCGGGAAGGACGAACTCAAACTATCCCTCTTTGCAGATGATATGATTCTTTATTTAGGGGACCCAAAGAACTCTACTAAGAGACTGCTGGAACTCATCGAAGAGTTTGGCAAAGTAGCAGGATATAAAATCAATGCACAAAAATCAACAGCCTTTGTATACACAGGCAATGCCACGGCTGAGGAAGAACTTCTAAAATCAATCCCATTCACAATAGCTACAAAAACAATCAAATACCTTGAAATAATCTTAACCAAAGACGTTAAAGATCTCTACGATGAAAACTACAAAACCTTACAGAAGGAAATAGAAGAGGATACCAAAAAATGGAGAAATCTTCCATGCTCATGGATCGGAAGAATCAATATCATCAAAATGTCTATTCTCCCAAAAGCAATTTATACATTCAATGCAATACCCATCAAGATCCCGAAGACCTTCTTCTCAGATCTGGAAAAAATGATGCTGAAATTCATATGGAGACACAGAAGACCTCGAATAGCCAAAGCAATCCTGTACAACAAAAACAAAGCCGGAGGCATCACAATACCTGATTTTAGGACATACTACAGGGCAGTTGTTATCAAAACAGCATGGTACTGGTACAGAAACAGAAGGATAGACCAATGGAACAGAATAGAAACACCAGAAATCAATCCAAACATCTACAGCCAACTTATATTTGACCAAAGATCCAAATCTAATCCCTGGAATAAGGAGAGTCTATTCAATAAATGGTGCTGGGAAAATTGGATTTCCACATGCAGAAGCTTGAAGCAAGACCCATACCTATCACCTTACACAAAAATTCACTCAACATGGATTAAAGACTTAAATCTACGACCCGAAACCATCAAATTATTAGAGAGCATTGGAGAAACCCTGCAAGATATAGGCACAGGCAAAGACTTCCTGGAAAATACTCCAACAGCACAGGCAGTCAAAACCAAAATTAACATTTGGGATTGCATCAAATTGAGAAGTTTCTGTACTTCAAAAGAAACAGTCAGGAAAGTGAAGAGGCAACCAACAGAATGGGAAAAAATATTCGCAAACTATACTACAGATAAAGGATTGATAACCAGAATCTACAAAGAAATCAAGAAAATCCACAACAACAAAAGAAACAACCCACTTAAGAGATGGGCCAAGGACCTCAATAGACATTTTTCGAAAGAGGAAATCCAAATGGCCAACAGACACATGAAAAAAGGTTCAAGATCACTAGAAATCAGAGAAATGCAAATAAAAACCACAATGAGGTTCCATCTCACCCCAGTGAGAATGGCTCACATTCAGAAATCTACCAACAACAGATGCTGGAGAGGATGTGGGGAAAAAGGGACACTAACCCACTGTTGGTGGGAATGCAAACTGGTTAAGCCACTATGGAAGTCTGTCTGGAGATTCCTCAGAAACCTGAACATAACCCTACCATACAACCCAGCCATCCCACTCCTTGGAATTTACCCAAAGGAAATTAATTTGGCAAATAAAAAAGCCATCTGCACATTAATGTTTATTGCAGCTCAATTCACAATAGCTAAGACCTGGAACCAACCCAAATGCCCATCAACAGTAGACTGGATAAAGAAATTATGGGACATGTACTCCATAGAATACTATACAGCAGTAAGAAACAACGAAACCCAGTCATTTGCAACAAGATGGACCAATCTGGAGAACATCATGCTGAGTGAATTAAGCCAGTCCCAAAGAGAAAAATATCATTTGTTTTCCCTGATCGGTGACAACTGAGCGCCAAAGGGGAAACCTGTTAAGTGAAATGGACACTATAAGCAACAATGAACTGATCAGCTCCTGTCCTGACTTTAGATGTACAATGTAATACTTTATCCTTTTTAGTATTTGTTGTTGTTGTTGTTGTTCTAGTACTATTGGTTGAACTCAGTAATTAACACACAATTATTATTAGGTGTTTAAATTTTAACTGAAAAGTGATCCCTGTTAAATCTAAGAGTGGAAAAAGAGAGGGAGGAGATGAACAATTTGGAACATGCTCAATCGGACTGGCCGCAAATGGTTGAGTTAGAAATGTGCCAGGGGATTCCAACACAATCCCATCAAGATGGCATGTACCAATGCCATCACACTAGTCCAAGTGATCAATTTCAGCTCACAATTGATAGCTCTGATAGGTCTAAGAGTCAAAGAGATCACACAAACAAGACAAGTATCTGCTAATACTAACTGATAGAATCAAAAAGGGAGAGAAAGATCCAACATGGGAAGTGGGATACACAGCAGACTCATAGGATGGCAGATGTCCTAAACAACACTCTGGCCTCAGAATCAGCCCTCAAGGCATTCATATCTGGCTGAAGAGCCCATGAGAGTATAGCAGGCATGGAAAACCAAGATATCATGGAAAAAAAAAGACCTAAATGAATGATCTCTGTGAGTGAGATCCCAGTGGAAAGAACAGGGCCATCAAAGAAGGAGGTACCCTTCTCCGAAGGGAGGAGAGAACTTCCACTTTGACTATGACCCTATCGGAATAAGATCAAAGTCAGCGAACTCTAAAGGCTTCCATAGCCCTGGCAACTCATGACTAGAGCCTAGGGAGATTACTGACGCCATGAACAGGAGTGTCAAATTGTTAAATCAGCAACAGGAGTCACTGTGTACTTACACCCCATGTGGGATCTGTCCCTAATGTGTCGCCTAAAGCCAAGTGATGCTATAACTAGTACTGAAACAGTATTTTTATACTTTGCGTTTCTGTGTGGGCACAAACTGATGAGGTCTTTACTAATTATATACTGAAGTAATCTTCTGTATATAAAGAGAATTGGAAATGAAAAAAAAAAACAACCTGGTGTTGAGGTGGAAATGGCATAGAAAATTAATTAATTTGATAAGAAAATTATGTAGGATCTCTGTCTTTAATGTGCTGTACATTGCTATTTAATGCTATAATTGGTAATCCAATGGTAGTTTTTTCACTTTATGTTGCTATATGGGCAAAATGTTGAAATCTTTACCTAATGTATACTAAACTGATCTTCTGTATGCAAAGAGAATTGAAAATGAATCTTTACATGAATGGAAGGGGAAAGGGAGCGGGAAAGGGGAGGGTTGCGGGCGGGAGGGAAGTTATGGGAGGGGGGAAGCCATTGTAACCCTTGAGCTATACTTTGGAAATTTATATTCATTAAATAAAAGTTTAATAAAAAAAAGAAAAAAAACATGACATTATATCCACATGCCCCCCAAAAACTGCTTTGTTTTTCTCCAAAACCAGATTGACTGCGATTTTCTGAGTCCATTGCATACAAATTCCACAATACTTGGTCCGGATATGCCTGGCTGAAACCAGAAACATCCGGTTGTGTTGTGGCTAACTGAAATCCAGATCTTGCTACAGCCTCTGTGTTTGTGTTTTCCGGATATTCTCGATGGACTTGACAGTTTTGACTGTGATTTTATAGGCTCCATTGCGTAGGAATTCCACAAAACTTTGTCTGGATATGACTGGAGGAAACCAGAAATAGCCTCTTGTGTTATGGCTAATTCAATCCCTGACCTTGCTACTCACTCTGCATTTGTATTTAGAATGAATTTTAGCAGGGAACATTTTGTTTTGTGCTGGCAAATGCTAATTGGTTCCACATGCAGAGAAAACCTCTACACATTCGTGTTTTCTAGGGAAAAACCTAGAGCCACTGTGGCAAACAAACATGATATTTATATTTGTAAACATGACCTTTTACCCACTTGCCCAAGCAAATGAATTTTCTCTTCTCCAAAACCAGTTTGACTGTGAATTTCTGAGTTCATTGCATACGAATTTACAACACTTTGTCCGGATATGACTGCATCATACCAGAAATATCTGGTTGTGCTTTGGGTAACTCAAATTCAGATCTTGCTTCAGCCTCTGTGTTTGTTTGTGTTTTCTGGTTATTCTCTATGGACTTTATGTTTTTGAATGAATTATAGCAGGTAGCATTTTGTTTCATCTGGCAAACGCTAATTGGTTCCAAATGCAGACAAAAACTCTTCACATTCGTGTTTTCTTGGGAGAAAGCTAGAGAAACTGCAGGAAACAAACATGATATTTTTGTTTTTAAACTTCATATTTATCCACTTTCCCAAGAAAAAGTCTGCTTTTCTCCAAATGCTGTTTGACTGTGATTTTCAAGGTTCAATGCATATTTATTCTACAACAGTTTCTTGGCATATGACTGGATGGAACTGGAAATATCCAGTTGTGCTTGGCTAACTCAATCCCAGATATTGCTACAGCCCCTGTGGGTTTTTTTTTATATTATCAATGGGCTTTACAGTTTTGAATGAATATTTACTAGGAACATTATGTTTTGTGCTTGCAAACTCTAATTGGTTCCACAAGAATAGAAAATCTCTACACACTCGTGTTTTCTATGGAGAAAACTAGAGCAACTGCAGCAAACAAACATGATATTTACGTTTGAAAGCATGACATTTTATACACTTGCCCAACAAAATGACTTTGCTTTTCTACAAAATCACTTTCACTGTGAATTTCTGTGTTCCTTGCATACGTTTTCCACAACACTTAGTCCGGACATGACTGGACGAAACCAGAAATATTCAGTTGTGCTGCAGGTAACTCAATCTCAGATCTTGCTACAGCCTTGGTGTTTGTGTTTTGTGGATATTATCAATCGACTTTATGATTTAGAATGAATTTTAGCAGGGGACATTTTATTTTGTGCTGGGAAATTCTAATTATATCCACATGGAGAAAAAACCTCTTCGTATTCGTGTTTTCTTGGGAAAAAGCTATACCAAATACTGCAAACATGGTATTTGTGTTTGTAAACCTGACATTGAATCCACTTGCCCAGGAAAAAGACTGTGCTTTTCTCCAAAACCAGTTTGACTGTGATGTTCTGGGTCCCTTGCATACGAATTCCACAACACTTGGTCCAGATATGATGGGATCATACCAGAAATATGCAGTTGTGTTGTGGCTAACTCAATTCCAGATCTTGCTTTAGCCTCTATGTTTGTTTGTGTTTTCTGGATATTCTCTATGAACTTTATGGTTTTCAATGAATTTTAGCATGTATCATTTTGTTTCCTGCTGGGAAATGCTAGTTGGTTCCATAAGCAGACAAAAGCGCTACACATTCTTTTTTTTCTAGGCAGAAAGTTAGAGTTACCACGGCAAATATGATATTTGTGTTTGTATACATGATATATTATATATATGCCCAAGAAAAATACTAAGCTTTTCCCCAAAACCAGTTTGACTGTGATTTTCTGGGTCCATTGCATGCAAATGCCACAAAACATTCCAGATATGACTGGATGAAACCAGAAATATGAAGTTGTTTTTGGCTATCTCATTGAGAGATTTTACTACAGCTTCTGTATTTTTTTTGTTTTTTTTTTTTTTCTGGATATTCTGTATGGAGTTTATGGTTTGAAATGAATTTTAGCTGGGAACATTTTGTTTTGTGCTTGCTAATGCTAATTGCTTGAACAAGATGATAAAACCTTAACACACTCGTGTTTTCTAAGGAGAAAGCTAGAGCAACTGTGGCAAACAAACCTGATATTTATATTTGTAAACATGACATTTATCCACTTGCCAAAGTAAATGAGTTTGCTGTTCTCCAAAACCAGTTTGACTGTGATTTTCTGAGTACATTGCATACGCATTCCACAGCACTTGAAACGGATATGCCTGCATGAAAGCAGAAATATCCAGTTGTGTTGTGGCTAACTCAAGTCCAGATCTTGCTATAGTCTCTGTGTTTGTGTTTTCTGGATATTCTCTATGGACTTGACAGTTTTGAATACATTTTAGCAGGGAACATTTTGGTTTTTTCTGGCAAGCAATAATTGGTTCTATATGGAGACAAAAACTCTGCACATTCGTGTTTTCTAGGGAGAAAGCTGGAGCAACTGCAGCAAACATGATATTTTTGGTTGTATGCATGATATTTTATTCACTTGCCCAGGAAAAAGACTCTGCTTTTCTGCAAATCCTGTTTAACAGTGATTTTCTAGGGTCCATTGAATACGAATTCCACAACACTTTGTCCGGATATGCCTGGATGAAAGCAGAAATATCCTCTTGTGTTGTGGGTAACTCAATCGCAGATCTTGCTACAGCCTCTGTTTGTGTTTTCTGGATATTATCAATGGACTTTATGGTTTGGAATGAATTTTAGCAGGGAATATTTTGTTTTGTGCTGGCAAACACTTATTGGTTCCACATGGACACATACTCGTCACATTTGTGTTTTCTAGAAGAAAGCTAGAGCAATTGCAGCAAACAAACATGATGTTTGTGTTTGTATAGATGCCTCAGAAAAAGACTTTGTTTTCTCCAAAACCAGTTTGACTGTTATTTTTTGTGCGGGTAATGCTAATTGTTCCACATGTAGAGAAAAGCTCTTCCCATTCGTGTATTCTAGTGAAAAAGCTAGAACAAATGCTACAAACATGATATTTATGTTTTTAAACATGACATGGAATCCGCTTGCCCAGGGAAAAGACTGAGATTTTCTCCAAACCAGTTTGACTGTGATGTGCTGGGTCCATTGCATATGTTTTCCACAATACTTTGTTCAGATATGACTGGATGAAATCAGAAATGTCCGTTTGTATTGTGCCTAACTCAATCCCAGATCTTGCTACAGCTTCTGTGTTTGTGTTTTCTGGATATTATCAATGGATTTTATGGTTTTCAATGAATTTTAGCATGGAACATTCTTTTTCCTGATGGCAAACAGTAATTAGTTCCATATGCTGAAAAAACCTCTACACATTTCTGTTTTTCAGGGAAAAAGCTAGAGCAACTGTGGGAAAGAAGCATGCTATTTATGTTTGTAAACATTATATTTATCCATTTGCCCAAAAAAACCGAGTTTGCTTTTCTCCAAAACAAGTTTTACTGTGATTTACTGGGTCCATTACATATGAATTCCACAACATTTGTCAGGATATGTCTGGATGAAACTAGAAATATCCTCTTGTGTTGTGGCTAACTGAATCCCAGATCTTGCTACAGCCTCTGTGTTTGTGTTTTCTTGATATTATCAATGGACTTTATGATTCTGAATAAATTTTAGCAGGGAACATTTTGTTTTGTGCTGGCAAACGCTAATTTATTCCACAAGAAGATAAATCCTCTACATACTCGTGTTTTCTAAGGAGAAAGCTAGAGCAACTGCGGGAAACAAACATGATATTTATGTTTGTAAACATGACATTTTATCCACTTGCCCAAGAAAAAGACTGTGTGTTTCCCTAAAACCAGTTTGACTGTGATTTTCTGGGTGCATTGCATGTGAAAGCCACAAAAGTTTATGGCATATGACTGGATGGAACCAAAAATATCCAATTGTGCTGTGCTAACTCAAACCCAGTTATTGATATAGCCTCTGTGTTTGTGTTTTCTGGATATTATCAAAGGACTTTATGGTTTAGAATAAATTTTAGCAGGGAACATTTTGTTTTGTGCTTGCAAATGCTAATTGGTTCCACAAGAAGCAAAACCTCTACACACTCGTGTTTTCTATTCAGAAAGCTAGAGCAACTTCATAAAACAATCATGATATTTGTATTTGTAAACATGACATTTTATCCACTTGCCCAGGAAAACTACTTTGCTTTTCTCCAAAACCTGTTTGACTGTGATTTTTGTGTCCATTACATGCGATTGCCACAACACTTTGTCCGGATATGACTGGTTCAAACGAGAAATATCCATGCATGTTATGGCTAACGGAATCCCAGTTATTGCTACAGCCTCTATGTTTGTGTTTTCTAGATAATATCAACGGACTTTAAGGTTTTGAGTGAATTTTAGCAGGGAACATTTTATTTTATGCTGGCAAACGCTAATTGCTTGCACTTGTAGGAAAAAACTCTTCCCATTTGTGTATTCTAGTGAAAAAGCTGGAACAAATGCTGTAAACATGAAATTTATGTTTATAAATATGTAATTTTGTCCACTTGCCCAGGAAAAAGACTGAGCTTTTCTCCAAAACCAGTTTGACTGTGATTTGCTGGGTCCTTTGCATACGTTTTCCACAACACTTTGTTTGGATATGACTGGATGAAATCAGAAATATCCATTTGTATTGTGCCTAACTCAATCCCAGATCTTGCTACAGCTTCTGTGTTTGTGTTTTCTGGATATTATCAAAGGACTTTATGATTTTCAATGAATTTTTGCAGGGGACATTTGTTTTTTGCTTGCAAACACTAATTGTTTCCACATGGAAAAAAACCTCTTCCCATTTGTGTTTTCTTGGGAAAAAGCTAGAGCAATTCCTGCAAACATGATCTTTGTGATTGTAAACATGACATTGAATACACTTGCCCAGGTAAGACTGTGATTTTCTTCAAAACCAGTTTTACTGTGATTTTCTGGGTTTCTTGCATACGAATTCCACAACACTTGGTCCGAATATGACTGCATCATACCAGAAATATCCAGTGGTGTTGTGGCTAACTCAAATCCAGATCTTGCTACAGCCTCTGTGTTTGTTTGTGTTTTCTGGATATTCTCTATGGACTTCATGGCATTGAATGAATTTCAGCATGTAACATTTTGTTTCCTGCTGGGAAACGCTAATTGGTTCCATATGCCACCAAAACCTCTGCACATTTGTGTTTTCTAGGGAGAAAGCTAGAGCAAATGTGGGCAGCAAACATCATATTTTTGTTTGTAAACTTTATATTTATCCACTTGCGAAAGTAAATGACTTTGCTTTTTTCCAAATCCGGTTGATTGATTTTCTGGGTCCATTGCATACGAATTCCACAAAAGTTTTTTGCATATGACTGAATAGAACCGGAAATATCCGGTTGTGTTATGGCTAACTCAATCCTAGATCATCCTACAGACTCTGTGTTTGTTTTTTCTGGATATTATCATTGGGCTTTACAGTTTTGAATGAATATTTGCAGGGAACATTTTGTATTGTGCTGGCAAACTCTAATTGGCTCCACAAGAAGAGAAAATCTCTACACACTCGGGTTTTCTAGGGAGACAACTGGTGCAACTGCAGCATACATACATGATATTTACATTTGCAAGCATGACATTTTATCCACATGCCCAATAAAATGACATTGCTTTTCTCCAAAACCAGTTTGACTATGATTTTCTGGGTCCTTTGCATACGAATTCCACAATATTTTGTCCAGATATGACTGGATGAAATAAGAAATATTCAGTTGTGTTGTGGCTAATTCAACCCCATACCTTGCTACAGAATATGTGTTTCTTTGTGTTTTCTGCATATTCTCTGTGGATTTTATGGTTTTCAATAATGAATTTTAGCATGGAACATTTTGTTTTGTGCTGGCAAACGCTCATTAGTTCCACAATAAGACGAAATCTTTACACATTCGTGTTTTCTAGGGAGAAACTAGAGCAACTGCGAGAAACAAACATGATATTTACATTTGTAAACATGACATTGAATCGCTTGCCCCGGAAAAAGACTGTGCTTTTCTCTAAAACCAGTTGACTGTGGTTTTCTGGGTGCATTGAATGCGAATGCCACAAAAGTTTGTTGGCATATGACTGGATGGAACCAAAAATATCCTATTGTGCTGTGGCTAACTCAATCCCAGATCTTATTACAGCCTTTGTGTTTGTGTTTTCTGGATATTATCAAAGGACTTTATGGTTTAGAATGAATTTTAACAGGGGACATTTTGTTTTGTGCTTGCAAATGCTAATTGTTCCCACATGGAGAAAAAACCTCTTCCCATTTGTGTTTTCTTGGGAAAAAGCTAGAGCAAATGCTGCAAACATGATCCTTGCGATTGTAAACATGACATTGAATACACTTGCCCAGGTAAAAGACTGTGTTTTCTCCAAAACCAGTTTGACTGTGATTTTCTGGGGCCGTTGTATACAAATTCCCCAACAATTTGTCCGGATATGATGGGATAAAACCAGAAATATCTGGTTGTGTTGTGGCGAACTCAAATCCAGATCTTGCTACAGCCTCTGTGTTTGTGTTTCCTGGATATTATCAATGGACTTTAAGGTTTGGAATGAATTTTAGCAGGGAACATTTTGTTTTGTGCTTGCAAACACTTCTTGGTTCTACATGGAGACACAAACTCTTCGCATTTGTGTTTTCTAGAAGAAAGCTAGACCAATTGCAGGAAACAAACATCAGATTTGCATTTGTATAGATGAGATTTTATGTACTTGCCACAGAAAAAGACTTTGTTTTCTCCAAAACCAGTTTGACTGTGATTTTCTGGGTCCACTGCATATGAATTCCACAACACTTGGTCCGGATATGCCTGGCTGAAACCAGAAACATCCGGTTGTGTTGTGGCTAACTGAAATCCAGATCTTGCTACAGCCTCTGTGTTCGTGTTTTCTGGATATTCTCTATGGACTTGACAGTTTTGAATACATTTGAGCAGGGAACATGTTGTTTTGTGCTGGCAAACACTAATTGGTTCCACATGGAGACACAAACTCTACACATTCGTGTGTTCTAGGGAGAAGCTAGAGCAACTGCAGCAAACAAACATGATATTTGTGGTTGTATACATGGTATTTTATCCACTTGCCCAGGAAAAAGTCTCTGCTTTTCTGCAAATCCTGTTTGACTGTGATTTTATAGGCTCCATTGCATAGGAATTCCACAAAACTTTGTCTGGATATGACTGGATCAAACCAGAAATAGCCTCTTGCGTTATGGCTAACTCTATCCCAGATCTTGCTACAGCCTCTGTGTTTGTGTTTTCTGGATATTACAATGGACTTTAGGATTTTGAATGAATTTTTGCTGGGAACGTTTTGTTTTGTGCTGGCAAATGCTTATTGCTTCCACAGGAAGACTAAACCTTTACACATTCGTGTTTTCTAGGGAGAATCTAGAGCAACTGAGGGAAACAAGCATGATATTTATGTTGCAAACATCATGTTATGCACTTGCCCAAGAAAAAGACTTTGCTTTTCTCCAATACCAATTACTGTGATTTTCTGAGTCCGTTGCATATGAATTCCACAACAGTTTGTCCAGATATGAGTGGATCAAACCAGAAATATGTGGTTTTGTTGTGGCTAACTCAAATCCAGATCTTGCTACAGCCTCTGTATTTGTTTTTGTTTTCTGGATAATCTCTATGGACTTTATGGTTTCGAATGAATTTTAGCATGTAATGTTTTGTTTCGTGCTGGCAAACGCTAATTGGTTCCATATGTAGACAAAAACTCTTCACATTCGTGTCTTCTAGGGAGAGAGCTAGAGAAACTGCGGGAAACAAACATGATATTTTTGTTTGTAAACTTCATATTTATCCACTTACCCAAGAAAAACCTTTGCTTTTCTCCAAATCCTGTTTGACTGTGATTTTCTGGGTGCATTGCTTACGAATTCTACAACAGTTTGTTGGCATATGACTGGACGCAACTGGAAATATCCGGTTGTGCTGTGGCTAACTCAATCCCATATCTTGCTACAGCACCTGTGTTTGTTTTTTGGGGGGATATTATCAATGGGCTTTACAGTTTTGAATGAATATTTGCAGGGAACATTTTGTTTTGTGCTTGCAAACACTAATTGGTTCCACAAGAATAGATAATCTCTACACACTAGTGTTTTCTGTTGAGAAAACTAGAGCAACTGCAGCAAACAAACATGATATTTACATTTGCAAGCATGACATTTTATACACTTGCCCAACAAAATAACTTTGCTTTTCTCCAAAATCAGTTTGTGAATTTCTGTGTCCCTTGCATACGTTTTCCACAACACTTAGTCCGGACATGACTGGACGAAACCAGAAATATTCAGTTGTGCTGCAGGTAACTCAATCTCAGATCTTGCTACAGCCTTGGTGTTTGTGTTTTGTGGATATTATCAATCGACTTTATGATTTAGAATGAATTTTAGCAGGGGACATTTTATTTTGTGCTGGCTAACTCTAATTATATCCACATGGAGAAAAAACCTCTTCGTATTCGTGTTTTCTTGGGAAAAAGCTAGACCAATTCCTGCAAACATGATATTTGTGTTTGTAAAGCTCACATTGAATCCTCTTGCCCAGGAAAAAGACTGTACTTTTCTGCAAAACCAGTTTGACTGTGATTTTCTGGGTCCCTTGCATAGGAATTCCACAACACTTGGTCCGGATATGACTGCATCATACCAGAAATATCCGGTGGTGTTGTGGCTAACTCAATTCCAGATCTTGCTACAGCCTCTGTGTTTGTTTGTGTTTTCTGGATATTCTCTATGGACTTTATGGTTTTCAATGAATTTTAGCATGTATCATTTTGTTTCCTGCTGGGAAACGCTTATTGGTTCCATAAGCAGACAAGATCTCTTCCATTATTTTTTTTAGGGAGAAAGCTAGAGTAACCATGGGAAACATGATATTTGCATTTGAAAACATGAATTTGCATCCGCATGCCAAAGAAAAATACTGAGCTTTTCTCCAAAACCAGTTTGACTGTGATTTTCTGGGTCCATTGCATGGGAATTCGACAACATTTTGTCCGCATATGACTGGATGAAACCAGAAATATCTGGTTGTGTTGTGGCTAACTCAATCCCAGATCTTGCTACAGCCTCTGTGTTTGTTTGTGTTTTCTGGATATTATCAATGGACTTTACGGTTTTGAATGAATTTTAGCAGGGAACCCTTTGTTTTGTGCTGGCAAATGCTAATTGGTTCCACATGGAGAAAAAACCTCTACACATTCGTGTTTTCTATGGAGAAATCTAGAGCAACTGCCTGAAACATGGTATTTATGTTTTTAAACATGACATTGAATCCACTTACCCAGGAAAATGACTGTGTTTTTCTCCAAAATCAGTTTCACTGTGATTTTCTGTGTCCGTTGCATACGAATTTCACAACACTTTGTCCGCATATGACTGGATCGAACCAGAAATATCCGGTTGTCTTATGGCTAACTCAAATACAGATATTGTTACAGCTTCTCTGTTTGTTTGTGTTTTGTGGATATTCCCTATGGACTTTATGGTTTTGAATGAGTTTTAGCCGGGTACATTTTATTTTCTGCTGACAAACGCTGATGGTATCCACATGGAGAAATAACTTCTACACATTGGTTTTTATGGGGAGAAATCTAGAGCAACTGCTGGAAATATGATATTTATATTTTTAAACTTGATATTGAATCCAAATACCCAGGAAAAATACTGTGCTTTTCTCCACAACCAACTTGACTGTGATTTTCTGGGTCCACTGCATACAAATTCCACAACACTTTGTCCAGATATGACTGGATCAAACCAGAAATATGTGGTTTTGTTGTGGCTAACTCAATTCCAGATCTTTGTACAGCCTCTCTGTTTGTTTGTGTTTTGTGGATATTCTCTATGGACTTTATGGTATAAAATAAATTTTAGCAGGAAACATTTTATTTTGTGCTTTCCAATGCTAATTAGATCCACATGGAGATAAATCTCTACACATTAGTGTTTTCAGGTAAGAATATAGAGAAACACTGGGAAACAAACATGATATTTATGTTTGTAAACATGACATTGAATCCACTTGTCCAGGAAAAAGACTGCTTTTCTCCACAACCAGTTTGACTGTGCTTTTCTGGGTCCTTTGCATACGAATTCCACTGCAGTTTGTCCGGATATGACTGGATCATACCTGAAATATCCGGTTGTGTTGTGGCTAACTCAAATAAAGATCTTGCTACAGCCTCTGTGTTTGTGTTTTCTGTATATTATCAGTGGACTTTATGGTTTGGAATGAATTTTAGCAAGGAACATTTTGTTTTGTTCTGGAAAACACTAATTCCTTCCACATGCAGACAAAACCTCTACACATTAATTAACATATTTATTTACAAATCATTGGTTGGAAGTTTTTAAAACATTTTTGAGGCCTGCGCTAAGGTGGAATGTGTAATGCTGCCACCTGCAGTGCTGGCATCCCATCTGGGCACCAGTTTGAGTCCTAGCTGCTCCACTTCTGATCCTGCTCGCTGCTATGGCTTGGGAAAGCAGTAGAAGATGGCCCAAGTGTTTGGGCCCCTGCACCTGCATGGCAGACCTGGAAGAAACTCCTGGCTCCTGGCTTCAGATTAGCACAGCTCTGGCTGTTTTGGCCATTTAGAGAGTTAACCAGCAGATGGAAGACCGATCTCTCTCTCTCTCTCTCTCTCTCTGCCTCTCTGCACTCTGCCTTTCAAATAAATAAATAAATCTTTAAAAAACATGATAATTGCTAATGCTAATACTTTATAAAAGCAGCCTCCATCAGAGGTGCTTCCCCCTTAAAGTTAATCGTTAATATTTTAGCTCCCTGGCTTTTGCAGTGGGCCAAGCCATGTTGAGTCTAGGCAGGCACCATTTGCTCTTACCAGCCGGCTTGGTAACAGAAATTCCATTGCACTGGACAGTTGGCTGGTCCAATCCCACAGTGTACTATGCCATTTCCCAAACAACAGCTGTCACCTGAGTCCTTATTTTTCTAAAGCTTCAGGTTGGTTCAATAAACCAAACTGCTCTAAGCCATTCAAATAACTGAAAATTCTCCCAAGGAATGACCTAGCTTTTCTAAGTTAATTTGTATTTTTTAATCAGGGATATAAGCAATAACCTAGACAAGGGGGAAAATATAGAAAGAATTGTTTACAGTTTTTTAAAAAGATTTATTTATTTGAAAGAGTTACACATAGAGAGAATGAGAGAGAGAGAGAGAGAGAGAGAGAGAGAGAGAGAGAGAGAGAGGTCTTCCATCCACTGGTTCACTCCCCAATTTGCCACCATGGCCAGAACTGTGCCATTCCAAAGCCAGGAGCCAGGAGCTTCTCCCAGGTCTCCCACATGGGTGCAGGGGCCCAAAGACCTGTGCCATGCTCCACTGCTTTCCCAGGCCACAGCAGAGTGTTGGATCAGAAGAGGAGTAGCCAGGACTCAAACTGGCACCCATATGGGATCTGGCACTGCAGGTGGCAGCTTTAACCACTACACCACAGTGCCAGCCCCTGGTACTTGTACATGAATCTGGTAGTATATAAGGTCAGCCAAAGGCCCCAGGAGGCACTGAGGCTAAACAGGAGGCTGAGGGTGGGTGTGCCGTGGCAGAGTCTAACACCACATTTTTTTTCTTTAAGTTTGTGGCAGAGCTTGCATTGGGCATTGTGGCTTAAATCACTGCCTGTGATGCCATCATCCCATATGGGTTCCAGTTCACATCTATCAGTTCTACTTCCTATCCAGCTCCCTGCTAATAGCCTGGAAAAGTAGTGAAAGATACACCAAGTTGTTGCAGACACAGATAAGCTCCTGCCTTTGATCTGGCCCAGTCCTGGCTGTTGGAACCATTTGGGAAGTGAACCAGCAGATGGAAGATATTTATTTCTCTGTGTGTGTGTGTCATTCTGCCTTTCAAATAAACTATTCATTTTAGAAGACATTCTTTTCAGAGAGAGAGAGAGAGACAGATAGACAGGTAGATGGATCTTCCATTTGCTGGTTCATTCCCCAGACAGTCGCAACAGCCAGGAATGGGCCAGGCCAAAGCCAGGATCCAGGACTTTCTTCCAGACCTCCCACATAATTAAAAACAATAAAACAATGTGTATAAATGCTGCATTATAAATTGTAGTACATGTACCATGTTATTATACATACTGAAAACTGGGGGTAAGTATTATGAAGTCTGTTTTATCTGTGCAGTTTTTCCATAAATCTAAAAACTACTCTACAATGAAAATTAGTTTGAAAATATGGGAAAGGCCCATAACCTAGAATTTAAACATAGACAATTAGAGAGATGAATTCATAAAGAAAAGGATTCCTTTTGATCTAGAGCCAATTACTCATTGATTGTTTCTTCTGAGTAGTAAAATGGAGGGGAGTATAGTAACAATTGCTGGGAAAGTATCTGATTTTGCTTACAAAATTGATTTGATTCATTTTTTTTTGACAGGCAGAGTGGACAGTGAGAGAGAAAGAGAGAAAGGTCTTCCTTTGCTGTTGGTTCACCCTCCAATGGCTGCCGTGGCCTGCGCGCTGCGGCTGGCGCACCGCACTGATCTGAAGGCAGGAACCAGGTGCTTCTCCTGGTCTCCCATGCGGTTGCAGGGCCCAAGCACTTGGACCATCCTCCACTGCACTCCCAGGCCACAGCAGAGAGCTGGCCTGGAAGAGGGGCAACTGGGAGAGCATCCGGAGCCCTGACTGGGACTAGAAACCGTTGTGCTGGTGCTGCAGGTGGAGGATTAGCCTATTGAGCCATGGTGCCGATCTGATTCAGTTTTTTTTTTAAGACTTATTTATTTACAGGAAAGTCAGAGTTACAGAGAGAGAAGGAGAGGCAGAGAGAGAGAGAGAGAGAGAGAGAGAGAGAGACCCCCTCCATCCACTGGTTCACTCCCCAATTGGCCACAATGGCCAGAGCTAATCTGATCTGGAGCCAGGAGCTTCCTCCAGATCTCTCATATGGGTGCAGGGGCCCAAGGACCTGGGCCATCCTCCATTGCTTTTCCAGGCCAGAGCAGAAAGCTGGATCAGAGGTGGAGCAGCCAGGACTTGAACCAGTGCCCACATGGGATGCCAGCTCTGCAGGCTGTGGCTTTACCTGCTATGCCACAACACCAGCCCCACTGATTCAGTTTGTAAAGAAGGTTTCCGAGTTGAATCCCACCAAAGGAAATTTTCATTTCAAATTTCTTGTGGAGAGATCTGCCAAGTTATCCTCCAAAGAGACTACCATATTATAAGCCTCCCAAGTGTTAGTGCGAGGTCCTCACTTCTGCCTACCTTCATCAACAAGCCTGTTTGCAATTCCTCTATCACAAAGACTGTTTGCAATTCCTTGAGATGCATCAAAGCTGCCATCTTCAAGTTTTCTTTCCTTCTCTCCAGCTCTCTAATCCAACAGAGAATGTTAGTGGGGAAACCTGGAAATATACAATCTGGGTCAAATTATCAGGAGGAATAAATTCCTACCGCTGTAGCTCCAAGGAAAATCATCTACAAGGATTCTGCATCATGTCCTTCATTAAAATGGAATCTCTTTGTTGCTGCATTCCACACTTGATTGAATTCCTCCTTTTGAATCAACAGCTCCTAATTTTTATTCATTACTCCTTTGCTGGAGCTGGGGTGACAGTAAGGGTGGAAGAAAAGAAAGAAAAAAAAACTAAAAGTACCAGATTGAAAAGTAGGAACAAAAGGGCAGGAAGAATAGAGGTGAGGGGGTACAGATTAGCTTTGGGGTAAAAAGCCAACTTTACATCCTCTAAGCAAATTTCCTTCCTTCATTCCATCACTACTGCCCTCACTCCAGAGCTCTAAGGACAGAATCCAAGGGCAGGCATGGGTTGCAGGGTGGTGCACAGTGGAGGGGGCACTGACAGCACTATTTGCCTAATAGCAACCTCCCCACCCCAACTTCTGATCCCACTGCCAAGAATGAGCTTCATAGAAGAAACCACTTAGGGTCAAGCCTTGGAGAAAACCACAGACCCCATGCCCTCATGCCCTTTTAAGCCTCTTTGAAATCATGATGTTGCTAGAGAAAGTGAGATCATGGCCAAGCTGCTTCTAAGGAACACAAAGATGGGGCCGCTGTTGTGGTAAAACAGGTTAAAGCACTGACTGCAACAATGTCAGCATATGGACACAGGTTCAAGCCCCAGCCTCTTAGAATCTGACCAAGCTCCCTGCTGATGTGCCTGGGAAGGCAGCAGCAGATTGTCTGAGTACTTGGGCCCCTGCCACCCATGTGGGAGACCCAGATGGAGTTCTGGCAGCCTGGCTTTAACTTGGCCAAGATCAGGCAATTGTGGCCATTGGGAAAAGCAGCCAAAGATGGCCCAAGCCTTTGGGCCTCTATATGCATGTGGGAGCCCTTGAAGAAGCTCCTGGCTCCCGTCTTCAGCTTGACCCAGCCCTGGCTATTGTGGCCATTTAGGGAGTGAACCAGTGGGTGGAAGCGTGCTCTCTCTCTCTCTCTTACTCTCACTCGCTCTTGCTCTCTCTCTCTCCTCTAACTCTGTTTTTCAAATAAATAAATAAAATCTTTCCAAAAAACACCTTCATGATCTGATTATGTTAAATAAGCACATATTGAAGTTTGCCACAGATATAAAGACTTTCCCAAATGTTTGTTCTTTCCAATCCCCCTGGCCCAGCTCTAACTTCCTAAAATCTCACCTAAGGGACAAGCCCTTCCAGATCCTTCCAAATCTGACATGGCCCCTTTATCACCCTAGTAGTGGCCCGGCACAGAGCCCAGCTCTGATTACAACCACAAAAGCTCTCTAGGGCAGAGAGCCCCTTTCATCTGAACTTTGCCTGTCATTCCTCAGGCCAAGTTGCTATGCCTCTGAGCCAGAACAGTTCCCTTCACAGAACAGGGAAGAGTCACTGACCCTGGACACAGAAAAATAAAAATGTTTGGACTTCTGTAAAGGAAAAGGGTGAATTCTTCCCAGTGGGGATAGGGCAGAGTACAGTATCAGCTGAGATGTCATGGGTCT
Organism: Lepus europaeus; assembly: GCF_033115175.1. NCBI lineage: Eukaryota > Metazoa > Chordata > Mammalia > Lagomorpha > Leporidae > Lepus > Lepus europaeus. Next base: position 103,094,505 of record NC_084830.1, read on the forward strand.
GTATGAAACAGACCTGTCTTGCAACCTGTACTCACAAAACTCTACAGAAGTTGGGAAACTTTTGTCCTGAACCACTTATGCAAAGAATGCTGCCATCGGTCCAGGAAATGGACTCTGTGCTGTAGCCCCAAATCACATTCAGAACTGCACCTGGGGCCAGTGCTGTGGCATAGTAGGTTAAACTTCTCCCTGTGGCACCTGCATCCCACAGGGTGCTGGTTTGAGTCCCAGTTGCTCCTCCCACAGTCCAACTCTCTGCTAATGGCCTGGGAAAGCAGTGGAAGATGGTCCAAAGGCTTGGGCCCCTGCACCCACATGGGCGACAAGGAAGAAGCTCCTGGCTTCAGATCAGCCAAACTTTGGCCATCACAGCCATTTGGGAAGTGAATGAGCAGATGGAAGGCCTCTCTGTCTCCCCATCTCTCTGTCTATAACTCTGCCTCTCTGAATAACTAACTGAAAAATAAGAAAAAGAAGAACTGCATCTAAGAGTTCTCCCTCCAAGTTGTACATTTGGGTATTTTATAAGCCAATTCAGTCCCCTAATAATGTGCTGTTCCTTAAACAAGCATTTCTGTGTGTATCTATATCCATGCATACAGTGCATATGTGCCATATTTATTTAGTTATTTTAGACTACAAAACACACCTGTGTGATCTATTCCATCTCAGCCACCCAGAAAGACAGGGCAAGATTATCTGCTTCCTCTCATTTTTAAATTTATTATTTATTTATGTATTTATCTATTTATTTTTTGCCAGGCAGAGTTAGACAGTGAGAGAGACAGAGAGAAAGGTCTACCTTTTTCCATTGGTTCACTCCCCAGGTGGCCACTACAGCCAGTGCACTGTGCCAATCTGAAGCCAGGAGCCAAGTGCTTCCTCCTGGTCTCCCATGCGAGTGCAGGGCCCAATCACTTGGGCCATCTTCCACTGCCTTCCCAGGCCACAGCAGAGAGCTGGACTGGAAGAGGAGCAACCAGGACAGAATCTGGCACCCCAATCGTGACTAGATCTCGGGCTGCCAGCACCACAGGGGGAGGATGAGCCTAGTGAGCCTCAGCACTGACCACTTCCTCTCATTTTAAGTTGGAGTAGCTGGGGCTCAGAAGAACAAAGTGATTTAGCTGGAGTCACACAGCTCATCCCTGACAAGCCCAGCATTTCTGATCCTGCATTGTGACCCTGTCCTTAAGCTGTTCTTCACTTTCTAGGCACCACTTCCCACTTGTCAGTGTGCCAGGAGCTGCCCAGTCCTGTGCTCAACACTGAGGGGTCCTTCACACTCTATCAAATGGGCTGAAGCAAGCCAGTGCCTCTCAGCAAAGAGGTGTGTTTGCTCTCACAACCACTATCTCTTGAGCCAAGTACAACATGAAGTGATACACTGGATACCGTGACACAAGGAGACAGACATACACCTACAGGAGAGAAACAATGAAGCAAATAATTACAATGAAATGAGATGAGCCTTTTAAAGGGAGGTAGGAAATTACGTTAGGAGTAAATCCCACACAGAAGTCTAGAAGCAAGTTGGAGGAAGGCAGCCCCTAGTGGACAGGAATCTAAAGCCACAAGACCTCAACCTGAGCCCTTTCTGTAGGTCATTTAACCTCGCAGCCACCAGCACTGCCCCAGGAAGGGGAAGAACTTGAAGCAGAAGGCCAATCTGCATGTGCCCGTGACTATTCTGCCACTTCCCACCCTCCAGCACTTGTTTCTTTACAAATTAGGATTTCAAAACCTGAGAGCTGGCAAAGAGAAAGGGAGTGCTGATTTAAAAACAAACAAACAAAACAACCCTCCAGCCCCTCCTGGCAGCATATAGCAGCAAGATGTGCTGGTGGGAGCCCAAGCCACACCAAAGCATGCCCAGCCTCCCTCACATCAGGCTAAGCACCCCAAGCCCCTCCCCTGGGCCACCTCCTAATTACAAAATTGCAGAGAAGGGGCAGCTGGAGCATGCACCGTCAGCTGCTCAGCAACATGGGAAGGAAAGGGAACTCCCCATGAAGGAGCCAAGGCCACCAGGGGGACACAAGGGGGATCCTCCCCAGGACTGGGCAAGAAAGGCACTGCTGGGAGCAGACCTGTGTCTCCACTCTCACCTGCTGCTCTGGAGAATGGCATTCTCTGTCTCTCCTCCCTCCTAACCCGAACTCCCAGTCCCTCAGGGTCAAACTCCTCTGCAAAACCTTCATTCCCTCTGATGCTGGCCTCCTAGAAGAGGGATCCAGAAACCTCAAGGGACAAAAGCATCACTTCAGGAGGCTGCCTGCTAAAGACACAGAACGCTGGGCAGCATTCCCTGTGGTTCTGCTCAGAAGGATGAGTGTGGGTCCTGGGAATCTGCATTACACAGGATGATCCCCACAGTCGCCACCCGCTCTCCACCACCACCACACATGACTTGAAGCTGGCAGTCCTGACATCACAGGATGATGCCTGCCCTGGAAATGTTCAAGCCCTTCCTGTCTGTGGTTTTTCAGGACCATTTCTGCTTCATAGAAACATCTTAGCTATTCACCATGACCACCAGGCTCCCAGGAAGAAGAAGTAGGACTCCCTCTTTTGACCTAGCCTCCCTCAAGAAAGCCAAGGCCAAGCAATGCACCTACAATGGGAAACCAAAGAACTCTGCCAAGAATCCAAAGGACAATGGGGCTTCAGCTAATGGCCAAGTGACCAACCATGCAGAGGGCAAAATATACAGCTGAGCATTAACTTCAGTTTAATCAGGACTCCTAATCTACCTCCCAATAAACAGCAGCAAGGCAATGTCCTCCTTTGCTCATTGAATATTTCCTGAGTGTCTCCTCTGTGCTGGGCATGGTTCTGAATACTCTTGGGGTCTTCTGGTGGTGAAGCGATCACACATCATCAGGAAGTATTTCTTTTTACAGGCAGAGTGGATAGTGGGAGAGAGAGACAGAGAGAAAGGTCTTCCTTTTTGCCGTTGGTTCACCCTCCAATGGCCGCTGCGGCCGGCACATCGCGCTGATCCAAAGCCAGGAGCCAGGTGCTTCTCCTGGTCTCCCATGCGGGTGCAGGGCCCAAGGATTTGGGCCATCCTCCACTGCCTTCCCGGGCCATAGCAGAGAGCTGGCCTGGAAGAGGGGCAACCGGGATAGAATCCGGCGCCCCAACCGGGACTAGAACCCGGTGTGCCAGCGCTGCAAGGTGGAGGATTAGCCTGTTAAGCCTTGGCGCAGGCTATCAGGAAGTATTTGATAGCGATTTCTCTTTACAAAGTTACTTGAAAAGCAAGATCATCTGTGACGTCAGGCCTCAGAACCACACGAGCTCCAGGTGAACATTCTCAACCAGGCCTGGCTGTTGGATGAAGAAGTACTGCAGGGAGATGAGGTCAGCTTCTGGTCCTGGCAGGGAGAATCTGATTCTCACTTTCTCATAAGCAAACCCTGGCAGCACTGGAGTTCTTTCTTCCACTGAGACGCTGTACACTGTCCCACGAAAAACAACCTGCCAGGCATAGCTCCTTAGAATAAACTACTTCTTCTTGAAGTTCAGGCATCAGCACAAATGTCACTTCTTCCAGCAAGTTATCCTTGACTCTTAGACAAGACTGGGTGCTCAGACCTTGGAATGCAGGGCATTTTATACTTTTCAGATTAGAACACTTTCCAGGAGACCCTGCAATTGCTAACTAGAATTTAAGGTATGACAAGCAGGAAGCATAAGCTGCCTTGCTCAGCATCCTGTCCTCAGTGTCTGGTCTCACACCTGGAACATGGTGGACATGCAGTACATCTGGCTGGATGCTTAAATTAATGAGTGAGTGCATCACACTCTCTATCTACGACAACAACTGCCACAGTTTCCTCGACTGTGAGCAATCAACACCTAAGCTCAGGCAGGGCTACAGCTCTGTAGTAGCAGCAGCTCACAGGGGCACAACTGCAGCTCAGAGGATCACCATGATACAGACTCCATGGGACACTCCCCATCATCAGAGAAGGACAAAATGCTCTAGGGGCAGTACAGTGTCATCATGAGAGTGAGGTCCACACTGGCCATGAGCCACATCACCAGCTGTGTACAAGACTTGATGGTAAGGTCTCCTACAAGCCACTCACTCACCTTCCCATAGCTGTGTCATGGAGAGGGCACTGAGCACCTCCACAGCAGGTGCTGTCTTCAAATAGAGTAAAAAGGACAATAAAAGTTGCCAGAGCAGGCTGAGAAGTCAGGAGGCAGCTGTGAAGCATCTCTCTGGCAGGAAAGAGTTAAACACACCTGTCTGGGTTCTTTTTACCATAAACCACCTTTGACTTCTGCCCAGTCAGAATGAAGCCCCATGGGGTGGCCACTCACACAGGAAGCCCATGCATTGTGACTTTTGTCATTCAATGACTGTTTTTTTCCTTTGTTTTTGGTGGTTTGTTGTTATTGTTGTTGTTGTTATTTAATTTATGGCTCAAGAAGGAAGCTGAAGTCTAGGCCCTAACTTCAGTCCTGCTGAGCCTGGACTGCTGCCCATACTAATTAGACACCTCTCACCCCAACCTGGCTTTTTCTAAAATTCCTTCTGCACTGTGATTGTGGCCTTTAGTCCTGAATCCATGTTCAGTGTTGCTCTTCTGCCTACCAAACAGATTTGTGAGCCTAGATGGGAAGGCCTGGGGACAGGGAGAGGCAGAACTGGTGCTCCGTGAATGACAGGGAGGTCCTGCCCCAGCAGTGAGCTGAACCCCTTCCCTTAAATCAAAAGGCAGGCATGAAAGAGCTAAGAGGACTTGAGGTAGCATCTGCCTGCATCTGCTACACACATATGAATGTGAGACTCCAAACACAAGCTCTACTTAAACAAGTGGACTTAGGTAACAGACTCAAGTCCAAGGTCAGCAGGCAGAGGATCAGCGATTCCCACTCCCACACTCCTACTCCCTGGCAATCAGAATCCTTCTCTGGCATTCCCAAGCCCCAGGGGGCTCCCTTCCTCTGACAAGGAAAACATTGAGCTTATTTATGCACTCAGGGTATTGGACAGTCCTCCTTCAGCCCTAGGAGGATACCCACAGACTACATGCAAAGACCTCTCCCAGTTATGCTTCTTCTGACTCCCCTGTCCAGAACTCCCCCAACTCAGGCCTGCTGTTTATTTCTCATCTGATCTAGGAGGCCCCTGCAAGTCACATCCCCCGCCTCCACTGAGAACAGATAACCCATCCTGCCGTGGGCCTGGGACATGCACATGGGGGCTGGGGCTGCAGATATGTCTCCCCTAGATCAGAGGGTGAAGGTGTCTGTGTCATTCATGGCCTAAGCACACACCAGAGACACTAAGACCTTGTACCTGAGTGCTGCTCAAATATCATCACAGCAAACCTGATTCTGTATCACCCCAATCTCCATGACACATGAATTCTAGCAGACTGTTCATTTCAAACACCATCTGACAAAACAAATTTCCAGGACAAGAAAGTATCTTGAGATTGGAGGTTCTCTATGCCTAGTCCATCTGACTCAGGGACTCAGTTTCTCTAATAGGAGCTTGCATCTGAATCAAATAAAAGGAAAAAGAAGTTGGCGTAAAACCCAGGCCTAGTCCTGGTGTATGGTTAATATTAAAGGGAGAGCAGCGGGAACAGCACAGAAAAGGGATTTTGAGCCACCCTCCCTCCTTTCCCAGATTACTATAAATGGCAAGTGAGGAGATGGTGCAGCTTCTGCTGTTTAGATACAATGTGTGCATTTTGATTCAGAGAAAGACCTCCAAATCATCAACCTAGGGTTGACCTGCAAGCACCCTTGGAAAAACTGCCTGTGGGAAGAGTTCCAGAAAGCACCAGGGCCCTAATGAGCACTGTAGCACCTGCTGTGGGCCTGCCTGTAGGGGCAAGTGTTGAGTGGCCCATGGATGGACACGTTGCCAGCTGCAGAGCCTGGGCTTGGGAAACACTCCCCAAGTGCTTCCCAGCATTGAAAAGGAAAAGGGAAATGCCTCTGGACTGAATGGATGGTCGTGAAACTGCCCAGGTGCCCAGGGAGAAGCTAAGTCCCAGTGCACCAGGGAAAGCCTGGTGACCTGGGCACTGCCCCCATTCCCCCAGCAACAGCAGATCTCCTAAAAGCCAGGCCCTGGTGCATGAATCTGCACATCCACACCCATAACCACACACCCTTTGCCCTTCCTGTGCTCTCAGGGCCCCACATGCCTTCCCCCTGCCACCACCCCCACAGCCACCTGCACCTTCGGCTGGCTCCTATCACAACATGGGCCTGTAGTCTGCTCTCCACTGCAGGTCTGGTCATGTTCGTGCTACTGACCCAGTCTCCCAGCCTCCACCGAGAAGACATAAATGAACCCAGGGGCACAGAGAAGCCTGAAAGAGGTAGAAGGGACCCTCCCACTCTGGTTTCTAAGTAGAGAACTCACTCATGAGTGCCACATCCTACAGAGAGATGATGAGCTCACCAACAACTGTTAAAGCACCTGCAAGCCTCATCAGGGGTGGAGACTGGGGGGATGTCCTTGGCAAGTGAGTACAAGGAGCCCCTCTGTGGCCTTGCCTCTGCCAGGCTGGTCCTGCTGCCCCCGAGGCTACTTCCCACCGATGATCCATGTCCAGGTTCACAGCTCAGTTAAGTCGGCAGGCAGCTTTGAGCAGGCAGCAGCAGGGATCACATCTGCATGGCAGTGGCTGAAAGGGGCAGGACAGAAATGGATGACCCAGCAGCTCCCTGAGGCTGAGCAGCCAGCTGTCTGCCAGCAGCAAGCAGAGCCAGGCCACACTGGGCCAGATGGCTCTGCAGCCTTCAGGGACTGCTCCTTCCAGCCAGGCCCCACCTCAGCTGTGCAAACCTTGCCTCATCCCGACAGGACAGACCCAGCAGCAGGAAAAGGAGTCCCCATGAGTGTGTTGAGAGTGAGCAACCAGAAAGCACCACACAGGAGCCTGGACCCCCCCCCTTGGAGACGCAGAGGAGGAAAGAGGCTCAGAGAACTTAGGAGCAGCTAAGCAGGAAGAGGGCTAGTTCCATGCAGTCCGGACAGAGTGATGGCCCATGTCGTCTGAGGATTCGCTTTACCCTTCACCGGGGGCTCCAGCTCTGCTCCAGAGGTGGAGCCTGGTGACCTGGGCACTGCCCCCATCTCCCCAGCAACCGCAGATCTGCTAAAAGCCCAGACTGGTGTCCCCACCCCTGCTTCATGACCAGAGCCCTTGGAAAGTACCCCCGACCCCCAACACTATCTGCCTGATGTCAGCCAGGCCCTGCTCAGTCCAGGCTGCCCATGGCCTGGATGGGCTCAATTGATTTAAGACACAGGGTCCTCCATGACACCTGACTATATAAAGACACATCTGAGAGTACCAAATGCCACCCCCTACTCAGAGCTAAGAAGGTGTTTCAAATACATCACAGAGGAGAGCAAAGCAGAAATCCTGAGGGTGCTGTGATCCACCAGTTTCCTGCCTGAACACATGAAGTAGCTGCTCCTAATTCAGGGAGACAGCCTGAGGAAGCCATGCTGACAAGAGAGAGCTGCAGTGTCTCTATGACTCTTCTCAGCACAATAAAAAGAAGAGAGAAAACGGTGGTTATAGAGAGGATGGAAGGACATAAATTCCAAAACAGGGGAAAGAAAACTTTAGAGAAGTTTGCTTCATGAAATAAAGTAATGGGGCTGGCATTGTGGCATAGTGGAAAAAGCCACAGCCTGCAATGCTGGCACCCCACAGGGTTGCTTCACTTCTGACATGGCTCCATGCAATGGCCCTGGAAAAGAAGTGAAAGATGGCCCACATTCTTGGGCCCCAGCCACCAATGCAGGAGACCTGGAAGCAGCTCCTGGATTTGGCCTGGCAAAGCCCCGGCCATTACAGCTATCTGGGAAGTGAACCAATAGATGGAAGATCTCTCTTTCTCTGTCTCCCCCTCTTCCTCTTTAACTCTGATTTTCAAATACATAAATCTTTTTTTTAAGAAATACAGTAAATGAAGCAAATCTTTAATATGGGGTGTAAAACAACATTAGTTCATAAATTCTCACCAGGCTTTAAGCAAACTGCCCTGTCTACCCAGAGCCCAATCCGAAGGCAGGAGCCAGGAGCTTTTTCCAGGTCGCCCACGTGGGTGCAGGGGTCCAAGGGCTTGGACCATCTTCCAATGCTTTCCCAGGCCATAGCAGAGTAGGATTGGAAGTGGAGCAGCCAGTTCTCAAACCAGTACCCACAGAGGATTCCGGCACTGCAGGTAGCAGCCTTACCCACTATGCCACAGCGCCAGACACCCAAATTTTTCAAAACACAATTATTTTCTGGTTAAATTTGAGTAGAAGATTATAGGGCTCAGCACTCCAAGTCCACAAGCACCAAATAAATATTTAGTTGTCGCTCTGGGCGAATGTAGCCAGAGTCCAACCAGGCACTTGAAAAACTTTAGAACAGCTATTTCATAAGTTGTAGACATGAAATATGGGGCAGTCACACAGGACAGCTGTGTTCAGTGTTCAAAGTGAGACCCAGGACAGCAAGCCTGTTATATCCCAAGAGAAGTCAGCTTTCCAGTCCATTAAAGGGAAGCACCAGGAAAACAGAGCTGCTTGAAATGTAAGATGGATGCTTTATGGATGACTGATGACAGCTCCGTCCTTCTCTGAAAAATATTCTGAGGTGGACAAGGGCTGAGAGTTGTGAAAATAGAATCCCATGCAGTCTGTTAAGTGTGAAACAACAGAAACCCTGGAAAATAATTCCAAGGTCAGAGAGGCATAAGGAGGAAAGCAAAGACATGAGGGATGGATGGATGGATTTCTGGATGCCATCTCTTCCACCACATTCCACAGGAACTTACACTTGCTAAAGCAGGGGCATTCATTCCACTGCCAAAAGACTGCAAAGGTAGCACAAGTTGGCTGTCTCAAAGGTGCCCACATTATGTCCATCAGCATCTCTGCCCATGGCCAATGTCCCACAAGAAGCAGTCTTCCCAGAGGGACAGAGGCTGACTGGCAATTTGGATCAAGGAGTGAATATTCCTGGAAAATCATCCTCTTTCCAGACCAGCAGTAACAGCAAATAGAAAAAGAGAGAAGGTGGAGAAAGTCAGGGGTAGAAAAACAGGGAAGCCCCAATGGCTGAGCCGCCATCTTGCTGGATTCCAGATGCTCAGGCGACAGCCACCACAGGCCTTAGGAGCCAGTGGGCAGCAGCAGCAGAGCACTGTCACTCAGGAAAACCCACAGATGGTGTCCTGGGATCTACACACAGCTGATTTGGTCTGCACACACGCTGGGTAAAATGCAGTTGAGCCAAGCCAAAAAAAAAAAAAAAAAACCTTGAAAAACCTTCAGCTACAATGTTCCCTGGGAAGATGAGCTTTGCAAGGCCAAGTCACCCAGAACAGGTGGGGGTCTCTGTGGTGAAGAAGCACCGTGCATGGTGGGCCTGATTCAGAGCCCAGTTTCCAGCTGTGTGGTTTCCCCACCCATGCATCGTCTCTTCATCTCCCCAGACAAGGCCCAGACACAAAGGAATCCCCACATCACACTCATCTGCACAAGGAACTTCTGTACATATGAGTCAGTGTGCAAACACACGGATACCTCCAATACTTTGGCACAGACACACATATCTCCTGTGTCTCTTTTCAGAAACAGCTTCTATGTGAGCCAACAGACACTGGAACTGACAAGAGTTAGAACAGACTTCTTTCCCTTTCCCTTGTAAAATTAAGACTGTAGCTTTTCAATGCTACCGACAGCATTTCCAAATGTCTATGCAGGAGCTGGCTCCATGGCACAGAGGGTTATACCACTGCCTCCAATGCTGGCATCCCCTATGAACACTACTCAAGACCTACTTGCTCTGCTTCTGATCCAGCTCCCTGCTCACACACCTGGGAAAGCAGCAGAAGATAGCTCCAGTATTTGGGTCCTTGCCACCCACATGGGAGACCCAGATGGAGTTCTGCGTCCCTCTGTCTCTCTGTCTCTCTCTTCTTCTCTGTGTCACTCTGCCTTTCCAATAAATAAAATAAATATTTAAAATGTGCATTGGGTGAGAGATGAGAGAAAGGTTATCGCATTAACAGCCAAGATAATATAAGCTGATTTCTAGGACTCATTAACTTGAAAAACATAAATTAAACAGAAACTAAATGAAACTCAAAATGTAACCAAATAAATCATCATTTGCTACAAATTACAATCCTTACATGCAGATCTGTAACTGAAAAAATGTGACTACCTCTTTAAAAAAATGCAAAATGAAGTACTTTGGTTACTCCCTCCAAATGAAGCTTCCATCAAGCTGTAGCTGAATCCTCCCACTCACTGGAGTTCAAGTACAAGGCTTCCTTCTCCATCCCACAGCAGATGCCAGTGGCTGCTACTAACGGGAAGATGAATGGACACCATCAGCTTCCTCACAGGGCGCCTTTCCTAGAGACATCACTGCTAAATCACCAGAACATGTATCTCATATTAAAAACTTCTCTTCCAGATGCTAAATACCTTGCCTGTCACCCTCCAGCAGCACAGGGTACGATCTGCCAAGGACAGCCAGCCAGCTGGACAGCTCTAGGAATCCTGTTCCTGGCTGTTTCCCTGGGAGATGAATGGTCACAGGACATGGGTGCTCAGAATGCCAGCTTGTAGCAGCTCCTCCCAGCAGTGACACACAGCTGCTGGTCCATCAGAGGCGCCATGACAGGAAGCAGCCTGGAGACAAGCAAACCCCATACTGGGACTGAGAGGAGTCACGTGGCAACCTTCACACCCACTGCCTAGAGTCCCTTCTGCTCCTCCCTCCTAGGCAACCTCATTATGGGCAATCAGGTCATCAACAGGCAATCAGGTGACAGCACTAATCTAACAGAACAGGGACTCACTCAAGACTGGTTACTCTCCTGACAATTCCACTATGCGGAAGATAAGTGCCATGTTTTCCTAGGCCACATCTCTTTCCCCACTGCGTGGGCATCTCTGTGGGGAGAAGGGGGCGCTTATTTCTGGTCTCTTTTTCTATATTACCACTCCTCACACTAACAACTTCTATAGAGGCCTCCACAGACCAGTCCTTGTGCAAATTAGTAGTTAATGCGCTCCCAATGCTAAAAATGTCTTCGGCTTCAGCACCGAACAGAAAATAAGAAAACTCGGCGGCCCCCTTACTTCCAGCTGCAGGGACTGTAGGACAATCAGCGGGGAGCAGCACTGTGGGGACAGTGAAGAACAGGGGGAAAAAGTCAGCGGAGCCCACAGAGCCCCAGCAGCCCCAAGTGCCCGTGGGGACCCCATCTTGCAGGCTGTGTGCATGTGGAGTGGGGCAGTAGGGCTGAGCCATCCACTGCAGCCCTGGGCTCCCTGCTGCACTGTGGCATTTCTCAGAAAGTCTCAGCTCCAAAAACTCTAATTGGTTGTTATGTGTTGTTGTTGTTGTTATTTTTGTTTTTGTAATTTTTTTTTTTTTTGCCTTTAGCCAGTTTTATCTTCCCAAGAGGAGGGGTCCCTGCCATACTTAGAACAATATGAAGATGAACTCGCCCATCCCACCCTTCCGATTGTGGTCCAATTAAAAAAAAAAAGCGAGACCTTTAAAAACCTAGTACACCTCCTGAAACCTAGCATCCGGCTCAGATAAGACTCTACTTTCACCTGACGCAATGAAACTTCTGCCTTTTTGCTGCCTTTTCCCGGCCATTTATTGCTACACTGAGCTGAAGAAATGAACCCACCAATCCGTTCCAGTAACACTGAACACCCCACACACACCCTGCGTGACCGGGAACACCCCCTTGGACCCCGTAAATAAATGGCATTAAGGAAACTTGAGAAAAGGGGAGACGCGGGAGCCCCAGAGCATGGGGAAACACGGGACAGCCTGGGTCCCTCTCAGTCCCTGCCGCCGCCAGATGGCACCCAGCAAGCCGGGACCCCCAGCCGCCAGCAGCCCTGGCACCCAACCCCTCTGCATGGTCTCCATATCCTGGCGGCTCCCTTCAGGACACGAAGGGAAGCAAGGGTACGCGCGGGAACCATGGTGTCGTCAGCTACAGAACAACAGCAGCGGAAGGACAAGTAGCAGGGGCTGCCCCGGTGTGGTGCTTGAAAACTGCCTGGGACCGCAGGTGCAGAGTAATGGACTCGCTAAGCCAGAGCGAAGTCACTGCCCCACCTCCCAGCGCTGGCTCTGGACAGTGAATGAACTTCCGCAGTCCTGGGTCTCAGATCCACCTGTGCGCACGCGCATTATATATGATTTATGTATTTTTGAAAAGTAGAGTAATAGAGAGAGGAGAGTCAGGGAGAGAGAGAGACAAAGGATGGAGGGAGGGAGAATGAGAGACATTTTCCATCCACTGGTTCACTCCCCCAAAAGCCACAGTGCCTCTGTCTCGGCTAGATAAAGCCAGAAGCCTGGACTCCATTCAAATCTCCCACATAGGTGACAGGTCCTCAAGTACTTGGGTCATCTTCCATTGCTTTCCGAGGCACATTAACAGGGAACTGGATCAGAAGTTAAGCAGCTAAGACTTGAAGTGGCACTCATATGGGGGGCCAGTGTCTCGGACATTGGCTTAACCCACTGTGCCATGCCACCAGCCTCATGTTCATTTTTACATCATCATTTATCCATTCAGATAAGAGACAGACTCTGTCAGGTTCTGAGGTTATCGGGTCAAATAAAGCAAACATGGTTCTTCCTCTCATGAAATCTGCAGTCTGACAGGAAAGAATGAACCAGGCAAATATTTCCTTATATAGTAAATGCTAAGTGTGAAGTGAATGGCTGAAGACTTAAACCGTCCAAACCAAGCAATTCTAATCTTGTGAACAAGAGACAGAAGGCACAGATATAGAACTGCAAATGATCCAGTTAACTATTTATCTAAACAGCTTGTAATTAAAAACTTAAAATACAAATAACACATGCATATCTGAGCACAGTTGTTACCTTAATATTAACCATAAGAAAAAAATAACCATGGAATAATAAGAGTGAGACTTTGAGTATAATTCATTTTTTTAGACAATTTGAAATCCTTCGTGGTCTTCTGCAGTGTGTTCTTCTGCAGGTATTCTTCCTCTTCCTCACATTTTTGGGAAAGATTTATTTATTTGGAAGGCAGAGTAACAGAGGGAGTGGTCAGAGAGAGCGATCTTTCATCTGTAGGCTCACTCCCCACATGGCCACAATGGCCAGGTCTGTGGCAGGTTGAATCCAGAAGCCTAGAACTCCATTTGGGTCTCCTACATGTGTGCAGGGGCCCAATGACTTGAGCCATCTTACACTGCTTTATCAGGCACATTTTCAGGGAGTGGGATCAGAAGTGGAGCAGTAGAGACACAAAGCAGCACCTACATGGAATGCCAGCCTTATAGCTGGTGACTTAAGCTGCTGTGCTACATTGCTGGTCCTCTCATATTTTTCCAGCTGGGAAAACTGAGGTTTGAGAAACTGAGCAATAAGACAAAACAATGATTTCTTTTCTTTTTTTCATTTATTAAACTTTTATTTAATGAATATAAATTTCCAAAGTACAGCTTGTAGGTTACAATGGCTTCCCCCCTCCCATAACTTCCCTCCCACCCGCAACCCTCCCCTTTCCCGCTCCCTCTCCCCTTCCATTTACATCAAGATTCATTTTCAATTCTTTTTATATACAGAAGATCAGTTTAGTATATATTAGGTAAAGATTTCAACAGTTTGCCCCCATATAGCAACACAAAGTGAAAAAAAATACTGTTGGAGTAATAGTTATAGCATTAAATAACAGTGTACAGCACATTAAATACAGAGATCCTACATAATATTTTTTAAAAATTAATTAATTTTCTATACCATTTCCAATTTAACACCAGGTTTTTTTTCATTTCCAATTATCTTTATATACAGAAGATCGATTCAGTATATAATTAGTAAAGATCTCATCAGTTTGTACCCACACAGAAACACAAAGTGTAAAAATACTGTTTCAGTACTAGTTATAGCATCACTTCACATTAGACAACACATTAAAGACAGATCCCACTAGTACCAGAACAATAACAACAACAACAACAAAAATACTAAAAAGGATAAAGTATTACATTGTACATCTAGAGCCAGGACAAGAGCTGATCAGGTCATAGTTTCTTATAGTGTCCATTTCACTTCAACAGGTTTCCCCGTTGGTGCTCAGTTGTCACCGATCAGGGAAAACAAATGATATTTGTCTCTTTTGGACTGGCTTAATTCACTCAGCATGATGTTTTCCAGATTCCTCCAACTTGGTGCAAATGACCAGGTTTCATTGTTCCTTACTGCTGTATAGTATTCTATGGAGTACATGTCCCATAGTTTCTTTATCCAGTCTACTGTTGATGGGCATTTGGGTTGGTTCCAGGTCTTAGCTATTGTGAATTGAGCTGCAATAAACATTAATGTGCAGATGGCTTTTTTATTTGCCAAATTAATTTCCTTTGGGAAAATTCCAAGGAGTGGGATGGCTGGGTTGTATGGTAGGGTTATGTTCAGGTTCCTGAGGAATCTCCAGACTGACTTCCATAGTGGCTTAACCAGTTTGCATTCCCACCAACAGTGGGTTCGTGTCCCTTTTTCCCCACATCCTCTCCAGCATCTGTTGTTGGTAGATTTCTGAATGTGAGCCATTCTCACCGGGGTGAGGTGAAACCTCATTGTGGTTTTGATTTGCATTTCTCTGATGGCTAGTGATCTTGAACCTTTTTTCATGTGTCTGTTGGCCATTTGGATTTCCTCTTTCGAAAAATGTCTATTGAGGTCCTTGGCCCATCTCTTCAGTGGGTTGTTTGTTCTGTTGTTGTGGAGTTTCTTGATTTCTTTGTAGATTCTGGTTATCAACCCTTTATCTGTAGTATAGTTTGCAAATATTTTTTCCCATTCTGTCGGTTGCCTCTTCACTTTCCTGACTGTTTCTTTTGAAGTACAGAAACTTCTCAATTTGATGCAATCCCAAATGTTAATTTTGGCTTTGACTGCCTGTGCTCCTGGGGTCTTTTCCAAGAAGTCTTTGCCTGTACCTATATCTTGCATGGTTTCTCCAATGCTCTCTAATAATTTGATGGTTTTGGGTCGTAGATTTAAGTCTTTAATCCATGTTGAGTGAATTTTTGTGTAAGGTGAAAGGTATGGGTCTTGCTTCAAGCTTCTGCACATGGAAATCCAATTTTCCCAGCACCATTTATTGAATAGGCTGTCCTTATTCCAGGGATTAGTTTTGGATCTTTGATCAAATATAAGTTGGCTGTAGATGTTTGGATTGATTTCTGGTGTTTCTATTCTGTTCCATTGGTCTATCCATCTGTTTCTGTACCAGTACCATGCTGTTTTGATAACAACTGCCCTGTAGTATGTCCTGAAATCTGGTATTGTGATGCCTCCGGCTTTGTTTTTGTTGTACAAAATTGCTTCAGCTATTCGAGGTCTTCTGTGTCTCCATATGAATTTCAGCATCATTTTTTCCAGATCTGAGAAGAAGGTCTTCGGTATCTTGATTGGTATTGCACTGAATGTCTAAATTGCTTTTGGGAGAATAGACATTTTGATGATATTGATTCTTCCAATCCATGAGCATGGAAGATTTCTCCATTTTTTGGTATCCTCTTCTATTTCTTTCTTTAAGGTTTTGTGGTTTTCATCGTAGAGATCTTTAACGTCTTTGGTTAAGTTTATTCCAAGGTATTTGATTGTTTTTGTAGCTATTGTGAATGGGATTGATCTTAGAAGTTCTTCCTCAGCCATGGCATTGCCTGTGTATACAAAGGCTGTTGATTTTTGTGCATTGATTTTATATCCTGCTACTTTGCCAAACTCTTCGATGAGTTCCAATAGTCTCTTAGTAGAGTTCTTTGGGTCCCCTAAATACAGAATCATATCATCTGCAAAGAGGGATAGTTTCAGTTCTTCCTTCCCAATTTGTATCCCTTTAATTTCTTTTTCTTGCCTAATAGCTCTGGCTAAAACTTCCAGAACTATATTGAATAGCAGTGGTGAGAGTGGGCATCCCTGACCTGTCTGGTACCAGATCTCAGCGGAAATGCTTCCAACTTTTCCCCATTCAATAGGATGTTGGCCGTTGGTTTTTCATATATTGCTTTGATTGTATTGAGGAATGTTCCTTCCATACCCAGTTTGCTTAGAGTCTTCATCAGGAAAGGGTGTTGTATTTTATCAAATGCTTTCTCTGCGTCTATTGAGAGAATCATATGGTTTTTCTTCTGCAGTCTGTTAATGTGGTGTATCACTTTGATTGTTTTGCGAACGTTGAACCATCCCTGCATACCAGGGATAAATCCCACTTGGTCTGGGTGGATGATCTTTCTGATGTGTTGTTGCATTCTATTGGCCAGAATTTTATTGAGTATTTTTGCATCTATGTTCATCAGGGATATTGGTCTGTAATTCTCTTTCAATGCTGCATCTTTTTCCAGCTTAGGAATTAAGGTGATGCTGGCTTCATAGAAAGAATTTGGGAGGATTCCCTCTTTTTCGATTGTTTTGAATAGTTTGAGAAGAATTGGAGTTAGTTCTTCTCTAAATGTCTGGTAGAACTCAGCAGTGAATCCATCTGGTCCTGGGCTTTTCTTTTGGGAGGGCCTTTATTACTGTTTCAATTTCTGTGTCAGTTATGGGTCTGTTTAGGTTTTCTATGTCTTCCTGGCTCAATTTAGGTAGGTTGTATGTGTCCAAGAATCTGTCCATTTCTGATAGATTTCCCTGTTTGCTGGCCTACAAGTCCTTGTAGTAATTTCTGATGATTCTTTTTATTTCTGTGGTGTCTGTTGTTACGTTTCCATTTTCATCTCTGATCCTATTGATTTGGGTTTTTTCTCTTCTTTTTTTAGTTAGTTGGGCCAATGGGGTGTCAATTTTGTTTACTTTTTTCAAAAAATCAGCTCCTTGTTTGGCTGATTTTTTGTAATGTTTTTTTGGATTCAATCCAATTGATTTCTTCTTTGATTTTAATTATTTCTCTTCTCCTACTGGGTTTGGGTTTGGTTTGCTGCAGATTTTCTAGATCCTTGAGATGACTTGAAAGCTCATCTATTTGGTGCCTTTAAATTTCTTGATGTAGGCACCTATTGATATAAACTTTCCTCTTAACACTGCTTTTGTTGTATCCCATAGGTTTTGGTGTGTTGTGCTGTTATCCTCATTTACTTCCAGAAAATTTTTGATTTCTCTTTTAATTTCTTCTATGACCCATTGTTCATTCAATAACATGTTGTTCAATCTCCATGTGTTTGCACGTGCTCTAGGGATTCCCAAGTTGCTGATTTCTAATTTCATGCCTTTGTGGTCTGAGAAGCTGCATGGTATGATTCTAATTCTTTTGAATTTGCTAAGACTTGCTTTATGGCCTAGTATGTGGTCAATCCTAGAGAAGGTTCCATGTACTGCTGAGAAGAATGTAAATGCTTTATGTGTAGGATGAAAAGTTCTGTAGATATCTGTTAGATCCATTTGGGCTATAGTGTCATTTAAATCTACTGTCTCCTTGTTGGTCTTCGGTCCTGTTGATCTGTCTATCTCTGAGAGTGGAGTATTGAAGTCCCCCGGTACTATTGTATTGGGGTCTAAGTCTCCCTTTAAGTCCCCTAACAAGTCTTTTAAATAAACTGGTGCCCTGTAATTAGGTGCATATCCATTGATAATTGTTATATCTTCCTGTTGAATGGATCCCTTAATCATTAATTAGGCCCCTCTTTGTCTCTCCTAACAGTTTGTGTGGTAAAGTTTATGTTGTGCGATATTAAGATGGCTACGCCCACTCTTTTTTTCATTTCTGTTGGCATGGTATATATTTTTCCAGCCTTTCACTTTCAGTCTGTATGCATCATTGTTGGAAAGATGAGTTTCTTGTAAGCAGCAAAAAGATGGGTTTTGTTCCTTAACCCAATCAGCCAATCGGTGTCTTTTAACTGGACAGTTCAGGCCATTAACATTCAATGTGACTATTGAGAAGGAGTAACTTTGCCCTGTCATTTGCCAAAGATTTTTTCTAATATATGGTTTGAGACTCCTGTGGTCTTTTGCTGTGAGGTTTCCTTCCTTTACCTTCTTTCATATTGGTGACCGTGTTTCTGTGTTTCTGTGTGTAACACATCTTTAAGCATCTTTTGCAGGGCAGGATGAGTGGCAACAAATTCTTTCAATTTCTGTTTGCTGTGAAGGTCTTTATTTCACCTTCATTCACAAGTGAGAGCTTTGCAGGATATAATATTCTGGGCTGGCAGTTTTTCTCTCTTAGTACCTGGGCTATATCTCGCCATTCTCTCCTAGCTTGTAGGGTTTCTGATGAGAAGTCAGCTGTGAGTCTAATTGGACATACTCTGAGAGTAATCTGGTGTTTCTCTCTTGCACATTTTAGGATCTTTTTTTATGTTTCACTGTGGTGAGTTTGATTACGACGTGTCATGGTGAGGATCTCTTTTGATCATGTTTATTAGGGGTTCTATGAGCTTCCTGTACTGGGTGTCTCTGTCCTTCTCCAAACCTGGGAAATTTTCTGCTAGTATCTCACTAAAAAGGCCTTCTAATCCTTTCTCCCTTTCCATGCCTTCAGGAACTCCTAGAACCCAAATGTTGGGTTTTTCAATAGTATCCTGTAGATTCTGGACAGTATTTTTTAGATTTCTGATTTCTTCTTCTTTTCTTTGATTTGACTGTTTCCTTTCCTGTTCTCTGTCTTCTAAGTCCGATATTCTCTCTTCTGCTTCACCCATTCTGTTTTTAAGGCTCTCTAATGTGTTTGTCATTTGATCTATTGAGTTCTTCATTTCATTATGGTTTCTTGTCACTATCACAGTTTCATGTTCTACTAGTTGTTTCATTTCATTTTGATTCCTCCTTAATATTTCATTTTCATGAGAGAGATTTTCTATCTTGTCCATTAAGGATTTCTGTAGTTCCAGAATTTGTTTTTGAGAACTTCTTAATGTTCTTATCAATTTTTTGAGATCTGCTTCTTGCAATTCCTCTATCTCTTCATCTTCATAATCTTGGATTGAGGTGTCTTGTTCATTTGGGGGCATCATAGTGTCTTCCTTGCTCTTGTTACCTCGGTTTCTACATTTGTTGTTTGGCATGTTGGAGATTTTTTTTTTGCTGTGGTGTTTTTTTCTCGTTATACTATGCCTCTAAGTGGGCTGTCTGCTTTGATGGATCCTTAGAGGCTGTGATGGGTGTGGCCAGAGTGCTCTGCTTGATTCTTCAGGTTTATGGCTGTGCAAGAAGTGACTCACCCAGATTGTTCTCTCCCTTGCTCCTTGATGGATCTCTCTCTCTCTCTCTCTTTTTTTTTGACTCAGTTGGGAAGTAATTCCGCACAGCTGAGTGGAATTGAGGGTAGTTGAAATCTGGCCTCTGTGAGTATTCATTTGATCTACCCCTGGGACCACACAAAGAGTTTATGCAGCCCTCAATGTGTTCTCAAGTTTCACCATAGTCCAAAGTTACTGAGTTTGTGTACTCGTTGGCACTTTACATATGTAAAATGGCACCTGCTCTTTTTTTTGCTCGGTTTTGTTAGGTGAGTGGAGAGAGAGGCCTCTGCTTTTCCCCACCAATGTCTCGGGTTTCTGAGGTTTTGTCTTACCTCCCGTTCGTTCCCGCACTGGTGAGATTCTGGGGCTCGGCTCCCGTGGCTGGGCTTCCACACAGTGGGCTCCCTGTAGGTCCTCTGTGTCACATCCACTAGATCTGGAAGCATTTCCTCTGCAGTTTTTTTCTTGAGTCTTTTCCTGAGGCTACAGTAATTCCACTTTTATGAAACTTTATTTTCCCAGACTATCGGCGCACGTCCTCACTATCCGCCATCTTGGCTCCGCCCCCGAGAAAAATATCTTTCATCCACTGTTTCATTCCCCAAATAGCTGTGATGGCCAGAGTTGGGCTGATATGAAGCCAGGGAGCTGGATCTTCTTCCTGGTCAATCATACAGGTGAAGAGTCACAGGACATGGACCATGTTCTACTGCTTTCCCATGACATATCAGAGAGCTGGGCCAGAAGTGAAGCAGCCAGGACTCAAACCAGCAGCCATATGAGATGCCAGCACTGCAGGTGGTGGCTCTACCTGGTACACCATTGCACCGGTCCCTGGATGCTTTCTAAATATTTTGAGTTAATAATCCTTCCTCTACCCCTCCTCCTGTACATTACATTCTCAATGAAGAGGGAGATATAAATTGTTTACACTTCCCTCTACCCAGAATATTATGATGGAGGGAGTCCAAGATGATTGAATAGGAAAAAGATGTACTGCTTTAGATGAGTTGAAAATAGCAGAAGAAAAGTTGAGGACGTGCATTCCCAGGGGAGAGTTGGACAGAAGTTTGCAATTGAAATTCTACAGAAGGACGAGGGCTATTGTGGAGTAGTATGGAAGGTGCAGACATGGGCAATGAGTGGAGAAACCACGGATGACCCCCAAATCCAGGAACTGGAGGGGGTGCCAGCTTTGCGGAGCAAGGTGAGAGTAAACTGTGGCATCCCAAGCCACTAGTGTTATCATCTAAGAGACAGCCTTGCAAGCCACATTGTCTTTAAGTCTTTCATGGAGTCCTAGCAGGGGTCAGGTTACCTGCCTAACTTAATGAAATACTAGCAGGTTTCATTCTCTTCATCCCCCGACAAGAACACCCAGCAACTCTTGGGGGAAAGGCACCATTTTGACACCAGCAGAGGTTGCAGTGGCTGTTGCACATTCTTGCAACCAGAGGATTCTCCCAGAGGGGAAAAAGTTACATTTACCACTGATTTGAGTCCGGTCTGTGATGTGCTCCCAGCCTCTAAACATATTCCAGGCTCTGAGGTTTGAATTGCCAAGGCAGAGTACATATAGGCAGCTAGCTCTGGATGTCTCTGCTGCTTTCTCCATTGACAGGGCAAGCTGCAGTGTGGAGAGGATCCTCTATATCCCACGGCTGTGGGAATTTTTTGTGCTATGATATGAGAACTCTTGACTGCATGATAGGTGAAAAGGTGTAGATAGGTCTCTATTTTTTGACAGGCAATGAAGTTTTTAAAAGCAACTTCATGGCACATAGATTTTGCTCACATTATGGTGGAAAATTTTACCAGGGATTTTCCTGCCAATACAGGTTTTCCAAGAAAAAAAAATAGAAGCAGGAAAAGCACATCATCTGGAAAGTGCATGAGTCTTAATGTGTCTCACTTGGGAGAAATGTATGGCAAAAGCAAGAATTCTGCTTATCTCTTAGGCTTTTATAAAAAACTTTGAGTTTCTCAATTGACTCACAATAGTAGGCAGAATTATCCTCTGGATGTGCCTTTGAAGACTCAGGGCATAGAGGTTTAATACTTGACAGATGTACCAAAGTAATATTTCCTGTAATTTAACTATAGGATTGCTAAGAAGCACCTGATAGGGTCCTTTTTCTTTATTCTGCAATTGTTCAGAAGGGAAACCTTATCTCTAAGCTTTCAATAAAGTTAGATTTCCTGGAGAGATGGTTCATTTATTCTAGAGGTGCCCATAAGCTAGAAAATCAACATTCTTAAACAATCAGTGTCACTTGGGGCTCCAGGTGTGTGATATTGGTTGTGGCAACTACCTGAGTTACCTGGTAGTTTCAGTCCTTAAGTAAGAACCCTAGGGAATTAAAGCCCTTGCCTCTCTTTAGAGCCAAAAACAATGCCATTTCTAGTGCCTCTGTTTTTTCACATTGAGGACAGAAGGCAAGTGGGCTTTTCAGGCATAGTGGGCACCCAGAATACTCTCTTGGACTTTTCAGCCATGGGTGGATGCCCCTTGGATGGGCAATTAGGTCAGAATGTTCTGCTTCTAATGATGTTGTGTTTGGACAGCAGAGCCTCAATTCAGAGCACTTTTCCTCTTTAGTCTTTTTTTTACTATTAAAAACCCAAAATGCTATACTTAGCATATGGTTCATGAGACTGTGGGGGTCCAAAGTCAGTTTCTGGGGCTTTCAGTTTCTGTGGCTAACTGAGGAAATGAGCACAAAGTAGGACCTATTATTCAGGCATGCTAGGGTCTCAGTGTATTTGTAAGGCTTTAAGTATTTCTACAAAAGTATTTAATATCCTTGGATTATTGTACTATAGCTGCTAGTTGGTTAAAAGTTAGTAGTTACATGTTGCTGATATACAATTCTGTCAATATACAAGTGAACTCAAAATCTCTGACTTCCTCCAACAGTAGTATAATTCCAGTTAAGGTCATTCCTTGACAATGCTATATTTGAAATTTGGTATCCTGCCAGACCAGCAGAGGCAGCAGCCAGAGCAGCCACAGCCTGCGCCCTCTCCCGCCCGCCCACCCTCCGCCGCCCTCCACCCGCCCCGGGGTCTCTTTCCCCCTTCCTCCTCCTCCTCCTCCACCCCCCCTTCCTCCTCCGCCCTCCCGCGGGGCCCCCCTCGCCTTCCCGCCCGCCCCTATTGTTCCGCCCCCAGCCTCCCGCCCTTCCCCTTCCTGCCCGTTCCCCCTTTCCCCCTCAGTTGCCTCGCGCCTGCAGTTTTGGCTTCACCCCCACCAGCTCCCAAGAACACTGCTCAAAATGGACACCGGTGTGATTGAAGGTGGATTAAATGTCACTCTCACCATCTGGCTAATTATGCATGGCAAGGAAGTTGGCAGTATCATCTGAAAGAAAGGAGAATCTGTTAAGAAGATGCGCGAGGAGAGTGGTGCACATATCAACATCTCAGAAGGGAATTGTCCTGAGAGAATTATCACTTTGGCTGGACCCACTAATGCCATTTTCAAAGCATTTGCTATGATCATTGACAAACTGGAAGACGACATTAGCAGCTCTATGACCAATAGCACAGTTGCCAGTAGACCTCCGGTTACCTTGAGGCTGGTGGTTCCTGCTAGTCAGTGTGGCTTTCTCATTGGAAAAGGTGGTTGCAAGATCAAGGAAATAAGAGAGAGTACAGGGGCTCAGGTGCAGGTGGCAGGGGATATGCTCCCCAACTCAACTGAGTGGGCCATCACTATTACTGGCATCCAGCAATCCATCGTTGAGTGTGTCAAACAGATCTGCGTGGTCATGTTGGAGTCCCCCCCCGAAGGGCATGACCATCCCGTACTGGCCCAAGCCGTCCAGTTCTCCGGTCATCTTTGCAGGTGGTCAGGCCTATACCATTCAAGGACAGTATGCCATTCCACAGCCAGATTTGACCAAGCTGCACCAGTTGGCAATGCAACAGTCTCATTTTCCCATGACCCATGGCAACACCGGATTCAGTGGCATTGAATCCAGCTCTCCAGAGGTGAAAGGCTATTGGGGTCTGGATGAATCTGCTCAGACTACTTCTCATGAACTCACCATTCCAAATGATTTGATTGGCTGCATAATTGGGTGTCAAGGCACCAAAATCAATGAGATCCGTCAGATGTCTGGGGCGCAGATCAAAATTGCGAACCCAGTAGAAGGATCTACTGATAGGCAGGTTACCATCACCGGATCTGCTGCCAGCATCAGCCTGGCTCAATATCTAATCAATGTCAGGCTTTGCTCGGAGACGGGTGGCATGGGGAGCAGCTAGAACAATGCAGATTCACCCATAATCCCTTTCTGCTGTTCACCACCACCCATGATCCATCTGTGTAATTTCTGAACAGTCAGCGATTCCAGGTTTTAAATAGTTTATAAATTTTCAGTTTCTACACACTTTATCATCCACTCGAGATTTTTTAATTAAAAGCATTTTAATTCCTTTATCTGTTCAGCTGTTAATGCTGAGATCCATATTTAGTTTTATAAGCTTCTCCCCGTGTTTTTTTTTTTTCCTTTGGGTTTTTTTTTTTTGGCTCAGGAATTTTTCTGTTTGTCATGGAAATGTAAGAGTGGAATATTAATACATTTCAGTTTAGTTCTGTAATCTCAGGAATTTTTCAAAAAAATTAAAAGATAGACTGGAAAAAAAAAGAAATTTGGTATCCTTGACATTGTCCATGTAAAGCATTCCTGTAGTCATGGGCATATTCTGCCATATGTTAAGATGGTGCTTATGAGAATATGTCCTTCCAGGTAAGGTCCAAAATGGTGACTTTTATACAAACTGTATATAAATGTTTCCTGGTCATCATAAACTTCCCATCTCTACTTTAATTTTGGTTTAAATTCTTAAAATAGGGACTTGTATTTTGATGGGTATATTTATCCTGGCTTGTGAATATGAGCCACACATCCAGGTATAATGAGGAGGCCATATATCAGGAAGGGAATGGTATAGAGGGGTATTGTTCTTATTAGATTCCTATCCTTTATGACTTGGGAGTTTTTAGTTCTCAAAAGGGCATTTTCATATAATGGGTGACCTGTTGTCTCTGCCTTACAGTGGGTTTTCAGTGGTTGATTAAATAATGTTGTCATAAAGGCCTCCACATAAGGGACATCTATATATTTTTAACAATGGCACTACTTTTGCACACCTGCAAAAGGGTATTAAAGTTCCATTTTAGGCAGAAAGAACATTTATGGAAATGAAGGGGGGGAGAGAGAAAGAGACAGAAATATCAATCTTCTGGTTCACTCTCCAACTGGCTTCAACAGCTAGATCTGGGTCAAGCCAAAGCCTGCATCCTGGAACTCTATGCAGGTTCCTATGTGTGTGGCAGGGGTCCAAGCACATGAGTCATCTTTTGCTGCTTTCTCACATTATCGGGGTAAGCTTCCTTTTTCTGGCTATGCTTTCCTGGTCCTCTCATTTATATTGTGAGCAGGCAACATGACAGAAAATAATTGGTATTCTTCAAATCCTGGGATCAAATCAAGAACAGTTTTTGAGAATGAACGCTAGTTGAGAGTGGAATACAATAAAGGAGAAATGGAGGTAGTAGGTCAGGCATTTCTCCTCATTTCTCAAGAAAGATGACAAGAAAACAATCATCCATGTTTAATCTCCCACTTGGGGAAGAACTGGCTTGACAATTCTCCTGGGTTTATGGAGTCAAATAATAATGGCTGCAGAATAAACTAGTCCTTAAAGAATAGCTGAATCTTGACTGTCTCTGAGTCTCCTCTTCAGACATTCTCTATATGGTAGTACCTTCCACTTTTGGTCCATAACCTGATCTAATGATGCCTAGTAAGAGCATGAAAAAGGATCAAACCTGGAACTCAATTCCAAGAGTGGTGATTGATCTAGGTGTATAGGGAATAATGTCATTGTGAGGGGGGTAGCCTCAAAGATTGTGAAATGACCTTAAATAAATGGACAATGCATCATATACAATATTATCTCTTTAGAGTTCAGTCACATCCTTGAGGTCCCTCCCTAGGCATTCAACAGGAAACTGCAAAGTCCAAAGACTCAATTTAGTCCAAAGAACTTCAGATCTTTAAAAAAAACAGTACTAAAGAGGTCAGATGTTTAAAACATCTCATCAAAATAACATTCCACATCATGGAAAAATAATCATTCATTTAATATGGATGTTTTAATCAAAGCTATAGATCAGATTTCATCAGTTATAAAGTGATCACTTAAATATGTAAAATAAGTAGATAACCCTCACTCTTTTAGAACTCAGCTCTAAGCAATCAGAAGACAATAAAGGCAAAAATAAACATATGAAACCTCAATGACACACAAATAATGTTTCCTACATCAGCTACAAGTTACAACAAACTATGAATAAAATAACTAGCAAATGACATCTGTCCATCATTTGGGTCAACTTAAATACATTAAAAAGCCAGAGGTAGAAAATCAGGCAGGAGCTGAAAGTTGACAAGGGCCATGAACCAAATGCAAACAACAAAAAACCACAATAGCCTAAATGAAGATAGGTTGAATTAAAAAAAAAAACCTTGAAATAAAAAATCAAACCTTGTGGTAAATTTCACAGAAAATGTTTTGCTTTAATTTATAGGATCAAATTCTAGTTTCATATCAGTGTACCTTTGATAGTAGTGCTCAATTTTTAAAAATCAATATAAAAGATTTCTTTCTAATCACAGCCAACTTAATTCCAGAGAAAACCCACTTTCCATAAATATTCTACAACATTCTTAGATTCCTGAGTTATTTGTCCTAAACTGCTCCAATTTCTACTTGCAGAGCATCAGTTTTTTCAATTTAGGAATTTAGGACAAATACTATTTGATTTTCCCCTTATTATGAACAAATCTGTCATGCCCCATAGATTTATCTACCAAGACAAATTTTTGTGCTAAAGCTTCCTTTACATTTCTCTCTCCCATATCTATAGCTTTATTTGATTTACATTTTGAAGTAATCCAAGTGGATTACTTCAAAATGTTATAGGATTTATAACATCTCAAAATTAAGAGAAAATCTTTTTTTATTTTATTTTATAAAAAAAATTTATATTTTATTTTTATTAACATATTTTACTCTCACAACTGCCCCATATTGGAGGGGCAGAAATTACTGTTACTGAAGAATTTGCTTGTGACTCCATAGCTGGTGGGTGGTCGAGACTGTGCAGAGAAGCCCTATAAGATGCTCCCATATATGGAAACAGGCTCTTGGAGGTCTTGGCCTGATCTCTAGCCAGACTGTCCAAGTACTTCTCGTGTGATCTGGAGCAACATACAGCATTTAATAACACATATATGGTAGCAGGCCACATCTCTCCAGCTGAAGGAGTTTGCGAGTCACAGCCCAGGATGAGGCAGGAGCTTTGGTTTAAGCATCTGGTGGGGCTGGAGGATGGTGCAGAGTTGACAGTGAGAGAGAGAGAGAGAGAGAGAGAGAGAGAGAGAGACAGAGAGAGAGACAGAGAGAAAGGTCTTCCTTTTCTATTGGTTCACCCCTCAATGGCCGCTGCAGCCGGCGCACTGCATATAGAATTTTAACCCATAGTTCCTTTAGGATTGGTCTTTGGAGGAATTAAGTATGAAGCAGGTAAACATTTTTTATCTTTGTTTATACAATTATAGTTCACCAAAGTGTTGTTGCAAACACTAGAAATCTAAGCAAAATCTTAAAGCTTAAAAGACATAACATTTAAGAATAGAACCAAAAATGCTTTCAGTAAAACACAGAAACCCACCAATCTGAAAGAATTGTTATGAAAGAACAGCAATTGTAAAGTGAGAAAATAGAAAACAGGGAGATCCTCTGGGCACCAAAAGGATTTGGACTAACTCCAAGCAACTTCTATAAAAAAGGAAGCTAGAACCGTGAGTTTGATTAGTAACTTCTAGACACCTGGTTCAATTCTTGTGGCCTCAGAAGCATGATCTATATCTGGATACATGGGCCAATCTCTGCACCCACCTCATCTCCCTTATTTTCTCTTCCTAGGAGGAAGAGAACGGACAGATGAGGCAGTAGAGTGCGGTCAGTGGTGGCTAGGAATGTGGGGGAAGTAAAGCTGGCTCAATACTAAGGAAATACTATCAACATAGTAGATGTAACAGGCTCTCTCAGGTGGGCTAAGAGCCAGTAGGCAGCTTCTCAAGTACCCTCACAGGACCCAGCTGTGTGCTCATCGGAATGCAGGGAGAAGCATGCAGTCATGCACCAACTTCAATATACAGTTGAAGTGAGACATGGGATGGTTCCAGCCAGGGTTACTGCATAGCAAGAAGCTGACCCTAATCTTGCACTAGATTTTTTTTGATGCCTGACAGGGTCTTGATTCTGGGAATGAAGGTGCCAATGATCTTCACACTGGGCAGCGAGCATGCCTCACTACCAGTCACGGTGTTCCCTTAGAAGTCACTCTCCTGCCATCTGTGCAGCATATTCACCACCAGCTGATACTTGATCGTAAAGGTAGTCCTGGGGCACTAGCTGGTGTTCAGGGGTGACACATCCTGGTTTGGGAAACCTACAGTGGGTGACCATGACACAAATGAGGACTGTGGGCCCCCATGAACACGTGCAGTGGTGGCCACCACATCCCAGAAGTCTGATACCAAAATAAAGTTCCCTGTTTTGAGGTTGTACCTCCTATAGTCCACAAAGTGTGGTGGTGTTCAATAGTGGCTTATGTTTTGTCCAGATGTTAGCAGATAAATAGCCCACAAGAGAATTTATGTGCAACCTTCATGTGTCACTGCCATAGGGATGAGCCAGGAGTTGTGGTGGGAGTAGTACAGGTGCATGCAAAATGGTGGCATTGGTACTGGAACAAAGCAGATGCACATCTTAGGAGCTCATCAGGTGCCAGAGTGCTCTGACATGCCTTCACATCCAGGGCCAGGATGCCCACAGTGCCTGTTTTGGGGATGGGCAGCCAGGTGACAGCATGTCTTGAAATGCCTGCTTTCTAAGAGTCCAGAGGCTAAACACCAAAGTGCCTGCATCCTCAGGGGTAGAAATTGATGAGGGTTTGCCAATGTGAGAGGTTTGGGTAACAGTGCTCCCTACCATGCTTACCTTCTTGGAGATTCAAGGTCAGGCAGCACCTGTGCTCCCTGCTGAACAAGTTTTGGGTGCATTAGGTCAGGCACTGGAGGTGTGAGGAGACAAGCATGTGGCAGGAGTCAAGGGCTAATATTCACTTTTTCCATGGTACAGTCTTTCCTTCATCTGACACACACACCCTGAGTTCACACTCAGTTCACAAATGGTGGCAGTTGCATATGGTACCTCACTCCTGGGGACAATGTAGAATTGTGGAAAAGCAAGATAAGACAATGTAAACAGTATCTAACCAAAGCCAACAGTGGGGGTTGATGCATGAATTCGACTCAACACTGAGTAATCTCAATGCAATGCAGTAAATGGTGATTCAGAAGGAGAAATTGGAGATAACAGAGGCTGGTGTAAAACAAAAATCACCAATTGAGGCATAAATGGATTTTTTCTGTTTTTCAAAAAACCTCAGTACTGTCATATCACCTGCTGCACTTGTGGCTGTAGCATATATGTTGAAATCTAGGAAATGCCATAACATCTGTCCATGTTGGGAAGGCTTAAGGTTTCAGATGTGGAGTGGATATTCTGAGATTGCAGCCAGGTTGGATAATTCCAGCTGACAGTTCTGTTACTAGTGCTCACCAGCAATCAGCCTCTATCTTCTCTGGAAAGTTCAATTAAATGAAACAGTTCAGAAACATGCCAGATGAAAACAAGCTAGACAAGATTCACTTACAAATAGAAGTAACTAAAAAACAAGTTGGAAGGAAGGCAATCCAACCAACAAAAGCAAAAATAATCACTGGTGTGGTCAGCATTGTGGCATAACAAATTAAGCTGCTGTTACTCAACTTCTCATTGGAATCCTGGCTACTCAGTTTCTGAGTCAATTTCATGTTAATACACAAGAAGGTAGCATATAACGGCTTCAGCCCCTGCCACCCATGTGGGAGACCCTGACTTTGACTCACCTAGATGGGGCTGTTGCATCCATTTAGGGAATGAAGCATTGAATGGAAGATCTAATTTTGTCTTTCAAAGGAAAAAATACCAAATCCTTAAAAAATAAAAATGAGCACAGAAATAATTTCAGGAAGATGGGATTTTAGGCCACAAGATAACCCTTGACATCTGATAATGGCTTCCAATCCAGAACACCTACACACAGACAACACTGGAATTCTCATGACTACAGAGTTCACAGGAGACTCACCCCCTACCCTGGGAAAATACTCATTATCCAAAGATGTTGGTACACCATTATAACCGGCAAATGAGTCCAATGAGGTGACTGTGATCATGACATTAGCCTGTACTAAAAGAATGTGAGAGAGGATGCATGGGCAGATAGCAAAAAACTACACCAAACAATAAATTAGTAAGTGACACAGATAGTATTTCAAATAGGTGAGTGTAACAGTATTTGCTTAAGAAAATACATAGGTGAAAGCTGACTTCATGTACATGAGTCCATTCACAATAAGTAGAGGATTAAAATGTAAACAGTATGGGACAAAGAAAGCTGAGGTTGAAGAACATGTAGCCAAGTTCTTATAGTGCTATTCCCTTGTGTGAATGCCTTAATACCTGTTGAAGCCTGACTTTCAACAAAGGGCTTTTTCCACATCCATTCCATGTTTACAGTACTTTCTCTGTAATTTTGATGTTTATTGAATTTTTTTTTGTTTTTTGTTTTTGTTTTTTGACAGGCAGAGTGGACAGTGAAAGAGAGAGAAGGGCCTTCCTTTTTCCATTGGTTCACCCCCAATGGCCACTGCAGCCAGCGCACTGCGCTGATCCAAAGCCAGGAGCCAGGTGCTTCTCCTGGTCTCCCAAGTGGGTGCAGGGCCCAAGCACTTGGGTCATCCTCCACAGCACTCCCAGGCCACAGCAGAGAGCTGGACAGGAATAGGAGCGACTGGGACAGAATCTAGCACCCCAACCAGGACTAGAACCCGGTGTGCCGGTGCTGCAGGCAGAGGATTAGCCTATTGAGTCACGGCGCTGGCTATTGAAGTTTTAATTGAAAGGTTTTTCTACTCCCATTGTATTCATTAAGTTTTTTCACTGCACAAGTACTCTGGCAATGAGACCTGGGTTACGGTAGAAATTATTCCTACATTCACACCTTCTCCCATCTGTGAATTCATTGATGTGTGCAAAAGACTAACTTCTGGAGCCAGTGCTGTGGTATAGCAGGTAAAGCCGCCACCTGCAGTGTTGGCATCCCATATGGGCACTGGTTCAAGTCTCAGCTGCTCCACTTTTGAGCCAGCTTTCTTCTATGGCCTGGGGGAGCAGTGGAAGATAAACCATGTCCTTGGGCCCCTGCACCTGTATCGGAGATCCAGAAGAAGGTCCAGGCTCCTAGCTTCAGATCAGCACAGCTCCAGGCATTGTAACAATTTAGGGAGTGAACCAGCAGTTGGATGACCTCCCCTCACTCTCCATTTCTGTTATTGCTGCCTTTCAAATAATCTTTTAAAAAGAGAGAGACTGATTTCTGGCAAAATGATTTTCCACAATCATTCCACTGACAGTTTTAATTTGTGTGAATCCTGATGTGTGTTTAAGTGTAATTTCAAAGAAACATGTCTCTTCATTATTTACTGGGAGTCCTTTGATGCCTGTGGAGATCTGAATTCTCAGAAAAAGTTGCTGCACATTCATTACATTCATCAAGGCATCACCCCTTTGTGAATTCTCTGATGTTTAGTGAGCTGAGATTTTTGGAAAAAGCATTTAGACATGTATTACATTCATAAGGTTTCTCTCCTGTGTGAATTCTCTGATGTGTAATGAGTTTTGAGTTCTGGGAAAAGACTTTTCCACATAAATTACATTCATAAATTTTCTCCCTCTTGTGAATTCTCTCATGTCTAGTAAGTTTTGACACAAGGCAAAACACTTTTCCACATGTATTACATTGATAAGGTTTCTCCCCTGTGTGAGCTTTTTGATGCTTAAAGAGTTGTGATTCTTCACAAAAGGCTTTTCCACATGTATTACATTCATAACGTTTCTCCCTTGTGTGAACGCTCTGATGTTGAATGAAAATTGACTTCCAGCAAAAGGCTTATCCACACTCATTACATTCATAAGGTTTCTCCCTCATGTGAACTTTCTGATGTATAGAGTTGTGACTTCCATGGAAAGGTTTTTCCACATATATTACATTCATTAATTTTCCCCATGTGAATTCTCTGATGTGCAATCAATTGTGACTTCTGGCCAAAAGCTTTCCCACAGGTATTACAGTCACATGGTTTCTCTCCAGTGTGAATTCTGTTATGTTTAATGAGTTGTGAGTTCCAGAAAAAGGCTTTTCCACATTCATAACGTTTCACCCTTGTGTGAATTCTCTGATGTCTGGTTTCTGCAAGAAGGCTCTTCCATGCTCATATTTGGTTTGTCCATGTGATTTCTTTGATGTATAGTAAATTGTGTCTTCCAGGAAAAAGGCTTTTCCACATCTATTACATTCATAAGGTTTCTCACCTGTATGAATTCTCTGATGTGTAATGAGTTTTGATTTCTGATGAAAGGCTTTTCCACATGTATTACAATCATAAGGCTTCTCCTCTGTGTGAATCCTAATGTGTAATGAGTTGTGATTTCTGACAAAATGATTTCCCACATGTATTACATTCATAAAGTTTGTTTCCTGCATGGATTCTCTGATGGGTAGTAAGTTCTGGATCCCAGTAAAAGGCCTTTCTACATGCATTACATGTATAAGGTTTCTCCATTGTGTGAATTCTCTGATGTGCAATGAATTGACTTCCATGGAAAGACTTTTCCACATGCATTACAAATATAGATTTTCTCCCCTCTGTGAATTCTGATGTGCAATGAATTGTGACTTCCGGCAAAAGGTTTTTTTGCATGTATTACATACATATGGTTTCTCCCCTCTGTGAATTCTCTGATGTGCAATGAATTGTGACTTCCAGGGAAAAGTTTTTCCACATCCATTACATACATAAGGTTTCTCACCTGTGTGAATTATCTCATGTGCAGTGAACTGTGACTTTTGCCAGTTGGTTTTTCCACATGTATTACATCCATAAGGTTTTTCTCCTGTGTGAATTCTCTGATGTGTGATGAAGCTTGACTTCTGGCAAAAGGCTTTTCCATAGGTTTTACATTCATAAAGCTTCTCCCTTGTGTGAACTCGCTGATGTTTAATAAGGACTGACTTTTGGCAAAAGACTTTTCCACATGTGTTACATTCATAAGGTTTCTCTCCTGTGTGAACTCACTGATGTGTGATGAGGTTTGACTTCCGGCAAAAAGCTTTTCCACATGTCTTACATTCATAAGGTTTCTGGCCTATGTGAATCTTCTGAAGTGTAAGGAGTTCTGATTTCTGGCAAAAGGCTTTTCCAGATGCAAAAGATTTCTCCCCTGTGTGGATTCTCAAATTTCTAGCGAGGCCTGATTTCTGGTGAATGGTTTTTCTACATTTACTGTACCCAATAGTTTTTTCTCCTATGTGAGTGCTGTCATCAATATTAAGGCACGATTTCCAGCTGAAAGATTTAGCACAGGGCTTACATGCACACTTTTTCCCCTACATGTGCTCTCTGATTTCTTTTAAGATCTGATTTGTAAATGAGAGTTTCCTCATACTTGAAAGATTCATAGAGTTTCTCTCTTGTGTGCATTTGCTGAGGTTTGAGGTAGGAATTTTTATGGAAAGTTTTCTTTTCCATATCAGTTGCATTTCGTGAAATAACAACTGACTTACTACAGGTGTGAACCCTTTCATACATAAAGAATATACAACTCCTGCTGAACACTTTCCCTTGTTCACTCTCTTCAAATGGCAACTGTACAGTCTGAATCTTGAGGTGCTGAGTAAAAGGCACCCAGCATTCGGGAGGGTGTTCCCAGGTCCATGAGGGCCATCAGGTTTCTCTCCAGGTTGTATCTCATCAGGCCCCCTAGGGAGAAACAAATTCTAAAATAAATTATATGCCTCGGGTTTACTGGCTGAATAATTTTCTTTTTCTAACATTAATTTCAAATATGGTCTGAGCTTAAATTAAATGATTTTCTAAGTACAAAATGGCCCAAATACTTGGGCCCCTGCAACTTGCGTGGATGACTCGGAAGAAGCTCCTTGTTCCTGACTTCATATCACCACAGGTCCAACCATTGCAGCCATTTGGGGAGTGAACCAGCAGATGAAAGACTTCAGTCTCTTTCTCTGAACCAGAAGATGGAAGACGCTTCCACCTCTCCCTTTCTTTGTAACTTTACATATCAAATAAATAAATAAATTTAAAAAACCCTTTTTTAAAAAGCTTTTCTAAATTCAACTCTCTTGTGAATGGACATGCTATCTGTGATTACAACTTCCCTCAAATTTATTTCTTGACTTTTCTGGGTGGTTCCAAACAGGTCATCCTTTATGTAGGCAACTGAAATGACAAAAAGTAATGATATGTATGAACCACATCTACTACTAGATTGTTCATGTAACAGCAAAGAAACTTCCTACTAACCTAAGGCATATCATGTTAACATCTTCGTAAAAGATATGATATATGACCATTATTTGCTTTTGTCATTAATGCATTAACCTAATGAATTAAAGCAATAGTTTTCCCAATGTTCAATCACTACTTTAACTAATGCAATATTTTCTTTTAACGGGAGCAGATGCAGTGGGTCAAACCATAGATTCAGATGCCTTATAGCATAATAGCAAAAGTTAAATTCCTGGCTACACTGCTTCCAATACAGGTATCTGCTATCACATCGTGGGAGTCAAAAGATGATGGTTCAAATGATTGAGACCCTGCCACACATTTGAAAGACTCAGATGGAGTATCTGAGATCTGAGAAACTTGTGGTAGCTGTTTCCAGCTGCAATCTGAGAGCTCAGGGTGCTTCTCTGAGCTCACAGTAACTGTTGCCAAGCAATGCATGAACACACAACTACACAGGCGTGCCTCGCTCACAAGATCTGTTGGCTTCACATGCACACAGAAGCCTGGCAGCCAGGAGTGCTCAGTGCGCATGTGCAGGGGGATCCTCCATGCTGGTGTTGCTTGCCAATGTCAGTGGGACTGGACTGGGTGGGGGTGATGTGTTGGAAAAGTGGTCCTTGTAATCTAGCATGACTAAGCTGGTGCAGAGTTCCAGGACGCTGAAAGGCCTTCTGTAGAGGAAACTCCTTTGTAACCCCTCTCTCAGAATCACCTGATACCAAAGTGGATTCCCCCTCCAGATCCCCCAGGGTCCTAGTTAGTTTCAATGCAAATGTCAAAAAGGAAGCCACTATTTGACACACATGCATTGTATACATACCACAAAGGCAGTCACACATTCTATTTCTAGAAATGGTTTCTACTACTTAAACACCACTAAACCAAACTTTTGTTGCTGTCGTCACCCACAGAGTTACAGGTTCCTATCCATTGCCTCTTCTTGAACTGTCCCTCATCAAGTTATCCTTGACAGCCCAGAGAATTGTACTTCACTGTTTCGGAGGTTATGTTTCCACATTCCAAGGGAGGAAAACATACAATTCCAAATCGTTTTGTGACCCCTTATTGGGACATTTATATATCCATATATATCGTAGAATCCTATTTGCCCATCTGATGAACTGGAATACTCCTTGGGTTTTAGATGCACTTAATTGGAGAGCCCTAAATGACCACTTGACTCCAAGCAGCTGTTTGGCACTCTACTGCATTGGCCTAATTGAAGGAATTCTGCATATCAGGAGAATGTGACTATGCACAAGTTAGCACATCATTATGTTAGTAAGTAGAGGTTGGACACTGTAAGTGAGCACCCATCTCTAGTCATGAATATTCCAATAAACAAAAGCAATCCCAAGAAAGAATTCTGCAAGTTTGAAGCAGTGAAAGAAGCACAAGTTGGAGCAGGCATTTCGGTGCAGCAGGTTCAGCTGCCACTAGTGACAAGGGCATCCATGTCAAAGTGCCATTTGGAGTCCTGGAAACTCTGCATCTAACCCAGCTTCTTGCTAATGCACATGAGAATGAGGTGGTTCCTGATCCCAGTCCTGAGTCCCTGCCACCGCCACCCAAGGTGGAGACCTGGATAGAGTTCTGGGTTCCTGGATCCAGCCTGGCCCAGCCCGAGCTGCTGACGGAATCTGGGAGAGTGAACCAGCAGATGTGAGATCTCTCACCCTCTCACTCTTCCATTCAAATAAATAAATGTCTGATGAAATGGGAAAAGGTATTACCAAGAAAATTTTCTAAGAATAATATCGCAAAGAAATGAACAGCCTTTTGGAATCTACCCACTAGAGTTGTTTTTTTTATCATTTAATCATAGAGAAAAAAATGTATAGATATATACTAAATTACACCTAGATGATTTCCTCAGGTTTAATCAGCTGAAATAAATTTGTCCTTATTTACCTACCCTCCCAGAAAATTTTCATTGATGTCAACATTTTTCCAATGCCTGGTTGGGCCACACCTTCCCTTGAGAGGAAAATAATACGACTTCAGGAAGCATTGCTTTTAGTCACTCATTTACCCACTCACTCAGGAAAACAACACTTACTGGGACTACCAAGGAAAGTCACAATCCAAAGAGAAGCCAAAAGCAGGAAAGAGGGATTTTGCCCTACATTCCAGTGGAGGAACAGACGGAGGAAAATTCCAAGAGCAAAATCATCTCTCAGTTCCCCTCAGACCTGGAACCAGACAAAGATATCAACTCCCACCACTCTTATTTCATGGAGTCTTGGAAGCATTATCTATCAAGAGCTGTTAGATAAAGAGAAAGAAGAGGCCTCACGATTTCAAAGAATGAAATCCAAAAGTCCAGATCTGCAGATGACATGATTAGACCCTCGGAAACACCTCCACAGCCCATCCCAATGCTGGGAAAACTGATGAACTACTTAAGGAGTAGGGAGTTCACATAGTACATACAGAAGTTGGTCTCGGGCCACTCCCCCTGCACTGCCAGACCCCAAACAGGGATGTTAACCTATCCGCCCCTATCACACCTGATCCCCCTTCTGAAAAGGGTAGGAGCAAGCCTTCTTCAGGGCCAAGACTGGCGGCCATCTCTCACAGACTCCGAGGCCTAAGGCACCTAACCTGTGGCAGCTGTTTCCAGCGCAACCTGGGGGCTCAGGGTGCTTCTCTGAGCTCACAGTAACTGTTGCCAAGCAACATCAGAACACACAACTGCGCAGTTGCGCCTCGCATGCGAGCTCTGTGGGCTGTGCATGCATACAGAAGCCTGGCAGCCAGGAGTGCTCAGTGTGCATGTGCAGGGGGAATCAGCACACTTGGGTTGCTTTCTATGGTCAGTGGGACTTGACTAAGCGTTAGTGATGTTTTGGGAAAGCAGTCCCTGCAGTCTGGTGCGACTAAGCTGGTGCAGAGTGTCAGGACGCTGAAGGCCTCATGCAGAGTCAACTCCATTGAAACCCCTCTCTTGGAATCACCTGATCCCACAGTGGATTCCTCCTCCAGATCCCCCAGGGTCCTAGTCTGTTTCCATGGGAATGCAAGAAAGTAAGCCATGACTTGACATACACACATAGTATAGATACCACTAAGGCAGTCACACATTTCATTTCAAGAAACGGTTTCGACTGCTGATACACTACTCAACCAAACCTTTGTTCCTGTCTACCTTGCATTTCACATTAGGAAAATGATTGTTAAAACTCTAACCAATGATTGTCAGTCAGTTCCTCAGAGTCCCGGGTTGATATCATTGTCCTCTTCTCCTAACCCTCATCTGGATGGCACTTCTACAAAATGTTGTGACTGATCCATTCGTGAAAACATTGATTACTGTGCATGTGAGATAGATGCACGCACCTATCCTCTTATTTCATGGAGTATTGGAAGCCTTCTCAAGAGCAGTTCGAAAAAGAGAAAGCCAGCAGGAGTCAGGCATGGGGCTGTCACTCTCAGGGGGACAGGACAAAGCAGGGCTGTCACTCTCAGGGAGCAGTACAAAGCAGGGCAGTCACTCCCAGGGGATGCAACTAAGCAGGGCTGTAACTCCCAGAGGGCCAGGACAAAGCAGGGCCATCACTCCCAGAGGGGTAGAAAAAAGCAGTACTGTCACTCCCAGGGGTCAGAATATAGCAGGGCTGCCATGCCCAGAGGGGCAGGACAAAGCAGGACTGCCACAACCAGATGGGTGGTACACAGCAGGGCTGCAGTGCCCAGAAGGGTGCAACAAAGGAAGACTGCCACAGCAATAGAACCAGGACAAAGCAGGGCTGTCACTCTGAGAGGCACTTGACAAAACAGGGCTGTCAGTCCTCGGGGCTGGAAAAAGCAGGACTGTCACTAACAGAGGGGCAGTACAATGCAGGGCTGCCATGCCCAGAGTGGTGGAAAAAAGCAAGACTGCCACAGCCAGAGGGCTGGGACAAAGCAGGGCTGCCACTCCCAGGTTGCAGGACAAAGCAGGGCTGTCACTCCCAAAGGGACAGGACAAAGCAGGGCTGTCTCTCCCAGGCGATGGGAAAAAGCAAGACTGTTACAAACGGAGGGGCGGTACAAAGCTGGGCTGTCACTCCCACAGGGGCAGTACAAAGCCGGGCTGCCACGCCCAGAGGGGCAGGACAAAGCAAGACTGCCACAGCCAGAGGGCCTGGAGAAATCAGGTCTGTCACTCTGAGAGGGGCTGGACAAAGCAGGGCTCTCACTCACAGGGTGTGGGATTAAAAGAAAAACCAAAAGTCCATATCTGCAGATGACATGATTAGACCCTCGGAAACACCTCCACAGCCCATCCAAATGCTGTGAAAACAGATGAACTATTCAAGGAGGATGTGGGTCACATAGTCCATACCTAAGGTGGTCTTGGGCAGCTCCACCTGCACTGGCAGACCCCAAACTGGGATGTCATCCTACCCACCGTTTTCACACCTGATCCCCCTTCCAAAATGGGAAGGAGCAAGCCTTCTTCCGGGCCGATTCTGGCAGCCACCTCTCACAGTTTCCGAGGCCTGAGGAACCTGTGGCAGCTGTTTCCAGCCACCAGCTGGGGGCTCAGGGCGCTTCTCTGAGCTCACAGTAAGTGTTGCCAAGCAACACCTGCACACACAACTGCGCAGGCACACCTCCCTTGTGAGCTCTGTGGGCTGCGCATGCACACAGAAGCCTGGCGGCCAGGAGTGGTCAGTGCACATGTTCACGCGGAATCTGAGCACTTGGTTTGCTTTCCAAGATTAGTGAGATTTGACTAAGCATTGGTGACGTTTTGGGAAAGCGGTCTCTGCAGTCTGGCATGACTAAGCTGGTGCAGAGTGTCAGGACGCTGAAGGTCTCATGCAGAGTCAACTCCCTTGAAACCCCTCTCTCGGAATCGCTTGATCCCAAAGTAGATTCCCCCTCCAGATCCCCTGGGTCCTAGTCGGTTTCAATGGGAATATATTAGATGCTAAACAAAATTGTGTCTCTTGATTCTAGAAACTGTGGCAGTATGCGTCATGCAGTGCAAACTTAGGAGCAGAAAGCAATGCAGAAACAGGTAAAAACCATGTCTTCAGGCTTCCTGCTTTTCCATTGTTAGCCAGCCTTTTCGTTTTCTTTACTTTTCCTTATTTCCCTTAGTGGAATCTTTATCCATGCTTTCACATGGAGCACGGTGTTGCATTAATGAAGCTTTTAAAATGGCTAATCACTTTTCCCAAACATTCAATTTTGACAGCAGGCAAAACGCCCCACTATTTGATCAGAATTCCCAGGTCTGTTGTCATCTGTTTTGGTTTTTCATTTGGTTCCATTGAATGGTCTGATAGTTGTTACATTTTCTTTTGAGCCATGCAACCTTTATACAATAACCAAACCACCATATCCCATCTAAACAACAGTGAACACACTGGCAACCTATTTAATCCAGTTGTAGAAAGATCTGAGGTGTACAGTATTTTAAGCTTTTAAATTTGAGAGATGAAAAAAAAAAGAGAGAAAGAATCAAACTAAAGAATCTCCAAACCCATACCCCCAACTAATACAAGTAAGGTTGCAATTTTAAGTAATGCACATTTCCAACTCTCAGGTGCTATGTAGTTCAGGGATAAGCACTCCTCCATGGCTATGCAATCAGAGAAGTCAGTGACCTTATCCTCTGCCCTGTGAGTGACCAACACAGAAGAGGAGACTGTAGACACCTTGTCAGTGCTTGGGAAAGCATGAGAGCAGGAAGTCTTCCTCGCATCGGGAAAAGTCATGTACAGATCTGACATCAGAGGGGAGGGGAGGATGGATGACTACTGAGTGCTCCTACCATGAGGCACAACTTCCCACAGAGCAGCAAGTTCTCGGGACTTACACCTGATCCCATGTGCAGCACCTGCCACGTGGGGTCGATGTCATTGTAGAGGCTGAGTCATGCCCGGGCCCACTTTGGCCTACAGTGGTAGGGGCTGAGGCTCTCCATGTGGGGCTATGCAGCCTGCACAGCCTGTGCAGGGAGGACACACCAGCCAGGATGATCTGCTTCTCACGTAAGTATGCTTTATCTCATTTATCTATAAAGTGTGCAATGCTTTGGGATGAGGGTTTGCACATCTGGTTGAGCTGCCCCATGGATACCCACATCCCATATAGGACTGCCTAGGTTCCTGGATAGAGACCAGGCTCCTGTTTTCTGCCTGGCCTATCCCTAGTTGTTGGAAATTGGGGAAGGGACCAGTGACAGGATGATCTCTCTCCATGTCCCTATCACTCTCTGCCATTAAGATAAAATGAAAGGAAAGAAAAACTTAAAATTTAAAATGGGAAGTATTTTAAAAACTCTTACAGTAAGGGAATCCTCACCTTTAAATTTGCATACATTGTTAATTGTATTATTGTATTGAATTATTTTTCAGATTTTGATTGTGATTGGGTTAAGAACAGTATTTCAACTGAGTATCAACTGCCTAAGTATATCCCAAGAAATGCCATCTCCCTCTTTATCTTATTTGTTCCTTAAATACTATTTGGGGGGCTGTCATTATAGCATAGTGGGTAAAGCCACACATGCAATGCCAACATCCCATATGGGCACCTATTAGAGTCTCAGCAGCATCACTTCCAATCCAGCTCCCTGCTAATGTCTGGGAAATGCAGTGGAAGATGGCCCAAGAGTTTGATTCCTGCCATCCATGGGGGACACCTGGACGAAGCTCCTGGCCCTTGGCTTCAACCTGGCCCAGCCCTGGTCATTGCAGCCATCTGGGGAGTGAATCAACAGGTGGAAGATACCTCTTTCTCTCCATTTCTTCCTTTCTTGCTTGCTTGCTTGCTTCCTTGCTTTCTTTCTTGATTTCTTGCTTTCTTGCTTCTTTCCACCACCCCACTCATGACCTTCAAATAAATAAATCTGTAAAAAACAATATATTTGGGGGCCTGCGCTATGGCACAGCCAGCTAAAGCCCTGGCCTGAAGCACCAGCATCCTATATATGTGCCTGTTCTAGCCCCAGCTGCACCTCTTCAAATCCCACTCTCTGTAACTCTGTCTTTCAAATAAATAAAATGAATCTTTTAAAAAATTACATATGGGAGGTAGAGAGAGACTTATAGGAAGTGCATATTTCTGAGTTTCCAGGGAGCAAACCTCTCCACCAATCATTGGAGAAGAGGTAAGTTATTGGAATTTTAGCATAAATGATTTTAGCTAGACACTAAGGGGAACTTCTGGGTGATCTGGGCTTTCTATAGTGATTAAATACCTAGACCCTGGGGCAGGTATTTAGCCTCGTGGTTAAGATGCCCAATCCCATGTCACAGTACCTGGAGTTTTTTAAAAGACTTATTCATTTATTTGAAAGTCAGAGTTACACAGAGAAGGGGCAGCAGAGAGAGAGAGAGAGGTCTTCCATTCGCTGGTTCACTCCCCAAATGGCTGTAACAGCCAGAGCTGCACCGATCTGAAGCCAGGAACCAGGAGCCTCCTCTGGTCTCCCAGCCCCAGTACCTGGATTTAATTCTTGGCTCTGGCCCCTGACTCCACCATCTTCCTGCTAAACACACCTTGGAGGCAGCAGTGCCTGGATTGCCAGCACCCATGCAGAAGACCTGGATTGAGTTCCTGGCTCTCAGCTTCAGTCTGGCCTAGCCCTGCTGTTGAGGGCATTTGGGAACTGGACCGCTGATGGGAGGTCTCTCTCACCCTTTCTCTCTCTCAAACTCACTATTTCTCAAATTAATAAATATATCAATAAAGCAAAAATAGAAGGACAGCACCAGCTTTTTTTTTTGAAAAGCAAAGTATCCCTTTTGTCATTATTACTTTTTACATCACCTTTTCACCCCAGATTCAGGTAACTACCTGTCTCTCCTGAAGTAGCACCTTGACAGTAGGGACTCCATTTTGGAGCACTTGAGACTCAATTCTGGGAAAGCACTCCCCACCATGAGACTCTGGTCTGAAACTATGATCTAAAATAGTCGGACAAGGCCGGCGCCGTGGCTCAACAGGCTAATCCTCCGCCTTGCGGCGCCGGCACACCGGGTTCTAGTCCCGGTCGGGGCACCGATCCTGTCCCGGTTGCCCCTCTTCCAGGCCAGCTCTCTGCTGTGGCCAGGGAGTGCAGTGGAGGATGGCCCAAGTGTTTGGGCTCTGCACCCCATGGGAGCGCGCTACCGCGGCGGCCATTAGAGGGTGAACCAACAGCAAAAGGAAGACCTTTCTCTCTGTCTCTCTCTCACTGTCCACTCTGCCTGTCAAAAATAAAAAAAAATTAAAAAAATAAATAAAAAATAAATAAATAAAATAAAATAGTCGGACAATAGCAGTACACTACATCACACTTGGCAGAGCACAGAAACCCCCTAGCATGATTGCTCAAGCTTCAAAGTAGAAAAGTTGCACCTGGGTTAATGATAAAAATGTGATTTGTCTAAGCCCTACATATAATTAAAACCAATAATTGGATTAATGTCAAGATTATAATTGATAATTGTTAAGATTGTAACTGGTACTGCCAAGATTATAATGGATATTAATTTTGCTTAGGTCTTAGGTTAGCTTGACCCCAGTAAAAATGTACTCCTTTTGACCTTATCAACCATGTATTCCCCTCCCAATTTTGTGGGTTTTGCCTTTATAAACCCTGTAGCTTTGGGCTTCGGGGGTCGAGAGTTCTTTAGGGCATGAGTACACTCTCAGCTGCCGGTAATAAAGGACTCAAACTTTTCAGTGTGTGACGCTCCTCTGTCAGCACTCGCTCAGGCACAACACTCCCATCAAAGGAGGAGGGTCCTGCACATTACAAAGAGAAAAAAAAAAGGCTTTTCAGAAATGAAACTTTACATTGATAGATTATAATTTTCTAAATTTTCTTGAGCACATTGGAAAGTGGGAAAAAGAGAGAGGAAAATACAGTCCTTCAAACAGGGAGACTGTAATACAACCTTATTTAGGTTAGTAGGCTATATATTCTTCCTCCAGACAACAAGGAGGTTCAATTACTCTATGTGGATGCTTT
This sequence comes from Lepus europaeus, assembly GCF_033115175.1. Lineage (NCBI taxonomy): Eukaryota > Metazoa > Chordata > Mammalia > Lagomorpha > Leporidae > Lepus > Lepus europaeus. The sequence goes on from NC_084830.1 coordinate 103,137,277, forward strand.
TCTATAGCTTTGTAAGTTTTTTTTATTCCCATCACTCCAAACCAGTGATTTTCTTAGCTCTCTGAAGCACATTAAGGACTCTAATTATGCAAAATGACCCTGGGCAATCATAAAAGGGAACCATGTCTCTCAGAAATACTGAAAAGCTGTACCTAAACTCCATTATCAGAATATAGAGTTACAAATTCAAGATGGATGATATGCAGTGGTTAAGAGTTATTTAAAAGGTAACATAATTTAATGAATAAAGAGTTTGAAGACTAGAAGATCTTTGTGGAAGGACAATGGAACACCACGGAGAATAGAAAGGAAGTGGAAAGAGGGCTTAGTTTACTTTCACAAACCCTTTACCTATGCTAGCACCCTTTTCTCAAAAGGAAAATAAAAAGTTCATGAAAAACATTTTAAAGTCTACTGCAAAACTCTACAATAATTTACTGTAAGCAATGATAATTCTGAAGAAGAAAAAAAAGGAAAGAATAGGACATTCCTAATTACTAGGATTATTTAGTTGCTTTTTGTAGTATAGGCAAAGAGAACAATGTAATTCCCCCCCATCTCAGAAAGAGAAGATAAAAAAAACCTGTAGTTTGCTTTTGTGTAGGTGGCTATCTGATAGTAACCACTGAAAATGAGAACTTAATGCATACAAAGTTTACATGTGACAAAGACAACGCTAAGTGTAGAACATAGATGTTAGCTAGTGAAACAGTACAAAATGGTCTTATTTGTGAGGGGAACAACTTTGCTGTAGATCCATCCAAACTTACAATATTTTTAAATCAGTCAACTCTAAATTCTTACTGTGTGCAAGAGAGCATATTCTATATCCCTTCTATCCTTATTCCATATTCTACCCCCACATTGCAGGGTCACTCCAAGAAGAAACAAGAGTGCATTTAAGACTGTTCACTGTAGGTGTCTCACTCCCTGTTCCCTGGCATCCCAACCACTAACACAGTGGGTTGTACAGTAAGTCTCTTTCAGAGATGACACTTTATTATCATACTTTCTAGGGAAAAAAAAATAAAGAGAAAACTGAAAAATTTTTGGAGTCATGATCTTGGATAACCCCATGAAAATTCCTACATCAAGGGAAGTGGCAATTCCCAGAATTTCAAGTGAAAGTCAAGCCTTTGTTATATTAGCTTGTCCATTGAAGCTTTTCCTCAATTGAAGCTTTACTAAAAGGGAAACAGAGCTGTTTTCTTTGACTTAAACATTCAGGGACTCATAGACTTTGTTCCTTCACTAATGGTAATATTCTTAACTAATGCATAGCTGGAATGAATCCATGATAAAGCAAAGCAAAAAAACAAAAAAAAACAAAAAGGCAGCCAAGGGGCCAGAATTGAGCTAGTAGGGTGGTTTATGTAAACAAACAATGGGAACAACAAAAAAAAAAGAATTTACAAGAGAAATCTGTTTTCTGTAAATCAGACCCTGAACCCTCTGATATCCCCTCAACATTCCTAAATCTCACTGCTCTACAAATGTCAAAGAGTGCATTGGTAACCACAAACCTATTATCCTTCCCCAAGAAGGCAGACAAAAAGCAGCAGGCTACTGTAGTGATTTTGTTAGTGCTGAGGACCATCTTTCTTTAAAGGCCAATGGAAAGCTATGTTTTTAGAGGCTGGCTGCAGTACCAGTTCTTTAAAATCCTTACTCTGAGATTCAGATACATCTGAGCTTGGATATCAGCTCTAGCGAATACCAGCTCTGTGACTTTAAGGCACTGATTTAACCTTGCTGAGCCTCCTTTTTTTATCCATATATATATACATATATATATAATGTGTGTGTATATATATATATTCATAGTGATGGCTTCCCAAGACTATTGAGAGGATTATACAACAACTTAAAAGTATTCTCATAGTGCCTACGCTAAGGCACAATAATAAGAATAATAATAACCAAGTTAGCTAACAGAGTATGTCTGGACATGCAGCATAAACATTTAACAAACAGAGGATGAATTTTAGTGCTCTCTAGAATCAATACTTTTCAGATTGTGTTTGGTAAACTTCCCCCAGAACCCACCTATCTTTCCAGTAGCCAAAGAAATGTACTTGTCAGAAAGATTGAGACTCGCAGAGACTCTCTTAGCAGTTCTTCCACACATCCAGTGCCTGCCAGCATCGTAACTCCTGTAGGTATATCCAGCACTGGGGTAGGCACCTATCTGCATTGCTAGGAATAAAGAGGTTTCCCAGAGGTGGGAAAACCAGGACAAGATGGTGAGCCCACACCAGCACTGTTGCACTGCTCTGAGCACTGCACATGAAGCCTTGCCACAAGGCTGCCAGCAACAGCAGAGGTGAGGTTCCTCATGCTGAAACCACTGAATGGGGAATTCTCTTATTCCTGCACTGTCTGAAATATTATGACCAAACCAGTAGGAATACTAGGTAAACACATGATGTCCGATTAAACTTAAATTTCAGTTGAACAGCAAATAATTGGTTAGAATATTGGATGGACCATATTTGTATTTAAAAATTGTTTGAAAGCCAAATTTAACTGATATTTCTGCTAATCTGGGAATCCTACACAAAAGGGAGTGAGCCATGGCAAGGCAAGCTGTCAAGGAAAACATCAAAGAAAAGCTCATATCCTCTATGGACACTGCTTCTCTTCTTCATTTCAGCTCCCACGTCCTTCATCCTGTGGATCTGCCCTGGCTCCCCAATCATGGCTTACCCTCAGGAGGATGGTCTGGGGCAGGGTAAGCTGGGACAGACCCTTGGGCAGGTTCACAATATATATTGGATGGCAGCCCATATTGCACCTCACCTGGGACATAGCACAGTCATTCTTGTAATGATTGGAACCAACTTTTCTCCCATTTCTTCCTTCCCTCCCTTTCTTAGCATTTTGCCAGACATTGAGGGAGAAGCAGAGACTTGGGATGGTCCCAGGAAATAGCCCTAGCCAATGAAGACAACTCATCCACAAAGCACATTAGAAACAATAACCAATTGGAGATCCAGATGCAGCTGACACAAGTGCCTACCCTGTGGCTGAACCTGCGCTAAGTGCACATGTAGGCAGAGTGTCCCAGCAGAGGGACACTCTGACCCTTCCGACTCAAATCATACTGACTCAAGTCCTTCCCTCCTTTCATCAGTAAAGCCATTGTCTTCCTCAAGTTTCTGAGAATTCTTGGGGGGCTTGGAATGACATGTGGTTCTGAACATGGCCCCCTAAAGAACTTCTGAATCCACAGTTTATCGTGTGTGGCCACACCCTTCTTTCTATTTTCTGTCACTCCACATTGAGAACCCTGCTCTTCCTCCCTGATATCTATGGAAAAAAAACCTCCCATGAGTTATTTGTGCAAATAACAGGTTGTTTTTATTAAAGTTTGACTGGATGGTAGGGACATATATTACTTATATTACATATGTAATATATACATAAAATACAATATAATATATACACTATAATGTTACATTAACATTTTGTAATATAATCATATATAATATGTAATGTTAATACATATATTATATATTATGTTAATGCATATATAATATATTGCATATATTGCATATATTACATTAATACATATATAAAATGTTGCATTTATTATAGTAATACGTATATAATATATTACATATACTACATTAAAAACTGATTGTGTAGCCAGTTTTGTGGCATAGAGGGTCAGGCTGCTGCCTGCCGGCATCCCATATGGGTACCAGATTATGTCCTGGCAGTTCCAGTTCTGATCCAGATTCTTGGGAATGTCCTGGGAAAAGCAACAGAAGACGACTCATTTGACTGGGCCCCTGCCACCAACATGGGAGGCTCAGATGATGCTCTTGGCTCCTGGGCTAAGGTGTGGCTCTAAACTCACATCCATGTCTTATGAAGAACTTCACTACCTGTGTGCCACAGCCTAGTTCTTTCATTCAGAGCTTTGCCTTCCTTCCCCCAACAGGCTTGTATGAGTCTTTTTTTTTTTTAAGAAAGACGGTTCCCTTACTAAACAAGGTTTTATGTCATCTAATGAAATAGACATTTTATCATCCCATTCCTCTTATAAGAACACACACATTGTTAATCCCATAGCACCTGAGGTAGGGTGACTATAACTATTTTATACATGAGTAAAATGTTCTTTAGCCAAACAGACAACAAACATACCAGGGAAGGAAGTTGGAGAAATTGTTCTTGGGTACAAGATTGTCTGACTTTAGAAAGGGATGATCTTTTTACCTGTTTTTTTACAGATTTATTTATTTCTTAGAAAGTCAGAGTTACAGAGAGGCAGAGGCAGGAAGAGAGAGAGATAGAGAGAATCCTCAGGTTGCATCTGAATTGATAATGATGTCAGAATTTTTATGTGTTCTTGGATTCAACTTACCTGTATTATGATGATAATTTTTGCATCTATATGAAGTAGCACCTTGACAGTAGGGATTCCATTTTGGAGCACTTAAGACTCCATTCTGGGAAAGCACACCCCCCCCACCGTGAGACTCTGGTCTGAAACTATGATCTAAAACAGTAGAACAATAGCAGTCCACTACATCACACTTGGCAGAGCATAGAAACCCCCTAGCATAATTGTTCAAGCTTGAAAGTAGAAAGGTTGCACCTGGGTTAATGATAAAAATGTAATTTGTCTCTGTTCTACATATAATTAAAACCAATACCTGGATTAATATCAGGATTATAAGATTGTAACTGGTATTGTCAAGATTATAATTGATACTAGTTTCGCATAGGTTTTAGGTTGGCTTGACCCCGGTAACCATGTATTCCCCCCTGTTCCTAGCAACCATGAATTCCCCTCCCGATTTTGTGGTTTTTGCCTTTATAAACCCTGTTGCTTTAGGCTTCAGGGTCGAGAGTTCTTTAGGGCATGAGCCCACTCTCCACCGCCGGCAAATAAAGGACCATCAAATTTTATCAATGTGTGGAGCTCCTTTGTTCATACTCGCTCAGGTACAACATAAATTCATTAGATATTCTGATCTATAGTATTTATATTAGAAAGACTCAATGATAGAGATCTTCCATCTGCTGGTTCACTCTGGTTTTGGAATCTAGGCAGTGCTGGCTTAATAGGGTGAGTTTGGAAGATTTCTCTCCCCTTTAAGTTTATAGAATAATTTTGGAAAGATTTTTGTTGGGGCCAGCATTGTGGCATAGCTGGTAAAGCCACTGCCTGCAGTAGCACAATTCTATATGGGCACCAGTTCACCAGCTGCTCCACTTCCAATCCAGCTCTCTACTGTGGCCTGCAAAAGCAGTAGAGGATGACCCAAATCCTTGGGATTCTGCACATGTGTGAGAGACCTGGAAGTAGCTGCTGGCTCCTGGCTTCAGATTGGCTCAGTTGAGACCTCTGCAGACAATTGTGGTGTGAACCTTTATCTCTGTCTTTACCTCTCCTTCTCTCTGTGTGTAACTCTGACTTTCAAATAAACAAATAAATCTTTACCAAAAATTAAAGAAAAAAGAATGATTGGTATTGTTTTTTTTTTCTTAATTTGATAGAATTTAGTAGTGACGCTGTCTGGTGCTAACTTTTAATTTGGAGACTTTTTATTCCTAATTCAAGGTTGTTACTTGGTATTGGTGTCTTCAGGTTTTCTCTGTATTCCTGGTCCAGTTTTCTTACATTATATATATCCAGAAATTAACCATTCAATGTTGTTATTGATTCAATTTCTGATTCCATGTTGTTACTTGTTATTGGTGTCTTCAGGTTTGCTCTGTCTTCCTGGTTCAGTTTTATATTATGTATATCCAGGAATTAACCATTTCTTCCAGCTTCTTGGTTGACAATTGCTAGTAACAGTGTCTAGTGAGCTATTGTATTTCTGTGATATCAATTGTAGTATCTCCTTTTTTCTTTTTTATTTTATTTACTTGATTCTACTTTTCTTAATCTAGCTAAAGGATTATTTTGTTTTTCTCTAAAAAATGTTTCATTTCATTTATCTTTAATATTGCATAAGAGTCTTTATCTATTTCTCCTCTGATCACTATTATTTCCTTATACTGTCCTTGTACTTGGCTCCTTCTTGTTTTTCTAGGTCCTTAGGAGGGTGCTTACATGGTTTCTTTGGTATCTTTCTTCCGAGGTCAGATGAGATCGGGCACATTCAGGATGGTATGACTGTAGACAACTTGATATCTTTCTTTTTTAAATGTCTTGCTGCCTCAGGTCATAGCTTTTAATTTCTATATTTCTTTGATGATAGTAGGTGACTTCCAGTCTACTGCAGGAAATGTAGGCAGATATAAGAGGGCATCCCTTTGTTATGGTTGCCATAACAAAATACTGCAGAATACGTAGCTTGAATCACAGCAAATTTTTCTCATAGTTCTCACAGATTAAAACTTTAAGAGCAAGATGATAGCAGGTTTGGTTTCTCCTGAGGCCTCTCTCACTGGCTGCCACACAGTCCCCATCTTGCTGCATCCTCACGTGGTCTTTCCTCTGTCCTTGTACAGGCTTATAGAAACATCAGTCAGTTTGAATCAGGCCCTCACATATGTCAATTTTTAATATTTATTTATCTGAAAGAGTTACAGAGAGAGATCTTCTTTCCACTAGTTCACTCCCCAAATGACTGGGTCAAGCTGGAGTCTCAGGAGATAGGCACTTCTTTGAGGTCTCTCATGTGGGTGGTAGGAGCTCAAGCATTTGAGCCATCTTCACCTGCTTTCCCAGGTCCATTAGCAGACAGCTGGATCGGACGTGGAGCAACTGGGGTATGAACTGGCACCAATGTGGGATGCCAGCATCAAAGCTGATGGTTTAACCTGCAGTGTCACAGCTCTGGTCCTGTGGCTGCCTCATAGGCAACCATCTCAAAGGATTCGGTGTTAGGATTCCTCACAGTATTATCTTCAGTGCTATTTCTGTGAGAATTTGTTCACACATGCACACACACACAAACACCTGTACAAACATGCACACTCTGTCATGAAAATGAGGATTGTGTACAAGTAAGTAAATACAGTAACCCATAAGATGCCAAACATGCTGAGAAGTAGAAACAAACTAAAATGAATATGCATTTTATCTAACATTTAGCCTTGAAAAGATAAACTCTGAAGTATGAGAAATAAAATAATACAAAAGCTTTACCTCATCCTACAGAACAGTTAAAAAGAAGGATGCTTAACAAAGCCTTGCAAATGTTAAATTCCTGTGACTCAAAAGTGGCACTTAGGGACTGTGTAGACACTTAGAAAAGATGCCCACCTAACAGCATAACTCCCACAGCATTGTGGAAAATTTCAATGTTTCTTATTTTCTCAGCGTTCTCTACCAAGTTAACCATAGAGTGAGTCACTGTGCATTTCTCTGTTCTTTGACAACTACCTGTAATACTGAACAAATTTACTATCAGTTCTTTTTTGGACACATGCACTGATATTGCCAGTCCAGTGAACAGTCCTCACTAGGGGAGTCCTTTAGAACCACTGAGCCGGCCACAGATTCATAAAGAATTCTCAGAACGTTCTGTGGGCACGATTGTCTACTGGACGTTTTAAATTAACAGAATTCTAAGTGGTTTCTGGGTGCATCTCTTTGCTCCCACCTGAAATCACCCGACTTCGCCAAGGCTTTGATTTGATGGAAAGGACAAAAGGCCGCAGACATCTCCAAGCGGATTGTGACCGCAACAACAGCTCTGCATGCCTGCTCTGCCATCTGCGGCCGTCTTCTACTGGAGAAGCCACTAACCGTCCCCGAGAGCCAGATCTTCTGGACACAGACGTGGGTGGCCCTGGAGAGGGCTTTTGGCTGAAGAGGGGCCCCCGGCGCGGGGAGGGGAGGCTCAGGCGCCCCAGCCGGAGAGGGCGCCACCCTGGTCTCTGAGCGTCTGCACCAGGTCCCTAGCCATGACCTGGCTGTGGCCCCTAGGGCTCCTCCGGGAGACCGCAAGCTCGCCGCATGAGGACAGATGATGATGAGATCTAAGATGAGGCCCGAGACGTGCTTGGCGCCGCGGACTTGGCCTTGTCCTGGATGCAGCCCTTGGTGGCGACCAGAGTCCACGCAGCCTGCCCCGGGCTGGCCCAGTCTGACCTCTTTAGGCTCTCGTCGGACCTGAGGATGCCAGGGGAGGCCGGGAGGCTGCTGTTTCCTCGTCCCGCCTTGTGTGGTCCCGCGGTTTCCTTGCTGTGCTTCAAGGCTGTGGAGAGTCGCGTTGGAGCGTAGGTGAGAACTGAGAGTAGGTGGTGGTGCTGGGTTCTCCCTCATCACTCGAGACACTGGCCTCAGCTGCTTCCTCCTTGTCACGGCCCTGCCTTCACCCAGAACAATGCTCGCCCGAGTCCCCAGGGCTGGTTCATTTTGCTGCCAGGAGGGGACGTTGCAATTCAGCTCCCTAATAAACATGGCCCATGTCCTTGGGCTCTTGCACCCATGTAGAAGATCCAGATGAAGCACTTGGCTTCGGCCTGGTCCAGCCCCTGCTGTTGTGGCCACCTGGGGAGTGAATCAATGGGCGGAAGATCTCTCTCTCTCTCACTCAATTTTCCAATAAATAAAAATAATAAAAAGCAAAGAAATAGTATAAATATGTCACATTTTCCTGCTGCTTTGTTAAATATAAGTAAAACATACTACAGTGCCTGAATACCCATAAAAACATTAAAACACAGCATCATGACCTCGTGGGGCCGCAGCCTTGCTGACGTGGCTGGCAGGAATCCCTCTGATAATCTCTGTGTGAGACTGTGAAGTTCTCTAGAGTGTATGTGGCAGGTCATCAGTACCAAGGTGTATCAACCTTCCATACATAACAAATCAACAAAATGTGTAGGCTTAAAACAGCCATTTTATTTGTAATTCTTGTTAAAATTATGTATTTGAAAAGTGGAGCATGAGAGAGAGAGTGAGTGAGAGAGAGGGGGGGGGGTTCTATTTGCTAGTTCACTCCCCAATGTCCATAACTGCCAGTGCTAGGTCAAGCTGAATCCATGAGGCAGGAACTCCATCTGGGTCCTCCACTATGATAGCAGGAAAAAAAGCACTTACTTATCGCATACTGCCTCCAAAAACACATTAGCAGGAAGTTGCATTACACGTGGAATATTCCCGACACAACACAGACCCCCTCACATGGGATGTGGTAAGCCCCAAGCAGCAGCTTAACCTGCTGCACCTCAACATACATCCCCTGTGTCTGCTGAATTGCCCTGGCTCTTGCTTAGGTCCTATGTCTCCAACAGGCAAGTCTAGGGCTTCCTTACTAGATGGCTCTCCAATAAAATAAGCCAGTAGGTGAATACTTTTCAAAGTACGTTGGTATCATCTGTACTGATGTAAAGGAAGTGTGGTGGTAAAGTCAAAGAGTACAATATGAAAGGATTTTATGAAGGCTTGGAGACAGGGAGGTGGGTCATTGGAAACAATTGCTGGAAAGATGTGCTACCATGAGTGTGCATTTTATCCATTTGTCCTATACAACTGTGGGCAGAAAAGTTCAGGTTGCAAGATATGCATGTTCTATGATTTGTAGGTGTATATCACCAAGCGATGTTCCAGCAGAAATACTGATATGGAGTCCTGTGTGGCGCCTCTGTATCCATGGGAAATAATAACATGCAAGTATTTTCTTTAGTGTAGATCTTAATGATAGTATGGTATTTATGTCCACGGTATACTGCAAGGTATTGGGAAAATATCCTTAAAATTATATGTAATTTCTTTTTAATGATAGTATTTTTTAAATATTTACTTATTTATTTGAAAGTCAGAGTTACAGAGAGAGAGGGAGAGACAGAGAAAGGAGAGAGATCTTCTGTCTCCTGGTTCATTCTCCAAATGGTCACAACGACCAGGGCTGGGCAAGGCCAAAGCCAGGAGCCAGGAGTTTCATCCTAGTCTTTCTCTAATGTGGGTGCAGGGGCCCAAGCACTTGGACCATCCTTTACTGCTTTCCCAGGCACATTAGCAGGGAGCTGGATGAGAAGTGGAGCAGCTGGGGACTCAAACCAGTGCCCATATGGGATGGTAATGTCCATGGCATCTTAACCTGCTACTCCACAGCACTGCCCCCCATATTATGTTTTATAAAATAAGCAACAACTGGATGTTTCCATCATCCTAATGGTAACTCGTGCTTAATCACTGCCAATTAGTATAACCATTGGGGGCTCTTTCAAGATCTTCCCTGCCTTTCTCATATATGAAGCACTTCTCAGGCACAGGAAAGCTGAATGGGTTTTTTTTTCCAATTAAGGTGTCTGTTATCTTCTATTCCTTTCTATCATGGCTTGTGTTTTGCAGAGCAGAATCTAGGAGCCACCCAGACCAGTTCTCCCACAACTCCCTCCATTCACCTTGCTTTCCAGATATAATTCTAGACACCTCTACTTGGTACCAAGACCAAAGAAAATGAATACACCTCCAGTAAGTTAGTTTTTCTTTTTTAGGAAATATTTATTTATTTATTTATTTGAAAGTTAGAATTACAAAGAGAGAGAGAGACAGAGACAGAGAGAGACACACAGCTCTCTGCTAATGTGCCTGGGAGAGCAGCAGAGGATGGACAATGTCTGTGGGCCCCTGCATCCATGTGGGAGATCCAGATGAAACTCCTGGTCCTTGCTTTGACCGAGCCCAGCCCCAGTCATTGCATTCATTTGGAGAGTGAACCAGCAGATGGCAGACATCCTTCTCTATCATTCCCCTGTTTCTGTTACTTTGCCTTTCAAGTAAACAAAATAAATCTTTTTTAAAAAAATACACTCATCACATAATTAAAATTGAAACTCAGAGGGGGGGATTTGCTATACTCTTGTGGGACATAAATCTTGAAATAATCTTTTGATCCTGTAGATGATGTAATGGACAATGTTTTAGTACTAACCTGGAAATAAATACTCAGCACTCTGTAGGGTAAAGTTACCTCTTGCTAAAAAAAATCAAATAAGTTTTTGATTTTTTTAATTCCTAAAAGAGTGTGGTTGTTCACAGCTTTGAAGAGGTTGTATTGGATTCATGAATTTAACCAGGAGGACAGAACATTCTGTGCATTCTTTTTTATTAATTAATTAATTAATTAATTTGAAAGGCAGAGTTAGAGAGAGCAAGCCATCTTTCATCTGCTGGTTCACACCCCAAATGGCTGTCATGGCCACAGCTGGGCTGATCCAAAGCCAGGAGCCAGAAGCTTCTTCCAGGTCTCCAATGTGAATACAGGGGCCCAAGTACTTGGGGCATTTTCTGGTGCTATTCTGGGCATATTAGCAGGGAACTGGATCAGAAGTGGAGCATCTGGACTCAAACCATTGCCCCTATGGGATGCTGGCAATGAGGCAGCTGCTTTATCCGCTATGCCACAGTACTGGCCCCTCAGCACATTCTTTTTTTTTTAATTTTATTTTATTTTTTATTATTTTTTTAAATTAAACTTTTATTTAATGAATATAAATTTCCAAAGTACAGCTTATGGGTTACAATGGCTTCCCCCTCCCAAAACTTCCCTCCCACCCGCAACCCTCCCCTTTCCCGCTCCCTCTCCCCTTCCATTCACATCAAGATTCATTTTCAATTCTCTTTATATACAGAAGATCAGTTTAGTATATATTAGGTAACGATTTCAACAGTTTGCCCCCACATAGCAACACAAAGTGAAAAAAAAATACTGTTGGAGTACTAGTTATAGCATTAAATAAGAGTGTACAGCACATTAAAGACAGAGATCCTACATAATATTTTTTAAATTAATTAATTTTCTATGCCATTTCCAATTTAACACCAGGGTTTTTTTTTCATTTCCAATTATCTTTATATACAGAAGATCGATTCAGTATATAGTTAGTAAAGATCACATCAGTTTGTACCCACGCAGAGACACAAAGTGTAAAAATACTGTTTCAGTACTAGTTATAGCATCACTGCACATTAGACAACACATTAAGGACAGATCCCACATGGGATGTAAGTACACAGTGACTTCTGTTGCTGACTTAAAAATTTGACACTCCTGTTCATGGCGTCAGTAATCTCCCTAGGCTCTAGTCATGAGTTGCCAGGGCTATGGAAGCCTTTAGAGTTCGCTGACTTTGATCTTATTCCGATAGGGTCATAGTCAAAGTGGAAGTTCTCTCCTCCCTTCAGAGAAAGGCACTTCCTTCTTTGATGGCCCCATTCTTTCCACTGGGAATTCACTCACAGAGATCTTTCATTTAGGTCTTCTTCTTTTTTTTTCTTTTCCATGGTGTCTTGGCTTTCCATGCCTACAATACTCTCACGGGCTCTTCCGCCAGATCCGAATGCCTTAAGGGCTGATTCTGAGGCCAGAGTGTTGTTTAGGACGCCTGCCTTTCTATGAGTCTGCCGTGTATCCCATTTCCCATGTTGGATCTTTCTCTCTCTTTTTGATTCTATCAGTTAGTATTAGCAGACATTTGTCTTGTTTGTGTGATCCCTTTGATTCTTAGACCTATCAGAGCCATCGGTTGTGACTGAAATTAATCACTTGGACTAGTGAGATGGCATTGGTACATGCCACCTTGATGGGATTGTGTTGGAATCCCCTGGTACATTTCTAACTCCACCATTTGCGGCAAGTCAGATTGTGCATGTCCCAAATTGTACATCTCCTCCCTCTCTTTTTCCACTCTTAAATTTAACAGGGATCACTTTTCAGTTAAAATTTAAACACCTAAGAATAATTGTGTGTTAATTACAGAGTTCAACCACTAGTACTAGAACAACAACAACAAATACTAAAAAGCATAAAGTATTACATTGTACATCTAGAGCCAGGACAAGAGCTGATCAGGTCATAGTTTCTTATAGTGTCCATTTCACTTCAACAGGTTTCCCTTTGGTGCTCAGTTGTTGCCAATCAGGGAAAACAAATGAAATTTGTCTCTTTGGGACTGGCTTAATTCACTCAGCATGATGTTTTCCAGATTGCTCCATCTTGTTGCAAATGACTGGGTTTCATTGTTCCTTACTGCTGTATAGTATTCTATGGAGTACATGTCCCATAATTTCTTTATCCAGTCTACTGTTGATGGGCATTTGGGTTGGTTCCAGGTCTTAGCTATTGTGAATTGAGCTGCAATAAACATTAATGTGCAGATGGCTTTTTTATTTGCCAATTTAATTTCCTTTGGGAAAATTCCAAGGAGTGGGATGGCTGTGTTGTATGGTAGGGTTATGTTCAGGTTCCTGAGGAATCTCCAGACTGACTTCCATAGTGGCTTAACCAGTTTGCATTCCCACCAACAGTGGGTTCGTGTCCCTTTTTCCCCACATCCTCTCCAGTATCTGTTGTTGGTAGATTTCTGAATGTGAGCCATTCTCACCGGGGTGAGGTGAAACCTCATTGTGGTTTTGATTTGCATTTCTCTGATGGCTAGTGATCTTGAACCTTTTTTCATGTGTCTGTTGGCCATTTGGATTTCCTCTTTCGAAAAATGTCTATTGAGGTCCTTGGCCCATCTCTTCAGTGTGTTGTTTGTTCTGTTGTTGTGGATTTTCTTGATTTCTTTGTAGATTCTGGTTATCAACCCTTTATCTGTAGTATAGTTTGCAAATATTTTTTCCCATTCTGTCGGTTGCCTCTTCACTTTCCTGACTGTTTCTTTTGAAGTACAGAAACTTCTCAATTTGATGCAATCCCAAATGTTAATTTTGGCTTTGACTGCCTGTGCTCCTGGGGTCTTTTCCAAGAAGTCTTTGCCTGTACCTATATCTTGCAGGGTTTCTCCAATGCTCTCTAATAATTTGATGGTTTCGGGTCGTAGATTTAAGTCTTTAATCCATGTTGAGTGAATTTTTGTGTAAGGTGAAAGGTATGGGTCTTGCTTCAAGCTTCTGCACGTGGAAATCCAATTTTCCCAGCACCATTTATTGAATAGGCTGTCCTTATTCCAGGGATTAGTTTTGGATCTTTGATCAAATATGAGTTGGCTGTAGATGTTTGGATTGATTTCTGGTGTTTCTATTCTGTTCCATTGGTCTACCCACCTGTTTCTGTACCAGTACCATGCTGTTTTGATAACAACTGCCCTGTAGTATGTCCTGAAATCTGGTATTGTGATGCCTCCGGCTTTGTTTTTGTTGTACAAGATTGCTTTGACTATTCGAGGTCTTCTGTGTCTCCATATGAATTTCAGCATCATTTTTTCCAGATCTGAAAAGAAGGTCTTTGGTATCTTGATTGGTATTGCATTGAATGTCTAAATTGCTTTTGGGAGAATAGACATTTTGATGATATTGATTCTTCCAATCCATGAGCATGGAAGATTTCTCCATTTTTTGGTATCCTCTTCTATTTCTTTCTTTAAGGTTTTGTAGTTTTCATCGTAGAGATATTTAACGTCCTTGGTTAAGTTTATTCCAAGGTATTTGATTGTTTTTGTAGCTATTGTGAATGGGATTGATCTTAGAAGTTCTTCCTCAGCCATGGCATTGCCTGTATATACAAAGGCTGTTGATTTTTGGCCTCAGCACATTCTTAAGTAACTCTCCATACATTTCTCTCGGCCAGCCTATAGATGTAGACTGTACTGCAGACTCTCCAAAGTTATCTATTCAGGAAAATTATTCCATTCTTCATTTGGGCTTTAACCTACTCAATATAACATTAATTATTCAAATACTTACAAATAACAAATAGTCAAGGCCACAGTCTACTGTCTGGTCTTTGTCTTACTTAAATATTTTGCCATATGTAAAATATATATATATATATATATATATATATATATTTAAGAGGTAGAGAGACACATAGAGAGAAGTAGACTAAGAGATACAAGAGACAGAGCTTTTATCTGCTGATTCAAGCCCAAGATACCCAGAGCAGCCAGAGCTTGGTGGAAGTCAAGAGCCAGGAATAGGGTCCTGGTCACCCACAGGAGTGGAAGAAGCTCGGTTGCTTGAGGTATCGCTACTGCCTCCCAAAATCTGCATTAGCAAGCAGCTGGAATCAGGAGCTAGCGTTGGAAATCAAACTCAGGCACTCTTAAGTAGGATTAGGGGATCTTAATTGGCATCATAAATACTAGTTTGCATGTCTGTCCCACGTTTTTTAAAAATATTTATTTATTTACTTTAAAGGTGGATTGAGAGAGAGAGAGAGGTTTTACATCTGCTGGTTCACTCTCCAGGTGGCTGCAATAGCTGAAGCTGCACTGATCTGAAGCCAGGAGCCAGGAGATTTTTCCAAGTCTCCCACACATGTGAAGAGTGCCCAAGCACTTGGGGCATCTTCTACTGTTTTCCCAGGCCATAGCAGAGAGCTGGATAAGAAGTGGAGCAACTAGGACTCAAACCAGTGCCCATACAAGATGCTGGCACCACAGGTGGCAGATAGACCCACTACACTATGCCACTGTGCCAGTCCCTTCACATTTTAATTGTTTTCTTTGCTATATTTGAAATAACTGTGTGTGACCTGCTCCTGAATATTCTTTGTTTCTAGCGTGACTATTGGGTTCTTGTCTTTCTCCTTGAACTCTTCATTTTTCTCTTTAACGTGTCTCATCCAAGTGTTCCATGTGCTTTTCCATTCATTCTGCTCTGCACTGCTCTTTGAAAAAATTTCTTTGCTTGCTCATGTGAAAGGCAGAGTAATGCAGAGAGAGGGAGAAACAGGGTTTTCCATCTGCTGGCTCATTCTCTAGGCAGCCACAAGAGAAATCTCTGAACCAGCTTGAAGCCAGGAGTGAGGAAATACATCCTGGGCTCGTGCATTGGTGACAGGAGCCTCATGGACTTGGGCTATTTCTTTTGCCTTTCCAGGCACATCAGCAGGAAACTGATGGGAAGTGCAACAGCCAAGACTCAAAATGGCACTGTTATGGAACACCAGTGTCATAAGCAGTAGCTTAACTGGGTGCATCCCAAGGCTATCTCCCTTCTTTCTGTTACACTAATGTGCATGTTGCCCACCACCCACATGGGAGAGCCAGATTGAATTCCAGGCCCCTGGCCCAACCCTAGTTGTTGTGGGTATTTGGGTAGAATTTCTGTCTCTGTCTCTCTTTCTCTCTGCCTTTCAAATACAAGCAAGTAAATTAATTAAATCAAATAAAAACAACTTGTACTTTTTACATGTTTAGGTATATGGTGTTGTCTGTGCATGGCACTACTACAAAACAGTGTGTTTCTAAACCAAAAATGACCTATCATGCTTTCAGACTCCTTCAGGTGTTGTATTCCATTATTTCTTGTAGTCACTTTAAAATGAGCAAGGAAACGTAGGTGTATGTATCAATCATAGTAATGACATAGATGAGGACTCTGAATAGGGATTAAAAGTAAGCATTCTAGGGGCTGGCACTGCAGCATAGTGGGTAAAGCTGCTGCCTGCAGTGTCAGCATCCCACAAGGGTGCTGGTTCAAGTCCCAGCTGCTCCACTTTATATCCAGCTCTCTGCTGTGGCCTGGAAAAGCAGTGAAGAATGGCCCAAGTCCTTGGGCCCCTGCACCTGCATGGAAGACCTGGAAGAAGTTCCTGGCTCCTGGCTTAAGGTCGGTGCAACTCTGACCTTTGCAGCCACTTGGAGAGTGAACCAGCTGATGGAAGATTCTCTCTCTCTCGCTCTCTCTCTCTCTCTTTCTCTCTCTCTCTACCTCTTTAACTCTGCCTTTCAAATAAATAAATATATCTTTTTTAAAAAGTATCTACAAAGCACATTGAATCTGTTAAAAACTAATTGATTTTTTTTAAAAAGCACTATTCTGACAAAACACTTCATAGCACTGGACATTTTAAAGCGGCATTATGTATATGCACATTACTGTGCAAGCATCATCATATTTTAATCTCCTTCAGGTGGATCTTTGTATGCATCAAAGACTAAATCCCTATCCCCACACCCCACAACAGGCTCTGACAGTCACCGCTCTACTCTCTGTCTCTGTGAATTTGTCTCATCTGGCAACTCTATATGCCAGGAATCACACAACACTCATCGTCCTGCTACTGGCTTATTCCACCTTCCATTGCCCAAAAATCTCATCCGTGTTGTAGCATTTGACAAAATGTTCTTTTTGAAGCTCCACATTACTCCATTGTATGTTGCTAGGATTGAGTACTTGGTTCTAGATATTAAGAAGATGGAAATTTTAATCTGATGATGGTGTTAGGAGGTGGAGGCTTTGAGGAGTGAGTAGTATTAGGTTAGGTCATCTGGGGGAATCCCTCAAGATTGAGTCAACACGGGTAGGCTTTAAAGGAGATATGTGCTCCCTGTCTCCTGCATTGTCATGCCCTAGGCTGCCTCTGGACTTGGCTATAGGAAAGCCATTACCAGATGCCACCCTTCAGTACTGTCTTCCACTTTGATTCTATCCTTTGACACTCAACCAGCAGTGCAGCAAGTCAAGTTTCTCCCAGCTGTCCCTACAGTTATTTTTCTTTGTCTTAATGGACATTACACTAGATATAAAGTGGTATTTCATTGCCATGGTTATTTTCATTTATTTAATGATAATAGTGTTGAGGATCTATTCTTGTGCTAATAGCTATGTGTGTGCATTTTGTTTGTCTATTTAATCTTCTGCCCATTTTTTGAATGTTTTATTGCTTTTGAGTTGCAGGATGTTCTTATATGTCATGTATTCTCTATATTAATCTCATGAAATATAATTTAAAAATATATTTTTCCTCAAGTGTGTTGCCTTTTCTGTTGAGTGTTTTCTGACATTAAAAATTAATTTATATAGTTCTTGTTCTTTTTTTCTTTTGCTGCCCATGCAATATAAAGTCTTCACCAAATAAGCTGTTGCCAACTCAGTGTTGCCATTTCTCTCTGTTCATTCTTATCCTTTTCTGTTCACAGTTGTGGCTTCATGTCATAACATAAAATGAGATGACTGTTACTTATTTAGAAACATACTCAATCTACACTTTACAGGTTCCTGTTAGGGTACTCTCTGTTGTCCCTTGTGATAATCTCCGTGTTTCCAATGAGCCAAGGTCTGTTTGTTAAGCAAGTTGCTAACTTCAGCCGACATTCAAGCTGTATTAGATTCCACGTCAATGGTAAGAATAGAAAAAAAATGGGGTCACGACTAATCTATCACAAATGTCATTGTTATAGGACAGTTTCTTTAACATATTTGTTAATTTGCCTGGTAATTTTATTCACACATACATGATTATATATTGGAGACTCTTCTGGATTTTGCTTTTCTTGCTTTTTCATTTAATTTCATGTGTTTTGAGAGATCACTTTAAGTTTTGACTCTTGATTTGACTCACTGTTTTAGTGAGTGTTCTACAGAGTGGCCTATAAATTTTTAAAATATTTATTTATTTATTTGGTTTTTTTCATTTATTAAACTTTTATTTAATGAATATAAGTTTCCAAAGTACACCTTATGCTATAACTAGTACTGAAACAGTATTCTACACTTTGTGTTTCTGTGTGGGTCCAAACTGATGAAATCTTTACTTAATATATACTAAATCAATCTTCTGTATTTAAAGATAATTGAAAATGGATCTTGATGTGAATGGAATGGAGAGGGAGCAGGAGATGGGAGGGGTGTGAGGGGGAGGGAAATTTTGGTGGGGGGAAGCCATTGTAATTCATAAACTGTACGTTGGAAATTTATTTTTACTAAATAAAAAATTTAAAAAAAAAAACAAAGTACAGCTTATGGATTACAATGGCTTCCCCCCTCCCATAACTTCCCTCCCACCCACAACCCTCCCCTTTCCCGCTCCCTCTCCCCTTCCATTCACATCAAGATTCATTTTCAATTCTCTTTATATACAGAAGATCAGTTTAGTATATATTAAGTAAAGATTTCAATAGTTTGCCCCCATATAGCAACACAAAGTGAAAAAAATACTGTTGGAGTACTAGTTATAGCATTAAATAACAGTGTACAGCACATTAAAGACAGAGATCCTACATAATATTTTTTAAATTAATTAATTTTCTATGCCATTTCCAATTTAACACCAGGGTTTTTTTTTTTCATTTCCAATTATCTTTATGTACACAAGATCAATTCTGTATATAATTAGTAAACATTTCATCAGTTTGCACCCACACAGAAACACAAAGTGTAAAAATACTGTTTCAGTACTAGTTATAGCATCACTGCACATTAGACAACACATTAAGGACAGATCCCACATGGGATGTAAGTACACAGTGACTCCTGTTGCTGACTTAACAATTTGACACTCCTGTTCATGGCGTCAGTAATCTCCCTAGGCTCTAGTCATGAGTTGCCAGGGCTATGGAAGCCTTTAGAGTTCGCTGACTTTGATCTTATTCCGATAGGGTCATAGTCAAAGTGGAAGTTCTCTCCTCCCTTCAGAGAAAGGTACCTCCTTCTTTGATGGTCCTGTTCTTTCCACTGGGATCTCACTCGCAGAGATCTTTCATTTAGGTCTTCTTTTTTTCTTTTCCATGGTATCTTGGCTTTCCATGCCTACAATACTCTCATGGGCTCTTCAGTCAGATCCGAATGCCTTACATCTGCCATTCTATGAGTCTGCTGTGTATCCCGCTTCCCATGTTGGATCCTTCTCTCCCTTTTTGATTCTATCAATTAGTATTAGCAGACACTAGTCTTGTTTGTGTGATCCCTTTGACTCTTACACCTATCAGAGCCATCAATTGTGAGCTGAAATTGATCACTTGGACTAGTGAGATGGCATTGGTACATGCCACCTTGATGGGATTGTGTTGGAATTCCCTGGAACATTTCTAACTCCACCATTTGGGGCAAGTCCGATTGAGCATGTCCCAAATTGTACATCTCCTCCCTCTCTTTTTCCATTCTTAAATTTAACAGGGATCACTTTTCAGTTAAAATTTAAACACCTAAGAATAATTGTGTGTTAATTACAGAGTTGAACCACTAGTACTAGAACAACAACAACAACAACAACAAATACTAAAAAGCATAAAGTAGTACATTGTACATCTAGAGTCAGGTCAAGACTGATCAGGTCATTGTTTCTTATAGTGTCCATTTCACTTCAACAGGTTTCCCCTTTAGTGTTCAGTTGTCACCAGTCAGGGAAAATAAATGATATTTGTCTCTTTGGGACTGGCTTAATTCACTCAGCATGATGTTTTCCAGATTCCTCCATCTTGGTGCAAATGACCGGGTTTCATTGTTCCTTACTGCTGTATAGTATTCTATGGAGTACATGTCCCATAATTTCTTTATCTAGTCTACTGTTGATGGGCATTTGGGTTGGTTCCAGGTCTTAGCTATTGTGAATTGAGCTGCAATAAACATTAATGTGCAGATGGCTTTTTTATTTGCCAAATTAATTTCCTTTGGGAAAATTCCAAGGAGTGGGATGGCTGTGTTGTATGGTAGGGTTATGTTCAGGTTTCTGAGGAATCTCCAGACTGACTTCCATAGTGGCTTAACCAGTTTGCATTCCCACCAACAGTGGGTTCATGTCCCTTTTTCCCCACATCCTCTCCAGCATCTGTTGTTGGTAGATTTCTGAATGTGAGCCATTCTCACCGGGGTGAGGTGAAACCTCATTGTGGTTTTGATTTGCATTTCTCTTTTAATTTCTTCTATGACCCATTGTTCATTCAAGAGCATGTTGTTCAATCTCCATGTGTTTGCACATACTCTAGGGATTCCCGAGTTGCTAATTTCCAATTTCATTCCTTTGTGGTCTGAGAAGCTGCATGGTATGATTCTAATTCTTTTGAATTTGCTGAGACTTGCTTTATGGCCTAGTATGTGGTCAATCCTAGAGAAGGTTCCATGTACTGCTGAGAAGAATGTAAATGCTTTATGTGTAGGATGAAAAGTTCTGTAGATATCTGTTAGATCCATTTGGGCTATAGTGTCATTTAAATCTACTGTCTCCCTGTTGATCTTTTGTCCTGTTGATCTGTCTATCTCTGAGAGTGGAGTATTGAAGTCCCCCAGTACTATTGTATTGGGGTCTAAGTCTCCCTTTAAGTCCCTTAACAAGTCTTTTAAATAAACTGGTGCCCTGTAATTAGGTGCATATACATTGATAATTGTTATATCTTCCTGTTGAATGGATCCCTTAATCATTAAATAGTGCCCCTCTTTGTCTCTCCTAACAGTTTTTGTGGTAAAGTTTATGTTGTCCGATATTAAAATGGCTACGCCCGCTCTTTTTTCATTTCTGTTGGCATGGTATATATTTTTCAGCATTTCACTTTCAGTCCGTATGCATCATTGTTGGAAAGATGAGTTTCTTGTAAGCAGCAAAAAGATGGGTTTTGTTCCTTAACCCAATCAGCCAATCGGTGTCTTTTAACTGGACAGTTCAGGCCATTAACATTCAATGTGACTATTGAGAAGGAGCAACTTTGCCCTGTCATTTGCCAAAGATATTTTCTAATATATCATTTGAGATTCCTGTGATCTTTTGCTGTGAGGTTTCCTTCCTTTACCTTCTTTCATACTGATGACCGTGTTTCTGTGTTTCTGTGTGTAACACATCTTTAAGCATCTTTTGCAGGGCTGGACGAGTGGCGACTAATTCTTTCAATTTCTGTTTGCTGTGAAAGGTCTTTATTTCACCTTCATTCACAAATGAGAGCTTTGCAGGATATAATATTCTGGGCTGGCAGTTTTTCTCTCTTAGTACCTGGGCTATATCTCGCCATTCTCTCCTAGCTTGTAGGGTTTCTGATGAGAAGTCAGCTGTGAGTCTAATTGGAGATCCTCTGAGAGAAATCTGGCGTTTCTCTCTTGCACATTTTAGGATCTTTTCTTTGTGTTTCATTGTGATGAGTTTAATTATGACATGTCGTGGTGAAGATCTCTTTTGATCATGTTTATTAGGGGTTCTATGAGCTTCCTGTACTAGGATGTCTCTGTCCTCCAAACCTGGGAAATTTTCTGCTAGTATCTCACTAAAAAGGCCTTCTAATCCTTTCTCCCTCTCCATGCCTTCAGGAACTCCTAGAACTCAAATGTTGGGTTTTTTAATAGTATCCTGTAGCTTCCGGACAGTATTTTTTAGATTTCTGATTTCTTCTTCTTTTCTTTGATTTGCCTGTTTCCTTTCCTGTTCTCTGTCTTCTAAGTCCGATATTCTCTCTTCTGCTTCACCCATTCTGTTTTTAAGGCTTTCTAATGCGTTTGTCATTTGATCTATTGATTTCTTCATTTCATTATGGTTTCTTGTCACTATCACAGTTTCATGTTCTACTAGTTGTTTCATTTCATTTTGATTCCTCCTTAATATTTCATTTTCACGAGAGAGATTTTCTATCTTGTCCATTATGGATTTCTGTAGTTCAAAAATTTGTTTTTGAGAACTTCTTAATGTTCTTATCAATTTTTTGAGATCCGCTTCTTGCATTTCCTCTATCTCTTCATCTTCATAATCTTGCATTGGGGTGTCTTGCTCATTTTGGGGCATCATAGTGTCTTCTTTGCTCTTGTTACCTCGGTTTCTATGTTTCTTGTTTGGCATGTTGGAGATAATTAATGTTTTTTTTTTTTTTTTTTGCTGTGGTGTTTTTTTTCTCGTTATACTATGCCTCTAATTGGGCTGTCTGCTTTGATGGATCCTTAGAGGCTGTGATGGGTGTGACCAGAGTGCTCTGCTTGATTCTTCAGGTTTAAGACTGTGCAAAAATGACTCACCCAGATTGTTCTCTCCCTTGCTCCTGGCTAGATCTCTCTCTCTCTCTCTCTCTCTCTCTCTCTTTTTTTTTTTTTTTTTTGACTCAGTTGGGAAGTAATTCGGCACAGGTGATTGGAATTGAGGGTAGTTGAAATCTGGCCTCTGTGAGTATTCGTTTGATCTACCCCTGGGACCACACAAAGAGTTTATGCAGCCCTCAATGTGTTCTCAAGTTTCGACACAGTCTCAAGGTTACTGAGTTTTTGTACTTGGTGAGTTCGCTCGCCCCCGCTCAGATTTTTACAGTGGCAGATAGTTAGCTTCACCTGTTTTCACTAGATTCTAACCTCCTGTTATTTCTCCCGACCAGAGTCAAGTTTTACTGCCTGGCTATTCACGGTTGCTGCTTTACATATGTAAAATGGCGGCTGCTCTTTGTTTTGCTCGGCTTTGTTAGGTGAGTGGAGAGAGACGCTAGTGTCCGTGTTGGTTCCCCTGATTTATTCGTGTTTTTTTTTTCTCTCCTCCAGTCTGCCTGGTGATCTTTGCCCAGTGGGGCCTCAGGCCTCTGCCTTTCCCAGCCAATGTCTCAGGTTTCTGAGGTTTTTGTCTTATCTCCCATTCCCGCGCCGGCGAGATTCTGTGGCTCGACTCCCGCGGCTGGGCTTCCTCATGGTGGGCTCCCTGTAGGTCCTCTGTGTCACATCCACTGGATCCGGAAGCATTTCCTCTGCAGTTTTTTTCTTGAGTCTTTTCCTGAGGCTACAGTAATTCCACTGTTATTAAACTAAATTTTCCCAGACTATCGGTGCACCTCCACACTATCCGCC
The DNA here is from genome assembly GCF_033115175.1 of Lepus europaeus. Classification (NCBI taxonomy): domain Eukaryota; kingdom Metazoa; phylum Chordata; class Mammalia; order Lagomorpha; family Leporidae; genus Lepus; species Lepus europaeus. The sequence continues at coordinate 103,160,663 of NC_084830.1, forward strand.
ATCTTATCTCCACCCCTAAATATTTATTTATTTATTTGAAGGAGTTACAGAGATGTGGAGAGAGAGACAGAGAGACAGAGACAGAGAGACACACACACAGAGACAGAGGTCTTCGATCCGCTGGTTCACTCCCCAGATTGCTGCAACTGCTGGAGCTGGGCTGATCTGAAGCCAGGAGCCAGGAGCTTCTTCCAGGTCTCCCATGCAGGTGCAGGGGCCCAAGGACTTGGGCCATCTTCTACCATTTTCCCAGGCCAAAGCGGAGGGATAGTTTGGAAGTGGAGTAGCCAGGTCTGGATTCTGGCACTGCAGGTAGCAGCTTTACCTGCTACACCACAGCAGGGGCTGTGGCCTATAGATATTAATTAGGTCAGCATACTCATGCTAGGATGTGACTCATTTTTATCACTTTTTTCATTGCTTCCTATAAGAGAAGTATTAACTGTCTAATATTGTGGAGTTTTTTTTTTAGTTTCTTGTTTAGTTTTGCAGATTTTGTGTTATGTCCATTGAGGCTTAGCTTTTTGGTATATTAATATTTACAACTATTATAGCACCCTAATTGGAATCTATTTATTATGATGTAAAGCCTCTCAATATTTTGGTAATATTGGTAATCATGTTTGCTCATATTATTGTATGTACAGAGTTATATATTAAATGGAGCATAAAAATGTAATTTATATGAACAAAACTGACATTCTGAGATTTGATTACTGTTTATAGCCCTTGTCTATACCCTTGTGGAACAATGGTTTTTCTACTTAACTCTTGTTGAATTCTAACAGTAAGAGAAAAAGAGAGACTGTGTTGCACATAAGCTAGAGGCTCTCATGGAGCAAAGGAGAACTGGACAAGATGAGGGACACATGTGCCCAGGGACCCGGGAAAATCCTGGAATTTGTGCCTTGACACCCTCTTTCCAGCACGTAGGGATTGGAGCCAGAGGCTGATGGCTTGGAGAGAATCCTCAGCCAACAAAGATGTTGGGTTCTTGCTTGTGAAGAAATCAAGTGAAGATTTTGCTGACTGTAAGTATAATTGCTGTAGTAAAAACTCTTCATTCCCACATTATGTTCAAAATCTTTTGGAAACAATGGAAATTACACCTCAGAGTCCATAAAATTGCTTCTACTATAGGAAATTTTATGGAAAGAACTGTTTTCTACATTTATGCTCTTCAGTTAAATAAAATTTGAAGTCAGTTTTTTCAGAATGGAACACAGTCTGAGCAATGATTAGATTAATGGATCATATTGGTGAGAAGTATGTTTTTACATAAATGTGCTCCATTTAACAGATGACTTACTGCAGTTATATTCATTTCTGACAGTCATAATTTAATAATGCCATAATATATATTTACACATATTATATAATTTAAGCATTTTCACTGTTTTAAGAGTTTTCCATGCTAGTTCATTATAATCGCAACTATCAAATCTTATTTTTTAAAAGGTTCATTTTATTTATTTGAAAGACAGAGTTACACAGAGAGGTAGATCAAGAAAGAGAGAGAGAGAGAGCAAGGGGTGGGGGTCTTCTATCCACTGGTTCACTCCCCAAATGACCGCAACAGCCAGAGCTGAGCTAACCAAAGCCAGGAGCCAGGAGCTTCTTCCAGGTCTCCCACGCGATGCAGGAGCCCAAGCACTTGGGCCATCTTCCACTGCTTTCCAGGCCATACCAGAGAGCCAGATCAGAAGTGGAGCATCCGGGACTTGAACCAGTGCCCATGTGGATGCTGGCTCTGCAGGCCAGGGCTTATCTTATATATAGAAATTCAGCAATCATTTTATAAAAATCTAATTGTGGATCATTTTCTCATTAAAATATGTAACTTTCACTTTGTTTTAATGTTTAAACTAATTATGTATTCATGAAAGAATGAATAAATATTTTAGTTCTTATAGTTAAGAAAACAATTTGGGAGGCTGGCGCTGTGGCTTAGCTTATTAAGCGGCCATCTGCAGTGACAGCATCCAATATGGGCACTGGTTCAAGTTCCGGCTGCTCCACTTCTGATCCAGCTCTCTGCCATGGCCTGGGAAAGCAGTAGTAGATGGCCCACGTGATGGCCCCTGCACCCAAGTGGGAGACCTGGAAGAAGCTCCTGTCTCCTGGCTTCTCCAGCCATTGCAGCCATTTGGGGAGTGAACCAATCAAAGGAAGACCTTTCCCCTTGTCTCTCCCTCTCACTGTCTGTAACTCTACTTCTCAAATAAAATGAATAAAATATTTCTAATAAAGAAAATAAATAGCATAATTGAAAATATTAAAGTTATTAGTTTGTGAATATGGCTTGAAATTAGTGGGCTGGAAGTGGAATGTAGGTGGCATTTGGCATTGTAACATTTATATGTTTTGTGCATTTTAGATTCAAAATTATGAAATAAGATGAAAAGTAAAACTAAAATTTCTAAAACTGTTCTTTCTGTAACAACCTAAAATGTAAGCAGCAGCTGGCAATGCGGCTCACTTGGCTAATCCTCTGCCTGCGGTGATGGCACCATGGGTTCCAGATTCTCTTGGGGAACCAGATTCTGTCCTGGTTGCTCTTCTTCCAGCCCTGCTCTGCTGTTCAGGAAGGCAGTGGAGGACGGCCCAAGTGCTTGGGCCCTGCACCCACATGGGAGACCAGGAGGAAGTACCTGGCTCCTGGCTTCCGATAGGTGCAGAGCGCCGGCCACAGCACCCATTTGGGGAGTGTACCAACAGAAGGAAGACTTTTCTCTCTGTCTCTCTCTCTCACTGCCCAACACTGCCTATCAAAAAAAAAAGAGATAAGTAGCAAAATCATTAATATTTTTTAGAATACCCACTTTGCTCTTAAGTAAATTATCAATGTGAGCTTTTTGGATTAGTGTTTATGTAGTGTATCTTTTAAATTCTTTATTGATTTGGAAGAGACAGAGTGAGAGAGGAGGAAGTCCCTATAACTGTGGGAGCTGGGAGTGTATCATGCTCAAGCCAGAAGCAAGGAAGTCAGCTGAGTCATTATTCCTGTCTCCCAGGGTCTGTCCTAGCAAATACGTGGAGTTAGAGCCAGCAGTTTGCATCAAACAAGAGATACTTTCAGTAAGGAATGCAGGTGCCTTAACCAGTGGGCTGCGAACTCAACTTTGCGTGGTGTAGCTTTCTTCATCATTTCATTGTGTTCCTGTCTTTGTAGACCATGTGTGGCACTTAATTAAAATTAGATCCGCCACTTGGCAACTTATTTTCTATTTGATCTGATTGGATCATCTGCTTTCCCATTTACTACTTTCTTTCAGGCTCATAAAATTTTAATGACTTCATCAAAACTATCTATTCATTTATTTGGATACAGACATCCAGAAAGAGAAAAAAAGCTTTCTTCTGTTGGTTTATTCCTCAGATGATTGGGACTGGGCCTGGCTGAAGGCAAGAACTGGTAGCTCAGTCCAAATCTTTGATCCATACATAACAAGCATAAATTTTAATTGGTTTAATTTGTAGCTAATTACTAAATACATTATAGTGTGAATAACTTGTCAGCATACACTTAGAGTTCGTTATACTGCATTGCTTCGTATATAGTGTATGGACTTTCCAATTGAATAATTCCACTTATGACCCCTATACATTGCAATATTTTTATCCTTATACTTACATGTTGAATCAATGCATCTCACATGCTGTGATAAAGTTTGCTCTAAATAATCATTTCTTTTGAAGATTCTATGATAAATAAAAGGCAAAAATCCCTCCATATTTGCTTGAGACATGATTTTCTCTTGAGTGCTTCTGATGGCTGAATCTACATGCAGGTAATAATCCTGTACCATATTCTCCCAGCATGGAGACCATCCTTTAGCATCCTATAGTGTAGATCTCCTGGTGATTAATTATGCTCAACAGAAAACCTTATGTGTTACTCTTTATAGTTATTGACTTGAAAGAGAAAGCGGCAAAGATTTTTTTATCTGCAGGTTTCCTTTCCAAATGCCCACGACAGCTAGGGCAGGACAGCCAGGAACCCAGAACTCAACCCAGGTCTTTCAAGTGAGCAGTTGGAACTAAAGGATGTGAGCCTTCATCTGCTGCCTCCCTGGGTGTGAATAATCCTGGAGCTAAGTCAGAAACAGGTGCCTACTCTCATACACAGTGCAAGGATATGAAGCAGCAACTTAACTCCCTGAACCAGAGCATCTGCCCCTGTTTACCTCATATATTATATTACTTGCACTGTAGAGTCAGGAATGGAAGGATATTTTCCTTTAGTACAGTGAAGAATGTCTTTCCATTGTTTCTCTGGAGAAGTCAGCCCTCATTCACCTGTGGTTGTAACCCAGGTATGTGACAGTACATTGTTTTTGTCACTACTTTTGAGGTCTTTTCTTTGTATTTGGATTTCTTCCATTTGATATTTGCCTCATTAGTTTCATTTTATTTAAAGTGACTAGGCACTCACTGAGCAGTTGAATCTATAAATTGATGTTGTTCAGAAGATTTGAAAAGCTTTGTCACTTCTAAACATCCATTTTGTGATTAAATCATATCTTCCCAAGTTGCACGTATCAGGGTACTTGACAAAGACTCTGGAAAGTTGAAAAAAAAGGTCTTTTACTTTGGTGTAAAATTTATTTTTTTAAACTTTTATTTAGCAAATATAAATTTCCAAAGTACAGTTTATGGATTACAATGGCTTTTTCCCTCCATAACTTCCCTCCCACCCTCACCCCTCCCATCTCCTGTTCCCTCTCCCATTCCATTCACATCAAGATTCATTTTCAATTCTCTTTATATACAGAAGATCGATTTAGTATATATTAAGTAAAGATTTCATCAGTTTGCACCCATACAGAACATAAAGTGTAAAATACTGTTTCAATACTAATTATAGTATTAATTCACATTGGACAACATATTAAGTACAGAGATCCCACATGAGGAGTAAGTACACAGTGACTCCTGTTGCAACCATGCATACAAGTGGCTTAGAGGAGTTTTATCTAAACTGTATAAGGGCTTTATTGTGTAAGTTCCATCTGTTGCTTTTTCTATCCATGGAATGTCACCTGTCATGATGCAGGTTCTAATTCCGGCTTCCCCTCTTCCAATCCAGCTCTCTGCTATGGCATGGTAAATCAGTGGAAGATACCCCAAATCCTTGGCCCCTGCACCCACGTGGGAGACCAAGAAGAGACTCCTGACTCCCGATTTCAGATCGGTGCAACTCTGACTGTTGTGGCCATTTGGGGAGTGAACCAGTACATGAAAGACCTTTCTTTCTCTTGGTCTCTCCCTCTCACTGTCTTGAACACTACCTCTCAAATAAATAAAATTTTAAAAATCTTTTAAAAAATGCTATGAAAAAAGTGCCCATTATGAAGAGTATTTATGGACTTAAAAATTTATTTTCCCACATTGAAATAATCTTTTAATTCCTCTTTCTGTAAACTTTCTGCAGCACATTTGTGCAGTAGATTGCTTTGTACATTGTTCCATGGTTTTCTGTTGATTGACAATTTGTTTATTTCATAAATTAAAAAAAACTTTGACCAATTTTTGTTGCTCTCTTTTGTGATACAAATGTCACACAATTGGTAATGCAGAAGGAAAAAATTATTGTCAAGAATTATTTCTTGGGCGGCAAGATGGCGGAATAGGCAGGGAGCACAATATTAGTCGGGGGGGAGAGAAAGTTTAATATAAGTGGAGATACTGCAGGGTCAAGGAAGAGTAGGGGATGAAACAGCAGAGGAAACTCTTCCGGAACTAGTGATTCACAGTGGACCTGCGTGGAGAGCGTGGGAGCCCAAGTTCGGGACACCAGCGGCAGACTCAACACACCAGCGCTGGAACGCGAGATGAGCCGAACCTCAATAGCCCGAGATACCAGCGGGCAAGCGGAAAGAGGAGGCTAGAGGGAACGAGGCTTGAAACTCCGTGGGGAAAAGTTCACCAGGCTAACTAGAAGAGAGAGAGGAAAAAAATTTAAAAAGTGACCGATACAGACACAAGTTTCTCTCTCTCCACTCACCTCTCAAAGGCGAGCAAGACAGAGCAGGCGCCATTTTGGACATACGTCATAAGCAGGGCGACGTCAGGTCTGCACCAGCCCTGAGCCTAGCAGAAAAACCTGACTCTGGGGGGAGGGGTGAAATAACAGGAGATTAGCATCTAACTTGGCAACCCAGTGGGAGACTGCAGGAGAATTGGAGCCCACACTGAGGGCAGCAGAGATTCCCTGTGTGGTCCTTGGGAAAGAACTTCCAATCTCTGGCTCCTGTGGGTATATCATTTGCCTGCTAACTACCTCCAATTACATTCAGCTGTGTGGAATTACTTCCCTTTTAAATCAAAAAAAGAAAGAGAGATTTACCACACCTAACCTGGGAGTGTCATCTTTGACACACCCTCAACCCTGAAGAACCAAACACAGCTCTCAGTCCACACTCATCTCAAGCCACTAAGGCTCCACTGAAAGCAGACAGTCCACTTAATATAGAGCCATAGTGTAACAAGAAAAAACACCACAGTGAAGAAACCAAATATCTCCAACATGCCAAACAACAAACGCAAAAACCAAGCTAACAAGAACAAGGAAGACACTATGATGCCCCCAAATGAAAAAGACACCCCAATTCAAGATTATGAAGATGATGAGATCGAAGAAATGCAAGAAGCGGATCTCAAAAAATTGATAAGAACATTAAGAAGTTCTCAAAAACAAATTCTTGAATTACAGAAATCCTTAATGGACAAGATAGAAAATCTCTCTCGTGAAAGTGAAATATTAAGGAGGAATCAAAATGAAATGAAACAACTAGTGGAACAAGAAACTCTGATAGTGACGAGAAATCATAATGAAATGAAGAATTCAATGGATCAAATGACAAACACATTAGAGAGCCTTAAAAACAGAATGGGCGAAGCAGAAGAGAGAATATCAGACTTAGAAGACAGAGAACAGGAAAGGAAATAGGCAAACCAAAGAAAAGAAGAAGAAATTAGAAATCTAAAAAATATTGTCGGGAATCTACAGGAGCCCTGGCAGCTCTGCCAAGAGTTGGATCACTGGAAATGGACCTGCCCTGGAGTCGAAGGATGCCCAGGTCAGAGCCACAGATCTTATTGGCTCTAAGCTGAAGAGCCCTTCACTCAGCCCAACTTCCAAAGTGACCACTGCAGCTGAGGGTATGGTCAAGTAGGGTCAGCAACATTGCAGGCAGAACTGTAAATTTCTTGTTAGAGATGCCCCCTGCCTTTACCTGGCCAGCTCTCCTCCCAGGCCAGCCAAGTAATGAAAGTCAACAGAGTGCCTTCCCCTAGGAGGTTCACACCTCCCTTAGGATATACCCCATGTGAAGAGATAGATAGGTCTGGGCCTCTGAATTTACAAGGCCTAAAGCCCAAGAGATTATTATCAAGCCCCTTCTATCAGGTTCTATTTGCCTCTCAATCAGAAAACTTAATTGTAGCTTAGACAGCACCTTTCTTAGCTCCTCTAATAATGACTCTGTCCTTTGTTCTAGGCCCTGTCTAGTGCACTTGGGCCTCATTCCTTTGTAATCATAACCTCTACTCTACCACCAATGGCTCTACTCCCAACATGTGTGTACTGATGGTCCTCTTCCCCACTTAATGCTGTATAATTGTTCAAACCTGGTAAATGCCACTCTTAGGATCATTGGTTACTATCCTCACTCTGTCTTGTATGACCTTGTCTAAATATGATCAGAGTCGGCAAACTTGGAAGGCTTCCATAGCCTTGGCAACTCATGACGACAGCCTAGGGTGGTTACTGGCGCCATAAACTAGAGTGTCAATTTGTTGGGTCAACAACAGGAGCCACTGTGCAGTTGCTCCTCATGTGGGATCTCTGTCCTTAATGTGCTGTACATTGTGATTTAATGCTATAACTAGTACTCAAACAGTATGTTTCACTTTGTGTTTCTATGTGGGTGCAAACTGTTGAAATCTTTATAGTAAATTGATCTTCTGTATATAAAGAGAATTGAAAATGAATCTTGATGCAAATGGAAGGGGAGAGGGAGCGGGAGAGGGGAGGGTTGCGGGTGGGAGGGAAGTTATGGGAGGGGGAAGCCATTGTAATCCATAAGCTGTACACTGGAAATTTATATTCATTAAATAAAAGTTAAAAAAAATAGAAAAGTGAAAAAAAAAAAAAACAAAACAAAACCCAACATTCGGGTTCTAGGAGTTCCTGAAGGCATGGAGAGGGAGAAAGGATTAGAAGGCATTTTCAGTGAGATACTAGCAGAAAATTTCCCAGGTTTGGAGAAGTACAGAGGCATCTTAGTACAGGAAGCTTATAGAACCCCTAATAAACATGACCAAAAGAGATCCTCACCACGACATGTTGTAATCAAACTCAGCACAGTGAAACATAAAGAAAAGATCCTAAAAGGTGCAAGAGAGAAACGTCAGATCACTCTTAGAGGATCTCCAATTAGACTCACAGCAGACTTCTCATCAGAAACCCTACAAGCTAGAAGGGAATGGCGAGACATAGCCCAGGTACTAAGAGAGAAAAACTGCCAGCCCAGAATACTATATCCTGCAAAGCTCTCATTTGTGAATGAAGGTGAAATTAAGACTTTTCATAGCAAACAGAAACTGAAAGAATTTGTTGCCACTCATCCTGCCCTGCAAAAGATGCTTAAAGATGTGTTACACACAGAAACACAGAAACATGGTCACCAATATGAAAGAAGGTAAAGGAAGGAAACCTCACAGCAAAAGATCACAGGAAGCTCACTTTCTCTTTGACATAGAATTAAACTCTGATGCTCTGTTAAAGCAATGTGTTAAAGTAATCTATTATGTTCTCTTGATGTCTGTTAAATTCTAATTGTTCAAAAACAGCTGAATTTTTATTAAGAGCTATGGGTTATTTAACTATGTGCTTATTTTCAAAAATTTGAATAATCACCTTGTAACAATGATCAAATTTGGTCTATGTTATGTCATGATTTTAAGGAATCTTATTTCAACCAGATATTTTGGATTTTGAGCCTTCTTGGCATTCTTGACAGGCATTCAAAAAATCAAAGTTTCAAACAATCTGGTCTCTAAAATTTCCAGTAAATCCTGGACTTTGGTTTTTCCAGTTTGGGCCCAACTGAAAAAATCGAAGGACCTATGTCTCTCATCTTATAGACACACAAATTAATCATTCTATTTGGATTATATTAGAAGGACTGTCAAGATGTGATGTGGTACCAAACTTTAAGTTTCTATAATGGAAAATGCTATTAATACAAATGTTTGAGAATTAAAAAGTCTAATGATCTTGTGTTACTAGACATGATAGTTATCTTAATGAGAAAGCCCCAGAGGCCTAAAGGGTTAAATACTTGTAAAATCCTACAGGTGCTTTCAAAAATACTGTGAAGTAAGCAAGTGCCTCTCGTTGGTTGATGAGTTTATAATTTTAAACATGGCGACTTAAAATCTTTTGTCATCCACAGTTATATATGATGTGCTGCTCATAAAACTAAAGTGTTGTTGGTTCTGTGTTTAGCTGTCCTCCTATAGGTTCCTATGGACTTTTTCCAGCCACTTCTATTGTATTCAGTACTTTGGGATGGCTCTGTAAACAGATGAAGCCAATAATGTATTAACAGTACCAACTGAGAGAAAGTATGGTTAACTGAGGTTACTAAAAACAAAAAGCAATTCAAATCAATTGGTAATCTACAAAAAGAGTTAAAGATTTTAAAAGCTATTATTAAAATTGCTATATTGGTCTATTATGCTATGTTATATGTGTGTACATATTGTATGTCCACATGGGGAAATTTTCTTAAGTGTTTTATTTTAAATGGCTTATAGATAAGATTGTCCATAAATTTAAGCTGCTAAAATCAATCAAATATACATTTTAATTTGAGTGACCTGAATCTGTGTATCATATGTTTTAAACGTGTTGGTAGAAAGAAACTAAAAACATTTTATATGGTTGTGCTTAAGTTTACTGGCTAAACAAACTACACCATGTTAGATATTTAAGAGGTGTTTTCAAATACATGATTCTTAAAATTTATAGAAGGCATTGGACCTTCTGGTAAAGGTTTTCTTAAGTTGTTATCTAATGGTTGAAACGGTTTGCTAAGTATTCATGAGATATTGCTATTGTCAGCAAGCGATCTAGGACTTGCTCCCTCATTTCTCTATTCTAAGCCCAACTTGTTCTTTCATTTCTCTATTCTCTTCAAGGTAGGAAACTAATTCTATTATGAAGGAATCTGTAGGATGCACAATTTAATCTTTAGACCTTATAAAAGAGATGGCTAACATTTTTCTGTAATAGCATAGCCAAAATAAGAACTTAAATAATAATCTCATAGCTAGATTCACTTCGCCATTATTGAAGTAAATGGTAAGTAGAAAATACCTCCCTTTCAGACCAAAGGGAAAGAAAGTTTTAAAGTGAGAATATAATTTTCCTCATGGGCATTGTCTACCTTAGAAAAACTACTACAGAACATGCCTGTGACTATAGACTTGTAGTTCAGGCCACCGAAGATTAGAGATGGGATTTGGGCACTCCCTTGACTTGCATCCTCTGGTCTGCTTTAACACAAACCAGGAGGAAAAGAAAGCTTGGCATCAGAAGCAATGGGTGGCAGGCCTATTAATGGCTGATCTGTACAGTGATCTGCCTCAAAGAGACCCAACAGGCCAGTCCACTGCAGTGGCTTTCAATGTGGTAAGCCTGGGCTTCAGCAGAAGTCAGCTTGTGAAGAGCCCTGGCAGCTCTGCCAAAAGTTGGATCACTGGAAATGGACCTGCCCTGGAGTCGAAGGATGCCCAGGTCAGAGCCACAGATCTTATTGGCTCTAAGCTGAAAAGCCCTTCACTCAGCCCAACTTCCAAAGTGACCACTGCAGCTGAGGGTATGGTCAAGTAGGGTCAGCAACATTGCAGGCAGAACTGTAAATTTCTTGTTAGAGATGCCCCCTGCCTTTATCTGGCCAGCTCTCCTCCCAGGCCAGCCAAGTAATGAAAGTCAACAGAGTGCCTTCTCCTAGGAGGTTCACACCTCCCTTAGGATATACCCCATGTGAAGAGATAGATAGGCCTGGGCCTCTGAATTTACAAGGCCTAAAGCCCAAGAGATTATTATCAAGCCCCTTCTATCAGGTTCTATTTGCCTCTCAATCAGAAAAATTACTTGTAGCTTAGACAGCACCTTTCTTAGCTCCTCTAATAATGACTCTGTCCTTTGTTCTAGGCCCTGTCTAGTGTACTTGGGCCTCATTCCTTTGTAATTATAACCTCTACTCTACCACCAATGGCTCTACTCCCAACCTGTGTGTACTGATGGTCCTCTTCCCCACTTAATGCTGTATAATTGTTCAAACCTGGTAAATGCCACTCTTAGGATCATTGGTTACTATCCTCACTCTGTCTTGTATGACCTTGTCTAAATATGATCAGAGTCGGCAAACTTGGAAGGCTTCCATAGCCTTGGCAACTCATGACGACAGCCTAGGGTGGTTACTGGTGCCATAAACTAGAGTGTCAATTTGTTGGGTCAACAACAGGAGCCACTGTGCAGTTGCTCCTCATGTGGGATCTCTGTCCTTAATGTGCTGTACATTGTGATTTAATGCTATAACTAGTACTCAAACAGTATGTTTCACTTTGTGTTTCTATGTGGGTGCAAACTGTTGAAATCTTTATACTAAATTGATCTTCTGTATATAAAGAGAATTGAAAATGAATCTTGATGCAAATGGAAGGGGAGAGGGAGTGGGAGAGGGGAGGGTTGTGGGTGGGAGGGAAGTTATGGGAGGGGGAAGCCATTATAATCCATAAGCTGTACACTGGAAATTTATATTCATTAAATAAAAATTTAAAAAAAGAATTATTTCTTTATTCCATACATGATTTCACTCGCCAATTGGCTGCAACAGCCAAGGTAGTGCAATGGCAATGCCAGGAGCCAGAAGTTCCATCTGGGTCTCCCACATTTGGTGGCAGGAACTTGGGCCATCATGTACTGGCTTCCCAGGTGCATTAGCAATTAACTGAAGAGGACCTGGAACAGGCAAAACTCATATCAGCACTCTGATATGGTATTTGGGCTTTAGAAACAGAGGTATAACCTGCTGTGATACAAAACCAGCCCCAAAGAAACAAATTCATGTTTTACAGCCTGGAGGCTGGGCAGTCTAAAGTTGGGGCCCTGTGTGGAAAGGATCATCTTCCTGCACCATGACAGGTGACATTCCATGGATAGAAAAAGCAACAGATGGAGCTTACAGACTCAAGCACTTTTAAAAATGGATGTTAATTCATTTCTAAGGAAGAATCTCTTTCCTTGGGGCCATATGAAATTCCTATAATACTTCAAGTTCCATTATCTTGCTCTCTTCTTATTACAATGTTTTCTTTAGCTTGCAGCTTAACATCCATTTTAGTAACTATTCTATAGCTATAGAATTTAAATGGTTATTTTTAGTCTATCATACTTTATATCACTTATATGTCATCCTTAAGGACTAAAAGATATTTGGAAATTGTTTGGCCACTTTGTCTTGCAACACTTGACTTCACTTGAGTTTCTTTCTACTGATTTTTTTCCTTGAGTTCATAAACTTTCCTGTTTGTATGCCCAATGGTGCTGAATTTTATCCTAGGTATTGTAAATTTTATCAAGGCCAAAATTGTGGGTACTATTATTTTCCTCAGAGAAATTGTGACTGTTTGACAAGGCAGTTCATTGGCTGGATTCAGATTCCAAATTTTGGGTTCTTCACAGTGATCCAAGGAACTGCCTCTGTTCTTTAAGCTTCCAGTAGCTGCCTTCTTTAGCCCCTCTTAGGTCTCCCACCTATGTGTAGTGTAGTCATCAGGGACTCATTTTGGTGAGCCTTGTGTGCAAATTTAGAAGCTTTAGTTCTCTGGCTTTCTGTCTTCCAGGATTTATCCTGCTCCCTTTCTCAGTAGTCTTCTCAGTGCTTAACTTTGTACTATAACATCCTTATTCACTAAATCTGCAACTTTTATTTTGTGATTTGTATGTTAACACAAGAGTGGCCTATAGCAAAATGCCCAAAATGCTTACATTTCACTTCTACATGTCTGCTCAATCTAGTTTCCGGTTTTCATTTTGATTAATTTCCAATACCCAGATAATTGTGCTACAGATTTTGTTCAAAATTCATCATTTTCTTTCAAGGGTCTTTTTCCTTGTCAAATATTGTGTCATCACCATGATAATTTGAGTTTTTTATAATGTGAGTTCTATCTTCTGTACTTGTCCTCACCTGCCTGTATTCATGGTTTCATTTCTCTACCCTGGAGTATTAATTCACATAGTCTTCTGTTTTATTTTTATTCTGCAAGGCAGCTCTTCTTGCCTAGGAATAACTTATACAAAGCAGAAATATGCTACCTCTCAGATTTAGCTCAGATCCTGTTTGTGTAGGGCCTCTGTGCTCATCTGCTGGCTTATTATTTGTAACTTTTTAAATAATGTTTGTCAATTTTAACTAGATGATTTTGTTCCTCAGTAGCCATCTTTGACTTCAGGTCTACCTTCGAGTAGTAATAAGGCTTTCCCTGACTAATATATTAACTTTACAGTACTATACTTTCAGTAATCTTTTCCTGGATTCCATATCATGCTTGCAATATATTTTACTCCTAAAATATTATAGGCCTCTCAATAAATTTTTATTGTCTTTGGTCATGCTGGTAATTACATTTCTAAAGATTTATTTATTTATTTGAAAGGCAGAGAAACGGAGAGGCAGAGGCAGAGAGAGATAGAGAGAGACAAGGAGGGATGGATGGAGGGAATGTCTTGCATCCACTAGTTCACTCCCCAGATGGTCACAATGCCTGGAGCTACGCCAATCTGATGACAGGAGCCAGGAGTTTCTTCTGGTTCTTCCACATAGGTGCAGGGGCCCAAGGACCTGGGCCATCTTCCCCTGTTTTCCTAGGCCATAGCAGAGAGATGGATTGGAAGTGGAGCAGCCGGGACTCAAACTGGCACCCATATGGGATGCCAGCACTGCAGGCTGCCACTTTACCCACTATGCCACAGTGCTCGTCCCTGATAATGACATTATAGTAAGTATAGAATTAAGAGTAGAAAGTATTTGTACTCCCATATTACCATTTCCAGTGTCTGCATACAGATTTCTAACCATTTTTTGATTGTAGTTGTTGGAAATTCTCAAAATAATCCATGGCATTATCATTACCAATCTTTCTTATTTTTTGGAATTAGGGTCTCCCCAAAGTCAAGATTATTCTAACATGAAATATGTCCTAACATAGATAATATGTGAGTGATGCAACAAAGCAATTAAAGTATTCAGAAAAGTCTTCAAACTCACCTTCCTATTTAACACCATCAAAGAATCCACTAAAATATAAGCCAAGAATGAGCTGCCTAGGGAAGGGTCCATGAGCTTCCACTTGTTTCCTTTTAGTGGACACTTTATTACCGAGTTCTCCCGATAACAGGGTATGACATTACCTATGGGACACTGATGACCAGACAATCTCATCTGAGAGTATGTTATGTCAATTTCGTACATTTGGTCACACAGACACGTTTGAGTAAGCCAAACTCTGCCTTTAGCCTCCAGCATATCAAGAGAATGAGTTGATACCACATGACCAAATAAAGATTTCATTTATTTGAGAGGTATAATTATAGACAGAGGGAGAGGAAGACAGGGAGGTCTTCCATGCACTGGTTCACTCCCCAAATGGCCGCAATGGCAGGAGCTGGACCAATCTGAAACCAGGAGCCAAAAACTTCTTCCAGGTCTCCAATGTGGGTGCTCCATTTCCAAGCCAGCTATCTTCAATGACCTGGGAAAGCAGTAGAAGATGGCCCAAGTCCTTGGGCCCCTGCACCCATGTGGGAGACCCCGACCAAGTTACTGGCTCCTGGGTTCATATCAGCCAGCACAGCTCCCGTCATTGTGACCATCTGGGGAGTAAACCAGTGGATGAAGACCTCTCTCTCTCGCCCTCTCTGTCTCTCTCTCTCTCTGTAACTCTGCCTCTCTGTAACTCTACCTTTTAAATAAATAAATAAATCTTACAAAATAATAAAGTGATCATTCAGTGATCACTGAGATTTGTCAAATGTTTTAGGTGAACAGTGTATTGCAGTGTAATTTTAATGTGTGATTCTTCACTTTTACCATATTTCATCCGTCTTTTCATAAACTTATAGTCCTTTTTTCATTGTTTTTGGTTTGTTTCTTGAGGACAGAGAGTAAACTATATGCCCTTCCCTAGTTTCTTATTTGGATGCAGCTTGGATTTCTCTCCTGAGTTCTGGCTCATTTCTTCAGTTCCCATTTGGATGTCCATACATATTTGACACAGAAACTTTGGACATAAGGTGTTCAAGATCAACCCTACGTCTTTTTTCCTTTTAAGTTTTATTTATTTGAAAGTCAGAGAGACAGTTATGCACACACACACACACAGAGTGAGAAAGAGAGAGAGAGAGAGAGAGAGAGAGGTCTTCCATCCAATGGTTTACTCCCTAGTTCACCTCAAATACTGGAGCTGTGCCAATCCGAAGCCAGGAGTCAGGAGCTTCTTCCAGGTCTCCCAAGTGGCGGCAGGGGTCCAAGAATGTGGGCCAACTTCTACTAATTTCCCAGGCCATAGCAGAGGGCTGGATCAGAAGTGGAGCAACAGGGTCTCGAACCGACGGCCATATGGGATGCCAGCGTTTCAGGCTCAGGCGTTAACCCACTGCGCCACAGCACTGGCCCCAACTCCACTTCTTTCCATCACATTCTTTGTCCTTTTTTTCCCCCGAGTTCAGTTTGCAGTGCCAGTGCCTATCCCACTCATCATACACACAGAATGGAATTAAACTCCACATTTCACACCCTTCACAACAAAACAGCAGTGAATTCTGCTCTTGCCTTTTTTCCATTTTCTCATGTACACTCAGTTTTCCTTTTCTTATTGCTCTGTGTGCTGATGGGAAGTGGTCATGTCTCACTCTGTTTTGCTTCCCTCTATCATTTAGTTACTCTACATTTGCCTCTCTGCAGATGACATTTAATATACCAATCTGTTCGAGTAGTTGCCACATTTTATTGGTCCCTGTTATTTACAATGAATTATTTTCATGTAAAAAATAACAAGTATTTTGATAATATTTGGAGGAAACAGTAGGATACTTATTAACATACTTTATAAACAATTTTAAAAATAGCAAGTGCATAAAACTCATTGGAATTAGGTCAAGAACATACATAAAATGTCACCTAAGTATCAGCTCCTTAAACATCTTTACTGCCTTTATCGCCTCACAACCCAGGTCCACTCACCTAAAAATGCTACAGGTTTTAGGCCTGGCCTGGGTTTTTTGTGCTTTTAACAACTGACTGGCTGCATCATATTCTTATGAACAAATCTTGCCTGAGTGAACTGAAACCTGATAATAAAGAAAAATCCATTCTTTAAAATATTCTTGCATCCTGCACCATGACATAGCAGGTTAAGCCATGGCCTGTAGCACCAGCATCCCATATGGGTGCTGATTTGAGTCCCAGCTCTCCTCTTCCCATCCAGCTCTCTGCTATGGCCTGGGAAAGCAGTGGAAGATGGCCCAAGTCCCTGGTCCCTGCACCCACATGGGAGATCCAAAAGAAGCTCCTGGTTCCTGGCTTCAGCCTGGTCCAGCCCTGGCTGTTGCAGACATTTGGGGAGTGAACCAGCAGATGGAAGATTTTCTGTCTCTCTGTATCTCTACCTTTCAAATGAATAAATCTTTAAAAAATAAAATAAAAAATTATTTGCCACCGATACTGTGGCTCACTTGGCTAATCCTCCACATCAGTGCCAGAACCCCAGGCTCTACTCCTGGTTGGGGCACCGGGTACTAGTCCCGGTTGCTCCTCTTCCTGTCCAGCTCTTTGCTGTGGCCCGGAAAGGCAGTGGAGGATGGCCCAAGTGCTTGGGCCCTGCACCCACATGGGAGACCAGGAGGAAGTACCCAGCTCCTGGCTTCAGATTGGCTGTAGCAGCCATTAGGGGAGTGAACCAATTGAAGGAAGACCTTTCTCTCTGTCTCTCTCTCACTGTCTATAACTCTCTCTCTCTCTGGATCTCTCTCTCACTGTAACTATGCCTGAAAAAAATTATTTGCTACTGTAATTGAAGATGTTCTGTAGTTTGTTGATAATGTTAATTCAGTCCTGTGTTTATACTTGAGTATATAGACCACAGTCTGAGCTCCTTTCAGAATCACTAAAAATGAGCTCCAGAATAAGGGAAACTCCATTGTAGTGGGTTTGGAAATAGAAAATTAATATAGAAGCAAGGTTTTTTCTCTATGAGTTTGCTTTCTCTTGCTAGATAGATTATAATATAAGCTGCACCTTACATAAAAAGTAAATAAGATGCACACAGAAGAATACAGTCTCAATCTTTGACTGAGAACTGACATAATCAGGAGTACAGATGCTGGTGTCTTTGAAAGATCTGGCTGTGGGCTTCAGCCAGGAAGAATGGCAACACATGGACAATGCTCAGAGGACCCTTTAGAGGGATGTGATGCAGAGACCTACAGCAGCCACTGTCCTTGGGTGATTGAAACTCCCCAGAAATGAACCTCTTTCTTCCCATTTGACTAATAAGTGAACACCTTGCAAGGTTTAGGGCTGGGTGGGTTTAGGAATTGAGTCTATCAAGAGTGAGAACAGCATTTAAATTGTCATTTTTGCAGGGGCTGACACTAGACACAGTGGGTTACAGCCCTGGCCTGAAGCGCTGGCATCTGACATGTGTGCTGGTCCTAGTCCCAGCAGCTCCTCTTCTAGTCCAGCTCTCTGCTAAGGCCTGGGAAAGCAGTAGAAGATGGCCCAAGTCCTTGGGCCCCTGGACCCATGTGGGAGACCCAAAAGAAGCTCCTGGCTCCTGGCTTTGGATTGGCACAGCTCTGGCCATTGTGGCCATCTGGGGAGTGAACCAGTGGGTGGAAGACCTCTCTCTGTCTCCACCTCTCTCTTTAACTTTGTCTTTCAAATAAATAAAATAAATCCTTAAAAAAATAAATTGGCACTTTTGCTGCATAAATTCTGGGACCAAATATTGTCCTTCAAACCTCTAACTTACTGATTTCACAAAGACCAGCATAATTTCCTAGGAAAAGGCTATTGCAGCACCAAACGTGAGGAGGTCTTCAAGCTGGAACAAGGAGAAGAGCCCTGGGTGGTGGCAAAATCCATCAATCAGAGCCTCTCACGTCAGTCAACACACACTGTGCAGGGAGGCCGGGACTAAAAGAGCTCCAGAAAGAACTCAGCAGATGACGACTGTGTAGAACTCTTATCACTAAATTTTCCCATCCTAGCTCTGAGAACAGTTGGTATAATGCACCAGACACAGGGATTCTGTGGTCTCCAAGGAAGGCTGCCATGTGTATGTTCATCTACTTGCTTTTCTGCTCTTAGTGAATATTATCTTAGATTTTTACCAAAACTTTAATCAATTCCTGGCTCTAATAAGGCTGTTTTCTAGATTAGACAGAGCCTGTACATTCTACCTTGTCCTTGTCTCTACTTTTTTTAAGGCAAACAAATTTCATGTATTTCATGAGGGTATGTATTTCATATATGCAGATTTAGGAACATAGTGATTCTTCATCTCCTGCCCTTCCTCCTGTCCACTCTCCCACCTGTTCTTCCTCCCTTCCTCTCTTATTTCCGTACAATTTTTACAATGATCTATTTTCAGTTTACTTTATACTCATAAGATTAACCCTACACTAAGAGTTCAGCAAATAGTAAGAGGGGAAAAGCACATTTCCTCCACAGAAGCCTTGTCTGTACTACACACCTGGCTTCTTTTCAGACATCCATTTATGTATTTGTTACTTCTTTCAATGCTTATTAGCTGGGCAGTCATAGGCACTGGTTTCTTCCTAGTTACAGAGACTGAACTCCTAACTCATGGTTTCAGCCAGGCAAAGGCATTGTGTTGCCCAAATCTGAGGACTGCACCAGTGAATGAGAACTAACTCTTTCTCCCTCTCCCTCTCCCTCTTTCTCTCTCTCTTTCATGTTTCTCTGTCTTTTATCTCTCTCTTGGTCTCTGATTCTCAAATAAATATGTAAGAAAAAATAATACACTGTTGGCAATAATTGAGAAGTAAATCAGTGGATGGGTTCTGGTTTCCTATGTGCTACTCTCTGGATCTCAAATCAAGAGTAGGAAAGAAGTAAAAATAACAGCAAAAGATGTCCAGGAGCAAGCCTCTGTATTATGACATCAGAAAATGAGGCAATAAGCAAAAGGAAATGGGTGGCGCTAAACTCACTGAGAGAATCGGGAGAATCTGGTTACCAAGGCTACATGAATCCATGGATGCTCAGGGAATCACTGACATTTGTTTGGGAGGGGAGATTGTACTTAAAGTTTTCCTTCAAGGTCTGGCACTGTGGTTCAGTGGCTTTAAGACCCAGCCTGAAGTGCCAGCATCCCATATGAACGCCGGTTTAAATTCCAGCTGCTCTATTTCTGATCCAGTTCTCTGCTATGGCCTGGGAAAGCAGTAGAGGATGGCCCAAGTCCTTGGGCCACCCTCCCCCATGCCTCTCCTTCTCTCTGGGTGTAATTCTACTTTCAAATAAATAAATAAATCTTAAAAAACTTTCCTTTCCTGGGGATTAAAAACCTCAACAATAGTTAAGGTTAAGTCTGCTTTGGGGGTCCTTTGGGGGTTCTTGTATCTGGATGTACATGTCTCTTTCAAGACCTAGGAAATCTTCAACTACTTTTTTAAAGATTTATTTATGTGAAAGGTAGAGTTACAGAGATGGAGAAGCAGAGGCACAGATAGAGAAGCTTCTGCCTGTTGGTTCACTCCCCCAAATGGCCACAATATCTGCAGCTGTGCCAGTCTGAAGCCAGCAGCCAGGAGCTTCCTCTTGGTCTCCCATGTGGCTGTAGGGGCCCAAGGACTTGGGCCATCCTCCACTGCTTTCCCAAGTACATTAGCAGGGAGCAGGATTGGAAATGGAGCAGCCAGCTCTCAAGTCAGCACCCATATGGGATGCTGGCACTACAGGCAGCAGCTTAACCCACTATGCCACAATGAAAGCCCCCTCAACTATTATTTTCTTTAGCAGGTTCTCAATGCCTCTTCTCTTCTCCTTCATAAATACATGTAATTTGAATATAATGGTATTCCAAATTTCATATAGACTTTTAAAATTCTTTCCTGTTTATTTTTGTTTGATTTTGTTGTCTTGTCCTCAAAGTCAGAAACTCTTTCCTCCACTTGATCTCTTCTGCTGTTAAAGGTCTCAATCGTACTTTTAATTTCACTGATTGAAGATTTCATCTCTAAAACTTCTACCTGGTACTCCTTAATGATTTCTATCTCCTTAGTGATATTTTCATTATGCCATTTATTGATTTCTTCATTTCTTTAACCTATCTGTATTCTCTTGCATTGCATTGAGTTTTCTGAAAATCATTTTTTGAATTCTATTTTTGACATTTCATGGATTTCCCTTAGTTCAGGATCTAATTCTGGAGAACCATTGTGATTTTTTGGAGGACCCTTGTGCCTTGCTTCTTCAAGTCTCCTGTCCCTATGCTGACACCTGTGACTCTGGTGTGATTATCTTTTTTTTACTGGAGCAGATGTTAATGGTAGAGCTTATGGTTTAGCAAGAATAGAGATATCAAACACAACTGGCTGTTGTGGCCATTTAGGGAATGAACCAGTGGATGGAAGCTCTTTCTCTCCATCTCTAACTCTAACTCTGCCACTCAAATAAATAAAATCTTCAAAAGGTGGGTAGCACTGTGGCATAGTGGATAAAGCAGCCACCTGCAGTGCCAACATCTGATATGGGCACCGATTCTGATCCTGGCTGCTCCACTTCTGATCCAACTCTCTGCTATGGCCTGGGAAGGCAGTAGAAAATAGTCCAATTCTTGGGCATGTGCACCCATGTGGGAGACCTGGAAGAAACTCCTGGCTTGGCTCCAGTCATTGTGGCCATTTGGGGAGTGAACTGGTGGATGGAAGAACTCTCTCTCTCTCTCTCTCTCTCTCTCTCTCTCTCTCTCTCTCTCTGCTTCTGCTTCTCTATAAGTCTCTCAAATACATAAATAAATCTTAAGTAAAGAAAAAGGAAAAAAACAGGCAATTGAAAGACTCCAGTAAGTCCTTAGGGCAGAGAAACATGCAAGTACCCATGACCTTCCCTGCCTGGATGGTGGAGGAGATGGTTGAAAGGAGAGATTCCATTCCTACCTCTCCTATTCCAAAAAGGGGCAGCAGTAAGGTTTTGGATCACAGTAGCCTAAGCTACCCCTCACCCCCAGTCTACCACATTCCCTCTCTTGTGACAGACATTCCCAGCTATCCTAGTCCATGAACAAAGCTATGGTCACTCTGGAGAAGATCCTAAGGTTGAGCAGAAGGTCAAGGTAAAAGCTGAGAAGGCAGGAGGAGTGAAAAACCAGGACTGCCCCAGCCTTTGGGCCTATCAGTCTTGTGTACATCTTCTTCCTGTTCCATGGGGAATGAAGCGTGACTGGTCTGAGAACATTCTTAGGGGCTTTTCTAATGTTTTGTCTGGAAGAAATCAGAAACTTCCATAATCAAAAATTTTTTACAATTTAATATTCCATGATGATTCCAACTGGAATCAAGGGATTCCACCCCAGGGCCTTTTGAATGTTGGTGTGTCACTTGTGCCACACTGTCCAATGCACAGCGTGCAAAACTGCAGCTCTGAAGAGGCAAACGGGTCTCCCAGGTTCTGAAGAACTATGACTCACCTGTGTATTCTGATTCCTTACAAGTCAGTGTGAACTAACCCAACTATTCCTGCACATGTTCAAAATCACATGAATGTAGCTCTTGAGACAAGTGTCCATCTCTCAGTGGCCTATGAAAATTCAACATCAACATATGCATATTCCCTTGATGACTTTATTGGGTTCTTTTTTGATTTAACTTGGATTTTCACTGAGTCCTTTTACCTCCTGACCAGTAGAAAAGTTATGCACACAAGCCTACCTGCCTCAAAAGTAGTAACTCAGGGAAAAGCCCTGTGGTGTAGCAGATAAAGCTGCCACCTTCAGTGCCAGCATCTGATATGGGTGCTGGGTTGAGTCCTGGCTGCTCCACTTCCAATGTAGCTCTCTGCTATGACCTGGGAAAACAGATCATGGCCCAAGTCCTTGGGCCCCTGCACTCACGTGGGAGATCTAGAAGTTGTTTCTGCTTCCTGGGTTTGGATCAGTCCAGCTCCAGCTGTTGCAGCCATCTGGGGAGTGAACCAGTGGATGGAAGACAAATTCTCATTCTCTCGCTCGCTCTCTCACTCTCTGTCTCTCTCCCTAATTCTGCCTCTCTGTAACTCTGTCTTTTAGATACAAAAATAAACTTTAAATAAAAAAGCAGTAACTAACTCAGAGAGAGAGACTTGGTGTTATACATTCTAGTGAAAGACCTGAAAATGAAGCGAATACCTTCTACTGAAACTCAACAGACCCCAAAATAGAAATCCACATGCCAATTCTAACTGCCCATGATTTCTCAGCACTGGTGCCACTTTATCACTTCTGTTTTTCCAAAGGATCCTTATATATGTAAGTTGCTGAATACCTCTGTGACCATTTTGTCTCATATTGTGCATAAAATTTGCAGTTTACAACATTTTCACATTTTTAACCACAGTTGTTCATTACCCACGGGTCACTGATATGCAAATAGGCTAGTTTATATTTTTTCCATGATTCTACAGTAAGTTACAGACCAGGATACTAACAAGCCTTCTGACATCAACCACAGTGCTGACACCACCAGATAGCAGCTCCTAAGTCTAAGAAATCAGTCCCTGCTGGCTCTGTGCCTCACTTGGCTAATCCTCCGCCTGCACGCCAGCACCTCGGGTTCTAGTCCTGGCTGGGGCGCTGGATTTTATCCTGGTTGCTCATCCTCCAGTCCAGCTCTCTGCTGTGTCCTGGGAAGGCTGTAGAGGAAGGCCCAAGTGTTTAGGCCCTGCACCCACATTGGAGACCAGGAGGAAGCACCTAGCTCCTGGCTTCAGATCATCACAGCACGCCAGCTGCAGCACCAGCCATAGCAGTCATTTGGGGGGTGAATGAACAGAAAAGGAAGACCTTTCTCTGTATCTTTCTCTCTCTCTAACTCTGCCTGTCAAAAAATAAAATAAAAAAGTAAACAAACAAACGAAAAAAAAGAAATCAGGTTCTTTCCATTGCTTTCCAGATTTTTACTTTTTCACTACACAGTATAGTTACCAAAAAGGCAGTCCCACAGTTTATTTCGAAAAACAGTTTCGACTGCTTAAACACTACTAAACCAAACTTTCATTGCTGTAGTCTTCCACATATTTAAATTTCCTATACTTTTCCTCTTCCTGAACTGTTCCTTATAGATATATACTTGACAACACAAAGATAATTATACCAGTATGGTTCAGATGTTATTTTTCCAAGTTCCAAAGTATAAAAAATACTATTCAAAATATTCTTATCCTTATTGGGAGATTTATACATCCATATATATCATTGAATAATATTTGGCCATATGATGAACTGGAATAATCCTTGAGTTTTAGATACACTTAATTTGAGAGCCATAAATGACCACTTGACTTTAAGGATTTGTTTTGCACTATGTTACATTGGCTTAAATGTATGAATTCTGCATGTTTGTAGAATACTACTATGCAGAAGTAATAAGTTAGTACATAATTATGTTACTAATTATAGGTTGATAACTGTAAGTGAGCATATGCAGAGATGAGGAAGTCTAAGTATCATATTTATGGGTATTTGGCCAGTGGTTAAGAAACCAGTTAGGATGCCTGAATCTGAAATCAGGAAACTGGGATTTGAATCTTGCATGAGGCTCCTGATTCCAAAATCTTATTTTTTTAAAGATTTATTTTATAGATTTGAGAGGTAGTGTTACAGACAATGAGAGGGAGAGAAAGAGAGAAAGGTCTTCCTTTCCTTGGTTCACTCCACAAATGGCCACAATGGCCAGAGCTGTGCTGATCAGAAGTCAGGAGCCAGGAGCCCTTCCCAGACTACCACATGGGTTCAGGGGCCCAAGGACTTGAGACATATTCTACTGCTTTAACAGGCCACAGCATACAGCTGGATTGGAAGAGGAGTACCCAGGACTGGAACCGTTGCTCATAAGGGATGTGGATCCCTACTGTGCCATGGCACCAGCCCCACAAATTTTTATGACTTAAGGACTTGAGCCATCTTCTACGGCTTTCCCAGGCCATATCAGAGAGCTGGATTGGAAGAGGAGCACGTGAGACTGGAAGGATAATTATGGCTGGCGCCGTGGCTTAACAGGCTAATCCTCCACCTTGCAGCGCCGGCACACCAGGTTCTAGTCCTGGTTGGGGTGCTGGATTCTATCCCGGTTGCCCCTCTTCCAGGCCAGCTCTCTGCTATGGCCCGGGAAGGCAGTGGAGGATGGCCCAAGTCCTTGGGCCCTGCACCCACATGGGAGACCAGGAAAAGCACCTGAGTCCTTTTACCTCCTGACCAGTAGAAAAGTTATGCACACAAGCCTACCTGCCTCAAAAGTAGTAACTCAGGGAAAAGCTGGCTCCTGGCTTCGGATCAGTGAGATGAGCCAGTTGGGGCAGCCATTGGAGGGTGAACCAAATGGCAAAAAGGAAGACCTTTCTCTCTGGCTCTCTCTGTCTCACTATCCACTCTACCTGTCAAAAAAAAAAAACTATCAGCATTAAATTATAAAAAAAGAAAGATAATTATAAGGGATGCTAGTGCCGTGGCACTAGGCTCCAAATTATTATGACTGTGCAGTATGAGAGTTGGGAGGCGATGGTTGAAGTAGTTGACTCCCTTTAAAACATATAGAAGACCAAAACTGTTAACCTGCACCTGGCTACTTTGTGAGTCAGCATTGGCCAATGCAATGTATCTAGCTCACTAAATCTCAAATAATAAAAAAATAGGAAAGAAAATAAGTGAATCTTATGTTTAACATCAGTTAAATTATTTGAAAAATGGAAACTACGATGGACAGTTCTCAGAATCCCCAGAGGATATAATTATCCTACTCTTCTCCTAACCCTCATCTGGATGTCACTTCTATATAATGTAGTTACTAATCCATTCATGAAAATATTTATCAATCTTAGTATTAAATAGATGCACATAGCTATATCTATTCATGAATATTCCAACAAATAAAAGCAATGTCAAGAAAAAATTCCAGAAGTTTGAAGCAGTTAAAGAAGCAGAAGTAGCAGCAGGCATGAAGGTGCAGCAGGTGAAGCTGCCACAAGAGACAATGGCATCCATATCCAAGTGCCATTGGGAGTCCTGGAAACTCTGCATCTAACACAACTTCTTGCTAATGCACATGAGAATGAGGTGGTTCATGATCCTAGTCCTTGAGTCCCTGCCACCGCCTCCCATGGTTGATACCTGGATAGAGCGCCAGGTTCCTGGATCCTGCCTGGCCCAGCCCAACTTCTTGAAGGAATCTGGGAGAGTGAACCAGCAGATATGAGATCTCTCACTCTCTCACTCTTCCTTTGAAGTAAATACATGTCTGATAAAATGAGAAAAATGTTACAAAGAATAATTTCTAAGAATAATATCAAAAAGAAATGAACATCCTATTGGGATCTGCCCACTCTAGTGTTTTGATCCTTTAAGCATAGAGAAAAAATGTCTAGATATATAATGAATTGCACCCAGATTATGTTTTCAGGTTTAATCAACTAAAGTCAATTTGTCATTATGTCCTTTTCTCACAGAAAATTTTAATGAACATCAACATTTTCCCAATGACTGGTTTGGCCACTTGTTCCAATTACAGGGCAATAATATGACTTCAGGAAGCATTGTTTTGATTCACTTGTTTACACACTCACTCAGGAAAGCAACACTTCCTGGGACTATCAAGTAACTGTCACGATCCTAAGAGAAGCCAAAAGAAAGAAAGCTTGATTTTACCCATTATTCAAGTGGAGGAACAGATGGAGGAAAGCTAGAAGAGCAAAGACATGTATCAGTTCCCCTCAGACCTGGAACCAAAGATATCAACTCCCACTGCTCTTATTTCATGGAGTATTAACAGCCTTCTCAAGAGCAGTTAGAAAAAAATAAAGCCAGCAGGAATCAGATTTTGGGCTGTCACTCTCAGGGGGGCAGGACAAAGAAGGGCTGTCACTCTCAGGGAGTAGGACAAAGCAGGGTGATCACCCCCAGAGGGGCGGAACAAAGCAGTACTGTCAATTACAGGGGTCGGGAGAAAGCAGGGCTGCCATGCCCAGAGGAGCCGGACAAAGCAGCACTGCCACAAAGAGGGGTGGGACAAAGCAGGACTGTCATTACCATGGGGCAGGACAAAGCAGGGCTGTCACTCTCAGGGAGCAGTACAAAGCAGGGTGGTCACTCCCAGGAGATGCAACTAAGCAGGGCTGTCACTCCCAGAGGGCCGGGACAAAGCAAGGCTGGCACTCTGAGAGGGGATGGACAAAGCAGGACTCTCACTCCCAGAGGGCCAGTACAAAGCAGGGCTCTCACTCTCAAAGGGGCAGGATAAAGCAGGGCTGTCACTCCCAGGGTGAGGGACAAAGCACGGCTGTCACACCCAGAGGGGTGGGACAAAGCAGGGCTGTCAGTCCTAGGGGGCGGTACAAAGCAGGGCTGCTACTCCCTGAGGGGCGGGACAAAACATTGCTGTCAGTCCCAGGGGGAATTACAAAGAAGGGCTGTCAATACCAGAGGGTGGGACAAAGCAGGGCTGTCACTCCCACAAGGGCGGGATAAAGCAGGGCTGTCACTCCCAGGATCATGAAAAAGCAAGACTGTCACAACCAGAGGGCTGGTACAATGCAGAGCTGCCACGCCCAGAGAGGCGGGACAAAGCAATGCTGCCACAGCTAGAGGGCCTGGACAAAGGAGGTCTGTCACTCTAGATGGACTGGAGAAAGCAGGGCTCTCACTAACAGGGTGTGGGAGAAAAAAAAAGCAAAATATTAAAAAAAAGGCATCATATTTCAAAGGAGGAAAACCAAAAGTCCATACCTGCAGATGACATGATTAGACCTTCGGAAACACCTCCACAGCCCATCAAAATCTTTGAAAACGGATGAACTGTTCAAGGAGGAGGTAGGTCATGTAGTCTGTACCTAAGGTGGTCTCGGGCATCTCCACCCGCGCTGACAGACATCGGACTGGAATTTCATCCTACCCACCATTTTCACACCTGAGCCCTGATACATGTCTGAGAAAATTCAAGAAAGTGTTACAAAGAATAACTTCTATGAACAATATCAGAAAGAAATGAACATCCTATTTGGATCTGCCGAGTGTAGCAAAAAATAGTTATCCAGCACCAGATTTTTTTTTTTTTGACAGGCAGAGTGGATAGTGAGAGGGAGAGACAGAGAGAAAGGTCTTCCTTTTGCTGTTGGTTCACTCTCTAATGGCCGCTGCGGCCGGCGCTTCACGCTGATCCGAAGCCAGGAGCCAGGTGCTTCTCCTGGTCTCCCATGTGGGTGCAGGGCCCAAGGACTTGGGCCATCCTCCACTGCCTTCCCGGGCCATAGCAGAGAGCTGGCCTGGAAGAGGGGCAACCGGGATAGAATCCGGCACCCCAACCGGGACTAGAACCCGGTGTGCCGGCGCCGCAAGGTGGAGGATTAGCCTGTTAAGCCACGGCGCCGGCCTCAGATTTTTTTTTAATTGCAAATTATCTATTCATCATAATTTATTTTTACATCACATTTTCAACCTAGATTCAGGTAAGTATTTGTGTCTCCCATCAAAGGAGAAGGGTCCTGCACATCATAAAGAGCACTTTTTTTTTTTTCAGAAATAAAACTTTAAACTGATCCATTTCTATTTTCTAATGTTTCTTGAGTACATTGGAGAGTGGAAAACGAAACAGGAACATATATATGTCAAACAGGGACATTGTGATAACCGTAGTTAGGTTGGTAGGCTGTATATTCTTTTATCTGTAATTCAGACCCTGAACCCTCTGACATCCTCTCAAAATTCCTCAATCACAATGCTCTAAATTCTCCTACATCTCAGTGTCAAAGAGCTTGTTGGTAACCACAAACCTAAAGAAAGCTGAGGTCCAGCTTTCTTTAAAGGCCACTGGAGAGCTATGTTTTTAGAGCCTGCCTGCAGTACCACTTTAAAAATCCATAGACTCTGAAGTTCAGATACATCTAGGCTTGGATATCAGCTCTGTCAATTGCAGGCTCTGTGACTAAGGCACTGGTTTTACCTCACTGAGCCTCCCTATTTTATCCCTATGAATATATATTTATTCATATATGTATATATAGAATATATGTATATATGTAATATACACAGTGCCTATGCTAAGGCACAATAATAAGAATAGTAATAAGCAAGTGAGCTAACAGAGTATGTCTGGAAATGCTTCATAAACATTTAAAAATAGAGGATGAATTTTAATGCTCTCTATAATCAATACTTTTCAGATCTTGGTTTACTAAACTTCCCCCAGAACCCACCTATCATTCCAATGGAGCCAAAGAAATATACTTGTCAGAAAGATTGAGACTCCCAGAGACTCTCCTAGCAGTTCTTTTTCTTTTTCTTTTTCTTTTTTTTTTGACAGGGAGAGTGGACAGTGAGACAGAGAGACAGAGAGAAAGGTCTTCCTTTTTGCCGTTGGTTCACCCTCCAATGGCCACCACGGCTGGCACACCACGCTGATCTGAAGCCAGGAGCCAGGTGCTTCTCCTGGTCTCCCATGCGGGTGCAGGGCCCAAGGACTTGGGCCATCCTCCACTGCACTCCCGGGCCATAGCAGAGAGTTGGCCTGGATGAGGGGCAACTGGGACAGAATCCGGCCCCCCAACTGGGACTAGAACCCGGTGTGCCGGCACCGAAGGTGGAGGATTAGCCTATTGAGCCATGGCGACAGGCTCTCCTAGAAGTTCTGCCACACATCCAGTCCTGCCAGCTTTGTAGCTCCTGTAAGTATATCCAGCACTGGGGTAGGCACCTATCTGCATTGCTAGGAATAAAGAGGTTTCCCAGAGGTGGGAAAACCAGGACAAGATGGTGAGCCCACACCAGCACTGTTGCACTGCTCTGAGCACTGCACATGAAGCCTTGCCACAAGGCTGCCAGCAACAGCAGAGGTGAGGTTCCTCATGCTGAAACCACTGAATGGGGAATTCTCTTATTCCTGCACTGTCTGAAATATTATGACCAAACCAGTAGGAATACTAGGTAAACACATGATGTCCGATTAAACTTAAATTTCAGTTGAACAGCAAATAATTGGTTAGAATATTGGATGGACCATATTTGTATTTAAAAATTGTTTGAAAGCCAAATTTAACTGATATTTCTGCTAATCTGGGAATCCTACACAAAAGGGAGTGAGCCATGGCAAGGCAAGCTGTCAAGGAAAACATCAAAGAAAAGCTCATATCCTCTATGGACACTGCTTCTCTTCTTCATTTCAGCTCCCACATCCTTCATCCTGTGGATCTGCCCTGGCTCCCCAATCATGGATTACCCTCAGGAGGATGGTCTGGGGCAGGGTAAGTTGGGACAGACCCTAAGGCAAGTTCAAAATATATAATGGATGTCAGATTGACTTTTGCCACCAACTAATTGAGCCCATATCGCACCTCACCTGGGAGATAGCACAGTCATTGTTGGTAATGCTTGGAACCTGAAATTTCTCCCATTTTTGCTTTCCCTCCCTTTCTTAGCATTTGTCAGACATTAAGGGGAGACAGAGACTCAGGATGGTTCCTAGACACAGCCCTTGCCAATGAAGACAGCTCATCCACAGAGCACATTAGAAACAATAACCAAATGGAGATCCAGATGCAGCTGACACAAGTGCCTACCCTGTGGCTGGACCTGCGCTAAGTGCACATGTAGGCAGAGTGTCCCAGCAGAGGGACACTCTGACCCTTCCGACTCAAATCATACTGACTCAAGTCCTTCCCTCCTTTCATCAGTAAAGCACATTGTCTTCCCTGAGTTGCTGAGAACTCTCTGGGGGGTTGGAATGCCATGTGGTTCTGATCGTGGGCCCCTAAAGAACTTCTGAGCCGGTGCCATGGCTCGCTAGGCTAATCCTCCACCTTGCGGCACCGGCACACCGGGTTCTAGTCCCGGTCGGGGCACCGATCCTGTCCCGGTTGCCCCTCTTCCAGGCCAGCTCTCTGCTGTGGCCAG
The DNA here is from genome assembly GCF_033115175.1 of Lepus europaeus. Lineage (NCBI taxonomy): Eukaryota > Metazoa > Chordata > Mammalia > Lagomorpha > Leporidae > Lepus > Lepus europaeus. The sequence goes on from NC_084830.1 coordinate 103,190,900, forward strand.
GGAGTGCAGTGGAGGATGGTCCAAATGCTTGGGCCCTGCACCCCATGGGAGACCAGGAGAAGCACCTGGCTCCTGCCATCGTATCAGCGCGGTGCGCCAGCCGCAGTGCGCCTACCACGGTGGCCATTGGAGGGTGAACCAATGGCAAAAGGAAGACCTTTCTCTCTGTCTCTCTCTCACTGTCCACTCTGACTGTCAAAAATTTTTTAAAAAATTTAAAAAAAAAGATTAAAAAAAAAAGAACTTCTGAATCAACAGTTTATCTTGTGTGGCCACATCCTTTCTATTTTGTGTCACTCTATATTGAGAACCCTGCTTTTCCCCTCTGATTTCTATGAAAAAAAAAACTCCCATGAGCTCTTTGTGAAAATAACATATGTTTTAATAGAAGTTTGGGTAGATGGAAGGGACATACATTACTTATATTACATATACAATGTATACATATATTACATTAATACATAACTTATTGCATATATTGTATTAATATATATTGCATATATTACAGTAATATATTACATGTATCACATTAAAAACTGATTTTGTGGCCAGTTTGTGGCACACAGGGTTAGGCTGCTGCTGCCGGCCTCCCATATGGGTATCAGTTTATATCCTGGCTGCTCCACTTCTGATCCAGATCCCTGGGAATGTCCTGGGAAAAGCAAGAGAAGAGGACCGAAGTGACTGGGCCCCTGCCACCAACATGGGAGGCCCAGATGAAGCTCCTGGCTCCTGGCCTTCAGCATGGCTCAGTCCAGCCAGTTGTAGTCCTTTGCGGAGTAAACCTGTGGGTGGAAGATTCTTTCTCTCTCGCTCTTGCTCTCGCTCTTGCTCTCTCTCTCCTTTCTTCCCTCCCTTTCTCCCTCATCTCTTTCTCTCCCTGATTTTCCTTCCTCTCTCTTTCCTTCCCCCCTTCCCTCTCTGGAACTCTGATTTTCAATTGAATAAATAAATTAAAATCTTCTTTAAATATTGTTAGGCATTCCAGTGTTTAAAAGTCCTCGACTACATTGTCACTTGGGATTTCTCTTGTCAACTCCAACATCCTCCACGATCCCATCCCTTGCTCTTCCTCTATCCAATTTCTTCTTTTCTTCTCATCCCACCCTAAACTCATGTCCATGCCTTATGAAGAATTTCACTACCTATGTGTCACAGTCCAGTTCTTTCATTCAGAGCTTTGCCTTCCTTCCCCCAACTGGCTTATCAGTCTTTTTCTTTAGAAAGATGCTTCCATTCCTAAGACAAGGCTTTATGTTGACTAATGAAATAGTAATTGTTGCTATAACCATTTCACACATGAGTAAAATGTACTCAAGACAAATAGACAACAAACAAACCACGCAAGGAAGCTGGAGAAATTGTTCTTGGGTACAAGATTGATTGGAGAAAGGGATGATCTTTTTGTGTCTTTTAAAATTATTTAATTAATTTAAAGGCAGAGTTACAGAGAGGCAGAGGTGAGGGTCAGGGAGAGGTCTTCCATCTTTTTCACTAAAGCCCACAAGCTTGAGTTTCTTTGGTTTTTCTAGAAATGGGTTCCCTTGGACATTTTTGGTTATTGGTCCAGGTTTGTTTGCTCCTTGGTGATAAGGATTTCTAATGCATGCTGCTATGGTCTTTCTGCTCACCTAATGTCTTTATGTTTGCAGATAGGTGGGAAAAATCTGTCAGGCTTGGATAAGCATAGGTTTGTTAAGCTTCTCCTTGAACTACCTAGGAGACAGAGGACTTCATGAGGTCTCCTCACACCCATGTCCTGACTTTCCCATCTGTCGTTGTGTCCCTGAGATTATTTCCACTATTTTCATCTACTCAGGCTCAAATTGAGTTGTGTGTCCCCTGACCAATGGTCTAGCCTTTGACCAAACTGTGCAGATAGGAAACCACCATCTTAATAGACCTCATAGGGCTTCCTCAGTCCAATGATTCACATTTTCCAGCACAAACACCTGCTTTCTAAACATGTCCAGGCCAATCACCACCCTGCTGACAGCCAGAATTTCACCAGGGACAATTTAAAACTGCAGTGGCCATTTGTGAGGAGCCTTAAGACATCTCACTATTTGTTAAATTCTTTACTTAGTGGAGGGTTAATTGTAATTTATAAAATAAGCAGAAAGTGTGTCATTGTAAAAAAACTAAAAAGAAAGAATAAAGAAGGAATGAACATGGGCAGGAGGGAGGGAAGTATCACTATGCTCCTAAATCTTTATATACAAAATTTGTTCACCTTACATAAGTAAAAATAAATAAATAAATAAATAAATAAATAAGAGAGGCCGGCGCTGTGGCTCAATAGGCTAATCCTCCACCTTGTGGCACTGGCACACCGGTTCTAGTCCCAGTCGCAGCACCGGATTCTGTCCTGGTTGCCCCTCTTCCAGGCCAGCTCTCTGCTATGGCCTGGGAGTGCAGTGGAGGATGGCCCAAGTCCTTGGGCCCTACACCCACATGGGAGACCAGGAGAAGCACCTGGCTCCTGGCTTCGGATCAGTGCGATGCGCCGGCCGCAGCGGACATTGGAGGGTGAACCAATGGCAAAAAAAAAAAAAGGAAGACCTTTCTCTCTGTCTCTCTCTCTCTCTCACTATCCACTCTGTCAAAATAAAGAAAGAAAGAAAGAAATAAGAGAGATACTTCAAAATAAAGATCAGAAGGAACTTCATTAGGATATGGTTGCCAAGCAACACCTGAACACACAACTGCACAGGCACACCTCTCTTGTGAGCTCTGTGGGCTGCACAAGCACACAGAAGCCTGCGGCCAAGAGTGCTCAGGGTGCATGCGCAGGGGGGATCCCCACACTTGGGTTGCTTTCCAAGGTCAGTGGGACTTGACTAAGTGTTGGTGACGTTTTGGGAAAGCGGTCCCTGCAGTCTGGCGCGACTAAGCTGGCGCAGAGTGTCAGGACGCTGAAGGCCTCATGCCAAGTCAACTCCCTTGAAACCCCTCTCTCGGAATTGACGGATCCCTCGATTGATTTCCCCTCCAGATCCTCCGGGGTCTCCAAGTCGGTTTCCATGGGAATGCAAGAAAGTAAGCCATGACTTGACATACACACATAGTATAGATACCACTAAGGCAGTCACACATTTCATTTCTAGAAACAGTTTCGACTGCTGATACACTAGTCAACCACACTTTTGTTCCTGTCTACCTTGCGTTTCACATTAGCAAAATGATTGTTAAAATTCTAACCAGTGATTGTAAGTTCCTCAGAGTCCCGGGTTGACATCATTCTCCTCCTCTTCTCCTAACCCTCATCTAGATGTCACGTCTATAACATGTTGGTACTGATCCATTGGTGAAAACATTGATGACTGTGAATGTGAAATCGATGCACACACCTATCCTCTATTCATGACTATTCCAATACAGAAAAGCAGTCCCAAGAAAGAATTCTGGAAGTTGGAAGCAGTTAAAGAAGCAGAAGTTGCAGCAGGCATGAAGGTGCAGCAGGTGAAGTTGCATAGAGAAAAAAGGTATAATTATATAATGAATTGCACCCAGATTATTCTTTCAGGTTTAACCAACTAAAGTCAATTTGTCACTATGTCCTTTTCTCACAGAAAATTTTCATGAATGTCAATATTTTCCAATGACTGGTTTGGCCACTCGTTCCCATTACAGGGCAATAATATTACTTCAGGAAGCATTGTGTTGATGCACTCGTTTACCCACTCATTCAGGAAAGCAACACTTCCTGAGACTATCAAGTCACAGTCACGATCCTAAGAGAAGCCAAAAGAACGAAAGATTGATTTTACCCATTATTCAAGTGGAGGAACAGATGGGGCAAACTAGAAGAGCAAAGTCATCTATCAGTTCCCCTCAGACCGGGAACCAGGCAAAGATATCAACTCCCACCGCTCTTATCTCATGGAGTATTGGAAGCCTTCTCAAAAGCAATTCGAAAAAGAGAAAGCCAGCAGGAGTCAGACATGGGGATGTCACTCTCATGGGGGCAGGACAAAGGAGGGCTGTCACTCCCACAGGGGCAGAAGAAAGTGGGGCTGTCACTCCTAGGGGGCGGGACCAAACAAGACTGTCACAACCAGAGCAGCGGTACAAGGCAGGGCTGCCAAGCCCAGATGGGCAGAACAAAGCAGTACTGTCAATCAGAGAGGTCAGGAAAAGCAGGGCTGTCATGCCCAGGAAGCAGGACAAAGCAGGACTGCCACAACCAAGGGGTTGTACAAATCAGGGCTGTCACGCCCAGAGGGGTGAGACAAAGCAAGACTACCACAGCCAAAGGGCTGGGACAAAGCAGGGAAGATACTCTGAGAGTGGCTGGACAAAGCAGGTCACTCAGTCCCAGGGGGTGGGACAAAGCAGGGTTCTCACTCCCAAAGGGGCGGGATAGAGCAGGGCTGTCACTCAAGGGGAGCAGGACCAAGCAGGGCTGTCATTCCCAGGGTCGGGACAAAGCAGGGATGTCACACCCAGAGGGGCAGGGCAAAGCAGGGCTGTCACTCCCAGAGGGTGGGACAAAGCAGGGCTGTCAGTGCTAGGGGGCGGGAACAAGCAAAAATGTCACAACCAGAGGGGCAGTACAAAGCAGGGCTGCCAGGCCCAGAGGGCCGGAACAAAGCAGGGCAGATACTCTGAGAGGGGCTGGACAAAGCAGGGCTCTCAGTCCCAGGGGGTGGGACAAGCAGGGTTGTCAGTCCCAGGGGGCGGGACAAAGCAGGGCTGTCAGTCCCAGGGGGTGGGACAAAGCAGGGCTGTCACGCTCAGAGGGGCGGGACAAAGCAAGACTGCCACAGCCAAAGGGCCAGGACAAAGCAGGGTAGATACTCTGAGAGGGGCTGGACAAAGCAGGGCTCTCAGTCCCAGGGGGCGGGACAAAGCAGGGCTGTCAGCCCCAGGGGGCGGGACAAATCAGGGCTGTCATGCCCAGAGTGGCGGGACAAAGCAAGACTGCCACAGCCAAAGGGCCGGGACAAAGCAGGGCAGATACTCTGAGAGGGGCTGAACAAAGCAGGGCTCTCAGTCCCAGGGGGTGGGACAAAGCAGGGCTGTCAGTTCCAGGGGGCAGGAGAAAGCAGGGCTGACACTCCCAGAGGGCAGGACAAAGCAGGGCTTTCACTCACAGAGGGCCAGGACAAAGCAGGGCTCTCACTCCAAAAGGGACAGGACAAAGCAGGGCTGTCATTCCCAGGGGGTGGAAACAAGCAAGACTGTCACAACTGGAGGGGAGGTACCAAGTAGGCCTGCCATGCCCAGAGGGGCAAAAAAAAGCAGTTCTGTCAATCGCAGGGGTCAGGGAAAGCAGGGATGCCAGGACCAGGGGCTGGTACAAAGCAGGGCTGTTACGCCCAGAGGGGTGGGACAAAGCAAGACTGCCACAGCCAAAGGGCCAGGACAAAGCAGGGCAGAAACTCTGAGAGGGGCTGGACAAAGCAGGGCTGTCAGTCCCAGGGGGCGGGACAAATCAGGGCTGTCACGCCCAGAGGGGTGGGACAAAGCAAGACTGCCACAGCCAAAGGGCCGGGACAAAGCTGGGCAGATACTCTGAGGGGCTGAACAAAGCAGGGCTCTCAGTCCCAGGGGGTGGGACAAAGCAGGGCTGTCAGCCCCAGGGGGTGGGACAAAGCAGGGCTCTCAGTCCCAGAAGGCGGGACAAAGCAGGGCTGTCATCCCAGGGGGCGGGACAAAGCAGGGCTGTCAGCCCCAGGGGGCGGGACAAAGCAAGACTGCCACAGCCAAAGGGTCAGGACAAAGCAGGGCAGATACTCTGAGAGGGGCTGGACAAAGCAGGGCTCTCAGACTCAGGGGGTGGTCCAAAGCAGGGCTGTCACTCCCAGAGGGCCAGGACAAAGCAGTGTTCTCACTCCCAAAGGGGTGGGATAAAGCAGGGCTGTCACTCAAGGAGGGCAGGATGAAGCAGGGCTGTCACTCAAGGAGGGCAGGATGAAGCAGGGCTGTCATACACAGAAAGGCAGGGAAAAGCCGGGCTGTCAGTCCCAGGGGGTGGTACAAAGCAGAGCTGTCACTCCCGGGGTCGGGACAAAGCAGGGCTGTCACACACAGAGGGACGGGGCAAAGCCAGGCTGTCAGTTACAGTGGGCATTACAAAGCAGGGTTGTCACTAACAGAGGGAAGGACAAAGCAGGGTTGTCAGCCCCATGGGGCGGGACAAAGCAGGGCTGTCCCTCTCACAGGAGCAGAATAAAGCAGGGCTGTCACTCCCAGGGGGCAGGAATAAGCATGAATGTTACAACCAAAGGGGCAGTACAAAGCAGGGCTGCCATGCCCCGAGGGCCCGGACAAACCAGGTCTGTCACTCTGAGAGGGGCTGGACAAAGCAGGGCTCTCACTCACAGGGTGTGGGATTAAAAGAAAAACCAAAAGTCCATTTCTGCAGATGACATGATTAGAGCCTTGGAAACACCTCCACAGCCCATCCAAATGCTGTGAAAACAGATGAACTATTCAAGGAGAATGTGGGTCACCAAGTCCGTACCTAAGGTGGTCTGGAGCCGCTCCACCTGCACTGGCAGACCCCGGACTGGGATTTCATCCTACCCACCGTTTTCACACCTGATCCCCCTTCTGAAATGGGAAGGAGCAAGCCTTCTTCGGGGCCGAGACTGGCGGCCACCTCTCACAGACTCCGAGGCCTGAGGACCCTGGGGCAGCTGTTTGGAGCCGCAAGCCGGGAGCTCAGGGCACTTCTCTGACCTCACAGTAAGTGTTGCCAAAAAACGCCTGAACACACAACTGCACAGGCACACCTCCCTTGTGAGCTCTGTGGGCTGCACAAGCACACAGAAGCCTGGTGGCCAGGAGTGCTCAGTGCACATGCACAGGGGGGATCCCCACACTTGGGTTGCTTTCCAAGGTCAGTGGGACTTGACTAAGTGTTGGTGACGTTTTGGGAAAGCGGTCCCTGCAGTCTGGCGCGACTAAGCTGGCGCAGAGTGTCAGGACGCTGAAGGCCTCATGCCAAGTCAACTCCCTTGAAACCCCTCTCTCGGAATTGACAGATCCCTCGATTGATTTCCCCTCCAGATCCTCCGGGGTCTCCAAGTCGGTTTCCATGGGAATGCAAGAAAGTAAGCCATGACTTGACATACACACATAGTATAGATACCACTAAGGCAGTCACACATTTCATTTCTAGAAACAGTTTCGACTGCTGATACACTAGTCAACAAACTTTTGTTCCTGTCTACCTTGCTTTTCACATTAGCAAAATGATTGTTAAAATTCTAACCAGTGATTGTCAGTCAGTTCCTCAGAGTCCCGGGTTGACATCATTCTCCTCCTCTTCTCCTAACCCTCATCTAGATGTCACGTCTATAACATGTTGGTACTGATCCATTGGTGAAAACATTGATGACTGTGAATGTGAAATCGATGCACACACCTATCCTCTATTCATGACTATTCCAATACAGAAAAGCAGTACCAAGAAAGAATTCTGGAAGTCGGAAGCAGTTAAAGAAGCAGAAGTTGCAGCAGGCATGAAGGTGAAGCAGGTGAAGCTGCCACAAGAGACAATGGCATCCATATCCAGGTACCATTGGGAGTCCGGTAAACTTTGCATCTAACCCAGCTTCTGTAGCCTGAGTGTAGGAGAAGCAGCTTACAGGAGTTCTATAACCTGGGTGTAGGAGACGCAGTTTATGGGAGTTCTGTAGCCTGAGTGTAGGAGACGCAGCTTACAGGACTTCTGTAACCTGAGTGTAGAGAGATGCAGTGTACCTGAGTTCTGTAGCCTGAATGTAGAGAGAAGCCGTTTATGGGATTTCTGTAGTCAGAGTATAGGGGACGCAGCTTATGGGAGTTCTGAAGCCTGAGTGTGGAGACGCAGCTTACTAGAGTTCTAGGCTTGGGATTAGGCCTACGCAGTATGCGGAGTTCTGTAGCCTGAGTGTTTGAAATGCAGCTTCCCTGAGTTCTGTAGCTTGATAGCAGTCATACGCAGTATAAAGGAGTTCTGTAGCCTGAGAGTTGACAGACGCATTATACGGGAGTTCTCTAACCTGAGTGTAGAGAGACATGGTATTCCTGCGTTCTGTAGCCTGAGTGTGGAGAGGAGCAGTTTATGAGAGTTCTGTAGTGTGCATGTAGGAGACACAGCCTACGGGAATTCTGTAGCTTGGGAGAAGACCTACGCAGTATATGTAGGTTCTGTAGCCTGAATGTAGGAGATGCAGCTTACAGGAGTTCTGTAGCTTGATAGCAGGCACACGCAGTATACGGGAGTTCTGTAGCCAGAGTTGGAAGACGCAGTATGCTTTGTTCTGGAACCTAGGGATAGAGAGACACAGTTAACAAGAGTTCTGTAGCCTGAGTATAGGAGACGCAGCTCATAGGAGTTCTGTAGCCTGAGTGTAGAGAGATGCAGTATACCTGAGTTCTGTAGCCTGAATGTAGAGAGAAGCAGTTTATGGGATTTTTTTTTTTTAGTGGGAGTTAAAATAGCAAGGTTTGTTAAGGAAGGGACATCTGTCAGGATGGATGGGCACCTCTCCAGACAGGACCTGGGAGAGAGTGCAGTTGCCCGGATGGGGGGAGGGAAAAGGAGCGAGGTTACATGTTGAGTGGAGAGATTACACCTGACCAGGCCAGGCGGGCAACTCAACAGAGAGGCAGAGGGCTGAGCGAGCAGTCTAGTTGAGGCTGGGGGTTTTTAAGGAGATGGGTCTTGCTTCCCCACCTCTGCTCCTCTTGGAACAAAGGGCTTTTTGGATGCAAATAGAAAAACTTCTCTCTTGAAAGTCTGAAACAAAGTACTTTATGTATGCAAATGTTATCAAACAGGAGGAAGGGAGCAGGGTGTTTGAGATGCAGATACTAGGCTGCACCTGGGAGATTGTAGAAGATTGTCAGGCAGAAGGGGTGGGGACCTCCACCTGGCAGGTTATCAGGTAGAAGGGGGCAGGGCAGGGCATGGCAGGATGTGAATACCGGGCTACCCCTGAAACACCATTGGGATGACCTTGAGATGCAGCATATGCTGGATATAGATGTTTTCTCTTTAGGCCTGTTACACATACATAAGCTCATAACTGACTTCCTACCTAACATTCCCCCCTCAAGAAGTAATACCCAAAATTCTTCTTTGGGATTATGGATGGGGTTCCATTTTCTGTAACTTCTTCAAAGCTGGCATGTGGGCGCCGAGGGGGATTTGAGTATTTCCTCTTGCTATCTGTCTTATGGTGTGCAACAGTGGCCTTGGAAAGACTGTGCTGCTCGGTCCAGAGGGCTGCTCAGGTCATCCAATGGAATGGGCTGGAAGCCTTGTCTGACGACCATTTGGAGTTCGACAGCTTTTATTCTGGTAGAGACAAAACAAACAAGGGCATTAAAAACATAAGGTCCAAAGAGAAGCAGCAAGATTACAGAAGTTATTGGGACAAGGAGAGGAAATAGCCAGGATTTCCATGGCCAGATGTCAGGCCAGAAATCCCAGCCCTGCTTGGCCTAGCCCTGGAGCTGTTTGGCTTTGTCCAGGAAAAGTAAGAATTTGGATTTGTACCTGTCCAGTCTGATTGACCCAGAGACAACATTCTTCCTTCCTGGAACATGGCACAGATACCTCTCAGAGCAGCAGTTAGCATGTCCAATATTTTTTCTTTCATAACCTGTTGTGACTTCCACACACCTTTTTCAACTTACTTGAAACATTTCATCATTTCCATTCCAGTCTAAAGTAAACTAGCCATCAGAATTTTTACAAACCATGTCCTTTCCTTTAAAAAAAAACTCTTTCCTTCTTAACCTTCCTTACCAAGAACACTCTTTACTTCTTAACCTTTCTTACCAAGCACACATTTTTATACTTGTAATGTTTTCCATAGAGCCTGGTTGGCTCTTTCTACCTTACTGGAAGACTGAGGTCTCCATGCAGAGTGAAGAGCTGGGTTATTCCTAGGGCCTTACAAATCCCTTGTGTAGCCTGGGAGATGAAGGAAGGCCTGTTGTCACTTTGTAAAGATTTTGGGAGACAAAAGTGTGGAATAACTTCCTTCAGGAGAGTTTTGGTCACTTCCTGAGCTCTTTTATTCTGGTTGGGAAGGCTTCTACCCATCCAGTAAAGGTGTCTATAAGTACAAACAGGTACCTAGAGCCTTGACAGAGTGGCATCTGTATAAAATTTATTTGCCAGTCTTCCCTGGGGTAAGTTCCCTTTTGCTGTATAGACCCCTGGGAGTTATTTTCTCTTGTCCTTATCTGTTCTAGAGCTCTGGTTAAGTGATCAGTTCCATTAACTGAGCAAAAGTTCCTGGGGGCAGAGCACGCTTCAATAATGTGCCATGCCATAACTGTTGCATGCTCTGAGAAGCAGGTCCTGTCTGACAAAACTGTCTCTGTCTGTGAACCAAACCTCATCTGCATTAGTCAGGGGACTGTCTTTTAGGTCCCTTCTGCTGGCATAGATCAAGTCTATAGCCTCAGTACAGGAGTGGAGGGGACCACTTTCCCCTGGAACTGGCATTAAAGAAGCTGGGTTTAGAGTAGAGCAATGCCTTATTTTTACCTGAGGGTTTTCTAGAAGGAGGACCTGATATTTTAGTATTCTACAATCTGTGAGCCAGTGAGAGCCCTTTTGCTCTAATAGAGAATTTATTTGATGTGAGGTATAAAGGGCAATATTTTGCCCCAATGTAATTTTAGGTACCTCCTCTGTCAGCAAGGCAGCTGCCACTATCATCCTTAGGCAGTGAGGCCATCCTTGTGAAACCATGTCTAAGGTTTTAGAAAAGTAGCCCACAGGTTGCTTAACAGGTTCCAGATCCTGAGTTGACACTCCTAAGGCGACTCCCTGCCTCCCAGTGACATACAGCTGGGAGGGTTTCTCTGGGCTTGGCAGTCAGAGCGCAGGGGCTTTAGTCATAGCATCCTTTAGCTGGGCAAAGGCTGTGGTTTGCTCTGCTTTGGCTGCCTGTCAAGAGCCTGGTTTAGGAACTGTGCTATTTCCCTGTATCTAGGAACCTGGAACCTGATAGAGAAAAACTGGGACTGCCTGAAGTTTGCAGAAGTAGGAATTTGCTGCATGGCCTATATCCTCTCTGGGGCTGGTTTTCTCTCCCCAGGGGTGAGGATAAGGGTTAAATAATTAACACTCTAAATGGACTAGCTATGCTTTGTTTTAATACTATTGGATAGACTTTTAAGGCCTGGCTGGGTGTGTGAGGCCCAGACCTGTCCCGTCCCACGGGACGTCAACTAGGGCCAAGTACCTAGAATGGGGAATGAAAGGGACAGGGGACACAAAGATGACAGCAAGACAACATGGCTGTTCAAGCTGTGACTTTGGATGTGGGGTGGGGGAAGGAGGGTAGTTTACCTTGCAGCTGCAATACTTGTGCAAGCAGAGGGAGGTCACAAGGTTATCTTGCAACTGCAATGCTTGTGCAGGTGGGGGAATGGTCACAAAATCTTAAGACACAGGGTGGCGTTATCAGTACTTTCCGGCCTGGGCTGCTTAGCTCTACTTCAGTAGTTTACCGCTAAGAGGCCACATGTTGCTCAGTCCCCGACATCTCCCCCTTTCTTATCAATTAAACAGAAATGGCTACCGGTTAGGCCAAGTGTGATGAATGAGCAGTGCCTGTCTTAGAAATCGACCCGGAGCTCCAGCACCTCTTACCCATCATTGGATATCCTTGCCAGTCCCCAAGGACTCCTGTCTTAGGTGGGTGAGGTTCCAGGAAGGTGCCCATCATTGGCTTACTGCTCGTTTAATTGATAAGCCTGGGACCCTTCCTGGGCTCCCAACTGGGGCAGTGGCAGACTGAAGGGGAGAGTCGGTTGTTGGAGCGACCGTGACTTTACCAGCCACACCTCACTGGCCAGAGAAAGAGACAACGTTTTCCAGTGGATCTTTCATGGCCAGACTTTGGTAATGTATTTGAATTGGTCTGGCTGTTAAATTATCTACTTGCTGTCTGATAAAAGTCATCAGCTTATTGAAAAGACAAGGACCTACAGATAGTGTAACAAGCAAACCAGCAATGGGGCCTAAAAGTGGTAGCAAATAGGGAAGCAGTCCATTCCAAAAGGGATTTTCAGCCGTGGCACATCGACGACGCTCCAGATCTTCTTGAAGTGTCTTGACTTTATCGCGAACAATGCCGGACTTGTTAGCATAAAAACAGCATTTTTCCTGTAAAGCCAAGCAAATACCTCCCTGTTCGGTGATAAGCAAGTCTAAGTCTTTACGATTTTGTAAAACCACTTCCGCTAGGGAATCAATTTGATCTTGAAGGTCCTGAATGGTGGTGGATAGGGTTTGTACATCATTAATAAGTTGTTGGGGCAATTCTCTATATTATTGGACCGTGATTCCCAGTCCTGTGGATCCTGTAACCACAGCTGTGGAAATTCCCAATGTGGCCAATAAAGGAATAAATTGAACAGCTCGCCTTTGCCTTCCTGCAATATAATCAAAGGAGGGAATATGGACAGGGGTATTTCCATCAATAATTTCTACATTGGGAAGAAGCATAGCATGCATGCAATTACTGGTCCAATTTGTTGGTAAAATGGTATAAGCTAAATTATCCCTACATACAAAATGGTGGAATTGGAGGCATAAAGAGGGTAATCTACTATTTGTACAGAAAGGAGCAAGGCCTACATCAATATTGAAGGAATTATTGTTAGGAGATTTATAAAGGCAAGTGGTATTTTCCATTGGGACAGGAAGAACAGGAAAAGGCTGTATAGGGGGGCAACCAAAGGAGATATTAAACCCAAGGGTATTATTAAGCGGCAGAAAAATGGCAAGGGGGGGGTGTCCCTGGTGTAAACAGAGCCAGCAGCCTTTTGCAAGGTCTGGGGCAGAGAGATTAAGCAGTTTATGGGTGTTGGTAAGGATATTGATGGTATTGACATCCAAGTCTTCATTTCCTCTGGAATGAACTTTAGCCAGGGGGTGGTATTGAAGGGAAGGGTAAAGGCTCTCAAATAGGGTTTTGAGTGTTTTTTGTGTTTTTAATTGTGTAAGGGTATCCTGAGGGCCTCCACCATCAGACACTCCCACAGGTGCTATAGGGTACCAGCAGGCCACTTGTCCCTTAGGGGGACAGGGAGGAGAGCTGAGGCATGAAGAAGACAAGTCTCCTCTGAATGTTCCCCCATAATCCCCTGTTATAGTGGCAAACAATAAATGTTCATTCCCCTCATTACAGGTTTGATACTGAGTATAACAGGAGGAGTGCACAGAGTAATGGATAGTACTATTGCATTCTGATGGGCATTGATCCCCAGGGCTGGAAGAGTCTAGTTTAGTTTGAGAATACAGTGCCATTTGGAATCTGTGGCAGCCCGATATGCAGTTTTATCTCCACAGTCATGTGTAAAATGCGGCTTATGATTGAGGACTCGGGATCCATAGGAGGTTGATGTTTGTGGGAGGGATTCTGTTATGCCCCTGGAGTAGATACAAGGGTCATGCTGTTGAAGGAGTTTTTGAATGGCCTGAGGGTCGTCCAACCCTGCAAAGACTGGTGGAGCCCAATGGATGGTGTAGATTGCCATTATCAGGAGAGCAAGGAAGAGGGCCATTTTATTATGGCCCTTCAGAGGGGTTAATCAGTGAGCCCTCAGGAAATGTGGCAGGGGAAGAGCAAATAGAGAGAAGATAAGATACACAAATAGCAACAATGGCAACAATGCCGACAATAACAAGGAGTCCTGTAATGAGTCCCAGTAGCTTCCAGCCGGGTCTTTTCATTCCTGTAAACACAAGGGGAAAATATCCTCAGGGCCGGATGTAGGCTCTGGTGTAGGGTTAATATTAGAAGAATTTGATGAATTAACTTGTTTAATTAATCTTTCAGGCAGCCATCTTGGCATTGATTGTTTTTGATCCAGAACTCAGGCTGACTCCCGTCCCCAAATAAGCACAGGATCGGGGCCGTGCCAGCCACTAGTGAGGGGTTCTCGCCACATCATCATAGGTGGGGCCATTTCAGGGGAAGGATGTCAGTGGCGATCTGTGGCTGAATGACTAGTATTATGCAAGGTTAAGAAATTTAGTACAAAGAGCGCATGATTCAATCGGTGGTGGAGAGAGACAAAGGATAAGGAAGTGGCTTCAAGCCAAGTGAGCCAGGTTTTCAGCATTTGATGGGCTCTTTCAATAATCCCCTGACCCTGTGGATTGTAGGGGATTCCTGTAATGTGATTAATATGGAGCACCTCACAAAATTGTTTAAACTTAGCACTGACATAAGCAGGACCATTATCTGTCTTAATCTTAACAGGTTTTCCCAGTACAGAAAGAGCCATGATAAGGTGCAAGATAGCATCCTTAGCAGCTTCCCCTATATGGGGGGAGGCAAAGACAAAGCCACTGTAGGTGTCTATAGAGACATGAAGATACTTTAGTTTGCCAAATTTTGGGAAGTGTGTGACATCCATTTGCCACAGTTGATTAGGGAGTAGACCACGCAGATTGACTCCCAAATGCGGTACAGGTTGGCTTGTAATGCATGAGGGGCATTCTTTGACTATTTCATGAGCCTGTTCTTGTGAAATTTTACAAAACAAATGGAGAGATTGAGCATTTAAGTGATGCAACCTATGCAAGTTTTGAGCTTCCTGCACTGATCCCACAATTATGGAGAAGGTGAGCCTTGTAGCAGCATCTACCTGGGCATTACCTTCTGAGTTTTGAGCTTCCTGCACTGATCCCACAGTTGTGGGGAAGGTAAGCCTTGTAGCAGCATCTGCCTGGACATTACCTTCTGAGTTTTGAGCTTCCTGCACTGATCCCACAGTTGTGGGGAAGGTAAGCCTTGTAGCAGCATCTGCCTGGGCATTACCTTCTGAGAGTGATCCTGGTAGGCTTGTGTACGCCCTAATATGTCCCAAATAGAAGAGCTGTTGTCTTTCTCTTATTAGCTTTTGAATTTGTATAAACAAGGGTGTAGCGTTGGAAGTTGTTTTATGAAAAGAAGAAGTTTCAAGCAACGGAATGGAGTGAGCTACATATGCACTATCAGTATAAATATTTACAGCCTGACTGGAAAACTGTGCAAAGACTTGAAGTATGGCATACAGCTCAACCAACTGGTCCGACTGATAAGGTGTTTTAAAAACATGGGAACGGTTGTCTGCCATGAAGGCAGCCATTCCATTGGAGGACCTATCCGTAAACACTGTAACAGCTTTTGGAATGGAGCTATTTTTTGTATTTTTTGGAAAAATAAAGGAATAGGATTGGGCAAACTGTAACACGGGGTCATCAGGGAGGTGATTGTCAATGGTTCCCATAAATCCTGACATGGCTATTCCCCAGTCATCAGAAGTTTGAAGAAGGAACTGAGTCTGTTCTTGGGTATATGGCACTACTATAACATTGGGATCTTTTCCAAAATATTGGCGGGAAAGGAAGCGAGCCTTGATGATTATTGAAGCAACCTGAGACAAATATACTGTAATTACTTTAGATGAAGAAATGGGGAGATGGACCTAGAAAAGAGGTTGACCTTTTTTATTGGACATGAGGGATTTTTGCCAAAAAACTCCGGTGGGCGTATGTGGTATGGCTAAAACTACAAAAAGTAGGCGGAGAGTGTAAGAAATTTGCAAGACAAACTGTTGGCTAATTGCTTGCACTACTTGGTTTAATGCATCTCCCACGGTAGGGGAACTTTCCAATGAAATCTTTACATTGGTCCTTGGAAATTAACACGGGGGAGACTGAAGGCAAAATAAAGCCGATCATCCGGGTGCAGAAGAATAGTGAAGAAACAGTCTTTGAGATCTATAATTATTTTGTAATAACCATTTGGGATGGCCACGGGGGGTGGGATGCCAGGTTGGAGGGCTCCCATAGGTGCCATGACCTTATTAATGGCGTGCAAATCCTGTAAAAGGCACCATTTACCAGATTTTTTCTTTATGACAAAAATGGGCGTATTCCAGGGAGAATTGGAGGGCTCTAGGTGCCCAGCCGCGAGCTGTTCCTGTACAAGCCCTGTAGCGGCATTTAGCTTTTCTTGGGTAAGCGGCCACTGATCCACCCAAACAGGAGTTTGAGTGTTCCATGTGATTTTATCTGCATGGGGTACAGGAAGGCCAGTGGCCGTTACTAAAAATCCAAATATCTGAGCCCATGTCTATCTGCCTTAGAGGGGGCTGTAATAGGTTGAGTTATGCCCTGTCTCATTTTTCCAAGCCCTGTGCCAGGCACAGGCCGACACGAACAACTGGCACGGACCCTTCCACCTCAACCTCTCCTGAAATAGCATCTTCTCCTAGCTTTAACACTGCTGACACTGTGAGAATGACTTATCTCCAGATCACTCCACAGGCAAGACAGAACTGTCATGAAAAGCAGGGCTTCTAAACACTGATGAAAGAAATGAAAGTGACCCCAAAGGGCCAGTGTGCCTGCCTGCACCCCCCAGCCTGCTCACTGTCTTCTAAAAACTGTATATAAGGAGACCCTCAGAGGCTGTAAACCAGAGGTTGCTCAGCCTCTCTCCCAGGTCCGTAGTGCCTAGCGCCCATGGGGAGAAGCTCATGGTCCATAGTGCCTAGTGCCCAAAGGAGTAGGCTGTAGCGATCTCTCCTCCTAGTCACCTAGAGTATCAAAAAAGTGTGTTTAGCTTGACCTTCCTCAGTCTCCTCAACTCTTCCTTCGCAGCAACCTGGCCAGTTCCTGGAGGGAAAGATCCTGACACCTTCCTAGCCTGAAGGATTGAACACCAGGAGGAAAAGGGAAACCCCATAAAGATAAAAAAAAATAGTCAGAACACTCCCCTAACCAGGCATGCAGCTTATGACTGTCCACAGGGCCCATCATCTGGGGGTTAGAGTTTATTGCCCATCTTCTAGTAAAGTCTGAATTCCTCATAGTATCCACACTCTTGGTAACCTATTGATTTTAACAAAACTGCCATTTATTTTGGAAGTCAACCCCTTCAACACAGGAAGTGGACCCTGTCATGTTTCTACTCTCACTTCCTGAGTCTATGTGGTTAGTAGCAAAATAACTGTTTTTTTCCAGTTTGTACAAGCCAAAACTGGCCAATGAAAAGTCACTCTAGAATTTCTGATTTTTTAAAATGAAAACCTGAGGAAAGCTTGTTTCCAATAAACTTAAAATTCTGCTGTACAACATAAAGGCTTAAGATGTACTTTTCACAGATACGTATATCAGAAGTGTAGGTGTTCACTTTGTTTCTGAGAATATTCTCAGCTGTGGGGTGTTTTCTTCCATCTTAAGGTATAAATGTCAATTGGGTTTTGTTGATGGCAGAAAAAATAAATAAATAAACTTAAAAAGTGGGAATCCACACAGGACCAATGCATAGCCAAAAGGATAGGGAAGTCAGATCAAAGCAAAACAATAAAATGTGGAATCCAAAAGGAGGCATTTGCAGAGTCATACTTTTAAAAAAAAATACTGGGAATGCAGCTACATGAATTCTACAATCCTGCATAAATCCAAGAAAATGATAGAAAAAAATTTAAATATCTAAAATAAAAGGGCGGAGTCAAGATGGCAGAAGAGTGAGGGTACGCACCAACAGTTCGGGAAAAGATAGTTTAACAAAAGTGGAGTTACTGTACCCTCAGGAAGAGACTCAGAAAAAAACTGCAGAGGAAACTCTTCCGGATCTACTGGATGTGACACAGAGGACCTAAGGGGAGAACAAGGTGGCCGAGCCGCGCCGAGCTGTGCGGAGCCGCACTGAGCCGCGCCACAGACACGGGAGCCACAAGAGTGGGGAAAACAGCGAGTCCAGCCACAGAAGCCCAGCCGCAGAATTTGAGCCCCGGCGCTGGAAGGAAAGGTAACCCGAGACATTGGCCGGGAAGGTTAGAGCGTGGTCTGAACTCACACGGGGGAGGGGGGGAACTGCACCAGGCTGACTGGAGGAGAAAAAAAAGTGAATAAATAAGGGGAACCAGCAGGGACACTAGCCTCTATCTGCACTCTCCTTAAAAAGCCCAGCAAGACAAAGAGTAGGCACCACATTACATATGTAAAACAAACTCCTTAGCCTAGGCAACCCAGTGAGCTGTGTGGAATTTCTTCCAAACTGGGTCTAAAAAAAAAAAGGAAAAAAAAAGAGCAAGAGAGCAAGCCAGAGAACAATCTGGGTGAGTTACCCTGGGCCTTAACCCTGAAGAACCAAACAGGTTCTTTGGCCACACCTCCAAGATGCCACACAAACATAGAAACCAAGGTAACAAGAGCAAGGAAGACACTATGATGACCCTAAATGAAAAACACACCACAATCCAAGATTATGAAGATGATGAGATAGAAGAAATGCAAGAAGCGGATCTCAAAAAATTGGTAAGATCATTAAGAAGTTCTCAAAAACAAATTCTTGAACTACAGAAATCCTTAATGGACAAAATAGAAAATCTCTCTCATGAAAATGAAATATTAAGGAGGAATCAAAATGAAAAGAAACAACTAGTAGAACAAGAAACAGTGATAGTGATGAGAAACCATAATGAAATGAAGAACTCAATAAATCAAATGACAAACACATTAGAGAGCCTTAAAAACAGAATGGGTAAAGCAGAAGAGAGAATATTGGACTTAGAAGACAGAGAACAGGAAAGGAAACAGGCAAACCAAAGAAAAGACGAGGAAATTAGAAATCTAAAAAATATTGTCAGCAATCCACAGGATACTATTTAAAAACTGAACATTTGGGTCCTAGGAGTTCCTGAAGGCATGGAGAGGGAGAAAGGATTAGAAGGCCTTTTTAGTGAGATACTAGCAGAAAATTTCCCAGGTTTGGAGAAGGACAGAGACATCCTAGTACAGGAAGCTCATAGAACCTCTAATAAACATGACCAAAAGAGACCCTCACCACTACACATTGTAATTAAACTCACCAAAAAGCTCTCATTTGTGAATGAAGGTGAAAGAAAGACCTTTCACAGCAAACAGAAATTGAAAGAATTTGTGGCCACTCGTCCAGCCCTGCAAAAGATGCTTAAAGATGTGATACATGCAGAAACACAGAAACACGGTCACCAATATGAAAGAAAGTAAAGGAAGGAAACCACACAGCAAAATATCACAGGAAACCCAAAAATGATAGGGCAAAGTTACTACTTATGATAGTCACATTAAATGTTAAAGGCCTGAACTGTCCAGTTAAAAGACACCGATTGGCTGATTGGGTTAAGGAACAAAACCCATCTTTTTGCTGCTTACAGGAAACACATCTCTCTAACAAAGATGCACACAGAATGAAAGTGAAAGGCTGGAAAAAGATATACCATGCCAACAGAAATGAAAAAAGAGCAGGCGTAGCCATCTTAATATCAGATAACATAAATTTTACCACAAAAACTATTAGGAGAGACAAAGAGGGGCACTATATAATGATTAAGGGATCCCTTCAACAGGAAGATATAACAATTATCAATGTATATGCACCTAATTACAGGGCACCAGCTTATTTAAAAGACTTCTTAGGGGACTTAAAGGGAGACTTAGACCCCAATACAATAGTACTGGGGGACTTCAATACTCCACTCTCAGAGATAGACAGATCAACAGGACAGAAGACCAACAAGGAGACAGTAGATTTAAATGACACTATAGATCAAATGGACCTAACAGATATCTACAGAACTTTTCATCCTACACATAAAGCATTTACATTCTTCTCAGCAGTACATGGAACCTTCTCTAGGATTGACCACATACTAGGCCATAAAGCAAGTCTCAGCAAATTCAAAAGAATTAGAATAATACCATGCAGCTTCTCAGACCACAAAGGAATGAAGTTGGAAATTAGCAACTCAGGAATCCCTAGAGCACGTGCAAAAACATGGAGACTGAATAACATGCTCCTGAATGAACAATGGGTCATAGAAGAAATTAAAAGAGAAATCAAAAATTTTCTGGAAGTAAATGAGGATAAAAGCACAACATACCAAAACCTATGGGATACAGCAAAAGCAGTGTTAAGAGGAAAGTTTATATCAATAGGTGCCTACATCAAGAAATTGGAAAGGCACCAAATAGATGAGCTTTCAAGTCATCTCAAGGATCTAGAAAATCTGCAGCAAACCAGACCCAAAGCTAGTAGGAGAAGAGAAATAATTAAAATCAAAGAAGAAATCAACAGGATTGAATCCAAAAAAAAAAAATTACAAAAAATCAGCCAAACAAGGAGCTGGTTTTTTGAAAAAATAAACAAAATTGACACCCCACTGACCCAGCTAACTAAAAAAAGAAAAGAAAGACTCAAATCAATACAATCACAGATGAAAAAGGAAACGTAACAACAGACACCACAGAAATAAAAAGAATCATCAGAAATTACTACAAGGACTTGTATGCCAGCAAACAGGGAAGTCTATCAGAAATGGATAGATTCCTAGACACATACAACCTACCTAAATTGACCCAGGAAGACATAGAAAACCTAAACAGACCCATAACTGACACAGAAATTGAAACAGTAATAAAGGCCCTCCCAAAAAAGAAAAGCCCAGGACCAGATGGATTCACTGCTGAATTCTACCAGACATTTAGAGAAGAATTAACTCCAATTCTCCTCAAACTATTCAGAGCAATCATAAAAGAGGGAATCCTCCCAAATTCTTTCTATGAAGGCAGCATCACCTCAATTCCTAAGCCAGAAAAAGATGCAGCATTGAAAGAGAATTACAGACCAATATTCATGATGAACATAGATGCAAAAATACTCAATAAAATTCTGGCCAATAGAATGCAACAACACATCAGAAAGATCATCCACCCAGACCAAGTGGGATTTATCCCTGGTATGCAGGGATGGTTCAATGTTCACAAAACAATCAACGTATGCACCACATTAACAGACCACAGAAGATAAACCATATGATTCTCTCAATAGATGCAGAGAAAGCATTTGATAAAATACAACACACTTTCATGATGAAAACTCTAAGCAAACTGGGTATGGAAGGAACATTCCTCATTACAATCAAAGCAATTTATGAAAAACCCACGGCCAACATCCTATTGAATGGGGAAAAGTTGGAAGCATTTCCGCTGAGATCTGGTACCAGACAGGGATGCCCACTCTCACCACTGCTATTCAATATAGTTCTGGAAGCCTTAGCAAGAGCTATTAGGCAAGAAAAAGAAATTAAAGGGATACAAATTGGGAAAGAAGTACTCAAACTATCCCTCTTTGCAGACGATATGATTCTTTATTTAGGGGACCCAAAGAACTCTACTAAGAGACTACTGGAACTCATCGAAGAGTTTGGCAAAGTAGCAGGATATAAAATCAATGCACAAAAATCAACAGCCTTTGTATACACAGGCAATGCCATGGCTGAGGAAGAACTTCTAAGTTCAATCCCATTCACAATAGCTACAAAAACAATCAAATACCTTGGAATAAACTTAACCAAGGACGTTAAAGATCTCTACGATGAAAACTACAAAACCTTAGAGAAAGAAATAGAAGAGGATACCAAAAGATGGAGAAATCTTCCATGCTCATGGATTGGAAGAATCAATATCATCAAAATGTCTATTCTCCCAAAAGCAATTTATACATTCAGTGCAACACCAATCAAAATACCAAAGGCATTCTTCTCAGATCTGGAAGAAATGATGCTGAAATTCATATGGAGACACAGGAGACCTCGAATAGCCGAAGCAATCTTGTACAATAAAAACAAAGCCGGAGGCATCACAATACCAGATTTCAGGACATACTACAGGGCAGTTGTTATCAAAACAGCATTGTACTGGTACAGAAACAGGTGGGTAGACCAATGGAACAGAATAGAACACCAGAAATCAACCCAAACATCTACAGAAAACTCATATTTGATCAAGGATCCAAAACCAATCCCTGGAGTAAGGAAGTCTATTCAATAAATGGTGCTGGGAAAACTGTATTTCCACATGCAGAATCATGAAGCAAAATCCCTGCCTTTCACCTTACACAAAAATTCACTCAACATGGATTAAAAACTTAAATCTATGACCCAAAACCATCAAATTATTAGAGAGAATTGGAGAAACCATGCAAGATATAGGCACAGGTAAAGACTTCTTAGAAAATACCCCAGGAGCACTGGAAGTCAAAGCCAAAATTAACTATTGGGATTGCATCAAACTGAGAAGTTACTGTACTGCAAAAGAAACAGTCAGGAAATTGAAGAGGCAACCGACAGAATGGGAAAGAATATTTGCAAATTATGCAACTGATAAAGGTTTAATAATGAGAATCTACAAAGAGATCAAGAAACTCCACAACAACAGAACAAACAACCCACTTAAGAGATGGGCCAAGGACCTCAATAGACATCTTTCCAAAGAGGAAATCCAAATGGCCAACAGACACATGAAAAAAGGTTCAAGATCACTAGCAATCAGGGAAATGCAAATCAAAACCACAATGAGGTTTCACCTCACCCCGGTGAGAATGGCTCACATTCAGAAATCTACCAACAATAGATGCTGGAGAGGATGTGAGGAGAAGGGACACTAACCCACTGTTGGTGGGAATGCAAACTGATTAAGCCACTATGGAAGTCAGTCTGGAGATTCCTCAGAAACCTGAACATAACCCTACCATACAACCCAGCCATCCCACTCCTTGGAATTTACCCAAAGGAAATTAAATTGGCAAATAAAAAAGCCATCTGCACATTAATGTTTATTGCAGCTCAATTCACAATAGCTAAGACCTGGAACCAACCCAAATGCCCATCAACAGTAGACTGGATAAAGAAATTATGGGACATGTACTCCATAGAATACTATACAGCAGTCAAAAACAATGAAACCCAGTCATTTGCAACAAGATGGAGAAATCTGGAAAGCATCATGCTGAGTGAATTAAGCCAGTCCCAAAGAGACAAATATCATTTGTTTTCCCTGATCAGTGACAACTAACTGAGCACCAAAGGGAAACCTGTTGAAGTGTAATGGACACTATGAGAAATAGTGACTTGATCAGCTCTTGTGCTGACTGTTGATGTACAATGTAATACTTTATCCATTTTAGTATTTTTTTGTGTGAACTCTGTAATTAACACACAATTATTCTTAGGTGTCTAAATCTTAACTGAAAAGTGATCCCGGTTAAATATAAGAATGAGAAAAAGAGAGGGAGGAGATGTACAAGTGGGGACATGCTCAATCGGACTTGCCCCAAATGATGGAGTTAGAAATGTGCCAGGGGATTCCAATACAATCCCATCAAGGTGGCATGTACCAATGCCACCTCACCAGTCCAGGTGATCAATTTCAGTCACAATTGATCACACTGATAGATCTAAGAGTCAAAGGGATCAAACAAACAAGTGTCTACTAATACTAACTGATAGAATCAAAAAGGGAGAGAAAGATCCAACATGGGAAGTGGGATACACAGCAGACTCATAGAACGGCAGATGTCCTAAACAACACTCTGGCCTCAGAATCAGCTCTTAAGGCATTTGGATCTGGCTGAAGAGCCTATGAGAGTATTTTAGGCATGGAAAGCCAAGACACTCTGGGAAAAAAAGGAGAAGAAGACCTAAATGAAAGATCTCAGCCAGTGTGATCCCAGTGGATAGAACGGGGCCATCAACGTAGGAGGTATCTTTCTCTGAAGGGAGGAGAGAACTTCCACTTTGACTATGACCCTATCGGAATAAGATCAAAGTCGGCGAACCCTAAAGGCTTCCATAGCCTCGGCAACTCATGGCTAGAGCCTAGGGAGATTGCTGACGCCATAAACAAGAGTGTTAAATTGTTAAATCAACATCAAGAGTCACTGTGTACTTACGTCCCATGTGGGATCTGTCCTTAATAGGTTGTCCAAGGTGAAGTAATGATATAGCTAGTACTGAAACAGTATTTTTACACTTTGTGTTTCTGTGTGGGTGCAAACTGATGAAATCTTTACTTAGTATATACTGAAGCGATCTTCTGTATATAAAGATAATTGAAAATGAAAAAAAAAAAACCCTTGGTGTTAAATTGGAAATTACATAGAAAAGTAATCAATCTTTTTTAAAAAATATCATGCAGGATCTCTGTCATTAATGTGATGTACACTGTTATTTAATGCTATAACTAGTACTCCAACAGTATTTTTTCACTTTGTGTTGCTATGTGAGGGCAAACTGTTGAAATCTTTATATATACTAAACTGATTTTCTGTATATAAAGAGAATTGAAAATGAATCTTGATGTGAATGGAAGGGGAGAGCAAGTGGGAAAGAGGAGGGTTGCAGGT
Source organism: Lepus europaeus (assembly GCF_033115175.1). Taxonomy (NCBI): domain Eukaryota; kingdom Metazoa; phylum Chordata; class Mammalia; order Lagomorpha; family Leporidae; genus Lepus; species Lepus europaeus. The sequence continues at coordinate 103,215,091 of NC_084830.1, forward strand.
GGGGGTGAAGTTACGGGGGGGAGCCATTGTAATTCATAAGCTGTACTTTGGAAATTTATATTCATTAAATACAAAATATATTAAAAAATAAAATAAAATAAGTAGTACCACATGAAAAAGAAAATATAAGGAAAATACAGCCTGTTTTGGGAGACACCATCCAGGAGGCCAAAGAGAAATCCACCTGGTATGAGTTGAAATCTTGGAATGCCAACCATGCCTGCGATACTGAGTGCCAGGATGCCACTTCTAAAGTTAAGAGATGGAACCCCATAAGGCAAGAAGAACCCCTGTGAAGACAAAATTTAAAAAAAATTAAAATCACTCCCTTAATCAGGCATACAGCTTGCGACCAGCCACCAGACTGGCCATCTTTTGGGTTGAGTTTGTTGCCCATCTTACAGTAAGTTCAGAAGTGCTCATGGTATCCAACCACTTGGCAACTTATTGTTTTTAGCAAAACTATTGAATCCCAAGAGTCCAAAGAGAAAACTACCTGTACTGAGATGAAATCTCAGAACTCTTGCCAAGCCTGAAATACCAAACCCCAGGAGTGCAAAAGGAAAACTGCCTGTTCTGAATGAAATCTTGGAAGGCCCGCCATGCCTGGGAATAGAAACCCTGGAGGCCAAAGAGAAAACCACCTGGACTTAAATGAAATGCCAGAAGACCAACCATGATAGGGATACTGAATCATAGGAAGCCAAAGCAAAATCGGCCAGGTCCAAGATGAAATCTCTCAGAAGGCCACAATGCCTGGGGTAATGAATGCTGGATGCCACTGTCAAGCCTTGGGGATGGATTCCCAGGAGGAAAAGGAAACCTTTGTAAAGATAAAACAAAAATAGGCTGGTGCCACGGCTCAATAGGCTAATTCTCCACCTGTGGCGCCGGCACACCAGGTTCTAGTCCCAGTCGCTCCGCTTCCTGTCCAGCTCTCTGCTGTGGCCTGGGATGTCAGCAGAGGATGGCCCAAGTGCTTGGGCCCTACACCCGCATGGGAGATCAAGAGAAGCACCTGGCTCCTGGCTTCAGATCAGCACGGTGCGCCGGCCGCAGCGCGCCAGCCACAGCGGCCACTGGGGGGTGAACCAATGGAAAAGGAAGACCTTTCTCTCTTCTCTCGGTCTTACTCTGCCTGTAAAAATAAATAAATAAATAAAAACAAAAATAATCAAAATCACTCCAATAATCAGGCATGCAATTGTGACTGTCCACCAGGCCTGCCATCTATGGAGTAGAGCTTGCTGATCTTGTGGTATGTTCAGTAGTCCTCATGGTATCCGCCCACTTGGCAACCTATTGTATGTAGAGAAACTGCCATTTTGGTGTGGAAGTCAATCTCTTGCTATAGGAAATGGGTCCTCCACCATGTTTGACTCTCACTTCCTGAGTCTATGTGTTTAGTAGCAATAGAACTAGTTTTTTACAGTTTCTACATGACAAAAATGGCCAATGAAAGGTCGATATAGTATTCCTGACTTTTTAAAAATCAAAACCTGAGGAAAATCCATTTTCAATAACCATGAAATTCCTCTACACAACATAAAGGCCTAGATTTATTTTTGCAAGTACACATAGCAGAAGTGTTGCTGTTCTCTGTATTTTTCTGAGAATAAAATCTCAGCTGTGAGGTGTTTTCTTCTATCTTAGCATGTAACATGTCAAATATGTTGTTGTTAATGACAGAAAAAATAAATGAATTAATTTTAAAAATGGGAATCCATGTGGCCAATGCTGTGGTGTAATGGGTAAAGCCTGCAGTGCTGGCATCCCATATGGGTGCCAGTTGAAGTCCTGGATGTTCCACTTCTGATCCAGCTCTCTACTATGGCCTGGGAAAGCAGTAGAAGATGTTCCAAGTCCTTGAACCCCTGTACCCATGTGGGAGACCCAGAGGCAGTTCCTGGCTCCTGGCTTCAGATCAGCAATCAGCATGGCTCCTGCCATTGCGGTAAATTGGGGAATGAACCAGAATGTTCATGAAAGATCTCTTTCTCTCTCTCTGTCTATCCTTTACTCTGTGTGTAACTTTGACTTTCAAATAAATAAATAAATCTTTTTTAAAAAATGGGAATCCACAAGGAGATTGGCATATAGGATAAGGAAGCCTGAGTGAAACTAAAATGATAAAGAAAATGGAGAACCCAAAATGTGACAAGTGCAAAGTCATGATTTAAAAGAAAGGAAAAGAAAAGAAAAAAAGACCAGGAATCCAATTACATGAATTTCACAATCCAGCATTCAGCCATGAAAATAAAAGAAAAAAAAATTTTAAATCCAAAATAAATAGTACCATACAAAAAATAAATAAATAAATAAATAAAAGGAAAACATGACCTATTTTGGGAAATGCCATCTAGAATGTGAAAAGGAAACCACCTTATCTGAGAGGAAATCTTGGAAGGAACACCATGCCTGAGATATTGAACCCCAAGAGGCCAAAGGGAAAACCACCTGGTCCAAGATGAAATATTGAAATACCCCTGTTCCTTGGAATGCTGAACAACAGGAAACCACTTGCAAGCAAGGAGTTGTGGATAACCCCCATAAATATAAAATTAAAAAAATCAAAATCACTCCCCTAATCAAGCATACAGCATGCTACTGGCCACGGGGGACAACATCTTGGGGGTGGATTCTGTTGCACTTCTTCCAGTGTGGTCTGAAGTCCTCTTGGTTTCTGCCCAATTGACAACATATTCTTTATAGCAAAGGTGCTGTTTTGCTGTGGAAGTCAAATTCATTGCCACAGGAATTGGACACTCTGCCATGTTTGTACATTCACTTCCTGAATCTACATGGTTAGTAGCAATGAAACTTATTTTTCTAATTTATACCAACCAAAACTGACCAAGGAAAAGTTGCTCTAGAATTTCTGGGTATTTTTTAAGAAGACACCTTGAGTCAAACTCATTTTCAATAATCATGATGTCCTTCTGTACAATATAAAGGCTTAAGATTACTTTATCCAAAAACATGTATCAGAGATGTAGGTGTTCTCAGTATTTTTCTGAGAAAAATCTCAACTGTAGGGTGTTTTCTTTCTATCTTAAGGTATAAAATGTCAAATTTGTTGTTTATAACAGAAAAAAAATAATTAAATAAATTTAAAAATGAGAATGCATGAGAAAACTGACACATAGCCAAAGGCTAGGAAAGTCAGAGTGAAGCCAAAATGATAAAGAAAATGAGGAATCGTGGGAAGTCATGTTTTAAAAAAAAACTGGGAATCCAATTACATGAACTCTACAATCTGGCATGAACCCAGGAAAACAACAGAAAAATGTTTTTGAATCCAAAATAAATAGTACCACACAAAAAGGAAAATATATAAGGAAAACATAGCCTGTTTTGGTAAATGAAATGCAGAAGGCCATAGAAAAAACAACATGGTCCAAGACAAAATCTTGGAAGGGCCCCCTTGCCTTGGGATAGAACCCCAGGAGGGCAAAGAGAAAAACACCTAGTGTGAGATTAAATTCTGGAAGGCCTGCCTTGTCTGTGATACCAAACCACAAGAGTCCAAAGGGAAAGCCACCTGGTCCAAGATGAAAATTCAGAAGGCATGCCATGCCTGGTCATAGAATCTCAGGAAGTCAAAGAAAAAACAGGAAAAGAGGCTGGAGATGAGATGCTGGAAGGCCCAAATGCCTCATATCTGTACCCCAGTGGGCCGAAAGAAAACCACCTAGTCCAATATGAAATCTCGGAATACCGACCATGTTAGGATACCAGGAAGTCACTGTCAAGCTTGGAAGGTGTAACTGCAGAAGGCAGAGAACCCCCAAAAAGTAATCAAAATTACTCCCCTAATCAGGCATGCAGCATGTGACCGCCCTTGGGGTCTCTTATCTTCTGGATGGTCTTTGTTGCCCAACTTCCAGTAAATTTGGATGTCTTTATGGTTTCTGCAAACTTGGGAATCGATTGCTTTTAGCAAAACTGCCATTTTGGTGTTGTCAAATCCCTCACCACAGGATGTGGAACCTCTGCCATGATTGTACTCTCACTTCCTGAGTCTATGCTGTTAATAGCAACAAAATTGGATTTTTTTCCAGTTTGTAACACCCAAAACAGCCAATGAATAGTTGCTCTAGAATTCCTGATTTTTTAAATTAAAACCTGAATCAAATCTATTTTCAATTACTGTGAAATCCTTCTGTACAACATAAAAACATAAGATTTACTTTTCCCAAATACATATATCAGAAGTGTAGGTGTTCTCTGTATTTTTCTGAAAATAAAATCTCAGATGTGGGGTTTTTTTTTAAACTTTTATTTAATGAATATAAATTTCCAAAGTACAGCTTATGGGTTACAATGGCTTCCCCCCTCCCATAACTTCCCTCCCGCCCGCAACCCTTCCCTTTCCCGCTACCTCTCCCCTTCCATTCACATCAAGATTCATTTTCAATTCTCTTTATATACAGAAAATCAGTTTAGTATATATTAGGTAAAGATTTCAACAATTTGCCCCATATAGCAACACAAAGTGAAAAAACTACCTTTGGAGTACTAGTTATAGCATTAAATAAGAGTGTACAGCACATTAAAGACAAAGATCTTACATAATATTTTTTTAAAATTAATTAATTTTCTATGCCATTTCCAATTTAACACCAGGTTGTTTTTTTTTTCATTTCCAATTATCTTTATATACAGAAGATCAATTCAGCATATAATTAGTAAAGACCTCATCAGTTTGTACCCAGATGTGGGTTTTTTTCCCTGTCTTAAGGTATAACATGTCAATTGTGTTGTTGTTAATGACAGAAAACATGAATGAGTAAATTTTAAAATGGGAATCCACAAGGTGACCATCATAAAGCCAAACTGATAAAGAAGCAAAGTCTAGCCAAAATGATAAAGAAAATGAGGAATCCAAAAGGTGACATGCATGGAATCATGATTTTAAAAGAAAAGACCAGGGATCCAAATATATGACTTCTACAATCTGGTACAAAGACAACAAAATAACAAACAAAAAATCCAAAATATATAGTACCACACACAAAAAAAAATTAAGAAAGCCTGGCCTGTTTTGGGAAACACTATCCACAAGGCCAAGTAGAAAACCTCATGTCTGAGATGAAATCTCAGAAGGCCCACCATGCTTGGGAATAGAACCCAGGAGGCCAAGGGGAAAACAACCTGGTCTGAGATGAAATGCCAGAAGGCCCACCATGCCTGGGATAAAGAACCCTATGAAGACGAAAATAAAAATTGCCTGGTCCAAGATGAAATCTATGAATATCCACAACACCTGGGAATCCAAATGCCAGGATGCCACCCACAAGCAAGGGGGATGGAATCCCAGGAGGCAAAGAGAACCCTCAAAAAGATAAAAATAGACATATTCAAAATCATGCACTAATCAGGCATACAGCATGTGATCAGCCGTGGAAGCCACCATCGTGTGGGTGGAGTCTGTTGCCTATTTGGTAAAGTCAAAAGTCCTCATGGTATCCATCCACTTGGCAAACTATTTTTAAGTGAAACTGCCATTTCACTTTGAAAGTCAAACCCCTAGACAGAGGAAGAGGACCCTCTGCCATGTTTTTACTCCCACTCCTGAGTTTATATGGTTAGTAGCAACAGAACTGCTTTTTCCAGTTTGTGTCAGCCAAAACTGACTAATGAAAAGTTGCTCTACAATTAAATGATTTTTTAAACAATGAAAACATGAATCAAACTCATTCTTAATAACTGTGAAAGCCTTCCATATGACATAAAGGCTTAAGATTTACTTTTCCAAAATATATATAGCAGAAGTATAGTGTCCTCTGGGTTTTTCTGAAACTAAAATCTCAGAAGTGGGGTGTTTTTTTCTATCTTAAGGTACAACATGTCAAATGTTATTGATTAAAGAAAAATAAACAAATAAGCTTATAAAAGGTATCCATGAAGGAACCAGCACATACCCAAAAGGATGAGGAAGCCAGAGTGAAGCCAAAATGACAAAGAAAATGAGGACTCCAAAAGTACATGCACAGAGTAATGATTTAAATAAAAAGACTAGGAATCCAATTACCTGAACTCCAGAATTCAGCATGAAACCAAGGCAGTAACAGAAAAAAAAATTTAAATCCAAAATAAATAGTGCCACAGGAAAAAGAAAAATAATATAAAGAAAACATGGCCTGCTTTGGGAATCATCCAGAAGGCCAAACAGAAAACTACCTCATCAGAAATTAAGTCTTCCTGGTCCAAGATGAAACCTGGGAATGCCCACCACACCCGGGATACTGAAAGCCAGGATTCCACTTCCAAGCCTGAGGGATGGAACCCCCAGAGGCAAAGAGAAACCCATAAATATAAAATGAAAAAATAGTAAAAAATAGAGAAACATGAAGCATGCACCCTCCATTGGGGCCGCCATCCTGGAGGTGGAGTCCTTTGCTCATTTCCAGTAAGGTTGGAAATACTCATGGTTTCTGACTCATTGGCAACCTATTGTTTTTATTTTTTTAAAAGATTGATTTATTTATTTGAAAGGCAGAGTTACACAGAGAGAAGAAAGGCAGAGAGAGAGAGAGAGAGAGAGCGGGAGAGAGAGAGAGAGAGAGAGGTCCATCCGCTGGTTCACTCCCCAATTGGCTGCAATGGCTTGTGCTGTGCCGATGTGAAGCCAGGAGCCAGGAGCTTCTTCCAGGTCTCCCTCACAGGTGCAGGGGCCCAAGGACTTGGGCCATCTTATACTGCTCTCCCAGGACATAGCAGAGAGCTTGATCAGAAATGGAACATCTGGGTCTCGAGCCAGCGCCCATATGGATGCTGGCACTTCAGGCCAGGGCGTTAACTTGCTGCACTACAGCACTGGCCCTCAACCTATTGCTTTTAGTGAAACTGCCATTTTGCTGTATAGGTCAAAATCCTGAAACTGGAAGTGAACCCTCCAACATGTTTGTACACTCACTTCCTGAGTCTATGTGGTTGGTAGCAGCAGAACTGTTTTTTTTCCAGTTTGTTCCAGCCAAAACCAGCCAATGAAAAGTTGCTCTATAATTCCTGATTTTTTACAATGAAAACCTGAGGCAAATCCATTCTATATAACTGTGAAATACTTTTGTATGACATAAAGGCTTAAGATTTACTTTTCCCAATTACATATATCAGAATTGTAGATGCCGGCGCCATGGCTCACTGGGTTAATCCTCCGCCTGCAGCGCTGACATCCCGATGGGCACCAGGTTCTAGTCCCAGGTGCTCCTATTCCAGTCCAGCTCTCTGTTGTGGCCCAGGAAGGCAGTGGAGGATGGCCCAGGTGCTTGGGCCCTGCACCTGCATGGGAGACCAGGAGGAAGCACCTGGCGCCTGGCTTCAGATCGGCGCAATGCACCAGCCGTAGTGGCCATTTGGGGGGTGAACCAATGGAAGAAAGACCTTTCTCTCTGTCTCTCACTGTCTAACTCTGCCTGTCAAATAAAGAAAAAAAAAGAATTGTAGATGTTCTCTGAAAATAAAATCTCTGTATTGAGGTGTTCTTTTTTTTTTTTTTGCAATATTATGGTATAATAGATCAAATGTTTTGTTGTTGATGACAGGGAAAAACATAAATAAATTTAACAAACAGAAAATCACAAGGTGACTGGATATAACCAAAAGGTTAAAGAAGACAGAATGAAACACAAATGATAAAGAAAAAAATGAATCAAAAAGATGACATATGTGGAGTTATGATTTAAAAAAGACTGGGAATCCACTTACATGAATTCCACAATCTGGTGCAAAGCCAAGAAAACAACAGAAAAAAAAATTAAATAAAAAAATAGTACCATACAAAGAAGAAAAAAATTAAAGAAAACACAGCCTATTTTTGGAAATGAAATCCAGAAGGCCAAAGAAAAAGTCACCTAGTCAGAGGTGAAATCTTAGAAGGCCCACCATGCCTGGAAACAGGAACCCAGGATACCAAAAGACACCATCTGGTCTGAGAAGAAATTCCTGAAGGCACCAACCCTGGTTTCAGATTGGCTCAGCTCCAACCATTGCAGCCAATTGTTGAGTGAAACAGCAGATAGAAGAGTGCTCGCTCGCTCTCGCTCTCTCTCTCTCTGCCTCTCCTTCTCTCTCTATTTAACTCTTTCAAGTAGAATAAATAAATCTAATTTTAAAAAGATATAGAATGTCAAATGTGTTGTTGTTGATGACAGAAAAAAAGTAAATAAATAAATTTAAAAAGTGGGAATCTAGGGCCAGCACTGTAGCACAGCATGTTAAGCCACCAGCCTGCAGTGCCAGTATCCAAAATGGATGCTGGTTCGAGACCCAGCTGCTCCACTTTCAATTCAGCTCTCTGCTGCTATGGCTTGGGAAAGCAGTAGAAGATGACCCAAGTCCTTGGGCCCTTCCATCCATGTGGGAGTCCCAGAAGTAGCTCCTGGCTCCTGGCTGCAGACTACCTCAGCTCTGGCCGTTGCAGTCATTTGGGGAGTGAACCATCGGAATTGAAGACTTCTCTCTCTCTCTGGCTCTACTTCTCTCTGTAACTCCTCTGTCTTTCAAAATAAATAAAATAGTTCTTTAAAAAAAAGTGGGGATCCATGAAGGGACTGCTGCAGAGCCAAAAAAAAGGAAGCCAGAGTGACACTAAAATGATAAAGGAAATGCTTGAAATCAAGATTTTAAAAAACAGACTGAGTTCAAATACATTAATTCCACAATACAATGTGAAGCCAAGAAAATAACACAAAAAATTAAAAATACAAAATAAATAGTACCACAAAAAGAGGAAAAACAATATAAAGAAAACACAGCCTGTCCGGGGGACATGCCATCCAGAAATCCAAAGAGAAAAATCACCTGATTTGAGATGAAATGCCGAAATGCCTACCATGCCTCATAATAAAATCTGAGGAGTCCAAATAGAAATCCACCTGTTCTGAAATGAAATACTGCAGGGCCCCACCTACTTGGGTACTGAACCTCAGGAGGCCAATGGGAAAACCACCTGGTCCAAGATGAAATATTGGAATGTCCACCATGCATGGGAAACTGAACACCAAGATGCCACTGTCAAGCTTGGGGAAGGGTCTCCATGAGGCAAAGGGAATCCCTGAAATAATTTTTTAAAAAATCAAAATCACTACCCCTATCAGGCACACAGCTCACAGCCCTCCATGGAGGCCACCTTGGGGGTGGAGTCTGTTGCTCATCTTTCAGAAAGTTGGGAAGTCCTCATGTTCTCCAAACAAATGGTAATCTATTGTTTTTAGTGAAAGTGCCATTTCAATGTAGAAATCAAATCCCTTGCAACCAGAAGTGTACCCTGTGCCATGTTCCCACTCAGACTTCCTAAGTATATGTGGTTAGTAGCAACAAAACTGGTTTCTTCCAGTATGTAACACCCAAAACCATCCAATGAAAAGTTGCTCTAGCATTTCTGATTATTTTAAAATGAAAACCTGAGGCAGAATCATTTTGAATAGCTGTGAAATTCTTCTGTGTACAACATAAGGACTTAAGTGTTACTTTTCCCAAATATGTATATCAGAAGTGTGGGGGCTCTCTGTATTTTTCTGAGAATAAAATCTCAGATGTGTGGTGCTTTCTTGTATCTTAAGTTAAAACATGTCAAATGTATTGTTGTTGATGACAGAAAAAGTAAATAAATAAATTTAAAATATGGAAATACATGAGGAGACCAGCACATATCCAAATTATAAGGAAGACAGAGTGAAACCAAAACAATAAGGAAAATGAGGAGCCCAAAAGGTGATGTGTGATGAGTCATGATTTTAAAAAAAAAAGCCCAGGAATCCAAATACATGAATTCCACAACCAAGTAAAACCAAGAATATGCTATAACAGAAAAAAACTTTTAAAAATTTCAAATTAAAGATTAGCCACATACCACCAGTTTGAGACCCAGCTGCTCCACTTCTGATCCAGCTCTCGGCTATGGCCTGGGAAAGCAGTAGAACATAGCCCAACTCCTTGGACCCCTGCACCTAGTGGGAGACCCAGAAGAAGCTCTTGTCTCTGGCTTCAGATCAGTGCAGCTCTGGCAATTGTGGCCAATTGGGGAGTGAACCAGTAGATGGAAGACCTCTTTCTCTCTCTCTTTCTTTCTCTCTCTCTCTCTCTCTCTCTCTCTCTCTCTCTCTCTCTCTCTCTCCTCTCTCTGTGTAATTCTGACTTTCAAATAAAAAAAAATAAATCTTTAAAAAAAAAGATTAGCCACATACATACACACAAAAAAAATGAAGAACCCATGACCTATTTTGGGAAACGCCATGGAGAAGGCCAAAGGGAAAATCACCTGGTCTAAGATGAAATTCTGGAATGCCCACCATGCATGGGAGATGGAACCACAGGAGTCCAGAAGGCAAACTGCCAGGTCAAAGATGAATACTCAGATTGACTACTACATCCAGGATACCAGACACCAGGATGCCACTTCCCAGCCTGAAGAATGGAAACCCAGGAGGCAAGAAGAACTCCTGAAAACATAATACAAAAATATAACCAGAATCACTCCCCTTATCAGGCATCAAGCATATGACTGGCCATGGGCGGGGGGGCTCCATTTTTGGAGTGGAGTCTTTGCCTTTGCCTATCTTCCTGTAAGGTCGAAAGTCATCTGCCCATTTGGCAACCTATTATTTCTAATGAAACTGACATTTTAGTGTAGAAGTCAAACCCCTCGCCACAGGGAGTGGACCCTCTACTATGCTTGTACTCTCCCTTCCTGAATCTATGTGTTTAGTAGCAAAAAAAAAAAAACTTTTTTTCCAATTTGTACCAGCCAAAACTGGCAAATGAAAAGTTGCTCTAGAATTATTTGTTTTGTTAAACCGAAAATCTGGGGCAAACACATTTTCAATAACCGTACAATCCTTCTACATGACACAGAGGCTTAAGATTTACTTTTCCCCAAATACATACATCAGAAGGTAGGTGTTCTCTGTATTATTCTGAAAATAAAAACTCTGATGTAGGGTACTTTTTGCTATCTTAAAGTATAACATGTCCAATGTGTTCCTGTAGGGGCCGGCACTGTGGCGCAGAGGGTTAAAGCCCTGGCCTAAAATGCTGGCATCCTATTTGGGCTTCGGTTCTAGTCCTGGCTGCTCCTCTTCTGATCCAACTCTCTGCTATGGCCTAGGATAGTAGTGGAAGGTGACACAAGTCCTTGGGCCCCTGCAGCCACATGGGAGACCCAGAGGAAGCTCTTGGCTCCTGACTTCAAATCAAAGCAGCTCCGGATGTTGCAGCCATCCTGGGAGTGAACCAGCAGATAAAAGACCTCTCTCTGTCTCTACCTCTCTCTGTAACTCTGTATTTCAAATAAATAAATCTTTTTTAAAAATGTTGTTGATGACAAAAAAATAAATTTTAAAAATGAATACCCATAAGGCATCTGGCACATAAGGAAGCCTGAGTGAAGCAAAATGATAAAGAAATGAGGACTCCATAGGTGAAATGCACAAAGTCATGGCTTAAAGAAAAAGAACAGGAATCCAATCACATGAATCACATAGCCCAGTGCACAAAGAATAATAGAAAAAATTATAAACATCCAAGATAAACAGCACCACAAAAAAGGGAAATATGGATATATAAAAAACCATTGCCTATTTTGTAAACACCATCCATAAAGTTAAAAAGAAAACCACATTGTCCAAGTAAAATTCCTGTCAGGCCCACCATGCCTGGGACGAAAACACCAGGAGGCCAAAGAGAAAACCACCTCATCTGAGATGAAATTCCAGATACCAGTCATGTTGGGATACAGAACCCTGGAAGGACAAAGGGAAAATTCCCTGGTCCAAAATGAAATCTTGGAATTCCCACCTTGCCTAGGATATCGAATGCCAGGATGCCACTGCCAAGCCTCAGGAATGGAATCCCAAGAGCAAAGAGAACCCCCATAAGGATAAAACAAAAAACAATCAAAATCAATGCCCTAATCAGGCATGAAGCATGTGACCAGCCACGGGGCTGCCATTTTGGGGATGGAGTCTGTTGCCCATCTTCTGGTAAGGTCAGAAGTCCTCATGGTATTCACCAACTTCACAACCTATTGTTTTCAGTGAAACTGCCATTTCAATGTGGAAGTCAAACCCTCACAACAGGCCCTCCACCATATTTGTACTCTCACTCCATGAGTCTGTGTGGTGAGTAGCAAAAGCACTGTTTCTTTCCAGTTTTTACTGACCAAAACTGGCCACTAAAAGTGGTTCTAGAATTCCTGGTTTTTTTTAAACACGAACCTGAGGCAAACCTGTTTTCAATAACTATTCCTAAAGTTGTATCTATGAAAAAATGCATTCATTAAATAAAAACTTTAAAAAAAAAAAGAATCCAAGGTGAAAGAGAAATCCATGTCACCTGAGATGAATTTCCAGAAGGACTGCCAGGCCTGGGATACTAAAGCCCAAGAGGCCAATGGGAAAGCCATCTGGTCCAAGATGAAATCTTGGAATGTCCATCATGCCTGAGATGATGAATGCCAGGATGTCACTTTGAAACTTGAGGGATGGAGCCCCAAAAGCAAGGAGAATCCCATAAAAATAAAACAAAAATAATTAAAATCAATTATTTAATTAGGCATGCATCACACAACCACCACAGGGGCCACCATCTTGAGGGTGGAGTCTGTTGCCAATCTTCCAGAAAGTTCGTAAGTCTTCATGTTATCTGTCCACTCACTTGGTAACCTATTGTTTTAGCAAAACTGCCATTTTGGTGTAAAAGTCAGACAACTTGTCACCAGAAGTGGACACTCCACCATGTTTCTATTCTTATTTCCTGAGTCTCTGAATTTAGTAGCAAAAAACAAACTTTTTTATAGTTTGTAGCAGCCAAAACAAGCCAATGAATAGTCACTCTAGAATTCCTGATTCTTTTAAAATGAACCGGAGGCAAACCTGTTTTCACTAACCACAAAATTCTTCTGTAGGACATAAAGGCTTCAGATTTATTTTTCTCAAATACCTATTTCAGAAGTGTATGTGTTCTCTCTATTCTTATGAAAATAAAATCTTAGATATCAGGTGGTTTTCTGTCTTATGATATAATATGGCAACTGTGTTGTTGTTGATGACAGAAAAAACAAATAAATAAATTTGAAGAACTTGAATCCAGAAGGAGACTGGCACACAGCCAAAAGGATTAGGAAGGCAGAATGAAGTCAAAACTAGTAAGAAAATTAGTAATCCAAAAGGTGGCAGGTGTAGAGCCATGAATTTTTTGAAAAAACACCAGGAATCCAATTACAAGAATTCCACAATCCAGTGCAAAGCCAAGAAAATTACACTAAAAATTTTTTAAATCCAAAATAAATTATACCTCACAAGAAAGAAAATAAATATTAAGAAAATTTGGCCAGTTTGGGGAACTACCATGCAGAAAGCCAATGAGAAAACCATCCAGTCTGAGATGAAATCTTGGGAGACCCACTATGCCTGGTAAAGGAAACCCAGAAGGCCAAAGAGAAATCTACCTTGTCTGAGATGAAATTCTAGCAAGACTGCCATGCCTAGGATCCTGAACCCCAGAAGGCCAAAAGGAATATCTCATTAAAGATGAAATCTGAGATGCCCACCATGCCTGGGATGACAAATGTCTGGATGCCACTTCCAAGCCTGAGCGATGGAACCACAGGAGGCTAGAAGAACCCCTGTAAAGATAAAATATAAAAAATCAAAATCACTCCCCTAAGCAGGCATGCAGAAGGCAATGCACCAGAGAGGCTACCATCCTGGGGGTGAAGTCTGTTGCACATCCTCTGGTAAGGTCAGAAATCCTCAATATATCTGCTCATTTGTCAACCTATTGTGTCAAGCGAAACTTCCATTTTGATATGGAAGTCAAACCCCTTGCCACTTGGAGTGGACCTTCTGCCAGATTTATATTCTTACTGCCTGACTCTCTGTGGCAAATGGCAACAGAACTAGTTGTTTCCAGTGTGTACCAGCCAAAACTGGCCATTGAATAGTCACTTTTGAAATTCTGAATTTTTTTAAACGAAAACCTATTGCAAACCCATTTTCAATAACCTTGAAATCTTTATGCATGACATACAGGCTTAAGTTTTACTTTTCCCAAATACGTATTTCAGAAGTGTAGGTGTTCTTTGTATTTTTCTGAGAATGAAATCTCAGATATCATTTTTTTTCCTATTTTATGGTATAACATGTCAAAAATGTTGATGACAGAAAAATAAATAAATAAATAAATAAATTTAAAGAAGGGGAAACCTAGAGGTAACTGGATTATAGCCAAAATAAAAATGAAAGGAAGAGTGAAGAAAATCAAACAAGAAAATGAGGAACCCAAAATGTGATATGGTCGGAAAAAAAAATAGACCCCGATTACAAGAATTCCACAATCTGGCAAAAAGCCAAGAAAATTACAGAAAAAAAAGTTTTAAAAATCCAGAATAAATAGTACCTCATAAAAAAGAAAACAAATATAAAGAAAACATGGCAAATTTCAGAAAACTGCCCATTTAGAAGGCCAAAGGAAAATGACCTATTCCAAGATGAAATCACAGAAGGCCAAGGAATAGAACTCCAGAAGGCCAAAGAGAAATCCACCTGATCTGAGAGGAAATTCTGGAAGATCCGCCGTGCCTGGGATATGGAAGCCCCGGAGGCCAAGGGAACACCACCAGGTCAAGAGTAAGTTTCGGAGTGCCCACCATGCCTTGATAACAAATGCCAGGATGCCCCTTCAAAGCCTGAGGGGTGTAATCCCAGAAGCCAAGGAGAGCCCCCATAAAAATAAAACATAAAAATAATCAAAGTCACTATCCTAATCAGGAATGCAGTGTGCAACCGGCCATGGACACTACCATCTTGGGGGTGGAGTCTGTTGCTAATCTTCCATTAAGTTCGGAAGTCTCTGTGGTATTCACCCACTTGGCAACCTATTGTGGTTTTTTTTTTTTATTTTTGACAGGCAGAGTGGACAGTGAGAGAGAGAGAGATAGAGAGAAAGGGCTTCCTTTGCCGTTGGTTCACCCTCCAATGGCCGCCGCGGTAGGCGCGCTGCGGCCAGCGCACCGCGCCGGTCCGATGGCAGGAGCCAGGTGCTTCTCCTGGTCTCCCATGGGGTGCAGGGCCCAAGAACTTGGGCCATCCTCCACGGCACTCCCTGGCCACAGCAGAGAGCTGGCCTGGAAGAGGGGCAACCGGGATAGGATCAGTGCCCCGACCGGGACTAGAACCCGGTGTGCCGGCGCCGCAAGGCGGAGGATTAGCCTATTGAGCCGCAGCGCCGGCGCAACCTATTGTTTTTAGTGAAACTGCCATTTTGGTATGAAAGTCAAACCCCTCACCACAGGAAGTGGACCCTCTGCCATATTTGTACTCTCAGTTTCTGAGTCTCTGTGGTTAGTAGCAAGGCCCAACAGGCCTGGGAATAAAATCCAGGAGTCCAAGGGAAATTCCATCAGCTCTGAGATGAAATTCTGGAAGTACCACCATGACTAGGATACTGAACCTCAGGAGCCAAAGGGAAAACTTCTGGCCCGAGATGGAATCTCAGAATGCCCACTATGCCTGGGTTACCAAAAATCAGGATGCCACTTCCAAGCCTGAATGGTAAAACCTCAGTAACAAAGAGGACCCCTGTAAAGATAAAAAAAAATTAGTCAAAATCACTTCCCTAATTAGACAAGAAGCATCTAACCAGTCGTGGGATTCCACAATCTTGAGAGTGGAATCTTTTGCCCATCTTCTGGTAAGGTTGGACATCCTCATGGTATCTGCTGACTTGGCAATCTATTGTTTTTAGCAAAATCCCATTTTGTTGTGGAATTCAAAGCCCTCCCCACAGGAAGTGGACCCTCCACGCTGTTTGTATTCTCACTTCCTGATTCTTATAGTTAGTAGCAACAAAACTGATTTTTCATATGTAGAAGCCAAAACCAGCAAAGGAATAATTGCTTCAGAATTCCTGATGCTATTAAAATGAAAACCTGAGGCAAACCCATTTTCAATAACTGTGAAATCCTTCCATAATACATAAAGGCTAAAGATTTTCTTTCCCCAAATAAACACCAAAGAAGTGTAGTTGTTCTGTGTATTTTTCTGAAAATAAAGTCTCAGATGTGGGATGTTTTTTAATATCCTAAGGTATAACATGACAAATGTGTTGTTGCTGATTACACAAAAAATTAATACATAAATTTACAGAATGGGAATCCACAATTGTACCAGCACATTGCCAAAAGTATAAGGAAACCAAAGTGAAGATAAAACGAATAAGAAAATGAGAAATCCAAAAGGTGACATGCATGGAGTCATGATTAAAAAAAAGACTGGAAGCCAATAATAATTATACAATCTGACACAAAGCCAAGAAAATTACAGACAAATTTTTTTTTAAATCTAAAGTACCTCCCAAAAAGAAAATTACTAAAGAAAGCATGACCAGTTTTAGGTAAGCCATGCAGAAGGTCCATGACAAAACCACCTGGTCTGAGATAAAATCTCAGAAGGACCACCATGCCTGGGATACTGAACCCTAGGAGGCAAAAGGGAACACCACCTGGCCCAAGATGAAATCTCAGATGCCCACCATGCCTGGGCTACCATATGCCAGGATGCCACCTCCAAGCCTGAGGGATGAAGAGTCTCTGTAATGATTTTTAAAAAATCAAAATCAGTCCCCTGATCAGTCTTTTTTTTTTCTTTTTTTTTTTCTTTTTTTTTATTTTTTGACAGGCAGAGTGGACAGTGAGAGAGAGAGACAGAGAGAAAGGTCTTCCTTTTGCCGTTGGTTCACCCTCCAATGGCCGCCGCGGTAGCGCGCTGCGGCCAGCGCACCGCGCTGTTCCGATGGCAGGAGCCAGGTGCTTCTCCTGGTCTCCCATGGGGTGCAGGACCCAAGAACTTGGGCCATCCTCCACTGCACTCCCTAGCCACAGCAGAGAGCTGGCCTGGAAGAGGGGCAACCGGGACAGGATCGGTGCCCCAACCGGGACTAGAACCCGGTGTGCCGGCGCCGCAAGGCGGAGGATTAGCCTGTTGAGCCACGGCGCCGGCCCCCTGATCAGTCTTGTAGCATGCAACTGTCTACCATCTTGGGGGTGGAGTCTGTTGCCAATCTTCCAATAAGGTCAGAAGTCCTCATGGTATCTGCCCACTTGGCAACCTATACTTTTTAGTGAAACTGCCATTTTGGTGGGGAAGTGAAACCTCTTGCCATAGGAAACCTCTGCCATGTTTGTACTCTGACTTCCTGAGTCTCTGCGGTTAGTGGCAACAGAACTGGTTTTGAAAATGGCAAGGCAAAGTCATTACCTATTAACAGTCACAGTGAATGTAAATTGACTCAAATCTCCAGTTAGAAGACAAAGACTGGTTGAATGGATTAAAAACAAAAACCCATCTATTTGCTGCCTTCAAGAAACACATCTCACCAACAAAGATCTCACAAAGTGGAAGTGAAAGAATGGATAATCCATTCTAACAGAAAATAAAAAGGGCTAATACAAACAAAATAAACTTTAACACAAAAACACTAAAAAGAGACAAAGAAGGGCACTGCATGGAAATACAGGAGACCCTGAATAGATATAGAAATCTTATAAAACAAAAACAAAGCTGGAAACATCAAAATACTGGGTTTCAAAACATAACACAGGGCAGTTATAATCAATACAGCTTGGTACTGGTACTAAAGCAGATGGATAGATCGATGGAACAGAATAGAAAATCCAAAAATCAATCCAAGCATCGAAACTACAACCAACATACCTTTGACCAAAAAAAAGCTACAATCAATCCCTGGAGCAAGGACAATTTCTTTCACAAATTGTGCAGGGAAAACTAGATTGCCACATGCAGAAGCAAGAACCAAGACCCCTATCTTACACCTTTCACTAAAATCCACTCAAAATGAACTAAAGACCTAAATCGTTGTACAATGTAATACTTTATCCATTTTAGTATTTTTTGTTCTAGTACTAGTGGTTGAACTCTGTAATTAACACACAATTATTCTTAGGTGTTTAAATTTTTTTTCAAGGAGAGCGGCAAGAACAGAATAGGAAGGGAGCACACTGATAGTCCAGGAAGAGACAGTTTAATAAAAGTGGAGATACTGCAGGGTCAAGGAAGAGTAGAGGGAGAAACAGCAGAGGAAACTCTTCCGGAACTAGTGATTCACAGTGGACCTGCGTGGAGAGCGTGGGAGCCCAAGTTCGGGACACCAGTGGCAGACTCAACACACCAGCGCTGGAACACGAAGTGAGTCGAAACTCAATAGCCCGAGACACCAGTGGGCAAGCGGAAAGAGGATACTAGAGGGAACGAGGCTTGAAACCCCGTGGGGAAAAGTTCACCAGGCTAACTAGAAGAGAGAGAAAAAAAAAGTGACCGATATGGACAGGAGTTTCTCTCTCTACGCACACCTCTCAAAGGCGAGCAAGACAAAGAGCAGATGCCATTTAGGACATACGTCATAAGCAGGGCGACCTCAGCCCTAACCCTAGCAAAAACCTGACTCGGGGGGGGGGGGTGAAATAACAGGAGATTAGGATCTAACTTGGCAAACCAGTGGGAGACTGCAGGAGAATTGGAGCCTACACTGAGGACAGCAAAGATTCCCTGTGTGGTCCTTGGGAAAGAGCTTCTGATCTCTGGCTCCTGTGGGTATATCATTCACCTGCTAACTATCTCCAATTACGTTCAGCTGTGTGGAATTACTTCCCTTTTTTTTTTTTTTTTTTTTTTGGACAGGCAGAATGGATAGTGAGAGAGCGAGATAGAGAGAAAGGTCTTCCTTTTTGCCATTGGTTCACCCTCCAATAACCACTGCGGCCGGCGCATCACACTGATCTGAAGCCAGGAGCCAGGTGCTTCTCCTGGTCTCCCATGCGGATGCAGGGCCCAAGAACTTGGGCCATCCTCCACTGCCTTCCCGGGCCATAGCAGAGAGCTGGCCTGGAAGAGGGGCAACCGGGATAGAATCCGGCGCCACAACCGGGACTAGAACCTGGTGTGCCAGTGCCCCAAGGAGGAGGATTAGCCTGTTAAGCCACGGCACCAGCCAAATTACTTCCCTTTTGAATAAGAAAGGAAGAAAGAAAGAAAGAAAGAAAGAAAGAAAGAAAGAAAGAAAGAAAGAAAGAAAGAAAGAGAAAGAAGGAAGGAAGGAAGGAAGGAAGGAAGGAAGGAAGGAAGGAAGGAAGGAAGGAGAGAGATTTACCACGCCTAACCTGGGAGTGTCACTTTGGCACACCCTCAACCCTGAAGAACCAAACACAGCTCTCAGTCCACACTCATCTCAAGCCTCTAAGGCTCCATCGAAAGCAGACAGTCCACTTAACCTAGAGCCATAGTATAACAAGAAAAAACACCACAGCGAAGAAACCGAATATCTCCAACATGCCAAACAACAAACGCAAAAACCGAGGTAACAAGAACAAGGAAGACACTATGATGCCCCCAAATGAAAAAGAAACCCCAATTCAAGATTACAAAGATGATGAGATAGAAGAGATGCAAGAAGTGGATCTCAAAAAATTGATTAAGAACATTAAGAAGTTCTCAAAAACAAATTCTTGAATTACAGAAATCCTTAATGGACAAGATAGAAAATCTCTCTCATGCAAATGAAATATTAAGGAGGAATCAAAATGAAATGAAACAACTAGTAGAACATGAAACTGTGATAGTGACAAGAAACCATAATGAAATGAAGAACTCAATAAATCAAATGACAAACACATCAGAGAGCCTTAAAAACAGAATGGGCGAAGCAGATGAGAGAATATCAGAATTAGAAGACAGAGAACAGGAAAGCAAACAGGCAAACCAAAGAAAAGACGAGCAAATTAGAAATCTAAAAAATATTGTCGGGAATCTACAGGATACTATTAAAAAACCTAACATTCGGGTTCTAGAAGTTCCTGAAGGCACGGAGAGAGAGAAAGGATTAGAAGGCCTTTTTAGTGAGATACTTGCAGAGAATTTCCCAGGTTTGGAGAAGGACAGAGACATCCTAGTACAGGAAGCTCATAGAACCCCTAATAAACATGATCAAAAGAGATCCTCACCACGACACGTCATAATCAAACTCACCACAGTGAAACACAAGAAAAGATCCTAAAATGTGCAAGAGAGAAACGCCAGATTGCTCTCAGAGGATCTCCAATTAGACTCACAACAGACTTCTCATCAGAAACCCTACAAGCTAGGAGGGAATGGCGAGATATAGCCCAGGTACTAAGAGAGAAAAACTGCCAGCCCAGAATATTATATCCTGCAAAGCTCTCATTTGTGAATGAAGGTGAAATAAAGGCTTTTCATAGCAAACAGAAATTGAAAGAATCTGTCGCCATTCGTCCTGGCCTGTAAAAGATGCTTAAAAGTGTTACACACATAAACACAGAAACATGGTCATCAATATGAAAGAAGGTAAAGGAAGGAAACCTCACAGCAAAAGATCACAGGAAGCTCAATTTCTCTTTGACATAGAATTAAACTCTGATGCTCTGTTAAAGCAATGTGTTAAAGTAATCTATTATGTTCTCTTGATGTCTGTTCAATTCTAATTGTTCAAAAACAGCTGAATTTTTATTAAGAGCTATGGGTTATTTAAATATGTGCTTATTTTCAAAGATTTGAATAATCGCCTTGTAACATGATCAAATTTGGTCTATGTTATGTCATGATTTTAAGGAATCTTATTTCTTTTTTTTTTTTTAATTAAACTTTTATTTAATGAATATAAATTTCCAAAGTATAGCTTATGGGTTACAATGGCTTCCCCCCTCCCATAACTTCCCTCCCGCCCGCTACCCTCCCCTTTCCCGCTCCCTTTCCCCTTCCATTCATGTAAAGATTCATTTTCAATTCTCTTTGTATACAGAAGATCAGTTTAGTATATATTAGGTAAAGATTTCAACTTTTTGCCCATATAGCAACATCAAGTGAAGAAACTACCATTGGATTACTAACTATAGCATTAAATAGCAATGTACAGCACATTAAAGACAGAGATCCTACAGAATTTTTTTTTTCAAATTAATTAATTTTCTATGCCATTTCCATTTTAACACCAGGTTGTTTTTTTTTTTTCATTTCCAATTCTCTTTATATACAGAAGATCACTTCAGTATATAATTAGCAAAGACCTCATCAGTCTGCGCCCACACAGAAACGCAAAGTATAAAAATACCGTTTCAGTACCAGTCATAGCATCACTGGCTTTACACGACACATTAGGGACAGATCCCACATGGGGTGTAAGTACACAGTGACTCCTGTTGCTGATTTAACAATTTGACACTCCTGTTCATGGCGTCAGTAATCTCCCTAGGCTCTAGTCATGAGTTGCCAGGGCTATGGAAGCCTTTAGAGTTCGCTGACTTTGATCTTATTCCGATAGGGTCATAGTCAAAGTGGAGGTTCTCTCCTCCCTTCGGAGAAGGGTACCTCCTTCTTTGATGGCCCCGTTCTTTCCACTGGGATCTCACTCACAGAGATCATTCATTTAGGTCTTTTTTTTTTTCCATGATATCTTGGCTTTCCATGCCTGCTATACTCTCATGGGCTCTTCAGCCAGATCTGAATGCCTTGAGGGCTGATTCTGAGGCCAGAGTGTTGTTTAGGACATCTGCCATCCTATGAGTCTACTGTGTATCCCACTTCCCATGTTGGATCTTTCTCTCCCTTTTTGATTCTATCAGTTAGTATTAGCAGATACTTGTCTTGTTTGTGTGATCTCTTTGAGTCTTAGACCTATCAGAGCTATCAATTGTGAGCTGAAATTGGTCACTTGGACTTGCGATGGCATTGGTACATGCCATCTTGATGGAATTGTGTTGGAATCCCCTGGCACGTTTCTAACTCCACCATTTGCGGCCAGTCCGATTGAGCATGTTCCAAATTGTTCATCTCCTCCCTCTCTTTTTCCACTCTTAGATTTAACAGGGATCACTTTTCAGTTAAAATTTAAACACCTAAGAATAATTGTGTGTTAATTACTGAGTTCAACCAATAGTACTAGAACAACAACAATAACAACAAATACTAAAATGGATAAAGTATTACATTGTACATCTAAAGTCAGGACAGGAGCTGATCAGTTCATTGTTGCTTATAGTGTCCATTTCACTTAACAGGTTTCCCCTTTGGCACTCAGTTGTCACCGATCAGGGAAAACAAATGATATTTTTCTCTTTGGGTCTGGCTTAATTCACTCAGCATGATGTTTTCCAGATTGCTCCATCTTGTTGCAAATGACTGGGTTTCGTTGTTTCTTACTGCTGTATAGTATTCTATGGAGTACATGTCCCATAATTTCTTTATCCAGTCTACTGTTGATGGGCATTTGGGTTGGTTCCAGGTCTTAGCTATTGTGAATTGAGCTGCAATAAACATTAATGTGCAGATGGCTTTTTTATTAGCCAAATTAATTTCCTTTGGGTAAATTCCAAGGAGTGGGATGGCTGGGTTGTATGGTAGGGTTATGTTCAGGTTTCTGAGGAATCTCCAGACAGACTTCCATAGTGGCTTAACCAGTTTGCATTCCCACCAACAGTGGGTTAGTGTCCCTTTTTCCCCACATCCTCTCCAGCATCTGTTGTTGGTAGATTTCTGAATGTGAGCCATTCTCACCGGGGTGAGATGGAACCTCATTGTGGTTTTGATTTGCATTTCTCTGATTGCTAGTGATCTTGAACATTTTTTCATGTGTCTGTTGGCCATTTGTATTTCCTCTTTCGAAAAATGTCTATTGAGGTCTTTGGCCCATCTCTTTAGTGGGTTGTTTGTTTTGTTGTTGTGGATTTTTTTGATTTCTTTGTAGATTCTGGTTATCAATCCTTTATCTGTAGTATAGTTTGCGAATATTTTTTCCCATTCTGTTGGTTGCCTCTTCACTTTCCTGACTGTTTCTTTTGAAGTACAGAAACTTCTCAATTTGATGCAATCCCAAATGTTAATTTTGGTTTTGACTGCCTGTGCTGTTGGAGTATTTTCCAGGAAGTCTTTGCCTGTGCCTATATCTTGCAGGGTTTCTCCAATGCTCTCTAATAATTTGATGGTTTCGGGTCGTAGATTTAAGTCTTTAATCCATGTTGAGTGGATTTTTGTGTAAGGTGATAGGTATGGGTCTTGCTTCAAGCTTCTGCACGTGGAAATCCAATTTTCCCAGCACCATTTATTGAATAGACTGTCCTTATTCCAGGGATTAGATTTGGATCTTTGGTCAAATATAAGTTGGCTGTAGATGTTTGGATTGATTTCTGGTGTTTCTATTCTGTTCCATTGGTCTATCCATCTGTTTCTGTACCAGTACCATGCTGTTTTGATAACAACTGCCCTGTAGTATGTCCTAAAATCAGGTATTGTGATGCCTCCGGCTTTGTTTTTGTTGTACAAGATTGCTTTGACTATTCGAGGTCTTCTGTGTCTCCATATGAATTTCAGCATCGTTTTTTCTAGATCTGAGAAGAAGGTCTTCGGGATCTTAATGGGTATTGCATTGAATGTATAAATTGCTTTTGGGAGAATAGACATTTTGATGATATTGATTCTTCCAATCCATGAGCATGGAAGATTTCTCCATTTTTTGGTATCCTCTTCTATTTCTTTCTTTAAGGTTTTGTAGTTTTCATCATAGAGATCCTTAACGTCTTTGGTTAAGTTTATTCCAAGGTATTTGATTGTTTTTGTAGCTATTGTGAATGGGATTGATTTTAGAAGTTCTTCCTCAGCCGAAGCATTGCCTGTGTATACAAAGGCTGTTGATTTTTGTGCATTGATTTTATATCCTGCTACTTTGCCAAACTCTTCGATGAGTTCCAGCAGTCTCTTAGTAGAGTTCTTTGGGTCCCCTAAATAAAGAATCATATCATCTGCAAAGAGGGATAGTTTGAGTTCGTCCTTCCCAATTTGTATCCCTTTAATTTCTTTTTCTTGCCTAATAGCTCTGGCCAAAACTTCCAGGACTATATTGAATAGCAGTGGTGAGAGAGGGCATCCCTGTCTGGTACCAGATTTCAGTGGAAATGCTTCCAACTTTTCCCCATTCAATAGGATGTTGGCCGTGGGTTTTTCATATATTGCTTTGATTGTATTAAGGAATGTTCCTTCCATACCCAGTTTGCTTAGAGTTTTCATCATGAAAGGGTGTTGTATTTTATCAAATGCTTTCTCTGCATCTATTGAGAGAATCATATGGTTTTTCTTCTGCAGTCTGTTAATGTAGTGTATTACGTTGATTGTTTTGCGAATGTTGAACCATCCCTGCATACCGGGGATGAATCCCACTTGGTCTGGGTGGATGATCTTTCTGATGTGTTGTTGCATTCTATTGGCCAGAATTTTATTGAGGATTTTTGCATCTATGTTCATCAGGGATATTGGTCTGTAATTCTCTTTCAATGTTGTGTCTCTTTCTGGCTTAGGAATTAAGGTGATGGTGGCTTCATAGAAAGAATTTGGGAGGATTCCCTCTTTTTCGATTGCTCTGAATAGTTTGAGAAGAATTGGAGTTAGTTCTTCTCTAAATATCTGGTAGAACTCAGCAGTGAATCCATCTGGCCCTGGGCTTTTCTTTGTTGGGAGGGCCTTTATTACTGTTTCAATTTCTGTGTCAGTTATTGGTCTGTTTAGGTTTTCTATGTCTTCCTGGCTCAATTTAGGGAGGTTGTATGTGTCCAAGAATCTGTCCATTTCTGATAGATTTCCCTGTTTGCTGGCATACAAGTCCTTGTAGTAATTTCTGATGATTCTTTTTATTTCTGTGGCGTCTGTTGTTACGTTTCCCATTTCATCTCTGATCCTATTGATTTGGGTCTTTTCTCTTCTTTTTTTAGTTAGTTGGGCCAATGGGGTGTCAATTTTGTTTATTTTTTCAAAAAACCAGCTCCTCGTTTGGCTGATTTTTTGTAATGTTTTTTTTGGATTCAATCCTGTTGATTTCTTCTCTGATTTTAATTATTTCTCTTCTCCTACTGGGTTTGGGTTTGGCTTGCTGCAGATTTTCTAGATCCTTGAGATGACTTGAAAGCTCATCTATTTGGTGCCTTTCCAATTTCTTGATGTAGGCACCTATTGATATAAACTTTCCTCTTAACACTGCTTTTGTTGTATCCCATAGGTTTTGGTATGTTGTGCTGTTATCCTCATTTACTTCCAGAAAATTTTTGATTTCTCTTTTAATTTCTTCTATGACCCATTGTTCATTCAGGAGCATGTTGTTCAATCTCCATGTGTTTGCACGTGCTCTAGGGATTCCTGAGTTGCCAATTTCCAATTTCATTCCTTTGTGGTCTGAGAAGCTGCATGGTATGATTCTAATTCTTTTGAATTTGCTTAGACTTGCTTTATGGCCTAGTATGTGGTCAATCCTAGAGAGGGTTCCATGTACTGCTGAGAAGAATGTAAAGTCCTTAGATGTAGGATGAAATGTTCTGTAGATATCTGTTAGATCCATTTGGGCTATAGTGTCATTTAAATCTACTGTCTCCTTGTTGATCTTCTGTCCTGTTGATCTGTCTATCTCTGAGAGTGGAGTATTGAAGTCCCCCAGTACTATTGTATTGGGGTCTAAGTCTCCCTTTAAGTCCCTTAACAAGTCTTTTAAATAAGCTGGTGCCCTATGATTAGGTGCATATATGTTGATAATCGTTATATCTTCCTGTTGAATGGATCCCTTAATCATTATATAGTGCCCCTCTTTGTCTCTCCTAACAGTTTTTGTGGTAAAGTTTATGTTGTCCGATATTAAGATGGCTACGCCCGCTCTCTTTTCATTTCTGTTGGCGTGGTATATCTTTTTCCAGCCTTTCACTCTCAGCTTGTATGGATCATTGTTGGATAGATGGGTTTCTTGTAAGCAGCAAAAGGATGGGTTTTGTTCCTTAACCCAGTCAGCCAATCGGTGTCTTTTAACTGGACAGTTCAAGCCATTAACATTCAATGTGACTATTGAGAAGGAGTAACTTTGCCCTGCCATTTGCCAAAGATTTTTTCTAATATCTGGTTTGAGATTCCTGTGATCTTTTGCTGTGAGGTTTCCTTCCTTTAACTTCTTTCATATTGGTGACCGTGTTTCTGTGTTTCTGTATGTAACACATCTTTAAGCATCTTTTGCAGGGCTGGACGAGTGGCGACAAATTCTTTCAATTTCTGTTTGCTGTGAAAGGTCTTAATTTCACCTTCATTCACAAATGAGAGCTTTGCAGGATATAATATTCTGGGCTGGCAGTTTTTCTCTCTTAGTACCTGGGCTATATCTCGCCATTCTCTCCTGGCTTGTAGGGTTTCTGATGAGAAATCAGCTGTAAGTCTAATTGGAGATCCTCTGAGAGTAATCTGGCGTTTCTCTCTTGCACATTTTAGGATCTTTTCTTTGTGTTTCACTGTGGTGAGTTTGATTACGACGTGTCGTGGTGAGGATCTCTTTTGATCGTGTTTATTAGGGGTTCTCTGAGCTTCCTGTACTAGGATGTCTCTGTCCTTCTCCAAACTTGGGAAATTTTCTGCTAGTATCTCACTAAAAAGGCCTTCTAATCCTTTCTCCCTTTCCATGCCTTCAGGAACTCCTAGAACCCGAATGTTAGGTTTTTTAATAGTATCCTGTAGGTTCCTGACAGTATTTTTTAGATTTCTGATTTCTTCTTCTTTTCTTTGATTTGACTGTTTCCTTTCCTGTTCTCTGTCTTCTAATTCCGATATTCTCTCTTCTGCTTCACCCATTCTGTTTTTAAGGCTCTCTAATGTGTTTGCCATTTGATCTATTGAGTTCTTCATTTCATTGAGGTTTTTTGTCACTATCGCAGTTTCCTGTTCCACTAGTTTTTTCATTTCATTTTGATTCCTCCTTAATATTTCATTTTCACGGGAGAGATTTTCTATCTTGTCCATTAAGGATTTCTGTAGTTCAAGAATTTGTTTTTGAGAACTTCTTAATGTTCTTATCATAAATTTTTTGAAATCTGTATCTTTCATTTCTTCTATCTCATAATCTTCATAATCTTGCATTGGCGTGTCTTGTTCACTTGGGGGCGTCATAGTGCCTTCCCTGTTCTTGGTACCTCCGCTTCTATGTTTCTTGCTTGGCATGTTAGAGATAATTTGTGGTGTTTTTGTTTTTGTTTTTTTCTCTCGTTATACTATGCCTCTAAGTGAGCTGTCTGCTTTGTTGGAGCCTTAGGGGCTGTGATGGGTGTGGCCAGAGAGCTATGCTTGTTTCTTCAGGTTTAAGGCTGTGTAAAGAGCAACTCTCCCAGATTTCTCACTCACTTGCTCCTTGCTGGCTCGCTCTCTCTCTCTCTCTCTTTTTTTTTTTTTTTTTGACTCAGTTGGGAGTGGAGTTGAGTGTAGTTGCAATCTGGCCTTTGTGAGTATTCGTTTGATCTACCCCTGGGACCATACACAGAGATTATGCAGCCCTCAATGTGTTCTCCAGTTTCGCTAAAGATACTGAGTTTGGCTGAGCTTTACATATGTAAAATCGCGGTGCTCTTTGTTTTGCTTGGTGAGTGAAGGGAGAGGCCTCTGTTCCCCCTCCCCCCAATGTCTCGGACTTCTCAGGTCTTTGTCTTACCCTCCTCCTCCGTTCCCGCGCTGGCGAGATTCTGAGGCTCTGGCTCCTCTCCCGCCGCTGCCACTCGGCTCGTCTCGGTTGGTTTTCCACGCGGTGGGTTCCCTGTAAGTCCTCTGTGTCTCATCCACGAGATCCGGAAGCGTTTCCTCTGCAGTTTTTTTCTTGAGTCTTTTCCTGAGGCTACAGTAATTCCACTTTTATGAAAGTTTATTTTCCCAAACTAAGGCACACGTCCTCACTATCCGCCATCTTGGCTCCGCCCCCGGAATCTTATTTCA
Source organism: Lepus europaeus (assembly GCF_033115175.1). Taxonomy (NCBI): domain Eukaryota; kingdom Metazoa; phylum Chordata; class Mammalia; order Lagomorpha; family Leporidae; genus Lepus; species Lepus europaeus. The sequence goes on from NC_084830.1 coordinate 103,242,891, forward strand.
ACCAGATATTTTGGATTTTGCACCTTCTTGGCATTCTTGACAGGCATTCAAAAAATCAAAGTTCCAAACAATCTGGACTCTAAAATTTCCAGTAAATCTTGGACTTTGGTTTTTCCAGTTTGGGCCCAACTGAGAAAATCGAAGGACCTATGTCTCTCATCTTATAGAGACACCAACTAATCAGGCTATTTGGATTTTATTAGAAGTACTGTCAAGATGTGACATTGTACTAAATTTTAAGTTTCTATAATGGAAAATGCTATTAATACAAATGTTTGAGAATTAAAAAGTCTAATGATCTTGTGTTACTAGACATGATAGTTATCTTAATGAGAAAGCCCCAGAGGCCCAAAGGGTTAAATACTTGTAAAATCCTACAGGTGCTTTCAAAAATACTGTGAAGTAAGCAAGTGCCTCTTGTTGGTTGATGAGTTTATAATTTTAAACATGGCGACTTAAAGTCTTTTGTCATCCACAGTTATATATGATTTGCTGCTCATAAAACTAAAGCGTTGTTGGTTCTGTGTTTAGCTGTCCTCTTATAGGTTCCTATGGAATTTTTCCAGCCACTTCTACTGTACTCAGTACTTTGGGATGGCTCTGTAAACAGATGAAGCCAATAATGTATTAACAGTACCAACTGAGAGAAAGTATGGTTAACTGAGGTTACTAAAAACAAAAAGCAATTCCAATCAATTGGCAATCTACAAAAAGAGTTAAAGATTTTAAAAGCTATTATTAAAATTGCTATATTGGTCTATTATGTTATGTTAGATGTGTGTACATATTGTATGTCTACATGGGAAAATTTTATTAAGAGTTTTATTTTAATTGGCTTATAGATAAGATTGTCCATAAATTTAAGCTGATGGGGGGGGCGGAGCCAAGATGGCGGATAGTGAGGACGTGCACCGTAGTTGGGGAAAATAAAGTTTCATAAAAGTGAAATTACTGTAGCCTCAGGAAAAGACTCAAGAAAAAACTGCAGAGGAAACGCTTCCGGATCTAGTGGATGTGACAGAGAGGACCTACAGGGAGCACACCGTGTGGAAACCCAACCGCGGGATACGAGCCGCAGAATCTCGCCAGCGTGGGAACGAACGGAAGGTAACACAAAGACATCAGAAACCCGAGACATTGGGGGGGAAAGGCAGAAAACTCTCTCTTCACTCACGGAGCAAAACATATGTAAAGCGCCGCCAACCAGTACACAAACTCAGTAACTTTGGAACTTTGGTGAAACTTGAGAACACATTGAGGGCTGCATAAACTCTTTGTGTGGTCCCAGGGGTAGATCAAACGAATACTCACAGAGGCCAGATTTCAACTACCCTCAATTCCAATCACCTGTGCCAAATTACTTCCCAACTGAGTCAAAAAAAAAAAAAAACCAGAGAGAGAGACAGCGATCCAGCAAGGAGCAAGGGAGAGAACAATCTGGGTGAGTCGCTTTTTGCACAGCCTTAAACCCGAAGAATCAAGCAGAGCTCTCTGGCCACACCCATCACAGCCTCTAAAAATCCATCAAAGCAGACAGCCAACTTAGAGGCATAGTATAACGGAAAAAAAACATAAATTATCTCCAACATGCCAAACAACAAACGTATAAGCCGAGGTAACAAGAGCAAGGAAGACACTATGATGCCCCCAAATGAAAAAGACACCACAATCCAAGATTATGAAGATGAAGAGATAGAGGAAATGCAAGAAGCAGATCTCAAAAAATTGATAAGAACATTAAGAAGTTCTCAAAAACAAATTCTTGAATTACAGAAATCCTTAATGGACAAGATAGAAAATCTCTCTCGTGAAAATGAAATATTAAGGAGGAATCAAAATGAAATGAAAAAACTTGAAGAACATGAAACTGTGACAGTGACAAAAAACCACAATGAAATGAAGAACTCAAAAGATCAAATGACAAACACATTAGAGAGCCTTAAAAACAGAATGGGTGAAGCAGATGAGAGAATATTGGAATTTGAAGACAGAGAACAGAAAAGGAAAAAGGCAAACTAAACAAAAGACGAGGAAATCAGAAATCTAAAAAATACTGTCAGGAATCTACAGGATATTAATAAAAAACCCAACATTCGGGTTCTAGGAGTTCCTGAAGGCACGGAGAGAGAGAAAGGATTAGAAGGCCTTTTTAGTGAGATACTAGCAGAAAATTTCCCAGGTTAGGAGAAGGACAGAGACATCCTAATACAGGAAGCTCATAGAACCCCTAATAAACATGATCAAAAGAGATCCTCACCACGACACGTCATAATCAAACTCACCACAGTGAAACACAAAGAAAAGATCCTAAAATGTGCAAGAGAGAAACGCCAGATTACTCTCAGAGGATCTCCAATTAGACTCACAACAGACTTCTCATCAGAAACCCTACAAGCTAGGAGGGAATGGTGAGATATAGCCCAGGTACTAAGAGAGAAAAACTGCCAGCCCAGAATATTATATCCTGGAAAGCTTTCATTTGTGAATGAAGGTGAAATAAAGACCTTTCACAGCAAACAGAAATTGAAAGAATTTGTCGCCACTCGTCCAGCCCTGCAAAAGATGCTTAAAGATGTGTTACATACAGAAACACAGAAACACGGTCACCAATATGAAAGAAGGTAAAGGAAGGAAACCTCACAGCAAAAGATCACAGGAGTCTCAAACCATATATTAGAAAAAATCTTTGGCAAATGACAGGGCAAAGTTACTCCTTCTCAATAGTCACATTGAATGTTAATGGCCTGAACTGTCCAGTTAAAAGACACCGATTGGCTGATTGGGTTAAGGAACAAAACCCATCTTTTTGCTGCTTACAAGAAACTCATCTTTCCAACAATGATGCAAACAGACTGAAAGTGAAAGGCTGGAAAAAGATATACCATGCCAACAGAAATGAAAAAAGAGCGGGCGTAGCCATCTTAATATCAAACAACATAAACTTTACCACAAAAACTGTTAGGAGAGACAAAGAGGGGCACTATATAATGATTAAGGGATCCATTCAACAGGAAGATATAACAATTATCAATGTATATGCACCTAATTACAGGGCACCAGCTTATTTAAAAGACTTGTTAAGGGACTTAAAGGGAGACTTAGACCCCAATACAATAGTACTGGGGGACTTCAATACTCCACTCTCAGAGATAGACAGATCAACAGGACAGAAGATCAACAAGGAGACAGTAGATTTAAATGACACTATAGCCCAAATGGATCTAACAGATATCTACAGAACTTTTCATCCTACACATAAAGCATTTACATTCTTCTAAAGACTACATGGAACCTTCTCTAGGATTGACCTCATACTAGGCCATAAAGCAAGTCTCAGCAAATTCAAAAGAATTAGAATAATACCAAGCAGCTTCTCAGACCACAAAGGAATGAAATTGGAAATTAGCAACTCAGGCATCCCTAGAGCACGTGCAAACACATGGAAATTGAACAACATGCTCCTGAATGAACAATGGGTCATAGAGGAAATCAAAAGAGAAATCAAAAATTTTCTGGAAGTAAATGAGGATAAAAGCACAACATACCAAAACCTATGGGATACAACAAAAGCAGTGTTAAGAGGAAAGTTTATATCAATAGGTGCCTACATCAAGAAATTGGAAAGGCACCAAATAGATGAGCTTTCAAGTCATCTCAAGGATCTAGAAAATCTGCAGCAAACCAAACCCAGTAGGAGAAGAGAAATAATTAAAATCAGAGAAGAAATCAACAGGATTGAATCCAAAAAAAAAAAAAATTACAAAAAGTCAGCCAAACAAGGAGCTGGTTTTTTGAAAAAATAAACAAAATTGACACCCCATTGGCCCAACTAACTAAAAAAAGAAGAGAAAAGACCCAAATCAATAGGCTCAGAGATGAAAATGGAAACGTAACAACAGACACCACAGAAATAAAAAGAATCATCAGAAATTACTACAAGGACTTGTATGCCAGCAAACAGGGAAATCTATCAGAAAAGGACAGGTTCTTGGACACATACAACCTACCTAAATTGACCCAGGAAGACATAGAAAACCTAAACAGACCCATAACTGACACAGAAATTGAAACAGTAATAAAGGCCCTCCCAACAAAGAAAAGCCCAGGACCAGATGGATTCACTGCTGAGTTCTACCAGACATTTAGAGAAGAACTAACTCCAATTCTTCTCAAACTATTCAGAACAATCGAAAAAGAAGGAATCCTTCCAAATTCTTTCTATGAAGCAAGCATCACCTTAATTCCTAAGCCGGAAAAAGATGCACCACTGAAAGAGAATTACAGACCAATATCCATGATGAACATAGATGCAAAAATACTCAATAAAATTCTGGCCAATAGAATGCAACAACACATCAGAAAGATCATCCACCCAGACCAAGTGGGATTTATCCCTGGTATGCAGGGATGGTTCAACGTTCGCAAAACAATCAACATAATACACTACATTAACAGACTGCAGAAGAAAAACCATATGATTCTCTCAATAGACGCAGAGAAAGCACTTGATAAAATACAACACCCTTTCATGATGAAAACTCTAAGCAAACTGGGTATGGAAGGAACGTTCCTCAATACAATCAAAGCAATATATGAAAAGCCCACGGCCAACATCCTATTCAATGCAGAAATGTTGGAAGCATTTCCACTGAGATCTGGTACCAGACAGGGATGCCCACTCTCACCACTGCTATGCAATATAGTTCTGGAAGTTTTAGCCAGAGCTATTAGGCAAGAAAAAGAAATTAAACGGATACAAATTGGGAAGGAAGAACTCAAACAATCCCGCTATGCAGATGATATGATTCTTTATTTAGGGGACCAAAAGAACTCTACTAAGAGACTACTGGAACTCATCGAAGAGTTTGGCAAAGTAGCAGGATATAAAATCAATGCACAAAAATCAACAGCCTTTGTATACACAGGCAATGCCATGGCTGAGGAAGAATTTCTAAGATCAATCCCATTCACAATAGCTACAAAAACAATCAAATACCTTGGAATAAACTTAACCAAGGACGTTAAAGATCTCTACAATGAAAACTACAAAACCTTAGAGAAAGATATAGAAGAGAATACCAGAAATGGAGAAATCTTCCATGCTCATGGATTGGAAGAATCAATATCATCAAAATGTCTATTCTCCCAAAAGCAATTTATACATTCAATGCAATACCAATCAAGATACCGAAGACCTTCTTCTCAGATCTGGAAAAAATGATGCTGAAATTCATATGGAGACACAGAAGACCTCGAATAGCTGAAGCAATTTTGTACAACAAAAACAAAGCCGGAGGCATCACAATACCAGATTTCAGGACATACTACAGGGCAGTTGTTATCAAAACAGCATGGTACTGGTACAGAAACAGGTGGGTAGACCAATGGAACAGAATAGAAACACCAGAAATCAATCCAAACATCTACAGCCAACTCATATTTGATCAAAGATCCAAAACTAATCCCTGGAATAAGGATAGTCTATTCAATAAATGGTGCTGGGAAAATTGGATTTCCATGTGCACAAGCTTAAAGCAAGACCCCTACCTTTCACCTTACACAAAAATCCACTCAACATGGATTAAAGACTTAAATCTACGACCCGAAACCATCAAATTATTAGAGAGCATTGGAGAAACCATGCAAGATATAGGTACAGGCAAAGACTTCTTGGAAAAGACCCCAGGAGCACAGGAAGTCAAAAACAAAATTAACTATTGGGATTGCATCAAATTGAGAAGTTTCTGTACTTCAAAAGAAACAGGAAAGTGAAGAGGCAACCAACAGAATGGGAAAAAATATTTGCAAACTATACTACAGATAAAGGGTTGATAACCAGAATCTACAAAGAAATCAAGAAACTCCACAACAACAGAACAAACAACCCACTTAAGAGATGGGCCAAGGACCTCAATAGACATCTTTCCAAAGAGGAAATCCAAATGGCCAACAGACACATGAAAAAAAGGTTCAAGATCACTAGCAATCAGGGAAATGCAAATCAAAACCACAATGAGGTTTCACCTCACCCTGGTGAGAATGGCTCACATTCAGAAATCTGCCAACAGCAGATGCTGGAGAGGATGTGGGGAAAAAGGGACATGAACCCACTGTTGGTGGGAATGCAAACTGATTAAGCCACTATGGAAGTCAGTCTGGAGATTCCTCAGAAACCTGAACATAACCCTACCATACAACCCAGCCATCCCACTCCTTGGAATTTATCCAAAGGAAATTAATTTGGCAAATGAAAAAGCCATCTGCACATTAATGTTTATTGCAGCTCAATTCACAATAGCTAAGACCTGGAACCAACCCAAATGCCCATCAACAGTAGACTGGATAAAGAAATTATGGGACATGTACTCCATAGAATACTATACAGCAGTAAGGAACAATGAAACCCAGTCATTTGCAACAAGATGGAGGAATCTGGAAAACATCATGCTGAGTGAATTAAGCCAGTCCAAAAGAGACAAATTTCATTTGTTTTCCCTGATTGGCAACAACTGAGCACCAAAGGGAAACCTGTGGAAGTGAAATGGACACTATAAGAAACTATGACCTGATCAGCTCTTGTCCTGGCTCTAGATGTACAATGTAATACTTTATCCTTTTTAGTATAGGTTGTTGTTTTTGTTGTTGTTGTTCTAGTACTAGTGGTTGAACTCTGTAATTAACACACAATTATTCTTAGATGTTTAAATTTTAACTGAAAGGTGATCCCTGTTAAATATAAGAGTGGAAATAAGAGAGGGAGGAGATGTACAAGTTGGGGCATGCTCAATCAGACTTGCCCCAAATGATGGAGCTAGAAATGTGCCAGGGGATTCCAATACAATCCCATCAAGGTGGCATGTACCAATGCCATCGCACTAGTCCAAGTGATCAATTTCAGTTCACAATTGATGGCTCTGATAGGTCTAAGAGTCAAAGGGATCACACAAACAAGTGTCTATTAATACTAACTGATAGAATCAAAAAGGGAGAGAAAGATCCAACATGGGAAGTGGGATACACAGCAGACTCATAGAATGGCAGATGTCCTAAACAACACTCTGGCCTCAGAATCAGCCCTTAAGGCATTCGGATCTGGCTGAAGAGCCCATGAGAGCATTGTAGGCATGGAAAGCCAAGATACCATGGAAAAGAAAAAAATGAAGAAGACCTAAATGAAAGATTTCTGTGAGTGAGGTCCCAGTGGAAAGAATGGGGCCATCAAAGAAGGAGGTACCTTTCTCTGAAGGGAGGAGAGAACTTCCACTTTCACTATGACCCTATCGGAATAAGATCAAAGTCAGCGAACTCTAAAGGCTTCCATAGCCCTGGCAACTCATGACTAGAGCCTAGGGAGATTACTGACGCCATGAAGGAGTGTCAGATTGGTAAGTCAGCAACAGAAGTCGCTGTGTACTTACATCCCATGTGAGATCTGTCCTTAATGTGTTGTCTAATGTGCAGTGATGCTATAACTAGTACTGAAACAGTATTTTTACACTTTGTGTTTCTGCGTGGGTACTAACTGATGAGATCTTTACTAATTATATACTGAATTGATCTTCTGTATATAAAGATAATTGGAAATGAAAAAAACCTGGTGTTAAATTGGAAATGGCATTGAAAATTAATTAATTTTAAAAAATATATATTATGTAGGATCTCTGTCTTTAATGTGCTGTACACTCTTATTTAATGCTATAACTAGTACTCCAACAGTATTTTTTTTCACTTTGGGTTGCTATATGGGGGCAAACGGTTGAAATCGTTACCTAATATATACTAAACTGATCTTCTGTATATAAAGAGAATTGAAAATGAATCATGATGTGATTGGAAGGGGAGAGGGAGCGGGAAAGGGGAGGGTTGCAGGTGGGAGGGAAGTTTGGGAGGAGGAAGCCATTGTAACCCATAAGCTGTACTTTGGAAATTTATATTCATTAAATAAAATTTAATTAAAAAAAAACTTTCTTTCCCTTTGGTCTTAAAGGGAGGTTTTTTCTACTTACTGTATACTTCGCTGATGGCAAAGTGAATCTAGCTATGAGATTATTATTTAAGTTCTTATTTTGGCTATGCTATTACAGAAAAATGTTAGCCATCTCTTTTATAAGGTCTAAAGATTAAATTGTGCATCCTACAGATTCCTTCATAATAGAATTAGTTTCCTACCTTGAAGAGAATAGAGAAATGAAAGAACAAGTTGGGCTTAGAATAGAGAAATGAGGGAGCAAGTCCTAGATCGCTTGCTGACAATAGCAATATCACATGAATACTTAGATAACAGTTTCAACCATTAGATAACAACTTAAGAAAACCTTTACCAGAAGGTCCAATGCCTTCTATAAATTTTAAGAATCATGTATTTGAAAACACCTCTTAAATATCTAACATAGTGTAGTTTGTTTAACCAGTAAAATAAGCATAACCATATAAAATGTTTAGTTTCTTTCTACCAACAAGTTTAAAACATATGATAAACAGATTCAGGTCACACAAATTAAAATGTATCTTTGATTGATTTTAGCAGCTTAAATTTATGGACAATCTTATCTATAAGCCATTTAAAATAAAACTCTTAATAAAATTTCCCCATGTGGACATACAATATGTACACACATCTAACATAACATAATAGACCAATATAGCAATTTTAATAATAGCTTTTAAAATCTTCAACTCTTTTTGTAGATTGCCAATTGATTGGAATTGCTTTTTGTTTTTAGTAACCTCAGTTAACCATACTTTCTCTCAGTTTGTACTGTTAGTTCATTATTGGCTTCATCTGTTTACAGAGCCATCCCAAAGTACTGAATACAATAGAAGTGGCTGGAAAAAGTCCATAGGAACCTATAGGAGGACAGCTACACACAGAACCAACAACGCTTTAGTTTTATGAGCAGCAAATCATATATAACTGTGGATGACAAAAGACTTTAAGTCGCCATGTTTAAAATTATAAACTCATCAACCAACAAGAGGCACTTGCTTACTTCACAGTATTTTTGAAAGCACCTGTAGGATTTTACAAGTATTTAACCCTTTGGACCTCTGGGGCTTTCTCATTAAGATAACTATCATGTCTAGTAACACAAGATCATTAGACTTTTTAATTCTCAAACATTTGTATTAATAGCATTTTCCATTATAGAAACTTAAAGTTTGGTACCACATCACATCTTGACAGTACTTCTAATAAAATCCAAATAGCCTGATTAGTTGGTGTCTCTATAAGATGAGAGACATAGGTCCTTCGATTTTTTTTCAGTTGGGCCCAAACTGGAAAAATCAAAGTCCAAGATTTACTGGAAATTTTAGAGACCAGATTATTTGTAACTTTGATTTTTTGAATGCCTGTCAAGAATGCCAAGAAGGTGCAAAATCCAAAATATCTGGTTGAAATAAGATTCCTTAAAATCATGACATAACATAGAACAAATTTGATCATTGTTACAAGGTGATTATTCAAATTTTTGAAAAAAGCACATATTTAAATAACCCATAGCTCTTAATAAAATTTCAGCTGTTTTTGAACAATTAGAATTGAACAGACATCAAGAGAACATAATAGATTACTTTAACACATTGCTCTAACAGAGCATCAGAGTTTAATTCTATGTCAAAGAGAAATTGAGCTTCCTGTGATCTTTTGCTGTGAGGTTTCCTTCCTTTACCTTCTTTCATATTGGTGAACATGTTTCTGTGTTTCTATGTGTAACACATCTTTAAGCATCTTTTGCAGGGCAGGATGAGTGGCAACAAATTCTTTCAGTTTCTGTTTGCTATGAAAAGCCTTTATTTCACCTTCATTCACAAATGAGAGCTTTGCAGGATATAATATTCTGGGCTGGCAGTTTTTCTCTCTTAGTACCTGGGCTATATCTCGCCATTCCCTTCTAGCTTGTAGGGTTTCTGATGAGAAGTCTGCTGTGAGTCTAATTGGAGATCCTCTAAGAGTAATCTGACGTTTCTCTCTTGCACCTTTTAGGATCTTTTCTTTATGTTTCACTGTGCTGAGTTTGATTACAACATGTCGTGGTGAGGATCTCTTTTGATCATGTTTATTAGGGGTTCTATAAGCTTCCTGTACTAAGATGCCTCTGTCCTTCTCCAAACCTGGGAAATTTTCTGCTAGTATCTCACTGAAAATGCCTTCTAATCCTTTCTCCCTCTCCATGCCTTCAGGAACTCCTAGAACCCGAATGTTGGGTTTTTTAATAGTATCCTGTAGATTCCCGACAATATTTTTTAGATTTCTGATTTCTTCTTCTTTTCTTTTGTTTGACTGTATACTTTCCTGTTCTCTGTCTTCTAATTCCAATATTCTCTCTTCTGCTTCACCGATTCTGTTTTTAAGGCTCTCTTATGTGTTTGTCATTTGATCTGTTGAATTCTTCATTTCATTATGATTTCTCATCACTATCACAGTTTCTTGTTCCACTAGTTGTTTCATTTCTTTTTGATTCCTCCTTAATATTTCATTTGCACGAGAGAGATTTCTATCTTGTACATTAAGGATTTCTGTAATTCAAGAATTTGTTTTTGAGAACTTCTTAATGTTCTTATCATTTTTTTTGATCCACTTCTTGCATCTCTTCGATCTATTCATCTTCATAATCTTGAATTGGGGTGTCTTTTTCATTTGGGGGCGTCATAGTGTCTTCCTTGTTCTTGTTACCTCAGTTTTTGCGTATGTTGTTTGGCATGTTGGAGATATTTGGTTTCTTCACTGTGGTGTTTTTTCTTGTTACACTATGGCTCTATATTAAGTGGACTGTCTGCTTTCAGTGGAGCCTTAGAGGCTTGAGATGGGTGTGGACTGAGAGCTGTGTTTGGTTCCTCAGGGTTAAAGGTGTGTCAAAGATGACACTCCCAGGTTAGGTGTGGTAAATCTCTCTTTCTTTTTTTGATTCAAAAGGGAAGTAATTCCGCACAGCTGAACGTAATTGGAGGTAGTTAGCAGGCAAATGATATACCCACAGAAGTCAGAGATCGTAAACTCTTTTCCGAGGACCACATAGGGAATCTGTGCTGCCCTCAGTGTGGGCTCCAATTCTCCTGCAGTCTTCCACTGGGTTGCCAAGTTAGATCCTAATCTCCTGTTATTTCACCCCTCCCCCCAGAGTCAGGTGTTTCTGCTAGGCTCAGGGCTGGTGCAGACCTGAGGTCGCCCTGCTTATGACGTATGTCAAAATGGCGCCTGCTCTTTGTCTTGCTCGCCTTTGAGGGGTGAGTGGAGAGAGAGAAACTCGTGTCCGTATTGGTCACTTTTTTTTTCCTCTCTCTCTTCTAGTTAGCCTGGTGAACTTTTCCCCACGGGGTTTCAAGCCTCGTTCCCTCTAGTCTCCTCTTTCTGCTTGCCCGCTGGTGTCTCAGGCTATTGAGGTTCGGCTCACCTCGCATTCCAGCGCTGGTGTGTTGAGTCTGCCACTGGTGTCCCGAACTTGGGCTCCCACGCTCTCCACGCAGGTCCACTGTGAATCACTAGTTCCGGAAGTTTCCTCTGCTGTTTCTTCCCCTACTCTTCCTTGACCCTGCAGTATCTCCACTTTTATTAAACTGTCTCTCCCCCGGACTAATAGTGTGCTCCCTTCCTATTCTGCCATCTTGCCGCTCTCCCCTAATTGCTAGTTCTACACTTGGCTTCCCAAAGTGGCACCCTCCTGTGCTTCTGCTCTTGGAGTTCTTATCTGGAATGCTGATCTCGCCCTTGGAGAGTTCCAGATAGCCTGAAACTTGGCTTAAGCATCACTGCCTCTGGAAAGCTGTCTCTGGTGTCTGCAGAGTCCCCTGATTAGACCTCTTTTGTCACCCCGTGCAAATGTTTACTACACTCTCATACTGCAACATACTTTCCTAACTTAACCACTTCCCTGTTAAAACATTTACAGACTGTCACATAATTTGCTTGCTCATTTACCAGTCCCTTAACTCTATCCTTTTCCCTATAATTCATAGCTTTTTTTTTAAGATGTATGTACTTATTTGAAAGTCAGAGTTACACAGAGAGAGAGAAGAGGCGGGGGGGTGGGGGGCTTCCATCCGCTGGTTCACTCCCCAACTGGCTACAACAGCAGGAGCTGCACCAATCCAAAGCCAGGAGACAGGCGCTTCCTCCAGGTCATGTGGGTGCAGGGGCCAAAAGACTTGGGCCATCCTCCACTGCCTTCCCAGGCCATAAAAGAGAGCTGGATTGGAAGTGGTGCAGCCAGGACTCGAAACTGGCACCCATATGGGATTCCAGCACAGCAGGCAGCAGCTTTACCTACTACACCACAGTGCCAGCCCCTAATTCATGGCTTTTTAAAGGAAGGCTGGTGTATTCTTTCTTAAAACTTGCAGTGTGCAGTACAATGCCTTCCTCAGAGGATGAAAAATCCACTGCTTATAATAACTGATGTCTGTCAGATTGGACCGCTATGGTAAAATACCTGACTGGGTAAATTCTAAACAATGGAAAGTTCTCACAGCTCTGCAGGATGGGAAGTTCCAGATGATGATGTAGCAGATTCAGGGTGTAGTGAGTGAGGGCCATTTTCTGGCTCCAAAAAGACATCTTCTTCCTCTGTCCTAGGTTTGTCCTAGAAGGCCATTAACTCAGGAAGGTCACCTCCCCCAAAGACCCCACTTCCTAATATAGGTGCCTTGGGGGTTAGGATTTCAACATATGAATTCTGAGGATACACATTAACACCACAGCAATGTCTCTTTCAATTCTGTGAATTTAAAAATATTCCATAACTTTAGATTGGAAACAACTGTGTAGTTTTCTATTTAATGTAACAGATTCCAGTTCACAGGACACATCAGGAACACTTTTATAGTAAGCATGACTTATGAGAAATTAAAAAAAAATCTGAGAATAAAATTAAGGATTGGGCAAAAAAATTTCCAACTCATAATGCTTACTAGAAAAAGAGACTATACTTTTATTTCTTTCTCTTTTTTAATGAAATCCATGCACACTTTGACATCAGGTCTGGAAAAGGACACATCCCAGAGGATGAAGAGGTAGTTTTTACAGTTCATTTTGCCTTTTATTTTGGTCCTTTTCTCTAAAAATGTATAATGTATAAATGGATCAGTTCTTTCATATGCTATTGAAATGTTACAAAAATATTACTGGTGTATACTGTTTGGTATTTTTCTAGTGAGAAATCCAGCACATACCTCCTCACCCACTTAGAAGTTAATGATCACAAACAACATATAGTGTACACTGCTGTAGAAAGAAGTGACTTTTATTTTACAAATGTCCAAAGTCAATGTCTCCACTTGGAAATTCCTCATCAGTTTACTTTGAAGTGACCCACAGGCATGATCATTTTCTCCTATTACATGAAGTTCATCCATCTAATTTAATATCTGATGAAGACTAAATGACTATTTTTTTTCATAACTGGTACATTTACTACTTCGATGTCAAGCATGTATTCTCTGATATGCTTTGGTTTAAGGTGTCCACCCATGCAAACCTACTTTCTAGGGATCCTCTTCAATATGAATTTTATAATGATTAGTAAGGGATGATCTGTGGTTGAAGAGTTTCCCACATGTGTTACATTCATAGGGTTTCTCTCCAGTATGAATTCTCTGATGTGCAATGCGTGATGAACTTTGTCTAAAAGTTTTTCCACATGTGTTACATTTGAAGGGTTTCTCTCCTGTATGAATCCTTCGATGCTGAATAAGGGCTGAACTTTGGCCAAAAGATATCCCACATTCCTCACATCGATATGGTTTTTCTCCAGTATGAATCCTCTGATGATTACTAAGGGATGAGTTACATCTGAATGTTTTCCCACACTCATTACATTTATAAGGTCTTTCTCCAGTGTGCATTCGCTGATGCTGAATGAGAGCAGAACTCTGTCTGAAGGCTTTCCCACACACTTTACATTTACATGGTTTTTCTCCAGTATGAATTCTTTCATGAATAATAAGTGTTGAATGGGAACTTAAGGCTTTGCCACACTCGCTGCAATTATAAAACTTCTCACCGGTATGAATTATTCGGTGTCTATTGAGTCGTGAAATAGAAGTGAAGCCTTTTCCACATTCATTACATCTATAGGGTTTTTCTCCAGTGTGGATTCTTTCATGTTGAATAAGAGATGCACTCTGACTGAAGGCTCGTCCACACTCACTACATTTAAAAGGTTTTTCTCCAGTGTGAATCCTTTGATGATAACGAAGGGATGAACTAGATTTAAAACTGTTGCCGCATTCATTACACAAATACGACTTCTTTCTGTAATGAATTTTCTGACATCCAGGAAAGGTTGTGCTACAATTAGATGACTTTCTACCAGGATTGTATTTATAAGGGTTTTCTCCAGCATGGATTTTTTGATGTATGAAAAGGCCTGACCTTCTACTGAAGGCTTTCCCACATTCTTTGCATCTATAGGATTTCTCTACAGTATGTGTTCTTAGATGTTTATAAAGTGAAGTACTGAGAGTGAAGGCTTTCCCACATTCTTTACATACATAAGGTTTCTCTCCTGTATGAGTTATTTGATGTTGAATAAGAGCTGAACTCTGGCTAAAAGCTTTGGAGCACTCTTTACATTTAAACAATTTCTCTCCACTGTGGTTCTTCTCATGTTTACGAAGGGATGAAGTGTTAATGAAAGTCTTTTCACACATACTGCATTTATAGCGCTTCTCTGCTGTGAGTTTTGGTTGATTAGATAAATCTGCATTCTGTTTTAAAGTGTTTCCTTGTATTTCACATTTTAGCGGTGTTTTTTCTCTGGAAACTATCTGTTGCTTAATGTAAACTGACTTTGGGTTAGAATTATGGCTAACTTCAATATTTTTATGGCTTTTCTCTACAGTAAGAATTTTTTTGTTAGTGACTGAAACTATCTGAAAACTTTCCTTTTTATCTTGTGTTTTCTCTAATACGTCTTCATGTATGTAAGGTTTTTCTGATTTCAAATCCCAGGGTCTATTCCTTTTGGATCTTTTCATTATCAGTCCCTGAAATGAAGAGTCTTGGGTTTGAGTTGATGTTGTAGTTTTAGGACCACTCTTCCAACCTAGAGGGAAAAACAAAGAAACTGAAGATGTTTCATGTAATATCACAGTATCTGACTACTATAACTAAATGTGCAGAAAAAAGAAATTTTGAAATCTAAGTAAATTTATTATTTAATACTATTTTATTTATTAATTTTATTATTAAATGCAATAATTTATTACTTTAGTAATGTTATAATCTAATTTAATAACCCATTATTTAATAATAGATTTAAAAATAACAGCAAAAATAGGAGTTAAGCAGTGTAGAAAAATAATCAAGGGAACTGAAGTAATACAGTGAAGAAAGTAATAAAGCACATCCATTTAAAGGGGAGGGGGGAGATGAACATCAGAACTAGCTGAGGAAGAATGGAGAAGAGATTAAAAGGAGGAGCATGTGATAGAAAACGCAGTCTGGGACCAGACTCTGAAGCCCATTACAGACTTTTAAATTATCTTCCAAACACCCTCTTCTTTGTATAATCACTCACAATCTGGAAAGTCTTCCCTCTTCTCTTTCATGCCAAATCCCTTTGTAGCTCTTGGATTCAGTTCAAAAGCTAACTCTGGGTCCTTTCTTGTCTTTGAGCTTCCATAGTCCATTCCTTTTACCATATACTTACCAAATGTTAAATATATTCAACATCCCTTTATAATCTAGACACACTTATATCAGGGTACTTCAAAACAGTCACAGACAAAAGGTAAGTTTACTTCAGTGCAAACAATTTTGAAATCCATGTTGGTTCATAACACATTTTTCATAAATTTTGATGACTCTTCATATAGTCTTTATTTATATATCTTTCTATGTTTGTCTATCTACATCTCACTTTTGCGTGCTAAATAAAATTTTATCTATTTTTATTTGAAAGGCAGAGAAAAAGAAAAAGATATCTTTAATCTTTCAGTTGGCTGGTTCACTCCCCAAATGTCTACAACAGCTAGGGCTGGGGCAGGCCAAAGCCAAGGAACTAAAACTCCATCCAAGTCTCCCACATGGGTGGCAGGGATTCTGTCACTTAAGTTATCATCTGTCTCCCAGGGACCACATTAGCAGAAAGCTGATTAGAAGCAGAGTATCTGGGATTTAATCCAGCACTCTGATATAGGATGCAGGCTTCCAAAAGCAGCAGCTTAACTTGCTGCACCACAACACTCACCCCTCACTTTCCTTCATGAATGGATAAGCATGCCCTGTTTCCTTTTAGAACTGCCTAGCAGTTCCCCAATTATACAGATTTGTTTATTAAATTACTTACTTACATATTCCTAATTTTAACAACGTCAAGTATTCTTACATGTTAATATATGCACATATATGGATATGGATATGCAGATACATATCAAAAACATAGACATACACACTTCAAATCCTTGTAGAAGTTGCCTTCCAGGGCTGTGTATGAGTGACTTAGGGATGTTTCAGGCCAGTTCACATAGGAAGGCATTACTGAGTTAACCCTATAGTGGTAATCACATGTTGGCTTAAATGTCCAGAGTTGTAAGCTAGGAAGGCAGTTTGTTCATGCATCACACAGGAAAGCCTATGTAAGGATGGGTGGAAATAGTCCTTGAATCTAAGCCAGCTTTTCAAACTTATTTTCCAAAGTACCCCTCCCAACATTCTACAGCCATTCAGATTCAAGGTTATACACCTGGGAAAATGTCATTTGCATTTGCACTCTAACAAGGGGTTCCAGAGTCAGAAAATTGAAGGAGCTACATGCTGGGAATTATACCTGATAGGGAGCAACACTGCATATCTGTAAGGGTGCTCCCATAACATTTGCTGTGATACTGAACAGAAATATTGCCCTAAAATTTTTGTTGTTGGTAACTCTAATTTTTAAAGCTTTTATTTATGAAAAATTTTCAGCACATACCAAATAGACTGAATTGTATAATATATCCCCTGCCAGTTTAAACAACCACCATTCTACTTATAATCAGCACTTTTCCATCTAGACTCTTGTGATACTTTTTGGGGTCCTAACCTTCAATACCTAGGAATACCTATTTTTTGAAATAGGGTCATTGTAGATTTAATCAAATAAAGATGATGTCATTAGGGTATTCTTGTAATATGGGGAAATTTGGATAGAGGCATGCATAGAAGAGAGGTGATCTGAAGACATCCAGGGAGAAAATGATGGGAAGGTAAAGGTGCAGCTGCAAGCCACAGAATATGAAGGCCTTTCACATAATTCTTCTCAATGTGGTGAAGCCATCAACAGGCAGCATCACTTAACTTTCAATATGTAGAGGAAACCTTTTGGGTTTTATTTAATTTTGTTTTATAGTTTTATAAAGCTTTAAAAAATTTGAGGGGCTGGTGCTGTCGCACAGCGGGTTAATGCCCTGGCCTGGAGTGCCGGCATCCCATATGGGCACTGGTTCTAGTCCCAGCTGCTCCACTTCCAATCCAGCTCTCTGCTGTGGCCTGGGAAAGCAGTAGAAGATGGCCCAAGTACTTGGGCCCCTGCAACCACGTGGGAGAACCAGAAGAAGCTCCTGGCTCCTGGCTTCAGATGAGCACAGCTCCAGCCACTGCAGCCATCTGGGGAGTGAACCATCAGATGGAAGACCTCTCTCTCTTTCTTCCTCTCCTCTCTCTGTGTAACTCTGACTTTCAAATAAATAAATCTTAAAATTTTTGAAAAGCAGAGTGACAGAGAGAAAGAGAGATATCTTCCATCGGCTGGTTCACTCCCCAAATGGCCTCAACAGCCCAGGCTGGGCCAGGCCAAAGACAGGAGCTTAGAATTCAATCTGGGTTTCCCATGTTGGTGGCAGGGGCCCAAGTACTTGGGCCATCTTTCACCGCCTTTCCAGGCACATTAGCATGGAGGTGGATTGGAAACACAGCAGATATGAACTGGTACTCTGACAGGGGTTGCTGGCATTGCAGGTCATGACTTACCCTGCTATGCCACAACACTGGCCCCTATAAAACACTTTCAGTCCTAAAGTCAAAATTATAAAATAAGATAGCTTCAAAAAACTCTAAATTCTATCCCTCTTCTCCATTCTGTTTGTCTCCTTACCACACAGGGAACCATTTTTACTGATCTGCTTTTAATTTTTTTTATTTGTGCCTTTTTTAAGATTTATTTATTTATTTGTTTATTTGAAAGGCAAAGTTATAGAGGGAGAGAGAGAGGGATCTTCCATCCACTGGTTCACTCCCCAGATGGCCGCAACAGCCAGAGCTGGGCCAATTCGAAGCCAGAAGCCAGGAGTTTCTTTAAGGTCTCCCACATGGCTGTAAGGGCCCAAGCACTTGGGCAATCTTCCACTGCCTTCCCAGACACATCAGCAGGGAGCTGGACTGGAAATAGAGCAGCCAGGACTCGAACTGGCACCCATATGGGATTCTGGTGCTGCAACTGGTAGCTTATCCCGCTATGCCATGGCACCTCACTAGCACCATTTTTTAATATAAGCAAATACATGTACACACTTCTTTGGTACTTTTCCCCTCCTTTCTTAGGTAACAGTAGCATAGTTACCATTCTGTTACATACTTTCCTCCATTACTAACACATTCTAGAGACCACTTCACAGTGGAGTTTACAGAGGTCTTCCTCATTCTTTTTACAGATGCATGACATTCCACTGTTTGTGGAGCAGTGTGAACCATGTCCTCAGAGAGGTGCCTTTGATGGGGATGTGCTCTACATAATGATGCGGAAAAAGCTTCTGAAATAAGTGAAAGGGCAGAATAAGGTGTGTTGGATACTATTATTAGAGCAGGGAACTAAGGAAAGAAATACATATAGAAATATTTTTATATATGCACAGAAAAGCTTTTCCAACTACTACTGCTTTCTCCTCCTTGCATCTGAGATCTTCTGTCTCAAAATATGTCTATATGTAGTATATTCTGCATCTGTTCACTTCCTCCACCTCATGTAAGACTCATCCGCTCCATTGTGGCTTCTGACCCTACCACTAGCTGCACTGAGGCCAATGTGACCTCCAAGTGGCTAAGACAAGACACTCTCCTCAGTTCTCACTCATCTGACCTCTCAACAGCATCTGACAGTGACTCCTCATATCCCTCAAGATGCTCTCCTCCTAAGCTACAGTGACATTATTTTCTTCCATGTTATCATTTTCCATGAACCACAGTCTCCTCTATGGGACTCTCAATTCCTTTGCATGCTCATTTTCCTCTACCCAATCTTTGAATCCTTAGATTTACAGGGTTTAGTATTAAGTTCTCAATCCCTCTTCCTCTGCCTCTTCCCACAAACCAGCTTCAATTATAGACTTACACTGCAGGCAACAATTCTCTACTCTCCTCATCCACTTACAGACCACCTACTCAAAATAGAAACTGAAAGTCAACAAGACTAAAACCAAATTCATTATTCACTCCAGCTTACTGAATCCCTTGTCTCTGTCCCTTGCATCAGCTGTCATTCAGAACCTTAGGAGGCATCTTTAATACCTCTCTCCTGCAGACCCTCATCTAATCAATACCCCAAACCTATTTATTCCATCATCTAAATACATCTCAAATTTCATCTGCTTCTCTCTACCTCTACCATCCTAGCAGGAGACTTACCTTCAAGTGACAACAGATCTGCATTTTCCCTGTAGCACACCTCTACCTGTCCTCTATGGGTTTTCTCTACCTGGCCAAAATGCTAGTGTCCCTCGAGATTCGATCCTAGGTACTTTCTTTCTCTTACTGTAATCTGAACCTTCTCCCTGGGTAGATTCTGTGGGGGGCTCCAACCGCAAAGGAAACAAAGTTGCTAAGCCTTCGCTCAACAAGGCCTCTAAGCCTTTGCTCGAGTTTGCCACACTTCCGCATCTCAGTGACTCAGCGTTTCCAACAATCTAAGATGGCCCCTGGGGGAGTTACCTAGCCTGACAGGAGACTTCCGTATTCGTGGACAGTATGTGTTCTCGGCTGTGATAGGCCCTTGAGGGCGTGCCCGGCTCATGTTCTGCCTTAACTTTCAGCTGGTTAGCTCAGTTCCCTTGTGCCCTGGAAAGCCCCCATTCTGTGCCTATAAAAGCTCTTCCCCTCCCAGTAAAGTCGAGAACCCGGCTGCGCCCTGGGCATTGACTGATCTCCCGGCTCTGGTATGGTTCCTTTGCCACTGACACTCATCATCCCACTTGGCCCCTGAGCTCCCCAGGCTGGCCCTGAGGAGCTCTATTGGACCTGCTGCCCTGTGACAAGCAGCAACTGGTGCCCTGTGTGAGGACTCACGAAGTTGCCGACGGGCTAATCAGACTACAGGTGAGTGTACTCCTATAAGATATGGGACAGCACAATTCCAAATTTGACCCCTCCCTTGATACCCTTAAAGTCCTTCTTAAGAGTAGGGGGTTGGAACTCTCTGATAGCCAGGCCCTGCAGACTTGGAGGGCCCTCGTTAAGGTGGCCCCTTGGCTCCGGGAGGCCAATTTATTTGATTGGGAAACGTGGGACAGGGCAGAGCAACTTTTGCATAAAGCACAGGTCAACAGGGGTGAGATTCCCCTGTTGGAGCTTTTCCCACCATCGCTGCTCTTAAGAGCTGTTTTCCACCCCACCCTACTCAAACTCAGGGTAAAGAGCAGACTCCTCTTAGTAAGCCGCCCCCTTCTCAAAAAGAGAGCCTGAACAAGTGTTCCAATGAGGGGAAAGTGGAGCCCTAACGGGAGATAGGGTCAGAATCCCCTCCTGACCCCTTTGGTGCAGCCCCATGGCCACCCAGAAATGAGCCGCAGCCAACA
Organism: Lepus europaeus; assembly: GCF_033115175.1. Taxonomy (NCBI): domain Eukaryota; kingdom Metazoa; phylum Chordata; class Mammalia; order Lagomorpha; family Leporidae; genus Lepus; species Lepus europaeus. The sequence continues at coordinate 103,263,654 of NC_084830.1, forward strand.
TCTCCTGGTGCCCCTTCTTCCTCTAATCCTTTTTGGACTCCTTCAGCCCCTCCCCCTACCTCAGGGCAAAACCAAAGGCGGGCACAAAAGCACCCCCCTCTCAGGGCCTGAAACATGCCTCCTCTTCCTGGTGAACGTGAACCCCGGAGGCAATAGACCAGCCACCTGGTACCCTTGGGAGGCCAACGATCTAAAGGAACTAAAAAAAGCAGTCTCTGAGGATGGCCCAAACTCTCCGTGGGCAGAAAAGATCCTTCAGGGCCTCGTTTACCAAAACTGCACCACCCAGGATTGGAAGAACTTAGCTAAGGCCGTTCTTCCGGGGTCCTTGTTTATCAAGTGGCGCGCCTTCTTTAATGATGAGTGCCATACCCGAGAGAAATCAGGCTGCCAACCCACCTGTTGCCATCACCTATGGGAAGCTTTCAGGCACGGGCGATCAGTACTCCACAGATATACTGCAAGTGGCCATTCCCGCCCCCTACCAGGAGCAGGTTCGTGCTCTGGGCCTGGCTGCCTGGAAGAAACTTGAAGAGGGCCCCTCCGAGCCCCCAATTTCTGGTATCATGCAGAAAAATTCTGAGGATTTGGCTACTTTCATAGGGTAGAAGAGAGTCTACAAAGGAAGTTTCCCCAAGGGCCCTTAAGGGATCAGTTCATAAAGATGTTAGTGTGGGAGGGCATGACTGCTGATCATAAACTGGCCTGTGCCGGTTTAAAGGACAGAAACATGGGGCGGTGGATCATTGCCACCAAGGATGTGGGAACCATGTCTCATCAAAATCAGACCATGGCCTCCTTACTAAAAGCCTCCCAAAAGGAGAACCTGGACACTCTTGTGTGTGCGCTCCAGCAGGCCTTCCCCAGGAGGGGGAAGAGCTGCTTTGGCTGTGGGCAGGAGGGGCACTTCAAGAGGGAGTGTCCTCATAAGCAGGGAGCCACCCCATTTCCAGGAGGCAACCCCGGACAGCTCCTCTGTACTCCCTGTCCTAGATGTAGAAAGGGGTTTCATTGGGCCAAGGACTGTCGATCAAAGACAAACATCAAGGGGGAGCCTTTAAACTCCCCTCGAGGTGGCCCCCAGCCCCATTACACAAAGGAGGTTCTTCAGTAAAAGCGCATTGGACGGTCCCCTTAATACTGGGAATCAGACCAAAAATGACCATCACCATAGGAGGAAAAAGCTTTAAATATCTCATAGACACTGGGGCAGACCGAATAGTCCTCAGGAGAGAGGAAACCCCCCTACACTGGAGACTTCTCCCCAGTCCCTCTCTGATGGGAGTGGGTGGCCAGACCAAATCCTTCCAGACAGCTGACCCCCTCCCGTGGAAAGACCTGGATGGTAACAGAGGGGAGGTTTGCCCCTTGGTAGCCTCAGGGCTGACTGCCAATCTTCTTTGGCAGGATATCCTGGGAGAAGTGGAGGCCTACGTCACTACTGACCATAAGGCCTTTTACGAGATCTTACTTGAGAAGCAAGAATTCCAACAACAGTTTGAGGAGGGAAGGGTTTGCCACCCAAACTATCAAGATGATCCTTCTTTTGAGGCCTTGAGGAGGGGGAGCCATTCATCCGACCTCAACCCCCAATCCTAGAGGCCACTGCTCTCCCAGGGCCCCTTAAAATTAATTGGCTCCCGGGCCCCCCAATATGGGTAGAGCAGTGGTGGTTCCCACAACACAAAATCCAACAACTCCACTTACTTGTCCAACAGCAACTTGAAGCTGGACACCTTAGGCCCTCCGTTAGCCCCTGGAATTCCCGTTTTTGTTACATGGAAAAACAATGGCAAGTGGCGCTTCCTACATGATTTAAGAAAAATAAACGAGAAAATGATGCCCTTTGGGACCCCCCAGAGGGGTATCCCTTGGATCCCTGCCATCCCTAAACAGTACCACACCATAATTATTGACATCAAAGATTGCTTTTTCTTCATCCCCTTAAGGCCGGAGAACTCCAAAAAGTTTGCCTTTTCCATCCCATCCCTTAATTTTTGTGGCCCTGATAAGAGGTACGAGTGGACTATCCTCCCCCAGGGAATGGCCAATAGCCCCACTATGTGTCAGTACTATGTCCCAGTTTTAACGCCTTTAGCTAAACAGGCTAGTTGTTTATTGTATGTCTATATGGATGACATAATCCTTGGGGCACCCCAAGTCAAACCGCTGTTCCTTAACTCCTGCTTACAACTGCTCACTAAACATGGGTTCCAGATTGCCCTTGAAAAGGTTCAAAAGGTACCCCCCTTTAAGGTTCTTGGGGCTGTCTTAGAACTAGATACAGTCTCCTCCACTTGACCGCAGCTTCAAATCCAACAAACCCATTCTTTACCTCAGTTACAAAAACTCCTCAGGGAAATTAACTGGATGAGACCTTGGATCCCTATTAGTACCGAGGAGCTCACTCCCCTGTTTGACCTCCTTAAGGGAGGTACCTTGTATAAGACTATTGCTTTAAAAAAACATACCAACACATTCTCCTTAAGCTGCAACAGGTTATAGATTGTTCCTGCCTGAGGCATTATGACCCTTCCACGCCCCTATTCTTCTACATCTTCGGTGGAAAATCCTTCATCACAGGCCTTTTGGCTCAAGATGGAGAGCCCATCCACTGGATTCATCTGTCCGTGGGAGCGGCCCCCCGGATCTATGCCATCCTAGACCAACTCGTTGACTGCATCATAAAAGGTAGGAACCTGTCCGATCATCTCTTTGGTCATCAGCCACATACCCTTGTTGTACCGTTTCGGTTGACTAATTTCGAGTGGTTACAATGAAACAATACCCGCGTTGCAATTGCTCTAGAAGGCTTCCCAGGGAAGATTGATTGCCACTATGGCCCCTGTAAATGGATGAACTCCTTCTCCAAACTTGACTGGATACCACCCAAATTATTTTTGGCTGAGGCTGACCCATCCTTTCACACTGTGTTCACTGACGGGGGAAAAATAGGAGCAGCAATTGCCATCTTTCCGTCCCATATGCAGGGACAAGAAATGCCAAAAACCGTAGTTCATAATGTTCAAGGGTCGGCCCAATTCAAGGAACTTTATGCCATTGTCCTGGCCTTGAAAACAATACAGGGACCCTTTAACCTGTTTACTGACAGTCTTTACATGGCCAATCTACTCCCCAACCTCCCTTGGTCACACATTAAAGTTGATGATAACCCTATCACTCCTTTAATGATTCAAACCAGAAATTTTCTAAAGTCAAGGACTAAGCCTATATTTTCACAACACCTCCGGGGACATCAATATCTCCCGGGCATTTTGTCTCAAGGTAATGCAATTGCGGATTCATTAGCGTCCTCATCCCAGTGCTACCTTACACGAGATGAGGCTATCTCCTTTCATGACCTTATTCACGTCAATTGGAGGGGGTTACAACATCGATAACCCCATGTCCCAATTAAAGAATTAAAGAAAATTGTCTGAACTTGTAAGTCCTGCTCACCATTCTTACAGCTACCTCCCTTACAGGGGCCCCGGGTCAACCCTCGTGGACTGGCGCCCAACCACCTCTGGCAAACTGATGTCACCCATGTCACTTCTTTTGGAAAGCTTAAGTATATTTTTGTTACTGTTGACACCTTTTCTCACGCCTGCTGGGCTACAGCCCACACAGGCGAAAAGGCTAAACACGCTAACAATCATTTATTACAATGCTTTGCGGTTCTTGGCATTCCTAAACAAATTAAAACTGATAATGGACCTTGTTTTACCAGCACCTCATTTGTTACCTTTCTAAAGCTTTGGGAAATTAAACATGTCACTGGTGTCCCCTATAACCCTACGGGCCAGGCAATCATTGAAAGACAAAACAAAACATTAAAGGCCCAACTTTTAAAACAAAAAGGGGGAGCAGCACCCCCTCATGACCAGCTAAAGATGGCATTATGCACCTTAAATATTTTAAATTTTTCAAAAACTGACAACCTCACTCCTTTCCAGCGACACTGGACAACTACTCTTAAGTACTCTATTGTTAAGGTCCAATGGAGAGACCCCCTTCACAGGGGCCTGGAGGGACCCTGATCCCCTCTTAATGGCAGGCAGAGGCTTTGGATGCGTCTTCCCCCAAAATGAAGACAAGCCCATCTGAGTCCCAGCCAGAGACCTCAAACACCTTCCCCCCACTGACGTTAATGACCTTAACCCAAGAGCCCAGCCCTCTTGAGGCCTTGTCTCTCTCTCTTTCACAGGAATGATGAGATACCTGTGGCTACCTGTTGAAGGGGTGGTCCTCCCAGCCCTGCTATTGGAACTGTCCCCTGGTGAGACGTCATCCGGCAGGGGACACTGGGAATTTCGGGTCTTGGCTATCAGGTTCGATCCTCCAATAGTCCTCAACACTTCCAAATGTACCTCAAAGGAAGTTGAGCTTTACTTTGATGCTTGCCAACCCACCAGCGGGTGGGGGTCCTGTGCAGATTGGGAAAAAGTTAAGCAACTAACTATAAACATATATGCTGGAAAACATTACACAAGGGAGACTGTGTGAATAGCCAGGAAGGGTATTGCCCCTACTGGAGCTGCCCACATTCACACACAGGGTCGCTTAAGAGTCCTTTGGAACTATTCTGCCCAAAGGGGAGCTCCTGTAAAAGAGGAGCTTGCAACCCAGTAAAGTATAAGAAATTCCGATGATCCTAAATGGCTCTCAGGAGAGGATGCAGGAATTCGAGTGGACTGGAAAGGAAGAGACCCATAAGGCCTTATTAGAATAATAAAGGTATGGATCCCCACTCCTACTTCCTCCCCCCTTGAGGAAGTGCTTCAAAAAGCGAAAAATACATGCCAGCTAATCAATAACGTGGAAAAGGAAAATAGCCCATATCAGTCAATAACCTTTTTGACTTTACTAGAGATGCTTAACCTTACATACCAGCTGCTTAACACCTCCACGTTACCTGTCCAGCAAGGCTGTTGGCTATGTGTACCTCATCAAAGGAGACCCCCTATTATGCTCGTTGGCATGGAGTTAAATGCTAGCTCTCTTGTCCCATGCCCCCCCTGACAAATCCCCTGTCCCTTGGGCAGGGGGCATGTCAACAAATGTCTCAAAGATAGATAATACAACTCTACTGCCTAATCAATCTTATTGCGCACCCGGAAATGCTTCCTTCCTATGCCAGCATCTAGTAACCCATACCATGAGAGGTGATCAAACCTGCTCCCCTGTCTTGTTGCTTCCACAGGTTGAAATTGCCTTGGCTACTGAGCACCTTCCGATTCCCCTCACTGGAAAAGCCCTGATAGCCCGGGTGCCGGCCCTTATCCCCTTGCTTATGGGGCTGGGTGTTTCCGCTGGGGTGGGTACCGGTGTGGCTGGGATCTCCTCTGCCTTTTATCTCAACAACCGATTACATTCTCTGGTTGTCGGGGACCTCCGAGAAGTAACCCAATTGCTTAGTCTTACAGGAACAGATCTCCTCCCTGGCTTCAGTAGTCCTTCAAAATAGAAGAGGATTGGATTTACTAACGGCAAAGGAGGGAGGCATTTGTGTCTTCCTCAAGGAGGAGTGCTGCTTTTTTGTTAACCAATCTGCAGTCGTCTAGGATCAAATTAAACAACTCCAAGACAGCCTTCAAAGTCGCTGGTGACGCCTAATGGACTCTTATAATGGCTGGGGAGGGATGTGGGGAGGGTGGCTGCCCTATCTCCTGCCGGCATTTGGTCCAATCACTGCCATAATTGCGTTTCTGCTCATTGGCCCCTGTGTGGTTAATGCCTTAGGCTCCTTTGTTAGAAAACAGCTTCATTCAATCCATGTCAACCAGCTGGAAGTCAGATACCAGGCCCTTGTTAGTCAACAGGATACCCCCCTGGGTTACTAGCCAAACCTCTCTGCTCACCCCCTCATCTCCTAAATAAGGGACTGGTAGCCAGTGACAGGTAAGATCTCCTGGGAATGGTCAACCTAAGACAGGATGGTCAGGCTCTCGACCCTGGCTTCTCCGATGACAGGCAACTTCCAATTCCTGACAGGGGGACAACCTAAGACAGGCACAGTTATCCTCAAAATAAAAGGGGGAGATGCAGGGGGCTCCAACCGCAAAGGAAACAAAGTTGCTAAGCCTTCGCTCAACAAGGCCTCTAAGCCTTTGCTCGAGTTTGCCACACTTCCGCATCTCAGTGACTCAGCGTTTCCAACAATCTAAGATGGCCCCTGGGGGAGTTACCTAGCCTGATAGGAGACTTCCGTATTCGTGGACAGTATGTGTTCTCAGCTGTGATAGGCCCTTGAGGGCGTGCCCGGCTCATGTTCTGCCTTAACTTTCAGCTGGTTAGCTCAGTTCCCTTGTGCCCTGGACAGCCCCCATTCTGTGTCTATAAAAGCTCTTCCCCTCCCAGTAAAGTCGAGAACCCGGCTGCGCCCTGGGCGTTGACTGATCTCCCGGCTCTGGTATGGTTCCTTTGCCACTGACACTCATCATCCCGCTCGGCCCCTGAGCTCCCCAGGCTGGCCCTAAGGAGCTCCCGTGACGAGCAGCAAGATTCAACCTTAGCCATTGTTTCAATGACTCTATGTGAACCATAGTTTCACAAATTTACACTTCATGCTCGAAGTGTATTTTGAGGTTCAGTACTCCAAATCCAGCAGGCTACTTGACACCTCCCTTGGGTTTAACCAAAGACAATTTAACTCATCAGAACCAAGTTTATGCCATTCCCCAAATCTGATCTCCTTCCAGTGTTACTACCTCAGTAATCACTGTCCATCCCAGAACAAGCCACAACCAGGCAGGCATCCCTGAAAACTTCCCTCTATCTTTCATATCGAATCCATCTCCAAGTCCTACTGCGTTAATCTCCCAGATTACCTCTGGGATTGGCTCACTTCTTTCTGTTTCCATCACTATTAACCTAGGCCAGGTCATTTCATGCATTCCTTCTCAGCACTGGAAATATACTCTGGCCAGGCACTGTTGTAGGTACTGGGAAAATGGGAACAAATGAAACAGGCAACCCAGTGTAAAGCAATTTATGATGCAGATAAAGAGATATAATAAACAGATATGCATTATTACACAATGATAAGCACAGAGAAGGAATTAAGTGTGCTGAAGGGTGAAGAATGTAGAGGGCCAAGGGCAATGTTTCAGAAGAGCTGCACCTAATTGTAACATGAAGAAGCAAGTCACATGGGCATGTGGCTGTCAGGAAAATGTTTCAGAATAGAAAAACAAAACAGGTGCAGTGGCCTAAAGTGAAGGGCTCCTTAGCCCCACATTGTGGGGCAACCAGGGTTATAGGGTCCTCAAAGGAAGGGCAGTAGGGAAGGAGACAAGGGGAAGAGGTGGCCAGAGCCAGACTATGCAGGTCTCTGGAACCCACCAGTGGACTCAGGATTGTGCTCTATGAAATGGAAGCCATGTTCAAATTGAATATGGGAGCAACCCAACCAGACATACCTTTTAAATTTTAGCACTTCAAAGAAAAGAAATGGTGGTAGTAGGAGGGGAGGTGCAGGGCCCACGTAAGAGTCCTTGTGGGGAAGGATAGGTGAATAGGAACAAGATCAACTCACACAAACAAAACAGTGCTACTGGGTGTCTTGGCTACAGTTTAATCACGCAAGAACAGTCACTCAGAAACTTTACTGGGGCCCCTGGTAACTCCGGAAAATCAGGAAAAGATGCTCTACCTGTATGTAGATGCAACCCCTGCAAACCTCACAGAATGGACACAAGCTCAGTGATTACACTTTGGGATTACTCCTCAATCAAGAGACCTATATGAGAGATATGCCCTCTTTTGAGTCATTTCCACCTATCTCTCAATTTAAAATGTACAAACCTGAAAGAACAGTTGGCCCAGCAGTCATGATGCTGGCAAAGATGCCCATGTTCCACATCCAAATGTCTGAGTTCAACACTCAGCTCCAGCTTCCTGCTCAGGTGCACCCTGGGAGGCAGTAGGTTAGGGTTCTAGTGATCAGGTCCCTGCCACACATATGGGAGACCTGGATTGAGTTCCAGACTCCTGGCTTCATCCTGGCCCAGTACTGGCCTTTGCAGGCATTTGGAAAGAGAACCAGCAAATGGAAGATCTCTCTCGGTCTCTCAAATTTGAGTAAACAAAAAAATAAACAAACAAAATATACAAACCAAGGGAATGATACAAGTTTTTATTTATTTTCTTTTTCCCTCTGTTATGAATTGCTTTTAGGTGAAAACACTTTAAAAAGCATACTGAAGGGCATTTAAATGGTTTGATTCAGACCATTTTTTCCAAGACATCAAGTATTAAATAATTCCCTGCTTATTTCTTCAATTATTTCCAGTAATCCACTGGACAGTTCAAATCTCTTAGAGTTGTGCTAAAGACTTATCACATGGTGTTACCTAGCTTTCCAATCTCATTTCTGTCCTCATCTCCTCCTTTACCCTGAGCTTTAGCCAGAGTAAATTAATTATATGAGTGAATTAATTATATCAATTCCTTCAAACTACTATGTCTGTTGAAAGCACACATGAAAATTTAGCTCTCCTCTGAAACAACAAAACAAAAACAAGATCCTGAGAGATTCAGCTGAGAGTGATTACCAGACAGAGGAAGCTTATGTCCAGGAGCCAGGGTGTTCCCTTCTGTGAGGACCGAGAACCCTCAAGGCCATTTCCCAGCCAACACTCCAAGCTGCACCTCGTTCTATCACCTAGACCATGGCCAGCAGTGAATGCTAGGCACCTTGGCCAACTACTCACCTACAGAGGAGCCTCCAGGACTGTCTTTCTCTATCTTCCACGGATCCTCTCCTTGCTGCAACAGGGAGATCACCTTTGGCTTGGTACATGGGAGTCCTGCTCATAGACAAAACGAAACACACACACACTTGGTTTCGTTTCAACACAAATGGAAAACTCAGAGGATGGTACAAAGAACTTCTATGGGCCGCCCAAGCTATGCGCTCATAACATAGGGAGATATGTTTGGGAAAAGGCAGGTAACTGCTATAATTTACTGTATGGCAGGACAATATGATAAATATGACACTTCAGTAACTGATGGGGTACCCTTAGTTTTCTATAGAGATGGAATGTTAGATGTATAACCAAGCATCTATGGAAAGGGTGTGTTCCAAGAAGCTTTTATGAAATGAGAAAACACTACCTGACCCCCTCTCAAAGAGGGCAGTGGTCAGCGAAGTGTGAACTGTGGGCCAAATCCAGATCACTGCCTAAGTGTGTACAGCCCTCGTGCAAAGAATGATTGGGGAAAAAGTAGAGAAATATGTCACAGAGACCATATGTGGCCTACAAAACCTAAAATACTTACTACCTGGCCCTTTACAGAAAAAATTTGTTGACTCCTGGAAGAGATAAGCAGGAAAGGCAAGCATTAGGTCCAGAGGACGAACAACGTCCTCTGTTGAAAGGGAAGCAAATAATCCATGGGCAATCTCAGTGAAGTGATGTCTGAACCATGAAGAAACCTGTAACGTGATCATAGAGCAGGAAGGGGATGGCTGTGGAGCAATCAGATGCCTATAAGAGGGAAAATGTTCTTAATATTTATTTATGGAGATTGGATTTGTATAATCCCAAAGCAAAAATCAGCTAGTTTTTGTTTTAAATGATTTTTTAAGAAACTTATTTATTTGAAAGGTAGAGAGACACGGAGAGGGCTGGACTTAAGCCAGGAGCTGGGAACTCAGTCTGAGTTTCCCATGTGAGTGGCAGGGACCCAAGTACTTGAGTTGCCACCTGTTGCCTCCCAGGATGTGCATTAGCAGGAAGCTGGACTGGAAACACAGGTGGGACTCAAACCCAGGAACTTTGATATGGCCAGCACAAGTCCTAAGGGGTGTCTTAGCTGCTACTCTCATCCCAGCAAAAGTCTTCTGAGGACCCACAGCTTTTACTCAGGGAAGGAGGTGCTGAGATTCCAATTTCTGAACTCAGCGTTCTCAGGGAAACTTTCTTACCCAATGAGAGCAGGTTGCTGTAGTTCTCTAGCATCACGTCCCGGTATAAGATTCTCTGGAGAGGATCCAGCTTCCTCCACTCATCCCGCGTGAAGAACACAGCCACATCTTCAAATGTCACTGACACCTGGAAAGACAAGCCACTCAGCTTACCCAGGACCACTCTGCACAGAGAAAGATGCAGCAGTGGGGAGGGAGACAAGTCACCCAGGAAATGCTTCTGATGCTATGCAAGGTTCTGAAGATTCTGCTGTTTATGAACAATGACTGGTGACAAACATACAAAGAGCAGCAAAAAGTAAAAATGAGCCTTGTGTTAACCACTATAAGGGCTATGTAGAGGGATCGAGGACATTGGTAGGATATTAACTGGAATAATCTTTCTGATGATTTGGTGACATATTGAAAAGCTTGGAAATATATTCTTCATCAATGACTATTTGTATTGTCACATACATGCATGTCTTGGCTTTTTATCAATGTAACAAATACCTGAGAGGAGCCAGTTATGAAGGAAGCATGATTCGCTTCAGCTCATGGTTAAGTCCAAGATTGGGCAGTCCCACTGGTTTGGCCTCTGATTTGGGCAATGGATGCAGAAGGCATCCCTCAGTCTCTCCTTACAATGCCATCATGACTCAACCATGGGCTGCACTCCAGCAACACAATCCAATTCAACCCAATCCAATCACTTCCTAAGGGCCCCATCTTCAGATACCACAATTGGACCAATCAATCAATGACTTTGGGACTTAAAAGACTATATGAGTTGGGAAGACAGATTGTGTTCAAACCATAGAAAAAGAGACTATGTACGGTGCTTGCAGTAACAAAAAATAGAAATCACCTATTTACCCATGGAGGCTAATTAAATAACTTTAAGGCACATCTGTATACTTACTGAAGCATGAGGACAGTGATTAAGAAAATTAAAACAGCTGCGGAGCCAAGATGGTGGATAGTGAGGGCGTGCACCGATAGTCTGGGAAAATTTAGTTTAATAACAGTGGAATTACTGTAGCCTCAGGAAAAGACTCAAGAAAAAAACTGCAGAGGAAATGCTTCTGGATCTAGTGGATGTGACACAGAGGACCTACGGGGAGCCCACCACGTGGAAGCCCAGCCGCGGGAGCCGAGCCGCAGAATCTCGCCAGCGCAGGAACGGGAGGTAAGACAAAAACCTCGAAACCCAAGACATTGGCGGGAAAAGGCAAAACGAGGCCTGAGGCCCCACTGGGCAAAGATCACCAGGCAGACTGGAGGAGAGAAAAAAAAAAAAATGAATAAATCTGGGCGACCAGCATGGACACTATCCTCTCTCTCCAGTCACCATACAAAGCCGAGCAAGACAAAGAGCAGGCGCCATTTTACATATGTAAAGTGGCAACCGCAAGTAGCCAAGCAGAAAAACTTGACTCGGGTCAGGAGAAATAACAGGAGGTTAGAATCTAGTGAAAGCAGGTGGAGCTAATGATCGAGACTGTGAAATTCTGAGGGGGAGGGGGGGGCGAGCAAGCTCACCGAGTACGCAAACTCGGTAACCTTGGGCTGTGCAGAAACTTGAGAACACGTTGAGGGCTGCATAAACTCTTTCTGTGGTCCCGGGGGTAGATCAAACGAATACTCACAGAGGCCAGATTTCAACTACCCTCAATTCCAATCACCTGTGCCGAATTACTTCCCAACTGAGTCAAAAAAAAAAAAAAAAGAGAGAGAGAGAGAGAGAGAGAGATCTAGCCAGGAGCAAGGGAGAGAACAATCGGGGTGAGTCAAAATTGGCACACCCTTAAACCTGAAGAATCAAACAGAGCTCTCCGGCCACACCCATCACAGCCTAAGAAGCCATCAAAGCAGACAGCCCACTTAATCTAAAGACATAGTATAACGAGAAAAAAAAAAAAAAACAAACCATAAATTATCTCCAATGCCTAACAACAAACGCAGAAACTGAGGTAACAAGAGCAAGGAAGACACTATCATGCCCCCAAATGAACAAGACACCCCAATTCAAGATTATGAAGATGAAGAGATAGAGGAAATGCAAGAAGCAGATCTCAAAAAATTGATAAGAGCATTAAGTAGTTCTCAAAAACAAATTCTTGAACTACAGAAATCCTTAATGGACAAGATAGAAACTCTCTCTCGTGAAAATGAAATATTAAGGAGGAATCAAAATGAAATGAAACAACTAGTAGAACATGAAATTGAGATAGTGACAAAAAACCATAATGAAATGAAGAACTCAATAGATCAAATGACAAACACATTACAGAGCCTTAAAAACAAAATGGGTGAAGCAGAAGAGAGAATATCAGACTTAGAAGACAGAGAACAGGAAAGGAAACCACAAATCAAAGAAAAGAATAGGAAAACAGAAATCTAAAAAATACTGTCAGGAATCTACAGGATACTATTGAAAAACCCAACATTCGGGTTCTAGGAGTTCCTGAAGGCATGGAGAGGGAGAAAGGATTAGAAGGCCTTTTTAGTGAGATACTAGCAGAAAATTTCCTAGGTTTGGAGAAAGACAGAGACATCCTAGTACAGGAAGCTCATAGAACCCCTAATAAACATGATCAAAAGAGATCCTCACCACGACACGTCATAATCAAACTCACCACAGTGAAACACAAAGAAAAGATCCTAAAATGTGCAAGAGAGAAACGCCAGATTACTCTCAGAGGATCTCCAATTAGACTCACAACAGACTTCTCATCAGAAACCCTACAAACTAGGAGAGAATGGCGAGATATAGCCCAGGTACTAAGAGAGAAAAACTGCCAGCCCAGAATATTATATCCTGCAAATCTCTTATTTGTAAATGAAGGTGAAATAAAGACCTTTCACAGCAAACAGAAATTGAAAGAATTTGTCGCCACTCGTCCAGCCCTGCAAAAGATGCTTAAAGATGTGTTACATACAGAAACACAGAAACACGGTCACCAATATGAAAGAAGATAAAGGAAGGAAACCTCACAGCAAAAGATCACAGGAATCTCAAACCATATATTAGAAAAAATCTTTGGCAAATGACAGGGCAAAGTTACTCCTTCTCAATAGTCACATTGAATGTTAATGGCCTGAACTGTCCAGTTAAAAGACACCGATTGGCTGATTGGGTTAAGGAACAAAACCCATCTTTTTGCTGCTTACAAGAAACTCATCTTTCCAACAATGATGCATGCAGACTGAAAGTGAAAGGCTGTAAAAGGTATACCATGCCAACAGAAATGAAAAAAGAGCGGGCATAGCCATCTTAATATCAGACAAAATAAACTTTACCACAAAAACTGTTAGGAGAGACAAAGAGGGGCACTATTTAATGATTAAGGGATCCATTCAACAGGAAGATATAACAATTATCAATGTATATGCACCTAATTACAGGGCACCAGTTTATTTAAAAGACTTGTTAAGGGACTTAAAGGGAGACTTAGACCCCAATACAATAGTTCTGGGGGACTTCAATACTCCACTCTCAGAGATAGACAGATCAACAGGACAGATCAACAAGGAGACAGTAGATTTAAACGACACTATAGCCCAAATGGATCTAACAGATATCTACAGAACTTTTCATCCTACACATAAAGCATTTACATTCTTCTAAAGAGTACATGGAACCTTCTCTAGGATTGACCACATACTAGGCCATAAAGCAAGTCTCAGCAAATTCAAAAGAATTAGAATCATACCATGCAGCTTCTCAGACCACAAAGGAATGAAATTGGAAATTAGCAACTCGGGAATCCCTAGAGCACGTGCAAACACATGGAGGTTAAACAACATGCTCCTGAATGAACAATCGGTCATAGAAGAAATTAAAAGAGAAATCAAAAATTTCCTGGAAGTAAATGAGCATAACAGCACAACATACCAAAACCTATGGGATACAACAAAAGCAGTGTTAAGAGAAAAGTTTATCTGGCCTCAGAATCAGCCCTTAAGGCATTTGGATCTGGCTGAAGAGCCTATGAGAGTATTTTAGGCATGGAAAGCCAAGACACGCTGGGGGAAAAAAAAAAAAAAAAGATGAAGAAGAAGAGGAAGACCTAAATGAAGGATCTCAGCGAGTGTGATCCCAGTGGATAGAAGGGGGCCATGAAAGTAGGAGGTACCTCTCTGAAGGGAGGAGAGAACTTCCACTTTGACTATTGCCTTGTCGGAACAGGATCGAAGTCGGCGAACACTAAAGGCTTCCATAGCCTCGGCAACTCATGGCTAGAGCCTAGGGAGATTGCTGACGCCATAAACAAGAGTGTTAAATTGCTAAATCAACATCAGGAGTCACTGTGTACTTACATCCCATGTGGGATCTGTCCTTAATAGGTTGTCCAAGGTGAAGTAATGATATAGCTAGTACTGAAACAGTATTTTTACACTTTGTGTTTCTGTGTGGGTGCAAACTGGTGAAATCTTTACTAAGCATATGCAGAATCGATCTTCTGTATATAAAGATAATTGAAAATGAAAAAAAAAAACCATGATTTTAAATTGGAAATTACATAAAATAATCTTTTTTTTTAACTTTTATTTAATGAATATAAATTTCCAGTGTACAGCTTATGGATTACAATGGCTTCCCCCTCCCATAACTTCCCTCCCACCCACAACCCTCCCCTCTCCCGCTCCCTCTCCCCTTCCATTCACATCAAGATTCATTTTCAATTCTCTTTATATACAGAAGATCAATTTACTATAAAGATTTCAACAGTTTGCACCCACATAGAAACACAAAGTGAAACATACTGTTTGAGTACTAGTTATAGCATTAAATCAAAATGTACAGCACATTAAGGACAGAGATCCCACATAAGGAGCAAGTGCACAGTGGCTCTTGTTGTTGACCCAACAAATTGACACTCTAGTTTATGGCGCCAGTAACCATCCTAGGCTGTCGTCATGAGTTGCCAAGGCTATGGAAGCCTTCCAAGTTTGCCGACTCTGATCATATTTAGACAAGGTCATAAAAGACAGAGTGAGGATAGTAACCAATGATCCTAAGAGTGGCATTTACCAGGTTTGAACAATTATACAGCATTAAGTGGGGAAGAGGACCATCAGTACATACAGGTTGGGAGTAGAGCCATTGGTGGTAGAGTAGGGGTTATGATTACAAAGGAATGAGGCCCAAGTGTGCTAGACAGGGTCTAGAACAAAGGACAGAGTCATTATTAGATGTGCTAAGAAAGGTGCTGTCTAAGCTACAATTAAGTTTTCTGATTGAGAGGCAAATAGAACCTGATAGAAGGGGCTTGATAATAATCTGGTGGGCTTTAGGCCTTGGAAGTTTTTAAAAAAAAAATCTTGCAGAATCTCTGTCATTAATGTGATGTACACTGTTATTTAATGCTATAACTAGTACTCCAACAGTATTTTTTTAATTTGTGCTGCTATGTGAGGGCAAACTGTTGAAATATTTATATATACTAAACTGATTTTCTGTATATAAAGAGAATTGAAAATGAATCTTGATGGGAATGGAAGGGGAGAGCGAGTAGGAAAGGGGAGGGTTGCAGGTGGGGGGGAAGTAGTGGGGGGGGGAAGCCTTTGTAATCCATAAGCTGTACTTTGGAAATTTATATTCACTAAATAAAAAAAATATTAAAAAAGTGGAAAGTTTATATCAATAGGTGCCTACATCAAGAAATTGGAAAGGCACCAAATAGATGAACTTTCAAGTCATCTCAAGGATCTAGAAAATCTGCAGCAAACCAGACCCAAACCCAGTAGGAGAAGAGAAATAATTAAAATCAGAGAAGAAATCAACAGGATTGAAACAAAAAAAATAATTACAAAAAATCAGCCAAACAAGGAGCTGGTTTTTTGAAAAAATAAACAAAATTGACACCCCATTGGCCCAACTAACTAAAAAAAGAAGAGAAAAGACCCAAATCAATAGGATCAGAGATGAAAATGGAAACATAACAACAGACACCACAGAAATAAAAAGAATCATCAGAAGTTACTACAAGGACTTGTATGCCAGCAAACAGGGAAATCTATCAGAAAAGGACAGGTTCTTGGACACATACAACCTACCTAAATTGAGCCAGGAAGACATAGAAAACCTAAACAGACCCATAACTGACACAGAAATTGAAACAGTAATAAAGGCCCTCCCAACAAAGAAAAGCCCAGGACCAGATGGATTCACTGCTGAGTTCTACCAGACATTTAGAGAAGAACTAACTCCAATTCTTCTCAAACTATTCAGAACAATCGAAAAAGAGGGAATCCTTCCAAATTCTTTCTATGAAGCAAGCATCACCTTAATTCCTAAGCCGGAAAACGATGCAGCATTGAAAGAGAATTACAGACCAATATCCATGATGAACATAGATGCAAAAATCCTCAATAAAATTCTGGCCAATAGAATGCAACAACACATCAGAAAGATCATCCACCCAGACCAAGTGGGATTTATCCCTGGTATGCAGGGATGGTTCAACGTTCGCAAAACAATCAACGTAATACACTACATTAACAGACTGCAGAAGAAAAACCATATGATTCTCTCAATAGACGCAGAGAAAGCACTTGATAAAATACAACACCCTTTCATGATGAAAACTCTAAGCAAACTGGGTATGGAAGGAACATTCCTCAATACAATCAAAGCAATATATGAAAAACCCACGGCCAACATCCTATAGAATGGGGAAAAGTTGGAAGCATTTCTGCTGAGATCTGGTACCAGACAGGGATGCCCACTCTCACCACTGCTATTCAATATAGTTCTGGAAGTTTTAGCCAGAGCTATTAGGCAAGAAAAAGAAATTAAAGGGATACAAATTGGGAAGGAAGAACTCAAACTATCCCTCTTTGCAGATGATATGATTCTTTATTTAGGGGACCCAAAGAACTCTACTAAGAGACTACTGGAACTCATCGAAGAGTTTGGCAAAGTAGCAGGATATAAAATCAATGCACAAAAATCAACAGCCTTTGTATACACAGGCAATGCTACGGCTGAGGAAGAACTTCTAAGATCAATCCCATTCACAATAGCTACAAAAACAATCAAATACCTTGGAATAAACTTAACCAAGGATGTTAAAGATCTCTACGATGAAAACTACAAAACCTTACAGAAAGAAATAGAAGAGGATACCAAAAGATGGAGAAATCTTCCATGCTCATGGATTGGAAGAATCAATATCATCAAAATGTCTATTCTCCCAAAAGCAATTTATACATTCAGTGCAATACCAATCAAGATACCAAAGACCTTCTTCTCAGATCTGGAAAAAAATGATGCTGAAATTCATATGGAGACTCAGAAGACCTCGAATAGCCAAAGCAATCTTGTACAACAAAAACAAAGCCAGAGGCATCACAATACCAGATTTCAGGACATACTACAGGGCAGTTGTTATCAAAACAGCATGGTACTGGTACAGAAACAGGTGGGTAGACCAATGGAACAGAATAGAAACACCAGAAATCAATCCAAACATCTACAGCCAACTCATATTTGATCAAAGATCCAAAACTAATCCCTGGAATAAGGATAGTCTATTCAATAAATGGTGCTGGGAAAATTGGATTTCCATGTGCAGAAGCTTGAAGCAAGACCCCTACCTTTCACCTTACACAAAAATCCACTCAACATGGATAAAAGACTTAAATCTACGACCCGAAACCATCAAATTATTAGAGAGCATTGGAGAAACCCTGCAAGATATAGGTACAGGCAAAGACTTCTTGGAAAAGACCCCAGGAGCACAGGCAGTCAAAAACAAAATTAACATTTGGGATTGCATCAAATTGAGAAGTTTCTGTACTTCAAAAGAAACAGTAAGAAACTCCACAACAACAGAACAAACAACCCACTTAAGAGATGGGCCAAGGACCTCAATAGACATCTTTCCAAAGAGGAAATCCAAATGGCCAACAGACACATGAAAAAAATGTTCAAGATCACTAGCAATCAGAGAAATGCAAATCAAAACCACAATGAGGTTTCACCTCACCCCGGTTAGAATGGCTCACATTCAGAAATCTACCAACAACAGATGCTGGAGAGGATGTGGGGAAAAAGGGACATGAACCCACTGTTGGTGGGAATGCAAACTGGTTAAGCCACTATGGAAGTCAGTCTGGAGATTCCTCAGAAACCTGAATATTATCCTACCATACAACCCAGCCATCCCACTCCTTGGAATTTACCCAAAGGAAATTAATTTGGCAAATAAAAAAGCCATATACACATTAATGTTTATTGCAGCTCAATTCACAATAGCTAAGAACTGGAACCAACCCAAATGCCCATCAACAGTAGACTGGATAAAGAAATTATGGGACATGTACTCCATAGAATACTATACAGCAGTCAAAAACAATGAAACCCAGTCATTTGCAACAAGATGGAGGAATCTGGAAAACATCATGCTGAGTGAATTAAGCCAGTCCCAAAGAGACAAATTTCACTTGTTTTCCCTGATCGGCGACAACTGAGCACCAAAGGGGAAACCTGTTGAAGTGAAATGGACACTATAAGAAACAGTGACCTGATCAGCTCTTATCCTGACTCTTGATGTACAATGTAATACTTTATCCTTTTTAGTATTGGTTGTTGTTGTTCTTGTTGTTGTTCTAGTACTAGTGGTTGAACTCTGTAATTAACACACAATTATTTTTAGGTGTTTAAATTTTAACTGAAAGGTGATCCCTGTTAAATATAAGAGTGGGAAAAAGAGAGGGAGGAGATGTACAATTTGGGACATGCTCAATCGGACTTGCCCCAAATGGTGGAGTTAGAAATGTGCCAGGGGACTCCAATACAATCCCATCGAGGCGGCATGTACCAATGCCATCTCACTAGTCCAAGTGAGCAATCTCAGTTCACAATTGATGGCTCTGATAGGTCTAAGAGTCAAAGGGATCACACAAACAAGACTAGTGTCTGTGAATACTAACTGATAAAATCAAAAATGGAGAGAACGATCCAACATGGCAAGCGGAATACACAGCAGACTCATAGAACGGCAGATGTCCTAAATAGCACTCTGGCCTCAGAATCAGCCCTTAAGGCATTCGGATCTGGCTGAAGAGCCCATGAGAGTATTGTAGGCATGGAAAGCCAAGACACCATGGAAAAGAAAAAAAAAAAGAAGACCTAAATGAAAGATCTCTGCGAGTGAGATCCCAGTGGAAAGAACAGGGCCATCAAAGATGGAGTTACCTATCTCCGAAGGGAGGAGAGAACTTCCACTTTGACTATGATCCTATCGGAATAAGATCAAAGTCAGCGAACTCTAAAGGCTTCCATAGCCTTGGCAACTCATGACTAGAGGCTAGGGAGATTACTGACGCCATAAACAAGAGTGCCAAATTGTTAAGTCAGCCACAGGAGTCACTGTGTACTTACATCCCACACATCATGTGGGATCTGTCCTTAATGTGTTGTCCAATGTGAAGTGATGCTATAACTAGTACTAAAACAGTATTTTTACACTTTGTGTTTCTGTGTGGGTGCAAACTGATGAAATCTTTACTAAGTATATGCAGAATCGATCTTCTGTATATAAACATAATTGGAAATGAAAAAAAAAAAAAACCCTGGTGTTAAATTGGAAATGACACAGAAAATTAATTAATTTTTTAAAAATATCATGTAGGATCTCTGTCTTTAATGTGCTGTACACTGTGATTTAATGCTATAACTAGTATTCCAACAGTATTTTTTCACTTTGTGTTGCTATGTGGGGGCAAACTGTTGAAATCTTTACTTAATATATACTGAACTGATCTTCTATATATAAAGAGAATTGAAAATGAACCTTGATGTGAATGGAAGGGAAGAGGGAGCGGGAGAGGGGAGGGTTGTGGGTGGGAGGGAAGTTATGGGGGGGGAAGCCATAGTAATTCATAAGCTGTACTTTGGAAATTTATATTCATTAAATAAGTGTTTTTAAAAAAAAGAAAATTAAAACAGCTGTCACCTATTGAATACTTCTAGACACCAAGTACGGCTCTTAAGAGTTTTAGGTCACTGTCTGGCATTTATAATTTAAGCTTTATAGCAATCATGCAAAGAAGGTACTATTATTGTTCTGATTTTACAAAAGAAAAAATGAAGTCTCAGACAGGAAGAAATTTGTCCCAAGTCACAGAGGTGGTCAGTGGTAGAAGGGGACTGCAATCCAAGTAGATGTCCTACATACCAGTCTTTTTTTCTTCCCACAAGCCATTTTTTATTTTAATTCTAAATTTTATTTTAATTCTATAATTGCAAGATACTTGGTCCTCATATTTACTGTTTAATAAATAGTGACAGCTTATTGAATTCTATATGCAGATAGCCCTTTAGCAAAATAAATAATATAAATAATATAAGGATGGATAAGTTGTCAATAAGTGGCCCTCAAGATATACTTTGATTTTCTTCCTAAGTACTAGTTTCTGTTTTTTGTTTTTTTTAAACAAAAGGCCTCCAAACAATTGATAGGTTGCCTCCTGCCAAGTAAACAGCAAATCTTTCTGAAAGACTGTCAGTGGGTTTGATTCTTAGATCTCTTTTTTTAAAAAGGCTCCATACGGCAACCCAGACACAGAATACAATGATAGGGAAGACATTTAGAGTCAATTCGAGAGGCCTGCACCTTTTAGAGGTAATAACAATTCCTTCTTAGTACAGAATTGATAATACGTAACCCCAGAAAAATATTTATGTAACTATACTGAGACGATCAATCTGGCATCATTTCATCAGGCTAGACTCCATTCTTAACCCCTCTGCAGAGCCTCTCAAAGCCTACCACAGAGGGTGAAGAAATAAATGAGGTAATCTATACAATGGAGAGGAATAGTGAGGATAGCTAACAATGTGAATGTGTGTACTTAAAATGCCACTGAATTATACACTCAAAAAGGGTTAAAATTGCATGGTATGAATGTTTTTCCACAATAAAAAACATTAAAATGGTAAAATGCACTTTTATGCACATAAGTAAATAAAAGTACAGAGATTATTCTGAGGGATGCACACTGGTAATTCAAAGGTTCTGAGGGATGCTGACAATGATCGTCCCTAGATATTGAACTATGAGTGATTTCACTTTCTTTTTATATATGTTGTGAAGTAGGTATTTAGTCTTTATCTCATTTCTTGGCATTGGACTCCTGTATGACTTTTTGTATGTTAATGCCTCATCTGATAGCTGGGGGCTCCTGATTAGCCTTGAGATAGATGCTGAAGGTGGAGCTGGCCCATGTTCCAAAGCAAGGAAGTGTCCATAAAAATATAAATAACTGGTTTCAGGTAGCTTCCTGATAGCTTAGCCCAGGGAGACTCCTGGAGGATGGCACATCTAGAGGACATAGAAGCTCCAGGTTCCCTGCCCTACCTTGCTCTATGCATCTCTTCATCTGTGTCCTGTATGGTATCTTTTATAATAAGCCGACAAACCTAAGTGTTCCCCTGCATTCTGTGAACCAGTCTCACAATCAAAACCAAGGAGGGAGTCAGGGGAACTCTAGAAGCCTGGATTTGCAACTGGCATTTGAAGTGTAGATAGTCCTGTGGGACTGAGCCCTCAACTTATGAAGTCTGATGCCCTGAGTCAGAACTGAACTGAATGACACGACTCCCAGCTTATGTCTCTATGCCTGCAGCACTGTTTGCTTGGGGGGGGGGGGGGGGGGGAATACACACACTTTATATTAGGCAGGTGTTGTGAGTATAGTGCAAGAAACTGAGTTTTCTTTTCTATTCACAGGCCTTAACATTTATTTCCAATATGTGTTTTTCATCTCTGAAAATTTTATCAGGAGCATGTTATATGCATATGATAAGAAAAATAATTTAGTGGCATATGAGGAAATATAAGAAATGATCTTTGCCTCAGAAAATTAACAATCCAATTGGCAGACAATGTGGAAGCATGAATAATTTAAAAGAGAGAAAACTGTGTAGTTGAAAGGACAATATGCCATCTCCCAGTTCAACTTCAGAGACATGAACAGGAAGCCCAGGACAGCCAAGGCTCCAGTCTCACACTTTACTGGTGGCAGCAGCAGGACCATACTCCCATTTTCTGGGAGCCCAGCACTTGTTCTCTCTAGGCTTAAACTTCCCATCACTGGGTTGGACACCCAAGTCCACTTGGTGCTAACACATGGGCAGCAGGTGCAGTTAGGGAGAACGCCTTAAGGAAACGCTCACATACCCAGCAGGAGAAGATTTTGGGCAGAAGAGCATGTGGCTCTGTTGGAGTGGAATAGGGAAGCCTTAAAGGAAAAAGAGCAGAAGAGTTCCAGAAACATGTGGCTGATCTGCCCCTGCTCGGAAAGCCGTAACAGAGGGGTGACTGGATGGCCCGAGCATGGACTGTGAAATGCACCTGAGACTGATTTCAACTGACTTACCTTCTTTTGAGCCTCAGTTTCATCATGTGTGTGAAACAGGAATAATAGTTGCTGTGCTACTGTGAGACTGAGAAATAACAAAGGGAAAACCCTCACCACATGCCCCACCGCAATGAACACTCAATAAACATCAGCTATTAGATGAAAATGGTAAAAACAAAGGAATGAGTTATTTTTTAGGACTAGGAAATATTGTATGTCAATTTCTGTGGACACTGTTATTATTAACATAATGCTATCACTTATCTAACCACAGCAACCACACACTGAGCAGTAACTATGTGCCTGGCCCTGACCTAAACACTATCAACTGTGCAATCACCTCATCATAAAGGTAGGCATGGTTGTCAGTCCTATTTTACAGGAAAAGAAACTGAGGCACAGAGAGGTGAAGTTATTTGCTCAAGGCCCACAAACAGCAACAGAGGAGACAGGTTAAAAGCCGGCCATCTGGCTTGAGAGCCCCACTTCCTAACCTAGGTGTACACGACTCTTCACTACATACATCCCACGGATCCCTCCCTCTGGCTTCCTGAGAAATCTTCTCTTTGCTGTCAGGGCACTTCTAAAGCTGAGTCCTCTGCGATGCCTCTACCCACCATTCACCTTCGCCTCACCTGAAGACTGTCCCCTCACTCCTTCCACATAAGGATGAAAACAGCAGGTCAGGATCAGTTTCTGAGACAGTGGCACATGAAAAAAGAACAGAACCCTGTCTTTTGCAACAAAACAGATGAAAATGGAAATGAAAACCATCATGCTTAGTGACATAAGCCAGTCCCCAAAAGACAAACATTGTGTGTTTTCTCTGCTACCTGGCAGTTTATATAAACTAAAAAAAGGTATAGGAATGAAGTGGATATCTTGTGATGTGGTTCTTGTTCTGAACCCTTGTTTATACTCCTGGACTCAGGTCTGCCTTCTTTACGTGAATATTATGGCCTGAGTTGTAGAGTGGATTGGAATTACGTCTTTGCAAGAACAAAAGGAAAGGATGAAAGGAGGGAGGGAGAGAGGTATGGTCATCCTTTTGGAACTTTTACCTATGAAATGAAAACATTAAAAAATTTTTGAAAAAGGACAGCAGCACAAGGAAAGCAGATGACCCTTGAAGTTAAGAGGGAGATAAATGAAAACCATGGGCTGGGGAAGGCTGAGCCAGAAAGAAGACCTTCCTGCCAGAACAGGGAGGCAGACACAGAGGAGCAAAGGAGGTAGGGCGGTGAGGAATTTCCCCCAGTGTGAATGCTTGTTCTGCCCCAGTGATACAGACAGGTGGCATCGAACCTAACACAATCACACAGCAGCTTCAGATTTGTGAAGAAAAGTATGTCTACTAGGAGAAACCCCACTAGACACGAGGGCACAATGCACCACTCACAGAGGCAGACCAAGTCCTCCACGGTGAGATGACTTTCGTTCCAAAACCCAAGGAAGACTGCTGGGTAAGGACAACAACAACAAAACACCCCACTCACCAAGGGCTGAGATGGCAATGAGCTCGCCTGGGGTCTCACCTTCCTCTGCTCCGCGGCCATGTCTCCTCCCTGGCTCTTTCCGGAGGGCAGGTGGGGCTGAGAGAAGAGACAGGGAAGCAGGAGGAAGCCCCTTTTGCCTCCCACCGCTCAGAGGCAGCGGCTCTGAGCTCCTTACAGGGCCAGAGGATGACCGGGCCCATCTTGGCCCAGTTTCCCAGGAGCAGGGCCAGCACCGCCTTGCACTGCGTCGTCCCGCAGGGCCACTTGGCACTGGGGCAGCTCCATCCCACAGCTCAGGAGACAGGGCAGCGCGGGGCCACAGGCTCCAGGTACACCGAGTGAGCGCGACCCCGCGACCCCGCCCCCGCCTCCCTCCCGCCACGGAACCCACTTTCAAACCCGCGGAGAAAAACCTTCTAAGAAAGGAAAACGCGGGATCTTCTGGGCCGAGGAGGGGGCGGACCCAGAACCGAGGACCTGGGTCCGATTGTGGGTCGGCAGTCGGGGACACGGGCGCCTCCCCCTCCAGCCCCCGGACAGCGGCCAGGCCTGCAGTAGGTAGGGCCTGGGACGAAGGGAAACCAGGTGCCCGACCTGGCGCGGTCCAGGGCGCAGCTGGACGGCAGGTGGCGGCGGGCCACAGGCCCGGGGCGCCGCCCGCGCATCCAGGCCTTCCAAACGTCTCCCGGGCCCGCATCCTCCGAGGCCCCGTCCCTCCTCGCTCCTCCCGCCGCTCACCTCCCGAAGCGCTAGGTTCCAGGCGCCGCGCCTCCCTGGCCGCGCCCCGCAAGCGGGAGGCTCCGGAACTGCCCCACGGGGCAGCACTCTCCACAGGCGTCCCCGGCCCAGCGACCTCAGGCCTGGGAGCCGCTCACCCGCCGGCGGGTCCAGAGGGGCGGGGTGGAGCGGCCCGCTAGTGCCGATGGGGAATATAGTCCGTGGGATTCAGAGGGTTCTGGGAAATGTAGTTCTTCGCTGTTTTCTTGCAGAAAGGCCGGGGAGAGCGTCTCAAGTGTCAAGACAGGACCTGAGGGCTCTTGGAGTGATCCTGGCTTCACCACTGCCTTGGTGAGCTGTAGAGCCCTGGGTTTGGGGACATTCGCCCAGGGCAGTATCTTGCAGCTCTGCAGTTGTGCAAATGACAGTGAGGGCACTGCACAACTGTCAAGAATAGACCCATGTCTCAGTTTTTTCAGCAAAATGGTATTTGAGCACCTGCCCTGTGCCCAGCACTGTGGCAAGTGCTTTGGAACACATTCCTGAACAGAAGAAAAAGTGGGAAGGGGGAGGAAGCCATGAGCACAGTTAGAGAAGAGCCTCTAGTGATCACTGGCGTCAAAAATAAGAGTGTCAATTGTTAAATCAACAACGGGAGTCACTGTGCACTTACTCCCCATGTAGGATCTCTGTCCTTAATGTGTTGTACTATGCGAATTAACTGTAAAACTACTACCCAAACATTACTCTATACTTTGTGTGTCTGTGTGGGTGCAAACTGTTGAAATCTTAGTAAATACTAAATTGATCTTCTATATATAAAGATAATGGAAAATGAATCTTGATGAAGAATGGGATGGAAGAGGGAGTAGGAGATGGGATGGTTGTGGGTGGGAGGGAGCTTAAGGGAGGAAAAGCCGCTATAATCCAGAAGTTGTACTTTGGAAATTTATATTTATTAAATAAAAGTTGAAAAATTTTAAATAAAAAAAACTTTTTGATGCTGCCAACAACAACAACAAAAAAATACCTATCTGAAGCTAACAACAAGGCTGATCTGACAGCTAAAGCAGCAGCTCTTGGGGAAATTATCCCATCTTTTCTCTGTAACTTAGCTCCTGTATATTCAGACTTAGAAATCTCTCAGTTCCACCAAGAAGGGGCATCTAGAAGGGTTCATGGTGGCTTCTAGAAGAAAAACTAATACTTTCTGCTTTTCTTCAAGTTATCTTTATACAAAACCCCCACTCTCTCTATCACTCAAACCCAAACTCTCCACTTCCTGAGATCACACATACACCTGACTCCTGCCATACAATAAAATCTGCATAACATATCTCAGACACGTAGTGTCTGCCAAACTGCTAACTCCAACTCTAATATCAGCCACTCCCATTCCACCCACCAGGCCTGTGGATCACTCCTAGGGGAGGATTGGCAGATTGACGTCACCCATATGCCACCAGTTAAGCCAACACGTTACTTTCTGGTGATGGTGGACACCTTCCTGGGGTGGGTGGAAGATTCCCCTACTACTAACAGCTTCCACTGTTTCCACTATACTATTAAATATTATCCTAAGATTTGGATTATGGACTGAAATTTATCTCTCAATTCCCTCAAATAATATCTGCCTCTCTTCATATCTCATGGCATTTTCGAATTCCATATCATAACCCCTCTTCAGGAAAAGTGGAATGGATGAATGGAATGTTAAAAC
The DNA here is from genome assembly GCF_033115175.1 of Lepus europaeus. Classification (NCBI taxonomy): domain Eukaryota; kingdom Metazoa; phylum Chordata; class Mammalia; order Lagomorpha; family Leporidae; genus Lepus; species Lepus europaeus. Next base: position 103,289,875 of record NC_084830.1, read on the forward strand.
GGGCTCTAAGGGCTGGCACTGTGGCACAGTGGGTTAATTCTCCGCCTGAGGCACCAGCATCACATATGGGTGCCAAGTCTAGTCCTGGCTGCTCCTCTCCCAATCCAGCTCTCTGCTATGGCCTGGGAAAATAGTAGATGGCCGAAGTTCTTGGGCCTCTGCATCCATGTAGGAGACCTGGAAGTAGCTCCTGACTTCTGGCTTCAGATTGGTGCAGCTCACTCCATTTGGGGAGTGAACCAATGGATAGAAGACCTTTCTCCCTGTCTCTCCCTCTCACTGACTGCAAATATATCTCTAAAATAAATAAATAAAATCTGGGGAAAAAAAGCAGTCTCTAACTAAACTCTCCACCCAGGTCCATTTAGATTGGGTAAAACTCCTTTCTTTAGCTCTACTAAGAGTTAGAGCTCTTCCCTGTAAGCCATTATTGCTTAGCTTGTTCAAAATTCTCTGTGGAAGGCCTCTTCTTTCACCTAACTTCCCTCTGCTCAAAATTCTGAAGCTATTCCTCCTCCTCTCACTTTCCCCCTTCTCAGAAAAATGTACTCTCACTTATGGACCTATGCAGACACACATCTACCCAAATCACACTCCTTCCTCTCTGTACTCCTACCTTTCAACCTGGCGACTGAGTTGGCTACTTTAAGGCCAAAATGAAATAGGCCCTACCAGGTGATATTGACTAACTCCAGTGCTGCCAAACTCAAGGGACATCCTCCCCACAACCCGGTACATTTTACTTCATTAAAACTAGTAACATCTCTCTTATATAAGTCTACTCCCACAGGATTCACCTCTCAGGTTGACACAGCTCCCTGCAATACCAGAGAAACCATCTCATGTCCCTGACAATTTCTGAATTCCACAGGTTTCTCCAAATAATTCTGCAGGAAGGTCACTGGTATCCACCTCCACCAATCTGCCTCACCAACCTGACTCAGATTGCTGGCTCCAGGGAGATCCTTGTGACTTCACACCTACACAGAAATCCTCTTTTACCACATTTTTATGCTTCACATTGTGATACACTGTCACCCTGTTACTGTCTTCAGCCATAGTTCTAGCCCTAACATTAGCAATAGGTTTGACAGCAGTTGCCCTGTGCTGAAAAACTTCTCTTAGCACTCTTTTATCCCTTCTGGATAGGATGCCTTTCTGCTCTCTCCTGTTCCAACCTGGTCCCCTTTTGTGGTTCCAACCCCCTCACATACATCTCACCGACATTTCATGCCAGAATTCTTACATACCTCTCATCAACATTTCATCTAAGATTTAGCTCTCAGTCTCAAAGAAAACATAAATGACCTAGCACAGCAACTGTCTCGTCTCCAGGATCAGGTGAATTCATTGGCAGCATAGTTCTCCAGAACCACCTCCTCACAGCCCAGAGAGGAGGACTCTGCCTCTTTTTGGGTGAAGAATGTTGCTTTTACACCAATAAATCTGGTGTTATAAGAGATGGGATCAAATGCATGAAAAAAAAACATGCTAATGAGATGTATTCCCAAGATAACGCTGCCTCATTTTTACCATCTCTTGGCCATGGGCAATGTCTCATATATTTCCTTTTTTAAAGATTTATTTACTTACTTGAAAGTCAGAATTACACAGAGAAGAAGAGGCAGAGAGAGAGAGAAAGAGGGTTTCCATCCACTGGTTCACTACCCAGATGGCTGCAACAGCTGGAGCTGTGCTGATCCAAAGCCAGGAGCCAGAAGTTTGTTCCCCCACATGGGTCCAGGGGCCCAAGCATTTGGGCCATCTTCTACTGCTTTCCCAGGCCATAGCAGAGAGCTGGATTGGAAGTGGAGCAGCAGAGACTTGAACCAGCACCCATATGGGATGCCGCCACTGCAGGTGGCGGCTTTACCCACTACACCACAGTGCCAGCCTCCTTATATACCCTTTTATCCTCATAATCATAGTACTCCTATTTCTACCATGTATAGTTATATTACCGGAGAAGCAAAGGGTCCTTGTCTTCACACAAGAAAGAATTCAGGCGTGAGACAGAGAGCAGGGGAAAGCAACATAGCAAGCTTTATTAGGGTAGGGACATCATAAGAATGGATGGGCACCTCTCCAGACAGGACCTGAGAGAGAGTGCCCAGTGCACATTTAGGCTGGGGTTTTTAGGGGGATGAGTCTTGCCTTCCCTCCCCCTCTCCTTCTTCTCCTCCGGAACAAAGACTTGTTGGATGTAAATATGAAAAATTCCTTTCTGAGTTTTCCCCCTGAAGTTATCAGACAAGGGAAGCCTAGCTGGCATCACCCCACCTTAGAGGAAGGATGGTTATTGGGTAGAAGGGGCAGGACCCCCAGAAGGTCATCTGGATCTGGGCAGGACATTTGAAGTACAGATACTGTGCTGCACCTGGAAGGTTATCAGGATGACTTTGAGATGCGGATACTGGACCTAGATGTCAATTCCTTAGGCCTTTGTCACACACACATAAGCTCATTTCTGACTTCCTACCTAACATTTATACATTCCAAAAGCTCTTGCAGGAACAAATAACTGCTACATCTCAAGCCATTTTTCAGGAGCAACACAGGACTTCTCTCCTTTTTCGATCAACCCAATCCCAAATGTAGGTCCTCACCCCACATCTACTATCTGTATCAGCAGGAAGTAGTCAGAAAGAAACCAGTGCCCCATCTCCTTATATATACTCAGATTCAGGACTGATAGAACAAAGACATAAGCCTTAGCCATTCTAGCTCATTGGCCAAAGGATAGATAAAATTGGAACTTGTCCTTTATCCCTGAATCCCAATTCAGTCTCACATCCCATTGTTCTCCACTCCACCCCTTGCATTCTTCCTCAGGTTTGGAAGCCAGGGTGTCAAACTTGAAGAACCTTTATGAAGGAATTCACCTCTGCCTACTGCATCCCACCCTCACCCCTAGCCCACCTAAAGTATAAAAAAGGCCCTAGGGTCTGGGCCTTCTGTGATGTGTTTGGTCTGTGTGTACGGTGGCAGTTGGTAGATCTCTGCGAGTTTATTTTCTTTGAATAAATTCAATCTGGCCATGAGTTCATACCCTGTCTCATCTCTGTTCTGGAACCCTTTTCCTTACATTTGGTGCCGCATGTGAGGAGGCACCAATCTGTGCCCTTTTCCTTACACCAAAGAAACATGGACTCATCTGAACCAGGACATGGTACACCAAACACCAAAGAAAAACATGCACTCATCTGAACCAGGATATGGTACATTTTTCTCAAGTAGGAAGAAAAGAACTGCCAACTGTGAGTTCTATTACTCAACACAAATAACACTCAGGGATGAGAGAGAACTAAAGACAGGCTCTCACAAAGAATAATGATAAGGAATTATTATAACAAACATTCCCTTTAAGTATAACTGAAAGAAATGTTCTAAAAAAAGTAAATGGTGGCTAGTGCTATGGCACAGTGGGTAAAGCCGCCACCTGCAGTGCTGGCATTCCATGTGGGTGCTGGTTAGAGACTTGGCTGCTCCACTTCCAATTCAGCTTTCTACTATGGCCTGGTAAAGCAGTAGAAGATGCCACAAGTCCTTGGGCCCCTGCACCCGCATGGGAGACCCAGAAGCCCTGGGCCCCAGCTCCTGGCCTTGGAAAGGTGTAGCTCCAGCTGTTGCAGCCAACTGGGGAGTGAACCAGGAGATGGCAGACCTCTCTCTCTCTCTCTCTCTCTCTCTCTCTCTCTGTCTCTCTCTCTCTGCCTCGCCTTCTCTCTGTGTGTAACTGACTTTCAAACAAATAAATAAATATAAAAAAAGTAAATGGTAACAGAAAAAGACTGGGGGACTGCAGAATGGGAAGAGAATGGAAAGAAATAGGGATAAACAAACTATCCTACGTATGAATTTCTCAAATTATAATATATGGTTGAAATCACATATTATATGGTTGAAACAAAAAGTATAACACTATTTCTTGTGGTACTCAATGTTTATGGAGGGAATACTTAGGATGATTATATTTTGTAAATGGGGAGTTAAAGGGGTCTACAATGCACTTTGCTGACTGCGATAGGCTATATATGTATTAGGGTGCTTCAAAAAAGGTCATAGAAAAATGAACTTAAAAAATAACGTGCGTGGGTGCAAACCATTGAAATCTTTACTTAGTATAGAGTTGATCTTCTGTATATACAGATGATTAAAAATGAATCTTAATGAAGAATGGGATGGGAGATGGAGTAGGAGATGGGATGGTTTGTGGATGGGAGGGTGGTTATGGGGAGAAGAACCACTATAATCCAAAAGTTGTACTTTTGAAATTTATATTTATTGGCCAGCACCATGGCTCACTAGGCTAATCCTCCACCTGCGGCGCTGGCACCCCAGGTTCTAGTCCCAGTTAGGGCACCAGATTCTGTCCCCATTGCTCCTCTTCCAGTCCAGCTCTCTACTGTGGCCTGGGAGGGCAGTGGAGGATGGCCCAAGTGCTTGGGCCCTGCACCCGCATGGGAGACCAGGAGGAAGCACCTGGCTCCTGGCTTCAGATCAGGACAGCTCGCGGGCCATAGCGGCCATCTGGGGAGTAAACCAGTGGAAGGAAGACCTTTCTCTCTGTCTCTCTCTCTCACTGTCTAACTCTGCCTGTCAAAAAAAAAAGAAATTTATATTTATTAAATAAAAGTTTTCTTTTAAAAAAGGTAATGTGCATTTTCTACAAATGTCTTTAGTGCTTCTTATGCATAGAATACTCACAAACATTATAAATAAATTAAGGTGGATTTCTGAAAAATAGTTCAAGTAACTGTTCCAGAAAAACAAGAAGAGAAAGAACAAGAAACAGATGAAACAAGTGGAAATAAAATTAAATCCTTTTGGCCGACGCTATGGCTTAACAGGCTAATCCTCCACTTTGTGGCGCCGGCACACCGGGTTCTAGTCCCGGTTGGGGCGCCGGATTCTATCCCGGTTGCCCCTCTTCCAGGCCAGCTCTCTGCTATGGCCGAGGAAGGCAGTGGAGGATGGCCCAAGTGCTTGGGCCTGCACCCACATGGGAGACCAGGAGAAGCACCTGGCTCCTGGCTTCGGATCAGCACGATGCGCTGACTGCAGCGGCCATTGGAGGGTGAACCATCGGCAAAAAGGAAGATCTTCTCTCTGTCTCTCTCTCTCATTATCCACTATGCCTGTCAAAAATAAATAAATAAAATTAAATTAAAATAAAAATAAATTAAATCCTTTATTTGCCATTAATCAAATAGGTTATATAGACAAGAAACTGTCTCTATGTGAACTTTTTTAAATATTGCTTATTTATTTGAGGGAGAGAGAGAGTATAAGCCCATCTGTGGTTTACCCCGTGAATGCCTGAAATGGCCTGGCTTAAACTGGGAGCTCAATCCAGGTCTCTTGTGGGTGGCAGGAACCCAGTCACATGAGTCATTGTTTCTGCCTTCTGGGGTCTGCATTAGCAGGATGGTGGGACCAGGAACTGGAGACGGAAAATAAACCAAATCACTCAGATGTGGGATGTGGGCATCTTAACCACTGAGCTGAATGCCCATTCCTAGGAATGACATATTTTTAAAAATTATTTTCAAATAAGGGTACTAATAATTAAAAAAAAAAACAGGCCCCTGTGTACATTCTATACATGATGGTCTACCTGGGTATACTTGAAGACTTTCCCAGGGACTGTTATTGATAGTTTTAAGAGAATGAATTTTTTTTTACTTTTATTTAATGAATATAAATTTCCAAAGTATAGCTTATGGGTTACAATGGCTTCCCCCCTCCCATAACTTCCCTCCCGCCCGCAACCCTCCCCTTCCCGCTCCCTTTCCCCTTCCATTCATGTAAAGATTCATTTTCAATTCTCTTTGTATACAGAAGATCAGTTTAGTATATATTAGGTAAAGATTTCAACATTTTGCCCATATAGCAACATAAAGTGAAAAAACTACCATTGGATTACTAATTATAGCATTAAATAGCAATGTACAGCATATTAAAGACAGAGATCCTACATAATTTTTTTTTCAAATTAATTAATTTTCTATGCCATTTCCATTTTAACACCAGGTTGTTTTTTTTTTATTTCCAATTCTCTTTATATACAGAAGATCACTTCAGTATATAATTAGCAAAGACCTCATCAGTCTGCGCCCACACAGAAATGCAAAGTATAAAAATACTGTTTCAGTACCAGTCATAGCATCACTTGGCTTTAGACGACACATTAGGGACAGATCCCACATGGGGTGTAAGCACACAGTGACTCCTGTTGCTGACTTAACAATTTGACACTCCTGTTCATGGCGTCAGTAATCTCCCTAGGCTCTAGTCATGAGTTGCCAGGGCTATGGAAGCCTTTAGAGTTCGCTGACTTTGATCTTATTCCGATAGGGTCATAGTCAAAGTGGAGGTTCTCTCCTCCCTTCGGAGAAAGGTACTTCCTTCTTTGAAGACCTGTTCTTTCCACTGGGATCTCACTCACAGAGATCATTCATTTAGGTCTTTTTTTTTCCATGATATCTTGGCTTTCCATGCCTGCTATACTCTCATGGGCTCTTCAGCCAGATCTGAATGCCTTGAGGGCTGATTCTGAGGCCAGAGTGTTGTTTAGGACATCTGCCATTCTATGAGTCTGCTGTGTATCCCACTTCCCATGTTGGATCTTTCTCTCCCTTTTTGATTCTATCAGTTAGTATTAGCAGATACTTGTCTTGTTTGTGTGATCTCTTTGACTCTTAGACCTATCAGAGCTATCAATTGTGAGCTGAAATTGATCACTTGGACTAGTGCGATGGCATTGGTACCTGCCATCTTGATGGAATTGTGTTGGAATCCCCTGGCACATTTCTAACTCCACCCTTTGCGGCCAGTCCGATAGAGCATGTTCCAAATTGTTCATCTCCTCCCTCTCTTTTTCCACTCTTAGATTTAACAGAGATCACTTTTCAGTTAAAATTTAAACACCTAAGAATAATTGTGTGTTAATTACTGAGTTCAACCAATAGTACTGGAACAACAACAATAACAACAAATACTAAAAAGGATAAAGTATTACATTGTACATCTAATGTCAGGACAGGAGCTGATCAGTTCATTGTTGCTTATAGTGTCCATTTCACTTAACAGGTTTCCCCTTTGGCGCTCAGTTGTCACCGATCAGGGAAAACAAATGATATTTGTCTCTTTGGGACTGGCTTAATTCACTCAGCATGATGTTTTCCAGATTGCTCCATCTTGTTGCAAATGACTGGGTTTCGTTCTTTCTTACTGCTGTATAGTATTCTATGGAGTACATGTCCCATAATTTCTTTATCCAGTCTACTGTTGATGGGCATTTGGGTTGGTTCCAGGTCTTAGCTATTGTGAATTGAGCTGCAATAAACATTAATGTGCAGATGGCTTTTTTATTTGCCAAATTAATTTCCTTTGGGTAAATTCCAAGGAGTGGGATGGCTGGGTTGTATGGTAGGGTTATATTCAGGTTTCTGAGGAATCTCCAGACAGACTTCCATAGTGGCTTAACCAGTTTGCATTCCCACCAACAGTGGGTTAGTGTCCCTTTTTAACCACATCCTCTCCAGCATCTGCTGTTGGTAGATTTCTGAATGTGAGCCATTCTCACCGGGGTGAGATGGAACCTCATTGTGGTTTTGATTTGCATTTCTCTGATTGCTAGTGATCTTGAACATTTTTTCATGTGTCTGTTGGCCATTTGGATTTCCTCTTTCGAAAAATGTCTATTGAGGTCCTTGGCCCATCTCTTAAGTGGGTTGTTTGTTTTGTTGTTGTGGATTTTCTTGATTTCTTTGTAGATTCTGGTTATCAATCCTTTATCTGTAGTATAGTTTGCGAATATTTTTTCCCATTCTGTTGGTTGCCTCTTCACTTTCCTGACTGTTTCTTTTGAAGTACAGAAACTTCTCAATTTGATGCAATCCCAAATGTTAATTTTGGTTTTGACTGCCTGTGCTGTTGGAGTATTTTCCAGGAAGTCTTTGCCTGTGCCTATATCTTGCAGGGTTTCTCCAATGCTCTCTAATAATTTGATGGTTTCGGGTCGTAGATTTAAGTCTTTAATCCATGTTGAGTGAATTTTTGTGTAAGGTGATAGGTATGGGTCTTGCTTTAAGCTTCTGCACGTGGAAATCCAACTTTCCCAGCACCATTTATTGAATAGGCTGTCCTTATTCCAGGGATTAGTTTTGGATCTTTGATCAAATATGAGTTGGCTGTAGATGTTTGGATTGATTTCTGGTGTTTCTATTCTGTTCCATTGGTCTATCCATCTGTTTCTTTACCATTACCATGCTGTTTTGATAACAACTGCCCTGTAGTATGTCCTGAAATCTGGTATTGTGATGCCTCCGGCTTTGTTTTTGTTGTACAAGATTGCTTCGGCTATCCGAGGTCTTCTGTGTCTCCATATGAATTTCAGCATCATTTTTTCCAGATCTGAGAAGAATGCCTTCGGTATCTTGATTGGTATGCATTGAATGTATAAATTGCTTTTGGGAGAATAGACATTTTGATGATATTGATTCTTCCAATCCATGAGCATGGAAGATTTCTCCATTTTTTGGTATCCTCTTCTATTTCTTTCTGTAAGGTTTTGTAGTTTTCATCGTAGAGATCTTTAACATCTTTGGTTAAGTTTATTCCAAGGTATTTGATTGTTTTTGTAGCTATTGTGAATGGGATTGATCTTAGAAGTTCTTCCTCAGCCGTGGCATTGCCTGTGTATACAAAGGCTGTTGATTTTTGTGCATTGATTTTATATCCTGCTACTTTGCCAAACTCTTCGATGAGTTCCAGCAGTCTCTTAGTAGAGTTCTTTGGGTCCCCTAAATAAAGAATCATATCATCTGCAAAGAGGGATAGTTTGAGTTCTTCCTTCCCGATTTGTATCCGTTTAATTTCTTTTTCTTGCCTAATAGCTCTGGCCAAAACTTCCAGAACTATATTGAATAGCAGTGGTGAGAGAGGGCATCCCTGTCTGGTACCAGATTTCAGTGGAAATGCTTCCAACTTTTCCCCATTCAATAGGATGTTGGCTGTGGGTTTTTCATATATTGCTTTGATTGTATTGAGGAATTTTCCTTCCATACCCAGTTTGCTTAGAGTTTTCATCATGAAAGGTGTTGTATTTTATCAAATGCTTTCTCTGCGTCTATTGAGAGAATCATATGGTTTTTCTTCTGCAGTCTGTTAATGTAGTGTATTACGTTGATTGTTTTGCGAATGTTGAACCATCCCTGCATACCGGGGATGAATCCCACTTGGTCTGGGTGGATGATCTTTCTGATGTGTTGTTGCATTCTATTGGCCAGAATTTTATTGAGTATTTTTGCATCTATGTTCATCAGGGATATTGGTCTGTAATTCTCTTTCAATGTTGCTTCTCTTTCTGGCTTAGGAATTAAGGTGATGCTGGCTTCATAGAAAGAATTTGGAAGGATTCCCTCTTTTTCGATTGCTCTGAATAGTTTGAGAAGAATTGGAGTTAGTTCTTCTCTAAATGTCTGGTAGAACTCAGCAGTGAATCCATCTGGCCCTGGGCTTTTCTTTGTTGGGAGGGCCTTTATTACTGTTTCAATTTCTGTGTCAGTTATGGGTCTGTTTAGGTTTTCTATGTCTTCCTGGCTCAATTTAGGGAGGTTGTATGTGTCCAAGAATCTGTCCATTTCTGAAAGATTTCCCTGTTTGCTGGCCTACAAGTCCTTGTAGTAATTTCTGATGATTCTTTTTATTTCTGTGGCGTCTGTTGTTACGTTTCCCATTTCATCTCTGATCCTATTGATTTGGGTCTTTTCTTTTTTTAGTTAGTTGGGCCAATGGGGTGTCAATTTTGTTTATTTTTTCAAAAAACCAGCTCCTCGTTTGGCTGATTTTTTGTAATGTTTTTTTGGATTCAATCCTGTTGATTTCTTCTCTGATTTTAATTATTTCTCTTCTCCTACTGGGTTTGGGTCTGGTTTGCTGCAGATTTTCCAGATCCTTGAGATGACTTGAAAGCTCATCTATTTGGTGCCTTTCCAATTTCTTGATGTAGGCACCTATTGATATAAACTTTCCTCTTAACACTGCTTTTGTTGTATCCCATAGGTTTTGGTATGTTGTGCTGTTATCCTCATTTACTTCCAGAAAATTTTTGATTTCTCTTTTAATTTCTTCTATGACCCATTGTTCATTCAGGAGCATGTTGTTCAATCTCCATGTGTTTGCACGTGCTCTAGGGATTCCTGAGTTGCCAATTTCCAATTTCATTCCTTTGCGGTCTGAGAGGCTGCATGGTATGATTCTAATTCTTTTGAATTTGCTGAGACTTGCTTTATGGCCTAGTATGTGGTCAATCCTAGAGAGGGTTCCATGTACTGCTGAGAAGAATGTAAAGTCCTTAGATGTAGGATGAAATGTTCTGTAGATATCTGTTAGATCCATTTGGGCTATAGTGTCATTTAAATCTACTGTCTCCTTGTTGATCTTCTGTCCTGTTGATCTGTCTATCTCTGAGAGTGGAGTATTGAAGTCCCCCAGTACTATTGTATTGGGGTCTAAGTCTCCCTTTAAGTCCCTTAACAAGTCTTTTAAATAAGCTGGTGCCCTGTAATTAGGTGCATATACATTGATAATCGTTATATCTTCCTGTTGAATGGATCCCTTAATCATTAAATAGTGCCCCTCTTTGTCTCTCCTAACAGTTTTTGTGGTAAAGTTTATGTTGTCCGATATTAAGATGGCTACGCCCGCTCTCTTTTCATTTCTGTTGGCGTGGTATATCTTTTTCCAGCCTTTCACTCTCAGCTTGTATGGATTATTGTTGGATAGATGGGTTTCTTGTAAGCAGCAAAAGGATGGGTTTTGTTCCTTAACCCAATCAGCCAATCGGTGTCTTTTAACTGGACAGTTCAAGCCATTAACATTCAATGTGACTATTGAGAAGGAGTAACTTTGCCCTGCCATTTGCCAAAGTTATTTTCTAATATCTAGTTTGAGATTCCTGTGGTCTTTTTGCTGTGAGGTTTCCTTCCTTTATCTTCTTTCATATTGGTGACCGTGTTTCTGTGTTTCTGTATGTAACACATCTTTAAGCATCTTTTGCAGGGCTGGACGAGTGGCGACAAATTCTTTCAGTTTCTGTTTGCTGTGAAAGGTCTTAATTTCACCTTCATTCACAAATGAGAGCTTTGCAGGATATAATATTCTGGGCTGGCAGTTTTTCTCTCTTAGTACCTGGGCTATATCTCGCCATTCTCTCCTGGCTTGTAGGGTTTCTGATGAGAAATCAGCTGTAAGTCTAATTGGAGATCCTCTGAGAGTAATCTGGCGTTTCTCTCTTGCACATTTTAGGATCTTTTCTTTGTGTTTCACTGTGGTGAGTTTGATTACGACGTGTCGTGGTGAGGATCTCTTTTGATCATGTTTATTAGGGGTTCTCTGAGCTTCCTGTACTAGGATGTCTCTGTCCTTCTCCAAACTTGGGAAATTTTCTGCTAGTATCTCACTAAAAAGGCCTTCTAATCCTTTCTCCCTTTCCATGCCTTCAGGAACTCCTAGAACCCGAATGTTGGGTTTTTTAAGAGTATCCTGTAGATTCCTGACAGTATTTTTTAGATTTCTGATTTCTTCTTCTTTTCTTTGATTTGACTGTTTCCTTTCCTGTTCTCTGTCTTCTAAGTCCGATATTCTCTCTTCTGCTTCACCCATTCTGTTTTTAAGGCTCTGTAATGTGTTTGTCATTTGATCTATTGTGTTCTTCATTTCATTGAGGTTTTTTGTCATTATCGCAGTTTCCTGTTCCATTAGTTTTTTCATTTCATTTTGATTCCTCCTTAATATTTCATTTTCACGGGAGAGATTTTCTATCTTGTCCATTAAGGATTTCTGTAGTTCAAGAATTTGTTTTTGAGAACTTCTTAATGTTCTTATCAATTTTTTGAAATCTGCTTCTTGCATTTCCTCTATGTCTTCATCTTCATAATCTTGCATTGGCGTGTCTTGTTCACTTGGGGGCGTCATAGTGCCTTCTTTGTTCTTGGTACCTCCGCTTCTGTGTTTCTTGCTTGGCATGTTAGAGATAATTTGTGGTGTTTTTGTTTTTGTTTTTTTCTCTCGTTATACTATGCCTCTAAGTGAGCTGTCTGCTTTGTTGGAGCCTTAGGGGCTGTGATGGGTGTGGCCAGAGAGCTATGCTTGTTTCTTGAGGTTTAAGGCTGTGTAAAGAGCGATTCTCCCAGATTACTTGCTCCTTGCTGGCTCGCTCTCTCTCTTTCTCTTTTTTTTTTTTTTTTTTGACTCAGTTGGGAGTGGAGTTGAGGGTAGTTGAAATCTGGCCTCTGTGAGTATTCGTTTGATCTACCCCTGGGACCATACACAGAGTTTATGCAGCCCTCAATGTGTTCTCCAGTTTCGCTAAAGATACTGAGTTTGGCTGAGCTTTACATATGTAAAATCGCGGTGCTCTTTGTTTTGCTTGGTGAGTGAAGGGAGAGGCCTCTGTTCCCCCCCCCCCCAATGTCTCGGACTTCTCAGGTCTTTGTCTTACCGTCCTCCGTTCCCGCGCTGGCGAGATTCTGTGGCTCTGGCTCCTCTCCCGCCGCTGCCGCTCGGCTCGTCTCGGTTGGTTTTCCACGCGGTGGGTTCCCTGTAAGTCCTCTGTGTCTCATCCACAAGATCCGGAAGCGTTTCCTCTGCAGTTTTTTTCTTGAGTCTTTTCCTGAGGCTACAGTAATTCCACTTTTATAAAAGTTTATTTTCCCAAACTAAGGCACACGTCCTCACTATCCGCCATCTTGGCTCCGCCCCCCTAAGAGAATGAATTTTAAGGCCACAATTTACATTTCCGCTTCCTTGCAAAAGTGAGGTTCTCATCTTTCTCCTTCATCCCCTTCCAATAACCCTCCTCCCATGACAAAGAGATTCTATGTATATTTATTTTTATTTCAAAGGCAGAGCACAGAGACAGAAAGAGACACAGAGAAATCTTCCATCCACTGATTCACACCCCAAATGACCACAATGGCCAGGGCTGGACAAGGCAAAAGCCAGGAGCTTCTTCCAGGTCTGACTACAAGTGTGCAGGGGCTCAAGGATTTGGGAGATCATCCACTGCATTCCCAGGTGCTTTAGCAGGGAGCTGGATTGGAAGTGGAGCAGTTGGGGCTGGAACTGGTGCCCAAATGGGATGCTGGCACCACAGGTGGTGGCTTTATCCACTATGCCACAGCAGCAGCCCCTAGGCAGAGACTCTTTTTTTTGATAAAAATTCTATTTTATTTGTAATTGATATAAATAATAATCTGTTCAAAAATAATGATGGGAGGGGCTGGCACTGTGGGTAAAGCCACAGCCTGTGGTGCCAACATCCCATATGGGAACCAGTTTGAGTTCAGGCTGCTCCACTTCTTTTTTCCCAAAGAAACCTTTTATTTACTGAATACAAATTTCATGCATTTCATAAGTACAACTTTAGGAATATAGTGATTCTTCCCACCATATCCACCCTCCTACCCACACTCCCACCCTTCCACTTCCTTCCTCTCCCATTCCCAGTCTCATTCTCTACTAAAATCCATTTTTAATTAACTTTATACACAGAACAACTCCTTACTAAGTAAAAGTTCAACAGTTTGCACACAAAAAAAGAAAACTCTTCCTCAACAGTTGAGACAAGGGCTGTTCAAAGTCATTGCATCTCGAAGTTAATTTCAATTTTTTTAGAAACTTAATTAAATTTACATATTTTGTAAGCAGTTAGAAATAACTGTAACTTATAAGATGTAAAAATATCCTCCACTTAATACATAAAGAGAGTAAGTCCCTGAGAACAGGTTTTATAATTTAATAAGGAAGCACCTAAGAAAACAAACAATGGAGTTGGACATTTAGGCATAACTAAAACTATGAGGCATAAGAATATTCTCCATTAATACAACCAAATAAAATAAATATTTGAAAACAAGTTTAACTGTTAATTCTCATAACACAGCTCTTTTGAGGACAGAGGTCCTGCATGGGAAGTTATTGAACAGTGAATCCTGTTGTTAATTTAATATTAACATGCTTATGTATGGCATCACTGGTTACCTGAGGCTCTTGACATGAGCTGCCTAGGCTATGGAAGCCTCTTGAATCAACAAAATCTGTCAGTATTTAGAAAAGGCCATAATCCAAGTGGAAGTTCTCTCCTTCATTCAGAGAAAATTACCTCCTTCTTTGATGGCCACTTCTTTCTACTGGGATCTCACCCACCGAGGTCTTTAATGTAGGACATTTTTTTGCAACAGTGTCTTGGCTTTCCATGCCTGAAATGCTCTCATGGGCTTCCCATCCAGACCAGAATGACTTAAGGGCTGATTCTGAGGTCAGAGTGCTGCTTAAAGTGATTGTCATTGTATGTGTAAACTGTTTCCCATTTTGGAGAATTCACCCCTTTTTAATTCTATTAATATTACCAGACACTTAATCCTAGTTATATAATCACTTTAACACTTAATCCTGTCCATTCTATCACCTTCACACTTAAAGTGTTATTTTTATCACCCAGATAAAAGGGATTTGGGGTCCCATGGCAAATTTTTAAACTGTACCCCAAGTCCATAGGAATGTATGTAGAACTATACAGCTTTCCAGTTACAAACTTCATACACTTCCTAATTATAACTTTAGGAAGAAGGTGATTCTTCCCATTGTGCCCATCCTCCCATACATACTCCCACCCTCCTTGCTTCTACCTTTCTTATTCTCACTCTAATTTCTTTTACTAATATCTATTTTCAATTGACAATTTTTTCCAAGAAAAAAAACTGTTACAAAACAGTCAAAACAATAGTCGTTCAAGTCATTGCTTCTCAAAGTGTCCATTTCACTTCTATAGATTGCCTTTTAGGTGCTGTATTACTTATAACAGGTCAGGGAGAGCATATAGCATTTGTTTCTTTGGGACTGGCTTATTTTACTAAGTATGATGTTTCCAGATTCATCCATTTTGCAAAATGACTGGATTTCATTTTTTACTGCTGTTTAATATTCCATGGTGTATATATCCCAAATTTTGTCAAGTCTTCAGTTGATAGGCAATTGGATTGATTCCATGTCTTAGCTATTGTGAATTGAGCTGCAATAAACATGAGGGTGCAGATAACTCTTTCAGATGCTGGTTTCATTTCCCTTGGGTAAATTCCCAGGAGTGGGATGGATAGGTCATATGGTAGGTCTATATTCTGATTTCTGAGGTATCTCCATACTCTCTTCCATAGTGGTTTTGCCAGTTTACATTCCCACCAAAAGTGGATTATAGTACCTTTTTCCACACCCCACTGGGCCAGAACATGCCCCAACCCTAGGGACCTACTTTTCTTAAATGTCACCAGAAGGGCCACTGTGGAAGGGGCTGGCACTGTGGTGTAGTGGGTAAAGCCACAGCCTGTGGTGCCAACATCCCATATGGGAACCATTTTGAGTTCAGACAGGACTGTCTTCTTGTCTGTGGAGTCAGTAGGCCATCCACTCCACCCATGCCCTGAGTTGACCTTCTAGGACTGGCAACTGAGGATTGAAGGAGACTGGACTCCTGCCACCTGACTACAATTATCACTCCATAGGAGCCCAGGGTAACTGATGGTAGCAGGTAGGCCAATTTCTTCCCTCATCAACACAGGACAACTTTCTCAGTCCTTGCCCACTATTGAGAGCCCACCTCTACTGCTTCAACCTCCATAGCTTGGGAGGAGAGAAAACCTTATAGGCCTCCACAGATTCCCACTCTGCTCTGCATGATAGATAAAATTCCCTTCTCTCACTCTTTTCTTGTCATATCCCAATGTCCTATTCCCCTTCTGGTAAGGGATCTACTCTGTCAGTTGAGTACCTAAATAACCTTTACCCTCCCAACCATTGGTCCCTCCTCCAACCTGCCTTTGCCTTCCTTCCTGTTACTGCTCTCTCAAGGCAATCCTAGCCAAACCACCCAACCTACCTCAGGCCCCCTGTCCACTGTCAACCCTCAGGTATGGGACACTAGCCACCCTATGATAGTGGCTTATCATCCTCCTGTACAGATCAAAGTTCCAGACTCCTCTACATTTCCCTCTCAACTTCAATATCCCCTACCCCTTTCTAGCCTTCAGGGACTAAAGCCTATTATAACTAAACTTCTCCTCCAAGGTTTACTCCATAGAACCAACTCCCCTTATAAGACTCCCATTATGGCAGTAAAAAAAAAAAACTTAAAGGATCCTTCTATTTAGTACAAGATCTTTGCTTCATCAACTCCATAGTAGTACCCATACATCCAGTAGTACCCAAACCATATACCTGTGGTGGAATGAGAAGGTCATGCCAAGACGGCCACTGGCAATGGAAACTGCCTGGCAACAGGTTGTGATTGGATGGCTTTGGAAACTGCCTGGCAACAGGCTGTGATTGGTTAGGACATAGACTGTCCCTTGACCAGATTGGCTGCCTCGGCTATTTAAGCTGCTGTACCAATTGAAATAAACGAGTCTGTGGGCTGTTCGCCTCTGGCTTGCTTTCACCCAATTCCCTGGGTCTGTGTGGTGACTCCGCGCCTCTTGCCCCCACCATGCTCCTCCTCTCAGAATGAATCCACCTCAACATGCACCCTCCTCTCCTCTATCCCAACCACCACTTCTCACTTGTCAGTCCTGGACCTTAAAGGCAGCCTTGTCACCATCCCCTCTGCCTGATGCCCTGCTCCTTCCCCTCTGTGGTAGCCAAAAACCATCTCTCTCCTCTCTTCCTGTCCTCTCCTCCTCCATTTGGCCCTTCTCTACTCCTAAGTACAAAGAGAATACTCCAAATGTTAGCAAAATGTTTATTGCTCTGGAAAGCCCTGCACCTGGAACATGCCAAATTTATAAGGTAATGCACTGTAAGCTTCATCAAAGGACATTTGTCTCATTCCCTGGCCTCATTATCAGTCCTGTGGTGCTCCACACCTCCTCCAACAAGCAGCTCTGCACTTCAAGCCTGACTTCAAACCCCCAAACCCACCCCTGCCCTTTGCCTGGGCAGGCTCAGCTCTAAAATCTTCTCTAACTAGTCACCTCTTCTCCTTTAGACCTTAAAAATCCTAAAATCTAACAAAACAGAGTCCCATCTCACACTGCTTCTGTCTCACATCTAAATTCTTTGTCCCACAAAGACAAAATCTCTGTTCCAGCCATCTCCAGCAATATATCTACTAACAAACAAGAAAACTCAAAAACAGTGGTAAGTACTGAACTTTACTCCAAAGAATATTCCATGCCTAGCCCTCTTCTCTTTTCTCTTATCTAGTAACAGCAAAAATCTCTTCAACAAATTTCATGGATACAGAGACTTTCTCTCTTTTAATCTAGCCACCTTGACATGTCTCTGCCCTGCACTAAGAGGGCTATAAAGCACTGAGAGAAGATTCAGAAACTCCACACCCATAAATCCCTCTGCTCAGGAATGTTCCACACAGAGAGTAAAAAGAAATGAAGGTCCCCCTCCCAAGATGACAGTACCCTGATAAAATATTATATTTCTCCGAACCTATAAATAATAATAATCAAGACTACTGGCCTTTCAAATCAGCATGTTCCCTGGGTTAATTACTATTTTCAGACATGTCTCCTTTTCTGTAATTGCCCCTTATTCTTTATTTTTTCTTTCTTTTTTTATAGAAAGATTTTTTTAACTTTTATTTAATGAATATAAATTTCCAAAGTACAGCTTATGGGTTACAATGGCTTCCCTCCCATAACTTCCCTCCCACCTGCAACCCTCCCCTTTCCCGCTCTCTCTCCCCTTCCATTCACATCAAGATTCATTTTCAATTCTCTTTATATACAGAAGATCAGTTCAGTATATATTAAGTAAAGATTTCAACAGTTTGCCCCCACATAGCAACACAAAGTGAAAAATACTGTTGGAGTACTATTTATAGCATTAAATAACAGTGTACAGCACATTAAAGACAGAGATCCTACATGATATTTTTATAAAATTAATTAATTTTCTATGTCATTTCCAATTTAACACCAGGGTTTTTTTTTCATTTCCAATTATCTTTATATACAGAAGATCAATTCAGTATATACTAAGTAAAGATTTCATCAGTTTGCACCCACACAGAAACACAAAGTGTAAAAATACTGTTTTAGTACTAGTTATAGCATCACTGTGCATTAGACAACACATTAAGGACAGATCCCACATGGGATGTAAGTACACAGTGACTTCTGTTGCTGACTTAACAATTTGACACTCCTGTTCATGGCGTCAGTAATCTCCCTAGCCTCTAGTCATGAGTTGCCAAGACTATGGAAGCCTTTAGAGTTCGCTGACTTTGATCTTATTCTGATAGGGTCATAGTCAAAGTGGAAGTTCTCTCCTCCCTTCAGAGAAAGGTACCTCCTTCTTTGAAGACCTGTTCTTTCCACTGGGATCTCACTCGCAGAGATCTTTCATTTAGGTCTTCTTTTTTTTCCAGAGTGTCTTGGCTTTCCATGCCTAAAACACTCTCATGGGCTCTTCAGCCAGATCTGAATGCCTTAAGGGCTGATTCTGAGGCCAAAGTGCTATTTAGGACATCTGCCATTCTATGAGTCTGCTGTGTATCCCACTTCCCATGTTGGATCCTTCTCTCCCTTTTTGATTCTATCAGTTAGTATTAGCAGACACTAGTCTTGTTTGTGTGATCCCTTTGACTCTTAGACCTATCAGAGTCATCAAATTGTGAACTGAGATTGATCAAATGGACTAGTGAGATGGCATTGGTACATGCCACCTTGATGGGATTGTATTTGAATCTCCTGGCACATTTATAGAAAGACTTTATTTAATAAACATAAATTTCATAAGTACAACTTTTGGATTATAGCAGATTTTTTCCCAATTACCAACCTCTCACCCCCATTCCTGTCCCACCTCCTACACCTCCTCCCATTCCACTCTTCATTAAGATTCGTTTTTAATTATCTTTATATACATAAGATCAACTCTATACTAAGTAAAGACTTTAACAGTTTGCAAGCACACAGACATACAAAGTATAAAGTACTGTTTGAATACTAGTTTTGTCATTAATTCTCATTGTATAACACATTAAGGACAGAGGTCCTACATGGGGAGCAAGTGCACTGTGACTTCTATTGTTGATTTAACAATTGACACTCTTATTTATGACGTCAGTGATCATCTGAGGCTCTTGTCATGAGCTGACAAGGCTATGGAAGCCTCTTGAGTTCACAAACTCCGACATTATTTAGAAAAGGCCATAATCCAAGTGGAGGTTCTCTCCTCCCTTCAGAGAAAGGTACCTCCTTCCTTGATGGCCCCTTCTTTCCACCAGGATCTCACTCACAGAGATCTTTCATCTAGGTCATTTTTTGCCACAGTGTCTTGGCTTTCCATGCCTGAAATGTTGCCACAGGCTTTTTAGGCAGATCAGAATGCCTTAAGGGCTGATTCTGAGGCCAAAGATTGCCCCTTATTCTATCACCTATCAGATTCTCCCCCTTAAAAATATCTCTCTCTCTCTCTCTCTCTCTCTCTCTCTCTCTCTCTCTCTTCTTTCTCTCTCTCTCTCTCTGGGCTGGCGCTGTGGTGCAGTGGATTAAAGCTCCAGCCTGCAGTACCATCATTCCATATGGGCACCAGTTCGATTCCTGGCTGTTCCACTTCTGATCCAGCTCTCTGCTATGTCTGGGAAAGCAGTAGAAGATGGCCCAACTGTTTGGACCCCTGCACCCATGTGGGAGATCTGGAAGAAGCTCCTGGCTTCTAGCTTCGGTTTAGCTCAGCTCTGGCCATTGCAGTCATTTGGGGAGTGAACCCGTGGAATGGAAGAGCTCTCGCTCTCTCTCGCTCTCGCTCTCTCTCTCTCTCTCTCTCTCTCTCTATCTCTATCTATCTCTATCTCTCTCTGTAACTCTGTCTTTCAAATAAATAAAATAAACCTTAAAAAACTCTCTCTCTCTTCAGGGGAATGTCCATCTACTCTGGTGGATGCCCTCTCCCATTAAACCTAAAATAATGGTAAACAATCTCCAGCTGATAACTAATCTGTGCCACCTAAACACATGCTTGTTTCAGAGACAGTTCCAAGTAGCTAAATGTTGACTAAGCATCATTGGCTTAAAGTGTTTTTGTTTTTTTTTTTTTTTTGGTAAAAAGAAAACTAGACTCAAATTCAATTTAAAATCTCAAGAGATGTCTTTGGTAAATAATAACCTCATACATAAAAATTTGGTTCAGTTGTAGCTGGACATTGGGTTTAAGCATAAAAGTATGTTAAGAGAATTTTAAATAAAGAAAGAACATGGCTTGTAAGAATTTATCCATGGCCGGCACACCGGGTTCTAGTCCTGGTCGGGGCACCGGATTCTGTCCCGGTTGCTCCTCTTCCAGTCCAGCTCTCTGCTGTGGCCCAGGAGTGCAGTGGAGGATGGCCCAAGTCCTTGGGCCCTGCACCCGCATGGGAGACCAGGAGAAGCACCTGGCTTCTGGCTTCGGATCAGCGCAGTGTGCCGGCCACAGCACGCTGGCCACAGCAGCCATTGGAGGGTGAACCAATGGAAAAAGGAAGACGTTTCTCTATGTCTCTCTCTCTCACTGTCCACTTTGCCTGTCAAAAAAAAAAAAAAGAATTTATCCTAATGGCTAGTTTACTCCAGACTGGAATAAAAAGATAAGAAGGTTTAAGTAAGTTGAAGATGGTGTGAAGAAGTCACAGAAGTTTATAAATGAAAAATCTTTAGATACAAAACTATCTATTAGGGCGGGCACTGATGCATAGCGGGTAAAGCTGCAGCCCGCAGTGCTGGCATCCCATATGGGTGCCAGTTTGAGTCCCAGCTGTTCCACTTCCAATCTAGTTCTCTGCTATGGCCTGGGAAAGCAGTAGAAGATGGCCCAAGTGCTTGGGCCCCTGCACCCATGTGAAAGACCTGAAGAAGCCTCTGGTTCCTGGCTTCAGATTGGCACAGCTCCAACCATTGCAGCCAATTGGGGAGTGAACCAGCAGATGGAAGACATATCTCTCTGCCTCTCCTTCTCTCTGTGTGTAACTCTGACTTTGAAATAAATAAATAAATAATTTTTAAAATCTATTTTTTCTTTGACATGCAATTAGAATCTGCTCCTCCTGTCAGTTTCTATTGCCTTTCAATAAAAAGTCCCTCCTGGTTTAGACAGCACCTTTTCTAGGCCCTCTAATAACCATCTGTTCTTTGTTTTGGACCCTGCATATTTAATCTGTTTGTTATATCTATTTCCTCCAGATGTAAAACAATGAGATCCTAGGTGACCATGCATATAAAACCTCAAATGGAGACACTTTTTGTGAACTAGTGCTGCAGCCCCCTCAAGAACCTGCCTTCTGCTGATCCCTATATTGATCATGGGTCCCTGTCTCACCCCTACCTATTCATTCACCCCACAACTTCTGAGACCTAATGGACCATCAGACTTTTCTTTCTCTTCCTCTTCCAGGGCCCAGATCCTACATGCTTTCCTAGTAGA
The DNA here is from genome assembly GCF_033115175.1 of Lepus europaeus. Taxonomy (NCBI): domain Eukaryota; kingdom Metazoa; phylum Chordata; class Mammalia; order Lagomorpha; family Leporidae; genus Lepus; species Lepus europaeus. The sequence goes on from NC_084830.1 coordinate 103,311,349, forward strand.
CTCAACCTTATCCTTCTCAGCATGCTCCATTCTAAACCCTACAATACTACCCCCCCTCCCCATATAACACCGTTACTCCCACAGGGTCACTTACAGCTACTTTTATCCCAACCCAAGCTCTACTGTCAACAGTGTCAGAAGATTCAGGCCTTTCTACCATTGATAAACCAGTTTCTGAAAAATAGTAAACACCCAATGATTTCCAACACCAAATAAGTACTGATCCTCTTTTATATCACTACCAATTATTCTTACAACTTCTGTGCAGAAAATATCAAACACACTCCTCAGGGGCCAGCGCTGTGACACAGCAGGTTGAAGCCCTGGCCTGAAGCACTGGCATCCCATATGGGCGCTGACTCTAGTCCCAGCTGCTCCTCTTCTGATCCAGCTCTCTGCTATGGCCTGAGAAAGCAGTAGAAGATGCCCCAAGTCCTTGGGCCCCTGCATCCACCTGGGAGACCCAGAAGAAGCTCCTGGCTCCTGGCTTTGAATCAGCACAGCTCTGGCCATTGCAGCCATCTGGGGAGTGAACAAGTGGATGAAAGATCTCTCTCTCTCTCTCTCTCTCTCTGTCTCTACCTCTCTCTTTAACTCTATCTTTCAAATAAATAAAATAAATCTTTAAAAACACGCACACACTCCTCACACATATCCCTCTCCTGGCTCCTTTTGGATAATGAAGACTTACACCTCCTTGGAACCTTCACAGACTTCACTCCTCTTGAGATCTACACTTTATCTCCTCTTACTATCTCATTTTCTCTTCCACACACCATGATTAAGCTCTAAGTAGCCCTCTCCCTCCTACTATTTTGTGCTTACTCTAAACCAGTGCCTGCCCCTGGGGCATAGCGTGCATGACAATTCCAAATTCATTCTATTCGCACTCCTTCTAAACTACTCACCTCTATGTTCTACCTCATTATAGGCTGTGCATTCCCTATTACTTTGTACTTTGATTTCACTCAGGCCTGCTCCCACAGCAGCTTTGACTGGACCAAGTAAACATTATCCCAACTGGAGATACATTCATGCTATATTTGCATGACCAAGGACAATAAGGGGTAGTGTGAGGACATGTACTGAAAGGACTGTCCATCATGGTCCTGTAAATACTTCTATATGGACCATAGTTATGGCCTCCCCAGAAATCAGCTCTCCAAGACCATGTCACCAGATTATACCAGGTACTCACTGCTCACACATAGCTCCATAACCTCCTAAGGCACTCAACCCCTTTTAACCGTTGCCATACCAAGTCTCACCTTCAGGACCAGCAAAATGGGGTTAAAGGATCAAGCAACATATATGCTGGTTCCAATATGGGAGATCCACATGTCACAATAAAAATCATCAGGATTTATACTCAGCTCCCGACAGCCCCCATGGATGTGGTAGTCAATACAATGAAGGAATCTTCTACACATTTGTCCCAGTTAATTAATCCTGTAAAACCTCTGTTAATGTGGCTACAGTTCATTCACCTACCATTTACTTCACTTCATCAGCTGGCCAATTCTACCAACAAGAATGTTTTGTGTGTGTGCCCCCTCAGGAAACTCCTATTGCTGCCACTCTACTTACCAATATCTCTGCTCTGACAAGCACCTGTGCTTTCTATCCTCAGAGGGTTGTCAGTCATCTTCTTTTACATTCAGGAGGACAAAATGCCACATGCTGGGTTACCAATGTAGCCACAGAACATAATGAACTTCTACAACAGAAGTGTTACCAACACAGCTGTCAATTCCACTACTTCCCCATCTAGCCCTCTTGGGGCCTCTTTCCTTTGTAATCATACCCTATACTCATGCCTCAATGACTCTACTACTGGCTCATGTGTATTGATGGTTCTCTCCTTCCATTTAACATTGTATGATTATTCAGAATTGTTTCCACAGACAAACCCCTCTACCCAAAAGAGATGAGTGGCCTTTCTCCTAGTTTTGGTTGGGATCAGCTTTACAGCCTCCCTCTCTGTCGGGGCTAGTGGCCCTGACCCGACATGAGATGCAGCAGGCTGAGGCTGTCCCTTATCTAATCCTGTTTCCTCTGCTTATTGTTCTGAAGGCACAAGACTTTTCCTCCCACATTCCTGCAGGCAGGATGTGACTTCTGATGAAGGTTTATGATGTTCATTGCTCTATCAGCAGAGCTTGTACCCTGATCTTTGCTACCTTGTAAACTTGTTTCGTTCCTGTGCTATGCATGATTGCACACAATGAATGTTATCTGTATGGGGCCTGGGGTATATATCCTTGTGTTTCTTGGTGCTCGCGGCTGGAGGTTGAAGAGTTTCCCCAGGGAGACGGCCTCTAGTCCCTCATCGCCGGGCCCCCTACCTTGGCCTGGAACGCGATGAGGCAATAAACGTGGTGATGAATTGACTGAGTGCTGCGTTTCCATGTGGTTTGTCGGGTGGCCTCCGACAGCTGGTGCCGTGACTCGGATTCATCTCAACCACAGGTAAGCCTCTAAAAGAGGGAAGTCTTCGGTGGTAGTAGGCCGTGGGGATTTAAAGGGAGGCAGATAAGCACGAGTAGGGCGTGGAAGACTAGAGTTTGCCTGGGGAGCCTCTCCAATTGCCATGGGGAATATACAGTCACATCTAAATGTGATAAGGATAATAAAGGCCTTGTTAAAAAGCACCGGGACGCTGGTTGCAGGAGAAAGGAGGGAGCAATTAGCATGTGTAGGACATGGAAGACTAAAAATTTCTCAGAAGCCCCTCTAAGCCATAACTATGGAAAATGCACATTTCAAGAAACAAAGCAAGCCGTGACAAAGTTCGGACTGCCCATTCTGTTTTTTTATTATGTGCTAACTCTACCCTATTATTGATAGGAATGCTTGAACAGATTATGCCACAAATAGTTAAGATTCCACAAACCTGCAAAAATTTAATAATAAGATAATAAGAGGCTAATTACTCATCAGATATGTTTCAATTTATCCTTAAAACACATTGAGTATTATTATGTTTGATTGCTGGATGTATGCTTGTATGAGAAATTTGTATTGTATTCTTACAATGTGTTAATTATGTCTACCTCTCAATGCAGCCCTAGGGCCAAATGTAAGGACAAATTTTTGGGATGGAGAGGCTTGTATCTAGATTCAGCTCTGGTGGACAAGTAACTTTGTTGCTGAATGACCTTCTCCTGCTCCTTGGGAGCCTGGCCAGTTCCCCAGGAGAAGGATAAAGGAAGGTTTCTGATAAACAGGTGGGCATGCTTCGTGTCTTGGCTCTCTGGCCAAGATCCGGGACGGGATGCACTGCTTGCCTAAAATCTTGACAATGAGCCACCCTTGTCCTTGGAGGCTTTGAGAGGGAGCCAGAACAAGCCTCTGCTACTGCTGCTTCATCCCAGGGGAACACGCAGTCAAGATAAATGTTAAACATGCCTGTAATGATTACTGATAATGTCTGATTCTCAGTAAGAATTCTTTTCCGGTGCTTTGTAAAGATTGCCTAGTGATGCCCACAGCACTATAAATTCTGCTAAACGTAAGTACAATGTAAACATGAATCAATTTGCTACTGTGACTGAGGTGTTCTGTGACAGTCCCTTTCATGAAAAATTAAAATAAATTCACTTAAAAACAGGACATTCAGGACCTGCTGCTCTACATGGTATGTCATTACAAAAATCATCAAGGAGGACTGCCTAAAAAATGAGGGTACTATAAATGTGGGCAGCAAGGACATGTACAAAAAATTGTCCAAAAGTCAAAAATCAAAATAGGGCTCCTCCTGGGATTTTCCCCCAGTGCTAAAGGGGAAGGCATTGGGCCAATAAATGCCACTCCAAAACTGATAAAGAAGGTAATTCATTAAATAACAGAGTTCAAAAAACTGGAAGCGGGGCCAGCCTCAGGCCCTCCCAACAGGAATCAGTGGACCGTCTTGCTATAGTATCATTAAAGCAATGGAGCCATGTTTATTGCAACATTCTGTTAATCTATACTCCTTTACCATCTTTCCTCTAAATAATTTTAGTGTACACTATAAGGCTTGCAGCATATTTCTTGCAGATTAAACTAAAAGTAACTAAGTCTGTATACAGCAGACAGCTAAAAAATAATTTGCTGTCACAAATTGGTGAAGTCGACAGGATTTGTAAGTATACAAAGCAATGCCTTTCTTTAAAAGAAAAATTAAAGTTACATGTGTAACCTGTGATGTTTCTGGCTGAAAAGACCCTCAGTTCGCCTCTTTGGCAAAGGAATGGGCTCTCTGCTCAGGATTGAGTAAAAATTGGAATGACAAGTTACGGAGTGCACAGCCTCCACAAGTTATTAAGGTTTTACAATCGATAAAATGAAAGGATCCTATCACCAACCAATAAAATGCACCTAATCCAGTACTGGTATGGGACATGGACTCCTAAGGGATGGGTTTTTTTTTTATGTAACAAATATGCCTTCACATCGTTAGCCTCTGATAACTTCCACAATTGCTCCCTGGACTGTGTGGCCCCGATGCTGACATCTGTATTTACAACGGCGGACACAGCGCGTCAGCGACATGCTTCACCTGAAGACTGTAATGGCAACGTCATCCTAATAGGACAAAACACTGCCCTGGCCATAGCTGTACCAGTAGTAAGTGTTCCTGGACTGGCCTTTGGAAATAACCGTGGACTGCAAAGGCTTGCATGTTTAGTGACCAAAACAATTAATCTTACTGCTGCTGGACTGTCCAATATAGACAAAGAATTGGATCAAGTTCACTCAGGAGTACTTTTAAACCAAACAGCTAACAATTACTTAATGTTAAAAAATCATATAAGTTATAAATCTGTAACAGGAAAATGTTGTTTTAATATTACTAACAATGTGCCATATATAAAGTCTGTCGTTGATAAACTTAAGGATAAAATGCAACATATGTTTATTACTAACTCCCTAACATTTGTAGGGTTTCGATGGATTCATTGGTTATTAATGTTGACTGGACCACTACTGCTTTTCCTACTTTGTATGGGATATTTTCCCTGTGTTCTGCATTTTATGCTGACTTCACTACAGTCTGTATGAACTGATATTCATCATTATTTGTAATCACAAATAATTAATATTTGGCTGTATGTTTCATCTCTCACCTAATGTTGGGCTGGAATGGTACTCAGAGACGGGTAAGACACTCAGCATCCTGTACCAACCTAAGACAGGGCTCTAGGCCAAGCTGCCAAAGTTACCCATGACGGGTAAGGACAGAGATGACTGAGGGCAACCTAAGACAGAGGCCATTCTCAATTAAATAAAAAAGGGGGAGGGAAGGCTCCCCGGAACGTGCAGGAGGAAGCGCTTAAAGGTTCCTCCTGCGGACCAGAGAAGATGAGGTTGGCAGTGGGAGGCTGAAAGGAGTCAGCTGAAGGCAATAAAAGAGGCCCTTCATGAATGCCTTGGAGCACCCATGGAGAGGAGAAAGGAGCCCATTAATAAGTGAGAAGGGAAGGACACTAAACTATTTTAGAAGTATCCATAGCGGGGAATCCAAGATGGCGGAATAGGAAGGGAGCACATTGATATTCTTCGGCAAGACACAGGTTAATAAAAGTGGAGATACTGCAGGGTCAAGGAAGAGTAGGGGAAGAAACAACAGAGGAAACTCTTCCGAAACTAGTGATTCACAGTGGACCTGCGTGGAGAGCGTGGGAGCCCAAGTTCGGGACACCAGCAGCAGACTCAACGCACCAGCGCTGGAACGCGAGGTGAGCCGAACCTCCATAGCCCAAGACACCAGCGGGCAAGCGGAAAGAGGAGGCTAGAGGGAACGAGGCTTGAAACTCCGTGGGGAAAAGTTCACCAGGCTAACTAGAAGAGAGAGAGGGGAAAAAAAAAAAGTGACCGAAACGGACACGAGTTTCTCTCTCTCCGCTCACCCCTCAAGGGCGAGCAAGACAAAGAGCAGGCGCCATTTTGGACATACGTCATAAGCAGGGCGACCTCAGGTCTGCACCGGCCCTGAGCCTAGCAGAAAAACCTGACTCTGGGGGGAGGGGTGAAATAACTGGAGATTAGCATCTAACTTGGCAACCCAGTGGGAGACTGCAGGAGAATTGGAGCCCACACCGAGGGCAGCAGAGATTCCCTGTGTGGTCCTTGGGAAAGAGCTTCCAATCTCTGGCTCCTGTGGGTATATCATTTGCCTAACTACCTCCAATTACATTCATCTGTGAGGAATTACTTCCCTTTTGAATCAACAAAAGAAAGAGACATTTACCACACCTAACCTGGGAGTGTCATCTTGACACACCCTCAACCCTGAGGAACCAAACACAGCTCTCAGTCCACACCCATCTCAAGCCTCTAAGGCTCCACTAAAAGCAGACAGTCCACTTAATCTAGAGTCATAGTATAACAAGAAAAAAAAAAACACCACAGTGAAGAAACCAAATATCTCCAACATGCCATACAACAAACGCAAAAACCGAGGTAACAAGAACAAGGAAGACACTATGACACCCCCAAATGAAAAAGACACCCCAACTCAAGATTATGAAGATGATGAGATAGAAGAAATACAAGAAGCAGATCTCAAAAAATTGATAAGAACATTAAGAAGTTCTCAAAAACAAATTCTTGAACTACAGAAATCCTTAAAGGACAAGATAGAAAATCTCTCTCGTGAAAGTGAAATATTAAGGAGGAATCAAAATGAAATGAAACAACTAGTGGAACAAGAAATGGTGATTGTGACGAGAAATCATAATGAAATGAAGAATTCAATAGATCAAATGACAAACACATTAGAGAGCCTTAGAAACAGAATGGGCGAAGCAGAAGAGAGAATATCAGACTTAGAAGACAGAGAACAGGAAAGGAAACAGGCAAACCAAAGAAAAGAAGAAGAAATTAGAAATCTAAAAAATATTGTCGGGAATCTACAGGATACTATTAAAAAATCTAACATTCGGGTTCTAGGAGTTCCTGAAGGCATGGAGAGGGAGAAAGGATTAGAAGACATTTTCAGTGAGATACTAGCAGAAAATTTCCCAGGTTTGGAGAAGGACAGAGACATCTTAGTACAGGAAGCTTATAGAACCCCTAATAAACATGACCAAAAGAGATCCTCACCACGACACATTGTAATCAAACTCACCACAGTGAAACATAAAGAAAAGATCCTAAAATGTGCAAGAGAGAAACGCCAGATTACTCTCAGAGGATCTCCAATTAGACTCACAGCTGACTTCTCATCAGAAACCCTACAAGCTAGAAGGGAATGGCGAGACATAGCCCAGGTACTAAGAGAGAAAAACTGCCAGCCCAGAATATTATATCCTGCAAAGCTCTCATTTGTGAATGAAGGTGAAATTAAGACTTTTCATAGCAAACAGAAACTGAAAGAATTTGTTGCCACTCATCCTGCCCTGCAAAAGATGCTTAAAAATGTGTTACACACAGAAACACAGACACATGGTCACCAATATGAAAGAAGGTAAAGGAAGGAAACCTCACAGCAAAAGATCACAGGAAGCTCAATTTCTCTTTGACATAGAATTAAACTCTGATGCACTGTTAGAGCAATGTGTTAAAGTAATCTATTATGTTCTCTTGATGTCTGTTAAATTCTAATTGTTCAAAAACAGCTGAATTTTTATTAAGAGCTATGGGTTATTTAACTATGTGCTTATTTTCAAAGACTTGAATAATCACCTTGTAACAATGATCAAATTTGGACTATGTTATGTCATGATTTTAAGGAATCTTAGTTCAACCAGATATTTTGGATTTTGATATTGGTCTATTATGCTATGTTATATGTGCGTACATATTGTATGTCCACATGGGGAAATTTTATTAAGAGTTTTATTTTAAATGGCATTTAGATAAGATTGTCCATAAATTTAAGCTGCTAAAATCAATCAAAGATACATTTTAATTTGTGTGACCTGAATCTGTGTATCATATGTTTTAAACTTGTTGGTAGAAAGAAACTAAAAACATTTTATATGGTTGTGCTTAAGTTTACTGGTTAAACAAACTACACCATCTTAGATATTTAAGAGGTGTTTTCAAATACATGATTCTTAAAATTTATAGAAGGCATTGGACCTTCTGGTAAATGTTTTATTAAGTGCTTATCTAAGGGTTGAAACGGTTTGCTAAGTATTCATGTAATATTGCTATTGTCAGCAAGTGATCTAGGACTTGCTCCCTCATTTCTCTATTCTAAGCCCAACTTGTTCTTTCATTTCTCTATTCTCTTCAAGGTAGGGAACTAATTCTATTATGAAGGAATCTGTAGGACGCACAATTTAATCTTTAGACCTTATAAGAGATGGCTAACATTTTTCTGTAATAGCATAGCCAAAATAAGAGCTTAAATAATAATCTCATAGCTAGAGTCACATCGCCATCAGCGAAGTATACAGTAAGTAGAAAAAAAAAAAAACCTCCCTTTCAGACCAAAGGGAAAGAAAGTTTTAAAGTGAGAATATAATTTTCCTCATGGGCATTGTCTACCTTAGAAAAACTACTACAAAACATGCCTGTGACTATAGACTTGTAGTTCAGGCCACCGAAGATTAGAGATGGGACATGGGCACTCCCTTGACTTGCATCCTCTGGTCTGCTTTAACACAATTCAGGAGGAAAAGAAAGCTAGGCATCAGAAGGAATGGGTGGCAGGCCTATTAATGGCTGATCGGTACAGTGATCTGCCCTCAAGGAGACCCAACAGACCAGTCCACTGCAGTGGCTTTCAATGTGGTAAGTCTGGGCTTCAGCAGAAGTCAGCTTGTGAAGAGCCCTGGCAGCTCTGCCAAGAGTTGGGTCACTGGAAAGGGACCTGCCCTGGACTCGAAGGATGCCCAGGTCAGAGCCACAGATCTTATTGGCTCCAAGCTGAAAAGCCCTTCACTCAGCCCAACTTCCAAAGTGACCACTGCAGCTGAGGGGATGGTCAAGTAGGGTCAGCAACATTGCAGGCAGAACTGTAAATTTCTTGTTAGAGATGCAACCTGCCTTTGCCTGGCCAGCTCTCCTCCCAGGCCAGCCAAGTGATGAAAGTCAACAGAGTGCCTTCCCCTAGGAGGTTCACACCTCCCTTAGGATGTACCCCATGTGAAGAGATAGATAGGTCTGGGCCTCTTAACTTACAAGGCCTAAAGCCCACCAGATTATTATCAAGCCCCTTTGTCAGGTTCTGTTTGCCTCTCAATCAGAAAAATTGTAGCTTAGACAGCACCTTTCTTAGCTCCTCTAATAATGACTCTGTCCTTTGTTCTAGACCCTGTCTAGTGCACTTGGGCCTCATTCCTTTGTAATCATAACCTCTACTCTACCACCAATGGCTCTACTCCCAACCTGTGTGTACTGATGGTCCTCTTCCCCACTTAATGCTGTATAATTGTTCAGACCTGGTAAATGTCACTCTTAGGATCATTGGTTACTATCCTCACCCTGTCTTTTATGACCTTGTCTAAATATGATCAGAGTCGGGGAACTTGGAAGGCTTCCATAGCCTTGGCAACTCATGACGACAGCCTAGGGTGGTTACTGGTGCCATAAACTAGAGTGTCAATTTGTTGGGTCAACAACAGGAGCCACTGTGCGCTTGCTCCTGATGTGGGATCTCTGTCCTTAATGTACTGTACATTTTGATTTGATGCTATAACTAGTACTCAAACAGTATGTTTCACTTTGTGTTTCTATGTGGGTGCAAACTTTTGAAATCTTTACTTAATGTATACTAAATAGATCTTCTTTATATAAAGAGAATTGAAAATTAATTTTAATGTGAATGGAAGGGGAGAGGGAGCGGGAGAGGGGAGGGTTGCGGGTGGGAGGGAAATTATGGGAAGGGGAAGCCATTGTAATCCATAAGCTGTATACTGGAAATTTATATTCATTAAATAAAAGTTAAAAAAAAAATAAAAAATAAATAAAAATAAATAAAAAAAAGGGGGGGGATATGTAGGCAGCCCATAAACAAGTCATAGACAAGTCAAGGTCAATCTTGGCTTGTGAAATTCCTGAAAGGAAAAAAGGTTACCTATTCCCATGTTCCAGAAGAATGATCAAACAAGAACACTCTGAGTGGCAGTGGATCAGCATATCCATTCAGGAATCTTATTACTAAACCAACGGGTCAACGTTCTCCAGGAAGAACTGAATCTTAGACAGGATGTGGGAAACCCCCTGCTTGGTTCAATCTGTTGCGCTTTGCACTACTCCGTTTCCCTGGCATAACTATACTCGTCTTGCTAATTTGTCTCGCTCTTTAGGTACCACCTTAAACCACACCTGGGATAGTAATTTTACTCGTTTGCTGCATGGACTACAGCAAGAGATTTGGGTTCTTAACACAACTGGACACGGATATTTGGTCCCCATTCGAAGTCATCGCTTCATGGTTCTCGGGAACCTGGTCCCACATTAAGGAGTGGGCCGCAATCGGCCTGTTACTCTGCATGATTGTCCTGTTTAGTGGTTTCACAGTGCGATGTCTTGCCATCATTTGGCGTCGCCAAGCGCAACAACATATCGTGGTCTGACAGTCATGGCTGCTACAAAACCCCTGTCCCCTGCAATACAGCAGGTGTTGCTTGGTTTCTTGGACCAGTAGCCAGAGACGGGTAAGTGCCTTGAGGGATGGCATGCAACCTAAGACAGCGGAGGGCTGAGACTGCTCATGCAAGTCGACCCTCTGGCAAAGACGGGTAAGCTGCCACTCCGCTCAGGGGCGCCTAAGACAGGCGCTGGTCCTAAAGTAAAAAAGGGGGAGCTGTGGGGAGCCGGCCCCCACAACCTCTGTCTTCTGCCTGCCTGATGTGAAGTAAAACAACCAAACGTTCCCACCGTTCCAATGTGCGCAAACAGAGAGGCTATCAAAAGGACAGTACATACCCTCAACGACACTCTCTAAAACAGGGGGCTGCGGTATATGATATGCCGTGGAAGCCTCGGTCTCTCTCTTCCTAACTGCCTCATTGACCGCTTGCTCCTACACTGTTCTTAGGGTGGACCGATAGTCAATGACGGGTAAGCACTTGCAGGCTTCTCTAGCAACCTAAGACAGAGGGCAGGACATGCTTCCTGTATCCTTGATGACGGGTAAGCAAAGTAAGCGCTGCGGGGCACCTAAGACAGGCACGAGTCCACGCCGTTCAGTGTTTAACGCGAGGGACTTGTGGGGGATGGGCCCTCCCCCGCAGCCCTCTGGACAGTGTAGACACCGGTTATCATAAACACCAGGCCATTCTTGTACAAACAAGAAGGGGGAGTGGCCCTGGCCCAACATGAGATGCAGCAGGCTGAGGCTGTCCCTTATCTAATCCTGTTTCCTCTGCTTATTGTTCTGAAGGCACAAGACACATTCCTGCAGGCAGGATGTGATTTCTGATGAAGGTGTATGATGTTCTTTGCTCTATCAGCAGAGCTTGTACCCTGATCTTTGCTACCTTTTAAACTTGTTTCGTTCCTGTGCTATGCATGATTGCACACAATGAATGTTATCTGTATGGGGCCTGGGGTATATATCCTTGTGTTTCTTGGTGCTCGCGGCTGGAGGCTGAAGAGTTTCCCCAGGGAGACGGCCTCTAGTCCCTCATCGCTGGGTCCCCTACTTTGGCCTGGAATGCGACGAGGCAATAAACGTGGTGATGAATTGACTGAGTGCTGTGTCTCCGTGTGGTTTGTCGGGTGGCCTCTGACAGCCCTGCACCCGCATGGGAGACCAGGGAGAAGCACCTGGCTCCTGGCTTTGGATCGGTGCAGCGTGGCCATAGCAGCCACTTCGGGGGTGAACCAACAGAAGGAAGACCTTTCTCTCTGTCTCTCTCACTGTCTAATTCTATCTGTCAAATAAATTTTTAAAAAAATGCATGCTTTATGAATGTCTTGAACATCATATCAAGGTCGCTGTCATGTTAACTATATGAAACTGAAATGTCACCTGACACCACTGACTGAGCAGCTGGTCATGTTTCATTGGGAATATGATTTTTCTTGTTTCTATGCTCTTCACTAGTAGGTTAGTTCAGTGATAAATATATAAAATTTTAAAAAGATGTATTTGTTTATTTGAAAGACAGAGTTACATAAAGAGGGAAAGGCAGAGAGATTTTCTACCCGATGGTTCACTAACACCCAGGGCTAGGCCTGGCTGAACCCAGAAGTCTGGAATGCCATCCAGGTCTCCCATGTGGGTGGCTGTGACCCAGTCACTAGTCAGGCCATTTTCTGTTGCTTTCCAGGCAGATCAGCAGGGAGGTGGATCTAAAATGGGGACCAGAGTTGGTACTTGTATGGGCTTGGGAACACAGCAGGATGATGGCTCAAGTGCTCGGGCATGCCACCCACCTGGGAGACCCAGATAGATTTCCAGCCTTATCCTAGACCTGGCTGTTGCAGGCATTTTGGGGTATGGGTGAACCAGCAGGTAAAAGATTCTCTCTCTCTCTCTCTCTCCCTCTCTCTCTCTCTCTCTCTCTCTCCTTTCTCTCTTTCTTTCCTCTCTCTACCTTTCAAATAAATAAGTCTTTAAAACTCTACAAAAAGAAATCAGTACTGAGGGAGGCACAAAGCCAAGGATAGCCACATCAGAATGGGTAAGAAAACACTATTGCATTTCAACAGATGTAGCCCTTCTCCAGGCCAGCACTGCTGGTGTGCTTGGGAGAATATACCACATTGTTCTTGTCCTTTTGGAGGGAACGAAGAGTGGAACATATATCCAGCATTCTGGCTTTCAGGGGGCCACCACAGAGACTGGTTTTTGCTCTGGCTGACTCAAACCTGAGTGAATCTGGCCGGCAGGTCCACCAAACAAGAACAAAATCCCTGTGGCTTGTTGCAGCAGTTGGGGACCTGTGGTACCACAGACACCAGAGAGCAAGAGATCCTGAGAGTCTGAAAAATACAACAGTCATCTTCAGTAATTGTGAATTTATTCATGCATGGCTGCAGTGGATGCAACCTCAAGAAAGAGGTTCTCTAACCAGGCTGATTGATGACAGTCTTCTCCCTGTATGAAGCCAGTTCTTAAAGACTAGAATGAGTGGCCGGTGCCACGGCTCACTAGGCTAATCCTCCACCTGCGGCACCAGCATCCCAGGTTCTAGTCCCAGTTGGGGCGCCAGATTCTGTCCTGGTTGCTCTTCTTCCAGTCCATCTCTCTGCTGTGGCCCGGGAGTGCAGTGGCCTTGGGCCCTGCACCCGCATAGGAGATCAGGAGGAAGCATCTGGCTCCTGGCTTCTGATCGGCACAGCACCCCGGTGCTACGCACTGGCCATGGCAACCACTTGGTGGGTGAACCAATGGAAAAACGAAGACCTTTCTCTCTGTCTCTCTCTCCCTCTCTCTCTCTCTCTCTCTCTCTCTCTCACTGTCTAACTCTGTCAAAAAAAAAAAAGACTAAAATGAGTGGATGTTTTTTCAAATGAACAAATCCCAGCAAAAAATGACAAGGCACAGGAAGAAACAAGCATAGCCCGGTCAAGAGCTCAGACACATAGACAGAAAAACAGTGCTTAATGCCAGTGGAGATGGGGGAAGAAAACAGGGGGATGTAGATCAAAGAAAACTAAATACCAGACACAGAGAACAAGCAGCACTAGAGAGCTAATGCATACCATAAATAATAGAACATTGTGTTCAGAATTTTCCTGAGTAGATGATAGTGGCTCTTGCCTCAGAGGAGAAAATGAGTAACTATGTGAGATGATGGGTTTAAGGATTTGTTCCAGTACAGTAGTATTTCATATATTTTATTTAAATTTTTTACAATTAAAAAAATGTAACTGGGGAGAAGCAAAAGGAACAAGACCCTCATCCCTTCTTTCTTTCTTTCTTTCTTTCTTTCTTTCTTTCTTTCTTTCTTTCTTTCTTTCTTTATTTTAAGCATTTCTTGAGAAACTTAACTTTAAAGAACCCAAGAATGATACATCTTTTGCAAGCATTTAGACATAACTATAATTTATGAGACATAAGAATATTCTCTATTTAATACACTAAAATGAGTAAATCTTTGTGAACAAGTAACACTATTAACTCTCATAATACAACTTTTGAGGACAGATGTCCTGCTTGGGAAGTTAGTGCACAGTGAATTCTGTTGTTAATTTAACAATTAACACTTATGTATGACATCAGTGATCACCTGAGACTATTGACAGGAGCTACCTAGGATATGGAAGACTTTTGAATCCACAGACTCCATCAGTATTTAACAAGCCCATAAGCAGAGTGGAAGTTCTATCCTCCCTTCAGAAAAAAGTGCATCCCTCTTTCATGACCACTTCTATCCACTGGGGTCTCACTCACAGAGGTCCTTCATGTAGAACATTTTTTTGCCACAGTATCAGGGCTTTCCATGCCTGAAATGCTCACATGGGCATTTCATTCGGACCAAAATGCTTTAAGAGCCGACTCTGAAACAGAGTGCTACTTTAACACTTAATCTGATCTATATGATCACCTTAACCCTTCAAATGCTATTTTTACCACCAACCTTAAGGGGATTTTCGGTCCCATGGCAAGTTTTTGAACTGTATCCTTAAAAGTAATTCCATAGGAATGTATGCAGAACTATATGGTTTTGCAGTTACAAACTTTCACAATTCAACGTTAGGAACACGGTGATTCTACCCACCATGACCACCCTCCCAAACACACTCCCACACCCTTCCTCCTTTCTCTCTTATTCTCACTCTTATTTTTTACTAAGATCTATTTTTATTAACTTTATACACATATGATTAACTCTATGTGAAGTAAAGAGTTCAACAAATAATATGAAAGAAAAACCTGTTCCTCAACAGTCAAGACAAGGGCTGTTCAAAGTCATTATATCTCAAAGTGTCAATTTCACTTCTACAGATTGCCTTTTAATTGCTCAATTAGTTACACAAATCAGGGAGAACATGTGATATTTGTCCCTTTGGGACTGGCTTATTTCACTCAGCATGATGTTTTCCAGATTCTTCCATTTTGTGGCAAATGACCAGATTTCATTTTGTTTTTTGCTATTGTGTAGTATTCTGTGGTGCACATATCCCATAATTTCTTTATCCAGTCTTAAATTGACAGGCATTTGGATTGATTCCATATCTTAACTATTGTGAATTGAGCTGCAATAAACATGGGAGTACAGATACCTCTATCATATGCTGATTTCACTTCTCTTGGGTAAATTCCCAGGAGTGGGATGGCTGGGTCATATGGTAAGTCTATATTTAGATTTCTGAGGTATCTCCATATGGTCTTCACAGTGGATGTACCAGTTTACATTCCCACCAACAGTGGATTAGGGTACCTTTTTCTGCACATCCTCTCCAGCATTACTTGTTTGTTGATTTCTGTATGAGAGCCATTTTAACTGGGGTGAGGTGAAACCTCATTGTGGTTTTATTGTGATCATTCATTCATGATCACTGATGGCTAGTGATCTTGAGCATTTTTTCATGTGTCTGTTGGCCATTTGGATTTCCTCTTTTGAAAAATGCCAGTTTAAATCATTTGCCTATTCTTTAGCTGTATTGTTTATTTTTTGTTGTGGAGTTTCTTGATCTCTTGTTATTCTGGTTATTAATCTTTTCCCTTTTTTTGACAGGCAGAATGGATAGTGAGAGAGAGAGAGACAGAGAGAAAGGTCTTCCTTTTCCATTGGTTCACCCACCAAGTGCTCGACATAGCCGGTGCACCGCACAGATCGAAAGCCAGGAGCCAGGTGCTTTTCCTGGTCTCCCATGTGGGTGCAGGGCCCAAGCACTTGGGCCATCCTCCACTGCACTCCCAGGCCACAGCAGAGAGCTGGACTGGAAGAGGAGCAACCGGGACAGAACCTGGTGCCCTGACTGGGACTAGAACCCGGTGTACTGGCACCACAGGTAGAAGATTAGCCTATTGAGCCACGGCGCCAGCCTCTGGTTATTAATCTTTTATCAGTTTTAGAGTTAGCAAATAATTTTCCCACTCTGTCAGTTGCCTCTTCACTTCCATGAGTGTTTCTTCTGCAGTGTAGAAGTTTCTCAATTTCATGTAATCCTATTTGTTAATTTTGGCTTTGATTGCTTTTGACTCTCTGGGGTCTTTTCCAAGAAGTCTCTGCCTGTGCCAATGTCTTTCAGGGTTTCCCCAATGTTCTCTAATAATTTGATGGCATGAGGTCATAGATTTAGGTCTTTAATCCATGTTGAGTGGATTTTTGTGAAAGGTGTAAGATAATGGGCTTGCTTCATACTTCTACATATAGCAATCCAGTTTTCCCAGCACCATTTGTTGAAGAGACTGTCCTTGCTCCAGGGATTGGTTTTCGCTCTTTCTTTCAAATAGAAGTTGGTTGTGGATGCTTGGATTGATTTATGGCATTTCCATTCTCCATTGATCTGCCCAACTGTTTTGTACCATTCCCAGGCTGTTTTGATTATAATTGCCTTGTAGTATGTCTTGAAATATGGTATTGTGATGCCTCCAGCTTTGTTTTTGTTGTATAAGATTACCTTAGCTATTGGGGGTCTCCTGTGTTTCCATATGAATTTCAGCATCATTTTTTTCTATGTCAGAATAATGCCCTTGGTATTTTGATTGGTAATGCACTGAATCTGTAAATTGCTTTTGATGTTATGGACATTTTGATGATATTCATTCTTGCAATCCATGAACATAGAAGATTTTAACATTTTTCGTATCTTCTTCTATTTCTTTCTTTAATGTCTTTGAATGCTCATAATAGAAACCCTTGGTTAAATTTATTCTGGGGGGGGGGGTGCTGTGGTGCAGTGGGTTAATGCCCTGGCCTGCAGTACTGGCATCCCATATGGGCACCGGTTCGAGACCCAGCTGCTCCACTTACAATCCAGCTCTCTGCTGTGGCCTGGGAAAGCAGTAGAAGATGGCCCAAGTCCTTGGGCCCCTGCACCCACATGGGAGACCTGGAAGATATTTCTGGCTCCTGGTTTCGGATGGGTACAGCTCTGGCCATTGCAGCCAATTGGGAAGTGAACCATTGGATGGAAGAACTCTCTCTCTCTCTCTCTCTCTCTCTCTCTCTCTCTCTGCCTCTCCTCTCTCTGTGTAACTCTGACTTTCAAATATTAGTAAATCTTTAAAAATTTATTCCAAGGTATTTGATTTCTTTGTAGCTATCATGAATGGGATTGAAGTTAGTTCTTTCTCAGCCATAGCATTGTTTATTTTTATGTGTTGACTTTATATCCTGCTACTTTACCAAACTCTTCTATGAGTTCCAATAGTCTCTTAGTGGAGTCTTTTGGATCGCCTATATATAGAATCATGTCATCTGCAAATCGGGATAGTTTGACTTCCTCCTGCCATCCCTTTGATTTCTTTCTCTTGCCTAAAGACTCTGGCTAAAACTTCCAGGACTATATTGAATAGCAATGGTGAGAGCGGGCATCCTTGACTGGTTCTGGATCTCAGCGGGAATGCCCTAACTTTTCCCCAGTCAATGCAACACTGGCTTTGTGTTTGTCATAAATAGCCTTGGTTGTGTTGAGGAATGTTCCTTCAAAACACAATTTGCTTAGAGTTTTCATCATGAAATGTTGTTGTATTTCATCAAATGCTTTCTCTGCATCTATTGAGATAATCATATGGTTTTGTTTTTCAATTTGCTAATGTGATATATCACATTTATTGATTTGTGAACGTTGAACCATTTCTGCATACCAGGGATAAATGCCACTTGGTCCAAGCATCTTTCTGATGTGTTGTTGGATTCCATTGGCTAGGACTTTGTTGAGGATTTTTGAGTCTATGTTCATTAGGGAAATTGGTTTGTAGTTCTCTTTCTCTGTTCATCTTTTTCAGGTTTAAGAATTAAAGTGATCCTGGCTTCATAGAAATAATCTGGGAGGATTCCCTCTCTTTCAATTGCTTTTTAATAGCTTGAGAAGAATTGGAGTCAGTTCTTCTTTTAATGTCTGGTAGAATTCGGCAGTGAATCCATCCAGTCCTGGGCTTTTCTTTGCTGTGAGGATCTTTATTACTGATTCAATTTCCATCTTGGTTATTCATCTTTTTAGGTTTTCTATGGCTTCATGGCTCAATTTATGTAGGTTGTGTATGTCCAGGAATCTACCTATTTCTTGTAGGTTTCTTGATTTGTTGGCGTACAGCTCTTTGCTTTAATTTCTGATGATTCTTTTTATTTCTGTGGTGTCTGTTGTTACATTTACCTTTTCATTTCTAATTTTATGGATTTGAGTCTTCTTCATTTTTTTCTGTTAGTTGGGCCAATGGTATGCCAATTTTATTTAATTTTTTTAAAAAAATAGCTCTTCATTTTAGGGATCTTTTGTATTTTTTTATTTCTTCTCTATTTTTTTTTTTTTGACAGGCAGAGTGGACAGTGAGAGAGAGAGAGATGGAGAGAAAGGTCTTCCTTTGCCGTTGGTTCACCCTCCAGTGGCCACTGCAGCCGGCACGCTGCGGCCAGCGCACCACGCTGATCCGATGGCAGGAGCTAGGTGCTTCTCCTGGTCTCCCATGGGGCGCAGGGCCCAAGCACTTGGGCCATCCTCCACTGCACTCCCAGGCCACAGCAGAGAGCTGGCCTGGAAGAGGGGCAACCGGGACAGAATCCGGTGCCCCGACCGGGACTAGAACCCGGTGTGCCGGCGCCACTAGGCAGAGGATTAGCCTATTGAGCCGCAGCGCCGGCCTCTTCTCTATTTTTAATTATTTTTTTTCTCAGAGTAGTTTTTGGTTTGGTTTGCTGTTATTTTTCTAGGTCCTTGAGATGCATTGATAGCTCAATGAGCTATAAATTTGGTGCATTTCGAATTTCTTGATGTAGGCACCAATTGCTATAAACTTCCCTTTTAGCACTGCTTTTTCTGTATCCCATAAGTTTTGACATGTTGTATTGTAACCTTCAATCAATTCCAGAAATTTTTTATATATCTTTTGATTTCTTCAATGACCCACTGTTCATCTAGGAGCATGTTGTTTGGTCTCCATGTGTTTGCATATGTTCTAGACATTCTTGTGTTATTGATTTCCAACTTCATTCCCTTGTGATCAGAGAAGATTCTTAGTATTATTTTGAGTTTTTGGAGCTTACTGAGGCTTCCTTTATGGCCTAATATATGGCCTATCCTAGAGGAAGTTCCATGCACTGGTGAGATGAATGTGTATTCTACAGCTGTAGGATAAAAAGTTCTGTAGCTATCCATTAGGTACATTTGCTCAATAGAGTTAATTAGCTCTGTTGTTTCTTTGCTGATTTTCTGTCTGGCTGATCTGTCCAATACTGAAAGTGGGATATTGAAGTCCCCCATTACTATTTTATTGGAGTCTATATCTCCCTTTAGATCTATTAACATTTCTTTTAAATAGCCAGGTGCGCTGCAATTAGGAGCATATACAGTAATTATAGTGACATCTTCCTTTGAATTGAACCTTTAATCACTACATAGTGACCTTCTCTTTCTCCCTCTCTGTCTCTCTCTCTCTCTCTCCCCACCCCTCCCTCTCTAAGATTTATTTATTTATTTGAAAGGCAGAGTTACAGAGGGGCAGAGGCAGAGAGAGAGAGATAAAGGTCTTCCATCCACTGGTTCACTCCCCAGATAGCCACAATGGTTGGAGCTGGGCTGATCTAAAGGCAGGAGCCAGGAGTTTCTTCTGGTCTCCCATGTGAGTGCAGGGGTCCAAGGACTTGGGACATCTTCTATTGCATTCCCAGGCCATAGCAGAGAGCTGGATCAGAAATTGAACAGCCAGGACTCGAACAGTGCACATATTGGATGCAGGCACTGTAGGCAGTGGCTTTACCCACTACACCATAGCACCAGCCCCTCTTTTTCTCTTCTAACAATTTTTTAAACTTTTATTTAATAAGTATAAATTTCAACAGTACAGCTTTTGGATTATAGCAGCTTTTCCCCCCCCAATAACCTCCCTCCCACCATAAAGATTCATTTTCAATTATCATTATATACAGAAGATCAACTTGGTATATACTAAGATTTCAACAGTTTGCACCCTCACATATATACAAAGTATGAAGTACTGTTTCAGTAGTAGTTTTACTGTTAATTCACATCGTACAACACATTAAGAACAGAGATCCTACATAGGGAGCAGGTGCACAATGACTCCTGTTGTTGATTTAACAATTGACACTCTTATTTATGATGTCAGTAATCACCCAAGGCTCTTGTCATGAGCTCCCAAGGCTATGGAAGCCTCTTGAGTTCACAAACTCCAACTTTATTTAGACAAGACCATAATCAATGTGGAAGTGTTCTCCCTTCAGAGAAAGGTACCTCCTTCTTTGATGGCCCGTTCTTTCCGCTGGGATCTCACTCACAGAGATCTTTCATTTAGGTCATTTTTTTTGACAAGTGTCTTGGCTTTCCATGCCTGAAATAAATACTCTCCTGGGCTTTTTAGACAGATTCAGACTGCTGTTTAGTGCACCAGCCATTCTGTGAGTCTGCTGTGAATTCCACTTCTCATGTTGGATCATTCTCTCCTTTTTAATTCTATCACTTAGTATTAGCAGACACTAGTCTTGTTTATGTGATCCCTTTGACTCTTAATCCTATCATAATGATCAGTTATGAACTGAAACTCACCACTTTACTAGTAAGATGGCATTGGTACATGCCACCTTGATGGGATTGATTTGGAATCCCCTGGCACATTTCTAGCTCTATCATTAGGAGTAAGTATGAGTGAGCATATGCCAAATTGTACATCTCCTCCATCTCTTATTCCCACTCTTGTATTTAACAGGGATCATTTTTCAGTTAAATGTAAACACCTAAGAATAATTGTGTGTTAATTAAAGAGTTCAACCAATGGTATTAAGTAGAACAAAACAAATACTTAAAGGAATAAAATAGTAAGCTGTTCCTTGACAGTCAGGACAAGGGCTGATCAAGTCGTTGTTTCTCATAGTGTCTGTTTCACTTCAACAGGTTTCGTTTTAGGTGCTCAGTTAGTTGTCACCAATCAGGGAGAACATATGATATTTGTCCCTTTGGGACTGGCTTATTTCACTCAGCATGATGTTTTCCAGAGTCCTCCATTTTGTTGCAAATGACCGGCTTTCATTGTTTTTACTGCTGTTTAGTATTCTATAGAGTACATATCCCATAATTTCTTTATCCAGTCTACTGTTGATGTGCATTTAGGTTGGTTCCATGTCTTGGCTATTGTGCATTTAGCTGCAATAAACATGGAGGTGCAGAAAGCTCTTTTATTTGCCAATTTAATTTCCTTTGGGTAAATTTCAAGGTGTGGGATGGCTGGGTCATGTGGTAGGGCTATATTCAGGTTTCTGAGGAATCTCCATACTGACTTCCATAATGGCTTTACCAATTTGCAGTCCCTCCAACAGTGGGGTGATGTCCCTTTTTTCCCACATCCTCTCCAGCATCTGTTGTTGGTAGATTTCTGTATGTAAGCCATTCTAACCAGGGTGAAGTGAAAGCTCATTGTGGTTTTGATTTGTATTTCCCTGACTGCTAGTGATCCTGAACATTGTTTCATGTGTCTGTTGTCCACTTGGATTTCCTCTTTTGAAAAATGTTTACTGAGGTCCTTGGCCCATCTCTTAAGTGGGTTGATTGTTTTGTTGTGGAGTTTCTTGATCTCTTCGAAGATTCTGGTTATTAATATTTTATCATCTTTTTCAGTTGCATAATTTGCAAATATTTTTTCCCATTCTGTTGGTTGCTTCTTCACTTTCCTGACTGTTTCTTTTGCAGTACAGAAACTTCTCAGTTTGATGTAATCCCAATAGTTAATTTTGGCTTTGACTGCCTGTGCCTCTGGGGTCTTTTCCAAGAAGAATTTGCCTGTGCCTATAGCTTGCACAGTTTCTCTGATGTTCTCTAATAATTTGATGTCGGGTCATAGGCTTAGATCCTTAATCCATGTTGAGTGGATTTTTGTGTAAGTGTAAAGTAGGGGTCTTGCTTCATGCTTCTGCATGTGTAAATCCAGTTTTCCCAGCACCATTTGTTGAATAGACTGTCCTTGCTCCAGGAATTGGTTTTAGATCCTTAGTTAGCTGTAGATGTTTCGATTGATTTCTGGTGTTTTTATTCTATTCCTCTTTTAACTATTTTTTTTGTTAAAATCTATTTTGTCTGATATTAAGATGGATACACCAGCTGTTATTTGGCTTCTTTAGCATAAAGCATCCCTTTTTACAAGGGATACCCACTGTCACCATTACTATTCAATATAGGTCTGGAACTTTTATCCAGAATCATTGAGCAAGAAAAAGAAATCAAATGGATGCAAATTGGAAAGGAGGAAGTTAAATTATCCCTGTTTGCAAATGACAAGATTCTACAGAAAGGGGAACCAAAAGGCTCCACCAAAAGACATTTAAAACTCATAAGAGAGTTTTCTAAAGTTGCAGAAGATAAAATTAACACCAAAAAAATCAATAGCAATTGTACCTAGGGGCAATACCAAGGCTGAGAAAGAACTTGTATGATCAGTTCCATTCACAATAACTACAAAAGGTTTTAATTTATTGGAATCAATTTAACCAAGGAGGTGAAAGATATCTATTATAAAAACTACCAAAAAAATGAAGAAATATAAAAAGACACTAAAAAAAGAAAATCTTCCATGTTCATGCATTGGAAGAATGAATATCACCAAAATGTCCATACTACCAAAAGCAATTTATCAATTCAATGTGATTCCAATCAAAAATACCTATGACATTCTTCTCAGATCTAGGAAAAGCATTCCTAAAAATCATATGGAAACATGAGATCACAAATAACTAAAGCAATATTAAACAGCAAAAACTAAGCTAGAGGCAGCATAAACCAGATTTGATGGCATTCCACAGGGCAGTTATAATCAGAACAACCTGGTGCTGGCCAAAAATAGACATGGAGACCAAAGGAACAGAAAAGAAACTCTAGAAATCAATCCACACACCTATAACCAACTGATCTTTGACAAAGAAGCTAAAATCATTTTTTGATGAAAGGACAGTCTCATCAACAAATGGTGCTAGAAAATTAAATATCTGTGTGCAGAAGTATGAAACAAGACCCGTACCTTGCACATTATAAAAATCAACTCAAAATGGATCAGGAATATAAATCTATGACCAAACACCATCAGATTAAGTTCTTGATATTGAACCTATATATATAAGGAGGCTTTAAAAACTTCCTGGAAAATGCATATTATGAAAAACAGTGCATGGATTTCAATTTATTTACACCCAAATAAACTCACCAGTTAATCCCATTTCTAAGAATTCCCTTGTAACTGTTTCACAAAGCCCTCTTAAAATTTTTTAAAATATTTATTTATTTATTTGAAAGGCAGAGTTACAGAGAGGCAGAGGCAAAGGCAGTGAGAGAAACTTCTCAATTTGATATCCAGATCAGGGCTGATCATAAGCAAGGAGCCAGGAGCTTCTTCCAGGCCTCCCACTTGGGTGCAGGGTCCCAAGTACTTAGGCCATCTTCTGCTGCTTTCCCAGACACATCAGCAGAGAGCTGAATTGGGAGTGGAGCAGCTGGGACTCAAACCTGTGCCCATATGGGCGGCTATGCCACAGCACTGGCTCCAATATTCACTATTTTCCTTCATCACGTTCAGAACATTTTGGTATTTTAACATCACTGTATATCGATATCATGATGTGCATACCTTCAACAATAAGAGCTCTCCCCCACATTAAGGTCTCATAGAGAAAAATAAGCGAAAATGAAATCTGCTTCTCTTTAAAGCAAAGTCTCACAAAAGTCTCCTGCACCCAGATCTCCCTGTTCATGTCTCCTCGTCCTGCCCAGCTCCAGCCAGAGGAAGCTCGCTCTGATGTTCGCGAGGACCTTCTGATTTTGAAGACTCGAGAGTAGGAACCCATAAAGTTTGTCTCCTAACACAAAATCTTTCCAGAAGCAATCGAAGTCCAAGACAGGCTTTATTTTCCTAATGGAACAATGTGACTTCACATCTCTTAGTGTGGCAGGGTATTCTTGGGTATCGTGCACTGCTGCTGGTTGCTGGGACATGATAGCTGGAGGATGAGGGTGTTCTATGCCACAGTGAACAGGAATGCACCAGGAAGGGCCAGAATAGGGCTTGCTGCTGCCTGGAGTCAGCGGTGAGGCAGAGCAGGAGGAACCTGCTGACCCCCGTCACATTCTCCCTCACCCTGGGCATCACAGCATGGTAAGAGAAGGGGACAGGACAAGATTAAAGTCAAGCAGAGCTTGGACTTGGGTCAGGTCAAAGCTCATTTTTAAGGAGGTAGAAAAGCAGCACTCTATATTGTGATTGCCACTTGTTATGGAGTGCTTACTGTTACCGACTTTGCCTACATAATCTCTTTCAATCTCCACCTTAAAAATTAGGACATTTTGGAGCCAGTGTTGTGGCACAGTGGATAAAGCTGATGCCTGCAATGCCAGCATCCCATATAGTGTGCCAGTTTGATTCTGGCTGCTCCACTTCCTTGGTCCCCTACACCCAAGTGGGAGACTCCTGGCTTCAGCCTGGTCCAGCCCATTGCAACCATTTAGGGAGTGAATCAGTAGATGGAGGATGCCCCCCCAACAACCTCTGCTTCTCCCTCTCTGTAACTCTTTCAAATAAATAAACAATTCTTTAACAACAAAGTCAACAAGACTGCCACTCAAAACTGTAAGGAGATGCTGATCTCAGTCTCAGCCTCCTCACTGTTGGGCTATGGGGGTCACTGCTCCTCTGTGCTCTGGTCTTGCTTAGCAGCTTCAAGAGGGTTCAGAGCTGCCTCTGCCCACCCTGGTCCAGCAGCCAGAATGTGTTGGCTGGAACCCTGCAGAAGTAATTCCACTCTTACTTGGATGTTTCTCCCTCAGCAGCCAGCCATCATCTTTTAAAAGCACAGAGGAATTAGGATTCCCTCTTGCTCAAAACTCCCCAACTCAGACTAAAGCCCGGCCTTCTAACCTGGCTTCCGTTTACTTCTCCAACCGTATCTCCTGCTGGGCACATGGAACTACAAGCCCTTCCTTCCTCAGGGCTTTTGCATTGAATGTATTCTCAGCCTGGCACACTCCTACAGATTTCTTTGAGGGGCCGGCATTTTAGTGCAGTGGATTAAGCCACTGCCTGCAATACTGGCATCCCATATGGGTGCTTGTTCAAGTCCAGGATGCTCCACTTCTGATCCAGCTCCCCACTGATGTACCAGTGGATGGAAGATCTCTTTGTGTCTCTGTCTCTTCCTCTCTCTCTGTGGCTCTGCCTTTGAAATAGATGAATGAATCTAAAAAGTTTATCTGAGGGGCCGGCACTGTGGTATAGTGGGTAAAAGCTGCTTCCTGCAGTGCCAGCATCCCATATGGGCACCAGTTCAACTCCCGGCTGCTCCACTTCCAATACAGCTCTCTGCTGTGGCCTAGGAAAGCAGTGGAAGATTGCCCAGATCCCTGGGCCCCTGCACCCACGTGGGAGAAACAGAAGAAGCTCCTGGCTCCTGGCTTCAGATCAGCGCAGCTCTGGCCACTGCAGTCAGCTGGGGAGTGACCCAGCAGATGGAAGACCTCTCTCTCTACCTCTCCTTCTCTCTCTGTGTAACTCTGACTTTCAAATAAATGAATCTTTAAAAAGATTTTTTTAAAGTTCATCTGAGCAGCAGAGAGTCAGAGACAGATAGCAAACTCCCATCCACTGATTTACTCCTCTAATATCCTCAATAGCTGGGTTGGACCAAGGCAAGGTTTAGGATCCCAGGACATCATCCAGGTCTCCCATATGGGTGGCAGGAACCCAATTACTTGAGCCATCTGCATTGGCAGGAAGCTGGAGTCAGAGGCCAGAGTCAGACACATTATGGGACGTAGGTGTCCTGAATGCTGAGCTAACCACCAGTTTCCTGATTCTGCTTTATGCAGCTTATATCATGCATCCTTGTGTATGTTTATCTCTCTCATTGACTTGTTTGTGGCCTGCTTTCCTTAGGAGGGTGTGCCCTCCTGAGAACAGAGAGGCAGCAGTCTCATTCTCTGCTGTGTCCTCAGTGCCTGGTGAAGGACCCCAAATCTGGGAATCCAGCACGCTCGGGTGGTCGCCCAAAGACCCAAAACTCCAGCCCAGTAGATACAAAAGCAAGAGGATATTTAATAAAACGTTTGCGCAAACGGGCTCCCCAGCACCACAGGTGGTCGAGAGAGCGAGAGAGCGAGAGAGCAAGAGCCCCGAGCAGGGGTTAAAGCAGTTTTTAAAGACAATAGCCACCTGATTAACATATGTATGCGGGGCGTTTGGTGATTAGCTATTTTGAAGGGCAAACTCTTGTTGCGATTTTAGTGAGGGAAGGGGTAAGTTTATACAATGGTCACAGAACCTTATTGCAACTCTTTTCCGGACTCCTGCAAGTGTTATCGCGTGACAGTTACACAGAGCAGTTTCACAAGGCAGTTTCCCAAGGTTATTCTGCAGGCAGGTGGAGACACAGTTATCTTAAGGAATGGCTACTGTCAGCAGCCAAACTTTTTAACCCTTGCTAAAATATTATATTAATATTTACTTTTAGCAGGGGTCTTACACTGGGACAGTGTCTGACACAAGGTAAGTGCTCAAGAAATGAGTCAAATCAAGAACAGACATTTACAAAATAGTGCCTCTCGAAGTCTACCAGTACAGAATGCAGACACCGTGTTGGATGAGAAATGTTTTGCTGCGATTGGAGAGGCACTGGTGTCAAGTTGGTGTCAATGTGGGTGAGTCCAGGGTCACCAGTCCACAGGAATTTCCTGGGCTGTGCCTGTGAGGAGGATCTGGGGCCTGTGACTGTGAGGAGTGGGGTAGACCTAGGCTGCAGGTACCTTGCATAGAAGCTGATACTTTCATCATTGAGGATTTCCTAGGAAATCTGGATGCCTGAGAGTTCTTGGAGAAAGCCACAGAGCTGATGCTGTTTGATTCCTGTCCATGCAGGGCTGCCAAGGGTTGTCCAAGCAGAGTGGCTATGACTCTCTGAGCACTCCTGGTGCAAAACACCAGCCCCAGACTCAGCTCTTGGCACAAAGCCTTCACGCATCCCTCAGTCCCTCGCCTGCCTGCGCAGGAAACTTAACCAGGCCCCTCTTTGCCTGAGATGGGAGGCACAGCAGAGCTAATGACTCCACCAGAAGAGCCCAATTTTACCACCTGTTCTGGTTCCTGGAGTCATTGAGGAAATGTATTCACTGTTCTCACTAGGGTCTACTGGCAGCAATCATGATTTCTTGAAAAGCCCTGATCCCTTTTTGTCTGAACTCTCGAGGGGTTTTGAAAACCAGAGTGAAGACTTTGGACAAAGTTCAGGAAGTTACATGAAACTTTGATTTTAGATTTTGATTTTAGATGCAGAGTTATTCATGTCTACAATTTTAGGCAGAAAACTAAATGAAATAAAGTAAAATAAAATAAAAATTTATCCTAACATTATCAGCCTTGCACCTTGTCTTGTCTCCTCACACACACCTGTCCCTGGCTCCAAGGGGCAATTCTTCATGTCAGGAATGAATCAGTAATTGACTTAGTCTTGTAACTTTGAATGATTTCCTTTTAAATCAAATGCATCTGATTTGCAAGTGATTGTTAAGAACATGAACCACAATTTGTTTAAAATATGCCACAATCATATTTTAAAAATCCTTGATAATTCCTGAGATGAAATTTATAAACATGTTTTAAATTTAAAAGTAGTTGTCCTCTACATTCCAAACAAAAGAAGAAGGAGAAAAATATGCGTAACTTAACTCAAAAGGGGATTTTGAGTCTATGGTGAGCAAAGCAGTTTTATTTGGAAAACTGTGATGATCTTAAATTGAAAACAAGAGTACAGGTATCTGGAGAAGGCAGAGGGACCAAAGGCAATGAGTGTAAATAAACTAAGAGTGGAATGATTTCTTTACCAAGTTTTTATATTAGTGATGGTTTCTCTTTTATATTAGTGATGGTTTTGCTCTGGCTATGACACCTTCTAAGGACAATGTAGATACTTTAATACTAGAACTTAATTTAGCTGTCTGGATCCAGGCTGTTCCTTGGTATCACACACTCCATAAGGGGATTGGGATTGTAACTACACTTTCCTAGGACTTAGTAAAACATTAGCTATTATAAGAAACAAAAGATTCCTCCCAACAGACTCATTAGCTCTACATAGAACAAGGCTAGAGCAACTATTTGTGACCAGCCCCAGGTCCTTGGGGCTGCCCTGGCCAAACCTATGAATAACAGCAAAATTAATATTATCATTAGCCCCAGTGGGATAGGGTGACATCGTGACCTTAGTCTTTAGGTGTTCCTTGTTGAGTTATCCAGGCTTCTGTCATGCTTTGTCCAGTTGGCTTTCAGATTTGAGATAGGAGCAGGGCTGTAGATGCTTCAGGCTTTAGCCGTGTATAGACTGTCCAGCTTCCAGTGTGATCTTAAGAAATAACTTTTACCCATTAAAGGCCTCCTGTATTGTGAGGATGCACTGGGTTGCTTAAGGGCATAGGAAATCTCTCTAACACCCACTGGTGTAACTGATCTATAGTAGCAACCAGGAGCTATAGCTGAGTGGATAGGAGTTCTAGGTGTGACCTCGTTCCCAACGACTTAGCTAGATAAAGTTCCTGTATCACTCTTATCCCCAGCAATTTTTATGGAGAGGGTGGCCTCCAAACAAAATTTTATAAGATAAGAGCTTGATTTTTTCCTCAGGGTGTGCATCTTACTCGCAGGAGAACTATAGGAAGAACTGAAGTCTAGGGCAATTGGGTTTCTTGTTTTTCTTTTTTTTTTTTTAACATTTATTTAATAAATATAAATTTCCAAAGTACAGCTTTTGGATTACAGTGGCTGTTCCCCACCATAACTTCCCTCCCACACGCAACCCTCCCATCTCTGATCACTCTCCCATTCCATTCATATCAAATTCATTTTCAATTATCTTTAAATACAGAAGATCAATTTAGTATATATTAAATAAAGATTTCAACAGTTTGCACCCACACAGAAACACAAAGTGTAAACTACTGTTCGAGTACTAGTTATAGCATTACTTCACATGCACAACACATTAAGAACAGATCCCACATGAGGAGTAAGTACACAGTGAATCCTGTTGTTAACTTAAATTGACACTCTTCTTTATGGCGTCAGTAATTACCCTAGGCTCTTGTCATGAGTTGCCAAGGCTATGGAAGCCTTTTGAGTTTGCCAACTCCTATTTTATTTAGACAAGGTCATAGTCAAAGTGGAAGTTCTCTCCTCCCTTCAAAGAAAGGTACCTCCTTGTTTGTTAGCCTGCTTTTTCCAATGGGATCTCACTCGCAGAGATCTTTCATTTAGGTCTTCTTTTCTTCCAGAGTGTCTTGACTTTCCATGCCTGAAATACTCGCATGGGCTCTTCAGCCAGAACTGAATGCCTTAAGGGCAGATTCTGAGGCCAGAGTGCTGTTTAGGACATCTGCCCTTCCATAAGTCTGTTGTGTTTCCCGCTTCCCATGTTGGATTGTTCTCTCATTTTTAATTCTATCAGTTAGTATTAGCAGACACTAGTCTTGTTTGTGTGATCCCTTTGACTCTTAATCCTATCATTATGATCAATTATTAACTGAAACTGATCACTTTGACTAGTGAGATGGCATTGGTACATGCCTCCTTGATGGGATTGAACTGGAATCCCCTGGCACGTTTCTAATTCTGCCATTAGTGCTAAGTCCAACTGAGCATGTACCAAACTGTACATCTCCTCCCTCTCTTATTCTCACTCTTATTCCCACTTTGCAGTTCAATGTAAACACCTAAGAATAATTGTGTGTTAATTAAAGAGTTCAACCAATGGTATTAAGTAGAACAAAACAAATACTTAAAGGAATAAAATAGTAAGCTGTTCCTTGACAGTCAGGACAAGGGCTGATCAAGTCGTTGTTTCTCATAGTGTCTGTTTCACTTCAACAGGTTTCCTTTTAGGTGCTCAGTTAGTTGTCACCAATCAGGGAGAACATATGATATTTGTCCCTTTGGGACTGGCTTATTTCACTCAGCATGATGTTTTCCAGAGCCCTCCATTTTGTTGCAAATGACCGGCTTTCATTGTTTTTACTGCTGTATAGTATTCTATAGAGTACATATCCCATAATTCCTTCATCTAGTCTACTGTTGATGGGCATTTAGGTTGATTCCATGTCTTAGCTATTGTGAATTGGTACTGGTACAGAAACAGATGGATAGACCAATGGAACAGAATACAAACACCAGAAATCAATCCAAACATCTACAGCCAACTTATATTTGATCAAGGCTCTAAAAAGAATTCCTGAAACAAGGACAGTCTATTCAACAAATGGTGCTGGGAAAACTGGATTTACACATGCAGAAGCATGAAGCAAGACCCCTACCTTACACCTTACACAAAAATCCACTCAATATGGGCTAAGGGTCTAAGCCTATGACCTGACATCAAATTATTAGAGAAATCAGAGAAACCCAAAGACTTCTCAGAAAAGACCCCAGAGGCAGAGGCAGTCAAAGCCAAAATTAACTATTGGGATTACATCAAACTGAGAAGTTTCTGTACTGCAAAAGCAGTCTAGAAAGTAAAGAGGCAACCAACAGAATGGGAAAAAATATTTGCAAATTATGCAACTGATAAAGGTTTAATAACCAGAATCTACAAAGAGATCAAGAAACTCCACAACAAAACAATCAACCCACTAAGAGATGGACCAAGGACCTCAGTAAACATCTTTCCAAAGAGGAAATCCAAGTGGACAACAGACACATGAAACAATGTTCAGGATCACTAACAGTCAGGGAAATACAAATCAAAACCACAATGAGCTTTCACCTCACCCCGGTTAGAATGACTCACATTCAATAATCTACCAACAACAGATGCTGGTGAGGATGTGGAGAAAAAGGGACACGAACCCACTGTTGGTGGGAATGCAAACTGGTTAAGCCACAATGGAAGTCAGTCTGGAGATTCCTCAGAAACCTGAATATAACCCTACCATTCAACCCAGCCATCCCACACCTTGGAATTTACCCAAAGGAAATTAAATTGGCAAATAAAAGAGCTGTATGCACTTCAATGTTTATTGCATCTCAATTTACAACATCACTTTTAAATAGCCAGGTGCCCTGTCATTAGGTGCATATATGTTTATAATAGTTACATCTCCTTGTTGAATTGACCTCTTAATCATTACATAGTGTCACTGTCTCTTTTAACAGTTTTTGTGTGAAAGTCTGTTTCATTGATATTAGGATGACTACAGCAGACCTTTTTTGATTTCTGTTGGCATGAAATATCTTTCCCAATCCTTTCGCTTTCAATCTGCATGCATCTTTGTTGGTGAGATGTTTTTGGTAGGCACAAGTAAATGGGGTTTGTTTTAGAATCCATTCAGCCAGTTGTGTCTTTTAACTGGAGAGTTGAGGCCATTTCATTCAAGGTGACTACTGACAAGTAATGAATTTGCCCTACCATTTTCCATAAATATTCCATTTTTTTTTACTTTGGATTTCCTTTGTACTTTTACCGGGAGATTACATTCTTTTACCTTATTTCATAGTGATGACCGTGTTTCTGTGTTTCTGTGTGCAGCATATACTTAACCATCTTCTGCAGGGCTGGAAGGGTGGTGGCAAATTTTTGCAATTTCTGTTTGTTGCGGAAGGTCTTTATGTCACCTTCATTCATAAATGAAAGCTTGGCAAGGTACAATATTCTGGGTTGACAGTTTTTCTCTCTTAAGACTTGGAATATATCTGGCCATTCTTTCCTAGCCTGTAGTGATTCTGATGACAAGTCTGCCCTGAGTCTAATTGGAAATCCTCTGAAAGTAATCTGGCATTTCTCTCTTGCACATTTTAGAATCTTTTCTTTATGGTTTACCATGGAGAGTTTAATTACAATGTGTCAAAGCAAAAATCGTTTCTGGCCATGCTATTTGGAGTTCTATGTGCTTCCTGTATTTGAATGTCCCTTTCTTTCTCCACACTAGGGAAGTTGTCTGTTATTATTTCATTAATAGGGCCTCCTAATCCCTTCTATCTTTCCAGGCCTTCAGGAACCCACAAACCCATAGGCTGGGTCATTTGATAGTGTCCTGTGGATTCCCAACAGTGATTTTTAGTTCTCTCATTTCTCCTTCTTGCTTTTGGTCTGACCATGGCAGTTCCTGTGCTTTGTCTACTAACTCAGATATTCTTTCTTCTATTTCACGAATTCTCTTGTTAAGGCTTTCCAGTGCCTTTTATATTTGTTCTATTTTATTCTTCATTTCCAAGATTTCATTTTGACATCTCGTTATCTATCAATTTCGTGGGAGAAATTTTCCTTTGTGTGATGTTTGAATTTATTTTTTTTTATTTTTGACAGGCAGAGTGGACAGTGAGAGAGAGAGAGAGACAGAGAGAAAGGTCTTCCTTTGCCGTTGGTTCACCCTCCAATGGCCACCATGGCTGGCGCGCTGCGGCTGGTGCACCGTGCTGATCCGAAGGCAGGAGCCAGGTGCTTCTCCTGGTCTCCCATGGGGTGCAGGGCCTAAGCACTTGGGCCATCCTCCACTGCACTCCCGAGCCACAGCAGAGAGCTGGACTGGAAGAGGGGCAACCGGGACAGAATCCGGCGCCCTGACCGGGACTAGAACCTGGTGTGCCGGAGCCGCTAGGCGGAGGATTAGCCTATTGAGCCACGGCGCCTGCATGATGTATGAATTTCAAGAGTTCATGGATCTGCTTCTGATTACTTCTAAGTCATCCTATGATCAATTTTTTGAATGCCATGTCTGGCCTTTGTTCAATCTCATCATCTTCACAGTCTAGTATTGAAGTGTTGTGTTCTTTTGGGAATGTCACGTAGTCTTCCTTGTTCTTATTTCTTGAATTGGTGAATTAACTACTAGCCATTTGTGGGGATACTCGTATGTTTCTTTTCTTTTCTTGTTTTTGCTGTGGCAGCTTTCATGTTTGGACTGTGCTTCTGTGGATTAGTCTCCCATACACTCTTGAAGAGCCTTCCTATATCCTCTGCAGTGGTATTCGAATGGGCACTCGGTTGGCTATGAGTGGAGCACAGATGTCCTACCAAGTCTCAAGGACTTTCTACATCACAACAACTCAGAACAAAACATTGGCAGGTGTCCCAGAGAAGGCAGCTACTATGTCAGATCTATCATTACTTACTCAACCCTAGGCTCATTATAATATCACTTGCCTTGTGGTTGTGGTTATGGCTGGTCTCCAAAATCACCATCACAGATCTAAAAGGACTTTGATAAAAATGAAAATAGTGGCACCACTATTAGAGGAAAATCTGCCTGATTCCTACTACTCTTTCTGTTACCACATGAAATGTCTTGCCCCATCAGTACCAGATAAACAAAAAAGAGAGAAAAAAATTTTAAAAGAACAAAAAAAGAGAAAACAAACCAACAAAAAGGAGCAAAGAGAAGAGAAACCTCCTCTGAGTCTCTGGGCAGACGCTTTTCCCCCACCCCA
The DNA here is from genome assembly GCF_033115175.1 of Lepus europaeus. Taxonomy (NCBI): domain Eukaryota; kingdom Metazoa; phylum Chordata; class Mammalia; order Lagomorpha; family Leporidae; genus Lepus; species Lepus europaeus. The sequence goes on from NC_084830.1 coordinate 103,344,797, forward strand.
AGCTTGCCCATGTTCCCTCTCTTACGCGTGTACTTTCGCTTACCAAAAACTCTGCTTGCTGGTTTAATTCGACATTGTCACATCTTAGAAGTCTTTCTTGCAAGAGCATTAAGAAACTGGACACAGGGCCCTGCATTGTGCTTTGGTAAGGCAAGTTTCAACATCTCATATCTGAGCACCAGTTCAAATTCCAGCTGCACTGCTTCTGATCCAGCACTCTGCTAATGTGCCTGGAAAGGCAGAGAAAGATGGTCCAACTTTGTGGATTCCTGCCACTCATGTGGGAAACTAGGATGGAGCTCAGGATTGTGGCTTTGGTCTGTCCAGACCTGGCTGCTGTAGCTTTTGGGGAGTAAACCAACAGATGAAAAGAAGACATTCTCTCTCTCTCTCTCTCTCTCTCTCTCTCTCTCTCTCTCTCTCTCTCTCCCTCTCTTTCTCTCTCTTGCTCCCTTCTCTCTCTCCCTCCCTTCCTCTTTCCTCTTCCCTCTCTCCCTCTCTCCCTCGCTCCCTACCTTCCTCCGTCCCTCCCCTTCTCTACGCCAGTCAAACAAATAACTAATTAAATAAATATTTTTTAAATAAACCTGGACTTGCTTTCCAGTAACAGTGTTATGTCTTTTAATGGATTTTGCCCATTTTTAAAGACTTATTTAATTATTTGAAAGACAAAGTTAGACAGAGAGAGAAGGAGAGGCAGACAGATAGGTCTTCCATCCACTGGTTTACTTGAAGATGACCAAAATGGCTGGAGATGTGCAAATCCAAATTCAGGAGCCAGGAGCTTCTTTGTAGTCTCCCACAAGGGTGTAAGGGCCCATTGTCTTGGGCGATCCTCTACTGCTTTCCCAGGCCACAGCAGAGAGCTGGATTGCAAGTGGAGTAGCCAGGTATTGAACCGATCCAAAGCCAGAAGCCAGGTGCTTCCTCCTGGCCTCCCACGGGGGTGCAGGGCTGAAGCTCTTGGGCCATCCCGCACTGCCTTCCCAGGCCACAGCAGAGAGCTAGACTGGAAGAGGAGCAATCGGGACAGAACTGGCACCACAACCGGACCTAGAACCCAGAGTACAGGCGCCGCAGGCAGAGGATTAGCCTAGTGAGCCATGGTGCTGGCCTTTAAGGATTTATTTTCATTTTACTTGAAAGTCAGAGTTACACAGAGAAAGAAGGAGAGGGAGAGAGAGAGAGAGAGAGAGAGGTCTTCCATCCACTGGTTCACTCCCCAGTTGGCTGCAATGGCCAGAGCTGCACTATCCGAATCCAGGAGCCAGGAGCTTCTTCTGGGTCTCCCATGTGGGAACAGAGGCCCAAGCCCTTGGGCCTTCTACCACTGCTTTCCCAGGCCAACGCGGAGAGCTGCATCAGAAGTGGAGCAGCCAGGACTTGAACCGGCGCCCATATGGGATGCCAGCAACTGTAGGCGGCAGCTTTACACGCTAAGCCACAGCACTGGCCTCCAGCATAAGAGTCTTAATGTGCAGCTGGTACAGGCTCTGGGACAGAGAGAGGGTAGAAGCAAAAGAACGTTTTCTCCACCACAAATATGGCTTTGAGAACATCCTACCTGAGAATGTGGAATGCTGGGTTTTTCTCTCCTCTTGTGGCTGTGAATTTCTGGTAAATTCCATCCAGAGTGTTATGCTCTAATAAAAAATAAAGTGAAAGATCAGTATTTACATAAAGGATCATGGACTTATCTTAGCCAATCACAGAGTATGGGAAATGAAATTGAGAACTTCTCACTCTTTTTAAGAACTTATCTAAGGATACATGGATCATTCTAGGAGAATGGAGGGCCTCAGTTGCACACTATTAAGCATAAATTTACTCAAAGCAGAATATGCCCTGTGCCCCTTGCATTGAACAAGGGAGAGTCCAGATGAACTGCCTAGATCACTGGTTTTCAGCCTCTGAACACCAGGAGCACAGGATGGTGGTCTGCACGCAAGATGTAAATGAGAGGATATGACAAAGCCTCAAAACCCCACAGAGGTTCTAGGTGTCCCTTGAGTCCTGAATGTGCGGGAGTGAAGTCTGCCATGTATCACAGTGGCAAGCAGAGTGCAAGGGAACAGAGCAGGGGTATAGGACGGGGTGAGGGGAGAGAAAGTCCTGTCCATCTAAGGGAGATCCTCTATGCCAGCACGGGTCAGGACACCCTGGGTGTAACTGCCTAGGCTGTGTCAGAACGACTAGACAGGTGCAGTGTAGAAAAGCCTGGGTCACATAGACTCAGGAAGAGTCTGTGTTCCCTGCAGCCAGAGTGGCAGATCCCCTAATCCACGGGGCTTTGAAGAGAGCTCAGGAAGAGAATTGTCTCAATAGTAGGGTCCAATTACCCACAGACCAAAGCCCATCCCAGTCCCAACTAGCAGACATTTAAAACAACCATCCAGGCATCAATTCACATTGAAGGAACTTATCTGAACCAAGATCAAATCCAGACTTTAGATGAACGAAACACAAGCAGCCGCCAAGGTGTGAAATGGTGCACCATGCTGGCCTGCTGCTTAAATGACCAACTATGAGATGCAATCCACTACTAGTGGGAAACAGCTCACTAGATCCAGAAACCACACAGCTGATGGAAATGGTAGGAAAAGAATTTCGCCACTCTAATTTGCCCATGGCCAAGCACAGAGAGGAAGCAGGAGCACAACAGAAGACAGGGAGATACAAGCAATCTAAATGGACCGTTTGGACTTGAAAAGGAGAGTCACCGGGGGGGGGGGGGCGGAGACAAGATGGCGGATAGTGAGGACGTGTGCTGTAGTTTGGGAAAATAAAGTTTCATAAAAGTGGAATTACTGTAGCCTCAGGAAAAGACTCAAGAAAAAAACTGCAGAGGAAACGCTTCCGGATCTAGTGGATGTGACACAGAGGACCTACAGGGAGCCCACCGCGTGGAAACCCGACCACGGGAGCCGAACCGCAGAATCTCGCCAGTGCGGGAAAAAACGGAAGGTAAGACAAAGACATCAGAAACCCGAGACATTGGGGGGGAAAGGCAGAAACCTCTCTCTTCACTCACGGAGCAAAACAAAGAGCATTTTACATGTGTAAAGCGCCACCAACGAGTACACAAACTCAGTAACTTTGGAACTTTGGTGAAACTTGAGAACACATTGAGGGCTGCATAAACTCTTTGTGTGGTCCCAGGGGTAGATCAAACGAATACTCACAGAGGCCAGATTTCAACTACCCTCAATTCCAATCACCTGTGCCGAATTACTTCCCAACTGAGTCAAAAAAAAAAAAAAGAGAGAGAGACAGAGAGAGAGAGCGATCCAGCAAGGAGCAAGGGACAGAACAATCTGAATGAGTTGCTTTTTGCACAGCGTTAAACCTGAAGAATCAAGCAGAGCACTCTGGCCACAACCATCACAGCCTCTAAGGATCCATCAAAGCAGACAGCCCACTTAGAGGCATAGTATAACGAGAAAAAAACACCACAGCCAAAAAAAAAAAAAAAAAAAAAAAACATAAATTATCTCCAACATGCCAAACAACAAACATAGAAACCGAGGTAACAAGAGCAAAGAAGACACTATGATGCCCCCAAATGAACAAGACACCTCAATCCAAGATTATGAAGATGAAGAGATAGAGGAAATGCAAGAAGCGGATCTCAAAAAATTGATAAGAACATTAAGAAGTTCTCAAAAACAAATTCTTGAACTACAGAAATCCTTAATGGACAAGATAGAAAATCTCTCTCTTGAAAATGAAATATTAAGGAGGAATCAAAATGAAATGAAACAACTAGTAGAACATGAAACTGTGATAGTGACAAAAAAACCACATTGAAATGAAGAACTCAATAGATCAAATGACAAACACATTACAGAGCCTTAAAAACAGAATGGGTGAAGCAGAAGAGAGAATATCGGAATTAGAAGACAGAGAACAGGAAAGTATACAGTCAAATCAAAGAAAAGAAATCAGAAATCTAAAAAATACTGTCAGGAATCTACAGGATACTATTGAAAAACCCAACATTCAGGTTCTAGGAGTTCCTGAAGGCATGGAGAGGGAGAAAGGATTAGAAGGCCTTTTTAGTGAGATACTTGCAGAGAATTTCCCAGGTTTGGAGAAGGACAGAGACATCCTAGTACAGGAAGCTCATAGAACCCCTAATAAACATGATCAAAAGAGATCCTCACCACGACATGTCGTAATCAAACTCACCACAGTGAAACACAAAGAAAAGATCCTAAAATGTGCAAGAGAGAAAAGCCAGATTACTCTCAGAGAATCTCCAATTAGACTCACAGCTGACATCTCATCAGAAACCCTACAAGCTAGGAGAGAATGGCGAGATATAGCCCAGGTACTAAGAGAGAAAAACTGCCAGCCCAGAATATTATATCCTGCAAAGCTCTTATTTGTGAATGAAGGTGAAATAAAGACCTTTCACAGCAAACAGAAATTGAAAGAATTTGTCGCCACTCGTCCAGCCCTGCAAAAGATGCTTAAAGATGTGTTACATACAGAAACACAGAAACACGGTCACCAATATGAAAGAAGATAAAGGAAGGAAACCTCACAGCAAAAGATCACAGGAATCTCAAACCATATATTAGAAAAAATCTTTGGCAAATGACAGGGCAAAGTTACTCCTTCTCAATAGTCACATTGAATGTTAATGGCCTGAACTGTCCAGTTAAAAGACACCGATTGGCTGATTGGGTTAAGGAACAAAACCCATCTTTTTGCTGCTTACAAGAAACTCATCTTTCCAACAATGATGCATGCAGACTGAAAGTGAAATGCTGGAAAAATATATACCATGCCAACAGAAATGAAAAAAGAGTGGGCGTAGCCATCTTAATATCGGACAACATAAACTTTACCACAAAAACTGTTAGGAGAGACAAAGAGGGGCACTATTTAATGATTAAGGGATCCATTCAACAGGAAGATATAATGATTATCAATGTATATGCACCTAATTACAGGGCACCAGCTTATTTAAAAGACTTGTTAGGGGACTTAAAGGGAAACTTAGACCCCAATACAATAGTACTGGGGAACTTCAATACTCCACTCTCAGAGATAGACAGATCAACAGGACAGAAGATCAACAAGGAGACAGTAGATTTAAACGACACTATAGCCCAAATGGATCTAACAGATATCTACAGAACATTTCATCCTACATCTAAGAACTTTACATTCTTTTCAGCAGTACATGGAACCTTCTGTAGGATTGACCACATACTAGGCCATAAAGCAAGTCTTAGCAAATTCAAAAGAATTAGAATCATACCATGCAGCTTCTCAGACCACAAAGGAATGAAATTGGAAATTAGCAACTCGGGAATCCCTAGAGCACGTGCCAACACATGGAAATTGAACAACATGCTCCTGAATGAACAATGGGTCATAGAGGAAATCAAAAGAGAAATCAAAAATTTTCTGGAAGTAAATGAGGATAAAAGCACAACATACCAAAACCTATGGGATACAACAAAAGCAGTGTTAAGAGGAAAGTTTATATCAATAGGTGCCTACATCAAGAAATTGGAAAGGCACCAAATAGATGAGCTTTCAAGTCATCTCAAGGATCTGGAAAATCTGCAGCAAACCAAACCCAAACCCAGTAGGAGAAGAGAAATAATTAAAATCAGAGAAGAAATCAACAGGATTGAATCCAAAAAAACACTACAAAAAATCAGCCAAACAAGGAGCTGGTTTTTTGAAAAAATAAACAAAATTGACACCCCATTGGCCCAACTAACTAAAAAAAGAAAAGACCCAAATCAATAGGATCAGAGATGAAAATGGAAACGTATCAACAGACACCACAGAAATAAAAAGAATCATCAGAAATTACTACAAGGACTTGTATGCCAGCAAACAGGGAAATCTATCAGAAATGGACAGATTCTTGGACACATACAACCTACCTAAATTGAGCCAGGAAGACATAGAAAACCTAAACAGACCCATAACTGACACAGAAATTGAAACAGTAATAAAGGCCCTCCCAACAAAGAAAAGCCCAGGGCCAGATGGATTCACTGCTGAATTCTACCAGACATTTAGAGAAGAACTAACTCCAATTCTTCTCAAACTATTCAAAACAATCGAAAAAGAGGGAATCCTCCCAAATTCTTTCTATGAAGCCAGCATCACCTTAATTCCTAAGCCGGAAAAAGATGCAGCACTGAAAGAGAATTACAGACCAATATCCATGATGAACATAGATGCAAAAATACTCAATAAAATTCTGGCCAATAGAATGCAACAACACATCAGAAAGATCATCCACCCAGACCAAGTGGGATTTATCCCTGGTATGCAGGGATGGTTCAACGTTCGCAAAACAATCAACGTAATACACTACATTAACAGACTGCAGAAGAAAAACCATATGATTCTCTCAATAGACGCAGAGAAAGCACTTGATAAAATACAACACCCTTTCATGATGAAAACTCTAAGCAAACTGGGTATGGAAGGAACATTCCTCAATACAATCAAAGCAATCTATGAAAAACCCACAGCCAACATCCTATTGAATGGGGAAAAGTTGGAAGCATTTCCGCTGAGATCTGGTACCAGACAGGGATGCCCACTCTCACCACTGCTATTCAATATAGTTCTGGAAGTTTTAGCCAGAGCTATTAGGCAAGAAAAAGAAATTAAAGGGATACAAATTGGGAAGGAAGAACTCAAACTATCCCTCTTTGCAGATGATATGATTCTTTATTTAGGGGACCCAAAGAACTCTACTAAGAGACTACTGGAACTCATCGAAGAGTTTGGCAAAGTAGCAGAATATAAAATCAATGCACAAAAATCAACAGCCTTTGTATACACAGGCAATGCCACGGATGAGGAAGAACTTCTAAGATCAATCCATTTCATAATAGCTGCAAAAACAATCAAATACCTTGGAATAAACTTAACCAAGGACGTTGAAGATCTCTACGATGAAAATTACAAAACCTTAAAGAAAGAAATCGAAGAGGATACCAAAAAATGGAGAAATCTTCCATGCTCATGAATTGGAAGAATCAATATCATCAAAATGTCTATTCTCCCAAAAGCAATTTATACATTCAATGCATACCAATCAAGATACCGAAGGCATTCTTCTCAGATCTGGAAAAAATGATGCTGAAATTCATATGGAGACACAGAAGACCTCGGATAGCCGAAGCAATCTTGTACAACAAAAACAAAGCCGGAGGCATCACAATACCAGATTTCAGGACATACTACAGGGCAGTTGTTATCAAAACAGCATGGTACTGGTACAGAAACAGGTGGGTAGACCAATGGAACAGAATAGAAACACCAGAAATCAATCCAAACATCTACAGCCAACTCATATTTGATCAAAGATCCAAAACTAATCCCTGGAATAAGGACAGCCTATTCAATAAATGGTGCTGGGAAAATTGGATTTCCATGTGCAGAATCATGAAGTAAGACCCCTACCTTTCACTTTACACAAAAATTCACTCAACATGGATAAAAGACTTAAATCTACGACCCGAAACCATCAAATTATTAGAGAGCATTGGAGAAACCCTGCAAGATATAGGTACAGGTAAAGACTTCTTGGAAAATACCCAGGAGCACAGGCAGTCAAAAACAAAATTAACTATTGGGATTGCATCAAATTGGGAAGTTTCTGTACTGCAAAAGAAACAGTCAGGAAAGTGAATAGCAAACCAACAGAATGGGAAAAAATATTTTCAAACTATACTACAGATAAAGGGTTGATAACCAGAATCTACAAAGAAATCAAGAAAATCCACAACAACAGAACAAACAACACACTTAAGAGATGGGCCAAGGACCTCAATAGACATCTTTCCAAAGAGGAAATCCAAATGGCCAACAGACACATGAAAAAATGTTCAAGATCACTAGCAATCAGGGAAATGCAAATCAAAACCACAATGAGCTTTCACCTCACCCAGGTTAGAATGACTCACATTCAATAATCTACCAACAATAGAAGCCGGAGAGGATGTGGGGAAAAAGGGACATGAACCCACTGTTGGTGGGAATGCAAACTGGTTAAGCCACTATGGAAGTCAGTCTGAAGATTCCTCAGAAACCTGAATATAACCCTTCCATACAACCCAGCCATCCCACTCCTTGGAATTTACCCAAAGGAAATTAAATTGGCAAACAAAAAAGCCATCTGCACATTAATGTTTATTGCAGCTCAATTCACAATAGCTAAGACCTGGAACCAACCCAAATGCCCATCAACAGTAGACTGGATAAAGAAACTATGGGACATGTACTCTATAGAATACTATACAGCAGTCAAAAACAATGAAACCCAGTCATTTGCAACAAGATGGAGGAATCTGGAAAATATCATGCTGAGTGAATTAAGCCAGTCCCAAAGAGACAAATGTCATTTATTTTCCCTGATCAGCGACAACTGAGCACCAAAGGGGAAACCTGTTGAAGTGAAATGGACACTATGAGAAACAGTGACCTGATCAGCTCTTGTCCTGACTCTAGATGTACAATGTAATACTTTATCCTTTTTAGTATTTGTTGTTGTTGTTGTTGTTCTAGTACTAGTGGTTGAACTTGGTAATTAATACACAATTATCCTTAGGTATTTAAATTTTAACTGAAAAGTGATCCCTGTTAAATTTAAGAGTGCAAATAGAGAGGGAGGAGATGTACAATTTGGGACATGCTCAATCAGACTTGCCCCAAATGATGGAGTTAGAAATGTGCCAGGGAATTCCAATACAATTCCATCAAGGTGGCATTGTACCAATGCCATCTCACTAGTCCAAGTGATCAATTTCAGTTCACAATTGATGGCTCTGATAGGTCTAAGAGTCAAAGGAATCACACAAACAAGGCAAGTGTCTGCTAATACTAACTGATAGAATCAAAAAGGGAGAGAAAGATCCAACATGGGAAGTGGGATACACAGCAGACTCATAGAATGGCAGACGTCCTAAACAACACTCTGGCCTCAGAATCAGCCCTTAAGGCATTCAGATCTGGCTGAAGAGCCCATGAGAGTATTGTAGGCATGGAAAGCCAAGATATCATGGAAAAAAAAAGAAAAAAAGAAGAAGACCTAAATGAAAGATCTCTTTGAGTGAGATCCCAGTGGAAAGAACGGGGCCATCAAAGAAGGAGGTACCTTTCTCTGAAGGGAGGAGAGAACTCCACTTTGACTATGACCCTATCAGAATAAGATCAAAGTCGGTGAACTCTAAAGGCTTCCATAGCCCTGGCAACTCATGACTAGAGCCTAGGGAGATTACTGACGCCATGAACAGGAGTGTCAAATTGTTAAGTCAGCAACAGAAGTCACTGTGTACTTACATCCCATGTGAGATCTGTCCTTAATGTGTTGCCTAATGTGCAGTGATGCTATAACTAGTACTGAAACAGTATTTTTACACTTTGTATTTCTGCATGGGTACAAACTGATGAGATCTTTACTAATTATATACTGAATCGATCTTCTGTATATAAAGATAATTGGAAATGAAAAAAAAACTGGTGTTAAATTGGAAATGGCATAGAAAATTAATTAATTTTTAAAAAAAATATTATGTAGGATATCTGTCTTTAATGTGCTGTACATTCTTATTTAATGCTATAACTAGTACTCCAACAGTATTTTTTTTTCACTTTGTGTTGCTATGTGGGGGCAAACTGTTGAAATCGTTACCTAATATATACTAAACTGATCTTCTGTATATAAAGAGAATTGAAAATGAATCATGATGTGATTGGAAGGGGAGAGGGAGCGGGAAAGGGGAGGGTTGTGGGTGGGAGGGAAGTTTTGGGAGGGGGAAGCCATTGTAACCCATAAGCTGTACTTTGGAAATTTATATTCATTAAATAAAAGTTTAATAAAGAAAAAAGAAAGAAAGAAAAGGAGAGTCACCAAGACGAACTGTGAAAGCCAACACAATGTCCTCTCAAATCCCATATCCGTGAAGGGACGTGATAGGAAGAGGTTAGCACAGCATCTGCCAAGGTCATGGGCTTTGTGGTGAGTTTTCCCCAGTTCTGAAAGTGACAGCCATGGGCCCCAGCTCAAGGCAGTGAGCTGTACGGTGCCTCTGTTTCCTTCCCTGTGATATGAATACAGCAAAGTTGCCTTCCACCAAGTGTTCTGCAAGGCTTCAGTGAGCTCATATTTGCAAACAAAGGGGAAGCAGGCAGAGCACACCTTTTAAGGGTTGTAAAATGTTTTGTGAGACCAAGCGCTAGACAAACAGCCCAACACTCCTCTAATAAGTGAAAGGTAGGAGGCCACCCCCAGCTTACCTCCATTCTCCTCAGCAGCTGCAGGGCTGGGTCCAGGGTTGGGGAGAACCAGCGCTTCTTCATCCTGATGGAAGCAGGAGATGCAGGAGGAGCCCAGAGCAGAGGCTGATGTGCTTGCTGCTCTCTGGCCCTGGTCTCTCTGAAGTCAGGGTAGGTCTGAGCCCTTTTAAAATGTTGCCTGTGATTGAGTCAGATCCACCCTACTCACACCCTGGAGTTCCCAAAAGATAAGCTGCTGTGGTTCATGGATTACATCTGCCAAATCTCTTCATCTCCAGGAACATGTGATGGGATGCCAAGGGTGGGGAGGTTGGAGGTCCACTTGGCAGTGATGCCAGGGTCTCTGGGCCCACATTCCCACATGCAAAGGGAGCTGAAAGGTCCGTGATGGTCACTGGGTTTGGCACCTGAGCATGGGTTGTGAATGGGGAATAAGGGGAATTCACCAGGCCTCGGTGTGTGCTGGGTAGGGGTGGGTCCTGCCAGGGAATAGTGGATGTGGGGCTCTCTGTGAGAGGCTGAGGTTGAGAGAACGAGGGAAGGGAGGGGTGAGGGAGCCCAGAGCTTCTCTTCATGGGGTGGACTGGGGGATCATGGTAAGTGAGCCACCATGGGGAGAGAACAGGGCTGTGTGCAGCCCGCAGAGTGATGGAGGGCTTGTGGACACCATGTATGGGTTGCATTTTGGCTCCAGGGTCTCAGATGTAACCCAGCATTATGAATCCCACTGGGAGAAATCCTGTATTGTGGTGACCATGCACTGTACTCCACGCAACCCATCAGATCAGGGCCTGCGTCTTGTGCAGGACCCAGGGAAAGGCTTTCCTGTGTGCTGGCTCAGTTGCATCCCCCAATTCTCTCCACAGGCATCTAAACATATCACCTGCTCTTCATTCCCACAGACAGCTTCCTTTTTCTAGTCTCATGCAGCCAGGAAGGCCTCTAGGTGTACCCTATGCTTGCCCCTTTAGGCCTGCCCCATCCATCCTTGCACTGCCTCAGGGGTCACCTGAGACAGTTCTGATCCATCCCGCCATGCTAGTACTGCCCAGTCTCCCTCTCCAGGCTGCAGCCCTTTGGTCACAAACAAGCTCCAGCACACCTGCAGCTCCTCAGCTAGCAGGAGCCTCCAATCAGATTCCACGCCCACCAGCATCCCCAGGAAAGCCATCAGGGCCTCCCTCTCAGTGAAAGTGTCAATGGGATCCAGGCTGATTTGGAAGCAGAAATGCACAAATGATCCCTGAGTTTTTTTCCCCTTAAACAATAGCTTCTAAGCAAGGAGAAACTGTTGATACCTGATCTTCTAAATATATGAGCTGGCTTTATTTTTTTTTAAAGATTTATTTATTTATTTGAAAGTCAGAGAAACACAGAGAGAGGAGAGGCAGAGAGAGGGGTCTTCCATCCGCTGGTTCACTCCCCAGATGGCCACAACGGCCAGAGCTGTGCCCATCCGAAGCCAGGAGCCAGGAGCTTCTTCCGGGTCTCCCCCGTCCCAGGCCAGAGCAGAGAGCTGGACCAGAAGTGCAGCAGCCGGGACTCGACCTGGCACCCATATGGGATGCCGGCAATGTAGGCAGAGGCTTTAGCCACCATGCCACGGTGGCACCCCCCCACCCCTTTTTAAAGATTTATTTGTTCACTTAAAAGGCAAATTTACAAAGAGGCAGAGAGGCAGAGAGAGAGAGATAAAGAGACAGAGACAGAGAGAGGTTTTGTATCTGCTGCATCATTGCCCAAATGGTCGTAATGGCTGCAGCTGGGCCAGTTGGAAGCCAGGAGTCAGGAGCTTTTTTACTTCTGGGTTACCCATGTGGGTGCAGTGCCCCAAGGACTTGGGCCATCTTCTACTGCTTTCCCAGGCCATAGCAGAGAGCTGGATCGGAAGTGGAGCAGCCAGGACATGAACTGGCCTCCACATGGGATGCTGGCACTGTAAGCATTGGATATCCCGCTATGTCATAGCGGCAGCCCTGGGGGTACAATCTTGCATGGGGGACTTTGCTCCCTCTGTGTTAGCTACCCTGCCTTCCACCCTCCAATGCCACCTGAAGCTGGTTTCTGCTCCTCACTTCCGTCTACTGGATCACCCAAGCACAGATGGCCTTCTAAGATGGTGACCCTGTTCACAGGTGCTGCCTCGTCACTCTGTCCTTGACCTTGAGTAACAATGCAGGGCAACGTTGGTCCCTAGCCAAGTCTAGCTCTCGCGCTGCTCTGTAAGTTTGAGGAAATCGTAAATCCTGCCTGCAGGCTATTACATGCTGAGTCCCTTCTCAGAGATTCTGCTGTAATGACTGAGGTTGGGGACTGAGGGACAGCTCAGTTCTGATGTGCCTCAGGGCAAGAAGCTCAGCTTTTTTTTTAAGTTTTATTTATTTATTTGAAAGTCAGAATTACACAGAGAGAGATGAGAGAGAGAGAGAGGACTTCCATCTGCTGGTTCACTTCCCAGTTGGTCACAAGTCTCTTAGAGACTCTGCTTCCTCCTCTGCCTTCTGAAGACATCGCTTGAAGGCAGCTTCTGTGAATCGGACACCTAATCTGCCAGAGCCTTGATCTTGGACTCCCCAGCCTGTTGCACAGTGAGAACAAACTTCTGTTGTTTATAAGGACCCAGCGTGCGGTAGAGACGCTCCCTGACTTGTGATGGGATTCCATCCTGACAAGCCCAGCATAAGTTGAAAATGCATTGAGTACACCTATGTTACTGAAAATTACAGCTTAGCCTAACCTGCCTCACAGGTGCTCAGAAAACTTACATTGGCCTCTGGACAAGATCATCTAACTCAGCATTTTTATAACAAAGTATTCTGTACTGCAAGGAATTTTATAACAAATGGATTTTTTTAATTTTATTTATTTATTTGCAAGTCATAGTTGTACAGAGAGAGACAGAGAGAGAGAGAAAGAGAGAGAGATCTTGCATCCGATGGTTCACTTCCAAGATGGCTGCAACAGCTGGAGCTGCGCCGATCTGAAGCCAGGAGCCAGGAGTTTCTTCTGTGTCTTCCACGTGAGTGCAGGGCCCAAGGACTTGGGCCATCTCCTACTGCAGAGAGCTGGACTGGAAGAGGAGCAACCAGGACTAGAACCGGCACCCATATATGATGCCAGCACTTCAAGCCAGAGCTTTAACCTGCTATGCCACAGCGCCAGCCCCGCCACTCTGAACAGCACAGTGGCAGGAGAGGCAGATGAAAGAGCTGTGTAGAGAGGGGAGGGCAGAGGGTCTCTGACACATTTCCCGTCAGTGAGCAGCCTGTGTTTCACAGACACATGAGGTCCAAGGGGCCAAAGCCGGTGCCAGTGAACAGGATAGGCCACCACCCCCAACGGGGTGTCAAGACCTCAGTCCCAGTTAACAGACCTGACAGTGAGTCTGGGTACTTTCTCTGCTCTGTGGGATCCTGCTGTCCTCCAGTCAGTACCCCTGCTCATAACTCATTCCGGGGTTTGGAACTTTGATGTCATTAAGAAATCCCTTCAGGGAGGCTCCTGCACTAGCACTCCTTGGAAAATGGGAGGGACTGTGCCTGACTTCACCTAGGGCAATAATTCTAAAGGAGTTACTGGGTCCCACGTATGGTTCAGTCCAGGCTAGCAAATGCATACCAAGACTTTGGAAATTGTTTCGACCCAGGAAAAGTTTCCAGCCAAAGAGGAAGTGCTAAAATTCCAGCCCCTTCCTGCCTGGAATTGAATGGTTTTGGTTGGTAGACGAATTTATTTGAAACAGTGTGTAACAGGGGGAGGGAGGGAGGGCCGAAGCGAAGACGGGAAAGAGAGAGAGAGAGAGTGTTAAAGGGAGAGATCTTCCATCCTCTGGTTCACTCCCAAATGGCTACAACACCCATGTCTGGGCCAGGCTGAAGCAAGGAGCCAGGAAATGCACCCTGGTCTCCCAGGTGAATGGCAGCAGCCCAAGCACTTGGATCATCTTCCTCTGCTTTCCTAGGCACATTAGTGAGGAGTTGGATTAGAATCAGAGGAGCCGGGACTTGAACTAGCACTCGGATAGGGGATATTTGCATAGCAAGCAGTGGTGGCTTAATCCACTGTGCCACAACGCTGTCCCCTTTAAAGTTCTTTGCCATGGATAACCGCACCCTCTGCTGTGGCTGATGCTTTTTAATTCAGATAGTAATAGGAATACACAGCATACCACGTAAACTATATGTATCCACATGGTATTTCTTAGGCCTGCTCCTCTACACACACTGGGTCAAGGTTTTTGTTTTTTTGTTTTTTGTTTTTGTTTTTTTTTTTTTTTTTGACAGGCAGAATGGACAGTGAGAGAGAGAGAGACAGAGAGAAAGGTCTTCCTTTTTGCCGTTGGTTCACCCTCCAATGGCCACTGCGGCCGGCACATCTCGCTGATCCGAAGCCAGGAGCCAAGTACTTCTCCTGGTCTCCCATGCGGGTGCAGGGCCCAAGGACTTGGGCCATCCTCCACTGCCTTCCCGGGCCATAGCAGAGAGCTGGCCTGGAAGAAGGGCAACCGGGATAGAATCTGGCGCCCCAACTGGGACTAGAACCCGGTGTGCCGGCGCCGCAAGGTGGAGGATTAGCCTGTTAAGCCACGGCGCCGGCCATGGGTCAAGTTTTTAAAAATGATTTGCTCTTTTGTGTTGAAGGACCCTTATGGGGGAGGGACAAGAAACTAGGCCTGGGCAAATATCAGGGGCTTCTTAAGAGGTTAGATGTTCCCCAGAGTCTAGCGGGCAGGACGTTCTCTGGGAAGGAAAAGTCAATCCCCTTCAGAGAATCTCTAGGCACACCCAGAGCAGAACTGCCCCTCCCCTCTGGGAAACCTCTGGGCGCACCCAGAGCAGAGCTGCCCCTCCCCTTCAGAGAGTCTCTAGGCACGCACTTATGATGTCACTGTGACCAGCCAAGCCTGTAACACCTCAGCACTCTCCCTCAGCACTCTCCCTCAGCATTCTCCGGTATGCTAATTGTCCCTCCGAACCAGCCAATCCCGTGCCACCTCTGCATTCTCCACCAGCACTCTCCACCAGCATTCTTCGCCAGCGTTCTCCCATATGCTAATGGTCCCTCTGAACTGACCAATCCTATGCATGCACATTAGGAATATGCTAATTCCTTGCCTATATAACCTGTGTGAAACTGCCGCTCAGGGCTCCTCACCGCCTGAGGTGGGGGCCCGTTTGCGCAAACATTCAATAAAAACCTCGTGCTTTTTGCATCAACTCGTCTGGAGTCTGGATCTTTGGGCGTCCTCCCGAGCAAGTGGGCATCTCTGCAACTGAGAGGTCCAACAGTGTAGATCCAATTTCACAAGACTTTTTGAAAAAATTCATTCATTTTTATTTGAAAATCGGAGTTACAGAGAGGCAGAGGCACAGAGAGAAGTTTTCCATCCTTTGGCTCACTCCCTAAATGGCTGCATCAGCTGGAGCTGGGCCTATCTGAAGCCAGGAGCCAGGAGCTTCTTCTGGGTCTTCCACATGGGTGCAGGGGTCCTAGCACTTGGGCCATCTTCTACAGCTTTCCCAGATCATAGCTGGATTCGAAATGGAGCAGCCAGAACTTGAACCGCATGCATGTGGTATCCTGGCACTGAAGGCAGCGGCTTTACCTGCTAAGCCACAGCACTGACCCCAAGACTTTCTTTTGTGAGACTGCCCTGTAATTATGCTGAGAGGAGGGACTCTAAGTAGGGGACAGTCCTGAACTCCTGGCAAGAGTTTCCTGAGTCAAAGACTGACCGGTCCTTGGGTTGACTGCCCACACCAGTGTGTCTCAGCCATGCGATTTAACACTGAGTTAGTATTCCTGAGCCACTATGGAGTGAGAGTGTGGGGTATTTAGTGGCCCATAGGCAAAGCAAGTGTTTACAAAGGTGGTCTCTGAAAGGGAAGGAGAGTGGTGCGTTCACTTGTCTCTCAAACGTGCTCTCAGCCAATCTACTGTCCTCAGGAAGGAAGGGGGAAGCATTTTCTGGAAATCAATGCAGAAGGGCTGCCCTGTTCCCACTAGTGTCCCAAGTCAGCTCTGCCCTTGTATCTGGTGAGCCTCCTCTTGGGATATGGGGCCACCTGTCCCTTTGAGAGGAGTTGGCAAACCAGCCCTGCAGGGACCATCCTCAGTCATTCCTGACAAGATCTATTCACTTCAAACCACAAGTCTTTGCAGCTTTTGTGACAGAAGCACAAGCACAACAGCCAGGCTGCCATGTCCCCTGAAGCAGCTCCGCCAGGCCGATCACACACTCACTGGCATCTTAGTTGGTGCATCCTTGGTGTGGGAGAGGCAAAGTTTGCTCACATTATAAAGTGCATTTCCATCTCATGGGAAGCCACAGACTTGGAGCAAATGAGGCACTTGAAACCACTGTGCAAGCTGAACAACCTGGGTATGATGTGCAGAGGTAGAGCATCCACAGGGAGGCTCAGGAGCCCAGGTATAGCGTTCCATCTCTACGGTGACTATCACCAGTCTCCTGGTAACCACTGCCATTGGCAAAGGTGGAGTCAGACTGACCCTCCCGTGACAGGCACCCTCTTGCATTCACTGGTCCATCGGGATGTGGGGGTATAGAGGCCACACATGAGCTTGCTCCACAACACTGGCAGAAGCCAAAATAGTATACTTGGGATTTGATCCTAAAGGTGCTAGATCAAAAGGATCGAAGCATACACCTGCAAGAGCCAGCATTCATCCATATAGGGACACCTCTGGTGACACAGGACTTAACAGCCTGATGAGGACCCTGAGAGACAAAGCTAACCACTGCTAGAAACAGAAGCTTGAACAAAGTTCCCACGCGCCTGTGCAAAGTGCAAATGATGGAAAATCTGTGAAGGATGGCAGATGAGGGGATCAGAAGCGTGGAAGTGGATGTGCCGGAGGAAACACACCCTGTAGGGTACCAATATTCACTCGGCTGACTTTGTCTTGTGGGAGGGTCTGGAGGATGCTCTCTTTTACCAGTGTGGTGAGAACAGTGTGGTGGAGAGGCGCAGTGCATCCTGAGCAGCTCAGTGGAGGCTGTGCCACTGTGGGCAAACCTCCTGAAATCAAGTCCCCAGCAGGAAAGGGCTCGGGGGCAAGTCTCACTGGGCTTCAGTCTTTGCAGCTCTATCCCTAGCACTCCACGACCTGGAAGACCCGGTGCTGTCAGAGACATGTGGGAGGGGAGGAAACACCAAGCGAGGACTCTGTGCTTTGCTTGCCCCTGACTCCACAGTCTGAGTTCTCAGCAGGATGATGTTGAAAGGCACAGAAACAGTCCCAGGAGGTGTGGAGCTCTAGTTGCCACCTAAGAGATTAGAAGGCAAGAAAAAGAGTAAGCCTCCTGCCAGGGTTATTCACCTGGGGGGGGGGGCAGAACTGCTCTAACAACAGGCTCAGGAAGAGCCTGCAGGACACAGAGGTGACCCACTCGGCTGCTCCTTCTGCTCTGCTTGTAAACAGTGAACAATGGCCTCAGGACACGGTGACTGGGGCTAGTTTGGGAGATTTCACTGGATGAGTCACCAAGAATAGCAAACTTGTCAGTCAAAGGTGCCAATAATGTAAACTGGGGGGTAGAACAGGGAAGTAGGTATCTTGTGGCCTGCAAACTTCTGATAACAGAAGGTACTAAGCTGCATTTCACTCACCTACTACCTCCTTCCCTCAGGAAAAGGGGCCAATCAGAGTCCTGGAGGAGGACTGTGGACTGCAGCGGACCACTGCAGTAGGACCACAGCATTCACTGCTCCAGCCGCTGGCTTACAACCAGCATCTCAGTCCTCGCCAGAGATTTAGGAGGCCTCCTGTGGGTCAGCCCCCGAAGACTTCTAGTGGCTGGTCAGTGTGTGAATATCAGGATCTCACTTGGACTTCAGAACCATGAACTGAGAGAACGTTTATTCTTTGTAAATAATCCCATATGTGACATCCAGTTACAACAACAGAAAGTGGACAAGACATTTTATATGTGCATATATGTGAACCCCAAAACTCAAGTGTGATTTTGTGCTGAATTTTCTAAAATACTAACATTTATTAACAATAATATATATTATATTATTATAATATATATTATATATTATTAATAATATTAACATTTATTAAACAAGGTTACAATCTTCTGAAGCTCTTTGTGCCATATGCATTTCTTCTTATAATGTTGAAAATGGTACAAAGTCCAATCTTGTACAACAAAAACAAAGCCAGAGGCATCACAATACCAGATTTCAGGATATACTACAGGGCAGTTGTTATCAAAACAGCATGGTACTGGTACAGAAACAGGTGGGTAGACCAATGGAACAGAATAGAAACACCAGAAATCAATCCAAACATCTACAGCCAACTCATATTTGATCAAGGATCCAAAACCAATCCCTGGAGTAAGGACAGTCTATTCAATAAATGGTGCTGGGAAAATTGGATTTCCACGTGCAGAATCATGAAGTAAGACCCCTACCTTTCACCTTACACAAAAATTCACTCAACATGGATAAAAGACTTAAATCTACGACCTGACACCATCAAATTATTAGAGGGCATTGGAGAAACCCTGCAAGATATAGGCACAGGTAAAGACTTCTTGGAAAATACCCAGGAGCACAGGCAGTCAAAAACAAAATTAACTATTGGGATTGCATCAAATTGGGAAGTTTCTGTACTGCAAAAGAAACAGTCAGGAAAGTGAATAGCAAACCAACAGAATGGGAAAAAATATTTGCAAACTACACAACAGATAAAGGGTTGATAACCAGAATCTACAAAGAAATCAAGAAACTCCACAACATCAAAACAAACAACACACTTAAGAGATGGGCCAAGGACCTCAATAGACATCTTTCCAAAGAGGAAATCCAAATGGCCAACAGACACATGAAAAAATGTTCAAGATCACTAGCAATCAGGGAAATGCAAATCAAAACCACAATGAGCTTTCACCTCACCCCGGTTAGAATGACTCACATTCAATAATCTACCAACAATAGAAGCCAGAGAGGATGTGGGGAAAAAGGGACATGAACCCACTGTTGGTGGGAATGCAAACTGGTTAAGCCACTATGGAAGTCAGTCTGAAGATTCCTCAGAAACCTGAATATAACCCTTCCATACAACCCAGCCATCCCACTCCTTGGAATTTACCCAAAGGAAATTAAATTGGCAAACAAAAAAGCCATCTGCACATTAATGTTTATTGCAGCTCAATTCACAATAGCTAAGACCTGGAACCAACCCAAATGCCCATCAACAGTAGACTGGATAAAGAAACTATGGGACATGTACTCTATAGAATACTATACAGCAGTCAAAAACAATGAAACTCGGTCATTTGCAACAAGATGGAGCAATCTGGAAAGCATCATGCTGAGTGAATTAAGCCAGTCCCAAGGAGATAAATATCACTTGTTTTCCCTGATTGGTGACAACTGAACACCAAAGGGGAAACCTGTTGAAGTGAAATGGACACTATGAGAAACAGTGACTTGATCAGCTCTTGTGCTGACTGTTGATGTACAATGTAATACTTTATCCATTTCCGTATTTTTTTTTATTCTAGTACTAGTGGTTGAACTCTGTAATTAACACACAATTATTCTTAGGTGTTTAAATCTTAACTGAAAAGTGATCCCGGTTAAATATAAGAATGAGAAAAAGAGAGGGAGGAGATGTACAATTGGGGACATGCTCAATCGGACTTGCCCCAAATGATGGAGTTAGAAACGTGCCAGGGGATTCCAATACAATCCCATCAAGGTGGCATGTACCAATGCCATCTCACTAGTCCAGGTGATCAATTTCAGTTCACAATTGATCACACTGATAGATCTAAGAGTCAAAGGGATCACACAACAAGACTAATGTCTGCTAATACTAACTGATAAAACCAAAAAGGGGCCGGCGCCGTGGTTTAACAGGCTAATCCTCCACCTTGCGGCGCCAGCACACCGGGTTCTAGTCCCAGTTGGGGCGCCAGATTCTATCCCAGTTGCCCCTCTTCCAGGCCAGCTCTCTGCTATGGCCCGGGAAGGCAGTGGAGGGTGGCCCAAGTCCTTGGGCCCTGTACCCGCATGGAGAAGTACCTGGCTCCTGGCTTCGGATCAGCGAGATGCGCTGGCCGCAGCGGCCATTGGAGGGTGAACCAACGGCAAAAAGGAAGACCTTTCTCTCTGTCTCTCTCTATCACTATCCACTCCGCCTGTCAAAAAAAAAAAAAAGAGAGAGAAGGATCCAACATGGGAAGGGGGAGACACAGCAGACTCATAGAATGGCAGATGGCCTAAATAGCACTCTGGCCTCAGAATCAGCCCTTAAGGCATTCGGATCTGGCTGAAGAGCCTATAAGAGTATTTTAGGCATGGAAAGCCAAGACACTCTGGAAAAGAAGATGGAGGAGGAGGAGGAGGAGGAGGAGGAGGAGGAGGAGGAGGAGGAGAAGGAGAAGAAGAAGAAGAAGAAGAAGAAGAAGAAGAAGAAGAAGAAGAAGAAGAAGAAGAAGAAGAAGAAGAAGAAGAAGAAGGGAAGGGGAAGAGGAAGAGGAGGAGGAAGAAGAAGAAGAAGAGGAAGAGGAAGAAGAAGAAGAAGAGGAGGAGGAGGAAGAAGAGGAAGAGGAAGAAGAAGAAAAATTGTTAAACCAACATCAAGAGTCACTGTGTACTTACATCCCATGTGGGATCTGTCCTTAATGGGTTGTCCAATGTGAAGTAATGATATAGCTAGTACTGAAACAGTATTTTTACACTTTGTGTTTATGTGTGGGTGCAAACTGATGAAATCTTTACTTAGTATATACTGAATCGATCTTCTGTATATAAAGATAATTGAAAATGAAAAAAAAAACTTGGTGTTAAATTGGAAATTACATAGAAAATTAATCAATTTTTTTAAAAAAAATATCATGCAGGATCTCTGTCATTAATGTGCTGTACATTCTTATTTAATGCTATAAATAGTACTCCAACAGTATTTTTTCACTTTGTGTTGCTATGTGAGGGCAAACTGTTGAAATCTTTATATATACTGAACTGATCTTCTGTATATAAAGAGAATTGAAAATGAATCTTGATGTGAATGGAAGGAGAGAGCGAGTGGGAAAGGGGAGTGTTGCGGGTGGGAGGGAAGTTATGGGGGGAGAGAAGCCATTGTAATCCATAAGCTGTACTTTGGAAATTTATATTCATTAAATAAAAGATAAAAAAATTAAAAAATTAAAAAAGAAAATGGTACAAAGTCAGGTAATATGCTGGTATAAACTAAGCACGAGTCTCTCAAGTAGTATGAGAGAATATGCTAAAACAATTCATTCTAGGGTTAGGGAAAATTCAGATGAAGATAGAATAATCATAGCAAAACCATGGTGTCTTTTTTTTCAATAAACATGTAGATTTATTTTATACAGTGTATTATCATCAGACTTACAGCTCAAATGACTGGCTAAACTACTACTAGAAGTGTTTCCTGATTCTAAAATTGCAAACAGGGGTGGGTGATGTGGCACAGTGGGTTAAGCCACCATAGTGGAGTGCTAGTTTGAGTCCTGGCTCCTCTGTTTTCAATCCAGGTTCCTGCTAATATGCCTGGGAAGGCAATAGATAATGGCCCAAGTGCTTGGCTTCCCTCTGGAAAGACCTGGATGGTGTTCTGGGCTCCTGGCTGCTTATAGGCATTTGGAGAATGAACCAGTGGATGGAATCCCTCTCTTTCTCCCTTTGTCTTTCCCCCTTTCTTTGTCACTCTGCCTTTCAAATAAATCATTAAAAATAATAAAATAAAGTTGCAAACACACTTCCACATGCTAATAATACATGTAGTACAATAATAAGAAAAATAACAGACAGCTCTATTTACTGTTGAGGATATTATCAAAGATCTAAATGCCTCACCTTCTTACAGCACAGCCATGGATGAGCATAATCACAATATAAGGTTTTCTGTTTGTAAATGTATTTTCTTATGAAAAATCTTCCTTAAAAAGCATCCATGACCAATGAAACTTCAGAAACAAGAGCAACTTTTTGCAGAAAACTTTCATTAACTCTTTCACTAAGAGTTAATGAGAAAAAAAAACTTGCAATGCTTATGATGAAGAAAATAGAAATACAAATTTTGGTGAATATTTGTATAAATGCACAGGCACTATATTGAGAACACATAAATGATATGATTCTGCAAAAGATATTTCCACCCATTTGGGAGACCCAGATTGAGTTCCAGGCTCCTGGCTTCCAGGGACTCAACTCTGGCTGTCATGGACATGTTAGAAGTGAGCCAGAACACAGGAGATTTCTCTCTCTCTCTCTCTCTCTCTCTCTCTCTCTCTCTCTGTCACTCTGCCTTTCAAATAAATAAATATTTTAAGAAAAGCTTCTTTGGGGACCCAAACCTTTAATACATGAGCCTTTGGGGGAATATCCGAATTGATATCCAAAGTGATAACTAGGAAAAGAACATTCTGGAAATAAAATTTGATGATGATCCCAAGGACCTGGGCTTGTTGAGGCCAAGAAGAGAAAGGTCAGTAAGAAATCACCTATACTGGGGAATAATTTGAAAGCTTAGGAACTGGGAATTCAGATACTTACATCATTTTAACTTCTGTTTTGTACCCACCAGTATCCTTAAACATTTTACCCTATTCTTAGCAGCTATGAGTCAGTAGACTTGAAGAACAGCAACTGCAGGGGACATCATGTGATGAGGAACCTTTTATCTTCCAAGGCCATTTGGATCATTATCACTTGATTTGCAGGCCATACAAAATTATCAACTTAAAAATCAGCCTGCTATTGATATATTGAATTTTTAGTCCCATCTTTGGTTGCCATGGCAGGGCCAGACCAGATGATTTTGAGGGCCTTATCCAGCCCACAGGCTGGACGTTCCCCACCCCTGAAAGAACTGAAGGGAAGAGCTTGTTATAGGAGTCTGGAGTGACACACAACGAGAAACTACCAGAAATCCTGAGAATACGTGCAAAGATGTGGGACTTCCCATAATGATATGAAATAGGAACTTGGTATTTATGTGTTAAAATAAAGGGTAACCCTAGAATATTTACAAATATATGTTACATGTTCTCATACTTTTATGTAGGCTTCTAGAATGTTCACAAGAAACTTGGGATTTAGGTAAAAAATATTTTCCCTTTGATGAGTTCATCAGATGGTTGATAGTTGAGAATATTGGCATTGAAGTTTGAGAAACCTTAATTGACTAACCTGGAGATAAACTGGTGCATTAGCTCTCAGGATAGGAGACATTCGTTAGTGAATGTCTTTGTAAATAAAAGCTCTTCCAAGATAGTCCTATAGATTGTTCAAGAAAATTGTAGTCTTTATTTAGTCTGATGTCTGATCTGCAATGTTCACATAGTCAATCAGGATATTTTTATAATAATTTTTAAACACTGAGAAAAGCTCACTAAGTAGATTCATTAGAGAAAATGCATCATCTAGGAAAAATTTTAAAGATTTACTCATTTGAAAGGTAGAGTTACAGAGAGAGAGGGAGAAACAGACAGGGGTCTTCCATCCACTGGTTCACTTCCCCTAATGTTTGCATTGGCTGGGGCTAGGCCAGGCTGAAGCCAGGTACCTGGAATTTCAGCCAAGTCTACCACATGGGTGCAGGGGCCTAGGCACTTGGGCCATCTTCCACTGCTTTCCCAAGCTCATTAGCAGGGAGCTGGGTTGGAAGTGGAGCATCTGGAACTTGAACCAGTGCCCATTATGGGATGCTAGAGCTGCAGACAACAGCTTAACCCACTGTGCCACAATGCTGGCCCCAGGACAATTTTTAAATGTAATTTTAATCAAATCAGTGTGGGAGCACAGTGACTTGTAGAGCAATACATGACAGAATCAGGAAATCAACAACACTTTTTTAGTGATCACTCCAAAATCCAAAGACTGAATCAACAACTGAAGTTGATAAGAAAATGTCCAAAAAAGATGTTTTCAATTCCTGATTTTCCACATAACTGGGAATGAATGATATGGCTAATTCATCACAGGACTCCATTACCAAGTCTGTTTTATCAGTTTACTTCCTTTCTCGTAGGCTTGTGGGCATAAAATAGAATTTTTGGTAAATTGCTTATCTGCTACAGTTTCCAGAACCCATATCCCGAGAAGTCCTGCCAGTTATCACAGCTCCTGTGGCAGGTGTATCCAACTTGTACATTCCACTGCATCCCTGGCTCTGAGACCTTTCCACTGGTAGTAGCAGAAATTGACCAGGAAAGGGATTGAAAAACCCAGCCTATTGTATTGCTTATGAAACCTCAGAATTAAATCACTCCTGCACCTTTCTGCCCATCCACCCCATACACACACTGCAAAGTGTATGGTGAATGATAGGGTTTGCTTCCAGAATCATTTGCTGCAACTGAGTTGCTGTGAATTTCCTCACAGCCAGAGTCAACAAACACTAGATAAACCTGGGATGTCATCCATCTGAGGCAATAAGGGATGCCTGAGAGACCCTCTGTGGCCCGTTGTTGACCAGTGAGCAAGGCACTGCCACTTTCAATGACCTTGATGTGGGACCCATTGTTTCATCATGGGAGCCTTCAATGATACAACACCTTTCAAAGTGGTCTTTAAAGACAAACTCAGTCTTGCTGAAAGATGGACTCAGCAAGTTTTCCTCAAATGATCAAGTAAAGTGAGTTGCTATGTACCTTGTTGTAGGAATTGAAGCACACAGCACAACAGGTTAAACACAAGAGCTTTGGAACAAGCAAGGCCTGGGTTTGAATTCTCTGTTACTTTGCTAACTCATCAAGGGCAAGTAACCAACCATTGCCTTCTATTTTTTTGTTTGTTTTTTCTCATAATGATTGCATTTTAGGTTTTTTGAGTTGCTAAATGAGATCATGTATATAAAGTGGTTAGCATATAATGAATAGTTTATTTATAGCTAGAAATAACCAAAAGATCTAAAGGAACATATGTTGGAAATATTAGTATGTAGTATTTTATTATAGAGGTTATAACTTCATGAAGGTTTGTCACACTGTGGTACAGGTTACTCTGTAGATAAGCTTTTGTTAAACTTAATTTATGCCATTAAGACCTTTTCTGGGAACTCTGCTTTTGTAGATCAGGGTTTTCTATGGCTGAACTTAAACACGTACAACACAGTGGGACTACTCCCCTGGGTGTTCATCAAAGCTATGCTTTTCTTTGTAAAGACTTAA
This sequence comes from Lepus europaeus, assembly GCF_033115175.1. Taxonomy (NCBI): domain Eukaryota; kingdom Metazoa; phylum Chordata; class Mammalia; order Lagomorpha; family Leporidae; genus Lepus; species Lepus europaeus. Next base: position 103,370,259 of record NC_084830.1, read on the forward strand.
GGTTTTCTTGAACATACCTGTTCTTGTTTACAGATGAGGCTACTGTATGAGGTCATGTTTGTAGTGTGCACAGAGGATCTCTGAAATTTGAATAGCTCTTTCCATGAAGTCTCCAGACCAAAGGAGTTCACTTGCCAAGTGGCTGACTTTAACAGAAAGGGGTGGGGCTGCCATGGAAGTATCAAGCTAACTGACAGGAGGATCCTGAACCTAAATGTCTACCTTTGACTCAATCGCTTTGGAACTTAAACCAACAGTGAAAGAGCTAAACAGCTGATGAGGTCTGGGCATTAGGATCTTCTGCCTGCCTCCCAATGAGGCATATAGCCACGCAGTGAGCAATCAGGCGCTCTTTCATGGAGCTGCTAGGAAATTCTCTCTCACTAGTACACACTTCCAAACACTCGACTTTTTGGTGGCACAACTTAAAATACTTCTAATTACTCTAGAACAAGATAGCAGGGATGCTAAAGCAGAGTCTACTGTTTGGGTAACTGTTTCTCTGCAGGTGGCTGTTCCACATGGCTGCCTTTTAACTCTGTATTGCTGGTTAAGTAGAACTGTGTGCTATCCTGACCACTCTCCCAAAGATCAGGGGAAGGTCTTAGGCACCAGCTTGAACGTATGTGATCTGCTGTCATTTGACCCTCGCTTTTTCTTGCAAGAATGCCCTGTCTGCAGCTCAACATTCCACCTGATCAACTGTAGAACCAGTATGTTTCACTCTGGGCAGAACGGGTTGGTACCCCCGGGAGGCTCCAGGCCCACTAGCGTGCCCACGATTCAAGAACCTCACCTCTAAGTGGAGTAGTTAAGGGTAGGAAAAGGGATGGTAACTGATAATGGTGCTGGTTGGCATCTTGCGGTCCTTCAAGGTGGAATCTAAGGAGTGGTAAGTTTGACTTCTTATTTTCCAATGTTTTTTCAACTTCCCTTCATTTTTTTTTTTTAAGATTTTTCTTTATTTGAGAAGTAGAGTTACAGACAGAGAATGGTCTTCCATCTGCTGGTTCATTCACCGAACGGTTACAGCGGCTGGATCAGGGCAAATCAGAAGCCAGGAGCTTCTTCCGGGTCTCCCAAATGGATGTTGGGGCTCAAACACTTGGGCCATCTTCCGCAGCCTTCCCAGGCCATAGCAGAGAGCTGGATCGAAAAAGGAGAAGCCAGGACACACCAGTGCCCATATGGTGGAAGTTTGGCCTACCACCCCACAGTGCTGCTCCTGCTTCTTCCCTTCTTAAAACGGACTCAGTCTCCAGGAGCCTTCATCTTTCCAACCTTGCTTCCATGGGGTTTATCCCAATTTACCTTACACAGTCAAAATGGGCGGCACGATTTTCTACACGCTAGATAGCTGAAGGTCTCCTAATGCCCCTGCGTGCTGCAGGCTAACACCCACAGCAGTTCAATCCTGTCCTCCCAATTCCGCAAGTTTTAGTCTGAACACAGAAGCCCCTCGAGGGTCCCTGGAAGTCACCAGACCTCAGTCCTCCCCAGCACTGGGCACCGCCAGCCTCTCTCTCCCTTGCTGACACCTCCCTCTCTGTTCTCCTCCTCTGCTGATAATTCTGTCCCACTCCTTTCCCCCCAACTCTTATAAGTGTCCCCCGGGGTTCAGTCTCCTCCCGCCACACCCTCACACTGGAGAACCCTCTGGGGATTTTCGGAACCACAGAATCCATATGTCCTTAATACACCTGCTAGCTCGCAGACACGCCTCTGCCTGATGGAAAACTCACATCGATGAAGAAGCGGACACTTCCCCCAGGGAAACTTCTTGTACCTCATCCGCCCAGGAGACAGGGATCCTAACAGGAAGAGCCTTGGCAGGGGCCTTAATTGGGACTTCCCTATTTTTTGTTTCAGCCTTCTGACTGGCAGCACAGGCCTCCAAAGAGCCAAGCCCTCTTGAGCGTGTGTTCCCAGACATTCCGTGATTATAGGAATCCGTTTTGGACTGGCAGCCCCAGCTGGCTGGCACAGGAGGAGGTTGGGGCTCATCCGTGGAGCGTCGGTTCAGCCTGGAGTTGAGGTCTCCGGGGTGCGGGGCGGCCCCCATGAAACGCAGAGCAGGAAATGGGTCCCGGCAGGCTCTGCCTAGGCTGCCCGCACTCGGGATAATCCCCCTGTCGGTAGCCGACCCGTGACACCCGCTGAACGGTTCCTCCCAGCTGGCGCCAAACCGCTCCTTTGGGAAGAACCCGCAGGCAGGCGCAGGCGCAGGCGCAGGCGCAGGCGCAGGCGCAGGCGCAGTGTGCAGGGCCAGGCCTCGCCCCCGATGCCCCGCCCCGTACGCGGAGCGGCGGGAGCGCGCGGCTCTGTCACGCAGGCGCGTTCGCGCAACGTAGGTGGTGCGAGAGGCCGCCGGGGGATGGTAGGGCGACAGCGCTGCCGCCATTTTGCGGGGTGTTTGTCGCAGCAGCTGGAGCGGGAAGACGGCGTTTTGGCGACATTTCTCGACCGCAGGGCCTTTTGCTTTTGCGAAGGTAAGCTTCCGGAAAGGGTTTGCTGGGCTGGTTGTCTCTTTAATCCCTAAGGTCTCAGAGGCAGGTGTCGTAGAAACGACCTGGTTTGGGGCCGCGGCGACGGGGCACGGACTTGGGGGCTCCTGTGGGTTGCTGCTCCGCTGGTCGCCTTGGCACCGAAAGTTGCCCGGGCGATGCAGTTCTGCCGCCGACTCTGCCCTGGGGGCGCTCATCCCAGCGCCCTGGCCCACCCTTGATGGTCTTAACCCTGCCGGGCCCGGACCGCAGACGAGCTCGAGGACCCACCGGAGCCCCTTGCAGGGCAGTCCCCGGCTTGTGAGCCGTCCCGGAGCGTGGCCTCGGGCATCTGTAGCGTTTGAGGGGTTTCTAGAGGCAAGCCGCTGCCCCTGCCTGGGAGTGCGCCAGACGCCCTGGTCAGGTGCCCGGAGCCGCTGCGAGTCCAGGTGGTGGGAGCCAGCAGGTGCTGCGGAGAGGTGGCAGCGCGGGCAGGGGCTTTCTCTGTGCGGTCCCTGGTTGCTTAAGGGGCCCACAGACGCGTTTAGAAAACCGCCCTGCAGGCAGTGGGCCAGCCACCTGCTCTTGCTTCAGGGCTGCCCCTGTGAGGGCTCCCCGAACCTGCCCAGTTCCTGTTTCCGTTTGACAGGGTCGTCTTAGAGCCCCACAACCCTAGCTTCCAACCTGCTTGGATGTTTTTAAGCTAAGTATAGAGCGTGGAGTTGGCAGGTATTACAAGGCCTTAAAGCAGCAGTGGGAGAATCAGGTTTCTAACAGGGGTGTATACACTCGGATCCACTGTGTGTGTTGAAAGATACCAGTCATTCCAGCAGGTGGGCTCGTCGTTAATTAGAGGCAGTGTGATACTTCCAGGTAGTTTTTCTTCTCTGGTACGTGAAGGAACTTCGCCTGTGGAAGGAAGGTGGTCCGGGACTAGTCTCTTTGCCTTAGCAGCTGAGAAATCATCTCAATATAGGGGAGCCGGATGTTGGGAAACGGAATTTTTAACAGCTGAATTAAATTCTAAGCAGTGAACGTGATTAGAGGGAGAGCTTGAGTTCTCACAAGGAGCTCATTTTAATGTCTGCGTATTAACTTAGATAATTGGAGAATGCTGTCTTGTTAGATGTGAGCTGGTTGTGGCTGCTGATAGCTAAACTGTTGTGTTGACACTGCTAAAGCAGGCACATTGGGTACTTCAAAAAGTTTGTGGAAGATGCATATTATGAAAAAAAAAAAAAGCTGCATAGGTTTCAAAAAGCATCTTTTGTACCAAAATAAGCAATCTTTTAATTTACTGTTTCCACAAACTTTTTGAAGTACCGTAGTATGCCTTGTGAATATTGCATCATAGCATGGTCACTAATGATAGCTCTTAATCATGTAAGTTGTAATTTTGCTTGTTGTCTTTTAAGAATGTTTAACCAAGCTGAGTTCCTCATGCAGTTAAATACAGTTTTGGTAATTGAAAAAACTGGTCAGAAGAATCCCATTAGAAATAGTTTTTTAAAAGGCTTTTTGGATGAAACTTTGATTTTTGGCCTTCTGCCTTAAGTATATTTCTAGTGTTACTTATTTCACTTTCTTATGTTGAAATGACTATTTATTATCAAACCTGAATGCTCAATCACTACCTTCCAGTGAGAAGTCTAAAAAAGAGTTTTAGGTCTTTTGATTTTTTTTTTTTTTTTTTAAGATTTATTTTGAAAGAGTTACAGAGGGAAAGACTGAGCTTCCATCCATTGATCCACTCCCCCCGTTGGCTGCAAAGGTTAGGACTGGGCCAGGAGGACACTGGAGCCAGGAGCTTCTTCTGGGCCTCCCATATGGGTGGCAGGGGCCCAAATACTTGGACTATCTTCTGCTGCTTTTCTTAGCCCATTAGCAAGGAACTGGATTGGAACTGGAGCAACTAGGACGCAAACTGGCATTCATACGGAATGCTGGCTACACCACAATGCCGATCCCAGATCTTAGGATTTTTGTTCAACTTAAGCAATGTCTTCTGTTCCTTTTTCATGTAAGCAAAAAGAGAAGCCACATAAAGGGAAGGATGCCTGATGGGCATAAGGTTACACTCTGCAAGAGAAGTGAGTTACTAGATCTGAGCTTTTGTAACTGCAGGCTCTGATGGTGTCCACTTTTCTTAGGAAATACCTCCCAGTAGAATTGAAATCGCCTCGTTTCAAAGCCTTTAATCATTTGAAATCTTTTCAGTTTTCACTTGCCTTTGTTTGCTTGTTACCCAGTCATTTGAGCAAGCTGAATGAGGTTAACTAAATTAGTTTTGCTCCATTTTACTTTTTTCAGGTCTTGGCTGAGTGGTGAAAAAATCATCTTTTTCCCACTTAAACTCTATTTAGCAGAGTTTGAATCTCACTGTTAAAAATGTAATTGCTTTAGGGCAGATACACAGCTATTAGGACACCCAATCAGGACATGTTCACCCTGTCTCGCAGTGCCTGATTTCACTCCTTGCTCTGCCCAGTTCCAGTGTTCATGTTAAGGCACACCCTGGAAGGCAGCAGGTGATGGCTCAAGTAGTTAGGTCCCTGCCACTTATGTAAAAACCCAGACTGAATTTTAGCTCCAGTCTTCAGCTTAGCCCAGCCCAGCCCAGGCCTGGCTGTTCGGGGCATTTGGGTAGAGAACCATGCCTTTTGAATAAAATACATAATTTTTTAAGCTGCTTTGAAACAATTAAGATGGGGTGAGGCAGATAGGAGTTAAATTGTTTGAGCACAGATAGTGAGCCTGTAAGGAACTTAGGCTATGCATTGGAGGTTGTAGATGAAGTCAGGGACCTGTCACTATTATCATTTGGTTTCACTGTTACCAGGCATCTTTTGTATCTTCCTGAGTTGGTTTCCATATCTGTAACAAATAGATTTTTTTTAAGAGTATTTATATGAAAGGCAGAGTTAGAGAGGCAGACAGATCTTTCATCTGCTGGTTCACTCCCCCAGATAGCCATAACGGCCAGGGCTGGACCAGGCCAAAGCTAGGAGCTTCTTCCAGGTCCCGCACACCGGTGGCAGGGGCCCAAGCACTAGGGCCATCTCCTGCCTTTCCTGATGCTTTATCAGATGAGACTCCAGCATGCATATGGTTTGCTGGCCTCCCAGGTGACAGCTTAACATGTTGTGCCCCAGTGCTGCCAACCCCGCCCCACTAGGTTTTAATTTTAAGAAAAACTGCAGGATGATCTAAAATAAACTTGGATAGAGAAAGTGAGTTCATAAAGGCACCTTTTTATTGCCTTTTCGTTTCTCTGTTGGATACTGTGTTCCATAAATCTCCTATGTTGCTTTGGAAACTTAGAGTAATTCTTAAATTAGAATCATTCTGAGATTTAACAATGAGGAATTCTGGAGAGTTTGAAGGGAAAAAAGCTTCACTAATAAATTGCTGCTTACCTTTTTTTTTTTTTTTTTTAAACAAAGTCACCTCCTGTATTTTGAATATCTGTTTCTGTCACTTCAATTATATATATTACAATATTTTGCCAATACTCCATGACACTTGTGATTTTTTACCTTTAAATCAGCTCATATTTAGCATTTTAAAAGAAATCACATCAGTTTAATTAGAAAATCAGTGATAAATAGGAAAATAACAATAAAAATCCAGAGGTTATTCATTTCTAACCAGATAGTGTTGTCTGCTAAAGGCTCTAAATCTGAACTATTTTTTAAAGATATCTCTCTCTTGAGATTTATTTTCTTGGAAAGTCAGAGAAATTCCATCTGCTGGTTCACTCCCCAGGTGGCTGCAACAGCCAACACTGGGTCAGACTGAAGTAAGGAATTTCCTCCAGGTCTCCATGCTTGGGCCATCCTCTGCTGCTTTTCCCAGGCCATTAGCAAAGAGCTGGATTGGAAGCAACCCATATGGGATGCTGACATCACAAGCGGCAATTTTATCTGCTATGCCACAATGCCAGCCCCTGTGAACATTTTTATTTGTCCCTTTATTTTGGAAAGTTTTGCTGTGAACAGTACTGTTTTTTTGTTTTTTTTTTTTTTATTTTTATTTAATTGACAAGCAGAACCACAGACAGACTTTTTTTTCTGTTGTTTTCACTTGCCAAATGCTTGAGACAACCAGGGCTGGGCCAGTCTGAAGCCAGGAGCCAAGAACTTCATCTGGGTTGGTGGCAGGAGCCCAAGTAATTGGACCTCCCAGGGTGCCTATTAGCAGGAAGCTGGATTGGAAGGACAGGCAGAACTGGATCCCAGCACTCTGATACAGGATGCAGAGGTCAAAAGAGGTGCCAATCCCCTTCCTTTTTTTAATTTTTAAAACTTCAGTTCGCAAGCACTAAGCTGAGAATTTGTCCTGCATATAATCAAAATAGTAGAAGGAAAATATATTAAGGTCTCACACTATCATATATTATTTAATATTAGACCTGTGGTACTCAACAGTCATCAGACACAAAGATGGTATAGTGCCCTGTGTCTTGGGAAACATAAACTAAAAAGATTTTAGAACTTGTGTTTACATTGAAATAATGTATAATATTTGCTAAACATACCCATCTATAGCCTTTACAACTTGATTTTCATTTCTTTTAACAGATGCGGCATTCCAAACGAACTCACTGCCCTGATTGGGATGGCAGAGAAAGCTGGGGACATGAAAGCTACAGTGGAAGTCACAAACGGAAGAGGAGGTCTCACAGCAGCACACAAGAGAACAGGCATTGTAAACCACATCACCAGTTTAAAGAATCTGATTGGTAAATTGCTCTTGAACTAGTAGTGTTTTAGTACTAATAGTTTTAATGATTTGTCATTTGCTCATGTAGCTTTTCATTTGTCAAATTGTCTTATAATTTCGTAAATAAATATTTATTCACCCAGAAAGTATTTATTTTTAAAAAAGATTTATGTATTTATTTGAAAGGGGAGAGACAGCTTTCTTCTACTGGTTCATTCTCCAAATGCCTACAGACAGCCAGGGGTTGGCCAGAAACTCCATCCTGCTTTCCTGTGTGGTTGACAGGAACCCAGCCCAAGCACTTGGACCATCTGCTGCTTCCTAGATGCATTAGCAGGAAACTGAGTCAGAAGTATGGAATAGCCAAGACTCGAACCAGGCTGGCCAAGATGGAATCTGGAGTACCTGGTGGCAGTTTAAACTTCTGTACTGGAATACTAACCCCCAAGAAAATACTAATTTGAGTTCCTGTTGTAGGCTGTACTGTATAGTTGAGGCTACAGGTATGAATTAAACAGAGTTCCTGTCCTCATGTATCTTTAGGAGTGTTGGGAGACAATTGATCAGTAAGTGAATGTAAGAGAGATTAAGTAACATTGAGTCCCAGCTGGCAGTAAAGTAGTTAAGGACATGAGGCACACAGAGAAGTTAAGTAATAACGGTAATAGAATGCCCGGTGATTGCCTATACTTGTATGTAGGAGGGAGATGTATTTGTTTGGTTGCCCTTTAAGCATTTCACAAAGGAGAATATCGGGGAGAGGAGTTGATCCAGATGAATAAAAGCAGCATATGTGTTATTCAGAAATGTTAAAGTACATTGGGATTGGTTACTTGTATTATGTTGAATAATTACATTTATAGAATAAGACTAATGGGTATGTTTCTTTGGGATATTTAGACATGTGCTTTATTTTAAAAACTTTTGTATAGGCAGTAGCTAGTAAAAATTTCTAGTAGCATGTGTCCTGTTTTATGGTATTATGGTATAAAATTTGGAGGTAATATATACAATTTATATAGAAAGGAATCTTAAAGTTCTATGTAATTTAAGGCTAGGTCAGTTGAGTTTCTTTCACTGTCTTCCATTAATCTCCTGTTCTCATTTGTTTTGTTGGTTCTATGTTTTCTCCTTGTTTGTACAGATATTCCGTTGGGACTGTTTACCAGATTGCTTTCTAAATTAGCCAGCTGGGGTTACTTTAAAAAAACAGTATGTAATTTTTTTCCTTCTCCATGCTAAAGAGACTTTTTCTCCTGAACAGGGAGCTTGTTTATAGGCAGTACAGACTGATCATGCTTCCTCAGACATTGTTACATAAGAGGAAGAGGGAGGGTTTACGGCAACACTTCAAAGACAAGAGAGTAGCATACAGTATACTGTAGAAAACTGTATCTCATTACTAATCAGTACAAATGTGTCCTGCTTTATGGTACTCTGTGGTAAAATTTGAAGACAATACATTTATATAGAATTTAAGGAATCTTAAAATTCTTTAAGGTTTAACAACATAGCACTGTTACTCATGGGTTATTTATCTTATATGTAGAAAGGAAGTGACTTGAGTGACCTGTTGATTGATGTTCACAGTTGGCTACATAAAAACAATACTGAGTCCAGTTAACCACCATGCCAATACTTTTTCTTTAACATTGATACAAAACATCTTTCGTAGTATTGCTCACCGTAATCCAGTCTATCCTAATAATTTTAAGTTAAAAACTTTACATAGCTTTTTATAAAATTACAAGAAAATGAAAACTGCAGAGAAGTATAAAGAAGGTAACTTGACTAGGATGCTAGTGCCCTGCTATTTTAATATAAATTATTTCTAATCTTGAAGTTTCTTTGTATCAAATCTTTGCTTTGATTATTTCCTGAAAATAAATTTCGAGAAAAGGTATTTTCAGGTTAAAGGGTATGAAAGGTTAGAGGGTTCTTGCAACATGTTTACTTTTCTTTTTCTAGGAAGCTTGTATCAAATTATACTTCTGCAACATTCTTCTTCATGCTCTCAGCAGGCTAAGGATAGTGTTTTGTTTTAATGGGGACTTTTAAATTTCTTGTGAGTTTGTCCACTCATGTATTAATGGACCACTCAAACTTTTTTTCCTTAATCTGTTTTTCTCTTAAAATTTCTTACCAATTTAGAAGATTTTGTTATTGCATGTTAATTATTTTGTCATATATGTTGCAAAGTTTTTCTGATTTGTCTTTTTGTAGTAGCCTGTGAATTGGTCTCTCTTCCTAGTTAACCCGTTTTTCATATAGTTGGAAGAGTTATGTTGCTGTAAACACTACATTTAAAAAAAAGATACTCAAACTTTACTGTGGATAAGAATCATGCCTACCAAATTTACCAAATATAGATTAATGATTTAGATTTAGTGAGTGCGACCTGGGGTCCAGGGCTCTGATTTTTAATAAGAACTCCATAGTTGATGTTGATAAAGAGACCTCCTTTGAGAAACGTTCCTTAGCCTTGCCCATACACTGTGTATTTGTCTGTATTCCTCTGGGTGAACATCATTCTTGCTGGAATTGTCTGTTTACTGCTTCCTGACAAATCCATCTCTAAACCATTGTTGGTAAAAGTGCTATATGAATGTAAGATGGTAATATTCCAGTCTTCTCCCCTGGAATTTCTGACACTTTCCAGTTGGTCCAGATCCTGGGTTCCCTGTAAGATACAAATCTGTTGCCATATTTTTTAATCAATTCTACTTTGACTGTTTTAAGCAAATTGAGTTCTTGCCCTTCTAAACACTCATATGCAACTTTTCAATATTTCCTGTGTTACTGAGTTCTATTTTTGTATTAGTAATCTCAAATTGTTCATTTGTTGGCAGGGACTTTGCCTTATATAATTTTTTTTTTTTTTACTCCCACAGGACCTGTGTGTAAATAAAAATAAATGCCCATACACTCATCATTCTTGGCTATTTTGAAAGGCCATGGTGAAATATTCACTGGGCATTCAGTGACTATTTTTAAAAATTAAATTAGTGTTTACCCCTTCTGCCCCGCCCACTGCCCATATAATTCTATGGACTGTAATTTCTAAGGTGTGGTCCTTGGTTATTATAGATTGAAGCGAGGTCCTCATCCTTTTAGTTTAATCTATGTTGTATTACATCACTGCAAGTTTTGTTATTCTCTAAATTGTTTTGGATTATCAGCAGCTTTAATTTCACATACTATTCTAGCTAAAATTATTGGTGTTTTTTCTGATAGAAAGATTTTGGACTTTTGTGGGAAAATTGCCTTAGATAATTAAACAGAATGCCACTAGGAGTATTGTAATTTTTAGCCTGATACAAAAGTATTGTGGCTTTCTCTCTGGCAGTTCCAAGCCAGCTGATCAGATCCCTGATCAAGACCCACTATCCTGATTTGTTTCTCCAACAGACAGAACTTATATCTGATGCTAGGAAAAGAAAAGGGAAGTTCCTGCCTCTCTCTAGCCTGGATTTGATGCCAGTCCTGTTGATTAGTAGTTTGAGGGATGTTTCTTTATTTCTGCCTAAGCCAGCTCCTTGGGAAAAAGAATGACAGCTCATTCTGGGAAAAGAAAGAGGGTTGGTGAGGGCAATGTAGTCAACATCTGTCACTCCGTTGCTTGTCAGGATTATTCTAGCCAATTTGTCTGACTGGGCAGGTGTCCCCTCTCTCCCTCAGTGCTCCATGTGCATCCCTCTTGAAGCTTCGCACTCTGTTGAAGAGGACATTCATCCCAGGTAGAGAGGGGGCTGGGAAACTGGGCCAATTGAATTTGTGTCCTTTCTTTCCATCAGATTAAGGCAATTTAACTGTGACCATTGAGTTCCTAAGGTCTATGACTTCTGAAATTCCTTGCAAAGTTTTGTTTATGCAATTTTTGTTTCTATAGTTTTTAATCAGATTACTCTATAATACTCTATAATCTAATACATTATAACTATGTATTTCTCTGGCAGGAATGACAAGAGGTTAGAAATATATAGAGAAGTAGGGTAGTAGGTGTTTTGTAATTTAGGCAGGCAATTACAGGATCACTTTCTCATCTGAAGGAGATCTGTTTCAGCAGTCCTGATAAGTGCTATGTTGCCTGTTCCTCAAATGGGAATAGCAGAGGGCTAGGAATGTAGAGAGGAGACCAGACAGGATGGGTGATGTATATAGTAAAATTGACGTGTATCATGAAAGTTAGGAAATACCTCAGTTTTTGTAGCTTATGTGCTCTGCAACCATGGCAAATCATTTAGGGATCTTAATGTTGTCATTGGTGAAATGAAAGGGCTGGAATACACTAAGACTCTGAAACACCTTTCATGAAAGAGTTCACTGCGTGCCAGGGATATCTAAAATGCACTTATACTAAAAGAGAAAGGAGTCCTGTTTTTCTTGCCCCTGATTGTACAGGAAAGCCAACTTGGTTACAGATACATTGTGAGTTCTAAAAGAGCAGTTGTGAATTTTTGGTTTTGGCTTTGTCTGGAGTGTATTAGGAGTACTTACTAAATATAATAAATTAATGATTTGAATTAGGCTTTGTTCCTTGGTGTGAAGTGCTTGACAACAGTCTATATAATGGGGAAATAAGGGCTTATTTGCTTATTGGCTAAAAGTACATTATTTTTTAAACTCTGTAAGATAAGTATAAATTCTAATTCATCACTTTGAATTATTTAAAAAAAAAAAAAAGAATTCCTGAGAGAATGTTTTTTGGACCACATTTTTCTAGAATGAGGAGAGTAATTTGAAATCCTTTAATGTGTTTGCAGTCATTATTTAGAAGCAAGGTCCTTGAATGAGAGAGATTATCGGGACCGGAGGTACATAGATGAATACAGAAATGACTACTGTGAAGGATATGTTCCTAGACATTATCACAGAGACATTGAAAGCGGTTATCGCATCCACTGCAGCAAATCTTCAGTCCGAAGCAGGAGAAGCAGTCCTAAAAGGAAGCATAATAGACACTGTTCAAGTCATCAGTCACGTTCGGTATGATTGAGTTTGTTTTTATTTTGAGTGGATTCTTATATATGTGTAAAAGCTCTTAATGAGCCAATAGGTTTCTAAAATTTCTTCCTATAATACTATTTGGATATATATATGTAAATTTATTATTACTTGAATCCTTAAAGGAAGAAACTACCAAATGCTCATAGCTGATCTGTGTATTTATTAGCTAGTCTTCATTTGCCCGTATTTACTCAAACTTTGCAGACCAGATCATGAGTTTGTTGATTTTAATTATGAAATATTTTATTTTAGCATTTGTAATTTATTCTGATGAAAAATGAAGCACCCATCTGTCATCTTAAACATTTTTTTTTCTTACTTTGAAAGAAACCCCTTTCCTGATACTTGGGAACAAATATGGAAAGTTGCACTGTTGGATACTTAAATGTTGCGAACTGTACAGTATGGTTCCCTAGCACAGTGCATCCTTGTCTGCAGCTAAGCCTGTTGAAATGGGTGCTGAATAAGTAAATGTTTTATATACAAAAAGCCTGCCTTTGTTTACACTCAGACATCTTCACTGTGTGATCCGTGAACTGAGTTTTCTCCCGAAGTTTTCTTTAGAACTTTTATTAGATTGAACATGAATTGAAATTAACTAGCCTTTGTTTTCCCCTTTTATTTTAATCATGTATATTTTAAAATATTGCTAAATAAGAATTTCAACTAATTTTGACATTTTAAAACATTTTTCTGACAAACTAGACATCTCAATTCACAGCATATGCTATTTATAACAAGAGATTAGTAAATCATGACATTGCATTCTTTAAATTTTGGACTTCAATTAAATCAGTATTTTAAAGAGACAATTGTGTTGTTTTTTCTATTGCCACTTTAAGTATCTTATCTGAAAATCTGTTCCTTGCCATGTTTTTCTTCTGTAACATAAACTGTGCCCTGTGAATTTCTGGGGACTGAATTTGAAATTGCTCCTGCCAACTGTTCGTGGCCTGGTGCTTATCTGAATGCCTGAATATCTCCCCGCTGAATGAATTGCGTATTCTGCCCTGAATTCACTCTGATATATTGATTGGCTGGACGATCTTGGTGCTGCCCACTTGCCGTTCCAGAAGAGCCACCGAAGGAAAAGATCCAGGAGTATAGAGGATGATGAGGAGGGTCACCTGATCTGTCAAAGTGGAGACGTTCTAAGAGCAAGATGTATAGAATATTTTTCAACACTTTTTAAACTTTGCAGACAGAATAATCTTTTAAAGAATAGTTTGTCAGCGGGGGGCTAAAGAACTCTTCATTACTTTTTTGTTTTGTTTTTTGTGGGTTTGTTTGTTCTTTTGTATTTCTTCTTTTCTGTAGAATTTAAATATTTCTACCTAAAGTTCCAAAATAATCAATGGAATTTGAGATTAGAGCAAGAAATTTAGCTCTATCTAATTGTTTTTGTAGCAGCTGAAAATAATTTGAGTGCTGAACTTTAATTATGCTTTGCTAGAGATCATTTGAAAATATTCCACACTTAAGCATTCATTGTTTGACTAACTGATAATTTACATTCGGGCACTTACACCTCTTTTCCCCCCCTCTCACTTCAGATGAAATCGTGGACACTTTGGGTGAAGGGGCCTTTGGCAAAGTTGTAGAGTGCATTGATCATGGCATGTAAGTCTATTTTTGTTTTTAGTTTTTTATCCTGAAATTTTTGCTGGAGAAGGGCTCATAATTTAGATGAAATACATTTTAAATGGTACTTGGGTGTTTTCCTGGAAGATAAAAACAACAATATTTCTTGGCCTCTGTATGCTTTATTTGCTATGAGAGTGGATCTTGATCAGGGGTGTTGATAGACTTCTGTCAGATGGAATTCATTGAAGGAATTTCCCAGAACTGGAGCCTAGGCCTCTACAAGAAATTTCAGTTGCTTTTGGATTGCAGAAATAATGCAAACCTGGTCTTGTATGTTAGAGTTTAGCTCCCCAAATTTAAAGAAGTTACATTACTTAAGGCCTACAGAATAAAATTTAATTTTTTAAAAAAGATTTTACTTATTTATTTGAGAGAGTTACAGAGAGGGAGAGAAAGAGAAAGGTCTTCCATCTGCTGTTTTACTCTGCAAATGGCCACAACAGCTGGAGCTGGGCCAATCTGGAGCCAGGAGCTGCTTCTGGGTCTCCCACATGAGTTCAGGGCCAGAGCACTTGGGCCATCAGCTGCTGCTTTCCCAGGCCATCCGCAGAGCTCTGGATCAGAAGAGGAGCAACTGGGACCTGAACCAGCACCCATATGGGATGCCGGCACTGCAGGCAGAGGCTTAGCCTACTACGCCACAGCACTGGGCCCAAATTCTCCAGGACTTATATTCTGTGGCTTGCAAACTTTTTTTGTAAGTGAACCTCTTAATTGAATGAAACTGCCTATTTCTAAAATGACATCTGAGCTTTTTCAACATAAAATGGTTGGAAAATATGTGATTTCCAGCTTATTGTAAGAAGTAATATTTTAAAAGCACAAAATTTCTCTTTAAGTTTATTTAAGGGACTCTTAAATATCATGGCAGCTTCATACATGCCATCATGCATGAACAAACTTCCTGAAGATATACTTGGTAGTGTTTTTTATTCTTGAACTCATTTTCATTTCACTTTCCATAAAGAATGCTATCCTAAATTCTCAATTTTGTTCTTGCTTTCTGCAACAAAAATGTGGCTGTAAATTGAATTTTAAAATATTTTTACACTCACAGAAAAGTTGCTAAAATAGTTCAAAGAATACTCCTGTGCCCTTTACTTATATTTCCCAAATGTTAACATCTCACAGTATTTGTGTTTTCTGTATTCATGTCATGTTTTTAGATTTTGCTAGCTGATCTGTAGCTCTTACTCAGATTTCACCACTTGTCTCATTAATGTCCTTTTAAAATTTCATGAGCTTCTAAGTCTCTTAGTATAGTATTCAATAGATAAAAGTAGAAATATATTATAGGCCAGCGCCGCAGCTCAACAGGCTAATCCTCCGCCTTGCGGCACCAGCACACCAGGTTCTAGTCCCGGTCGGGGCGCCGGATTCTGTCCCGGTTGCCCCTCTTCCAGGCCAGCTCTCTGCTATGGCCCGGGAAGGCAGTGGAGGATGGCCCAAGTACTTGGGCCCTGCACCCCATGGGAGACCAGGATAAGCACCTGGCTCCTGCCATTGGATGAGCGCAGCGCGCTGGCCACGGCGGCCATTGGAGGGTTAACCAACGGCAAAAGGAAGACCTTTCTCTCTGTCTCTCTCTCTGTCCACTCTGCCTGTCAAAAAAAAAAGAAATATATTATACATATTTATCCTTATGAGACCTAAACATTGTATTAGAAGGTATCTTTTATTAGGATGGTTGGAGCTTCAAAACAATGAAGACCCTCCTCTTCATCCTTGAATTCTGCATCACAGTTTCAGTCAACCCTGGATTAAAATTGTAGTTAAGCCTGCGATGGCTACATCTGTGCACTTTTTATGTTGTTGTTACTCCCTAAACAATACAGTACAACTATGTACATAGCATGTGTGTTGCATTAGATATTATAAGTAATCAGAGATGATTTAGAGCACAAAGCAGGAGGATGTGCACAGGTTATAGGCAAATACTGTGCCATTTTATCTAAGAGAGCTGAGCATCTGTGGGCTAGTATCTGAGAGGGATTCAGTTTGTAGATACAAGCAGTGAGAACCTTTTGGTCATATAATTAAATATATGCAATTAGGTGTTTTGTCTTAAAAGTTCTAAAAGAATGTCTTGCGATATATGCCAAGTATTTTAGAGGGATTGTCCTCAAACTTTTTTTTTGACAGGCAGAGTTAGAGAGAGACAGAGAGAAAGGTCTTCCCTTTTCCGTTGGTTCACCCAACAAGTGCCTTTCGCGGCCGGCGCACTGCGCCAGTCTGAAGCCAGGAGCCAGGTGCTTCCCCATCCCGGTCTCCCATGCGGGTGTAGGGCCTAAGGACCTGGGGCCATCCTCCACTGCACTCCCAGGCCACAGCAAAGAGCTGGACCGGAAGAGCAACCAGGACAGAATCTGGCATCCCAACTGGGACTAGAACCCTGGGTGCCGGCGCCGCAGGCGGAGTATTAGCCCAATGAGCTGTGGCGCCGGCCTCTCAAACATTTTTCATGATTTAGCTTATAGCTTCATTAGAAGTGAATTAGAAGTGGACATGGAAAAAGGTTTGCTAGCCTAGGGCTTTTTTTTTTTTTTTTAAAGATTTATTTATTTATTTATTTGAAAGTCAGAGTTACACAGAGAGAGAAGGAAAGGCAGAGAGAGAGAGATTTTCATCCGCTGGTTCATTCCCCAATTGGCTGCAACGGCTGGAGCTGTGCCGATCCAGAGCCAGGAGCTTCATCCAAGTCTTCACACGTGGGTGCAGGGGCCCAAGGACTTAGGCCATCTTCTACTGCTTTCCCAGGCCATAGCAGAGCTGGATCAGAAGTAGAGCAGCCAGGACTTGAACTGGCACCCATATGGGATGCCAGCACTGCAGGCAGTGGCTTTACCCGCTATGCCACAGCACCAACCCCGAACACATCTTGCTAATACTAATAACAAGTATTAGTGGGTCAAGTTTTCTCTTTTGTAAAGTAGAAGGGCCATAGTGAAAAGGCTTGAATGCTGGCAGTTCAGGTTTAGAAATGACGACAAAAGGAAGTTGATTTAAAATTGGTTTCCTCAAAATTGTTGGTGGCTTTATATTTTTAGGAAGTATGCCCACAGATGTCCCAATGCAAAGCCCACTGCCCTACATTGTTAGTGGTTTCTGCACACGTGCATCTAGGAACATGCTAAGCATTTTCCTGAGTTCATGATTTATAGATGGTATCATCTTTGCTTGGATGTTCCACTTGCCTCCCAATCTGACAGTCTCAGTAGCTGTCTTCCAAGACTCAGTTCTGTGTCCTCCCTTTTGTGAAACTGTCTTAAGTTGTTCATGTATATGTCTTTCCCATTAGACTCAGGTATGTAGGGACAAGCTCTCTCTTTCCCTCACTAACATGTAGGCACTGTCTGACACAGAGTAGGTCTATCCCTATGGATGAATGAATGCTTTCAGTAGGGGCTTTTTTTTTTTTTTTTTTTTTTTAATTTATTTGAAATATAGAGTTACAGAGAGAGTTAGAGATAGAGATTTTCCATCTGCTGGTTCACTCCCCAAATGGCCACAATAGCCGGAGCTGAGCCAATCCAAAGTCAGGAGCCAGGAGCTTCTTCCAGGTCTCCTACATAGATGCAGGGGCCCAAGGACAGCGGAGAGCTGGATTAGAAGTAGAACAGCCAGGACTAGAACATGCCGGCACTTCAGAATGGAACTTTACTGCTGCACCACAGCGCTGGCCCCCAGGCTTATATATTTTTTTTTCCTTTGCATAAAATCCAGACACATTTAAAATTCTGGGGACAAACATTAAATTTCATAACTATTAATGAATTCATTGTTCCCTATAAAATATATATGGTCAAAACGTTTTGAAAAGAAGTTGGCCGGTGCCGTAGCTCAACAGGCTAATCCTCCGCCTAACCGCGCCAGCACCCCAGGTTCTAGTCCCGGTCAGGATGCCGGATTCTGTCCTGGTTGCCCCTCTTCCAGGCCAGCTCTCTGCTGTGGCCCGGGAGTGCAGTGGAGGATGGCCCAAGTGCTTGGGCCCTGCACCCCATGGGAGACCAGGATAAGCACCTGGCTCCTGCCTTCGGATCAGCGTGGTGCGCCAGCTGCGGTGGCCATTGGAGGGTGAACCAACGGCAAAAGGAAGACCTTTCTCTCTGTCTCTCTCTCTCTCACTGTCCACTCTGCCTGTCAAAAAAAAAAAAAAAAGTTATGTGACATTTGGTACAATATGCCCTGAAGATCGTTGTAGAAACATTAGCATGGAGAGAAACTGGTAACTATAAAATTTAGAGGATGCATGGCTTGAACCTACTCCTATACATATACCATATTCATCTTAATTTTGTTTTTAAGGGATGGCATACATGTAGCAGTGAAAATTGTAAAAAATGTAGGTCGTTACCGTGAAGCAGCTCGTTCAGAAATCCAAGTACTGGAGCATTTAAATAGTACTGATCCCAATAGTGTCTTGTAAGTATAAATTTGAACTATGAGCCATCATATTACACGAAATAATCAGAATTCTGTGAACTGAAGTATTATTTTGATCTTTTTAGCCGATGTGTCCAGATGCTAGAATGGTTTGATCATCATGGTCATGTTTGTATTGTGTTTGAACTGCTTGGCCTCAGTACCTATGATTTCATTAAAGAAAATAGCTTTCTGCCATTTCAAATTGACCACATCAGGCAGATGGCCTATCAGATCTGCCAGTCAATCAATTGTAAGTATACTTGATAAGTCTAAACACCAGAAAATTTTTAAGTATACATTATTTAAAAAAGTATCAAAACATTGTCACTACACATACACTTATTAGAGATAAAGATGAAACTTACTAACCCTGTGTTCACTGCCGGTCCTCCCTCAGTACAAATTTGCAAGTAAGCTAATACTGTCTTTTTTTTTTTTTTTTTTTTTTTTAGTTTTGCATCATAATAAATTAACTCATACAGATCTGAAGCCTGAAAATATCTTATTTGTGAAGTCTGACTATGTAGTCAAATATAATTCTAAAATGGTAAGCTAAAGACTTGTTTTCATTTTGGTTGCCAAAAATTAACAGTTTTGTGCAGACATTTGTTGTAGTTAAGGCATGGGGAACATCTGACTTGGGGCCGTATAAGACTTGTGGAATCTGCCAAGGCTACCTTGCATGTGAGACTCAAAATTTATTAAGTTTATATAGCAGGCTAATTTTTTTTAAAAAGTTTATTTATTTGAAAGGCAGAATTACAGAGAGGCAGAGAGAGAGAGAGACCCAAGAACTTGGGCCATCTTCTGCTTTCCCAGGCCATAGCAGAGAGCTGGATTGGAAGTGGCAGCCAGGACTCAAACCAGGGCCCATATGGGATTCCAGCACTACAGGCGGCAGCTTTGCCCCAATACACCACTGTGCCAGCGCCAGAGGCTAATTTTTAAGTTAATAATTTTGTATGGTCCACAAATTATGTTATAAATATCCAGACAAGTTCCCCCACCCTTGGCATAGTGATTAAGATGCTACTTGAGATGCTGTCATCCCACGTCAGAGTGCCTGGGTCTGAGTCCTAGCTCCGCTCCCAGTTCCAGCCTCCTGCTAATGCACACAGGAAGGTGATGACTCAGGTAGTTGCATCCATGCAGGAGACCTGGATTGAGTTCTGGCTCCTCACTCCTGCCTCACCTAGCCCCAACTCTTGCTGGCTTATGGGGTATAGTGAACAAACATAAAAGAGATGTCTGTCTCTCTACCTTTATATAGGTAAATAAAAGTTTAAAAACAAAAAACAGGTTAGTGATCCTAGGGTGAATCATTTCATTTCTGAGCCTCATTATGTTCTCACGTTTTTGTTTTGTTTTTAAGCTTTATTATATCTTCATGTTTAACCATGAAAGCGCTTGCCTTTCTCAAGGGCTATGTTAGCCATCGGGAAGTTAATATACAAGCCTTTTGGGTAGTGGCACTGTAATCAGATTTCATGATAATCAACTGTATATCTCTCTAGAAACGCGATGAACGCACACTGAAAAACACAGATATCAAAGTTGTTGACTTTGGTAGTGCAACATATGATGATGAGCATCACAGTACTTTGGTATCCACACGGCACTACAGAGCTCCAGAGGTCATTTTGGGTCAGTAGACACCAGATTTCTGATACTGTATCTGAAGAGATTTTTATTCTTTATTCTTTACTGCTTCTGTTCTGGGAGGGTGGGATGGGTCATGGATAGAACAGTCTTAGCGGTGTACAGAGAACATTTTCTGTTTTCATAAAAATGCTATAAATTATTTTTCTTAAGTGAAACAAATGCAGTATCATTGGTGAACAATCTTCCAGGTGGTCATTTTTAATGAATTCATCTCAAATGATCATAAACATCTAGATAGTAGATGAGTAGAGATTAAGAGGAGAAGAAAGAGAGCTTAGACTAAAAGGAGAGCCTCTTGATATGAGAAAGGTTGGAAAAGAAAAGGAGTTAAGGTTCAGAAGTTTGAAATAACAGCAAACTCAGTAAGGCAGTGTATTGCCTTTATGTGTGAAAATTTAAAAGCTAGAGATCAGATCATGTTAATAGGGCAGAGGATTCAGAGATGTGGTTGGAGGCCTGGTGACAATGGGAGAAGACATTGAGAGTTCCAAAGTGGCCAGGTAGTTGTATGAAACTGGAGACATTACCTTGAGGTAATTGGAAGATTAGCAAGGTCCTTGCAGAGTTAGGTTAGGAAGGAAGATGTAGTCAGGTGCTGCAGTTGAGGAGCATGGTTGGTCTTAATGTCTTAGATGTTGAACCAAACAGGTAAGGTTGGGAAATGGTTGTCAAAATTAGTGCCTAACGTCCCGTGTCCTTGGATTGCTTACATATAGTCTTGAAGGGTTTATTTTGACATATTGTATATATTTGTTTTCAAATGTATGAATTGTTAATAACTTAAGCCTATGCCAGAATTATGTACATATTATTAGAGCTCTGAAAAAATTTCATGTTGAAATAGTAAAATATTGTAGCCTTTTGAGTTAAAAAAAAAAATGATGTGGAATTCCAAAGGCAGAAGCACTGGCTCATCTAAGAATAGGATGATGTGGAATGGTGTGCTGCAGCAAGTTAGTCACTTGGAGGAAAAGCTAGACTGGGAAATAGGAATGAAGAAGAAATCTTTATCTGAGTGAGGGCCAAGCTCTGTAGTCTTTGTATGTGTTACTGTAAATAGAAACCCTATTCCACTATTACCCATTTGTTCAAATGATAGGCACTGTGGGGGTTAAATGACTGAATCACAGTCGAGGCCTTTGAAGGTACGGTCTCTTCCTATATCCTTAACCTTAGCAGCGTTACTGGAAGTAACTTACATGTCTCTTAAACTAACTTTTACAAATATATGAGTATTACAGTTTTGCTGAATATTTGCCAAACATCTGTCTGGTTTGTCCTTTCTTCTTTCCAATTAAGTATAGGCTTAAAAAGGTTTGATGTTTTATTTCCTGAGTAGCATTGGCATTGACAATTCTGAAGGAGCAAGTTTATATGATCATGGGTAGATGGGGGAAACACAGATAGAGATGCTATTTGAACTTCAGTATCTCTAAATCTCTGCTCATAGGTAAAATTGTTTTATTTATAATCCCCAAGTTTTTACATAATTTATGTAAAATAATAGTGTTTCTTTTAATGGAAGAAGGAACCTCAACGCATGAAGCTGGTGATAATTGCTAAGGGCTAGATAATTACATTCTGAGGATAACTATAGTCCATGATTGTATGACAAAATATAAAAACTGGCTCAGCCGTGTTTCAGTGGCAATGCCCCCTGTTGATTAGCAGTTCAGAGACTGGAATATTTCCACAAATTGGTAAAGTTGACAAATGTTTGCTAGCCACTCCCTTATTTTATATAAAATTCCCCCATCTTGGTTAAAATAACAATTTTGATACCAGCATATGGACTCTGAGAGCATACTGAATAACATTTGCTATAAAACTAAAAATGTAAACCATGAATTTTCTGTCCTTCTCTCCCAAATGGACTAGGTAAGAGCATCATATGGAGAAGAATTTAGGATGCTTTGATAATTAGAAATTGTTGCATAGTAAAAATGTTTATTTGTTTTTAAATAGCTTTAGGTTGGTCTCAGCCTTGCGATGTTTGGAGCATAGGTTGCATTCTTATTGAATATTACCTTGGGTTCACAGTCTTTCAGGTATGTATCTAGTAAATTTCATTTAATAATCATAATTAATTTTAAATGTTAATGGCATGTTATAATGTGCTGCCATATTGGAAAGTTGACATAGACCATTATTCTTGAGGTTAAAATTTATGTGTGAAAGTAATTATCCTTGTGTTAAGCCACAGGAATTAAATACTAATACTGAATGGACATAGGTCAGTTTTGCATCTGATTGGTGATTAGATCATTTATGGTTTGTGTTATCTCATGTTTCCATTTTTTTCATTATAGAGCTCTATCATGAATTTGCATTAGTGTCAGTATGGCCATTGGAATTTTTTAAAAATATCTTTTATTTGAGAGGCAAACAGAGAGCTTCCATTTGTTGATTCACTCCTAAGATGCCTGCAGTAGCTGAAAGCTGAGCTGGAGCTGAAGCTGGGAGCTGAGAATACAATGCAGGACTTCCATGTGGGTGGCAGGAACAGTTTCTTGAACCATCACTGCTTCCCAGGGTTTGCATTGGAGAAAAGCTTTGGAGTTGGCAGTGGGAGCCAGACATTCTGATGTGGGTGGGATATGGGTATCCTACTGCTACGCTGAATGTCTACTGCCCTGGGTTTAATTCAGTTAAGATTATGTGCACTGTCAGTATGACCATGAGCAAGTCATTCTTTTTTATAAAAGAATTTAAGAGGAGCCAGCATTGTGGCATAGTGGGTGAGAACGCTGCCTACAGTACCAGCATCCCATGTGGGCACCAGTTCTAGTCCTGGCTGCTCCACTTCCGATCCAGCTCTCTGCTGTGGCCTGGGAAAGCAGTACAGGATGGGCCAAGGCCTTGGCCCCTGCACCCATGTGGCAGACCCAGAAGAAGCTCCTGGCTTTGGATCGGCACAGCTCCAGCCGTTGCAGTCAGTTGGGAAGTGAACCAGTGGATGGAAGACCTCTCTGTGTGGCTCTGACTTTCAAATAAAATAAATATTTTTTTAAAAAAGTTTAAGTATTACATATTTATGATGTCTTAGGCATTTCTAAGTACTACATGTGTAAAGATGGGAAGATAATGCATCTGTCCTCAAGGAAGTCATAAAAGACATGGAGAGGCCAGCACCACAGCTCAATAGGCTAATCCTCCACCTGCAGTGCCAGCACATTGGGTTCTAGTCCCGGTCGGGGCACCAGATTCTGTCCCGGTTGCTCTTCCTGTCCAGCTCTCTGCTGTGGCCCCGAAAATGCAGTGGAGGATGGCCCAAGTCCTTGGGCCCTGCACCTGCATGGGAGACCAGGAGAGGCACCTGACTCCTGGCTTCAGATCAGCGCGGTGCGCCAGCCGCAGCGGCCATTGAGGGGTGAACCAACCGAAAAGAAAGACCTTTCTCTCTGTCCAAAAAAAAAAAAAAATGGAGAAATTATTAGAATATAGTGTGGTTTTAACTGTATGGAATGATTTTTGTATAAAGTGCAGGAGTTCAAGAGAATTTAAGCCAATGCTAAAGGGAAATATAGTCATTTGAAACTGGAATGTGATGGGCATGTAAGGGGAAAGTCCACAGAGGAGTCAAGGAACATAGTATTGTTATCAGAGTGTCTTAAGCAAATGGGAAAATTATTACAGTGGGACTAATTTGTAAATGACCTGTATGCTCTGGCATAGCTTTATCCTAGAAGTCAGTGGTTCCAGATGCAGTCTGATCCAAAGTGAAAATGACTTGTAGAATTGCCATTCTAACTTTTATTTAAAGAACATGCTCCTGCTTTTTTCACATTAGGGTGTGTGTTTTTCTGAAATGCTAGTAATGATTGGTGGTGATTGTTCTTTCAAAATAATTACAGAAACCTAGTTTGGTTTCCAGTTTATTCCCTCATAATTTTACTTTTGCCTGAAAGAATGTAACATTGAAGAATGTTTAGTAGGTATGTGGAATGGGCAGGGTGTTGTATTGATCTGTCTTGCTTTGTTTTGAGGGGAAGGGTTTTTAGGTGCTCACTCAGTACTGTACCCAATTGGTTTGAACTTCTGGCAGTGCAAGGGAACACAGACAGTGATGATTAGAGTCACTTAACTGACTCGTACAGCGTGAGTGCTTGCGGGACACTTCATCAGACTTCCGTTTCTGGCTAATGTAAAGATCCCATTGAAAAGTACTCAAAGTTGATAGACACGTTTAATGTCTAGAACCATAGTTATCCGTTTTGGGAGATGGTATCTAGTTTTGTGGTGTGAGATGCAGGGTCAACAAAAAATTAAAAGTTCCTGCTTGCTTCCTTCTGATGTACATAAAACGGGTGCTTCAAATAACTGCACTCACAGATCACTTTCGGATCTCAAATGGCAATTAATTTGAGATGTTTATATTTTAATTCTAACTTGAAAATATCATTAAGGAACATTTTAAAAATGTGGAGATAGTATTAATTTATTCTTGTCATGAATTCGTAGCATTTTAAAGAAGGCAATGTACTCGGCACAGTGTGTGATGGATTTTGAAAGCATTAAGCACAGCTTCTATTCTCCAGAACAGCGATTGGCAAACTGGCCTATGGTGAATCTTGCCTAATGCCTGTTTGGGGGGAAATAAAAAGTGAGACAGAGACCATTTGGGACCAGCCAAGCCTAAAATGCTTGCTCTCTCTGGCTCTTCACAGAGAGTTTGCCAGCCTGTGCTCTAGAGGCAAATCATTTTGGCTGTAAATGTAATAGTCTTCTCTCTTGGCTTTAGCCAAACCTCTGTCTGTGTATAGTTTAAGAATATGAGCTTTGTCTTGGGTTTATAGCTCAGCTTTCTACATTTATGAGCTATATGTTGTAGCTCTGGTATTTTAATCTCTTTGAAACCCATATTCGCACCTACCAAACTTAGAATTGTTAGGAGAATTATTGGGACTGTATTTTTATTGCCTGGAATTAGTAAATGTTAGTAGGTGGGCAGTTTGGTGGCTAATAGAAGTTAATTTTGTTTAAGTAGTTGATTAAATGAAGAGGATGCTATTTTTCTGGTAATCTTCCTAAGTGATTCTTCAGTTAAACAGTGCAGAAAATACAAATAAAGAAGGAAACTGTTCAGTTTTACATTACACAAGGTACTTGTCAATCACTATGCAGAACCTTTCTGGTCCATCTCAGAGACATTAATTTTACTGTTTTTGCACCAGATGATGCAGCTTATTCAGTATTGTTGCATCTTTGCAGTATTGTATAATGTAGATTGTCTGTGTTAGTCTTTCAGGGTCAACACTGTTCTCTCTTTTTTTAAAAGATTTATTTATTTATTTGAAAGGTGGAATTACAGAGAGAGATCTTCCATCTGCTGGTTTACTCCCCAAATGGCTGCAATGGCCAGGGTTGGGCCAGGCTAAAGCCAGGAGCTTTATCCAGGTCTCCCATTATGGGTACAGGCGCCCAAGCACTTGGGCTATCTTCCAAAGCTTTCCCAGGCATATTAGCAGGGAGCTGCATCAGAAGTGGAACAGCCAGGACTCAAACTGTTGTCCATACGGGATACCAGCTGTGCAGGTGGTGGCTTAAACCTGCTGTGCCACAGTGCTGACCCCAGCACTGTTCTCTTGTATTCTCTTTTCATGTGTGTGAGGAGAAATGGAGAGTGTACTAAATTTCTTTTTCTTATGATTTTTAGACTCATGATAGTAAAGAGCACCTGGCAATGATGGAACGAATATTAGGACCCATACCAACACACATGATTCAGAAAACAAGGTGAGTTTTAAAGTTAAAGTCCTTCATTGGATACGTGCATTGGTTATATTCAAACTACAGAAAATCTAACATTGTTATATGACGTAAGGACTTCATATTTTGAATTTTTTTTCCCCCTGTACTTGTGAGAACTTCCAGCTGCACCTTCCTCCCCCACCCCGTTTTAAAAAAATTATTTGGAAGGCAGAGTTACACACAAAGAAAGGGAGAGACAAAGATCTTCCATCTGCTAATTCACTCCCCAAATGGCTACAAAAGGCTGGGCTGGACTGGATGAAGCCAGGAGCTTCTTCCAGGTCCCCCATGTGGGTGGCAGGGGCCCAAGAACGTAGGCTATCTTCTGCCACTTTCCCAGGCATATTAACGGGGAGCTGGTTGGAAGTGGAACAGCTGGACACAAACTGGCACCCATATGGGATGCCAGTGTCACAGGTAGCAGCTTTAACTGCTACACCACAGTGCTGGCCCCTAAAAGTCATATTTTTTAGAAATTAATTGAGTATTTACTTTGTGATCTAGTAAAAAATTTTTTAACTCTACAGTTAACCTTTGCATGTTTTCTTATGTTGAGCTAAAAATAATACATATGTATTTTGTAGTCCTGTCAATCTGTGAATTCCATGCTATTACTAACTAGCTGTGTGCCTTTGGTCAAGTTACTGCAGTAGATTCCACCACAGAAGTTACCCAGTGGTTATTTAAAGATTTCCTAGCCCATTTGAGATCTAGTGAAGTCAGAATTTACAGAAATGGATCCAGGAGCCTCTACTTTTAAAGCTGGCATTTTCCACATATGGTATTTGGGAACAGCTTAGTTGAGATATTAAAACCTCACCGGATGGAAGATAAAGAAAGTGTAAGGCATCATACCTGATTGTTGCTGAGACTAGAAGATTGTATGTACATGTATATGTCTGCCCATCTGGAAGGTGATGTTTGTTTCCATACTCTGTTGGGGGCATGGTAAAGATGTTGATCTTTTGTTATTTTATTAATCCAGACTTCCTTTTCCTGTAGAAAACGCAAGTATTTTCACCATAACCAGCTAGATTGGGATGAACACAGTTCTGCTGGTAGATATGTTAGGAGACGCTGCAAACCATTAAAGGTAAAGTAAAAAAATTAAAAGTTAAGAAAAAAACATGTGTTAACTGTTACTAATGTATTTTAAACAAAAACGTTTCCCCTCCAGGAATTTATGCTTTGTCATGATGAAGAACATGAGAAACTGTTTGACCTGGTTCGAAGAATGTTAGAATATGATCCAGCTAAAAGAATTACTTTGGATGAAGCATTGCAGCATCCTTTCTTTGACTTATTAAAAAAGAAATGAAATGAAAATCAGTGGTCTTACTATATGCTTCTCTAGAAGAAATTACTTAAGACTGTGTCAGTCAGCTAAACATTCTAATATTTTTGTAAACATTAAATTATTTTGTACAGTTAAGTGTAAATACTGTATGTTTTGTATCAATAACATAATTATCTTGTTAAGAAAGTATGGTCTTGATAATGAAATATGAAAGTTAAAACTAATTTTCCTTTCTGAGATTAATTACCATTTTTAAAGACCTTTGGTATATCCTTTGTGTCTAGTGATAAATGTGATTGATCTTGTCTTTTGTAAATGGACCTCAACTCTGAAGTGATTTTTTTTTTTTTGAGTAAAGGGAAATGTTAACTACTTTATATTCTTAAATGAATGTTCTTTATATACCTCAGAACTTTTGTTAACTGAGTTTTTTCTGTAATTGATGAATGGGTAATAAGTATTAGTAACTCTAGAGAGGCAGATATTGGAAACCAAAGCCCGTAGAAAATGTTTAGTCTTAATGAGTTGTAAGTACTGGGTTCTGTTTCAAGTGGATGATGTCAGTGGGCACACATAAACACATTCATGGAAAGGAATCCAGGTGGTTGTACATTATGACAGGCTATTAATAAAAACCACAACAAACACACTTCACACAAGTCTGACTGGAAAATCACTTTGGAAATCATTTTCCAAGGGTTGTTTAGTGAGTGACAGACATAAAAATAGAAATTTTGATGACTGATATTTTAGTTTTTAATGCCAAGTCTTGAGGAGTTTTAAAATTGTCCAGTGTCCATTCTCTTATCAAATAGAAATACTTAACCTCAGCCTATGAGAATTAAGACTATTAGAGAAAATTATATTTGTGTGAAGTCTTACTGGAGAAAAAAAAGGATTTGATTAGAAGACGTTTTAGGAAGGCTCTACAGAAATGTCTAGAACTTAATTGGTTGAGTGCTAGAAACTTTTTGCTTATAGGTATTATTACTAGTTGTCACTTAGGTACATGGTAAATGTTAATTTAGTGAAAGAAAAGTTATACTGTTCAGTCAAATAGAAATATTTTTCATCATAGAATTCATAATTGATTATTCAGATACAAGTTATTTTTAGCTAGAAATTTCCCTGTCCTTATAAGTTACACAAACATTTGAGTTTTATGTATGTCTGTACTTTAAGCAGAAAATACATAGAAATTTTTTTTTAGGATTTATGTATTTATTTGAGAGGCAGAGAAGAGAGATATCTTCCATCTGCTGTTCATTCCCTAGATGGCTGCAACAGCCAGGGCTGGGCCAGGCTGGGGCCAGGAGCTGCTTCTGGGTCTCCCAGGTAGGTTCAAGGGTCTAAGTACTGCTACTTCCCCAGGCACGCTAGCAGGGATTGGATCAGAAGTGGAGCGGCCAGGACTTGAACCATTGCCCATATGGGATGCCAGCACTGCAGGCAGTGGCTTTATCCACTGCAGTACAGCACCAGCTCCAGAACTTTCCAATATGACTAGATTCCCTGTGTTATCTGGGAGCAGCATTATCAGTAGAGTAAAGCTGTGTTCCTAGAGTTCACCAAGTATTTAGGAAAACTAAAATGAATTTTACCGCAGAGCCACTGCATAAATTCTGTTTGGGCCTCTGATGCAGTCACATATAGCGAATGTGCTCTTCCAAATAGTTGGACTATATTATATGTGATGATAATTTTAAAAGAAGGATTTGATGTAAAGAGAAAAGTTTCAGCTGAGCCTAACAGTATGACACTGAAGAGTAAGATGTTTGCCATCTTTTGTGGTGCCCAATTCCATTCTTCCAGTGCCACTGTCCTGCCTACACCTCTGTCCTTTCCCCCAGCAAATGCATCAAGTTCCCAAAGTAGTGCTTTCCCTTTAAACCCATCTAGTATATTTTTCAGTCAAACATTGTCATTTTTAGAGATTAAAGTTTGTTTCAGATTTTTTTGGAAACTCAGTGGTGTGTCGGCTTAACCTGTTCTGTCATTCTTTTAGTTTGGTAAAGGTATGGAATAGTTAGAACTGTAGTATCCTTATCTTCTAATTCTCTACTCATTTCTGGGTCAGTTTTAATGGGTTGCCTTTTCTCTATCATGAGCCATCCCTTTGCTGCTTGTCTACATGATATTTTTTACTTTTGTTCCACTTTGTGCTGGATATTTTTGTGTTCCTTATTTCTTGATCTTTATTTGTGGACGTTGTAAAGTTATTTGACTCAATTTGATCTTTTTCAGGTTGTGTTAGGCAGATCAGTACAGCATTTGGGATTTTTGCACAGTACTGAAGCAAAAAACCTTTTGAATTCTCTACTCAGTGTCTTCTAAATCCTATTTCCTACACTGGCTGGTAGGAAGAACCATCCCTGGCCTTGTGTAAGCTATGGGGTTTGTTTGCACCTGGCCTTAGGTAGTTTCCTCATGTACATATACTCATTAGTCCTCAACGGAAGACTTCAGGGGAACCCTTAAGGTTCCTGTAGCTCTGTGCAACTCTCTCCAGTCCCTGTAGTCCTAACCACTTGGCCTCCCTAGACTGGCAGCTCTTCTCTCTTCACCTTATGCCAGTTCTGCCTCATGCCCCTTTCCAGCACTGTGGCCTGGAAAATCTCTCTAGTAAATAGTAAGCTGGGGCAATCTTGTTTTTTCTGTTTCCCATCTCCCAAAGATCACAGTCATTTTTGATGCTTGGTGTCCACTGTCTTGAAAACTATTTCATACAGTTTGTTTGGTTTCTAAGTTGTTACAGGCAGGAGAATAAGTCTAGTCCCTGTCTCACTTCTCATTTCAAAAAGTGAAAATGAAATCTGAAGGGTAAGTGGCTTCAGTTTATACCGTGAGCTATTAGGGGAACCTGGACTGGAATCTAGGCATTGACAATGTGTGCTGTTTTACTGCCTTTTCTATGTTCCAAGATAATGAAATTTATCTATATTATACCTCATGGGTTAATTTAAACCTTGAAATTTTGCTGGGAATTTCAGTAGAATGGCTTGCATACCTCTGCCTTGAATGGCATTTTAAATATATTAGAACCTGTTCATTGTCAACATAATTTGTTCTGGGCCTTTGCAGTGTGTATCAGCCCTCTCTGACCCAAGTAATCCCTATTTTATAAAACATGTTGTCATGTACTTGTAATCCTGAGGAGTGTGAAACATGCCAATCATTAGGCTGAGATTGCTGCCCGTTTCTACTCAGAAAGCAGTGGGGCAAAGGAGTGTCATGGGTGCCTGCCATATTCTTCCCTGCCCCCATTGTATAAAGGAGCCTCACATCAATCCTGCTGATCAGGGTCAGTTACTCCTGCCCAAATGGTACTTCCCTTTACAGCTCCCTGTACATAGAGTTCAGCTGCCCTGAATGGCAGCTTTAGCTTGTAGTTAAGCAGGATCACACTGTTTAGAATAAAAAGGGCCTTACAAAATGTATTAGATTATTTGGGTCAGATAGGGTTGCAAACTGGTGTAAAAGGCCGTAACAAATAATGTTGATAATGTTGCTTCATCCCTTGGCAAGAGTAACCCGTTTGAGACCTAGGATTTCCAACTTGCTATGCCCACAGTTAGGAGGACAAACCCCCGAGGAGGTCCTAGAAAGTGATTAGTGGGGCCACTCTTGCTTCTACCCTCTGGTTCCCAGACCATATACAACCTGAAAGAGCTATGCACATGCGCTTCCAGAGGGTTGCCTCAAGTCAGTCTTCTGTGCCTGCATGAGGCTTTTCTGTCCTGGGAGGCTGGCTGCTTTTTGCCAGTGCAGGATTCCATGGTCATGGGCTCACCCTGCCTCCTTTGCTGTAAAGGAAAGCCTGTACTTATCTTTGTGGAACACATACCGTGCTTCCAGGCTGGAGCCCAAACTAGTTGGTTTGCTGCTAGGTGGCCAGTTCTATGGAGTGCCTTGTTAGGACTTAGTGTTTATTGCTGGCAGGTTAGCGGTTCTGGGGCAGAAGTAGCTAGACTGACCTCGGTGAGTGCTATCTACTTGTCAGGTGTTGCTGTACATGCATGCTAGATTAGGTGGATATTCTTTTACCCCCCACCTTCCCCAGATCTGGCTCCCCTTCACCTGCTGTCTCTGTCCTTTAAGAAGCCGACCTCTGCACTGTATCACCTGGGCTCCCATGTCTGCAGGTATGGCTGGTGGAAGGCCCCAGAAGAGGGGAGAGACTGAGGATTCCCCCAACTCCCTCCCTTCCAAGCCATGGCTTTGCAGGAGCTGTGTCCCTTAACTAAAGGCTATAAGTTCAGACCTCTTTTGGAGCTCCAAGTTTCATAGGTTGCAAAGGGTCTTCTCACCTCACCTCTTCAGTTAAAGATTGGTAATGTGTCTCATGTGGATACCCGCAGAGCACTTTTCCTTTAACTTCCAGAACCCCAGCCTACACAAGAGTGTTTTCTTTCCTGCCTTTTCAACTGAATTGTAGACAGTAAACATAAACATTTTCATCTGAATTCACTTAATATGTCTTAAGCACTATATACCAGATACTAGGGTACTTCAAAAAGTTAGTGCAAAGTGGAATTAGAAGATGTTTATTTCGATGCAAAAGTGAACTGTTTGAAGACCTCCTTGGCCTCATGTGCATGGATTTCAGAATTTTTTGGCACCAATATAAACTTAGCCTTTAATTGAATTTTGCATGAGCGTTGTGAAGTATCATAACCATTCTGTGAGAAAACAGTGGTGAATGAAACCAGTTCAATGATAAATGTACCAACTGTGCCAGATACACTTCTGTTATTTGAAAAGATTGTAATGGGCAGGACAAGGAGATTAGTTAAAGGGTAACTTCAAACCGAAAAATGCCATGAACCCTTGATTGACCCTGAGGGGACAGGGTGAGGGGAGGCAGCCTCTTTACAGTGGGCAGGCTGGGAGGGCTTTTTAGAGGCAGTAAGGTTAATGACTTCAGGATCTTGACCTAAAGGGTGAGGAGGAACTTGCTGTTCAGAGATACAAGAGGATATTCCAGATAGTGAGGGTGGTAGGCAAGGGCAGAGGCCTGAGGGACCAGTGAATTTCAGTATACAGAAGGTTCTGGGGCAGTTATATCATGGCAGGTGTATAGTAAGAGTGAGTACTAACTTGGAATATGATGTCAGCCTCTTCAGAGTATACTGCCAAGATTGTGTAGCAAGTCCTTTGCAGATTATTCAGTTACATGCTAGCTTCTAGCACCGGGCAGAACTCTTAACCCCCTCAACAGTAAACCCAGTTTACCTACGGCCACAGCTACAAAGCTTCAGAGGTGAGCTCTAATCCCATCTGTTCTGTCAATCTCGGGGTAATTTTTTCCTTTGAATTAAGGGAGTAAGGACAGACACATTAGCTGGAGTCCTTAGCAGTTTTAAGAGTTAAGTAACCTGTCCACAGAAATGAAGTAAACTTTAGCCAGAAGAATGCATCCTATGAGGTAAGATACAAAGGTACAAAGTCTGTGGGAAAAGGGAATCAAGTTTCTTATGGTGTAAAGCAAATTTGAAATCTCTACATGCTTTTTTCAAGATACTCATTTTCCACTAGCTTTAAAAAATGGAAAGCTGGAGACCACCCCCATCCACTGGTTAACTTCCCAGATACCCAAATGACTGGTGGCCAAAGCTGAGAGCTGGGAACTCAGTCCACTAGCATGCCCATTAGTGGAAGCTGGAATTTGAACCCAGGCAAGTGTCCTAGACTGGGTCCTAATTGCCCCAGTACAAACCTCCTCAAGTATCATAGCAGGTAACAGGCGTTTTTCTAAAAATTTGTGAGCTGCCCAAATTACCAAGATTTAAGCTTGTGGTTTGTTATTTTTACCTGGGTGTTCAGAAGTTGGTGGAAGAGTGATTGGGAGCCTATTTTAGCATATAAGTATGTGTGCTAGGAATCTGCCAGCCAGCAGGAACCACCTTGACTTCTGGCCTTTCCCTTCCTGCCGAGACTCTCAAAGCCACTCCAGCAGATGAGCCGCCTTCTCTTTGGACCCTGGCTGCACACCAAAACTTTCCTGCATTAACCTGTGATGTAAATTTGAAGTGTTATCGCATCATAACAAATACATCATTTTTAGCAATTTGTTTCCACTATTCATCAACAAAAGTTGTAATTTCACACCTTTGTCATCTGTTAGAATCTCCATGTTCTCAACTAAAAGCCCTCTCTGGGTCAGGAACAGACTTATTTCTGTTCCACGCACCCCTGTCGGGCACTTAGAGAATCAAGATTCTAAGAAGCAGCTTTCTGCTTGGCTCAGAGTCCTCCCTGTGTCTCTTAATCTGAGTGTGCAAAGTCGCTTTTTGACCACGAAGCGGCGCTAAGCCACCAGCGAGGACAGACCCACCAAGTTTCCCACGGGACTTGAAGTTCTGAACTTCTAAGAAGCACCAGGTTAATTCACGAGTTTTGGAGGATGCTCCCCAGGCATGATCGGTACCCCAGCCCAGGATGGGCGGCAGATGACGCGCTGAGTCGCCCGACGCACCTCAGGCCTCTGGGGGTGTCGGTGGGCACTCGGGCTGCGGACCCGCCCAGGCGAGTGTTGGGGGAGTGGGTGAAGTCCGGCGCCCGGGGCCTCACCGACAGAGGTGCGCGCTGCGTGCGGGTCGGTCCCGCGCGCGCGGGTGGCCCCATGGAGCCAGCTCCCTGCTCGCCCCCGCCCCTCGGCGCGCGGGACCGACCAGGCCGCTCCTCCCCTGGGTGGGTCCCGGCTCCTTTTCTGGCAGAGTCTATTTGCATAGAAACTGCCCAAAGTGGCCGCTGTGGAGGAGCGGGCGGCGGCAGCGAAGGGGGCGTGCGCTGCGGTCCGCTGCTGCCCGGAGGCCAGGTCCCCAGCCCCGCAGACCTCGTGCCTCGCGCGCTCTCGCCGGCTCTCTGCACCCTCAGCGTGCGGCCTGGGTGCTGCACCGCGCCCCGCCAGAGCCCACGCGCAACCAGCGCGCCATGAGCCGAGGCGAGCGCGCCGGGGGCGGCGGCGACGTGCGGAAGGGCAGCCCTGCGGACGGCGGTGGCGGCGGGGGACGACCCGCGAAGACAACCGGGACCCGGGCGGCGAGCGCGCTGTGCCTGCTGCTCTCCGTGGGTTCGGCGGCTGCCTGCCTGCTGCTGGGCGCCCAGGCGGCCGCGCTCCAGGGCCGAGTGGCGGCGCTCGAGGAGGAGCGGGAGCTCCTGCGGCGCGCGGGGCCGCCTGGCGCCCTGGCCGCCTGGGCCGAGCCGCACCTGGAGCGCCTGCTGCGCGAGGTGAGGCACCCGGGCAGGGCGGGGGTTGTCCCGCCGACAGCGAGGTCTCGGGCTGGGGGAGTGTCGGTCATCCTGAGGAGGGGCCGCTCGATGCCTCGGCGGGGACCGGAGACCATGGGGTGTGCGGTCCCCACTCCTGCCTCAAAGAGTCGCGTGCCAGGACGCGCGGCGGGCGGGAAGAGGGAGCTCGAAGAGCTCTTGAAGGGGTGAACAGGCGGAGGAAAAGGAAACGCGACGCACTTCGGCGCTGGAGACATGGGGCTGAGTCTCTCGGGTGTGTGCGCGCCCGCTCTTCGCTGCCGGAGGTCGTGCGAGCGGCGGCCGGTGCCTCCGCCGGTAGCAGCTACTGTTCCCAAAGCGGATGTACCCGTAGCAGCCGGCGGCCGCGGCACAAGAAAACCTCGGCCAGGCCGAGAGCCGGGGCCCTGTAGGGCCCCCAGCTCAGCCCGGACCGACCTGTACAGCCTTGGCGCCTGGGGAAGCTCCTTTGGAAGCAGCTTCATCCTGGGGATGCTGTGTCCCCAGGCTGCGGTGGCTGAGCGCAGAGCGCGCGACCCGGCCTGAGGGGGGGCCCTGGGCAGCTGCGGAGGACTGGAGGGGTTGAGCCGGTGCCAGAAGCCCTGGGTTCCGCTCTTTGGCGGGCATGCCCCGTCCTGGACGAAGAGGTGGGCGTGTGACACACTTGGTGATAGCCTCCAGGGAGGCTCTGTGAGCGGCTACGGTTTGCGCTGCTGAGTGTCTTCCAAGGAGGCGCCTCAAAGCCCTCACCCAGCACTGCCCGGACTCGCACCTCTGAGCAGCAGTTGCGCTTCCTGGAGAAACGGGACAGGCCTGGTGCTGGAGGGGAGGGAGGGATAGGTGTGGAAGGAGGCCATGTTTCCCTGTGCAGGGCAGGCCTGTCACCATCTATTCCCCACCCTGTACCCAGCCATGGTCTCTGTTGGGCTGAGTGCGGCCTCGTGGTGGCGTTCATTTGCGCTACACCTACCTCTTCTTAAACCAGTATTGCGTCTTTCCTAGCTTGGTTCTGGGCAAAACTGAACTGTGGCTGCATGAGGTGGTTTCTTATTTTCCACCTTGGGGTTTCAGTAATCTCGCCTGAGCCCCGCTGGCAACTCCAGGTGGTGGTTTGGTAATTGCTGCCGGTTATCTTTTGGCAAATCCCTGGAGACCAGGGTGTTGAATGGATTTATGGAGGGCCAGCAGTTTCTACCTGTCAGTGCTGTAACGGTAGCTGTTCTTGCTAATGGGAGGCCCCTCCTACGTAGTAAAAATAAAACCAGAAATCCTGGCAAAACCTTTACACAAGGAGCTGACAGATTGTACCTACACTACCAAGTTGGGGTCTTGAGAACTCAGCCTTTGTGGAGATGTGATGGTTTTCAAGTCCTGAGCTTCAGCAAGGAGAGGCTTCGCAGTCACTTCAAGGAGCTTGCTCCTGCAGCACTGAATTTGACCTGGGAGAACTGTAGTGCATGAGTGAGCTTGTGAACAGATTTTCTTTCTCTCTCTCTCCCTCCCTCCCTCTCTCTCTCCCTCTCTCCCTCTTTCTCTCTCTCCTTCCCTCTTTCCCCAGACCCCCATCTCTGCTCTTCATTAGAAAGACAAAGGGATAATTTGGATCCCTGGAATTCCCACTTGAGAATTTGCTGTGCCATGCAACCCACTGAGCCAGTAGCTATGCAGAGTTTGGGGTGTGTGGTGCCAACAGTGCCTGGAGTGGAAGCTAGCGGGTTTGCCCTGCCACTGGAGAGTCACAGGTGCCACAGCATAAATACATTGGGATTGAGCTTCTGGCTGTTGGGGTGTCCCCTGTGAGAGGGCATCTGTCTCCAGGCCACTGGCTGCTCTGTCAATGTCACTGGATGGGAAATGTGCACAGCTTGGTGACAGTGAGTTCCCTGGCTAGGATGAGGTAGGCTGTGTGGGAGGCCCAGGCTGGGGAGCCAGCAGCTGACTTTCAGTAGATATGTAGGTACTTTTTTAAGCCATTAGATATGAAAGACAAATAATATTGACCCAAACAAGTCTCTTGAGGGAAGAACATTTGTATTTGAACATGTACGCTCCAGCTCTGGTGTGCTCTCAGCGACACCTCTCTGAAGCCAGGGCTGAAGGCGTTGTGTGTATGTGACGGTTCTCGATGCTCATCCTCTTACCGACAGACCTGCTTAGAGTATCAGCGGCAGCAACCACGTCCAAATTAAAGAAAAGAGGCCGGCGCCGCGGCTCACTAGGCTAATCCTCCGCCTTGCGGCGCTGGCACACCGGGTTCTAGCCCCGGTCGGGGCACCGATCCTGTCCCGGTTGCCCCTCTTCCAGGCCAGCTCTCTGCTGTGGCCAGGGAGTGCAGTGGAGGATGGCCCAAGTCCTTGGGCCCTGCACCCCATGGGAGACCAGGATAAGCACCTGGCTCCTGCCATTGGATCAGCGCAGTGCGCAGGCCACAGCGTGCCAACCGCGGCGGCCATTGGAGGGTGAACCAATGGCAAAAGGAAGACCTTTCTCTCTGTCTCTCTCTCACTGTCCACTCTGCCTGTCAAAAATTTAAAAATTTAAATTTAAATTTAAAAAAAAAAAACAAATTAAAGAAAAGAAATCCCTGACAAGCACACACAACTTTAATAAAAAAAAATCAACCAACAAAAGCCACTGTTAAAATGGGACCCATTCTGTGTTCCCTTGGGAACAGAAATGTGAAATCGCTTTTTCAGGGACTGACTGATTTCCTTGATAAAATAGACATAGAAGCTACAAAAAAAGGAATATTCATGCTAACTCATTAAAGACGCTTCCCATGGCCGAAAAAGAGAAAAATAGTTTTCGGCATATAAAAAGATTTCTAAGCAGGAGCCATTAACCAACGATACTATCTTCCGTAAAATCTGAAAATATTCATGCAAAGCAAACATCTACTATTTTGCTTTTAAAGTGCTTTAAAAAGGTTGCCTAAGTAACCTACCCCCTCTATAGTCGCACCTACAGTTACAAGTGTTACAGAAGCTTAAATTCTAGAGCGCACAGCTTTCTCACTTCTGTAGAAAAATTTAATGCAAGGATTAAAGAAATATTTAGTTGTATTCAGAGGAGACCATTTCCAGCTTACAGTGGATTTATTGTTGGCTGTAGGCCTTCCACTGTCCAGACCAATCAATTTGAAAACAAGAAGAGTACAGAGACTCAGGGAAAATTCAAGTGTTTTCCTCGCCTACTGTTGAGCCTGTTCCATTGGCCAAGTTACTGTGGAGCCCAAAACCCACTGTAGCTCTTTTGGCCTCTGTCAGCTTGTGCTGCTCCAGAGTGTCTGTCTAGATACAGATGCCTTGTTTTTAATCCTGTGGTACAGCTGGAGATGGAGTATAAGTCATAGATATATTTGTTTCTTTGACATTTCCTGGCTCACAAACAAACAAAGTTTCTTTCCGATTACTCCTGGCATGCTCACTTTCTGTCTCTGCTCTTCTCTGTAAAACTTGCTTTACTGCTGTAGTTTGGGAGAGCTGTATAATATCGTGGCATGTTTAGAATAAGCCACCTGTTTGGGGTGCTCCTGCCACAGACGTGTTTTGGGATTGTTGAATTGGATTTTTCCACCTCGGATTCTGGTGCTGGGGGATCCAGGAGGCAGAGCAGGGCAGGCCAGCTGTGTGGGTTTCCTGACCAGCAGAGGAGCGTTGGAAACCCCCCCTCCACACCCCACGCCCTTTAACCCCGGCTTCTGATGGCAAGGACCAGAATGCCTGAGTGTGACTGCATAAACATGTTACCAAATTGTCTTACATAACGAGAAAAGCCTGGAAGCCAGGCCTCCACCTTCAGGGACTTGGTGATGACTGGATGCCAGCCATGCCTGCCGTTCTCTTCTCCTTTCCTCGTGGTTCTAAGATGACTGCTGCCGCTCCAGGCATGTCTTCATCCAAGAAGAGTCAAGGTAGAACAGAAGGAAGCTCATTGAGCTTTCTCTTTTATTTAAACTTGGGAGAAAACTCTCCCAGCACCTTTCAGCAGACCTGCCTTTGAGCCACAGCTTGTCCTTTCACTGACAAGGGTAATGGGGTTGCCACAAGCAGGCTTTGGTCAATTTTGATTCATCCACCAAGGCTGGGCACATTGCCCCAGGACAGATTGAGGCTTTGTTGGGAAGGGAGACTGGGAGTGGCTGTAGGGGAGCAACCCAACCTACAGCGACAGGAGGATGCAGGAAGTTACTCCTGTCACCCAGGGAGGGCAGTCTCTTGCCATCTCCTGCGATTTTCCTAACCATGCCATCCTCCTATTTTGGTGTTGGCCCAAGCTCCACGCTTTGGGAGAATTCTTCCGCTGCAGAATTTCTGTCTTTCTCGGGACCCTGCTCTCAGCTCTGCCTCCAGCCCTAGCAGAAGGGTAGATTGATGGGTGTAGTATTCCGCCTGGCACAATCCTATTCTTTGT
This sequence comes from Lepus europaeus, assembly GCF_033115175.1. Classification (NCBI taxonomy): domain Eukaryota; kingdom Metazoa; phylum Chordata; class Mammalia; order Lagomorpha; family Leporidae; genus Lepus; species Lepus europaeus. The sequence continues at coordinate 103,408,911 of NC_084830.1, forward strand.
GGTCTATGGTTTTTATTTGTTTGTTTTAAGATTTATTTACTTATTTGAGAGGCAGAGTGACAGAGAGAGAGATCTTCCATCCTTGGGTTCACTCCCCAAATGACTGCAACAGCCAGATCTGGGCCTAGCCAAAGCCAAATGGTCACAATGGTTGGGGCTGGGCCAGGCTGAAGCCAGGAGCCCCACATGGTGCAAAGGCCCAAGGACTTGGGCCATCTTCCACTGCTTTCCCAGGGCAAAGCAGAGAGCTGGATCGGAAGTGGAGCAGCTGGGACATGAACCAGCATTGCAGGTGGCAGCTTAACCCACTATACCGCAATGCCAGCCCCAGTCTGTGGTCTTTAGCCCTGGAGCATCATTTGCAATGAGAGTGACATTTGCCAACTTTTACCTCTCACAACATACACAAGTCAGCAGCACGTCACATCACTGTGAGAAGCAAAAGAGGCTGCTCAGGTGGAGGTACCCGGAGGTCAGTCTCCCTGGAAATCAAGGAAGGGCACCTGTGCCCATTCAGAGCCCAGGCAGCTCTGCTGTGCCCCACCTGCCCACACCTCAGGTCCCCTACTTTCCCTGCAGCCATAGCTCACCATAGCCTCCAGATCTCCTCCCAGATCAGGTGCAGTTAGCATCATGAGCCCTCCAGGCATGGTGCCCCTTTTACTTTCACCCAGCACCATCTCAGTAGATCCCACCTTCTGTATGTCTTTGGATTCTTGTCCTTCAAATAGCAATGAGACAGGACCTTGACTCAGAGCAGTTTAGATTTAAAAGGGAATTTATTTTTTTAAACAATTTTTAAGGGGCCAGCATGTGGCATAGCAGGTAAAGCCACCGCCTGTGACTCTGGCATCCCATATGGGTGCTGGGTCGTGTCCCAGCTGCTCATCTTCTGATCCAACTCCCTGCTATGGCCTGGGTAAAGCAGTGGAAGATGGCCCAAGTGTTTGGAATCCTGCCCCTCATGTGGGAGACCACAATGAAGTTCCTGGCACAGCCCTGGCTGTTGTAGCTATCTAGGGAGTGAACCAGTGGATGGAAGATCTCTCTCTGTGTATCTTTCCCACTTTCTCTCTGTAACTTTATTTCAAATAATTAATTCATTTTTATTAAAATGTTTTTTAAAGAATTTTATTTATTATTTATTTGAAAGGCAGCATTCCAGAGAGAGGAGGAGAGACAGAGAGACAGATCTTCCATGTGCTGATTCACTCCCTAAATGTCCGCAAAGGCTGGAGCTAGGCCAGGCCGAAGCCAGGAGCCCAGAGCTTCTTCCGGGTCTCCCACATGGGTGACCAGGGCCCAGATACTTGGGCCATCTTTTACTGCTTTTCCCAGGTGCATTAACAGGGAGCTGGATTGGAAGAAGACTCAAACCAGGACTCAAACAGGTGCCCATATGGGATGCCACCACAGGGGAGGACTTAACCCGCTATGCCACAGCGCTGGCCCCTAAATAAATCGGATTTTTTTTGTTTTTGTTTGTTTGTTTTTTTTTTTTTTTTTTTTTTTTGACAGGCAGAGTGGATAGTGAGAGAGAGACAGAGAGAAAGGTCTTCCTTTTTGCCGTTGGTTCACCCTCCAATGGCCGCTGCGGCCAGCGCATCTCGCTGATCCAAAGCCAGGAGCCAGGTGCTTCTCCTGGTCTCCCATGCGGGGGCAGGGCCCAAGGACTTGGGCCATCCTCCACTGCCTTCCCGGGCCATAGCAGAGAGCTGACCTGGAAGAGGGGCAACCGGGATAGAATCCGGCGCCCCAACCGGGACTAGGACCCGGTGTGCCGGTGCCGCAAGGCGGAGGATTAGCCTGTTAAGCCATGGCGCCGGCCCTAAATAAATCGTTTTTTAAAAAGGGATTTTAAAAAAATTATTTCAAAGGCAAAATGCTGGTTCACTATGCACAATGGCTGCAAGATCTGAGCCAAGCTGAAGCCAGGAGCCTGGAACTCCATCCAGGTCCCCCATGGGGGTGGCAGCAGCCCAAGCACCTGGACTATCTTCTGCTGCCTTCCCAGGCACATTCTTCTAGGGAGCTGGATAGGAAGCAGAGCTGTGATAGGGGATGCCAACATTGTGAGCAGTGGCTTAACCCACTGCACCACGTGCTGGCCCCAAAAGGACATGTATCGTCTCGACTTAACCAAGAAGTCCAGCTAGAGGTGGGTGCATTGATTCTGTGTTTCTTCATATGGGCTGCATATTTCTCAAGGATGCCTTCTGTCTCCTGTGAGGTGCCAGGGAAGCTTCTAGAAGTTCTGGATTCATGTTGAGTGTTAGAGTTTCTGTCTCCCCATAGTCCCTGCACAAATTCCCTCATTCACTCTGATGGGCCAGTATGGGCTGCCTGCAACCATCAACATGGATGACCTGTGCCAGTCACCAATGCCAGCCAGGCCCCTCTCTAATTGGCCAGGCTTGGGTACATGTGTTCAGGAGCTGCAAGGCCCAAGAAGTGGGGAATGGTCACCAAGGCACAGTTTGCAGTGCAGTTGTTAGAAGCAATGGCTGTGAAACTAGTGCATGGCCATCCCAGGAACAGTGAGACAGAGGCTCGGACAGCAGGCTGAGGCCATGGACTGGAGAAATTCTACCTTAATGGCTGGAAACCTGGCCAAAGGAGTATGATGGAAGGGTTAGGAGACCTTTCTACTCTCTGGATGTAATGTGTTTATAAAACGTGAGTTTTACAAGCTACAGGATAACTCAGAATCTTAGAAATTCCCCACCACAATCTCACAAGGTGGACAAGACAGAGGTTTTGTCATCATTTCCCAGTGAGAGAGATGTCACAGGGATGGAGGGAGATGGTGTGCCCTGGGCACTCAGGGCCAGGCTGGGGCTCCCTTGGGGTTCCCAGGATCCCTGGCAGAGAGGAGTTGAAAGAATAAGCACCTGTGTTTGCCCACCTTGTGTGGAAGCTTAGTGTACAGCCCAGGGCAGCATGGGTGTGCCCTAGTCAGGGCCACCTGCTTCCCTGTCCGTTTTCATCAGCTCCTTGGGGAGTTCTCTTGAGAGTCATCCAAACTCCTCCCTGGCCCTAGTAAGCATCTGTGGGGGTGCCTGAGTTCCAGGCTTCCAGAGCAGTGAGGTGCATGGGAACAGCAGCGTGCCACAGCCTGTCCTGGTGGCACCTGCACAGTGGCTTTGGAGGCCTTGAATTTGCCAGAGGAAGGAGCTGCGGCAGATGGGAGAGATTCCAGATGAGGAGTCCGAAGCCAGCACTGCCTGCTGGCCATGTGACCCCCGCTGCTCATGTAGCTGCTACTGATCTCTAGATGGGGGTGATGCTGGTGCCCAGGGCTGCTGGAGGAGCCACAACCCTGGGTTGAGAAGGGAGGGCTGGGTGATGGAACAGCCTGTGGCAGAGGATGAGTGTGTTGCCCAGTAGTGACTCGGTGACTCTTGTCAAAGCTTGCTAGGGCCGGCTTTATTCAGGACCATCGCATAGCCACAGGGACTGCTGTGTAGGGACAGGGACCACCATACAGGATTCTGCAGTCTGGGAGAGAGATTGGGCTCAACTCCAGATCCAGCACAGGCAAGTAGGAGTCAACTGATAGCCTAGGAGCAGGGTGGAGTTGGTGAATGAAAAATTACTAACAGGAACATCCAGGATAAGGGGGATTCTGGCCAAGTCGCCCTAACAGGACTTCTGCTATAGACAGGCCAGGGTGCTCAGTCCTCACCTCTGGGTGGTAGAGGTGAGGAACCCGACAAGATATCAAGTGTAATCAGATATCATGGATGGTGGGTTCTTGCTAGAGTAATTTAGCAGGGTTATTTGCTAAAACTGGATTTTCCAAATAGGTGCAGATGGGCACGAGAGAAGTTTTAGGAACTTGACCATGGTTTGGTTAAAGCAGAGAATCTTCAGCAGCTCTGAGCCCTGGGTCCCACTCAACTTTGCTTCCAGGACCTCCCTGGGCCTTGGTGCAGTCCCACGCCTTCAGAGAAGCCCTCTCCTTCACTGCAGACTGCTCCTGTCTCCCTGTTCATCCTCTCAGCCATTCTGGCCCCCAAGGGCCACCGAGAGTACAGGTGGGAGATGGGGTTCTAACCCAGGGCCGCTCCTTCCTTTTTTTTTTTTTTTTTTTTTTTAATTTATCTGACAGGTAGAATTATAGACAGTGAGAGAGAGAGACAGAGAGAAAGGTCCTCTTTCCATTGGTTCACTCCCCAAATGGCCACTACAGCCGGCACTGGGCCGATCCGAAGCCAGAAGCCAGGTGATTCTTCCTGGTCTCCCATGCGGGTGTAGGGGCCCAAGCACTTGAGCCATCCTCCACTGCCTTCCCGGGCCACAGCAGAGAGCTGGACTGGAAGAGGAGCAACTGGGACTAGAACCCGGTGCCCATATGAGATGCTGGCGCCACAGGCGGAGGATTAACCAAGTGAGCCACGGCGCTGGCCCCATGCTCCTTCCTCTTTGCCCTTGGACTTCTTGTCAGCTCTCCAGCTCCTGCTCCTGCTGGGAAACAGCACCTCCTTTAGCTACGGGTTTTTTTAAAGATTTATTTTATTTATTTGAAAGACAGAGTTATAGAGAGAGAAAGAGAGAGAGAGAGATAGAGAGGTCCTCCATCTGCTGGTTCACTCCCCAGATGGCCACAATGGCCAGAGCTGCACCAATCCAAAGCCAGGAGCCAGGAGCTTCTTCCAGGTCTCCCACGTGGGTGCAAGGGCCCAAGGACTTGGGCCATCTTCTACTGCTCTGCCAGGCCATAGAAGAGAGCTGGATCAGAAGAGGGGCAACCAGGACTAGAACCGGCGCCCACATGGGCTGCCAGTGCTTCAGGCCAGGGCTTTAACCCGCTGCGCTACAGCGCCAGCCATAAGCTACAATTTTAGACCCATTACTGTTGTCCCTTGGTATCCATGGGAGAGTGGTTCCAGAACCCTACAGATTCCTAAATCTCTCTACAGTATTTGCATAGAATCTGTGCACATCCTCTTACACACTTTGAATCATCTCTAGATTCCTTATGCAATGTGAATGCTGTGTAAACAGTTGTTACATTGTATGGTCTAGGAAATAATGAGAAGAAAAAAAGTCCTTGCACGCTCAGTACCAATGCAATTTTTTTCTTCTGAGTATTTTTGGGCCACAGTTGGTTGAACCATGAGTGCAGGACCCATGAGTATAGAGGGATACATTGGGAACAGCACACCAGCTTGGTGATTTTTCTCCTTCCTCCTTCTTCTTTTTTAAATAAACAAAATACCTCAGTTTAACCTGATTAATGTTACTGATAACACCAGCACCCTAAAACCAGAGCTATTTAACGTTTTTAATAAAAGATTTATTTATTTATCTGAAAGGCAGAGTTATGGCAAGAGAGGGAGAGACAGAGAGAGATATCTCACGTCTGCTGGTTCACTCCCCAAATGGCCACAATAGCCAGAGTTGAACCAGGCTGAAGCCAGGAGCCAGGAGCTCATCCAGACCTATGTGGGTGGCAGGGGCTCAGGCACTTGGGCCTTCTGCTGCTGCTTTTCCCAGGCCATTAGCAAGGAGCTGGATTGGAAGTGATGCAGCCAGGACTGGAACCGGTGCCCATGGGGGATGCTGGCATTTGCAGGCGGCGTTTTCTTACCCACTACTCCACAATGCCTGACCCCCTCCTCTGTATTTTTGTGCAGCCGATGGTTCCCTGGGGAAAGTCCTTCACTCTGCTATTCTTTGGAACGTGAGGTGACTGATAAACAAGAATGTCTTTAGGGTTTTGTTTTTGTCTCCATTTTAGAACAGCCAGACTTGTCTGTGACAGATGCACTCTGCTCCTATGCTAGGCTGAAACTGTTGCTTCGCTGTGAAGTCCTGTGCGTTAGTTGGCTTTTCGGGTAACAAAGTACCTGAGGCACTGATTCAGAAAGGAAATGCTTGACTTAGTTCATGGTTCTGGAGGGTTCAGTCCAGGACTGAGCAGCCCCATTGCTTTGATCTCTGTGGCACACAAACAGGAAAAGGATCACGCGGCCAGCCAGGAAGCAGGCAACTCAAGAAGTCAAAGGGAACGAGTGCCCTAAGACCTCCTAGTAGGCCTCGCTGCCTAAGGTAATAGCCCCGCCCTGGCCACCAAGCCAGTAACATGTGTGTCTCTAAGGGAGGCCCCGATTAATATCCAAACCATAGCATCATACTACAGGTTTTAGCTTGGGCAAGAGGGATTCAATATATAAAGTTTTAATTTTAATTTGATCTGTTATTGCAAGCAAAAAGCCTTAAAAATAAGTCCAAAGCTTTTAGTCCCTGTGTTGATCTGGTGAGAAACCTTCCTGGAGCAGCACTGGGCAAGCCAGGCACAGTACCTGGTTCCCACTGTGACTTCTCATTCTGTGAGCCAGCGGCTCTGGTTTGGGAGAGTTCCCTGAGGCCTCGCACCACCCGCAGCTCTTTCCCCATTCAATTTTCTCCATGTGCAGAATCAGGATTAATCTTTAATTGTTGACACAAGCACTCAGAAAACATCTCTTCATCATGTCCGGAAACATATTTCGGGACTAGGCACGAACCACTGGAAGAAAAAAAATTAGTCTGCAGATGTAGTTTTTAAGAAAGTCACGGCATTGTTCTCCTCGGAGAGGCCACAGGAGCACAGTTGGGTGCCTCTCCCGTGCCCACCCAGGGTGTAACTGGTGTGCTCCAGCTTCCTAACAGCCGCCTCGCCCCACTGACATGGGGTTCCCCCTCCCAGAAGGGGCGGCTGCAGCTTGAGGTGACAGCGGGCTCCATCTGAACCCAGATACCCTGGGTGACCTGGCTGCTAGTCCTGAGGCCTTTCTGGAGCCCTACAGACTTTTTTTTTTAAAAAAAAATTTTATTTATTATTATTTGAATGTCAAAGTTAAACAGAGAGAAGGAAAGGCAGAGAGAGAGAGAGGTCTTCCATCCGCTGGTTCACTCCCCAATTGGCCGCGACAACCAGAGCTGTGCCAATCTGAAGCCAGGAACTTCTTCCGGGTCTCCAACATTGTTGCAGGGACCTAAGGGCTTGGGCCATCTTCTGCTTTACCAGGCCATAGCAGAGAGCTGGATGGGAAGTGGAACAGCTGGGACTTGAACTGGCACCCATATGGGATGCTGGTGCTGCAGGCAGCGGTTTTACCCGCTACACCACAGCACTAGCCCCACCCCACAGACTTTGAGCAGCAACACCAGCAGCTTCTCCTGCAAGTGGCCATCCTTACAGATGTGATGTACATGATGTGAGCGAGACACTAGCACTGAGCAGATTTGCCAGTGCGTGACTTCAGCTCCCTGACTGCCGTTCCAGTCGTTTCACAGCAATGGTAGTCCTCACTCACACATTTTCTGTAGAAATGAAAGAACATGGTATGTGCAAAGTGCTTAGCCCACCGTGCCCATTCTAACAATGGCTGTTCTCATTAGAATGCCTTCTTTGCCTGAGTCTAAAAGAAATGTTGATATCTGTTGGCTAATTGGAGAGTTCCCATGGTTTTGTAGCTGACCTTGAAATCTTTCTTTTTAAAGATTTATTTATTTATTTGAAAGGCAGAGTTACAGAGAGAGAGAGAGAAGTAGAGGCAGAGAGAGAGAAGAGATCCTCCATCCACTGGTTCACTCCTCAAATAACCACAACACCCGAAGCTGGGCCAGACTGAAGCCAAGAGCCAGGAGCTTCTTCTGGGTCTCCCATATGGGTGCAGGTGCCCAAGTACTTGGGCCATCTTCTGCTGCTTTCCCAGGTGCATTATCAGGGAGCTCGATTGGAAGTGGAGCAGCTGGGGACTTGAACCAGCACACATATGGGATGCCTACAGCTTAACCCACTGTGCCACAGTGCCAGCCCCCATCTAAGAGCCTTTAACATTGAGAATCTGCCATTCTATTAGGCTTACAATAGCAAAAAAGTGTCAGTTAACACACATATCCAATCTCTGAGTCAGCAACCAGAGCGTAGGACTTGGTGATAAAAGACTGGCAAAAGCCTGCTGAGCTTCGTAACCCTGTTTTTGGTCTCTACTGTGAGCAGACTGAGTTTTCTCATTTAATTAAAGAATTTCATATTTATGACCAAAATAAAAATCAAATTACTCATGAGAGTAATGATGTGAGTTTGTCATTGTGAAAGGTCATACTACTCAGGTCAAACCCACTCAGTTTGCTTTGATTAATTGAACAGTCAGTTGTGTAATTATGCAATATGGTGCAGACACCTCTAGATTCTTGTGATTACCCAGTGAATTCAAGGCTTTTTTTCAGTTCACACTGGCAGATGAGATCTGTGTTTCCTGATCCAGCCATTAGTGGGGAGGTTGCTTTCAAATGGGAAATGTCAATTTCTAAAATGGAATTCACTTCCAATTTTGAATTGTGAAACAAATCATAAAGCAATCAGAATGCATTCTGGTGTGTGTGTTTTTTTTGTTTTTGTTTTTGTTTTTGTTTTTTTTTTTTTTAAGATTTATTTGTTTATTTGAAAGTCAGAGTTACACAGAGAGGAGAGGCAGAGAGAGAGAGGTCTTCCGTCCAATGGTTCACTACCCAGATGGCCCCAATGGCCAGAGCTGCGCCGATCCGAAGCCAGGAGCTTCTTCTGGGTCTCCCACTTGGGTGCAGGGGCCCAAGCACTTGGGCCATCTTCTACTGCTTTCCCAGGCCATAGCAGAGAGCTGGATCAGAAGAGGAGCAGCCGGGACTAGAACTGGCGCCCATATGGGATGCCAGTGCTTCAGGCCAGGGTGTTAAGCCGCTGCGCCACAGCGCGGGCCCCTCATTCTGGTGTTTTCCAGAAGACAATTTAAAATCTACTCAACTTTAGGCCTCCAGGGAGAAATATCACACCAAAAAGGCAGGCTCTGTTGATTTATTTAGCTAGGCCTTTTTGTGGGGTGTTTGGCCTGCTAGCTCTTGCATCTAGTTTTCAGACCTGTATTGTGGTACAGTCACATGGGTGGGACTAGACTGTTCATATGACTCGTGTGCATGCATGCGAGTGTGCATGTGTATATATACATGTGGGTGAGCATGTATGCACATGATCATATGTGTAAATGTTATGTGAGGGTGTGTGCACACATGCAGCTGTATGTGTGCAAGTGCATATATGTAGTGTACATGCATGTATGTATGCATGTATGTGTACATGCACATATGTGGGAGACCCAGTGTCCCTGTAAGCCCCCTTCACTGGACTCTGTAGGGCTGGTGCTGTGGGCCTTAGCGAGAGACATGGGTATGACTCTGCAGTTGCCATAAACCAAGCAGGATTCTGGAGCCAAGCAATTGGCTATTCCAAGTCTCAACTGTCCTCCTCTGGAAGAAGAGTGGCAGTACCTGCCCCACTCCCTTTCTGGGGTGCGGGAGGAATACAGTGGGCCAGGGGAGTGATGCATCCTCCCCAGGACTACTGTGACAAGCCACCTGTGGGGCCAGCAATTCCCCTCCTATCTACTCCCTTGCTGATGATGGAGTCTGCAGTCAGCTTGGGGGTGGGGTGGGGCGACATCTCCTCCAATTCCTTCTAGTGACGGAGCAGGAAGAAGCAGGTGCCTCTTCACTCAGCCCTGGTCATCCTGTCCATGGTTGCTTAATGGACTTTCTTCTGTCCCCCTTAATTTAGCCCCATTTTTCCTGGCCCTTCTTTGTATCCTCAGGAAATTGATTCAAGACCCCTTGAAGATACCAGAATCCATGGGTGCTCAATCTTGTACATAGTATTTGCACATCCTCCCTTCAGGTCATCTTGGGATGGGCTGTAATCCCTGATACAATGTCAGTGCTACGTAAGCAGCTGTCATGCTGTATTGTTTAGGGAGTAATGATGTCTGTACATGTTTTTATATTTTCCATCCAGGATGGGTTGAATCCATGGGTGAGGAGCTGGTGGATGCAGTGGAGGCAAGTGTCCTCCCTCAGTTGTCTCTCTGAGTCCTGCCACTCTATGCCCCAGGCAGGTTGGGCCACTGCTGCCTCATTCATCATCCTAAATATTTCTCAGTGTGTCTTGTTCCTCATCTCCATTACCTGTGGGCCCAGGAGGTGAAGACTCCCCACTGAGCCCAGCACCTTGGGCCCCTGCAGCCTCCTCACTGCCCTGCTTCATGTGGGTCCCTGTAGGGTCTGGGAGTGGTGGTCATAGAAGAGGAGCCATGGAGGCCGGGAAATGGGCGTGTGCGGGATGCCATCTGTGCTCCTTTGCTGGGGCTGTCATAACAAAGCCCTACGGCCTGGGTGGCTGGAACAACAGAAGCGCATTTCCTCTCAGCTCTGGCGGCTGGAAGTCTGACATCAAGGTGTTGACAGAGTCCCATTCTCCCTGGCTTGCAGGTGGCTGCCTTCGCCGTATCTGCACATGTTCTTCCCTCCATGTGCCCCGATCGCCTGCTATTTGTACACCAGCCATGTCGGGTTAGGGCCTAGCCATAGGTTCTCATTCTACTTAATCACCTCATGAAGACCCTCTCTCCCTAGTCACGTCCGGGGGTACTAACAGACTTCCACGTGGGACTTAGGACCACTCAGCCGTAACAGTTCAGGCAGGAAACCCGACATTCACTGTGGACAGGACTGAAAGAGTGGGGGAGCTCAGGGCGGGGGTTCCTGCAGGCCTGACACAGCGTTTCTCCCAGGCTGTGGCTGGAGGGCCTAGTGACTATATCTCAGAACAGCCTATGGCGGGCCTTCCTGGACAGATCCAACTCTGGATGGAAACTGTCTATTTCCCCCACGAGGGCTATTGGTGGGATTTCTTTCTGTCAGCCCTGTGCACTGAGCCTTGAAAGGTGGATTCTGATGGGAAGTGATGTGTGTCTTTGAAAAATAATAGATGGGAACACGAATTTGGGATTAAAAAAGAACTGTATTCTGTTTGTAGACCAGCCCTTTCCAAACACACTCATGTATTTCAGGACTGGGCAGAGACCCGTAAGGAAATGTGTTTGCTAATGTGGTTTGGAAGAAAGTCAAACTTCGTGCCAATTGGAGTCACTGATTAAACCCACATTCCCTCAAGAAAAGTTACGAGGCTGCTGCCAAGTGCCTAGGCTGGGCTGGCTGCTCTCACGATTGTCTTTGCTGAGTTTCTGCTGGGGAGGTTTTACCTGGCACTGAGTGATGCCTTGCCCCCAGGACACCTGCTCCACCACTCCCAGCCAGCCTGTGAAAGCCGTGCCCCGGGGTATTTTGTTGTTGTTTTAGGTGTAATTGACACAGTGAACTGCACACATTTAAAATGTGTAAGTTAATTATCTCTACCACTGGGAAACCATCTCTACAATCACATAATGAACAAATGTGTCAGCCTCCACGGTTTTCTCCTGTCCCCTGGAGTCTCCCGTCCCTCCCTGCCTGTCGCCTCAGCGCTAGCTACTACTGACTTCTGTCACTGTGGACTAATTTGCAGTTCTCAGGATTTTCACATGAGTGGACTCACACACTCTGGGAATGGGAAGAGCTAGTTTCTATCACTCAGCAAAATTAGTGAGAAGTCCTTTAATACTTTTGTGTGATAGTATTGCCATTACCTGGCTTTGTGTAATAGTTCATTCTGTTCCATTAGTTGTATTTCACAGTATGGATATACAACAAGCTGTTTATCCATTGATGGACACTTGAGTTACTGACAGCTTTTATCCCACAAACAAGGCAGCTATAACATTTGTGTGCCAGTGTTTATATGAACAGATGCTTCCATTTCTCTTCCATATAAATGCCTTCACGGGGAATGGTTGATTATATGACAGGAATATGATTGACTTTTTAAGAGCTGCCAAAGTGTTACTTAAAGTCACTGCATTATTTTAGATTCTCACCAGCAGTGTATGAGAGTTCCAGTTGTCCATATGATGTGTCTTTTTATTGTTGTTGTTCTGGTTGCTTTTAGAATTTTCTCTTTATCACTGGCTATTTTTCTTTAAGCTTTATTTTATTTATTTGAAATGCAGAGTTAATGAGAGAGAGAGAGAGGTCTTTCATTTGCTGGTTCATTCCCCGAATGGCTTCAACAGCTGATTCTGAGCCAGGCCAAAGCCAGGAGCCAAGAGCTTCTTCCAGATCTCCCGTGTAGGTGCGAAGGCCCAAGGATTTGGGCCATCTTCTGCTGCTCTCCCAGGATGCTAGTGAGGAGCTGGATCAGAAGTGGAGCAGCCGGGACTCAAACCAGCACCCATGTGGGATGCTGGCACTGTGGGCGCTGGCTCAACCCATTATACCGCAGTGCTGGTCCCTATCACTGGCTTTAAGCAATCTGATTTTGACATGTCTTTGTGTAGTTTTATTAATGTTTATTGTGCTTGGGTATCATTGAGATTCTTAGATCTGTGGGTTGATAGTTTTCATCACATTTGAAAAACAATTTTAATTAATATTATTAAATTATTATTTTTAATTTTCATTTTGATTTGAAAGGCAGGGAAACAGAGACAAAGAAAGATCTTCCATCGACTGGTTCTCTCCCCAAATGCTTGCAACAGCTGGAACTTGGCCAGGCTGAAGCCAGGAGCCTAGAATTTAATCCACGTCTCCCTCGTGGATGATAGGGACTCATGTATTTGAGCAGTATCTGCTGCCTCCCAGGGTGCACATCAGCAGGAAGCTGGAATTGAAAGCAGAACTGGGACTTGAAAGCAGAGCTGGACCAGGCATCCAACATGGGATGTAGGTGTCCCAAGTGGCGTCTTAACTGCTGTGCCAAACATTGTTTACTATTACTTCTTCAAATATATTTTTTAAAAGCTTTACAGACTTATTTGAAAGGTGGAATTATGGGGGCAGGGAGGTTTTGAGAGATTTTCCATCACTGGTTCACTCCCCATGGGGCTGCAACAACCAGGGCTGGGCCAGGCCAAAGCCATGAGCCAAGAACTTCCATGTGGGTAGCAGGGACCAAGTACAGGGACCATGATCTGCTGCCTTCCCAGACACATTAGCAGGAAACTGGATTGGTATCAGAAGATCTGGGACTTGAACTGGCACTCTGATAGGAGATGCATGTGTTCCAAGTGGTGGCTAACCTGCTGTACCCAGTGCCAGCCTTGTTCAATATTTTTTCCTATCTTGCCCTCTCTACCTCCTTTGGTGACTCCTCCAATTGCATGTAGTCAGGTCACTTGAAGTCCAACATTTCACCGATTGTTTTCTGCATTTCTTTTCCTTTTAAAAAATTCTTTCTCTGTGCTCATTCTGAATAGTTTTCTCTGCTGTCTTCAGGTTCACTAATCTTCTGCAGTGTCTAACCTTCCATTATGCCCCTCCACCATATTTTTCATCTCAGACATGGTATTTTTCATCTCTAGAATTTCAGTTTAGATATTTTAAATATCTTTTATGTCTCTACCTAGATTTTTGGATATATGCAATTTATTTATAATACTTGTTTTAAAGGGACTAGCATTGTGGCAAAGCTGGTTAAGCCTCTGTCTGCAGTGCCAGCATCCTATATGGGCACCGGTTGGAGGCCTGGCTGCTCCATTTCCTATCCAGCTCCCTGCTAATGCACTTGGGAAAACAATAGAAGATGGCCCAAGTCCTTGGGCCCTTGTTCCCATGTGGGAGACCTAGATGAAGCTTCTGGCTTCTGCCTTCAACTAGACCCAGCCGAAACTATTGTGGCCATTTCAGGAGTAAACCAGAGGATGGAAGACCTCCCTCCTGTCTCTCCCTCTCTCGATAGCTCTGCATTTGAAATAAATAAAATAAATCTTTAAAAAATTGTTTTAAGGTCTTTGTGTGCTAATACTAATATTTGTGGGACTTGTATAAGTTTCAGTTTATTCAGTTTTCTAATCATTATGAGGCCTGTTTTCCTGCTTGTGATTTCTTATTGTATGCCAGACATCATGAATTTTCCCTCACTGGGCATGGATTTTTTTTTATTTCTACAAATATTCTTCAACATTGTTATAGTTATTTGGAAATGTAGTCATATATTGCTTAATGATGGGAATATGTGTGGAGAGATGTGTTAGGTGCTTTCATTATTGTGAGAACATTCTAGAATAACTTACACACACCTAGGTACTGTCACTCAACAGAGTCCCTCTATAAAATCAAACAAGATGGATGGGGCTGCTGGTATGACATAGCACTCTGTTTTACAGTAAACTTTGGATTTTGTATGTAGAAGGAGTGCATTCTAAGTTAATGATAAAATGTATGGTACAAAAAATGCATAAGCCAGTAAGAGTCATTTATTATCAAGTATCATGCACATAATTGTGTGTGCTGTACTTTTATGAGTGGGAGTGCTGTTGTGCAGTGGTGTATACACCAGTGTCACCAGACTCATATGGGGAATGTGGTGTCCTCCAGTGTCTTATGGTGGCTGCAGTATCCCCAAGCTGTGGGAATTATTGTTCCATGGTAACCTTACTGGATCCCTGTCATCTGTGCAGCCCATTGTAAACTGAAGCTCTGCACACGACTGTTGCTTGACCCTTTGGGGTCTTGTTTTCAAGATCTGTTAGCTGAGACCAGAGGCAGGGCCCTCCTTGGCACTCTGTTAGTGTTTTGAGAGAGTGCAGTGTGAGGTTTACTGGCCTGGCTGGTGGGGACAGACACCCTCCCTACACCATGTTGAGTGCATGGCTGCTGTTCCCTCAAGTCCGTTTGCATGACTTCCTGACCTCAGGTAGTTTCCTCCCCCATGTAAGCTGACCAGTCATCAGCTTAACACCCAAGGGGGCCCTTGGCAGATCTCTGTGGTTCTGTGTTCACCTCTCATCTCTCCAGTCCTCTGCTGTGCAAACCCTAACTGCCTTGGGGTCCCTGGACTCCCCAGCTCTGCCTGTCCATCTCTGGGAGGCTTCCAGGCACCGGCTAGAATTCTTCCCTGTGCCCACAGGAAGGAGACTGGAGCACTTGCTTTCACTGTGCAGTGGTAGCAGTGTCTCCAGAGCTATTGTTTCACATATTTTACTAGTGGATTTTCTTGTTGTTTTGTTGTTTGGGATCCTTGATGTTGTTTTAGGCAGGAGGGAAGATCTAGTTCTTATCACTCTGTTTTATCTGGAAGTGGAGATTCGTGATGTGGCCTTTGAAAAACTTTGGGATTATTTTAGATTGTTAGAAACATACACTGTGCATAACAGACGTAGCTCTGGTACATTTGAGTACAAGCAGAAGCTATGAATATGGTGGGTAATCCACTTGTTTAGTTGAGTTACTCATCTGTTGACTTGGAGTTCATTAAAATGAGATGACCCAGTGGCCCTGGCTGAATCAGATGAGCCCTTAATAAGGACTGGGCTCTCTCTGGAGAGAGAGGTTGCAGTGGTGAGGGCCCATGGGCAGGAACTGTAAGCCACCTCTGGACACCAGCAGCCAGCCATGGGATGGGGGCCTCCATTCCACAGTCGCAGGAACCACAAGAACTTGAAGGAGGACTCAGAACCCTGGAGAGAAGCCCTCAGCCAACACACAGATGTCAGTCCCAGGAGACCCCTAGCGAGACTGAGCTTAGCTGCCTATGCAGATTTCTGAACATGGAAGCTGGAAGACTGTGAATGGGTGCTGTTCCAAGAGACTAGTTTTGTGGCAATTCATTAGACAGCAGTAGAAAACACGTAATTACTGTTAACTAAGTAAGATCAGATCATTCGTTATTGGCAGCATTCTACCATTAATCCAGCAAGATCTCAGTAAAAAGCAGCATGGGAAAAAATCCAAGATGGCGGAATAGGAAGGGAGCACATTGATATTCTTCGGCAAGACACAGGTTAATAAAAGTGGAGATACTGCAGGGTCAAGGAAGAGTAGGGGAAGAAACAGCAGAGGAAACCCTTCCGGAACTAGTGATTCACAGTGGACCTGCGTGGAGAGCGTGGGAGCCCAAGTTCGGGACACCAGCAGCAGACTCAACGCACCAGCGCTGGAACGCGAGGTGAGCCGAACCTCCATAGCCCGAGACACCAGCGGGCAAGCGGAAAGAGGAGGCTAGAGGGAACGAGGCTTGAAACTCCGTGGGGAAAAGTTCACCAGGCTAACTAGAAGAGACAGAGGGAAAAAAAAAAGTGACCGAAACGGACATGAGTTTCTCTCTCTCCGCTCACCCCTCAAGGGCGAGCAAGACAAAGAGCAGGCGCCATTTTGGACATACGTCATAAGCAGGGCGACCTCAGGTCTGCACCGGCCCTGAGCCTAGCAGAAAAACCTGACTCTGGGGGGAGGGGTGAAATAACTGGAGATTAGCATCTAACTTGGCAACCCAGTGGGAGACTGCAGGAGAATTGGAGCCCACACTGAGAGCAGCAGAGATTCCCTGTGTGGTCCTTGGGAAAGAGCTTCCAATCTCTGGCTCCTGTGGGTATATCATTTGCCTGCTAACTACCTCCAATTACATTCAGCTGTGCGGAATTACTTCCCTTTCGAATCAACAAAAGAAAGAGACATTTACCACACCTAACCTGGGAGTGTCATCTTGACACACCCTCAACCCTGAGGAACCAAACACAGCTCTCAGTCCACACCCATCTCAAGCCTCTAAGGCTCCACCAAAAGCAGACAGTCCACTTAATCTAGAGTCATAGTATAACAAGAAAAAAAAAACACCACAGTGAAGAAACCAAATATCTCCAACATGCCATACAACAAACGCAAAAACCGAGGTAACAAGAACAAGGAAGACACTATGACGCCCCCAAATGAAAAAGACACCCCAACTCAAGATTATGAAGATGATGAGATAGAAGAAATGCAAGAAGCGGATCTCAAAAAATTGATAAGAACATTAAGAAGTTCTCAAAAACAAATTCTTGAAATACAGAAATCCTTAAAGGACAAGATAGAAAATCTCTCTCGTGAAAGTGAAATATTAAGGAGGAATCAAAATGAAATGAAACAACTAGTGGAACAAGAAATGGTGATTGTGACGAGAAATCATAATGAAATGAAGAATTCAATAGATCAAATGACAAACACATTAGAGAGCCTTAGAAACAGAATGGGCGAAGCAGAAGAGAGAATATCAGACTTAGAAGACAGAGAACAGGAAAGGAAACAGGCAAACCAAAGAAAAGAAGAAGAAATTAGAAATCTAAAAAATATTGTCGGGAATCTACAGGATACTATTAAAAAATCTAACATTCGGGTTCTAGGAGTTCCTGAAGGCATGGAGAGGGAGAAAGGATTAGAAGGCATTTTCAGTGAGATACTAGCAGAAAATTTCCCAGGTTTGGAGGACAGAGGCATCTTAGTACAGGAAGCTTATAGAACCCCTAATAAACATGACCAAAAGAGATCCTCACCACGACACGTCATAATCAAACTCACCACAGTGAAACACAAAGAAAAGATTCTAAAAGGTGCAAGAGAGAATCGTCAGATTACTCTTAGAGGATCTCCAATTAGACTCACAGCAGACTTCTCATCAGAAACCCTACAAGCTAGAAGGGAATGGCGAGACATAGCCCAGGTACTAAGAGAGAAAAACTGCCAGCCCAGAATATTATATCCTGCAAAGCTCTCATTTGTGAATGAAGGTGAAATTAAGACTTTTCATAGCAAACAGAAACTGAAAGAATTTGTTGCCACTCATCCTGCCCTGCAAAAGATGCTTAAAGATGTGTTACACACAGAAACACAGAAACATGGTCACCAATATGAAAGAAGGTAAAGGAAGGAAACCTCACAGCAAAAGATCACAGGAAGCTCAATTTCTCTTTGACATAGAATTAAACTCTGATGCACTGTTAGAGCAATGTGTTAAAGTAATCTATTATGTTCTCTTGATGTCTGTTAAATTCTAATTGTTCAAAAACAGCTGAATTTTTATTAAGAGCTATGGGTTATTTAACTATGTGCTTATTTTCAAAGACTTGAATAATCACCTTGTAACAATGATCAAATTTGGACTATGTTATGTCATGATTTTAAGGAATCTTAGTTCAACCAGATATTTTGGATTTTGATATTGGTCTATTATGCTATGTTATATGTGCGTACATATTGTATGTCCACATGGGGAAATTTTATTAAGAGTTTTATTTTAAATGGCTTTTAGATAAGATTGTCCATAAATTTAAGCTGCTAAAATCAATCAAAGATACATTTTAATTTGTGTGACCTGAATCTGTGTATCATATGTTTTAAACTTGTTGGTAGAAAGAAACTAAAAACATTTTATATGGTTGTGCTTAAGTTTACTGGTTAAACAAACTACACCATCTTAGATATTTAAGAGGTGTTTTCAAATACATGATTCTTAAAATTTATAGAAGGCATTGGACCTTCTGGTAAATGTTTTATTAAGTTCTTATCTAAGGGTTGAAACGGTTTGCTAAGTATTCATGTAATATTGCTATTGTCAGCAAGTGATCTAGGACTTGCTCCCTCATTTCTCTATTCTAAGGCCAACTTGTTCTTTCATTTCTCTATTCTCTTCAAGGTAGGGAACTAATTCTATTATGAAGGAATCTGTAGGACGCACAATTTAATCTTTAGACCTTATAAGAGATGGCTAACATTTTTCTGTAATAGCATAGCCAAAATAAGAGCTTAAATAATAATCTCATAGCTAGATTCACATCGCCATCAGCGAAGTATACAGTAAGTAGAAAAAAAAAAAAAAACAAACCTCCCTTTCAGACCAAAGGGAAAGAAAGTTTTAAAGTGAGAATATAATTTTCCTCATGGGCATTGTCTACCTTAGAAAAACTACTACAGAACATGCCTGTGACTATAGAGTTGTATTGTAGTTCAGGCCACCGAAGATTAGAGATGGGACATGGGCACTCCCTTGACTTGCATCCTCTGGTCTGCTTTAACACAAACCAGGAGGAAAAGAAAGCTAGGCATCAGAAGCAATGGGTGGCAGGCCTATTAATGGCTGATCTGTACGGTGATCTGCCCTCAAGGAGACCCAACAGGCCAGTCCACTGCAGTGGCTTTCAATGTGGTAAGTCTGGGCTTCAGCAGAAGTCAGCTTGTGAAGAGCCCTGGCAGCTCTGCCAAGAGTTGGGTCACTGGAAATGGACCTGCCCTGGAGTCGAAGGATGCCCAGGTCAGAGCCACAGATCTTATTGGCTCCAAGCTGAAAAGCCCTTCACTCAGCCCAACTTCCAAAGTGACCACTGCAGCTGAGGGGATGGTCAAGTAGGGTCAGCAACATTGCAGGCAGAACTGTAAATTTCTTGTTAGAGATGCCACCTGCCTTTACCTGGCCAGCTCTCCTCCCAGGCCAGCCAAGTAATGAAAGTCAACAGAGTGCCTTCCCCTAGGAGGTTCACACCTCCCTTAGGATATACCCCATGTGAAGAGATAGATAGGTCTGGGCCTCTTAACTTACAAGGCCTAAAGCCCACCAGATTATTATCAAGCCCCTTCTATCAGGTTCTATTTGCCTCTCAATCAGAAAACTTAATTGTAGCTTAGACAGCACCTTTCTTAGCTCCTCTAATAATGACTCTGTCCTTTGTTCTAGACCCTGTCTAGTGCACTTGGGCCTCATTCCTTTGTAATCATAACCTCTACTCTACCACCAATGGCTCTACTCCCAACCTGTGTGTACTGATGGTCCTCTTCCCCACTTAATGCTGTATAATTGTTCAGACCTGGTAAATGCCACTCTTAGGATCATTGGTTACTATCCTCACCCTGTCTTTTATGACCTTGTCTAAATATGATCAGAGTCGGGGAACTTGGAAGGCTTCCATAGCCTTGGCAACTCATGATGACAGCCTAGGGTGGTTACTGGTGCCATAAACTAGAGTGTCAATTTGTTGGGTCAACAACAGGAGCCACTGTGCGCTTGCTCCTGATGTGGGATCTCTGTCCTTAATGTACTGTACATTTTGATTTAATGCTATAACTAGTACTCAAACAGTATGTTTCACTTTGTGTTTCTATGTGGGTGCAAACTGTTGAAATCTTTACTTAATGTATACTAAATTGATCTTCTGTATATAAAGAGAATTGAAAATGAATCTTAATGTGAATGGAAGGGGAGAGGGAGCGGGAGAGGGGAGGGTTGCGGGTGGGAGGGAAATTATGGGAAGGGGAAGCCATTGTAATCCATAAGCTGTATACTGGAAATTTATATTCATTAAATAAAAGTTAAAAAAAAAAAAGCAGCATGGAGGCATGTGACTCTTCTGCCAACTTTGAAGATGATGTTCACACATCTATATTGTAGCTTGGCTCCAGAGGGTCAGAATTCTGGCTAGATCTATGGAGCAGGCATTTGGCCTAGCAGTGAAGACACCCATTAAGATGCCCACATCCTACATCCCATATGGGAATGCCGGGGTTTGATGCCTGACTCTGCCCTTTCCCCATCCCATCCCTCTCCCCCCAATTCTAGCTTCTTGCTAATGCAGACCCTAGGAGTCCACAGTAATGGCTCAAAAGATTGGGTTCCACCCACACATGTGGAAGACCTGGATTGTGTTCCTGGCTCCCAGCTTCCACTCCTGGCCTGGGAGTTAAGGAATGACACCTCTGTCTCTCTCTCTCTTTCTCTCTCTCTCCCTCCTCTCTCTCTCTCTCTCTCTCTCTCTCTCTCTCTTCATGTCAAATAACTAGAATTTTTTTAAAAAAATTAAAGATAAAAAGAATAGATCTGTGATGGGAGAAGATAATTTCAAATCATGTATGGGATGTGGATCTAGTTTCCAGAGCTCTGACAATGCAACAAAATGACACACAGCCTAGTTTTAGAGGATTTGCCCAGACCTGTGTTCAAACAAGATATGCAGATGGCCAACAAGTATGTGAAAAATACTCATCATCATTCATCATTGAGGGAATGCAAATCAAAACATCAGTGAGATGCATTGCACATCCACCAGGATCTATTGGCAAGGATGTAGAGAAATGGGAGTTTTCATATTGTCGCTGGTAAGAATGTAAAAAGTGGCTCAGTCACTGTAGAAAACAGTTTGGTGGTAGGGTCAGCGTTGTGGTGTAGCCAGGAAAGCCACCATCTGCAATGCTGGCACCCCATATGGATGCCGGTTCAAGTCTCAGCTGCTCCACTTCTGATTCAGGTTCCTCCTAATGCACCTGGGAAAGTAGCAAAAGATGGCCCAAGTGCTTGGGCCCCTGCACCGACATGGGAGACCCAAATGAAGCTCCTGCCTCCTGGCTTTGACCTTGCCTAGCCCTGGCCATTGTAGTCATTTGGGAAGGGAACCAGTGGATGGAAGATCTCTGTGTCTCCCTCTTTCTCTGTAGTTTTGACTTTCAAATAAATGAATAAACCTTAAAAAAAGAAAAAGAAAGAAAACATTTTGGTAAACCCTCAAAAGATTCTATAAGAAACTACCATAATACACAGAAATTTACTAATGGGTATATGACCCAAAGAATTGAAAACAGATATGCAAGGGATGCCAGTGAATGTTCACAGCAGCAACAAGGTCAAAGAGCTCCTGTGCTCATCAGTGGGTGAATGGACCCACACATGGTGGTGTAAACATGCAGTGTAGTATTGTTGAGCCACCAAATGGAATGAAGCGCCGCTACTTGCTACAGGATGGAGGAATTAAAAAGTCTGACGCTAAGTGAAAGAAGCCAGACAAAAAAACCATTGTGTGATTCTGTTCATGTGAAATACACAGAATAAGTAAATCAAAGAGACAGAAGGCAGACTGGTGGTTGCCAGGGGTTGGGGTAGGGAGAGAAGAATAGTTCAGGCTTCATTCTAGGGTTATGAAAATGTCTTGGAATTGGCTGGACAGCCCTAGAAAGAGGAGTCATTGCATTGTGCACCCACTTGATGCCACTGAATTGTCAATTTATATGATTTTATATTATGTCAATTTCAAAGAGTAGCTCTGTGCTAGCAGATGAAGCAGTATCGTCATTGGTGGTGACTTCGTGATTCTACTACGTTTATTATTGTTTTTTGAAAGAACTGCAGATTTCACCAGTGTTTCCTTCTGACGTCCTTTTCCTGAGCCAGGATCCCATCCAGAATTCCACGTTGCGTTTCATCATCAAGTCCCCTTCATCTCCTCCAGTCTGTGGCAGTGTCTCAGTCTGTCCTGGCTTTCCATGCCCACCATAGTCTTGAGATGTGTAGGGCAGGCATCTTTTGGAATGTCCCTCATGCAGCATGGGCTGCTGTCTTCCACGATGATACGGGGTCACAAAAGTGTTGGAGTTCTGTTTGTTGTCATCACTACCACCATCATCATCATCATCGTGGGTGTAAAAAAAGATTTAAAGAGGCCCAGAAGCACTGCCCTCTCTGGATGTGTGGCCCTTCCTTGGGATGGGAGGAGACCACAGGCACTGGGCTGCAGCTGTGGGTTCAGTTCTGCCAGCCTTCCCTCTGGTGTTTGTGGTCTGTGTGTCCCAGGGTAGATCCTGGGACTTGGGTCCCCTGGAGAGACAGAATCATCTGCCCCTCATTCAAGAAGTGCCCCTGCTGGTGTTGTGGTATAGCTGGTAAAGCTCTCACTGTGATGCCAGCATCCCACATGGGTGCTTGTTCAAGACCCAGCTGCTGCACTTCAAATACAACTCCCTGCTAATGTGCCTGGGAAAGCAGTAGAAGAAGGCCCATGTGCTTGGGCCCCTGCGCCCACATGGGGGACCCGGATGAAGCTTCTGGCTCCTGACTTCAGCCTGCGCCAGCCCTAGTTGTTGTGGCCACCTGGGGTGTGAACCAGTGGATGGAAGACCTCTCTCTCTGTGTCTCTCCCTCTTTGAAACTCTCCTTTCTGAATAAATAAATCTTTTTAAAAAGCAAATGCTCACACGTACACACACACACACAACAAAAAGTGCCCCAGGTAGGGAGATTTCAAGGTTTCATCTTGGCTTTTCTACTTCCAAGGTTTTAAAATTTTTAACTGAGAAGCTGTTATTACAATGACACAACAGACTTTTGTAGAAATGTATCCCAACGCCAGCATTATGGCGCAGTGGGTTAAGTCACCACCTCTGACGCCAGCATCCCATATCAGAGTGCAGTTTGAGTCCTGGCTGCTCCAGTTCTGATCCAGCTCCCTGCTGATGCACCTAGGAGATAGCAAATGATGACCCAAGTAATTGGGTTTCCACCACCCATGCAGAAGATCAAGATGGAGTTCCTGGTTCCTTGCTTAGACCTGACCCAGCCCTAGCTGTTGCTGCCATTTGTGGAGTGAACCGGTGGAAGGAAGATCTCTCTTTGTCTCTCCCTCTCTTTGTCACTCTTCTTTCAAATAAAGAAATACATCTTAAAGAAGTGCAGGGGCCAGCGTTGTGACACAGTGGGCTAAGCTGCTGCTTGGAATGCCAGCTTCCCGTATGGACACCAGGTCAAGTCCTGGCTGCTCCACTTCCGGTCAAGCTCTCTGCTGTGGCCTGGGAAAGCAGCAGAAGATGGCCCAAGTGCTTGGGCCCCTGCACCCATGTGGGAGACCTGGAGGAAGCTCCTGGCTCCTGACTTCAGTCTGATCCAGCACCAGGTGTTGCAGCCATTTAGGGTGTAACCCGTGGATGGAAGAGCTCTCTCTTAATAACTCTGGCTTTCAAATAAAATAAATACATTTGTTGTTTAAAAAAAAAGTGTACCCCATAGCCCTGCCACCTGTTTTAGTAGTTGTTGGTCTTCCATACCTGAATTTTCATAGATGTAGACATTTTATTATTACTTAAAGGTTTTTTTATTTATCTATCTTATTTGATAAGCAGAACTTCCATGTATTGATTCACTCCCTAAATGCCCACAACAGCCAGGGCTGGGCCTAGCCAAAGCCAGAAGCCAGGAGCTAAGGTCTAAGGGGGACCAAAGTATTTGAGCCAGAGTGTGCATTAGCAGGAAGCTGGATCTGGAAGCGGAGCCTGGGCTTGGACCCAGCACCCTGACGTGGGACATCCTATCCGCTATGCCACGTGCCCACCCAGACCTTACATTTCCTGTGCCACAGCACTCCTCCTAGTTGTCCCCGCCGTCTTACAGATATTTCATGATGTGTGACAGTGTCACTCAGGGGAAGAGGCTGGTCTGCTGTCTGGCAGTGCAGCTCCTTTGTGAATGTCACGTTTGCCTCTGATGATTTATTTCCTGGGGCTATATTCCCTGGAGCAGGAATTTTCAAAGGATGGGAATATCTTTTTTGCAGCATTTTACAGAAATCAGTCATCACATCCTTTTTTGGATGTCAATCTGTATGTCATCGACTCAAAATCACTTGAGGATGTGATCAAACATGTGGTGAGTGTTCAAGTTGAGCGCTCCAACAGATCATTAATAAATTGATCTTCTGGCCATGGAATGCTGTTTTGAAAACCGCCGACTGCCTGATTAGTTTCCCCTGAGCTCTTGCCTCCCTCCCCCACGCTTCAAGTTCTCCTGGAAAGGAGCCCCCTCCACCCCACCCCCCACCCTGTCCTTGCTTTTTTTTCCTTAGAAACTCAGCCTTTATTTACTTTGAGACTCAGGGCTTGTTTGCATATGTAAAACCAGGACCATATTGTTTGCAGATGCTAGGGGTGCTGCCAGATCATTGAATGTAAAACACTGAGGCTTTTAAATCATTTTTACAAACATGGACACAAAAGAATATTTTCTTAGAATTAAAAAAAAGCATGAAGTAAAGGCTGTGAGATTGGGTTTCTAATTTCAAACATTTCCCTTTGTGTTCACCATAGTGATGATTCAAAGGCTCGGAAAGTTGAGGGTCTAGAGGTGGGAGAGGAGACCAGGAGATACAACTCTGCATATTCACTCCAGGAAAGCAAATACTTAGAAGGAGTTAGAAAGACCAGAGACTCAGCCCCAGGGATCCATGACCCCACCTACTTTTTTTTCTCTTATCAACCTTTCCTATCTAGCTTTTTACTTTAAGATAAGAAGAACTTGGAAGTCATTGTGATCCCTATCAATATTTGATAAGACCTCCCCTCTGCTTTGAGAGAGGCCCAGATGTGAATAGCAGCTGTTAAAAGCTAATTGTTTTTAGCATTAAATGCTTTTGTTAGGGGCAGGTCTTGTGGTGCACTGGTTCAAGTCCTGTCTACTCTGTTTCTGACTTTGACCCTTGTACTTGGGTTCCTGCCACCCATGCATGAGCAGACTCCCACTGAGTTCCTGGCTTCTAGCTTCTGCCTGACTCAGCTCTGGCTCTTGCAAGCTCTTGGGAGAGTGAACCAATGGATGAAATATCTCTTTCTCTCTTGTTGTCTCTCCCCTTCTGTCACTCTGCTTTCAAATAAAGAAGACTTTTTAAAAAATGCTTTTGTTTGGAAAAAAAAAAAAAGAGTGTGACAGTCCCTTTCATTCTGTCTAGCACTGATAACCAATGAAAGCTTCTCACATAAATGAGCTGGCTTAAGATAGAAGGCTGGGATTTTTCCTAAATGCATTTTGCAACCTGTTAGTATGAGTATCTGCAGACGCAAATGCAATGGAAAAAGGGGGAGTGAGCACGGAGGTGCCGCTCAAGCCTGCAGCTTCTGCACGGGCCCTGCATCCAGGCTGGAGAAGCATCTAACTCTCAGGTCCCAGGCCAGAAGCCTCAGCCCTGTTGGGAGGGGGAAGGGGAGGGGGAGGGTTGCCTACTGCTGCCTGTAATGGGGATGTTGCCACCTGGTAGGAGCCCTTGGCTGCTGTTGAGGCTCTCTAGAGGCTAGGGGACAGCTCAGGCTGCTCACAGGTGGTAGCTTTGGGACCCGCAAGAAGAGAAGGCCTATATTTCCAGTAATGGAGAATCCCTACCCACACTTCCGGGGAAGAAAAGTCCTTGTCAAGGTCCCCGTGGGTGCCTAAAGGTCAACCAATGAGGATCAGACCTACCTCAATCTTTAACCCCCACACCCTGTATCTATAAAAGGAGCCCTCCCAACCTCTGATGCAGGACCCCCCCCCCCCCCCGCCCCTATTGGGACCAGGAAACCTCGCCCGGGAGTGGAATCCCAATAAAAGCTTGTGAATTAATTGATTTGTCTGCCTGGGAAGATTTGTTACACACCAGACACCTTGCAACAGGGGCACTCTGGACCAGCTGGGTGGCTTCAGGCCTGAGCAAGAGTGAATGGCAAGTGGAAGTCCAGCTAGGAGCTGAGGGCCTGGTGTCTAGAGGTGTAACCAGGTTCCTGGGGTGAGCTGGGGGCTCTGCAGAGGCCAGGGAGGTGTTACCAGGTGCTTATTAATAAATTCACAATATTAATAAGCCTGTGGGTTCTTGTCAGGAGTTCAAAGAAGAATTCTGAATACTGGCACAAATAAACGAGGCAGCATGTTAAGTTTTAAGCTTTTTATTCAGTGAGAGAAATGCATAAGAGAGTGAGGGCCCTATCTAAGACAGAGAGGGAAATCTGGATTCATAGCGAGTATCCGGAGCCAGCCACACAGAGGAGCACGCAGGCCAGGAAGCATGGGGCAGGTGGCCTGAAGGCCATGTGCCTCAGAGGCACAGGACAGCAAGGGCAAGCAATGGTAAAAGAGGCAAAAAAAAAAAAAAAGGCTGGGCCCACTATGTTTCAGGCCTTCAACCCACTTCCAAAGGGGAGTGGTCAATTAGCCATGTAGGGACATGAGGTCACACAGGGGGCGTGGTGGAGGAATGGTCTTCCAGCTCACAAATCTGATCAATTTTATCCTATCTGCCTGCCTACAACATAGGTATACCTGAAGACATCAGCCTCCAGCCGCCTCTGGCTGCGTGGTGTTAATAACTCTGTATCCATCCCCATGCTCTCTTAGTACTTTACCCATTTCCAGTACCTGTGGGATGATGGGAAAGCTCGAGGACCTGGGAGTATCTTGCAGCTAGAGGCACTGTCTTGAAGGCACCTCAGAGAAGTTTGTAGCTCCAGACTCCTGGTCCTGGGCTGTTCCAGCCAGCAGCAGTCGGGGCTTGGCTGACGTCCTGTCCTATGAACATTTCAGGCTGAACGGTGTTAAATTCAGTGCCCTTGTCAAAGCTCGGTAAGAGAGAGGGTTTTTTTGTTTGTTTTGTTTTGTTTGGCTTTTCTTGAATATTAATTTTTAATTAGTTTTAAACAAATTCAGGTAAGGGAGATTTTATTCAGTACTGTTGCAGTAGGGTCCATGGTAATGGGATTTTGCACTGGGAGAGAGTTTGGGCTCAGCTCTGAATACAGCCTAGGCAAGTGGGAACTGGTCGCAAGGGAGGGTGCTTGCTAAGCTGGCCCCATGGGGTTCTTGCCAAAGACAGGCCAGGGCCACCAGACCTCACATGGAGGGTGGGGAACCTGGTCAGTTATCCTTAGTGATTGGACACTGAGGCGAAGGGTTCTTGCTACACCAACTTCTTTGCTAAAACTAGGTTTTTGTGGGGTGGTACACGGATGGGCCCTATGAGATGGTTCAAGCAGAGTATTGTCAGCAGTGAAGGGCCCAAGGTCAGGATGCACCCCTCTCACCTCCTCTGCCGCAAAGCTTAGGTTTTCTTCTGTTCAGCCTGAAAGGTTGCTGCACTCATACAAGCCAACACCTTGCTGCTCTGCTCTGCTCTGCTTTGCTTTTAGGGGAACATGCTTTTCCCCCACAGAAAGGTTAATGTGTGGGGTATCCTCACCAGGACTCAGGTTCTGGCTATTTTGAGGATGATGGGCCAGTCACGTCTCTCCTGCAAAGCTAGATGTGGCATTTGGGCAAAGTTCTTTTTTTTTTTTTTTTTTTTTTTTTTTAAGATTTATTTATTTACTTGAAAGTCAGAGTTACACAAAGAGAAGGAGAGACAGAGAGAGGTCTTCCATCCGCTGGTTCACTCCCCAGTTGGCCACAACAGCCAGAGCTGTGCCAATCTGAAGCTAGGAGCCAGGAGTCTCCTCCGAATCTCCCACGTGGGTACAGGGACCCAAGGACTTGGGCCATCTTCTACTGCTTTCCCAGGCCATAGCAGAGAGCTGGATCGGAAGTGGAGCAGCCGGGACTCGAACCGGCCCCCATATGGTATGCCGGCACTACATATGCCGCTATGCCACAGTGCTGGCTCCTGGGCAAAGTTCTTTTTTCCAGGCTTGCATAGCCTGATGTGTAAGGCAGAGACCATTCATTCTGGTCTCAAAGGTTGCATCGAGGGCCAATTCACCGTGGGAGGATCACGGGGCTGTGCACATGCAGAGATTCTTGTCAGATTGTACTGAACCAAGTTTGTCTGGGCCAGGGATCCCCAGTGAAGAGAAGAGGGGAGAATGTTGTTGTCAGGGAGGATTTACCTGGAGCATCCCATCCAAGGCCTGGGAGCTGCAGCTGTGGGGGCCCACAGGGCTTCCTGGGTGAGGATGAGGGTCACTCTTCCTCCCTCGTGTTACTGATGACCCCTTTGGCTTTTCCTGATCTGCAGGACGCTGTGTCATGTTTTCTTAAACTCTTGAGTGAAACGTGTTGTAACAAAGCAGAAAGCTACTACCTTCTTTTCATGGACTAAACAGTATTCAGTGTTTATTTTTGTTTTTCTAAAAAATAAGGTTCACTCTAAAATTGCCTGTTGGGGCAGGCGTTTCACCTAGAGGTTAAGATTCCACTTGGGATGTCCACAGCAAGTGTCTGGACTCAAGTCCTGGCTCTGCTGCCAATTCCAGCTTCCTGCTAAAGCACGCTGTGGGAGACAGCAGGTGATGGCCTGCCACGGAGACCTGGATTGGGTTCCCAGCTCCTGGCCCAGCTCTGGCTGTTGCTGGCATTTGGGGATGGAACTAGGGAGTGGAAGGTATCTTTCTCTCTCTCTCTCTCCTGCCCTCCCTGTCTCCCTGCAACTCTTTCTCTCTCCCAAATAAATAATATTAATTCAAAAATGAAATTATAAGATTTAATGATATTGTTAGAAAAGTTCTTGAAAGCACTACTACCACCATAGATCATTCATATGCATTTGCTCTTGTCCGTTTTCCTATTTTTCACCCCTCTCTGCTCTGAAACTCATCCTCATGTGTTTTTTTTTTTCCCCTTTTCTTCTCGGTTCAGAAGTTGGACGGACTGGCCAAGCTCCGAACTGTTCGAGAAGCCCCATCCGAGTGCGTGTGCCCCCCTGGTAAGTGCAGGTCAGCTCCTGGCGGGCTCCTGACTTCCAAAGCCTGGTTCTTCTCTCTCTGATCAGGATGGCTGAGTGCTCTGGTCAAGAGATTGTGTCCGGTTTCAAGTGTGTTCCCTTGTGGAGGGCCCTGGGGGCGTCCTTTCTCCTGGCTCCTCTGGCTTGCTGGTTGAAGATCCCAGCAGGATGAACCTAATGTGGTTTATGGGTGATATTGTTGGAGGAAACAAGGGGCTGGCAGAGGTGACAGCAGTATAGCTGCTGTTCCATTTTACCGGAAAAACAGACATGAACCGACAGGAGACACCACTTGCACAGGATCAGCGTCAGATGTAGGGGTGGGGAGTTCAATAGCCTGGTGAACGTGGGCTTCGTGTTTTCGTTTCTTTGTGGGTAGCAGAGAAAAGGAAAAGGAAATGCAGTTTGAATTATTCCAATGATCCTGTCTCTGTTGGTTGTTGCTTGTGTAGACCAGGATGGCTGTGAATAAAAACAGGGTTTGTATTGATTGTTGATTCTTGATCCATGTGGTTCATATCCAGATTCCATATCAGGTCCTCTCCTTGTTCTCGGGGAGCATGGTGTGAGCTGTGATGATGATGGTCGGTGTGGCCTCTGACCGTGGTGGCATTTTCAGGGTCAGAGTGATCACTGCCTAGGATTGTGTATAGCACCAGCGAGTGCCTGGGGAATCGTCGTGGACCTCAGACTCCCAGCACACAGGAAAGGGCGACTTCTGGCTTCAGTTCAGAGAACACAGGAGCTAGACAGTGCACCTTGTCCTCGCTCTCACTCCTTACGTTTGCCAAGTTGTCTGGCATTTCCCAGGTCCACTGCAGCCGGTCCAGAAATCAGGCTCACTGCTGACACCTCAGGGGTGCAGGACCCTTCTGCAAAGGAGGGACCCATGGGGTAAGAGTCCAGCCGCCGAGACCTTCAGGGAGGAGAGCTGATGGTTGAGCTCAAGATCTTATAGGACCTCTGAGGTTTTATTAAAAGGAAAAGAACGTGACAAGTAATGCCACCATTAGCAGGTCAGAAGTTGGGAGAGGCCATTGATTAGGGACACAAATTCCTGAAGATTTAGATGAGCCGTGAAATGTGTGAGTTGGGGACCATCCCTCTTCCTGTCTCAGTGCCATGTGGGTGTGCAGCCCATCCTCCCCATCCGTGGGTTCCACATCTGTAGATTTAACCAACCACGGATCAAAAATAATCAGAAAAGAAATTGCATCTGCACTGAACGTGTACAGACTTTTCCTTCTTGTTATTATTCACTAAACAATTCCGCCTAACAGCTGTTTATGAGGTGTTTGTGTTGTATTAGGTATCATAAGTCATCTAGAGATGATTTAAGTATAGATGAGGACGTGTTCGGGCTCTGTGCAAATACCATCCTGTTTTATAGAAGGGACATGAGCATCTGTGGATTTTGGTATCCAAAGGAACCCCTGGTGGATACTGAGGGACCACTATGTACTCATGTGAGTCAAGGGGAGGAGTCACAGCCCATTCATGAGATAGAAAGACACTTGATCGGTTGCAAGCAGCACTTTGAAATTGTGAACCACTTGGACTGAAATAAAAAATACCAAGGGGAATACTGGGCTCAACCATTTATATTTGTAGGATGGCAGTGTGAACGGGATGCTGGCTGCTGTGGGTTGCTGATGAAAAAGTTTAAAAGTCCCCGACGGGGTGACCAGTGGAGTGCCCCGAGGTGACACAGATGGTACTTCTGAATGAGTCGGCCCTGGGGCCAAGTCTTGGCTCTGCTGTTAGGGTCTTTATCAGCAGAGGGTCACTACATTGGAGTGGGCTCTGAGGGCCTTCCTGAGGTCACAGATGTGATTTCCTGTCCTGCCTTCCCTTGGGGGTAGGGGTCAGGAGGTCCTGAACCAAGAGAGGCGGGGGAAGGGTCTGGGGAAGAGTGTGGGAGCCTCAGGGCGGCTGAGGGTTGGAGCAGTTTTGGACAGAGAATGTGGTGCTGTGCGGAGGGTGGTAGTTCCCCCTTTATATAATCTGGCAGGGGCCGGCGCTGCGGCTCAATAGGCTAATCCTCTGCCTTGCAGCACCGGCACACCGGGTTCTAGTCCTGGTCGAGGTGCCGGATTTTGTCCCGGTTGCCCCTCTTCCAGGCCAGCTCTCTGCTATGGCCCGGGAAGGCAGTGGAGGATGGCCCAAGTGCTTGGGTCCTGCACCCGCATGGGAGACCAGGAGAAGCACCTGGCTCCTGGCTTCGGATCAGCATGGTGCGCCGGCTGCAGCACGCTGGCCGCGGTGGCCATTGGAGGGTGAACCAACGGCAAAGGAAGACCTTTCTCTCTGTCTCTCTCTCTCACTCTCTCACTGTCCACTCTGCATGTCAAAAAATTTTTTTAAAATAAATAAATAACCTGGCAGGGGTGCTGCCTACCAGCGAAAACGCTCCACTCTGCTCCCTTCCCCTGCATTCAGCTTTCTGCTTTTCTGATACAGCCTCTCCCCACCTCCCACCCACCCCCCACCACCACCACCAAATCGGAATTTTAGTTTTGAGGATTTCAGCTTTCAGAATTTGAACATTTGGGACATTATTCTTCCGGCACTGAGTTTTGGGATTTTTTTGACCTTTGGGGATTTTAGACTTTAGGGATTTTGGTCTTTTAGAATTTCAGCACTCAGGATTGTGCCTTTGCAGGTGCTAACAAGCACCTGGGTAAAGCCCCTGGCCTTGTGGAGATGGAGGCACCAGGCACTCCTGGCTTTCCTGCAGTGGGCGAGGGGCTGGCCTGGCTCAGTTCTGTGCTACTATAGTCTGTGATCAGCTGTCCAGTGGGTGGGGTCAGCTCTGCCCATCCATGTCCACCCCTGCCACTTCCACTCTAAGCACTCACTAGTGCCTGTGAGACCAGAGCCCTTCCCAGTGGAAGGCTCAGGATCCCAATACCACCATGGGAACAGAGGATGTCATTTCTTTTTTTTTTTTTTTTTTTAAGATTTGTTTATTTATTCAAAAGGCAGAGTTACAGAGAGGCAGAGACAGAGAGAGTTCGTTCTTCCATCTGCTGGTTCACTCCTTCAGTGGCCACAGTGGTTGGAGCTGGGCCGATCTGAAGCCAGGAGCCAGGAGCTTCTTCTGGGTCTCCTACATGGGTGCAGGGGCCCAAGCACTTGGACCATCTTTCATTGCTTTCACAGGCCATAGCAGAGAGCTGGACCGGAAATGGAAGAGCTGGGACTGGAACCGGTGCCACAGATGGCAGCCCCGACCACCAAGCCACAGTGCTGGCCCCCAGAGGATTTCTTCTGCACATTTGAAGTCTATAGACTCAGACCCTCTGCCATTCCACTGGAGAGTCCCGCTGGGAGGCCGTGTAGCTGTCACAGACCCGAGCAGGTAGCAGCCGGCTGAGTGGGACCCACTCTGAGGCTGCCACAGTGGAGAAGGGCATGACTCTCTCCCTGGACTGGCTGAGCCCTGAACCAGCTCTGTGACTAGTAAGAGGCCCTCCTGCTCTGTACCCTCATCTATAAAATGGTGCCGTGGGTTGAATTGTGTCCCCACAAAAGATATGTGCAAGTCCTAACCCACAGTGCCTGTGGATAAGACCTTATTTGGAAATGGGGTGGTTGCAGATTAACGGCAGAGCCCTCTTATCCAAGGAGGGTGCATTCCAGGGCCCCCAATGGAAGCCTGAAGCCTCAGATTGTAGCAGACCCTGTGTGTACTGTGTTTTTTCCTATACATGCCTATGGTAAAATTTAATTGCTGTTAGGCCCAGTGAGAGATTTAACAATAGAAAGTAATGACAACGGGCCAGCGCTTTGGTGCAGCGGGTTAAAGTCCTGGCCTGAAGCGCTGGCATCCCATCTAGGCACCGGTTCCAGTCCCAGCCACTCCTTTTCCAATCCAGCTCTCTGCTATGGCCTGGGAAAGCAGTAGAAGATGGCCCAAGTCCTTGGGCCTCTGCACCCACGTGGGAGACCCAGAGGAAGCTCCTGGCTCCTGGCTTTGGATCAGTGCAGCTCCAGCCATTGTGGCCAATTGGGGAGTGAATCAGTGAATGGAAGACTTCTCTCTCTGTGTCTTTACCTCTTTCTGTAACTCTGCCTTTCACATAAATAAAATAAATCTTTTTTTTTTTAAAAAGAAACTAATAACAAAATAGAGCAGTCATAAGGATATACTAGATCACGAGTTATGTAAACAGTCTCTCTCGATGCCTCTGTGCTTTCCCTTTTCACTTGAGGGAACCACCTTACAGCCGAATGCAGCATCACTGCTCTTGTGCTCGGGCTGCTATAAATAAGATCAGGGTGACTGAGCACAGCACTGCTCATCTGACACCTGGGACAGCCACCCAGGTACTAGGAGGCGGGCAGTGCGTGCCCTGTGGATCCACTGCCCAGAGGGTGGTTCCTGTCCCAGTGGGAAGGAGCAGACCATGGGAGAGTCCATAATACTACTCAGATCAGTGTGCATTTTAAAACTTTTCAGTTGTTTCTGGAATGTTCCCTGTAACATTTTTGGGCTACAGTTGACAGCAGGTAACTGAAACTGCAGAAACAAAACCTCTGAAAAGGGGAGACTACTGGAATTAAAGACCTTGATTGAGCACTTGGGGCTTAGGGTGGGCCCGGGATCCAGTGATGGGGGCAGAGATTTGCGACACAGAGCAGGTCAAGTGACAGCAGAGCCGAGATCCATGTGGCGCATCAGCAAAGCTTGTGTCAGCAGAAGCTAGCCAGAGGCTCAGGCCTCAGGGCTGCAGAACGGTGGCTCCAGCTGCCTCAGTGCCATGATGCCTTGCTGGGCAGCTCTGGCAAGTGACAGCCAGCGGGAACACTAGGCACCTGGAGGAGGGGTCTAGGGTCATCCAGGAGCACCAGGCACTGCCCTGTGTGAATCAGATGCTCAGGCAACACCTGGGAGCCGTCTGGGAGAGACAGAGGGAGCCCTGCTGCCCTCTCTTTCTTACCTGCCTGCCCTCAAAGGCCCCATCTCCTGCTCTTCCTCAGCACGTGGACACCTAAAATTTACCTGTGTCCCCTGCATGTCTCAAGACCTCTTCCTTTTAAATTTTTAATTTTTTATTTATTTGAAAGGCAGAGTTACAGAGCGAAGGAGGGACAGAGAGAGACCTTTTATCCTCTGGTTCACTCTCCAAATGGCTGCAACTACAGGGACTGTGCCAGCTGAAGCCAGGAGCTCAGAGTTTCTTCCAGACCTCCCACATGCGTGCACAGGCCCAAGCCATCTTCTGCTTCTTTTCCAGGCACATTAGCAGGGAGCT
Organism: Lepus europaeus; assembly: GCF_033115175.1. Taxonomy (NCBI): domain Eukaryota; kingdom Metazoa; phylum Chordata; class Mammalia; order Lagomorpha; family Leporidae; genus Lepus; species Lepus europaeus. The sequence goes on from NC_084830.1 coordinate 103,443,076, forward strand.
GGATCAGAAGTGGAGAAGCTGGGTCTCAAATCAGTGCCCCTTTGGGGTGCTACACCATAACGCCAGCCCCAACCCTCTTCTTGTTTCTAAAATTTATTTTATTTATTTGAAAGGCAGAGTAACAGAGACAGAGAAACAGCAGAGAGAGGAGGAGGAGGAGGAGGAGGAGAGAGAGAGAGAGAGAGAGAGAGAGAGAGCGCTCATCCTGGGGCCAGAGCTGTGGCTCAGTAGTTTAATCCTCCACCTGCAGTGGGTGCCAGTTCTAGTCCCGGTTGCTCCTCTTCTGATCCAGCTCTCTGCTATGGCCTGGGAAAGCAGTAAAAGATGGTCCAAGCACTTGGACCCCTGCACCCATGTGGGAGACCTGAAAGAAACTCCTGGCTCCTGGTTTTGGATTGACCCAGCTCTAAACATTGTGGCCATTTGGGAAGTGAACCAGCAGATGGAAGACCTCTCTCTCTCTTGCGCGCTCTCTCTCTCTCCCTCTCAGTGTCTGTAACTCTACCTCTCAAATAAATAAATAAAATCTTAAAAAAAAAAAAAGAGCTCTTCCTTCTGCTGGTTCACTCCCCAAATGGCTGTAACAGCTAGGGCTGGGCCAGGCTGAAGGCAGGAACCAGAAACTGCATCTGAGGTCACCTACATTTCAAGACCTTCTTTCTTACCTTACCTACGTATTCCAGTGTTTAAACGTGAGTTTATATTTTTTAGATGTGTATTTTGGAGCAGGGAATAACACATGATACGATTTTAAAGCACCACAAAAGATGATGCATGCAAGGTAATTCTCACTACCTGCCTCTCCCGATTTTCCTGCCGGCCTCCAGAGGCCCATTGCTGGTTCGCGCTCTGTTCTCCAAGGGCTGTGCTGCCTGGGAGTGCATTCTGTGCTGGTGGGGACGTTCTGTAGCTGTGCTGTCCAACACCACAGCTGCCTTCAGTCACAGGTGCCTGGTGTGCCCTTGACACGTGGCTACTGTGGTTGGGTACCTGGATTTTCACATGTTCCTTCATTTTAACTCAATTTGATTTAAATCTTGTGTGGCTGCAGGCTGTGGGATTGCACAGCCCCGTCCAGAGGTGGTCTATGTGCCCAGATGCTCCTCCTCTTATGATGGCCACAAAATGAGTGGGTCAGGCATGGGTTCACCACACCTAGCCTACTGACCATCATCACACAGCCTAGTCCACCCTATATCATGTGCTCAGAACCTACAGCAGGCGGGGGTTGGGCATAAGCATCTCACACGGAGCCTGTTTATAAGAAAGCTTACTAGCTACTGCACTGAATGGCTGGGTGTGCATCTGCACCACTGTCAAGTTGATGGGCAGTGAGTGGAGCCGTCCTAAGTCAGGACCTTCTCATGTCAGTCGGTTGTGCCCACTCCCGTTTCCAGGCTGTGGTTTCTCTGTGTGATGGCCTGTACCAGCCTGTGCCTGTGAGAGCAGGTGCGGCCTTGAGGTGGCCCAGTCAGGACATCCACAGGTGCAGGGGACCTGGGTTAACCCACCCTGGGTTACAGGCCATCCTGAGTCCGTCCCATGCTGGAAGGAAGGAGGCCCCCATGCTGTTCTCTGACTTCCGGGCACTTGGCGCTGGAGCCTGTCCTGAGCCAGGCCTCGCGGCAGGGCCTCCTGGCCAGGGATCCATGTCAAGGGAGGGAGGAGGGGAGGGGGCGACCTCAGGCAGCCTGAGTGTGTGCTGCTGCCAAGAGCTTTCCTCCAGGGCCAGCCCAAAAGGCCTGGCTTGCATTTTGACTCTGCCACTTCATCAGCCACCGCGGGGCCTCACAATGCATGTCCTGGAGACGGGGCCCACGGTGGTATAAACAGCCCTGGCATTCAGACCTCTCTGAGTTACACGCCTTGGAATATTAACTAGCACAAATGCTGCCCTGGGCTCCCGCATGTGACTGTATGGACAGATAATTAAGGTGCAGTGAGGCCACTGGGTATCCCTTGTAACAAGAGATTAAGACACAGAGACACACACAGGAGAGGCACAGGGAAAAGGTGGCCAGTCAACCTGCAGTCACCTGGAACCTGGACTTGCAGAACCAGTGGCTGTGGTTTGAGCTGTGGGACTTTTGTGTGGCAGTCCCAGCAAACGAATGCAGAGAGAGACCGTTTACTGGGTACCGAGCTTCTGTTTGGAAATGTGCAAAAGTTCTGGAAATAGATAGGAGTAACTGCTGCACAGCCCAGTAAATGTGCCGGGTGCCACAGAGCTGCACTTTGTGGATGGTTAACAACGGCCAGTTTTATGTTTGCGATGATTTTTTTGGTTCAGTGGTAGAACTGACCCTGGTTTGCCTGGTGTGGGCAGGTGCCTATCCCCGAAAAATCGCCCCAGCCAGGGGAGATAGGTACAGTTCTTGGAATAGGAGGGGAGGCAGATGTAGTGGTAGAGGGGAAGAGTCCTGTGGTGCAGAGAAAGGGGGCTGCCCCAGTGAAAATTGGGGTGCTGTATCCAGAAGTAGAGAAAACAGATATAGCGAGGCAGACACACAGTATTGACCACTTCGGTCCTGCTGCAGGGCCAGCGGGCCAGCCACGTTGAATGACCCGTGGCTGGGGACCATAAGCAGATTCTGGGTACCAAAGAGTCGCCTCCACTTCAAGCAGGTGAGTGCTGTCATTTCACTCGGTTGAATTTGTCTGAGAGGCAGTGTGGCCTAGGGGCAAAGCACAGGGACTCTGCATTCACACTGCTGGCTCAAGTGCTGCGTCACTTACAGCTGCAGGACTGCCTCAGCTTTCCACCCGTACAGTGGGGTTTCTCATAGTGCCTGCCTCTGAGGACCGCTGTGAGGATTGAGTGAGCTAACTCATATAGACAGCTCAGAACAGGGCCCGGCGCTGCCTCCCAAGCAAGGGAGCTAGAGTGCTGTGGTTACCATTAGCTCAGATCCACTCTGCCTGGTGGGGGCTGCCAGGGAGGAAGCAAGGGGGTGGGGGGAGGATAGGCGGAGGATGGCCGGGAAGCTTCTGGAGGGAAAGAACAAAAAGGCAAGGCAGACCCACTGGCATGTGGGTGAGAAAACGCTGGACCCTGTCAGCTGCCATGGGCATCCAGGAGGCCTCGTGCGCAGCCACAGCCAGGGCCAGGGCACCTTCCCACCTATGCCTGCTTCTAACGGGGCTCGACCTGCCCTGGTCTTTGTAATTGGGAACATTCCAGAGAAGTGGTGGTAGTCCTTCTTGTGCCCTTGTGTCACATCACAGTGCCACTGTGGAGAGAGGGATCACTCCAGGTCAGAGGGCCCTTCCTGGGGAAGATGATGGTGGGGTAGGATTGGGAGAGGGGTTGGCATGGGGTGGGGGACAGCTGGGTGGGACACATTCCATGGGACCCAGCATCCACAGCAGAGACAAGCAGGAATGGCAAAGACTCTGTTTTGGTTGGAAGTGGCAGTGGGAGGTGAGGGTGGGACCAGGGTGGACAGGGACTGGGGCTTTGTTCCAGGGGAGCCAGCTGAAGCTGTCTCAAGAGGAGGACGCTAGAACCAGCAGGGAGGGTGGCCTGGATCATAGATATGCTTCCAACAGAGAGGCCGCTGAGAGGGCTGCTCAGGACAGGGACGGGCTTGTCTTGTTCACAGCTGTGTCCCATGAGCCTAGAATGGTGCCAGGCACGTGGAGGAGGTCTGATGAGTATCTGCTGAGCAACTGTCTATAGAAGGTGTCGTGAGAACTTGAACGAGAGCTATGAGAACTGATAGCAGGGAACAGCTGCAAGAGACACCAGACCATGTGGCGGACAAAACCCACAGACAGGAGGAATGGGCAAGGCGGGGTAGAGCACAGAGACAGATTTCCAAGCCTGGGGGAGGTGCCTGCCCCCACCGGAAGCAGGAAATCCCCACAGAGGAACCAATTTGGAAGGGAAGATGTTAAGCGTGGTTTTGTGCATGGGGCCTCATGAACCAATTTGTAGACCCACTGATGAATGGAAAAAAATAATTAGAAGTCTTCAAGAATTGTCTAGCCAGTCTGAATCTATTAATTATATATGTACCATGTGCTATAAATAAAGATCTTGACATTTAACTGTGTTCTGACCACTGGGCTTTTGAGATTTTCTTATGACCACCAGAGGGAGCCCAGTATATTTATTAAATTGTATAGACATCTAGCAAGAATTTAAAAGAAAGGGCAATTTATGTATAATCTATAAATATATATTTATAAATGTATAAAATTACTGGAAATCACACAAAAGTTCAAACCACAGACAGGGACACACACAGGTAACCACTAAAATGAAAGACTCCATAAGAATTTTCCGGATTGTTCCAGAATCAAGTGGTTTGCTGCTAGTTTCAAGAGGTTATGAGGACTGTGTGAAGGGTAAAATATCCGTTAGAAAACACAGTTCTAAGAACACATCACCCCACTCATGCAGCGTGTGTTGAGCACTGTTACCAGGGACTCTATGTAACTCTGGGAAGAGAAGACCAGAAATGTCTTGGCTCCGGCTTGCTCTGCCAACCACTGGGTGTCAGGTGCAACTCTGCAGTCTGTGAGGTGCTGTGTAACCCTGCCCAGGAATGAGCAGGGTTACATTCTCATGGTAGAATGGCCTTTTCCAGGAGCTAAGGCAGTGCGTCAAATCTGGTTCTTCCCTTGTATCTTTTTTTTTTTTTTTTGACAGGCAGAGTGGACAGTGAGAGAGAGAGAGACAGAGAGAAAGGTCTTCCTTTGCCGTTGGTTCACCCCTCAGTGGCGCGCTGGGGCCGGCGCACTGCACTGATCCGAACCCAGGAGCCAGGTGCTTCTCCTGGTCTCCCATGCAGGTGCAGGGCCCAAGCACTTGGGCCATCCTCCAATGCACTCCCGGGCCACAGCAGAGAGCTGGCCTGGAAGAGGGGCAACCGGGACAGAATCTAGTGCCCCGACCGGAACTAGAACCTGGTGCGCCGGCGCCGCAAGCGGAGGATTAGCCTATTGAGCCGCTGCGCCGGCCCTTCCCTTGTATCTTATGCCCACATATATTGTGCATGGGTTGAGGATTTAAATATAAACAGTGAAACCACGGACAGCTAGACAAAAATAAAGTTGCTTTTTAAAAAAGATTTGTTTATTTTATTTGAAAGGCAGAGTGACAGAGAGGGAGAGAGAGGGATTGAGAGAGATCTTCCATCCACTGATTCACACCCCAAGTGGCTGGGTCATACTGAAGCCAGGAGCCTGGAACTCCGTCTGTGGCTCCCATGTGGATGGCAGGGGCCCAAGTACTAGAGCCACCAGGTGCATTATTAGCAGGAAGCTGGATCAGAAGTGGAGCAGCTGGGACTCAAGCCAGTGCTCTGATATGGGCTGCCAGCGTTACAAGCAGTAGTGTCACAAGGCAGGCCCCAGAGGAGCGCTTTTTTAAATTATGAAGACGAATTGGAAGCAGAGCCAGGACTCAACCCCAGCAATACATGTAGGATGCAGGCACCCCAAGTGCCCAGTGATATCTTGTTTTATGTTTTGTTTTCTTTGAGCCAAGTGTTGTGGTGTCTTATTCACTGCACTAAACTCCCACCATCAAACTTACTTGTAATTCCATCTCCATGAACTTTCTGAAGCACCCTCATATTGACAGCTGTGCAAAGGTGATTACAAAGTGAGGTTCATCAGAACACCATGTATAATAGCAGTACTAGAAATAATAACCGGGGCCAGCACTGTGGCACAGCAAGTTAGAGCCCCAGCCTGCAGCACTGGCATCCCATATGGCCACTGGTTCCAGTCCTGGCTGCTCCACTTCTGATCCAGCTCCTGGATGATGTGCCTGGAAAAGTAGGGGAGGATGGCCTGGATCCTTGGGCCCCTGCACCCACGTGGGAAACTAGAAGCTCCTGGCTTCGAATCAGCTCAGCTCCGGCTATTTGTGGCCATTTGGGGAGTGAACCAGTGGGTGGAAAACCTCTCTCTGTGTGTCTCTACCTCTCTCTATAACTCTTTCAAATAAATAGAACAAATATTTTTAAAAAAATAATAACCCAAGCCATTTACAGATCAAAGATAGTCACACTGTTTGAAAAGTAGGAGTGGGGACAGGGGTTGTGGCACCACGGGTTAAGCTGCTGTTGGGGTACCCACATTCCATGTCACAGTGTTGGTTCAAGTCCTGTCTACCCTGTTTATAATAAATTTAAAATTTATAATAAATATAAAATTTATAATAAATTTAAAATGTATAATAAATATAAATTTTATAATAAATTTAAAATGTATAATAAATATAAATTTTATAATAAATTTAAAATGTATAATAAATATAAAATTTATAATAAATTAAAATTTAAAAAGAAATATATATTCTGGAGTAAAACAGCTGGGCTTGCATGTGGGTATGCTGGTTTGAGCTGTGTGACCTTGGGCACGTCACTTGGCATCTCTGAGCTTCAGTTAACTCCTCTTCCATGGGGTAATCTTGACCTGGAAGGTGGTGATTTGATATTTCACTTGTTCTTTGTTCAGTAACATTTGCCACGTCCTGTTGGGTGACTAAGACAAAGTCCAGGCCCTCCTGGGATTTACAAGCTGGGCTGTCAGGGGCGGCATGGGAAGACAAAGTGAAATGGGTGGACCAGCAAATGAATGAGTTCACATGAATTGTGATAAGAGCTGGGGAGGCACCAACAGGATGCCTCGAGAGGGTGAGGGGCCGAGGTCTCCGCTTGAGAGGGAAGGTCAGGCTCGCTTCTCTGAGGAGGGGGCAGTGAGGACGCCATCTGCATGATGAAAAGGAGCCAGGCACCCCAAGATGTCCCCAACGCCCCAGGAACAACACATTCCTCACCAGCCTGGAGGTTGGGGAGTCTTCCAGGAGCCAGAGGGGTCAGGGTGTCTGAAACAAGCAGGGCAGGACCTGGGGACAGAGCACGAAGTGGAAGCACGAAGGAGAGAATATCATCCAAGGAGCTGTGGCACATGGAGAGTGACACGGCCTGGCCTCTGGCCTCCGGGGAGAACATGAGAGCAACTGAGGTTGGCTGAAGAAGGGAGGGAGCCGCTCAGAGTCGGGGTCTACAGAGAGTAATAGGGCTTGGGCTGAGGGCCCACAGCCAGGCAGCAGGGCCACATGGACAGGGTGGGTGTGTATTTTAAGGCTCACACGGGCAGGACTTGGAGGGGAGCTGAGTAAGGCGCAATGTGGGAGAGAGAAGACTAGTTGGCTCCCAGGTGTTGGATAACTCTGAGGTTTTTGACCTGGATGAATTGACTGGCTAGACGAGGAGGAGGATTAAGAGTTTGTTCAGATCTATTCATTTTGGCAAGGACTCCTGGAGTCTGGGAGGAGATAGTGCAGGCAGCCCTTGGGTGAAGTGGCTCACTAAAGTGGAGGCAGTAGCACAGGACCTGGCTAGGCACTGGCATCTGTGGCACTGTATGCTGCGTGCTCTGAACACACATAGGGCATGTTGTGGTGAATATGGCAACAGTTGCCATGTTTCTGTGCTTGGCCTGGGGCCGGGAGGACCTCCAGAGAAGCGGAACCACCCGGGTAATGCAGCCGCATCTGAACTCACGGTAGGATCACATCCCCTAAACCCATCACAAGCGGGAAATGTCACAGGTGGAAAATGCAGTGAAGGCTCCCAACCCGCCGGCAGCCCCAAGCCCTGGAGAGCCTGGGTCGGTCCTCTCATGACCGCGAGGCTGACTGGGGATGCGCTCGCTGCCGCTGCCCAGCATTGCCAGGGGGGATGGGACCACAGGCGCTAGCCCGGGAAAGGTCAGCATCCACACCCCAAGTATGCAGTGCACCGAGTGTGTGCTGCTTCTGTGTCATAGTCAGTTGAAAAGCTGTAAGCTTGGGGCTGGCGCTGTGGTGCAGCAGGTTAACACCCTGGCCTGCAGTGCTGGCATCCCATATGGGCGCCGTGGTTCGAGACCCGGCTGCGCCACTTCCAATCCAGCTCTCTGCTATGGCCTGGGAAAGCCGTAGAAGGTGGCCCAAGTCCTTGGGCCCCTGCACCCACATGGGAGACCCGGAAAAAGCTCCTGGCTCCTGATCGGCGCAGCTCCGGCTGTTGCGGCCAATTGGGGAGTGAACCAACAGATAGAGGATCTCTCTCTCTCTCTCTCTCTCTTTCTCTCTCTCTCTCTCTCTCTCTCTGCCTCTCCTCTCTCTTATAACTCTTTCAAATAAATAAATAAATCTTAACAACAACAACAACAAAAAGCTGTAAGCCCAGGTCTGTTTGGATGTGTGCATACAGAGGTTTACTGTCAGAAACTGATTCACAGGATTTTGAAAGCCAGCAAGTTCCCCCCAGTCCGCAGGACAGGCTGTTGAGACTGGAAACCCAGGAAGAGCTGGTGCCGCAGCTCCAGTTCTGAGGCCCAGTTTGAGTCCTGTGTTTTTGCTGTGTTCAGGCCTTCAGCTAAAGGGCCATCCACTTTATGGAGATAAATCTGCTTTACTCAAAATCCGCCCGTTAATCTCATCCACTGACACCTGCACAGAAACCTCCAGAATGATGTTGGACCACCTCTCTGGGAACCATGGCCCAGCCCAGGTGATGTTCAGCGTTGGCCCCTGCACTTCCCTTGCTCCTGTTTCCTGACTTGACTCCTGCTTCCTCGCCCCTCTTCCTCAGCAGTCAGCTCTTTCATCCTGCTTCCCTTTCATCACCGCCTTCCCACAGCCCCGTATAGGCCTGTGTTGTCCTTGGCCTCTTGCTAGCCTGCCCTCAGCGGTGGGACAAAATGTTCTCAGTTTCAAAGCCTTCGTGGTTCTCCCCCCATTTGTCAATCTAATTTTAAAGAAGATTTGTGTATTTATTTACTTATTTTATTTGAAAGGCAGAGTTACAGCGAGAAAGGGAGAGAGACGGACAGACAGGTCACTCCCCAGATGACCACAATGATCAGAGCCTAAGACTCTACCTAGGCCGGTGCCGCAGCTCAGTAGGCTAGTCCTCCGCCTGCGGTGCCAGCACACCGGGTTCTAGTCCCGGTCAGGGCACCGGATTCTGTCCCGGTTGCCCCTCTTCCAGGCCAGCTCTCTGCTGTGGCCAGGGAGTGCAGTGGAGGATGGCGTAAGTATCTGGGCCCTGCACCCCATGGAAGACCAGGATAAGCACCTGGCTCCTGCCTTCGGATCAGCGCAGAGCGCCGGCCGCAGCGCACCAGCCGCGGCGGCCATTGCGGGGTAAACCAACGGCAAAGGAAGACCTTTCTCTCTGTCTCTCTCTCTCACTGTCCACTCTGCCTGTCAAAAAAAAAAAAAAGACTCTAGCTGGATCTCCTACATGGGTGGCAGGGATCCTAGCACTTGGGCCATCTTCCACTGCTTTCCCAGACAAATTAGCAGGGAGCTGGATCAGAAATGGGGCAGCTGGGACTTGAATCAGCAGTCATATGGGTTGCCAGTGTTGCAGGCAGTGGCTTTACCTGCAGCACTACACTAGCCCCTGTCAATCTAATTCCTGCCTCCTTCTCTGGGTCCATCTCTTCCTGTGTTCTGTGGAATTGCTCAGAACCCCTGTCATTCTTTGTGTTTATATTACAGCACTATTCGCTGCAGCCACAATATGAAACCAAGTGAGTGGCCATGAACAAGGAATGAAGGCAATGTGGTGTATATACACAGGGGAGTACTCTTCAGCCATGAAAAGGGGTGAAATCCTGTCATTTGCAACAAGGAGGCTGAACCCGGAGGACACTGTTAAATAAAGGCACCCAGGCATAGAAAGACAGGAGCATAGAAAGCTCTCACTCCTGTGTGGAATCTGAAGTGGAACTCACAGCAGTAAACAGTAGAATGATGGTTCCCAGAGGGCAGTGAGGACAAGAGAGGTTGGTCACCAGGCATAGAGATACAGGTAGATAGGAGTAAGTCCTGGCGTTCCATAGCACAGCAGGGTGATGATAGTTAGCAGTATTATAGTGAATAGTTCAAAATAGCTGGAGGAGAGAGTTTTGAATGTCTCACCACAATAAAGTGATGTAGGAGGTGACAGCTAAGCTAAATACCTGGGTTTGCTCCCTCAGTCCACATGTACGTTGTGTGCATGGATTGAAACATCACACTGTACCCCATAAATAGGTATAATTATCCATTGGAAACAAAATAAAAAATACATCCCTTCCTTAGTTTTTAAAAGACTTCCTTATTTTGCTTGTTAATTTCCTATCTGAGGAACAGAGAGAAAGAGAGAAAAGGCACTTCATTAGACCACCACCCAGATTTCCACAATGGCCGGAGCTGAGCCAGGATGAAGCTAGGATCTAGAAACCTAATCCAGGTCTCCCATGTGGGCAGCAGAGACCCAAATACATGAACTATCACCGCTGCCTCCCACAGTGTGCCTTAGTAGGAAAACGAATAGGGAGCGGAGCTGGGACTGGAACTCAGGCATTCATGTGGGGCGCGGGGGTCCTGAACACCCTTCTCCTTACTTTTTGCCCCAGGTATGCTTGTTCATTCTTCAGGGCTTCAGCTTCAGGCTCACCTCTTCTGGGGGAGTTTTCCCAATTTCCAGATAGAATTAATTGTTCCTTCCACGAACCCACCACACTGTGGGTGCCGCTCAGCTGCAGCAGCTGTCACTCCGTATTGTAGCTGCTGTCACTGCACTTGCAGCTGTTCTGAGCTGGCTTAGGGCTTAAATTCATTTTCCAGGTTCTTGCCTTTTACTTAGAGAAGAATTCTAATTGCAGGCCCAAACACGGCATGCAGTGTGATCAACTTTATTTATAAAGTGAGGAAAATACACAGGCTCATTAGGGCTTTATTAAGAGAGAATGGGACCAAAGAAAGGGAATTATCATACCTTGCTCCAATCGTCCCGAGTCCACGTAGAGGAGAGAGAGCTTCTGCTCTTCCTAGCTTTTTATGCACTTGGAAAAACGGAAGTGCTTACCTGGTACCACCCACACTTCCCAGATAAAACGAGATACTTTTTGGGGAGAGGTCCCCTGATTGACAGGTAGATGAACAGGACAACACCAAGTGAAGGAGGTGCGGCTTCCAGCTCATGACCTTAAAATCATCTATCTAAGATGTCCTACATGACAGCCACACTGTCACCCTGGAAGGCCACGCCCCGCCCCTCCATAATAAAGGAGCGGGCACACTCAGCTCTTTTTATAAACATGCTTGTGTGACTTGTGACAGGCCGACGACAGGTCTGCTGGAGGCTGTTCCAGAGGAGGGGTAATCAAGTCTAGGAATAGAGCTGTGGTGGACACTGCCGCTCCTGCATTTCCAGGCCGTCCAGGAATGGAGGGGCCCGGGGGGCTTCTCCCGCCCTTCTGTGCTGAGACTGCACCCTGCTCTCCCTCCCTCCAGCCCTGTGTTTGCACCACATGGCTGGACTCAGACATCACTGGGGCCAAGGTTGGCTCTGCTGAGGCCTGAGCTTTCCCCAGGGGTGGATGGTTAAAGTCATTTGCATTTAGTGTGGCGCTCCCTGGCCAGGGCCTTGCCGTGATTCAGATCCTGTCGGGGCCCTTGCCATCTGCACTGTGGAAATGTACTCCCTGCCAGTCAGCAGCTCAGAAAGCTCCTTCCTGAGAGCCCTGCCTAATCCCTCTGCAGCTCACATTTCCTGTACTTGACGTTCTAGCCCCATGTAGCTTAAATCTATCAGAGCTGGGGAGCTTCGAGACCCAGGCAGAGCCAACGGCCACCTCTGCACAGGTGCTCCTCCCTCCACGTCTTCTCTCCAGGGTCCTCACCCAGGCTCTGTGTGCCCCTCTGCCCTAGCCGTGGACACCTATGGCCTCGCAGAGGTGGTGCCGGCATGTCCGCACCATGAGCCAGCCAAGCCCTTTAGCATAGGGTGTTCTTAGTTTGCATCCTCGTAGGATTGATGGGACAGGCTGCTGGGTGCTCCTGCTTGACTGTGCTAGCAGGCATGGCTGTGGCAGAAACATATGGAAATGTTCCCCTTTTCCTTCATCTCTTAATTTGGCTCCCTCCGCCCCAGACCCGCATTGCCCGCACAAACCCTGTGTTATTTCACTTCATCATCCCGAAGTGCTTAGCGGCATCTCACAGGAATCAGGGGGAAGTGGCAGCTGTGAGGGCAGAGGCCTGGCCTTGCAGGCTCTGGGCTGTCATGCAAGAAGCAAAGAGGAGGGAGGGGAACCAGGGAGGAGCTGGGATGCTGCCCTGAAGAGTCACATGGATGGTGAGCAAGTTAGTGTCCCATGGTGCTAGCAAAAGAAGTCGGCTCTGGCAGATTCAGCCCAAAATGGAAGCATCTGAAGAAATACAGGGGCTCCCAGAGGTGAAGTGCAGGAGAAAGGAGGCTTTGGGGTACGGGGCAGGGGTAGGAGCAGGGCATTTCCTGAAATCTGGTCAGCAGGAACCTGGTCAGATGAGTGGCTCACTCTACTTGAGATTTAAGAACAGAGCCTGCTGGCCAGGCCTGGATCCTGTTTCCTTTACCTCTCAGCCTGGGGCTTCCATGGCAAAGCTGACAGTCAGAGAGATCCCCTCCACTGAAGCCCTTCCCACCCCTGACCCTCAGGGGTGCCAGGATGCCGCCTAAGGTGGGGGAAGGGAGTCTGGGTTTGGATGCAGGTGGATCCAGCGGTGAATGCCAGCCATGCACCCGTGGGCTCTGCGAGCTCAGGCAGGTCCTTCACACTCTGCATCCCCCTGTGCACAACATGGGATAATACACTTCCCAAGTGTACAAATGGAGTGGAAGTGCTTGGGCACACAGTAGGCTCCTCGCTTATCCCTAAGGGAAGTGGACTGTGGCCCCCGCCCCAGGTTGGGCGGGCAGCTGGGATACAGCTCGTTATTCCGGCAGGGGTGATACTAGGAGCGAGCACAGAACCAGCGGGCACCTTCCTTCTGTTCCCTCCTCTGCAGGAACGAGTGTGGCTTCTTCATCTCTGGGTTCATCCAGTGCCAGGAACCCTCCGCAAGAGAACCTTCTGTTAAAAGACAGGAAGACCAACTCCTGGCTCCCTGGGGAGCCCTTGGGCTTGAGATTCCCTCTGCTGCTCTGTGCATTATCTGCAGCAGTTTCACAGCCCTTTCATGGTCCACCAAAGGCCCCCTCTGCCTCTCTGTTCCTTTGTGTTTTCCTCCGCCCTGCCTTTAAACAGCAGAATGCCAGTAGAGTCGCCTGCCCCACTAGGTCGTGATTTTCACAACACTGATGGGCTTGAGGCTGCCTGTGCTCTGCTCACATCTGTGGGGATAGACCTGTGTGGACCCCAGAGCCGCAAAAATGCTAGCAGGGGAAGAAGTTCAAGGTGGAGGAGGCTGAGGCTACAAGAGGGGTGGGCTCATGAGGAAGGAGCCGTCCAGGGAGCCCAGGACCTGTCCTCTCAATTTTGAATGTACTGACAACACCTCAGGTGCCGCTGGGGAGCAGGGCCAGCAGGTGTCTCAGTGGCTGACCAGGGAACACTTCCAAGCTTTGCCACTGATGGAAATGGATGATGAACACCTTTGGGAGTGACCACCCTCCCGCCACACTGCTGGTGCCATGGATGGTGATAGAGTGAACTTGTGTTGTGCCACGTGTGGGCTGCAACATCCACTGTACCCCGGGCAGCACATTCCCAGCTGTAACTGTGGGCCTCGAAGTGCTTGCAGCATTTTCTCTGTCTGGGGGCAGCCTGGTGAGGGCAGGGGGCCACCTCCTGAAGGAGACTGGAGGTAGCTGCCCAGGGATGACTGTTCCCCCGCCCCCTTCCTCCTGCCCCATGCCTGTGTCCTCCCTAAAGTGGACATCCAGGCACTCCAGTGGGGCTGCAGGCAGAGCAGTCTGAACGGCTTACGTCCATTACCTGGAGTTCGGGGTGGGACAGGACTTGGCTGCCCACACTCAACAGACATCCAAACCCCACATCTCAGTGGGTTCATGGTTGATAGGCTAGGGTGGCTGCTTGCTCCCATGGTGACATCTAAAGCGGCACCTGTGAGTAGTGACTGGCTTGCTAGGGTGCAGTCTATGTTTATGTTTGGGTCACGGTGGCTTTTCAAGGAGAAAGCACAGGGAGGATAGAGGAAGAGTTGTGTTCCCTGAGTCTCTGCCTCTTAAATCAATTATAAAAACCCATCCCCCCCACCTAATCCCATGCTCTAGAATGTATTTTTTTCATTTTTGTTTGCTTTCTGTCAGACATTTTTACATGTAAACACATATACATACTTAAAAATTTTTTTTATTTATTTATTTGAAAGAGTTACTGAGAGAGGAGAGAGAACGAGATCTTCCATCTCTGGTTCACTCCCCAAGTGGCTGCAATGGCTGGGGCTTGGCCAAAACATGCAGTCTCCGCAGAGCTGCCAACGCTCCCTCCCTCTTCCTCTCTCCCTTCCCTGCCTTCTGGGGCTTTCTCGTTGCCCCCAGCCAGTAGTTCTCTGTCTCCTGCTTTGTCTCCCTGCTCCTCCTTGCTCTGGTCTCTGTGCTAAGCCCCAGCCAGCCTAACAGGAGGCCAGGGTGAGTAGCTAGCAAGGTCAGGCCCCTCCTTGGACAGCAGAGGATGGCAATGGATGCTCACAGGTGTCCAGTGCCTCTCACCACTGTCTCCTTGTTGTGTTTACCTTTTTACCAATCTATAACTTACTGCACACAGGAACACACATGTTGTAAGCTTCCAGGCCATTGAATTTCCACCAGCAGAGCACACCTGTGTCCAGGTCAACAGACAGCCCATGACCCGCCCCCAGAGACTCCCCAGGGGCCCAGAGGGTACCCAGCAGCCTGATTTCTCACACAGTAGCGTATTGCCTGTGTTTGAACTTTATGTGGCATGGCATTGAGGCTGTGAGGGTCATCCGTGGTGCTGCAGGGAGTTGGGGCTGCCCATTCACTTGTTTGCTGTGCCACTGTTGGGCGTTTGAATGGTGTCTGACTTTGGATTGTTATGAGTAGAGCTTCAGTAATGAACAACCTCATATATGTCATTTGAGGAACAAATGTACACATTGCTGTTGTTTTTATACCTACATTAGAACTGCTGGCCATAAGGCGTGCATGTGCCTAACTCGAGTTGATAGCACCAAATCGTTTTTCCAAAGAGAGCGATAGGCCCACCAAGCACACACAGGAATTCCGGTTGCCATGCACCCTCACCAATACGTGATATTTTCTGTCTGATTCCCTTTAGTCATTCTGGTGGCTTGCAGGTCTGTGTCTGGCTGGTTTTTCTGTTCCTTTCTTCTGTCTGTCTGTGTGCCAGCCACCTTATTTTAATCATCACAGCACCATAGTAAGTGCTGAAATCAAGTTATGTTCTCCGGATTGCTCAGACTATTCTTTGATATTTGCATTTCCATCTAAGTTTTAAATCATTTTGCCAGTTGCTAAAAATGAAAGCAAAACCCTGCTGAGATTTTGAATAATATTCATTAAATATGAATTAGAGAGAGGTGACATCTACACAATCTTGAGGCATTCAATTCATGAACATTGTTTATTGCTTCATGTATTTGCATCTTCATTACTTGAAGTGCTTTATAGTTTTGAATGTAGAAGTTTTGCATAATTTTTATTAGACTGATTCCTAGGAATTTTTTCATATTTAAAAATTTTCCCTTCTGATTGTTTCTGATGATTGAAAAGAAATTTTTTAAAAAATTTGAGAGGCAGACAGAGTGACAGTTCTCCTTCCCAAACACCTACAATGGCTGGAGCTGGCCAAATCCAGGAGCTAGGAACTCAATTCAGGTCTCCCTTGTGGGTGGTAAGGACTGAACTGCCTGAGCCATCCCCTGCTGCCTACCAGGGTGTGCATTAGCAGGAGGCTGGAACTGGGAGCAGAGCCAGGACTCAGACCCAGGCACTCTGACGTGGGATGTGGCCATCCCAACTGCTGGGCCAAACACCTTCCCCTATTATTACTTCCAATAGTTGAGTAGTCTTATTTAGATTTTCTGAGTATTTTCTATCACTCAATCTATAAATAGAGTTTTATTTATTCTTTTCCAGTCCTTGAAAGCCATTTGTTTGTCTTGCTGGACTCTGTTTTGGCAGGGGCCTTGGACAGTGTGCATAGAACTGGGAACGGCCAGCCATGCTGGTTTCCTGTCGGAACTCAGAGGAAATGTTAGGAGATACTTAAGAAATTATGATTGGATATTAAAATTTTTTCAAATGATGTTTCTGCATTTATGAGATGGTTGTATGATCTTTTTTCATTTTTTTTCTGTCAAAATGGTGAATTACATTGATGGATGTTAGAATGGTAACCACTCTTGCGTTCCTGGAATAAGCCCCAGTTGGAGGGGATATATTATTTTAAGATGTTGCTAGATTCAATTTGCTAATGTTTTGTGCAAGGATCTTGCCTCTGTCGGCATGAGAGATGGTCTGATATTCTTCTATTGTCTGGCTTTGGTGTCTTGGTGATGTTGGTCTCATAAAACGAGTTGGGAAATATTATCCATTTCTCTTCTCTGGAAGAATTTGTGTGAGATTTAGTGCTGCTTTTCTCTTAAATATTTAGAATTCACTGGTGAAAATACCCAGGCCTAGGGATTTTCTTTAGGTTTCCATAATTAATGCAATTGTTTTAACAACTATAAGACTTTGCTTCATGGTTTTTAAGGCAGTTTTATTAAGATATAATTCACATGCCATACAATTCATCTATTTAAAGTGTACACAATGATTTTTGTATATACAGTTTTACAACCATCACCAAAATCATTTTTTTATTTTATTGACTATTTAAATAATCATTTTCATTTTATTTGAAAGATAGATGGAGCAAGATCTTCCATCCATTAGTTCTCTCCCCCAAATGCCTACAACAGCCAGGGCTGGACCAGGTCGAAGCCAGGAGCTCAGAACTCAATATGGATTCCCAGGTGGGTAGGAGGGACCCGAGTACCTGAGCCATCGTCTGCTGCTTCCCAGGGTACTCATTAGCAGAAAGCTGGATTGGAAGCAGAAGAGCCAGAATCCAAACCAGGCCGTCGAGTAAGGGGTGCAGGCATCCTAAGAAACATTTTAACCACAGTAACAAACCTCCACCCCTATTAAATTTCAAACTTTTATTTTATTTTTAATTGACTTGTAATAATTGTATATATTTGTAGGCTACAGTGAATTTCAATGCATGTAAACATTGCATAATCATCAATAAATTCAGAGTAACTGGAGTCCCCAACATCATTTTTAGAACATTTTTAATTATCCCATACAGAAATCCTGCTTCCCTCTTCCCCCACTCGTTGTCTTCCAATCCCCCTATCACCCCCACCTCCAACCACTGTCTCTACAGATTTGCGTATCCTGGACATTTCATATAAATAGAGTCATTCCATATGTGACCTTTTGTGTCTGGCTTATTCTGCTTAGCATAATACTGTAAAGATTCATCCATGTTGCAGCATAGATCAGTGATTCATTCCTTTGTGTGGCTGACTAATACTCCACTGTGTGGCTGTGCCACACTTTGTTTATCCGTGACTTGGTTGGTGGGCATGTGGATTTCCACTGCGTTGGGATTAATGCTGCTGGGAACGTTCCTGTGGAAGTGTTGGTGGGAGCATAAGTTTTCATTTCTTTGGGGTAACTACCTATGAGTGGAATTGCTGACTCATGCCTCATTATTTTTTACTGCTGAACCATAATATGCATAGCCCCAAGTATATTTAACAACTACTGTACCCATGGTCATTTGTTTTAACTTTTGCTGCTAACCAGTGCCCCAGGCATTGCTCTTCAAGCCCTGGTCTATGAGTGGTTGCTGGCCCTCGAAGCATCTGGCTCTGTAACCAGATTGGAATAAAAACTGGCAAACTTGGGAAACTTTTACAGCAATTGAACCAGTCCTTTTATGTCTAATTTTCCAAAAAAAAATGGGTCAAGACTTTTATGGTTTTTGGCTTTTTAAAATTTCATTGTTCTTCTGCATCATTTTAGTGTGTCTTACAAAAGTATGGGTCCCTGACAAGTGGAAAGTTAGAAGAAAGGAAAAAATAAGGGGCCGCCCAGCACGGGTACGTAGAAGAAGCACCGTGTCCCCCATGCCTCCGTGTTTGGCTGTCCTCAGAAGCAAAAGTGGCTGCCGAGGCCCCACTCTGAGCAGGAAGCAAGACTTTGGGGCAGGTTCATGAGGAGGGGTCAGGGGCACCACACCTTGCATTTCTCTGCCCTTATTCAGATCAGTGGATACCCAAAGTGTGTCCCATCCAGACAATGGAGCATGGACGTGCTCTGAGGACATTATGCCTAGTGACAAACGCCAATCACAGAGAGACACCTGCTGTGCCACGCCTATTGTGTGTAGGGTTTGGACTTGTCAGAGTCCCAGAGACAGAGTGGATGGCAGCTGTGGAGGAGGGGTGGGTACTTAGTATGGACTGAGAATTTCAGTGGGAGGTTTTCTGTTGTTTTTCTAGATCCTTGAGATGCATTGAAAGCTCATTTATTTGGTGCCTTTCCAATTTCTTTATGTAGGCCCCAATTGCTATAAACTTTCCTCTTAACACTGCTTTTGCTATATCCTATAAGTTTTGATATGTTGCATTTTGTCATCTTCATTTGTTTTCAGAATTTTTTTGATTTCTCCTTTGACTTCTCCTATGACCCACTGTTCATTCAGGAGCATGTTGTTCAGTCTCCATGTGTTTGTATGTGTTCTAGAGATTCTTGAGTTGCTGATTTCCAGCTTCATTCCATGTGGTCCAAGAAGATGCATGGTATGATTTTGATTTTTTTGAATTTGCTAAGACTTGCATTATGGCCTAGCATGTGGTCAATCCTAAAGAAAGTCCCATGCGGGCCGGCGCCATGGCTCAACAGGCTAATCCTCCACCTGTGGCGCTGGCACACCAGGTTCTAGTCCCGGTCAGGGCGCTGGATTCTGTCCCGGTTGGCCCTCTTCCAGGCCAGCTCTCTGCTATGGCCAGGGAGTGCAGTGGAGGATGGCCCAAGTCCTTGGGCCCCTCACCCCATGGGAGACCAGGATAAACACCTGGCTCCTGGCTTCGGATCAGTGTGGTGCGCCGGCCACAGCGTGCTGGCCGCAGCAGCCATTGGAGGGTGAACCAAAGGCAAAAGAAGACCTTTCTCTCTGTCTCTCTCTCTCTCACTGTCCACTCTGCCTGCCAAAAATAAAAAAAAAAATTTTTTTTAATTAAAAAAAAAAGAAAGTCCCATGCAATAGTGAGAGGAATGTGTGTTCTGTGACTGTAGGATGGGAAGTTCTGTAGATATCTGTTAGGTCCATTTGGTCTATAGCGTTGATTAACTCTGCTGTCTACCTTGCTGATTTTCTGTCTGGTTGATCTGTCCATTGCTGAAAGTGGGGTATTGAAATCCCCCATTACTATTGTATTTGAGTCTAAGTCTCCCTTAAGATCCCTTAACATTTCTTTTAAATAGCCAAGTACCCTGTAATTAGCACATATATATTTATAATAGTTATATCTTCTTGTTGAATTGATCCCTTAATCATTACATAGTGCCCTTCTTTGTCTCTTTTATCAGATTTTGTGTTAAAGTCTATTTTGTTTGATATTAGGATGGCTACACCAGATCTTTTTTGGTTTCTGTTATCATGGGATATCTTTTTCCATCCTTTCACTTTCAGTCTGTGTGCTTCTTTGTTGGTAGATGTGTTTCTTGTAGGCAGCAAATAGATGGGTTTTGTTTTTTAATCCATTCAGCCAACCTGTGCCTTTTAACTGGAGAGTTGAGGCTGTTTACATTCAAGGTGACTACTGATAAGTCATGACTTTGCCCTGCCATTTTTCCAAAATTATTCCTTTTTTTTTTTACTTTGGATTTCCTTTGTACTTTTACTGGGAGATTTTCTTCCTTTACATTCTTTCATAGTGATGACCATGTTTCTGTGTTTCTGTGTGCAGCACATCCTTAGCATCTTCGCAGGGCTGCATGGGTGGTGACAAATTCTTTCAATTTCTGTTTGTCATGGAAGGTCTTTATTTCATCTTCATTCATAAATGAGAGCTTTGCAAGGTACAGTATTCTGGGTTGACAGTTCTTTTAAGACTTGAACTGTGTCTCACCCTTCTCTCCTAGCCTGTAGGGTTTCTGATGAGAAGTCTGCTGTGAGTCTAATTGTAGATCCTCTGAAAGTAATCTGGCATTTCTCTCGTGCACATTTTAGAATCTTTTGTTTATGTTTTACTGTTGAGAGTTTGATTACAATGTGTCATGGTGAAGATCTTTTCTGGTCGTGTCTGTTAGGAGTTCAATGTGCTTACTGTACTTGGATGCCCCTTGCCTTATCCTAATTAGGGAAATTTTCTATTATTATTTCACTAAAAAGGCCCTCTAATCCTTTCTTTCTTTCCACGCCTTCAGCAACTCTTAGAACCCATATGTTGGGTCATTTGATAGTATCCTGTAGATTCCCAACATTGTTTTTTTAGTTTTTTAATTTCTTCTTCTTGTTTTTGGTTTGACTGTATAATTTCCTCTGCTTTGTCTTCTAAGTCAGATATTCTTTCTTCTGCTTCACTGATTCTGTTGTTAAGGCTTTCCACTGCGTTTTTTTATTTGTTCTATTGAATTCTTCATTTCCAATATTTAATTTTGATTTCCCTTTAAGATCCCAATTTCATGGGAGAAATTTTCTATCCTGTCATGTGTGGATTTCATTAGTTCATGCATTTGCTTCTGATTACTTCTAAGTAATTCTATGATCAACTTTTTGAATTCCGTTTCTGACTTTTCTTCAATTTCATCATCTTCACAATCTAGTATTGAAGTGTTGTGGTCTTTTGGCAACATCATGTTGTCTTCCTTATTGTTTCTTGAATTGGTGCAATTGCTATTCAGCATTTGTGGAGATACTCCTTGGTTTCTTTGGTTTATTGTTTTTGTTTTTGTTTTTGCTGTGGCAGCTTTTATCTTTGGACTATGTCTGAGTGGATTAGTGGGGTGCCTGCTTTCAGGGAATACATGGTGGGGAGGGTGTGGTGGGTGTGGCCAAGGAGCTCTGGTCAGTGCTCCAGGGTGAAAGGCATGTCTGAGGTGACACACTCAGTGGTGGCATGGTAGATCTTTTTTTTTTTTTTTTTTTTAATCATAGGGGAGGATTGTTTTTGTCTGATAGCATAGACTCTTCTCCTCAAAGGAGACCAGTGCCTGGGCGCTAGCCCCACTGTGTATATTATTTGTTTGCTCTGCCACAAGGACCACACAAAGGATCTGTGGCGTCCTCCGTATAAGCTCAGATTCTTTAGCAATGTCCATCCACCAGGTAACCAGGGAGCCCTGATGGTGTGGAGCCTTCCATAGTGACTGCCCAAAGTCCCAGCCACACTGAGTCCTCCCACACAGCCTCTGTGTTTTCACAGAGTCCTGGTACACAAACCTCCCACAGTCACGAGCATCCAGCCCCCTGTCTGCTCTCCCCACCAGACTCAGGAGTCTCCACCTGGCTGGTTGCTAGGCGCAGACATGTGCTGGCCCAGCTGTTATGTATGTCCGAGATGGTGCCTGCTCTCTGTCAGCTTGTTACAGGATGCATTGAAGGGTGATTGGGGAGAGAGAAAGGATGCCCCCTCCCCCTAGTTTTTTCTCCTCTAGTTTGGCAGGTACACTCTCCCCCATGGGGCTTCAAGCCAGATTCCCTTTAGGCTCTTCCTGCAGCATTTTCATCAGTGCCTTGGGCTGCTGCAGTCTGGTCTCACCTGATTCTCCAACGCTGGTACAGAGGCTCTCGGCTGCTGCGGTCCTGAGTTGTGCACGTCCTCGCCCTCCACATAGGTCCACTGTGTCCCTCTAATTTGCATAGTTTCCTCTGCTGTTTTCTCCCTAACTCTTCCCTGAGACTGCACTCTTTCCACTTTTTTTTTTTTAAGATTTATTTTATTTATTTTGAAGAACAGAGTTACAGAGAGAGGTAGAGACAGAGAGAGAGGTCTTCTATCCGATGGTTCATTCCCCAGATGGCCACAACGGCCAGAGCTGCGCCGATCTGAAGCCAGGAGCCAGGAGCTTCTTCCAGGTCTGCCACACGGATGCAGGGGTCCAAGGTCTTGAGCCATCTTCTACTGCTTTCCGAGGCCATAGCAGAGAGCTGGATCAGAAGAGGAGCAGCCCGGACTAGAACCGGCACCCATGAGGGATGCTGACACTTCAGGCCAGGGCTTTATCCCACTGAGCCACAGCACTGGCCCCCCACTTTATACTATCTTCTCCTAGACTAGAGCAGCAAATTCCCTCCCTACTCCACCATCTTAATCCAATTCACTGGGAGGTGATGGAAGGTTCTAGAAGTGCTTGGTGGCAATGGCCATACAGATTGTGGATATACCTTACTGCTGTTGAATGGTGCATAGCAAAATGGTTGAGAGTACATTTTACATTGTCATGTTGTATTTAGGTAGACTCAGATATCCCTGGTAGTCTCATTTTGCCCTACCATCCTCAATATCCTGGGCACTGCCCCAGCTTATACCTGTCGTTAGTCCCAGCAGGGTGGGTGGCTTGCTGCAGTGACGTGCCTCCAGACAGGTGCCCCTGGTTTTAGTCTGCCCAGACGCTCCACCACAGCTCCAGAGTCCAGGTGGCCTGAACGACACATGTCTGTTTCTCTGGGTTCTGGAGGCCAGGGCTCTGCCTGGCCTGCAGACCACTGCCCTCTGGTGGGTCCTCCCATTGTGGGCCCCTCCCTCACCACCACATAGGTCCCCTCTCCAGATCCCACTGGGGACTTACGGATCAAAAGGGATGCAGACACCCAGTCGCAGGGCCCACTCCCTGATGCACGCCCTTGCCAGGTCACGTGAATGCCTGAAGGCTGTTTCCCCTTTGTAAGATGGGCACAGGAATGGCCTCCCCTGAGTTCTAGGGGCTTCTGTGCGACCCCGGTAGAGAGACTGCAGGAGCAGTCACTGCAGTCACCTCAGTCAGTGTCCAGTTAGTGTTTCCAGGGCACCTTGGACCCTTTAGCCGAAGGCCCGTGGTGTCAGGCGGAGGACACTCTGCCACTCACCTCTGCAAGGCTGCCTTTTCCAGCTGTTGCTGTGTTTTTTAGATTCAGGCAGCCACAGAGCAAACCATCGCTTGGGGCCTCACCCAAGACGTTGGATTCCTCCAATGACCTGATTATTTTTAAAGGGATAATAACTAAATCATGACTAGATAAACAAACTCAGCAAAAAAAAGAAAGGGGGTTGTGGGAGTCTGGTATAAATGTTCAGGCAGAGGCCTCAGCTTGGCCTTCTACAGGGAGGTCACTCAGGCTTGGCTGGGGCAGCACCCGAAAGGGGAGTCTACAGGGGACCCACCCACCCACCCGTGTCAGCAGATGACACACCCCAGCCGGCCTGCATACACACTCGTGTGTGTGCATGGAATGTGGCCGTGCCATCTGCCAGCAGTCTCTCCTGTTCTGGTTCTCAGCCAGGGCTGTGCACTCTGTCTCCTCTCACTGTTCTGAGTTGAGCGTGGTGTGGGCTCAGTCACTGCAGGGCTGACAGACATGGGGCACCTCATGTCCTTCACTGGCAGAGGGGACACACAAGAGGCTGGTGCAGGCTCCAGGGCAGTGGGAAGACAGGCTGAGTGAGCTGACACTAGCAGTTAGTAGATAGGCAGTTCTGGCAGCAGGCAGGGCTCTGAGAAACTCTCCCAACTTGGCCTCTAGAGTTACACTCAGGTACATGATTAGTGGCAGAAGTAAAGACTGCATTAGAAATTAGTGCAATCTGAAAGCCAGTGTATTTGTTAGGTATGTGTTTAGCAGCAGGTACCAGAATCTCTAACTTAAGCACGTGAAGATTTATTTTCCTTGCATGATGATAATTCTAGAGGTGGGTGGAAAGCAGCTTAACCCGCTGTGCCGCAACACCAGCCTTGGGCCTTATCCTGCGGTAGAACCACCCATCTGGGGCCTAAGCTAGTAAGTGCTGAGAGGCCCATGGGGGCAGGGATGCTAGGCAGCCATGGGCATGAGGCTCAAAACGGCTCAGCATGGTGACTCCATGTGGTCGTGAGAAATGGTAGGTGGCTGTTTGGTCTTGTTGCTACATGGCAGTAGGTGACGAATACACCCTCTCTGAGCAAGACAGCTGCCAACGCCAGGCTCAGCAATCCCAGTGCACATGAAGCACTTCTTTTCTATTGGACCAGGGCAGGTTTAGGATTGAGGTTCATTTAGCCAGTGCCAGTCACTTGTGCATCCTGGAGTCCAGCATGGTGGCCAGGCTGGAGCTATGCACCTGCCCTTGAAGCTGGTGTGGTGATGGGGCAGTCCCAGCCAACACGTGAGCTGGCGTAGGGTGGGGAAGGGAGCAACAGAGGAGGCAGCAGTGGAGTTAGTCACAGGAAGTGTGTTGAGTAAGTGGTCCTGAGTGGGCTTAGATGAGAAGGAATTTATAAAGGGCTAATGTTTAATCCAGGACTTGGCACAAGTATGGGACCAGGCAAGCAAGCTGCAAGTAGAAGACCCAGAGGCAGGAATGTGTACACTCTGGGTGATTGACAGCCAGGTGAAGACGCCAGAAGGGATTTGGTACAGCATTTGGGAGAGCATGTCATAGCTGAAAGCCGCTGTGTTGGGCAAAACTCCAGGCATGTTTTAGGTCCGTCCCCTTGAATTTAAAATTCAGTTGTCCTTTCAGAAAGTTTCCAGGTGTTTCTGATTCTCTAAATTATTGGGGTGTGTGTGTGTGTGTGTGTGTGAGAATGCGGGGAGCTGTTTCACCACGAGGAAATCCTGGAATCCTCATTTTGGCATCTTCCCTTTAGGCTGCTGATCTGAAGAATGAGAGGTTGCACTGGGCTTTTGCAGGGTCTTGGCTGCCCAGCGAGCCGAGCAGCGGCATCTGAGCAGGGCAGCTGCAGTTGGAAGGCGGCCAGGTCCCCAGGGAGCAGACAAGGGATGCCACAAGTGGCCACCATGGGTGTTCTCCCCTGGGGTCACACAGTTGTCATCAGCTCTTTGAAGAAGCCAGGTGCCATTCCCTACATACCCTCTACTCCCCCAGTGCTCACTCAGCCCCTTGGACAGTTAACACGGCAAAGTGCTCCATGCAAGCTTGTCACTCCCCAGCCACCCAGGCAAGCCATCTAGGAGATGTTCCCTTGGAAGGCTTAGCTGTGATCCAGAGGCCACTGGAGCTGGTAGAGGCCCAGGGAAAGGACATGAGGGCCAGCTGATCATCTTAGGGCAGAAGACAGAAAGGGCTGGCTCTTGGTTTTGGAAGTCGGAGGCTGCTGGGCTTGTGTTGGGGAAACGTTTAGACAGCTGTTCTGGCACAGAAGGAAGCACTCTCTGCAGCGGATGCTGGGCCGTTTGTCATGAGCATCACAAAGAACCCGAGGCTGCAGAACTTTTCAAAGGAAGTGGGCTTAGTAAGCTCACAGTTCTGTTGTTTAAGGGCCTGGCCCAGCAAGCACTGGCTCTGCTCCGGTGAGGACCTCATGGGGATGAGCGGGTCACGACAGTCGGCAGGAGTGCATGCAGAATGGGGCAGGCACCTGCGAGACAGGACCCACAGCAGTCTGGGGTCAGCTCACTGTCATAAGGCTGACTCTCAAGAGAGCCCAGTCGGGGCCCCAGGGCAACTGCTGGGGTCCCTCCCACCAGGCCCCACCTCCTAAAGGGCCCACCATCTCCCAGCACTGCCACATTGGGGACAAAGCCTCCAGCTCATGAAACTGGGCACAAACCACAGCACAGGGCAAGTGATATCTGGCCCACACCTGCCCCAAGTCTGCTGGCTGTTGCACTGCCCAGTGCCCTCGGAATCGCCCTGGCTCACCTTCCTGGGGCCTCTTCTCTCTGACCTTCTGCCCGTGGCTCTCTCCAGGCTCTGGTCATCACCACCACTTTGGGCTGCATCTCTGGGAGCGCACCCCTATCTTTTCCCTCCCATACCAGATGTCCTGCAGGGTACTCTCAACCACCTCCCCGCTCGGACTGTCCATGGTCTGCATGGCCTCTGACCATCCACCACTCCTGGCCCCAGGACAAAGGAGGCCGCCTTTCAAGGGGCGGAATTTGGAGGGGAGTAAATGCGGGGAGAGTTTCCCAGGGCATTCTATATAAAGGAGTCCGAGGAGCAGGATGCTGCCATCATTCTTTATCAACGGCCATGGGGTGATCCCGAGGGAACACTGGACGCTAGCCCTGAGCTTGAATTCACATTCAGGGGTTCAAGTCCATTGCAGCCTGCCTGACCCCACCCTGGCCCTGGCCCCTGAACTCTGGAGTAGAAATGCTCCATTGCACACCAGCCGGTCCCTCTCTGCCCTACTAATGCAGATTCCTGTGCAGAGATTCCTTTTATTGCAGATAACAAAATGTAACTGGAACTGGCTTCAGCATCAAAGGATGTTTATGGAGCTCCGGAGTTGGCTGGTTTCAGAAGCTGCTGACGTCCCCCACGGTGGGCTTACCTGCCTCAGGCTCTGGGTGCTCTGCTTCCTTCGCGGGCAATCTCTCCCCCTGGGAGGCAGCTCCAGGCCCACATCTCACCAGCTGGGCACCCAGCACAATCCCATAGAGGGTGCTCTCATCCCCCGAACCTGTTGCTGTCACTGGGAGGGGATTTTGGCTGGTCCCTCAGCTCAGAGGATTGGGCAGCCCCACCCAAGCCCACATAGGCTGAGCCTGGCAAAGGAGTTGGATCCCCAAAGGAACTTGGGGTGATAAATAGAAGAATGGAGAGAGGTGTGGGGGGGTGCACAACCCATGGATGTTGACTGTAGCCCCCACTCCCTCCCAGGTGTTTCTTCTTACTCCCCTGCCCAGAGTCTGCCATGTGCCCACTCTCGTTGAGGTCCTTCCAAGCCTCACCTCCTCCAGGAAGCCATCTGTGATTGCTCCAGCACTTTGTGCCTTCTTTCTTCCCAGAATGCCTAGGAGATTCATCTTCCTTTCATGCCAGGTCCATGTGTGCCTGTTACCTCCAGCTGTCACCATCTCCGTTTTTGAGCCCTTGAGTCCCCCGCCTACCCTACCATGAGAGCAACACTCAAGACATTTATGTCACTGAAGTTGCTGACGTGGACTTCTGTCCAGTTCTCCTGCCCCTCAGCTGTGCTGTGCCCGTGGATATGTTTCACCGGGTTTTCATTTTTCCATGTTGACAAGGCTTTTCCTGTGAGTCCTTGGATGCTTTGTCTTTTCCCATCTTGATTGATCTTATCAGGTCCGAGCCGCAGGGTCATGGGATCGGCACCACTGTTGCAGCCTGCCCCTATGTGTGAGCTTAGCCAATCCATTTGACCCCCTGCCTTTGTTTCATCACCCTTGAACATGGGAAGACAGGCACTCACCTTGAAGAGAGGACTTAACAGACAGACCAGCCGTTAAGTGAATGAGTGCGTGAAAAAATGGATGGATGAGTGACTGAATGAATGAAGTTGTTGAGCCACATGGGCTCCTCTACACAGGGGCCTCTAACACAGGGCAAGAGGCAGCCCCGACTCACACCTGCCTCAGCTCCAGCTGATCAGAGCTGGGGGAGCTTTGCAGAAGCTGTAGCAGGTATGGTTAGGTGGTCCCATGAGGAGGAGGCTGGGAGCAGGGCTGGGCAGGTCGAGGCCCAACCAGCAGCAGCACCTTGCCTGTGCTGGCCATGGGGTGCTTTTCCTGGACTGCATCTGTCACCCATTTTCCTGGCAAGAGCTCCCTGATTTTCTTTGGTTAAATGCTCTTCTCCATGCCCAGGCTGCATGACTTGGGATAGGCTGGCCTCACTGCTGGGCTCCAGTGATAAGCACATTCCAGGCTTTTTCTGCAACCATTAAAATAGTGTTTCTTTGCACTGGGGCTGTAGAATTGATACAATATGTGTCCCCCAGTATGAAGAGGGCTCCCCCAACACAGAGAAAACAGAGGTGAGGGCTGGGAGAGAAGCCTGATGATGTCATTGGAGCACCTGGATCCAGCTCTACCTGAATCTCCTTGGATTTTTTTGGTTGAGAGGCAGTACATTCTCTTTGTTTTACACTAATTTGACCCTGGTACTGACCTTTAAAGATGAAAATAAGGCCTGATAGGCTGGTCTGCTGAAAGTGGCTGCTCCCCAGAGGTGCAATCATGTGACCCTGGGGCTGTGTCCCTGCTGACACTCGTTCCCATGCACATTTGCATTTTCCACATCCTTTTTTGGGGTCAGGAAAGTAAATGGCCATCCACAGGAGAGATTCTCAGGAAACGGCCATTGCAGTGAGTGGAAGCTGTATGGAAGCCCACGTTCCAGAATTTGTCTGCCCTTCCATAACAACCCTGTGCTGTGCAGTGGCTCTGTCCTAGCAGGGATTCGTGGGAGACCAGGGACCTTCAAATCTGGATGTGTGTGGAACACATTGAGCGGTCTTTCCTTCCAGTTGTTCATCATTCAAGGTCTTCGTGAATTTTTTCTAGGCATGTCAGTTCCTATTTTACACACTCTGTTGGTTTGGTAATGGAAATAATTACATGCACTGATAAAGTGTGGCAGCAAATGAAAGCAAATGATATAAAAGCACCCATCTGAGTGCTTCCATGGACACACAATGAAGATCTTCATCCACAGCTAAACGGGAACAGACTCCAGGGCTTCTCTTCCCTGGCTGGTTCCCAGCAGCTCTGGGCCTCGTGGATTTCTTAGAACTTCTCCACATCATGGAGTCTTTTCAAATCCTGTCTGGGCACACATAGAGGCTGTGCTTGAGACATGGATGCAGGGCAGGGGTGCATTGTTGGCACTGTCTCTGTGTCAAAGTGGGACCATAAAGCCACCTGGGGTGTCCAGAAGTTCAGACTGAGCATTCCAAATCCAAAAAATATTTAGTTTTAGATATTTATTTTATTTATTTGAAAGACAGAGAGGGAGGTAGGGACAGAGTGAGGGAGAGAAAGATTGAGAGAGAGATTGAGAGATTGATCTTCCATCTGCTGGTTCACTCCCCAGATGGTGAGGGCTGGGCCAGCCCCAAACCAGGAGCCAGGAACTCCATCTGAGTCTCTTTCATGGGTGGCAGGGGTCCAAGTATTGGGGCCATCTTCCACTGTCTTCCCAGGCACATTAGCAGGGAGCTGGATCAGAAGTGGAGCAGCCAGGACTTGAACCTGAACTCCTATAAGGGATGCCGGTGTCAAAACTTAACTCAGTGTACCACATGCCAGCCTTCCAAAAATCCATGATGCAACGAGTGGAAAATTCCACATCTGACCTCACATGACAGGTCACAGTCAAAATGCAGATGCACTAAAAATATTTTATAGAATTACCTTCAAGCTCTGGGTATAAATGAATTTCATGTTTCGGCTTGAGACCCATCCCCAAGATATCTCATTATGAATGTGCAGACAGCATTTTGGAAAAGGGACACCCAAACTGTGTGCAAGATTGGGGTTAGAGGGAGACTTTAAGAGGAAGGATTGGGGGAGGGGTGCTATTTGGCCTAACAGTTAAGATGCCAGTTAAGACCTACATCCCATATCAGAGTGCCTGGGTTTGAGTCCTGGCTCCAGTTCCTGATTCCAGTTTCCTGCCCACGCAGACCCTGGGAAGCAGCAGTGATAGCCCAAGCGACTGAATTCTGGCTTCATGTGTGGGAGACCTGGACTCAGTTCCCGGCTCCTAGGTGTGTCCCTGACCCAGCTCTGGTCATTGCAGGCATTTGGGGGAGTGAATCAGTAGATGGGAGCTCGCTCTATCTATGTAACTCTCAAAAATAAAAGTAAAAAAAGAGAAAGGGTGTCTTCAGCAGAATTGTTTGTCCTATAAGCTACCTTTGGTCCCCAGACTGCCCCTGTGGGTGCTTGGTGCCTGCCAGGGTTACAGTGTTGGGTGTTGGCCATATCGTTGGGTTGTGTGTGGATTACACAACACGCACACACACTGCCCTGCTGCCTTGAGGATGAGCTCACAGCCCACCCCGGGTACCTTCCTCCTCAAAAGATGCCTTGGTGTCCTCATGTCCGTTGACCCCTGGCTGGCCTCCACATGGGCCTCCAACATCCTGGGGCGGGGTGGGCCTCACGTTCCTGCTTGCACGGCTGAGTCAGGGTTTCTGCAGCTTTTGAAGGAAGCCATGCTGCTCACGCTGGGAGCTGAGGCCTGCCCCTGCCCGAGGGCCTGGTAGACAACCGAGCTCAACAGTTGTTCCTGTGGGATATGTCCCGACCTGAGTTCATGTGGACAAAATGTGTCTTCCCTGGGAGGGGAACTCTGCTCCTTGGTTGATTGTTTTCCAAAGACAATAACTTGCCTAGTTAGTTTTCCTCCTTTTTCCTCTCTCCTGCCCCCAAATTACAGAAAACAAAATATCCAGGTCATGTTTCCAAATTTAATTTCATAAACTGAAAACACATTTAAAGTCTCAAAGGGCTGAAGGCACCTTCATCTAGTTAACTCCAAACATTTTTCATGTTTGCACAGCGTGTAGTCCTGCAGCTCTTTCCTTTTTTAGACAAACTGGAAAACTTGTTCCTTGGCTAAAACCTCCCTTCTCTTTTCATTTTTTGAAATTGTTTTGTTGTGGCAAAGAATATATAGCATGAAAATTGCCTTTTGAATCATTTTAAATGTACAGTGCAGTGACACTGATGACGTGCACAATGTTTTGTGCTGCCATCACCACCATTCCTAAATTTTTTCATCACCCCCAACAGAAACTCTGCAGCCCTTAACCAGTAGCTCCCCATGTACCCCTCCCCCTGCCCCATGACCTCTAAGCTACTGTCTGTCTGTGATTCTCCTAGTGTAGACATTTCATGTGAATGGAGTAATACGATTTGTGAACTCTTGTGTCTGGCTTATTTCACTTAGCAGTGTTTCCAAGGTTCATCCAAGTTGTAGCGTCCATCAGTACTCCATCCCTTTCCATGGCTGAATAATATCCCATTGTAGGCGTGTAGCACATGTTGTGTACATTGCTTGGCTTCAGTTGCTTTTGAATGCTTTTTGGTAGTAAGTTCAATGTTATTCCCATGAAGTCTTCTCTTTGTGATACCATTTGGATGAATGAATGGAATGAAACAGAATGAATACGTGTTGACTTGACTGTTCACTATAAACCAGGCTCTGAGATAGCACCATGCCACATCGTATTGTCTCTCACAGGCACGATCCACGTAGATCTCACCACCCCACAATTCAGGGAGCATTCTGACCCCTCTCCTTGTGCCTGGGCTGTTCCATTTGTGACTCCTCCTCTGCTGGTTGGGGCAGAGGTTTGCTCAGGCATTCATCCATACAGCCCTTTGTTGAACACCTGTTGGCCAGGCACTGTTGGGGACACTGGGGATACAGTTCAGCAGCCCCCTGCTTACCTACACTTCCCTGCTGCCTCCTACAGTGAGTTACAGCATGTAAACACATTAAATGGGACATTCCAGAAAGAAATGATTTGAGAAGTGTCATGAAACCCCACACCACCCCCTCTGCATCCCACCTGGAGTGTGAATTGGGCTTGGTGCAGGGCATCCAGGCTGTATTTACCGCCTGTCTAGTAGTCACCAAGCAGCTGCCTCCCACGTCAGAATGAGTCTCCTGCTGTCTCAGTGCCGTGTTCAAACAACTATTAATGGCCACAAAACACAAGAGTGCCTCTCGGATATGCCGAAGAGAAGCCCTAAAGCTTCCCTTAAGTGAGCGTTCTAGTACAAAAAGAAAAGTAATCATAGGCTGGGGTTGCTAAACTCTACAGTGAGAGAGAGTCTTCTATCCATGAAATTATGAAGAAGGGAAAAGAAATCTGTGATATCTGCTGTGACACCTCCAACCGCCAATGCGATGAGTGCTTAGGTAAGGTACTGACCCTGGGATCATGCAGGCCTGGGGATCTTGGCTGCAGTAGAATCAGAGTGACAGGTGTCAAGGGGCTCACGTCTGTGATGGAGAGCTCCCTGTGCCTTGATGGGCACTCCTGGCTGTTTCTTGGTTGTGGACAGGTGGGTGTGGTGGCTGCAGCTGGTCCAGGTCCTGAATCTCTGTCCCCAGCTGGGATCTGGTCCCAGGGCATGGACAAGGAAGCCTCTCCCAGCACAGCAGTAGACACTTTGCATGCACACAGCCACAGATGCCTGGGCCTTGTGCACAGAAAGGCCCACTCCAGCCCCTTCAGAGAGCACACGGCACAGGCCACATCTGCAACTGTAAAGTCCTTTGCATCAGGACAGGTGTGAGGTTTCCGAGTACCGTGATAGGCAGGGTGACTGCAGTCCCTCGTGGAGCATCTGGGGAGCCTAGTGGAGACTAGGAAGGCCAACCCATCCAGACAGAGCACTTGGGAACAGGATGGACAGAAGCAAGCCTCTCAGAGAAGCACTCTGTGAAGAGGGAGGGCCTGGAGCCATCCAGGCAGTGAGAAAGTAGGGTTTGTGTAGCAGTGGGGAGAGGCAGGCAGGGAGTGAGATGGCATGGAGCTTGTTCAGGCCTTGTGCACTGTGCTCTGGAGTTCTAAAACTGCCCTGAGCCAGGAGGATCCACAGAGCACATCTCGGGGGAGTGGGTTGGAGCTTGCACTGCAGTCAGTGGAGGGGAGTTTTGAGGATGCCCAGCTTCAGTGCCTCTCAGGGGGCAGGCCATGGCAGGTGCTTCTACGGGTGTTGAGGAATAGAACTGCTTGGGATTGGGCTCCAACTGATAGGGGAGAGAGAGAGGAGGATGCCATGGGGTGCACCCAGGGCTGATTCAGGCTGCCACGAGGGACAGGGTGGTGGAAGAGAGGAAGAGAGGTCAGGGCAGCGTCAAGGGGGACACCCCAGCTGCTGCTGGTGTCAAAGACTTGGGGAAGGCAGTCACTGGAGCAGGCCAGAAAAGGAAAGGGCAGGGCCATGGGCCTGACAAACTCACCAAGACAAGATGTCCCCAGTAAGCAAAGGGAGCCTGCAGACACGTGCAGGTGGGGAAAGCGAGGCTCGCCCAGGGCACCAGGCAAGAGATGCTGTGAGGACTTGGGGCAGTGGATGCGAGGTGTGGGAGGGAGGAGAGGAGGAAGCCAGGATAGCGACAGCAGCACATGCTAGGAAAGGTGCATCAAGCGGGGTGCAGGGAGCCTGAGGGGACTGGGGGAGACTGGGAGCGTTGCCTTGAAGACGTCGGCTTCCTGGGTGAAGGGCAAGGGGCCCAGGAATGAGAAGTTTGAGGACGCCAGAGCTGGGTGGGCAAAAGAGCATGAAGGACCCCAGGCACCCGAGGGCCAGGGAGAGTCGTGGATGGAGCACATCCTTCCCTCCCCAGCCACCAAGGACAGGCTCACACCAAGTGCTCACCCACTTCTGGTCTTCCAGAAGCATTGGGCAGACAGCAGAAGGAGCTGGGGTGGGGGCAGAGTGGGAGGGACACTGCGGTGAGCAGATGTCCCCTGGAGGCCTGGGGTGGGGGGGATCTGAGCCTGGCACTGTGCCCGCCTGTGCATCTGCAGCCCAGCTGCCTCCATGTGTGTACAGCACATGGCTCTTGGGTGGGTGTCCTTTAGAACAGGCAGCAACTTTCTTCGGCCTGGAAAAGTTTGGCTTCAAAGAGTGATTTTCTTCTCTTTGGACTTTGGGGGGGGGGGGAGGAAGAGCTCCCAAAAAAGCTAGAACTTTGGAACTTTGGCAGAAAACGCAAATGAGACTTGGTCCCTCTTTACTCAGCTTTGTTCTGAAAAAAGAATGTTTTTTAGAGAGGGAGGGAAAGATAGAGAGAAAGAGAGAGAGATCCCATCCTCTGGCTCATTGCTCAAATGCTGACAATTGCCAGGACTGGATCAGAACCAAAGCTGGGAGCTGGGCATTCAATCCAGGTCTCCCACAAGGGTGACAGGAACCCAATTACCTGAGCATCAACTGCTGCTTCCCAGGGTCTGCGCTAGCAGGAAGCTGGAGTCAGTAGAGGACTGGGCATTGCACCCAGGTCCTCCGCTGTGGGACGTGGGCATCTTAACCACTAAGCTTAATGCCTGCCCTCTGTTCTGAAATTTTAAGCCAAGTTCTGAAAATGCTGAGTCATATTGGAACTTCTGACCAGGAGTTTGCATTTGTGGGTGAGAGTAACCCGTGCCCTATGAGGACTTGGGGTTCTGAGCCTGGGAAAATGTGGTGTTTTCCCTCCTGCGCATGCTGGATGCAAATACAGACTTTTCCATGCTAGTCCACAGCCCTGGAATCCCACAGCGTCCATTTAGAATGCTGCTGGGGCAGCAGCTGCAGTGTCAGCTTCCCTACTAGGCCGAGAGCCCCAGGTCCATTCACTTGTGTGGCCTCAGCCCCATAAGCTCCCCTCCCCCTGAGATGTGGCACTGAGTGTCCTGATGAATTTGAAGGCAGTGGGTTCATTGTTGGGTGAAGAACCTCTGGGCTCCAGGGTCTGTGTCTTGCAGTTGTCAATCCCTGAGAGTAACTCCCTAGTTCCATGGGCATGAGGTCTAAATGTTGCCACTTGGTACATCCTGGGCCCTCACTGCCAGTCTGCAGGGCTCCTCCCCCAGACACACCTGCTCAGCGGCATGCTTGTGCACACTTGGGAATCTGGAGCACGCCCCTCACATGGGTCCTGGTGCAGCTGTAGGTGAGTTGACAAGGTGCTGTGTTAGTACAGAGCCTAGCATCACAGTAAATGCCCAACGCCTGTCCCAGGGTCCCCTGCTCTTGGGAAGGAGGTAGCCAGTACTCAGCGACATCCTGTCTTCACCTCCCTGTCTGCCCCTCTTGAGAATGCTTGTTCCTAGCAGCTCGTGCTCCTGAGACACAGCCTTCTCTTTCTCCATCCCCCTTTTCCCAGGCATGGGTAAAGTCAGTGCAGTGAAGTGGACACTGACCCCCGGGTTCCACTCCCAGCTCTGCCTCTCACCAGCTGCATGTCCCTGGGCACTTGTGTTGCCCATGAACCGGAAAGTCGCCTGTGACTTTGACTAGAATGGAGCAGGCAGGGAGTTGATGTTGGCCACATCATCTGGAGTCACACATACTCAGTTGAGGGCTCTGAAACCTGGTCAGAGCTGTTGCCTACGGGCAGGTTGCAGCAGAACCACACATTGGCCCCTCTGCTCCCCACTCCCATCTACAGCAAAGCTCTGTGTCCTCTCTAAGCTGAGTGTGCGGAGGCTTCCCTACCCCCCCCCCAACCCTACCGCCACCCCCAGTTTGCTTTAAACCTTGGGCAGGGCTGCCCGTCCCTGGCACACAGCAGCACTGTGGGAAATAATGTGTGTTTTGGAAGCTTTAGAAACTTTCTTACTATTTGACTTGACAATTCCATTTCTGGGCAACACACTCAACCCCGCTTCCTGCCCAGGGCTGTTGTAAACCAACCTCAGAGAAGATGGAGTCTACCCAGCCCTCTCAAGGGGTTCCTGGGGCCAGGAAGCTTGGCAGCAGCTACAACAGGATTTTCAACTGTCTGAGCTACGACTCTGGATTTATGTGGGAAGCGTTAGGCTGGCAGACAGGAGCTGTTTGAGAAAAGTTACTTGTGTGCCAGGCACTGTACAAGTTTGATCTCACTTAGTCCTAATGATGTCCCCACCTGATAAGCTCTTTGGTTTCATTCTCAGAGGAACATCAGCCTGTGATGGTCCGAGCAGCTTGCCTGAGGTCCAGTAGTGGCCTGTGGAGGTCATCCCAGCACCACTCCTGTGCTGCCTCCCCCCAGGAGAATCCACCTTCAGTACCACCCCAGTCCTCCATGCCTACAGGTTACACACCTGTGCATTCAGCCAACTGTGGATCAGAAATGCTCAGGAGAAAAATTGTGTCTGTACTGAACATGTATAGACTTCTAAAAAAATTATTTGAGGCGGCATTGTGGCATAGTGAGTGAAGCAACCAGCTGCAGTACTGGCATCCCATATGGATGCTGGATTGAGCCCAGGCTGCTCCACTTCTGATCTAGCTCTCTACTATAGCCTGGGAAAGCAGTAGAAGATGGCCCAAGTCCTTGGGCCCCTGCACCCACATGGGATACCTGGAAGAAGCTCCTGGCTCCTGGCTTCAGATCGGCACAGCTCTGGCCATTGTGGCCATCTGGGGAGTGAACCAGCAGATGGAAGACCTCTCTCTCTCTGTGTGTGTGTGTGTGTAACTCTGACTTTCAAATAAATAAATAAATCTTTTAAAAATTATTTATTTATTTGAAAGGTAGAGTGACAGAGAGAGAGAGATGTATAACTTCCACCCACTGGTTTACTCCCCAGATGGCCACAATGGTGAAGCCAGGAGCCCAGAACTCCTTCCAGGTCTCCCACAGAGGTGGCAGGAGCCCAGGTAACTAGGCCATCACCTGCTGTTTCCCAGGCACACTAACAGGGAGCTGAGTCAACATGCGGGTAGCTGGGACTTGAACCAACGCTCCCATATGGGACGCCAGTGCCCCAAGCAGTGACTTAGCCTGCTGTGCTGCAGTGCAAGCTCGGTGCCTTTTTCTTGTCATTATTCCCTAAATAATGCAGTGCAACAAGTATTTATGCAAGCAGTTACATTGTATTAAGTATTTCAGGAAATCTGGAGAGGATGTGAAGTCTGCAGGAGATGTGTATGAATTCTATACAAGTACTGTGTTGTTTTATGGAAGGGGCTTGAGCGACTGTGGAGGTGGTGTCCACAGGGGTCCTGGAACCAGCCCCTCACGGACACTGAGGATCAACTGTATTTCCCCCGGGGGCTCTGTCTCTGTTGTCTTCACCACACTTTGCCAGCTGAGCTGTATTTAAAAGGCTCCAAGTAAGCCAAGATGGAGGGGAAGTACTTTTGCCTGTTCCTCCTGCTGAGCGCAGCCCTGGATGTTACATGTCAAACAGAAATAAAGCTTGTAGGGTGCAGAGAGGAAGGCAGCCACCTGAGGCCAACAAAAGCCTGGGCCGTCAAGCTGAAGGACCAGGAAAGGTGCAGCCAGTGACACGGGAAATGTTTGGGTAATAACTGCTCTACCTTAACCAGACCAGTATCTCCCCATCACTGACACCCCGTCAGTGGAGGCTGCCAGGGAGAAGCCCCTCCCAGCCAGGATGGCACCTGTTATGGGGAGATGAGCTTCCCGCCCCCACCTAGCAGCACCAAGGAGACCTCAAGCTACTGTCAACAGAGGCCGAGGGGGCGGACCTGGATGTCTACCCCCAACTGGCAGCAGTAAGCTGGCAAACCTCACCTACTCCTGCCAGAGTGGTGCCAAGGGAGCCAGCCAAAATAGAAGATTTGAGTAAGATCCAAAGTCTCATAATATGAGGGTACTTGACAGGGTTTGTGGAAAATGCAATTAAATGATACATTTGGTGCAGGTGTTTGCTGTAGCGGTGAAGGTGCCTCTGGGACACCTGCATTCTATATTGGAGTGCCTGGTTTCAAGTTGTGACTCTGCTGTTGATTTCAGCTTCCTGCTCTAATGCACACCTTGGTGGAGTGAACCAATGAATGCTATCTCTCTCTGTCTCTCTGCCTTTCAATTGAGTTTTTTTTTAAGATAATTATTTATTTATTTGACAGGTTGAGTTACAGACAATGAAAGAGAGAGACAGACAGAAAGGTCTTCCTTCCGTTGGTTCACTCCCCAAATGGCCGCAATGGCCGGAGCTACACCAATCCGAAGCCAGGAGCCAGAAGCCACGTGCCTCCCCCAAGTCTCCCATGCGGGTGCAGAGCCCAAGGACCTGGGCCATCATCCACTGCCTTCCCGGGTCACAGCAGAGAGCTGGACTGGAAGAGGAGCAACCAGGACTAGAACCTGGAGCCCATATGGGATGCCGGCACCACAGGGGGAGGATTAACCAAGGGAGCCACGGCGCCAGCCCCTCGAATGAGTGTTTTTTAAGCTGGTTTTGAAAGATAAATTTACTGGGGCTGGCATTGTGGCATGGTGGGTAAAGCTGCTGCCTGTACTGCTGGCATACCATATGGGAACCAGTTTGAGTCCTGGCTGCTCCACTTCCAATCCAGCTCCCTGCTAATGTGTCTGGGAAGGCAGTGGAAATGGCCCAAGTCCTTGGCCCCTGCACCCACATGGGAGACCTAGAAGAGGCTCCTGGCTCCTGGCTTCTGTCTGGCCCATTCCCAGCCATTGCGGCCATTTGGGGAGTGAACCAGCAGATGGAAGATATTGCTCTCTGTCTCTCCCTCCCTCTCTTTCTCTATAACTGTGCCTTTCAAATAAATTTAAAAAGTCTTTTTTAAAACATGATAAACTTATTTTGGTGCAAATAAGTTTGAAATCCATGCCATTTTGTTTTTCATTGCACAAATTTTTCATGGAATTTTTCAAGACCTCTCATAATACATGGATGTCAAAATTATTTTGCTGCAAAATAAACTTAACTTTTTAATTCCGTTTTCCACAAATCTTTTGAAATATACTCATGCAATACTGAAAATATCCATGCTTCACTTAACAACATTCATTATAACAAAAACCAGGAAAATTTTACCTTTTTTTTTTTTTTTTTTTTTCGACAGGCAGAGTGGACAGTGAGACAGAGACAGAGAGAAAGGTCTTCCTTTTGCCATTGGTTCACCCTCCAATGGCCGCCGCGGTAGGCGCGCTGCGGCCGGCGCACCGCGCTGTTCCGATGGCAGGAGCCAGGTGCTTCTCCTGGTCTCCCGTGGGGTGCAGGGCCCAAGGACTTGGGCCATCCTCCACTGCACTCCCTGGCCACAGCAGAGAGCTGGCCTGGAAGAGGGGCAACCGGGAAATTTTACCTTGGATGGAAATGACCGTCAGTATGCACCAACACTGAGACAGCAGAGGTGTTAGAATGAGCTGGTAGGAATTCTAAAGCAGCTGTCCTAAAAGAGCTTCAGTGAGCAGTAACAAGCACTTTTTTTTTTTTTTTTTACATAAACAAAATAAGAGTCTTAAAGAAACAGAAGAGATAAAGAAGGAAAAATGCGGACTTTAGGGCGGAGGCCGCAGCTCAATAGGCTAATCCTCCACCTGCAGCGCCAGCACACCGGGTTCTAGTTCTGGTCAGGGCGCCAGATTCTGTCCTGGTTG
Organism: Lepus europaeus; assembly: GCF_033115175.1. Classification (NCBI taxonomy): domain Eukaryota; kingdom Metazoa; phylum Chordata; class Mammalia; order Lagomorpha; family Leporidae; genus Lepus; species Lepus europaeus. The sequence goes on from NC_084830.1 coordinate 103,481,885, forward strand.
CCCCTCTTCCAGGCCAGCTCTCTGCTATGGCCCGGGAGTGCAGTGGAGGATGGCCCAAGTGCTTGGGCCCTGCACCCCATGGGAGACCAGGAGAAGCACCTGGCTCCTGGCTTCGGATCAGTGCGATGCGCCTGCCGGAGCGCACCAGCCGCAGCAGCCATTGGAGGGTGAACCAACGGCAAAGGAAAACCTTTCTCTCTGTCTCTCTCTCTCACTGTCCACTCTGCCTGTCAAAAAAAAAAAAAAATGCAGACTTTAGAACCGAAAAATACAAAGATTAAAATTGGAAACTCATTACACATAACAGCAGGACAGAACGACAGAAAAGGACCGATGAACTGGAAGATAGAATGATAGAAATTCCTGAATAACAGAAAATAGACCCTCTGTTGCCTCTGCCCCTCTGGTGATTGGAGCCTCAGGGATATAACAGTTACATCACCAGAAACCTGGAAGGACAGGGGAGAGTGCTCGAAACAATGGCCAAAAACCTTCCAAATTTGGCAGAAGACGTAAATCTGCAGCTTCCAAGTAGTTGAGCAAACTCCAGACAGAATACACACAAAGAAATCAACAGCAAGATAGAAAGCATGGCTCAGAAGCCTCAGGATGAAGAAGCACCCCTGGAGGCAGTCAGGGAGGAGCGACACCACTTCCAGGGAACCGTGTGAGTGACGGAGGCTTCCTCACCCGAAACCATGGCAGCCAGAAGGAAGTGGGAGCAAAGATCCCTGGGAGCAAAGATCTGCCAGCCCAGAATCCCATACTGAAAATACCCTTCAGGGATAAGACAGAAATCAAGGTGTTTTAAGTTGATGGAAAACTAAGAGAATTTGTCACCAACAGACATACCCTAAAACAATTGCTAAAGTAAATTCTCAAAAGGAACAATAAAAGAGAAGGAATCTTGGACCATTTAGGAAGAAGAAAAAACAATAAAACAAGTTAAAAAAAATACTTGTCCTCCTTGTAAATTTTGTAAGTTTAATGATTGAAGCAAAAATTATAACACTGATATGATTCTAAAACTATTAGAGGAAATAATTAAGATATTGCATAACAAATGGGGGAGGGTAGAAGAACTTTGTAAAAGGAGGAGTAGAGGTTTCTACACTTCATTCAAATTGGTAAAATGGCACTACCAGTAGACTGATAAGTTGTTTGTTGCTAACACCTACAAAGTATTACCTACAATACTAAATAGCATTTATACTGTATAATAGTATAATACCTATAAGGTAATGCCTAAAGCAGCCACTGAAAAATAAATCTCTAAAGTTTATCAAAATGGAATTCTTAAAAACATGTTTATATAACTTATAGGAAGTCAGGAAAAATAAAACCTAGAAATAAAAAATAAAACAAATGGTAGTTAAAAGACTACATTGGGTAGATATGTAATGTAGTAAGTAAATTTTTTTAAATGACCCAGCCAGGGACAGGTATTGTGTATTGTGTTACAGCGGGTTAAGCTGATGCTTCAATACCTGAATCCCATATTGGAGTGACAGTTTGAGTCCTGGCTTCTCTGCTTCCAATCCAGCTTCCTGCTAATGTGCCTGGGAAGGCAACAAATGACGGTCCAAGTGCTTGGGCCCCTGCCACCACTGTGGGAGACTAAGATGGAGTCCAGGATTCTGGTCTCAGTCTGGCCCAGCCCCAGATGTTGTGGCTATTTGGGGGAGTGAACCAGAAGATGGAAACTCTCTCTCCCCACCCCTTCTGTGTGTGTGTGTGTGTGTGTTTGTATCTATGTCTGCCTCTCTCTCTGTCACTCTGCCATTCAAATAAATAAATAAATCTTCTAAAAAGTGACCCAACTAGAAACTGTCTACAAAAATCTTCCTTCAGATATGCATAAGAATACAGGTAGGTATGAATGAATGGAAGAAGATCTATCATGCCAGCACTGATCAAAAGAGAGCAAGTGTGGCTCTGCTAATATCAGATAAAGTAGAGCTGATAGCAAAGGAAATGACCAGGAACAGAAGACATTATATAAGGACAAAAGAATTCTTCACCAAGAAGAGATGCCAGTCCTTAATGTGTATGTTCCAAACAATAAAGCTGCTAAAGAGGTAACATGAGGAAGACCTTGGTGGTACTGAAGCAGTTCTGTCCAGATCTTCACGTGGGATGAAATCACACAGAAGTATGCATTCATAGTGCACCAGTGCCAACTTCCTGGTTGTGACTTCCTGCTGTAGCTAGGTAAGATGCACCATGGGAGAAACTGAGTGAAGGGAACAAGAGTCCTCTGTGTGCTATCCCTAAGTACAGGTGAATCTATAATTATTTTTAAATTAACCAAGAAACTAACACCTCCAAATAGCAGATCCCAGGGGCTGGCATTTTGACATAGCTGGTAAAGCCACCACCTGCAATGCTGCCATCCCATATGGGCACTGGTTCCTGTCCCAGCTGCTCTGCCTCCTAACCAGCTCCCTGCTAATGACCTGGGAAAAGCAGCTGAAGATGGCCCAAAGATGTTTTGGCCTTTGCCACCCACGTGGGAGACCTGGAAGAAGCTTCTGGCTCCTAGTTCAGCCCAGGGCCTGGCCTAACCCTGCAGCCATCTGGAGAGTGAACCAGTGGATGGAAGATATCTCTCTCTCTCTCTCTCTCTCTCTCTCTCTCTCTCTCTCTCTCTCTGACTCTCCTTCTGTGAAGAACAAGTAGAAAAAGGTGGCAATTCCCAGTCTGTCAATCTCACCCCTGCCACCAGCTGTAAGCCAGGGGTGCATGCCTGGTGCCTTCTCTCTCCTTCTCTTCCTGTGTCTTTAAGATTTGTTTTATCGGGGCTGGCGCTGTGGCGCAGCGGGTTAACACCCTGGCTTGAAGCACCGGCATCCCATATGTGAGACCCGGCTGCTCCAGTTCTGATCCGGCTCTCTGCTGTGGCCTGGGAAAGCAGTAGAAGATGGTCCAAGTCCTTGGACCCCTGTACCTGCATGGGAGACCTGGAGGAAGCTCCTGGCTCCTGGCTTCAGATCGGCACAGCTCCGGCCGTTGTGGCCAGTTGGAGAGTGAACCATCGAATGGACAATCTCTCTGTCTCTCTCTGACTCTCCTCTCTTTGTGTAACTCTGACTTTCAAATAAATAAATACATTTTTAAAAAGATTTATTTTATTTATTTGAAAGACAGAGTTACACAGAGATGTGTGGCAGGGAAAGACAGAGAGAAAGATCGTCCATCCTATGGTTCACTCCCCAAATGGCTACAACAGCCAGGGCTGGGCCAGACTGAAGCCAGGAGCCAGGAGCTTCCTCTGGGTCTCTCATGTGGGTTCAGGGGCCCAAGGAGTTGGGCCATCTTACGCTGCTTTCCCAGGTATATTAGCAGGGAGCTCGATAGGAAGTGGAGCAGCCAGGACTCGAACTGGGACCCATATGGGGTGCTGGTGTTGCAGGCAGCTGCTTAACCAAGTATGCCACAGCGCCGGCCCTGCCTGGTGCCTTGTGTACTGCGCAACACAAGCTAGTCTAAGGCGTATTTCAACTCGGCACCCAGTGAAGCCTTGTTGCTAATTCAGTGTGGAAAAGAGGCACTGAGCAAAAACACAGACATGTTGGAAACCGAGGGACGCTGTGGCAGCCAGGAAGGTGGAGGGAAGCAGAGTCGTGGTGTGAAATGCGGATGCTGGTGAGCGCTGCCCAGGAGTGCAGCAGAGAACACACGTGAAGGTGTCTGCACACTGCGAGGGGCTTGTGCTGTGTTAACTGTTGCTGTGGACTTGATGATGGAGGAGGCACCCTGGGGAGGCTGCATCTGGACACTACCACCAGTTCTTTCCATGTCGCCACCTGGCTGATGACCGTCCAGGTGAGGACGCCCCGCCTGTCCCCAGAACCTGGAGCTTAACCTTCAGCAGAGCCGCTGGGTTTTGGCTTGAGCAGCGGGTCTTGCTTTAATTGAAGCTGCCAGAGAGGCTGACTGCCACACTTCCTGAGGACCTACCCACAAGCCTTTCTCCCCCTGGAATGTCTTTCCCTTTCTTTACCCCCTAGAAACTAAGTTTAGGCTCCTCCCTCCCTCCAGCTGCCTTCTGCTGCTCTGAATGCAAATGAGAACCCTATTCATGCTGGCATGGTAAGAATGGAATTCTTTTTCTGCTCACCTAACTGCAATGCCTGGGGTCCAAATGACAGTGCTGAGAATCTGCCCTTTTCTGTCTGATACTCCAGACTTCTTCATGTCTTCCGTGCCTTGTGGTGGCTCCTTGACGGCCCTGGCTGGAAAATGAGAGAGCTTCATTTTTAATCTTCCTAATGTGAACTTCGGGGCTGACTTTCATGTGTTACACTGGGTCATGTGCCTGCCCTGAGCCAATCTCTGGGACTCTAGGAGACCAAGCCTGGGTCCTGTGCCTACTGTGCACAGTTCCCTGTGTTGAGAATGGGAAATTGGGCAGTGGTTTCCAAAAGGAGAGGGATTCACTGAGTAGGTAAAACCCAGAGACCCGCCCCCCAGCCTCCCCATCCCCAGGCTGGCTTGGTGCACTCCAATGGCATTTGTTCCTCCAGCCACGGGAGCACTTGCTGTGGCATCAGGCACCTGAAGGTGTGCATCTCTCGTTCTCATCTCAGATAATAAACTTTTAAAGAACTAGGCTGGGGCCGCGCTGTGGTGTAGCACGTAAAGCCGCTGCTTGCAGTGCCATCATCCCATATGGACACCGGTTCTAGTCCCGTCTATTCCACTTCCGATCCAGCTCTCTGCTGTTGCCTGGGAAAGCAGTGGAAGATGGCCCAAGTCCTTGGGCTCCTGCACCCTCGTGGGAGACCTGGAAGAAGCTCCTGGCTCCTGGCTTCAGATCGGCGCAGCTCTGGTCATTGCAGCCAATTGGGGAGTGAACCGGTGGATGGAAGACCTCTCTCTCTCTCTCTCTCTCTCTCTCTCTCTCTCTTTCTCTCTCTCTGCCTCTCCTTCTCTCTCTGTGTGTAACTCTGACTTTCAAATAAATAAATAAATCTTTTTTTGAAAAAGTACTAGGCTATGAACAATTAAAAAAAAAATGGAAAAGAGCAACAGCACATGTATACTGACTATCTGCTATGCATCAAAGCCTGGGCTGTAAACCGTGAGCCAGATGCTGTTACCCTCTGCTACCGATGGGGAGCCTCACTGAGGAACTGCATGGTTAAACAGCCAGGCAAGGCTTTCTCCCTGAAAGAGTGAAGATTCAAACTGGAGTCTCCTCAAAAGCATAGAATCACACATGAGCAAGGCTGGGTTTTCTGGCACGATTTCTAAAACCAGAGATCAGAAATCTCCCCAGACCCATCAGTTATGGGCCTGGATATCCTAAACTCTATTCCAGGTCCTTGTTGTACACAGAGATGAGAATCTACAGAGAGATTTGTGCTAAGGTGCACAAAGTGAGAACAAAGTCTATTTGCGAGGTGAGAAAGTGAATGTGCATGTGTGTGCTGTCCCACATGGAGGAAAACTCGTCAAGAGTGGGCCAGAGGATTACCCAAGGCGGGGAAAGGAGGAACCTGAGTAGCACCCCCAACTGTGGCCCGTGGTGAGGGAGAGGGCTGAAGTCCCAGCCACTCTGCTTCTGATCCAGCTTCCTGCAAATGCATACCCTGGGAAGCTCCAGTACTTGGGTTCCTGTAATCCAGTTGGAAGACTGGGATGGAGTTCCTAGCTCCTGGCTTTGGCCTGGCCCAGCCCTGGCTGTTGCAGGCATTTGGGGAGTGAACCAGTGGATAGAAGGTCTCTCTCCCCTCTCTCTCTCTCCCTCCCTCCCTCTATCTCTCTCTCTCTCTCATGCACACACACACACACACTTTCTATTTTTTCCCTCAAGTAAAAATGAAAATAAGCATAATTTTTAAAAAATTACTAAGATAAACTTGTTTTTTAATTCCTTTTTTCCACATGCTTTTTAAAAGTACTCTCACGTACATATTTGTTTTTATTTCGAAAAAGAAACAATGGAAGAATAAACCGCAGGGTTACAAACCAAACAATGTACCTTGTTTTATAAGCCAGCTTTGGAGCCCTATAAACATTTTACAGAACTAAAAACAAAAATTAAACCCAAAAGAATAAAAACCACCTCTTAACATTGGAAACAAACAGAAACAAATGATCCCGTATACAAAATTGATGGCTTAACCTCCCAGAAAAGTGACTTTGAAACAGTCATTTGTGCATTCCAAGTGAGGCAAAGAGACAAAAAGAACTTCAAATAAAAACCTCAACTGCATTCAGTAGTCTCATTGTTGGTAATAAAAACAGCATTGTTCTTTTGAAACTATTATATGTATGAATGTATGTATTTAACCATCAGTAATCATCTGCACACCACGGTTTTCACGGTAAGGGAGGAGGTGCAAATACAAAATCCTGGAAATTAAGTAAAATCTGTCATCGTTAATGAGAATTAGAAACAGCAGGATAAAGTCCTTGCTTTATTCCATAAGTAATTGTGCTAATGTCATTAGAGAAGCAACCGCAGCCCCCACACTGGTCTCCTGCCTGGGGTCACAGCCTCCTTCCCACCTCCCACCCAGTTCTCTGCTGGTCCAGGCATTCATCATGGCGGGTGAGGGGGTGCAGATGGGAGATGCTTCTGCAGCTTCCCGAGTCTGTCTGGAGGGTGTGCCTGGGGTCCTGTATTCCTCCTGATTGAGGCTGCTGCTGCTCACGTGCACAAGTCCAGAGGGGTGGGGCACCCAGGAAGCCTGAGCCCTTGAAGAACTGCCAGTCATCAGATCAGGCTGGGAACCCTCCTCGCTCAGGCCTGGAAAATACCCTGCAGGCTAAGCTCTGGCTGCTGGAGAGGCTGCTTTCCTGGGGCATGTCAGGATAGTTCAGTCCTGGTCAAGAAGTGGGCTTTGCTAGGATTTGTTTTTCTTTGTTTATTTGTTCAAAATAAGCAGCCCTGGCCTCCTAGGCTTCTTGGGCTGTGAGTGCAGAAGCCTCGTGCAGGTTCTGCAGGCCCCGACAGCCATGCAGTTTTGGGGCTGGCTTAACTGCATTTGTGAACTGCATCGTGGGGGCCACATCCTGCTGGGCCTGCTGCCCTGTACCCTTCTCTCTGTGGGTCTGCTGTCTTGGGAAGTTCTAGCCCATGGACAGGCAGTGTCTGACACAGGTATTTCAACTGTGTCCTTGCCAGTGGTTGAACACCTGTCCATGAGTCTGGGCTCCACTCTGAACCCCTGCCTTGTCCCCGTCATGGTCCCCCAGGGTCTGCCAGTCATCCCAGAGATACAGCTTGAAGTGAGTCCTCCATCCAGACATCAGCTGCCACCATCATCTCCAAGACACCAACCTGCTGCGTGTCCCCGTTCTCCCTGGCTCCCACTGTCCTCCTGTTCCTGTTCCTGCCCCCTAATGAGCCATCTGTGGGCATCTAGGCCAGCCCCTCTGACTCATCCCAGTGCCTTCTGTGCCCCAGACTCAGTAGTTCACCCTTTCACCAAAGGAGGATGGGCTTTCAAAAACCCATCATTTTAAAACTCAGAGCACTGAATTGACTTAGCAGTTTCCTGCTGCAGTAATAGAACACCCAAGGCTGGGGGATTTATAAAGAACAGAGACTTGCCTCACACTTCTGGAGGCTAAGACAGAGACAGAGAGAGAGACACAGAGAGAATGGGAGAGCCCCATCTGCTGGTTTGCTCCTCCAGATGCCCACAATGAGCTGGGCTGGGGCCAGGGCTGAAACCAAGAGCTGGGAACTCCATCCCCAGCTCCCACATGGGTGGCAGTGACCCCATCACCACTGCCTCCCAAGCCGAGGTCATTAGCAGGAAGCTGGAGTCAGGAGCCCAAGCTGGGAGTCAAACCCAGGTATTCTGACATCTTATCCACTAGGCTAAGTGCTCACCTCCTGCACTCAATTTTATAGCAGCCAGTGTCATGATAACCAACCCACTACACTCAATGATAAGTGGACATTAGTCCCTTGCCCCTGACCTGATCTCCCATTAGTCTCCTTCTCCCAGCACTGCTGCTTTGGGGATGAAGTTTTCAGTGCATGAACTCTGGGGGACACATTCAGACCACAGAAGCAGTTTCTCTCACACTCAACTCCCCTGACTCTACCCCTAGAATATCAGGAGCAAGGGGACGGGTAATACAGGAAATTGCAGGGAGTAGAAAATAAAGACCCGTGAGTCCTTTTACAGTTCAGAGGAGAAGACGACGGGAGTTGCACTGTCTGCATTTGGAGCCCCAGCTGGGTCCAGCCTGGTGTGTACTGAGATGACATATTATTCTTTTCTGTCTTTTAAAAGAGTTGTGTAACATGTGAGAACATGCAAGAGACAGTGTGCGAGTGACAAAGCATAGTACTGTCCTGAACTCCACAGACACAGTGAGAACTGGCATCTCTCCCCTCCAGGCTCCTCCTGCTCTGCCTGCGCCACCCCAGGGACTCCTCATCTGGAATTTTGTCATCCCTCTTCCCCCTCTTCTTGTGAAATTTCTATTTGGAAATAATTTCAAATTCATAGCAAAGTTACAAAATTAAAAAAAGTACAATGGACACCCTTGTACTCGTCACCCTGACTCACCTGCTTTACCAGTTTTTTCTTTATCATCAGGTCTCATACTCTCAGTCTTTCCCCCTGCACATGCATGTGCACACACACAGAGGCACACATGCTGATACCCCACATGTATATGCACACATAATTACATCAGAACCAGTTGAGGCAGTCCCCTGATGTCATCCCCTTTTCAGTGGTACCTTTGGAATATTGCACAATCACATTACAGCATTCACTTAAGTAAACTGACCTTGCAGCACCACTGACAGCATTTTCTCTCCAGTGTCATGTCATCTGAAATATTTCCACAGACTTGGTCTTTTACAACTTTAACATTTTTGTAGAATCCAGCTCTTCCTCCCTTTCTCCCCTTAAAAAAGCCTACCAAGCCCCTTTTGATTTTGCCCAATGTTTCTGGAGGTGCCAGGCTATGAATGGAAGGCTCTTCCGTGCTGCTCACATCACTGCAACTCATTCACTGCAGTGCAGGACACTGGCCCCTGGGCGCACATACTGCAAGTTGCTTGCACCTTAGCACATTGTCAGAGTCCCTTTTGTGTTCCTATCACAGAATATCATGGACCTGGTACTTTATAAAGAAAAGAAATTTATTTCTCACAGTTCTGGAAGTTGGGAAGCCCAAGACTGAGGGGCCTATTCTCATGAGGGCATCCCAGGATGACACAGAGCTAGTGTGCTAGCTCAGCTCTCTCTCCTTCTTCCTAGAAAGCTACCAATGCCATCATGACCTCATCTAACCCTAGTGAACTCCAGAAGGCCCCTTCCAATACTATTGAACTGTGAACGTGGGGATTCAGTTTCCAACAAGTGTTCTCTGGGGAACACATTCAGTCTCTAGCAGTGTTGATGGACATTTGGGTGGTTGAGCAGTACTGGGGGGAACATTTCCATTGGTCCATGTGTGAGAGCATCTTGTAGGGTTTATTCTGAGAAGTGATATTGCTGAGTCATCAACTCCGAGTGGTCAGCTTTTCAAGATAATTACAAAATACTTTCCGACATGAGTGTGCTTTGACTCCCGCTAGCCACAAGTGAGACTTCCTGTTGCTCCACTTCCTCTTGGCACTTGGCATTGATGAACTACTTACTTCTTGACTATCAAATAGTGTGTGAATTACTGTCTTATTGTGATGTTAATTAGCATTTCTCTGATTACTGATGACATTGAACATCTTTTCATGTATTCAGAGCATACAAGTATGTGTATCCTTTGCTGGGAAATACTACTAATAGTAATAATGATAATTAATAATAGTAATACCACCTCTTGGTCACTCCTTACTGTACTGAGAAACTGTTTTAAGCGACACATAGTTTAATCACAACAGCAGTTTAAGGAAGTAATACTGCTCTTAGGCTCTCTTATTCATGCATTTTGCCCATTTCCAGTAAGACCGGCTGTTTTTTCCTTTCTGACTCATTGACAACTTCTGTTTAGCTGGTGCTGGAACACTGCCCTGGCAGAGGAAGGGCTGGGTGCCACCTCATTGTCAGGTGGAGTTGGAATCCAGCTTCCTCATGTGTCCCACTGACAGCCAAGATGGGGCACAGGGCTGGGTGGGAATTCCAGCTCCCCACATGGAGCCTCCTTACTGGCCTGTTTGGATGAAACTCCTGGCTGCCTCCTTGACCTTCTCTGACAGTCCTTCTGAAGGGTCAGTCTAGCCTCTCCTCTCAGCCTTTGGCAGCAGAGGTGAGAGTGGGGTCGTCATTTTTTCTGTGATGTTTCACTGGAGTTAGAGCCACTACTGTCTGAAAGTCGTGCGTGATGCCAGGGTGTTGGAGAGAGAGCAGGCTTCTGTTGGGGCTTGTTTGGTCTATGCCCCCTTGGTGTTGCCTGGTTACGGATACTTCAGCTCCAATCTGGGATATATGAGGCAAAAAGAAAACCCAGGGACCTTACCACTGTGTCATTCCTTGGATCCCAAGGTCCCCAGTAGGTCTGCTTTCTTCTCTGCACAATTAGAGTCTTAATTTTATACATAATTATTTTACTATATAGTGCCCATGGCTTATAGTTGCACTTGCTGGGAGGAAGACATCCATCACCCTTGTGTGCCTAGAAGCAGAGCCTTTGTTGGCTGGTAGGAGCGCTTTATGTATTCCGTATACTGATCCTTGGTCAAGCAGTGGTGTCAACTTCTCCTAAAAGTCATTCCCATTTGCGGATCTTGAAAAAAAAAATTCACTCCCAGCATTTTTGACATCTTTTTTTTAATAGATATTCCTGATTTTAGTGTAATTGAACGTATCAATCCTTTTTATTAAAGGACTCTTTTATCTACTCAAAAGGCAGACTTACAGAGAGAGAGAGAGAGATACACAGAGAGAGATCTTCCATCTGTTCATTCACTCCTCAAATGGCCACAATGGACAAGGCTGGTTCAGGGTGAAGCCTGTCAGTCTTTCTGGGGCTCCCACGTGGGTGCAGGGGCCCAAGCATTTGGGCCACCTTCTGCTACTTTCCCAGGCACATTAGCAGGGAACTGGATCAGAATTGGAGCAGCCAGGACTCAAATCTAGGCTCACGTGGGAGGCCGTTGTCATGGGTAGCAGCTCACCTGTGGCCCAAAGTGCTGCCTCAGGGCCTAGTCCTGTCCAAACAGCCGCAGTGCAGAAGCAGAGTGCTGAGGTTCATGACTGCTCATCCAGGAAGCCAAATGCCATCCTCAGAGTTTAGGCAAGTAGAAGGGAGAATCTCCTGGGGCAGCCCACGGCCGTGCAAGTCAGGTCTCAGGCTCCAATGTCTCAGAAAACAGTTAGTCATTGAGTTCTCCATGTTGGGTTCTGCATGAGGAATTTCTCTCAGAAACTGTTGGCAGAGGGGTTGACTTGCTCCTCTGCCTTATGGCAAGAGCTTTGCAATATGTCTCATTTCCATTTGTGCCCCACTGCTAGGCAGCATTGATCAAAACAGGTTCCAGATCTTATCAGTCGTTTTGTCCTTAGGTTTGGCCTTCCCCTGGGGGAGGGGGGAAGGGTCACAGTCTTGGTTTCGACTTTGTATGTATGTGCTAATAGATTTATAGCATATTTACCTTTGTAGCCCTTTTATGCAAAGAGTGAAGTTATAAGTAAATTAAGTGAAAGTTTGTATTTCACATTTAGATCTCCTTCCCTTGTGCTCTTCAAGTACCTGGAGTGAAGGGGTGATCTGAGTATTTATGCAGATTCATCTGGCTGCAACCTCTGTAGTGCCATACCCAAGGCCTGAGCAGTGAGTGCAAGTTCCCGTAGGACAGGAAGGCTTGTCTGTCTCTGCCCCTCTCTTGTGGGCAGCTGTGCACAGTTCTGAACCACCACCTTATGCCTTCCTTGTGGACCAGGGGCAGAGAGAGTTGTCTGGGGACTGCACTCGGCTTCAGATTAAGAACGAAACCCTCATACACTGAGGCATTTCCCCAGAGAGCTGAGCATGTACCAACCCACAGCCATTTCCCCCAGGTGAGCACTTCCTTAAGCTGTGACCCTCAGCAAAGGTACTTACCCTCTTTGTGCCTCAGTTTCCTCATCTGTAAAACAGGAAACACTTGTGGTTATGAGAACTAAAAGGTGAATACAGGCTAAGTGCTTAGAATGTGTAGGAAGCACTCATACGATTATTTTTTACCAACATTTTAAAAAGTTATTGTTACTGAGTGGGTGTTGTGGTGTGTTTGAAGCCACTGCTCGGGATACCTGCTTGTTTGGGTCCTGGCTCCTCCACTTCTGATCCAGCTTCCTCCTTATGTACCTGGAAAGGCAGTGGATGATGCCTCTAGTACTTGGGACCCTGCCACCCCATGGAGACCCAGACGGAGTTCCTGGCCCCTGCCCTCAGCTTGGTCCAGTCCCCTCTGTTGTGGGGAATGAACCATCTGATGGAAGATCTCTCACTGTCTCTGCCTTTCAAATAAGTCATTGAATGCATCTGAAAGCTTTACTTTTGTTGTTAAGGAACACTTTGGACAGAGATGGGCCCCTGGAGCCCCCTAACTGTGACATTCCGGGGACTCTTTCTTATCTTTCACTCAGCTTGTTCTGTGAGCCAGCTCAGACCTTCTTGCAACCTGCTACCCTCACGGCTGCCTCCTTCCCTCTTTTCTGCCCTTCTCCTTGGCCAGTGACGTCCACCCCTACCGTACCAGTCTCCCCCATAACCTGGAGCATCCACGCTCCTGTCCAGCCTGGCCTCCCTGTGTTCGGCTCACCGTCAGCTCTCTGCTCTGCTTCCCCACCCGAGTGCATGCTGCACTGCTCCGGAGGACTCGGGCCGCTGAGTGTACATCTTCCCCCAGGTCATCCATTCATCCATTGTGTTAGCTTTTCATGACCAGTGCGAGGTAACCAGGACAACTAAGTGTGCAAACAGAAAAGGTTTGTCCCGCTCACAGTGTCGAAGGGCCACAGCCCAGGACTAGGCAGGCCCAGGTACCAGTGGCAGATGGTGACAGCTGCAAGAGGCCCACGTGGTGAGCCAGGAAGCAGAGAGAGGCTGGGCCACTCCGAAGCTTTAAAGCCAGGCGCCTCTCAAGAATCACCTGTCCGTGCCCTGAGGGCCTGTCTTTCATGGAGGGGACCTGCTGCTGTAACAGGCTACCTGAGGCTGGGGAGACAGAGGAAAAGAGGTTAATTTGGCTCACAGCACAAGCAGCATGGCTGTGGCTCAGGGGAGGCCCCAGCCTGTAACAACGTGGCAGGTGGCATCCTGCTGGGAGCTCACTGAGACAGGAAGCCAGAGAGCAGTAGGGACAGTCAGGCTTGCTTTTTTGTTTTTTTGTTTTTGTTTTTGTTTTTTTTGTTTTAAGATTTATTTATTTTGCTTGAAGGGCAGAGTTACAGAGAGAGAGGAAGAAACAAAGAGAGAACTCTTTCATCATCTGCTGGTTCACTCCCCAACTGGCTGCAATGGCCAGGGCTGGGCCAGGCCGAAGCCAAGAGCCAGAAGCTTCTTCTGGTCTCCTACAGGCACTTGGGCCACCCTCCACTGCTTTCCCAGGCACACTACCAGGGAGCTGGATGTGAGGTGGAGCAGCCAAGACTCAAAGCAGTGCCGGCATAGCCGCCAGCAGCTTTACCCACTACACCACAGCGCCAGCCCCTGGGTTCGCTCTTTGATAACAGCTGAACCAACCAGGATCTCATGAGGGCTACATTAACTCCTTTGAGGCCCTACCCTCTGTGAGCTTCCACAAGGCTCTTCCTCTTGTTTAAATTCTTTATGTATTTTCATTATATTTGAAAGGCAGACACACACACACACTCACACAGATCACCCATCTGCAGGTTCACTCCCCAAATACCTGCAACAGGTGAGGCTGGGTCAGACAGAAGCCAGGAGCCCAGAACTCCATCCAGGTCTCCTGTGTGGATGGCAGGAACTCCAGGCACTACAGTATAGGATGAAGGTATCCCCAGAAGTGACTTTACCCCTATTCCACATGCCCACCCGTAAGCCCCACCACCTCTTAACGTTGCCACACTGAAGACCAACAACACAGAAACCTTTTGGGGACACACTCACACTGTGCCCAAACCACGACTCCTCCTTGCCTCTCCTACAGAGGACTATGGGGAGTCTGCCTGCCAGCCTCCCTGATATCTACTCAACAACCACAGGAACAGTGTGTCCTTTTAGGCTACTTTATGGAGGAACACACTTTCTGAATAAAACTGAGATACCCTGGAGTATTACAATACTGGAACTGATCCGCACTCCTATATACCTTGCACCCTGCCCCTCTGTGTTCTCTAACAGCATTGGAAAGAGACCCATTGCAAAGCAAGCCCTCGTGTTTGCACACACAGGAAACAGGGTCTTAGGGAACTTTCTCAAGTAGTAGCAGCTACGTTCACACCAGCGGCGGCTCAGACTTTATGAAAGTCTGTTCTGGGACTTGTGACAGAAAGAGGTTTCAGACGCAGTGACGTGAGGCCTGCATGGTTGCTGACACTGGCCTATGCTGGTGGGATTTGGTTTCCCCAGAAGAAAGCCTTGCCAGAGCTGGTGCTGCTCAGTCCTCAGGCCAGGAAGGTGATCCTGCTGGAGTCGGGCAGCTCTGCTTGGGAAAGGCTGCTGTGACTCCAGTTGTCACATGTGCTGGCCACCTCGGGTCCACGCAGGACTGGGAGTGGATGGGCCAGTGGAGAAAGTTCTGTCCTTGAGTTAGCCATTTTAAAAATATATTTTTTTATTTGAAAGGCAAAGAGACAGAAGACAGATCTTCCACCTGCTGGTTCACTCCCCAAATATGAGGCCAAAGCAAGAAGCCTAGAACTCCATCCAGATCTCCCATGAGGGTAGCAGGGACTCAATGACTTGAGCTATTTAATGTCTGCTGCCTCCCAGAGAGCACATTAGCAGGAAGCTGGAATCAGAAGTAGAGCTGGGACTCCAGTCGAGTTCTCTGATCTGGATGTCCCAAGTGATGTCTTAACCTGTGCAACGAATGCTGGCCACCACCCTGCACCCCTTAAGCTCTCTTCTCTAAGACCCTTGGCATGTGGAGGCTGCTGGAAGGGCTCGAGGGTTGGTCTCTGGAAGTTATCCAGAGGCACAGTGATGCTGGTGTGAGGGTCGCCCACAGGGTGGGGCAGATGGCTCACCGCGGGAGCTCTGTGAGTCAGGTTGGATGCCCAGGTGGCAGCATATGGTGGCAGTTCCCTACTTGACAATGGGTGCTTGGATATGATCAGTTTCCTCAATTGGAATAGAACTAAAAGGGAAGCTAAACTCCTGGTGAACCCCCACCTTGTTGAGTATCTGTAGAATGGTCAAGAATGGTTTACAGAGGCCAGCAGTGTACCATAGCAGGTAAAGCCGCTTCCTGCAGTGCTGGTATCCCATATAGGCACCAGTTCTAGTCCCAGCTGCTCCACTTCCGATCCAGCTCTCTGCTGTGGCCTGGGAAAGCAGTAGAAGATGACCCAAGTCCTTGGGCCCCTGCACCCGTGGGAGAGACCTGGAGGAAGCTCCTGGCTCCTGGCTTCAGATCAGCATAGCTGCAGTCATTATAGCGAACTGGGGAGTGAACCAGCAGATGGAAGACCTTTCTCTATCTCTGCCTCTCCTCTCTCTGTGTAACTCTTTCAAATAAATAAATAAATCTTTAAAAAGAGAGAGAATGGCTTATGGCCCCAGAGAGGCATTTCTACATCTCTTGAGCTCCCATCCACTGAAGAAATGAGCTAAGGGCCCCTGGGAAATCTTTTCTGTCACGATGAGGATCAGAGCTTCATTCATTCATTGCTCATGCAGTTCTGGAGAACAGGGTTCACCCATTAGATAGAGTCCCTGCTCTCAAGGAACTGTGACCCGCACATGAGCCAACAGTTAAAAGTCTACCCAATACATAACTTAGGAGCATCTTACTAAAGAGCACTTTATAGGAATGAAATCATCTATGAGCTATCATTTCCCATACACCATGAGCTGTCACTATGCCCATTTTATAGATGATGAAACTGAGACACAGAGTTTAGTGACTTAACCAAGGCCAAGGACAGCATAAGTTGGAGTGGGTGTTCCATTGCAGGCAGTCTGAAGTCTGTGCCCACACAAAGTGCCTGTCAGGAACCCCTGGAGTGACGTGGATGCTCCAAGGGTGTGGGTGGCAGATGCAGGCCTAGCCTGGACTTTGCCTGCCCATGGAGTGGGATGATGTGTGCTCTGTTGTGTTCGGTGAACTTCACTTAGTGCAGGCTGTCCAGCTTCACCCCTGCTTCATTCCTTCTTACGGCCTTCATCTTCCATGGCTGCCATAACAAATGCCATGGACCGGGCAGCTAAACAACAGAAACCTCACAGTTTCTGCTTCACAGTCCTGAGGCTCAGAGTCCAAGGCCAAGGCTGATTGCATTGTCCGAGCTCTGCTTGCTTGCGATGGCCATGCTGTCTGTGCACTGAGCTCCTCTTCTGAAAGGACCCCTGTCCTTTTGATGTAGGGTCTACCCAGATGGCCTCCTCGTACCTCAGTGACTGCTTTAAAGACTCACATGCTGAGGACCTGGGGTTGGGATGTCAACATACAAGTTTTGGGGGCCAGAGGGCTAAGTGCTACCATCCCATGTTGGAGTGTGGATTTCAGTCCCAATTGCTCCGCTTCCAATCAGCTCCCTGCCAATGCACCTGGGAAAGCAGCAGAGGATGGCCCAGGTGCTTGGGTTCCTGCACCCACGTGGGATACCCGAATGGAGTTTCCAGCTCATGGCTTCCACCTGGCCCAGCCCTAGCCATTGCAACCATTTGAGGAGTGAACCGGCAGGTGGTGATCTCTGTCTCCTCGCCTTTCTCTCTGTCACTCTGCCTTTCAAATAAATAAATAAATAAATCTTTACAACACATTTGAATTTGGGGGAGGACACATATATCTTATTACATGGCAAAATGATAGTTTTTTTTTGTTGTTGTTGTTATTGTTTTGGTTTTTTTGACAGGCAGAGTTAGACAGTGTGAGAGAGAGATAGAGAGAAAGGTCTTCCTTCCGTTGGTTCACCCCCCAAATGGCTGCTATGGCCGGCGCGCTGCACCGATCCGAAGCAAGGAGCCAGGTGCTTCTTCCTGGTCTCCTATGTAGGTGCAGGGCCCAAGCACTTGGGCCATCCTCCACTGCCTTCCCGGGCCACAGCAAAGAGCTGGACTGGAAGAGGAGCAACTGGGACAGAATCTGGCGCCCCAACTGGGACTAGAACCTGGAGTGCCGGTGCCGCAGGCAGAGGATTAGCCTAGTGAGCCGTGGTGCCGACCGATACTTAGTTTTAATGTTTGTTTTTGATGATTCAATTATCATTATTCAAACATAATATTGAATACTTTTTCGATATCCAGAAGTGTTTGAATTAAATAAGAAAAAAAATAATTTTTATGTCAGAAAATCAAAATGTGTGCTTTAATCAGAATGCCCCGCTTTGCCCCTCTCTGTGGTCCCCTCTGTGGTCTTCTGGGCCCAGGCCACACGTGGCTTTCCCCGCCCACATTGACGTTTCCACCTGGGCTGAAACAGGAGCATTTGGTTCAGGCTTTGAGATCCTTCATCATGGTGTTCAGGCTTCAGCTCTGGTCTGCAGACTCCATGCGCAAGGCCTCCTTCTCTGTGGGGAGCTCATGTTTGCCCTGGCTGACCCTGCCACTGGCCACTGGGCATTGTGTGGCTTGTTTCACTTGGCCTTGTGTTCTCTGGTTTGTCCATGGTGTAGCAGGTGTCAATTTCCTTTCTTTTTACAGTGGAGTAATATTCCGTTGTATGCATAGCCCACAGTTTATTTATCTTTCCATCTGCTGAAGTGTTGGGTGTCTCCACATTTTGGCTACTATGAGTAATGCTATGGTGAACCCTGTTTGAACAGTATCTGTTCCAGTCCCAGCTTTCACATCCATTGGGTGCACACTTAGGTGTGGAATTGTTGGATCCTATCAAAATTCTCTGTTTAACTTTTTAATTAATTAGAGAGGCAGACAGGGCAGCTCCCATCCACTACAGGTTCACTACCTCAATGGCCACAGTGGCTGGGGGTTGACCTGGGCCAAAGCCAGGGGCCAGGATCACAATTCAGGTCTCCCATGTAGATGGCAGGAATCCAGTTACTTGAGCCATCACCACTGCCTGCCAGGGTCATTCAGAGTCAGGAGCCAGAGCCCGTATTGAACCCAGGCACTATGAAGTGGGGCCCAGGCATCTTAACCAGTGTCTTAACTGCTAAGCTAAACATCTGCCCCAGAGGTGGTTTTAAAATGTGGCTGCCATCTTCCTGGCCCACTGTTCCAGCATTTTCAGGGGGAACTGGCACCTTTTTCCAAGTCTGACTGGAGCTGGGTCAGGAGTTACCATGGTAGGTTGGAGGAAAGCCTTTGTGGCAGGTGGGTCCCCAGACTTGCATCACACTGGGAACTTTCTGGCCCCTGTAGGTGCCTGGCTACCCTGGGGAAGATCCACACTGCACCGTATGTTCCTTGAAAGCCTCCAGAGAATGAGACAGAGCCTGGCACCATGGCTGCCTTCAGAGATGGATTCAACAGATGGCTCTAGATTGGAAATCAGACCTGGCTCTGGCCTGGAACATCTGGGTTCCAAGTGTCAGGTGCAGAACCCCTGTGATAGGGAGCACTGGGGAGGAACACACTGGATAGGTGGATTCTAGGACTTGTAAGTCCCCCGCTCATTGGTGCAGACTGGATTCAGATTGCAAAACCTGTGCAGAGTGTCCCATTGCAAGAACTGTGCCTCTGGTGTGGCTGATGGTGGGAAGAGGGCCCACGCAGAAATGGGCTTTTTTATTTTACCACATCTCCAGGTCTCCTCAGTGCTCTACTCAGGGTGTGAATCACTATCTCAGAGGCAGCTTCTCAAAGTCCAAGGCAGGCACGTCAGGTTTCTGTGAACCCGATTCCACTCCTAAGTGTCCCTTCTGCCTCTTCCTACTCCTCTATCCTCCTTTCAAAATTTTGTGTGTTTTTATGTTTGATTAACATGTGTAATTGTGCATATTTATGGGATACAGTGTGACATTTCAGCACATGTACACAGCATGTTCTGATCACCAGATTTCCATTTCCTTTTCATCACTTGATGTTTGTAGCCTCCCAGCTTTACATGAAATATAAAATGTGTCATTGTAAACACAAGAGCACTGTTACACTGTAACACTATTGTCATAAGTCAGAGGCCTCTGCCTGCAGAGCTGACCTGCTCCGTGGCTTTTCTTTGGCTGTTTAGCTTCCAGCTTTCCTTACTCCCTCATCTCTCTGGATTTACCTTCACTTTGACAAAACCACCTGTCTTATCTGGAAAGAACCTCTTTGAATTTACCAATTATTCATTTTGTAAGCATCTACATTTCCTTTTCTTGTTTAGCATCTTTCTAAAAAATTTGCCTGTTTATTTAACTTATTTTAAAGGCATATAGACAGACAACTGATTCACTCTCCAAATGCCTTCAGCAGCCAGGCCAGGCCAAAGTCAGGAGCCCGGAGTCCGCATCCAAGTCTCCCACATGGATGACAAGAGCATCACCTGCTGCCTCCCAGAGTGCATTAGTAGGAAGCTAGAATTGAGACTGGAGCTGAGAGTTGAACCCAGACACTCCAGTGAGAGATGCAGGTGTCCCCAGCAGCATCTTAACCACTGTACCCAATGCCCATCTTCATTCATGTGGGTTTCCCTAACTCGTGGCCATGTTTTGTCAACATTTTGTTGTCCAGACTCGGCGATTATACCGTGGACTTCTCTGATGTTACATCATGGTTCATTTCCTGCACTGGATCTTGTTTGTGTTGTGGGAAGCCCCCTCCTCCCCAGCTAAAGAAGCAGACTCCTCCCTGTCGTAGGGACTTGGCTACCTGTTTGCATCTCCAGATTCTAAACACCCTCTTTTGCTACTTCCTGGGTCTGTTGAACCTTCCCACAGCTTCAGAATCTCCAAGGTTATGCACACATTTTTTTTAAGATTTATTTTATTTTATTTATTTGAAAGACAGAGTTACAGAGAGAAGTAGAGACAGAGAGAGAGAGAGAGAGGTTCTCCATCCGCTAGTTGACTCCCCAGATGCCAGCAACAGCCAGACCTGAGCCAATCCAAAGTTAGGAGCCAGGAGCTTCTTCCAGGTCTCCCACATGGGTGCAGGGGCCCAAGGACTTGGGCCACCTTCTACTGCTTTCCCAGGCCATAGCAGAGAGCTGGATCGGAAGTGGAGCAGCCGGGACTAGAAGGGGCGCCCATATGAGATGCCTGTGCTTCAGTCCATAGCTTTAACCCGCTGCGCCACAGCACTGGCCCCAGGATAGGCACATCTTCTAGAATGTTTTCAGAATTACATGGTCACACAGGAAAGACTGATAAATGACTGAGGTGTTGAGTATGCCAGTTGCTCAGACCTGGTTATTACACATTGTAAACATGTATGGAAAATCGCACTGGGCACCATAAATATGTGTCTATTAGGTTTTTAAAAAATAAATAGAAGTGAGCCACCAGGTACAGCCCACACTTTTGGGAGGGCATTCCAGAAATCTGTCAGTACCAGAAATGCTCTCTGCACCAGCAGGCTGTGATATTGGAGGTCATCTTACTGGCTGCCAACAATGAGAATCCAGGATAAAAAGCACAATTCCTAACAGGAAGGTACTTCAAACAGTTTGTGGAAAATGGTGCAAAAAAGTTGTAAAGTCCATGCAATAGTTTTTTCATCATTCACACTTTCATGATGAAAGACTTAATTTAATCATGAGAGAAAGTTTTTACACTAATATACAGATTCCAGAACTCTGTGAGAAACATGATACTTTGTGGTAAAATTCTAGAAGCTTTCCCATCAAAGTACAAAGTGGAAACAAGGCCGGCGCCATGGCTTAACAGGCTAATCCTCCGCCTTGCGGGGCCAGCACACCGGGTTCTAGTCCCGGTCGGGGCGCCGGATTCTGTCCCGGTTGCCCCTCTTCCAGGCCAGCTCTCTGCTATGGCCTGGGAAGGCAGTGGAGGATGGCCCAAGTGTTTGGGCCTTGCACCTGCATGGGAGACCGGGAGAAGCACCTGGCTCCTGGCTTCGGGTCAGCGCAAAGAGCCAGCCGCAGCGGCCATTGGAGGGTGGACCAACGGCAAAATGGAAGACCTTTCTCTCTGTCTCTCTCTCTCTCACTATACACTCTGCCTGTCAAAAAAAAAAAAAAAAAAAAAAAACCAAAGTGGAAACAAGACAAGAGAGCTGTATCTACCACTATGACTGTAGAAGGAGTTCTAGCTGACACAGCTAGACAAGAAAAGGGCATGGGAGGTGTGGGACTGGGAGGGCAAACACAAAATCCTAATGCTGAGGCTGCTAAGTTTGTCTAAAGAGAAAAATTCAGGCATACAAATAAGTAATAATTCACAATAATAGTAGATACACTTTCAACAGACACCCAAACATTATCTAGTTGGTACCCCTTTATGGCCAGATGTACGTGAGTTTCGCACACACACAGATATTAGCTGACCTGTTCTGTTGGCATACAGAAAGTGACCAATTCATTTCAAACTATTATAGTACCTAACCACGGAATTCTAACAAAGAGCATCATGATTTGAGGGCAGAAGCTTTTGCCATCTTTCCACGTCAAGGCTCTGTAGTTCCGTTCCTTGCTGCTGGTATCTTTGTCGTGCAACGTGCACCCCACATCCCCCATCACCGTCATTGCACCCAATGCAATACACACTCGGAAGCTGACTTTGTACCTATCGCCTGAGGCTGCTGGCAGGCTCTTTCTTACTGTCAGCTTGTGCAACTGTAGGTAGCTCACTTGGCCTGGCATTTCTTCATGAACAAAGCATACCAATTTCATACCCCTGGAATGAGGCAGGAAATAGGTGCATGCACTGACCAGTATCATATTGTTGGAATTTCTGGAGCCCATTTTTAGATAGTTCATTCATTTCTTAGACGGTCAGATGGCCTGGCCGGCACCGCGGCTCAATAGGCTAATCCTCTGCCTGCGGCGCCAGTACACCGGGTTCTAGTCCTGGTTGGGGCGCCGGACTCTGTCCCAGTTGCTCCTCTTCCAGTCCAGCTCTCTGCTGTGGCCCGGGAGTACAGTGGAGGATGGCCCAAGTGTTTGGGCCTTGTACCTGCATGGGAGACCAGGAGAAATACCTGGCCCCTGGCTACGGATCAGCGCGATGAGCCGGCCGCAGCGGCCACTGGGGGGTGAACCAATGGAAAAAGGAAGACATTTCTCTCTGTCTCTCTCTCTCACTGTCCACTCTGCCTGTCAAAAAAAAAGAAAAAAAAAAAAAGGTCAGATGGCCAGAGGAGTAGGTGATTCCTCACCACTTGGCACACTGTGTGTTCTTTTCATGGGCAAACATTTTTGATTTTGAAATACTGGGTGTCTCTTTTGCCTTTTGTTGTATGTGTCACAGCCAAGAAATACAGTGTCATATCCAAGGAATCACTGCCAAGCCCAGTGTCATGAAAAATCTCCCCTGTGTTCTCTTCCAAAAGTTTTATGGTCTTAACTCTTGAGTTCAGGTCTTTGATCCATACTGAGTTAATTTTTTATGTGGTCACACTTATTTTTGATGTTGAATGTTTGTGGATATCCTGGATGCCCTACACAAGACCTGGGAAAAGCAGGCTCTGGGTGTCCATATTGAGTAGATGTCTGTTACGTGGTATCTGTGACAATCAGACCTTGCTCTTCTCTAGGAATTCCCCTTGAGAAGCTTCCTTTTGGGTTGGGCTGTTAATTGCAGAATAATTGAGACTGAATGTTGACGGCATTTACAACAGTGCAAAAACATGCCATTTGAAGCAGGAGACTGAAAAATACTTTTTTAAATATTTTTGTTTAGAAATCTTTATGGTAATTATTTATAATTAAAGAATGTGCAGGTCTGGGTTGCGGTGGTGTGGCAAGGGGTCTTGGAATGGAACTGGGGGAAGATGGGAGCTCCACCAAGTTCAGGAGCTCTGGAAGATGGAGCCCTGCAGGTATTCCTCTGTTTGAGAACTGCATCGGCCTCTTGGGAAGACAAAGCAAGGCCTCTGAGGTGGCCAGTGTATCCAGGAAGCGGGATTAGGGCCTAGATGAAGACCAGGCCTGGAACCTGGGTTGTCTGAGGAAGCCTGCACTGGTCCACTTGTCATCACTACAGCGAAATACCTGAGGCAACTAAACAAACAGAGAAGGTTTACTTGGCTCAGTTTTTGAGGGTCAAGTCCAAGATCAGGCTGCCCATTGGTTTGGCCCCTGAGATGGTAGTGATCAGATCCCAGGGAAGCCAGGAAGCAGTAAGAGAGCTAAGGGTCCCCTTAGCTTTTGTTTTAATGAAGATTTTTAAAAGATTTATTTATTTACTTGAAAGGTAGAGTGACAGAGAAAGAATCTTCTATCCAGTCCCCAAATGGCTCTAGGCCAGATCCAGGAGCTAGCTGCATCTGAGTGACTCAGGAGGATGACCGGACCCTAAGCACTTTCATCACCTACTGCTGATTTCCCAGGAGCATTAACAGGGAGCTGGCTGGGAAGCAGAACAGCCAGGACTCGAACTGGTGCTTATATGGGACGCTGCTTATATGGGATGCTGGATTTAGCTTTGCAAGTGGTAGGTTAACCCACTGTGCCACAGTGCCAGACCCCTACCCTCCAGCTTTTATAACAACCTCTTGTGAGAATCACCTTCCAAGAACAGTCCCCAGTGGCCTAAGAACTTCCCATAGGCACCCCTTCAGAGGCTCCACCACCTCCCGACAGCACCGCCCTGGGAACAAGCCTGTCACACATGGGCCTCTGGGAGCACTCAGCATTCACACCAATCCCCACAGCACAGCAGAGGCCCAGCTGAGCTGAGTTTGGTTAGGAGTGTGATCCCGTGATTCCCCTCAGCCTCAACAACTCTAATCAGTTTCTATCTCCTCTACCTTTTTTTTTTTCCACCATGGAGTGTTTTCTTTATTTAAAAAAAAAAAAGATTTATTGATTTATTTGAAAGTCAGAGTTACACAGAGAGAGAGAGAGAGAGAGAGAGAAAGTCTTCCATCTGATGGTTCACTCCCCAGTTGGCTGCAACAGTCGTCGCCGAAGCCAGGAGCCTGCAGCTTCTTCCGGGTCTCCCACATGGGTGCAGAGACCCAAGGACTTGGGCCATCTTCTATGGCTTTCCCAGGCCATAGCAGAGAGCTGGATTGAAAGTGGAGCAGCCGGGTTTTGAACCAGCACTCATGTGGGATGCTGGCGCTTCAGGCCAAAGTGTTAACCCGCTGTGCCACAGTGCTGGCCCCCAATGGAGTGTTTTCAAGCAAATCCTGGACTCCGTATGTCTTACTTGCAAGCACTGCAGCACACTAAGAGAGTGCTTCAAAGAGTTAGGGAAAATGGGATTAAAAGCTAAGTTTACTTTGGTGCAAGACAAATTAAAAACCTGTGTAAACTTTTTTAAAATATACATTTTCCATGAACTATGCATGGTTTTAAAATTTTTCACCAACATAAACTTATTTTGTCATTCCATTTTCTGGGACCCAGTCCCCCGTGTTCTGATCTGAGGCATCAGGAGGCTTTCTGGAATGTGACAAAGAGCTACAAACACCTGAGGGGAGAGTGGCTTCCCCAGCAGCAGGTGACAAGTGAAGCTGCCCAGTGGAAGAACCAAGAGAAGTGGGGCAGTGGGTGGAGCTTGGGCATTGCTGTGGCTGGGAGAGCAAGGCGGTCTGCGTTCAGGTCCTGGATCCCAGCCCCAACAGCTGTGTGCGGCTATACCTCTCTGAGCCTCTTTCTCCATCTGTAAAATGGGAATCTATGAGGCTATCTGCTTCATACTAAATCCTGCACCTGAAGAACCCAACAAATGTTGACTGTCATCATGAATGTGGCCGCCATCGTCATCATCACTGCTGGGGTGACCACTGCTATCCTAGGACCTCATGCCGCCAACCTGGTGGGCCAGGGTCGCTAGGATACATGGTGTGTGGACCAATGGTCCCTTTTGGAATCCTGATGCTGCCTTGATGCCAGGAATGATGCCTGTATCCTGGAGTTCCAGCTCAGAGCCCTTGTTTTCTGAGGATACCTTTTTTTTTTTTTTTTTTTTTTTTTTTTTTTTTTTTTTTTTTATGAAGTCTTCTGTGAATCAGAGGAGGCCAGCAGGAGTGCTGGTTCCTTGGAAGGACTCCATCAGCATCGTCCCCGGTTCCTTCAGTAAACCTGAGGAGATCTGGCCTCAAAGATAAAACAACTGGCTCAGAGATTCTTCCCAAACCATCATCAAAACCATAATTGGATTGCTCTAGACACTCTTCTCTGGACACGGGAAGGGAGGGGATTGGTTGGCACAGGAAATGCCCAGATGGGACCCATTTTAGGGGCACCCACCCTGATGTTCCTGGGGCTGTGGGCTTCAATGTGGGCATGGAAGATGCTGGAAGGGAGCAGCAATTTCCAAGTACAAGAGACCAGAGCTAGGAAAATCCAGTTGGGTCATAAATAAATGACATGCAGGTTGTACAAGAAATGACACTATTGTTCTGCATCCAGAGGCCTGTTCCTTCTGCTGCAGTCAGACGCCTCCTAGCCCAGGGGAACAATTGCTCCACTTAGGCCGGGATAATCCTGGTTTGTTTCCACTCTGTCCCCAACCCTTACTCAGCTCTTCCGACCCCCTAGGCGTCTTGGCAACCCATTGAGTCTTCTGTCCAAACCCTGATATCGCACCATCTCACACGTCAATCTCCCGAACAGGGCTCACAGGGAGCTTTCATCTCGGGTGCCCCCGTGGGCCTCAGAGGGACTACCAGGGTGCCCACAGGCGCCGTCTGGCCCAGCAGTCACAGTCGCTCCTTGGCAGAACCCCAGCTCAGCCCCTTCCCTGCTTGCTCTCTCGCCATGGCTGCAGTTTCCTGCTTTCCCCACTCCACCCCACCCCACGTGCCCTGGCCCTGAGACCTCCCCCGGCTGCTCCTCAGTTTTCATGGGTTTAGTCCTCTTTCTAGGCCTCAGTGTTCTCATCTGAGGAATGGGGACCCTCGTTCCTACCACACAGGACTTCAATGAGCATCAGAATGGCAAATTGCACCCATCAGAATCAACATCCAAAAATACTGTGGCCTGGTACCGAGCTTCAGAAAGTACTCTTCCTACTCCGTGTCTTTCTCTGGGGAGAGGGTGGACAGGCAAGGGGCCTGTGTTGACCGCGGTGAACATGTGCATTTTCACTTGAAGAAGGCTCAAGCTGTGTGTGCTTTGAAGATGAACCTTCCAGCGTCCTTCAAGGTCTGTGATCCCGATTAGGCAACCAGCACAGGGATTAGCCCCTTCTCCTGTGGCCACTCTGTCTTGAAGACCTAGCGGCGCCTAATAAGGAGACTTGAAAGTTCCTCCTCTGGGGACAGTTCCACTTACACTGTCTGCTTTTCATTTAAACAAAGCCACTTGTTGTCAGGCAAGACCAACTGCTGGGTCGCATCAGTGCCTTGGTTCCCTGCACGAATACGGGTGCACCAGAAGCTTCTGCTCACGTGCGTCTCTGGTTCTGGGAAGATCTGTGTCTGCCCGGTCGCCCTTTATGTCAGTGCAGCACCGACCGATGCCATTGCCCAGGCCTCAAGTTCACCTCAGGGTCTGCTTGTTCTCCAAGTCCTTGGGCTGTCTGGAAAACAACTTCTTCCAGTAGTAAATAGAAATAAAAGTGCTTAAGAGTAACATCAACAGCTGTGGCCTCTCAGCCTTTTATGGCCCTTTGCTGGTTAGAAGATGCAGTTGGGGCCACTGTTGCTTCTAGAACCCCAACTGTAGTCCTGGGAGGGAAGAAGCATGGACATTCTGCCAACCCCGCCCTGTGGACGGGCAGAGTGAGGCCACAGGAGTTGAGTGACACAGGCAGAGAGCCCTGCACAAGCATTTCACAGAGTTTATGATACGTTTATTTTGGTGCTATGAACATGTGAAATCATACACATATGAGGGTCTTGAGAAAGCTCATGGTAAATGTGTATCATGACAAAACTATGCAGATTTCAAAATAAACACAGCTTTTCATTCCATTTTGGGGATTGAAACCTAGGTTCAAATCTCACCTCTACTCCTTCTTCTGTAGGACCTTAGAGAAGCCAGTCGAGTCTCTTGAGCCCTAGTTTTCTTATCTGTAAAAGCAAGACATTGGTAATGCATGCACTGAGTGAGGACAGCTTGGGAGGTGTCTGTGCTGTGAGATGGGGGTGGCACACTGGCCACTGGCCACTGCCTGTGTTCCTGGTAAAGCAACCCCACTGCAGATGCACAGCACACGTGGTGCACAGGCAGTGCATGGCACAGTGCACAGAACGCTGATGGTTACAGTGGTGTCAGTGAAGAGCAATGGGCAGGCAGGATGCTAAGAGAGCCCCCAAGACTCGTGCTCACTGGTTGCAAGCTGGGTGTTCCCTGGGCTTGAGCGGCAGTGCCTCCTGCGACTGTGCTGGATGTGTTCCTCCCGCGGTTATGTTACACGGTACAGAAAGGGGGTTTTGCCGATGTCATTGAGGTTACTCACCAGCCGACTTTGAGTTCACCCAAAGGCAGGTTGTCTGGGTGGCCCTGATCTGATCACAGGAGTCCTTTCATGCCGGGTCTGGGAATCAGAGACAGAAAAGGTCAGAGGGCTTGCAGCACCAGAAGCCTTTGCAGAGCCTGTGGCCAAGCACTAGGGGCTGCCTGTGGGAAGCTGGAGTGGTCCCCAGCTGACAACCAGCAAGAGAAGGGAGCCCTCTGTCCTGCAGCTGCAAGGAACTGACTTGCACCAACAGCCATGGGCGCCTGAGAGGCCTCCTGAGCCCCCGGGGGAGGACCCAGCCTTGTGACCTGCAGCAACTGTGAGTGGCACCAGCAGCTGCTACCTTTGTGGTGGTTTGTTATGCAGCAACAAAAAATGAGCACAACGGGCAAGGGCCCAAGAAGGTGACTGTGTGCGTTCCCTGTCGTTGCAAAAATATTACTGCAAAGCCTGATGACTCAGAGAGCAGGCATTTGTCACCTCTCCATTTCTGAGTGTCAGGAATGCAGGTGCGGCTCACCTGGCTGCCTCTCTGGTTTCTGGTTCCTGGCTCCTTCCTTCCCTCCTCTTGGGTTTGTGCTCCAATGGCACCTCCTCCGAGACCTTCCAGGCCACTTGATGTTTTTCTTAGCTTGTCATGAGGTTACTTTGTGGGCCCTCCAAAGATAGGTTGACTGGGACCTCATTTGGAACAGGGTCTTTGCAGACATAATTAGTTAAGGTAAGGTGGTGCTGGATTAGGATGAATCCCAATGCAATGACCAGTGTGCACATCAGACAAGAGAGTTTAAACCCAGAGGCAGACTCGATGAGAGGCCATGTGATGATAAAGACTGGGGGTGGGGAGAGGTTGCAGCAATCTCCTACAAGCCCAGGAATGCCAAGGGTTGCCCACAACCATCAGAAGCTACAAGAGGCAAGGAAGAGGCCCCCTTAGGTGCCTTTCAGAGAGAGCTTAGCCCTGCCCCAAATCAAGGTGGACCACTGTGATGTAGGAGATTTGTGTCCATCAAGCCCCGGCTGCACTGTGTTTGTTACAGTGACCACAGGAACCCGAAGCAGTGATTCCCATCTCCTTCATCTCCTCCTCTCTCTCTCTCTCTCCTTCTCTCTCTCTGGGCTAGGGTTTACAGGCCAGGTTCCTCCACTGGGATGCAAGTTTCTTGAGAGCTATTGATTTTCTTTTGTTTGCAGTGCAGTTCCTTGTCCCTAACTCAGTGCTTGGAACAGAACTCAATCAAAATGTGCTAAGTTGGAGACAGGCACTTAATCTAGTGGTTAAGACACCCATGTCCTATGTTGGGGTGCCTGGGTTTGAGTTCCATCTTGGCACCCAATTCCAAACTCCTTCTAATGCAGACTCTGGGAGGCAGCAGAGATGGCTCATGTGGTTGGGTTCCTGCCACCCACAAGGGCAACCTGCATTGAGTTTCTGGTCCCTGGCTTCAGCCCGACCCAGCCTTGGCCATTACAAACATTTGTTGAGCAAATCAGTGGGTGGGAGTTCTCTCTGTCTCTGTGCCTCTCGAATAAACAATAACAACAACAAAAGTTCATGGAAAAGTAAAATTGAAAGGTAAGTTTATTTTTTAAAAAATACATTGAGCAAATTGATGAATATTCAGAGCAAAAGTCCACAAATCCCTGTATGACACATTCCTCTATAATCAGAAAGGCTTAGAAATAAATCTGACAAGTTCATTTACCTGTTTCAATATGAATTCTTTATCTCTGCATCTTACAAGTCAGAGTTTTAAGAGAAAAACTTTTTTCAATAAAAACCTCAGATATGAAATCCAGTAAAACAGTTATTTCATTATGAATAAGATAAAGGAATAGAACCATTTAAAATGCATTTTATGTAGCCTATTGCTATATTGTAATAAAATATCTGTGAACTAAATATAATTGACTGCCTGCTTTTTGAACATGTCATTATTTCTTTTTTTTTTTTTTTTTAACGATTCATCTATTTCTTTGAGAGGCAGAGTGACAGAGAGAAAGGGAGAGACACAGACAGAGAGACAGAGAGGCGGGACAGGGTGGATCTTCCACCCTTGGGTTCACTCCTCAAATGGCTGCATTAACCAGGGCTGGGCCAGGCCAAAGCCGGGAGCCAAAGACTCCATCTGGGTCTTCCACAAGGGTGTCAGGGGCCCAAGTGCGTGGGCCATCTTCTGTTTTACCAGAATTGTTAGCAGGGAGCTGGATTGGAAGTGGAACAGCTGGGACTCGGACCTACACCCAAATGGGAAGCCGGCATTGCAAGTGGTGGCCTAACCTGCTGTGCCACAATGATAGCCCCAAACAGTTCATTGAAAAAAGAAAAAAAACTAGGCGAGGTAGGCCTTAATGCTAATAATGAAAGAAACTGAGACAAAATCCCTGCTTGTGGGGCTCCTTTGAGAGTCTGGGGAAAGCTGAAGTCTCACAGAGCAGCGCCCATTCAGCAAACTCTCTGGTGTCATCACAGGGATTTGAGAATTTCCTGGGCAGCAGGAAATTCTAAAGAGTTTTGCAAAGCCAGATCAGGCTCCTCCTGGGGACTGGCCTCGGTTCTCTTGCTCAGTTCTGCTCTCCTTTGGTCTGGGGTCAGTGAGGGCGATGTGCATACAAAAGCTGAGCACCACTCAGCTTGCAGGGACATGAAGTGGTGGCTCTTGTTAAGGGAAGTGAACTCAACATTAGTAACCCACTGTGCTTGCTCTGTGTCTTTCCTTCAAAGCTCTCATGGGGCGTGTTTTCAAAGCAACCGTGCAGCAAACCCCACAGGGGTGCTGCATGTGAGTCATGGGAAGCCTGCATGGGGTACCGTGAGTCAACCCCTGTGGCCTTGACTGACCAGAGGTGAATGTCAAAAGGAGCAGGAGAAACTGGCCTTTGGGTCAGACTCAAAAGTCCCCAGCTTTGCCACTAACAAGCTGTGTGACTTGGACAAGTTACGTAACCAATCCAAGCCTCAGTTTCTCCTTTTGTAAAATGGACCTGTAAGGAGTGTCTTCATAGAATACCATAGACAGGGTAAAGTAGAAACAAGTTTATTTGGCTCATGGTTCTGAAGGTTGGAAGTCCTAGAGTGTGGCAGTCATCTGGAGCGGGGGTTCTTGCTGCATGTTAACATGGCGGAGGGCAAGCATGCACCTGCGAGACAGAGTGGATGGTCAAGCCAAATTCATCCTTCTTACCAGGACCCCGTCCCCATGGTGACACCACCCATCCGTCGTGAGGACCCTCCCAAGGCCCTGCCTCCCAACACTGTTGTGCTGGAGGTGAAGTCACCCGTACGGGAACTTTGGGGGTCAGGTTCAAAGCCAGTAAAGAGTGTTGTGGAAATCACGCATTCTGAGCACCTGGCACAGAAGTGCTCCCTGCAGGGTACCAATTGTGGCTGCAGCTGTTGCTCATGGGTTCACACTGACAGCCCCTGACACTTCATAATACACACCCCAAATCTGCCTGTGTGCCTGAAGTATCTGAGAAGCCATAAAGGAACTGTCCCAGGCCCACTCCAAAACTACTGAATCCAGCTTCCTTGGGGAAGGGCCCGAGTGTGCCAGGCAGCTGCTGTTGACGCTCCAGCCCCACCCTATATCTGGTGCACCTGCTGTGGGCCCCAGAAGACTGACTGGAAGGATGTGGCTCTGCTGGGGCTCAGTTGGCTGCCCAAGGGTCCCTGCAGACCAGCTGTGTCCCTTAGGAAAAGGCATGTCCCTCTAACTCCTCGTCCATGCCTTCTCTCTCTGCAGGTCCAGGCACCTGCTGCCTTCACTGACACCTTTTGTCCTGGGGCTTGTACCTGAGACTGTTTTAATCAGGTATGACAGGGAGACCATGCCTTGCAGGAAGAGCATCAGCCACAGTCCTCCGGAGGAGGAGCAACACGGCAGCCTGCAGGGCCACAAGAGGAAGCTCCGCCCGGCCAGGAGGCAGAGGAGCAGGGGAAGCCTGGGCCAGGGCATTTGTTATGGTTTCACGGGAAGGCAGCTGTGGTGCAAACAGTTGAGCAGAGTTAGGATTGCATAGTCTGAATACCTTCAGGGGGCTCTGGGCTGTAGGGGTGGTCCCTTAGCTGTCAGTGCCTGGTCCTGGGATGATAAGGGCAGGGGAAGTATTGGTGTGAGAATCTGATAAAGGAGACGGTGGGAGCATGGGCTTTGGACTGGGGTGTCTGTGTATGAAAGGCACATTTGAGGGCAAGTCGTTTGCTCTCCCTAGGATAATTCCTAGTGCCAGCCATGGCAGGGTCACCTCTCCCTAGCCAGCAAGGCCTCAAGAGGTGAGCACATCATAAAATATAAAAACATCATCAGTATAGGGGCGGTAGTTGTGCCCCCGGTTGCAGCTCCTGGGACGTGTATGACTCTGGCCCACAGCTTTGTCTTAAGCACTCCTCGGCTTTCCCTTAGGAGCTCCCTCTGTTCCTGCCGGGGACCCGACCTTGCAGGTGCATCCGGTCGCTGGAGCAGGTGGTCTTTGGCACCACCGTGTGCAGTGTGTGGAGCTGTTTGTGTGCTCTGATGGGATCATGCACAGAAGGTAGATGTGGGAATGGTTACAGCCGGGACAGAAGCACAGATGTTGATGCCCAGGCTCATCTCAGGGCAGTGTTCACGGTGGGACAGCTGCTCACTGCGGTCCTGGAAGACCCTGTCCACTGTATCCTGTGAGAGTCCAGACACTTCCAGGCAGCAGGTATCCAGGAACACCAGAGAAATTTCTGGATTTCCAACCAAGTGGGAGTCTCGCAGAACTTGTTCTGGTCTCCATATGCCTTCCTGTCTTGCACCACTGTGGCCCCTCCAGCCCGTTAATGACTTCCACGTAAACCTTCCCCATCTTCCCACCATGACCCTGTGCTTGACAGTGGTGGCCCCCATGGCTTCCAGTTGGGGGGGGTGGCAGTCTTCAAGGCCTGGGGGTGCTGCCTGCATCACAGGGTTTTGGACAGTTCTCCCAGACAATCTTCAGAGCAAGGAAGGCCACTGTAATTGGCAGGCTGGGCTCGCAGGGCTCTGTAATGGCAGGAGCCCAGGCCTGCTCAGCCAGCGGGCACTGTGCTCATCTAGACACTGGCTTCTAGCTAAGGAAGGGCACGGGGCTAGGGAGGGGAAGACTTGAGAGAGCCAAGTGCTCATGTAGCCAGGAGGGTGCAAGCCTTGATGGCCAACTCAGAGCAAGCTGCAGTCCAAGGAGGGGCTGAGCTGGATGTCAATCAACCAGGCCCCTCCACTGATTTCTGAACCTGGCCCAACAGCTGCTCTAGACACAAAGTGGACAACGTACTGGGAGTTTGCAAGGTGACATTTTACAGGGCTGACTTAGGTGGCTGGAGTGACCGCCGGTGCTCTTAGACAGGGAGAGCATGTTTACAATGAATGAACTAGAGTCTGAAGGTTGCCATAAAAAGGCTATCAAAAGGAGATGTCCAAGAAAAATGTAAACAAAACCATGTTAGCAGGATGGGTGCTGGCTTGGCCCCTGTGCAGGGGAGGAGGCTCCACCTCCTAAAGGTTCCACCACGTTAAAACTGTGCCACACTGAGGACCACGCCTTCAAAACAAGGGCCTTTGCACAACATCCGGTGTTCAAACCACAGCAAACACAGCCACACCTTGAATCCCTTGCTCCCTTCCTGCCACCGGGGATCCCATCTCTTCTAGCTATGGCACCTCTTTGCAAGTACGAGTTCTGTGCCCCCAGGAGAGGCTGTGGTGCAATGCTCGGATGTGGGACTGAGTAATAGCAGCCTCCCCAGGGAAGGTGCTTCCCCCTTCCAGGAAACACCAGGAGGAAGTCCCCTGTGTGTGCTAGTGCCTCCCTCATCTTCACATCTCTCTTACACTTTCTGACTTCCCTGGGTTTTTTGTTTTGTTTTGTTTTTGTTTTTTTGTTTTTTTTGTTTTTTGTTTTTTGTTTTTCATTTTTTTAACAAGCGGAGAAAGACAGCAGGCTTCAGACTGCAAGCCCCAGCACATTGCAGTATCTGGTTATAATTTAATAACTTCCCTTCCTTGTATTTATTTTTAGAGTTTCTTTCTATTTTTGGCAAGAGAAACTGGTTTTCAGTTTACCATGGCGTATAACATTGACTTTCTAAAATAACTTTAAGAAAACACGAGCCCATGTGCAGAATAATATGAAATCAGTTTTAGGAGAGGTGGCAAGTGGCCCTGGCACAGACCTCAGAGCCAGTGTGCAGTGGGGTGTGGATTTGGCAACACGCAAGTGGAAGCCTGGGAGACCCTGAGAATCCCCTCCAACGACCTTTAAGCCCCAGCACCCACCATGTCCTTTGTAGTCTTCCCTAACACCCTTGCCCACACAGTACAGCCCAAACAGCAGCCTGTCCTTGTTTATGGACGTGGCTTCTTTGGGGGTCTAAAGAATGCACTTTCTAAGGTGGGGAGCGTGGCAGGCCACAATGGGTCCCCAGCCTCTGGGTAGGGGTGGCCCCAAGCAGGCCTCAGGAGTGTTTGTCATTTACTGGTCCCTAATCAAGAGGGGTGGGCCAGGGCACAGCAAGCCCCATGTGTTTCCAACAAGGAGAACACTCTGTTCCTAGACTTCCCGGCTCTCTCTGCCAGACGCCTCCTTAGTCCCAGAGCAAAAGCTGCCTGTAAGACATGGGTTCTGGATGGCAGCAATGAGCCGGCCCCTGTGAAAGCGAGCTGGTAAAAACATAGACTCCAGCTCAGGACTGGTTTTGGCTGAGTTTCTCTGTCTTAGGCAACAACAGCAGGGGATAGTGCAATGATTTCCCATTTTCTATTTATTCATATCTGTTATTTTTTTCTTCAAAATAAATCCCCAATGTTGGGACCATTAGACCCATTTTACAGCAGGGGAAACTGAGACTATAGCTTGTCCTACAGTCACACAGCTAGAATAGGGACACAAACCATCAGTCCCCTGATTCCTGTATCCATCCTGCCACCAGCGCAGCCTTCCGTGAACCAGACATGGTCGTCCTTCCCCTGGCCATCAGAACCACAGCTTTGATGTTCTCCAGAACAGCTATGGCTGCAGCAGAGTGCAGTGCTGTCACGCAACCCTTGGCAGCAAGGACGGAGGAAACAGCTCCAGGAAATACCCAGCCTTGGGTATTCCATGACAGCAGTGAGCGCCTGGCTTTGGCCTGTTGCAACCATTTGGAGAGTGAATCGGTGCTTGGAAGAGTCTCTCTCTCTCTCTCTCTCTCTCTCTCTCTCTTTCTCTCTCTCTGGTTTTCAAACAAACAGATAAATAAACATTTCAAAACAAAACAAACTACAGCTTATAAGAGGACAAGCTAATGTGTCATGACAACAGCAGCGACAGGGGTTGCTCCGGCACATTGGCCCAGCTCGTCTAATCTCCATGCTGTCCTCTGCTTTGGGGGTGGGTAGTGTGTGTCCCCCAGGGGTTCACCTGTTGAGAGCTCGGACCCCATTGTGGTGATGTGGAAGGTGGTTATGTCCCTGGGGGCACTGCCCAGGGGAGGAACTGGGTGGGGATGGTTCCTAGGGGACCTTGCGTTAGTTCTTGAGAGAGCAAGTGGTTGTCTAAAAGCTCCTGCCTGCCCTCTGGCCTCCTGCCTGCCCGTGAGATCACCTCTTCTCACATATACTGCCTCCCACTGCGACACCGTCTGCCACGGAGCCCTCTCCAGAGCCCAGCAGGTGCCGGCAGCAGGCCCTTGAACCTCCAGACCTGGGAGCTGAACCTCTTTATAGAGAACCCAGCCTCCAGTATTGTGTTACAGTAATGGAAAACAGACTGATAGTGATGCCCCTATTAATGTTTTCATTAACAGATGAGGCCAGTCAGAGGGAGAAGGTTGGAGAGGCATTTTTTTTTTTAAGGCAGAGTTACAGAGAGAGGGAAAGAGAGACAGCAGGATAGAAATTTTCCATCTGCTGGCTCACTCCCCAGATGGCCACAAGGCTGAGGCTGAGCCAGAGCCAGAGTGAAGCTAGGAGCCTGGAACTCCATCCAGGTCTCCCACCTGGGTGGCAGGAGTCCAAGTACTTGGGCCATCCCTCACAGCTTTCTCAGGTGCGTTAGCGGAGAGCTGGATCAGAAGCAGAGCAGCGCTGAACCAGGGTTCATATGGTATGCCTGCCTTACCCACCACGCCACAATGCCGGCCCCTGGAGAGGCGTTTAGAAGGCCCTTGGGACTGTAGACCATGGTAGGTGACTTTGTGTGGAAAGGCCGCCAATTTCCCAAGGTCAAGAGGTGGAGCAGGGGATCCTGGGAAGGGGGGAACATGGACACAATGACGTTGGGGTGGAGCCACTTTCCTGAAGATCTCTTCCAACAGGAAGCAGGACAGCAGACAGCTGGCAGTCACCAGAGCCCCTGGCTGTCACTAGTCAGTAATTACTGTCATGAGTCTCCCTCCTCGTGGTGCCCACCGCCTTCTAATACGCTGGATATCTACTTATTCTTTGTATGTGGAGCTATCACATTGTCTTCTACTCCCATATTCTGCTTGGATGTGAGCAGCACAGGTTAGGGATTGCCAAAGGACTCGGAACATTCTGGAGTATTCTAGGAGGGACCACAAAGCACACCAAGGCCAGAGAGCAGCCTCTTCCTTTTACTGCTCTGAAAGTGGCCCAGCCTCACCCTGGGTGCCAGGGGTTGCCCCTCTGAGGGGCCCAGGGATGCTGCACACAGCAGGCTTGTGGAGGGCCAAGTCAGAGTCAGAGAGGTTATCTGCCGCTGTGTGAAGAATGCTTTTAAACCCATGCCTGGGTTCCTGACCTACTGAGAGAGGAAACAGATGCACCATTTAACCCCTTCTTGCCTCTGGAGGAGCCCAGCACCTTGGGTCTTAGGGAGCCGGTCAAGCTGGAGAGTGGCTGGCCTTTGTGCCCTAAGGGTTAATGACAGCCTGGTGTTGCCAGGACCAGAGCTCTTGGCAGGGTCTCTGAAGGGCCTCCTTGGAAGCTGTCACCTGTCAGGGCCCTGATTAACAGCTGGAAGGCTGGCCCTTGGTTTTGATGGGTTCAGTGGATGCGTTATGCCGGGCTGTGGAGGTGGAAGGGCTGTTTTCTTTTGCCACTGGGAGGTCAGAAGCACTTAACAAGACCCGTGTCCTCCCACCCCCACACTGGGCTTCACATATGCTTTTCATGTTGAAGGGACTCTTTTTAGGGCTCTGCTCAAAGCCACCTCTTCATCCTGTTAACAGTTCTGCAGTAAATGCAAAGCCCACCTTGCTCTTTACGAAGCACTTCCACAGAAGCAGCAGTGGCCTTTGGGAAGGAAATGAGTTTAGAGCTAAAGACTCCCATCCAAGTGCAGGCACAGCTGTGTGACCTGGGCCACTCACGGAACCTCTCAGTTTTGCTTTGACTACTATTCCCCGCTGCATGGACTTGTTATAAGGCTGAGGTTTCACTGAGGATCCAGGGGGCCCAAACCCAGCTTCAGGCTGCTTTTGTTCGGCTTGCACGGTGTTTGAAAGCATTTGAGTTATCAACAGTTTTAAAATGCACAAGGTGTCTGCTAAAATTCCAGCTGTCTGGGTTCTTTCGCGTTAAAGTGGGAAGCAGTAGCCACACAGAGCTGGCATTCTTGCATTTCCACAGTCAGGGTGGAGTGGCAGCCATAGCCTTCACATCTGACCTGGGGAGCAATGCTTTATAAATAGCAATGGGCTTGTAGACATGTTATACCAGGGAGAAGGTATTTACTGCATCTAAATAAGGCACGGCAACAAGGAAGCCACCCCAGGGACCACCACCAGGTAAATGGGTGAATGGAGTGTGGTGGGTCCCAAGAGTTGGAATATCACTGAGCCCCAGTAAAGAGGACATTCAGACACATGCTACAACATGCATGACCCTTAGGGGCACTATGTGAAGTGCAGTAAGCCACTGCATGATTTCACTGCTCTGAGTCCAGGACACAGAACACAGAGTAGATTGGCAGTAGGCAGGAGCAGGGAGGAGTGCAGATTGAGCAGTTAGTGTTTAATGGGAACGGAGTGTCAGTTTCCAATGAGGAAAACCTCCTGGAGATGGTTGGTGTGATGGTTGCTCATCAGCGTTAATGTGCCTAATGCTGGAGAGCTGTACCCTTAAAAAATATTCAACGAGGCAGGCATTTGGCTCAGGAGCTAAGCCAGGCATGTCCCACATGCCACATCAGAGGGCCTGGGTTCAATCCTCACCTGCAGCTCTTGACTTCAGCTTCCTGCTAATGCAGACCTTGAGAGGCAGCGGTGATGGCTCAAGTTATGTAGATCCCAGTGGGAGACCTGGACTGAGTTCCTAGCTCCCAGCTTCAGCCTGGTTGTTGCAGCCATTTGAGGATAAGCCAGCAAGTAACACACACACACACACACACATTCTCTCTCTGCCTTTTAAAAAAAATTTTTTAGATGGTAAACTTTGTTATGTACTGGGGACTTTAGGAAGTTCATGGGAAAATGGAATTAAAAGATAAGTTTGTTTTGGTGCAAAAACATTGTGACCTCCAAGCAGTTTTCATAATACACATGTTCTGTGAACCCCTTGAAGACCTTGCATATGTTACTGCAATTAAAAAAAAAACAGTGAGGAGAGGTAGATGAACATGATTTGCTCGGCGATGCCTGCAGACTTAGGAGTGCACAGCAGGTTTCTCTCTCATGCTGTACCCCTGCTCACAGCAGTCTCAGGAAGCCCACAGCAGCGACTCATTCTTCAGCCTGAGGCCTCCACAAGCCGGGCTGGTTTCTGCAGAAGAGGAGGCCTCCTGGTATTTACACCATGTGGACGGAGCAGGCCAGAGGGCCTGTACCTGCACAGTGTCCACAGCTGCAAGGGAAGGAGCAGATGTTTGAGCTCTTCCTTGTTTATAAACCAAACGTCTGTTCCCGTCCAGACCCCCTGTGTTTACCTGATGGCAGGGCCTGGGGCAGCCAGTGCACATTTGGAAGACATCCCCAGGGAGCTGCTCGCCTCTTAGCTGCATGACCTTCAGTGAGTTCATTAACTTCCCCTACCTCAGTCTCCTCATCTGTAAAACAGAGATACAGCGGAGGCTACTTTGAAAAGTCCGTGGAAGTGTGTGGGCTGGGGGAGGGGCATTGTGGTGCAGCGGGTTCAGCCTCCTCTTGAAACACCTTCATCCCACATGAGAGCGCTGGTTCGAGCCATGCCTCCTCCACTTCCAATCCAGCTTCCTGCTAACAATGGGAGGCAGCAGATAATGACTCAAGTGCTTGGGTCCTCACCACCCAGATGGGAGACCCAGATGGAATTTCTGGCTCTTGAGTTCAGCCTAGCCCAGCCCTGGCTGTTGAAGTGAACCAGTGGAAGGAAGATTCTCTGTGTGTGTGTGTGTGTGCGCGCGTCTGTCTGTCTCTACCTTTCAGGTAGACAAAAATAAATATTTTTAAAAGTTCATGGAAAATGTATAATCTAAAAAAAAAAAAACCATGCATGCATTTCTTTCTTTCTTTCTTTTTTTTTTTTTTTTTTTTTTTTTTTGCATCAAAAACCCCTTTTAAATCCATTTGCCCACCAACGTCTTTAGCCATGTTTTACGAGCCTTGGAGGGCGGTGAGTGGAGCACTGGGCCCTGTGCAGGGGTCTTGATCAGCACTGCCAGCCCTGCCTCCTCTGCACGCTTCTCCCCTGTCTTGCTCTCTGAGCTCCTTCTCAGACCCCATTCCAGCTTTACTCGACCAGCTTGAGAAAGAAAACCGATTCATGGACATCCTGGGCCTCCTGAGCAAACACACTCCTAACCACACATGGCAGCGTTTCCACACTGAGGATGCACAAATGTGCTGTGCATCCTCGGGTGACAACAGAAGAGAGACCTTTATCTCACTCAGGACCTCACCTGATGCAAAACCTGTGCTGCAGCCTAAGGGTGTGCAGGTCTCAAAATAACTGGAATCCCCAGAGAAAAAAATAAAATATAAAAGCCTGCCGGTGCTGCTACAGTTCAGTTACACTTAAAAAAATTCCCTCTATTTAGCTGTGCAGTGAGGCGTGAAATTGCACCTAACCATCCACTTACTTGGCCTTTGAACAGGGAGCCCTCCCCAGCATTTGCGCAAGGTACCCAGTG
Organism: Lepus europaeus; assembly: GCF_033115175.1. Taxonomy (NCBI): domain Eukaryota; kingdom Metazoa; phylum Chordata; class Mammalia; order Lagomorpha; family Leporidae; genus Lepus; species Lepus europaeus. The sequence continues at coordinate 103,521,448 of NC_084830.1, forward strand.
CCAGTCTTCAGCTGGTTCTGCTTTGCTAATTATTCCAAATAAATAGCAAATGCTGCCTTCCTGTCTCCTCCTCCTGCAGTCCTCTGCTCTGCGTAAATGTTCACTAATTTTCACACCAATTTCCATGTTGGCTCTAATTCTGAAGAGAGAACCAAGGGGGACATTTGTTAATGAAAAATCTGGGAAATGTGATTTGGGAAATGTTCTTTTTATATAGGCATCTAATTGTTGAAAGGATCTGGCTTGTAGTTTGTAGTTAAATTTGTTAAATCCTGGAAGTTTTGATTGTTTTGTTTTTGTTGTCTCAGTAATGCAGAGGCCAAATTGAGTTAAAAATTTTTCCAACTTTGCATTTGGGCTGGTTTTGTATTTTCATCAGCTGTAATTGATGGGGACTATTGAATAGCACAACAATAGTAATTTAGGGATTTCTGAGCTCAGTGGGGGTGATTTATAGAAACCTGAAGCTCTTAACATAATATTTTGTTAAAAACGTTTCCTCTTGTTGTGCCTGATTTAATACAGATTCTTCTCTTTTGTTCTTTATTCCTTTCAATGACTGAAATAAGTTAAATGCATACAGGTTTATCTTAGCCTCCAATGCAAAGATAAAAGGAATCAATATGAAAAGTGCCCTATAAGTTATATCAATGACAGAAGAATGTTGAATTTTCATTACTGACCAGAGTAAATGCCTCAGCTGCTTTTGTTTAAAAGCTGTGCTGGGGATTGGGCCTGATTGCTGGAGGGGGGGGTGGGGGGGTGGACTCAAAACCTCTGACTTAACCTCTTGGAGACTCAATGTCATCTGTGAAATGCTGGTAATAAAATGAGTCAAATTATGTGGAGATGTTTACCATGCATGCACAGAGCAAGTGTTGAGTAGACGGCTGCTTTTCTCATCACTCCCTCCCCCCTTCCTGCCAGAGGTTTAATACGCTCCTACTGTGTGCGCAGAGCTGCCTGAGTGCCAGGGAGGCAGTGCCGAGCGAGCATACTCGCTGATTCAAAACTGCATTTGCAGCTCCACTCTGCTTGCTTGGGGGCATTTTAGGAGCAGCTCCCTCTGTGTCCAGCAGCATGTCTGTGTCTTCAGCCCTGATGTTTGCCTTCAGTCCTATATATTTGAGAGGCAGAGAGACGTTCAGGGAAAGAGAGCTCCCATCTGCCAGTTCGCTCCCCAGATGCTTGCGGTAGCCAGGGCTGGAGAGACCCAGACATGAGCCATCCCCCACTGCCTTCTGGGATGCGCATTGGCAGAAAGCTGGAACTTGGACCAGAGCCAGAACTTGAACCCAAGCACCCTGATAAGGACCTCGGGCCTCCTCCTCCCCAGCTGTGACTTAACCACCGGGCCAGCACCTGCCCCTTCAGGTCTTTCTTGAACTTATTTAGAATTCACTGTGTACTGTCTCTAATTTACACCCTTATTGGAAAAAAAAAAAAAAAAAAAAACCACAGCCCGAGTGTTCACCAAGAGCACGTTGCGTGCTTGCCAGGGCTGTTCTGTGCCATTTCCTCAGCTGCACCTCCCCTGGCCTCCCTGGGGGTCAGCATGCTGCCCCCCTCCTGTTATAGACAAGGAAACTGAGGCCAGGGAGCAAGCAGATCGTCCAGGGTTGCACACTAGAAGGAATGTGTGCATGGGCAACTCGTGACCACAGTCAGATAAGCAGGGAAGTTCCTTAAAGTTTACAATGGACTTGGTATCTTCAGGGAGCATCCCGCTGTCCCCCAGGACACCACCTAGCCCTTTCCTGTGATCGGCCAGACCCCACTGCCTGCTCAGGACCTGGTCTTGGAGAGTAGGAGGCACACCCGGCCCTGCTCCCCTAGCCCGCTACTTAGCCTTTGGCTGCTGCCCCTTGTGGTGAAAACAGGTATTACCGTTAGGAGAGGCGGGCAGGAGATGCCACACCTGAGCTCTCCACAGGGACCAGCCTGGGCCCACGCGCGGCAGCCCTTCAGGAGAGTGCTTTCTGCCTAGGCTCAGGAGCTGTGACCTGCTCTCGAGGGGCGAGGCAGCCCGAGGAATCCAGCTCCCGGGCCGCAGCTAGTCCCTTCTGGGCACCATCGCATGAGAAGGCCCGGTCTTGCTGCCGAAGCCTGCACCAGACAGCAGCACTCCATGGCGATGCTGCCGGGCTTTGCCATGGAATTTCTCCTATATTTCCTTAAGAAAAGATCTGGCATGAACCAAGACATCCCATCCACAGGTCCCCAAAACTTGAATGTCACAAAATGAGGGAGGGGCTTGGGAGTCTGCAGACCTTGTGCAGATGAGCAAGGACTGGGCTTACTTTTCTTATCTTTATCTCCTTGTGATAGGCGGTTGGTAACGTGGCCACACCTTTCATAAAATACATAGCACAGGGGCCGGCGCTGTGGCTCAGCGGGTTAACGCCCTGGCCTGAAGCACCAGCATCCCATATGGGCGCTGGTTCGAGACCCGGCTGCTCCGCTTCCAATCCAGCTCTCTGCTATGGCCTGGGAAAGCAGTAGAAGATGGCTCAAGCCCTTGGGCTCCTGCACCCACGTGGGAGACCTGGAAGAAGTTCCTGGCTCCTGGCTTTGGATCGGCACAATCCGGCCATTGCGGCCATCTGGGGAGTGAACCATCAGATGGAAGACCTCTCTCTCTCTCTCTCTCTCGCTCTCGCTCTCGCTCTCGCTCTCTCTCTCTCCCTGCCTCTCCTCTCTCTGTGTAACTCTGACTTTCAAATAAATAAATAAATCTTTTTAAAAAATACATAGCACGAAAAGATGTGCATGCATTTCCTGGGGTCAGGTACCAGCAAGAAGAAGGGAGATGGGTTCCAAGGGTGGGTCTGTTTTCACAGGAGACAAAAGGCAGCTCCATGGGGACTCAACTTAGTCAAGTAGGTGGCAGAGATTCTGAAGCTGAGGCTTCTCAGCTGTTCTGTCTCTCAGGGAGGAGCATGGCCACACCCAGCAGACTTTTCCCTGTTCAGCCTGCTCACAGAGCCCAACTCCTGTGTCCTAGTGTGGATGAACCTCTTCCCACTTGACAGAGCCTCACGGTGTGGCTCCTGCATTTTGGTGCAGACCTCATGCATATCCCGGCCGATGCTCAAAGGTCCACCGTGGCTCTGTCCCATCCGGCGTGCTGGGTTCGGCTCTCCCCTGCCATGCTCGTCTGTGCAAAGGATTATTATTTTTTGGTTTTGGCTCAGTTATTTTCCCCTTGGGGTAAACCACTGGAGGCTCTGTAAGTCTGACTTGGCCTCAGAAAGGTGCTTCTGTATTAGGTCTACCGTAGGTTGTTTATTTTATTAAATCTGGGGATTCTCTGCCCGGTGAAAGCTGCGGGTTCACGGCCGTTCAGGAGACTGTTGGAAGTGATTAGGCCAAGGCAGAAGTAAACACTCTGTGAACATAACCACTGAGCCCTCTCTGACAAATTCCAAGTTAAACGCTTTTAAACCTGTATTTCTGTAATGATAAAGTAAGGCCGACTCATACTAGGAAACAGAAAATACAAAGATAGAGGTAAAAACTGCCGGTCACACCGCCACCCAGAGCGAGCAGTGGTTCTTGTGTGGCTCCAGTGCCGCTGGGGTGCTTGGTGAGTCCGTGTGCGTGAGTCCCAGGTGGGTGAGGACTGAACCCTCTGTCTCCATGACTCCTGGGCACTTAGGGAACCTGGGCCACTCTCTCCGTGAGTCCTGGCGCATGAGGACCCAGCCGCTCTCTCTGTGAGTCCTGCAGCTTTTCTCTCCTTGCCACACCACCAGTGTCTCTCCACTCCACGTCACTGCATTGTTGAGGAAACATCTCAGTTGAAATATCTTTTAACTCTTTCTGTTGGAGGAAACTTGTACAAAAGTAAAGCACGAGACCCCCGGGCCGATCACCTGGTTTCAACAATTATCAAATCGAACCAGTCCTGTGTGGGCTATAATGTCTCCCTTCTCTGGGTTGTTGACTAACCAGTTGAAGAGATGATATCAGTTTCCTTTTCCCAGTAAGTAGTTCAGTATAAATATTTAAAAGTCAGGGACTTATTTTTATAAATTACAAAAATGCCACTTGTTACATCTTAAAAATTTAAAAGTTTAAATATTTCATATCCATTGATGATCCAGTTGCTGTTCAAGCATCCCCAGTTGTGTAGTAATGTTTTAACAGTTTGAATCAGGACCCAGGTAAGATTCATACACTGTGACTGGTTGATCTATCTGTACAGGTTCTTTTGCTTTGTTTTGTTTTTTAACATTTATTTATTTGACAGGTAGAGTGACACACACACACAGGTCTTCCATGGGCTGGCTGCAGCTTGCAAATGGCACAACAGCCGGGGCTGGGCCAGACCAAATCGAGGAGCCAGGAGCTGCATCCGGGTCGCCCACGTGGGTGGCAGGGGCCCAAGCACTTGGGCCCTCCTCAACTGCCTTCTCACCAAAATAGGCAGGGCTTGAACCAGCACTCCAGTATGGGATGCCATGGCCTAACCCTCTGCACCACAACACTAGGCCTTGGGCAGGCTTTTAGCCTGTAGGCATCTGCCTCCCTCGCGTCCATTTTTCCTTGCAATTTCTTTGTGGAAGAAGCCCACAGTTTCCTGCCGTCTGCATTCCTGTGGTGTATTTAATGTGTTCCCCTGCTGCTCCCCTCCCGGTACCTTGGTGGGTAGATCTAGAGGTAAGGATATTAGTAAGAGGACAGCTGTTCTCCTTCCAGAAGGCACAGGGTGGATGTGGAATCACAGGATGGTGATTCCCCAAGATCTGTTATGTTATTAGGGCTGTATAAGATAGTGATATTCAAATCTCATCACTCTGCCGATTAGCTGGAACACTTTGTGTTTTGTTTTGTTTTGATGAATTTCTATTGTTTTTTTTTTTTTTTTCCAAAAATATTTATCCTGTTCTTTTAAAAGGTAGAGTTTCAGAGAGAGAAGGAGAGACAGAGAGAGATCTTCCATCCACTGGTTCACTCTCCAGATGGCCACAGTGCCCGGGGCTGGGCCAAGATGAAGCCAGGAGCCTAGAACTCCATCCAGGTCTCTCACATGGAGTGGCAGAGGCCCAAGCACTTGGGCCATCCTCCACTGCTTTTCCCAAGCCATGAGCAGGGAGCTGGATCTGAAGTGGAGTAGCCAGGACTTGAACCGGTGCCCATATGGGATGCTGGTATCATAGGCGGTGGCTTTCCCTGCTACACCACAGTGCCAACACCAGCTGGAACACTTCTGTAAAGAGGAATGTCCCCTCATCCACTATTTGGTCGCCCTGTGATAGCCCTCACCTAGGAGGAGCAGGATAGCTCTTTTGTTTTTTTCCCTCCTTATTTACCAGCTTTCAAAATAATGAGTTTGTTCATAAGCTTCCCCCCAAGGGGGGTCCCCTGAGTTCTGTTTTTGGCACCATCGCTCGAGAAGGCCCGGTCTTGCTGCCGAAGCCTGCACCAGACAGCAGCACTCCATGGCGATGCTGCCGGGCTTTGCCATAGAATTTCTCCTATATTTCCTTAAGAAAAGATCTGGCATGAACCAAGACATCCCATCCACAGGTCCCCAAAACTTGAATGTCACAAAATGAGGGAGGGGCTTGGGAGTCTGCAGACCTCATGCCTCCCTGGTGCATTTCGGCCACTGCAGTTGTTTGAATTGATGCTTCGGGCATCCCAGTGGGAGCCCCAGTCAGCTCGCGAGTCCTGTTGACATCTGTCCCTCGTGGCCCCCATATAGTCTCTTGGCCTCCTCTGTGACAAGATGGTCCAGGCTTGCCTTGGTCCAATTTCTCTGCAGTTACAAAACACTTGAGCCCAGGTAATTTACAAAGAGTAGACATTGATTTAGCTCATAGTTCTGGAGGCTAGGCAGCCGAGAGCATGGTGCCCGCGTGCTGTAAGAGCCTCATGCTGCATCCTAACAGGGCAGACAGCATCACAATGCCAGCTGCTAGTTCAGGTCTCTTCCCCTCCTTGCAGGGCCCCCCACCCTCACAACCTCATCCCATCCTAATGGTTTACAATGTCCCCCAACACCAAACACCACCAAGTATGACTTTGAGGATTAGGCTTCCTACGTAGGAACTTTAACAGGACACGTGCAAGGCTGGGCTTCTGAGGAGGAAGTAACTGGAGCCTAGAGCCTGGGTGCCGTGTCTGCCCAGATCAAGAATGCTGTGATAAACGTCCTTGCCCTTGACTCGTACCGCTGATCAATTCCCTGAGGAGGCCAGGCTTTCAGGAATGGCTCTTCAAGGCAGGGGATATCGTGTGCAGTGCCCAGGGCTTTCTCCAGAACAGAGGACCTGTGTCTCTGCACCCTGATCAGCGTGTTTTGTTATCCCCAGTAGTCATTTACAGCTCAGTTTACCAAACATACTCAGCAAAGTGTTTCTTCAAATTATCAGCCCTGTGTTATTGGGCAGTTATAGGTCTATTCTGGATTGTCTTTGGAATAGGAAGTCTGAGAGTTTTAGTGTTCTATTGATTTGCAAGATATTTTTAATTTCCTAAAGACAGCAATCTTTTGTTAGGTCTGTTGCAAATACTTTTCTCATTTCATTATTTGCCTTTGGAAAATTTAATCAAGTTTGTTGGTCTTTCATTGCTTTTATGCTTAGAAAATCCAGTCCCATCTGATATCAGTTAAATGTTTACCTCTATTTCCTTCTAGTTTATATAAGGCTGCACTGATTCTTTTTTCTACTTTTATTATTTTTTCCACTTTTATTGTTTATTCCCTCACGAAATTACGAAAGTAATACATGTTTGCTGCAGAGTTATAAAACCTTAGGAGACCTATAGAAGGCTTCATTCGTTTTCACATTTAACTTCTTTTGTCCATCTGTCACTTATTATGGTGTGAGGGTTGAGGAGAGCCTCCGGCTGGAGGGTCTCCTGGCACTGTTTGCTGAGCAATCTGGTTTTCTCCGTGTTGTCTGCAAACTTATTTGGCACACAGGACTTGTTTCAAAATCTGCACCAGGGCCAGTTTGTTGCAACACGTGTGGTTATGGACTTCTTAAAAACTCGAGTTGCTCGCTTGTCGTTTTTCCTTTGCAAAAATGTCTTAGCTGTTCTTGTCTGTTTATTCTTCTCGATACACAGGAAAATGATTTTGTCAGGTTATACCATCTTGATGATCTGTTGCTGCTCCACATGGAGGGTGGGCTTCCTCCTGGCCAGTGGCCTGGGTGCAGGCTGGTCTCAGACAGGCAGCCAAGTGCTAAGGACTGAGCCCCCTGAGGCCTGGCTGGGAGATGCCCCCTGGGAGGGAGATGCTGGGGTCTGGCCAGCACAGCTAGGAGGACATCCATGAGAGACGGCGAGGAGGGGAGGAGGTCATGTTGGCTGCAGAGGCTGAAGCAGAAGGCAATTCAGGGTGATTCTTGGTGTCCTGTTCAGCAGCTGGGAGGATATGGTGCTCACCCCGAGGTAGGACTGACGGCTCTAAGGCTCCATGAGCCTGTGACCGCAGAGCCCACTTTGCGTTGTTCTCTCTACTTCGGAAGGACTGAGGCTCATGTTGTTGACTGACACGCTGGGCTTGGCTCAGGGCCACCCTGGTATTCCCACCCCACGGTGATGGAGCTCCCTGTACACTCAGTGCCCGTGGCCCGGCCCCGCCCACCACCAGGGGCTCTGCTCCTGAATAAGGGTCAGGAGGGGCCTAGAGGAGCCTCGGTTCCTCCTCCCTCATCCTCCTGACATCAGGAGACTCAGCAAACAAATGCTCCGTGTTACAGGTTAAATTGTGTTCCTCGAAAAAGATTTGTTTAAGCCCCAGTCCTAACCCCAGTACCTCGGGATGTGCCCTTATTTGGAAACAGGGCCGCTGCGGGTATAACTCATTGAGATGAGGTCAGACTGATGTAAAGCAGGGCCTTCATGCCATACGACAGTGTCTGTGTAGCCAGGCGAAGAGGCACTCTGTGCTAATGGCGGCAGGGCTTGGAGCGGTGCAGGTGCAAGCCGGGAAAGGCCAAGGATCACTGCCCCCCGCCGCAGACTAGATGGCCACTGACGGATTCTGGCCAGAGCTCAGAGGGTGCAGGGCCCTGCTGACCCCACGGTTTGGACTAAGCCTCCAGAACTGGGACAGAATGAACTGCTGTCGTTTGAAGCCGCCCTGTCTGTGGTTCCTTGTGACAGCCCCTGCAGGAAGCTCCCAGGCTCAGTAAAGAACAAGCAACCCCATAGAACGGGGAAACGCAGTCATCTCCCTCACATCTCGGAGGCTCTTCCTCTTCAGTGGGGGCCTGCGGTTCTCCAGTGACTTGGGAAAGAGATGCTGACCCTCTGCAGAGAGCCAGCCCCAGCCCGGATCCTCATCGGAGCCTCACAGTTTCACCAGGGGTATCATCATCCCCACATCACAGGCAAGGAAACTGAGGCCCATAAAACTTAACCATGTCTCGCCCCAAGAATGCAGGCTTCTCCTGCCCTGGCCACCTCACGCTGAGCCAGCCGTGGCCGAGCTGGAGCCCGCTGGGCCATGGACACGAGTTTCCAGCTGACAGTGGACGCCCTGTGGGCCCAAGGTATTTGCACATTTAATAACCGTGGGGAAAATGGCCATCTGTTCAGTTTTTGATCCAACTTGCCTTTTATAGGTTTTCTAGTTTAAGAACTGGCTTGAATGAAGTTGGGTAATGAGCTTTTTTGTTTCATTTCAACAATCCCCAAGCTTTCAATTTTCTATCCTGATCCTTGAGGTAGGGTTGGGATTGTGGGGAAGTGGCCACATGTTTCCAAGAAAAACTCATTTTGGCCTCATCATTGATGACTTTTGGGGGCTGTTACTTCACTACCCAAATGTGTTTATGGAAGGGGACTTCAAAATGTTCACGCAAAGTAGAATTAAATCAAAACTTTATTTTGGTGCAGAAGAAGTTTTTAAAATCCATGCTATTTTTTCATGATATGCATTGCTACGGACTTTTTAAAGAGCCCTCAGGTGCAATTGTTATTGTGCTATGAGGTATGAAAAATAAAAAGGGTCTACAAACACAAACACTTCTTTATTTTGAGAGTGTGATGTTTGATCTCTTTTTATGAAATGACTGATCATGTGCTGTAATTACCTGAGCACAAAATCTGTGCCTCTGCTCCTAGACGGAAGCTCCTGAAAAATCAGAGACTTTTTTTTTTTTATTTTGATTTCTCTAGTCCAGCACAGGCCTGGCATAGAGGAGGTTTTGCAGGATAGCAGGAGATAACAGTGAGGAATGCGACAGACTGTCTGCAGGACCTTGGGCAAGTTGGTTCACCTTGCTGTGCCTCAGGTTCATCATCTGTAAAATGGGTCCAACATCCATCCACGTCATCGTCATGCTGGCCTTCTCGGACATCATGGCGAGTTGGCTGATTGAATAGAAAAAATGACCCGGCTCCATGTAAGGGTACTGGGGGTCAGTCTCCAGAATCCTATTAGGGGCTGGCATTTGGTTGGCAGTTAAGATGCCTGAGTCCCATATCAATGAGTACCTGGATTTGAGTCCCAACTCCTTCTTCCAAGTCCAGCTTCCTGCTTCCTGCTCTTGGAGACCCTGGAGGCAGCAGGTGATGGCTCAGGTGAGCGGGTTCCTGCCACTCACTTGGGAGACCTAGACTGAGTTTCCAGCCCTGGCTGTTGCAGGCATTTGCGGAGTAAACAAGCAAATGTGAGCTCTCTTTCTCTCTGCCTCTTAAATTAAAAAAAAGAAAAAAAAATCTTTTTTAAAAAAGAGTCCTATTTGCTCTGTGTTCTGGGAATTCTATGAAAGTTGGGCATTTTTAATGAAGGGGCAGATTCGATGGTCAAAGGACACTTGAGTGTTTCAGGATGAATATTGCAATTAACAGAATGGGACAGAATTCCAAGTGCGTGCCACAGTTGGGATCCCCACTGTGTTTGTAACAGCACCGTGTCTTCGAGAATTCCCCAGGCAATGAGTGCCTCAGTGAGACAGGAAGAAGAACTGCTCCAGCCAAGGTTTCTATTTTTCCAACGGCTGAGAAAAATCTGATCGATAATCCTTTCACATCGCTGGAGGATGTTGAAGTTGTAGCATATGCTGTGTGTGTTGGGTTCTCTTCCCCACAAAACAGCAGCACTTCAGCTTTGTTCAGTATCACTCCAAAGACACTTGTACGTGTGTGAGCCTGAGTGTGTAAGTGTGTGCATGTCTATTTCCCACTCTTTTACATCAGCACAGCACACACTGCCCTGTGCCTTCACAATGCATCTTGGAGATCTTTTCACTATTAGAGAAAATGAGGGCTTCCTCATTCACTCTCTTATTTGGAAGAGAAAGAGACAGCGGGAGAGAGAGAGAGAGAGAGAGAGCTTCTCCATCCACTGGTTCACCCTCCAAAGGCCTGCAACAGCCTGGGAGCCAGGAGCTCAATCCCAGTCTCCCCCATGGGTGGCAGGAACTCAAGTGCTTGAACTACTGCCTCCCAGGGTCTGCACTTGCAGAAAGCTGGAGTCAGGAGCTGGAACAGGGAATTGACTCCTGGTCCCATGATGTGGGATGCAGGCATCCTAACTGGTGGGTTAACAGCCAGGCTGGATGCTGCCTTCATTGTCTTAGCACGATGGCATTCCTTCACATGCATACACCCTGGTGTCTTTAACCCACTCGTAGACATTTTGATTGTGTCCTCTGTTTTCCCATTATCAATAACACCATAGAATAAATTCATACACCTATCATTCCCATACATATAAGAACCTCCATCTGGGGTCAGGTTCTGCAAATAGTGGGTCAGTTAGCATTGCTAAGGTTTTTAAGCTTTTATGTATTGACTTATTTTATTTGAGAGAGTGAGAGATTCGTTCACCCTTCAAATACCTACTACCGTCAGGGCTGGGCTGGGCTGAAGCCAGGAGTCAGGAACTCAACCTTGGTCTCCCACGTGAATGGCAGGAACCCAACTACTCAAGCCATCACCTGCTGCCTCCCAAGAAGCACTTTAGCAGGAAACTGGAATCAAGAGCAGAACCAAGACCGGAACCCAGGCACTCTGATGTGGCTTGCAGTTGTCCCAAGTGGCGCCTTAATCATTAGGCCAAATACACGCCCCAACACTTGCCAATTGATTGATTCAGACAAGGTGCTTGTTGCCAAGACTGCCCCTCCTGGCCGGCGCCATGGCTCACTTGGTTAATCCTCTGCCTGCAGCGCCGGCATCCCATATGGGCTCCGGGTTCTAGTCCCGGTTGCTCTTCTTCCAGTCCAGCTCTCTGCTGTGGCCTGGGAGGGCAGTGGAGGATGGCCCACGTGCTTGGGCCCTGCACTCGCATGGGAGACCAGGAAGAAGCACCTGGCTCCTGGCTTCAGATCGGCACAGCGCCATCCGTAACTGCCATTAGGGGAGTGAACCAACAGAAGGAAGACCTTTCTCTCTGTCTCTCTCTCTCTCTCACGGTCTATAACTCTACCAGTCAAATAAATTAAAAAAAAAAAAAAGACTGCCCCTCCTGCTTTATGCACCTGGTCACAGTACCCTCACCTCAGTGTGTCTACAGGTGCTGGACCTGGGCCCTTCCTGTAGGTAAACAGTGCCTTGGGCGGTGTTAGTCTGTGGGGTCTTTACGTGAGTGTAGTTGAGCCTTTTTTTCCTTTTCTGTGAATTGTTTGATCATAGCCTCTGAGCCTGTGATGTTGCTGGGTTTTTTCCTAACAGCTTGTAGGAGCTTTGTGTATGTTGTGGAAATAAATAAGCTCGGATGTGAATGAATGAAGTTGAATATATCTCTTCCCAATGTCTCATTACGCCTTTGATTTCACACCTGGTGGTTTTTAGAGATACAGATGTTCTTAATTTTTATGTTTAATTTTATTCATTTCTTCTTCTGGCTACTGAGTTAGATTCTTAACACGCTGACTTTCCAAAATGACTTTCCCTTGGTGTCTCTTAGCCCACTTTGTGGTCTCATATTTACCTTTAAGGCTTCGATCTCTTTGGAACTTGTCTTGTGCATAGTACGAGGTGTGGTTTCTGCTTCCTGTCCCCAGGTGACTCCCCTATTGGGTAAGTTGTTTGTTGAGCATTTCTTCTTTTCCCCATGACTTTGAGATGTCACCATTCTTTTATTTTTTATTTATTTATTTTAAAGAGTTACAGAGAAAGAGAGAGGGGGAGAGAGAAAGAGATCCATCCAATGGTTCACTCCCCAGATGGCTGCAATGGCGGGGGCTGGGTCAGGCCAAAGCCAGGAGCCAGGGGCTTCACCTGGGTCTCCCACATGTGTGCAGGGGCCCAGGCACCTGGGCCATCCTTCGCTGCTTTCCCAGGTGCGTTAGCAGGGAGCTGCATCAGAAGTGGAGCAGCTGGGACTCGAACCGCATCACAGGAGGCAGCTTAACCAAATAAGCCACAGTGGCGGCCGCCATCAGCATTTTTTAAAGTTAAATTCTTAGACATAGCTTTGTATTTTGAGAGAATTTTTATTTGGTCCCACTGACCTGTATATTCATGTGTCAATGCTATATTTTTAATTATGCAGACTTTATAATACTTGGGAAAATCTAGTGGGGTTGATGCTGCCTTGTTATTCTTTTTTAAAATTTTCCTGGCTAGGCTTGCTTTCTTAGCTTTCTAAATGAAGTGTAGAATAAGTTTGCCTATTTCAACGAAACATCCTGTTGGTATTTTTTGTGGTTAGAATTGTCATCTCCACGATGTAGTTTGCCTATCCCATACCATGGTATACCTCTCCAGTGGTCCAACTCTTCCTCTGCATCTCTTGGAAAATTTCAACTTTTTCTTCATGTAGATACTTCTTATTAATGTGTATTTAGTAACTAAATTGATTCATAAATTATTTCCACTTGTATTTTAAAATAGATAAAATTAGAATGGAAAAAACTAGGATGTTTTCTTCCAGTATATCCTTTTTTTAAGATTTATTTATTTATTTGAAAGTCAGAAATAGAGAGACAGAAGTAGGAGAGAGATTGTCCATCTGCTGGTTCACTCCCCAAATGGCCACAATGGTCAGGGCTGGACCAAGGTAAAGCCAGGAGCCAGGAGTTTCTTCCAGGTCTCACACATGGGTACAGGAACCCAAGAAGGTGTGCCATCTTCTTCTGCTTTCCCAGGAACATTAGCAAGGGAGCTGGATCAGAATTCACTTAATTCCCAATTTTCTTGGTAACCAGTTAAATCATTACGTATAGTCCTTCACTATATGAATTTTACCTCAAACCACTCTTGAAGGCATTTGTTTACCTGGAAATTTCAAGAGACTTGGTAGGAATGGAGGAATTCAGTAATATGGTCACATAAAAAGTTAACTTATACATCAACAGCTTTCCTATATACCTAAGAAAAAAAAGCAGTCATAAGATGCATTGGAAAGGGACTGGAGCTGTGGCACAGTAGGCTAATCCTCCACCTGCAGCGCCGGCATCCCATATGGGCACCTGTTTGAGTCCCGGCTGCTCCACTTCTGATCCAGCTCTCTTCTATAGCCTGGGAAAGCAGTAGAAGATGGCCCAAGTCCTTGGGCTTTTGCACCTGTGTGGGAGACCCAGAAGAAGCTCCTGGCTCTTGGCTTCAGATCAGTGCAGCTCCAAACATTGAGGCCAATCAGGGAGTGAACCAGCAGATGGAAGACCTTTCTCTCTCTGCCTCTCCTTCTCTCTCTGTGTAACTCTTTCAAATAAATAAATCTTAAAAAAAAAAAAAAAAGGTAGTAGCATGTGCTCAAACATACTGTGGAAGTGAAAAGAAAAATTAACTGAGCAGGGCCAGCACTGTAGCATAGCAGGTAAACCCACTGCCTGCAGTACTGGCATCCCATTTGGGCACTGGTTCAAGTCCCAGCTGTTCCACTTCTGATCCAGCTCTCTGCTGTGGCCTGGGAAAGCAGTAGAAGATGGCCCAAGTCCTAGGGCCCCTGCACCTGTGTGGGAGACCTGGAAGAAGCTCCTGGCTCCTGGCTTCAGATAAGCACAGCTCCAGCCGTTGTGACCAATTGGAGAGTGAACCATCGGATGGAAGATTCTCTCTCTCTCTCTCTCTCTCTCTCTCTCTCTCTCTCTGCCTCTCTTCTCTCTATGTAACTCTTACTTTCAAATAAATAAATCTTTAAAGAAAAAGAAAAAGAAAAATTGACTGAGCCCGAGGGGAAAGGAGGGAACTGTGATGGAGAGTGTTTGCGACCTGGCTGTGTCCCCACTTCACTGCGAGGCTGGCCGCCTCCGGGGCCTCAGTTTCCTCAGCTGGGAAACAGGACGACAGGTAGTTGTGAGGAATCAGACGAGACCCTGGCTAAGGAGAGCACCCACACGTGGGCTGTCCGCTGGTCACTGTTAACAAATGGTGGTCATCGTTATTAATACGGCTGTGCGTTTAACTACCCCTGGTGTGTTGTAACAGAGACCACCGGAAGTGAAACAAGAGAAAAGATGCTTTTTCATGGGTGGCAGTACAAACCCTGGTGTAGTGACTCAAGGTTTTGGACGCCAAGTGTCTGATGTTCTGTGGCTCCATGAGTCTCAACCTATGATGTCACCTGATGGTCTCAAAGGATTTTTGCAGCTCCTAGTGTTGTGTCATCACTCAGCCTGCAGGAGGCAGGAGAGGGAAGGGGGCAGGGTAGCATGCACCTGAGAAGCTGCACCCATCACTTCTACTGTCTGCAGCCCAGTCCCATGGCCATACCTAACCACAGGGGAATCTGAAAAATGTAGGGCTTCTGCTCTTCAAACATTTTCTTGCTCAGGGAGAATGCACAGTGGGGGCAGATCACAGTGCAATCCATGTGCTGCACAACCATGTTCTGGTTAACAGCTGACCGCACATGCCAACAGTGGTCTCGCAGGATGATGGCAGAGTTCCTCTCGCCGAGTGACAGCGCAGCTCCTCGTGTCACTGCACAGCACGTTGCCTCTGTGGAGACGCTGTTGCAGACATGCCCACCATGCTGCCCGTTGTTTGAGAATGTACTTGGTCCTGACAGTACATGACTATGTTACTGGCTTATGCATTTATTTATTGTCAGTTTAGAGTATCCTCTTACTTATATTTCAAAAGTACACCGTGACAGCCCTGCTCTGTCTCCTGTTGGCCATGAATCGTGATTTCCTCTTGTGCATGCCGTAATCTCCTGTTGCTTTGTTCATTGTGGCCCCAGGAGCCTAAGCTATCGTCCCGCTTGTATGTACCATAGAGCCTGGATAGGTCATAGGCTGCACCGTGTAGCTGTAAGTGCACACTGTGAGGTCACACGGGAACAGAATCATCGCAGTGAGGCACTTCTCAGAACTTCTGTGTGTTGTACTGCATGGGACGCACGACTCTGTGACAATGACACTGCCCACCAGTGGCTGCAGACCTAGACCTGCTTATGACCTATTATGGCAGACCATGAGCCGACTGCAGCAAGGAGGGCTTGCATCTTTCCCTGCAGGGCCGTGACTGTGGGTAGTTTTACCATATCCAGGTCAGCCCGATGCACTGTCTGGGGCTGCCCTTGGGATCTCCCAGCTCATGGGGAGTGGGTTGTGCTGCTGATGGAGGTGAGACCTTGACATCTGGGCCAGCATACATCAGGCACCCGTGAGTGTGGTTTGTGCTGGGCTGACATGGGTGAGGAGGCGCTCTGGACGCAGTCAGCCGCGCTGTGGGGCCTGCGTGCCGACCCGTCTATCTGGAGCTGGGGAAGAGGGCTCTTTAAGCATAATCTTAGGAACTGGGGAAAACAGACAACAAAAGCTCCCCTGTCTCTGGGGCCACTTCTCTAATTAGGAAAAACAGTCAGCTAAGAGGCGGCAGCAGTGGAGCTGCGGCATCCTTTGAGCACTAGAGCTGTGTTTAGGCCCGGACAGCTCTGCCTTTCATTATCCTGTCTGAGTTGACTTTAATGAGCATTATTTTTAATGCCTTCATTGCAGGGAGGGGGAAAAAAAGTGCTTTCTGCGTCCAACCATATAAAACAGTTTTATTCACGAAGCTTGAAAAGACAGTCACTGCTATTGGGTCTGTATCAAATCAGAGCCAGAAACCTCTTGGAGTCCTGGCCGGAATGCCAAGGGCCAGTTGCTATTCCGGGGACTGCAGGCTTCAGGCTGGCCTGCTCCTCATCTCCCAGTGACAGAAACGGGGGAACACGGTGGTGGGTGCAGGGCAGGCCGGTCTACTCACATAGTATCTCAGGCCTCTCAGGCCTCTAATACCTTAGTCTGGGTCATTTATAAACCAGGGGAATTGGTTCATCACAGTGCTGGAGGCTGGGAAGTACGTGGTCAAGGAGCCAGGCTGCTCTCCTGAGTGGCGCCCTCTGGTGGAAGGGCAGCAGGGCTTGGCAGCGCCACAGCCTCTTATTCACACACTGTGCCCCAGAGTTGGTGTGTTGATTTGATCCCAGTGTGCAGGTGGTGGGAGGCTGTGGAGGCTGTGCCTGCCTACGTGGCTGGTGTCATCACAGGGCAGTGTCATGACACAGATGAGCGTGGTCCATGGTGCCATCCACTGGGTGCTGGTGCACCAGAAGCTCTCCCCAGGCCCTGGCCCCTGGGTTTCGATCTCCTGGCCTCCAGAACCGTAAGTCAGATGGATTTCTGCTGACCACAGATACCCAGGCTCAAGCTTTCTGTTACAGCAGCACAGGACAGACTGAGGCACTTATCCCACTGCGGACCCAGCCCCATGGGCTCATTGCCTGCTAAAGGCCCCTTCCTCAATGCTGTTATGTTGGGGGTAGGTCCCATTGTGTGGCTTCTGGGGAGACACCTACACTCAGACCAGAGCAGATGCCAGGCAAGCCGTGTCCCTGCTCCACGCTACAGTACCACCTGCAGCTCCAGCCGATTCTCTCTCTGCCGCACTGCAGAGTCTTCATATTCCCTGCCTTCCAGAGTGTTTTCCATCTATCCACCTACTTATCTGTTCTTCTGTTTCTCTTCCATGTATAATTTTTTTAAAGAATAAAAGTAATAGAACTGAGGGACCAGAACTGTGGCGTAGCAGATAAAGCAGCTGCCTGCAGTGCCAGCATCCCATACAGGTGCCAGTTCAAGACCCGGCTGCTCCACTTCCCATCCAGCTCTCTGCTATGGCCTGGGAAATCAGTAGAAGTAGTCTCCCCTGCACCTGCGTGGGAGACCTAGAAGAAGCTCCAGGCTCCTGGCTTCAGATTGGCACAGCTTCAGTGAATTTCGGGAGTGAACCAGCAGATGGGAGATCGATCTCTCTCTCTCTCTCTCTCTCTCTCTCTTTCTCTGCCTCTCCTTCTCTCTGTGTAACTCTGACTTTCAAATAAATAAATCAATCTTTTTTTTAAAAAAAGTAATAGACCTGCATTTGGAAAACAGAAATAAGGAAGAAATAGTCATGTATAACCCTACATCCTAACAGCCATCATTAGTTTTTATACATTTCCTTCTAATATTTTAATCATGACCATAATTATTCTCGTAATTATAATTTATAGGCAGTCATTTTATCTTGGTTTTCTCTCAGCAGCTTAAAAAGTCTTTTCCTAAAAATTCCCTCTGGCCATTCAGTAGATGCATTAAACATTACTTAACCACACTTTTATTATACTGTGGCTGACTTCTAGTCTTTCGCCTTTACAGTGTTGCAGCGAGTATTTTTATGCACAGTATGTTGAACTATTTCTGTTGAATAGATTAACAAGATCACGGAGAATCAAGTTTTAGGGACTCTGATATTGAAAAGCTTGTTACTTTGTGGTTATTACGAATTATGCCAATTTGTAGTACTGTCAGCCCTGCTGGCTACTTAGTGCCTATGATGGCAGTGGGTATCCTAACTTTTCTAAATTTTTTCCTGTTTTGAAAAGTCGAAAATGATAACATGGAAAAATTTTTTGCTCCTTATTGGAAGAGGTAACATATGCCTGTAAAATTTTAGAAAAGCTGAGGCCAGCACTGTGGCGTAGCAGGTGAAGCCGCCACATGCAGTGCTGGCATCCCATATGGGCGCTGGTTCAAGTCCTAGCTGCTCCTCTTTCAATCCAGCTTTCTGCTATGGCCTGAGAATGCAGTGGAAGATTGGGCCCCTGCATCCATGTGGGAGATCCAGAGGAAGCTCCAGGCCCCTGGCTTTGGATCAGTCCAGCTCCAGTAGATAGCTGGATCGGAAGAGGAGCAGCCAGGACTCGAACTGACTCCCATATGGGATGCTGGCACTGCAAGCGGCAGCTTTACCCGCTACACCACAGTGCTAATCCACTTCTTCCTTTGCTAATTGTCTATTGTGACTTTCCCTTTTCAACTCTTCTTAAGAAAAATAATTTTACACAGAAAAGATATTAATATTTTGCCTTTCATAATACTGCAAAATGCTTTCCAATTGTCAGTTGTGTTTCAGTTTTACTTAGTCTTTTTAAAATATATAAATCTTCTCCTTCTTGGCACCTGTCTGTAGTGTTACATCTCAGAAAGAGTTTTTGGACTCCTACACTATAAATATTTCGTTCTAGTGCTTCTAAGATTCAGCTTTCTACACTAACTTAAACTCTTTGCACTTATTCTTTTCACGTCGTTAATGTAAATTCTTATCTATTTGCTTCTCAAAGTAGTAGTTCAAAATTTCATAGACATTCAAGATGTCATAGCGATGTCTGGTTAACTATTTTAGATATTAACTCCTTTCAAATATATAAATTTAATATAGTTTCTATGAAAATCTTGTGGGATATTTTGGAAATTTGACCAGATGATTCTAAATTTCACCTAGGAGAATAAATGTCTAAAAAACAGCCAAGAAAAATTTAGGCGGGAAGGGTTAAAGGGGCAGGACTTAGGTTATCAATGATTAAAATATAAAGCTATATTAGGCCGGCACTGTGGCATAGTCGGTTAAGCCTCTGCCTGTAGCACCAGCATCCCATATGGCTGCCAGTTCAAGTCCCAGATGCTCCACTTCTGATCCAGGGTGCTCTCTCTCTCTCTCTCTCTTTCTCTCTCTCTCTCCTTCTCTCCCCATCTCTCTGGGAAAGCAGTGGAAGATGGCCCACGTTCTTGGACCCCTGCACCCACATGGGAGACCCAGAAGAAGCTCCTGATTCCTGGCTTCAGATTGGCCCACCTCTAGCCTTTGCGGCCATTTGGGGACTGGACCAGCGGATGGTCCAGTCTCTCTCACTCTCTGTCTCTCCCTTTCTCTGTCTGTAACTCTGCCTCTCAAATAAATAAATAAATCTTTTTAAAAATTTTTTAAATTTTTTAAAATATAAAGCTATAGCACTGAAATGAAAACAGCGTGTTATCATCACAGAACCAAACAGATCAATAAAACAATAGAAATTTCTGAAACAGACTCAAATGTTAACAAAAAATAATGCAGCATAACATGATAATAATTTTGACTAATTAATATTCTGAGTTATATTAACAGATTTTGTAATATCAAGTTATCCTCACAGTTCTAGAATATCATGTGGTTTTTTTAGTCTATGTTTAAATCAGACTTGCTGATGTTGTCTTCAGAATGTCAGTTACCAGCTAAAAAGTGTTCCTTCTCAAAAACAAATGGCAAGGGGCATTTTTGGAACACATTTTATGTGCCAGGGACCTTGCACTGTGCTGTGTACACACTGGCTCACATGAAGTGGGTAACCTATTACATTTACATATTTCCATTTTACAGATGGGGAAAGTGAGGCTTGAAGAACTTGCACTGTGTCTTGCCACAAAACTGTTCTGTCTCACCATGTCCTATCATTTGCCTCTCAATTTGAAAATAAGAGACAAAGAGGAAAAATGTAATACACAGCCACACATATTTAAATATACAAAGTATAAACTTTGAATATGAGAACAGAGAATAAGGGCAAGCCACTGTGAAACAAATAAGCAACACAATTCCTTGAACTTTAAGATTAGAAGGCCTTACTGCAAGCTAATACAAATGAGATCATAAAGAGATCTAGCTAGATGCTTTTGGGGAATGTCTTGACATTTTATTTATATCTTAATGCAATGTATCTTTATAAGTGGCCATGTGTTAGGTTACAGCATCATTCCAAAAATCAGAAATTTCACATGTCTCATTATCTAACCATTAGGCTATACAAACAGAAATAAATAACAGAAGAAGCTTAGGAATTTTTCACCAGAAAACCCTGTTGGATACAAAAGAAAAAAAAAGTTGTAATTTCAGGGATATAATGTGCATACATTTGTGACAAGCCTAACAGGAATGCATAGAGCAAAGCACCATAATAGCAGCAGGGATTAGAGGCAAGCAAGACTGGGCAACATTTAAAGAGAATATTATGGGGGCCAGCACAGGTAAAGCCACCACCTGCAGTGCCGGCATCCCATGTGGGCGCCAGTTCAAGACCCCGCTTCTCCACTTTCGATCCAGCTCTCTGCTATGGCCTGGGAAGCAGTGGAAGATGGCCCAGGTCCTTGGGCCACTGCACCCATGTGGGAGACCCAGAAGAAGCTCCTGGTTCCTGGCTTCGGGTCGGTCCAGCTCTGGCCGTTGCAACCATTTGGGAAGTGAACCAGCAGATGAAAATCTCTCTCTCTCTCTGTCTCTCTCTTTCTCTCTCTCTCTCTCTCTCTGCCTCTGCCTCTTGGTAATGCCGCCTTCCAAATAAATTTAAAAAAAATTTTTTTTAAAGAGAGAATATTATGTATAGCTCAGAAAACTTTTTAAGACTTTTTATTTACTTTGAAAGTCGGGGTTAACAGAGGGAGAGAGAGACAGATGTTCCATCCACTTTTCACTCTCTTTATGGCTGAATGGCCAGTGCTGGGCCAAGCCAAAGCCAGGAGCTTCATCCAGGTCTCCCACATGGGTACAGGGGCCCAAACATGTAAGCCAGCTTCTACTGCTTTTCCCAGGCCATTAGCAGGGATCAAAAGTGGAGCAGCCAGGACACAAACTGGCTCCCACACAGGATGCCAGCTTCGCAAGCAGTGGCTTTACCTACGATGCCAGAATACCAGCCCCTCAAAAAACTTTTAAAGAAAAATATTATCTCTGGCTGGCGCCGAGGCTCAATAGGCTAATCCTCCGCCTGCGGCGCCTGCACACCGGGTTCTAGTCCTGGTCGGGGCTCCAGATTCTGTCCCGGTTGCTCCTCTTCCAGTCCAGCTCTCTGCTGTGGCCCAGGAGTGCAGTGGAGGATGGCCCAAGTGCTTGGGCCCTGCACCCCATGGGAGACTAGGAGAAGCACCTGGCTCCTGCCATCGGATCAGCGGCCATTGGAGGGTGAACCAACGGTAAAGGAAGACCTTTCTCTCTGTCTCTCTCTCTCTCTCACTGTGTACTCTTCCCGTAAGAAAGAAAGGAAGGAAGGAAGGAAGGAAGGAAGGAAGGAAGGAAGGAAGGAAGGAAGGAAGGGAAAGAAAGAAAGAAAGAAAGAAAGAAAGAAAGAAAGAAAGAAAGAAAGAAAGAAAGAAAGAAAGAAAGGAAGGAAGGAAGGAAGGAAGGAAGGAAGGAAGAAAGAAAGGAAGGAAGAAAGGAAGGAAGAAAGGAAGAAAGAAAAAGAAAGAAAGAAAGAAAGAAAGAAAGAAAGAGAAAAATATGATCTCTAAGTTTGACTAGCCATGGATTCAGTTGTTGTTTTTTTAAGATTAATTTATTTATTGGAAAGTCAGAGTTACAGAGAGGGGGAGAGATATCATCTGGTTTACTCTTCAAATGGCCACAATGGCCAGAACTAAGCCAGGCTAAAATCAGGAGCTCTTCCAGGTCTCCCCGATGTGTGGCAGAGGCCCAAGTACTTGGGCCATCTTCTACTGCTTTCCTCAGGCCAGTAGCAGGGAGCTGGATCCAGGACACAATGCTGGCCCCTCAGCTGGTGTTTTAAGCATGTGTTTGAACCATTTAAAGAACAGGTAATTTCAGGCCAGTGTTGTGGTGTAGCAGGTAAAGCCGTCACCTTCGAAGTCAGCAGCCTACACGGGTACCAGTTCAAGTCTGGCTGCTGCACTCCTGATCCAGCTCCCTGTTACTGCACCTGGGAAAGCAACAGAAGGTGGCTCAATTCCTTTAGCCCCTGCTCCCATGTGGGAGACCCAGGCTGCAGTCAGGCCCAGCCCCCAGCCATTGCGGCCACTTGGGGAGTGAACCAGGGGACAGAAGATCTCCGTCACTCCTTCTATCTCTCTAACTCTGCCTTCAAAGAAAGAGAGAGAGAGAGAAGGAAGGAAGGAAGGAAGGAGGGAGGGAGGGAGGGAGGGAGGGAAGGAAGGAAGGAAGGAAGAGGGAGGAAGGAAGAAAGAGGGAGGAAGAAAGGAAGAGAAGGTAATTTTGTTTAGTAATGATGATCTCTATTTTTTTTTTTACTTTTATTTAAGGTATACAAGTTTCATGTATTTCATATATACATATTTAGGAATATAGTAACATTTCCCCTCTACCTTCCCTCCCGCTCATGCTCCAACCCTTCTTCCTCATCCTTTTTACATTCCCACTCTTAATTTTTACAAAGATCTATTTTCAGTTTACTTAATGATCATAATTAGTATGAAGAAAAAAAAGAAGGCGGCCAGCACCATGACACGGTAGGTTAATCCTCTGCCTCTGGTGCCAGCATCCCATAAGGGTACCGGTTCTAGTCCTGGCTGCTCCTCTTCCAATCCAGCTCTCTGGTATGGTCTGGGAAAGCATCAGAATATGGCCCAAGTGCTTGGGCCCCTGCACCTGCATAGGAGACCAGGAAGAAACACCTGGCTGCTGGCTTTGGATCGGCGCAGCTCTGGCCGTTGCGGCCATCTGGGGAGTGAACCAGCAGACAGAATACTTTTCTCTCTGTCTCTCCCTCTCACTATCTGTAACTCTGTTTCTCAAATAAATAAATAAAATCTTTTAAAAAAGAAATAAAAAGGAAAAAAACACTATTCCTCAACAGAAGAGACAAAGCTGCAATATTTACTCCAATATATTACATTTCAGGTACTCTATAATTTATCTCAGATCAGGGGAAACATATGATGTGTAAGGACAAATAATTTCTAATTACCTTCAACTTTTACACCTTAAAATATATAGAAAGTTTCATAATTCCATTTACTAAGCTGTTGTCAACCTTGATACTTTGGGTAAATACTATTTATCAAGTGCTGACCATATGAGGGACAGGCCCTGGGTCTGTAATGATGAACAGGACAGGCATGGCACCTGACACCTGACCGTGTATGGGGAAGACAGAAGCAAAACTTGCAGTCACGCTGAGCTGTGGTTGCAATACCCCCAGAGACCCCAGCACCAGCTAGCTGGGGCTTCCCAGTAATGATAGTTACAGTAGAGGCCACTGCTATAAAGGGGAAGTGAAACTACCACTGAAGAGAGTAACCCAGAGGAACGTAAACCATTGCACAGTCACACCCCCACCCCCCATCTGCAGGGGCTGCATTTCAAGACTCCCAGTAGATGTCTGGAACCATGGCTGATACTGAACCCTGTATGTAACCGACGGGCAGGTGGTATACACAGGGTGGATACACTGAACAAAGGCATGATTCCTGTCCCACGTGGAATGGAGCGTGATGATGTGAGATTTCAATATGCTGTTCAGAGCTGCCCACACTTTAAAACGTAGGAATTGCTTATTTCTGGAGTTTTCCCTTTAATAGTTTTCAACTACAGTGGAAACAGTGGATGTGAAGCTGTGGCTGAAGGGAACTACTGTCTGTCGATTAGTGATTTCATGGGATGAAGCTGATGTGGAAAATGTTGTAAAGAACTGGGTGAGGCAGGAGCGGCTGGAATAGAGCAGAAGTGGGGAATTAGCACCACCAGGGTCTGCTGGTTCACTCCCCAAATGGCCACACAGCCAGGGCTGGGCCAGGCCAACACCAGGCACCAGAACTCCATCCTGGTGGCAGGAACCTCAGCACTTGGGCCATCACCCGCTGCTTTTCCAGGTGCATTAGCAGGAAGCTAGATTGGAAGCAGAGCAGCAGGGCCTCGGAAGTGTTGTAAGTGGCCACTTACCTTGCCATGCCACACTCACCTGGTTCTAGGAGACTGACATGACCCTGATACCAAAGCCAAAGACATTAGAGAAAAGAAAGTTGCAGACCAATAAACCTTTATGAATATAGATGCAAAAAGCAACCCAAATCTGAGGTATGTTAGAAGGGTTATGTATCATGACCAAGCAGGATTTGTCCAGGAATGGAAGAGTGGTTCCATATACAAAAATAATTCAATATGGGCCCAGTGTTGTGGCACAGCTGGTTAAGGTGCCACTTGGGATGCCAGCATCCCACATCAGAGTGCTGGTTCAAGTCCGGGCCGCTCCACTTCTGATACAGCTTCCTGCTAATGCTCCTGGGAAGGAAGCAGATAATGGCCCAAGTACCTTGACCCCTGCTACCCATGTAGGAGACTTAGATGGAGTTCCTGGCTGCTCAGCCTGGCCCAACACCAGCTGTTGGAGCCATTTGGGAAGTGAACCAATAGATGAAAGATCTCTCTCTCTCTCTCTGTGTGTGTGTGTGTATCTAATTCTCGCTCTCTCTCTCTCTCTCTCTCTCTCCACTCTGCCTTTAAAGAAAATAAAGAAGCTTTAAAGTAAAAAGTAATCAGCTTCTGTGTCCTTGTCCTGGGACTGCGCTGTGGTGAGTCGGGTTTAGTCGTTAGGGGATAAGAAGGGTTCGTGTAGTGCTGGAAGCCAGTGAGACGGACTCTTTACAAGTGGGGTGTGCATGTTTGATTTATTCGGTGTTTATTGGCGGCTGGCTACACACCATCCACCATGCTGAAATTGGTAATGGTTAGAGTGAGAGTTGGAAGCTGCAATTACAGCAAAGAACACTAGATGTGAACTTAAATATGAGTAAAACTAGGCCTCTTCATTTATCTGGCCTCAAATTTTCTCACCCATGAAGTAGATATGATAATATCTACCCGTTCATACTGCTGTGAAAATTAGATGAGATGATGTATATGAAACTCCTGTGACTAGTGCCTCACACGGAGTGGGCATTCAGACTTCCTAAAGTGAACGGAGTCCGTGGCCTGAAATGTAACACACGCCCTCATGGGAGATAATGTATTATTTAAACAACTTCACAGATTTTCTGCCATGAAAGGGTGACTCAGCATTCTCAAATCAACCAGTGGAATCTGCCGTGTGAACAGCTAAATAAGAAAAATACAGAAAAGGGCATTGGACAGAATTCAGTGCCATTCGTGATTGAAAAAAAAAAAAAACCAAACTCTCAACAAATTGTAGGTTGCGGGGAACTCCCCTCATGGAAGCCAGGCTCAGGCGGTACCAGTCCCTGTGTGTGGTGTTCTAGAGAAAGCACAGGTCCACGGATGCATGCGCAGTCTGTAGGGGTTACGGATGGGTAATGACACGACCATGAAGAGCATCCACAGAAACTCTACAGCTACCATCATAGTCACACCGCTGCTGCGGGATTTTTTTTTCTTTTTTTCTCTTTTGACAGGCAGAGTTATACAGAGAGAGAGACAGAGAGAAAGGTCTTACTTTTTCCATTGGTTCACCCCCGAAGTGGCCGCTATGGCCTGCATGCTGCGGCTGGCGCACTGCGCCGATCCGAAGCCAGGAGCCAGGTGCTTCCTCCTGGTCTCCCATGCGGGTGCAGGGCCCAAGCACTTGGGCCATCCTCCACTGCCCTCCCAGGCCACAGCAGAGAGCTGGCCTGGAAGAGGGGCGACCGGGAAAGTATCTGGCGCCCCACCCGGGACTAGAACCCGGTGTGCAGGCACCGCAGGCGGAGGATTAGCCTAGTGAGCCTTGGGCGCCGGCCCGTTGCTGCAGTTTGATCATGAATTAGCTCCTGAGAGCACGCAGGTATTTAAACCCCAGAGTCATAAGCTAATGCCACTAAGAGGACGGAAGGTTAAGCGAAGGACGGTGTTTAGGAGGAGGGAGATGCTCGTAGGAGGTCCTTAGATCCTGGAGGGTTGCCCTGCCATTCCCCTGCTTCCTGGCTCGCCGGGGGCTCCCTTCTGCCGGCGTAGCGGGATCCTTGGCTGAGGGACCAGACGCCAAGGCTCTCTGCAGGAAGCAGGTTTTATTTTTTGTGCCAGCACTGGCTCAGAGGATGTTCAGTAGAGTCTGAGCCCCAAGCAGAGTGGCATCGCAGTACATACCTTCAGTCTCTTAGTCCCCCATCGGTGGTAACATTGTGGCTGGGCGTCCCGATGTTCCAGGGCGGCTGTGGGGTTGCGCCTGAGTGCATTCGGACTAGTCCACGTCGCTCTTGGTTTTCCTGGAAACTCCCCATATCTCCTCTTCACATGTGTTTCACTGTGCATGGATTAGCTAACACTACAGCATTGCGAACGGACAATTAGATGTTGAATCTGTCACAGAAGGAAGTTGAAACTACCGGGTCTCCTTTGCCAGGAATGGCCCTTTCTCTTCGTTTGTTCCTGGGAGGGCTCCCTCACCCCACGTTCTTGGAAAGCCCCTACCACATTTGATACTGGTCTTAAAACTCCAAAACCATGAGCCTAAATAAACCTCTTTCCTTGTAAAGTTAGTTGCCTTAGGTGTTTTTGCGGTAGTAACAAAAAGCTGACTAATGCAATCACACATTCATGATGTGCTTTGCCCATATGTCATTCCACCTGTATCCAGCGAAAGCATTCTACTGAATACTGCAGTGGAGAGCCCAGCAAGTGCAGAAAAACAAGGAAAGGAAAGTACAGACATCCAAGTTGGAAGATGTGGAACTGCCTTTATTTATAGATGGCATGGTTATTTACTAGGAAATCCAAAATAATCTGTTCTTCTATAAAGGAAAAACTCTTAGAACAAGTGAGTTTATCAAAGTCATAGAATATAAGATCAACAAAAAAGCATCAGTCATATTTTTATACAGTAGCAACAGATAGTGGGAAACTGAAGTTTAATAAACATCTCATTTACAATTTTGCCCCCTAAATGAAATATTTGGATTTAAATAAAGCAGACCTTGTGTAGGATCTATATGTCGAAAACTGTAAAATGCTTGTGACAGAAACTTTGAAATAAATGGAGGGATCCATCTGGTTCATAGAATGGACGATTCAAAATGGTTTAATATTTCAGGTCTCCCCCAGATTGATTTATAGAATTAAGACAATTCCACTCAAAACCCAAGCAAGATTCTTCATAGATCTCAGTAAATCTACTCTAAAATTTATATAGGAGAGGGGCAGGTGTTTGGCCTAGCTACTGAGATGCCCTCACCCCATGTCAGAGTTCTTGGATTTGAGCTCTGCTCCTGATTCCAGCTTTTTGCTAATGCACACTCTGAGAGCCAGCAGATGATGGCTCAGGTGGTTGGGCTCCTACCCTGGGGACCTAGATTGAGTTCTTGGCTCCCAGCTTTGGCATCCCCAGCCATTGTGGGCATTTGGGGAATAAGCCAGTGAATGGGTGTTCCTTCTCTCTCTCTCTTTCCTCTTCTGCCTCTCAAACTAACTTTTTTTTTTTTTTTTTTTGGACAGGCAGTTAGACAGTGAGAGAGAGACAGAGAGAAAGATCTTCCTTCTGTTGGTTCACCCCCCAAATGGCCGCTGCGGCCAATGCGCTGCGCCAATCCAAAACCAGGAGCCAGGTGCTTCCTCCTGGTCTCCCATGCAGGTGCAGGGCCCAAGCACTTGGGCCATCCTCCACTGCCTTCCCAGGCCACAGCAGAGAGCTGGACTGGAAGAGGAGCAACCGGGACAGAATCCGGCGCCCCAACCGGGTCTAGAACCCAGGGTGCCAGCAACACAGGCAGAGGATTAGCCAAGTGAGCCATGGTGCTGGCCTCAAACTAGCTTTTGGAATTTATATGGGCAAGCAAAGGAATAAGAATGGCAAAACAATTTTTTTGTAAAGAACAAAGTTGGGAGTACTCACACTATACACATCACCCAAAACAGCATATTATTTGTGAAAGCATAGTCTCGAAGGTCAGAGGAACACAGTAGAGAGCCCAGATATATGCTTGCAATAGCACAGATGACTTCTTAAAAATAAGACACAAAGATACTGAGTGGAGAGAACACAATGGTTTCAGCAAATGGTGCTGGAACCATTAGACACCCATGTGCAAAAACAGAAAACCGCAACCTCAGAAACTGCACACTACATTCAAACATGTATGTTCTGTGACTCAGTAATAAAACAGCCACGTTGATGAGAAAGAACTATGTACTCAAAATGGATCAGAGATGCAAACATAAACTGTGAAACTAAAAATCTCTTAGAAGAACTCATAGGAGAAACTCTATGATCTTAGGTCAGGCAGAGAAGTCTTAGGTAAAACAACCAAAAGCACAGTTCATTCGAAGCTTGTTCATAAGTTAGATTTAAACCAGATTGGTTCTAAGTAGAACAAGGGAGCAGCTGCACACCAGGAGAAAACATTTGCAAATCACACATCCATCCAACAAAGGACTTGTGTCCAGAAAGTATAAAGAACTCTCAAAATAACAACAGTAATAAAACAACCCAAGGAAAACATTAGGGAACAAGCAGTGGGAATTAGGGATATGAAGATGGTCTGACTGCAAAGGGATTGCACAAAGGATTGGGGGGTGGAAGGCTGGAACTGTCCTTTGTTTTGTGAGTGGTGGCAGTTACGAGAACTGATGCATGTTTTAAAGCCCATAGAACTATGCAGCCAAAAAGAAAGAGAGGATGAAAAATGTTATTGTATTTCAGTTTTAAAGCTTCGTACCAGAATTGGGGCGGTGGCCCACAGGGCACTTGGTCTCTGAGTGTCTGGTCTCGAATGACCTTCAATGCAGGGGAGCTTGGATCTGCTCTGGGGGTACTCACGGCTCTCAAGTTTCAGCTTGCACTGAGTGTGGGGCTCATTTGCTGTCTTGAACCCAAACGGCACGTGGTAAGTGTTTTCACATGGGCACCACTTCTTGCCTGTAATGGGTTTCAGGGAATCGCTGTAGGTGGGTTGGGGTGAGGACACGCACATGCGCATCCTCCCACTGAGGATCCAGGCCACACAGGCCCCGTGAACAGCAAGGCTCCTGTGGGACCACACAGAGGCACAAGCTGCTTCAAAGCTCACAGGGCCCTCGATTCCTGGCGACTAAAAGGAAGCAGAGACAGCCAGGGGAAGGTTCAGTGACTGTGGGAGGTCACCATGCAGGGTGGCCATTGTCCTCTGCTGGTGACACACTGTGGGGAGGAGCAGGCCATGGACCCCAGGCACTCTGGCTGGCCGGCTTCCCAGGGTGACTGAGGCTGTCCCCACCAGAGGGTGATGGGGAGGGGGTGAACAAGGTACCTTCATTGCTCCATGCTTACAGGCAGGACTGTTCGCCACTCTGATCCTTTGATGGGCTGGGCTTCTATATAAAAGAGAAAAATGTATTCATTTAAAAGGCGGAAAGAGAGAGAGAGAGAGAAGAAAGAAAGATCTTCCGTCTGCTGGTTCACTCCCCAAAATGCCCACAACAACCCGAGTTGCACCAGGCTAAAGCCAGGAGCCAGGATCTCCACCCAGGTCTCCCACGCAGGTGGTGGAAACCCAAGTACTTGGGCCCTCACCTGCTGCTTCCCAGGCACATTAGAAGGAGGCTGGATTGGAAGTGGAGCAACCGGGACTGGAACCTGCACTCTGATATGGGATGCCAACATCCCAAGTGGCCACTTAGCCACTGCACCACAGTGCCCACCCTGATGCCTTCTACTTAAAGAGTGGCTTCTGGTGCCTTAAGACAAACTTGAATCACCGTGGGACCAGGCTATCTGGAAGCTCCCTAGGGAGTCCTGAGTCAGCAAAAGCAAGCCGATGCTCCTCCAGCCACAAACCCTGACCCCAGCTCTGTGTGAGAGAGGTTGCCGCTCAGGCCTCCCGCTTTAGAGTCCAGAAGGCTTCCCTCTGGGAAATTGCTTTTGACATGCTTAGGAGCAAAACATCTCACAAAAGAAGCTCCAGATAATTAAATGACGACATTCTAAGTCGTGTGGAAAGGAGGGCGAGCTTTTAAAAATGTCCCCATCTCCACTTGCAAACCTGTTTGTAGAAACAAGTCAAAGGCAATTTTCTTTATGGAACCACTGGTAAACAGAGCCTTGCCTTATGCTTGCGCCTCCCTCCCTTTCCTGACACCCTTCCCACCCTAGCTTTCAGAAGACAGACAGAGTTCAGTCTCTTCTCTCATTCTTTGTGGGGATTTCGGCCAAGGGACAGAGGAGAAAGCAGGGGCCACACTTAGGGGCATGATCAGGCCTCAGGCCTTGGCCTGTTGTTATCTAATTGGGTGTCCCAGAGGGCCAGGGGGCTCAGCTTGCAGGTCAAGGCCCCTGTCCAAACAGATGGGAATTCAGGGCAGGGAAACTGAGGCATGAGCCAGAGGAGCCTGTGCCCAGGCTGCTCGGCTATGAAGCACAAAGTTTCTCCCCTGAAGGCTCAGGCCTTCTGTTACCGATGGTTGAGGGCCCTGTCCACATTCAATGTGTTTCCTTGGTCACTGGCCTCAGGCTGCGGTTAGTGAGTGCCACCCAGGGTCTGGGTAGAGGGTGCAGGATGCTGAACCGAAGATGGACAGACACGGCCGGAGGAGGAGTCCAGCCTGCCAGCCCAGTGTCATCACGAGCAGGTCCCGTGGCTGCTTGTTTCTTCCAAAAGCAGTTTTGAATCTGTTTCTCTAAATGTGAGGAGTGAGGTGGGACTTTCTGTGTCCTATCCATCAAGACCCCAATCTCTTTGAGATTTGAGACCAGGCTCCTAGCTCCTTCCAGAGAGGAGACTCCTAGCTCTTGCCACACGTTTGAATTCCCCGGACAGCCCCACGCTCTCCTGCCAGCTGGGTCCTGCTGTCATTGGTCTGGGGTACACGTGGGCGTGGAGAGGAGTGATGCTGATGTGCACCTGAGCAGAGCAACAGCACCTCTCCCTCTGTCAAGTTCCCAAACTCGGGCACACATCGGGAACATCTGGGGAACTGGCCCAGCAACCACAGTGCCTGAGGCTCACCCAGAGCTTCTGGTGTGGTGGTGGAGGGGAGGCTGTGAAATCACCTCAGGTGATCAGAACACAGAGGGGTTGGGAGCCGCTGCCCTCAGCACCATGTGTGCACCAGGAATCAGTTCTGAGCAGACGCTTCTGAGACAGCATTTCCTAAGAGAGCATTCTTGATTCTCTCGCCATTTCAGAAGTAGACCCAGAAATCCTTTTCCCTTCTAAAACACACGGATCATTTTTCCAAAGCATTTTATAGTACATGTTGTTAAAAAAAAATAAAACCAGATTCCACTGCACATGTTGTATAAACTCATCTGGTTTACATAAGATATTTACAAATTCGGAAACAGAAGGAATTTAAAGATATTTGTGGGTAAGGAACCAGCGTGTTAGTTGTATGTTGCCTCCTCTGTGGTCCACACAGCATATGTGTACATAAACATGGACCAGATACATGTGATGAACCACGGACCTGTAAGTGCATTTATGCATGCTTTTCTTGCCCAAATATTTCCAGATAGTAAATTAAATAAACAAAATTATGGCTGTACCTTTCCCCCGCCAGGTGTTCGGCATTTGTGCATTCCTGCCCATGAAACCTAAGTATCTTTTAACTCTCAAATCAGTAACCTGAGGAGACCAGTGCTGTGCTTTCTGATTCATTTTTAAAATGAAGTTGGACTGTTTGACCAGGCGCCTGGTGTCCTACATTCTCCAGACACTCTCTGCATTCTTGGCAAGTAATCCCTTAATTTGGTTGGAACCATGCAGAGGGTCTCAGGTGGGGACAGGTGCCACGGAGAAGCCTTGCCCCTGCAAATCTTTGGCCCCTGGTCTTTAAGGGGGGGTAAGACACATTGGAGATTTTCCAAGGCCTTAACCAGCAGTCCTGCTTGTACCCGCAGGTGACTCACTGTGGCAGTCAGGGACCTCAGAACCCAAGGTTTGCCCTGAGACCAGCCCCCGACTCAGCCATCCTGGCACAGGCAGCTCAGCACATTGAAGCCAGACCCTGGATCCAAAGTGCAGGCACCTCCAGGACTGGGCCAACTTCTTGCCTTCCACTTCTCAACTGATGGAAATTGGGAGGAAGCTGGCGCCAGGGCTGAGGGAGACAGGGACAGCCGTCGAGGGCCTGGATGAGGAATAGGGAGTGTGGGGTCCAGGTGGGACAATCACAGGACTCTGCAGGGCCTCCTCAACAGCCCAGGGCCATGCGTTCACAAGCTGGACTGAGCCCTGCACAGGCCAGCTACACACAATTCCACCTGGGACATCGAGACAGGGGCCAGCACACATGCACGCATGCACAAAGAACATCGAGAGCGAGGCTCCTGCTGGACCCAGGATCCCGGGGACGTGGCCCAGG
Organism: Lepus europaeus; assembly: GCF_033115175.1. NCBI lineage: Eukaryota > Metazoa > Chordata > Mammalia > Lagomorpha > Leporidae > Lepus > Lepus europaeus. The sequence goes on from NC_084830.1 coordinate 103,553,656, forward strand.
TGCTGGTGGCCTCCTGATCCCTGGGCTCTGGGCTGCATTCATTACCTGCAGGGGGGTAAGACACATCACCTGCTCAATCGACCTTCAAATCTGCAGATTCCACATCTGTCCTGAACGTGTCCAGACTTTTCCCTTGTCATTATTCCCTGAACAATACAGTGTCACAACTAACTGATACAACATTAGCATCACATGAAGTACTACAAGGAATCTAGAGATGATTTCTAGTATATGGAAGCATGGCATAGGTTACGTGTGAATACCACACTGTATAAAGGAGGGACTCGACACCGGGTTTTGGTGTCTACAGGGGTCCTGGAACCAATTCTTTGCAGACACTGAGGGGTGACTGCACAGTCAGGCACCACCACCCCCGACCAGTGTTACACTGCACTGAGGTGGACAATGTGGTGCTGGGGATCCTGCACTTGGAGACAGGTGGTCCCAGGTTCAGATTTGTGAACCTTAGGGAGGGAGGCAGCCAGGCCCTAAGAAAGTCCTAGGGAGGTGAGGCCCTGAAAGTGCTCTTTCAACTCTGCAGGCCAGAGTGATTGGGGTTCCAACCCCTGTCTCTGCAGCGCATTGATCTAAGGTGAAGCCACTCTGGCTTTACCTAGATTACGGGAATGGAAGCCTCCCAGGAACAGGGCATGGTGAGAGTCCCATAGGGTTAGCTGTTAGGCAGTGCTGTGGCCTGGACAGATGGGTGGAGAATGAGCAGGGTCATTCTTTGGGTTCCTCCCTCCCCATCTTTGCTCAACAAGGAGGGCTGGGCTAGTCTCCCAGGCTGCACGATGACACTGGGAGAGAGGCAGCAGCTCACGGGCCACTCGGTGCTTTTGTTCTAAGCCGGCCCCAGTGAGTCCTGGGAAGAAGCAGAGTTTGCAGCTGGTTTGCACCATGGTGGATGTTCAGAGCTTTCTCTCCCTCTACCCCCAGCCCCGGCCCTCCTATCCTTGCCTCAGTCACCTGTGCCAGTGTCCTTCAGGGACTTTGATCCCATGTGCCCATCCTCTCCCTGCACCCTCTGCCCTCTCAGGCTCTCGGCCACAACCTCCTCCCGGGATGGAGCAGCCTCCTACCTGGTCTCCCTGCCTGTCTCTCCACGCTGCCCACACAAGCTGAATGCCAGGTGTCTGAGTTTGAGACCTGGAATGTCCCTCCTAGGATGGCATTCAGGGCTCTCAGCCAACTCACTGCACCCAGTTCGCCCACCTCTGTCCCTGCCCTCTGGTGCCTGTACCTGTACTGGACACGCCTTGCTCACTCTCCCTTCTCCCTGTCACTTGTACTGACCTCTCCTCCCCCACCTGCTTGGCCTCGCGGGTCCAGGTGCAACCCTATGCTACAGTTAAAATGTCCTGGGCTCAGCAAAGTCTGCCCAGGCTTTCTGTGCCCCCCGTAGGGCTGGGCAGTTATGGAGCTGTGCATAGTGGCCCACAACAGGACTGCCTTCTCTGTCCAGGGCAAGTCACATGCTGTCAATCACAAAAATAAGGCCAGCACACTCCATGCTCACCCTGCAGCAAGGGTGGCGCCAGCCAATGTTCAGCATGGCCTGATTCATTCCTCGGTGGCAGTACAGGAAGTTACGGGGGATGGGACACCTTCTGTGGGGTCACCTCCAAAGCCTGCTATGCACCTCACCTCCACCGAGCCGTGCTGTGCGAGTGTGGTTTCAAAAACAGGTTCCCCACCTCCTTGCCCTGAAAGCAGATCACCCGTACCACCTCCACCCTGATCAGCTTCTCTGGAGCTTCCAGACATAGGTCACAGGCGAGGGACTGGAGTCTTAGCTGAAGTAACTGGTTCAGGGTCACATGACAGATGCCCAGCAGCCAGTGACAGCCGCGGCAGCCCACCCTCTGAGTCTCAGGGCCCTGCTGCTTTGGACTCTGCACCAGGCTTCGCTTTGCCAAGTGGAAGGTTGAAGTCAGAACTCCTGGATCACCCCACATATTGAAGATCCTTTCACAGCATGGTAGACAAAGTCCCCTGGGGCTCCATGTCTACAAACCCAGGTCAGAGTGCACATGTCCAAGGGAGCCTTTCAGCCCGGGGTGAACCCACGCCCCTGTGAACCTCTTTGTACCTCATCTGCTAACTGAAAGAGAGGAAGGCAGAAAACACAATACACTCCCCTCCCAGGGCTGCCAGGCTCCAGGGTCTAGTTCCAGAAACAGAAGGCTTTCTTTATTAGCTGTCACAGAAATTTCACTGTGACCCCAAAGTAATTTCCCCAGAGAAAAGCAAATCTCCAGGAGCCAGGAATAGACGAAAAGATTATTGCCTGCCCCGCCGTCAAACGGCGTGCATATCCGGTGCTGGTGGGAGCCTAGCGAGGGTTCTGGATTGCTGCCCAGCCCGTCCTCCCAAGGCCCAGGCTCCTGGGAGAGGTAGGGTGGGCCAGCAGCCAGGGTCAGTGCGGAGTGCCATACGGGAGCTGCGCTGTGGATGCCAGGACATCTGGGAGCAGCTCACGGCCTTCCTGGAAGGGCCACACGCTTTGAAGTCAGACCTGGGTTTGAATCCCACCTCTGTAAGTTACAACCCTGAAGTCCCGAGAAGATGATAGTCCCTGCCACCGCCATCATGGGCCTCAGTGTCCTTGGCTGGAACATAGAGATGCAGGGGAGGCTCCTCGGGAGGGTTAGTGTCAGATCGTCTCCGCCCACCCCATGTGGCCCACCCGAGACAAGGCCAGGTCTCCGGCTGAGGTCCCAGTGAGAGCAGAGAAGGCCCTGGGCTCTGAGTTCCCTTCCAGCGGTGTCTGTGCCTCCTCTCCTGCGATCGTGCCCCAACCCCAGCCAGTGCAGGTGAGGACTGAGGCTCACACACAGCCAGCAAGGGGTAGAACCCAAGGTTTGAGTCCAGCTCAGTCTTTCCACCCTGCTCCACTGTGCCATGGGGAGGTGGACCGAGGGGCCCTGTGGGGCCACAGCATGTGTGTTCACCTGGCTTTCCCTCTGTGCCTGTCTGTCCACTCTCCTCTTGTTAGAAGGACACCAGGCACGTGGGATTAGGGCCCCCCCACCATGGCCTTGTTTGAACTGAATTATCTCTGCAAAGATCCTATCTCCAAAGACACGCACCTTCTGAGATCTGGGGGCTTAGGACTTCAACATAGGAATTTGGGAGATGGGATGCCATTCATCCCATTGCAGAAGGTTAAATCAATCAAGGCCATGAAGGTATAAGGAAAAAATAAATATTTGATCTGAGTCCTAGGTTGCTGGCTCCAGCTTCTAAAATCCTTGGCCTCTCCAGGGTGATAAGATCGTCTTTGTTGCTAATGAAATGTCTATGGCCAAGCACCCCTGATAACCAGGATGGGGCTGGGCACCATAGGGACCAAGGCAGGATTAGAGGGAAGGAACTGTATGCCCCACCCCTAGCCCCCCGCTGCAGATCGACTTCATAACCAGGCAGTGATTACATCAGCACTGGGATTTCGAGAGCTTCCGGGTCAGGGGGGAAGCTGAGCTGCAGTGGTCTCAGCAGCCCAGGACCCCAAGCATGATGGCGCCAAGGACGGGAGTCCACAGAATTGGTCGTGGGTGACGGGAGCTCTGGAGGAGCGGCTGAGGCAGAGTCTGTGCCCAGGACGGCACTGGCAGAGCAGGAGACAGCCAGCAGAGGCGCTCAGGCCTGGGTGGGGCCGTGGCGTGGGCCCTCGCTGACCCCAGGGCCTTGACTCATCAGAAGCTCTTCCCTGGCCTATGTTCTCTGCACAGATCTCTTCCATGGGAGGGTGACTATAGGCGTCACTGGCACAGACCTGCAGCCCGGCTCTGGGTGTTGGAAAGCAGAGTCAGTGGTTGTGCCTACTTGCCTTGTTCTGCCCTGTAGCTCAGGGTGACAGACCAATTCCTGAGGCTCCTTGTGTTCCCCAGACTATTGGGGCTACAGCATCCTGCTGGGCTCAGCCTTTGGGAGTGCAGGAAGATCAGAGGGAATAGAAGACGGAAACCAGGCTACTTCTCTCACAGTGCCAGCTGTGGGACCAGCCCCAGTGCTCAGCCAGGCCCTGCTCCCGCCAATCGTCAGTCCAGTCCAGGAAGGCAGTAGCTTACTGCTATTGCTAACCTTCAGGCTATTTTAAAAATTTATTTATTTGAAGGCATAGAGGATGAGAGAGAGACAGAAAGAGAGTCTGTCATCCACTGGTTCACTCCCCAAATGTCTGCAACAGCCAGGGCTGGGCCAGGATAAAGCCAGGAGCTGGGAATTCCATCCAGGTCTCTCACGTGGATGGCAGGGACTTAAGTACCTGCTGTTTCCCAGGATATACATTAGCAGGACAGTGGATCAGAAACAGAAGAGAGACTCAGTCCCAAGCACTCTGATATGTCCTCAGTGGTGGCTTAACCGCTGTGCGACATCGCCTACTCCCTGTTGTCTGGCTTCTGCGTTCTTCCAACACCTGTGCGACAAACCCCTGCATTCAATTCCTCTCTGCTGTAAATACTTGTGGTGGTTTCTCTTTTCTTCTTAGCTTGACCTTGTCTACATGAATAAATGTAGAGTTGTTGTTGTTTGTTGTTGTTTTTTTTTTTTCTGAAGCCTTTGAAACGAAAGGAACATGTTGTAAAAGTGACTTTGAAGAACACAGCAGTGATTAATTGCAGCCATAGTCTGAAGCTCTCAGGGGAATGCCAGTTCTTTGTTCCAAGACCTGAACCACGTGTTGCAAAAGCCCCTTTGTTTTTCAGCAGATATTTTATTTATTTTTTATTTTTTAAAATTATTTATTTATTTATTTATTTATTTGAAAGAGTTATAGTGAGAAAGGGAGAGACAGAGAGATCATCAAATACTGGTTCACCCCCCAGATGGCCACAATGTCCAGGGCTGGGTCACATCGAAGCCAGGATCCAGGAGCTTCATCTGAGTCTCCCACGTGGGTGGCAGGGGTCCGAGCCATCCTCCACTCATCAGATATTTTAACATCTTTCATTTCTCATCAGAACCAGTGAATGATTTCTTGTAGGCTTCTGGTTGATTCTATTCTTCACCTATCACGGGTCTTGGTAAACACTGTTCCCTGGCTCCCATGTTCATCTTCACAGCCAACTCTGATGCAGTCCTTCTCACGGTGGGAAGTACCACGGCAGACGCTGTGTGGCTGTGGCAGAGGATATGCACAGTAGTTTCCGGCCACTGCAACAAATTATCACAAATGTGGCATCTGTTAAAGTTCTCGGGCCAGAAGTCTAAGGAAATAAGTCGCATGTAGCTACAACCCAGGTGTTGGCGGGACCGCCTCCTTCTGGGAGCTCTTTGCTTGCTTCTCCCAGATAAATCTGGAATAATCCCATAGCAAGATCCCTAATGTAACCCTATCTGCAGAGTCTTTTTCATGGAAGATCCTGGGATGTAGGACATGGCTATCTGTGGGGACCACTGCTCAGGCAACCAAAGCCTTTGATCCTGGCAGTTATTCCAGAACTTTCTCTGTAAATACATAACCATCCCTAAACCAGCTGCCACCAGGCACCAGGACACACCCCGCACAAATGCATGAGCTGTTCCGAGCTTTGCAGGGCCGAGTTCAGCCCTGCACCCAGCCAGCTCACTGGCCATTCTCCATCCTGTCCTGTCCCACCCTCAGCTCACCCACTTCCCCAAGCCACACCTACAGCCTAGAGAACCATGCTCATTCCCTAAGTTCCAACTCCAGTGTCTCGTCCAGTGACACCTCCTGCTCTGCACTCCCGTAGCCCACGTCTGTATTAGCATGTCCATGGCATCGTGTCTTGCTCCTCAGGTAGGGACACGTTCACTCACCTCTGAACCCACCATACCTGGTGAGCACAGCACACACTCAGGAATTTGGATGGTGTTGAATCAGCCCAGCTTATTTTCTTCTCATTTCACTGAAGATCTTATTTCCCAAGTTGCCACTGAAAGGAAGGATCCCACTTTGCTGCTTTTCTTCTCCGTCTCCTCCCTGGAGATCAGGAATGAGTCCCAGTATTCCCTGCACACTCACACTCTTTTTTTTTTTAAAGGTTTATTTATTTGAAAGTCAGAGTTACACAGAGAGAGGAGAGGGAGAGAGAGGAGAAGAAGAGAGAGAAAGAGACAGAGAGAGAGAGAGGTCTTCTATCCGCCGGTTCACTCCCCAGATGGCTGCAATGGCTGGAGCTGGGCTGATCTGAAGCCAGGAGCCAGGAGCTTCTTTTGGGTCTCCCACACAGGTGCAGGGGCCCAAGGACTTGGGCCATCTTCCACTGCTTTCCCAGGCCATAGCAGAGAGCTGGATCGGAAGTGGAGCAGCTGGGACTCAAACCGGCACCCATATGGGATGCCGGCACTGCAGGTGGCAGCTTTATCCGCTACGCCACAGCGCTGGCCCCCATACTCACACTCATATTACACATATATGCACACACAGAGACCTTACCCCCAGAGGTGGAGCAGCCAGTATGTCGACAACCCATGGAAACAGGCACAGCTTATGTCTTGTCCTTGTCAGCGGACTGGGAGCCCCAGAATGGAATTGTGCAACATCCTTGGGAAATTGGAACCCATTTCTAAAATTCTTGGCAACAAGTGGCAAAACCCTGCGGGCAGAGGCCCAGGAACCTGGGGCCCTGGTGAAGTCACCTGGGCATTTTTGTTAATTGCTTGCATAGAAGAAATTCCTCATGGCAGGTGACCACTTAACTCCCAGCAGGAGGAACTTCAAGATGCCAGCTCTCAGGAGACAGGAAATGAATGTACCATCAAGATAATGTGGCACATTCTGGATTCAGTGCCCACCTGGAGGCTAAGGTCTCAACATGACAGTTCCACCCGCAAGCATTTAAAGCATCTCTCCAGGTACACCTGAGGGGCAGGGAGCACCTGGTTGACCTCCCTGGCTGCACGTTCTTACAGGGGCAGGAAGTGACTCTAGAGCCTGCCTGGACAAGGACCATGGAAGGCAGCCCTGGCAGAGGGGGCAGCCTGGCATACTCAGTGGGGACAGCTGTGCACCAGAGTTCTAGCCATGCCTGGGGAATGAGGAAGGGGGTGGGGAGGTTAAAGACAAACCACAGAGCAGAAAAAGCAAGACCTTCTGAGAGGAGGCTGAGGCTCTTTTACAGTCCCCAGTAGGCCATGGGGAGCCATGGAGGGTGGCATAGGGAGGGAGAGGCATGGTCAGGGCCACACACTCAGAAGGTCCTTCTGGCATCAGGATGTTAATCAGTGTTTTGTTACAACCACAGAAATCTGAGACAGGCGACTTGTGAAGGAAAGGGTTTATTTGTACTCAAGGTTCTGGAGGTTCAAGTCCAAGATCAGGCAGCCTCCAATGAAGGCGGTAATGGTAGAGCGTGGAGCTTGTGTGGAGGGAGCCTCACGTGGCAAGCCAGGGAGCAGAGAGCTGCCCGGCCCAGCTCGGGCTTTCATAGCCAACCCTCCCTCCAGAACTACCTGCCAAGGTCCACGCCCCTGTTGACCTAAGGACTTCCCATTAGACCCACCTGCAGACTCTGTAACTGCCTTAAGTTTGTACACTCTTTGCCCTGTTCACTTATTGCTTTGGGTTTAAACATCGGCATGAGTTTGGGTGGCAAAGCATACTCAAACCCTAGCTATCAGTGTGGGAAATGGGCTGGAGGAGACAGTGGCCAGGGCTTTGCAGTGGCCACATAGCCTTACCGGGAAATGCAAGAGCTGGACAGGAACTCAAATCTCCAGCACAGAGCCCCATGGTCCTGAGTTGCCATGGGGCTCCAGTCAAGGAAGAGAGAGCAGCAGAAAGGCCTTTTGTGGGGAAGAGTTGTGTGGTCAGGTGCACCGGGCTCGAGAGGTAGGCAGGCCTGGTTGGGCCCCGGCTCTGCGGTGCATTGCCTTGGATGTGATGTTGCCCCTCCTGAGGCTGCAGCCACTCCTCCGTGGAATGGGGATGACACCCTTGCCTAAGACTGCCAGGAGAGTGACAGCTTTTGAAATGTGCTTGTCCAGCAAGGGGCCCAGTGCACCCTGGTATCCGCATGCTGCTTCCTGCACCCGAGGCTGTGCCTGTACCAGACAAGAGTACGAAGAAAAGATGCCAGGCTTCAGTAGCACTGAGGCATGGGAGGGATCCCAGGAAGCTCAAAGAGGGCCCCCACCTGTGTGCCAGCTCTCAGGACCCCGGGTGTGGGAAGGGAGCTGGCTGTGTGCACTGCAGCCTTCCCCTCCCTGGAGCATCTCTGGCTTGGACTGGATCACCCATGTGAGCAGATGAAGGGTTAAAATCCCGATGCTGGGCCTGGTTCAGGCACAAAATCAGGGCCTTGGTGGATAAATAGGCAGGGGGAGAAGGGTTTGCCTGCCACTCAGGCACATGGTTGGTGCTCAGGATACCCGTCGCTGTGGTTTGAGTGTGGTCCGTCCCCAGCAATGCTCAGAGTGCAGGTTCGTTCCTCCAAGCATCAGTGGTGGGAGGTGTCTGGGTCATGGGGTGGAGCCCTGGTGAATCGATTCTTGCCGGCCCCTGGGAGTGAGTGAATGCCACAAGAGCGGTCTCCCTCCTGTAGTGCCTCTTTTGCACTTGCCCACGTGCCCATCTGCTTCCCTGCTTCCCACACAGACCTCACCAAGTGTGGCCCGATCTTGTACTTCAGCCTCCAGATCTGTGAGCCAAAACAACCCTCTGTTCTTTCTGTGTCATCTTGGGTGCTCTGTTGCAGTGAGCAGACTCAGCCACTTGTGGATAACTAGGTGACTGGAGACAGCAGCACAGGGACGTGGCAGGGCGAAGCACCTGCTGTTTCCAGGACCCGTGTGTGTAGAACACATCATGTGCTAGCTCCTGAGGGGATGGAGGAGACACAGCAGAGGCACCATGTTACCAAGCCTCCTGCACACAGTAATGCCTTGGCATTTGGCTGACCTGAATAAGTCTCAGGTCTACTGGACCCCTCTGAATTTTACTTTCCTCAACTATAAAATGAGTATAACAATACCTCCTGGGATGGTAGTTGTTTTTTTAAAAAAATTAACTTATTTTATTTGAATAGCGAAAAGAGAGAGAGGAATTGAGAGAAAGAGAGAGAGAGAGAGAAAGAGAGAGAGAGATCTTCCATCCTCTGATTTACTCCCTAAATGGCTGCAACAGCCAGAGCCGAGCCAATCCAAAGCCAGGAACCAGGAACTTCATCTGGATCTCACATATGGGTGCAGGGGCCCAAGTAGTTGGACCATCTTCTACTGCTCTCCCAGGCCATCAGCAGGGAGCTGGAATGGAAGTGGAGAAGCCGGGACTTGAACCAGTGCCCATATGGGATGCCAGCACTGCAGGCAGCGGCTTTACCTGCCACGCCACAGCGCCGGCCCCTGGATGCTAATTTTGAAGATTCAGTGCCCATTAGGCATTCCAGGAAGGACAGCCTTCGCTGAGGGGCAATGTGAGGGCCACATGAGTGCAGTGCATCTGTGGGGCCTGGGCTGCTTTCCCTTGTGGGAGCCATATTTGGGCCGTTGTGACCTATCCATCACAATTTCCACAGAGACATCGAGTGTGAGCCCCTCCACCACAGGAGCAGGTGAGCACAGGTCCCCTGCCCTATAGGACGCAAAGGCTCCTCCCTGGAGGCCAGTGCAGGGTGGGAGGACGAAGAAGCTCTTATGGCTGGTGTCTTCATAGGGGACAGAGTAGTTCTGAGGGTCAGAGCTCCTACTTTGTAGGACAGTTTTAGGTGCACAGCACGATTGAGTGGAAGGTGCAAAGATACCCCATGTACCCTCCACCCCTCACCACAGAGGCACATCCATTAACATCTGTAAGCCTACACTGACATGGCATCGTGCCCAGAGCCCATAGTTTAATTAGGGTCCACTCTTGGTGCTGAATGTCCACGGGTATGGACAAAAGTGTGATGACCTGTCTCTACCATTATAATATCATAGACATCAGCGTCAGGACCCCTGAACATTCTCTGTGCTCCACCTATTCGTTCCTCTCTCCCGAGTCCTCAGCACCCACTGATGTGTTTGCTGTCGGCACCCTTTTGCCTTTTCAAGAATGTTGTCTAGTTGGAATCTTGCAGTGTGTCACCTTTTCATTCTGGCTGCTTTCTCTTACACACACAGAAACTTCCTCCGTGTCTTTTCTCAGCCTGATGCAGCCAATCTGCTTTCCGTGCTGAGTGTGAGTCCACTGTCTGGATGTGCCCTCTCCATTTGTCCACTCACCTGCTGAAGCACATCTGGATTGCTTCCAAGTGTTAGCCATCAGGAATCAAGCTGCTGTCAACATCCCTGTGCAAGTTTTCACGTGTGGCTTGAGTCTTAAATTCCTTTGAGTCTATACCAAGGAGCAAGATTACTGGGTTAGATGGTCAGAGTGTGTTTGCTTTTGTAAGGAACTTCCACATCGTCTGATGCATTCCCACCAGCAGTGAAAGCGAGTTCTGTCGCTCTACATTCAGTGTGGTCAATGATCTGGACTCGGGCCTTCTAGTTGGTGTGTAGCGGCATCTCCTTGATGTTTTTGTTCCCACTTCCGTTACGACACATGCTGTGGCTTATCTTTTCCATCTCTGGTGGAAACTGTTGGGTTCTTTGGCTTGTGTTTTAATCCAGCCACTTGTCTTATTATTGAATTTTAAGAACTCTTTGTATATTTTGGATGAGTCCTTGATCAAAAAATGTTTATATCTCTTGCAAATAGTTTTGCTACTCTGTGGCTTGTTGGAAAGCTGATTTTTAAATGCCTGGTTGTTCAGATTGTGCCCCCATAGGGAACCTGGCTGCAGCCAAGAACTGGGAACTCAATCCAGGTCTTCTGCAGCGGGGCCCACCCCTGGTTGTTGTGGGCATTTGGGGAGTGAATCAGCAGAGATCTCTCCTTGTATATCCGTCTGTCTACGTCTCTGCCTTTTAAGTAAGTTAAATAGATAAATAAGAAAAAAGGGGGCCGGCGCTGTGGCTCACTTGGCTAATCCTCCGCCTGAGGCACCAGCACCCTGGGTTCTAGTCCCAGTTGGGGCGCCAGGTACTAGTCCCGGTTGCTCCTCTTGCAGTCCAGCTCTCTGCTGTAGCCTGGGAGGGCAGTGGAGGATGGCCCAAGTGCTTGGGCCCTGCACCCACATGGGAGACCAGGAGGAAGCACCCAGCTCCTGGCTTCGGATCGGCACAGTGCCAGCTGTAGCGGCCATTAGGGGAGTAAACCAACGGAGAGAGGACCTTTCTCTCTGTCTCTCTCTCACTGTCTATAACTCTCTCTCTCTCTCTCTCAAAAAAAAAAAAAAAAGAAAGAAAGAAAAGAAAAGAAAAGAAAAAAGGGAACTAGTCCATGTGAGGATGAGGGGGTGGCGGGGAAGAACAGGAGCCACCAAATGAGGAGGGGGGGAATGCAAAGCAGGAGCTCAGGGTGAGCTTCCAGGAGGCCATGCACCAGATAGAAATTCGCTGAAATACCCAGGGGCCTCTTGGGCTGATGGGTTCAGGGGCAGGCTTTTTCTCCTTGTGCATCTTTGTGTATAAGGACAACTATTTACATTTTTTGAAAAACCAAACTGGGTGCCAAGTCTCTGCTGCCCCTGCTGATGACACAAAGCCCCCAGGCAGGGCTGGGAAGATAAGCCCCTTTGGTGTACCCACTGCTGTGGGAGAACTGGCCGCTCTGGCCTCTGGGCTGGACCTGGGGTCCCTGTGCAGACGTCTTTCTGGTTGTGTGGTCAGAGGTCAGAGGAGCAGGAAGCACACCAGGCCTGGCTTTCCACCCCTGTACCTGCAGGCAGGCTGTGGCAGAAGACACCCCTGCCGCTGCTCTCAGGACGGAATGTGCCTCCCACACACACACCCAGGCTGGCTTATACTGGAGCAGTTTTCCAAATAAAAGCTGAGACCAGATAACTAAGGGGACTGTAATTGGAGACAGATGTGATGGCCCCTGCTCTGCAGTCTCCTTTGAAACTGCAGATGGCCCCTCTCATACAGCCTGTTTCATCTCAGCCCCTCCCCAGCCCAAACTCTGCATTAATTGAGCGCCCACTGCATGCCAGATATGTGCTAGCTTCCAGCACTGACATCTCGTTTGATTCCCATCCATCTCAGATCGGGACTGAAGTCTGCCTGCAGGGGAGGAAATGGAGACAGAGCTGGGAGCCGGCAGCGGCAATGTTCTGCTGCCGACTTCACAGGCAGCATCAGCTTTCTCTGGTTTTCTCAGTAGTCTTGCAAGGTCTTCATCAGTACCATTGTACAGAGGAGGACTTCAGTATGTCCTAAGGCTCACGTGAGCATCTTTAGGAAGTTGTGAAAAACTGGGGCTGGCAGAGGGTTAAGCCGCTGCTTGCGATTGGTGTCCCATATCAGAGTGCTGGCTCAAGTCCCTGCTGCTCCACTTCTGATCCAGTTCCCAGCTAATGCTCCTGGGAAGGCAGGAAAGGATGCTTGGGTCCCTGCCTTCCACATGAGAGACTGGGATGGAGTTCCTGGCTCCTGGCTTCAGCCTGGTCTGGCTCTGGCTGTTGTAGCCATTTGGGGCATGAACCAGCAGATGGAAGATCTCTCTTCTCTTTCCCCCTCTCTCTCTGTCTCTCTCCATGTCACTCTGCCTTTAAGATTGCTGGAAAATTGAAGTAAAATACTTATTTTGGTGCAGAAATTCTGAAGTCCACACATACATTTATTCACAATATTCATTTTCCATGAATTTTTTTGATGACCCCATGTATACATGGATTTTGAATTACTTTGCACCACAATCAAAGCCTTATCATTTTCTGTGAACTTCTTGGATTTCTCATGGGAATAGTAAGGGGATAAACTCAGACCTCCAGAGCTATTTCCCCGTCTTGGCTTTTTCTTCTGTCTCCTGTAAAGGAGGCGAGGACCGGGACCACTGTTAGGTTTCCTGGCACAAGAGGAGCATCTCGGTCACCCCCCCAGCCCATGCTGTTGGGTAACTTTATCCTCACAACGTCACAGGATCCCCGAGAAGATGCTGGAGAGCTGGGGAGAGATTATTATCTGCTTCCTTGAGTGTGCGTCTGAAGCTCAGGAGACAAGTACCCTGCAGTGCCAGTACCTGCCCACAACTATGATGGCTCAGGTCCAACCAGGGCCTTTTCATGTCAAGGGAGGAAGTCAGGGACCATTAGTCCTGACCTGCAGAACATGAGATGACCGCAGCTGCCCAGACGTTTCCCTTCTCGTCCTGGCCCAAGCGCCACCTCCCTCTCTGCTCAGCTCCAGAGAGGAGCATTAAATGTTCTGCCTCCGATTGATGTGCACATTTTACAGCCTCTCCAAGGGCAGCAGCAGAGCAGAGGACAGGACTGGGACCCAGATCAAAGGGTTTTCCCTGGAGCCTGGCCCTCCCGTGTCTGCATCCCGTGGAGCACAGCCCTTGCCCCGGAACCCCAGGCTGCCGGGTCGGCTTTCACATTCCCACCACATTCCGTGCTCCATGCAGCAGAGCTGTTGCAACAAGCGCTTTCTCGCCGGTAACCCTTGCCTGTCACAGGGCTGTCGACCTGCTTTGGCGCTGGCCACAGGGGAAGGCCATGTGAGCAAATGAATGCCTGATGCGTGAATGGGTGCATGCTGGCCTGCAAGGGAGGCTGCGTGGTAAGGTTCTGTCGACCGCCTTGGGGCAGGGAGCAAGCCTGGACTTCCTCTAAACTGGAGCATCAAAGAAAGGAAGAGGGTCCTGGGTTCTGATACTTAGCTGTCATGTGATGATAAGAAAGTCAATCCTGCCAAGCAGCAGTTTTCTCATCCGTAAAATGGGCTTTTTCAACTTCTTGAGCCTCAGAGTTCCTGGACTTTGTTCCCAGCCAAGAGGGAAAGGGGCCACAGCTACCCCTGGGCTCACAGACGTCTCTGCATGGGTGTTGGAGAAGAACGCTATCGTGTGGCCCACGCCAGCTCTGGGTCCCCGATCCGCAGCCTTCCCCAGGCCTCAGTGTCCTCATCACAATGCTGTGGTTTGAATGTGTCTCCCAGAGCTCCCGTGTTGGCAACGTAACCCCAGGCCGCGTCTATGTCTGCAGTGTGGGGTGGGTCCCTTGTCGTGATCATGGCTTATGATAAAGCTGAGTGTGGCCGCTCTTGTTCTCTCACGTTCTCTTGCCCTTCTGCCTTCCTCCCTGGGGTGAAGGCGCATGCTGGATGCTGCCAGCCCCTCAACCTGTAACAAGTAAATCTCTGTCCTTGTCAATCACCCAGGCTCAGACGTTCTGTCGTAGTGGCACAAAATGGACTTAGACACAGGAGGAGATAAACATGCCTGGGGACGGCCCAGTGGCGGGATCCAGAGAGGAGAAGAACCACAAGGGGCTTCGTATGTGTCTCTGTACCTTCACGGTGTAATTAGGAATACTCCAGTGATGATGACAGTCCCAAATGGGAAGTCCTTCTCCCGTAATTTTCCCACCTCTGTGGTTAACGGCCCCCAGCATGACATAGAAACGCACAGTGTTTGTGTCCCTAGCAGGCTCAGTAAACACAGGGACGGTGATGGATGGCTGAGCTTGTGGGAGACAGATGAGTGGGTGGGAAACTGACAGGTGCCCCTCTACCCGGCCCCCAGTGTGGGAGCTGTGAGTCAGGGAGGTGCTGACAGCAGTGAATGCTGTACCCCCCGCCCCCACCGGCTGGGCCCATGCTTGGGCTCAGCTGTTTTCTGAGCCGCCCCCGTGGCTGATACCTGCCTGCCTTTCTGTCCATCTATGCCCAGAGCCAGATGCCTCTTGTGAGTTAGGTTTTGTACTGGTTGCTCAGGAACTCTGCTCTGTCGAGGGCGACCTCTTGTGTGACCCTGCTGGTGTGGCTTTTGGGGAAATGCAGCTGCCTGTAGCAGGTGTCAGGGTCCCAAGAAGACGGTCCCAGGGAAGCTTCACATCTGGAAGGCCCGGACAGTTTCCTCATAGGGCTCAGGTGGCTCACGTGTTACTGAGACACTGCTTGTCTTCAGAGCTGTGCCTGGAGAGCTGGGCCCCGGGGTTAGCTAACCTTTTGTGTCATCTGAGGACTGGGGAGCACAGCTTGGAGAGCTCTGAAATAAAGCTCCCTTTTTCCAGAGATGGGGGCTGCAGTGAGCCCCTGGCAGCCCTGGGCCTCGTCCATGTTTCCTCTCTGGGCTGGCTTCCTGCCTTAGACTTGCTGCCTTCTCTTCTGCTCAAAGATGACAGCAAGATGGGGCCTTGAGAAAAATATGAGGGCACGTCAAGAACATCATGAAAAATGGAATTAAAAGATGCGTTTATTTTGTTGCAAAACAATTGAGATTCGTGCTTGGTTTTGCCCACGCATTTTCCACAAATGCTTTGTTAGCCCCCTCATAGGCTGAATTTTTAAATATATATATATATTTATTTATTTATTTATTTGAGAGAGTGAGAAAGACAGAGAGAGAAAGGGAGGAAGAGCTCTTCCATCTTCTGGTTCACTCCTCAAATGGGCTACAACAGCTGGGTCTGGGCCAGGCCAAATCTAGGACCCAGGAACTCTGACCGGGTCTCCCACATGGGTGGCCAGGGCCCAGGCACTCAGGCCATCTCCTACTGCTTTCCTAGGTGCATTAGCAGGGAGCAGGGAGCTGAATCAGAAGTGGAGCAGCCAGGACTTGAACTGGCACTCTGATGTGGGATGCCTGCTGCACTGCACTGCCAGGCCCTTGAAGTGTCTTTGACATGAGAGGACACGGCGGCCGGGTGGTAGAGGCCAGTCTGTGCCGAGACCAAATGCAGCTCCACATAGGTGTAACTGCGCCCGTGTTATGGAGGAAAGTGCAGCTCAAAGAGTGATCTGAGTAGGATTAGCTGCTAGCAAAGGCAGGGGCAGGTGGGAACTCCAGGCCGGGCCCCCCTGCTCCGAGTCCAGTGCCCTGACTTGACTCAATGCTGATTCTTCTCTTACAGAAAAATATTTATCTTATGGAACACACTCCTTAGGTCAACTTATATCCCCAGAAAAAAATGAGCTCATGACTGTTTATTGACAATGCACTTCAAAAACAGCTTGGGTTACACAGTGGGAACTTCTAACAGTTCCAGAACCTTCTTCTCCCAGCCTAATCTGCTTTATTGGGAGAAAAAGAAAGCAAAGGAGCAGAGAGTGCTTACAGCTTCCTGGTTCTTCCCCTGGGGGGGGGGGGGGGAGGGATTGTGACCCCCTGCCCAGGAGGGGGAAGGGCTGTTTATTTCTGCTTTCAAGAGGGTTTTTCTTTGGGAACTGAGCTCTGTTTGGGGTTCTACAAATAAAAAGAAAACAACAAAGGCCCCCTTGAGGTCAGCCTCCCCCCACCCAGGGTGCTGGCTGCCACCTGAAGTCACCCTTTGTTCCAGAGATTCCTGACCTTGCAGGCCCGCATTCTCCTTGCACCAGCCCCTAGGAGAGGACTGGAGAGGAGCTCGACACCTGTGTGAACCCCTCGGAGCAGTGCTTTTGTCCCCAGCCCTGCCCTGCTGCCCACGGGAGGCCTTTTCTCAGCCCCACTCGACAGAGAAGGAAATCAAGGCCGTGGCTTCCCCACCTGCTGACCACAGGGTGCCTGCTTCAGCTTCTCCCTGAGACTGAAAAGAGGATTGGGAGAAAAAGCTGAAACCCTGGGCCCCCAACCCTCTAGTGGGACCCAGCACACGGGGAGGCACAGGGCCCAGGGGCAGGGAGAGGGCTCTTCTGTTACAGAAAAACGGCCTCTAGGAGAGGCAACCATGATGCTTGTCTCACGTGAAAGAATTTCCACGCGGACTGGGCAGCGAGCAAAGCAAGATTTATTTAAGTCAGAAATCCCCTGACACCGCAGCCAGGAGGGAGCCTGAAGAGAGGCAGATCCGAGAAGCCGGTGCAAGTGGAGTCTTTTAAGCGCAATTTGGTGGGGAGGGCCAGAATGGCAGCTAACAGTCAGAGGGTGGGGACAAAACCATTGAAAGGCCAGACTTGCAGTGCTGTCTATCCTGTATGGCTGGCTCACGATGAAATAAAAAGCCATCAGAGAGCTACTTCCCTTTTATGCTTGTGATAAAACTGGAAATTCCGGAGTGGGCTTCGTCACTTTCATCTCGCTAAAGGCAGCTTTTGGGGAGAACCGAGCATTTTGCACCCTCTGAAAGAGATATCCCCTTTCCTCATTCTGACCAGGACCAACCTAACTGCTTATTCGTGCACCTGACTCCTCACACTTCCATCTTCGTCATCTGTCTAATAGGTGAGGAGAGTAACACAGCCGCCCCCTTATCCAAGGCCCCCACTGGGTCCCCGAAACCTCGGATAGCTCTGAACCCCATAAACGCAGTTTTTTCCTATAATACATACATGTATATAGTAAAGTTTAATTTATAAACGAGGCGTTCTGAGTCAAGACAGACATGAATATTGTCAGACCAAGGCTGGCCGTGGGGAACTGAAACCAAAAAAATGAATCCCCAGATAAGGGGGCTGCTGCCCCCACCCCCGGAGAGGTGCTGTGTAGATTCAGGGAGACCCTTCAGGCTCGTGCACACCTTCAGTGCCCGGCACAGAAGGTCCTCACCCTGTGTCTAGGGTCACGTCAGTGACTTCAGCCCTGTCCTGGCTTTGCTCTTCTCCCCCTGTCCTGAGCCACTGACCATTAGTATGGCCACAGCCAAGCTGGATGAACATAGGGGTTATGTCCCAAGACTTGAAAACGATTGTGGAGGTCTGGACGGAAGTGGGCAGGGAGCAGGTGGGATGGGGCTGTGTTTGCTTCCTTTGCTCTGCAGGTGCTCCCTGAGTACCTAGAAGGTTGTGTGGTCCCCAGCACAGAGTGAGCAAGGCAGCCCAGTCCCTGCTGTCCTGGGGCTTACATTCCAGAGCGGGAGGCAGACATTGAACTTGTAGCTCCTCCTTGTAGCTCCATACCTGATCTCTGCAGTTGGCAAAAAACAGGTTACCTGCAGTTGACTACCTGACTAGGGTCTTAGGGCGGGGCCCCTCTGACCCAGACAGATGGACGGTGATGTGAAGCCTGCAGGCTCCTGTTCAGACCATGCTCTGATCTCAGCTCCATCCTGCTTCCTCCAAAGGGCTTGGGCATAGACTGAGCCTTAGCTGGACAGCATAGGTCACTGTGTGGCTGCCCAGCTGTCTAGGTTTGAGTGGGGGCTGAGGGCAGCAGTCCAGGCTGGGCACACGCGTGAGGGTCGAATGTCCAGATGAGACCTATGGCTGGAATGGATGCACGGGGTCAGGTCTGACCAGGAGGACTGAAATCTTGGGCCCTAGTGCCTGCATAAATTTTAGGTCTAACCCTAGCAGAGCAAGCTAAGGCTGCAGCCCAGGCGGGAGAACTGAGCTAACCTGATAGTAATTATCATGATGTTAGTAATAATAATAACCAAGCCTTAGGAATACATCAAAGTCTCATTCTTTGTGTGTATTATCTCATTCAGTCATCACTACCCTGAATTGAATTGTACACATTTTACTAATTATGAAATCAAGACACAAGAGAAATTGAGTGATTTTTAAAAGATTTATTTGTTTATTTATTTATTTGAAAAGCAGAGTGACAGAGAAAGAGGGAGACACACACACACACACACAGATCTTGCATCTGCTGGTTCACTCCCCAAATGTCTGCAATGACCAGGGCTGGGCTAGGCCAAAGCCAAGAACTTCATCCAGGTCTTCCATGTGGGTGCAGGGGCCCAAGGCCTTGGGCCATCTTCTGCTGCTTTCCCAGGCACATTAGGAGGGAGCTGGATTGGAAGTGGAGCAGCCAGGACTTGAACTGGAGTCACACAGCTCCTAAGAGGCAGAGCTTGGATTTGTACGCCCATGAGACATGGGTGCGAGGCCCTCCACACGCTGGGTCATTCACAGGGACTTCACTCCCTGCAGCCTCACCTAGCAGCCTAAGGCTGCTTCCTCAGGGCCCCTGCTGGGATCGGGGACACCCCTGACCGAGATGCCTAGGACTGACACATGAAGCTGGATAAATAAGAGGCCCTGAATGAATGTTTGTTCATTTAACTTGAAGGGGAAAATGCTATTTTGTTTGAGGCTGAATCAGATGTTGTTGCTGCAGCCCAGGTTCAGGACGTCCTCGCCTCTGTGGGCGCTTTGCGGTCCTTATCCTAACAGCAGAGACAGGCCACATCTGTTCTGTACTGGAACCCATCTCGTAGGAGGGGGCAGAAGGGCGCAGGACATAGCTCCCTGTCCAAACTCAACGTTCACCACCTGATGAGATGCCAGTGCCCTTGTCCCTCTATGGTCCAGGGTTGGCTCTCCCTCAGCTACAGGCCCCCTAGTCCGAGGATGGACGATGATATCTTGCTGGGGGAATGGGGGCAGCAGTGGTTTTCTCCCAGATGGAGATCCAGGATGCTGCCTGCCTGTTGGCAGAGATTAGAAGCTCAGTTGTGCTACTGGAAAGAGGTCAGATTCTTCACCTGTGACAAACCTGGTAAGTTACACATGGCAAGGAGGGCAGAGGGTTCTCTGGCTGGAGTCTGAAGGCAGCAACTAGCAGGATCCAGCCTCCGGGGTTCAGTTTGTGAGTGTGTGGCTTTTTGGGTGCATGTGTGTAAGTACATCTGCATTCTTGTGTTGTACAGGTGCATGTGTATATACATGGATGGATGTTCACGTGTGACACGTGTGCCTTCACGTCTGTTGTATGTGCATGACCAGAAGAGACAGGGAAGAGGAGTGCCTTAGCTGGGTGGGGCTTTCTGAGAAGCAGACAAGAAGTGCTTGCTCTCTTGGTTCTCCTCTATGCGCATGTTTACCTGCCTTTGGGGGAGGTGAGAAGTGGGAGAGGAAACAAATTGTTTTCTTTCAGAGTTAATGCCAGAGTCCAGGCCACTAGGTGGTGGTGGTGACACAGGGCGCACGCAGTACCTGCCCTCGGAGAGCTTACCCTTCCAGTGGGGGAAGCAGGTGCCAGCACACTGCAGATGCCCCTTTGCTAGGACAGCTGCTGCTGTGGAAATGAGGAAGTCACCTGCTGCCCACCCAGCACAGGGCCAGGGTGATTCCCCACCCGAGGTCAGCAGAGGAAGAGCAGCAGGACAGCAGGTGTGACCCCTGCAGGAGGCTCAGGGATCCCTCTCAGGCAGCTCCCTCTGTATACCAGGGTCTTTCCACTAAGGACCCATGCCCAGGTTATCCTCCTGCTGTTTCAGCCCCAGCTTGAGGCTGGGTTCATCAGCTTGAACTTCACACTCCAGGCAAACACAGTGAAGCTGTTGGAAATGCCAGTGGGTTGTGATGGAATCTAAGGAACTCCCCAACTCTACCTACAAATGGAAACAGTAGCAAGGAAAGTAACACCTCCTGGGCCCACCTCCACGAATGAGTAACACAGAGTTAATTCAGCAAAAGCACTGTTTCCTCTGCCTAGAGTACTGTGCTAACCTCATGCCCTTCCCTGCACCGGCACAGACTGAGACCTTCCTGGCTCACAGAAGTCCCCCTGCCTGTGGTCTGCCTCTTCTAGAACGTCCCTTTTGTAACCGCTGTCACTCTTCATTAGAGCTCCTTGCTCTGTTGCTGTCTTTCCCCTTAGATTAAAACTCAGTGACAGCAGAGATGGTGTCTTGCTTAGTCCTGAATCCTTGGTGCCTGTACAAGTGGAGTGCAGCTCCAGCCCTTGTGTGATGATAAATAAGCAGGAAAGAATGTAGCAGTAGCAGTGTAGCTGAATATGCGATACAAGGGACATTTCTCTGCTTGTGGAACTGTCTTGGCAACTTCTTCTAGAATCAATTGACCGTAGAAAGATGAGCTTATTTTTAACTCTCAATTCTGTGTATCCAGTACCACATTCTGGATCTTGTTTAAATCTTGTGTTTCCACTGGCCTCCTCCGACACCACACTGACCGTTGAGGGGAAGGGGATATTAATTCATCACTTCCAGGTAGACTGGACGTGCAGGTGTTCGACTCAGCCTGCTGTGACGCCCCAAGTGAGAAGGAGCTCCTTGTTACTACCAGGAGGGCATGGAGAGCTGCAGCCCCCACCCTCACCACATTACAGTGTGGCTTCCACTGATATCACCAGCTCCTCCACCTGATTTGGGATCTATGAGAAAAAAGAAAGACAAGTCCCAGGGTTCCTAGCTGGTCTGTCTTCTCTGCCTTTAGGCATCATCCTGTGAGTGTGTGTGTGTGTGTGTATACACATAACTCAGGGTTTTAGTTGTACTTAGCAGGAGGAGTAGAATAAACTCCATCTCCCACCAAGTTGTAATTGTTATATCCTTAGACTTCTTTCTCAGAATGATCAAAGCTATGTTGTGTGTTTTCTCTGGGTAAACTCCAACACTATTTTGGGTTTCAGAATAGAGAATCTAGGTGAGATTATTGGTATCTCATCAACTTTGCGGATTAATTAAAGGAAAGCAGGCATCTTTTCAATGCTGAGCACCTAGCTCCCCACCTCCCCAAGAACCAGGATCTTTCCCACGGGGTTTGCTTTTGCAATAGGCCTCAGTATAACTGTTTTAAGTTTTCTTTGCATAAATTCTTTGATGCTTTTTATTCAATGTGCTGTTGTGTCATCCTGTTCTTGTAGCTGTTTTAAAGGGGACATTTTCCATTGTATTTTCTGATTTTTGTTTGTATATGGGAATGGCATTAGTATTTTCATGTTAAATTTTCATGAGTTCTTTTTACTGTGTTCTTTCATTACTTTTAGTGGCTTTTAGTTCACATAGATCTGGGGTATCAGATATGTAAATAAACATGTTTTTTATCCTTCTTCCTTCCCTACTTCTGTGGCCCTGCAGAGAACTGTTAGATAGTAAGTGACAGACGGTACTTCTTCCTCCCATCTCAACTTTCATAGGAGTGATTCCAGTGACTCACCAGCAGGTATGCTCACATATCAGATTTCAGCTTGTGACATTTAATAATGCAGGGGCAAAGGCTCACCACTTTCAGTTCTCTCTCTTATCACAATGTAGTGAATGAGGTATTAAGTGTTTAAACATACAAAAATCATGGTGGGCATTTGGCCTAGTGGTTAAGACATCTATTGGGACACCCACATAGCATATTGGAGTGCCTCGGTTGGTATCCTGGCTCCACTCCTGAGACACCGGGCGCAGGGCACCCCAGGTAGAGCCTCTGTCTCTGCCTCTGCCTAGAAACCTTACCAAAGGCGAAGGAGGAGGCTTTGAACTTCCCGTTGGAAAAATCCCCTGTTGTTTGGAGGCTTTTCATGGAAAGGCCTGTGGTTTCGAAGCCTGGCTGGTACCTCCCACGTCTGCCCCCTTCGGGGCGGCTCCAGAAGACCCAAAGGCGCCTGCGGATCTATGGGTTTCTTCACACAAGCGTTTGTTCTTTTCTCTCCCTTGGCCTCCCATGGTCTTTCCTGGAAGGCATTGCAGATGCTGGGCTCCGGCAGTGCACAGGGAAGCGGCTTCAATCCATGGCTGCCCACTGGGAGGCGTCCTGGCTAGCAACTGAAACGACCTCCTGGGGCTCAGAGCCTCCAGGCACCCGAAGGCCTGGGCCTCTGTTGCCAAGAACAGATGCAGGGCTGAGGCCTTTTGTGGGAAAGCCATGGCTCTGCACGGTGACCCCTGGAGTGTGTGGAGGCCTGGGTGTCAGGGAGCAGGTGACTTCTGCACCCCATCGAGCATCACCTGTGAAAGGAAGAAATAATCCCAGCTTTAGGCAGGTGATGTAGCTGTTGAGATAATGCATTGAAATCCTCCAATGGGGCGGGGGAAAGGCAGCATTGAGTCTCCTTGGGAATTCACAGGGATTGGTTCCAGGACCCCCACAGACTCTGAAATCCTCCAATGCTCAAGTCCCTCATATAAAATTGCATGCTATCTGTGTATACATCCTCCTGTATGTTTTTTAAAGGTTAATTTATTTATCTGAAAGGCAGAGTTATGGAGGGGTTGGGGCGGAGGAAACAGATAGAGATCTTCCATGCACTGGTTCACTCTCCAAATGGCCACAACAATTGGAGCTGGGCCGATCTGAAGCCAGGAGCCAGGAGCTTCTTCCAGGTCTCCCAATGTGGGTTCAGGGGCCCAAGGACTTGGGCCATCTTCCACTGCTTTCCTAGGCCATAGCAGAGAGCTGGATCAGAAGTGGAGTAGTCAAGACTTGAACTGGAACCCATATGGGATCCTGGCATCACAGGCGGTGGCTTTACTCACTATGCCACAATGTTGGCCCCCACTCTTGTATTTTTTAAGTCATCTCTAGATAAATACTACCTAATAAGAGGACTTCAATAAGTTCATACACTCTTTTTTTTTTTTTTTTTTTTCAACACCAACAGCAAACCCAGAGGGATCTTCCATCTTCTGGTTCACTATCCAAACGCCTGCAACAGCTGAGGCTGGGCCTGGCAAAGCCAAGAGCTAAGAACTCAGCTTGGGTAGGGAAAAGGAACCTAATTATTAGAGTCAGCAGCCAGACCAGGAAATGAATCCAGGTACTCCAATGTAGAATGCAGGTGTCAACTGGCATCTTAACCGCCAGGGTAAACACTCACCCCAACTTATCTTTTTTTTTTTTAAAGATTTATTTATTTTATTTGAAAGGCAGTTACAGAGAGAGAAATAAATGAGAGAGAGAGAGAGATGTCTTCCATCTGCTGGTTCACTCCCCAAATAGCTGCAATGGCTAGAACTGTTCCAATCTGAAGCCAGGAACCTGGAGCTTCTGCCAGGTCTTCCACATGGGTGCAAGGGCCCAAGGACTTGAGCCATCTTCTACTGATTTCCCAGGCACATTAGCAGGGAGCAGGATCAGAAGTGGAGCAGCCAGGACTCAAACCTGCAGCCATATGAGATGCCGATGCAGCAGGCCAGGGCTTTAACCCATTGTGCCATAGTGCCAGCCCCTCCACAAACTCTTTGAAGTACTCTCACACAATGTAAATGGTTGTTACACTATGTTGTTCAGGGAGAAATTACTAGAAGAAAGAGAGGTGGACATTGAGGCACAGCAGGCTAAGCCACTGCTTGAGATACTCATATCCCATAACAGAGTGCTGCTTTGAGTCCCCACTACTCCACTTCAGATCCAGCTTCCTGGGAGTCAGTTGATGATGACCCAAGAACTTGGGTCCGTGCTACCCATGTGGGAGACCAGGATGAAATTCTGGGCTACTGGCTTTGGTATGGCTCAGACCTGGCTGTCGTGGGTGTTTGGGGAATGAACCAACAGATGGAAGATCTATCTCTCACCTTCTCTGTCACTCTCCTTTCAAATAAATAAATAAGCCAACATTGTTTTAAAAGATTGTACCTGGTCAGAACAGGAGCCAAGTTTTTTCAAATGTTTTTGATCCATGGTTGGTTGACTCTGCAGGTGCAGAACAGTGTGTGTGGAGGTCCCAATCTTAGGGACGTACCTGAGAGAACTGAAAGCTTGCATTCACATAAAAACCTCTGTGCAAATGTCTGCAGCAGCTCTATTCATAATTGCCAAAACTTGGAAATAACTCAAATATGCCTCCCATGGAGCCTGGACAAACAAAGCGTGCTACATGCGTGCAGTGGAGGCCCACTCAGCTGTGAAAAACGACAGACCGCTGGTCCACACAGCATGGGGCGTCTCAGGGGCACTGTGAATGGATAAGAAAGCCAGACTGAGAAACCCTGAAAGCTTCCATTTCTGCTGCACTCTGTGAAAGGCAAAACAACAGGGACAGCCGCTGAGAGCAGGAACTCGAGGTAAACACACCCGAGGTCCTAGCAGCGTTATTCACAGCAACCAGAGGTGCAGGCAACTCCAATGTCCATGCACAGAGGGGTGGGTAAACCCAGGGTGGCGTGTGCATCCCCTGGGCTGTTGCTCAGCCTTAAAAAGGAATGAGACTCTGACACGTGCTTACAGCACGGATGAACTTGGAAAACCATCTGCCAGGTGAAATAAACCAGACACAGAAGGTCAGCTAGTGGATGGTTCCACTTATGTGAGCTACGTAGAACAGGCAAATTCATGGAAGCAGAAAGTAGGAGCAAGGCTGCCAGGGAGTGCGCAGGGAGGATGGGCAGTTGTTTAATGGGTACAGACTTGGTGTGCGGGACGCGGAGAGTCATGATGGTTGCACAGTGCTGGCCGTGTGCCTGATGCCGTTGAATTGCACACTGAAATGCAGATAAAATGGTAACTGTTCTGTTGTGTGTATTTTGCTATGATTTTTTTTTCAAAATCGCAGGACCAGACAGACACTGGTGATTGCCAAGGGATTAAGTATGAGACGGGTAAGATAGGGTGAGAGCATTTTTGGGGGTCATGAGGCTCTCCTATACCTTGGTCGTCACAGTGGTCAGACGAGTAATCGTCAAAACACAGAGAACTGTACACCCCAAAGAATAAACTTTACTCCATGCAGATATTAAAATAAGTCTGTAAGAGGACAGAGGCACTCCAGCTGGGCTCTGGCTGGTCTCGCTGGTTCCTTCATTTAGCCACCTCAACTATTCATTAATTCCACCTGTGCACCAGGCACAGCGCCAGGAACCCCAGTCCCAGCACCCCTCAGGGTGGATGTGGGGTGGATCCCGGGACAGCTGCCTGGGAGGAAATGAGAACCGTGTGGCATGGCTATAACTGAGATAAAAACCATGTCAGTGAGTCTTCCCTTGGAGACCAGCTCTGCCATGTGGTGGCTCTGGGGGCTGCGGTCCCTTCCCAAGGATGTGCCTGTGACAGCTCCGCAGCAGCCTCCACCCCTTCCTCCTCCAGCTGCCTCCCTGGGATGCACCTCTCTTAAAAACCATCTGTAGAGGCTGGCGCTGTGGCGGAACAGGTTAAGCTGCCGCCTGCAGCGCCGGTATCTCATGTGGGCGGGCGCTGGTTCGAGTCCTGGCTACTCCACTTGTCATCCAGCTTCCTGCTAATGCATCTGAGAAAGCAGCAGAGGATGGCCTAAGTGCTTGGGCCTCTCCACCCACGTGGGAGATCCGGATGAAGCTCTTGGCTCGAGGCTTCAGTCTCACTCAGCCCTGGCTGTTGCAATCATTTGGGGACTGAGCCAGTGGATGGAATCTCTCAATCTCTCCTCTCTATCTCTCTCTCTCTCAAATGAATAAATAAATATTAAAAGAAAAAAGAAAAAAATCTTTAGTTTCACAAGTGAGAGACACTGGCTTCAGCAAAACACTCGGCCTTGGGCATGGCGGAGTCCAGTGGCGAATTCGCGTCGGCAGTCTCCTCTGCCTCTAGCTTGTTTCCCCTCTCCCTCCCAGGGTCCTGGCTATGCCTTGGAATCCTGCCCTTCTTTCCCCCAGGCTGGCTGCTCACAGCCAGAGCTCCTCAGGATGTGGGTGAGTGAAGCGTGGGGCAGCAGAGACGAGACCCAGCAAAGCTGACCTCTTGCTTAAAAACAGCACTCCACATCAGCCACTTTCTTTTCATTATTTTCCTTGTGAGCAGCAAGCAGACAGCTTTTACTGAACAGATGCCAGCATCCACACACAAGACTTAGGGCCAGGCCCCTCTCAGCTCCAGCAGCGCTGAAGTCCACAAGCCCAGCCAACCCCCGCCTCTGTGTAGGGATCCTCAGTCCACTGCTTCTGACCGTGACTAAGCCAAGCAAGCATCCCAGTGAGTGCCTCGGAATGCGAGTCTTTCTGCCTTCATCTGTGTGACAGACACCAGGAGAGTGTCCACCACGCCCGGCTGCCTGCCTAGGTGCTAGGGACACAGACATGAGAACAGTAGCTCCTCCCTCTGAGAGCCCCCCATGCAAGGGTGGGGAATGTCAGGCCCACAGCCATATCAGGCCCATGAAATTATTTGGCTTGTTCCTGACAAAGCAACCGCAGGTGGAACTGGAAATTCCATAAATCTGTAACAGGCTAATGTTTAAGTTGGTAATTTTGCATGGCCCTCAGCAGGAAAAAGGTTCCCCAGCCCAGATTCTAAAGAGAGACAGATTTGCAGAAGGTGTGCTTGGAAGTCTGTTTTGCATCAAACCAATAGAATCTTAATTTTAATTTCATAGTAATACAGAAACAGAGGTTTCTGGGGGGAGGGGCAGGCAGTTGGCACACTGGTTAAGACGCCACCTCTCCTATGAGAGTGCTTGGGTTCTGGTCCTGGCTCTGCTTCCAGCGACAGCTTTCTGATAAAGTGCACCCTGGGAGGCAGCGGCTGATGGCTCAAATTCAGGGGTAACCCAGGTTGAGTTCCCAGCCTCTGGCTTCTGCCTGACCCAGCGGCAACTGTTGCAGGGATTTGAGGAGTAAGCCAGCAGATGGAAAAGCTCTCCTGTCTCTGTCCCTCTGCTTTTCGAGTAAATATAAATAAACACATGAATAAAGCTTAAAAATAATAATAATGGGGGCCCAGTGTCATGGCATAGCGGGTTAAGCTGCAGCCTGTGATGCTGGCATCCCATATAGGTGCCAATTCCTGTCCTGGCTGCTCCACTTAAAGTCCAGCTCCCTACAAATGTGCCTGGGAAAGCAGTGGAGGGTGACCCAAATGACTGGGACTCTGCACCCACATGGGAGACCCAGAGGAAGCTCCTGGCTCCTGGCTTCAAGTAGAACCAGCTGCAGCTGTTGTGGCCATTTAGGGAGTGAACCAGGGAAGGAACTCACTCTCTCTCTCTCTCTCTCTCTCTCTCTCTCTCTCTCTTTCAAATAAATAAATAAATCTTTGATAACAATAAAATGGAGCAGGCCTTGTGGCCCAGCAGGTTAATCTCCTACTGGGGACACCTGCATCTTACATCGCCACAGTGGTTTGAGTCTCGGCTGTTCTGCTTCAGATCCAGCTTCCCGCTAATGCAGCCCGAGGCAGCCGATGATGACTCAAGTGCTTGGGCCCCTGTTACCCACAAGGGAGACCCAGATGGAATTCTGGGCTTCTAACTTAGGCCTGGTCCAGCTCAGACCATTATAGGCATTTAGGCAATGAACTACAGATAGAAGAATCTCTCTCTGCTGCTCTGCCTTCAAGTAGATGAAAAAAATACTTAAAATAATAAAAATGAGTAAAAATATTTCACTGTGACTAAATCTTGAAAATAAAAAACAAAAATTATGTTATATAAATGTTATATGACAGATCTGGGAGAATTTTTTAAAGATTTATTTATTTATTTATTTGAAAGTCAGAATTACACAGAGAGAAGGAGGAGAGAAAGAGAGAGAGAGAGAGAGAGGTCTTCCATCCACTGGTTCACTCCCCAATTGGCCACAATGGCCAGAGCTGAGCCGATCTGAAACCAGGAGCCAGGAGCTTCTTCCAGGTCTCCCACGCAGGTGCAGGGGCCCAAGGACTTGGGCCATCTTCTAATGCTTTCCCAGGCCATAGCAGAGAACTGGATCGGAAGTGGAGCAGCCAGGACGGGAACCGGTGCCTATATGGGATACGGGCGCTTCAGACCAGGGCATTAACCGGCTACACCACAGTGCTGGCCCCAGGAGAATTTTTTAAATGAAAAAAGAATAGTTTTTATTTTGATGGGATTGTATCAGCAAGCAGGGAGAGCACTGTAAGTTCATTCATGTGTGATCATGCAGTGTGTCAGTACAGGGAGCCATTCCCAGAACCCACAGGCTCCATCCACTTTCCCTTAGGACTTCTTGGTTTTATTACTCAAGCCCTTCCCTCTCCCAACAGCCACCGTGTGCTTGCCCTTCCCTTCCTCCTCTTCTTCTGCCAGCCCCAGCCCCATTTGTGGGTGTTTGGGCATCTGACCCAAGCATCACTCCAACATAACTTCCATGAAATCCACATCTGTTTGCAAGGCCATGTGCAGTGGACTTGCACTGGATTACTCGTGGTCACAAATAACCTTTCCAGACAGCAGGTGCATTTACAACACGTGTAGGTGATGAATGGGGGAGACACACGTATGTCTGACGGAGGACTGGTTTTGTAAAGGATGGGTTTAGTGCTCTCTGTTTCTGTACTCTGATGACTTCAACTGCTCTGTGGAGTCTCAGATACTCAATCACTACCGTCTTAAACCTCTGCCCAGCCTCAACCCTTTGAGACTCCCTCAGTGATGGCCCCCAGATGAAGACCAGGCTCCTCCCTGCCCTTGAGACCTCCAGGAGCTGAGGCGTGTGGCCAGCTCTGTGTCTAATCTGTGGTCCCCACATGGTCCCTGCTAGTTCACATCCACAGCTTTGACCATTCCTTCCCTCCTCCCAAAACACCCTTCACCCTCTACTTCCTGACCGTTACCTGCTCCTTCCAGACTCCCTCCCTCCACCAGGGGTCTCCCTTCAGTTGAACAGTTTGTCCCTGTCAATCAGCCTCTTTAGGTCAAAAACTTATGTAAGGCCAGCGCCGCGGCTCAACAGGCTAATCCTCCGCCTTGCGGCGCCGGTACACTGGGTTCTAGTCCCGGTCGGGGTGCCGGATTCTGTTCCGGTTGCCCTTCTTCCAGGCCAGCTCTCTGCTATGGCCCGGGAGTGCAGTGGAGGATAGCCCAAATGCTTGGGCCCTGCACCCCATGGGAGACCAGGAGAAGCACCTGGCTCCTGCCTTCAGATCAGCGCGGTGCGCCAGCCACAGCGGCCATTGGAGGGTGAACCAACGGCAAAAAGGAAGACCTTTCTCTCTGTCTCTCTCTCTCTCACTGTCCACTCTGCCTGTAAAATAAATAAATAAATAAATAAAAAACACTTATGTATGCACTCATTCACTTCCTTTTTTTTTTTTTTTAAAGATTTATTTATTTGAAAGTCAGAGTTACACAGAGAGAGGAGAGGCAGAGAGAGACAGAGGTCTTCCATCCCCTGGTTGACTCCCAATTGGCCACAACAGCTGGAACAGCGCCGATCCAGAGCCAGGAGCCAGGAGCTTCTTCCAGGTCTCCCACATAAGTGCAGGGGCCCAAGGACTTGGGCCATCCTCTACTGCTTTCCCAGGCCATAGCAGAGAGCTGGATGGGAAGTGGAGCAGCCGGCTCTCGAACTGGCACCCATATGGGATGCTGGCACTTCAGGCCAGGGCATTAACCAGTTGTGCCACAGCGCCGGCCCCATCAATCACTTCTTATTCATTTACCTATCTGTTCATTTTCATTCATTCATTGAGACGGAGAAAACTCCCATCTGCTGGTTCACTCTCCAAAATGCCTGTGACATCTAGGGCTCAGCCAAGGTCAAAACCTAGAGTCAGGAGCTCCTTTCAGGTCTCCCACGTAGGTGGCAGGAAGCCATCGCCACTACTCCCAAGGTCTGCATTAACGGAAAGCTGGAGTCAGGAGCCAGAGCCCAGCATGAACCTGTGCATTCCCATGTGGAACGCTGGCATCTTCACCACCAGGCAACACGCGCAGCCCCACATGCAGATTTTTTTAGTGGTTTCACTTTCAAAACTTCATTCCCCTCTCCCCATGAATAGACATTTAGATCAAGTACACTGCAGCCTATAATCATCGGTGCTTCACGGAGGTAGCAGGGGCCCAAGCAGCCTCTTTTTTTTTTTTTTTTTTTTTTTTGACAGGCAGCGTGGACAGTGAGAGAGAGAGACAGAGAGAAAGGTCTTCCTTTTCCGTTGGTTCACCCCCCAATGGCCACTGAGGCCGGTGCACTATGGCCGGCGCACCGTGCTGATCCGAAGCCAGGAGCCAGGTGCTTCTCCTGGTCTCCCATGCGGGTGCAGGGCCCAAGCAATTGGGCCACAGCAGAGAGCTGGACTGGAAGAAGAGCAACCGGGACAGAAACAGAATCTGGCGCCCTGACCAGGACTAGAACCCGGGGTGCCGGCACCGCAGGCGGAGGATTAGCCTATTGAGCCATAGCGCCGGCCCCAAGCAGCCTCTTGCAATGCAATTCAGCCTGGTTCTGCCCATCACTGCAATTCGCAGGCTGCCTGTGGTTAACTTTCACCCCTCCTTGCCTGCTCAGACAGCACCAGCTTCCATTTTGTGTCACTTCTTGGGGTGCAGAACCCAAAACACTGCAGCCTATGTGAATAAATGTAAAGCAAAATGCAAGATGCTGAGGGGGATTCACTGTGAGATGTTGGGCTCACCTTTGGCTGAGTTTATGTGTCATGAAGGATTTGGACCTGCAGCTTTTGGTTCCCTGTTACCACATGTATCAGAAAAATTTCGTATCATCATATATGATGTTTTGACTGTTTGTCACTACCCTGCCCGATGTCCCTGTCTTAGAAGAAGCTACGAGGCTGGGGCCATGGCGTAGTGGGTAAAGCTGCCGCCTGCAGTGCCAGCACCCCATGTGGGCACCGGTTCAAGTCCAGGCTTCTCTACTTCTGGTCCAGCTCCCTGATGATGCACCTGAGAAAGCAGCAGAAGATGGCCCAAGAGCTTGGGCACCAGCACTCCCATGGGAGACCCAGAGGAAGCTCCTAGCTCCTGGCTGCGGTCTGGCCCAGCTCTGGCTGTTGCAGCCATTTGGGGAGTGAACCAGCGATGGAAGATTTCTCTCTGCTTCTGCCTCTCCCTCTTTGTAACTCTGCCTTTCAAATAAATAAATAAAATCTTTATTTAAAAAAAAAAAAAAAAGCAGGGCCAGCGCCATGGTTCACTTAGTTAATCCTCTGCCTGCGGCACTGCCATCCCATATGGGCACCGGGTTCTAGTCCCGGTTGCTCCTCTTCCAGTCCAGCTCTCTGCTGTGGCCTGGGAAGGCAGTGGAGGATGGCCCAGGTGCTTGGGCACCTGCACCCATGTGGGAGACCAGGAAAGAAGCTCCTGGCTCCTGGTTTTGAATCGGTGTAGCTCCGGCCGTGGCAGCCATTTGGAGAGTAAACCAATGGAAGGAAGATCTTTCTCTCTGTCTCTCCCTCTCACTATCTGCAACTCTACCTGTCAAATAAATAAAAATCTTTAATAATAAAAAAAAAAGCAGCCAAGCTAGGTCTTCAACTCAGGCCTGGACCCCTGACATTCCTGGCAGCCTGATGCTGCTATCACAGAAGCTCTGTGCACTACTTCCTGGAGACATGTGCCCAGCCTGGCATGAGGCAGGGCAGCACAGCTGACGAGGAGTTCCAGGGCCTGCCAGGGCCCAGGAAGCCTCCACCCGTGGGACAGGTGGCTCGATGTCCACCCAGTGGACACCAGGGAAGTCCCGGATGCTCAGCTGTTCTCCTTTGAAGCCCACGCCAAACAGATCTGGGCTGGAACGCAGGGTGCCGGCTGGCGAGGGCATGAAGTCTCAGGAGTGCAGCCCAGCCTGGAGGATTGGAGCTGATAGCCAAGTGCAGTCCATGTGACTTCAGCTCAGCTGATTCCGCTGAGCCCTTGCCCGAGAAGCAGGATCTCACTCCAGCCCTTCCATACGCAGCATGCAACCCTGGGGAGTCCCTTCCTCTTGCCAGGCCTCGGTCTCCCCATTTACGGCAGCATGGGGTGAGACTGCCACCAATCCCCACTCTGTGCCAGGATGAACATGGGGGACAGGGAGCGGCCTGGGCTCCAAGCTGAGGGCTCTGGATGCATTCACCAAGCTTGTGACAGGCACCGTTCCATGACAGCTCCAGGGCTGTGTCTGGAGGCACAGGATGACCCCTGCACAGAGCCTGCCCTCACAAGACCCCGGTGACAGCACAGCCACTCAGGAGCCAATAATGTCAGAGCCTGGGTCCTGGCCTTCAGGGTCTCCTCCTGTGTGGTTTTGGGACCTTTTCAGATTTTGGTATATGAGATATCTTAGAGATGGGATCCAAGTCTGAAAAAAATTTATTTTTTCATAAACACTTTATATACATAGCCTGAAGGTAATTTTCTGCAATATTTTAGTGCATCTGAGTTTTTATTTTTGCTTGTGTTTTATTTGAGAGACAGAGAAAGAGCTCCCGTTCACTCCCCATATGCCCACAACAGCCCCAAGCCAAGGCTGAAGCTAGGAGCCAGGTAGAAACCCAACGACATGAGCCATCACTGCTGCCTCTCAGGGCCTACGTTGGCAGGAAGTTGGAATTGGGAACCAAAACTAGGCACTGAACCCAGCACTCCAACGTGGAGCATGGGCATGCTAACACTGTGCATCTGATTGATAACGAGACCAGGTAGAGAATTTTCTTTTTTTTTTTTATTTTTATTTTTATTTTTATTTTTGACAGGCAGAGTGGACAGTGAGAGAGAGACAGAGAGAAAGGTCTTCCTTTTTGCCGTTGGTTCACCCTCCAATGGCCGCCGCGGTAGCGCGCTGCGGCTGGCGCACCGCGCTGATCCGATGGCAGGAGCCAGGGGCTTCTCCTGGTCTCCCATGGGGTGCAGGGCCCAAGCACTTGGGCCATCCTCCACTGCACTCCCTGGCCACACAGAGAGCTGGCCTGGAAGAGGGGCAGCCGGGACAGGATCGGTGCCCTGACCGGGACTAGAACCCGGTGTGCCGGCGCCGCAAGGCGAAGGATTAGCCTAGTGAGCTGCGGCGCCGGCCGAGAATTTTCTACCTGAGACATCATGGTGGCACCCAAAAAATGTCCGAAGCATTTTGAAGCAATTTGGATTTCAGTTTTCTGTCATCAGGGAGGCTCAATCTGTACTGTGTTAATTCTTTAAGACAGAAACTCTCCTACACATTTACTCAAAGCTTAACTTGTATGCAGCAAGAAACTTTCTAAAAATGGCTAAGGGTCAAGCTGGCCTTCCTGGAGAAATGAGGAGAAGCCAAACGAGCAAGCCCAGGACCCAGCGCCCATGGGCATGAGGACAGGCAGATCGTGTGGACTCTCCCCTACCCCTCCTGGAGACAGTGGCTCCAGAGTCCCGCCCAGCACCACGTCCTGCCAGTGTCCTCTGACTGCTCGAGTGATCTGGTTCCAAGGACAGGTGCAGGAGTGAGGTGATGGGCCTGGCAGGTGCTCAGGGATCAGCACAGCGGTCCCGAGAGACTTGCTGCTCCTCACATGTTTCCGGAAGCCTGAGCTGCCCTCCCTGCCAGCCTCAGCTGAGCTCTCTGGCTTGTGTGCTGACATCCTGTCGTCATGTAGCGCAGTGAGAAGCCAGAGTGGCAGCGTCTGTCCATCTGCACACATCCTGACACTCACTGGTGGTCTGGGCTCGTTTGCCATTGTGGGCTTTCTTTTTTGACGATGCGTTCCGTGTGTGCAGTTTCTGTAATGTTTGGAGGGAACAAGTGCAGTGAGCATTTGGCTGTGGGGACAGGGGACAGGTGTGCTGTTGACATTGCTGCTGAGTGTGGCAGCCTTGCTAAGGTAGATAGAATTCCCTCAAAGGGTGCAGCACGAGGGGGTGTAGTAGACATTCCAGCCAATGCCAGAATAATTCCTAAACTCCCCAAAAAACCCCACACCTAACAGGAGTCACTCTCATTTGAGCCTGAGGGGGAACTAAGGCAACTTTCTGTCCCTGTAGACTTGGCTCTTCCGACAGTTCACACAAATGGGATCTGCGATTTGTGCCCTTGCATGTCTGGCTACTTTCACTTAGCATAATGTTTCTAAGGCTTATACAAATCAGTACTTCATGCCTTTTTGGTGGCAAACTATATTCCACTGTGTGGATAGATCATGTTTTATTTATCTCTTTATGAACTGATGATGGGTTTGGAGGCTATTTCTACTTTTTGGCTGTTATGAATAATGTTTGTATGAATGATTTTGTGTGAACATGTATTTCATTTCTCTTGAGTAAATACCCAGTAGTGGAATGGCTGGACCCTATAGTGAGTCTGTTTAACCATTTCAGGAACTGCCAGGTCAGCTTCCAAAGCTGCTGCATCACCATATTCACACCAGTTTCTCCCCACCTCTCTGGCACTTGTTAGTAGCTTTTTTAAATTACTGATTGATTGATTGATTGATTGATTTCCAAAGGCAGAGACAGACAGACAGAATCCTGCAGTTTGCTGGCTTACTCTCCAAATGTCCACAACAGTCAGTGCAGGACCAGGTCAAAGCCAGGATCCGGGAATTCAATGTGAGTCTCCTGCATGGGTAGCAGGGACCCAGCGACTTGAGCCATCTTCACTGCCACCCAGGGCCCATGTTAGTAGGAGGCTAGAGAAGGGAGCAGAACTGGGACTGAAACCCAGGCTCTCCAACATGGGGTGCAGGTGCTCCAAGCACTGTCTTAACTGCTGTGCCACACACCTACCCCATGACCTGTCTTGTTGATTCTAGCTGTCCTAGTAGATGTGAAATGGTAACTTTTTATGGCTTTGGTTTCCATTTCTCCCATATGTAACGATGTTAAATATCCTTTCATGTGCTTATTGGTGATTTGTTTATTTGCTTTGGAGAAATGTCTATTCAAAACTTTGCTTGGCCGGCACCGCAGCTCAATAGGCTAATCCTCCGCCTGCGGTGCTAGCACCCCAGGTTCTAGTCCCGGTCGGGGCGCCGGATTCTGTCCCGGTTGCCCCTCTTCCTGTCCAGCTCTCTGCTCTGGCCCGGGAGTGCAGTGAAGGATGGCCCAAGTGCTTGGGCCCTGCACCCACATGAGAGACCAGGAAAAGCACCTGGCTCCTGCCTTCGGATCAGCGGCTATTGTGGGGTTAACCAACAGAAAAGGAAGACCTTTCTCTCTGTCTCTCTCTCTCTCTCACTGTCCACTCTGCCTGTCAAAAAAAAAAAAAAAAAAAGTCTGCTTGTTTTTAAATGGAGTTATTTGTGGTTTCATTCATAAGTTGTAAGAGTTCTTCAAGGGGCCGGCGCTGTGATATAGCAGGTAAAGCCACCGCCTGCAGTGCTGGCATCCCATATAGGCATCGATTTGAGTCCCGGCTGCTCCTCTTCTGATCCAGCTCTCTGCTCTGGCCTGGGACGGCAGTAGAAGATGGCCCAAGTGCTTGGGCCTCTGCACCCATGTGGGAGACCCAAAAGAAGCTCCTGGCTCCTGGCTTCGGATGGGCACAGTTTACGGCCATTGAGGCTAGTTGGGGAGTGAACCAACAAATGGAAAACCTCTCTCTCTCTCTCTCTCTGCCTCTCCTCTCTCTGTGTAACTCTGACTTTCAAATAAATAAATAAATAAATCTTTTTTTTTTAAAAAAAAGAGTTCTTCAAATATTTTAGATACATGTCTCTTATCATGCCTATTACTTGCAAATACTTTCTTCCATTCTATAGCTTATCTTTTTACTTTCTTTTTTAAAAAAAGGATTTATTTTATGAGGTCAACATTGTGGCTTAGCAGGTAAATCTGTCACCTGTGATGCTGGCATCCCATATGGGCTCTGATTTGTGTCCCAGCTGCTCCACTTTAGATCCAGCTAATGGCCTGGGAAAAACAGAGGAAGAGGGCCCAAGTGTTCAGGCTCTGGTTTGAGTCTCAGCTCCTCCACTTCTGATCCAGCACCTGGAAAGACAGAAGAAGATGGTTCAAGTGCTTGGGCCCCTGCCAACCATGTGGGAGACCTGGATAAAGCTCCTGGCTCCTGGCTGCGACCTGGCATGGCCCTGGTGTTGCAGCTGTCTAGGGAGTGAAGCAATGGATAGAAGATCTCTCTTTCTCTGTCCCCTTGTCTCTGTCACTCTGTCTTTCAAATAAATAAATATGATTATTTTTAAAAGTGGAATCAGGACTTAAACCCAGGCCTTCAATCTGGGATTCAGTATCCCAAGCAGCAGATTGCTGTGCCAAACGCCCACCCCGACTCCCTAAGCAGAGAGAGAACTGGCCTCCCTTATCACGTTATCAGAACTAGCATGGGGACCGGCACCGTGGCTTAACAGGCTAATCCTCCGCCTTGCGGCGCCGGCACACCGGGTTCTAGTCCCGGTCGGGCTGCCAGATTCTATCCCGGTTGCCCCTCTTCCAGGCCAGCTCTCTGCTGTGGCCAGGGAGTGCAGTGGAGGATGGCCCAAGTCCTTGGGCCCTGCACCCCATGGGAGACCAGGAGAAGCACCTGGCTTGTGGCTTCGGATCAGCGCGGTGCGCCGGCCACAGTGGCCATTGGAGGGTGAACCAACGGCAAAAAGGAAGACCTTTCTCTCTGTCTCTCTCTCACTGTCCACTCTGCCTGTCAAAAAAAAAAAAAAAAAAGAACTAGCATGGGAAACATTTGTATGTCTTTGTGGGGGAGGGGTGTCCTTGGAAGTATGATTTTTTTTTAATTGTAGGAAAAAAACATAATAAAATTTGCTATATCAGCCATTTTTAAATGTTTAATTTGCACATAATGATTGTACCATACAACTATTCATCTGGGACTGTGTGATAATTCAGTGCATGTATGCTGTGTATGATAATCAAATTAACCCTAGCCCTAGCCTTGCTCTAGCCCTAGACCTAGGCATAATCCTAACCCTAGCCATAGCCATAACCCTAGGGATAGCACTATCCCTAACCCTAACCCTAAATTGCCTCTTCAATAATAACCCTAACCCTACTCCTAGCCCTAGCCCTAGCCCTTTGAGGCCAAAATGCAAGGACTGTGCAGGCAAGCCTAGCAGAAGAATTCAACCATGAAGATGAGAGTTTGGTGGCAACGAGCAGAGCAAAGGTCTGGTGAGGGTGGATGGCCGAGGAGGCAGGAGGGGCTGCGCATGCTTCTCCCCCTCACCATTGTCTCCGTATGGTGGTGGTGATTCCTGTCTGTGCTTCTCCCGCTGTAGCTCAGGAAAGGGCTTTGCAAGTGGACTGCCTGCGGTTCTGTCTTCCCTGGAGCCACGGTGTCCTGGAAGATTCTTCTCCTGTCTCCGTGGAGTGCCAGGTGGGGGACTCCTCTTTGCTTCTGGGAAGCTTAGGGAGGGAGATAGACACACACACACACACACACACCCCACCCCCGTTATCCAGGCACAGGCCCATGCATTGTCAGGTCACCAGGCTGGCAGCAAATGTCCAAAAATGGAAATGTGTGTGCTAGGCCGGTGGGACTGTGGGTGGGTCTGATCCCTGAAGTTTCCTGGAAGAGTAAATTGCCTCTTTATTAATAACACTGAAAAAAAGCACACCCAGGCACACACACAGAGCCCCCACTGAGTACAAGCGGCTGTCAGCCTGCAACACGAGCTTTCCTTTTTCCAGCTGCCAGTGAGCACAGCTATGAACTCGTAAGTTCCGTGCACCTTGCTCCCTTCTGCTTGGATATTAGAGGGTCAGGAAAACAGGGACTTTTGTTTCCCAAGAAATGTCAGGTTTGCTGTGAGTGGACACAGTCTCACGGGGGGTGAATCTGTCTCTGGAAAAGCCTGGCAGCCAGGAAAAGCCTGGCAGCCGGGGCAGGAGCATCTTATTCCAGGGGTACCAGTTGATGCTTTTGAAGGTGGGCCTGAGTGAGCCCAGCTCTGGTTCCAGGGAGCTGGCCCTGCTGGGCTTAGTGTCTCCAGGTGTGAGTCAACATCAAACCAAGATGCTGTGGTTGATTAGTTGGTTGGCATCCACAGATGGCAAATCCTCCACCTGTGGGAAGGGCACACACACACAAAAAAATCTCCTAATGTGTCCATTACCAGGGTAACAGAGAGGAGGTGGGCAAGGCTGCATTAATGTCCTGGGAGGAGTTAGAGGCAGGGAAACTGAGGCAGGACCTAGCACAAACGTATCCAGTTTGGGACATTTGCTTCCACTCTGGTGGCATGATGACATTGGGCCTGCAGAG
This sequence comes from Lepus europaeus, assembly GCF_033115175.1. NCBI lineage: Eukaryota > Metazoa > Chordata > Mammalia > Lagomorpha > Leporidae > Lepus > Lepus europaeus. The sequence goes on from NC_084830.1 coordinate 103,592,043, forward strand.
AAGGGGCGGTGTGTTAACTGGATGTCTGTCTCCCTCCCTAAGCTCTCCACAGACATGGATCTTGGAAACCCGGGCACAGCAGCACACAGGGGTCCCCCACCTCCTACCCTGCTGAGTCAGGAGAAGAATCTATCAGGACATATAGGCTCCAGGGTTAGGGACAGCCCCAAGAGTCTCCATGCCTCCCAGCCGGGGTAAGACAGGACCCCCTGGTGTGACATCACCCTGGGATGCTCCCACAGTCCTTGCCACTGCACTGTGATGGAGCTCTCCCACTGCCAGAACCCCTGGTGGGGGGTGGGGTCAGCAGCCCAGCCCATCTGGATTGGACACCACAAAGGAACAGAAGCCTATGTGCCCATCTGTGGTGGCTTGGGTGTGGTGTGAGCTTGTCCTTCTAAGGGTCGTGGGTAGGAGACTTGGTCCCCAGTGTGGCGATGTTAAGAACTGAAGGAGGGTGATTCAGCCGCTGGGCATTTGTCCTTGGAAGGGATTCCTGTAGCTCTCTCTGGCTTCCCGTCTCATCCCCTGGCCTCTCCCTCTCCCTGCCATGATGCCATCCACCCCTAGGCAGGCAGCGCCGCCCTGGCCAGAGCCAGTTCCATGCCATCCAGAACTAGGAGCCAAAAATAACCTCTTTTCTTTATAAACTGCCTGACCTCAGGCATTTCATTAAAATAATGCAAAAACTCACGTAAGCGCCATCTAGCCATCTAATCAGTCTTTTCCTCCTACTAGATTTTTACGAGGTTTTCTCTGAGCTATCTTTTAACGCTGTAAGACAAGGCACAGGTGCTCCTCTACGGGAGGACTCCAAGCCACAGTCTGTCTGGGACACCCCTATAGCGCTGCCTGGGTCTGAGCGGCTGTCCAGAGGACACAGAGTGGGCTTCCGTGTGCACCCCTCCGAGTATCCCCTTGGGACTCCATGGGTCACACCCCCAAGATGCTCCTGGCTCTGCTTCCTCTGAGCCTTGGTCTCCCATCTGCAAAGCCTGCAAACCCTGACCTCAGAGGCAGGTGCAGAGCCTGCTCCGGAGAGCAGAGAGAGGTGCAGGCTGCTAGCGCTGCGTGTTGCCCAGCAGAAGGGCCACTCAGGCCCTGGGGAGGACTTCACTCAGATCCATCCACATGATCTCTATAACCCTGAGGGCTTGGGAGCAGGCAGGAGAAATCTGCCTTTGGAAAGCTGTGGCCTCGTTCATGATCGGGATGAACATCGCCTGGATTTCCTGGGGCTTCATCTCCTGTCAGTACTGCTCAGCCGACACCTCGTGAAACAAGTTTATGAGAAAACAGCTGGTGCAGGTGGAGGCCGGGTTCCCGTGGTGGGATCTGGTGTTGAAGAAGGCTCTCTGTCCGTGTGTGGCTGCCAGCTCAGGGTGCTTGTGTCCCAGTGGACAATGTTGTTGTCATCAGTAGCAACTGCTGTCTTCTCCTGCCCACCTCTGGGTCTCCCACTGGTCAGCCTCATCTTTTTATTTCATTTTATTTATTTGAAAGACAGAGTGATGGAGGGAGAAGAAGAGACATAGATAGATATCTTCCATCCACTGGTTCTCTCCCCAAATGGCCATAACAGCTTGGGGCTAGGCCAAGTGGGAGCCAGGAACCTCATCTGGGACTCCCATGTGGGTAGCAGGGGCCCAAGTACTTGAGACATCCTCCACTGCCTTTCCAGGTGCATTAGCAGGGAGCTGGATCAGAAGGGGAACAGTCGGGACTTGAACCCGTGCTGCGATATAGGATCGTGTTGCAAGTAGCAGCTTAACCCACTGCACTACCGGACAGCCCCATGGCCTTGGCTCACCCCCAGCCCTGGTTATCAAGCAGGGTCTCTGTGGAGAAGTGAGGTCTGCCGGCCACACCCACAGCACACACAGAAGCCATGTGATGACAGCCTGGCTGCTGTGGCTCATGTGTGGTCTCTGCTAACGGGACGGGTGACAGGTCTTTAGCTTCTCTTAACCTCTGTCCACTCATTGCTGTCTTTCTCTGATGTTCTTTCTGCCTCTGCTCTTTTTTTTTTCTCTTGGTTCTACGTGAAGTCCTGGGGAGGTGACCTCAGGCAGGAGTGCGTGGTGCTGGAAGCCAGCCCTTCTCTTTCCCAGGGGCTCTCCGAGGCCGTTTAAGGACACATCACACACACCCCCACCCACCCTCAGCCCAGGAGGCCCCTCAGGATAGCAGTTGTTTATATGGAAACCTGCAGGGATTTTGCTGTGGTAAAACACGCGTATCATAAAATTGACCACTTTAGCCACTTTCAAGTGTACCCTGCCGTGCCATCTGGGACACTCACAGTGCCCACAACCCACACCTGTCTGGTTCCAGAACGTTTCCATCACCCCCCGCCCCCCCAGCAGCAGGCAGGCACTCCCCGTCCCCCGCTCACCCCTCTAATGCTTCTAACTCTGAGTTTGCCTGTTTGGGTGTTCGTCAATTCTGCGTTGCTACAGTGAAGTAGAAACTGGGCGTTTCTCACACAGGGACTCAGCCACAGCCTCTGAGCACCAGGGTCGGAGTGTGGCTGCATCTCTCAGTGCTTCGTTCCTTTTTATGGCTGAATGCTCTTCCCCACTGTGGCCGGATCGCGTGCCGTTTATCCTTGCATCGCCACGTGCATGTCTGGGTTTCTGACTTTTGGCTGTCGTGAATGTACTCATTACGTGCGAGCTTTTCCTCTTGGCTTATTTTTACAATAAAAGGATTTATTGCGTTTATTGAGCACTACATGGATTTACACAGATTACCTCATTGTGTCCTCAGGGAAGCCTGTGGGAAGGGCAGGGCAGTTCGCCCTGTGGTAGGGGGCTGGGCTGTGCTATGCCAGCCCCAACCTGGTCCAGGTAACAGCCTTCCAGGGGTCAGGCCCCAGTTTCCCACTTCCCTGGGGGATGGCCCCAGGGAATGACCTCCCAGCTGGCCTTCAGGGCTGGGCTGGGTCCCCAGCTCCAGCCACCAAGGCAGTTCCCATATCCGTGGTCCTCAGGGCTGCTCCCTATATTCTAGTACAGTCTGCACGCAAGCAGGGAAGAGGGAGGGCTCCCAACTTTATTTGCTTTCTTTCCACTACTAGGGACAAGTACCAGGTGGCCTTTTGATGACAGCAAAGAACTAGTTGAGAAACAAGCAAAAACAGAAATCCTGGAAGTTGCCCTCTGTTGGTTTTTTCTTCCTTACCCTCAACAACCTGACTATCCCTCCTGGCAGTGTGGGTGTCTCTGGTCAGGAGCTAAGTGTTTGCTGGCCCCAACCAGTGGCACCTGTGGCTGTGCCCACAGCTCTCAGGCAGATGTGTGACCACAGGCACATGGCCCAGCCTCTCTGGGCTGTGTCCTCTCGATGAGAAAGCCTACCCCCAGGGATGGTGCCTGGATGCACGTGCCCTGGGAGGGCTCTAGCGTCCTGCTGTCAGGTCAGGGTGGGTCACAGAGAGACTCAAAGTCAATACTGCCGCCCTCAGCAAGCCCCTGGGTTCCTACATGGACAAAGAAATGTGCCAATCTGATCGGGATCCCACAAATCCAGGCAGAATGCCTTTTGGCTAGTGCAAACATGTGGCTCCATGGATCAGAGCCTATTGCTCCAATACGCAACCATGGCATTAGGTCCTGATCAACTGGTCACACAGGTGGGAAATGCACCGGGCACTCCTGGCCCGGCAGCACCACACCCTGGAGAGCCTGGGTTGGTCCCCTGTGACCACAGGGTTGAGTGAGAGTGCACTCGTTGCCACCGCCTGGCGTGCTACATCTGTGCCATAGTGAATGGGAAATCCCAAGTGATGCCCTTGGGATTGGGGACAGTCATATACTGTTGTCATTTGTCCAGAGGGGAGTAGGCTCCCGTCCCTGGCCTTCCTCCAGGACCCTGGCAGGCAGGTAAGGGTGGCCGCTGCTGCCAGCCTCAGGCAGGGGGCTGGGTATGGAGTCCAGAGCCCGAGTCTGAATCCTATCTGCCTCCTGCAAGCAGGGAGACCTTGGGCAGTCCCCATGGCTCCCCTGAGCTCTGTCTCCTGCCCTGAAGAGAGGTGAGGAAGATTAGGCTGAGAGGAGGCCGCACAGAGAGCCCTCAGGACACCGCAGTCACCGCCAGCTGGGGCCAGGCTGCTGGGCTCTTGCAGGACTTGTGGAAAGAGACTGTTCCCAAGGACCAGGTGATGGCCGGGTGTGAAATCCTAGGCTCTCGGCCTTGCTGACCTTGTGGCCCCCGCTGACAGACAGGAATCCCATGGAGGACTTTCATGACAGCTGGGCTGTGCCTGCAGCATCTGCCCCTCTCGTGCGGCCACCTCCTCCCACTGGCACACGTGGGCATCTGAGCCCCTGACTCCTTCACTCATCTCTGCCTCCACTCTGCCCTCACTGCAACCCAGCCTCTGCCTCTCCTGGTCTCCCTGCCCACTGCCCACTGCCTCTCCTGGTCTCCCCACCCACTGCCTCTCCTGGTCTCCCTGCCCACTGCCCACTGCCTCTCCTGGTCTCCCTGCCCACTGCCCACTGCCTCACCTGGTCTCCCTGCCCACTGCCCACTGCCTCTCCTGGTCTCCCCGCCCACTGCCTCTCCTGGTCTCCCTGCCCACTGCCCACTGCCTCTCCTGGTCTCCCTGCCCACTGCCCACTGCCTCACCTGGTCTCCCTGCCCACTGTCCACTGCCTCTCCTCGTCTCCCCGCCCTCTGCCCAATGTCTCGCCTGGTCTCCACGCCCTCTCTGCCCCACCTAGTCTACCTTAGACAGAACACCCCACTGGGATGTTGCTCAGCAGGACATTCCAGTGGAGTCCATGCTTCAGGCCCTGCCTTCGTGTGGCCACCATCCCACCGTGGCTGGTCCCCTGGCCTCTGACCAGCCGTCCACCACCTCCACCCCAGCATTTCCTCCAAGGCCGGCTCAAAGCTCATTTAGCATTCATCTGATCTGATTTTCAAATTATCGTGAAATATTCCCATGTGGAAGTTAATACGATGTGACGTTAATGATAATGACATCTGCAGGTGCAGAGCCACACCGTGGCATGTAGGCTCAGGTGCTGTAGGTGGCAGTGATTTTTCCTCTTTAGTCAAGAAAAGAAAGAAAATACAAGAGAAATACAGAAACAGACAGAAGGAACCCACACAGCACGCACCCTAGAAACCCAAGTATGTGAGGTCCTGTACAGCTGCACTCACTTCTCCACGTCCCTGCTGCAGGTCTCTGCAACCCAGGTTGCAGCTCTGCCGCAGGTTACAGTCCTGACCTTGTTCCAACTCCTGCTGATCGTATGCACCCTGCTGTCGGAAGCCTTTTCCCTGCAACTTCTACACAGCAAACAGATGGTTCCTCGGTGGTAAAAAGATCTTGGCCAAAAAAAAAAAAAAGACAAATGTAGGGATGGGCATTCACCCTAGCAGCTAAGACAGTGATTGAGATGCCCACATCCTACATCATAGAACCTTAGATCTTCCTGCTAGTGCAGACCCAGGGAGGCTGCAGCGATGGCTTAAGTGGTTGGGTCCCTGCCACCCACCTGGGAGACCTGGATGGAGTTCCAGGCTCCTGGCCCAGCCCCAGCCATTGCAGGCATTTGGGGAGTGAACCATCAGATGGAAGATTCTCTCTCTCTCTCTCTCTCTCTCTCTCTCTCTCTCTCTCTCTTCCCCTCTCCCCTTCACTGCCTCTCAAAACTTTTTTAAAATGACAAATGTAGACTTCTGTCTCACCGAGCATGGCACACGTGTGCAGGGCATCCCCTGGCCTTCCATGTTCTTACGTATGACGCGAACCTGTTGAATTGGATATGTGGTTTCTACTTCCTTGTTTCATCTTTCATTGTTTTTGCTTTTTCCGTACCAATTACAGGGGTAGTATGCACATATAAATTCTTACGTATTTTAAGGAAAACAAACAACACAGTGTAAGGAATAAAACACCAAACTCCACCATCCTCCCAGGGTCCCTACCCTCCGGAGGGCCCCACTGTTCCCAGGTTCCTGTGCTGCTGTAGGCTTTTTTTCTGCGTGTTTACTTTCTCATGGAGGTGCTGCGTGCATAGCACAGCGCTGTGTTTAGTATTTCTACATTTGTTTCACATTTTTAATCCCCCTGCCTGGAATGGTGCCTGACTCAGCAACTTTGCACATTTTTGAGTAAGCATTTTTTAGCTGAACACTTTGAACACTGTGTCTTGGAGCTCTTTCTCTTTTTAACGGTCCCTCAGATAAACAGTAATTTAATCAAACTTCTCCAGTGCAGATTCACGGTCTGTTTCCCGTTGAGCTTGATGTGTGTAGAGCGGGAAGCTGTTGGGAGGCAGCCCCGTAAACAGACAGGCGCCTATTTCTGCAGTGAAATGTGTAAGGAGGCCCCGGAACAGGAGCAGCCCGGCCAGGACTGCTTTGCTTTCCACCGAGAACTGCTCCGTTTGACACACACACTGGTGCTCGTGGCTTTTGGATTGGCACAGGACGAGGGCGTGGATCCACCTATGAAGCACTCGGACCTCTGGGCAGACCTGGCCAGATCTGGGTCTCCCCACCACTGCCACCGGCCCAGGGTCTCTGCTCTCCTGAGATTGGCCACGAGGCCCTCTCCTTGCAGATGGGGAGCCTTTCCCAGGAGACACGGGCCTCATCTCCTGGCTGCCTGTCCCCCTCTGGGTGATGTTACCACCCCAGGCTCTCACCCTCTCACTGGATTTGCCTGAAACCCTTGCATTACCACCCACTTACGCTTCCCAGCCCCTCCCACCCTTCGGAAGCCCAGGTCCTTGTGTGGCATTGGTTGAGCATCAAGGTTTCAGATTCTGGAGACTGCAGGTTTCGGATTTTTGGGTTAGGAATGTTCCCCTGGTGAAATCTGCAAAAAAAAAAAAAAAAAAATCTGAAATCTGAGAGACTCCTAGCCACAAGCATTTCAGATGACTGGTGTGTTCCTGCCTCAGGAGGCCAGTGGGGCTCAGGCTGGGTGGGAGCCCTGAAATTGGGGCAGAATAGGTGTTGGAGACCATGGGTGCTTTCTGAGGGCCTCTAGGAATTTGTTGATCCCTTGGAGGCTAACATTGTGGCTCTTATGAAGCCCTTCCCTGTCTTACCTCTGCTCCTCCCTCAGCACTGTGTTTGTCCCATGTCATGGTCTCCAAACTCAGAGAGAGAGCACTTCCATCCACCAGTTCACGCCCCAAATGCCCACACTAGCCAGGGCTGGGCAGGCTGAAACCAGGAGTCCAGGCTCAATTCTGGTCTCCATGTGGCTGTCAGGGACCTAAATTGCTTGAGCCATCATCTGCTGCCTCCCACAGTGCACACAAGCAGGAAGCTGGAACTGGAAGTAGAACCAGGACTTAAACCCAGACACTTGAATATGGGATGCGAATGTCCCTAGGGGAGTCTTAGCTGCTAGGCCAAACACCTGCCCCTTTGCTGCAACTCCGCAGGCACCTTTGGATAAACCAGTGCCAGAAATGACTGCTGAAAACGTGGGGGTTCCTTCTCCAGTCTGTGGAGTAACTCAGCGCCCCGGAGGTGAGGGCCAGAATTTCACTTCTCAAACATTGCACGGGGGTGGAAGTTGGGAGTCGTGGTTAAGATGGCACTGGAGATGCCCTTATCCTATATCAGAGTGCCTGGCTCCAGTCCTGCCTCTGATTCTAGGAGGCAGCAGGTGATATCTCAAGTAGTTGGGTCCCTGCCACCCTCATGGGAGACCAGATTGAATGTTGGGCTCCAGGCTTCAGCCTGGCCCAGCCTGGCTCTTGCAGACATTTGGGGAGTGAATCAACAAATGCAAAATCTCATTCGCTCAGTCTCTCTGTGTCTCTCTGCCTTTCAAATAAGATGAAAAATAAACAAATAAGAACGTTTAAAGAAAGCTCGTGCAGCACCCCCCTCCGCTCACCACAGAGGTGGAGCACTGTGCTCCCTCTGGTGGTCCGGGGGGGGGGGGGGGGCTGTTCTGTGTCTGGCAGATGTGAAACATCAGCCCATTAGGGAATACTGTTTGTTCTAATTACGTTAACAATAGCTCTCCTCGCTGATACGGGGTCATTACCACCTCAGGCAATCCCCTGAGCCCAGCCCCTGTCTTACGTCAATCTTGTGCCACCGGCTTCCCGCCAGACGACCCTGCTCCCCCCACCCCCACAAGCGCATTTGTCCTTGAGGTAGTCCTGCGGGGGAGGGCAGATGGTTAAGATACAGGCACTTCCTGAGGGCAAGGGGGCCCAGAGAGGGCCTCCTCATGCAGTGGCCTTTTCAGGGGAGACTACAGTGGCTGGACTTTGCTTTGATGATGTTAGGAGAGGTTGGCCTGTTGGTGCCCCCTCCACTCTCCATCCCGCTGGGGCTCTGTTTAGCTTCCCCCTTGTCTCCTGGAAGTAAACAGGACGTGACTCCAGCACTGGGGGCAGGGGTGGGAGCAGGATCCCAGTTGCAACCCCTTTATTCAGATAAGCCCTGGGCTCTGCCTAGCTGTGTGCCCTCACACACACCGGGCTCCTCCAACCTTTACTGCATTGTTCCTGTTTCCTTGGTGCTAAGTGGAAGTGAAAGGCTGGTTGAGGATTACAGGTGATGCAGAAAAGCACTCAGTGTCACTGTGGTAACCTGGCCCTGACTGGGGCACCCACCCACTCAGCACAGAGGAGCAGGCCCTGGCAGCAGGCAACCCTAGGCCTAGAAGGTTGGGTAGGAGTTTGCCAGGTGGAGGGAGATGGATGGAAGGGAACCGCAGGAATCCCACGTGTGTGTCCTTTGAGGACCCACGCACCTGCAAATGACAGAGAAAATATGCCAAGTTACCTGGCACTAGCATTCCACCTGCCCCACCGCACTCTTTTGGTGGAGGGTCCTGTTCAGACGAGGGTTCCGAACAGGTATGTTGAAAGGTAACCCCGAATGCCCTACTTTGTCACATGTGCCACATGATAATGTCAGCACCTGCCCCTCCTTGGGCAAGGGGGGGCACCCACCAGGACAAGGATGAGAAGGAACAGGGTGAGAAGTGTTTGCAGGAGGAGTGGGCAGGTGAACGGTCTCAGGATTAAGCCCCTTGGGGGATGCCTGGAGGGTGGCAGTGGGTGGAGCAGGTTCAGTTCTGTGTATCTGGAAGTGAGGGTCCCACCCCCAGCAGGGGCTGGTGATATTGCTACATCATGCATTCATCTCATCCCCATCTTATTGCTGTGCCCATTTTACAGCTGAGAAAATCAGGACTATGAGGGGTGCCAAAGTCTCTGGCCACCCAAAGGCACAGAGCCAGCTTGGCAATGGCTGCCCCAGCACTCACTCCCACGTCAGAGGCTTTGGGGTCTTTTTGTGCCTTTGTTTTTTGGAAAAGGAGGCTGATCTCTTACTCCCAACAGGTGCTCCCTTAGAGTTCACATCATCCCTAGGTACCTTATAATATCCAATACAGTGTACAAGGTGTGTAAGTAGTTGTTACTGGATCGTAACCAGGAAAACATCTGTATGTATTCAAGACAGATACACATTTTTAAAGATATATTTATTTATTTTGAAAGAGTTAGAGAGAGGGACAGGGGGAGACCTTCCATCCACTGGGTCACTCCCCAGATGGCTGAAACCAGGAACCAGGAGCTTCATCCGGGTCTCCCATGTGGGTGCAGGGACCCAAGCACTTGGGCCATCTTCCGCTGCTTTCCCAGGCCATAAGCAGAGAGCTGGGTTGGAAGTTGACCAGCCGGGATACAAACCAGCGCCCATAGGGGATGCCAGCATTGCAGGCAGTGGCAATATCCACTACGCCACAGTGCCGGCCCCAGATACAACTTGTTAAAAAGGCATTTTTAATCTGCAGTTGGTGGAGTCGGTGGATGCTGGGGATTGGCAGCTTCAGCCTCCCCCAAGAGCTTGAAGCCGCTTCGCCCTCCTCTCTCCTCACCCCTGCAGCCCCCGCAGCCCCCGCCCCCACCCCCGGATTTCCGCTTGTGGTTTTTCAGTCCCTTTTTGGCATCATTTGCCCTTCCGTCTTGTCTTCCTCTTGGCTGCGGATTTCTGTTTACTACAGCCAGGGCCAACTCCAGCACCAGAATTGGCCACTGAACCTCTGCCTAAAAGCTTTAATGAGAAACAGCGAACCTGGAGGCAGAGGCTCCAAGAGTGGGAGCCGCTGTTGCTCCCCGCCGGGAGCGGTCTGCGCATGCGGCCCCGCACCTCTGCCCAGGGCTACGCTCCCCCCAAATCTCAGGTTCCCTGGGTCAGTCCCCATCTCCAGAGGACGAGCCCAGCTGCCCGATCACCTCACTTCTTCAAGAGGACACAGGAGGGCAGGGCCGTGAGTGAAATCGCCTGGTTTTTTGCCAGGGCAACGCCTTCGCACTGAACACTAAATGCTCTTTGGGCCGGACAAGACCCGTGGGCAGCGCTGGCCCACTGCTGGTCTTGCACAACTTCCAGTCTGAAAAACCACCCTGGATTTCCCATCGACGACTTCGGCCGGTTTGATTTTTTTCTTTTTTTCCTAAGATCCTTCACCCACGTATTAGACCTTTAGAGTTGTAGTGTGGAGTCCAAGTTAAGCGGTGAAAGTTTAACCCCAGTAGTAATGCTCATAGCTGTGAGATTAATGCTTGGGAATGTTTTCAGATTCAGTTGGACTTCATGGAACCCCCTGGGGCAGTGGGGCTGGCATCCTGTGGACTGGATAGTGGAGGCTCAGCCGGGAGGCTGGGGGTGCTGGGCTCAGAGTTGAGAAGAGAGGTGCCTCTAAGCTGGCAGGAAGCCCACTCCCCGGGTGGGACTGTAGGTGCAGGCTCCCCTCCCAGGGGTCAGGGACAGTACTCAGAGGGAACTTCCAGTCCCAAGCTCCAAGCATCCAGGGTTGAGCCCAAGGTCAGCTCACCCAGCCAAGGGGAGTAGGGGCTGTGGCAGGGTTGGTGGGGTCTCAGCTGGAACGGAGGCCTCGGAGAGACCCTGGTCTGACACCCCTGACTGTAAAGATTTTAGAGGGCAGTGGATCAGAGGCTGCTCAGGAGCTCACTGTTTCACTCCTGCTGGCTGTCATCGGGATGCAGGCACCTGTTTTGGTCCTGGTGTGCCGCCTGCTGATGTTGGCCCATCAGGATTAAGGGACCGGAACTGGGATTCCAGCACTGCAGGAGGCGGCTTTACCCACCACACCACAGCACCGGGCCCTCTGGGCAACTTTTAATACCCAAAGTGGTGCAACTACTGTGTACATAGTTGTTATGCTGTGTTGTTTAAGGCACAATGACACACGCACATTCAGTATAGACAGTTTTTTTTTTTTTCCCAAATATTTTCTCTGATTGCTGGAATCCAAGGGTGCAGAAGCCATGGGTGTAAGGGGCCAAGTGCGCACTGCATTTCTGTCGCTCTTTAAGCACAGGGAAGGAAGCCATGCACTGGCCCACAGGGCTGCGGCCTGGCTCCACTCCCCCGCCTGCCTGCTCTCCTTTGTGGATGCCCCTGTCCACCCTCCCTAAGTCAGTGCTGCACTTTGCACGAAAGCCTTGGTAGGGACACAGATGGGAGACCCTTCCGTGGGCACACTTGGCAGAATCTCAGCTCCGGTCCAGGATCTGGGCGAACCGAGGCACTGACTGGCTTGCAGCCTGTGTGTGTCAGTGGTTTTGCTGGTGAGCTTCCCAGGCTGGCCTGACTCAGTCCCGTGGGCCCACGTACACACGGCATGGAAGCTTGCATCTGGCACGCATCTTGCCTCTGTCATGGTCCCTTGCATTTGGCCCCTTTTTTTCTCCAGATTTTCATTCTGCCCTGTTGAACTCAATGTGATTTTGTGGTTTGTCTGGAATTCTTTCTGGCCAGAAAAAAAAAAATTAGGGTGAAGCTTCTCTTCAGATCTGCCACAGAGTGTGAACGCCTCTCACCAGGGCACTTCCTGTCCTGAAGACAAGTTTCCTGGGAGCTGGGATTGCGGAGCAGGGGTCTACACAGGGCAGGAGGGTAGTGTCGGGGGAGAACCGCATCTCCCCAGGGATCAAGGTGTTGAGGGCCTCCAGACCTGCTTCCATCCCCTGGAGAGGACAAGAGACTCACCTACCAGTTGCTCCAGGCCCTGCTGGATGCATTCACGTGACTGATGTGAGATACTATCCCACACCCCGCCAGCCGGAGACTGGCTCAGCCAACCCCCCAGGGGCAGAAGGGGTTCTGTGGATGCAGCCTGCAGTCCCCACCCCACGTGGACAAGAAGGGAAACCTGGAAGGAGCTCTTTAAACCCCAAAGAGGCACAGGCAGTGAGCAGAATTCATCTCTGCCACTCCTCCTCAGCTCCCAGTGTTTTTACCCCTCCCCTCTCAGATTGCACTGGCCAGTTCCTCTGCTGAGAGAGGTAGCCCCCAAGGGTGCTGGGGGTGCGTGTGTCTGCCACAGAGCCAGTGACAGTCAGGTATCAGGCACAGCCACGTCAAAGGAGAAGCATGTTTGTGGCCTTACAACCCAGGAACAATCCAAAGTGCTCGACGTCCAAATAAACAGCCATGCTTGGCTTGGAGTGGCACCAGATACACCAAGTATTCCTGGAGGGACGTGGCTAGCCGGTTGTGCAGCTTGCATTCGGAGTTGCAGGAAACAAGGGTGAGGTGGAGTGAGGCGGGAGGGATGAGCAGGTAGAGCTCTAAAGCTCAGGGATTTTGAGGGCGGTGGAATTACTACTGATAGTAGATACTACAGTGGTAGTTGTACCACGTGGGTCGCTGAGCTCCAAGGAGAGAGCCTGAAGTTAGGGGACGGCAGCCTGCTTGGCTTTGGATCAGCCCGCAGCCACCCAAACACCTGGCTCATGCAGCAGGACCCAGAGACCCCCTGGAGGTCTTCTTGAACGCTTGGCGAGGCCAGATGCTGCAGCCCTCACGAGGACATTCCCAGTCCACATTGGGCTTGAATGTGCCAAATACCTGGTGTCCAGGGATCCTCTCCGTCAGGAGCCTGGGGCTCGTTCTGCCTCTCGTGTGAACTTGAGCACAGGCCTGCGGTGCTCCTTGCCTGCTCCAGAGGAGGAAGAGGGGCTGGCAGAGAGGGCTGACCTGCCCAAGGCCAATCAGCCCCATCAGACTGGCAGCTCGGTTATGGGGAATGCACGCTGGCGCGGGCGCCCACATCTGGACATCACCAGACGCCCAGGAACAGATGCCATCACTCTGGCTGCTGGTTTACACTCCAGCAATAGCCTCAGATGATGACTCGGCCGCTGGGAACCGTCTGACCTGACCACAGCAGAACTGCGTCAGACCCCAGCCCCTGCAGAGAAGGGTCTCTCACACAGGCTGTGCAACACTCAGTTTCAACAAACACTCACTGGGTGCTCACCACATTCCAGGCCGTCCCCGACGCCTGCAGGGCAGAGGTGCAGGAAGCCTAGCCAGCCACAGAGGCATGGGGGTCGTGCAGGAGGTCCCACTCTCTGGGTGAAAGGACTTTTGAGGGAGACCCAAATGACAGATGAGACGGTGACAAGCACGAGAACAGGCGAGGAGGGGAGCATGTGACTCCAGCAGGGCTTGGGTCACCAGTGAGACTGCACTTACGGGATCAGGAGATGATGCATTTTGGTGCTAAAGGAAGCTGGGAAGTGGCATGGGGCTGTACAGGTGTGGGGACGTGGGGACTTGTTCCAGTAGCAAGGGTGGGGTTTTTGAGGAGGGGGTGATCTGAAAGCACTGTCCAGGGGGCAGACCAGATGGAGGGACCGATGGGGCCCAAATGGGAGCGGTGAGGGGCTGGGGCGGGTGGGGGAGGTACAACTACACAAAGCTGAGCAAGAGGAGACTCAGAGCCCTGCAGGAGGCATGCAAGGGAAACTGGGTGCTGGCGGAGCCTGCCTTCCCTCCACACTACACAGCCAAGCAGGGCAGGGGGCAACCTTTGCAGCCCACAGTGAGTTCTCCTGGACTCACCCTGGGCTCCAGGGAGGAAAAGAAGGATCAGGCTCAGCACTGCCCTCGGGGACTCACTGTCTCCTAGAGGAGACGGAAGACAGGACTGGGGGGGGGGGGGGCGCTCCCAGACCATACATGGTAGCTCAGCTGTCCAGGGTTGCAGCAGCGTTCAGGACCTGAGTGCGTCTCCAAAGAAAGCCTTGGGTGCCCTTGACCTCTACCCTTTCCCTCCCCCCCGCACCCACATGGGAGGGAGACCATCACCACCAGGACATGGTACCAAGAGAAGGGAAGTGGATCCCACCAACGTCAGGAGGAGCTCCTGGGTGGGGGGCGAATGACTTGGAGCTGGGCTTCCAGAGTGAGGCTTGGCTTTCCAGACAGAGAAACACAAATTGCCAACAGGGCCCACAGCATCAAGGAGGAAAAAGGGGGCATTGCACACCCCGGTGGATGGCAAGGCCAGAAGCCGCACCCTACCCGCCCCCCCAGCTATATTCAGGGATGGATGGCAGAGCTGAGACATTCCCAGAGGCCTCGGTGCCCCCACCCTGTGAATCAGAGCCAGCCCCTCCTGTGAGCAGCTGGGGCTGCAGCACGGTTATTTATCTAATGTTCTTGGATGAAGTCCCAAGAAAACAACTGTGCTTATTTAAAAACACACACACAAAGCAATATTGTCAAGCCCACCCCCAAAGAGCAATTGTGTGGAGAGAGTTAGTGCTGTGACCGTTGGCATCCCCATTGATGTATCTGCTTGTGCATCCATTTATTGGCCCGGATGACAGGAGGGCCCTCTTGTTTAATGAGCCCAGGCTGTATTTAGGAGGGCTATGAAAATACACAGCCTGGGGCCCAGGCATCACTGGCAGATCCTCGGCAGGAACCCTGCACAGTGTCCCTGTAAGGAGTGGCCCATAGTGGAGACATCAGTAGAGATATGGGGTGTGGGGACACTCTTTGTAGCTCAAAGTGTCTGAAATCACCCCCAAACCTAACTCTGGTTGGAGACTGCTACAGCTTGCTCAGGTGATTCTGCTCATCTGACGTTGGAGATGGGAGAGAGGGACCTGTGAGAGACGGACATGACCGCCCCCACCCCGGCCCCCAGATCCACCCGGTAAACAAGACACTGAATTTCAGGGGACCAAGGCTGAGGCCTCTCCACAGCTGGGCCCCACCCTTGGGTCTGCTCACCCTCAGCCCAACCTCCTGAGAGCCTGGAGCTGCTGTCCCATGCACTGCCAACAGGTTTATATCCTGGGATTAGGAAAACACATGTCGGATGTTTGAAGGGAGAAGGACTTCTGTAGGCTGGGAGATGGGCTGCCAGGGGTCGGCAGGGGTGAGTGGGGAGCAAAGTGTTGGGAGTTCAGGAACCGGGCCACAGTGAGCGCCAGGGCCCTGAGGCACAAGCCATCGCTGATCTGTCTCCTGCCTGACGGCTGGTCCCATGCATTCCGGCTTCAGACAGGTGCTGACAAAAACGACCTTCCATTTGGACTGCAGTCTGCCTGGGATGTAGCTGGTTGGTCTGATCAGAACAGTGACTCAGTAAACGCTGAGTGAGTGAGTGAGTGAGTGAGTGAGTGGGCCGCTGTCAGCTGGAAGCTTATGTCCTGGCTGCAGGCTCTGTACTCAAGCCATCTTGAAGACATAAAGTGTGTGCCACTGTCAAACAGACAAGAGGGAGTCCTGACTATCAGAGAGCAGATTTAAATTCAATGCAGCCTTGATGAGCTGTAGCTACAGACCACTGCAGACAGGATGAGACTGAGAGCGAGACAGGTGTGTCATTGGATCCCCCTGAAATGCTCATTGCACTGTTAGGATTTAGGATGCTTTATGTCACGAGGAAGACCAACTTAAACTGATTGAGGCAGAAAAAGAGAAAGATCCGGGTGCAGTGTGGAGCAATTTGGCTTCTGCAGGATGGGTCTGGGGGCCATGGGGCCTCTTTCTCCCAGTGCCAGGTTCTGCTTTGTTTCGTGCTGGCTTCATTTGTGGGAAGTGGCATCTTCAAAGCTCTCGTCTCACTCCATCCACAAAAGTTTTATTTATTTGTTTATTTGAAAGGCAGGGTTACAGAGAGAGAGAGAGAGCGAGCGAGATCGTACATCTGCTGGTTCACTCCCCAAATGCTCACAACAGCTGGAATCACACTGACGACGCTGTCGACTGCATGAAAGTAGAAATATGTCTCTGGGTAACAGGAACAAACCACTCTGCCACTGGTGTGTGTATTTACTAGTTTAGTATTACTTTAGAGTGCACTCCTTCTACTTATTAAAAAAAAATGCGAGGTTTTGTGGCACCACAGATTAAGCTGCTGTTTGGGATGCCCCAACTTCTCCACTTCCGATCCAGCTCCCTGCTTATGCCCTGGGGAGGCATTGGAGAATGGCTCAAGTACCTGAATTCTTGCTGTCCACATGGGCAATCCCGGTGGAGCTCCTCTGATTTCAGCGTGGCCCAGCCCGGGCTGTCGTAATCATTCGGGGAATGAGTGAACCAGTAGATGAAAGGGATCTCTCGCTTTCTCTGCTTCTTTGACTCTCTCCCTCTCTTTCTCACTT
The DNA here is from genome assembly GCF_033115175.1 of Lepus europaeus. Lineage (NCBI taxonomy): Eukaryota > Metazoa > Chordata > Mammalia > Lagomorpha > Leporidae > Lepus > Lepus europaeus. The sequence goes on from NC_084830.1 coordinate 103,608,479, forward strand.
GGGCTTTTAAATACATTAATAAACTGCAAAACATAAACAATGGGTTTGCTGTCCCCAGTGGGCCGTGTGATGACGGCAGCTCCATCCATCACGTGCTTTCCTCATCTTCCCGCTGGGTCAAGAGGCCTCGGTCCAGCCACTGGCCGGCGCCATCCAACGTGAGTGCTCCCTGGACGTTCCCATGGGGCAGTGCGCTCAAGTGCAGCTCTCAGAACCCATCCTGTGCTTGTTTTCAAGGTGGGGCACTGAGGCTCCTACAGGTGCCTGCCACTAGTCCCGTGGCTCATGCTAGTGGAGGGATTTGAACACAGCCGGTGGCAACTCCTGTGCAGGTGTCCCTGCGATCCCGCCCCCACCCAGCCTCCCCGCCAGGAGCAGGTGGGGTACAGGGTGGGAGGTGGGGGGCGGCTTCCCTTGGATATCTGTGTCACTCCCTCAGTAGCTGCCGCCACTTTAATCTAACCAGGCCCCACTGGGTGGAGATTTTGCAATCTGATAAAGAAACTTACTTCCCTTGAAAAGATCTACTCTTCCCCTACCTTCCGTGATGTTCGGGGACTACAGCTTCCCAATCAGAAACCTCCATGCTAGGTCTGACAAAGAAGGCAAGACCGTCCTGGCCTGGAGGGGCTGAGTTTGTGAGACAGGGTTTGCACGGCAGAGGGCTGGAGTCCCAGGGCATTTGGGCCGTTTATGGGGACCCCAGAAGAGAACTGTCTCTGGAAACCTGGAGGTGGCTGGGGATGGCTGCGTGACCTCAGGAAGTGCTCACCCTTAACCCCTGCCCTGACCTCAGGAAGCATTCATCTTCAACCCTGCCCCACACCTCTCCCCACACACCGCCTCCCCTCCCTCTGGCTCCCCTGTTATCCCTCCCCCTCCCTCTCCCTCTGCCCCTTGCGGAGGAAGCTTGGCTTCTGGGAACCATCACAGCCCTGCCCTGTCTGCCCCCTAGAAAGCAGCTGGGTCCTAGATCTTCAGACAGAGCCATCCCTCAGGGCTGCCCTTGCGGCCTGGGCTCTGGGCTCCTCACCTGCTTGGGTAAATGAAGATTTACTGTCCCCGCAGAGCCAGTGTGCAGCCAGAGGGAAATGTAGACAGGCTGTCAACCGCCAACCCCCTTAACCTCTCCTTCTCATCTTCCAGAAGCCTTTTTATTAAAACCAAACAAGGAAAACGAGCGTTCCCTAGGGCCCCACACTCTGACAGGAGCCAGACTTCGTGATCTGGTTTCATCTAGGCAGCAACCAGGGAGGGGAGAGGGTGGGAACGGAGGCCCCCGGGAGGTTAGACGACTTGCCCAAGGTCACTGCCCAAGATCACACAAAGACTGTTGCAGCCCTGGAGTCAAAGCCAAGTCCGCCCTCCTGTAAGACCCAAGCACTTGCCACTCTGCACACGCTGCCTCCTGCAGCCTCTGTGCTCCTCTCTACATTTCTTACTGCCCCCTTTCAAGCCCAATCAGAGGTCGTTTATGAGACAGGGGGAAGGGACATCTGAACTGGAACAAAAGGCATGAGGTGTTTTGTTTTGTTTTGTTTTTCTCGTAATGTAGTCAAGGTAACAGAACCATAGATCATTTTCCATTTATTTAAAAACATTTTTACTGGGACTGGCATTGTGGGGCAGCAGGTTAAGCCACTACCTGTGACACTGGTATGCCCAGTTGGTGTCCCAGCTGCTCCAGTTTTAATCCTGCTGCCTGCTCATGGCCTGGGAAAGTGGCAGAAGATGGCCCAAGTGCTTGGACCCCTGCCATCCAAGTGGGAGACCCGGATGAAGCTCCTGGCTCCTGGCTTCAGCCTGGCCCAGCTCTGGCTGTTGCAACCATTTGAGTAGTTGAACCAGAAGTAGAGGACCTCTCTGTCTCTTTCTTTCTGTAACTCTTTCAAATAAATCTTCAAAGCAAAAAAACTTTTACTGAAACTTTTATAAAAAAGCCGATATGCATTTGATATTTCAGCAACGACTATATAAATATTTTATGTGTGTGTGTTTATACACACATCTACGAAATGAGACCTGGATGCATCCTATGTACACATACACATGCACATGTATCTATTTTAAAATTGGCGTGACATTAAGCAAAAAGGAAAACTGGACAATTGAGCTGACAGGTAAATTCCTTTGTATTTAATAGGGGCAAGCATTTTGAAATTGAGGTAGATATTTCATTATGAGGCAGAACTCTAACTGACAGAGGCCCTCCTCTTGCAGATCCCCTGCCCTTGTGGTGTTGCTCAGATCAAATTCCAAAATATGTTTTCCTTTAAAGAACTCACTAAATCGCTTCCCCTGCGGATTGTTAAAACCTCAGAGGCTCACAATCCCCTAGTGTGTGCTGCTCGCAGCAAGACCCTGCCTAACCTCATTTCTCCGTAAAGGCCCTGAGGGCTGAGACCGCCCAGCCCAGTCCTGCAGCCAAGCTGGCTGGGTCCTGCCCACCCCAAACGCTCGGATAGAACATTCTCCAGAGGGGGAGGTCACCATCAGAGGGGATGCATCGTTGGGACTTCAGAGAGCAGGTCACTGGGCAGGCAGGCCTCAAGGTCACTTCCTGCTGGGCAGCTTGGGCCCTCCAGGGAGGGAACTCACGCTTAATGCAATTAAGGACTGAAAGCAGAGGGAAACAGGAAAACAGTCCGCATCATGTAGGGGAACTAAAGCTTTAGCTCCGTCCATTGTTCCATTCTCCTGCAGAATTCAAACACTATTTTCATCTGATTCTAAGCACTTTTTGAAAAATCCAAACTAACTTGTTGAGCACTTATTAGTGTCACGCTCTGTTACACAGTTTTTAGGTTTTGTGGTTTGTTTGTTTGTTTGTTTTTTACATTTATTGCAAAGGCAGAGTTACAAAGAGAGAGAGGAAGAGACAGAGAGAGAGAGAGAATCTCCCATCTGCTGGTTCACTCCCCAAATGGCCACAACAGCCAGGGCTCAGCCAGGCCAAAGTCAGGAACCTGAAACTCCATCCAGGTCTCCCACGTGGATGCAGGGGCCCAAGCACTTGGGCCATCCTCTGCTGCTTTTCCAGGCACATTAGTAGGGAGCTGGATCAGAAGCAGAGCAGCCAGGACTTGAGCCAGTGCTCACATGGGATGCCTGTCTTGCAGGCGGTGGCTTAACCTGCTATGCTAAAATGACAGAGCCATTGCACAGTTGTTACACACAGTGTCTTGAATTATCTGGCAGAGCGTCAAAGAGACTAAAAGGGCAGATCCGCCGGGCTGCAGTGAGACCAGCACCCTTGTGTCTGAAGTCTGAAGCCCAGGCTCCTTTTCCTGCTCCATAGCTCCATGCTGGAGGCTGGGACCTCCAGGTACACCTGATATATTAAGTTCATGGTCTGTTACAGTTCTAGTCCCCAAGGGAAAAGAAGCAACCTGGTGGTGGTGGGGAGTAGAAGCAACATTCCAACAAAAAGAGAGGTTGATTTTACGTTTCTACTTACATGGTCCACCATCAGTACACCGTGCATGAGAACTGTAAACTTCTCATGAATTCTTCATTCTTTAGTCTCTTGGACAGTACCTGCAGGTAGCGTGCCACAGCCCAGAGTTCTCTGTGCTGGAGGAAGCAGCCCTGAAATGGGAGTCCCCCTCTGCCACTATGGGCCTCTACTAGAAAATGAAGAGGGTTCATGGTGCAAGTGTTCATGAGAGAGAATGAGATTCCTTGGCAGATGGTGTATTCCCTAGCACGAGGAGAAAGCAGAAATGAATTGGAAGATCATTATGGAAAAGGAAAAAAAAAAAAAAAAACACTGAATTGGAGTCCACTAGAATGTGAGTTTCTCATGAGCAGTTCCAGGTCTGAAGCTGCACTGTTAACACAGGGTCCACCATCTGACAACATGGTAGATGCTGAGGAAATATTGCCTGGATGGATGGACGAGTGGGTGGGGAAGTGGGTGAGTGGATAAGTGGATGAGTGAGTGTGTGAATGAGTGGGTAGATGGATAAACACACAGAAGATGATGGATGGATGGATAGATGGGATGGTGGGGCTGGGAATGGATGGATGGATGGATGGATGGATGGATTGGTGGGACTGGATGGGGGAGTGCATGAGCAGACAGATGGATAAGAGGATGAACATACCTCCAGGCCTGGGTTGAGGTTGTGCTAAATGACTATGAAGGTCATCCCTGACTTCCTTGCTGCTGTCCCAGAAGTCCTGACTCATACAGCTTCTCGCATGTCAAAGTCCGCAGAGCTTAGATTGGAACTGTTGAGCTCTGTGGGGGGCGTTCCCAGTGTAAAGGCTTGAAGACTAACAGAGGAAGTGGATGCCAAGTGCCCGGCACTTCGTAAGGAGCTGGGAACTGTTGGCTGCTATTGCTGTCGAAACAGGAGGAGGCAGCAAATTGGATAATGGCGCTGATGGGGAGGGAAGCTGGTTCACTCCCCAGATGCCAACACCACAGGGGACAAAGCCAGGAGCCAGGAACTTCATCCAGGTCTCCCATGTGGATGCAGGAACTCAGGCATCATTCGCTCATGTTTAGATTTAGGGAGCAGGAAAGGAGATCCACCAGTCCCTGAGTGCTAGTCAGTGCTAGTCAGTGCTAGAAGGCTGTGTGGGCTGGGGTGGGGGGTTATCCCCCAGAAGACACTATCGTCCTGTCTGAAGTCTCCATCTGCCGTGGCTTCCTCCCCCAGCAATCCAGGCCTGTAGTCCGCGCACACATTGAGAATGTGCGTGGTTCTAGGCCCCGAGGCATGTGGATGAGTCAAGAGGACACGGAGACAACCCACGGCCCCAGACCATGCACCAGGAGAGGAAGCCCCATCAGCCCCTGGGGTCTGAGTCACATCACAGGGCAGGGAAGGGGCTGGGAGCTTGCCAAGGGTCGTGCCAGGAGGCGCCAGCAAGCCAGACAGTCTTCCGGTGCCAGGCGCTCACTGGGGACCAGGCAGCTCTGGCTCTGGGCGTGAGGACTCTGCCTGCTGCTCCCCAGCAGCCCCCAGGCTGCTAAACTCCCAGTGGGGCTGGCAGCCCTCACCCACCCCAAGGGGGAAACCTGATGGGGAAAGGGGCAGGGCACTTGCTGCACCAGTTCCTTGCACATTTTGAACATGAGGCCTGTGTCTTGTATGTGCTTAGCAAATGTTTTCTCCCATTCCGTGGATTGCTTCTTCATGTTGTTGACTGTTTCCTCGGCTGTTTCCTCCTTAGCTTTATGGAGTTCCACGTGTTAACTTTTGCTGTCATATCCAAAAGGTCGTTGCCCAGAACAGTGTCATGGGATTATTCTTGTTTTCTTATAGGAACTTTATTAAACCAGTTCTTACAAACCATTTTGAGTTTAGTTTTGTAAAGTAAGGATTCTATTTCATTCTTGTCCATGTGGACATCCAGTTTTCCCAACACCATTTATTAAAAAGACTATCCTTTCCCCAATGTTTATTTTTGGCACTTCCCCTCCCCCCCAAAAAATGGGCAAAAGATTTGAATAAATATTTTTATGAAGAAGATATACAAATGGCTGACAGGTGCATGAAAAGGTCTCAGTGTCACTGAATATCAGGAAAATGCCAATGATAACCGCAGTGAGATATTACCCCACCCTCTTAGGATGGCGGTTATCAGACAGTCAGAAGATAAATGTTGATCAGGATGCAGAGAAAAAGAAACCCCCACACACTATAGCCGAGGATGTAAGTCGGTACAGCCATTATGAAAACAGGGTTCAGGTTCCTCCAGAAATTAAAAGCTGAACTGCCATGTGAGTGAGCGGCCTCCCTGCTGGGCATATATCCAAAGGAAATAAAATCAGAGTCTCAAGCACATTCCTGCACTGCTCTATTCCCTGCAGCACCATTCATAAAGCCCAAATAGGAAGACGACCTGAGTCTCTGTCAGCAGGTGAGTGTGAGAGTGCGTGTGCTGCAGACACCACTCAGTCTGAAAAAGAAGGGCTTTCAGCCACTTTCAGCAACATAGGTGAACTCGGAGGACATCAAGCCAAGTGGAATAAGCCAGACACAGGAAAACAAACACTGCATGGTCTCACCTAAAACATCCCAGTTATAGTAGAGTGTCAGTGGGTCCTTACTAGGGGTGGGGGTGTGGGGAGAAATGGGAGATGTTAGTCAAGGGGTGCAAACGTGTGGTTGTAAGGTGGGTAACTTCTGGGGACCAGAGGGGCGGCATGGTGACTGTAGTGAGTAGCTCCGTATTGTCCACTTGAAGCTTGCTAAGAGTAGACCCTAAGTGTTTTACACACACACACACACACGTGTATCCATGAGGCGAAGGGTGTGCTGATTAGTTGAGTTGTAGGAATCACTTCACGATGTATATCAAAACACAAGGGCATGTTCCGCATCAGAGTATCTGGCTTCAATACCTGGCTCAGCTCCTGACTCCAGGTTTCTGCAGATGCACACCCTGGGAAGCAGCAGGTGAATGGCTCAAGTAATTGGGAGACCTGGATTGAGTTCCTAGCTTCCGGCTTCAGCCCTAGCCATTGTGAGCATTTGGGGAGTGAACCAGCAGATGGGAGTGTATGCTAGTTCCTCTCTCCCTCTCTCTCTCTCTCGCTCTCGCTCTCTCTCATACATACATACATAATTTTTTTTAAATTATGCTGCACACCTTGAATGCATGCAGGTTTTGTCAATTATTCCTCAGTAAAGATGATAAAGGGGAAGGGGAGGGGTGACCCCTTCCCCTGGCGTCCCTGTGCCCTCACTTAGCCCTCACTGCCCTGGCGGGCAGACCCAGCCAGCTCTGCGTTGGCAGCAGCCACAGCCCCTTTTTGTGGAAATGCTTGTGGAGCCTTGAAAGGGGCTTCCTCTGCTTCCTTTGCTCTTGTTTCTGTCCCCTCCCTTCTCTCCCTCACTCTTGTCCCCTCCCTTCCTCTTTCTGTGAAGAGGGAACGCACGCACACGGCCCGTGTCTGCATCGCACCCGACACCAGGTCCTCTGCCCTCGGCAGTCATCCCGTGCCCTCTGTACCTTCCCAGATCTTCAGCAAACTCCCCCCGCTGGGACACTTCACACATACATCTTCACCCTGATTTTTATTTTGTTTTTTTAAATTTATTTTATTTGGAAGAATTACAAAGAGAAAGAGGGAGAGAGAGAGATCTTCCATCTGCTGGTTCACCCCCAAAATGGCTGCAACAGCCAGGGCTGAGCCAGGCTGAAGCCAGGAACCAGGAGTTTCTTACACGTCTCCCACATGGATGGCAGGGGTCCAAGCACTTGGACCGTCTTCCGCTGCTTTCCCAGGCATATTAGCAAGGAGCTGGATTGAAAATAGAGCAGCCAGGACTCGAACCAGCTCCCATATGGGATGCTGGTGTTGCAGGCAGCAGCTTTACCTGCTACGGTGCCACAACACCAGCCCAACCTTGCATTTTTAATACCAGTTTCATTGAAATATACTTCACACACTAGGGCAGGCACTTGGCACAGCAGTTAAGACGTCACTTGAGACACTTGCATTGCGTACCATTGAGCCTGGGTCCAAGTCCTGGCTTTGCTTCCAATCCAAGTCCCTGCTAATGAGCACCCTGGGAGGCAGCAGATGATGACTCAAGTGCTTGGGTCCCTGCCACCCATGTGGGAGACCAGGATTAAGTTCCAATCTCCTGGCTTTGGTCTGGTGCAGCCCCAGTTGTCGTGAACATCTGGGAAATAAACAAGCTGATGGAAAAATGGATCTCTCTCTCTCTCATAAAATAAAAATAAATAATAAAAAAATTTAAAACAATATTAGTCCACACATGCAAAAGGACACACTTCAGTGTTTTTGGCACAGTCGGCCTCCGAAGCCACAGATTCCGCATCCTCTGAGTCCACAACCTTCAGGTGGGAAATATTCAGGAAAAAAAAAATTCCTCTATACTGAAATATAGATTTTTCTTATTAGTCCTAAAAAATGTAGTTTTTTTTTTATTTTTTTGACAGTTAGACAGTGAGAGAGAGACAGACAGAGAGACAGGTCTTCCTTTTTCTGTTGGCTTATTCCCCAAGTGGCCGCTAAGGCCGGCGCGTTGCGGCCAACGTGCTGTGCCCGACGTGCTGCGCCGATCCGAAGCCAGGAGCCAGGTGCCTCCTCCTGGTCTCCCATGTGGGTGCAGGGCCCAAGCACTTGGGCCATCCTCCACTGCACTCCCGGGCCACAGCAGAGAGCTGGACTGGAAGAGGGGCAACCGGGACAGAATCCGGCGCCCCAACCGGGACTAGAACCCAGGGTGCCGGCGCCACAGGTGGAGGATTAGCTTAGTGAGCTGCAGCACCAGCCCTAAAAAAAAAATGTAGCTTCACACCAGTTTACATGGATTTTACATGGTATAAAGTGCTAGCAATGGAGAGATGATTTAAAGTGTTGGGGAGGCCTTGTGTTGGTTCACAGAAGAGGGTGGACTGTCTGGGGATTTTGGTAGCCAGCTGTTGGCGGATACTAAGGAGCACCTTCATACTCCCAGAGAGGTGCAGCCACCCACAGCCCACACAGAGCACAACCGTGGCCCCATGCCTGTCAGCTTCACTCCTCCGTCCCCACTCCTGGACAGCGTGTGTCAGGGGAGTCCCCCGGCTCAGGTCTTTCATCCTGCTGTTGCGTGCTTTCACATTGCTTTTTATGTGTCAAGTTGTCTTGGATGTCATCCCATATCAGGACATATAAATCTGCCTTGTTCTTTTTATCTTACTCTATTAATTTTAATAGATAGTCATAATTCAAGATTTAATTGGCACAAAGAGGGGAACAATGAAAAGAGTTCCTTCCTCCCTCTCCTTTAGCAACCAAGTTGCCCTGCCAGGGGTAACTAATGTTGCCAGTGACCCCTGCACCCCAGAGAGGGTATTTTCAGACCATACAAACGAGATCACCTATTTTTTTTAAGATTTATTTATTCATTTATTATTTATTTTTATTTTGAAAGAATTACAGAGTAAGAGAGAGAGAGATCTTCCATCCACTCGTTCATACCCCAGATAGCTAAGCTGGGCCAAAGCCAGGAGCCAGGAGCTTCTCCCAGATCGCCCATGTAATGCAGGGGCCCAGACACTTGGGCCATCCTCTGCTACTTTCCCAGACACATCAGCAGGGAGGTGGGCCAGAAATGGAGCAGCTGGGACTCAAACCAGTGCCTACATGAGATGCCAGCATCGCAGACAGTAGCTTTACTCCCTATGCCACAACGCCGGCCCCAAGTTTATGTATAAAAAGTATTTCCCTCTCTTTAACTCAGCAGTAACAGCACACACTGTCTCTTGTTTCTACATCATAGGCTGAGGTTTTTCCCTCAGGTGAAATTTCCTTGTTATTTTCAAGGACTACGTTTAATGATGTTTGGAATGACTCAACCTGAGAGATTAATTCCTAGAAGTAGCCTTGAGGGACAAAGCATTTGTGAGAAAATGCACTGATTTCCATGCACAGAGGTGGGTGGGCCCCGTCCCTTCTCTTGGTGGTCCAGGCAAAAACACCTTCTCCAGGCTCTGTGAACCCATGTGACTTATTTCCTTACAAGCACAGTCATGCACTGCTTAAAAGAGGGGACGATGGGGCCAGCGCCATGGCTCACTTGGTTAATCCTCCACCTGCGGCGCCAGCACCCCATATGGGCCCCGGGTTCTAGTCCCGGCTGTGCCACTTCCAGTCCAGCTCTCTACTGTGACCTGGGAAGGCAGTGGAGGATGGTCTGAGTGCTTGGGCCCCGCATGGGAGACCAGGAGGAAGCACCCGGCTCCTGGCTTCAGATCGGCGCAACGCCAGCCGTAGTGGCCATTTGGGGAGTGAACCAACAGAAGGAAGACCTTTCGCTCTGTCTCTCTCTCTCACTGTCTATAACTCTACCTGTAAAATAAAAAATAAAATAAAATAAACAAATTTTAAAAAAAGAGGGGATGAATTCCAAGAAAGGCATCATGGGGCACTTTCATCATTGTGCGGACACCATTGAGTGCACCTACACACAGCGGGGTGGTCTGGCCTGCTGCACACTTCGGCTGTCAGTACAGCGGGTCACTGTGCTGTAGGCAGCTGTCAGGCAACGGTGTGTGTGTGTCTGTGAATATCTAACCTTGGAGTACACGAGTGTCTCAGCCCCCTGCTGAATCCCGGGACCCCCATCACAGATGCAGCCACCTGGCAGACAGCTGCATGAGAAACAGTATCCCCATTCTCATGTATAGGTTCTCTCATGACTGAGGAGGAACCTGCTGCCCCGGGAAGGACTGGCCCAGTGACGTCCTCGCTCATGCATCAGTCAAGTGTTCGTTCAGCTTTTCCTCACTGGCCGTGGGAGTAGTTTAAGGACATTTTCACATAAGTTAGAAGAATTTTCCCACACAGTTTTGTACTTGTCTTTTGGCTGCTTTTGGGGTTTATTATTTTGGGGTTTGGGGAGGAGTCACACGAAAAATATTTTCACGTAGGCACATTCATCAGTCTTTCAATTTTATGGCTTCTGAGATGTGAAAGAGCCTTCCCAAATCAGAGAGTATAAAAGAAATTTATGGCCCTTCTAGTACTTTTACGGCTTCATTTTGCTCCGTTCTTTTTGAAGGCAGCCTAGAGTTTCAGTGCACGAGGACATCATAATTACTTCTCCAGGCTCCCATTATTGGGCATTTAGGTCATTTCCAGTGTTTTCCCACTAAACACGATGCCGCCACAAATCCCTGCATGCATGGTACTTCTGTGCACATGTGGAAGCGTAGCTGAGCAGGAATTCCTGAGCATGGAATCGCCAGATCAAAGAGCCTGGAGCATGTGCTGTGGATAGGGAGGGATGCCATGTTGCCCAGCAACTCTGAGCAGAGCCACACCTGCTCCAACAGCACACGCCCACCTTCTCTTCCTCAAAGTATTCCGAGTAGGGAGGATGGATGGTTAAAAGAACACTCCTTATCAAACTTATAAGATCAATCACTCTTTTTTTTTTTTTAATCTTTTGACAGGCAGAGTGGACAGTGAGAGAGAGAGAGACAGAGAGAAAGGTCTTCCTTTTTCCATTGGTTCACCCTCCAATGGCCGCTGCGGCCGGCGCGCTGTGGCCGGTGCATCGCTGATCCGAATCCAGGAGCCAGGTGCTTATCCTGGTTTCCCATGCAGGTGCAGGGCCCAAGGACTTGGGCCCATCCTCCACTGCACTCCCGGGCCACAGCAGAGAGCTGGACTGGAAGAGGAGCAACCGGGACAGAATCCGGCTCCCCAACCGGGACTAGAACCCAGGGTGCCGGCGCTACAGGTGGAGGATTAGCCTATTGAGCCACGGCGGCAGCCAAGATCAATCACTCTTAGCACCTGAGGCCACTGATGCTTGGTCTCATCTCTCCCTTCCTCTCCCATTCACTCCTGAGCTGCCCCCCTCCACCGACTGGACTGGCAGGAAGCTGGATTTGAAGTAGGGGTGCTGGAACTCGAACCGGGCATCTCATGTAGAGTCATAACTGCTGTGCCAAACGCCCAGCCCTCAGTCTCTCTTTATGTTTCCTTGGTTTACAGTATTTCCACCTTGCTAATTTAGTGAAAGGTGGTCATTTTACCTCTTTCTTCTATTAACAGAGAAAAAACTCACAGCCTTAAGGTGTTTTGACAACTCTGCCACTAGTTCTGCAAGTTTGATCAAGTCCCAGGACCTTGGAAACCCACTTGCTTCTCTGCAGGACAAGGACAGTGCAGAGGAAGGGAAAGGCTGCATAGCTTGGGGCTCACGGGCCATTCAGCCCAGGTTGCCCTGCAAACACTGAAGACTATGGCTTTCACAGGAATTTTGCTGCCTGGCTGTTTGAGGTGGTAGGGGCAGAGAGAGCTTCTCCCAACCCCTGCTCCCCCTCCAGGCCTGGGAGGGAGAAAGAACATGGGAGTAGCCAGGGTTCCTCCCATCAGGGTCCTCTGCAGGAGCTGCCTCTCCTGCACCACACAGACCCCCACCTCGGTGGGGAGGAACCTGGGGCTGCTGCTGCCGGAGAAGGCAGGAATGGGGCGGGGGGGGGGGGGGGACAGCGCTCACGTGGGGGCTAAATGCCACAGCAGGAAGACAAGGCACACCACAACCATGGGCAGGCCCTGGAGAATGCCAAGGCAGGAGAGCGGAAGCAGGAGGCTGACAGGGACCATTCTCCACTGCCTGACCCGTGGTGACTTTCAGAAAGGATGCCGTCCCCACGTTGCTGTCTTTGTCACCCTCGTGTGCACATCCTGGGCACCCCCCGCTGGCCCACAGGGCAAGGGGCCTCTTCCCCCACCTTGGCCTCCTCTTCCCCTCCGGGGCCCCCTACCCCACCCAGCTGCTGCCCATGCCCCCTTTTATGTCTACAGTCCCAACTTATTGCCACGTTTTTTAACCTTAGGAGAAAAAAAAAATCCAAGCCTGGAAACCTCTTAATACAAACCAGATGAGGGGCTGGCGAAAATGTTTTTCTCGGCATCAATCACCAGAGTGCTTGCTGTGCTGAGAACCTGGTGAGCCCCTTCCAGACCCCACTGGGCGAGCCACGGGCAAACAATGGTGCCTTCTGTGTGTTCAGCAAAGCGCCTTCTCCCTGTGCTTACCCCCACTGCTCCATAGATGCAGGTGGGACGTGGGGGGCGGCCTGGCCTGTGCAGGCTCAGAGGCTGACCCTCTGCCCCATGTTCCTCCTGCACCCCACCCCCACCCCGGGGCCAGGAGCAGTGCAGGCCTGGGGTCTCAGAGGGGAAGTGTTGGGAAAGCGGTGGTTTTGCAGCAATGGCAGCAAGCAGGCCTCAGGGCCTCCTGGAAGCCCCTCCCTAACTCAGGCTTAGGAAGACAAGCAGCATCAGGATCCTACAGGGTCCTCTGCCCCTCACGAGACAGTGCCCTGCACCCAGATAGGGGGCTCAGCCTCACATGCTGAGTGTTGAAAGGACGTGACAGCGCTTCGTAAATCCTTAAACAGCTGTGAGATGATATCATGTCTGCTCAGCACGTGAGTGCCAATGCCCACCTAACCCAGCCTGGTGTGGATGGCTGAGGCCATGCCGCCAGCACTGACCAGTTCAAGGGAGGCAGAAGACCCACGACCACCACACAGCACCATCAGGAGACAGAGGCCTTGGCCCAGCCAGGGCCAGTAGTGGATGGCTTCTTCCTGCCTGAGGTCTCCCCAGCTCAGGAAGCCTAGAGGGAAAACAGCCATTAGGTCTTAGGACCAGGAGGGAAAGCAGGTGACAATACCTGAGAGGCATATGAGCTGCAACAGGAACAGAGATGTCCTGTAGTAGGCTTTGAAGATGGCACGGAGATGGTGGGAGAGGCCTCCCATCCCAGGGCAGCAGGTAAGGAGCCCAGAAGTGCGATGGGGGAGGGAAGTGGTCTGTGCAGCTGCAGCCAAGTGGGAATAGGGACCAGGACCTGGGGCACAGAGGCAGCAGAGGCCAAAGAAGGCCCCTGGCAGGTGCCGCTGAAGCTGAAGATCATGGATGTGGGGCAGTGCAGGAGACCAAAGGCCTGGACCCTCCTCCGAAGCTCCCGGCCTGTGCTGTAGTACATGGAAGCCACTGGTCCATGTGGCTATTTTGTGGAGTTTGTATTTTTGTTTTGTTTTTAATGAGACAGGACACACTTAACAAAAATTCTCCATTTTAAATTGTACGATTCGGTAGTTCTTAATATAGACCCAGTACAGTACAACTATCACCACTGCCTAATTCCAGAACATTTCCATCACCCCAAAAGCAAGCGGTGGTGGTTTGACTGTCTTCCCCTCCCCCCTCCACCACCATCATGTTGAAATTTGATTGTAGCAGGGCTGAGAGGTGGGACCTTTAAGAGATGATGATGGCATGAACGCTCTACCTTGCAAATGTGGGTTGACTGTGGGAGGGCAGGGGGGTCTTATCCCGGGGGTGAGCTCTGCTCAGCTCACACTCCACTCCTCCCACCATCTCATGGTGAACCTGGAGGCTCTCAGCAGAGCCCTCCAATACCATAAGCCAAATAAACCTCTGTTATTTATAAATTACCCTGTGATATTCTGTAACAGCAGCAGAAAATGGACTGACAGAAGCCCTGGTTGGGGCAGGTATTTTGCTAGCAGTTAAAACACCACTTGGAATACCTGAATCACGCATTGGAGCACCTGAGTTCAAATCCTGGTTCTGCTATTCCAGCTCCCTGCTAATGCACACCCTGGGAGCCAGCAGGTGATGGCTCGAGTGCTTGGCTCCCTGCCACCCATGTGGGAGACCTATGGACTGAGTTCCTGGCTCCTCGATTTAGCCTGCACTGGGAGCTCGCTCGCTCCCTCCCTCTCAGACTAATAGAATAAATAAATTTGTTAAAGAAGGAAGCCTTAGCAGTGACTTCTGGCCACCCTGGACTTCCGGTCTCCGCGGGCCCGCCCCCCTGGATGTCTCCTGGAGCTGGAATCACACAGCCTGCTGCCTTTCTGTCTGGCTTCTTTCACTTCATGCCAGACTTCCAGCGGTCCCCCTTGGCTATTTACACTGAAACTGAAGTTAAATAGAGTTGAGAACTCAGCTCTTGGGTCGCACTCATCACATTCCAGGTGCTCCGAAGCGGCTTTCACGTGGGCCGCCCAGGAACTGCTCCTGTCATCACAGAAAGTTCTCTTGGCAGTGTTTTGAGTGAGGATGGGGTGCAGCAGGAGGAGGCCAGGGCTGCTGGGCCCCGCCCTGCCCACCAGGTGGGAGTGGACGCCTTCTCAGTTCCCCAGGGATCCCCCAGTGGGTTTTGCTGTTTCAGAGACTCTGATGGAAATCAGCCTTGCCGAGGGACCAGCCGCCCACCAGCCCAGCACTGGGTTGCCCCCCTTCCGCTGAGTTCTGTGCGCCCGGCGCAGGGCAGCTGCCTATCTGCAGCCATCAGGCACTCTGAGTGGCCCCACATATGACTCTGATTAATAACGATGGGAAAACAAGCTCACTGTTCCTACAGAAATGCAGCCTGGGACACAGGATCTTTTCAGGAGGGCACAAAATAATAAAAAGGGCCCTTGTGTGATCCAGGTCTAGGGGCAACTATTATTAGCATTCTGTGGATGGCCTTTGGGGAGTGTATGAGAGCACACACAGAGGATGTGTGTGTGTGTGTGTGGCATTTAAGTGTTTGTATATTTTTGCGTTTAATTTTTAAAAAAACAGTTTAAACATACAGCTTCCCTTTAACCCCTGACAGCATACAAGGATCATTCCAAGGAGAAATTTTGAGGTTTCCAGAGGCAATGGGTGTGCTTACATCACTACTCATAAAACCAGCGTCTGAAACTCATTTCTGTTTAGCCAGTTTCTTTTTTAAGGTTCAAGCAATACGCTGAGTGTAAACATGAGCAAAATGCAGGTATCTTTGACTTCTGGAGGAGAGAGAGAGATCTTGGTCAAAAAGCATGCTTTGTAAAACGCCTTCAGACTTCTGCAAAAGTATCATGAACTCCCACAGATGGAGCCCACACCAGCCTCCAGATCTCAGCCTTGCTCCGCCCCCATCATTACTTTGATTTACGACCAAGTTGTCTTTCTTGTAAAATGCCTATAGCTGCATTTTGGGATCTGTCCAATCAACAGTCCGCCTTTTTTGCTGACATGTTTATGGTTCCAGCTTGTCCCCTGCTTTCCTGTGTTTCTGGTTAGCCCCTTCTTACTGTAAAGATCGCTGTCCGTATGTCGCTTAGCCAAGACAAGGATTCCCCGCGCCTCCATGTCCCTGGATGTCCCCGTGTGCAATTCCGGGCTTGGTTCCTCTGTTTATTTATTTTCTCTCTCTCTCTCTCTCTTTTTTTTTTTTTTTTATTTTGACAGGCAGTGTTAGACAGTGAGAGAGAGAGAGACAGAGAGAAAGGTCTTCCTTTTTGCCGTTGGTTCGCCCCCCAAGTGGCCGCTACGGCTGGCACATAGCAACCAGCACGCTGCACTGATCCAAAGCCAGAAGCCAGGTGCTTATCCTGGTTTCCCATGCAGGTGCAGGGCCCAAGGACTTGGGCCACCCTCCACTGCACTCCCGGGCCACAGCAGAGAGCTGGACTGGAAGAGGAGCAACCGGGACAGAATCTGGCACCCCAACCAGGACTAGAACCCCGGGTGCCGGCACAACAGGCGGAGGATTAGCCTAGTGAGCCGCGGCGCCGGCCCATTTATTTTCTCTTTATTTTGGGGTCGGGGCAGGAGAAAACCGTCTTTGCTCCAGAATGCAGTCGCCTTTGATCTGCGAGTGTCTTGGAGTGTGTTCTGGACTTGTCTCTTCTCTCACTGGAGTTCCTCAGGGTTTTCCACGGCAGATTCCTGCAGTCTTCTGCATTTGAGAGTGTTTTGGTCCTGCCCCCCCACTTGGGTGACAGTGGATAGGTATAAAACCCAAAGCTCAAAGATTCGCACTCAGATTTTCAATACTTACTTAAGTGCTTGTATTGGTCCATTTTCTGTTACTCTAATGAAGTGCCAGAGGCAGGCTGCTTTATAAAGAAAAGGGGTTCATCTAGCCAGTGCAAAGGTCCTGAGGTGGGCATGGGGGTGGGGTGCCTATGTTGGCTGCAGTGGTGAGGAAGAGGGGGACGATGAGTAGCAGATGGCAGGAGATGAGGCCAGGGGACAAGAGGCCCAGATCACTCAGCGGCTCAGCCGAGAGGGACCAACCTGTGCCACACAGGTAGGTTGTTCGTGAGACCCAGCATCCACGCTGTCTCACTGTGGTGCCGTGCATATTCCGGGCCTACCCCAGCCTCCCCCACCAGAGCCCAGAGTGAGATCCAAAGCACTGCCTTCCATGGAAAAGCACTCCCCGCCCTTTCCTGGTCAGCTACTGTGTTTACTTGTAGATTTTGAAACCACATGGCACCGACTCTCAGGGAGGAAAAGTTTCCTCCTAAGTGTTCCGGGACCCCCAATGTGAGCAGGAGTCTGGGAGGGGGACCACTGGGCTGGGGACTAACTAAGGTGGGTGCCCAGGGCCTGAGAGGAAGCAGTGACAGGAAATGGGAGACCACCCACCCGAGGGCACCCACCTGGCTGAGCCCCCGCCAGCGTCGCTGTGTGGCCTGGGGAAAGTCATCCGGGGATGTCAGTTTCCCCATCTGCAGAGGGGAGGAAGTAGAGCTGGTTGGAGTGTGGTATAAACGGGGTAAGCTCTCAGTATAAACGGGGTAAGCTCTCCTTCGCTGGACAGCCAGTGATGCTGACCTGGAGTCCAGCTCCTCTAACCCACACACTCGGTTGTAGCCATTTGAACTCCACCAGGTTCCTTTTCAGTGTGACTTCTTGTATGACAAGTGGCGGCCCTGCCCTGTGCACCTTCATGCCATTGCCCACTCACCTGTCGCACCTGAGAGCGCTGAGGCCTGGCAGCCCCAGGGTCTCATCTGCCATCAGCCAAGCAGAGCCTTGCACTGTGTGTTCTGTGAGTGTCCGTGGACCACAGCCTCAGGCGTCCCAGTGGATTCTGAGGGGACTTAGCGCAGGAGAGAAACAGCTTTGACTGTGGCCCTCAGAGCCCAGGAGCCATGGGGTCCAGCACTGAGGTGGACATTTGGGGCTTCAGAGGCAGACGCAGGAGTGGAAACAAATTGCCAAGAAGACAGCTCCTGTTACCCTTTACGGGACTTGGGCCCTGGAGATGCTGGCAAAACGCGCCGCGGGCCCTTGGAAAACTGCCGCTCCCACACACGGCAGTGCTGGTCCTCGCTGCCCACCAGCCGGGCCCACCCTCGCCGCCAGTCCTGCGCCCAGCACCGCTCACACTCCTTCAGGGGTCCAGCCAGCAGGGACTGGGATGTCCACTACAGAGCAGAAGGTGGGCGGCACCTAAGGTCAAATGTCTGGTAGTAAACAACATGGCGTTCCCTCCCCCACCCATCCGTCCATCACAGCCCTGTTCTCATCCCCCCCCAGTCCACCCTCCCCTTCACTGGGGATGTCCCAGAACCCGTACAGTGCCCTGAGGTGTCGACACGGCCAAGGACACAGCAGGGGAATAAGCAGTTTCTGCAGGGTCACACACAGGTGGGTTTTTATTCTGAGGTGATTACAGACATCAGAGATCTTGCCTGGTCCAAACGACTCCCAGAAGCCTCTGGGGTGCCCATAAAATGCAGGAATGTGCCCTGCAGAGCAGCTCGGACAGCCTGGACAGCCAGAAAGTCCTTAAGCCCAAGCTCCAGAATCACAGCCGGAGGCTCGGACCCAGATGGATGGGAACTGAAGCCTGCTAAGGGGCTGGCGGAGTCACGCCCACTGTGGTAAGGGAACATATCCCATCTTTCATTTTTCTCTGGTTCTCTGCCACAGCTCTGCAGCACAGCCCAGGCGTGGACACACTTCCACGTGCAGCACCTTCCCCTTCTGGCTCCAGCTGCCTGCATGTCAGCGGAAGGGCTGAGGCTGCAATCACAGGAGCATAATGTCTCAAACAAAGGAGGTGGTTAGCCTGCAGCGCCCTGAGGCTCCAGGAACTGAGAGCTGACATGTAGAGGGCAGGAACCCAGGAGATGGGGCAGGGCTAGAGAGGGTTTCTGGGATGCACACACAGCCCACAGAGAGGCCTCTGGGAACAGGGGCTGTGGCTCTGCCTGTCCGGAGCTTTGGAGACTTTGCGAGGGCTGGATTTGTTCTGGATGGGGGCCCAGCCCAGCAGCACTGGCACCTTAGGGAGTGGGCTTTGGCTCAGCCAGAGTTTTTCTAACAGGCAGAGTTGTCCAAAGGTGGAGTCCATCTCTCTGAGGTAGTGAGCTCCTCATCAGAGAAGGCATTCAAGCTCAAGGCTGAGCTGTGTCCCAGAGGTGGAAAAGGAATTGCTGCCTAAAGCAGGAGCTGTGCCTCGCTCAGCCCTAAGGTTCTGTTTCCAGGTTCCAGGGCTTGTTGCTGGTGGAGCCAGGCTGCAAGCAGACCTGGGCTGCCCACAGTCCTGTCATCCGGTCGCGTCAGGTGCACCCGGAACCCAGGCAGATTCACACTTGGACCCCGTCACAGTACAAGCACTTGGCCACCCTCGGTTGCAGGTGCCCTAGATCTGCTGAGCCCCCAAACAGAAGCACCTGGTTCTGCAGTGCACTCAGCCCTCTGGTATCCGTGGCTCCACATCAGAGGACTCAACTGACCTCACATAATCCTGGACAGGGGCTAGGGGGATGTCTGTACTGAACACACACAGACGTTGTTTCTTGTCATCATTCCCCAAACAATACAGTGTAACAACTGTTGGACATAGCATTTACATGCACTGGGGATGTTGGGTAGACTTACAGGCGTTTCTAAGTAGCGATGATGGAGATGACAGAACATATATGGGAGAAAGTACCTAGGTTCTTTTCTTTTTTAATTCTTTTTTACAAATCCTTGTGTGGAGGGCTGACTTTTAGCAGATCACAGCGAGGGAGCTGCTCTGCTACATACGAAACCCCGATGTACCTAAGTTCTATGCAAGTTACTAGGGACTTCAGGGGCTGCAGGTTTTGGTGGCAGTGAGGGGTCTTGGAAGCAATCTACAGGGACGCCGAGGGTGCACATGGTTTCCATCAAACACCAGCTAAGGCTAGTGTCTGCCAGAGATCCAGGAGTCACCACAGCTCTGGGGGAGCAGCCTGTGGTGCTCCTGGCCTTTCCAGGGCATTCTCAGCTGCACTGTGCTGTTGGGGGAAGGGGATCCTCGATGTGAGTCCAGGGGCCAGGGGAGGGGCTGCCGGCTGCCACCCTGTTTGGTGCCTTCCAGACCTCCCAGAATCAGGTGCAGAGATGGACACTGTCCGTGTGCAGTTGGTCTTCAGCACCTGAGTTTTTGGTGTAGTAAGTCAAAGCGAGGATCAGAGGCTCAGTGTCCCAGAGATGGTGTGGGGCTCACAGTGGTTCCCCCTTCATGCAGTTGTCAGAAACCTGGAGGTTGTGGTCCATGCAAACTCCATAAATGTCAGGAATCGCCCCTGTAATAATAATACTAGTAACAATACATACATATATTACCCATATTAATATATACATATGTAGACATACTTTATAACAGGCTCATAAACCATAATTAATTATCTAAATTATTACTGTGGACAATGAATGATGCTTTTGTGCCCTGAAGATAGGGGGTGTGCAGAGAAACCCAGTGTCCAGGCAAAGAGGCAGCCTCAGCCCAGTCCCAGGGAAGAGCCCCCACACTCCCAAAGCTGGGACTTATGGATCTGAGTGCCTCCCACCTCGCAACTCCCCGACTCCTCCCCCACCCCCCACCCCGGTCCGTGGCATCTGGCCTGCAGCCCAGTTTGCGGAGAGATCACCTGTGTTTGAACGCACCGCAGTTTATGGAAGGTAATTGCGTAGTTAGCCTGCGCCCTGGCGTGCTGGTGTACAGAAGGCTGCAAGCCCGCCTCTCCTTTCAGGGTCGTGCCGGGCGGGGGGCAGGGGGCAGGGGGCCAGCCAACGCATGCGCTACACCGTGCTTTGCTCCCCCGACCACCCCACCCCAGCCCCAGGCCTCGCTCCCAGGGAAGTCAGAGCCCGAGTCCCAGACAGCACAAGGACAGAGGGCGGGAGATGTCACTGCTGTTCTGCCTGTGCTGCAGACACGAGGGTTTTTTGTTTATTTGTTTGCCTTATTTTGTCACAGCATGACCTTGTTTTTCTATTTTGTCTCTGCCATATAAATCTGTATAGATCCGCGTGGATACAACCACATAGATGCTCAGCCAGCAGACGCAGTTTTATTCTTTACAAGAGCAAATCACTCCCCAGTCAGCCAGAGCCCTTGGAAAAGCTGATTCTGCTCTGCTTTTCCCTCTACTCTTAGAATTTCCAGCTTCCCTCCATTTTAATTTTTGTTTATTTTGTAAAGCACCGTGAAGCCAGAGATGAAACAGACCGCTCTGCCAAGAGCAAGATGAACTGTTAGCTAGATGCTTTCTTTCCTAGTGGTTGAAATGAAATTCACATAACATAAAATATGCTTAATCTGACGAGTCAGGGGATTGTGGACATTCACAGGATCATGCAACCCTCACCCCTGTGTAGTTCCAAGACATTTTGAGCACCTCAGACAGAAAGAGCAGCAGTGGCCCCCCATTCCGCCTTCCCCCAGCAGTCTCCGTGGCTCTGTCTGTCCTGCAGGTGTCATCGACATGAAGTCATGCAGTACATGGCCATCTTGTCTGGTCATTTCAAGGTTCTGAGTGCACCCGTGTTGTAGCATCTGTCAGCATTCCCTCTGCGCTGTGTGGATGGCCCCACTCTGAGCCGCTGGCTCACTGATGGACTTGTGAAGTGTTTCCACTTTGCGCTACTTTGCGCAGTGTGCTGTGAGCATCCGAGTGCCTATGCTTGCTTGAATGCTTGTTTCCAGTGAGCTGAACCAAAGAACAGTACTTCAGAGAATTCAGTGAGGGGCAGCCATTGGGCCTCAAAGTTAAGATGCTAGTTAATTTGCCTGCATCCCACACTGGAGAGCCTGGGTTCAAGACCTGGCTCCCAGCTCCAGGTTCTTGTTAATTCAGATCCTGGGAGGCAGCAGAAATGGCTCAAGTACTTGGGTTCCTACCATCCACATGGGAGAGACCTAGATCAAGTTCCTGGCTCCTGATTTCAGCCTGGCCCAGCCCTGGCCGTTGTGGGCATTTGGGGACTGAGCCGGTTGATGACAACTCTTTCTCTAACACTAAAATTAAAAGTGAAATCAAAATGCTATATTATTTCCTTTTTAAAAATTTCAGAAATGGAATTAAAATGTTTATTTTGGATGCCAAAAAAAGATGAGAGTCACATACAGATTTTTTCATAGTACACATTTTCCATGAATTTTAAAGACCCCTGTTATACATGTATTTCAACATTTTTTGCACCAAATAAACTTACAAATTCCATTTTCTGTGAACTTTTTGGAACCCCTCATGTGTGTCGGAGTGGAATTTCTGCATCCTAAGGTAACTCTGTGGTTAGAAGTTATTGAGCTGGTGCTGCGGCTCAATAGGCTAATCCTCTGCCTTGCAGCGCCGGCACACCGGGTTCTAGTCCCGGTCGAGGCGCCGGATTCTATCCCGGTTGCCCCTCTTCCAGGCCAACTCTCTGCTGTGGCCAGGGAGTGCAGTGGAGGATGGCCCAAGTGCTTGGGCCCTGCACCCGCATGGGAGACCAGGAGAAGCACCTGGCTCCTGCCTTCGGATCAGCGTGGTGCGCCGGCCGCAGTGGCCATTGTGGGGTGAACCAAAGGCAAAGGAAGACCTTTCTCTCTGTCTCTATCTCTCACTGTCCACTCTGCCTGTCAAAAAAAAAAAAGTCATTGAACACCTGTGCATGTGCCAGCCTGTACCACCTCACCTCCTCACAGCCCCAAAACTCTGTGCCCATTCTGGACCTTTGGTGATCCTGTACGCGTCCCTGCAGGCTTCTTTCCTCCCGTTTGTCTGCTTTGTTGTTGTGTTGGACAAGAGGACTCTCAGGCTGACCCAACACAGCCACGCTGCTGACAGTGCAGGGTGATTGGCATGCTGTGTTTCGTTTGGAATTCTTTTTTTTTTTTTTTTTTTTTTTTGACAGGCAGAGTGGACAGTGAGAGACAGAGACAGAGAGAAAGGTCTTCCTTTTTGCCATTGGTTCACCCTCCAATGGCCGCCGCGGTTGGCGCGCTGCGGCCGGCACACCGCGCTGATCCGATGGCAGGAGCCAGGTACTTCTCCTGGTCTCCCATGGGGTGCAGGGCCCAAGCACTTGGGCCATCCTCCACTGCACTCCCTGGCCACAGCAGAGAGCTGGCCTGGAAGAGGGGCAACCGGGACAGGATCGGTGCCCCGACCGGGATTAGAACCCGGTGTGCCGGCGCCGCAAGGCGGAGGATTAGCCTATTGAGCCGCGGCTCCGGCCTCGTTTGGAATTCTTTGTCAAGACATGGTAGATAAGTTCTCACACAAACACAGCAAGAAGCTGGCACTGTGCAATAACTGCAAATGATCACAGTCCCCTGGACTTGTTACAGACCCTTTGCCTTAAGTTGTCCATCTGTGTTGACAACAGGTTCTGCTGAAACTCTGTCTTCATCTCTAAAGAGTGATACTAAGACTGCCATCTGTGTGGCTGGAAGGCTTGCCAAGCTCTAGCGTAAGGGTCTTCAGATAGCTTCCATGCACCGGGTCTCTTCCATGCACCAGGGCTTCGGGCAGTAATGCTCAGTGTGTGCTCAGGTATAGCAGTCATGGGCTAAGCGGAGCAGATAGCGTCTGTGTTTTTCTCCCTTGGATGGATGCTCCAGGGCCAGCCCGTGGGCCAGAGTGTCTCTAACAATGGACAAGCTCCCAGACCTGGGTTGTGTGTGACACAGCAGCCCGGACAGCTACTGCCCAGGGGCAGAAGCACCAAGAAGGCAGGATGTGCAGGGATCAGGGGTGGCGCAGCACATTCCACCAAGAGCCCAGGCTCTGGGACAGGGTCAGAGGATGCAGGAAGAGGAGGAGATAAAGGGCATGGCCAGCTAGAGAAGCAGCTGGACCACAGACAGGACAAGGACTGCAGGGCTGCAGTGAGACAGAGGAGGGGTGGGCACAGGGCTTTCCATGTCACAGTGAAGAGCTGCACTTGCTGCTGTGGGCTTTGGCCACAAGGGGGCAGCCACAAGCCAAACCCACACTGCCAGGGTTTTCTTGGTTTTAAACCATGAGTCAACAATTTCAAATAAGGGTTAATTCTTTAAAAAAAAAAAAAAAAAAAAAAAAAAAAAAAACTAGCTTCTCTGGAAAAAATGGAAATATCTGGAAACAGTCGGCTATAGCTAGGTAGAAGCGGCTCCCTCCGTGGATCCTGTCTCTCCAGCCCTGAGACAGTGTCGGTCACCATTTACTACGGGGTTTGCATGCTGCTTTCTCCTAGCAAAGAAAGGCTGCTCTGGACCACACCTCTGTCAGAAACAAACCTAGCCCTGTGATTTTCGCTCAATGAGTCTGTTTTTGTCCCTGGAACCTGCAGCAGAGTTTGAAGCTTGGCCAGGGGGTCCGGATTCACAATGGCAGACAACGGAACCCATTCCAGCTCATTTAAGTAAAAAATGCCAGATGGGGTATAAGGGAATCCGCAGCCCTCCTGGCCAGAGCTTGCAGGTGTGAATTGCTCCCTGGCCATGCCTCTAGACCCCTGCCAACAGCTCTTCTGCCAAGTCAGGAAGCCGCTCAAAATCACACTGCCTCCACCAGCAACAGGGGGTGCTCTGAGCCCCAGCACTATCCCCACGAGCTCAGCTGCAAACCGGAATATGTTCAGATGCTCCCAGCTTGTGCAATGGCAGTAACACCTATATCCCAGCAGCAGGGAAGCAGGGGGAATTTGCAATGCGAGTTCATCCCAGTGAAAGTGTCTAGATAAGGGGAGAGCCATCATGGTGACCACTGACCACTCCAAGCTCTGGGGAAGGCGGTGACTTTGATGTCTGCAAGGTCACCAGCAGAGACCACACCAAGCCCCTCACTTGGGAAAGGCACTGGCCAAAGAGGATGACCCCAGCCCCACCCCAGGCCTGCAACAGCCCCACAGCCCAGGGTGGTCCCTGGCAGGCCAGCTGGGCAGCCTTCCGGCAGCTGTGCTACCCCTACCCCCACTGGCCAAGTGGCTTCGTGTGGCTTTTGCGTGCCTTCCTCCTGGCCTGGCCCTGCAGGCTGACCACCCGGGCTGCCACTCAAGCAGCTGTGACACTATTTCGGAACTCTTTGTTCTCTTCGTGGAATTTAGAGGAAGCCCCTGCCAGCTTGGAGACTGGGCCCAGCACTGATAACAGCTGGGATTAAAAGATGAAAAGCACGCAAATGTCCCAGCTCGGCCTGACACCGAGAAGCCAAGTGTCTGTGTTTCAACCTTGCAGCCTGTGGCATTTGTGCCCGCCCCACCCTCCCTCCTGACTCTGGCTATCTCTGTCCTCTGAGCTCGACCTGCTAAGATCCATGTACAACCGGGGCATCCGTTCTGCCCGGAGGGCCTCTCAGCCCCTGGGACCACTTGTGGAACTCCAAGGGCAGGTGGCTCAGGCCGGATGTGAGCTTGCCTTTATTTTGATGGTGAGGTTCCCAATGCAGCCCCGAGCTCTGGTTCACATGCAGGCCTCCCATAAGCCTCCCAGCACCTGAGAAAGTGCCATCTTGTTTACAGAGGGGGACATGGAGCCCCAGGAGATCGGTGATGTGCCCAGGGCTTCAAAGCCTCTTCCTGTGGGGTTTGCAGGCTCCCTAGCCATCTCTGCCAAATAAACCCAGAAGCAGTTTGTCTGCCTTCTGGAAGTTTCTTGTGACACAGAGCCACCCCCAAACTGCCCAAACCTGTGCTCCAGCAGCAGGGGAGGGGGTGGCAGTGCCAGGGCCAGAGACTGTGGGCAGATCCCTCCTCTTCCACCGGGTCCCAAGGTCTCCTTCCATTCCTTCCCTCTACACCAGGCTCTAGGAAATACGAGGGTCCGTTAAGAAGCCTGCATTCCAGCACAAGGAAAAGGGGGGATTGGCAGGTAACCCAGGCAGGGTCTGCCATAGGGCGCCTCTGTGACAAGTGGCACTCAGTGACCTGAGGCCTGAATGACAAGAAGGAGCCAGCCTTGGGGGTTGGGGGGGGGGGGGGGGGCATTGGCAAAGCAGAAAGAAAAGTGTGTGGCTCCGTGGGGTGGGAGACTTGAAAGGAGGTCAGCCGCTGAGTGTGGAGGCTGCAGGGGCCTGGACACAGAATGCCTGGAATCACTGCACGCGGTTGCTGTGACCACAGAAACGCTGTCCCTACGTGGATCCGTCCTTCACAGATGGGTGGGGCCCTCCTGAAAACAGACACCAGCACTGCGGTGTAGCAGGCTAAACCAGAGCCTATAGCTCCGGCATCCCAAATGGGCACCAGTTCAAGTCCTTGCTGCTCCAGCTCTCTGCTCATGGCCTGGGAAAGCAATGGAACATGACTGAAGGGTTTGGGCTGCTGCACCTGCGTGGGAGACCGGGAAGAAGCTCCCGGCTCCTGGCTTCGACCTGGCCCAGCCGCAACCATTGTGGCTGTTTGGGGAGTAAGCCAGAGGATGGAAGATCTCTCCCTCTCTCTGTCTCTGCCTTTCAAATAAACAAAATAGATTTAAAAAAAAAAAAAGCCAGAGAGCACTGGAGTCCACAGTGCGTTCCTAGGGCAGCACCCCCTACTGACTGAAGGACCTCCCACCTCCCACTCCAAGTAGCACCACCCTGGGGACCAAGCTCCAACTCTTGGGGGTGCCCCCCAGCCATTTCCCTCCTCGCAGGTCCCATGTGCAAGTTCTCAGTAACCTCTCATTTCAGCCTTTGCTCCTGGCCCAAGGTGGGCGGACCGAGATGGCCCCAGGAGGGTCTCCAGGGGCAGGCATGGCTGTGGAGTGTTTCTGGTCTCCTGTTGGCTCTTTTTTTTTTTTTTCCCTTTAAGATTTGTTTATTTGAAAGGCAGGGTTACAGAGAGGCAGAGGCAGAGAGAGAGAGAGAGAGAGAGAGAGAGAGAGAGAGAGATTGGTCTTCCATGCCCTGGCTCACTCCTCAAATGGCTGCAATGGCCAGAAATGAGCCAATCCAGAGCCAGGAGCTTCTTCTGGGTCTCGCACATGAGTGCAGGGGCCCAAGGACTCAGGTCATCTTCTACTGCTTTCCCAGGCCATAGCAGAGAGTTGGATTAGAAGTGGAGCATCCAGGACTCGAATCGGCACCCACATGGGATGCTGGCACTGCAGGCGGTGGCTTTACCCACTATACCACAGCATCAGCCCCCAGGGTCTGTGTTCCTGTACTGAGCTGGACTCTGTGAAGACCAAATCTGAACTATTTCTTTAGTGATTTCCCCTCTAAATGTCTCAAATGTCTCTGTTCTCTTTTTCTGCTTTTTTTTTTTTTTTTTTTGAGGATTTACTTATTTGAAAGGCAGAGTTGCAGAGATGCAGAGACAGAGAGAGAGGTCTTTCATCTGCTGGTTCACTCCCCAAATGGACCCAGTGGCCAGAGCTGGGCCAATCTGAAACCAGGAGCAAGGAACATCTTCCAGGTCTCCTGGATGAATACAGGGACGCAAATACTTGGGCTATCTTCTGCTGCTTTCCCAGGTGCATTAGCAGGCAGCTGGTTTGGAAGTGGACCAATCAAGACTTGAACCGGCACCCATATAGGATGCTGGCACTGAGACAACAGCTTAACCCACTGCGCCACAGCGCCAGTCCCATCCCTGAGCATAATAACTGCAGGTGTTTTAAAATGTTTTCTTTTTGAGGCCGGCGCCGCGGTTCAATAGGCTAATCTTCCGCCTGCGGCGCCGGCACACCAGGTTCTAGTCCTGGTCGGGGCGCCGGATCCTGTCCCAGTTGCCCCTCTTCCAGGCCAGCTCTCTGCTATGGCCTGGGAGTGCAGTGGAGGATGGCCCAAGTGCTTGGGCTCTGCACCCGCATGGGAGACCAGGAGAAGCACCTGGCTCCTGGCTTCAGATCAGCGAGATGCGCCGGCCGCAGCGGCCATTGGAGGGTGAACCAACAGTAAAAGGAAGACCTTTCTCTCTGTTTCTGTCTCTCACTGTCCACTCTTCCTGTCAAAAAAAAAGTTTTCATTTTGAAAAGCCTCTGTCCTCTCCCAGTTACTTTTTCCCTTCTGTTTGTCCCCTGTGTCTTATGGTAAAGGTGTCCTCTAAAGCCAGGAGTCAGAAACTCAGTCAAGGTCTCCCACATCGGTGGCAGGGACTCAACCACTTGAGCCATCCCCTGCTGCCTCCCAGGGTCTGCACTTGCAGAAAACTGAGTCAGCAGCCAGAGGCAAGCACTGAACCCAGGCCGTCTTAAATGAAACACAGGTGTTTTACTGCTGTCATAACTGCAAAGCTAGCCACGTGCATTGAAAGTCTTATTTTGCATTCAACCATCATGCGAACATCAACAAACTGCTCCATGAGAAAGATATTAATATACCCATTTTTCAGATAGGGAAACTGAGGCAAAAAAAAAACCACCAAGGATTTACCTGAGTTTGTGTGGATAGTGTGTAAGAGAGCTAGGCTTCACCATCCTGCTTTCTGTGCTGAGGAGGTGGCATAGGCTTTGGCATTGCTCTTGGAGTGAACAGTCTGGCCAGACCTAGAAGAGTCCCTTGGATGGGGATCAGGGCAGAGGTCAGATGAGCAGAGCCTGGGGAAGGGAGGCCCATCAGGAGCTGAGATCAGGAACTAAGGAGATAGGGAACAGACTTGAAGAGATGTGTGAAAGGAGGCAAGAAGGATGACCCCAAACGTTCCCTGAGACAGGAGGACCCCCTTGGCCAGTGGAGGCAGATGGGCTGCCAACCCCGTGGAGGGGCCGGGTTCCTGGTTGCATCATCACCTGTCTCTGCACGACCCGGGGCCTAGATTTGCCATGCACAGTCCCTGCTCTGCAGGCAGGGGCCTCGCTCTCAGCCCTGCTGCCCTGGGCCAGGAGCAGGGAGGCACTGAAACACACAGGGCATCTTGGGGTCTTGGAGCACTAGGCTTCCCACAGAGGGAAGGCAGCTGGTCTTCTGGGGTTCTCTGAGATATGTGGGGCACAAGAAGAACCCTGATGCCCAGTCAGACCTGAGCACCCAGAATGGAACCTTCAGAGGGGGAGCAAAAAGGCCAGTGGCTGGTGCTGTCCCAAGGACCTCCCGTGGACAAAGGCTGCAGAGGGCTACAAGGACTGGCCAGCAGCTGTGTGACCAATCTCCAGGCCTCTGCATGTGGAAACAACAACGCAGGCTTCATGGGAACTGCCGTAGGAATCGCCAAGAGAGTGACAAGGCCAAGCATCCCAGTGCAGTCCAGGGGTTGTATGTGACAGAAAATGTCCAAAATGACTTCCGAGTGGGCGTTCAGTCTGTGCCACCCCAAGTTGCTGTTCCATTGGCTCTGGGAGGAAAGGGAAGGTGGGCAGGTTTTCCACTGGTGAACAGCTCTATTTCCCCTCCGTACCCAGAGTCCTCCCCAGGCAGCAGTAGTGCTGCTTCCCTGGGCCCCACGGTGCCGGCACATCTCTAACATGTGTTCCCACACTGTGTTGTAACAGGCTGCTTGCATGCAGTGTCCCCACTTCCTGTTAGCTACTCAAGGGCAAGAGCTGGGATGGACTTACTTAAGTACTAGTGCCTGGCACAGCATCTGTCAGAGGGGGTTACTAGTGCATCTTGAATGGTTGGATGGATGGATGGATGGATGGACAGATGGATGGTGGGTGGATGGATGGATGAATGGATGGATAGATGGATGGATGATGGGTGGATGGATGGATGGATGGACAGATGGATGGTGGGTGGATGGATGGAAGGATGGAAGGATGGAAGGATGGATGGATGGATGGATCGTTGAATGGATGAACAGACCAATATGCTGATGGGTATTTGTTTGGATGAACATCCATTCATATACCCAAAAATAAGCACAGCCATGAGTCACTTAACCACAGGGAACACATTCTGAGAATTGCATCATTAGGTGCAAATGTCCTAGAGTGCCATATACAAACTACTCGTGTGGGAATCACCCTCATATATGCAGTCTGCACCTGACTGAAACATCCTTATGCACACAGAGCTGTGTTAGGTGTTTTCCTACAGTGGGATAAATGAACGGATGAGTAATGACAGGTAATGAAGTGAGGGAGCGTGAATGGGAGAAGAAATACACACTTGAAGGGAGGGAGGAGCAGGTAGCCTAACAGAGATGCAGACAGCGGGAGTTGGAGGAATGCCTGTGTGGACAGATGACCAGTGTGCATGCATTCATGGTCTCTTCCAAGGGCGTCATGTCTGTGAGCTGAAGGGGCTGTTGCCCAGGTCCCAGAGGGGCCAAGACTGTGAGGATGAATCCACGAGTATTCTTTCAGGCTATTTAAAATATATAGATTCTTTCTAAATAAACTTTGAATGCACTTCCAAGTATGTTTGGAGAGAGCAGTGACAGCGTTCATGAAGGGTAAATTATGGTGCTCCGTTCAGAGCTGTGTTTAGGGACGGTCAGAAATGCATGCATTCCCCAGAGCCAGCGCCAAAATGCGCGTGAGACGAGAAACATGTGCCCGGGGTGACGCTGTCAGGCCGGCCCACTGCGAGCACATGTGCTGTGTTGTTGATGGAATATTCGGCAAGTGTTCCAGAAAGAGGCCTCCCTGAAATGGAGGTCAATGAGGATATTCCCCTGGCTCATAAATCCTCAGGAAAAAAAACAGGCCTGTCTCCCACACACATGCGGCTAATTATCTAGGGGCTTGGGACTCTCCCTGGGGAGTGGTTAAGAGCAGTTTACTGGGGCTTGATCCACTCAAGTGGTTTCCAATAGCCGCGGATAGAAAACCCTGGCAGCTTGCCCTTGGTTCATAAGCTGGCAGGGGGCAGGCACAGGTGCTAAGCAATAAAAACGAGAAAAGATCACGTGTTCTCCTTTTCTGATGCTCAGCAAAGAATCAGGCCCAGACCCAGCTGCCAGTGGACACCCCGGAGTCTGGGGCCTCTGTGCATGGCCACTGGGACCATCACCTCGGTTGCGCTCAGACTCTGCCTAGGCCTGGGTCAGGCCCAGAGAAGAGCTCTGTGGGGCTCATCACAGTCTAGCAAGGAGATGTGTGCACTGCACCCTGCAGCAAGGAAGCATCACTGGGCCGGGGGGAGCAGCCAAGCAGGCAAGGACAAAGCCCACGTCCCAGCTGCCTTCTGAAGGATGGGTAGGAGTTTTCCTGGCCAGAAAGGGAAAAAGGATGTTGGAGGCATGAGCAGCACGGCTCAGGGAGCCAGGAAAGACTCAGGGAGGGAAGCATGGGTCAGTCAGGAGGGACTGTGGCCAGGACGCTGTGTTCCAAGGACAGCGGGCAATCACACATCCTTCAGTGCATGCAAAATGCTGGCTCAGGGCCACCTCAAGGTCAGCGATGTAGAATCCGAGGCTTTGCCACCATGTGGGTTGGAAGGAGTTGCTCAGGAGCTGTGGATACAATGGCTCCACCACAAACCCCGCTGGGCTGCTGGGGGCGTGGTGCGGCCATCACAGGCTCTGGGAACCCACTCGAGGGGCTAGGGGACAGGGACAGGACCGGGGTTTGGACCAGTCAGCCAGTCTCTACCAGCACCACGGGGGCTCTGTCCCACCTCGTGTAATCCTGAGGCTGAACAGGGGCTCGGAGCAGGAACTCTGGCACTAGGCCACCTCTGGCCAAATCCCAGCCTTGCCACAGTGACGTCTCTGGGCCCATTTTCTGCACTGGTAGAATGAGATGGCGATGGCTTCTGCCTGGGAGAGTGGCTGTGAAAATTAAGCAGGCAAGTCCCACTGGGCACAGGTGAGGGTGCAGGAGGAGGCCAGCGCAGCGGTGGTGGCAGTAGCAGTAGCACAGAAATCATCGCCTGTGGTTTATGAACCCAGAGCCAGGGCCCCTGGGCTGTGTAAACGCACAGGCTGACTCCAGCTCCCTGAGCACACAAAAGGCAGCATGGCACAGCGAAAAGTACACGAGGCCTGAAATAGCTGTCAGAGAGGAAACAGTCTTTAAAAACAGAGGAGAAAAGGGAACCAAGTGTGTTTCCCAGGGCAACAGCAAGAGCCTCTCCTGGCTGCTCAAAATACACCCAAGGCTGGGGGTAGGGCGAGCACCCAGAAGTTTCCAGAGCAAACGCAGCCCCTAAGGGGCCTCCCCGGCACAGGATGGAGAGGCCAGTGCCTTGCAAGTGAACACAGCTGGGTTTGAGTCCCAGCTCTGCCACATGCCAGCCATGTGCCTGGAAACAGGTGCCCCCCCACCCACTGTGAACCGCTTTGCCTCCTGGGCAGAGCAGAGCAGGCTGCTGCCCCTCCCCGGCCAGGGTGCCCAGCAGAGTGCAGGGACAGCCCTCGGGGCACGACCAGAGCAGGTGTACAAGTGGGAGCCGCCTGCCTGGCTTCCTGCGGCATTCCGGCGCCCTACTCCAGGGAGGAAGGGTTGCAGAGAGCCATACTTGGGGAGGACTCTCAGCACCAGCACCCCACGGCCCCTGCCACACCCAGGGCATCACAGGACCTGAAGAAGGAGAGGGGTCTGCAGCCACCTGGGGCCCTCTAACCGGACAGTAGCATCTGAAGAGAAGAGAAGCAGCCCCAGAGCAGAGACCTGGAGGCTGGGAATCTACTGCATAGGGCCCTTGGGCATAAGTAAAAAGATGTACTGACAAGAAGAGCTCAGGACCAGACATTTCCTGAGCACCTGCTGTTTGCCAGGCTCCAGACACACGCCCAGCCAGGGGCCTGCCCTCCAGGACACAGGGGTGCTGATGACCACCGGCGCTGGCTGGCCCACACCCCTGGCCCTGGCCCCCTTCTAGCTGCCCAGAGACAGAAGTTCTCCTGTTGGTGCTTCCACAGTGCCACAGGACCACCCAGCATCCTTCGTGTCAGCCAGGAAGCCCGCGCCCTGCCACAGCCTTCCTCCAGAAGTGGCCAGTTCCCGTGCCCTGGGAAGAAAGGGCCTTGCCGACCGAGTGCACAGCAGGGTCCTGCACACAGCTGAGCTTTCAGGACCGGCCTTGTCCCCCTGGTGGCATGGCCTCCAGCTGACACCTATCCCCTCCCTCCAACACTGAGTCGCGATCAGTGCCTCTGTGGCAGTGTCGCAGGCCGTGGAGCCCCAGGGCAGGACTGACTGACTTATCACGGGGTCCCGAGTGCCTGCAGGCCCTCCAGTGGATGCTTCACTGGCAGGCCCTGGGGTTCGGTATTCGGATTCTCATTTGGAGGCCCGGGTGCTGTCTGTCCTGTTCACAAAGGGAAAGGATTAAAGGTCTCTGGAGCTCTGCGCTGTGCCACAGCCACTCTGAAGGAACAGCCGAGATCCCAGCAACACTGAGAGGGAGAGATACCAGGAATGCCAGTCCCACATATATCCCCGCAAAGACTGGAAAGCAGCAAAGACGTGTACACCAGTGTTCATTGCAGCATTAGCAAAAGGTAGAAACAGACCAAGTGACCACCGCCAGGTGAGTGCATAAACAAAATGTGGTATGTCCATGCAGTGGAATACTATTCAGCCATGAAAAATGAATGAAATTCTGATACACGCTATGCCATGAGTGAACACTTAAGATGTTGTGCTCAGTGAAATAAGACCATCAGAGAGAACAAAGACTTACGATTCCACTTATGGGAAATACCAAGATATCCACAAGAGGTAAATCCACAGACAGAAAGGAGATACAGCATTAGGGGGGACTGAGGGTGAAGTGGGGTTGGGGAGTTATTGCTTGGTGAATACATTAATAACAGATTCTTTGGGGGTGATGAAAAATGGTTAAAGTGGCATATTTCATACCATATGTGCATGTGTGCCTGTATGTGTGTGTATTTACCAATGTTTTAGGAAGTAACATAGGAACAGGATGTATTAAGTATAATGGTGCCACCAAAAGTTCATGGGAAGTGGAATTAAAAGATACAAATAAGTTTATTTGGATGCAAAAAAAATTGGAATCTATGCATAGGAGAAGTCTCCCAAAAGTTCATGAAGAGTATCATGGGGGGAAAAAATCCATGTTTGTGTTTCAAAAAGTATTTGTTGTTCCCAAATAAGTGTACATGTTAGTTTCATTTTTCCTTGAATTTTTGAAGTATCCCAGTACATACAATGGAACATTTTTCAGCCTTAAAAAAAAAGATGGGAGCTTGCCATGTGGATGAATGTTAAGGACAATATGCTAAGTGAAACAGGCCAGTCAGAGCAGATACTCCATTAGGTGTCTAAAGTGGGCAGATTCAGAGACACGTAGACTGGTGTTTGCCAGGGAATGGGGAGTCAGTGTTTAAAAAATAACACTGTCCCCTCCCTTATATGAGGAAGTTAAAATTTAAAAAAGAAAGAAACTCCCTGTGTATGTTTTGCTCCAAACACAGTACTTTGGCAAACTTCAGTATAAATCTTTGTCAAACTAGTTGATAGGAATTCTGTACTACTGTAATATTAATGATTTTGTGACTTTTTAAAAAATGTATTTATTTATTTGAAAGAGTTACACAATGAGAGAAGGAGAGGCAGAGAGAGAGAGAGAGAGGTCTTCTATCTGCTGGTTCACTCTCCAATTGACCGCAATGACCATAGCTACGTTCATTCGAAGCCAGGAGTCAGGAGCTTCTTCTGGGTGTTCCACACAGGTGCAGGGGCCCAAGCACTTGGGCCATCTTCTACTGCTTTCCCAGTCCATAGCAGAGAGATGGATCAGAAGTGGAGCAGCCAGGACTCAAACCAATGCCCATATGGGATGCCGGCACCACAGGTGGCAGCTTTACTCACTATGCTGTAGCACCTGCCCTGATTTTGTGACTTTTAAAATTTATATGTGTAAGGTTGAGCACCTTTACATTTGAGTATTATTTTGAGTCCTTGCCTATTTGCACCCCAACAAATATCTGTTTACTTTTTTTATTGATTGAACTCTTTATTTAGTAAAGCCATTAAGCCTTTGGCTATAACATATATTAAAAATAGGTTAACTCAGGGCCAGCGCTGTGGCACACTGGGTTAAAGCCCCAGCCTGAAATGCCAGCATCCTTTATAGGAGCTGGTTCGAGTCCCAGCTTTTCAACTTCCAATCCAACTCCTTGCTAATGGACCTGAGAAGGCAGCAGAAGATGGCCGAAGTGCTTGGGCACCTACACCCGTGTGGGAGACCCAGAAGAAGCTCCTTAGCTTCTGGCTTCAGATCAGCCCAGCTCTGGCCATTGTGGTCATTTGGGGAGTGAACCAGTGGAACGGAAGACCTCTCTCTCTGTAACTCTGCCTTTCAAATAAATAAAAATTAATTATTTAAAAACTAAAAAAATAAATTTAAAAAATAGGTTATCTCAAAAAATTAAAAATATATACATTTTTAAAGGACTAAGGCTGCTGCACACAGCTGGACACACAGGGATAACCTCAAGGCCAGGTAAAGAAGTGTGGAGGCTGAACCACACGGGCCCGCACATGTGACTCAGGCTCCCACTAGGGCCCCCCAGAGATGAAGGACGGGGCAGCTGCCGAGCCCAGCCAGGGCAGAGGGACAGACCACTCCTGATAGCTGAGACAACCCAGCAGAAGCGTGGGCTCCAGCCCCGGCCCCAGGGCCAACCAAAACAAGTCGTCAACCACTCAGGGCCCCTTAGGGGTGGGAGTCACTAGTGCAGGGGCCCCCAGCGCCCTCCCTCTGGGCCCATGGTCTGCATAGCTGCAGCAGCTTCCTTGGCTCTCAGAACCCTGTGCAAGCTGGGAGCCGAGAGGCCAGGCACTGTGGCCCCTGCGAGCTCCCAGTCCTGGTCCACACTGGACCCTGGGCAGCTCCTTCCCCACGCTCCGCCTCCAGCCACAGATCCCTAACAGAGGACGCTGGTGCCCACCCCTCAGGGACCTGTGCTGAGACTTTACTGAGTGACTGGAGATGCCTCAGCTGCCGCACTGGTGAGGTCGACCGTCGTCAGCCAGAGCCCAGCACCCATAAGAGAGCTCATTCACCGACGTTAATGAGCATTCCTCAGGGACTTGTGGCCCTGACATTCCAGTAAGAGGAGAGAAACCATGAGCACCAAACCGCAGATAATGGGGAGAGGCAGTAATGGAGACGGGTGCAGCTGAACGGGAGGAAAACGTCCAATGGACCCTAGGCAGTGGTCCATTTCAAAAGAGCTAGTGGGGGGTGGGGGCAGTGCTGTGGCATAGCAGGTAAAACCACCACCAGCAGTGCCGGCATCCCATATGGGCACTGGTTCGAGACCCGGCTGCTCCACTTTCGATCCAGCTCTCTGCTATGGCCTGGGAAACAGTGGAAGATGGCTCAAGCCCTTGGGTCTCTGCACCCATGTGAGAGACCCGGAAGAATCTCCTGGCTCCTGGCTTCAGATCGGCATGGCTCCGGCCAATACGGCCATCTGGGGAATGAACCAGCGGATGGAAGACCTCTCTCTCTCTCTCTCTCTCTCTCTCTCTCTCTCTGCCTCTCCTTCTCTCTGTGTGTAACTCTTTCAAGTAAATAAATAAATCTTTAAAAAAAAAAAAAAAAGCTAGTGGGGACAGATGTTTGCCGCAGAAGTTAAGAGTCCCACATCCTGTATTAAAAACCCTGGGTTTGAGACTTGGCTCCACTTCTGATTCTAGTTTCTTGCTAATGAAACTAGGAGCATCAGATGATGCCTCAAGTACTTAGTCCCCTGCCACTTATGTGGGAGATCCAGATTGAGCTCCTGGCTGCTGGCTTCAGTCTGGCCCAGCCCTAGCAGTTGCAAGCATTTAGGGAGTGAAGCACCAGATGGAAGCTCTATTTGTCTGTCTCTCTGCCTTTCAAATAAATATAAATAAATGAGGGAAAAGGAAAATTTTTAAAAAATAGAGGTAGTGTTTAGTGCCTTGGGGTACAGCCACCACTTGCAACACCTGCAACTCATATCGGAATGCCAGTTCAGGTCCAGCTCCTCTGCTTCCAATGCAGCTCCCTGCTAATGCACCTGGGAAAGCAGCAGAAGACAGCACAAGTGCTCATAACCATCACAGGGGATTTCACATGTTCCCAGCACTGGAAACGATCAACATCTGAGATGAGAGATATGCCAGTTACCCTGCTCTGACCATTGCACTTCGCATGCATGTGTTGAAATGTCATACTGCACTCCATAAACATGTATAATTATTATGTATCAACTTAACTGTTTAATGTTGAAGGAAAAAAAGTAAATAAATAACTTAGATCATTTTGATACTAGATAGATAGCTGAGAGAAAATAAAACAGGAGTCTCTGAGGGCAAGGAGGAGTCGGCCACACAAAGGTGCACAGGAAGAGTCCCAGGCAGAGGAAACAGCTTGAGCAAAGGCCCTGAGTTGGGAATAGCCTGGCAGGCTGGAGGAGCAGGAGGCAGGACATGAGACAGGGGGAGTGGGGAGGGAGAGGCTGCAGGTGGGAGAGGGTGTGGTGTAGAGAGCCCCTTCCCAGCCAGCCCAACGCTGTCCTCGCTTTTCCCTGATTTCCTGGGTCCCAGGAATGCAAATCCGGACAGCTGCTGCCCTAGTGCCTTCTCAAGCCCTCCATGGTCCCTGGGGTATGTGATGTGGTAAGAGGCTGTCGGCCCTGCCATGGGCTGGCATACCTCCCCTCAAGGAGCTCTTCTGTCCCAAGCCCAGAGCTGGTGAAGGTGGGGCCACAGGCAGCTTTCCCCCACGTGTAGCGCCCCGGGCCCACGCCCACCACCATGGGGGCCTCTGCTCCGCACGTGCAGGTTGTGAGGAATCCCCCCACCCCTGAAAGGCAGTGCTCGCTTCAGTGGCCTCTTAGGTCTTAAAAAACAAAAAGCAAAAGCTTTCCATTCTCTGAAAGCCATAAATCCTGGCCTTCATTAAGTCGGGAGGCATACTCGGCCCATGTGTCAGTGATTAGGGCTCAGGGTGAATGGAGAGTTGAGGAATTTGGCGTGTTTGGGGTGTGCTGGTTTACATGCGCCTCTCTGGAGCCTGTTTCCCAACAGGAGATGATGGGGCTGGGAAGATCTGGGGCTGAGCAAACCCCGAAGCCACAGACCCCTGCCTTGGGGCGCCCTCGCCCTGAGCTCCACCCACCTGCACAGCAGGTGCCAGCTGTCAGCCTCTGGCACAACTCCTTTATAGCCAATACCTTCCTTCCCCTGGGTAGGGGCTCTTGATGCTGTTCAGGTTAACTTGATTCTGCCTTTGCCCTTTAAGACGATGAGAATGCCCTTCCCCCTCTCTGAAGCCCTCCCCCCCCCCCCCCCCGCTTCCCCCTTCCTGTTCAGGCCTGCAGCTGGTGCCTTCAGCCCTTCAGAGACGTTCTGGTGACCTGGAGCCCCGTGGGAGGGAAGGGGAGTGGCCTCTGGGAGTGGGGCTGAGGCTCCTCATCTGCCTGTGACACTGCTCCCACGGTCCCTGCAGCTGGGGCAGGGTGGGGAGGGGTACTGCCACACCTGAGCAATGGGCTGTTACTCCGTGTCTTGTTCTGCTTTGTGCTGCTGTAACAGACTACCTGGGACTGCTGATTTATAAGAAAAAAGATTTATTTCTTACAGTACGGGGGACTGGGAGCTCCACAGGGGAGGGGCTCACATCTGGCGAGGGCGTGCTTGCTGCACTAGCTCGTGGCAGAAGGTGGAAGGGTGAGGGCAAGGGTAGGGGCTGAACACTCTTACGGAATGACCACATCTCCCCCACACACACACTGTCACCCTGGAGATGAGTTTCCAGTCCATGGAGCACGGAGAGAGACAGTCAAACCATAGCATTCGTCTCCGGCCAATGTGGGGCACCCTCAAGTGGTCCTCTCCCTGGAAGTCTCGGCCAAAAGCAGTGCTTCCACTCAACACCCTGCACTCCTGCTCTACCTCCCTGTACTCCCACACCCACAGCCTGGAAGCGTGTGTGAGGCCCAACACTCCCGTGTGCACAGCAGCCACCCCCAGCCCCTGCCCAGGTCCTCCCTGCTGCACCTCCTAGATGAGGCTTAGCTCTGGGACCTAATCCGCCATTTCTCTGGCAAGAGGGAGCTTGGCCAGCAGCGGTGCCTGGTGCAGGCGCTTGGACAGGTTGGTCGGCCTTTGGGTCCCTGTTTGCTTCCCTGTCCCTGGGGTCCATTGTCTCTGCAGAGCAATTACAACAAGGATTGCCAAGATGGCAAAGCACTGAGCCCTGGGCTTGCACAGGCTGCCGGCAGTGCCCTTGTCCAAGCCCCTCCTACTAAGGCCCTTTGGGCCACAGCTCTTGAGTTCTGTGTAGCTGGTGTGCCACCATTTGTGCATCTTGGGTAATGCTTGATGAAACTGGCTCCAGACGGGAGGTGGAGAACCAGGCTAGAAACAGCAGGCATTTTGGATGATCCGATGCAGACCCCAGCAGGCCACAAAGCTGCTGGCAGCACTGGACTTATGGACTTAATCCATGGATGTCTGAGAGCCATCCCTGGCAGATGCCAGTTTGTGTAGTTCCTGGCCTATTAAAAATAAATAAATAAACAAACAACAAATGTCAGGAAGTGGCTGTACAAACTGTGGACAAGCTAGTGCTTTCTTCGGCCAGGCAGGGTTTACAAGCATGGGCTCACCAGTGCGATGGCCAAGTTCCATCTAGACAGCATCAGAGGGCCCACTCATCTCTCTGCACCTCAGTGTCTCCATCTGGATGATGGAAACAAAACAATAGCCTTCCCCAGCCACGTGATGTGAAGAATAGTCAGCCCTCCTTAGCCACAGGTTCCACACCTGCACATTCAAACCACTGCAGACAGAAAATGTTGCACTGAACAGGTGCAGACTTTTTAAGTATTTATTTCTTTAACAATTATTTATTTATTTTTCATCTGCTTGAATAGAGTAATGGAGCAAAGCAAGCGAGCACGCCAGGAGCCAGGAACTCCATCTGGGTCTCCCATGTCGGGGGAAGGTGCCCAAGCACCGCCTCCCAGGATGCGTTAGCAGCAGGTTGGATCAGAAGTGGAGCATCCAGGATTCAAACCGGTGCTCTGAAATTGGATGCAGGCATTGCATGTGGCAGCTTCACCTGCTGTGCCTCAGTGCCCACCCTCAGACTTTTCTTCTTGACTTTATTCCTAAATAGTACAATGTAACAACTCTGTGCTCTGCCTTGATATGGCATTAGGTATTGTAAGTTATCTAGAGAGGATACAGAGTATGCAGGAGGCTGTATGTATGACCATATGCAAATACTTCACTATTTTATATGAGGAATCTGAATGGCTGCAGACTTGGGTATCCATGGGGTCCCAAGACCAGTACCCCTGTGGATTCCAAGGGACAACCATGTGAGTAAAAGTGTAGCTCTGAGTATAAATTAAGCATCCATGGGGACGGCGCTGTGGTGTAGCAGGTAAAGCCGCCACCTGCAGTGCCAGCATCCCATATGGGCGCTGGTTCGAGTCCCGGCTACTCCACTTCCAACCCAGCTCTCTGCTATGGCCTGGGAAAGCAGTAGAAGATGGCCCAAGTCCTTGGGACCCTGCCACCCCCCACCATGGGAGATCCAGGAAGAAGCTCCTGGCTCCTGGCTTCGGATCAGCCCAGCTCTGGCCATTGCAGCCATATGGAGAGTGAACCAGCAGATGGAAGACCTCTCTCTCTGGCTCTACCTCTCTGTAACTCTTTCAAAGAAAAAAAATAAATCTAAAAAAAAAAATAAAATAAAATAAAAAAATCACACAGTAAACGCACCAACTGTTAAATACCCTTGCAGCCAGTGTGGCGGTCAGCGTGTCCACACCCGAGGCCCTCTGTGCGGGTGAGGTTGGGCCTCCACCGGCCCAGCCCCTCCAGACGCAGGGCCTGTCCCGTCAATCACTGAACAAGGAGGTCTCAGTGAGCACACGGGGTGTGGTTCCCCCAGGCAGTCTGGGTCTGTCCCCAGACTGGACAGTCACCTCAGTCCCACACAGACCTGATGGAGACCACAGCTGCTGTGCTGTGCACGTGGTGTGTCCCCCCGGGGGTTCATATGCTGGAAGCATGGTGATGTGAGAGGTGGCGGGCCTCTAGGCGGCGGGACCTCGTAATGCAATCTGGAGTCTTCACTTCCTCATGCCTTTCCCTCTGAGAGAACCGAGTGTCAGAGTAAGAGGAGCAGAAAGAGGCTGAGAGGGGCAAAGGGCACCAGGGGCGTTCGGGGTGAGCTCGGGAGAGGCCGGGTGGAAGCGCCCCAGCCACGGCCTGCAGCCTGAAGGCGGGGTGGGCCCCTTACCCCGAGCGCTCTGCCTTTAGCACCGCAGACACGCGGGTCTCGGGGACTGACCCGGCAGAGGCGGACCATCTGGATCCGAGCTTCAGAAAGGCTTGCAACGTGTGCCTCGCGAGAAAGCCGCGAACACGAAGAACGCCCACGCAGCTCCCGGGCCGCGGGGAGGGAATGCGAGCGGCTGCAGGCCGGGCATGGGTGGCAGGTGCCTGCGGCTGCCGCGCGCACGCACGTACGCACGCGACCAACTGAAATGCCTGGTCGTGGCTCTGCGGCGTCGGCTTTGTCTTAGGGACTAGAAACCCGCGTTTGTCGGGGCTTCCCTGAACAGCTCCCACACCGAGGAGACTAAGTCCTCCGCCTCAGGAGTCTCCCTGGGAGTCAGTGCGCGGTGGGGCAGGGCTCCTGAATGCGCAAGGAGGGTGCGGGGCGCGACCAACAGGAGGGGGCCAGGCGGGAAGAGCCAGGGCGGGGGCTCAGAGGGCCCGGAGAGCGCACCCCCTACTTCCCACCCCCAACTCCGGTAGTAAGGAGCACGGTAGTAAGGAGCAGGCAGCCAACGGGCTGCGCCCGAGCCCTCTGGCCTCCCTTCTCAACCTGTCCATCCTTGTTTTCCTACCTAGGGCCCCCAGGACGGCGTGGCAAGCCCGGAAGACGAGGCGACCCTGGTAAGTCCCTAGTATTCTCAACTGCTCAGCCTAGACTTGGAAGTCCGCCAGGCGCTGACCACTGTACCCACCCTTAGCCACGCCCTTTGCCGAACCCCGAGGCCACATGGCCGGCACCCCCTCCTCTCCACATCTCCTTTGCTCTCTGCGCGGTGGGTCCTCACTGACAGCCCACGGTCTCTGCCGCCAGCCTCTCAGCGCAACGCCATGGTTCTCCTGGCGCCCCTGTCCCTGCCCAAACGTGGCCCGTTCTTCACCTCTCCTCTAGAATCTTCCTTGCCAACCAAGGCCTGGACTCCTCAGGGCAGGGGCTAGGATGGACAACCTCCCCACCCCCGCGCAGCCACTCAGGACATACCCAGTGAATGCTGATTGGCAGGAGAGAGACAGGAGGAAGGGGAGAGAAAGGGACCAGTGGGCAAATGAACATCAAGGGGTTCAGGAGAGGAGATGAGGAAGAAGTAGTCAGATGCTACTGGGCGGATGCCTGCACTAGACCTGCAGAGGCAGGGAAGGCACCCGCACAGCTACTAAGATGCTACTTGGGATGCGCACATCCCACATCAGAGTACCTGGGTCTGAATCCCAGCTCTGCTCCTGATTCCAGCTTCTTGGTAATGTAGCTTAAGCAGTTGGATCCTTGCCACCCATATGGGAGACCTGGGCTGAATTCCCAGTCACGGCTGGCATTGGAGTGAACCAGTGGATGGGGGTTTCTCTCCTCTGTCTCCAATAAATAAATTTTAAAAGTGTGAGGGAAGTTGACCTTTTTAGAACTCTGTCAATTAACAAAAGGCTTGCAACAACCAAAAAGAAAAGTTCATTCCAAAAAAAAAAAAAAAAAGACTAAAGACTTCGCATCTCTTGCATCTAAGAACAATGGGTTTGGACAATTTTTTTTTAAAGACCATTTAGTCATTTTTAGTCATTTGAAAGGCAGAGATACAGAGAGAGAAGGAGAGAGATTTTTCATCTGCTGATTCACTCCCCAAATGGCCGCAGTGGCTGGGACTGGGCCAGGCTGAAGCCAGGATCCAGGGTCTCCCTTGCAGTCTCCCACAGGGGTGCTGGGGCCCAAGCACTTGGGCCGTCATCCACTGCTCTTCTACATGCATTAGCAGGGTGCTGGATCAGAAGTGCAATATCCACGAATGGAACCGGCACTGACATGGGACACTGGCACTGCAGGTGGAAGCTTAACCTTCTACGAGGCACCGGCCTTGTTTTGTAGCATTTTAATTTACCATTTCCCTGGCTCCACAGGAGCCTTAAAAGCAAGCAGAATTACGGCCAGCCACAGTACCTGTGACAACTAGCAGCCACTGGAGAAGGCAGAACAGGTTTGAATCTCCCTAAATGCTCATTCCTAGAGAATTGTCACTGTGTGACCTTTTGGTAGGAAAAGCCCTAACTCAGACTGCTTGCCAGAAACAATCAGCAGTGACTGCTCAACACTGCACCTGCCCAAAGTGGTGGTAGTAGTTGGAGCAAGCAAGTGGATGACTCAAAAACTTACAATGAGGGGCCGGCACCATGGCACACTAGGTTAATCCTCCACCTGCGGCACCGGCATCCCATATGGGTGCTGGTTTCTAGTCCCAGTTGCTCCTCTTCCAGTCCAGCTCTCTGCTGTGGCCCGGGAAGGCAGTGGAGGATGGCCCAAGTGCTTGGGCTCCTGCACCCGCATGGGAGACCAGGAGGAGGCATCTGGCTCCTGGCTTTGGATCGGCATAGCTCCAGCCATTGCGACCATTTGGGGAGTGAACCAACGGAAGAAAGACCTTTCTGTCTGCCTCTCTCTCTCACTGTCTGTAAATCTACCTGTCAAATAAATCTAAAAAAAAAAAAAAACTTACAATGAAAGTCTAGGGGATGAGACAGCCAAAGGGGCTGTGAAAAAGCTCCAGCACATTCTGGAGAACCTAGAATGTACGTACACATGCAGATCTCTGTACGTGCCCAGGAAAGACCTGAGAGAACGCGTCTCTCTCCTCTTCTGAAAGAGGTAGTGAAGGGAAAGGCAGAGTCCCACACACACAGGCCCTCAACATAGGGAATAAAGGCATGAAAGGAAATCTCTGTCTAAGCTCAGCACTAAGCTAAACCAGCAGAGAATTCAGCAGCTGCATAGGACAAAGAATGCACAGTTTACAGAAAGCCTACGGCCCTAGCACAGCTGTTAAGATGCCCATATCCTGGATGAGGGTGCCTCAGCTCTGCTTCTGAAGCCACCTTCCTGCGAATCCACACCCTGGGAGGCGGCAGGTGATGGCTGAAGTACCTGACTCTGCCACCCAAGTAGGAAACCCAGATTGCAATCTGGACTTGCTTCAGCCTAGGCTGCCCTGGTTATTGTGTGCATTTAGGGAGTGAACCAATGAGGATAAGATTCTCTCTCTCTCTCTCTCTCTCTCTCTCTCTCTCCCTTGCAAATAAAAGTGAAAATATTTAGATTTTTTAACAAAATAAGATAATTATTCTTGGAAAGCTCCTAAACACACAAAGAGCAACAACAATAAACAGCAACAATAACATATCCCAGAAAGGAGAAGAGGAGCCTAATTTCCAGAGTAGCCACAATAGATTATTTTAAATGTCCAGTTTTTAACAAAATACAGGGCAAGAAATGCAAAGATACTTGGAAGTGTGGCAATAAAAAGGGGGAAACACAGTCAGTAGAGACTTGCTGAGGAGGTCCAGATGGACTTACTGGACAAAGATGCTGTATGGTAGCCAATGACATTGGCTGTTATGTATTTGAAGAGCTAAAGAAACCAAAACTAAAGAATTAAAGGTGGGGGCTGGAGCTGTGGCATAGCAGGTAAAGCCACTGCCTGCAGTACCGGCATCCCATATGGGTGCCTGTCTGAGACCTGACTGCTCCTCTTCTCATCCAGCTTTCTACTATGGCCTGGGAAAGCAATGGAGGATGGCTTGAGTACTTGAGCCCCTGTGCCCACTTGGGAGACCCGGAAGAAGCTCCTGGCTCCTGGCTTCAGATCAGCTCAGCTCTGGCCATTTGGGGAGTGAACCAAC
Organism: Lepus europaeus; assembly: GCF_033115175.1. Lineage (NCBI taxonomy): Eukaryota > Metazoa > Chordata > Mammalia > Lagomorpha > Leporidae > Lepus > Lepus europaeus. Next base: position 103,652,767 of record NC_084830.1, read on the forward strand.
CGAAGGAAGAGCTCTCTCTCCCTCTCTCCCTCTCTCCCTCTTTCTTTCTGTAACTCTACCTCTCAAGTGGAAGGAAGGGAAGGGGAGGGGAGGGGAGGGAAGGGAAGGGGCTTCAGATCAGCTCAGTTCCGGCTGTTACAGCCATTTGGGGACTTAACCAGTAGATAGAAGACCTTTCTCTCTGTCTGTGCCTCTGCCTCTCTGTAACTCTGTCTTTCAAATAAATAAAGAATTAAAGGAAAGGAGGAGAATTCTATCTCACCAAATGGAGAATATCAATTAAAAGAACACATTTTAAAAAGAAGCAAATAGAAATCCCGGAGCTGTGGCATACAGTAACTGAAATGAGAGACCCACTTAGAGGGCTTCAGTATTAGACCTGGGCTGTGATGACGTCGGTTGTTGCTATCCATTCTGAGGAACAGGAAGAAAAATAATGAGTCATGAACAGAGCCTCAGAGACCTGTGGGAGGCAGAAAGAATTTTGAAGAAATAATGGCCAAACTTTCCCAAGTTTAAAGAAAAACATTGCACATCCAAGAAGCTCAATTAAGATAAAGAGGCACTCACCTAAACACATCACAGTCATATTGCCAGAAGCAAAAAAAAAAAAAAAAAAGAAAAGAGAATCTTGAAGCTCCAAGAGAAAATGAGTTATCACAGAAGGTACTCAACAAGGTTGACAGCTGATTTCCCACCAGAACCATGGAAGTCAAGAGGCACTAGGAGGCCATCCTTAACATGAAAGAGAGGTCAATGCTGCGCCTGGCAAAGTTATCCTCAAAGGACAAAGGAGGAACTAAGATAATCTCAGTAAACACAATTGGAGAAAAGCTATCATTAGCAGCCCCACCCTGCAGGGAACACTAAAGGGGTCCTCAAGTGTGAGCTGGGAGGTCGCCAGAGAACAACATCAATCCACACCAAGAAAAAGCCCCAGTGAAGGTGAATATGAAAAACAGAAAAACGTGCTTTTATGTATAATTCTGCTCTGTTCTGATTTAAAAGACAACTGCACAAAATAGTAATCGATCAAACTGAGCTTAAGGGTGTATAGTATTTAAAGTAGTAATTTCATGGCAACAATAGTACAAAGGACCAGGGATAGACATCAGAGCTATATTGGAACAAATATTTTTAGACAATTATAAGTAAGTTGCACAGGCTGGTGTGGTGGCATAGTGAGCAAAGCTGCCACCTTCCATGCCAGCGTCCATACCAGCTGCTGCACTTCTGATCCAGCTCCCTGCTGATACCTGAGAAAATCAGCTGAGGATGGCCCAAGTGTTTGGGCTCCTGCAGGCATGTGGGACACCCGGATGCAGTTCCTGGCTCCTGGCTCCTGGCTTCAGCCTGGCCCAGGGCTGACTGTTAAAGCCATCTAGATAATGAACAAGAGGATGAAAAATATCTATATCTCTCTCTCATCCTTCACTGTAACTCTAATTTTCAAAATAGATAGATAAATATAGCTTTTAAAATAAAAATAACTTTCGTGGCCAGCTCTGTGGTGTAGCAGTGCTGGCATCCCATATGGGCGCTGGTTCTTGTCTCAGCTGCTCCTCTTCCAATCCAGCTTTCTGCTGTAGCCTGGGAAAGCAGTAGAAGATGGCCCAAGTCTTTGGGCCCCTGCACCCATGTGGGAGACCTGGAAGAAGCTCCTGGCTCCTGACTTCAAATCGGCCCAGCTCCAGCCGTTGAGGCCATCTGGGGAGTGAACCAGCAGATAGAGGACTTTCTCTCTCTCTCTCTCTCTCTTTCCCATCTCTGTAACTCTGCCTTTCAAATAAATAAATAAATCTTTTTTAAAAAGTTTAAAGAATAAATAAAAGTTGCTATTGATCCAAATTGATTATGTTAAATGAAGATGTTAATTATAATCCCCAGGAAAACTGCTAAGAGAATAACTGTTAAAAAATAGTAAAAGGAGCAAGAGAATTAAAATGGTACACTAGAAAAATCTATTTAACAAAAAAAAGTATTAATGGAATAACAGAATAGCAAAAAAAGACATTACATATAAAAATTAAAGGCAAATTGGCAAGCATATCCTACCTTATGGGAATTATGTTAAGTGCAACTGGATTAAACCACTCCAGATTGGCAGATTTGATTGTGCTGTGGTGCAGGTTAAGCTGCCGTTTGAGATGTGCACATCCTATGTCAGAGTGCCGGTTCAAGTTCCTGTTCCTCTGCTTCCAATTCACCTTCCAGCTGCTGCACTCATGAAGCAGAAGATGATGGCCCAAGTACTTGGGTCCCTGCCACCCGTGTGGGAGACCGGGATGGAATTGTGGGCTGCTGGCTTCAGCCTAGGCCAGCCCTGGCTGCTGCCAGCGTTTGGGGAGTGAACCAGTAGATGAAAGATCTGTCTCTGTCACTCTGCCTTTCAATCAAATATTTTTTAATAAATGAAGAAAATGATTACATTTATAAAAACATGAAGAATAAAATACTTAGAAATTAAACTAACAAAAAAAGTGCAAGACACATGCTCTGAAAACTACAAAAAACCTTATTGAAAGAAATAAAAGACCTAAATAATGGTTTTGACCCTCTGTTCATATATTAGAAGACTTAATACAATATTGAGGTGGTGGTACTTGATGAACTGAGCTACAGATTCAATGAAATACTATCAAAATCCCAGCTGGATTTTTATTTTTCAGAAATTGATAAATTAATCCTAAAATGCATATAGAGATAAATGAGATGCGGAGCTGGATAGGGCCTAAATTAATTTTCCAGACTCTGGCCTTTCACTTAGAGAAGAATTCTATATACAGGCCCAAACATGGCATGCAGTGTGATAAACTTTATTTATAAAGTGAGAAAAATACACAGGCCCATTAGGGCTTTATTAAGGGAGAATGGGCCAAACAAAGGGAATTATCATACCCTGCTCTGCCCACCCTGAGTCCATGAGGAAGAGAGAGAGCTTCCACTCCTCCCAGCTTTTTTATGAGCTTAGAAAAATAGAACTGTTTATGTGGTTCCACCCCCACATCCCGGGTAAGAGGAGGTACTTCCTGGGGAGGAGTCCCCTGATGGACAGATGGATGAGCGTGACAACAGAGAGCAAAGGAGGTGTGGCTTCCAGCTCATGAATTAAAATCATCTTTCTAAGCTTTCCACATCACTTACAGTTATCATTAATTTTCTTTTTTACAAGAATGCCAGGATAATTCAGTGGTGCTAAGACAACTACATTACAAAGAATGAAGTTGGGCTGCTTCCTTCATGTACACAAAAACAATTTTTTTATTTTATTATTAAAATATTATTTTATGGACCTAAATGTAAGAAGAGGCAAAAACCATAAAATCCTTACAGTAAGACGTGGGAATAAATCTCCGTGACCTCGAGTCAGGCAGTGATTTCTCGGGTATGACACCAAAAGCACAACTGACAAGAGATAACATTGAAAAGTTGGACTTTGCGAGATGAGAAATTCCTTGCAAAAGTTCACAAACAAATGTGGGCTGTCAGGACACACAGAGACTGGAGACTGACAGATTGTGTGATCTGAAGAATGGGGAGGAAGCAGAGTTGGAGAAAAATAAAAACAGTGTGGTGCAGTGGGTAAAGCCATCTCCTGCAACACTGGCATCCCAAATGGGCTGTGGTTTGAATCCTGGCTGCTCCACTTCCAATCCAGATCCCGGATAATGGCCTGGGAAAGCAACAAGAGCTGGTCCAAGTGTTTAGGCCCCCACCATCCACATGGGAGACTCAGATGAAGCTCCTGGTTCCTGGCAGCCATCTGGGGCGTGAACTGGCAAATGGAAGGTCTCTCTCTCTCTCCCTCTCTCTCTCTCTCTCTTTCTCTCTCTCTGTAACTCTCTGTAATTCAAATAAATAAATCAATCTAAAAAACACAAACAGGGAAATCTCAGATTAACAGCTAACTCCATCAGAGGTAATGTGGACCAGAAAGCAGGGAGATGATGTGGCATACTCAAAGGCTGAAAAACTGTCAACTAAGAATCTTATATGCAGCAAAACCACCTCTCAGAAATGAAAGAAAGAGGGAAGGCATCCGGCCTAGTGGTTAAGATGCCACTTGGGTGCCTGTGACCATGTTGGGAGTGTGTGTGCGTGTGTGTGCGCGTGTGTGTGCGTGTGCAGGGAGACAGCTGCTGTGACTCCAGGCAGCATGTGGTTTTTTAGCCCCGGGCCATACCTGTGCTGTGCTGGGTGCTTTAAATTCACCCAGAACTTCACTCAATCCAGAGAGGCAGGGGTGCTTGTTCTCCACCTGTGACAGAAGCCACCTTCTGACTCAGCTTGCGGCTCACCCGCTGGGCTTGCCAACCTCTGAGCCTCATTTCCTCTGCCTGAAAGCATGGTTTAAAATCCCATTAAACCCTCAAGTACTCGAGTCCCTGCCACTCACATGGGAGACCCAAATTGAGTTCCAGAATCCTGGTTTTAGCCTGGCCCAGCTCCAACTGTTGTGAGCATTTGGAGAATGAACCAGCAAGTAAAAGAGCACACTGTCTCTCTGCTTTTCAAAAAGATGACGTTTTAAAATATTTTAAAAGCCTTTTGGCTGGGCCAGGAGTTTTCATTTAGTTGCTAAGATCCCGGTGAAGACACGTGTCCTGTGTCAGAGTACCCGTGTCCAATGCCTGGCTCTGACTCCAGCTCCCTGGTAACGCAGACCTCGGGGGAGGCAGCAGCGATGGCTCAAGTGATTGTGTTCCTGCCTCCTCCCTCCATGGGAGATCTGGATTGAATTCCCATTGCTTAAGCGGGCATTTGGGAAGATTTGGGAAGTGAATCAGAGCATGGGAATGCTCTCTTTGTCTCTCAAATCAATAATTTAAAAAGAAAAAAAAAAGCCCTTGGCTTACTCTGCTCCCTTGGGGAGAAGGCTCTGGGAAGCAGAGCCGCACGCAGGTGGCTGTCTTTGCGGCAGGGATGAGTTGGGGGCCAGGGTGCGGCGTCTCCCTGGATCTGGCTGAACGGGAGAGGGCTGAGAGGGTCCAGTGAGCAGCCGGAGAGCAGGCAGCAGTCACAGAGGAGCGAGGAGCCCGGGGGCAACAGAGAGGGGCAGGTGAGGGCCTGTGAGCAGGCACAGCAACCAAGGCCGGCCCTCCTCCTGCCCAGCCGTGAAACCTTCTTCCTCCTTCGCTTTTCCAGAACATGCCAAACACACCCAGAGGGGCTCAGAGCCCTAGGTGGTCTTCCAGACCCACGCCACACCTCTGCTTGTCTGTCAGCACCCAGCACGTAGCTCGCCCACCCAGATGCTGTCTGCCCAGCCTCCAGGTGTCAATGGGCAAGGCTCCTAGCCCAGAGAACACTGTTGGGCCATACGCATCGGTTGAGGAGGCCAAGAATGCCCTCCACTTCCTCAAATCCATTTTGTTTGTTTCCCAAGTCGTCTGGCTCCTTAATTGCTCCCACATGCCGCTTGGGGAACACGTGTCTAAAGCTGAGTGCAGAAGGGCTGGGGCCCAAAACCCACACGTGGGGCCAGCCCATGGGGGCGCTCAGCCTGCGGTCAGCTGGAGGTCCCATAGCTGGCCTCAATTTCCTAAGCAGGAACCCCAAGACAGCCTGAGCCCAACCTGCAGCTGCACCCTTCACCCCTGGGTGCCCAGCTGCCTGCAGGTCATGGAGTGCACACCCTGAGGATGTGACAGTGCAACACAGACCTGGGAACACAAGGCAAGTGCAGAGGGCTCGGGAGGGCCTGGCCCGCTGGGAGGCCCCTGCTATTCTGTCCCTTGTCTGTTCACTGGGTGTGCACCAAGTGTTGGCTCTGCCAGGCCCTGAAAAGCAGCAAGGAGGCCTGCCCTGCTGCTGGGGCTGACAGACAACGCTCAAGTAGATTAAAAACAATTATTTTATTTATTTGTAAGGTAGAGAAAAAGAAAGAGATTTTCCATCTACTCGTTCACTCCTCAAATGGCTGCAAAGCCAGGAACACTATCCAGGTCTCCCTCGTGGGTGGCAGGGACCCAGAGACTTGGGCCGTGTTCTGCCGCCTTCCCAGGTGCATTAGCAGGAAGGTGGCTCCGAGGCAGAGCAGCCAGGATTTAAAGCGACACTCTGAATAGGGGGAGTTAGGATGGCAGGGGAGGGAGGGAGCTCACTGCTCTCGCCTAGGAGAAGAGAGTTTTAAAAAGTGGACAGAGTGCAGTCTCAGGGAAGTGTTAGGGAGAACATGGCAGAGGAAACTATGCAAATTAGAGGGACACAGTGGAGCTATGTGGAGGGCGAGGACATGCACAACTCAGGACCCCTGCAGCTGAGAGCCTCCACACCAGTGTTAGAGAGTGAGGTGAGACCAAACTGCAGCCCAAGCCATTGACAATAAAGCTTCAGGGAGGCCCAGAGGGAATCCAGCTTGGAGCCCTGGGGGATAGTGTACCTGCCAAACTAGAGGAGAAAAAACAAAAAAAGGAGGGACACGTTCCTCTCTCCCCGATCACCTTGCAATGGCATCCTGTAACTAGCCATTAGAGAGCGGGCACCATTTTGAACATATGTAACAGCTGTTCCAGCTTGTGTCTGGGCCAAGCAAGCAGCCAAGTGGAGACTCCTGAGTCTGGTGGGGAGAACAGACAGGGGGCTGGGTGCTTGTGACTGTGGGAGGCTTGTGTGCCATATCTGTGAAAACACTGAGGCTGTGTGGGAGGACTCACGGGGTAGCTGGGACTTTGAGCAGTCATTGTGGAAGGCTCCACACCATCAGGGCTCCCTGGTTGCCTGGTGAGGGACATTGCTGGGGAGTCTGAGTTTACACTGAGGACTGCAGAGATCCTTTGTGTGGTCCTTGTGGCAGAGCAGATGAGTATTATACCCACGGGGCTAGCGCTCAGGCGCTGCTCTTCTTTGAGGAGAGGAGTTCAGCTGAGCAGAATAAACCTCCCCTTTGATAAAAAAAAAAGGGGGGGGGGAGATTTACCTGGGTGTTTCACTTTAGACACACCCTTCACCCTGGAGAAATGTACAGAGCTCACTGACCACACCCATTACTTGCTTCTAGTAACTCACTGAAATCCACTTATCTACAGAGTCATAGTACAAATACAAAAGCAACAACAGCAAAAAAAAAGAAAAAACCAATGAGGAGCCAGCACTGTGGTATAGCAGGTAAAGCCGCCACCTGAAGTGCCAGCATCCCATATGAGCGCCGGTTCGTGTCTCAGCTGCTCCACTTCCAATCCAGTTCTCTGCTATGGCCTGGGAAAGCAGTAGAAGATGGCCCAAGTCCTTGGGCCTCTGCACCCATGTGGGAGACCTGGAAGAAGTTCCTAACTCCTGGCTTCAGATCAGCACAGCTCCCGCCGTTGCTGCCAGTTGGGGAGTGAAATTCTCTCTCTGGCTCACCTCGCTCTGTGTTACTCTGACTTTCAAATAAATAAATCTTAGGAAGGAAGGAAGGAAGGAAGGAAGGAAGGAAGGAAGGAAGGAGGAAGGGCGGGAGGGAGGGAAGGAGGGAAGGAAGGAAGGAAGGAAGGAAGGAAGGAAGGAAGGAAGGAAGGAACCAATGAGTGTTTCCACAAATGCTGAACAACAAATGCACCAATTCAAGAAACAAGAATAAGGAAGACAACATGATGCTCCCAAAGAAACAGTATTTCAATACTAGACTCTGAAGATGATGAGATTAAAGAAATGCCAGAAATGAAATCCAAAAAATTGATCATAAGATTACATAGGAGGAATCAGAAGCAAATGCACAAACCAATGAAATCCATACATGACATGAAAGAAAATTTCTCCAAAGGAATTGCGACTTAAAGAGAAATCACAATAAAATCAAAATAAAATAGAACAAACAAAAAATGCAGTGGAAAGCCTTAACAACAGAATCTGTGAAGCAGAAGAAAGAATATCTGACTTAGAAGACAAAGCACAGGAAATTATACAGTCAGTACAAAAATAAGAAGAAGAAATTAGAAACTAAAACACACTGTTGGTAATCTATAGAATACTATCAAACAACCCAACATATGGGATCTAGGAATTCCTGAAGGCATGGAAAGAAAGGATCAGAAGGCCTTTTTAATGAAATAATAACAGAAAACTTCCCTAATTTGGAGAAAGAAAGGGACATCCAAGTTCAGGAAGCATATAGAACTCCTAATAGACATGATCAGAAAGATCTTCAGTGTGACACATTGTAATCAAATTTACCACAGTAAAACATATTCTAAAATGTGCATGAGGTAAATGCCAGATTACTTTCAGAGGATCTCCAATTAGGCTCACAGTGGGCGTATCAGAAACCCTACAGGCTAGAAGAGAATGGTGAGATACATTCTAAGTCTTAAGAGAAAAGAACTGTCAACCCAGAATACTGTACCCTGCAAAGCTCTCATTTATGAATGAAGGTGAAGTAAAAACCATCCATAACAAACAGAAATTGTAAGAATTTGTCACCACCCATCCAGACCTACATAAGATGCTTAAATATGTGCTGCACACAGAAACACAGAAACATGGTCATCACTATGAAAGAAGGTAAAGGAAGAAAATCTTCCATTAAAATTTCAAAGGAAATTCAAAGTAAAAAGTGGGAATTTTTTGGGAAAATGGCAGGGCAAAGTCGTGACTTATCAATAGTCACCTTGAATGTAAATGGCCTCAACTCTCCAGTTAAAAGAAATAGACTGGCTGAATGAATTAAAAAACAAAATCCATCCATTTGCTGCCTACATGAAAGACATCTCACAAACAAAGATGCACACAGACTGAAAATGAAATAATGGAAGAAGATAATCCATGCCAACAGAAACCAAAAAAGAGCTGGTGTAGCCATCCTAATATCAAACAAAATAGACTTTAACACAAAAACTGTTAAAAGATACAAAGAAGGGCACTATGTAATGATTAAGGAATCAATTCAACAGAAAGATGTAACTATTATAAACATATATGCACTAATTACAGGGCACCTGGCTATTTAAAAGAAATGTTAAAGGATCTAAAGGGAGGCATAGATTCAAATACAACAGTAATGGGGGACTTCAATACCCCACTTTCAGCAATGGACAGATCAACCAGACAGAAAATTAGCCAGGAAACAGCAGAGTTAGTTGACAGACCAAATAGACCTAACAGATATCTATAGAACTTGCCATCCTACAGTTGCAGAATACACATTCTTCTCATGGGTACATGGAACTTTCACTAGGATTGACCACATGCTAAATCGTAAAGCAAACCTCAGCAAATTCAAAAGAATCAAAATCATACCATGTATCTTCTCAGACCACAATGGAATGAAGCTGGAAATCAGCAACTGAGGAAATTCTAGAGCATATGCAAACACGTGGAGATAAAACAACACGCTCCTGAATGAACAGTGTGTCAAAGAAGAAATCAAAAAAGAAATAAAAAAATTTCTAGAAATTTTTTTACAACTACAACATATCAAAACTTATGGAATACAACAAAAGCAGTATTAAGAGGAAAGTTTAACCAGCGCTGCGGCTCAATAGGCTAATCCTCCACCTTGCAGTGCCAGCACACTGGGTTCTAGTCCCGATTGGGGCGCCAGGTCCTGTCCTGGTTGCCCCTCTTCCAGTCCAGCTCTCTGCTGTGGCCCAGGAGTGCAGTGGAGGATGGCCCAAGTCCTTGGGCCCTGCACCCCATGGGAGACCAGGAGAAGCACCTGGCTCCTGCCATCGGATCAGCGCGATGCGCTGGCCGCAGTGCACCAGCCACAGCAGCCATTGGAGGGTGAACCAACAGCAAAGGAAGACCTTTCTCTCTGTCTCTCTCTCTCACTGTCCACTCTGCCTGTCAAAAAAAAAAAAAGAGGAAAGTTTATAGCAGTTGGTGCCTACATCAAGAAATTGAAAAGGCACCAAACAAATTAGCTATCAGTGCATCTTAAGGATCTAGAAAACAACAGCAAACCAAGTCTAAACTAGCAAGAGAAAAGAAATAATTAAAATTACAAAAGAAATCAATAAAATTGAAACAAAAAAATACAAAATATCAACAAGACAAAGAGCTGGTTTTTTGAAAAAAATAAACAAAATTGACACTCTATTGGCCCAACTAACCAAAAAAAGAAGACCCAAATCAATAATATTAGAGATCAAAAAGGAAATGTAACAGCAGAAACCACAGAAATGAGAAGAATCATAAGAAATTACTACAAAGAGCTGTGTGCCAACAAACTGAGAAAACTAGAAAAAAATGGATAGATTCCTGAACACATACAACCTACCTAAATTGAGCAATGAAGACATAGAAAACCTAAACAGACCCATAACCAAGATGGAAATTCAGTCAGTAATAAAGACCCCCCCCCAAAAAAAAAAAAAAGCCCAGGACTGGATAGCTTTACTGCTGAATTCTACCAGACATTTAAAAAAGAACTAACCCCAATTCTTCTCTAGCTATTCAAAACAATTGAAAGAGAGGGAATCCTCCCAAATTCTTTCTGTGACGCCAACATCACCTTAACTCCTAAAACTGAAAAAGATGCAGCTGAGAAAGAACTACAGGCCAATTTCCCTGATGAACATGGATGCAAAAATCCTCAATAAAATTCTAGCCAGTCAAATCCAACAATACATCAGAAAGATTATTCACCTAGACTAAGTGGGCTTTATCCCTGGTATGCAGGGACAGTTCAACATTCACCAATCAATCAATGTGATACATCACATTAACAAACTGAAGAACAAAAACCATATGATTATCTCAATAGATGCAGAGAAAGCATTTGATAAAATACAGCATCCTTTCATGATGAAAACTCTAAGCAAATTGGGTGTAGAAGGAACATTCCTCAACACAATCAAGGCAATTTATGACAGACCCACAGCCAGCATTCTATTGAATGGGGAAAAGTTGGAAGCATTCCCACTGAAATCCAGTACACCTTTGCTATTCAACATAGTCCTGAAAGTTTTAGCCAGAGCTATTAGACAAGAAAAAGAAATCAAAGGGATACAAATTTCAGATAACATGATTCTATATATAGGAGATTCAAAATACTCCACTAAGAGATCTGAAATACTCCACTAAGAGACTATTGAAACTGATAGAAGAGTTTGGTAAAGTAGAAGATATAAAAATCAACAGCCTTTGTATACATAGACAACGCCATGGTTGAATAAGAACTTCTAAGATCAATTCCATTCACAATAGCTACCAAAAAATCAAATACCTTGGAATAAATTACACCAAGAAAGTCAAAGATCTCTATGATGAGAATTACAAAACATTGAAGATAGAAAGAGAAGAAGATACAAAAAATGGAAAAATCTCTATGTTCATGAATTGGAAGAATCAGTATCATCAAAACGTCCATTCTTCCAAAAGCAGTTTAGAGATTCAATGCAATACCAATCAAAATACCAAAGACATTTTTCACAGATATAGAAAAAATGCTGAAATTCATATGGAAACACAGAAGACCTTGAATAGCTAAAGCAATCTTATACAACAAAAACAAAGCTGAAGGCTTCACAATACCATATTTCAAGACATACTACAAGGCAGTTATTATCAAAATAGCCTGGTATTGGTTCAAAAACAGATTGACAGACCAATGGAATGGAATAGAAATGCCAGAAATCAATCTAAGCATCTACAACCAACTTATATTCGACCAAGGAGCTAAAACCAATCCTTGGAGCAAGGACAGTCTCTTCAACAAATAGTGCTGAGGAAACTGGATTTCCACATGCAGAAGTATGAAGCAGGACCTCTACATTAAACCTAACAAAAAATCCACTCAAAATGGATTAAGACCTAAATCTGCAACCTGACACCATCAAATTATTAGGGAACATTGGGGAAACCCTGCAAGACATTGGTACAGGAAAAAGAGTTCTTGGGAAAAAAAAAAACAGAGGCACAGGCAATCAAAGCCAAAATTAACAAATGGGATTACATCAAAATGAGAAGTCTCTGTACTGCAAAAGAAACATTCAGGAAAGTGAAGAGGCAACTGATAGAATGGAAGAAATTATTTCCAAACTATGCAACTGATAAAGGATTAATAACCAGAATGTATAAAGATCAAAAAACTCTCCAACAACAAAACAACCCAGTTAAGAAATGGGCAGAGGACTTAAATGGACATTTTTCAAAAGAGGAAATCCAAATGGCCAACAGACACATGAAAAATGTTCAAGATCACTAGCCATCAGGGAAATGCAAATCAAAACCACAATGAGATTTCACCTCACTCCAGTTAGAATGACTTTCATGCAGAAATCAACAAATAACAAATTCTGACAAGGATGTGAGGAAAAGGTACCCTAATCCACTGTTGGTGAGAATGTGAACTGGTAAAGCCACTGTGTAAGACAGTGTGGAGATACTTCAAAAAATTTGAATATGGACCTACCATGTGACCCAGCCATCCCATTCCTGGGAATTTACCCAAAGGAAATGAAATCAGTAAATGAAAGGGTTATCTGCATCCCCATGTTTATTGCAGTTCAATTCACAATAGCTAAGATATGGGATCAACCTAAATATCTGTCAAACAAAGACTGGATAAAGAAATTATGGGATATGTACACAATGGAATGCTACACAGCAGTAAAAAAAATGAAATCTGGTCATTTGCAACAAAATGGATGAATCTGGAAAACATCATACTTAGTGAAATAAGCCAGTCCCAAAGGGACAATACCATATGTTCTCCCTGATCTGTGAGAAATAATAGAGCCTAAAAGGAAATCTGTAGAAGTGAAATTGCACTTTAAGAAGCGATGACTTGTACAGCCCTTGTCCTGACTGTCAAGGAATAGGTTTTTTTCCTTCATACCATTTGTTGAACTCGTTAGTTAACATAGAGTTAATCATATGTGTATGCAGTCAATTGAAAATAGAATAAGAGGGGGGGTAGTTTATAGCCATCAAGCTGTATAGTTCTGCATACATTCATATGGACTTACTTCTAAGGGTACAGTTTAAAAACCTGCTATGGGACCTCAGATCCCATTAAGCTGAGTGGTAAAAATGCCATCTTTTTAAATTGATAATGTTAAGTGTTAAAGTGAACATACAGATAGGATTAAGTGTTAAAGTGATCATATAAATAGGATCAAGTGTCTGTTAATAATAATAGATAGAATTAAAAAGGAAAGAATGTTCCAACATGGGAAGCAGTCCACACAGCAGATTCATAGTATGACAATCAATTTAAGTAGCACTCTGGCCTCAGAATTAGCCCTTAAGGCATCCCGGTCTGGCTGAAAAGCCCATGAGAGCCTTTCAGGCAGGGAAAGCCAAGACACTGTGGCAAACAGTATTCTACATGAAGGACCTCTGTGGTGAGACCCCAGTGGAAAGAAGTGGCCATCAAAGAAGGGTATAATTTTCCCTGAAGGGAGGAGAGAACTTCCACTTTGCTTATGGCATTGTCTAAATACTGATGGAGATTGTGGATTCAAAAGGCTTCCACAGCCTAAGCAGCTCATGTCAGGAGCCTCATATGGTCACTGATATCATACATAAGAGTGTTAATTATTAAATTAACAGCAGGAGTCACTGTGCATTAACTCCCCATGCAGGACCTCTGTCCTCAATGAGTTGCATTATGAGAGTTAATAGTAAAACTTGTTCTCAGACAGTTTGTGTGTGTGTGTGTGTGTGTACAAACTGTTGAAATCTTTACTTAGTATAGAGTTGGTCTTCTGTGTATAAAGTTAATCGAAAATGAATCTTAATGGAGAATGGGACTGGGAATGGAAGAGGGAGGAAGAGGGGGGTAGGAGTGTGGGTGAGAGTGCGGGTATAGTGGCAAGAATCACTATATTCCTAAAGTTGTGCTTATGAAATTTGTATTCCTTAAATAAAAGGTTTTTTGGGGGGAGGGGAGGAAGCAGCATTCTGACATGGGATGCTGGCATTGCAGGTGGCAACTTAACCTGCTGCACCACAGTGCCAGCCCCCAACACTCTGGCAGATGTACTCACTGTAGATTATGACAAGTGCTTGGCAGGAAATAACCAGTGAGGAATGACAGAAACCAGTGAGCAAAGGGAGAGGGGACATCTTCAGATGTCACAGCTGTGGAAGGCTAGTCCTGAATGATGATGAAGCAGTGGAAGAGGGCATATGTGAATGTCCTAAGGCCCCAAGAGCCGGCATCTTGGGAAAACAAGAGAGATGTGGACACCAGAGAACAGTGGTGAAGGCAGCTGGGATGGATGAGGTCTGGGCTGCAGGAGAGCTGTGCCAAGGTTGAATCTTATTTCTTGTGCCACAGGAGGCCCTGGGAGGGTCCCTCTGGCTGGTGGGGATGGGTGCCTAGGAGAAAGAGCCCAGTTAGGAGGCTGGAGCAGTGTTAGGGGGTGAAGCCATGGTCTCTGGGAGTCTGGTGCCAGGATGGTGGTGGGAACCTTACAGATGGGCTACATGGGGCCTGTCCCATCAGCCATGGTGTCAGGCTCTGGAACGCTGCCATCCCCACTCAGCACCCCCTCTAGAGATCATGGGTGGTGGTGCATGGTTCTGGGTCCCATGGAGTTGCTTCTGGGCTGCCCTGCCCATTCCCTGGCCCAGTGACCTCGAACATGCCATGCAGCTCCTAGGGACCTCAGAGGGAGCTCAGAACATGGCAGAGGGCTTTCTGCCAACACAGTTTCTCTTTGTCCCTCTGCATCAGACTTGGGGTCAGACTTCTTGGGTCCTGCCTAGGTCAGAGGAAGGCATGAGCCTGGGTACAGTCACCCTTCCGAGCCTCAGCACATCTTTGCAGTGCACACAGTGGGGCTGCAGGAGGGGTTCTGTGACATGGTCCCAGGGAAGCGGAGAGCAGTTCCTAGCACACAACTGGTGCTGGGTGAGAGGGCTGCAGCTACTCTCAGATCCTCCTTCATCTCCTCACACCATGCCCTGGACTCTGCTCCCAGGCTCCTGGGCCTTGGAATGTGCCGACACTTGACATGTTCCAGATTTATTCAGACAGAAGCTCGGATTTTTTAGCACAAATGGCTGCACATTCTATGCCTTTTTAAAGATGTGACAATACACCCTGCAAACTGTTCCCTATCAGAACTCCATCTTTTTCACTGCTGCATAGTACTCCTTCCATTGATTACCATGCTTCATTTAATTGGTGCCATTTGTGCTGCTTCTAATGTTTTTGGCATCTCAATCGTTTCTGCAATGAGAAGTCTTATACACTTGTCTTTTTGCACACACGTTAACATATCTACAGAAAAAATTGCTAGGGGCCAGTTGCTGTGGCAGTTGGCACATGCACTTGAACTCCTAATAAAAAGTGTCAAATTACTGTCTGTGCGTTCTCTCTCACCAGCATATGAGGTTAGTGTCCCCACTTTCTTCACCCAGTAGGCCATCAGGATTTTCCCCACTTGTTCTATTCTGATACTATTGTAATTACAGTCATTTCTTTGACTACTACAAACACTCGCCCTCATTCACCATTGGTATTTTCTGTTCTGTAACCTCTCCATTTTCCTGGCACGTTGTCAAGGTTTGAGAGCTGATTTGTTGGTGTGTTTTTGGGACCCAAGGTGACTTTTGTGCACGGGACCTCTGCCTTGCAGAAGCCGGTTGGGTTTCTGTGGTTGAGTCAGACTGGTTTTTTATGGCTTCTGGATTTCTACCTGGAGGTACAAAAGCCTGCCACTCCCAGAGGATAGAAAGAAATTTCCCACATTTTCCTCAAGGAGTTTTATGTTTCTTTCAAATGTGAAAATCTCCAATCCTTTTGGCATTTATCCTGGTTTACACCGAGGTTTGGGTCCAATCTCACTTGTTCTGATAACAGCCAGCTCACCAGCCAGCTTCCAGGGATGATGAACGGCCTCCACTGTTGGACGGCACAGTCACCACATGGATGACATGACTGGATTTGGACCTTTGTCCTGAGAGCAATGAGACATCAAGGACCAGATCTGCACGTGGAAAGCATCACTCTGGCTGGCATGTCGTGGGCCAGCCTGTGTGCCACCCACTGTGATCCCAGGGGCATCCACCTCAGTGCTGGGGAATCGGTGGCAGCCTGTGTCCCCGGCCTGCTCTGCAACACCACTTCTCCAGGAATTCCCTGGGAATCCTTTCTTTTCCTTTTGGGTTTCAGCATATTCTCTTGTTTAATTGACAGGTGGTAACTGTACATCTTTTTGAGCTCAGTGTGATACTTTGATGCACAGATGCAATGTGTCGTAATCCAACCAGGGTGATTAGTGCATCTATATCTCACTAAGCAATTCTGTGTGTTGGGATCATTCAAAATCCCTCCTTCTGGCTACTAAGAATACAGAACAGACTATTATGGAGGGGCACACTGCAGAGCCCTGCAGCAATCCTCTGAGGAACTGCCTGAGCCTGCATATCCCCAGAGGAGCTCTCACACCCCACCCTCTGCCTGCTGTGGCCTCCTCTCCTCCAGTGAGCTCCACCTGCACCTGACCATGGCCTCCCCCTCCCACGGTCTTGGTGGACCCTCGTTGTCGCCCAGAAATCACCCAGGAAAACTCAACCCACATGCTGCAACTGTCCCTCTTTGTTCCCTGACCCCACCACTTCGCCCCTCAGCCCCTCCAACTTGAACCCCTGGGTCTCTCCCAGTCTCTATGCCTCCTGTCCTCACCAGGCAACCCAAATGCCTGTCAACTGAAACCTGGATAAATTATGGAATATGTACACCATGAGGAGGGGGAGGGGAGTGCTGGCCTTCACTGCCCATGCATGGGTTGATGTTTCCAAGTAAACCCAAGAGGCAGGGAGACAGGTGAAGCTGCATCTGCAGGTGCGGTCGTGTGTCCAGGTGAAAGCTGGGGTGCAGGCACAAGCACAGACCCAGATAGATGCAAAGTACAAGTTCAAGAACAGGTGCAAGTAGACACACCTGGCCTCTAAAAGGCCATGGCAAGTTCGTCTGGTGACTTTTGTGCTCTTTGTGAGACAAGAAGCAAGGGCAGTGGCTGAAAGTGAGTGGGCTCCACAGACGTCCTAGTTCCTGGTGCCAGCTCTGCTCCTAGTCTAGACTTCAGGAAGCCACAGCCTCTTGAGTTATCTCTTGGGTCTCATACATCAGTGTTTCAAGCCAAAAACCTTTGTCCTCTCCCTCCCTGGTGCACCCTACCCCCACCAGTAAATCAACCCACAGTGGCAGTCTCTCCTTCCTGACAAGGGTCTCCTTACACTTGCCAGCACCTCCAAGGGGGGCAGCTGCAGCAGGTCTCCCAGTTCACTGTGCTCACCCTGCCCCACCCCTCATGTCACTCCTGCAGCCAGAACCTCCCATGACCTCCCACAGCCCTTAAAATCCAGCCCCCAGCCTGTACCATGGGTCAAAGCCTGCATTTGTCTGTACCCTCTGTCTGCACCCTCAAAAGCCCCAGGATCCTGCTGTGTTCCGAGCTTTCTCTGCAACGCCCCCTCTCCCTTTGTTCACCCAGGTCACTCATCTGTCCCTCTCTGTCCTCAGCCCAGACCCCCCCCCCTCCACCTGAGTCAAGCCCCTGGCTGAGTTCTTGGCGTTGCCTCTGCTTCCCCATGGCTGTCTCCTTCAGTGTCCGTCTGTTCAGTGCACAGTCTGGGAGTCAGTGACCGTGCCTCCTGTTTTCTTTGCTGGGTCACCCTCCCCCACAGTTTCTGGCCCCTGGCTGGCCACTGCCTACAGGAGCTGCCTCCCTGGGCCAGCCTCAGCCTCCAGTGGGAGGTTTGGGTCTGATAAAAGCAGAGCAGTTACTGGTTTGGTGTGCAAAGCATGTAGGGTTGCAGAGTTGGGGGACCTCCTTCCAGGATGCACTGCCCCCCTCACCAATTACAGTCAGCCTTGGTTTCCTTGGGGGATTGGTTTCAGGACCCCTTAGAGTACCAAAATCCACAGATACTGAAGTTCCTTATATGAAGAACATAGCGTTAGCATATAGCCTATCTCTAGAAAACTTTTCACACCTAATGCAATGTCAGTGCTATGTACATAGTGAAGACACGATATTTTGGAGTATTTTCAGCTTGTGGTTGGTTGAATCTGTGGATGTGGAACCCACAGATACAGAGGGCCAAGTGTATGGCCTTGGGCAAATCGCTGCTCTCTGGGCATTATGTTGTCACGGAGATGACCATGGTTCCCCTCACCGTGCAATGACTCACAAACTGGAAGGCAAGGCCCCTGTGGGTTTCTTTCCAGCATCCTCTCCAAGCCCTCCTCTGCTGTGGGGCAGGCCTCAGCTGGGCACTGAGCAGCTTCTAGACTCTGACGGGGCCATGGGTATCCCTAACCTGTGATCTTCCCCCACCCACAATGTCTTCTCCCCTGCATCTCTCCTCCCCCATAGACGTGACCCAGCCCCTGGTAAGCCCCAACCCTGATCCTCCAGCAGGAACCCAGCTTCCTGCATGCGTGAACCTGTGAGCGCTGTCATTCCCTCCACAGGACCACAAGGCCCTCTGAGGACAGAGGTGCTCTCTCGGCTCCACCTCGTGGCTTTGGGGCCGAGGCCTGTGTAGTGCACAGCCGTGTTTGTCAGCTATGGTGCTGTCACAGTCCTGGGAGGCTGTGCTGGGGGTGCGCGAGGGGACCCTTTGCCTCTGACACTGACTGTGGCTTCTCTGCTTGTGTTTTGCAGGTCCTCCAGTAAGTGTCCGGGACTGTGCGCCCTGCTCCTGAAAGATAAGACATTTGGTTCTCTCCCTGTAACATGTCCTTGCAAACCACTTTTGGTGAGAGAGGTGGGCCCTTGAAAAACAGAAAAAAACCCACCCCAAACAAGAGACCCATTGGTTTTTGACTGGCAGGTGGAGACAGGTGCAGAATTCTGGGGTCTGACTGCCTCCTGAAACTGTGGTCTTTCCTCAAGCACCGGCACAAGCCCAGCACGCCTCGCCAACTCCGTGGCTCAGCCTGGTGCATTGCAAGTGCACGCCCATACTTTTTCAGGGCTGTGCAGCCACTGGCTCTGTCTTGCCGGCTTTGGCAGAAAGGGCTCTAACAACAGGCTAGGATTGCAGGAATGATCCCTAGATCCCAGGGTTCATTTTCCTTCTTGGCCAGAATACATTTTGCTCCCTGGCAGGTAAGAGGGCTGCGGTGCAGCAGACAGAAAAACCACTGAATCCACAAGGGGTGTGAGGGGAAGCAGTGGATTCCCCACAGCCTCCCCTTGGTGCCAGAGGCAGCCCTGGATGCGAGGGAAGGGGTGCCAATGGCCCCAGAAGCCACCTTCACTCTCCAGGGCATAAGAGTCATCTGCCTTGGCTTCCTCTTGGCAGCTTCTCAGAGCCTGATAAACCCCTGTGAATCCACTCAGGAAGCACAGTGCCTGAGGGCCTGAGCCAACATTAGCCATCTCCTTTCCTGTGAGCCCTTTGCTGTGATACATTTCCCGATCACATCCTTGGGGATCTGGGCTTCAGGCATGTTAGCCCCACCCTGAGCCAACAAAAGAGGCGTGGATCCCCTGACCATGAGCAGCATGTCACAGCAAGGTCTCCCTGCTGTCCCACGCAGAACACAGAGCACTGTAGAGGGTGTTTTATTTTTTTTAACTTGGTTATTTAAATAGTCGATGTATTAAACGCAGAGACTACCAACGTGCAACCTGCAAGGGGCCTAAAGGGGAGATAGAAGCCCAGGAAGGGGACCAGGCTAGGGCACGCACTGCGTGCTACACTGGGAGACTGCCAGGCATCGGCAATGATAAATGCTTCCCCCCACCGCTCTCCCATTCCAGGGCCTCAGGCAGGGACCGAGTAACCCCCAGGCCTTTCTGCCAGCCCCATTTCAGGAACATTTTCAGTTCCAGGTCTGGTCACAGTGGCGCTCCCCATGACTCCGTGGGGTCTGTGCCATTTGCCCCAGCTAACGTGGGGGTGGGAGTGACCCTGTGAGAAGCCCATGGCCTGCAGTCCCCCAGCCTGGCCTGACGAGGCAGGAAAAGGGAGCTGCATCCCCCAGACCCATTGGAACCCCATGTGGACGCCCAGCAGCCTCTGTGCAAGCCATGCGGGATGTGGATGGTGCAGGCCCCAGTGAGTTCTGAATGGTGTTCTGCCAAAAGTCTGATTATTAACGACGTATTAATCACCACAGGGCCAGTCGGGACGAGATGGCTACCCGGTAATTTGTCATTTATTTTTGTTTTTGCTCTCTTTGCTCTGTTCTCTTAAGTCACCACTGTCCCCCTGAGCCTTACCTGACTATCTGTGCCCCTTCCCCTCTGCTCTCAGGGCCGTGCTCTTGAGGCTTGTGGTTACACAGGTAGTGCCCGCAGGCAAAGTGGAGAGGCTTCCGGAAGGGGCCAGGGTGTCTCCCCAGATCCACCTGGCGCTGCGGTGGCATCCCCTCCCAGACACGCTTGGCTGCTGGTCTCTCCCCAGCCCACCATGCCAACTCCACACTCAGGAGCTTGGTGTTTGTGGTGCTGTCACTTCTCAGATCTATTACAAAGCAGACAAACATGAGCTAGCCCAGGAATTGATGTCCCCCAGCCCTACCAAGTGAGAGGTGGCCCAGCTGCCCTGGGACCTGCAAGGAGGTTAAGGACCATGGAGTGGGCAGCAGAAGTGCGAGTGTGACCCAGAGGGGAGACCTGCTCTGCACCTGCAGACTAGGAAGAGGCAAGGAAAGAAGTGTTGGTGGTGGAGACCGATCTATCCAGAGTCAGGAAGGGCCAGCCACGGAGAGGGTGGTCCCCATTCCTGCAGGAGAGCCCCTTCCTGGAGGCTGGAGAGAAAAGATCCATCCCGGGCATCAGGATGGATCTGTGCTGCCTGCTGGCTGGAAAGGTGCTCACCCTCTCTGAGCCTCCCACTCTGTGAATGGGGTGCTGAGAGTCCCCCTCACAGCATCCAACCCAGGATCAAGTGAGACTATAGAGGTGACAGTGCCATATGCAGCACAAGCTGTGTCACAAACCCAGCCCTTCAGGACTTGGTGGAAAGTAGGGAGTATTTACCTTGTGCCCAGACAGGCAGTCATGGCTCCCCTGCAGCAGGCAGCCTGGCCTCTAACTGGGCTCTGCGGGACGTAAGAATGGAAGGCTCGAAATGGCTATGACCCACCTTCACCCCACGGAGCACAAGGGCCATGGCCCTCTTCCTGGTCAGCGAGGAGAAGCACTGAGCAGCCGGAGGCTCTTGCTGGACCCTCAAGCCCCCTGCCCAATGCCTTAAGCAGCTCAGACAACTGGAACGAGTGGTTCTAACAGAGCCACTGCTGGGTGACCTGCGTCGCTTTTACCCACCTGGTGTGTCTATCTACTTTGCAGATGCCTCTCGACTTACACTGGGTTAAGGCTCCAAAAATCAGTCATAAGTGGGAGGAGTCATAGGTGGAAAATGTACTGAAGGCCCCTGACCTGCCACCTGCCCTGGCCCAGCAGCCCTGCACCCTGGAGAGCCTGGGTCGGTCCCCTTGTGACTGTGGTGCTGACTGGGAGTGAACTTGCTGCCACCGCCCAGCATCGGTGAGGGGTGGGGTGGGGGAATGGGACCGCAAGCGCTAGCCCAAGACAAGTCAGCGTCCACACCCCAGGTATGCGGTGCACGGGGTGCATGCTGCTTCCACGCCGTCGGGAGTGGGAAATCCCAAGTGATGCCCTCCTAGGTCCAGAGTGGAGTGGGTGGTGCTGGGGAGCTACTTTCTCCTCACTTCCCCAAGGCTTCTCCCTCTGAGCTCTCAGGGACCCAGGCACCCCCTTTCCCCACTGTAAGCATCAGAGAGGCCACCAGCTGATGATAGGGGTCATTTCTCCTGGGTTCTCCCGACCAGCTGCCAGGAATCTGCCTTCCACAGAGGCCCCTTCTCCCTGGGCCACCCTCCTGCCTTCCTCCAGGACCCAGTGGGGTATGGGATGGCCACCAGCACCATGGGCCTCAGGCAAGAGCTGTGGAGCCCAGAACCCGGGTCTGAACCCAGCCTCTGCCTCCCACAAGAGAGCAGGGAAAACCTTGGGCAGTCCCTGTAGTGGTCCTGAGCTCTGCCCCCTGCCCTGAAGAGAAGAAAATGAAGGTGGGGTTCAGAGCCCACACACCGCCTGCGCGGGACGTGGTGCTCACGGCCGACTGAGGGCGTGGCCACTGGGCGCCCACAGGACTGTCAGGAACCACACGAGGTGTAGCACATGCGAGAGGGGCTCCAGCCTGGCTCTGTGATGCCGGGGTGGGGAATGGAGGGATGTGTGTGGTCCCCAGGGTGAAGCTGGGGTTCCCCGGGAGGAAGCAGGGCAGAGCCCAGTAGGGGCCCCCACTTCCTGTCTGCAGGCAGCTCTGCAGCTCGCTCCTCATAGCACTGAGACTTCCTGAGCAGACAGGCAGGCCAGGGGTGAGGGGACCTGGGAAGCTGGCACCACAGCCCATGTGTGCCCTTTCCCTGAGGGCGCCTGGCCCAGCCTGCACCAGACCCAAGTTTCTGCACAGAGGTGAGCACCTGCAGGGCTCAGGGTGGGTGTTGCCTCCAAGCATCAACGCTCTGGCACTGCTGCCTGAGCTGACCCTTCCGTGAGACCCACAGCTGAGAGGGGACGGTGGGGGTGGACACCCTGCTGAGCTCCCCTGGAGGAGGGAGAGCAGTTCCACAGTGGGAGTGGAGGGGACAGACTTCTGCAGGCTCCTGGGGCCCATGAGTTTTGAGCTGAAATTCCCATGCCTTGGCCTGTGGAGGGCCCAACCAGGGCTGACTGCAGATGGCTCTGTGTGGTGAGATCTTTCCTGGGAATCGGTGTAGGCTTATTTCTGTGATTATCTCCTCAGCATTAATGTCTGTAGTTGAGTCGCTGCACCAAAGGGTTTGCACATGTTTGAGGCTTTGATGTGCATTGCCAAATGGCCCTGCAGGAGGCTGTCCTAATTCCCATTCCCACCAACAGCAGATGAATATGGGCTGTTTCCCCCAAGCCCTGGACACACTTTTAAATGTATTTCAGTATGGTAAGTTTAAAAATATATGCATGTATATACAGATCTTATTTTAATGTAGGATTCACTTTCATTAGTACATTTGAGATTTGTGTGGTCCTTGGTGCCGTCTGGTGGTCAATCTTGGAATTGCAGGCATAGAGCTTAAAAAGGTGACCGCAGCATTGGAGAGCCTTCACATACCGTTGGTCCAGGGACTACAGCACTCAAGGAATCAGCAGTGCAGGGGGAATTCTGAGCTCAGAACTTTGCAAGCCAAGTGCACCTATGCCGGCCCGGCTCCCAGCTCTGAACTCTTGGCCATTGCAGGCATTTGGGGAGTGCATCAGCTCTTTCTCTGCCACTCAAATGAATGAATTAATTTATCATCTTAAGTGGATGAATTGAGAGTTAAATGATGAAAAAGAAGCAATGATCTTGAGGGAGAAGTTTTCCCAGCAGAGGAAAAAGCAGGTGCCCAGGTCATGAATTTGGAGTGAGCTTTGTGTGGTAGAAGGCAAACGCCAAGGGGTGTCTGGGCCACATCAGGTAAAACCTTGTAGGCCATGGTTTTGAAGGTCCACTGGGGGGAGGTGGTGGCAGAACTTGGCCCTGGTTCTAGAAGCCACCCTCCCCAGAGACAGCTGCCAGGGGGCGCTGAGTCCTTTAGGGAACCCATGAGATAGGACTGTCACCTCTCAGCCCCTCAGCCCTCCAACTGTGCCGGGGAAGCGAGTGCAAGTACTGAGTGCTTACTGGATGCACACTTATTCATGGGAGGCCAAGGCAGAAGGCTCCAAAACCCAAAACTTCCTGAGCACAAATCCGAGGCCACAAGCAGACAATTCCACATCTGACCTCACGGGATGGATCGCAGCGCAAACACAGGTGCACCAGCACATAAGCTGTTCCTCAGGCCTATGAGACAAATGAACGTGGGGTTGAGTCTGGTCCTGCCCCAAAATATCTTGTGTTGCAGACAGACTTTCCAAAGTCCGAAACCTGAAACCCATACGGCCCCAGGCATTTCGGAAAGGGGCCTCCCCAGCTGCAGGGCAAAGACGAGGAAGGGAGCCTGGTGGGAGGGGGTTTCTGTAGTGCCTTCCCTAGTGAGACTATAATCCAGAATTGCAAGGTGGCAGCAGCTGAGGGTTGCACTAGCGCCACCTCCTGGGCCCCAAGCATAGTGCGAGGGACCCATCTGCCCAAATCCCCCCTACCGGAGGGATGGGGCACACACTTGCTCCGGGATTTACAGGCTCCCGGCCACAGCGTGGTCCCTGAGGCAGGGCCCCAACCTGGGACCAATTTTGACATGAATGACTCAGTCCGGCTGTTTGGAATTAATCAAGGGAGTGAAAGGGGCTCCGAGCACCACACATACATGTGCTTTCTTGCACTCTCGTAGTTCAAAAACAGCTTTGATTGTAAAAGTGTAATTAGTTAAATGATTCATCTGTAATGTCCTAAACCCATCTGTTTTTTTAGATTCCAACATCCTCCGTCTCATTTTCATCTGACCCCTGCGGGACTGCGCCCCAGCCCCCCGGATTCCAGGCTGAACAGGGGACGGGATGAAAGCAGATGTCCCAAGTCCCCAGTCATGGCCCCCAGATTGGAACCGCAAGGAGACACAGCCTGGCCCGCTGGAGAGGGCCACCATGCTGGCCCCTCCCACAGCCCCCAGGCCCACACTGGGCAGCTGCCCCTTGTCTTGGCCGGGTACTGTGTGCCCAGTTTCCCCGTGAGTGTCCCTTGTGGGGCACCCCAGCTTGGGGAGGCTCAGCTGCTGCTCCTGTCTTTGGGCCCCAGATGCCTCATATAGACCTGGCAGTGGCCCTGGTGCCTCCTGTGCACCTCGTCCTGGGCTGTCACTTAGCAAGGGCAGCAGCCGTCAGGGAACCGGCAAAGGAGGCCGAGCCTGCTCTTTGCTGGTTTGCCTGGGCTGCAGGCCGGCGCCAAGCCCCACGTGCCCAGGGCAGCAAAGCAGCCTCACTCCATTGTCACAGAGCTGAGCAAGGCTGTTGCACCAAGCCCAGGGCTTCAAAGGAAACAGGCTAGGGAGAAAGCCTCTATGAGGGTAGGAGCCTCTCCACCCAGCTTCCCCTGCCTGGCACTAGGAGAGGAGGCACTGTTCACCTCCAGTGCAACCCTGATCCTCGTCAACCTCTGGGGAGCCCAAGGGCAGGTTGCAACGGGCTGGGTGCAGTGAGTGACAGCCCGTGCTGTCCCATGGTCGCTGACGTCAGCAGGGGAGCCCCTTCTTAGCTTGCAGCCTCAACGCCCAGGATCCCAGTGGAGCTCCCCCGGCTGCTGCCCCGGCGCAGGAGTCAGCACGGGCCGGCCTCCCGCAGGTCCAGGGCGCCCTCTAGTGCCCGGCCCCGGAGCGCATCCTGCGTTCCCACTGCGCCCAGGGCGCATTTGGGCCTCCGGGCGGCAGTGATGAGAGGTCCGTCCAGGGGTCCCCGTCTCCCGGAGCCCGTGGTTGAGAAAGGGAGAGAATCAAAAGTGCCCTCGCTGGGCACTGTGTCAGGGCGCCTGTGCCTGGCCTGGAGAGGGAGGAGGCAGGTGTGGACCGAGGTCAGGAGGTCAATAGGTGCCGACAGTGGGAGCCGCAGAGGGAGCGGCCAGGTGGTGGGGGCGGCTACTTGTCCTCCTGACCCAGCCCGCGCCCCCTTCCTCGGGGCAGCGCTGCCGAGTGTTCTCCCCAGATGTGAAAGCTAAAAAAAACCGCAGGCAGGGCGCATCTTTGAATCAGGCTGAAGTGAGCAGCACAGGGGCCCCAGCAGGAGATTCGGGCTCAGGGCCCTGGCTGGGGGTCCAAGCTTCAGCTCCTTCCTATGTTTTTAGAACAATGACAATGGCGCCTGCCTGCCACGGTCAGGGTCGCTGGTGTCCAGCTAAGAGGACAAGGGTGCATCACACGTGGACACCCCTTCCTGCGGTACCCACTGCGCGCCAGGCTGCTCTGTCTCCTCCATCGTGCAGAAAGGGGCGGGGCGGGGAAGGGGGCGGTGGAGGCTGGTCCTGGCAGGAAGGAGAGCCGGTTCACAGCCAGAATTCCAGGCTCCCCAGCGCTTGGGTGCCTTACCAGGGCTGGCCAGAGGGGGAGACTCCGCCGCTGGGGCTGGGGGCAAACCCGGAGCAGGGGATGGGAGGGGGTGGCTGGAGTCCAGCCCAGGCAGAGGGACCATTGTTGCATTATTGTGCAGCTTAGGAAGATTTTATTGACTTGTATATGTGACAAACTTAGTTATAGCAGGACAGCTATTCTCAGAGCTACAACGTGACACCTTTGTTTTCAACTTTATATGTTATTAAATAGCTCTACCTAATAAACAGTTCCACAAAGGAAAAGACCATAAAACAATAGTCAAGTCAAAAGACGCCCAGGGGCGGGCACTGTGGCAAAGTAGGCTAAACCTCCACCTGCAGTGCCAGCATCCCATATGGGGTTCAAGTCCTGGCTGCTCCACTTCCGATCCAGCTCTCTGCTATGGCCTGGAAAAGCAGTGGAAGATGGCCCAAGCACTTGGCCCCTGCACCCATGAGGGAGACCTGGAAGAAGCTCCTGGCTCTTGGCTTCAGATCAGCTCAGCTCTGGCCATTGAGGCCATTTGGGGAGTGAACCAGCGATTAGAAGACCTTTCTCTCTGTCTCTCCCTCCCTCTGTTTATAACTCTACCTCTCAAATAAAGAAACAAAATTTTTACCAAAAAAAGATACTCAAACTCACATAAAATAAATTGTAAAATAGTCATAAAATCCTCAATCCTATAGTAGCAGATACTTCGTTTCCATTTGTTTGACAAAGATGTAGAGTGAAGTTTGACAAAACACTGTATTTGCAGCAAAACTGATACAGACCTTTTTTTTTTTTTAAACAGGCAGAGTGGACAGTGAGAGAGAGAGAGACAGACAGAAAGGTCTTCCTTTTCCATTGGTTCACCCTCCAATGGCCGGCACGGCCGGCGCACTGCGCTGATCCGAAGGCAGGAGCCAGGTGCTTCTCCTGGTCTCCCATGCGGGTGCAGGGCCCAAGCACTTGGGCCATCCTCCACTGCATTCCCGGGCCATAGCAGAGAGCTGGCCTGGAAGAGGGGCAACCGGGATAGAATCCGGCGCCCTGACCGGGACTAGAACCCGGTGTGCCAGCGCTGCAAGGCGGAGGATTAGCCTGTTAAGCCGCGGCGCCGGCCTTATTCCTAGTTTTTTAAGGCATCTCCACACTGTTTTCCACAATAGCTGTGCTGATTTACATCCCTACCAACGGTATATAAGAGTTCTCCTGGCTGGTGCCATGGCTCACTAGGCTAATCTTCCGCCTGCGGCACCGGCACACCAGGTTCTAGTCCCAGTTGGGGCGCTGGATTCTGTCCCGGTTGCTCCTCTTCCAGTCCAGCTCTCTGCTGTGGCCCGGGAAGGCAGTGGAGGATGGCCCAAGTGCTTGGGCCCTGCACCCGCATGGGAGACCAGGAGGAAGCACCTGGCTCCTGGCTTCGGATCGGCGCAGCACGCCAGCTGTAGCAGCTATTTGGGGGGTGAACCAACGGAAAAGGAAGACCTTTCTCTCTGTCACTCTCTCTCACTGTCTAACTCTGCCTGTCAAAAAAAAAAAGAGAGAGCAAGTTCTCCTTTTCCCACATCCTTGCCAGCATTAGGTACTGTCTGTCTTTGGGTGATAGCCATGCTGACCCGGGAGAGGTGATGCCTCATGGTGGTTTTGATTTGCACTTCCCTGATGGTTAGTGATACCAAGTGTTTTTCATATATTTATTGGCCAGTTGTATTTCTTCTTTTGGGATCTATTCAGATCCTTTTCCTGTTTGTTAACTGGAGTGGTTGGTTTTGTTTGTTGTTGTTGTTGTTTGTTTGGTTTTGATTGTTGGTTTCTTGAGTTGCTGCTATATTCTGGATGTTAATCCTTCCTCGGATAAGTAGCTGGAGAATGGGATTTTTTTTTTCCCGTTCTGTTGGATGTCTCTTCACTCTGTTGCCTTTGCTGCGCAGAAGGCTCTGAGTTGGATAAAGTCCCATTTCCCTACTTTTGCTTTTGTTGCCTGCACTTTGGGGGTCTTGTCCAAAAGTTGTTCCCTGCACGAATGTTTTGAAATGTTTCCCCACATTTTCTTCTAGCAATTTCAGTCTCAGGTCTTAAATTTGCGTCTTTGATCCCTCTCGAGTTGGTTTTTGTATATGGTAAGAGATAGGGTTCTAATTTCATTCTTCCACATCTATACAGCCAGTTTTGCCAGCACCATTTATTGTAAAGACTATTCTTCCTCCAATATATATTCTTGGCATTTTTGTCAAAAATCAGTTGGCTGTGTGTAGATGGATTAAATTCTGGGTTCTCTATTCTGCACCATTGATCTGTGAGTCGGTTTTTATACCAATACCATCCTGTTTAAATTACTGTAGCTTTTTTTTTTTTTGACAGGCAGAGTGGACAGTGAGAGAGAGAGACAGAGAGAAGGGTCTTCCTTTTGCCGTTGGTTCACCCTCCAATGGCCACTGCGGCCAGCGCATCTCGCTGATCCGAAGCCAGGAGCCAGGTGTTTCTCCTGGTCTCCCATGGGGTGCAGGGCCCAAGGACTTGGGCCATCCTCCACTGCCTTCCTGGGCCATAGCAGAGAGCTGGCCTGGAAGAGGGGCAACTGGGATAGAATCCGGCACCCCGACCGGGACTAGAACCTGGTGTGCCGGTGCCGCAAGGCGGAGGATTAGCCTGTTAAGCCACAGCGCCGACCAAATTACTGTAGCTTTGTAGGATGCTTTGAAGCCACATATTATGATGCCTCCAGCTCGATTTTTCTTGTCCAGGGTCACTTTGGCTATTCTGGGTCTTATATGACTCCATATGAATTTTAGGATTGTTTTCTCAAATTCTGTAAAGAATGTCATCGGTATTTTGATAGAAATTGCATGTAATCTTTAGATTGCTTTAGATCATATAGACACTTTGGTGATATAATTCTTCCAATCCGGAGCAAGGAATATCTTTCCATTTTCTTGGTCATTATGGCATCTTCTGACATTTCAGTGGAATCTGGAAATCCAAATTCTACACAAACTCTTTGCATTCATAAGGGTCCCAGCCAATCCTCTACCTGTGGGTGACGGTAGTAGTTAAGTAGTTAAAACAAGCTACTTAGGAAGGGCAGAGATTTGCTTGGGCCCATGGGTTGGAGGTCACAGCCCACAGCCAGGCAGGCTCCATGGACCCTGCCACCTGGCAGCCTGGAGGATGGGGAGGAGGAATGTTTGCTGAGGAAGGATTGCGTGGCGAGCAGGAAGCAACCGGAGAGGCAGGGCCCAGCTCAGCCTTTATAACCAACCCCCTCAGGAGCACTTCCTTTTGAGGCCACACCCCCGGGGACCTGAGGACCTCCCACCAGGCCCAAGCACCACCATCAGATTGTTTCCACCTCTTAACCCGCTGTGTGATGTCATACCACAGCAGTGACAGGCACCTGGGCTATTGCCTGGGGAAGCCAGGGAGAGCCACCCTGAAGCCCAGGGCCAGCTGTCTGGGAGGTTGCAGACTCAAACCTGAGTGGGCAGAGTGGCCACATGAGACAAAGGCAGAGCAGGGCGTGGTCAGGGGCACAGGGACCCTGCCGGTGGATGCCCACAGCCTAGTCTGCTGCAAGGTTTCCCGGTCATGCTGCACCTGTGCCCCGGTGCCGATCTCAGCCCCCTTCCGAGCTGAGCTGTGCCATGCACACAGGCCACCCTCAGCCCCAGCAGGCAACGTCTCCGTCCCTCCACCCCCGTGGATGCTGTCTGCATCCCAGAGTTCAGACCGCACTGTGACCGACACCTCCATCCTCTGCTGGCAGCAAATTGAGATGATGGTGGGCACCTCCTGCTATTTCCAGTGCCTTCCACCAGGCCACGTGCCTGAAATGGGGACACCCAGCCAGAGGCAGCTCAGAGAGACACAGCCCCACTCTGGTCTCACCCTCCCCACACACTGGGAGACAGACCTTTTATTATCCCCACTCCCAGCTAGGAGCAGTTTTTCCTGATACCTGATACATGATACTCGAGGTAGCAGACATGTAATTGTGGCAGGTGTTTGCAGATTGGTTCAAGGCATGGTGCTGTAGACACCACTTCCTGTAGCCATGGGCATAGACGTAATTGCTTCCAGAACATGCGAGGCATTCGCCGAGCTTGCCCTCTGTCCAGGATAGAAGCCAGCCGGCTCCGCAGCCTCACAGAATCAGAGGGCTGGAAGGAACCTGGGAGATTTCCTATAAACACAGATGCCCTTAGAGAGCTGGCTCCTCGCTATGGTGCCGAGCTGGGGTGTGGCCCCAGGGAGAGGCAGTTTTGCCAGCCAGGAATGTGAGCCTGGAGCTGTGAGATCTCCCAACTTTCAAGCAAAGTCTAAGTCCCAGGTGTTTATATGAAACATTAGTTTTTGTTTTTAAGATGTATTTATTTGAAAGGCAGAGAGAGAGAGAGAGAGAGCAAGCTTCCATCCAGTGGTTCATTCCCCAAATGACCACAACAGCAAGGGTTGGGCCAGGCTGATATCAAGAACCAGAAACTCCCTGCAGAGTGGGTGCAGACACCCAAGCACTTGGACCACCTTCTGCTACCTTCCAGGCACATTAACAGGGAGCCAGATCAGAAGCAGAGCAGCCAGGACTCAAACAGGCAATCCAGTTTGGGATGCCAACATCCCAGGCAGTGGATTAATGGCCAGGAGTCTCTAAATGTTGCAACTAATTCCGGAGATTTTGTTTATGTTTTTAACTACACTGGCTCCAAGAGAGACACCGTCCAAGCCTGGTCTCTCACTTCTCAGATGACTGGCGCTGCGGGAGGCAGTTGGGCAAGGCCTAGAACAAGTGGGAGGCAGCCCCCAGCCTCCACACAGGCTCCCAGAATCCCACCCAGGCGAAGCCCTCACAGCACGCTGGGAGCTGGGCCACAGAGCTGGGTGCTCTGCAGCCCACCCCAGATGGTGAGAGCAAGCGCTGGGGACAGCAGGAGCCCGGCTGGAAGATGTCTGCAGCCTCACCGCGAGGGCCTGCAGCCGGCTCAACCCAAGTCCTTTCTTAGGGAATTTCCTAAGCTCCTGCCGGGGCCCACGTGTGTGCAACCAGCCTGGCCTGAGAAACCAGAACCACATAGTGCTGACCTGCCCTGAGGGGCTGCCCACCCACCCGGAGCCACTGGCCAGCCTAATGAGGGCTGGGAGCCTTCACACAGGAATGCGGCCTCACGGGCTGTAATTTGACCAATTGTCGACATCTGGGGCGTAATTACTGGGCCCCAGACTGATAATCCTGGTAAGCCCACCTCATCCAGGGCCCCATCCTGGTGAGGGCTCCACCCCCATCCCAGGAGCCAGCAGCTATCATTACAGCCACAGAGCAAGATGGGCAGCACACTGACCAGCTTTGTTATGGAACAACACCCCAAACTGATTGGAGGCATCGCTATAGAACCCCTGAACTGGATCCTCTCCTGATGCTCAGAAAGCCAATCTATGACATCAGGATGGTGGAAGAAAGCGCGTGTTTATTGCAAAGCGCACAGCAAGGAGCCGGGCAGCTGTTGCTTAATTCCCAGGTTCCCGGAGGAGTCAGGGGCAAAAGTTCCTATAGACTGAAACTGGGGCTGAGAGGTGCATGGTCAGCTCATGTCCAAGCTTCTGATTGGTCAGTGGAGCTCGTGCCCTTCCTTTGATTGGTCAGTGGTGCTGTGTTCTTTAGGGAATTTATGGCAGCCAGGTGGGCTCCAGTTGGTCTGGGGGTTACGTGCGGGTGACAGCTTGCGTTCTGCCCAGACCTGGAGTTCCCCTAGACAAATCGCCCCCAAGACAACGCCGGCCATCAAGGTTCTTATCTGCTGGAGAAGCGAATGACTCCTTGAACCTTGTAGGACTAGCCGGATCACTCCATCAAGTCAGTGAATTCCTTTTGATAAGGGCAGGCAAAGACAACTTGGGCTTTGGGAGACAGACCAGAGGCTGGCTCCCTGCTTTTCTGCGATGGGGGTTCAGTTCCAGTTTGAGCACCCGAACACAGCCACTCTGTGACCTATTAGTTCAGCAGACCTCGAGCTTGTGTGGGGCAGGGGGTCAGCACGGGCTGTCGTGGCTGATGGCCACTGGGAAGCTCCAGGGCTGGAGCTGGGAAACCGCTCCTCTTCTGCCACACTTAGCATTTCTCAAAAGAGGGCTCCGCGTAGGAGGGCGGCAGGGCGGAGACCCCCAGGATGCCGGCAGGTGGCATAGCCCACGTCCCACTGCCGGCCATGTGGAAGGCCACAGGAGAGTCCCTCCCGGCACAGCCCCCTGAGCCAATGCAGACCCCCCCACTTCTGGGCCAGCCTGCCTGTGGGGTCTCATGTCTTGGGTCGTTCTGGAAAAAGAGGAGGCAGAGGAGATTGACCTAAGACGCAACTTGAACTTGTTGTCTGAGAGGGGACATGTGGCCTCCACTTTATGTGGGAGGAAACTGAGGCTCTGCGACACCCCCATCTTTGACTGAGCCAGCACAGTGGGGAGAGGCAGCCCTGCCTGCCTGCTGTCCTAGGACAGCTGGCCACTCGGCCTGCTCCTCGCACCCCTGGGAACGTCCTGCTGATCTCCGCTGGGAAAGGATGGCTTGAGGCAGACCAGAGCTTGCAGGCAGCTGGGGCGGGGCAGAGGTGCTGAACACCTGGTGGGGGTGGGGTCGGGCGGGGGGAGCTCCAGGGCTTGGATCAGGCAGGGCAGGGGACCAGCCGGCATTGAGCACTGAAGATCTGGGGCCCAGAAAAGAGATGCTGAGGCTCAGACACAAAGACTGCAGCCCAGCATCTGCTGCAGGCCATTGGCTTCCTACTCCAGTTGCAAGAGAGGCCAGGCCTGGTGGTCAACACCCGATTACCTGGGACAGGGCTGCCTTGATAGGCACAATGCCTGCACACCTGCCAGGGCCTGTAGCTGCCCCCACCCCCAGAGCTGGGCTTCTCAAACACCTCTGTTGCACTCAGATCAGACACACCCTGGGTCCAGCCTGACCGTGCCCCATCCATGTCTGTTCTTGGTTCCCTTTGGCCCTGCCCTAGGCCCTCTCCCCAGTGCCCAGAGCCAGGCTCAGCCCTTCTTCCAGCCCACCAGTGGTCCACACGGTCGCACACCCCACCTGCCTCAGCCAGGTGCCAAGAAGGAGAGGGGTCCATGGAGGTGCCCTCCCGGAGACCCACAAGCAGGATGATGACTCGCATGGGGCTTACAGGGAAGATACCTGTCCAGAGTGTTTCTGAAGCTTCCCTGACCACGGAATCCCTACGACACCCACAGGACGGTGTGCCGTGGGGCACCAGTTTGGGAGAGGCAGGATGTAGGGTGAATGTGTGTGGGCTCCAACCTCGGGAGGTTCCCAGTCCCCAGCACTGGAGGAGAGGGCAGAATCATGGCCCCAAGCTGGGCTGTTCCATTCTCTGCCTGCCTCGGAGACCCTCCTCCATGACTCCCTTTTTCCCAGCCACCTCTCTGAAGGTCAGCGTTGACACAGATGGTGGATCTGGGGGTCTGTGGACAGCTTTCCTGCCCAGGTGGATCAGTGGTGAGCCCAGGGCCACCGCCACAGACCACAGCCCTGGCAGCATCAAGTGCAGCTGAGGCCCGGGCCCTGCACCCCTGCTCTGTGGGTCATGGTGCCTGCTGGGGAGACTTCGCTTTTCTTCAGCCATGTTCCCAAGCACACTCGCCCCACACCCTCCGCCTTTATGCTGAAGCTCCACGTTTCAGCTCCACGTTGTAGAAGCCAGGAGCTCTGCAGTCCCAAATACAGGCACTCAGGGGCCCCGCATGCGTCAGAAAGGGGCCTTGGGGGGGTCAAGGTTGTGCCATCACTGACCCACCAGGGACAGGAGGCCTGCAGTCCCGCCAAGGAAGGAGCAGACCAAGGACACTCCCAGGGACATCTGCTGGTGCCCAGATGCCCCCCTGTGGGACATCCTGGGGTCCCTTCTAAGGACACTTCTGGAAAAGAAGGACAACCATGCTTCCTTGTGCTCCCTGGAAGCAGCACTGGGGCCACAGCAGGGGACCAGAGGTGATCTCAGCCCTTTGTGGGGAGCCAGGATCCACGCTCAGTGGAGAGGCATGGGGCACAGCAGGTGTCCAGGCCTGGGCTGGGGGGCTTTGGCGCGTCAGCCTCCAGGAGAGAGGCTGCACACAAGGCCACAGGCAGGAGAGTGGTGCGGTCAGAGCCGCATTCCAGGACGCTCTCCAGGGCGGTGCGCAGGAGACCACAGGTCTCAGTCCGGGGAAGGGCCGGCTGAGGGCTGGGTGGTATAGCTGCAGGGTGTGCTGGGTCCTGGCTCCTGCACATTAAGCAGAAAGACCCTTATTTATTTCCAAGGTACACCTTAATCTCTTAGTTTGGGCTTTCATTAGGGTCTTTGTAATCCATGCAGAGTTTGCCCTGTGTTTGAGCTCGGTTCAGGGGGAGCCACAGCCGCACACACAGAGCCACCCACATGGAGCGGGGGAGCCAGAGGCCAGAGGCCAGCTGACATCCAGGGGGTCATGGCAGCAGGGACAATGGAAACAGAGGCATACAAGGCTGGGCTGGAGACAGGGAGACAGACCAGGAAGCTCACCCTGGCACCTGGCTTTGGCCTGGCCCAGTCCTGGCTATTGCAGCCGTCTGGGGAATGAACCAATGGATAGAGGATCTCTCTGTCTCTCTGTCTCTCTCTGTAACTCGTCTTTCAAATAAATAAGTAAATCTTGTTTTTAAATTTCAGATAATGGAGCATTTCTGATTTCAGACTTCCGGGTTAGAAATTCTCAAAAAAAAATCCGAAATCTGGGGAGGGTTCAGCCTAGCAGCTAAGAGGTTCCCACCCCACATCAGGAAGCCCACGTTCAGGTCCTGGCCCTGGCTCCTGGCTAACGTACACCCTGGGAGGCAGCGATGGCGGCCCAAGTCCTCGGGTCTTTGCCACCCAGGAGGATCCCCCTAGGCCAGCCCTAGTCGTTGTGGGCATTTAGGGAGTGAATCAGCAGATGGGGGCACTCTCTCTCTCTCTCTCTCTCTCTCTCTCTCTCTCTATTTCTGTGTCAAATAAATAAAATAAGCAAACAAATAAACAGATACAATCCGAAATTCTAAGCACATGTTGTCCCAAGCATTGCGGGTAAAGTATACCCAGCACATGCAGTATTTGCACTGTATCATCTTTCTTTCTTGCTGTTTCCTTAGCATGACTCAGCACTTCTCAGGCACATGTTCCATGCCAGGGCTCATCCAAGCACAAGGGACCCAGGGGACCCTTTCACAACTGCCCTAGGGAAGATTTGTGCAGGCCACATGTTAACAACATGCTGTGCCACGTGAGACAGAGTGTATGTACTGCGAACAGGACCAGATGGGAATGAGAGAGGCCTGGAGGGCTTCCTGGAAGAAGTGACTGAGCTAAAGGTATATACAAAGGTGGGAATGGCGTGCCAGGCAGGGGAATAGTGTGTGCAGAGTCTCGGCAGTGTTGCTGGGTCAAGGGTGAGCCGATCTGCAGGGCCGGCCGGGATCCCTCTACGTGCCCCTGCGGAGGGGCAGCTCGGTGAGGCTTTGTCCAGCAGACAGACAAAGGGTGCCCAGGGGTCGCTGGCCCCCCACAGACCCCAGAGGCCCAAGGCCTGAGAAGCCCCGATTCCAGCACCGCCCCGAGTTACCTGGCTTTCCTCAGCCGCAGCCACGCAGAAGTGCAGGCTGAACTCTTCCAGTTCCAAGTGGCAGTAACGCATGTGAAGCTGGCGTGGGGGGAAGAAAACAGAGGAGCTCACCAACGAGGCTCTGAGCCCCACCTCTGCTTTCCTCTCCGTCGGCTCTCCCAAACCACGCAGCGGCCCAGGGAGCTCCAGGCTCAGCCCAGCACAAAAGACCCCACCACAGCTGACCGCCCAGGCCCCTTGGGTGAGGTGAGGTGATCGTTAGAGAAGAGCCAGAGTGTCAGAGGAGGCGTCCTGGGCAGCAGACCACACACAGGTGCCTCCACTGCCGCAGCCCCTCCCCCAGGCAGACAAAATACCCAGACTACTGGGCCCAGGACAGACTGTTTTTCTGCCGGCCCCAGAGGAAATGCCATTCCATATGTAACCTTTGCCTCTCTCTCTCTCTCTCTCTCTCTCTCTCTCTCTCTCTCTCTCTCTCTCTCTTTCTCTCATTCCAGGGACCCCTGGGGCTGGACGGCAAGCCTGTAAGTGATGAAGGGCAGTTCTAGGTTTGCCTGGGTGGGGGTGGGTCTTGGGGAGCCCGTGGGAAGAGGCCGCTGGGAACTCAATTTGGCACAGGAAGAAGTCGGTGGGTTATCAAACTTGAATTCAAATCCAGCTGCAGCACCAACCGACCATGTGGCCATGGGGAGGACCCTCGGCATGCACACGCATCCCCCACCACAGGGGTGGGGGTCCATGGAGAGCCGTGGGCGGCTCAGTCTCTGGTGTCTGGTCAGCCTTTCCCATGCAGTCTCCATTTCTGTGGCAGACGTCGGACCGAGGAGTTTTCAACACCTGAGTCAGGAGCTTATGGTCCATGGGCATCCTCAACGGATGAACGAGATGCCCAGGGAGGCATCAGCCCAATTAAATAAATAGCTGGATGTGGATGGGTGGACAAATAGATGGGTGTGAGTGGGTGGGTGAGTGGTGGGAGGGAGGGAGGGAGGGAGGGAGAGAGGGAGTTGCCTAGATGGATGGATGTTGGTGTGGATGGATGGACAAATAGATGGGTGTGAGTGGGTGGGTGAGTGGGTGGTAGAAGGGAGGGAGAGAGGGAGGGAGTTGCATAGATGGATGGATGTTGGTGTGGATGGATGGACAAATAGATGGGTGTGAGTGGGTGGTGGAAGGGAGGGAGAGAGGGAGGGAGGGAAAGAGTTGCATAGATGGGTGGATGTTGGTGTGGATGGATGGCGTCCATCCAAGGATGTGTGAGTGGAACCTAGACTCCCCTTGAAGGAGAGAATTCTGGGGACAGGGTCTCTGTGCACTGCCTGCAGATGGCTGGCTTGGGCACAGGGAGGTGATAACAGCGAGTGCTCTGTGGGAGGAGTGACTTCCCTCTGAGGAGATGCCAGTGGGCACTTGTCCCAAGTCCCCATCCCCTCCTACTGAGGAGCAAGGGCAGCACCCAGTCAAGGCTGAGGGGCTTGGGTGTCGCTCTCCACTCAGCCGCCTGCCGCTCCTGCCATCCCCTGCCATCCGAGCCGTGGAGCAGCAGGAGGGGAGCCAACTTTGCCCTCCTCGCTCACGTCTATTCTTTCTTCACTTTCCTTTTCAGGGACTTCCAGGCCCCAAAGGGGAAAAGGTGAGTGATGCTGATGGCTGATAGGGGAACCCTGCCACCAGCCCCTGTCCCGGAGTGGGGCCTCGGTTGCCCCATCTGTAAAGCGGGCTCAGTAGCGCCTACCTCCCAAGCCAGGGGCCAGGCTTGTGTCTGACACGCTTGTGTCTGAATCTGAGTTCTCCAGGCACCAAAGCATAAGGAGACTCCAAGGCACAGGGTACTGGGAATGACTGCTTCCCAAATGCTGAGACACGGAAAGCAGGTGCCGGGGAGCATGGGGACTGGAACGATGACTGCTGGGGGCCGATGCCCCTCGTGAGAAAGACTTCCCTGGCGTCTGACACCGGAAGTCGTGGGCAGCCCCCTGGAGGACTTTGCAAGGGTTCAGAGAGACCCGTGTGTCCCCCAGTGGGGTCAGGGGACAGGGGCCCAGAGCTGACCTCGGGATGGCAGGGCCAGTTGCAGCCTCTGGGGTGTGGCTGGGCCACCCCCACACCCCCCCAACATGGAATTTGGAAATGGGGACACGAGAACTGCAGAGGGGGCCCCCGCTGTGATGGGAGGGTGCAGGGTTTTGTGCTCAGAGCCTCATCTTTGCCTTCGGGCTCCACCACCAGAAGCCACATGGTTCCGGGCAAGTTGGTGTGGCTCTGTGGGCCTCAATTTCCCCATCTGTAAGTTAAAGGCAACCTCGCAGAGCCGGGGGCAGAGTACGTGAGGTCGCAGCAGGAAAGCTCTCCCGATCACCTTCCCGCCATCCTGGCTGTCACAGAATCCATTCAGGCCAGGGCTTTGAGATGGGACAAGCAAGTGTCCTGATCTATCACAAAATGCAAGGCCTGGGGTCGGCACCGTGGCTCAGTAGGCTAATCCTCCGCCTTGCGGCACCGGCACACCGGGTTCTAGTCCCGGTTGGGGCACCGATCCTGTCCCGGTTGCCCCTCTTCCAGGCCAGCTCTCTGCTATGGCCAGGGAGTGCAGTGGAGGATGGCCCAAGTGCTTGGGCCCTGCACCCCATGGGAGACCAGGAGAAGCACCTGGCTCCTGCCATCGGAACAGCACAGTGCGCCGGCCGCAGCGCGCCTACCGCGGCGGCCATTGGAGGGTGAACCAACGGCAAAAAGGAAGACCTTTCTCTCTGTCTCCCTCTACTGTCCACTTTGCCTGTCAAAAATTTAAATTAAAAAAAAAAAAAAAAGCAAGGCCTGTGGCTTCAGAAACAGCCTAGAACAAGTTATTGTCACTCCGCACTGCTGCAAGACCCAAGGGGAGCAGCCGTTTGCCTCACACACGGCTGCCTGCTGGCGAGGGACAAGGGGCCCTCCGTTTCAAGCCTGGATCTGCGGGCGGTATGGCCTTGGGCAGGTCACTTGGCCTCTTTGCCTCTCTGTTTCCTGGAAATGAAGGTATAATCGAGGCTGCCTGTCATTTTTGTTGGAATGAAGTTGGGCCATGCATGTGAGCACTGAGCACAGAGCAGTGCTCCATGGCAGGTGTAAGAGAGGTGGAGAGCGTCGTAATGATCTCCTCCGTGTTTTTCGTTCCTAGGGAGTACCAGGAGACTTCGGCCCCCGGGTAAGGATGGAGTGTTTCCCCCTTGCCTGCCTGCCGTGTGTGTTCTGGGCAGTTCTGAGAAACACATCTCACAGGTCCTCTGCATCCCAGCTCCCCTTACAGGGGTCCCGGGCAGGGGCTTTGTGCCCAGGCAGGGTTGGGCCAGCTGTGCAGCTTCACGGAGCGCACATCGCACAGTGGTTCTGAGCAGGAGCTGGGAGCAGGCCAGGCTGAGTCCCCAAGGACAGAGCTCTTCCGTGCTAGGCGTGGGATAGGAGGGCAGGGCAGGGCCACACAGAACTGGTAAGACTTCTGTGGGGCTGAGAAAGGTCCTTCCAGGTCTGCTTGCTTTGGGGGAGGGGGCCATGGGGGTCTGTGGAAGCTGCT
This sequence comes from Lepus europaeus, assembly GCF_033115175.1. Classification (NCBI taxonomy): domain Eukaryota; kingdom Metazoa; phylum Chordata; class Mammalia; order Lagomorpha; family Leporidae; genus Lepus; species Lepus europaeus. Next base: position 103,691,826 of record NC_084830.1, read on the forward strand.
CTTCCAATCAGATGCTTGTTCCTCGAGAGACTGGAATCCCCAGGCCAGGGGGTGTGAAAGAACCCTTCACCGTCTTCATGGCTGTCCTGGGATTTGTGATAATGGCTCATGGTCCCTGGCTTGCTAGGGTCTCTGGCATGGTTGCAAGCCAAGGCTCCAGACCCAGAGACCCAGGCGACAGGGCCCTCATGCATGGCCCCGGTCGCCCACAGGCGGCTCCCCATGTGCCTGGGCTTCTCCCAGCAGGGCTGGTGGGCTCCTCAAGGCGTTTCCAAAGCAGCAGTGCAAGGGGCAGGAAGTGGAGCTGCTAGGCACGTGCAGAGACAGCATCACTGTGCATGCCTTTGCTCTGTCAATCACAGGCCAGCCTGCGGCCAGAGCAGGAACAGAGCAGCCCCCAGCTCTTGGGGGTAGGGGGCAGTGAGGACGGGGAGCCAGCATGAGGCCATCTCCGGAGAAGGTGGTCTGCACAACCAGTGGCCTGTCACCTGTCTGGGGGCTGGGTTTACTGACTTTGCCTCCAGAAACAGCCCTGGGGTTTTTTTAATCACCCACCTGCCTTACTGACCGCTTCACCTGTTTGCTGACCAGATGGTTTTCCCATGGCTCAGTCCAGGCTTTATAAACAGAGACCACCATGCATACAATCTCCGTGTCCTCAAGGTAGACTGGATGGGTGGACGGTCTGGGCCTGCTGGTTTGCTGTGTTCCCCACTGATTCACCCCACGTCGCCAGGGTCACACCTCAGTCAGCCAGGCCCTGAGAGAGGAGGGACAGGCAGGCCGGGAAGAGCCTAAGCACCTCTCCCAGGCCCTGCGCCAGGGTGGATGTTCATTGTCTGCCTGCAGGAGTCCAGGCCAGTGGTTCCCGAGCCGGAGCCCCTGAGCCGTGAAAGGAGCAGTAAGGGCCAGAAGGGGCCTTCAATCCCTGCTGATTCAACACAAAGTGAAGTGGGGACTGCTCACCACCCACGGCCCAGAGACCCCACCGTGCTGCCCACGGCCTTTCCTTCTGCCTGGAGCTACAACCTGGCGGCCAGGACCCCGGTCACGCCAGGCCAGTGGGGAGATCCGAGTGGTGGGCACTGAGATCCTATGTTAACTTTTTATTTGGCTGCTGTGTTCAGTGCAATTTGTCAGAGATGAGCTCCTTCATATTGGGAGGGGGCTCAGCTTTGCCTGGCCCTGTACTTGGGTGAATAATGACCCTGACTCCCGAGCCCTCGACCTCTTCATCTGGAAAATGGACAGTAGCAGAGCCCCGGCCAGCTGGCCAGAGGTCTGAGTAAGATCATCCCTAGGGAGTCCTCACGCACTCCATGCTGGGTCCACAAAAGGCTTCCCCCTTTCTTGGTTACAAGATAGGCAGCGACTGGCATTATAACCCGCCACGTGCCCGTGCTGGATGGGTCCTGCTGGGGCAGTTGGGAGGTGCCCTTCCCTCCCTGCAGGTGGGGCCCCAAGGTGAGGGCTCTGGCTGCCTGAGGTCTAAGCTGGCACTAACACCAGGGTCCAAGTCTTGGGTGTTGCACGAGAGAGCATGTGTGACCCTGCCTGGCTTTTCTATAATTGTTTTGAGGTCATTGTAGACTCAATTGCAGCTTTTTTTCCCCCAAAGAAACCTTTTATTTAAGGAATACAAGCTTCATGCATTTCATAAGTACAAATTTAGGAATATAGTGATTCTTCCTACCATACCTGCCCTCCCACCCACACTCCCACCCCTCCACCTCCTCCCTGTCCCATTCCCAGTCCCGTTCTCCACTAAGATCCATTTTCAATTAACTTTATACCCAGAAGACCACCTCTATACTAAGAGTTAACAATTTGCATTAAAAAAAAAAAACCTGTTCCTCAACAGTTGAGACAAGGATTGTTCAAAGTCATTGCATCTCAAAGTTAATTTCACTTTTTTTTTTTTTGAGAAATTTAATTAACTTTAAGGAAGCACCCAAGAATGATAATCTTTGGAAGCACTTAGACAAAACTATAACTTATAAGGCATAAGAATATCCTCCACTTAATACATTAAAATAAAATAAGTCCTTGAGAATGAGTTTTTATCATTAATTAAGGAAGCACTTAAGAAAACAAGCAGTGGAATTGGACACTTAGGCATAACTAAAACTTATGAGACATAAGAATATCCTCCACTAAATACACTAAAATGAAATAAATCTTTGAGAACAAGTTTTACAGTTAACTCTCATAGTACAACTCCTTGAAGACAGAGGTCCTGCATTGGGAGTTAGTGCACAGTGACTCCTGTTGTTAATTTAACAATTAACACCTTTATGTATGATGTTAGTGACCACCCGAGGCTCTTGACATGAGCTGCCTAGGCTATGGAAGCCGTTTGAATCCACGGTCTCTGTCAGTATTAGACACGGCCATAAGCAAAGTGGGAAGTTCTCGCCTCCCTTCAGAGAAAAGTATCTCTTCTGAAATGCAGTTTTAATAAACAACACCCTTTATCCAGTGCCCCACAACAGTGACATCTTGCATCACTGTAACACACTCTCACAACCAGGGACTCCACAGTGATACAACCCACCAACCTCAGATTACCCCAGTTTTCCACACAGGGTATGCTGTATGTTCTGTGCAATAGTGTCATGTGTGTACATGGGTGTGAGCTTCTCGCAGAGACCTCTCATTTCAGCTGGGGTTGCCTCCCCGCCTCCCGTGCCTGGCCCCCAGCCACACTGTTCTTTGTCTCTCTGGTTTCTGCCACTCAGGGTTGTGTGCTGTGACTCCAGCGTGTACCCTGTGAGCCTGGGTTTTTTTCACCCAGTGTGATCCCTTGGGGCGTCTGCAAGCCGCTGCATGCGTCCGTGCTTTTCCCTCCTCTGCTTCTTGCTGGGGAGTGGCCCGAGCCAGGAGTGGAGTGGCCCAAGCCAGGAGTGCCCCGTCCCTGGCTAACGGTCACACTGGGAGGGCTTTCAGGTAGTTCCCAGTCTGGGGCTGTTACGGATGAAGCAGCTGTGAACGTTCAAGCTCAGGTTTTTGTGTGAACTGAAGTTTTCGTTTCTCTGAGATAAGGGCCTGGAATGTGGAGCTGACCAGGTGGGGAGGTCTCTCAGGAGACGCCCAGTCTCCTTTCCAGAAACAAGGGGGCTGGCCTGCGCCATCTCTCACCTAAACACCATGTTGGCTTCAGGCACTGAGAGTCGGCACGTTCCTTGAAGGGTGGGCCTCTTCTGCCAAGCTGTAGGGACCATCAAAAAGTGGTCAGGGGCTCAGCCACAAAGCCCTTCCTTCCGGGCCTGCCCAAAGGGCTGGGGAGGGAGAAGGCCTAGGGGAGTGTGTCTCTGGAGGCTGGGACGCCTGCCCCTCACCCTCAGGGTCATGCCAAACCCCATGTCTTTCAGGGAGACCAAGGGCAAGACGGAGCTGCTGGGCCTCCAGGACCCCCAGGGCCCCCTGGGGCCAGGGGCCCCCCTGGAGACACTGGGAAAGACGGCCCCAGGGGGGCTCAAGGTCCAGTGGTAAGAGAAGACATAGAGTTGGACCCCCAACACCTACTCCTGTGCTGACCCAAACCCCAAACCCCAAACCCTGATCCCAGAGCCAGTCCCCAAGCCCAGCCCTGTCCCCCACTAGAGACCCAACACCAACCTTAACCCAACCAGACACTGAACCTGGGCCCAACCTAAACTCCCAGCCCCAACCCCAATTCAGATCATGTCCCTGACACCAGACCCAAACCCAACCCAACCCTAACCCCAGCCAGACAGACCTTGGCCCCCACCAAACCTGAAATCTAACATTAACTAGGTCCCTAAGCCAAATCAAAACCTTGACTTTCAAGTTCACACTGCGAATTCAGGCTTATCCAGATTCTAACCGTGACCCTGACTCAAAACCCAACTTTAACCCCAAGCAGACCTTCAGACACCAACCCTGTCCTGCATTGCAGTCTCAGTCCCAGTCCTGACCCTGACCCTGACCCTGACCCTGACCCCCACGCGGGCTCTCTCTTCAGCTCTTGACCAAGCCCTGATCCTCTCCATGTGCTTTCCTCTCTTTCCCCCACACTAACTACTTAGCCTCAGTCATCTCCTCAAATTCCTAACCCAAACCTGGAGGCCAGGCCCCCTTCCCTTGCCCCTGTCCCTGATCCAGGCCCTCCAACTTGTCAACGCAGCACACTCCCCCCAGGGCCCCGCTGAGGGCAGCCACTCAGAGGGCTCCTGCACTCCTGGTCACCCTGGATGAATAACTTTGATCCTCAGCTCTCTCACCTGGGCAGCAGGGACAGCGGGAGCCACTTCTCAGGGTCTGGTGGGGATGCAGAAGCTCCTGTACTTGGAGCATGTGATACCTCTCATCCTCATGGCCGTCCTCTCTGCCTCCTCAGGGTCCCAAAGGAGAGCCCGGCCAGGACGGCGACATGGTCAGTACCCAGGGCACCCCCAGGCTTCCCCTACACACCCCAACCCCGGGATGATGCGTGCACGTGTGTGTGTGCATGCATGCCCACACATTGGGCTATGCATGTGTGTACATGTGTGTTCCTGCGCTGGCCGCTGGTGGGGAATGGGTGGCCAAGGCCCCCACTAGGCTGAATGCTATCGGCCACACAGCCCTGAGTGGGAGCCTGCAGCCCACTGATCACCGCTTGAGCCCTCATGCGGCCGCTGTCCTATGCCTAGAGCTCAGCAGCCCAGGCGGGTTCTAGCGACAGCCGGCTGCTCCTCTCCGGGGCATCACCCTTTACAAAACCAGGCTGATAAGGAAGACAGGCCCAGCAGCAGCCTCCAGTGTAAAGTTGGACACCTTCTCTTCTCTCATTCCAGGGCCCCAAAGGACCCCCAGGGCCCAAGGTGAGTGCCTCCCACTCCTTGCCCCCTCCCCCAGGCCTGGGGTGCTAGGTACTCCCTGACAGTAAAACCTGGGCAGCAGAGTCGGGGACCAATGCCGTGGGCAAATTACAGCATCTCTCCGGGCCTGGCTCCGGATTCACCTCCCTCCTTGGGCAGCACCAGGCCCTCCCTGCAGGAGCTGGAGCCCTCGGTTCCAGGAGGAGGAGGAGGAGGAGGAAGAGGAGGAGGAGGAGGAGGAGGGGAGCTCCTGGGAAGGGAGCTGCACTGGTGGGCATTGCTGGAGCGAGGGGTTTTCAGTGCATTCTCCCACCCTTCACCTCCCAGCTCCCTGCTTGCAAGACCAGTGACTTGCCAGGAAGGGATTTCCAGCCAGATACCCTCCCCATGACCCATGGGCACCTTCTGAGGGGTTCAGGGGTCTCTGGGTCACAGAAGCCACTTCCATCAGAGGAGCAAAGGGCCTGATGTCTGTGTTCCAATGGCTCTGGCTTCTCCTTGCACCCCCACTGTCCCGCCACCCAGGGTGAGCCCAAGGAGGAAAATGAGGGGCCTATGGAATTACTTCTTGGCCAGGGTCGGGAAGTGACCAGAGAAAAAGGCTAGGGTGGTGACAGGGCCCCACAGCGGGGCCGGGGGCTGTAGCTCTCAAAGCGTGGCCCTGGGGCCAACAGCAACAGCATCACAGGGAGGCTTGTGAGAAATGTGGATTCCAGGGCCCACCTGGGACCCATGGACTCAGAGACTCTGGACACGGGGCCTGGGGGCCAGCTGAAGGAACCCCTGGGGGCACTGGCATGTGCTCAAGCTTGGGAACCAGCCACTAAGCTGGTGATGGATGGATGGCTCCCCACCACTCCCCTGGCCAGGCAGCTCCCCATGCAGTGCCCAGCAACACTGCCCATCCCCCGCCGCCCCTCTCAGGCCAGCTGCTGCAGCAAGTCCCCTGCCCGTCCCTCTCCATCACGTGTCCTCTTGCATTGTCTTCCAAGACGTGCTGCCCCTTGCTTATTTGAATATCTCTTGTCCTTTAGCTGCCTCTGACTCCATCTGAGCAGGGAACCTCGCCTGTCTGGCCCCCAGCAGCTGCTCACAGTGTCTTCTAAATGAATGAACTCTCCTTTGTCTGTCCATCCATTCTGTCTGCACACACCTGCTGAGGTCTGCTCTCAGGGCTGACGCTGAGCTGGTGGGAGCAGGGGACAGAGGTGGCTCCAACCCACCGTGCCCAGCGCGGCTTGGAGCCAGGGGCCTGGTGTGCTGGGGAGTGCTGAGGCAGGAGGGGCCACGTCCACCTGTGGGTCTCCTGCTGTGTCCAGCTGTGAGGGCTGCAGCTCACCTGTTCTGTTTTTAGGGGGATGACGGGACGCCGAGCCAACCTGGGCTGCCTGGACCCCCAGGGCCCAAGGTAGGTACATGCACCTCTGCCAGAGAGCCCTCTGCCCCTACTCTCACTGCCTGCCCAGTGGAGCCCCTCTCAAAGCCCTTCTCCCTCATGGGAGGTAGGGGGCAAGTATGGACTGATGTCTGGGGCAGGCAGAGAGAAGCAGCAGGAGGGCATGGCCTCCACAGGCCTCAAGTCCCATCCCAGGTGACCCCACTCTCCACCCTGTCCCTTAGCCAGGAACTGGATGATGTCATCCTCACACCTTGCCCCATCCCCCGTCCCAGCGACAGCCACCAGATCCTGACAGCCTGCTCCCAAATGTCCGTGGAACTCTGGGTCTGCCCAACTGCAAGACCCAAACCGGAAGGTGGGGCCCTGGCCCTCGGTCCCTGGGGCAAGGGAGAGCCCAGACGCCCCCGCTCCCCTCCCTTGGTGGGCTCTGGTGCGTGCAACAGGAGGCCCCAGCCTGCCCGGCGCTGCCTCTCATGGCGAGTGTTTTCATTTCAGGGCGAGCCGGGGAGCATGGGGCCCCGAGGAGAAAGCGGTGTGGATGGCGCCCCGGGACCAAAGGTGACATCAGGGCACCTGGCCCAGTCAGCCCCTCCCCCAGGCGGCAGGAGAGCCATCATTTCCCTTCGAATTTGCACTTTTGGGTGGGGACTGCCTGGGCCGGGGATCTTCCTGGACTCACAGTGGGAGGCTGGTGAGGACGGGTGGCGGTGAGCCTGGGTGGATGACAGGGCCTGTGCTCTCTGGCCACCTCCACTGGGCCTCCATGGGGAAGGGGAGGTCAGAGATCTCCCAGGTCCTCCCCCTGGCCGGCTGGTCCTCAATAGTCATCCTCAGATCAGGAGAGCTCCAGCTGTGGGATTGTCGGTGAATCTGCAGCCTTGTGTCTCCACAGGGGGAGCCTGGCCATGGAGGCGCAGACGGAGCCGCAGGGCCCCGGGTAAGCAGCCCCTCAGGCCACTGCTAGGGGACCCGGTGGCCTGGTAGCTGCAGAAACCCCTGTCCCTACAGAGTCCCCAGCGTTCTCTCTGTCCCCAGGGATGTGATGGCCTTCTAGACTTTTCTTTGTATTCACAAACACAGATCCTCCATGGGTCATGTGGCATGACTCCACCCATGGTGGGCAGGCCGCAGCCCCCTGTCCCGGGAAGCCAGGTACCCCAGCCAGGCCCAGGTCTTGTGTGACCAGCCCCTGTCCGCATACCTTTAGGGACGTCCAAGGTTCTGTCCTCAGCTGTCACCTGAAGCAGTCACATCTCCCCATGCCCCCAGCAGCTGGCTTCTCCCTCCAAAAAAAATGCACCTGAGCCCCCCCGCCTGGCCGTACAGGTGGCCAGGGGTCAGACTGTGTCCTGGCTACAGCAGTTGTGTGTACCCTGGACAGTTTTGTGTGTGCCACCACTGTGGGGGCAGCCAAGGCCCAGGCCTGAGCCAAAGTGTGCGTGACCTATGCGGTTCTCCCAGCCAGAGCAGCCTGGTGAGGAAGGGAGGCTCAGAAGGGAGGCGCCAGACAGCAGCCATGTGCTTGCCTGCAACCATGGACAAAGCAGGTGGGGGAGAGAGCGTGTGGGATGTGCCACCCCACCCACAGTCAGGAGACAGGGAGACCAGGTCTTTCACAGAGTTGGGGAGAGTTTGGGGAGTTTTGCTTGTTTCTGTTATGTCTTTGGCAACATTTAGAAATCTGAAGGACTTGGCGTCTTCCCTTGTGACAGCAGGGATCAGGCTGTGGGCTCGAATGGCCACATTGAGGGGGCCACGTGAAGGGAAACCACAGCTGCCCCTGGTTGGGGGGGAGCACGTTCCTCAGCCTGCGCTCTCTCTCGCGGGCCGGGATCATAGGCCCTGTGGCAGGAGGCAGGGATGGCCAGCCCCCACTCCCTCACAGCCCCACCCTGAGGCTCACCCTTCTGCTGCCCAGGGTCCACCAGGCCTCAAGGGCGAGCAGGGGGACACCGTGGTGATCGACTATGATGGCAGGATCCTGGATTCCCTCAAGGTAGTGTAACCCGGGGGACAGGGGGGTCCCCACAACTTCCTGTGCTAAACCTGCACTTTCATACACGAGGGGCCGGGAGGGGCTTCACACAAAGACCGCAGGTGCATTACACACCTGATAGGGACGTCCGTGCTCAGACCCACATGATGCTGAGAGAGCTGCTGTGAATTGGCTCATGTGACCCTGAGCTCCCCCTGCAGGGGCAGGAGGCCAAGCGTCTCCCTCGGGAGCCCCAGCAGGGAGCTATAGGAGGGTGAGGAAGCATCAAGACCTCTTCGTGCGTGTGTGCGGCTTCTAAGCCTGCCCAGTGACGGGCACACTTGGGATCCACCAGCAAAGGAGGTGCCAGCTGCTCAGGGGGCCGGGGGAGGGGGAGGCGCATCAGTTTCCAGACTGGCCTTGGCACTGAAGCTCCCGAGGCACAGGCCTCAGGGGCACACAAACTGCTGGTGACTACGGCCCACAAGGCTGCATGGCGGGGATGACCCTGACCATGGGCACATGCAGGCTGGCAGAGAGCCACAGGGCATGCAGGGAGGTGGGGCTTGGCTCTTGGATGCCAGGCAAGGATGATGACTCAATGTGATGGGCGGCGGGCAGCCGTGGTCAGTTCCTGAGCAAGGGGACGATGTTCAAAAGCCACTGAGGAACAGTGTAGAAGGTGAAGGCAGAAGATGCAGCAGAGGCCAGGGGGTGGGGAGCCCAACAGGGAGGGGGACGCTGGGCCCCATCCTAGAGGAGGGTGGGCAGCATGGAAGAAATGAAGCCAACAGAAGGGCAGAGGGGCAGGGGCCGGGCTGGGTGTGCCTGTGGGAGGGGCCTGAGTTTGGGAGCAGACCCCAGCCCCACCTGTGAGGGCCAGGACCTGCCCAGTACTGGCAGGCAGCAGGCAACAGAGCCAAAAGGGCAGAAAGCTCGCAGGACAGCAGGGAGGTCAGTGCCAGCCACGGTTGGCAAGGCGGCTCTTGACTGGCCTTGGGTGCCAGCAGGGATCTAAGTTCCAGCAGGCAGCAGGGAGCCGTGGCAGGGTGTAGAGCAGGAGGGTGTTCTGAGGGAATCTGTGTTTGAGGGAGGCTGGTTCTGAGGGCACAGGGACTCTGGGCCTCCAGGCCGTGGACAAAACCAGGTGCCCCTCCCTGGACTCCCTCAAGAGTAGTGAGGCCCACCCCAACTTGTGGGAAGTGGCTCTGGGGACGCTGAACCCTGCTGCAGCCCAGCTCTCCAGGGACTGGGCCCCTGGGCAAGGGGCTGGGCGGCAGTGAGGGGAGGAGGCCCTGCCTGGCCACTGACCAGCCTCACTTCCGCACACAGGGTCCTCCCGGGCCACAGGGGCCCCCGGGGCCACCAGGGATGCCCGGAGCCAAGGTTAGTGCAGACGCATCTGCATGGTCCCCCACACCCATTTCTCCAGGGCCCACCTCCCTTCCCCTCTCCACCATGGGACCTTCTGCTTCTGCCATGGTGGTCCTGGCCTGGCTGCTGGGGATTCAGAGAAACGGGTCTCCCTTTTCTAACCAAGCTAAATCCCTGGAAAGTCTCTCTCACACATTTAAAAGCTGTGACATCACAGTGCCCCCCGCAGATGCCCAAAGCTATGCCTGTGGCTTGTGCCTGTTCGTTTTCAGGCACCCATTTGTCCCAGGGGAAGCAGCCCCAGACTTGGAAGTCAGAAAAGAGCTGGGCCTGGCTCTGTTATTCCTGAGCTATGGGGCCTGGAGCAAATCATTGAACTTCCTGAGCCTCAACTTCCAGCTTGCAGACGATAGCCACGGGCCACATCACCCCCGCCACCCAGGAAGGGCAATGAAGGAGAGGAGGCTGTGGGTGCCTGCCATGGCCCTGGGCCCCTGGAGAAGCCCAGCCGCAGAGCGGTGGGTGTTGCCAGCCAGGGAGACCCAGTGGAAGCCGCCCCTTGGGTCTTCAACCCCTGCGGGGCCCAGGGAGGCACAACCGCTCTCACCCTCTGTTCCCTTCCAGGGTGAGCTTGGCCTGCCCGGTGCTCCCGGAATCGATGGAGAGAAGGTCTCTGGGCTTTTCCGCTCCTCGGCAACTTGGGGCCTGGTGTCAGACTGCATGTGTGTGCACGTGTGTGTGTGTATGCGCGTATGCCCCTGTATGACCATCACCCTTGGCATCTCTGGGTGTATTTTCACTGCTGGTCCCCAGGTGGCTACTGGGGTGTGCATCTTTGGCTGGGAGAGAGAAGGCAGCGATTGGAAGGGTATTTGGGGGTTGAGATATGGCAGAGTCGCCACCATGGGTGCCCCGAGGGGCTATCCCTGTCTCCTCTGCCCCCAACCCTGAGCCACCTGCACCCCAGTGTGCAGTGAGGCATGGTTAGGATGCTCCCTCCCTGTCTCTCTCCAGCACCCCCACTGCATTCAGCCAAAACGCCAGCTCCTTGGCCTGGAGGCGAGACCCATAAGGAGAAAGCAGGGGTCTGGCCCTGCCTGGATGAAGTGTTGGGGATCCTCCAGGGTGGGAGAAGGGGGAAGGCCTGCTGGGTCCTACTGACCCCTTGTTTCTGTGGCTTTCAGGGTCCAAAAGGATCGAAAGGAGACCCAGGAGAGCCCGGGCCAGCTGGACCCAAGGGAGAAGCAGGAGAGATGGGTTTGTCTGGCCTCCCGGTATGTGCCTGGCAGGACCCCATCCTGCTTACCTGCTATTCAGGGGGTCCCAAGGTGAAGGTGTGCCCACCCCAGGGTGGCTGCTGGGGGCTATGAGGAGAGCAGGGAAGCAGCTGGGTACGCCCCAGCCAGCCTTGCAGTCCCTGCACCCAGCCAGCCCTGGCCCTTGAAACCATTAGGGGAGTGAACCAGCAGATGGAAGATCTTTGTCTCTCTGTCTCTCTCTGTAACTCTGTCTTTCAAATAAATCAATCTTAAAGAAAAAAAAGCAGTCACTGACACCCCTCACCTCACAGCCACATTCACCCCTGAGGACCCCTTGGCTGGAGGGGGCACTGGGGCTTGAACCCTGGACTTTATACTGCAGGAAAACAATCTGTGTTCCGGCAGTGGGCTCCCTAAACAGTCCGCCCACCACGCGGGGCCTGCCGCTGACTTAGGGGACACTTTCTAGGTTGCAAAGGCCAGCTTACCTGGCCAGCTTGTGGGGCCAGTGGCCCAGCCCCAGGGTGGTAGTTTTGGTGATGGGGGAAGGACTCACAGGCCCCCCTCTCCTGCAGGGTGCCGATGGTCTCAAGGGGGAGAAGGGAGAGTCGGCTTCTGACAGCCTCCAGGAGAGCCTGGTAAGGGCCCCCAACACCCAGCCCAGGCCAAGTGAGGACCCCGAGGATTGAGACACACAGGCCACTGGCCTGACGCAACCCAGGGCCGTGGGAGGGGGGAGAGAGCCCAGGGAGTGTGTCAGCCAACTCAGCTCATCTGAGAACCAAAAGGCTGAGCCCCTCCCGTGCTGTGCCCTCCTGGGACAGGTAGGAGCCTCCATGCGGGCCGGGAGGGATGGCGGCACAGTGAGTCACTGACCTGTCTCGGGACCTCCTAGGCCCAGATCATAGTGGAGCCAGGGCCACCCGGCCCCCCCGGCCCTCCAGGTCCCATGGTAAGGATGTGTGGCTTGAACCAGAGGGTGGTGGGAGGAGGATAAGGCGTCTTGGTGGGGCAAGCAGGGAAGGGCGGCTGAACCCAGGGCACGGCCCTGCCCTGCACAGCAGAACTTGTTTCTGATTTGCCTTCTCCCCCTGCAGGGCCTCCAGGGAGTCCAAGGTCCCAAGGTAAGAGGGTGGAAGCTGCCTTGCTAGCTGAAGACACAGCTGGGCAGCTTCAGAAAGCCTTGCTGGGGCACAAGGGAGGGCCCCACGCTCGGCCTGGCCCCAGCCCTGGGTCTCCCAGGGTGGACGCTGTACATCCACTGGTGCCTGGCCCCTCTGACATCCTGGGAAGCAGCACCCCACCTCCACACTGGGCCCTGTTCTTAACTTCGTCCCTCTGCCAAGATCCCAGTCCTTCTTCCTTCCTCCTCCAGCCCCTCCCGCCCAGCCCTGCGCCTCCCTGCCCTGTACACCCCCTTCTCCCCGTGCGTGTCCGTCTCTCCACTGCCCACAGCCTGAAGCACCAAGGCTCGGGTAGGTTGGTTGTGCATTACACAATGTCCGTGTTCTGGGTTTTAACTTAAAGCAGCCATGGGGAGGGCCCCTTGGCCCGCCTCCTGTCACGCCCCACAGCCCATTTACCCCGGGAGGAGAGCACAGCTCTGCCTCCCCAGCTCTGGGGGCAGATAGGGGAGGCAGTGGTGGAATCCCGGATCTGAGTGGGGCAGAGCAGGTGGTCCCACCACATGTGCTGCCTCTGGTTCTGTTTTGTCCAAGGCTCTCCCTGAGCAGATTTAGAAGAGGCAGCTGCTGTCCAGGGTCCAAGGCTGGGGCTCAGAGACCGGCTTCATACCCAGCCCTGCTTCTTCCCAGCTGTGGTGCTGGGCTCTTGGCCTGTTTGTGCAATGGGCATGACCATAACCCCCTCCCACAATGACTGGAGGGCAGGGCTGGGAAAAGTGCACATCCCCAGCTCCTCCGATTCTACCTGCCATAGACTGAACTGAGGCCAGGCCTGCCTCAGCCTAAGCGCTGCCCCTCTGCCAAGCTCAGCCTGCCCTGCCATCTCTCTGACCCTTCCCCTCTCTGCTTCCAGGGATTAGATGGAGCAAAGGGAGAGAAGGGCGCATCTGGTGAGAGAGGCCCCAGCGGGCTGCCTGTGAGTGTCACGAGCCCTGTGTGTCCCTAGAGGTGCTGGTTCCTGTCACTGTCATGTGTCTTGACCATGCCTTTTCCACCCAGGGACCTGTTGGCCCACCAGGCCTGATTGGGCTGCCGGGAACCAAAGGAGAGAAGGTAACACCTTATGTGGATACATACACACACCCCCACCCATTGTGACCACCTGCCCATGGTGCCACTCAGCCCTGGGGGCCTGCCCCATGTCCCACTGGGTCCCTGCGCTCAGGGCCAGGGTACAGGCTGCATGGATACCATTCTGACCAGGCCTGTGTGGTTGGTGGGTCTCCCAGTCTCTAAGTCTGTAGCCAGCTCACAGCTGTGCTCCCAGCCCCTCTTCCCCAGTCCTTCTCACCTGCTCTGTGTCTCTCCTCAGGGCAGGCCCGGGGAGCCAGGACTGGATGTAAGTGTCTCATCATTCACTGTGAGTGACTGGCTCCCTCCCATGTGTATCGTCTGCCTCTGTGTTGCTCAAACAGCAGCCTGGCCTGGCTGCCTCAAGGGTGGCCCCTTTCCCAGGGCTGGGTCGACAACTGGCTGGTCCCCTGTGAGTGCAGAGCCCAGAGCAGGTGCTTTATGGATGGAGGATGGATGGATGATGCATTGTGGCAGGCAATGGATGGACGGGCAATGGACGGATGGCAGTGGATAGATGATGAATGGGTGATGGATGGATGGATGGATGGGTGGATGGGTGGATGGATGGATGGATGGATGGGTGGATGGATGGATGGGTGGATGGATGGATGGATGGATGGATGGGTGGATGGATGGATGGGTGGATGGATGGATGGGTGGATGGATGGATGGATGGGTGGATGGATGGATGGATGGATGGGTGGATGGATGGATGGATGGATGGATGGGTGGATGGATGGATGGGTGGATGGGTGGATGGATGGATGGATGGATGGGTGGATGGGTGGATGGGTGGATGGATGGATGGATGAATGGATGGATGGGTGGATGGATGGATGGGTGGATGGATGGATGGGTGGGTGGATGAATGGATGGATGGATGGATGGATGAATGGATGGCAGTGGATGGATGGGTGGGTGGATGATGCATTGTAGTAGGGAGGTGGGGAATGCAGCAAGAAACCACTTGCAATACCCTAGTAAGAGCTGATGATGCTTCAGCCAGGACGGTGTTGTGGGAAGGAGAGAAACAGAATGATTAGCCCAGTGTTGACTGTGTCAAGTCTTTTTTGGTAGCATAGGTAGAAAACATTTAAGCCAGTTTAAAGTGGCTTAAAATTACTTCTACCTGAAAAGTCTACAGGTTCAGCACGTAGCTCCAGGTCACACCTGTGTCAACACAATGCAGCCTTTCGACCTCTCCTGACTCTGCTTCCCCGTGTGGGATTCATGCCTAAGCTCCACATGGAGCTGAGGCAGAGCCAGCAGCCCAGGCACAAATCAAGAAGGATGAGTATTTGCCTCCCTCTGCTGTTCCAGAGCACGTCTCATTGGCCTCAGTTAAGCCTGAACCTGCACAGAAGCTTGGCCATAGAAATGCAGTGCTCTGATTGGCCAGGGCTGATAATGTGCTTGGCCCTAGGGCTGTGGTTAGAGTCAGTGGATCGCGAGAAGTGATGGTGGTTCTGGGGGAGATCGGGCAGCTGCTAAGAGGGGCACAGTGGCCAGAGGCAGGTTGTTCCCGCTAGACGTTAGGGAGAGAGTTTGCCTTGGAGAGCAACTGGCAGTGAGGAAGAGGACAAACCCAGCCAGGGTTTCTGGCTTCAGGGGCCATTGGTGAAAAGGGACAGCAGAGAAGACAGTGCTGCACCCAGCTCAGGCCCGGGACCCAGGGAGGCAGCTGGGGGTGGAGCTGAAGACTCCCGCGGCCTTCTCGGTCAGACACCTGGCACCCAGTGGCTTCTCAAAGCCACGCCCACCTGATCTACCTGGCACACCCCAGGTCTCCCTCCACTCCACCAGGCCTAACTGAAGCAGGGACCCTGCCAACGGTTTCCTTTGACTGCACTGCCCCCCTTGATAGAAGAGCCCTTTCCCCAGGAAGCTCCTGCCCATCACGGAGCACTCCACTGCCTGTCCCGCTCCACATGAGGGAGGAGGCACCTCAAGTCCATTCCTCCATCCCTGGCATCCGGCCCACAGCCCTGTTCCTAGTAGATGCTGAGTTGCATTGGTTCAGTGGTTGCACAGATGGACAGATAGACAGGTGGGTGTACAAGAAATTGAGCTGAGAAGTGGGCATTTGACCTAGCAGTTAAGATACCTGTGTCCTGTATCAGAGTACCGGGGTTCCATTCCTGGCTCCAGCATCCTGCTCATGCAGACCCTGGGAGGCAGTGGTGCAAAGTCCCTGCCTCCCTCCCGGGAGACCTGGAGTGTCGTCCCAGCTCCTGCTCCAGCCCTGGCACAACCCTGTCCAGTGCAGGCATTTGGGAAGTAAATCAACAAATAGGAACTACTGTCTGTCTGCCACTCAAATAAGCAATAAATCGATCTGAGAGTAGAGAACAAAAGTCACCGTTTCTCAGTCATAAACACCCATGGCTTCCTGGGTCTCTGCCCCCAGCCAAGCCTGGGCCACTGCCACCTGCACATGTTGGTGGCAGGAGAGAAAGCCGCTTGCTGACAGCTCCGCCTGAGGACTTGCACCCAGAGACACTGACTGTCTGCTCCAGAGGAAGCAGGGCTGGTGCCCTGGTGCCCGGTTCCCCAGCAGCTGGGGCCTAGCCAGTCTGTGCCAGGAGCAGAGGGAGGAGGGGCAGAGATGGATCCAAAACGGCAGGCTGCCCCCGAGCCTCAGGCTCACGTTGAACCTTGAATCCCTTGTCAGGGCTTCCCTGGACCCCGAGGAGAGAAAGGTGACAGGAGCGAGCGTGGAGAGAAGGTGAGGGCAGTGGGGGGAAGCAGGGGGCGGTGGGCAAGGGTTGGGGAGGGGCAGGGGTCCACCAAGATCGAAGCTGTGGGCGTCATGGCCGCGGGCCTGGCCGTCACTGCTGTCCTACCCTCTCCCTTCTGTGCAGGGGGAACGAGGGATCCCCGGCCGGAAGGGAGTGAAGGGTCAGAAAGGCGAACCCGGACCGCCGGGCCTGGACCAGCCATGTCCTGTGGTACGTGTCAGAGCAGTGTGGGACCACCCCCAGCCCCTCGCCCACGCCCAGCTCTTCAGCCTCCAGCTTCCCTGTCCTCAGAGCTCAGGGGCAAGCCCAAGAGGCCATGGCAGCCAGCCCTTACCAGGGTGCCCACACCGCTGCTGCTGTTGCCACCATCACGGCCCCCTGTGGCTCAGGCCCTGCCCCCTCCTCCAGGGCGTGGCTCTCTGTGAGCCACCGGGCAGAGTCCATTTGCCAGGATCTTGGCCTATTTACTGAGCCCCAGGGCAACCCAACTTGAGTGGGGACCCACCTTGGGCCACCCTGAGCTAGAGATGGACAGGAACCAGACCAGTGAGTGACTTCGGGGCGCCCTGGGAGGGGCTGGGCCCTAGGGGGGAGGGGCGGGCAGCCACAGGCACACTGCTCTGCAGGCAGGATCAGGGTCAGCGAGTGCCCAGCCCCGTGGGCCCTGTGCTGGGCCCCAGGCAGGGTCTGTCCCCTCTGGGCTTGCTGGAGACCAGACAGGGCAGCGGTGGGTGGGAGCTCCCTATGCTCTCTGGGGCCTCTCCCTGCCCTCCCATCCTCTCTCCCAGAGGTGTCTGGCCTGGGGTGTCCACCTTCTCCATGGCCCCAGTGTGTGCCCCTGAGCCCCTGGGCCACCCTTCCCTTCTCCCCACTTGTCTCTTTTCCTGCTCCTCCCCTGACTGCCTTACAGGCCACCCCCCTCCCCAGAACAACCAACACCCAGCCTCTTTTTCCCGACAGCAGTGAGGGTTTCCGTGTCAGGCTCCTCCAGGGGAGCCCCAAAAAGAGAAACACATCACCAGTGTTTCCATCCTGAAAGTGTCCAGATGTCCGTGCCTGCCCCAGAGCGAGGGCCACCCAGTCCTGCAGCCTGCCATGGGTCTGTCCATCCCTGCAGTGAGCCTGATGACCTCTCCCTCCAGAAGGTGTTGGGCAGTGCCTGAGAAAAAGGCGTGAACAAAATGGCGTGTACACATACACACAACACACAGGGCCTTGAGCACCCAGGGGCCACAAGTGCCCTCGGGCAGCTCAATCCCTGGACCAAGACGTCCCTGCAAGCAGTTTACCTTTGTCTTGGAAACAGGAGCATCCTCGCTGCGGAGGCAAGCGTGGGGCGCCAGGCTCCAAGGCCCTGGCCAGGGGCAGTGGGCCTTGCCCTGCGGTAGGCGGCCTGGCCTGCTGTGTGCCGAGTGTGCCCTGCCCCTCGTGTGTGCCTTCCTGTGCATTTTGCCCTTCTCCCGCCTCTCCCTTGGCCCCCGGGCTATGTCCCTGCATGCACATGGGAGGGTTCCAGGAGCTGCTCTGTGTCTGAGGCCCATGCAGGGCCTGTGCCCGGGAACAGGGTGAAGTGTCAGCTGCTCCTGTGTGCCCTGGAGGCTGTGTGTTTTGTCCCCGCCAGCCCCCCACTCTCCGGGCACCCTGCTTGCCTCTGATGGCTCAGTGGGCATCCTGACAACCTGAGCCTGCCCTGCCTTAGCTCAGATCCAGTCCCTGGGCCCAGGACGGCCGGAGGGGGTGGGGGTGCCATCTCTGGGTTGTCCATAAAGCACTCTTGGAGGCACCCCTGCCCGAGGGCTGAGAGCCCCGGGCTCCTGAGGTGAGGAGGAAGTGCAGGAAGCCGCACAGACCCTCCATTACTCCACGGGGCCCCTTGTTTCTGACCACTACACAGGTGTCCCCACAGATTGCATTGGGAGCACACTCAGGACTAGTGTGGTGAGGAGCCATCGGGTGCCCTTGAACCTGCTACCCAGATGGACAGCAGAGGCACCTGGGCTGCCATCCCCACAGGCCGGGGAGGGATGGGAGGGCCTAGAGCACTGACCACACACCCATCTGAGTCACTGCAACCTTCTTCCTTTCCAGGGTCCCGATGGGCTGCCCGTGCCCGGCTGCTGGCATAAGGTACCTGGCAATACAGGGTCCTCTGGGGTGGGCTTGGAGGCGTGCAGGGATGGGCCGGGAGTCTGTAGCCCCCTGCACAGTGATGACCACACTGCCCCATCATGAGCCTGGCATGTCACTCCCATCACAGGGCTGAGGCTGTGGCTGGGGCTGAGGCCTGGGGTGATTGCACCTGCTCCATTTGGTCTCATGGGCCTTGGTCGGTGCTCAGCACAGCCATCAGAAGTTCCTTGGACTTTGTCCAAACTGTCCCACTGAGCGGGGCCTGGGAGGAGAGGAAGGGGCCGTACCTGTTCTGGAGGGCATGGCCCGGGCAGGGGATGTGGCCCAGACAAGACTGGGGCCCCCGGTCACCTTCTGTCTTTCCCTCCTTTTCCAGTGACCCCAGATCCAGCTCACAACCTGTACAGACCCGTGTGGACATTTTGAATTTTTGTAAAAACAAAACAGTAATATATTGCTCTTTTATGCGATGCACCACCTGTGGCCTTGTAACATTCAGAAGTGTCCGACCCAGCCCAGAGCCGTCAGCACCGGAGGCTGGCGAGAGAGGGGACAAGCAAGCACAGGACAGCTGTATGCTTGGGGGCCACTCCTCCAGGACTCGGCTTTCCTGGCAAGGAGACGAAGGTGGCTGTGCCGGGCTCCCCTGGGCCTTCAGCCACCTGAGCAGCGGGGAGGCTCACTGCTGTCCCACGGCCACGCAGGGGCAGCCGCCGGGAGCCCCGGAGTCCACAAGTCATGCTGTCCAAGAAGGCCCAGGACTCAACAGCAGCTGCCACTGCTCCTGAACGCAGCCTCCAGCAGCTGCCCCTGGCCCCAAGGAGGAGAGAGTGGAAAGTTACCTGCACGGCTCACTGCCGCCTTGCTTGGTGGGCTCAGGAAGCCGGCCTGCATCGGGGACATGGGTCCTCTGGCCACACCTAGAAGCCACACTCTGATGCAGAACCAGCTGCTGGAGCCCCTTGATCCTCGACTGGCAGACAGAGGGTTCCAGGGTGGGCCTGGCTGCCGCTTCCTGTCACATCACCCGGAGCAGGGACAGATGGGGCTTTTGCAGGGCCCAAGGAGACAGACCTTCAGTCAGAGCTGTGGCCTCACTGGTTCCGAGTGTCCCGCCCAGCCCTGTGGCCTCCCAGCCAGACACCATCATTGTGATGAGTTACGCAAATGAGCCTCAGGGCTGGCTCCCAGCTGGCCTGAGCAGGGGCCTGCAACCACCGCTGGCAGGTGTCCCAGCTCCCAGCAGCCAGCGCCTCCCTTTCTGTGCCGTCGGATAGCACTGCATGTAATAAACTACCACTGTGTGCTTGGGTGTGCCTGTCCTTGCAGCCTGCCCTGGGTGCCTCGGGCTGAGATACCAGCCTGGCCATTACAAGGTGGGGACAGGAGAGGGGACACCCCCAGGCCGCAGAAACCAGAGAAGGGTTGCGGTGTGAAGTTCAGAAGGCACAGACGTGACCAGATCAGCCAAGTCCTCTGGCACTGGGTCATTTCTGTCACCAAGCCCCCCACGTGGCCCTCTATTGTGGTGACCAGGGACTGCTACTTCACAAGTCACCCCAAAACCCATTGCCACACAACTACCACCATGCCTGGTTCTTGCTCACGGCCCTGGGGGTCATGGGCTCAGCGGGGTGCTTCTCGTTCAAGTTCTCTCCATCTGGTGATCAATGCTGGCTGTCATTTGGGACCTCACATGGCTGGAACACCTGCCTGGGGCCCCTGCTCATGGCCTGGCTTCCTTCCTGGTGCAAGTGGGCCAAGCCTCTGACATCATACAGGGTCGCATTCTGCCAGGGTTGGAGGCTCCTCCCGACTCAAGGGGCTGTAGCTAGACCCCGCCTCCCACTGGGAAAATGTCGACACCCTCCCTTAAGGAGAAGATATGGGGTCACAGGTCTTGCGGTTATTTCAGAAACGCCACGTGCCACCTCATCCATAAAATGGGAGAGCAGCCCTACCCCAGACCCTGACATGGGACATCCTTGCTAAGCAGAAGAGGCTGGGGCTGGCGCTGTGGCATAGCGGGTTAAAGCACAGGCCTGCAACACCAGCATCCCATATGGGCACCAGTTCAAGTCCTGGCTGCTGCACTTCTGATCTGGCTCCTTGCTAATGCACCTGGGAAAGCAGCAGAGAATGGCCCAAGTGCTTGGGCCCTTGCACCCATGTGGGAGACCCAGAAGAAGCTCCTGGCTCCTGGCTCCTGGCTTCAGATTGGCTCAGCTCCGGCCATTGCAGCCATTTGGGGAGTGAACAGCAGATGGAAGACCTCTCTGTGTAACTCTTTCAAATAAGTAAAATAAATCTTTAAAAGAAGAAGAGGCCCCGGCCACACACTGGCTAAGGAGGGAAGAAATGAGGGTGTGTCCAAAAATTCACAGAAAATGGAATTAGAAGGATATGTTGATACAAAACTTTTTAATCATATCTGGAAAATGCATATTATGCCTGCGTTTCAAAATCTTTTTTTGCAACAGAATAAACTTACACCTTTTAAAAATTTGTTATTCATTTATTTGGGAGACAGAGAAACAATCAGAGATGGATGAACACAGCTCCCGTCCTCTGATCCACTCCCCAAATGTCCACAATGACCAGAGCTGGGGTAAGCTAAAGCTGGGAGCCCAGGACCCAATTCCTTGAGCCAGGGTCTGCATCAGTACGACAGGGAACTTGGAGTCAGGAGCCAGAGCTGGGAACTGAATCCAAGTGCTCCAGCACGGGACACGGGTATCTTAATTGCCAGGCTAAATGCCTATGCCATACCTATGTTATTAATTCAGTTTTCTACACATTTTTTGAAGTGCCACCATATGTCAAGTCCCTTCCTCTGTCTCCCTCAGGGCCGGGGGACAAGTGGCTGGCCACACTGCTTGGCAAATTGCCTTAGACATCAGGAAGCCAGAAGTAGAAGAGAAACGGTGGGGACTGATGGCAGAGTGACCCCTGGGTGTCCAGGCTTCCTTTAGGGTTCCAGCATCACCCCCAAAACATACTCCCCCATTTGTGAGTCACTCCTCCCTCCAGCCAGGAACCTCACTTGACCCCCTCACTGACCCTGAGAAGGACAGAACCTCTGTGCTAGGTGTCACTGTGTCTATTGTGCAGGTGGCAAAATTGAGGCCCAGAGAGGTTCAGCGCCTGCCCGGGGATGCTCAGCCAGGGCAGGGGGCTTGGATCAGGCCTAGCCGCTTGCTGTCCCCTCCTCTGTAAGCTGTTGGCAGGGTGTGACGTCCTATAGGCAGACCCAGGACGCTAAATGACTGGCAAATGGAACTTGGCGGGGGTGGGGGAGGATGTGGAAGCCACATGCTCCTCCTCCCCCAAACACCCAGAGGGTCCCTCTCCTGCTTCTCCGCCCATTGCTGCCCTGGTATGGTGTCACGGCTGTATCCTTAGACCAGCAAACTTCAAACTGCAGAGCCTGGGGCAGGACAGTGAGGACAGCGTGGCCACACCCACCCCCGCCCCCACAGAGTCTCAAGGACAGGACTGGGGGCAGGCTGGGGGCAACTGTGCCTAAAATGAGCCCCCTCCGGAACTCACCACTGAACTCACCACAAGGTCCCCCAGCCCCTGTCACAGGTGAAGAGTGAGGGCTTGCGACACACAGGTCTTCCCACACCTCCCCCTCCTCATCACAGGGACACCCCTGGAAACACATGGAGTGCTTTGGGCTGTCACAATGATGGCCACACCTGAAGCTTGTCGCAGGAAGTAGGAGAATTCACCAGAGCACGGAGACAGCAGAGCTGGATTTACCAAACGCACGGCAGGGAAGCCAGAGGCAAGCAGGTAGGGGCTGACCCCTGCTGCAACACAGACTGGATCTGAGTGGTACACCCACAGCGGCAGTGCTGTCTGAGACCGACAGGTGCCACATGCTTGCAAGGGAGCGGCAGGCCGGACAGCCAGAGGCCATCCATTGCAATACAGACTCCCAGCCAAGAAGCATCTAGTATTTCCTCAGTTAGGGTGAGTTTTCCATGGTCCCTGAGGTCTTCCCAGGCAGGTGATTTGCATCTATGGACAGAGCTGCAGAGGGGACACCACCAAACGCCCTGGGTCCCCCTTGATACCCACCCTGTGCAGAAACACCATGCCCTGGGCTTAAACCTTGGCTGAGTCACTTCCTCCCGTGCCCTGACCTCTCAGCCTTTGGTGTTGCCTGGAAACCCAGGCAGAAGACGATGGACAAAGGATTGCTTAGCACAGGGGCACAGGCAGGAAGAAGGGGAGGCTTCCTGGTGGTGTCGCACCCCCTGCTATAGATCTTCATGGAAAAGCCTGCTACGACCTGCAACAGTGTCACCTCCTGAGGCTGGACATCCTGGAAGCATGGGCCATGCAGGCTGGGCCCAGCTCAGCTTCTCTCCTGCTTCTCCTAGGCAGGAAAAGTCCCTGTGTGGAGCGGGCTTCCCCGAGCGGCTGCCGCTGGGGCTGGGAGGGGAGGAAGAGCGGTCCCCAAGAGGACTCAGACACGCAGGCCCCAGGGGCCCTCCACCAGAGGCAAAGCCAGTACCCTGAGAAAACCAGAGGCCAAAACTACACGCACACAGGCAAGGATAGGCCTCTTGGTTAATTAGGTTAGAATGTTCTTTTTTTTCCAAGAATTGTGTAAAAGGTTCAATTCTGTTTAAAATGAAAAATAAGCAACTTCAGTTCGGGAAAGTGGATAGGATGGATGTTTGGCCTAGTGCTTAAAAGATGCTCACGGGGACGGCTGCATTCTATATCCAAGGGCCTGGGTTCAAGCCCTGGCTCTGCTTCCATTCTGGCTTCCTGCTAACGCACACCCTAGGGAGGTGGTGGCTGAAGCAGTCAGGTCCCTGACAGCCACCTGGGAGACCCAGACCCAGACCCAGACTCAGACCCTGCTCTGGGCTTGGACCTCTTGGTTAATTAGGAAAAAAAAATTTTTTTTTTCAAAAATTGTGGCTTTTGCTGGTATTTGAGGAGTGAACCAACAGACAGGAGATCTTGCTCACTCTCTGCCTCTGTTTCAGTCTGTGTCTGCCTCTCAAATGAATAAAAGTGTTTAAGCTAGATGGATGGTGGTAATGGTCACACACAAATGTGAATGCATTTAATGCCACAGAATTGTACCCTTAAAAATAGTTAAATGGTAAAATAAACTGTGTTATGTATTTTACCATAATAAAAATAAATAAGAAACTCCAGCTGCTCTTTAATAAATGCCCTAAGCAGGGGTGGGCATTGTGGCACACTGAATTAAGCCACCAACTTTGGGCGCCTGCCTCCCACATCAGAGTGCCCATCTGAGAGGCCGGAGTCAGGGCTACTCCCCTTCCCCTCCAGCTTCCTGCTAACACACACCCTGACAGGCAGCGGAGGAAGGCCCAAGAACTGGGTCCCTGCCACCCACAGGAAGACCAGGATTGAGTTCCCAGCTCCCGCCTTCAGCTTGGCCCAACCTTGGCTGTTGCAGGCATTTGGGGAGTAAACCAGCAAGTGGAAGAACTTTATTTTTGTCACTCTGCCTTTCACATAAATTTTTTTTTTGTTAAATTTTTAACCTAAATGCCCTAAGCATTTTACAAATGAAGGCTGGGAATCCTGAAGAGGTGAGCAGAGGCGGGGCAAGCAGGAACCTCCCCTCCCGCATTGGTCTCTCGCCTAGAACCCCCTCACCCTCTTGCTTGGGGTCGTCAGGCTGGATCCCATATGGGCTCCCTGCTAATGTGCCTGGGAAAGCAGTGGAGGATGGCCCAAGTGCTTGGGGCCCTGCACCCACATGGGAGACCCAGAAGAAGCTTCTGGCTCCTGGCTTCAGCCTAGCCCAGTCCTGGCCATGGCAGCCATTGGGGGAGTGAATCCGCGAATGGAAGACCTCTCTCTCTTTCATCTCAGTAACTCTTTCAAATAAAGAAATCTTTTTTTAAAATAAAACCTTCATCTCTCTTTCTCACTGTCTAACTCTGCCTGTCAAAAATAAATAAATAACAATAAAAATAAAAAAGGAGAGCCACCAGCGCCCCACCCCAGGAGGGGCTGCCTCTGCTCGTCCAGCTCCCAGCCTCTTGGAGGCCTGTTCTCCCCCTCTCAGGGTCCAGGTGGGGCCCGTCACCCCAGTAGGCTCGCTCTTCATCTGGGACCAAAGGCCGTTCGCCCTGTTGGCCTTTTCCCTGCACAGGTACCACAGAGCTCAGGAAACTTCCTGCCCACACGGCTCGGGTCTCCTGGCGCCTGGCGCCGAGGTACCTCAAGCTCACCCCGCCTGGATCCCCGCGGGAATCCTGGCGCCCTGGAGGCCCCGGGCTCCCCGCTGCTCCTTCCCGGGGCGGGGGGTGGGCACCCACGCGGGTGTGCCGGCAGACACCCTGAGCCCAGCGCGCCGGGCCGCTCGGGGCGGGCCCCGCAGAGCCAGGCGGGCCGGGCCGGGCCGGGCCGGGCCGGGGCGGGGCCTGCAGAGCGAGCCCGCGCTGCGCCTCGGCGCCGGCCCACGCCAACGTCATGGCCGCGGAGCGGCGCGCCAAGGCGGACACGCTGGCCCTGCGCCGGCGGCTCCTCAGGTACCGCGGCGGGCGGCGCGGGGTGGGGGGACGCGCCCGCGCGACGCAGGCGCACGACGCACGCGGGCTCCGGCGCGGGCCCCGCGGGGCCTGTCCCTGGCCGCGCCGAGCTCTGGGCGGCGGCGCCGTGGGGAGGCCGCCGTCTCCCCCGGCAGGCCGCCTTTGCCCCTGGAGGAGCCCTGTGCCCTGGCCTCTGGGCGGGCTCGCCGCTGGCGACGGCCCGCAGGACCCGGCCCTGGCTGCAGAACCATCCGGGAAGGGGCCTCGGGCAGGCCTCCCTTGCCCTGAGTGCGCGCAGGAGCCCCGGGCTGGCCCGCATAGGGGACAGCAGGGGCCCCTTGGCGCGTCCAGGGCCGGAAGCCAGGACCTGCTGTGGTTGTCCACCCCACCCCCACCCAAAGCACAGCCTCAGGGGGCCCCGCCCGTGCAGACGAGGGAGCGCCGCCACAGAGGGTTTAAATGACTTAAGAAATAATTTCAAGTTTTAATAACTTCTCGCCGCCGCTTCCTGCTTTATTTTGGGGCGGTGACTGGACAGGGTGTCACTCAGGCAAGGGTGGCGGACCTGTCCCCTCGCCTGTCTCCCACAGCGCTGCCTGCAGACTCTTTTATCCTGAGGCTCCTGTTAAGATTGTCCGAGGCCAAGGGCAGTACCTGTATGATGAACAGGGGGCAGAGTACCTGGATTGCATCAACAATGTGGCTCACGGTCAGTATCATCCCTGGGGCCGGTGGGGCAGGAGAGGAGGCGGAGGCTGTGCACCTGGCCCCAGGGTGACCCCAAGGTTGCAGAGAGGTGTGGAGACCCCGGTGTGAAGCTGAGGGGCCGCCCCCACGCGCAAGAGGCCCGGTTTGTGGTGTAGTTGTAGGAGGCATCCAGCCAGAGGTGTCAGAGATGCAGGTGCGTGGCGCCAGTTCCGCGTGGAACTGAGGCAGGTGGCCCAGCGCTGCAGATGGCCGTGGCCATGGCTCAGTGTTGGCCCCTGGGGGCCATCTCAGATGCTGGGCAAGGCGGCTGACCCAGGAAACTCAGCAGACAACTTGGAGGTTAATAGAGTAGAGATTAAAAGCAGGACGTCTGGTCCTCCACTTGGTGGTCTTGGCGAGGTAACCCATTCTCTGTGCCTTGCTTTGCCCTCTGCTGGATTCGAGACACTACTAGGGAGCCGCTTCAAGGTGTTGGCGAGGACTGAGTGTTGCTTTGCTAACTTGTCTGAACGGGCCTGGCGCTGGTGAGCTCCCAGTACTTGTTCCTGTTATTAGCCTCGGCCTCTGCAAGCCTGATCACCTCCAGCCCCAGGATGGGTGAAGCCAAACACTGACAGCCAGCCCTACCCGCTGCCTGTCTCAAGCAGAAGGCACCAGAGAGCCCCTTAAAGACAAGGCTTTTTCAGAGAGACCTTCTGCCAGGATCTTGGGGATCCCAGAACTGGGGGCTGTCCTCCCCCTCTGCCTGCCCCTCCCTCTTACCCCTCCCCTCCTGTGACTCCTCCCCACTTCCTGCCTCTCCCTCTGTGACTCCTCCCCTCTTCCTGCCCCTCCTGTGACTCCTCCCCTCCTGTGGCTCCTCCCCCTCTTCCTGCCTCTCCCTCTGTGACTCCTCCTCTCTTCCTGGCTCTCCCTCTGTGACTCCTCCCCTCTTCCTGCCTCTCCCTCTGTGACTCCTCCCTCTTCCTGCCCCTCCCTCTGTGACTCCCCCTCTACCTACCCTCCCTGTGTGACTCCTCCCCACTTCCCGCCTCTCCCTCTGTGACTCCTCCCCCTCTTCCTACCCCTCCCTCTGTGACTCCCCCTCTACCTACCCTCCCTGTGTGACTCCTCCCCCTCTTCCTGCCTCTCCCTCTGTGACTCCTCCCCTCTTCCTGCCCCTCCCTCTGTGACTCCCCCTCTACCTACCCTCCCCGTGTGACTCCTCCCCACTTCCTGCCTCTCCCTCTGTGACTCCTCCCCTCCTGTGACTCCTCCCCCTCTTCCTGCCTCTCCCTCTGTGACTCCTCCCCTCTTCCTGCCCCTCCTGTGACTCCTCCCCTCCTGTGGCTCCTCCCCCTCTTCCTGCCTCTCCCTCTGTGACTCCTCCTCTCTTCCTGGCTCTCCCTCTGTGACTCCTCCCCTCTTCCTGCCTCTCCCTCTGTGACTCCTCCCCTCTTCCTGCCCCTCCCTCTGTGACTCCTCCCCTCTTCCTGCCTCTCCCTCTGTGATTGACGGGTTTCACGGAGCTGGGGGAGGCCACATGGAATGGGCTGAGTGGAGTCGGCCGTGTGATGGACATGGCCCTCTTGCAGTGGGGCACTGCCACCCTCTCGTGGTCCAAGCTGCACACGAACAGAACCAGGTGCTCAACACCAACAGCCGATACCTGCACGACAACATCGTGGATTATGCGCAGCGGCTGTCAGAGACCCTGCCGGAGGAGCTCTGTGTGTTTTATTTCCTGAATTCTGGGTAAGTGGACTGCGGCCAGCCCCCGGCCAGAGGGTGAGATGGCGGAGAACAGTGTTACTCGGGGGACATAGCCTGGTGTCGCCGCCTGCATGTGACTCCGGGAGAGTCCCTGCTGCTCCGGCTCCCGCGCTGCCCAGCTGTGGACTTGGCTTGCCCTGGTGGGACCCAGCTCCTGGTTTCCTAGAAAAGGATGCCCTTGGCTGTTGTGCAGGATCCCTGTTGGGGCCTGGTGAGGTAGCGTCCGGTGTGCTGCACCCCAAGACTTGGCGTAAGGAGTGATTCTTCAAAGAAACAAAAAGACAGAGGGGGCTGTTGTCAGGAGGAGGCATACAGAGTACAGTGAGGCCTCCGAGCTTTGGGAGGGCCCCACCTGTCTGGGGAGTTAGGGAGACTTTCCTAAAAGAAGCCACATTAAGCTTAGGGCTTGTGAGGTGGTAATTTCCTTGCGAGGAGGAAGGAAGCGTGCCACCTGCTCCATCAGAAGTACTTTTGTCAAGGTTGGTGTCTGCACAGACAGTCTTGTGCGAAGGCCCAATGGCAGGAAAGGGCGTGGCACCGTGGAACCCAGGGAAGGTCAAGGAGGAGAGGGCACGAGCTAACACTGGGAGGGAGCCGGGGCCTAGTCAACCAGGCGAGGAAGCGCTTGCTCCTCCAGGAGCACCAGAAAGCCATAGGGAAGTGATATCAGGGCAGGCGGAAGACAAGAACGGGCACCGTTATGGCCAGTTGGGGTGCCAGGTGAATAGTGATGGTAGCACACACTGGAATGGCAGGCAGTGCAGAAGCAGGTAGGTGGTCACAGCATACCTGCAGGAGAGCAGTCTGGTAAGTCACAGGCAGTGGCATTTGTGTGATTATCATCGCTGCTTGCATAGTACAAGGATACTCTCAAAGGACCGTGGAAAGTGGAATGAAAAGATACGTTTAACTTAAAAGTACAGAGAATTTTTCAAAATTCATGCAAGGGTTTCCATACTGCGCTTTTTCCATGAATGTTTTGCAGTCCTCACACTTGTCAGCCGCCCCCTTTCCCCACCACCAGATAACTTCAGGAAGGTGGAATTTAGCATCCACCCCTCACAGATGAGGAAACAGCAGTTCAAGGAAAGAAACTGGCTTGCCCACGGTCATCCACCTGGGAGACGGCAGAGCCAGAACTGGACCCTGTCTGGGCAGAGTGGGGAGCTGGGCCAGGAGTCGGCGCTGCTTCAGCAGTGGCAAAGGAACATTCTTTGGATCCCAGTGGCTCCCATGTTGCCACATCTGATTGTGGGTCCCAGTGGCTTCCATGTTGCACATGTGGTGATCTCTGCGGATCCCAGTGGCTTCTGTGTTGCACATGTGGTGATTTGTGTGGATCCCAGAGGCTTCTATGTTGCCCATGTGGTGATCTGTGTGGGTCCCAGTGGATCCCACGCTGCACGTGTGGTGATCTGTATGTATCTCAGTGGCTGCCGTGTTGCCCATGTGGTGATCTGTGTGGGTCCCAGTGGCTTCCATGTTGCTCACGTGGTGATCTGTGTGGGTCCCAGTGGATCCCACGCTACACATGTGGTGATCTGTGTGGGTCCCAGTGGATCCCACGCTGCGTGTGTGGTGATCTGTATGGGTCCCAGTGGCTCCACGCTCATGTGTGGTGATCCGTGTGGGTCCCAGAGGCTCCCACGCTGCATGTGTGGTGATCTGTGTGGGTCCCAGTGGCTCCCACACTGCATATGTGGTGATCCGTGTGGGTCCCAGTGGCTGCCATGTTGCCCATGTGGTGATCTGTGTGGGTCCCAGTGGCTCCACGCTGCACGTGTGGTGATCTGTGTGGGTTCCAGTGGCTCCCACACTGCACATGTGGTGACCTGTGTGTATCTCAGTGGCTGCCGTGTTGCACATGTGGTGATCTGTGTGGGTCCCAGTGGCTCCACACTCATGTGTGGTGATCCGTGTGGGTCCCAGTGCTCCCACGCTGCACGTGTGGTGATCTGTGTGGGTCCCAGTGGCTCCCACACTGCACATGTGGTGATCTGTATGTATCTCAGTGGCTGCCATGTTGCACATGTGGTGATCTGTGTGGGTCCCAGTGGCTCCACACTCATGTGTGGTGATCCGTGTGGGTCCCAGTGCTCCCACGCTGCACGTGTGGTGATCTGTGTGGGTCCCAGTGGCTCCCACACTGCACATGTGGTGATCGTGTGAGTCCCGGTGGATCCCACGCTGCATGTGTGGTGATCTGTGTGGGTCCCAGTGGCTCCACGCTCATGTGTGGTGATCCGTGTGGGTCCCAGTGGTTCCCACGGTGCACGTGTGGTGATCTGTGTGGGTCCCAGTGGCTCCCACACTGCACATGTGGTGATCGTGTGAGTCCCGGTGGATCCCACGCTGCATGTGTGGTGATCTGTGTGGGTCCCAGTGGCTCCACGCTCATGTGTGGTGATCCGTGTGGGTCCCAGTGGTTCCCACGCTGCACATGTGGTGATCTGTGTGGGTCCCAGTGGCTCCCACACTGCACATGTGGTGACCTGTGTGTATCTCAGTGGCTGCCGTGTTGCACATGTGGTGATCTGTGTGGGTCCCAGTGGCTCCCACACTGCACATGTGGTGATCTGTGTGTATCTCAGTGGCTTCCACGCTGCACATGCGGTGATCTGTGCAGGTCCCAGTGGCTCCCACGCTGCACATGCCATGCTCTGGTTGCTGCCCGGGCCTCACCTGCTCTCAGAACTGCTCGACAGAGTTAGCCGCCTCCCTGGAAGTGCTTCCAGGACACTGTGCCTGCTGCTTTGTCGCCAGCATCTCTGCCCAAGTCCTCTACCACTCTGGGCTCTTCTGAGGAGCTGCTTTTCCCACCAACCCCCTTCCTGTGTGATCTCATCCCGTCCTTTCACCCATGTGCTGGAGCCTCCCAAATTGACATTACGAGCCCAGAGGCTTCCCATGTGTTCCAGACACAAGGTTCTCACTGCCTGCTTTATTTGACAAACATCTCCAACTTCTCATGTCCAAAAGGTAATCAAGTTACCTTCCACAACACGTGGTCTGGGCCCACAGCAGGAGCCCGGTCCCCTGCCCCAGGCCTTCTCAGTAAGACCATCTCTGCTCATCGCCACCCTTACCCCGGCTCAGGCATCACGACTTACAGCTCTGTTCAAGGCCAAAACCCCAGCATGCGTCAGTCCTGCCCCGTCCGCCCCCTGCCTGCCTCCCAAACCCCTCCATTCCTCGCCATCCCTGGGGCCAGCCCCTACTGTCACCTGGGCAGCCTCCCCCGAGGTCTCGCTCCCACTTTGATTCGCGTCTACTCCACCAGACACACACACAGGCTGCCTCCTGACATGGGAGCTGTGCCCCTTCCCTGAGTACTGTCCCTCTGCAGCTTTGCGTGGGCACTCAGAGTCCAGGCTCCTTCCTAGCCCTGTGACCGTGGCCCCTGCCAGGCTCCCACTTGGGCCCTGGCCCCCTGAGCATACTGCACCCTGTTGCCTACCGTGGGACCTACAATGTGGCTGAGGCTCCCCTTGCTGGCGTCGCCTCTGTCCAGGGCTTCCCACAACCGGTAATGGCGCCGTGACAGTACCACAGACAGTCCCTCACTGACAGCGGTTTCCTTTCCCATGGTCCTGGAGGCAGGAAATCCAAGATCAAAGCCTCGGTGCTTGGCTTCCCGCCATGTGATCACGGGGCGTTCTCCTCCGCACAGACACCCAGGGGTCTCTGTGCGCATCCAGGTTTCCTCTTCTGATAAGGACGCCAGTGCGAAGGGAGCGGACCACACCCTCATGGCCTCCTTTCTACCCCATCTTCTCACTGAAGGCCTTATCTGCAGATACAGCCACACACAAGGGCAAAGGCTTCCACGTGTCAGACGGGGAGGGGGCAAAACGCAGCCTCTAGCACCCTTCTCTAAAGCCGGCCGCTTTGGGACCCTACATTGCTTGTAGTACTTACCGAAGTGCCGTGCGCTTGCTCGCTCGCTCTCAGTGCTTTCGAGACGCACCCGGAATGTGAGCTCCAGGAGGGCCCAGCGCCTGGGAGGCAGTGGACGGTTAGCACATGGCTGAGCAAAAGCCCGGCTGAATGAGCTCCAGAGAATCTTCCGGCTGCTGGAAGGGTCCCCTCGGCCGTGAGCATTCCGCTTTCACAAGTCCTCGGACACCCGTCCAAACCGAGCCCACCTTCTCTGCTGCAGGTCAGAGGCCAACGACCTGGCCCTGAGGCTGGCCCGCCAGTACACGGGACACCAGGACGTGGTGGTGCTGGACCAGTAAGTGCAGCTGCCAGCCCTGCTGTTTCCGGAAGCCAGGCCCGCGCTTGCACATCCTTTCCAACAGCCAATGAGGCTTTGACCTTGGGTGCTTCGAGAGGGAGGAGGAGGGCCTGGCCCCAGGAGGGAAGCGTGGTGGGCAGAGACCAGGCCCCAGAGACACCTACCAAGCGGGACTGTCCCCCAGCTGCTGACTGGGGGGGAAGATTCCGGGGAGCAGTGTTGTGAGGGGTGAAAGCAGGTGTCCAATCCACCCCGGCAATGGTTCCCACGTGTCAAGCATCTGATGTACACAAGACCCAGGCCCAAGCTCACAGCATTAGCACATCCAAGGTTGATTATAACACTGAAGATTCAGTGTGACCCCACTTTACAGAGGGGAAAACCGAGCCTGCAGAAGTTATATGATAGCAGCCTTGCAGGAAGTCTTGCTGGCCCTGAGACCCAGGCTTGCTCCCAGGCCAAGGAGACTGGAGGGCTGAGGCAGAGTAGGGGGCCTTCCTCGTGTGTCTTTGGAGGTGGCGGGCAGTGATCAGGGCTGGGCCGGGGAGTCTGTGCCTCCTGGGCCCTCACCCACCCCTCTCCTCCACAGTGCGTACCATGGTCACCTGAGCTCCTTGATTGACATCAGTCCCTACAAGTTCCGGGACCTGGATGGCCAGAAGGAGTGGGTGCACGTGGTAGGAACCGCCCGAGTCGGCACCATGTCGGAACCCAGTCCCCAGCCCCAGTGACGCGGCAGTGACGTGGTGCTGTCTCCCTGCAGGCACCCCTCCCAGACACCTACCGGGGCCTCTACCGGGAGGACCACCCCAGCCCAGCTGCGGCCTACGCCAGTGAGGTGGAGCGCGTGGTCCGCAGCGCACAAGAGAAGGGCAGGAAGGTAATCGCCTCCCCCTGAGCAAGAGTGAGCCTGCCTTGAGGAGTCGGGGTGGTGGGTGGCACAGGGGCTAGTTCACTGCTGAGGGCATGGACGTGTGTCCAGGGCCCAGGCTGTCTGGGGTGAGCAAGAGGGGCCCCTTGCAGGAGGCATTGCCCAGCTACAGGCATGACAGGTAAGGAGGGAGAGAAAGGCCGCTGAACAGGGGCCTGCCCAGGAGGGGAGGGCCCCCCGAGCATGGGACCCTGCAGGACTGGCAGGAGGCGCCTTGGAGAGGCAGGCCCATCGCTGGAGCCCCAGTGCTGCACTGAGCACCTGGAGCCTAGACCCTTAAAGCCTCAGGGAGCAGGGGAGGCCCCTCCAAGGGAGGCCAGTAGGCCTGGAGCAGGGTTTTATGGTGGTGGGCTTGGATGGCACGGCCCGGGGGCAGTCACTGGGAAGAAGCCGGGGCAGGCCATCCCCAGGCAGTGGAACAGAGACAGGAGACATGGGGCACACCCCGGAGAGAGGAGGCTGTGAGCGGCCGCGGTAAGGGCCCTCAGCAAGGCCTCCCCTCACCGGGTCTTCCCCAGCACAGGATGGATGCAGGGGTTGATGGCTACAAAGCCTGGGGAGAAAGTGCCCCGGCTCGTCAGCTCCTCCCTGCCCCTGCAGCAGCCTCTGAGCAGCTCTGAGGCAGAACACCGCGGGGATGTCCTGGCTGTGGACAGAGGGAGGAGCCAAGCTCGGGGGGTTGAGGCGTCACCTGGCGGCCACATGGAAGGTGGCCAGAAGGGGAGCCCAGTCAGATGGCGTCTGTGGGAGGCCGAGGCTTGCCCCGGCCCCTGGGGTCTCCTGTGCAGGTGGAGGGGAGGGGCTCAGAGACTTGGCAGAGGTGAGAGCTGTGGGCATGCGCACCGGCACTTCTGCCCTGGGCAGGAAGGAAGGGAGTGGCAGTCGTCTGCTGGCACAGGGACAGGCTTATGTTGCAGAAATCTGAATTCAGTTTGTGGCAAGCCAGGGACCATCCAGGTAGTAAGAGCTGGTTTGAGGCCTGAAAGAAAACTGAGTCACAGAGCCCCACCTGGGGTGCAGTGGTGATGGGGACCTGTCCCCCACGAGGCCAGCCCCGAGCTGGCTGGCCGCAGCAGGGTGGGCCACGCTCGCCTCTCAGTGTCTCTGTGCTGTGTTCCCAACCTGCCTCTCGCCCACAGATCGCGGCCTTCTTCGCGGAGTCTCTGCCGAGTGTGGGGGGGCAGATCGTGCCTCCTGCTGGCTACTTCTCCCAAGTGGCAGGGTGAGTGGGTGAGCTGGTCTACCCAGGGAGGGCAGGGCTGTAACTGGGCTTCCCAACCTCGGCTTGGCTTTTGAGACAAAGCCCTTAAAGAGGTAATGGCGGAGGAAAGGCCGACCATTTGCCCGAGGCCCCAGGCTTCGCGCAGGCAGGGCCGGGATTCAGAGCTGCTCTGTCCCGTGCTGCAGGCACATCCGCAGGGCCGGCGGGCTCTTCGTCGCAGACGAGATCCAGGTCGGCTTCGGCCGGGTGGGCACGCACTTCTGGGCCTTCCAGCTGCAAGGGCAGGACTTTGTGCCTGACATCGTCACCATGGGCAAGTCTATTGGCAATGGCCATCCGATTGCCTGCGTGGCCACAACCCAAGCTGTGGCGAAGGCTTTCGAAGCCACCGGCGTCGAGTACTTTAACACGGTGAGTAAGGAGGGTTCCAGGGCGGGGCAGAGGCACAGGGCAGACGCTGCCCAGGCCCCTATGTTCCTCAGGGAACGCTAGGCCAGGTCAGAAGCACACACAGCAGCTTACCACGTTAGCGTGTCACGTGCTGTCCCCAGGGAGCGCACAGAAAGGACAGAGACCCCTCCCCTTCCCGTGGTGCCGGCTCTGCATGCCCAGCCCTGTGACTGAGGAGCAGGGGGCTCATGTGTGGGGGTGGCAGTTGCACAGCTCCCATTGCACCACGGCTCAGAGGAAGGCACGTCCCCTGCAGCCCCAAGACAGCAGTCACAGGGTAGGCGAGGGTGCATGGTGGTGGCGGGCTCCTCTTCGTGGAGAGCTGAGGAGTCTGGACGGCTTGTGGGGCAGTGAGAAACGGCACGGGGGCCACAGTCGCCAGGAGCCCAGCTCTGCAGCATGCTTCGGCAGCATCCGCGACGGCCAGTGCAGAGACCAGCACAGGCAAGAGAGCCCGAAGCCCAGGTCTAGCTCTGGAATAGGAAGGGACCCAGACCTCGCAGGGTCTTCCCTGTAAAGCGTGACTCGCCAGGATTTGGCAAGATGGACAAAGGCAGAGGCGGCCGCTGGGAGTGAGGGAGGGACAGTGGCCTGCTGCCTTCAGCAAGCCGCCACTCCGCCCAGGGGAGCGGCAGAGAGGGTCAGGCTTGTAGGGGCTCGGGCAGGGAACGGAGGCCGCGGGGTCCTGAGGCGGGGTGGAGGCTTCCTGAGTCGGGAAGGATGCGCAGGAATCCGCTTGTGAAGAGGGCCTCCTGGAGCCTGATCCTGACTTGAACCTCAGGTGCAAGATCGCCCATTCAGTCCTTGCCTGGAGAAAGACTCATCTGTCTCCACAGAGCCGTCTCCTGTTGCATCACTCACTCGGTTAATTTTTTTTTTTTTTTAAGATATGTGTATTTGTTTGAAAGGCAGAGTTACAGAGAGATAGGAAAGAGATCTTTCATCCACTGGTTCACTCACCAAACGGCCACAATGGCTGGGGTTGGGCCAGTCCAAAGCCAGGAGCCCAAAACCCCATCCAGGTTTCCCACATGGGTGGCAGGGGCCCAAGCACTGGGACCATCTGCCACTGCTTTCCCAGGCACAGTAGCAGGGAGCTGGGTCGGAAATGCAGCAGCCACAACTTGAACCGGAGGAGCCCATGTGGGATGCTGGCGTCGTGCCCAGGGAGCTGAGCCACAATGCCGGCTCTTGGTTGGTTATCTGAAAGGCTGAATGACAGACAGGGAGAGAGATCCTCCATCTGCCTGTTCACTCCTCGAATGCTGAGACTCTCATCTCCTGTCTGCAGGGCCCCTCCTGTCACACCACTCACCCACTGACTTTATTTTTTAAAGATTTATTTATTTATTTATTTGAAAGGCAGAATTACAGAGAGGCAGAGGCAGAGAGTTCTTCCATCTGCTGGTTCTCTCCCTAGTTGACCACAATGGCCGGAGCTGGGCCAATCCAAAGCCAAGAGCCAGGAGCCAGGAGCTTCTTCTGGGTCTCCCACGTGGGTGCAAGGGCCCAGGGACTTGAGCCATCTTCTACTGCTTTCCCGGGCCATGGCATAAAGCTGG
The DNA here is from genome assembly GCF_033115175.1 of Lepus europaeus. Taxonomy (NCBI): domain Eukaryota; kingdom Metazoa; phylum Chordata; class Mammalia; order Lagomorpha; family Leporidae; genus Lepus; species Lepus europaeus. The sequence goes on from NC_084830.1 coordinate 103,727,180, forward strand.
ATCGGAAGTGGAGAAGCCGGGACTTGAACCGGCGCCCATATGCAGGCAGCGGCTTTACCCACTATGCCACAGTGCTGGCCCCCACCCATTGACTTTTATTAATATTATAAGCACCTGGGAAGCTATCTCCCCACATGCTCACCCCCAGCCCCGTCTCCTAGCCCCCTCACCTGAGAACAGTCACTCTGAATCCCTTGTTCATTGTTTATGACAGTTGCTGTTTTTACCTTGTGGGAATTCTATCATGCTGGACAAGGGTTCAAAAAGTTTGGTGGGAAAATGAATTTAAAAGTTGAGTTGGTACAAAAGAATTTTGAACTCCCTGCATGTTTTTTTCACAATCCACATTTCCATGAACTTTTGGAAGGTTCATCGCATATACTCCTCGAGAACTTTTTACCTAACCTCATATCACTGGAGATCATCCATATTGCATGTCACTGAGGTTGTCATTTGATGGCTTCCTAGTACTGCATTGGATAAAGATTTATGGGGCCAGCATTGGGGCACAATGGGTATCCCATGTGGATGCTGGTTCAAGTCCCAGAGCTCCACTTCCGATCCAGCTCCCTGCTAGTGGCCTGGGAAAAGCAACAGGAGATGGCCCAAGTACTTGGGCCCCTGCCACCCTCATGGGAGACCCAGATGAAGCTCCTGACTCCTGGTTTCAGCCTGGCCCAGCGCTGGCCATTGCAGCCGTTTTGGGGTAGTGAACCAGCAGATGATCTCTGTCTCTCTCTCTCTGTAACTCTTTCAAAAACAAATAAATCTTAAAAAAAAAAAAAAAAAGCACAACATGTATTCACACCCACATTGATGTACATTGAGGCTGTTCCCTGTTTATGGCCACGATGAATAATGCTGTGAACAGTGTTTATGTCCACTACATGGGCAGGAATTTTCCTCTGGGCAGCACCTTGCAGTACAAAGGCTGGGTCACTGAGTGTTGAGTGTGTGTGTACCTTCAAGTTAATAGGGAATGACATCTGTATTCCAAAGTCATGCACAAACTAGTACCTTTCGCCCCTTGCCAGTCCACTGGGGTATGAAGTAGCAGTTCCTGTGGTCTCGCTGTGCCCTGTCTTGATTTTAAATGATCAGAAGCAGCTCATGTTCAGTAGCCATGTGGCTCCTCTCCCTTGAAATGCCTGTTGTGTCTTTTGCCCATTTGTTAACTGTATTGCTGGTGCTTTTCTTGACTGTGGGATGTTGGTGTGTCCATGTGCGTGTGTGTGTGTGTGTGTTTGCATACTTGAACACATACCTACACATGCACATGTATATTTTTCTTGATAGTGACCCTTTGTTGATTGTGTGCATTAATACAGAATAGTCATCCAGTTTATATCTTTCCACTCCGTCATATTTGTGATCAACCAGAGTTCTAAATTTATTTATTTATTTATTTTTTGGACAGGCAGAGTTAGAGAGAGAGAGACAGAGAGAAAAGTCTTCCTTTGCCGTTGGTTCACCCCCCCAAATGGCCGTCACAGCCAGCGCGCTGTGCCGATCCGAACCCAGGAGCCAGGCGCCTCCTCCTGGTCTCCCATGCGGATGCAGGGCCCAACCACTTGGGCCATCCTCCACTGCACTCCCGGGCCACAGCAGAGAGCTGGACTGGAAGAGGAGCAACCAGGACTAGAACCTGGGGTGCTGGCGCCGCAGGTGGAGGATTAGCCAAGTGAGCCGCAGCGCCGGCTCAGAATTCTACATTTTAACATCATCTCTGTCAATCTTTTTCATCTATACCAGTGTTTTTTTGTTTTTGTTTTTGTTATTTTTTTTTTTTTTTTAGATTTATTGGTTTCATTTGAAAGGCAGAGTTAGAGGCAGAGAGAGAGAGAGAGAGGTCTTTAGTCTACTGGTTGATTCCTCTAATGGCCACAATGGCCAGCGCTGAGCCAATCCAATGCCAGGGGCCAGGAGCCTCTTCTGGGTCTCCCACGTGAGTGCAGGGGCCCAAGGTCTTGGGCCATCTTCCACTGCTTTCCCAGGGCATATCAGAGAGCTAGATGAGAAGTGGAGTAGCCAGGACTTGAACCAGTGCCCATATGGGATGCTGGCACCACAGGCAGCGGCTTTACCCATTACCCCACAGCACCAGCCCCAACATAGCAGTGGTTTTTTTGCAGTTTATTTAAGAAACTTCATACTGCGAGGTCTGAGATACACTAACCTGTGTTTTCTCTCCAGTGTTTTAATGTTTTGTTCGAACACATGGGTGCTTAATCCATCTGAAATTAATTTTTAAGAATTAATTTACTTTCATTTTATTGGAAAGCAGAGGAGGAGAGAGACAGAGACAGACACAGAGACCTTCCATCCACTGATTTACTCCCTCAATGCCCACAACAGCTAGGGCTAGGCCAGGCTGAAGCCAGGAGCCTGGGACTCCATCCAGGTTTCCCAGGTGAGCAGTAGGGATCCAAGTACTTTAGCCATCATCTGCCTCCCAGGATGCACATTAGCAGGATGCTGGAATTGGAATGGGAGCCAAGGACTCCCGTGCAGACACTCCAAAACGGGATGCAGGCATCCAAGGCAATGCCTTAAGCACTGCACCAAGCACACACTCCAGAAGTTGATTTTTTTCACGGACTATAAATCAGAAACCCAGTCTCTCTGCATATGAGTAATGTTTTATCCACTCCCTTTCTTCCCCACTATGTGCTATGTGCTGTGTGACCAGAACTCACACGGAGGGGTCTGCTTCGGGTCTACTTCCACTCTTTTGGTCCATTTCTGTCTGTCCCTATAACAATATGTGATTACTGCAACGTCATAGCAGGTTCTGATATTTACTAGGAAAGACAAGCCCCCTTTCACCTGTTTTTCTTGTTTTTCTTGTCTTTCGTTTAAATTTTAGAATTCTCTTTAAACATTTTATTTTTTTTTTTTAAAAAAAAAAGCCCTTTTGTGATGTTGATAGGAAAATTGGTTGATTTGTAGATTTATTTACTTGAGAGGCAGAGAAAGTGAGCTCCCATCTGTGTGTTCAGTCCCCAGATACCTGCAGATCAATGTGAGAACTGATTTGTTGATAGTACTGTCGTCCCATCAGTGAACCTGGAACACTTCCTGTTGTGCAGTTTTCGCTACAGAGATCTTACCCATTGTGAGATTTAGTCCCAGACAATCGCTGTTCTGTCGTAAACAGTGACTTCCTTCCTGTGTCTACTGTCTGATGCTGGGGTTTAAGATATGGCCTTTGGGCCTGCGCCGCGGCTCAATAGGCTAATCCTCCACTGCTGGCACTCCAGGTACTAGTCCCGATTGGGGCGCCAGGTCCTGTCCCGGTTGCCCCTCTTCCAGTCCAGCTCTCTGCTGTGGCCCGGGAGTGCAGTGGAGGATGGCCCAAGTGCTTGGGCCCTGCACCCTCATGGGAGACCAGGATAAGCACCTGGCTCCTGGCTTCAGATCAGCGCGGTGCGCCAGCCGCAGCGGCCATTGGAGGGTGAACCAACGGTAAAGGAAGACCTTTCTCTCTGTCTGTCTCTCTCACTATCCACTCTGCCTGTCAAAAAAAAAAAAAAAGATACGGCCTTTTATATTTTAGTCTCACATCCAGCTGCTTGTTAAACTCCTCTATCATTTCTTTTTTTAAAAGATTTATTTATCTTGGGGCTGGCACTGTGGCTTAGTGGGTTAACGCCCTGGTCTGAAGCACCAGCATCCCATATGGGCCCCTGCACCCACGTGGGAGACCCAGAGGAAGCTCCTGGCTCCTGGTTTCAGATCGGCGCAGATCCAGCATTTGCAGCCATCTGGGGAGTGAACCAGCAGATGGAAGACCTCTCTCTGTCTCTATCTCTCTCTGTAACTCTGTCTTTCAAATAAATAAAATAAATCTTAATAAAAAAAATTTTCTTACTTGAAAGGCAGAATGACAGACAGAGAGAAAGATCTACCATCTATTGGTTGATTCCTCAAATGGCCACAATGGCCAGGGCTGATCCAGGCCGAAACCAGAAGCCCAGAACTCCATCCGGGTCTCCCAGGTGGGTGGCAGGGGCTCAAGCTCTGTCATCTTCTGCTGCTTTCCCAGGCATGTTAGCAGGGAGCTGGAGTGGAAGCACAGCAGCCAGGACTCAAAAGAGCACTCCACGAAGGGATGCCAGCGTCACAAGCCAACAAGCCATGGCATAACGCTGCGCAGTGCTGGCCCTCTTCCATCATCTCTGATAGAATGCTTGTGTTTATATTTTTCTACATCAATGATCTTGTCTCCAAGTAATGGCAGCTGTCTTATTACACTGAGAGAGACTGACTTCCAATACATATTTGAATTTAATTGGTTGGCATAGTGGATAGACTTGTTCAGTTTGTTGTAACTGCTGGTAATGGTTATCCATTGAGGGTGATGTTTATTGTAGGTTTTGACCATAGTCTTTATCAGGTTAAGAAAATTTCCTATTACTAATTTATGAAGAGATTTTGTTATGAACAGGAATTGTCTTTATTTTTTTTAAGATTTATTTATTTATTTATTTATTTATTTATTTATTTGAAAGGCAGAGTTACAGAGGCAGAGAGAGAGAGAGAATTCTGCTGTCTGCTGGTTCACTGCCCAAATGGCCGCAATGGCCGGGGCTGAGCCAATCCAAGTCAAGAGCCAGGAGCTTCTTCTGGGTTTCCCACGTGGGTGCAGGAGCCCAAGGACCTGGGCCATCTTCTACTGCTTTCCAAAGCCATAGCAGAGAGCTGGATTGGAAGTGGAGCAGCTGGGACTCAAACCAGCATCCATATGGGATGCTGGTGCTGCAGGCGGTGGCTTTACCTGCTGTGCCATAGCGCTGCCCCCCCCCCCTTTTAAGATTTATTTATGGGGACAGTGGTGTGGCCTAGCAGGTAAAGTCACCACCTACAGTGCCAGCCTCCCATATGGGCACTGGTTCATGTCCCAGCTGTTGTACTTCTGATCAAGTTCCCTACTGATGTTCCTGGGAAAGCAGTGGAGGATTGCTTAAGTGCTTGGGCCCCTGCACCCACGTGGGAGACCCAGATGAAGCTTCTGACTCCTGGCTTTGACCTGTCCCAGCCCAAGCCATTGCAGCCATTTTGGGAGGGAACCATTGATAGAAGACCTTTCTCTTTCTCTTTCTCCTTCTGCCTCTGCCTCTCTGTAACTCTTTGACTTTCAAATTAACAAATATATCTTCTTTTAAATATTTATTTATTTATTTATTTATTTATTTATTTGAAAAGCTGGACCACAGCAGCTGGGACTCAAACAGGCACCCTTATAGGATGCTGGCACTGCATGTGGTGGGTTAACCTTCTACCCCATGTGCTAGTCTTTATCATGTTCTCTTAAGATTTATTTTCCTTGAGACAGCTTCCTTTCTTCCTCCCTTGCCAGCTCACCTGTCTTCCTCCCCCTCTTCCCCGCCAGCCCCTTCCCCAAAAAATAAAAATCAAAAATAAATAAATAAATAAAGATTTATTTTTCTTACGTAATAGGCACAGTGACAGAGAGAATGAGAAAGAAAGAGCTTCTGTCTGCTGATTCATTCCCCTAAAAGAGCACAGCAGCCAATGCTGAGCCAGACCAAAACCAGGAGCCAGGAACCCCATCTGGTTTTCCCATGTGGGTGCAGCAGCCCAGGTACTTGGGCTCTCTTCTGCTGCTCTCCCAGGCACATGACGGGGAGCTGGATCGGAAGTGGAGCAGCTGGGCCTGGAACCGGCGCTCAGATATGGCTACTTGCAACCAGCACCAGCCCCTGTCCTGCTCTTTTAATGTGTCTGTTGAAGTAATATTTTTTTCTCTTTTCATCTGTTAATATGGTAAATTCTATTTACAGATTTTCTCATTAGGCCATTTTCATATAGCTGGTACAAATGCAACTTGGAATGAAGTATTATTATTCTTATACACTATTACATACATTTGCTTGTATTTTATGAAAAAAAAAATTTTTTTGACAGGCAGAGTGGACAGTAAGAAAGAGAGAGAGAGACAGAGAGAAAGGTCTTTCTTTACCGTTGGTTCACCCTCCAATGGCCACCGCGGCCAGCGCACTGCGGCTGGCTCACTGCACTGATCCGAAGGCAGGAGCCAGGTGCTTCTCCTGGTCTCCCATGGGGTGCAGGGCCCAAGCACTTGGGCCATCCTCCACTGCACTCCCGGGCCACAGCAGAGAGCTGGCCTGGAAGAGGGGCAACTGGGACAGAATCCGGCGCCCCAACCAGGACTAGAACCCGGTGTGTCGGCGCCGCAAGGCAGAGGATTAGCCTGTTGAGCCATGGCGCTGGCCCTGTATTTTGAATTTGTCATCTATTTTCAGGGATAAAATGGGACTGAGATTTTTTTTTATTTTATCTTGGGTTTTGGTATCTGGGTCCTACCTGCGTTGTAGAATGAGCTGAGAAGTATTTCTTTTCCTTTTCCATAAAATTCAGATGAGCTCGTCTTGGACTCTCTGGTGAAAACTCACCTGTAGAACCGTCTGGGCCTTGTGTTTTCTTGGTGGGAAAATTCTAAGTTGCCATTTCAGGCCCCCCCTTTTTTTTTATTTTTGACAGGCAGAGTGGACAGTGAGAGAGAGAGAGAAAGGTCTTCCTTTTTGCTGTTGCTTCACCCTCCAATGGCCGCCACAGCCGACGTGCTGCTGCCGGCTCACTGCGCTGATCTGAAGCCAGGAGCCAGGTGCTTATCCTGGTCTCCCATGGGGTGCAGGGCCCAAGCACTTGGGCCATCCTCCACTGCACTCCCGGGCCACAGCAGAGAGCTGGCCTGGAAGAGGGGCAACCGGGACAGAATCCGGCGCCCCAACCGGGACTAGAACCTGGTGTGCCGGTACCACAAGGCGGAGGATTAGCCTAGTGAGCCGCGGCGCCGGCCCACTTCAGGCCCTTTTTAAGCCATGCTTCAGATGGCGCAGGCAGCACCCTTAGCCCAGGGGTGCTCTCGCGGTTCTGAAGGCTGAGTCTGAGCTCAGGGCATCAGCGTGACTTGAGTCATCTTCAGGCTGCAGTCAGGCAACTTTCTGCTGTACCCACACATGGGGAGAAAGGCGGTGGAGCTGTGTGGGAGCCGACCCAGTGGGTTAAGCCGCCTCCTGCGACGCTGGCATCCCATATGACCACTGCTGTTCCAACAGTCCCTGCTGTTCCAATTTCAAACCAGTTCCCTGCTAATTCACTTGGGGAAGCAGCAAAAGACGCCTAACGTGGGCCCGGTGCTGTGACCAGTAGGTTAACACCCTGGCCTGAAGCCCAAGCATCCCATATGGGCGCCGGTTCTATCCCGGCTGCTCCTCTTCTGATCCAGCTCTCTGCTATGGCCTGGGAAAGCAGTACAGGATGGCCCCAAGTCCTTGGGTCCCTGCACCCACATGGGAGACCTGCAAGAAGCTCCTGGCTCCTGGTCAGAACAGCTCCAGCCATTGCGGCCATCTGGGGAGTGAACCAGCGGATAGAAGACCTCTCTCTCTGTCTCCACCTTTCTCTGTAACTCTTTCAAATAAATAAAATAATAAATATTAAAAAAAAAAAAAAGATGCCTAACATACTTGGGCCCCACCACCCACAGAGGAGACCCAGATGGAGTTCCAACCTCCTGGCTTTGGCTTGACGTTGGTCATTGTGGCCATTTGGGGAGTGAATCAGTAGATGGAAGATCTGTCTCTCCTCTGTGTAACTCTGCCTTTCAAATAAATAAATCAGTTTTTTTTAAAAAAATCATTTCTTTGAAAGGCAGAATTAGAGAGGCAGAGACAAAGAGAGTAAGAGAGATTTTCCATCCACTGGTTTACTCCCCAAATGGCCTCAACAGTCAGAGGTGGGCCAGGCTAAAGCCAGGAGCCAGGAGCTTCTTCCAGGTGTTTTCCCAGGCACATTAGCAGGGAGCTGGATGGGAAGTGGAGCAGCTGGGACTTGAACCAGTGCCCATATGGGAAGCCGGCACTGCAGGTGGAGGCCTAACCTCCTACGCCACAGCATCAGCCCCCGTTTCTCCTCGTTTCTTTCTGGTCTTCTGACCGCACAGTCTCAGTTGACACATCTTCAGGTAGGCTCATTCTTTCCTGTGCTCGCTCAGATCTGCTGCTGAACCTCTCCCTCGTGTTTTTCATTTCCATTACTGTGCTTTTCAACCCGATTTTCTGTTGGGGTCTTTTTATAATTTCTGTCTCTTTACTGGTAGTCTCTATTTTGGCCTAACAAGGTCAATGTCTAGGCTTCCTCAGGGACAGTCTGGATGAAGGGCTCTTTATATCCTGTGTGTGCACCAGGCTTTCTTCTTTCTTTGCATGCTTCATAGCTGTCCATTGAAAACTGGACGTTTTAAATCGTATCATGTAGCAAACTGGGAAATCCTATTCTCCTCTCCCCGCCGAGTTTGTCAGTGTTACTTTTTCAGTTGGTGGTTTAATGCCTCTTCTGAACTTATTCTTACATTTTTCATTTTTATTCAAAATGCTTAGACAGAGTTATTCCATCTGCTGATTCACTCCCCAAATGCCCACAACAGCTGGGACTGGGCCAGGCCAAACCCAGGAGTCTGGAACTCCATCCAGGTCTCCCATGTGGATGGCAGGACCCAAGTAGCTGAGCCATCATCCGCTGCCTCCCAGCAGGTGCTGCGTTCACAGGAAGCTGGATCCAACATGGAGGAGCCAGGGCTCAAGCCAGGCACTCTGATGAGGAATGAGGGAGTCCCAGGTGGCAACCTAACCACTGCACCAAACACCTGCCCCTGAACTAATTCTAAGATGTTGTCGGTACTGTCCTGTGTGGCCAGTACAGTGTCTGCTTTTTTAACTTAGTGATCATACAGATATTGCCTTAAATACCTAGCTCCGATGTTACTCAGCCAGTGAGCATGTAACTCCACCTTAGCTTCTTACCAGCCTTTCATTCTGTGAGTTTGCAAACAGTTGATGACAGTTTCTGCTTTCATGGAGATTTTCATGGTGGGCAGAGAGGCCTTTTTCTGCCACTTTCATTGGCTTCACCCAGTCTTGTTCCTATTCATATTTTTAATATGATTCCATTTCACCTCCTTGCAAGACAGAGAGAGAGATGGCCTCTATCTCCTGCTTCACTCCTCAAATGGCTGCAACAGGCAGCACTGGACATGGCTGAAGCCAGGAGGCAAGGAGCCTGGAACTTCATCTTGGTCTCAAGCACTTTGGGCCATCATCTGCTCAAAAGATGCATTAGAAGGAACTCGGGTCAGGAGCAGACACAGGGCTCAAACTGGTGCTCCCATATGGGATGCGGTGCCCTGAGCACCAGCCTAAACCCACTGTGCCATACCACCCACCCTTCTCATTCCCATCTCCTTGAGATTTGCTTTTTCCAAGCTTTAACAATATTCTTGGTTGGCACTGCGGCTCACTTGGCTAATCCTCTGCCTGCAGCGCTGGCACCCCGGGTTCTAGTCCCGGTTGGGGCGCCGGATTCTGTCCTGGTTGCTCCTCTTCCGGTCCAGCTCTCTGCTGTGGCCCGGGAGTGCAGTGGAGGATGGCCCAAGTGCTTGGGCCCTGCACCCTCATGGGAGACCAGGAGGAGGCGTCTGGCTCCTGGCTTCAGATCGGAGCAGCATGCTGGCCATAGCGGCCATTTGGGGGATGAACCAACGGAAAAGGAAGACCTTTTTCTCTAACTCTGCCTGTCTTTGCTATGTTATTTCTAGTGTGCCAGGTGTGGTTTCTTCTCTCCCCTGACTCCCTGCAGACTTCCCATCATCTTCTACCTCTGGCAGGTCTGTCTGCTGTTGTCTTTTCACTCTATTTCTCTCTTTTTGGAAAACTACCATCCAGATGTTAGTGCTTCTACTTGTTTGCCATAGGCTTTAGTTGTTTATGTTTGTCATGTCTTCTGGGATTTTTTTTGTCACCATGATCTTCAAGTTCACTCACTCAGCTGTACCTGTTCTGTGAGTACCCGAGCAGTGGCTTAACCCCTGTGCCACACCATTTGTCCCAAATGGAGAACATTTTGAACACTGACATGACACTCAAACTTCAGAGTTTGGAGCATTTCAGATAAGGAATCCTCAACCAGCAGTTCACGATATAAAGACAAGTGATTCCAAATATTGTTGGGGACATGGGACAACTGGAGTCGTACAGATTACTGGTACGAATGTTGTATGGACGACTTTGGAGGTTCTTTTATTATAAAGGTAAACACACGCTTGTCATACAGTCTATCAGTTCACCCCTGGGTATTCAGAGAAGGATGAATATAGGTTTACAAAAGGCTTATGTGTTCATAGGCCCACAATCCAAACGACCAAGGGTCCGTCAGCAGATCAGACAAACTGTGCTGCATCTGTACAGCAGAACACTGCACAGGCATGCAGTGAGCTACTGACACAACAGTGCCAGCAAACTTCAAAAATGGAGGTGGGCCCAAAGGCAACAGGCACCCAAGGGTACATAGTTCTGTGATGCCACTTGTATGATCTGGAAAAGGCAAAACTGTAGTGACAGAAAACAGGCCAGCTTGGTGCTGGGGGCCTACAATGGGAGCAGTGTGGGGAATGGTGGAATGTAAGGCAGTCCCCCAAGGACACATCCCATTGAACTTTACACTTAAACATATGTAGTTTATTGTATGCAAATTATAACCACAATAAGACTTTTAAGATGTGAAGGGCAAACAAGGTCTGCAGAACCCCTTACTCCTGAGCTCGCCAATGCCAGGTCCACATTCTAGATCCCTGTAAGACCAGGTGGGAGAGGGAGAGGCAGGGCACCCAGGCTGCCCATGCTGTGCATAAAGTAAAGCAAACATGTGCAGAGCACCTAATTCCTAGCTTCTGGTAGTGTCACAGAAGCTAAACCGCCTGCAGACTGATGTGGCTCAAGGCCACCGGCTTTCATGCATGTCAGTCTCCTTGAGAGGTCATGGGACCAGTGTGAGCCGGAACCTTCTCTGGGTAAACACTGGCTCTGGGACAGGGCCCAGCACACCCTCTCCTTCAGTTCCTCATCCCAGGGGATGCAGACCTGGGCCCATAATCACAGGGTCTGGAAAGTCAGGTTTGCCTACAAGGGACCCAAGAGAACCCCACCTACTCCAGGTTTGTGGCCCTATGCTCTTGCCACTGCAGAGGGAATGTGTGGCAGTTCTGCTGCCCTCAGCACTGACTTGTCCTTTGTCCAACTCAGTTTGGGGGCAGTCCGGTATCCTGTGCTGTGGGGCTGGCTGTTCTGAATGTCTTGGAAAAGGAGCAGCTCCAGGCCCACGCCACCTATGTGGGCAGCTTCTTGATGGAACTCCTCAGGCAGCAAAAAGCCAAACATGCCATCATTGGGGACATCAGGTGAGGCCTTTGGTGGTCCCCCTCCACTCTGCAGAGGTGGCACAGAATGGCAATGGGGAGGGGGAGGCTCTGACAGTGTGTGCCTTTCCTGTGCCACACCTTGGGCACCCCCTCCCTGGAACCCTTTTCATCATCCTCTCCTGAGGGCACCCACAGCTCTCAGCCTGCCCAGTAGGCAGCCAGGTATGCAGTGAGTTAGCAGGACAGTGTGGCCTTCTCAGGTGTCACCTTCTCTAGGGGTGCTGGACTCTTCATTGGTGTGGACCTGATCAAAGATAAGGCCACAAGGACGCCGGCAACTGAAGAAGCAGACTACTTGGTATCCAGGTACTTTTCAGGCCCCGCTAAGTGAAGAACCACCCCCACCCACCCTGTTCCGGGCTCCACGGGTCCCTGGACATGACAGTGTGTAGTACCGGGGGCCTCTGGGAGGCAAGGGGCAGCTGACCTGCGTGTCCCAGCTGGGGCCAAGGCCCAGCAGTGAAGGCTTCTGATGACACAGGCCTTCCCCAGGCCAGGCGTGGCCTTGAGTGTGGCTGAGGGCTCAGATCCAGTCAGCAGAAGGGCAGTATTGACAGCCACAGGAGCTCCACACTGGGAGCCACCCTTCAGGGCAGGAAAGGCTTCCAGCATGGTGGGGGCACCAGACATGAGACAGCAGCTCGGCCAGTCCATCTCCCAGCCCTGACTTGCATAGTTTAAAGTCTCATTTTTTGGAACTGTATTTCAAAGGCAGATACACATCTTCCACCTACTATTCACTCCCCAGGTGCCCACAGCAGCAGGCTTAGGGCCAGGTCTTTCTTGTGGGAAGCAGCCACCGCCTGCTGCCTCAAATGGTGCACAGCAGCAGGAAGCAGGAATCTGAAGCCATCTCCCGCCCCTCCCTGCCCACCCAGAAAGCCCTTATTCAGACTGCAGTGTGCATGGACCCATGTTCCTGCATTCCTGCCTTTTGTCCTTGGTGGCCTACTAGGCTTCTCAGTCACATCCACCAGCTCACCTCCCCCTTCAGCGGGGGTGGGGGAGGGTCTCAGCTGTCAGGTGGCACCCAACCTGTTGAATTCTGACCTTTCCTGTGAGGTTGTTGCTCCAGGTGAGGAAATGCCACAAGATCGAAGTGACCAACAGTAAGCATGGAACGTGGGAATGACTCAGGTAGAATCATCTTACTGGAAACAGAGCCTGGGGGCAGGAGCAGGTGGCTGAAGGACTAGGTCGGGAGTACACAGGGCCCATGCACCACTCTACCTGTTCTGGAGAAGCAGCAAGCAAGCATTGAATCACAGAAACCAGGCAGCAGTGTGGTGCCATAGCCTAAGGTTTGGCTTAATGGTGCCTCCCGGCTGTGGTGAGGCCCCTTCCGGGGGCAGCAGGCTCAGGGACACGTGCAGCACACCTCACATCAGGGCTACTGGTGCTGGGCCACTGATTGAGCTTTACAGTTACCAGGAGGGATCTCACAGCAGCATGGCAGGACCCTGGTCAGGAGGCCCAGGCCACGATAAGGACTGTTCTACCCTTACAGACTGAAGGAGAACCACATTTTGCTGAGCACGGATGGCCCTGGGAGGAACGTCTTGAAGTTTAAGCCCCCGATGTGCTTCAGCCTAGACAACGCACAATACCTGGTGGCAAAGCTGGATGCCATCCTGACCGGTGAGCTTGGAGCCTGAGAGGCAGCTGACCATGTCTCTAGAACCCACCTGTGGCTAGTAGCTAGCTTCCCAGCATCCACTTCAAGAGGTATCACACTGCTGGACAAGGAGCAGTAGGGACTTAAAGACAGGCCTTTCTGGCCTGTGCCTCTCGAAAATGATCCCTGGGTAGACAAGAGCCAAGCCACCACCCAGCATATTTGATGAAGTTTCAGACAGTTTGTGTGATGTCAGGGGAGCAGCCGTCAAGGACTGAGGTGGCAGGAGCTGCATTCCACATTGGAAATTAAGGCTACCCTCAGCTGCTGAACAGCTACAATAAAATTTGCACAACAGATTTTTAATCACCTAGGGTAGATGGAGGTCAGCACAGGGCCTCCCCAGATCCAATTAAGCAATGGGGGATTCGACGGGGAGGTTAGACTAATGCCACAGGCCTGATCTGGAGGTCCTGGATAGAACTGAGGGAAGGCTTTGTGCTTTCAAGCTGCTGTTGCATCTGTGTGGGTAAAGGGTAGGATATGGCACAGCTGGGCTGGTGGGCCTAATCTCCAAATTACCATGTGAGCAGCCTGGATACCAGAGGCAGAGAAAGGTGACCAGGTCAGGTGGCTTTATCTTTTTTCAGACATGGAAGAGACTGTGAGAAGTTGTGAATCACTGAGGCTCTAGCTCTGAGCCAGCCCCGCTCCAGGTGAGTAGGCCTTGCTTCTCGCTCAAGACCCAGAGACATTCCCTCAGCACTGCAGAGAGCATCAGCAAGCATAACCATTTTTAAGGAACATTTTCATTGAGGTCATGTCCCCATCCCAGAATTATTTCAACGCTGGGAGGTTTTAGCTACCCTGGGCATCGTCCTCCCACTCCCACCAGGGAATCTCCAGAGCACTTAGTATGCATGATGGCTAGCACAAGAGGGCAGGAACAGCTCTCTCCTCCCTCTGTGACTCCTAGGAGAGCAAATGAAACTTGTCTTGTCTCTCACAACCAGCTAATCTTCAATCTCAGCTGCCAGGCAGATTTGGGGTACTCCAATCTCCCCGCAAATAGCCCCTACCCAAGTGGGCATTTGGGGGAGATGGAGCACAACAGATCATGTCTAGATTCAGCTGGCCCCTGACAGAGACAGAAGTCTTTCTCATTGTCGTTTACTCTTCACCCCTCCAAGAGCTTCCTTTTAGAAGCCATTTCCTTTCTTGAAAGGGGACTTGTGCCCGAGGCAGGGCACAGTCATCAAAGGAAACCAGCCAAGGATGTGGAGTATGTAGTTGTGCCTGACATGATGCCATTAGATCAGGATAGCAACTCAGAACAAATTCAAAAAGGTCAGTGAGTGGCCAGGCCCTTCCAAGCTGCACCCCAAAATCGGGCTTGACAGCTGAAGGGGCTTGCTGTGGGAGGAGACCCCAGTCCCACAGCACCTGGCCCCCCCCAACTCTGGGCACACAGCATATCCCACACTCACCCAGGCTTGGGGGTTTTTCAATTTTTATTTCAAAAGCTTGGATAGCTTCAATATCCAGGTCGTGGCAAAATCAGGACACGTGTAAAATACCTTACAATACATTAGATTCCCAAAAGGTACCAAAAAGTACAGTAAAATTAACACTTCCGTTACAGGAAATGTATGACACAAATAATATAAAATTAAAAGGTGAAAAAAAAGGTGACACTGGTTTCCTAAGATACAGTTTACTCTTTACAACCAGGGTCCACAGGTCCAGGCTGCAGAGCGGCAGCGGGAAGCAGACCCTCCAATCTGGTTTTGGGTAACCTGGTGATAAAATCAGCCCGTAACGCCGCCCTGGCCTGAGACACCACACGCTGCCTAAAACAACTAGCGCTCTGGAAATAGTAAACGGGAGAGTGATTTCCAGGGGGAAATTTTAAATAAGATGCACATGGGACAGGCCATAGAAAGTTTGCCAAGTTAAATTTGGTACATAATTGCGTTCACTCCGTATCCAAACCCAGCGTGTGCAGGCGTCGGCCGCTCCTGCCGCGCCTCAGTACGGCTTGTAGTTATTCTGGTGGCCACCGCGTCGCTGGCTCTTCCCGTAATTTGCACTACCCTGACCTATAGGGATGAGAACAACAGTAGCAGCTACTGCATACTGAACATTGACCCTGTGCCAGGCGCCTGCCCCTATACAGTAGAGATCACCTTCCCCACCTCTCCAAGGCCAATGAGCTCCAACTCTATTAAAGAGGAGTTCCAGCGGCCAAGCCAGGCCTGTCTGACTCCAAAGTTCCTGCTGCCAGCGGCCCCTGCACTGTCTCTCCTGCCTCCCCTGGGGGCATGAGTGGATAGGTCTCCCTCTCTCCTACTTACTGTAGTCGTAGCCGGGGCCGTAGCCGTAATAGCCATAGGGCGAGTAGTCGTAGCCGCCAAAGCCGGGCCCGTAGCCCTGCTGGTAGCCGTAGCCCTGGTTCCAGTAGTTGCCGTAGCCCTGATTCCAACTCTGACTCTGACCTGTGGGGGGAGCAGGGCACAGGGGCCCATGGACCGTTTAGCACACGCAGGAGCTAGGATGGAGGAGATCCTGCCCTTTGGGTGGCGGGGTTACTATGGCAACTCAGCAGAAGCCAAAGTGCTGCTCTTCTGTAGAGGGCGCTCTGGGCCTGACCCTGTACCTGAGAACCCCCAAGCCGTTGGATGTGGAGTTCATTAGGGGGTCTAGCTGCGCTCACTCACTCAAATCACCCTGATTTGCCCCCACCCTCCATGGCAGTTTGGCCATTAAATAGATGCAGTTCAGGCTTTGGAGTCAGAGGGGCCTGGGATGAAAGGAAGTAAGCGCCTGGCACAGCTCTGCCCTACCCTTCTGCCCACCTGCCCACGGGTGTCCCAAGACTCAGGACACCCACAGAGCCAAGCACACCCAATCATGTCCCCAGCCCCCTCCACAGTGCAGTGCGAATGGTCCCTCTGCCCTGGGGCCCAAGCCGGTGTGTGCAACAGGGCTCTTCTGTCCCAAGGGCGTGGTAGCAGCACAGCCTCATGCACAGCCTGGACCCAGAGAGCCATTCCTCTTACAGCCCACCCGTGCTGCACAGCGCACCCAAGGCCAGAGAGCCCCAAGAAGGGCAGACAGCTCCATGCAGGCAGGGAAAGGGACGTATCTTCATCCATGTTCCACTCACCTCCACCTCCACCGCCGCCACCACTGCCTCGGCTCCCCCGGCTGCGGTTCCCGCGGCCCCCAGAGCCGTACTGCTGCTGCTGATAGACCTCCTTGGGCTGGGCCACCTTGATTTCACACTAGAGAGCCAAGAGGGCAGTGGGTCAGGACAGTGGCATGAGCACGGGCAACAAGGGGACAGGCCTTCATGTTTGTGACAAAATGCCCATTACTCATCAAGTTCACCATGTAAATAGAAGGCTGGGGCAGGAGACCCCATCTGGCCTAGAAGCTTGCAGAACCACACTTAAAACCAAGGAGAACCTTTCCCAAGGCAGCTCCCTGTCTACCTGAGGCAAGTGCAACTGGCCAGATACAGGAAAGCAAGCTGTTGCCATCAGGTGTCGGGGAGAAGGCAATGGGGGGCGGGTTGCCTCAGCTACCCGGCAGAGACTGAAACTCCTAGATGACTGCCTAAACACTAAGGGCATTTTCCCTTGTTTTTCCTCTGCAGAATAAACCCCTCCCACTCAAATACTCTGCTGAGCAGGCATGGTGAGCCCGACCACCACACTGATGAAGTAAGCTTCTAGGGCTGGGGGTGGGGCTCACTGGAGCCTACAGTTACACACTCCTCTTCTGCTGGGACAGACCAATCTGTGTTCCTGAAACCTGCCTACCAGGGTGGCGGCTTAGGTCCTCCTTAAGTAAATCACAAGTTTTTAAGGCAAGTCCCCTGACACACACCCTCAGCCAAAACAGCAGACAGCCACTTTACACACTGTGCCCCCACACCAACATATTCTTCTAATGGGCAAATTATCTCTACCAAATGTTGTTATCAAATTCTATTTTATTGATTTAAAAATACGGAATATAAAGCTTGGCAAAGAAATGAAAAAGCTGAATGACTGACTTGATCAGCTTACCGA
The DNA here is from genome assembly GCF_033115175.1 of Lepus europaeus. Taxonomy (NCBI): domain Eukaryota; kingdom Metazoa; phylum Chordata; class Mammalia; order Lagomorpha; family Leporidae; genus Lepus; species Lepus europaeus. The sequence goes on from NC_084830.1 coordinate 103,744,170, forward strand.
GCACATTTACTGAAATAGCGTGTGGTGCTCTGTAAAAACTTGTGAGGCTTATGTACTAATCAAAAGTTTTAACATGATTTTGGCAAAGTAAAAAATGAACCTACTGAGTAAAGCCAACTAAACACACTGATTTCTAAGACCCACTAGCAGCAGCGTCACAAAACAGAGCCCCTGTCCATATTCCCACCCATTTCACATTAGAGAAATGGTTCTGTCAGAAGCCACTGTAGCAGTGACTACTGCCCCATCCAACTTCGGGCCCAATCCCTAATCCAATCTTCCCAAACTCCCAGAGCCCCACCCTACCTATTCTACCTTATCTGGCTGCCACTCCTGCTTACAGAGCCTGTCACACCCTGCCAGAGCCACACCCTCAACTCCCAACTGCCACCTGAAGCCTCAACTGCTCTCCCAGAGTGGAGTAGGAATCACTTACCTCACATTGCAGGAGTCCGCTTATTGGAAAACAAAACTGGCCCTGAATTAAGCAGGCCAGGACCTTGGAAGCTCTTGGCAAGGATCTTTGCCTGGGGCAAAGATTAACTAAAACAGTACACCCAAACAGAACAGAAGAGGCAGGCAAAGGTTTGGTCACAAAGAGGAAGAAAAGCTCTAGAGCAGGAAAAACTTGAGAAAAATCAGTGAGCCTCCAGAGTCCCAGAATCCTCTAAGACGTCAGCTGCAGACACCAACACTGTTACCTCCAGTTTTAAACCAGGCACCCAGAGGCTGCTCAGTGTGCTGTACAGAGCCAACCCTTCTCTCCTGTTGCTCACTGTCAACAACTACCTGCCCCAATCAGGGCAGCTCTGTTCACTGTGGTCCAACAGTTAAGCCCAACCCCTAACTCACACCTGCAAAGGCCAGCTCTCCAGCAGGAGGCCAGCACACCAAGCTGGGGGCATTTACCTTGCTTCCACTGATGGTATGGAACTTTTTCTCCAGAACCTTCTTCACGGGGTCTTCTTCTTTAAAGGTGATAAAAACAAAACCCCGTCTTTTGTTCGACTTTGGATCCATTGGAAGCTCAATGGCCTCAATCTGTGAAAACAGGCAAGGCTGACCACCATCACCACCTCCCGTGCCCCAAGGCATGTGGAGAATTCTGAAAAGACCCAGTGACTGCCAGAGGTGAAGAAATCCCTGTGGAGGGCTCCAAAACAATGCCATTCTGGAGTCTACAACTCACCTCCCCAAACTCGCCAAAGTACTCCCTGATCTTTTCCTCAGTAGCTTCAGGATTCAGACCCCCCACAAAGATCTTCTTCACTGGGTCCTTCTTCATAGCCATGGCCTTTTTAGGGTCAATGACACGGCCATCCAGCCTGTGCTCCTTCTGGTCTAGGACCTGTTCCAACAGAAAAGGGTCAGGTTCTAACTCAGCAGCATGACCCAGGGCAGGGCCCTTTCTGAACCCCAAGGCTCCAGCACATGCCTACAAAGTGACCCCAGGCTGATTGCCCAACACTGTTTTTGCCTCAAGTGCATCTGGTTGACCTCAACACTTACACAAAATCAGTCCTGACTCCTGTGAACATCTGCCCATATTGTGTGTGCCCCCCTCTTGGGAGTCCCAGTTTAAAGCCCACCTTTTGCAGAAATAAAATAGCATTAAGGGAACAGAAAGAGCTACTAGTATCAGAACCAGAGCTCTACCCCTTATTAGCTATGTGATCTCTTCTGCTCGAACTTTTAAGTCCTACGTTTTTTCCTTGCAAAACAGAGCTAAGTGCCTACCTCACAGCCATTGTGAGCTGTTTTGTATTCCTCACGAACTGCGAGTAGAGGTACACAAAAAATAACTAGCGTTATCTTTTTTCCGAGCCACTCCAGCACACACCCTCCTCCATGTCCTCCTTATTCTGTTTCTGTCCCCTCAAAAACATCAAGTTCCTAACTCACCTCTGATTTTCCCACAGCACTCACACAAAGCACCGACCACGTGCCCTTAAGAATTCAAATCAGACTGCTGCCACAACACTCAGCTTACCTTCTCCACACTGGTTGCGTCTTTGAAGAGGATAAACCCAAATCCTCTTGACCGTCCAGTGTTGGGATCCATTTTTATTGTGCAGTCAACGACCTCTCCAAACTTAGTAAAATAGTCCTTTAAATCTTTTTTGCTGGTATCCCAGCTCAGACCACCAACGAACATTTTCCTGAAATTGTAGGGTGAGACACATAGCAGCAAATCTCATAAGAAAGCTGTGATTTTAGGAACGGCAGGTCCTGGCTAAGCGTTCACGCACAGGACTTACGAAGCCATCGCTCGTGCGAACTCTACACCAGAGCCTCGCTAGCGCGTCTGCCCGCCTTTGAAGGGTGCAGAGGCTCCCTGACCAGCCCAACCCAACCCAGCCCCGCACAAAGCCGAACGGGACGCGGCCCCGATCACCGCGGACGAGCCACCAAGGTGTCTCAGGCGCGCACAGCAAAGGCCCCCGTCCCTCCCCGCCTCCGCCCCGCCACTCGCGGCTTCCTGGGTTCAGCCCGCGGCTCCGCCCCCGGCAGGAGGCGGAGGGAGGCAGGCCCGGCGCGCGCCAACTCCGCCCACGCAGCCGCGCCGCTGCCCTGCGCCCCGCGCCGCCCGGGTCCGAGCGCCCCGCTTCCGGCCGCGCCGCGCGCGCCAGCCGCCCAGGGGCGGCGCCAAAACCGACCCGACAAACTCCGGCCAAGTCCGGGGCGGCCGGCGAGCGCCCGCGGGGCCGGGGCCGGGCCGCGGGGCCGCCCGCCCCTCCCCCCGCCGCGTGGCGCCAACAAAAGGCGGCCCCGGAACAAAGGCAGCGCCCCCCGGCCGCCGCCGCCGCGGCCCGCACACCTACCCCGCGTCCTCCTCGTTCTTGCTGGCGTTGATCTGGTCCCCCTCCGCGCCGTTCTGATTCCCGCTCGGGGGCGCCGCGGTCCCGCCTCCGGCCCCCGCCGCGGCCCCGCCGCCGCCGCTGCCGGCCCCGGTCCCGGCCGGCGACTCGCCTTCGGGGGCGGCCTCGTGTCCGTTCTCGGTGGCGCCCGTGGTCTCCATGGGCTGCTCCTCACCCGCTTCCGACATGTTAGACCGGGTCGCGGCGGCTCCTGCAACGAGCGGCGGCGGCCGCGGGTCAGGCCGGCCTGCCTCCTGCCCGCGCTCCCGCCCGCCGCCCCGCGCGGCCCAGCCGCTCACCTCGCCGCCGATGACGCCGCGAGGCCCACTCGTCCCCCACCCGCCGGGAAAGGCGCCGCGGGCTCGGCCGCGCTCAAGCTCGCGCTGCCGGGGCCTCCCCTCCGTCCGCCGACGGAGCAGCAAGAACCGCGTTCCCTCGGACGCCGCCGCAGAGAGCCCACCGACCCACACCACGGACCAGGCCCGCGAGGTGCCGCCGCCTGACAATGCCGACTCGTGGCGCTCTTTATAATGCCGGAGCCGGAGCCACCTCGCAACAAAGCGCACGCTCACTGGCTGCACTCGCCCATCACTCAGCCCCTCGGCGCTCGCTCATTGGCCGCGGCCGCGCGCGCGCTCTAGATCCGGGCGGGTCTTTGTCCTCATTTTAGAACCCGCGCGAGCCGGGGCCTTGCGGAGGGTTCTCGGCAGCGGGGCGGCGCGGCGGCCGAGCTCGGCGGCAGGCAGGCCCGAGCCGGACCCTGGGCTCGGTGAGGCCGCGTTCCTCCTCCTCGCGCCCCTCTCCCCAGCCCTGGCAGCCATTTGCCTGCCCGTTTCCCGAAAGAGGAAATGGGGCCTGAGGAAGTCTCGCGGCCCAAGGTCGCTCGGGTGTAAGCTGCGGATTCCGGGCTTCCGCGATTGGGCGCCTCGAGTCGTCCAAGCCGCCTCGGCGCGGCTCTGGCGAGGTTGGGCCGAGCCCGCCGCCCCTGACCGAGGTGCCCTCGGCGCCGCGCTCCCGCCCTGTGTGCCCGGGCGAGGACGATGGGGCCGTGCCTTTCCCCGGTCACCTGCCACCACCTTGGTCAACGGCGCGTTTACACTTTTGTTTACTTTAAAAAAAAGTGCCCCCTTAGACTCTTCTTGCTGGTACTCGTTTCGACGAAAAATAGTCACTCCCATGAGATCGGGCGGGGGCTAGTTCTCTTGGGAATACACAAAGTGATCGCGTTTGTAGCTTCTTGAGCACGGAGCTTGAAAGGCCGGAGTCGTCTCGGGGTTTCCCGCCGGATTCCGGGGCCGGGCCCGGGACTGGGCTCTAACAACCCTCGGGAGGGTGCTAGGGTCACGGGCGCGAGGCCTAGGCCAGTGGCCTGAGATTACAGTGGGTGGACTCCCGAATCTCCTGCAGCCAATGGGGTTGTCTCGAGCATGAAAACATGTCACAGTTCCACATTTTGAAAAGACTATGAATGCTGACTTGAGGCTTTTCTGGAAAGATCTACAGAGTTAGCCACACTGTACAGCCCACCCTGTGTTCCACCCCAAGGCCCAGATTAGCCTCTTCACTCCGGAGGTTGGATTCCACGACTGGAATTTACACGGCGCCACAGACACTTAGGCAGCGCTGCTGAAATCCCGCCGTCGCGTTTCAGGGAGGTCAACAAACTGCCTCCGACTGCCCCTAGAAATGAGGGCCAGGGATGTGGCTGGCCGCACACTCCCTGCAGCCTGGGGAGTGAAGGTAATTCAGGAAATTACGTTCAAAGACTAACAGGGTAAATGCAATCCCGGGCCGTAACTACTGAGGGCATAAATTCACTTAATTTTCCACACGGATTCCTGTAGCACAACTCGGAGAGACACTGAACACGTGCAAAGTCTGAGGGTTGCAACGTTAGGACAATAGTACTTCAGTTTGCAAAATGCTCTACCAACATTGCTTTATGAGAGCTTGCAAATAGCTCTGTGCAGTTACCCACATTCCATACGTGAGCATGTGAAAATATGGGGCTAAAACTGTGGCCACAAAGGCAGCACTTGTGACTCCACACTGAGGGTCCCATGCCAGGGTCCTTTACTGTGGGACAAGCTACCTGTGACTTTCTGAGTTCTTGGTCTAAATTAGATCTTATACTGGATTCAGTTATCCTGAGGTGCAAGTGAAGCAATAGTTTAGGAAATATTTTATAAACTGAGAACTACAGGGGCTGGTGCTGTGGCAGAGCAGGTAAAGCCACCGCCTACAGTGCCAGCATCCCATATGGGCACCGGTTCAAGTCCCAGCTGCTCCACCTCCAATCCAGCTCTCTGCTATGACCTGGGAAAGCAGTACAAGATGGCCCAAGTCCTTGGGCCCCTGTACCCGCATGGGAGACCAGGAGGAAGCTCCTGGCTCCTGGCTTCAGATCAGCTCAGCTGCCTCTCTGTATCTCTGTCTTTCAAATAAAATAAATCTTTTTTTTTTTTTTTTTTTTTTTTGACAGGCAGAGTGGATAGTGAGAGAGAGAGACAGAGAGAAAGGTCTTCCTTTTGCCGTTGGTTCACCCTCCAATGGCCGCTGCGGCCGGCGCATCACGCTGATCCAAAGCCAGAAGCCAGGTGCTTCTCCTGGTCTCCCATGCAGGTGCAGGGCCCAAGTACTTGGGCCATCCTCCACTGCCTTCCCGGGCCATAGCAGAGAGCTGGCCTGGAAGAGGGACAACTGGGACAGAATCCGGCGCCCCAACCGGGACTAGAACCTGGTGTGCCGGTGCCGCAAGGTGGAGGATTAGCCTGTTGAGCAGCGGCGCCGGCCCTTTTCTTTTTCTTGATTGTGTCTTAAAATAAATCTTAAAAAAAATTTTTTTAGGCCAGCGCCGTGGCTCAATAGGCTAATCCTCCACCTAGTGGCGCCAGCACACCAGGTTCTAGTCCTAGTCGGGGCGCCGGATTCTGTCCCAGTTGCCCCTCTTCCAGGCCAGCTCTCTGTTGTGGCCAGGGGGTGCAGTGGAGGATGGCCCAAGTGCTTGGGCCCTGCACCCCATGGGAGACCAGGAGAAGCACCTGGCTCCTGCCATCGGATCAGCGCGGTGCGCTGGCCGCAGTGCGCTGGCCACAGCGCGCTGGCCGTGGTGGCCATTGGAGAGTGAACCAACTGCAAAGGAAGACCTTTCTCTCTGTCTCTCTCTCTCTCACTGTCCACTCTGCCTGTCAAAAATTTTTAAAAAAAATTTTTTTTAATTAAAAAAATATTACAGGGGCCATGCTTAAGCTACTGCCTGCAACACTCACATAGCACAGCAGAGTGCCACTCATTGTCCCAGCTACTCTGCTGCTAACCCAGCTTCCTGCTGAAGCACCCGCGAAGGTAGGAGAACATATTTGGTCCCCTGCCACCCACGTGGGAGACCCTGAAGGAGTTCCAGGCTCCCAGCTTCAGCCTGGCCCTGCCTTAGCTGTTGCATCATTTGGAGAATGAATAAGCAGATGATCTCTCTGTCTGTCTGTCTCTCTCTCCTCTTGTCCCCTTTCTGTCACTCTGACTTTCAAATTAATCTAAAAAAAAAAAAAAATGAAAAGAAAAAAGAACTCTAGGGCACAGCAGGTTAAGCCACCACCACCTACAGTGCTGGCTTCCCACATGAGCACCGTTCAAGTCCTCAGCTGCTCCACTCTGATCCAGCTCTCTACCAATTCACTTGGGAAAGCAGCAGAAGATGGCCCAAGTGCTTGGGCCCTTACTACCCACTTGCTCCCAAATGGACTTCAAGGCTCCTGGCTTTAGCCTGACCAAGCCCCGGCTGTTGCAGACATCTTGGGGGTGAACCAGTCAGTGGAAGATAAACCCTCCCCCGACCCCACCCCTTAACTCTGCCTTCCAAATAAATAAGTCTTTTTTTTTTTTTTTAATGTGCTCTGGGGTCAACATTGTAAAGTGGGTAAAGCTGCCACCTGCAATGCCAGCAACCCGTATGGGTGCTAATTCAAGTCCTGGCTGCTCCACTCCCTGCTCATGGCCTGGAAAAAGCAGTGAAGTCCAAGTGCTTGGGCCCCTGCTACCCAAATAGGAGACTCGGGTGAAGCTCCCAGCTCCTGGCTTTGGCCTGGCTCAGTCCTGGCAATTGCAGCCATCTGGAGAGTGAATGGGCAGATAGGAGATATTTTCCTCTCTCTCTCTCTCTCTCTCTCTCTTTCTCTCTCCTCCCTCTTTCTGTAACTGTGACTTTCAAATAAATATATTTTTAAGATTTTTTTTTTTTGAGAGCCAGAGTTACAGACAGAAAGAGGGAGAGACAGAGGGAGAGGTCTTCTATCAGCTGGTTCACTCCCCAGATGGCCACAACAGCTGGAGCTGCACCGATCGGAAGCCAGGAGCCAGACGCTTCTCCAGGTCTCCCACACAGGTGCAGGTGCCCAAACACTTGAGCCGTCCTCTGCTGCTTTCCCAGGTTGTAAGCAGAGAGCTGTAAGAAGAGGAGCAGTCAGGACATGAACCAGCATCCATATGGGATGCCGGTGCCACAGATGGAGGCTTAGCCTACTATGCCACAGTGCCAGCCCCAATAAATAAATATTAAAAAAAAAAAAAAGTAGAGCCAGTGCTATGGCACAATGGGTTAAAGCCCCGGCCTCCTGTGCTGCCAACCTGTATGGGTGCTTGCTAGAGTCTTGGCTGCTCCACTCTGCTAAAGTGCCTTGGGAAAGCAGCAGACAATGGCCCGGGGACTTGTGCCCACGTGGAGGACCCAGAAGAAGCTCCTGGCTCCTGGCTCCAGATCAGTTCAGCTCCAGCAGTTGCAGCAATTTGGGGAGTAAACCAGCGGATAGAAAACCTCTCTTTCTCTCTCTCTGTCTCTGTCTCTGTCTCTAAAATAAATAAAATAAATATTTAAGGGGCTGGTGCTATGGTGTTAGTGGGTAAAGCTGCTGCGGCACCGGTTCAAATCCTGGCTGTTCCACTTCCAATCCAACTCCCTACTAATTTGCCTGAGAAAGCAGCAGATGATGGCCCAACTGCTTGGGTGCCTGCACCCATGTGGGAGACCCAGAAGAAGCTTCTGGCTCCTGGCTTTGGCTTGGCCCAGTTCTAGCCATTGCAGCCATTTGGAGAGTAGACTAGTGGATGGAAGATCACTTCACTCTCTGTCTCTCCCTCGCTCTTTCTCTGTAACTCTGCCTTTAAAATAATTGAATGCAGATTTAATAAATAAGTATATAAATAAAGAAAATTATTTTTAAAAAATATGTTCAGAGGCCAGTGCTGTGACCTGGCGGGTAAAGCTGCTGCCTGCAGTGCCAGCATCCCTCTTGGGTGCCAGTTCGAGTCCCAGCTGCTTCACTTCTGATCCAGCTCTCTGCTATGGCCTGGGAAAGCAGTGGAAGATGGCCCAAGTGCTTGGGCCCCTGCACCTGCATGAGAGACCCAGAAGAGGCTCCTTGCTCCCAGCTTCGGATCAGCTCAGCTCTGGCCATTGCAGCCATTTGGAGAGTGAGCCAGCAGATGGAAGACCTCTCTTTCTCTCTCTCTCTCTGTCTCTCCATCTCTCTCTGTCTCTGTCTCTCTGTCTCTCTCTCTCTCTCTCTGTGTGTGTGTGTGTGTGTAACTGTGCCTTTCAAATAAATAAACTCCTAAAAAAATAAATAAAAGTGCGGTCAGTGCCGCGGCTCAATAGGCTAATCCTCCGCCTGCGGCGCTGGCACACTGGGTTCTAGTCCTGGTCGGGGCGCCGGATTCTGTCCTGGTTGCTCCTCTTCCAGTCCAGCTCTCTGCTGTGGCCCGGGAGTGCAGTGGAGGATGGCCCAAGTGCTTGGGCCCCGCACCCCATGGGAGACCAAGAGAAGCACCCGGCTCCCGGCTTTGGATCAGCATGGTGCGCCGGCCGCAGCACACCAGCCTCAGCGGCCATTGGAGGGTGAGCCAACAGTAAAGGAAGACCTTTCTCTCTCTCTCTCTCTCTCTCTCACAGTCCACTCTGCCTGTCAAAAAAATAAAAATAAAAAAAAAAATTTTTTAAAGTGCTCAGTCTCCAGTCTAGTAGAGCACATATATAAAATACATTTTGGTAGATTTTTAAAAATTCAATGAATGACTTTTTCTTGCATTCTCTTGCATGGTGGAAGTCGTGCTATTAACTACAAATCTGCTGTGCCCCAGTTGTGGCCAGCCACCACTCATGCCACTTCCCACCCTCCGCGGAGCGGGCTCCAGTGCCTGGCTTCCGGGCTGACCCAGGCTGCAGCCGGAGGAATCTTTCTAAAACACGAGTTGGATCTTGTCACTGCTTTGTGAAAGCCCTGGCTGGGTGCCCAGTCTTGATGATGGAGTCCTCACCCTGACTTTGGGTGGGGATGGGTGAGAGGCAGTTGGGGTTTCTGGAAACATGAGGTCCCCCTTGCCTGCCTCCCTTCTGTGTGATCTGGAATTAGAAGGGCCGTATCAAAGCTTGGCTCAGAGGTAACGGGGGCCTCTGGATCACTCTTCCCCCGGACACGTGTGCTCTGCATGCAGAAGCACCTTAGGGAGAAGGGCTGTTCATCCTTATCTTGCATGAGCACTGAGTTGGTTTGTTTGTTTTCCTTCCTCGGTGTAGTCTGGTGTTGCCTGACCTGAGGCCCAGCATGGTGCTTCACGGCTGCTCTCCACTCTGTGTTAGATTTCTTTCTTTTTTTTTTTTTTTAAGATTTATTTTATTTTTGTGAAAGGTAGAGTGACAGAGAAAGAGGAAGAGACAGCCAGAGACCTTCCATCTACTAGTTCAATTCCCCAGATGGCTTCAACAGCCAGGGAGCTGGGCCAGGTCAAAGCCAGGATCCTGGAACTTCTGGATCTCACATAGGGGCCCAAGTACCTGAGCGATCTTATGCTGCCTTCCCAGGTGCATTAGCAAGGAGCTGGACAGGAAGTTAGAGCAGAACCGGAGTAGCCAGGACTCAAACTGGCAGTCCAATATGGGATGCCAGCATTGCAGGCAGTGGCTTACTGTGCTACAATGCCAGCCCTTCAATTTCTTTCTTTCTTTTAAGATTTATTTATTTTTTTTATTTTTATTTTTTATTCTTTTGACAGGCAGAGTGGACAGTGAGAGAGAGAGAGACAGAGAGAAAGTTCTTCCTTTTGCCGTTGCTTCACCCTCCAATGGCCGCCGCGGCTGGCACGCTGCGGCCAGCGCACCGCGCTGATCCAATGGCAGGAGCCAGGTGCTTCTCCTGGTCTCCCATGTGGGTGCAGGGCCCAAGCACTTGGGCCATCCTCCACTGTACTCCCTGGCCACAGTAGAGAGCTGGCCTGGAAGAGGGGCAACTAGAATCCGGTATGCCGGCGCTGCAAGGCGGAGGATTAACCAGTGAGCCGCGGCGCCAGCCTCTTTTAAGATTTATTTATTTATTTGGATGTCATAGTTACACAGAAGGAGAGTCACAGAGAGAGAGACAGAGAGGTCTTCCATCCACTGATTCACTCCCCAATTGGCTTCAATAACCAGAGTTGCGCTGATCTGAAGCCATGAGCCAGGAGCTTATTCTAGGTCTCCCATGTGGTGCAGGGGCCCAAAGACTTGGGCCATCTTCCACTGCTTTCCCAGCTCTCATAGCAGAGAACAGGATCTGAAGTGGAGCAGCTGGGACTCGAACTGGCGCCCATATAGGATGCCAGTACTGCAGGCAGCGGCATTGTTTTTTTTTTAATTTTACCTAATAACATGTTAGTGTAAGTATCTTTTGAGGTTGTTAACTGATTTCCTATGCACATACATCTTTTAAAATTTTTATTTATTTATTTGAAAGCTAGAGTTACAAACAGAGAGGGAAAGACAGAGAGAAAGGTCTTCCATCCACTGGTTCACTCCCCAAATGGCTGTCACAGCTACAGCTGCACTGATCTGAAGCCAGGAGCCTAGAGTTTCTTCTGGGTCTCCCACGCAGGTGCAGGAACCCAAACACCTGGACCATCTGCCACTGCTTTCCCAGGCCATAGCAGAGAGCTGGGTCGGAAGTGAAGCAGCTGGGACTTGAACCGGCACCCATATGGGATGCTGGCACTGCAGCCGGCGGCTTTGCCCGCTACAGCACAATGCTGGCCCTGCCCAAATTTCTTTTAATTCGTGAAAACTCCTCCTGCCTCTGGGCCCTTTCACTCTCTGTTGCCTCTGGGACCCCTGGATTACTTCTCTGGAGGGGGCCATAATAAAAGGAGCAAGCCTGGGCCCCTCCCCTCACTCAGGCTTCCTGTTCTGTGATGGGATTGCCTGGCTCACCACACGCCCACCACGATGCCATCCACTGCTAAGGCCCTCAGCAGAGAGCCAACAGGTCCTTGCCTTGGGCTTTCAGCTTCCAAAGCTGTGAGCTAAATCGACTTCTTTTCTTCCTAAGTAGCCTGCCTTGGGCAGTTTATTACAGTACCCCAAAGATGGACCACTGCTGGCCCCTCACAGAGCGTGGACTGCACAACACTGAAATGCACTGTGAACTCAGTGAGCTCCTGCACCAGGTCTGTCTTCGTGCTGACACTGGGATACTTACAGAAGGAATAATAAATAGATGTCCACCTGAGACCACGGACCAGGCCTGGAGGGGAGAATCTGACTCTTGGGCAGGCTTGCTTGCTCTCCCCGCGGGTGAGGCAGATGCTGCCCACCTAAACTCAGCCCCCACTACGCCCTAATGTCTTCCTCCTGGGCCCCCGAAACTCGCTTTCACCAACAGCAAGCATCTGAGGTGCCAGGCCCTATCCAGACCCCCAGGAAGCTCAGCTTTGGAAACAATTTCCCAGCAGTCCTGCCGGGATCAGAGGGTTTAGCACCGTGCCCCGCGTGGGGCAGGTTTACCGAGAGCTGCTATTGCTACCAACAGCAATGGTAACACTAGAAGCACCTAAGGCAAGATTCCTGTGCCTGCTGCACATCTCAGATAGATTCCTTGAAACCACCGTGGAAGATGAGAGAGAATCTGGCAGCCCAGAGCCTCCCGGAGGTGACATTCTTGCCACAGCGCCCCCTGCAGCTTGCTTGCATCTCAGAGGCAGCGACTGCCCACGGGCAGTCGGTCAGCAATGCTGCAAAGCCCTTCGGGCACGAGACCTCAAGGGAATATGTGATTCGGGTTCCAAATCCCATTACTTGGGAGCCCACAAGGCTACTTATGGCAGGCCTAGCCCACAGCTCCCTGCCTGGGTCCTATCATAACCCCCTGCATAGCTTTTAAAACCTCAGACACCCAGAACCCTGGGGCTGGGTTCTCACGTTTATAAAGCATTCGAGGCTCCAGGCGCTGGGCAGGGACAGATCACAGAACTCACTACTGCAGAGTGGGTGGGGCAAAGCCTGGGAAACTGGGAGATGCCCGTCTCCCCCTGGAGGTGGCAGCGTGCGCTGACAAGATGGGCTCCGAGGCTCTTCTGTGTTGCTGCCTTGGCACCGGCACTGGCAGAGCAGACCTGGGAGACTCTGTCTTTCAGCCTCAAGCTCTAACCGTGCAATGATTCATTTATTCACTCATTTGAATTGTGGGGGCTTCAACTGCCACCAACATACATGCCCATGCCTTAGGACAGCTGTTCTCTGAGCTCCATGCACACCTTGCCCTCAGCGTCTCTGCCAGTTGTCACCAGGGTCCCTCAAGCTTGGCATGTCCCAAACTGAATGTGTGAGGCCCTCCTGAATCCAGACCCTCGGGCCAGGGGGCGTGGTTCTTGGCCACCTGTGCAAGCTAGGACTGTGGGTGGATCAGTCTCGACACGCCTCTCTCCCTCACCTCCCACATAGGTGTCTGCTAACTAGGCCTGAAGGTGCCTTTATTTGTCTCCTGCCCTCAGGTGTGCACACTACAGGAATGTAACCGGGGCAGGCTACAGCGTAGTATAACACAGGCGGAAACCCGGAACCACACAGCACAGGGAGGAGGGTGTTTCTTTCAGATTCTCTGTCCTGAGTGGGCATTCCGGCCAGGAAGCAGCTCCTCCGTGTGGTCTCCTGTTGTTGTTGTTGATTTTAAAGCTTCATTTATTTATTTGAAAGGCAGAGTTACAGAGAGGCAGAGGCAGAGCATGAGAGGAGAGAGAGAGAGAGAGAGGGAGAAAGAGAGGCAGAGAGAGAGAGAGAGGTCTTCCATCCGCTGGTTCACTTCCCAGATGGCCGCAACAGCCAGAGCTGCGCCAATCTGAAGCCAGGAGCCAGGAGCTTCTTCTGGGCCTCCCTCCACATGGCCTCTTAAGGACCCAGGCCTGTTGGGTCCCGCGCCTCCACTCCTCCCTCAGGGCTTGTCTTCTACAGGCAGCTGGCAGAAGGGAGAGGGCCCCAGAGGAGCAGGTGCACGCGGTTTGCTGGTGCAGGCCTGGAAGCAGCACACATTACGTCTGCTCACAGGCCATCAGCCTGGCTGCCAGGGGCACGGAGCATGAGCCCAGCTGCTGGAAGACAGAAGGGCAGGGACAGACTGGGAGCACAGCCCCCGCCAGAGCGAGCTTTCAGTCAGTGCTCACTGACAAGGAAGGGAGACCCTACAGGAAAGCTTTCCCTTAGGCGGCCAACCCTCAGGAACTCCACGAGCACCTGACCTGTGCAACGTCCCCAGAGGCCACCTCTGCCCCAGGAGCTCAGCCCACATGCCGTGTGGCAGGACCGCTGCTGTACCAAGGAAGTACTGGACAACAGGAACTCTTGAGAGGGCCACAGAACCACGCCAGGGACACAGGTGGCCTAGGGCAAGGCCCTCTGGGGCAGGAGAGGCTGTGGTTCTGCAGCAGAGGGCAGGCGAGGGGTGCAGGCAGAGGGGATGCACGGAGTACGGGCTCTGAGCTGGAGAAGGCACAGCCTGTTTGGAAAACTGGAAGCTGCTCCACACCGAGAGTGGATGGCGGGGTGAGTATCACGGTGTAGCACGTTAAACCATTGCCTGCAACATCAGTATCCAGTGGGTGCTGGGTTCGAGTCCCAGCTGCTCTACCTCTGATCCAGCTCTCTGCTATGGCCTGGGAAAGCAGTAGAAGATGGCCCAAGTCCTTGGGACCCTGTACCCATGTGGGAGACCTGGAAGAAGCTCCTGGCTCCTGGCTTTGGCCTGGCCCAGCCCCGGCCATTGCAGCCATTTGGGGAGTGAACCAGTGGATGGAAGACCTCTCTCTCTCTCTCTCTCATCACTCTGCCTTTCAAAAAATAAAACACATCTTAAAAGAGTAGGCAGGGGTTCCAGGTGCTAAGACAAAGGGACCTACCTGGTGGATCCCACAGGAAAATGGAAGTCAGTGAAGACTGCCCCGGCCAGAGCCCAAGGGAGCGATGGACGAGAGCCATTAGGGAGGAAGAGGAGGGGAGGCAGAATCATGTGTGTGCGTGGTTATGACCCGGACGGCATGCAGGGACCAGGCCAGCAATGAGGCTGGAATGCTGGCCAGGAATCACCAGTGGTGGCTGGGAATGCAAGGTCGGCCATGGGAAAACACCGTGTGTGTCTCAAGGAGAGACCACTCCTCCCCAGGCCACATCCCCTCCCTGCAGGCTACACCTGCCTCTGGTCACAAGGTCTCTTCCTCTATTTCTTCAAATCCCTTAGTCCTGAGTGGCTCTAGAGGGCACAAGAGAAGATCCATTTCCAAGATCAAGCCCAAGCCCCTCCCTAACAAAGAAACCAAAGGTGGGTGGAGGGGAGTCGTGAGGAGCAGCCCCGACCAGGCCTCCCTGGGCATGGCCTCTGCAGCTCCTTCTAGGCAGCAGCAGCCTTTCTGTCGGATCAGAAAGACTGAGGCCCTCGGGGGGGGGGGGGGGGGGGGCTTTCATCCGCCCACGTGACAGCTGGGGAGGACGGGCCACAGAGACACAGCCGCGGAACCCTGCCTTTCCCCTCCCAGCCTCAGAGACAGGAAGCCACAGGCGGGACGGTCCCCGCAGGCCCCTCCCCCTCGCCACCCGGGCCCCACTCTGCCTAGGGGAAGGGTGTGAGCGGATCACTGGAGCCCCCGCCCCGGGTCCTGCTGTCCCCAGCACAGGGCCAGACCCCGCAGGGACCCAGGCAGGACGGAGGAGACGAGAAGGGGGCTTGTGAGGGCAGAGAGGCAGCCTGTGGGCCCCACAGGGGACAGCCCTCTGCTGGGAAAAGAAAGGTTCCTGGATCCCAAGCCTGAAGACTGTCTTAGTCCTGTGCTTCCACTGCCACCACGAGAGTGCAGGGTGAGGTGCACACACACACACACACACACGCTGACCTGTCTCCTGCCCCAGGCCAACGGGGGGGTCCTCTCTCATTCACCCTCACTCACCTGCCCCAGGGGCCTGGCAGCCTCTTGCTCCTAGTCACCCCCTGGATCCACTGCCTCGCCCAGCCACCCCCAAAACAGCACCATCTCTGCATCCCCAAAGCCTCCCCGCCCCGTAATGACATCTACTGTAGGCAAGTGGCCTGCTCCCTGCTCCCCCGTACCTGGCTGGCGCCTCCTCCCACCTCTGCCAGCACCAGCCGGGTCTCTGGTTCCCCGTCCTCCATTCTCACCTGCAAGAGCAGCATCAGAGAGGGGTTTTTCAGGAGCCCCGGTGCCAACACATGGACAATGGAGCACTTCCTAATGGCCGCAATGAAAAACAGCTAGACAGTGAGCATGAAGGTTAAAAAGAAATGGTGAAATGCATTGCAATAATGTATTTCACTTGATCCAAGCTACCCAAAATCAAACACACACACACACACACAAACAAGCAGGATATTTTACTTGTTCCTTGCACTGTCTTTGCAGTTCAGTGTGTATCTGATACTTAATGCCACATCTCGACCCAGGCTTACCTCCTGTGAACCCCTCCATCGTCACACGTAGCCTGTGGCTACTGAACAGAGCAGATCTTGCCCAGAGCTGGGCAAACTATGGGTTACAGCTGGATTTTGTATGACTTTTTAAGATTTATTGGTTTATTTTAAAGTCCGAGTTACAGGAAGAGAGAGAGAGAGACAGAGAGAGAGAGAGAGAGAGAGAGAGAGAGAGAGAGAAATCTTCGATCTGCTGGTTCATTCCCTATATGGCCACAATGGGAAGGGCTGGGCCTAGTCAAACCAGGCGCCTAGAACTCCATCTGGGTTTCCCACATGGGGTGCAGGGGTGCAGCCATTATCTGCTGCTTTCCCAGTCGCACCGGGGGAGCTAGATTGGCAGCAGAACAGCTGAGACTTGGACTGGCGCCCATATGGGATGCCAGTGTTGCAGGCAGAGGTTTAACCAGCTGCGCCAAAACATCGGCCCCTCCACCTCTTTTTAACATTTTTAAAAAAGAAATAGTTATTTCTTTAAGGCAGAGTTACAGACAGAGAAAGAGCGGGAGAGGTCTTCCATCTGCTGATTCACTCCCCAAATAGCCTCAACGGCCGGAGCTGCGCCCTGCAACCCAGGGCTGTTAGGTTTAAATATGAAAAGCAAACCGTTTTTTTTTTTTAAACAAAATATTTATTTATTTATTTATTTATTTATTTATTTATTTATTTGAAAGGCAGAGTGACAGAGAGAAAGAGAGAGAGAGAGACAGAGAGACAGAGAGATCTTCCATTCCCTGGTTCACTCCCCAGATGCCAGGAACAGGCTGCACCAGGCTAAAGCCAGAAGCCAGGAACTCTATCCAGGTCTCTTATGTGAGTAGCAGGGGCCCAAGTACTTGGGCCATCTTCGTTATGCTTTCTCAGGCACATAGCAAGGAACTGGATTGGAAGAGAGCAGCCGGAACTTGAACCAGCACGCCTATATGGGATGCCAGCATTGCAACTGAACTTGCTGCATCAAAATGCCAGCCCCCAACCTAATTTTCTTCTGGGAATGGGTGAGCACTCATGTAGCAGCGAAGAAGGTATTGGTTCTTCTCCAATGTCTCCTCTTGGAGTTATACTTGATTTTTTTTTCTTCTACTCCTCAGATGGCCACAACAGCCAGCACAGGGCCAGGCCAAAGTCAGCAGCCAAGAGCTTCTTCTGAGCCCCAAACATTTGGGCCATCTGCTGTTTCTCCCAGGCAATTAGCAGGGAGCTGGATTGGAAGTGGAGCAGCCGGGACTTGAACTGGCATCACAGGCAGCCCCAGTAGCCAGATCCGAAATACCACCTATGTACAAGCACCCCCAAATCTCTCTCCCAGTCTGGTCCTTACCCTCTGCCAAGTATACACAGTCGAGGTCCCCTCCATACCCCCACCTGGAGGCTGTCTCTGGCATTGTAGGCTTGACCACCCCACACCACAGGCTGAACTCAGTGATTAATATGCTACAGATACGCTAAATATGTTAAATAAGTATAAAAAGACACAACTGTAATATCCTTTTTATTTATTTATTTATTTGAAAGAGTAATAGTGTTTTTTTTTAAGGTCAGCAGAAAAGTAGGATAATAGCACACACTCGAGACATGAGCGTGGGTAACCTCAAAAGGAAGAATTGCTGAGAGATGGATCTCCCACTCACTGGTTCACTCCCCAAACGTTTTTTAACAGCCAGATCTGGGCCAGGCCAAAGCCAGGAGCCATGAATTCCATCCTGGCCTCATGGTAGCAGGCACCCGATTACTGGGGCCATCTTCTGCTGCATCACCAAACAAATTAGCAGGACGCTGGATCAGAAGGGGAGCAGCTGGGACTTGAACCAGTGCTCATATATGAGATGTTGGCATCACATGAGTTTCACCTGTTGCACTACCATGTAGGCCATTATTATTACTATTATTATTATTATTTTTTTTTGATGGGCAGAGTGGACAGTGAGAGAGAGACAGAGAGAAAGGTCTTCCTTTTGCCGTTGGTTCACCTTCCAATGGCCGCCGCGGTAGCGCGCTGCGGCTGGCGCACCGCGCTGATCCGATGGCAGGAGCCAGGTGCTTCTCCTGGTCTCCCATGGGGTGCAGGGCCCGAGCACTTGGGCCATCCTCCACTGCACTCCCTGGCCACAGCAGAGAGCTGGCCTGGAAGAGGAGCAACCGGGACAGGATTGGTGTCCCAACCGGGACTAGAACCCGGGGTGCCAGTGCCGCAGGCAGAGGATTAGCCTAGTGAGCCGCGGCACCGGCCTATTATTACTATTATTTAAGAGGCAGAGACAGAGAGAGCGCTCCCATCCACTGGTTCACTTCCCTAAATGCCTGGTAGCCAGAACTCCATCCTGGTCTCCTACGTGGGTAGCAGGAACCAAGTACTTGGGCCATCACCTGCTGTCTCCCAGGGTGTGCATTAGCAGAAACTGGATGGGAAGCAGAGACCTAAAGCAGCCACCTGTTATGAGATGCATGTACCCCAAGTCGTGACTTAACCACTGCACTAAGTGCTGATCAAACCCGGGGAGGGGTTTGTGGGAGCCCTGATTTATATCTAGTAGGACAGCTGAGAGCCCTGAACCCAATCTGCATTTCTCACATGGATGGTAGGGACCCAAGTACTTGAGCCATCACCTGCTGCCTCCCAGGATAGCAGGAAGCTGGAATAGGGGTAAAGCCTCAGACTCAAATCCCGGCACTCTGGTACGGGATGCAGGCATTCCAAGTTGTATCTTAACTTCTATGCCAAACACCTGCCCCAGTAAACATTCTTGATGAAAATGAATAAGGTAAACATTTATAAATACAACACAAACATCATCACCCAGAAGTACTTTTACTACAGGAAGAAATAATTCAGACTTGTTTTCTTTCATTACTGTTATGTAACCTCTTCTGGAGTTACAACCAATGCAATAGGAAAAGAGACAGCAATTAGAGGCATAAAACAGGAAAAGAGTAGGTGAAACTGCCCTTTGCAGGAAACACGATCATACACACAGGAAATGTAAAACCAAAACACTGTTCTAATCACAGGAGGAGTCAGCAAGGTGGCTTTTGCATACCCCAACCAGAATCAGAAGACAGGAAGGAAGAAGGAGTCTAACATTTTAGGAATAGGAAGGTTACTCGTTTTACATTTTTTGCATTTTCTTTGTAAAGGCAGAGAGACACACACAGAGAGAAATATCTTCCATTCCGCTAGTTCATTCCCCAAACACTTGCAACACAAGAGCAGTGGCTTTTCCCTCTCCGCCACAACGCTGACCCCTTTAGTTAGCCTTACATCCACAACGCTGACCCCTTTAGTTAGCCTTACATCGCTTTAATTAAAACATCAGAGGGGAGCTTCCTGGGAAAGAGACGGCTTATTCTGGAGGTTCACAGTTCATGATCGGGCGGTGCCAGCAGGCAGGAGAGGTTGGCAGCCAGGGAGCAGGTGCAGAGGATAGATACCAGGGCAAGCCAGGAAGCAGAGACACAGGGAGCAGGCCCACCTTCTCTATGCTCTCCCCTTAAAAAGCAGCCCAGAGCCCTAAGCCAGGCCAGTAACTCCACAAAGTTCCCACCTCCAGACACAACATTTGGGTCTTTTTGTTGTTGCTGAAGATTTATTTATCTTATTTGAAAGGCAGAGTTACTGACTAAACTCTTGGTAGACACTAACTTTTTTTTTTCCGACAGGCAGAGTGGACAGTGAGAGAGAGAGAGACAGAGAGAAAGGTCTTACTTTACCGTTGGTTCACCCTCCAATGGCCGTCACAGCTGGCGTGCTGCGGCCGGCACATTGCGCTGATCTGAAGCCAGGAGCCAGGCGCTTCTTCCTGGTCTCCCATGGGGTGCAGGGCCCAAGCACTTGGGCCATTCTCCACTGCACTCCCGGGCCACAGCAGAGAGCTGGACTGGAAGTGGGGCAACCGGGACAGAATCCAGTGCCCCGACCGGGACTAGAACCTGGTGTGCCGGCGCCGCAGGCGGAGGATTAACCTATTGAGCCACGGGGCTGGCCGGTAGACACTAACTTTAAAGATACTGTTTCTCGGCCGGCGCCGTGGCTCAACAGGCTAATCCTCCGCCTTGCGGCACCGGCACACCAGGTTCTAGTCCCGGTCGGGGCACTGGATTCTGTCCCGGTTGCCCCTCTTCCAGTCCAGCTCTCTGCTGTGGCCAGGGAGTGCAGTGGAGGATGGCCCAAGTGTTTGGGCTCTGCACCCCATGGGAGACCAGGATAAGCACCTGGCTCCTGCCTTCGGATCAGCGCAGTGTGCTGGCTGCAGCGCGCTACCGTGGCGGCCATTGGAGGGTGAACCAACAGCAAAGGAAGACCTTTCTCTCTGTCTCTCTCTCACTGTTCACTCTGCCTGAGTCAAAAATTTAAAAAAAAAAATTACGAAAAAAAAAAAGATACTGTTTCTCCTCACTTAAAAGGTACATGAACAGGCTGGCATTGTGGCATAGCAGGTAACACTACCACCTGCAATGCCAGCATCCCATATGGGCGACGGTCTGTGTCCAGCTGCTCTACTTCTGATCCAGCTGATGGCCTAGGAAAAGCAGTGGAAGATGGCCCAAGTCCATGGGCCCCTGCACCCAGATGGGAGACCCAGAAGAAGCTCCTGGATCCTGGCTTCGGATTGGTCCAGCTCCAGTAATTGCAGCCATATGAGGAGTGAACCAGAGGATGGAAGACCTCTCTCTCTCTCTCTCTCTCTCTCTCTCTCTCTCTTTTGTAATTCTGCCTTTCAAATAAATAATCTTTTTTTTTTAAGGTACATCAGCATAACAAGGCATAAGCCAAATAAATGTTTCCAGCATTTTGACCCCTTTTCTCTGGGGCTCTGTATCGCTGGGAGGGGCTTTGGAAACCCAAGACCTTCCACAATTAGGTCCCAAAAAGCTGTGAAGATGACAACGGGGAGGTGGGGCTGAGGGCACCACCACCACCACCATCCAGATCAGAGGTCAGTGAACTCCGGAACTCTGGCCCACAGGCCAAACCCAGCTGCCTGTCTTTATAAACAGCGTCTTATTGGTGCACAGCCACCCCACTTGTTGATGTGTGTTCTTACTTTAACAGCAGAGTTAAGGAACTGGAACAGAGGCTATGCGGTCCACAGAGCCTGAAATATTTACTGTCTAGTCCTTAACAGAAAACATACCTCTGCTGACTCTCGCTGTAAATCAGACTGGGTGGGGGGGTGGAGCGGAATGTGGTGGCAGGGGACCTCTGGTACAGCAATGAGGGCACTTCTCGCGATGCCCACATCCCGTCCTGGAGCGCCTGGTTAACATCCCAGCTCCACTTTTGATTCATGCCCTGGGAAAGCTGCAGAGGATACTCAAGTACTTGGGCTCCTGCCACCCACGTGAGACCCAGAAGGGAGTTTCTGGCTCCTGGCTTCAGCCTGGTATAGCCCCAAGTTTTGCAGGTGTTTGGGGAGTGAAACACCAGATGGAAGATCATTCTCTGTTTCTCTGCCAATGTCTCTGTCTCTTTGTCTTTTTTGTTTTAAGACTTATTTATTTATTTGAAAGTCAGAGTTACAGAGAAAGGAAGAGAGGGGAGAGAGAGACAGGGAGAAAGATCTTCCATTCACTAATGGCCGCAATTGCCAGAGCTGGGCCAATCCGAAGCCAGGAGCCAGGAGCTTCTTTTAGATCTCCCACGAAGGCACAGGGGTCCAAGGACTTGGGCCATCTTCCACTGCTCTCTCAGGCCATAGCAGAGAGCTGGATCGGAAGTGGAACAGCCAGGACTTGAACCAGTGCCCACATGGGATGCCAGCACTGCAGGCGGCAGCTTTACCAGTTATACCACAACACTGGCCCCTGTCTCTTTGCCTTTTAAATAAAATGCAAATAAATCTTTTTAATGAAACCAAATGAGCTCGATACCCAAGGCCTTTCCCTATCAAGCCCCAAACACCCTCAACGAAGCCCCCCTGCCCCAAATCTCCATTTGGGCCAGGCGGACTTCATCCTGTTCTCTCTGGAGGACCGAGGTACCTGCTGCCCCTCATGTGCAGGGAGGAAGGCCGGGGCCATGCAGTGCCAGCTTGCTCCTCCTAGGCAGGATTCAGGTCTGTGGAGGACACAGGGTGGGGGGGGGGGAGAGGATGCCTCCCTGCATGTCCTCTCCCCTCCCCTCCAGCTGGGAGCCAGGGCAGTGAACACGGCTGCGCTAAGGAATTAAAGAGGGAGGGCAGGGCTGGGGCTCTGCTTTCAGTTCTGCCCTGATTCACCGAGCCCTCTGGGGCAAACCCCTGCCCTGCACGCCTCCTCACTCCCCTCTGTGACACGGGAGGGCAGCCGATGGGCCCCAAGGACGTACCCGTTCCCACATTCCCAAAACTGAGGCAGGGGCCCAGCTGTCAGTAGAGCCCATCTGTACACAAGAGTGCAGGTGACCCCTCATGCCTGGGGCAGCTGTCCTAAGATCACAGATTGGAGACCATGGTCTGGACAGATCCTACAGAGACTCTGCCTTCTCCTATACAACAGCATCTAAGATGAAGTTTAATTTACACAGTTGGCACCAGTAAGAGGCTAACAGAAATAATAAGATAGAACGTATGTGGTAATAAAAGTTACTTAAGGAGGGGATCAGCGCTATGGCACAGCAAGTAAAGTCACTGTTTGCAGTGCCAGCATCCCATATGGGTACCGATTCGAGTCCCAGCTGCTCCACTTCCAATCCAGCTCCCCCCTAATGTGCCTGGGAAAGCAGCGAAAGATGGTCCAAGTGCTTGGACCCCTGCACCAGTGTGGGGGACCCAGAATAAGCTCCTCCTGGCTCCTGCTTTGGCCTAACCCAGCTCTGGCCGTCATGGCCATTTGGGGAGTGAACCAGCGGATGGAAGCTCGCTCTCTGTCTCTCTTGCTCTCTAATTCTTTCAAATAAATAAATATTCTCAAATGTATTTACAAATTGTTTATTTTTGGAATTTTCCACTTAATATTTTTGGCCCACTCTGGACAGCGCAGAAGTGAAACCCTGGGTAAGAGGCCCCTGCTGTATACAAGTAGAACTATCCATATAAGCCAAAGCCAGCCAGGAACCGCGGGCAGTTCCACACTGCTCCACAGGGTGGGGCTACAAGCGAGGGAGAGGCGACCGCGGGCTTGCCTGGGCCCACTGGACAGACCCAGCCCTAGGAGCATCAGAGTTGCCCCCTGCTCTCTTGGCCCCATCACCCCTCCCGGAATCCAACTCCAAGGTAGGGGCACCCTCGGGAGGCAGAAGCCCTCTTTCAGCGACTTCCAGGTCTCCGTCCGCAGCTCCAACCTCCCTCTTCCCCTCAGTTCCAGCTGCAGCCACAGCAGCCAACACTTACTGAACACGCGCTCCGTGCTCCGGCCACTATAAGCACCCACTGCAGGTCCAGCTGGGCCACTCGGCTCTGCCAGAGCGGTTCTGACTGCCCCTACCTTTGCTCTCAGTCCAGCAGGTGAATCGGGCAGCCTGGCTGTGGTGGAAAACGACGCCTGCGCATTAGCTCACCGGCGTGGAGGTCAAAAGTCCGTACCTGGCTTCGCTGGAGGACCCTGCGCGGCTCAAGCGAAAGTCGGGACCTGCTGTCCGGCGCCTCCTCGAAGCTCCTGCTGGTCACGGGCGGGATTCGGTTCCCTGGGGTCACTCAGCTCCTGGGGCCGCTCTTCGGTCCTGGAGCTTGGCTCCTTCCATCTTTGCGTCCAGCAGCCGCGGTCCAATCCTTTTGGTGCTCCGAGCCTGTCAGGTTCCTGCCACCAGTGGAGAAAGCTCTCGGCTGGCAAAGGCTCCCGCGATGTCACCAGGCTACCCTGGGCAGCCGGCACGGTGTCCCAGCTGCGCCACACGTGCTCCCAGGAGTGGCTTCGCTCCACACTCCAGGCCCTGGGAAACGCTGTCTACACCACCCGCCCTCTAGCTCCTAATGCTCATGTCTCAAAGTCCTGGTACGTCCCCACATGTCACTCACGCTGAGCTCCGGACCTGATGGCCGCCACGGGGGCAGGGCCACTCTCACCGTCCTCATCACTGTCCCCTCCCCCGGCACACCGCGCCCCCTGTCTCCGCAGCTGAGCTTACAAAACGCAAGCCAGGTATGGCACTGCCTCACTTAAAATCCTGCAGCTGGCTCCCCGGCAACCTCAGCAAAGAAACAAATCTCCAACAATTCCATTTGTTCAAGTATCTTCTGAGCTCTGACAGAGATCCCATGGGGCACTGTCACCCTCCGGGAGCTTTTGGTGCTGTGGGATGAAGGCACCTACGCTGGGGATGGCTCTGGCAAGCACGGGAGGCAGCCAGCCCTGCTGAACCTGTTGGGCCATCGGCCGCCTGCCCTCGCCCCCTCCTACCCTTGATCCTTCTCGCCTCCAGCTTTGCCCAGCACCCACCTCCTCTGCCCCTCCTTGGCTGAGATACACCTCGGTGGGAAGCAGCTTTTCCCAGCTTCCTTCCCAGGCTCCCATTCTGCATTCTAAGAGCGCTGATGCTTCCCCACCGTGGAACATGGTCTCCGAGGGGAACTGCTGGTCACCATCGCCCTGAGATACGGTAATATAACAAACAGAGACACGGCTGGCTCACAGCTTTGGAGGCTAAGTCCAAGAGCACAGCCAGGATCTGGTGCAGGCTCTGTGCTGCACCGTCTTATGGTGGAAGGCGTGAGGGTAAGCGGGCCGAGCGAGGAAGCAAGAGGGGATGGCACTCCCTTTTATAACAACCCATCCTGCATTGACTAACCCACTCCCGCATTAACCAACCCGCTGCCATGTTAACCAATCCACTCCCACATTAACTGACCCAGTCCTTCATTAACCAACCCATCCTGCATTGACTAACCTACTTCTGCATTAACTGACCCGCTGCCATGTTAACCAACCCACTCCCATTAACCGACCCAGTCCCTCATTAACTAACTCACCCTGCATTGACTAACCCACTCCCGCATTAACCAACCCGCTGCCACGTTAACCAACCCACTCCTGCATTAACTAACCTACTCCCGCAATAACTGACCTGCTGCCACATTAACCAACCCAATCCTACATTAACCAACCCAGTCCTTCATTAACCAACCCACCCCCGCATTAACCGACCCACTGCAGTGTTAACCAACCCACTCTCACATTAACTAACCCACTCCAGCATTAACTAACCCACTCTTGCAATAACAGTGCTAACCCCGAGGGCAGAACCCTCTTGACCTAAGGGTTTCTCATCAGGCCAGCCTCCCGGTTGTCCACTGGAGGTGAAGTCACCAGCACACAAACTTCAGGGACACAGTCAGACCACAGCAGGCAGCCGACAGGGGCTCAGGAAATTTCTTAGAATGACAGGGAAGTCCAATCTGGGACGGTGCAGACCCCAACCTCAGCAATGGACAGTCGGCCAACCCTGACACCCAAACCTGACACCGGCCCCCTTGACCCTGGCTGTGGCAGCTGGAGTCCTGGGGACCAGCTATTGAAGGGAGAGAGCGAGCTCAGGATGCCTTCCAAGTCTGGGAAAAACCAGGACAGTTTCTGATCCCAAGAAGAGAAAACCATGGAGAGCTGGCTCAGGAACGCTTTTAAGCAGTGGGAGGCAGTGGGGTCTGGGGGAGAGGTGTGGGTGAGGGCGTGGGGGAGGGGACAGGTTCTACACACACACACACACACCAAGACCATCCCAACGTTTACCAAAACCACAAGGAAAGTGGGAGGGAGAGTCGACAACAGAGGACATACAGCCCTGAGTTTTGAGACCATGGAAGAGGGTGACAGATGAAAGGGTGGGGAGAGCCGCAGAGGAGGCAGCTCCGCCCACACACACCCCGAACCAGGAAGGGGTGCATGAGAGTCAGGACAGACATGGGGTTGGGGTTTGGAGCAGCTGCTAAGACGTCACCAAGGGGGCCGGCATTGTGGCACAACAGCTGCTCCCTGAGATACCAGCTGGTCCACGTCCCAGCTGCTCCACTTCCCACTCAGCTCCCTGCCAATGCAGCCGCCTGGGAAAGCAACAGAAAATGGTCCCACCCATAGGGAGACCTGGATGGAGTTCCAGGCTGCTGGCTTTGGTCTGGGCTGCAGCCATTGTGGCCATTTGGGGGTGGCGGGGTGAACCAGCAGGTGGAAGATCGTTCACTCCACTTTCTCTCTGTAACTCTGCCTTTTCAACAAATAAAACAAATCTTAAAAAAAAAAAAAAAGAAAGGACATCATATCCTATTTCAGAGTCCCTAGGTTCAAGTCCTGGCTCTGCTCTGCTTACAATGCCAGCTTTGTGTTGATGAACCTGGGAGGCAGCAGGTGTTGCTTCAAGTACTTGGGTCCCACATGGGAGACCCCATGGAGTTCCTGGCTCCTGGCTTCAGCCTGGCTCAGCCCAGCTCTTCCAAGCATTTTGGGAGCAAACTAGAGAGTAGAAGTTCCCTCTTTGTCTTTCAGATAAATTTTAAAAATAAAAAAAATATATAAAAGATTTATTTATTTGAATGGCAGAGTTACAGAGAGAGAGAAGGAGAAACAGTGAGAGAGAGGTCTTCCATCCGCTGGGTCACTCCCCAAATGGCTGCAACCGTCAGCGCTGGGCCAGGAACTTCTTCCAGTCTCCCAGGTACATGCAGGGGACCAAGGACCTGGGCCATCCTCGCTGCTTTCCCAGGCCATAGCAGACCACCTCGCAGGGCTACCTCCACAAGGAGGAAGCCTCTCAGAACTGCCTCAGACTCCCATCTCCACAAGGTCTACATTCAGGGGTCCCAAGTATCCCTTCTGCTTTGAAAAGTCCAGTCCTTCCCTTGAATTCCAGAAATCTGAGCCCTGGGTCACTGGCTAGGAAGCCCAAAGTCCTGAAGTCTCAGGTCAGAACTGCCTAGTGACACGACCCCCCCCCCCCCAGCCCCCAGCCCCATCACTCCTGGGCCCCAGACACACGTGGGAGTGTCTAGCCCCTGGTGGCAGTGAATGCAGTGTTATCTGGAAATTGGCCAGGGCAGATGTAATCCAGTTAACACAAGGTCATGGGGGTGGACCCTAATCTAGTACATCGGTCTCCTTATAAGAGGAGAAAATCCCACAGGGACAGACACTGGAGAGACCCCGTGAACCAGGATCACCTGCCAGCAACACAGGAGGCCAAGAAGGACCTGGTGCCTTCAGAGAGAGCACAGCCCTGCCAAGGCCCCGGCGCAGACCTCTGGCCTTCTAACTGTGAGACCACAGTTTCTGTTGTTATTTATCTTTATTTTTATTTTAAGATTTATTTAGGGGCTGGCACTGTGGAGCAGTGGGTTAAAGCCCTGGCCTGAAGCACCTGCATCCCAAATGGGTGCCGGTTCAAGTCCCGGTTGCTCTACTTCCCATCCAGCTCTCTGCTCTGGCCTGGGAAAGCAGTAGAAGATGGCCCAAGTCCTTGGGCCCCTGCACCTGCATGGAAAATCCAGAAGAAGCTCCTGGCTTCAGGCTGGCACAGCTCAGCCGTTGTGGCCATGTGGGGAGTGAACCAGTGGATGGAAGACCTCTCTCTCTCTCTCTCTCCTCTCTCTGTGTAACTCTTTCAAATAAATAAATAAATCTTTTAAAAAACTCCATTTTTTTTTGACAGGCAGAGTGGACAGTGAGAGAGAGAGAGACAGAGAGAAAGGTCTTCCTTTCGCTGTTGCTTCACCCTCCAATGGCCGCCGCAGCCGGCGCGCTGCGGCCAGCGCACCACGCTGATCCGAAGGCAAGGGCCAGGTGCTTCTCCTGGTCTCCCATGGGGTGCAGGGCCCAAGCACTTGGGCCATCCTCCATTGCACCCCCGGGCCATAGCAGAGAGCTGGCCTGGAAGAGGGGCAACCGGGACAGAATCCAGCGCCCTGACCGGGACTAGAACCCGGTGTGCTGGCGCCGCTAGGTGGAGGATTAGCCTATTGAGCCGCAGCGCCGGCCAAAAAAACTCCATTCTTAAAAAAGAATTAGATCCCTGGGAAGGAGGTTTGGGCCACTGCTCCTCTGCACTTCCCATCCAGCTTCCTGCCATGCACACGGGAATGCAGTGGGTGATGGCCCACGTGGGAGACCCAACGGAATTCCGGGCTCGGCCCTGGCTGTTGTAGTCATCTGAGGAGTGAAGCAGCAGATTGAAAATCTCTCTTTCTCTGTCACTCTGCCTTCCAAGTAAATGAAAATACACATTTTCTTTAAAAAAAAAATCAACTTGGGGACCAGCACTGTGGCACAATGGGTTAAGCTGCCGCCGGCAATGCAATCAACCCATATGGACACTGGTTTGAGTCCTGGCTGCTCCATTTCCCATCCAGCTCTCTGCTAATGCTCCCTAGGGAGACAGCAGATGGTGGCCCAAGTACCTGGGCCGCTGCCACTCAGATGGAGATCTGGATGGAGTTCCAAGCTCTTTTAGGCCATTCGGGGAGTGAACCAGTGGATGGAAGAAATTCCCTCTTTCCTCCTCTCTCTGTAACTCTGCCTTTCAAAAAAAAAAAAATATATATATATATTTCTTTATTGATTTGAAAGGCAGAGTTAGAGAGAGAGAAAGGTCTTCCTTTTCCGTTGGTTCACCCCCCAAATGACCCCTACGGCCGGCGCCGATCCGAAGCCAGGAGCCAGGTGCCTCCTCCTGGTCTCCCATGCGGGTGCAGGGCCCAAGGACCTGGGCAATCCTCCACTGCCTTCCCGGGTCACAGCAGAGAGCTGGACTGGAAGAGGAGCAACCGAGACAGAATCTGGCGCCCCAACCAAGACTAGAACCCCGGGGTGCCGGCGCCACAGGCGGAAGATTGCCAAGTGAGCCACGGCGCCGGCCAATATTCGCTGGTTCTACCACAAAAGGCAGGCCTGCCACCGCATAACGAGAGGCACTGATTCGCAGAAATTATCAAATTAATAACCACGCAGCCGTCCCAATCGGCGGAGGAGCCCAGTCGGAGACGCCGAGAGCCCCCGGAATCTGGGACTGTTCGGCCCCAGGCCGTCCGTCCGATTAGCGACCCGGCGCGCCGGCCCACCCCACCTGGTCATCTCCGCCCAAGCCATGCCTAGCCTGGCCGGGCTCCCTACCGCGACGCTAGCGGGGTTAACTGGGACGACAGAGGGTTGGGGGACTACGGCGGGAGTGGGAGGGGCTGCAGCTTTAGATGAAGTCAGCAGGTGCAATGGGCAGGCCCCAGGCGGAGGCGAGCCTGGAGGAGAGGGGCCCCTCGCGCTGCATCCTGCCGAACTGATAAGGCGGGGTCCGGGGAAGAGAAAGCAAAGCACGGGAGGCGAGGCTAGGGCAAGGCCGCTTCTGCGCGCGGGGCTGGACCTCCGCCTCCTGCAGCAGCCGGGCACGCCGCCCAGGCCCAGCCAGGCCCAGCTTTGCAATCACGCTGAGCACCGCACCGCCCAGTAGGCCAGGACCCCGCCCCCAGACACCAACACGCCCGCACAGGCACCACCTCCCGCCGCTCCCCGGGCCTGGGTGTCCGCGGCGCTCAGCGCCCACAGCAGCCGCAGCGGCCGGCCCGCTCCCTCTCTCCGGGCCCCGCCTCTCGGCCCAGGCAAGCCGCCCCTGACCCGCTCAGCCCGCCGCTCGCCCCCGGGGCCCCACCCCCGGCCGCTCAGGCGTGGCTGTAATACGCTGATCGTCAGCGATTGGCTCGAGGGTCGGAGACATCGTGTCCTGATTGGACGCGCTGTACGGCGGCTTCCTGTGGGGCGGGGTGATTCGGAAACGGTTCCGGAAGCGGCCGACCACGCGGACTACCTTCCCGGGGACTGCGCTGCGGCTGCTGCCGCCATGACCAAAATAAAGTCCGACCCCGACGGGCCCGAGGCCCAGGGAGAGGCGTGCGGCGGGGAGCGCACCTATCACGAGCTGCTGGTCAACCTGAACCCCATCGCGCAGCCCCTGGCTTCGCGCCGCCTCACGCGGAAGCTCTACAAGTGCATCAAGAAAGGTGGGGCCAGGGCCGGGGCCGGGGCCGGGGCCGGGGCCGGGCGGGCGCGGGCACGGGCACGGAGGGGCGGCTGCACCGCCGCGCTGACTTCTCTGGTGTTGCAGCCGTGAAGCAGAAGCAGATCCGGCGCGGGGTGAAGGAGGTTCAGAAGTTTGTCAACAAGGGCGAGAAAGGGTAAGAACCCCGCTTGCGCAGGGCTTTGCAAGGAGCCGTGCTGCCTGGGCGCCCCGTGAGAGGCTGGCTGGGTCGGTGCAGCCGCGCTCGGGGCGGGCGGACCCCGGCCTCGGTCATCTGGACGCCTGTCAGGAGAATCCGCTGCTCCAGGCACTGTGTTCTCCATCCGGTCACCACACTCGCGGGTAGCCGTAACTGTGGAGAGTGACCCCACTGCCCCGCAGCTTGGGGCGGGGGCGGGCGGTAGCAGTCTCCCAGTCCCGCCGGAGTCAGCGCCACGAGAACACGGCCCGCACAGCTTTACCTCCAGAGGTGCCTGGCTCTGTGTAGGTGCTGGAGGTTCATCTTGAACGTTGGGAGCTGCCTTGTAAGCCATAGCTTAGTGTTTGTGCTCAGGGCTTGGGAGCCCACTGAAGGGTAAAGGCAGGAAGTGACATGGTTATGGTTGCACCTTAACATGTGGGAGCAGGCGTGTAGCCTAGTGTTTAGGCCTAGAGTTGACATCCACGTCCCGTGGCCCACCTGGGTGGGATCCCCAGCCCCAGCTTCCTGCCAGGCATTTCGGGAGAGGTGCTAGGGGGTGGGCTGCAGCCCTGGTGGTTGGGAGCCTGGATTGCATTCTGCCCCAAACCTTACAGGCATCTGGGGGAGTAAACCAGATGAGAGCTGTCTCAAACAACTGTAAAAGATTTTTCTTGCAATTGAAAGGATCAGAGAGGCAAGAGTCTATCTGAGCAAGTGCAGGTAGAGGAGGTGGCTATAATCTAGGACAGGTCACGGTGAAATTGGATTTAAAGTGGATGATGGGACTGGCATTGTTCGCAACAGGTTAAGCCACGGCTTGTGGTGTGGACAACCCATATAGGAGTGCCAGTTTGAGTCCTGGCTACTTCTGCTCTAGCTCCCTGCCAGTGTGCCTGGGAAAACAGCAGAGGATGGCCCAAGTACTTGGGCCGCTGCCACCCATGTGGGAGGCCCAGATGGAGTTCCTGGCTCCTGACTTCAGCCTGGCCAGCCCCATTGTGGCCATCTGGGGAGTGAACCAGCAGATAACAAGATCTCTGTCTCTCCCTCTCTGCCTTTCAAAGAAATCAATCATATATATATATATATATATATACATATATATGTATATATTATATATACATCACCCATATATATATAGATGATCCATCTACTTTCATATATATATATATATATATATATACATACATATATATGAAAGTAGATGGATCCAAGCGGACTTTCAGAAGTGCGAAGAAGTATAAATGGTTTCCAGATTCTGGCATGCCCTGCCAGGGTACAGGGCTTGTTTTCTGAGACGTCTGTGTGGGGAAATTACGTTGAAGACGTGTGACCTCCTGAACTGTCAATCGGGCAGATGGCTATATGGGTTTGGGGCTTGGGAGAGAGGGGGACAGGCTGGGGAGAACAGGTCTGGGAGCTGTAGCACATGGGCGGCACATGTCATCGTGGCTGCGGGTGCGTCTGGAGGAATGTAGGGAGAGGGCAGCCAAGGCCCGGGCTGAGGGACACCAGCTTAACAGAGTCCCCAGGAGAGAAGCAGCACTTCTAGCTGCTCTTGCCCGGAGCCCCGTGAGCTTGCTAGCTGGGGACCCTAGCTGAGGATTCTGGTGTTCTTTTTGGGACACAGCTTGTTTCTTATTCTTAGCAAGGCCCTTGGGTGTGTCACTTATTTGAGAGTTAAAGAGAGAGGGAGAGACACAGAGAGATCTTCCATCTGCTGATTCACTCCCCAAATGGCTGCAAAGGCTGGAGGTGTGCCGATCTGAAGTCAGGAGCCGGGAGCTTCTTCCAGGTCTCCAACTGTGGGTGCAGTGGCCCAAGCACTTGGACCATATTCTACTGCTTTTCCAGGCCATCAGCAGGGAGCTGGATCAGAAGTGGAGCAGGTGGGACTCAAACTGGTGCCCATATGAGATGCCAGCACTGAAGCGGAGGCTTAGCCCACTACGCCATAGCACCAGCTCCCCCAGACAGCATCTTAACACTGTGCCAAATGTCCACCCAAGCTTTTACTGACTCTGAGAAAAGCTGAGCTTATTCTTTGGTGCCCCTCAAACCTCATTTGTCCCAGTACTGTACCCCTTGTCATACTTGGTTGCATTTACATTTTGTTAAGAAGTGGAGATCACCTCCCTGGACAAATACCATTTGCCAAATACAAGTCTGCACCCCTCCAGAGGCTGGCAGACTCACATAGTAACCCCTTGAGCAGGGGAGGCAGGGGGATGGACATCTTCCTCATCTGTGCACCGCCAGAGCCCAGCCCAGAATTTGGCCTGTAACTTGATGGGGTAGGGACAGCTGGAAACCACAGCAGATTCTCTCATTTCAGGATCATGGTTCTGGCAGGAGACACACTGCCCATTGAAGTATACTGCCACCTCCCAGTTATGTGTGAGGACCGGAATCTGCCCTACGTCTACATCCCCTCGAAGACGGTAAGAAGCACAGCCCTTCGGGAGAGGTGCTGGGGGTGGGCTGCAGCAGGACACAGTGGGAAGCAGGACTGTGGATTCTTGGCAACACTGCTGCCAAGCTGTGGCACTGCAGATGGCGACTCAGTTTCTGTCTTATAAAATGAGGATCCCCTCCTGTGGACTGTGAGAAAGAAAATGATGTACATGGACCTGTGTGAGTCCTGTTATGTGGGTTCCTGCTCAGAGGGGCTGTTTCAGGGGGATGTTCCCAGGAACAGCCCCTGCTGGGCTGCAGCCCTTTCATGGTGGCCTTGTGGGGATGTAAGCCCAATGTGGCTGGACCATAGCTTGAATACTTACTGGAGTTTAAATGATGGCAACCAATTCAAAATAACTTTAAGTGTGACATAGACAGACCCAGTGGAACAGACTCTGGGCCAGATCAAGCTGCTGAGTCATCACGTGTGACTCCCCGCACATAGCTTCTGTGGCCTCTCCCCCTAGACAGCCTTTCTTTCCTCCTCTAGGACCTGGGTGCGGCTGCGGGCTCCAAGCGCCCCACCTGTGTGATTATGGTCAAGCCTCACGAGGAATACCAGGAGGCCTATGATGAGTGCCTGGAGGAGGTGCAGGCCCTGCCCTCACCCCACTGAAGAACTTAGGCAGCAACCTGGGTACCTGCCTGGCTGGTAGCTGCCCAGCCTACCATCCTCTGCCCACGCTCATAGCGTCTGCCCTGGTTCCCCGAGGGACATAGTCTTCCCAGGCAGCTCCATCAGCTGTTTATCATGAAAGTAGAGCCGGCGCCTTCTCCATCAGAGCTGTTTCCTGTTGAGCTTAAATGAAGACAGTTCCAAGAGCGTGGGCTGGGCAAGTAAATGCTAAGGCTACAATGTGGTGAGTCTGTGGGTGTTGTTTGAAGCAGCAGCTGCTGGTGGGGCCAGGCAGTTGGCGGGCAAGAAAGAGAGGAAGCAGACTTCTCACCAGAGACCCGAAAGACTTTCAGAGCCTGCGGTGCCAACGCTGAGCCGCCCAGCACCCAGGGCTTTCACCACTGACTTCCCGGGAAATGGGGGCTGTGAACTGAGGTAGCAGAGCCCAGACCCCACCTCATAGGAGCCTGCGGCCTCTGTCGAGCACCCCCATTCCTCTTCTCAGTGCCACTCTGAAGCTATGGAAGCAATTTACCCACCCACGCACTAAATCTTAAATAGGAAGAAGCTAAATGCAAAACCAAAGGCCATCCTCCTGCTGAACATGTTGGCTCTGGTGAACCAATCCCTTCTAGCACTTTAGACTTAAGTTCCTTCTCTGTCAAAGGCCCCACTGGACTTGGTACACATGTGTCTGTAAAGGCCCCTTGCCGAGGGGCTGAGAGCATCCAAGTCCCCTTTAGTGGAGACGCAGGTCGAGTGCTTTCTGCCTGGGCTCTGGCTGCGCCCCACACCATGCCCACTACCTGTTTGTAGCAAACCCAGCAATTCCTTGTTGGCAAAGCTAAAGGCTGGCAGAAGAAAGGAGGGCTGTGAGTATATTTGGTCAAAGTTATAAAACAATTACATTAAGTTCTAACTTGAGTATGTACAGTGGGAAATGGATACATACAGTTGAGGCTGGACAGCAGGAAGTTGGCCACAGCTGGACACCCCTGGGCTGAGGAGCTGGAGTGGCACAGGCTTGGCTTGTCACGGCAATAAGAGACATGGCCGAGGGCAGGGGTGGAAAGATGTCTGCAGCAGCGCCCCGTCCTTTGCTTCTCCGTCAGCAGCTGCTAAGTCAAAGGCATCCGAACAGCAGGAGTAGAGCCCAGCATCTTCCTTTCATTGCTCCATGTGGGTGGTGGGTTCCTTCTTCAGCTACCCTGCTACTGCTCCTCAACCAGGCGAAGTGAACCACAGCCCACTGAAGCCAGCTCGCCCAACCCAGAGCACAAGGCTCCCGGGTGAAAAGCCGCTTCCAGCAAAGTTCTTCCAGGCAGGAGTCAGAATATGATGCGTTTCCCGTCTGCTGGGTTTTGTTCCATGGGACAGTAAGGACACTTCAGCCTGCAGAGGGGGTAGACCAGAAACATCTTAAGGCTGGCCAGCAGGACAGCCAGGCCAAGCAGGGGGCGGCACAGGGGACTTACTTTCCTCCATTAATGAGCTTGTTGAGGGCATCTCGGGAGATGACGTGGCCACAGATGAGCTTGATGGGCGGGTTGGAATCCGAAGTCTGCTGGCGGAGGATGGGGCAGGCAAACACGGAGTGGTACCAGCACTTCATGCCCAATTCAATCTCGATCTAGGGAGGCCAGCAGAGAGGTGAGTCCCACTCTCTGTCCTGGCCGCCCTCACCGCCCCCGCCAGGCCTCACCGGCAACTCATCCTTGTGACTCCAGACCCCGGTGCACTGTCTCTGCTCAATCACAGCCTTGATGTTCATCAGCACTGGCAGCGCCACACAGCCAGAGGCAAAACTGCAAAGAGCAGGGGACACAGTGAGTCGGACTGTGGGACACAGTAGACAGGCAGAAAGAGCAGCACACACCCCTCTGGCTCACAGCCGAGGTCACAGCAGTCCTCAGATTGCTCATACAGTGCCATAAGTGTACCCAGCTGTGTCCAACATGAGTCTCTCTGATGCACCCCAAGATTTGAGAACATACAGGAAAGACAAAATGAAGCTGCAGGGATAGATACCTGCTCAGCCAAGCCATGTTACAGTCCACGTGTGGGACTACACTGTCCTGCTGTTGGAAAGCACCTCTAACAGTGGCTACTGGGGCAAGTGTCTTGACACAGCAGGTTAGGCACTGCTTAGGACATCCGTATCCATACTGGACTGCTTGTTCAAGTCAGATCTGCTCCACACTTCCAGTCCAGCTTCCTGCTCATGTGCTCGGAGACAGCAGACAATAACCCAAGTACTTGGGTTTCTACTACTCATTTGGCAGATGGAGTTCCTGGCTCCTGGCCTAGGACTGTTGTACCCCTGGCTACTGGAGGAGTTTGGGGAGTGAACCAGTAGATAGTAGATCACTCTCCTTCTCTGTCATTCTCTGTCATATTTGCATTATTCTGCAAATAAAATCTTGTTAGAAAAATCAACTAGGATACTTAAATGGGGGGAGGTGAGTGGGTGCAGCAGTTAAGACGCCAGTTAGGATGCATGCATCCTGTCTCTGTGCTTGGGTTCAAGTGCTGGCTCTGCTGCTGACCCCAGCTTCCTGCTGATGCACATCCTGAGAGGCAGCAGGAGATGCCTCAAGGACTTGGGTCCCTGCGAACCACATGGGCGTTCTGGGATCCTGGCTCCAGCCTGACTGGACCTGGGCTGTTGCAGGCATTTGGAGGAATACCATTTGAATGGAAGATTTCTCTGCCTTTCAAATAAACAAATTTAAAACTTAAAAAAATAAAAGAGTACATTAAGAACTGGGTGGGGGCTGGTACACAGGTTAAGCATCCCTATCAGAGCAGAGGTTGAAGTCCTATCTGCTCTACACCTGAGAGAGCATCAGAAGGTGGCCCAAGTGCTTGGGCCCCTGCTACCTATGTGGGAGACCCAACAGGAGTTCCTGGCTATTTTGACTATTTAGAGAGTGAACCAGTGCATGGAAGATCTCTGTCTTCCCCCGTCACTCTGCCTTTCAAATAAACCTTTAATGATAATGACTGGGGGTGGGATTCATTTCTCGCAGCAGTTGTACAGGGGTAGGGACCTACTGGCTGGAACCTCAGGTGCT
The DNA here is from genome assembly GCF_033115175.1 of Lepus europaeus. NCBI lineage: Eukaryota > Metazoa > Chordata > Mammalia > Lagomorpha > Leporidae > Lepus > Lepus europaeus. Next base: position 103,780,023 of record NC_084830.1, read on the forward strand.
AAGTACCATACAGCGCACAGGACAGTCCTGTGCCACGCAATGATCCTGTCCAGGGAAGGGGCAGTGTTCTTGCTGGGCAATCTGTTCTAAAGCTAGACGCCTGGCCAGAGTCCATGAGAAAGATGTCAGTCTCCTGTATGGGGTGGAGCGTGAGGCCCCACAAGCAGTCGAAGTAAAATGCCCTGTGGCCACTGTGCACTGCGCTGGGGTCAGTTCAGGTGGCCGGTTCAAGGCAGGTGAGTCTGCCTCTTGACCCTCCTGCTGTCCTCTATGAGGTGAGGAAGGGTACTTCTAGCTCCTTGGGCTGCAGGAGCTGTGAGAGGCGTGTTACAGTGAAGGAGACCTCTCAGTCGGTGCTCAGGGACTGGGCTCCCTGAGGGGGGTGGGGTCTGAGAGGAGACCGTAAGGAAGGTGGGCTGCAGGGATTTGAGGAGGTTTTGCTGTAATACAGGGATGAGGTGCAGGAGAGGCAGGGACCTCATTCAAGAGATCTTACTAGCCGGGAACCCTGCCATGGACTTTGTGGGAAATTCAGGCCACAAGTCTCAATAATCTCTGTCTAACAAAAACAGGCAGTTCCTATCTCAGTTTAGGTCTGAGAGCACCAAGCAGTGTTCTTGGCACGTGGCAGGGCCCTGGCAAAGTTGTCTTTCCCTCTCTGCCCTCCCAAGGCCAGGTGTACCTGACGCTGAGTGGGGACTCCACAGAAAGCCCCAGCAGGGAGCACGCGTCCCGGGTAAAGGTCTCACAGATCTCGGCCCAGTGGCTGTTGTCCAGGAGGTGGCAGTAGGGCGACTTCTCCAAGCCCAGCCGCAGGTACACGAGACTGCCCATCATCACCTGGATTTCTGCAAGGCAACCACAGTGCAGCTCAGCGGGTGCAGGGGCTCTGGGCCCAGCCTCTTAAGGGAGCAGAGCAGATGGGCAGGGATTGAAATACCCTCAGGCAAAACTGGTTTTCTCTAAAAACCAGCGGAGGTGGGTCACCAGACTGCTGCTGTGGGTTCTGGACAGGCATTGCCACCAGGGAATCAGATCGGCAGGGGAGTCCCCTGTCAGCTCTTTCCATGCTTTCTATGGTATCACTGAGCTGGTCTCAGGCTGGCACTAGTGTCTATTTACCAACTCTAGCTAATTTCCTCTAACAGAGCAGATTCCAGGTTCAAGGCTTTCAGGAGGCAGCAGCATCCAGCTAAAATTTAAAAACACTACCTGGCTTTCACATCTATTTTTAAATAAAGCTCAGAGTAATAAATATGAGTGGAGCTCAGGAAATGAGTACAGAGTGGGTGACTGATGGGGAACACCTCACAGGTGTGACTCAAGTGGCAGGTTCTTAATCCAGGGGGAAGGAAGGGAGCCCCAGGGAAAGTACTCAGGTGAGTTTCAGGGGAGCTGGGCTCTTCCTGCAGGGAGACACTGGAGGCCTGAGGTGGTCTGAGATGAAGCTAGAAAGGTATGCAAAGGACAGGAGAGCCTTGAGTCTGGAGTTCACCTTGGAGATAACAAGGGCTGCAAGAAGTTAAGCAGGAGAGAGGGAGCTGGGTGCCACACAGCCCCACGTGGGTGCGGGGATGACTGACACCATCCGCTGCGGCCCACCAGCACCCTGGGCACTCACCCCTCTGGTGCAGCCGAGCAAAGGGCTGGAAGTGCCGGGCGTAGCTGAGGGCCTCCAGCTGCTTCTCGGGGCCGCCTGCCAGGAGGCGGATGAAGTGCAGTCGGTGCAGCTTGAACTCCAGGGAGCTGTTGAGCTCCAGTAGGCGCTGCCTGTGGGAGACGGCCCATCTGGGAAGAAAGGGGCCGTTTTAGTGTGGAGCTGGTAGAGGCTAGGAAAGGGGCCTTGGCAAAGCCAGGACCTGCGAGGAGGGCTGCGGGACGCCCCTGGGACGTGTGGGTGACAAGCCTGGTGCCCTGACAGGTGGAGGCAGAGTAGCTGCTGGCCCACCGTGGGGCTCCTTACTCCAATGCAGGCCCCAGGTCTTGTTCATGCAGAGCTTCCAGGATTCGATTCAGCTCCAGGAAAGGCTGCTTGAAATCCAAGTCCACATTCAGTGTTGATTCCTGGTCGGGGGAGAGAGAGTCCCCCGTTGGAAGACAGTGTTTGCTAAATTCTAGTCTGCACGTAATAAAACCTCATTTGTCAAAGACAGGCCGGAGGGAGCCAAAGTTGGCACAGGAGACATGGTCTCTTGCCAGCTGCCTGGGCCTCTCATTCCTGTTTCACTTCTGGGGAGATCAGTGTGATCTGCTGACCTCGAGAGCAGACTGCAAATCCCACCGCACACCAAGAGAACTGGAGACCCCGTGGTGACAGCATGTGAGAAAATTACTCCTTTTTAAACCTAATTACATAAAGAGAAAGTCTCCCTTTTTTCTACCACTGTGTGTTTTCTAAGATATTTATGTATTTATTTCAAAGGCAGTATGAAAGAGATTGATCTTGTATCCACTGGTTCTTTACCCAAGTGGACCAGGCCAAAGCCAGGAGCCTAGAACTCAAGCCAGGTCTCCCACATGGGTGCAGGAGCCCAAGTACTTGGGCCATTTTCCACTGCCTTCTCAAGTTCATTATCAGAAGCAGAGGAGCCAGGGCTCCAACTAGCACTCTGGTATGGGTTGCAGCTTAACCTGCTGCACTACAACACCTGTCCCCCAGTGTGTCTTTAACACCTAACAAAAGCTTTGTCATTTCATTAAAGAGATACCCAGGGTTCAGCTCAGTACCCTAGCTGGCAACCAACTCTAACTAGATGTTAGTTGCTTCACTTTTCATTACGATTTTTAAATATTTACTTGCAAGGCAGAGTTAGAGGGAGAGACAAAGAGAAATCTTCCATCCACTGGTTTACTCCCCAAATGGCTGCATCGGCCAGGGCTGGGCCAGGTTAAAGTCAGAAGCTTCATCCAGGTCTCCCGCATGGGTGCAGGGGCCCAAGGACTTGGGCCATCTTCCACTGCTTTCCCAGATGCATTAGCAGGGAGCTGGATTGGAAATGGAGCAGCTAGGACCCAAATTAGTGCCCATTTGGGACGCCAGTGCTGCAAGCAACAGTTTAACCTGCTACGCCACTCATTTAACCTGTGCTGGCCCCTCATTTTATATATTTTTAAAGCAATTTTCAATTTATGGTGTGGGGGGGCTGGTTTCCTTTCTAAAACATGTTCAAAGAGAGGCAGGGATTTAATGTCAAGAACACTAGCAGGTAAAGGGCAGAACAGGGAGGCTCCTTCAGCACTGGCCCTCCCCACGCGGGGCCAGCACCTGGCGCCACTGTCACCTGGCACAGCTCCTCGGCAACACTGAGCATGCCCTGCTGGTACAGGTGCTCCACGATGGCCATCTGCAGGATCTGCTGCTGCTGCTCCCGCGAGTCCCACACCGCGTCAGAGACGACACCACAGATCTCAGAGTCAAAGTTCTGACAAGGAGAGAGGGCGCTGTGACTGGGGCATGCACATACACTCCCCTGCTGAGCCCTGTGCACACCACACTAGCTCTGGAATATTCCCACCCCAGGCACGGGGCCACCCGGCGCTCACCCTGTCGATGGCTTTGCCCACTCGGGATACACTGCTATGAATGTCCTTGTGGTCCGAGGCCAGTTTCTGTACAGTGTCTTTGATCTTCCGGCAGCACTGGGACATCACCAGGGAGAGGGTGGCTGAGAGGGGGGTGCCTTGAAGAGCTACAGGGAAACAGTGGATGGAATGAGTCAGGATACAGCCCTGAGCACCTGTTTCAGCAGTAGCCCTTGTTTCTGCTTCCTGTTCTATATGTCAGTCTGGTGCCCCAGGAGGCAGCCCTGCCCCGCTTTTTTTTTTCCAAGATTTATTTGTTTGGGCCAGCATTGTGAATAGTGAGTGGGTAAAGCCGCCACCCGCAATGTTGGTATTCCATATGAGTGCCAGTATGACAGTATGAGTTCTAGCTCTTCAACTTCTGATCCATGTCCCTGCTATTGACCTAGCAAAAGCAGCAGAAGATGGCCCACATGCTTGGGTCCCTGCCACCCACGTGGAGACTGGATGAAGTTCCTGGCACCTGGCTTCAGCCTGGCTCAGCCCTGGCTATTGTGGCCAACTGGGGAGTGAACCAATAAATGGAAGAAATCTTGGTCTCTCCCTCTTTCTCTTACTTTCAAATAAATAAATAAATCTTTAAAAATTAAGTTATTTACTTGAAAGGCAGAGTGACAGAGGGAGAGAGACAGGGAGATCTTCTACCTGCTGTTTGATTCCTCAAATGTTTACAACAGCCAAGAGCCAGGAACTCCATCCAGGTCTCCCAAAGGGTGGGGGGGCCATCATGTGCCACCTTCTCAGGTGCATTAGCAGGAAGTGAAGCAACCAGTATGTGAACAGGCTCTCCAATATAGAATTTTGGCATCCCAAAAGAGCAGCTTAACTTGCTGTACCACAACATCCACCCCACCACCACCCTACCTTTTAAAGATGTTTTGTACTTAGAAAGGCAGAGTTAGAGTGGGAGAGAATGTGGGAGAGAATGTGTGTGTGAGAGAGAGAGCGAGAGAGCACGCTTCCATCTGCTGATTCACTCCCGAAATGGCAAGGGCCTGGGCTGGGTCAGATCAATGCCAGGAGCCAGGTGCATCATCCATGTCTCCCACATGGGTGCAGGGGCCCAAGCATCTGAGCCATCCTTCGCTGCTTTCCTAGGTGCATTAGCAGGAAGCTGGATCAGAAGTATAGCAGCCAGGACATGGACTGGTGCCCATATGGGATGCTGGCATTGCAGACAGCGGTGTAACCTAACCTAACATACTGCAACACAATACAGGCCCTCCCGGCCCATTTTTGAACTATATGATTTAGAACTGGTCAATTGAGGCAAGTCAGCTCATCTCAGTCTTCGTTTCCTTATTTTTTTTTTTTAAAGTTTATTTATTTATTTATTTGACAGGTAGAGTTACAGACAGTGAGAGAGAAAGGTCTTCCTTCCGTTGGTTCACCCCCTAAATAGCTGCTACGGTCGGCGCGCTGTGCCGATCCGAAGCCAGGAGCCAGGTGTTTCTCCTGGTCTCCCATGTGGGTGCAGGGCCCAAGCACTTGGGCCATCCTCCACTGCCTTCCCAGGCCACAGCAGAGAGCTAGACTGGAAGAGGAGCAACCAGGACAGAACTGGCGCCCCAACTGTGACTAGAACCCAGGGTGCAGGCGCCGCAGGTGGAGGATTAGCCTAGTGAGCCGTGGCGCCGGCCTCGTTTCCTGATTTTAAAAAAAGAGGGGCTGGTGCTGTGGCGCAGCGGGTTGAAGCCCCGGCCTGCAGTGCCAGCATCCTATATGGGTGCTGGTTTGAGTCTTGGCTGCTCCACTTCCTGTCCAGCTCTCTATGTGGCCTGGGAAAACAGTGGAAGATGGCCCAACGCACCCACATGGGAGACCCAGAAGCTGCTCCTAGCTCTTGGCTTCAGATCAGCTCAGATGCAGCCATCTGGGGAGTGAACCACTAGATGGAAGACCTCTCTCTGTCTCTACTTTTCCCTGTAATTGTATTTCAAATAAATAAAATAAAACTTTTCAAAAAAATTTATTTTAGGGGCCAGCATTATGGCACAGGGTGTTAAGCTGCTCCTTTTCCAATCCAGCTCCCTGCTAATGTGCCTGAGAAAGTACTAGAAGATGGCCCACGTGCTTGAATCCCTGCCACCCATGTGGGAGCCCTGGATTAAAGCTCCTGGCCTGACCCCAGCCATTGTGGCCATTTGATGAGTGAATCAGCAGATCTCTCTCTTTCTCTTTCAAAAAAAAATTTTTTTTAATTTTTTTGACAGGCAGGGTGGACAGTGAGAGAGAGAGACAGAGAGAAAGGTCTTCCTTTGCCGTTGGTTTACCCTCCAATGGCCGCTGAGGCCGGCACTCTGCGACCGGCGCACCGTGCTGATCCGAAGGCAGGAGCCAGTTACTTATCCTGGTCTCCCATGGGGTGCAGGGCCTAAACACTTGGGCTATCCTCCACTGCACTCCAGGGCCATAGCAGAGAGCTGGCCTGGAAGAGGGGCAACCGGGACAGAATCCGGCGCCCCGACCGGGACTAGAACCTGGTGTGCTGGCGCCGCAGGCGGAGGATTAGCCTATTGAGCCACGGCGCCGGCCTCTCTTTCAAATTTGACAGTCAAGTTAATACAGAGTTACAGAATGACCCAGCACTTACAATCCTAGGTACATATCCAAGAGAAATAAAAACTTAAGTGTACCCAGAAATTTTGAGTGTTTTTTTTTTTTTAAGCTTTATTTGAAAGACAGAGTTACAGAGAGTGGTAGAGACAGAGAAAGGGAGGTCTTCCATCTGCTGTTTCACTCCCTAAATGGCCAGGAGCTTCTTTTGGTCTCCCACGCAGGTGTAGGAGCCCAAGCACTTGAGCCATCTTCTGCTGCTTTCCCAGGCCATAGCAGATAGCTGGGTCAGAAGTGGAGCAGTTGGGACTCAAACTGCGGCCCATATGGGATGCTGGCACTGCAGGCCAGGGCTTTAACCCACTGCGCCACAGCAACAGCCTAACTTGTGAGTATTCACAGCAGAATTATTATTTTTTTAAAAATATATTTATTTGAAAGGCAGAGTTACAGAAAGACAGAGGGAGAGAGAGAGAGGTCTTCCATCTGCTTCACCCCCCAACTGGCTGCAATGGCAGGAGCTGGGCTAATCCGAAGCCAGGAGCCGGGAGCTTCTTCTGGGTCTCCCATGCAGGTGCAGGGCCCCAAGGAGTTGGGCCATATTCTGCTGCTTTCCTGGGCCATAGCAGAGAGCTGGGTCAGAAGTGGAGCAGACAGGACTCGAACCGGTGCCCATGTGGGATGCCGGCACTGCAGGCAGCGGCTTTACCCACTATGCCACAGAGCCAGCCCACAGAATTATTTCTAATAGCAGAAGGTAGAAAGAACCCAAATGTCCATCAACTCATAGTTAAACAAAATGGGGTATATCCACACACTGGAATACTATTGAGTCATAAAAGAGAAATAAAGTTTTGACAGGTCCTGCGACAGGGACGAACCTTAAGACATGCTAATGAAAGGAGCCAGACACAGAAGGCCACTGTGCGCTGTGTGACCCTGTTTGTTTGGAATGTCCAGAAGGGCTGAGCTGGAGACAGAAAGTGGCTGCCAGGCGCTGGGGAGAGGCAGGAAGGGAGCAGCTGTCCATGGGCTGGGTGTCTGGAAGGATGATGATGAAACTGTTGAGATGAGACAGTAGTAATGACTACAGCTCTGTGCATACGCTACAAACCAGTTGTACTCTGAAAGGGGGAAGTTAATGTTACAGCTCAAAAAAAAAAAAAAAAAAAGAGACAAAGGAACCAGAGGTTCCTGATTCAAACCTAAGACAATGTAAACATTAAGACAAGTCGCAACAATGGATTATGAACCATTGAAGAAAATAAGAATCTTTGAAGAGTGAACTGACAGTAAATAAAGAAGGAAAGCATCTTCCTTACAATGGAAGGCCGACTTATAAATGCCTGGAGCATAAGAGAGCAGGAAAAATCACCCATGTTGCAACCAGCTCAGTAATAACTGAGGCAGGCACCAATCGCTGGGTGCTGATGCTCGGGGCTGAGATGTGATAAAGAGCAGGACATCTATTAGTCCCAGAGCAGCTCCCCATGAACTGCTTATTATCGCCAGTGGAAAAACCTGGCCGACTCATCTTATGCACAGGATCAGAGTAAACATCAGCAATAATGCAGTACACCAACATCTTGTGCCTCCTGGTGCGATGCTCTGATAGGCACATCACTTGCCAGGCACTCCTGGCATAGATGCAATATGTGAATGCTGACAAAACATCAGACAAATCCGAGCCGAGATGTGCTACAAGACAACTGGTCTTAATTCTATACAAGTACCAATGTCACGAAAGATGAAGGAAGGTGGATTTTTGTGAGGAACTCAATGCAGTGCATGACCTGGAGCTGGATCCTGGACTGGAAAATAGAAAATACTGCATGAAAGTTTCTGGGGCAATGGCTAAACTGCAATATACACTGTAGTCGTGAGGTGCCATCACGCCAGCGTTCCACTTCCTGGCTGTAATATTCTGTACCTATGCAAGAGAATGCCCTGCATCCTAGGAGACACACACTGCAGCTTTAGCTGTAAGGGACGCAGTATCTGCAACTCACTCTCAAATGCTTAAAAAGCAGTAACACGGGGCTGGTGCAGTGGTGTAGTGGGCCAAGCCTCTGCCTTTGGCACTGCATGCCCCATGGGTGCTGGTTTGTGTCCCAGCTGCTCCTCTTCTGATCCAGCTCTCTGCTATGGCCTGGGAAAGCAGTAGAAGATGGTGCAAGTGCTTTGGCCCCTGCAATCGCGTGGGAGACCCGAAAGAAGCTCCTGGCTGCTGGCTTTGGATCGGCACAGATCTGGCCATTGTGGCCATCTGGGTAGTGAACCAGCAGATGGTAGACCTCTCTCTCTCTCTCTCTCTCTCTGCCTTTGCCTAACTCTGCCTTTCAAATAAATAAATAAATAAATCTTGAAAAGAAACAATGTAACAGGAAGTAATCTGCAGTAAAGGAACGACCTCCCCCAGGCTTTTCCACAGGGCACAGTCAGTGTCATCACCATTCCCTTCCTGGCGGCCTAGCGACGCACACACTACCCATCATCCTCCTTGAACCTTGTCTCCAGGTAGCCTCGGGTCCCCAGGAATGTGGGGGCAGACACCTACCTGCACTGGCCAGCTCGGCCCGCAGCTGGCCCACATGGTGCAGCAGCTCCTCCAGGCTCTGTTCACAGTGCTGTCCATAGGTCAGGAACTTCTGCAGGACCTTGTCCAACTCCCGCTCCACACATGCACACTGCTCCATGGTGGCCTCTGTCTGGGGGAGATCAAGTGGGTCAGGCTCCATCTGGGCCAGGTGGCACAGTTCTGGGAGACTCCCACACCATCTTCCATATCCACTCCCTTATCAGATACAAAGCTTGGCAATGCCCTGCTTAACAAAACCCACCTACCGTGCCCCATCTCCCCTGCAGAGGACGCAGGCTGGTATGAAGACAAGTTTTCTGAATCGGGTGAGAAAATTACTCATCTCCCACTCTCCTGTCATCTGTTCATCTCCTTTTCAACCAGGAGAGGGCAGCCCTCACAGGACCCTCAGCAGGCAACACAATCTAACCAGAAAGCCACACTCCACCAACTGCCCTTTCATATATTCATCATGGCCACGCTCTCTTAGTTAGTGGGGGCACAGGCCCTGAAGGCAGGCCTTGAAGGGCTCGACATTTGGAAAGGCAGCTTAGGGAGCAACTGCCAACTGTGTTGGCCTGACAGGCCTCGCCCACCACTCCGAACTCAGCCTCCCCCGCTGCTTCTGCAGGGATGGGCACCTGGCTCGCTCACGGCTCTGTGCCCAGGGCAACGTGACTTCCTCTCCCTGCTCTGCTCTCCATTCCCCCTCACCCTTGCAACTCTTCAAGAAGCTGGGAGTCAGCTCACATGTCACCTCCTCCGGCAGCTATCCCCGGACTGTCCCCATCCAGCACCCTCAATTCTCCATCTGCACCCTTCTTGTTTTGTTTTGAGCACTGGGTACTGATCTCTCTGAGGCCCTTCCGGTCCTACCAGCCGAGAAACTCCTGTAACAGCCCTCGCCCCTCACTGTACCATTGAGAAAGCTGCTTCTCTTATCCGCCCACCCCCACCACTGAAGCCTCCTGCCCAAGCAGGTTCCACCCTGGGCACTGCTCCCCCGTTTCAGAGAAGCCTTTGACACTGAATACATGAAAGAGCCTCCAAGTGTTGGTGACGGAGTCAAGTCCCTCCCCATCCATCTACAGCCTGAAATGAGAAGGCTGGCATATGTCCTCTGAAAGACAGCCAGGTGTTCATTCTCTCCAATGGTCCGCAGCACCACACTACCACCAGGGTCCTCCAATAAGCACCCTCTGTCTCAGCCTAGCACTAGGCCATGGGATGTGTTCACACACTCTGTCCTTACAGCTGATGCTACGACACTAGAATTTCTCATCAGAGTGGCCACCCAGTGCCCCCTAAACAAATGCTCTGTAACTGGATGGGAGACATTACGGGGCAAAACCTAACAGGGATTCCTGACTGAAATGGTGAGCGCTCATTACAGTTATTGCTCTTATTAACAGCTAACATCTCACGAGGGCTTATTATGTGCCCGGCGCTCTTCTAACAACTTCGCATTAACTCACCTAATTCTCAGGAAAACACTATGAGGTAGGGACGATTATTAAAATCACTTTGTAGATGAGAACATGAGACACAGAAAGATTCAGTTGCCCAAGGTCACGCAGCTGGAAGCGGAGGAGAGGGAACTGAAGCCAGGCCCTTCCCTGGAGTACCTGGCATTACAGGTAATCTTGGGAGCAGCTTCACGGGCCACTATTGCACTAGGAAAGGCAGGCAGCAAATACCTGTGGTTGGAATGAGTGCACACCAACCACTAATGATGGCAAGAACAGGAAAGTAAGCACAGAGCCTGTGAGAACGATCAGCAGGGGAAAATGCAGAACAAAACAATGTTTGCCAAGAGTGTCTGGGAACCAGAGTCACAGTTTGCCAAAAACAAACACGGCCTGAGAAAGGTCAAGGCCTCACCAAGGTGAAATAGTCTGGCCTTTCAGATACTCTCTGATAACCAGGACTACCAAAGGAAACTCCAGCAGCATCTGGAGGCTGTGCTGAAAAGCTGAGGAAGGGGCTAGGGACAGGCGTTTCCTCCTAGCATTGTTGTGCTGAGGGGCAGAGACAGTCCAGAGGCCGCACACTGGTCAGTAAGCCAAGGAGGCAAAAGGTGGGGGCACGTCTACGGAAACTGATGCAGCACTTAGAAGCCATGTCTCAGATACACTCACAGCAACATCTGTAGGATCCCACAATACGGTACGGAAGAGAAAGGAAAGAAATAAAATGAAGTCCAGGCAGAATACATTTATGGTAATTAAAAATAACCAAGGGGGCAGGTGTTTAGCCAATGGTTAAGACTAGTTAGGACACCCATGTCCCATTATTGGAGTGACTGGGTTTGATACTCAGCTCTGGCTTCTGATTCCAGCTTTCTGTTAATGCAGACGCTGGGAGACAATGGTGATGGCTCAAGTAACTGGGTTCCAGCCACCCATGTGGAAGACCTGAATTGTATCCTGGTCCCTAGCCATTGGGCTGCATTTGGGGCGTGAACTAGCAGGCGGGAGATCTGTCTCTTTGCCTCTGAAGTAACATCAATAAATGCATACAACTAAGGCAAATAAAAGATACACACCAAATAAAAGGATATACAGTTGTCCCTTGATAACCATGGGGGATTGGTTCCAAGACTTCCATGGGATACCAAAACGTGTGAATGTTCAAGTCCCTTATATAAAATGGTGTAGCACTGCATGTAACCCACACACATCCTCCCTTACATTTTAAGTCAACTCCTATGCATCTATTTGATAGGCTTGGAGCAGTTACTGTCTGCTGCTAAGGTTTTCACTACAGATGCATGAAAAAGATGTCTTTGCACTTTGTCTGACTGTGGCAGCCAAGACTGAAGAGAGGCAGATGGGGTGGGAGAGGCAAATCATCTCTAGATCACTTACAATTTCAAATACAATGCAAATGCTATGTAAATAGCTGTTATACTGTATTGTTTAGGGAATGACTTTTTTTAAAAATCTATACATGCCCAATACAGACAGTTTTCCTCAAATATTTTTGACCCACAGTTGGTTGAATCCATGGATGTAGAACCCTGGGATATAGAAGCCTGACTATAGCCTAGACACAGCAGAGCAGTTTCTGATGGTAGGGAGGGAAGGGAGAAGTGGGAATAATAAAGGAATATGTAACTAAATATAAAAAAGGCCCTGCATGGACCAATTAAATGATTAAGAACTAATTATGATTAATGTAATTAAAATTTTAAGATAAATGAGTTGGGCAAACAACTACTTGAGGGGGGCAGCATTGTGGTTAAGCTGCTGCCTGCAACAACATCCCACATGGGCCCTGGTTCGAGTCCCAGCTGCGGAACTTCCAATCCAACTCCCTGCTAAGGTGTCTGGGAAGGCAGCAGAAGATGGCCCAAGTGCTCGGACCCCTGCCACCCATGTGGGAGACCCAGATAGAGTTTTGGGCTCCTGGCTTCAAACCGGACCTAGCCTCAGCCATTGCAGCCATTTGGGGAGTGAACTCGTGGATGGAAAATCTCTCTCTCTCCCTCTTTCAAATACATAAGTCTTTAAAAACAAAAAACTGCTTGTGGGTTTTCCAGAGTCCAGGTTAACTCAGTGTGTCCAGAGCAAGTCACTCTGCCCCTCACAGTCGGCCATCTTCACCAGGCTACAAGGAGGAGGAACTGTGTGCTTGTCTTTGACAACCTTCGTGATAAAGATAAGTGCTGGCGATTGTCATTTCATGTCCATTCACCCTAAGCCTTTCTCCCCAAGGCCTTACACGTATAGAGATCACCCAACAGGACGACCGCTCCCAAACACACACCAGATCTTGTCACCCCTTGGCTCAACAGTGCCATGCTTTCAGGTAAGTCCTTTGCAAATAAACATGCACTTCCTTTGCACGTGTGCCTTTTTCTAGAGTGCCTTCTGCACTTCTTCGCATGGAGAACTTAAGCAGGAGTTTAATCACCAGTTTTTCATGAAGTCAATGAAATCTGTGTCTCCTGTTTTTGCTTCACAAACGTGTCCCGGGAGCCCACGCTACAGACAGCTGCCACCTCACGAGTGGAGTGCAGCACTGACTGTCCCCATGCTGGTCTCTGCTGTCGGACTATGAGCTACCCAAGGGCTGGAGTCTCTACCTTTGGCGCCTAGACCAGGGCTGGTCCACGGTACTCAGAACGAGTTTGCTAATTAAATGGCACAGGACTTCCCAACCTTTGGTTTAGAGGGCCTGCGCTCACATCTGTGGAAGGTGAGCAGAGACAGGACTGAAATAAAATTCCCACCAAGGCACGCATGGGGGGCCCCTGCACCCACACTTCAGCAGCCTAAACAAGGAGGGTTCCTGGAATGGGGAAGAGAATCTGTGAATCCCGAGGGGACCGATTCTGGCAATTTCGTAGCCCCCACCTCTAACCCCTCCCGGCCCCATATGGCTCTCACTAAAACCAAGACTGGCTCCCGCTCCGCCTGCAACACACTCCCTCTCCGGTCCCAGCTCTGCTCGACCAGTCTCTGCCGCTGACCGCTGCTCCAGTCACCCGATCCCTGCCCCACGGCCCCGTGCTTTCCTTCTTTGCACATCCCCCTTGGACGATGCACATTTTTATTTTCTCATTAACCAAAACCGGAAGGAAGGAAGAGGTCACCGGGTCCCCCGGACAGTAGCCTCGCCGGGATTTCACCTGCATTAACCAACGAACTCATCCTTCCAGAGACCCTGCTCACGAGCCCGGCCGGGCCCCGGCCCGCACCTGGTTACCTGCCACCCAGCCGGGTCGCACGAGGCAGGGACGCCCGAGTCCGCGGCCCGGGGCCGGTCTGCGGGGCTCCCGCTCCCCGTCCGGGCCGACGGCTGCTAAGAGGACAAACCCAACGGCAGACTGGGGCGGGGGCTTCCGGAGGCTGAGCCTGGCCCAGGCAGCCAGCCGAGCTACCGCGCGCCGCGGCCCTTCTCACCGCCGGGCGGCGAGCCCCGCCCTCAGCCCGCAACGCCTGGCCCGGAGGCCCGCCCGCGCTCACCTCCGCCTACGGCCCCGGCTTCCGGCGCCGCCGTCCTCGGAACCGGAAGTGGCGGCGGTGGCCGGGCGGCCCCGGGCGCTCCCACTCGCGGATACGCAAAGGGGTGGCCGTCCCGCAAGCCGCCCCCCGGCGCACCAGCAGTGAGGTCGCCCACAGGAGCTGGGGGACCGCGGTCAGGCGCTCGAGCGCACCCAGCCCTTCGCGGCCCAGCGTAGGACAGAGCCATTCGCTGGCCGGCCGGGGGCCCGGCAGAGGCGCCGGGACTCGCCCTGACTGGTGCCCCGCACGGAAGACCCCAGCTCCTGTGCCTCCTCCGCTCGGTGCGAACGGTGCTGTGCACTCTAGGGGCCCACCGGTTAGGCTGTGCCCTTGGGAAATGTCATGGAAGACGGAAGCCCTGGAGTCCGGCTGTGGTGTAGCTGGATAAACATCCTCCCCATCCCCCCAACGCCGCGTCCCATATGGGCGCGGGTTCGAGTCCCGGCTGCTGCACTTCCGACCCAGCTCCTTGCTAATGGCCTGGGAAAGCGGTGGAAGATGGCCCAAGTCCTTGGGCTGCTGCCCCCAAGAGACCTGGAAGAAGCTCCTGGCTCCTGGCTTCGGCCTGGCCCGGTCCTGGCCTTAGCGGCGTGACCTAGCAGATGGAAGATCTCTTTGTCTCTCTGTAACTCTGCCTTTCAGATAAATAAATACATAAATTTTTAGGGGGAGAAAAAAGCAAAGTCCTTTTTTGGTGCCCCAGCCTTGCGGATCCCCTCAACCTGAACTTAATCTGCAGAATCAGATTCCGCGGCTGCCCTGGGTGGGAACACACCAGCCCCCAGGGAAGGAAAGCTGACAGAGGAGGAGGGGAACCGAACCCAGGCCTGGGCCTAGTCTAAGATCCACCCAGGCCCCCTGGCTCTGCGCGCACCCCCTTCAGCGCCCTTGAGGAGCCGGACTCTCCCGACTTCCGGCTGCCTTTTTAGGCCGGCCTCATTCCAGGTCCGCCTCCCCTTGCACAATCTCGTTTTCTTCACACTTGCACAATCCACCTTTGTTTTCTGTACATCATTTGATATGATCTCGTGTGTTTATTTGTTGTTCCTGACTTCTGGCGCTTAGCCCCGCCTCCACCACTTTTGGGGGCTGGGGAGGATGGCTTCCCACACCACGTGCTTGGGGCGCAGTGGATGCTCCTGGGGGAGGCGTGGAGGACGCAGGTTATACAGAGGAAACCTTAGGCTGCATTGCAGGGAAGGTGCGCGGGCCGCGAGCCTGGGTGGTCCTGTCCCACGCGGAAGCGCGGGGGCGGAGAGCGGAGTGAGCCTGGCCCGGGGCTAAGGGGCCCTGGAGCCCTGCCCAGCCGGACAGGACCGCACAGGCTTTCACGCGCGCCCTGGGCGCCCCCACTTCCGCTCCAGGCCTGGCTGCTTGGAGAACTTTGCCTGTGCCGCTCACCAGACGTTCCCAGCGTGTGGCAGTCCTGTGCTTTTTGTTGGGATGGGGTCGGTTCTTGGAGCTGTTGTTCACGAAAATTAGTGTCTGTTGAACTTTTTTTTTTTTTTTTGCCAGTTTCCTAGTTTGATTTTTAAAATTTCACTCAGTAAATGTCTATATTTTATTTTGGAGGAGGTGAGTACTTCTGTGTGGTTATCCCAGCACCTCCTGTTGAACAATCCTTCCTTACCCTCTCCTTTGAAGCCCTTTATCTTTTTTTTAAGATTTTAAAAATTTATTTTAAAGAGTTACAGAGAGGGGAGGCAGAGAGAGAGAGAGAGAGAAATCTTACATCTGCTGGTTCACTCCCCAGTGGCCACAACAGCCAGGGTTGCGCCAGGCCAAAACCAGGAGCCAGGAGCTTCCTCTGGGTCTCCCACGTGGGTGCAGGGGCCCAAGCACTTGGGTCATTCTCTGCTGCTTTCCCAGGCCATTAGCAGGGAGATGATAAGAAGTGGAGCAGGGGCCCACGCTGTGGCGCAGCAGATTAATGACCTGGCCTAAAGCGCCGGTATCCCATATGGGCACTGTTCGAGACCCGGCTGCTCCACTTCCAATCCAGCTCTGTTATGGCCTGGGCCATTGCAGAGTGAGCCATTGGATGGAAGGCCTCTCCTCTCTCTCTGTAACTCTAACTTTCAAATAAATCAATCTAATCAATATTAAAAAAAAAAAAGTGGAGCAGCCAGGACTGGAACCCATGCCCAAATGGGATGCTGGCACTGCAGGTGGTGGCTTAACCTGCTATGCCACAGTGCCGACCCCCTATAATGATTTTCTTGAAAGACTTTATTTGAAGGGTAGAGAGAAAAAGAGAGCTCTTCCTAGGACTGGACCAGGGGGAGCCAAGAACTCCATTCCGGTCTCCCATGTAGGTGGCGGTGACCCAGGCACTTGGGCGGGACTGTTCTCAGCAGGAAGCGGGGTGGGAGCTCAGGTGGGACTGACCACAGGCACTCAGATGGGGGTGCGGGCGTCCCAGGGGGTGGCTTAGCGGGCTGCAACACAACGTCTAGCTCTAGTGTGCTATTTTTCTACCATATGGAATCTATTTCTGGCCTCAGAGGTATAGATTAATTTCTATGCCAGCATGATACTGTTTTTCTTGCTATTTTGTAATACACTCTAATATAACACATTAGAGGTGGGATTAAACACCTCTCAAAAAGGGGGAGAAAAGCTAGAAAGGTTATTGAGGAAGCAGATTAATGGTTGCTAGGGGCTGGGGGTAGGGAAGAGGGGTTGGCTATAGAAGAGTACTGGGGGATTTGGGGGTTAATGTACTTTTTTTTCCATGTATTGATCTGAAAGAGACAGAATCATCCATCCACTGGTCACTCCCCAAATGTCTGCAACAGCTGGGACTGGGCCAGGCAGAAGCCAGGAGCTTGGAACTCATTCTGAATCTCCTCCATGGGTGGTAGGGACCCAAGTACTTGAGCCATTATCTCCCGCCTAGGGTTTGCATTAGCACGGAGCTGGAGCAGAAATGCCAAATGCCCACCCCTGCTGGAATTGTTCAATGTGCATTTGTCAAAATGCTAAAAACCACCTGGGGAGGGCGTTGTGGTACAGCAGGTTGAACTACTGCCTGGGACGCCTGCATTCCATATCCAAGTGCTTGTCCAGGCTACCCCACTTCTGATCCAGCTTCCTGCCACTGCACCTGGGAAGGCAGCAGATGATGGTCCAAGCACTTAGGTGCCTGCTACTCATGTGGGAGATCAGGATGGTTTTACTCCTGGCTTTGGCTTGGCCCTGTCTGTGGCAGACTTTTGGAAAGTGAACCAGTGGGTGGAAGATTATCTCTGTCACTCTGCCTTCCAAATAAATAACTTAAAAAAAAAAAAATAGATGTACTTTAAGAGGGTGAATGTTCCTGTAAGTTACACCTTAAACATGGCAGAGGGAGGGGAGCCCGATGGTTCATGGTGGGGAACAGGCACATAAAGTACATTATACAAATCTTAGTAAAAAAAAAAAAATTCTTCAACAAAGGACAAGACCCCAGGGTCAGGTGCTGTCCTTCCTTGCCCCTCAGAGCAAGTCCTGGAAGTTGAGCCGTTTCTGAGAGCTGGAGGAGCTGGGGGCAGAGGGGTGAGGTAGGCACTGCCTATCCTCCTCTGAGAAAGGCCGAGAGCGCCAGGGGCGGACCCAGGGCAACCAGAGCTGCCTGCCCTGCCTGCTGGCCAGACCCAGCATTTGCTCAGGCCGTAACTTTCCCTTCCACCCTCCAGGTCCCTGGCCTCTTCTTCCTGTCACTCCCTGTAAGTCTTTAGTTCCGTCCGGTTCCACCTCCATAATTTGCAGAGCGCAATGAAAATGTGAAGCTGCTGTTCAAACAGCCTTGAGCAGTTGAAGATGGCGACAGCAGAGCATTACCCGGAGCAGGGTTCTGAGTGCGCGGCCCTGGTGGTTGCACATGTGCACACACAAAGCTGGTCCCGGTTGGTTCCAGTCTTCCTCGTGGCTGCATCGAGGACTCCCCTGCCGCTTACTGGGCTGTCCAAGCTCTGCCTCAGCCCCACTTACAGATAGCACCCATCCCAGAGACCTGCTCCACACTTTCCTGTGCCCGAGGTCCAGACCCACCTGGAATGCCCGCATTCGGGGCTGCCTCGAGCAAGCCCGCAGCTAGCTTTCCCCTCTGCAGGGTGCTCACCTGCGCTCCCTGCCGCAGCCCGGACTGAGGCACCAGCTCCCATAGCCCTGCAGCTCCACCTCCTGTGACCTTCACCCTCCTCCCCGCATCTGCCCTCGCTTCTGAATCCAATATGGAGGGCTCAAGCCCCACCCACGAGCGCAGTGGGTTTCCGGTTGGAATATCCACAGTGGAGGCTGTACTGTCTTTGGAGAAAGTCGATCTAATACCCACACCACCCCCTCCATCTCAGAAACAGTCTCACCTCCCAAGCGGCCCCTTCTCTGCCTCCCCCAGCTCTGCGGGACTCACCATCCACCAAAGGCCCCTCTGTTGTTCCTGTGTTGGTGCTCTGAGCTCCTCTGGATTCTCTTGTCCTTGTCTCCTCCCGCCCAGCCCCAATCACTATCAGGAATGGCCTTCCCCAGCAGGCGGGGGCTTTGGCCACCTTGTCCTCCTCACCTGAGAACCACACCTGGCCCCATGGGAGGCCCTCAGAACACCTGTGTGGGATGAATGGTGAGTGGCCCAGCAGTGGCCAATGAACTTTCGGGGTTGGAGCCTTCCCCAGCCATACCCAGCCAGAATCCACTCTAATCAGGAGAGAGATACTCTTGACCCCCCATCTCCCTAGTGCCTCCTGGGCTGGCTGGAACTGAAGTGGGTTTGGGGTAAAAAACAGAACGCATCAGGCCAGTGTGGCCCATCGGTTATATGCAGGCATTCTGTGTCACAGCACTGATTGAGTTCAGGCTCCTCTGTTTCTGACCCGGCTTCCTGCCAATGCACCTGGGAAGGCAGTGGAAGATGGCCCAAGTGCTTGAGCCTCTGCACCCATGTGGGAGACCTGGATGAAGCTCTTGGCTTCAGCCTGGCCCAGCCCTGGCTGTTGTGGCCATTTGGGAAGTGGACCAGCAAATGGAAGACCTCTCCCCCGTTTCTCAAAAAAATAAAAATTAAAATAAATAAATAAATAAATAAAAGCTCACAGCTCAGTGGAAACAGAGACAAACCAACAATGACCAAATGACCACAGCCCAGAAAAAATGGCTGCGGTGGTGCACTGGGGCTGTGGGCACAGGGACTGTCCAGGGCAGGCGGAACCAGGACAGGCCTCTCTGAGGAGGCAGGATCTGAGCTCTGGATAGGGGGCTCTGCCTGTAGGACTGCAGGGGGCTGCTGAGGTTTGAAAGGGCACCGGGCACTACAAGCAGTGACCCTGGAGGACTGCCAGAGACCCCAGGCGCCAGGTAGAAGGGCCCAAGAGAGCTACTGGAGGGTGTGACCCTGGAGGCAGCACAGGAGGACCAGAGGCAGGGAGCCCTGTAGGGAAAGCTGGCCACATTTCCAGACCCAGCTGGCTGCCTGGGCTTAGTCTACTGTGCCCAGGGCAGCTGGGGAGTTGAGGGGCCCCCGGGGGAGGGGAGGCTGCCCTGAGGCAGCAGCTGCAACAGGGACACCTGTGATCAGCTGGTCTCAGAGCCACCCAGCCGGCTTGGGGACTGGGAACAGGTTTGCCTGGCACGGATGAGCTAACAAGGATCTGGTTCCCTCCGAGACACCCAGCTTCAGCTCTCTGCACCCTCCCCCTGGGCCTGGCCTGGTTTCTGGCACAGCTGCCAAGTTTTGGTACCGCCCACCCACTCCCCACTGGCTGCACTGGCCGGCCCAGCTCCCTAATAACTGGGTGGGGAGCTGCTCTGCAGAGCTGGGGCCCTGAGAGGTGGGCACCTAGCCTGGCCAGCTTCTGGCCGGGAGGAAGTGATCTGGGCACCAAGCCAGCACCTGGAGGAACCACTGGCTCAGAGACCTGGGCTTCCAGGGGCTGTGGAATGGGAATCAAGGTCCTGAGGACGCTCCCTTTCTCTCCGTAGGCACAGGACTCCAGCTCAAGTATGAGTCCAGATGGGTCTCAGCTAGGCCCACAGGTCTGTCCAGGACACAGGCTCTACCCAAGCCTGGCTAGCGCTACAATGGGCTGCGGCTGGTGGGAAGCAAAGGGGCAGAGGGAGAAACAGGAAGTGGCCTCCAGGCCTGCATGCAACCCAGAAGCCAGCTTCTGGAGGCCGGGTGCCCCAAACACACCCCCCTGGTCACACCCACCACCCACAAGCACATCTCTGCACACACCTATCACTCACAGGGCCGTAAACACAGCATCCCCACGCAGACAGCTCACACACCCCTCTCCACCCTAAAAAGGCTGGGTGGCTCTCCACAGCTCACACCCCCATGTCCCCACCCACTGGCTCCACTCTGCCACTAGGACCCACCTGCATGGCCCCAGGTGCCTGGGAAGCCTGGAGGACAGGTAAAGGGGGCAACCTGGGGCCCTCCAGAGCTGCCCCATCAGGGAAGGCACTAGAAGGCAGGTGTCTGTGTGCTGCCTCCCCTTGGGGGGCACAGCTAAATCCCTCCGTGCCCCGATACCCACAAGGACCCGACACACCACCAGGCAGAAGTTAAGTGTTCCGCGAACCCACAAGGAAGCTGTGCGTCCCCAGGGGCGTGGGAAGACGCCACCTGCACAGCCAGGCTGGGGCTGTGCTCCGCCCACTTCCACTCAGGAGAGGAGCAAAGGCTCCAAGGCTGGGGTGGCCAAGTGTTTTAGAGGACCAGGGGCCAGTCTTGGCTGAGAGCCGGGGTCCAGGAAGACCGGCAGGCCCAATGTCCAGCAAGGGACGAGGGTGTGGGTGGGGGACTGCTTCCTTCAGGGTGAGAGCTTTCCAGAACATGACTGGCTGTGCCTTGCTCCGAGGAAAGCATGTCTATTCTTGCTGGCTCCAGACCCTTCACCAAGTGACCCAAAAGCTCTTGCCCTGCCCTTCCCAGGGCCCACTGCTGTGGAGAGGAGGATGCACTTCAGCCAGACGGAGCACGGGAGGGCCCCGCTGCAGCTTCGTGTGCCCCAGCAGCAGCTGTCTTGGGCTGGCCCCAAGCCCAGCAGGGCGTGGACATCCGGGTCCCAGACTTCAAACCAAGACAGCGTTTCATGTTCTGGGGATGCCCTGGTGGCCTCGCTCTGTCTTCCCAGAGTTCCCCAGTACTGTTCCTTCTGAAAAATGCACTGGTGCTAAAACAAAAAGACATTTCAGCCCACATGGCAGCTAAGAAAGATTCTGCCTCTGTGCAGACGGGCATGGGGGCACACCTGGCCTCGAGCCCCGGGTCCAGAACCCTCTGCACTGGGGCCAGGGCCAGGCCTTAGGTATCACCCGGCACCTGCTTGTAGAAAATGTGGTTTTATTCTGTGGGAGACCAATGTTCCCATTCCAGTTTCCTCCCCTCCGGAAAGACCTCAGCCTGGGTCTCCAGCCTCCCTCTCGCCTGCCTTTGGGCACCATAGGGCTCTGGTTCCCCAGCCTCCTCCCCTGGGGCACCCCCACTCCAGGGAGCAGGGCTAGGCCCTGCCCCGGTGCTCCTCTGCCAGGAGGGCCTTGCCCTGGCTCGTGCTGCTAGCACCCTAGCATCAGCCCACAGCCGCCCTGGGTCCCCCTCCTCTCGGCGGGCCTCCCCAGCCCTGGGCCGGCCCCTGCAGCTTCTGCTCCAGACCTGCATAAGGGAGGAGCCGGCCCTCTCAGGCGTCTTCTGACAGCAGCCCCCCGCTGGCGGCCCACTCTGCCGGCCTCAGATCTTGGAGGACTCCAGCCGAGGACTCCAGGGCGCAGGGGGCTCCCGCAGCGCCCGCAGCTCCTGCTCCAGAGCCTGGTTGCGACGGTACATGTCCATGTAGCCGCCCTGGATCTCCCTCTGATAACGTAGCACCCGCTCCTTCTCCTCCTGCCAAGTCCGCCGCTCCTGCTCAAAGCGCAGCGCCTGCTCCTGGCCCCGAAGCCGCTCCTGCAGCAGCTCTGCCCGCAGCTGCTCGGCACCGGCACCGTCTCCAGCCTCACTGCCTCCCGCCTCCCCCAGAAGCCCCCTGCTCTTGCAGTCGTCAGTCTCACAGCTGCCTGGGGCCTCCTCCCGGGGGGCCTGTTCCTGGAGGCTGCGCACGGCCTCCCGCAGCCGGGCCAGCTCTGCGTCCTGAGCCTGGGCTTGTGCCCGACTGCCCCGAAGTTGCGTCTTCAGATTGAAGATCTCTGCCAGTTTCTGCGCCAGCTCGGCCTGGGCTTCCCGCAGCTGCTGTTTCAAGAGGCTTATCTCTGCCGTCTTCTGGCATACCTGGGCGGGAGGTGGGATCTGGATGAACAAAAGCCCAGCAGAACAGAGGGTGGGGCGCCACTGAGGGGCACGGGCAGAGAATGGGGCCACAGCAACAGTGGCGAGAATGTCTGAGCCCAGGTTGTCACTCACCTCCCATCGGGCTTCCTCCTCTGGCCGGGCGCTGGGGTCGGCCTCTGCGTGTGTGCCGAGGGGCCGAGGCTCAGGGCCTAGGCCCTGCTGAGCCCGGAGCTCCTTGCGCAGACGCCGCTGCTCCTGCTGGGCCATGAACAGCTGCAGCTGGAGGTTGCGCTCACTGCGCTCAGCCTTCTGGGCCACCTCGTGCAGCCGTTCCACATACAGGCGCTTCAGCTCAGACAGCCACAGCCGCTGTCGCTCCTCCAGCACCTGCCAGGAGACAGGCATCTGACGGGGCTGGCAAAGCCATGAACAGATTGCCACCCTCCACCCCCAGACATAACCACTTGTGTCCTGTATGCCTGTGCTCCCACTGCTCCCCACCCCAACATTCCAGCCTGCCCTGACATCCTCCTGTGCCCCAGGGTCCAGGGCTCCGCCCACCAATGCACCTGCACCAGGGATGCCTTCCAGAGGTGAGATGTCCCTAGCACACAGCTCTCCTGGGAGCCTCTTCCTATCCTTTCCACCCAATTCCTATGCAGTGACCTGATGTCCCTGCCACATGGGGACAGAAGCCAGACGTTTGTCCCTTTCTTACTGCCTTGTCCCCAGAGCCATGTGGTTGAGCTGGCAGCCTGGGATCCTGTGTCTGGTTCATACCCCAGTTGCCAAAGGACAGAATAGGACCCAAGGACAGGGGTTCCCTCACCTGAGTGAAGGGGCTGGAGCCATCCTGCTCACCGAGGTCCCGCTTCAGCTGCTCACAGCTGTCCGGCAGCACAGCCACCACCTCATCAGCGCTGGAGCAGAACTCATAGGGGGGCGGCGGGTCGGGTAGGCAGCTCAGCACAGAGAGTGGCCCGGCCTCCTTGGGGCTCCTTGAGGCCCGGTCCAGGGAGCCCCCAAGGTGGTTGATGTGGCCCAGTGAGGAGCTGAAGGGGCTGGGACCAGTGCCAGGACTGCGGCCAAAACTGCCGCCGCTGGAGGAGTCGGACAGACTGGGCTCAGGCTCCGGGCCGGCCTCATCCAGGCTCAGGGCGTGCAGCAGCTGCGCTCTGGCCTGGCTGGCCTGGGGCCCCGGGCTCAAGGGCGGATGGCAGGCCAGTGTGTGTAGGCTGCCGTTGCTGCGCCACAGCTTCTGGCCCTTGTGGGCCGCCAGGCTCTGCATGGACAGGAAGCCTTTTCCGGTGCCCGACACAGGCTTGAACACCGATGGGCGAATGCGGCACTGCCAGGAAGAAAGGGTGGGTGTGAGCCCCCACAGACCACTCTGCTCTGCTTCCCCGATGCTCCTGCAGCCCTTGGGGGATGCTCTTTGAGATCATGGGGTGCACGCTACCAGCAGAGACCTGGCCTCAGGACAGCCCAGAGCAGGACTCCCGCACCTCAGCTGCCCCATCCCCACCCCACCCCAGCATCAGGGTCTCCAAGGCTTGACCTCAGGCCACATAAGGGGGTGTGGGCAGAGGCACACCTTGTCGAAGCGTCCCCGCTCGGGCAGCGAGGTCTTGCTGAAGTCGCTGGCTCGAGGGTGTTCCCGGTAGTACAGGGTGGCGTAGTCAGCGGGCTCGTTCCGAGGGGCTCGCTTGCTGGTCTTGCCATCCTTCTTGGGCAGGTGCAGGTAGCTGAAGAACTCACGCTGCCCCAAGCCTTTCCGCAGGAGTCCATCGGGCTGGCGGGAGCCCCGCGACCCTGCCAGCGCGGCCCGTAGCTCCTCAGGGGAGAAGTCCTGCCGCTCCAGCAGGCTGCCCACGCTGCCCATGGCAATGCCAGCAGGGCCTGGGGCTGTGGCCATCAAATTTCAACAGGGCACACGCAGCCGCTTCTGGAAATCAAGAGGCTCCGTCATAGGCACAGGTGGGCATGCACCGCCCAACTCCCCGGATGCCCTGAACCCAGGAGCTTTGCCGTCTGTGTCAGCGACCCCACCTGGCCCAGGCCCAGGTCCGGGCAAGGCAGAAGTGGGTCCTAGAGGGAATCCCAGGACAGGACTGCTGGACTGGTAAGAGAAGGGAGTGAGGCGCCACCCCCCAAGCCACCTGCCCATCTAACTGTGAATCCAAGGAAAAGGGAGTAGTGCTCCAGTGGAGGACCCAGGGGGCCAGCCCAGCTGAGGGTCAGCAAGTAATATGGAGGGAAAGCAGGGAGGCCCTGCAGGGGCAGACGGATCCTTCCTCCCAGCAGACAGCAAAGGAGGCCAGACTCCGGCTCTGTCCGGCCCCGACTTGCTCACTGTCCCACCGCCAGGCTCCCTGCCTTCTGTGTGCGGTGGGGAGGGAACTCAGTGGACCAGGGACTTTGCCCACTCTCCTTCCCACAAACAGTCACGGCTCCCCGAGGGAAACATCTGGCATGGGTGGGGCTGGGGGGCTACAGGCGAGGGATGCAAACAGGAAGGGCCCGAGGAGAGGAAGGATGGCGTGAACAATGGCTGCAGTTTCCGGAACAGGTGTTCACCTCTGGGCACTGGCAGGAGGCGGAGGGAAGGGGCAGCCGGACCCCTGCCAGTCTCCACATGTGCTGCTACTGTGAAGCCCACTAACTAGCAGGGTGGGTCCCAAATCTTGATGTAGGGTGACGCCAGCCAGTGTGCAACAGTGGCCAAGCCACTATGCACTGGCTTCCTCATATATACAGTGATAACCCTTATCACCTTGGGATGCTGGAGGAAGGGTCAAGATAACAGGACATAACCCTCATGCAGACCAGGGCCAAAGCGGAAGTTAGCCAGACGCCCAAATGCCTCCAAGGGTCCAGGCTTGCTCATCTCCCACTTATGCTGGCCCCATTCTCCGGACTGGAACTTCATCTCCTTGGAGCCCATGCCCAGCCCAGAGCCCAGCACATAGTAGGTGCTCAGACAGGACAGGACCTGCAGAACGAATGCACGCATGCAAGCTTCCCTGCCTCCCACCTATGAGCGGCTGCTCCCTCCTACGGCCACACAGATGCCCAGCGGGCAGGCTGCAGCTGTAAGTCCCCCGCCACCCACGCAGTATGCTTCCGGGACACCCACTCCCGCCCCAAACAATGACTGTCCCGAGGCTCCATCTTCCTCAACCATTTCCAGGTTTTGTGTTTGTGGAAGACAAAGCTCCCTGGGAGTGGGAGGGAGGGTGAGGCCCTGTCCCCCTCCCCCATAGCGCACAACCTCACTCTGGACAAAAATAACATTCCCAGCCCTTCCCTCCCAGCCCCCAGCCCTGAGATGGGCGTGCGTGCGAGTTTGCACACCCCAGCCTGGTCCCCGGTGAACTAAGGGTGATAAGTCCTTCTGGGGGTGTCACAGGTGGAGCAGGCTCAGGGAACTGGTGCAGCCAAGAAGCCATGGGTGCTGAGCTCTCACTGAATCTTGTGACAGTTACTGTCCCTTTTTAAAGGTAAACTCAGGGGCCAGCGTTGTGGTGTAACACGTAAAGTTGCCACCTGCATTGCCGGCATCCCATCTGGACACTGGTTCAAGTCCCGGCTGCTCCACTTCTGATCTAGCTCCCTGCTAATGCACCTGGGAAGGCAACAGGGGACGGCCCAAGTCCTTGGGCCCCTGTACCCACATGGGAGACCCTTATGAAGCTCCTGGCTCCTGGCTTCAGTCTGGCTCAGCCCTTTGGAGAGTGAATCAGTGGATGGAAGATATCTCTCTCTGTGTGTGTCTCCTCTCTAACTCTACCTTTCAAATAAATAAAACAAACCTTTAAAAAAAAAGCTCACTGGGGCTTCCTCACAGGGGCTCACAAAGACGGGGTGACTTCCCCAGGGTCCGAGCTGGTCTAGGAGAGGACGCATGTGATTCCCAAAGCTGTCCCTGCCAAGTGTCCTGTGAGGACCCAGGACGACAACCACAGCCTTAAGAACTGTCACTGGAGGGTATGTGGCCCACCCAACACTCTGTGCAAGAGCGCTGAACCCCTGTCACTGCCTTTTGGGTAGGGGACAGCAGGGAACCTGGTCTCTAGCCTGCCCCACACTTGCTCTCTGGGGCACCCCCAGGCCCGCACACACCTCCCTTTGCCATGCCTCAGTTTCCACATCTCGGAAGTGGGCGAGATCACCTGTCCGCCCTCCCCCTTACTAAAGCGTTGCTGTGTCAGAGACAGTGGAGGTGGGAGGGCTTGTGAACTTCAAGCTCCATGTGGCCAGCCGGCGGGGGTGGGGGAGGGGGGTCCGGCCGTTGGCCACCTCACCTTCCCCTCACAGATGCTCACTTCCTGACTCAGGGAGAGATGACTGACACCCTGTGTTCCCCAGGAAGGGCCTCTGGGCCAGGGAAGAGTTCTGGAACCAGGTATAGCCACAGGCCACAACTACATACAACCACACACACAACACAGTCCCACCCAGCAGCACTGAGACCTCAGTGACAACATGTCCAACAGCCATGCCCAAGGTCACCCACACAGCACCGGGCCCTTTCCAGACACAGACATAACAGGATCACCTCTGCACAGAGTGTCCTCCTCAGGCCCCAGGCTGTGCACATGTGGTGAGATGAGGGACACAGCTATGGAGCC
This sequence comes from Lepus europaeus, assembly GCF_033115175.1. Lineage (NCBI taxonomy): Eukaryota > Metazoa > Chordata > Mammalia > Lagomorpha > Leporidae > Lepus > Lepus europaeus. The sequence continues at coordinate 103,806,621 of NC_084830.1, forward strand.
GTGGTAAGGGGGCAGAGACAGCCCCTTCCCTTCCTTTTCCCCTAAGGGCCCCGCCCCATACTGTACACGCACCCCTGCTGGCTAACTTCCCTGATTGGCGAGACCAGCTCTCCCAGCAGAGCTGGGGCCCTCAGCTCTCAGGAAGCTCCTGCCCGCCCAGGCTCAGACTGGGGACAGTGCCTTTTCCTAAAGGGGCCCATCCCGCGCCTATCCCAAGGCACACATTCCTTCTCTTGGTTGCCTGGAAGCCTGGGACTGCCTGCTCAGGCCCCGGCAGCAGTGCAGGCTGCCCTGGGGGAGGTTTGGGGAGGCTGGGGAGATGGCAAGCTCACCAGGATGCTGGGGCAGTCTGAGCAGAAAGCTGAGGCGTCCTTCAAGCACCTGCCTGGGGCCCAGAGCTGCGCAGGGCACAAAAATGCCTACCACCCAGCTGGCTCATAAGCCATTCAGCCCTCCTGTCCCCAAGATTAGCCAGCAGTGCCGGAAGCCTGAATGCAGAGGGACCCACTCTTTGCTGTCCTCTGAGGGGCTGGCACAGGGGGACTGCCCTAGCCACAGAGCAGAGATGAGAGGATACACAGGGAAGGCAGCATCCTAGTACCTGCTACTGGGCCAGGCCAGACCCTGGACACTACCACATCCTCACAGCACACACAGGAGGTGGGAGCTGTCACTCCTCAACACAGAACAAGAAACCCAGGCCCAGGAGGTAAAATAATGAGCCTAGGGTCACATTCAGGGGGCACCACCCTGCATTGCGTGGTGAACAGAAGCCCCACGCCGTGAGCCCCCCACTGAGCCCACAGGCCCCAGGGGGAGGGTCCCACCACCTGCTGGGGGATTAGTGCTGCAGAGGGTGTGTCTGCAGCTGCCCCAAAGGAATGAGACTGGAATGTCCAGGCTCCACAGAGACGGCAAGGCGAGGCGAGGGGGCCCCAGGGAGGGGATGGCAGAGGCTGGCATACCCTACCCCCACTGCGGCACTTGAGGCTGAGCCCCACACCAGCCCCTGCAGGAGTGGTTCTGAGGATCACTCCACAGCCACTCACAATCGCACTGCCCTTGCATTTCATCCTCTCTCCTCTTCTCCACCACAGCACCCGACTTCAGACAGGGAAGCTGGGTCCTAGGAACAGGAAGTGAATGTTTCCAGCATCCCATGGTAAGGAGCAATCTCAACATCCTGGGGAAGGCCCTCTCCACGGGTCACTGGGGTCCCCCACGGGGCACAGGTGCTATGCGTGATGACTGCCCAGCCCTGGTGCCTAGTTCTGCAAGCAGACACCAGTCTGGAATCCCTCCCGCCTGCCCCTGGGTCGGCAAGGAACACTGGCTGCTGCCGGCAGAAGGTCTCTGAGCCCTGGAAGCTGCTAGTTCCAGCGGCGGCGGAGTAGGCTGGCCGCATTCACTCACAGTCTCGCACACACCCACCCACACTCGCAACCCGCAGGCAGAGGAGCCCTGCCCCCGGAGCCGCCAGGTCCAATCTGTCCCTCCGGGCTGGGGGTGGTAGACAAAAGGTCCCGGTCCTCACTTTGGCCAAAAGCTGGTCCAGCACTGGATCAGGGTTCCAGCCAACAAAACCAAGCCTGGACGGGGCCGGGGGCGAGAGGAGGAGGGGATATTTCGGAGCAGGGCGTGGGGCAGCCGGAGAGATGTTATAGGGAAGGCGAGGTTGTCATCTGCACGGAATTTCCCCCGGGAGGGCAGTGGAGGCGGCCAAGGATCCCCAGAACTGCAGGCAGGAGATCCTCGGGCTACCTGGGGGTGGGGTGGGGGGAGGGCGTCTCCCCCTGGCCCCTCCCTGGGCCTGCCCGGGGCAGCAGGGCAGGGGGGAGAGGCCGAGGTCACACTCCCGTGCCAAGGACGGCTGCCACACCCAGTGGTGGCGCAGGGGTCCCGGAGCGGAGGCTGCCGTCTTGTTCCTCCAGCCCCGCGGCAGAGTCGGTCCCCTACCCGGTGCCACCTGGGCGCATACCAAACCCTGCCACCCCCGCCCACTTCTCAGACTACAGCCTGGGCCAGCTGGGGTCTGCGACTTGGCCAAGGACACCGGGATGGCGAGAACCCCAGCCTCCGATCTGCGGCTCCCCGCGCGCCGGGCTTACCATGCTGGCGCCGCGCTCGCCGGACGCCGCTCCGCACCCGGGCGCGCTGCAGTTCCCTCGCGCGGACTCGAACCCTCCTCCGCGGCGTCGGCTCCGGCTGGCACTGCGAGCGTAGCCGGAGCGGCTAGCGCCAGGCGCCGGGAAAACGCGGGCAGCGGGCGGCGGGCGCCGGAGCCGGATTGGCGAGGAGGGGAACGCGCGCCGCGGCACTCGCTCGCCGGCCCTAGAGGCGGAGGGAAAACCCGGCCTGACTCACCCGCGCGCTGCCAGCCCTGCGCCTGGCCCGGCCCCCGGATGTGGGGGGCGGGGACAGGGGGGCAACCCCCGCCCTCCCCCGGCCAACCTGAGCCCCGCCCCGGCTCTGGGCGCGCTGCCCAGGGCCCGGCACACCCGGGCCCCGCGCGCGGCCGTCTTGTGCGCCCCGCAGCCGGCAGGCGGAGGCCCCCAGGGGCGCCCAGTCTGCCCGTGCCGGCACCTCCTCTTACCCCCTGGCCTTTTCTACCTCTCTCTTCCCAGAACCCGGCGGCTGCGGTCCTCGCCGCCTCCCCTCCGGTAAGCGTGAGGGTCCCCTAAGTAGCACGGCTGCAGGTGAGAACTGCCCGGTGCGCTCAGCCTGGTCGGGGCAGCGTATTCAGATGCCTTTGGGGAGCCAGACATAGGATGTAAAGGAGTCAAAACAAGGGTCAGGTGTGGACCCAAACACGTTCAGAGTGCAAAAATGGACACACCGTTTCCTCCTCCAAAAGGTAGCTCCCGTTTCAGCCCTAGGTGTATACCCAGACAAGCACGTGGACCTGAGTGCACTGTCCAGTAGCCAGAAGCAGCCTAAGCTGTCCTGCAAGATGTAGGCACTCTCTGTGCCGTGGAATAGTATTCAGCCATGAAAAGGAACCGAGTGCTGAAGAGCCTTGCATGCCATTGTGCTCAAGAGGAAAAAACCAGACACAGAAGTCCACCTGTGTGCAGCAGGACAGTCCAGAGCCGCCGAACCAGGTCAGTGCCAGAGGCTGTGGGGAGGAAGAGGTGGGAAATGACCCCGCCAGGGGGCAAGGACTCCCGTCTGGGAGGTGGGCAAAGGTTTTGCAGCCAGATAGAAGTGGTGTTTGGTTGCAAAACATTGTGATGTACTGGAGAGCATTGAATTGCACACTTTAAAATGGCTAATTGGGCCAGTGTTGTGGCACAGTGGGTTAAGCCACCACCTGAGACGCCAGCGTCCCATAGGAGCGCCAGTGCTGGCCCCCGCTGTTCCACTTGCAATATTGCCCCTCCCCATGTGCCTGGGAAAGCGGTGGGAAGATGGCCCAAGTACTTGGATCCCTGCCACCCATGGGGGAGACCCCGACAGAGCTCCAGGCTCGTGGCCCAGCCCTTGCTCTCGTGGGCCTTGGGGGAATGAACCAGTGGATGGAAGGTCTGTCTGTGCCTCTCTGTCTTTCAAATAAATAATACTTTTTAAAATTTATTCAAATAAATAATATTTTTTAAAAATTTATTTATTTGATAGAGTTACAGATAGAAATAAAGAGAAAGGTCTTTCATCTGCTATTTCACTCCCCAAATGGCTGCAATGGCTATAGCTGAGCCGATCCAAAGCCAAGAGCCAGAAGCTTCTTCCAGATCTCTCACATGGGTGCAGGGCCCTAAGGATGGACTTGGCCATCTTCCGCTGGTTTCCCAGGCCATAGCAGGGAGCTGGATAGGAAGTAGAGCAGCTGGGATTCAAACTGGCATCCATATGGGATGCTGGTCCTACAAGCTGGGGCTTTAACCTGCTGTGCCACAGCGCCTGCCCCTCAAATAAATATTTAAGAAAAAAAAAAAGAGTATCAGGGGCAGGCACTGTGGTGTAGAAGGTTAAGCCTCTGCCTGAGTGTCAGCATCCCACATGGACACCAGTTTGAGTCCTGGCTGCTCCTTGCTTCCGCCTGGTCCAACTCCAGCTGTGTGGCCATTTGGGGAGTAAACCAGCTGATGGAGAATCCCCCCCCCCCCCCGTATCTCTGCCTTTCTTTTTTTTTTTCATTTTAATTTTTTGACAGGCAGAGTTAGACAGTGAGAGAGAGAGACAGAGACAGAGTTATAGACAGAGAGAGAGAGAGAAAGGTCTTCCTTCCTTTGGTTCACTCCCCCAATGGCCGCCACAGCCAGCACTGCGCTGATCTGAAGCCAGGAGCCAGGTGCTTCCTCCCAGTCTCCCATGCGGGTGCAGGAGTCCAAGCACTTGGGCCATCCTCCACTGCCTTCCTGGGCCACAGCAGAGAGCTGGACTGGAAGAAGAGCAACCGAGACTAGTACCCGGCGTCCCAACCAGGACTAGAACCCAGGGTGCCAGCGCCGCAGGCAGAGGATTAGCCTAGTAAGCCATGGCGCTGGCCTGTATCTCTGCCTTTCAAATAAATAAATAAATAAATAAATAATTTTTTTTTAAAAAAAAAAAGAGTATCAGCCAATATTTAAAAAGAAAGAAAAAAGGAGCCTCAGGTTCTTAGTCGGTGAGGAGGCCCCTGTCCGGTAGGGTGCTCACTGGACGGTTTCCGAGCAGGGACACACTTGACCTTTTTGGGGACCTTGGGAGAGTCCCTGCTGGGGAAGTAGCCTTTGTGACATGGCACTTGCAGAATGATTCCTGAAGCGTTTCCACTGAGCTGGGGCAGAGGCCAAGAGCTGGCCAAGGCAGAGCTTACCAGTGAGGCCGAAGCCCTGGCAGGGGAGAAGTCGGGGAGCGGAAGGTACAGGTGACCCATGGGAACAGACTGGGAAGGCCTCCTGGGATAGGCCTGGGGGTCCCCCGTGTGGAGGGGAGGGAGCCTCTTCACCCAGCTGGACCTAGGGGTGTGGACGCAGGCCCTGAGGGGTGGCCTAGGCAGGGAGGCTGGCTTACGAGAGTCTTGGGAAAGAAATCAGGCAGGAGCAAGTGAGGGGCGGGCAAGATGGGGGGTTTGTGCAGTGGTTTGGAAGAGAAACGGGCTTGACTTGGGAAGACAGGCCACGAGAGGAGAGGGAAGGAGGCTGGATGGGTCTGAAGGGAACTAGATGAGGAGCCATAAGCCCCCTCCCCTGCCTCCCTCCCCATCCCCTTCTGTGCGTACAAACAAGGTGACTTAGCCAACTACGCACCCTCCCAACTCCCCCCAACTACGCACCCTCCCCATGTTCTTTCCCTGCACCAGGCTGCCAGTGGGAAGGGGGAGGGAGGAAGGGCATTCATTATTCCGGAACATTTCAGCAGGAGGGCCCTGAGATGTCCAGGATAAGGTGGGAGGGCCCTGAGATTTCCGACTGAACGGAACAGCATGAGCTCCAGGGAAGAGCAGCTTTAGATGGAGGCTGGGGTGCCCAGTGGAGGACTGGAGCCAAAGGAGACAGCAGCCAACCCATCCTTCCCACCCACGTCACGCTCAGAAGCAGAGCTCTGGCCACAGCCTGACCACACCTTACATGTGGGCTCCGGCTTCAGGCTGCTAGGAGCACCCTCCCATCGCCAGCATGGAGAGCTGGCCTGGTAGACGCTGCTTCCTTCCCTGAGCCCTTAGAGACTGCCGTGGTCACCAGGATGAAGAGTCGGGTGTGGGGGACTTGTACTGGGGGAACTTTATTCTCCTTGCTGGGGTTGCAGAGCAGATACCCCCTCCCCCAGGGGCTGCTTGCCCCCAGACCTGACATTCCTGTGGGGTTGGCATGGGAGCCACTGCCCAGATGCCAAGGGGTGAGGCACAATAGGGCTTCAGGCCAGGCGAGGTAAAATCAGGCCCCCTGGATGCACTCACTCATTGAGTTGGCTGAGCTTGGACTTCCTGTGTCCGAGCCTCCACTTCCTCCCCTGTGGGGTTAGTGACCTGATGTCTCTGACACTCCCAGCACAGTGCCTGGAGGGTGGTGGGTGTGCAAACATTCACTGGTCCTTTCCCTTCACGGGGCGAGGACATGAAGCCTGTCCCCAAGCAGTGTGTGCTGCCCTGGCTGCACCGAGGGCTCTCACTGCGCTGGGGCTCTCTCCCTGGGCTGCCGGTTCATGCACTTGCGTGTGGCCAGGACTGTGAGGTCCCTCTAGCCACCACCTCTGGCCTCATCACCTTTCTTCCGGACTCTTGCAACAGCCTGCCTGGCTCCTGGTCCAGCCGTCCCCCGCTGTGCCTGAGGGAGCCACACTCAGGTCCCCTCTCTCCTCTGCTGGGAGGCGGAGTCCCAGCGTCAAGACTGGTCCTGCGGCTCCTGCAGGTTCAGCCACCGCTACACTCTCTCTGGGGACTGCTGTGTCCTGATTTGTAAGTGGCTGGTTGTGGGACAATCTACTGAAAACACCCATTGTCCTCAAGGCCTCCTCCTACCCGCAGGACAGAATTAATCACCCCCAACTCAGGCCTTTTCCCTTGGTTCACCGAGGTGGCACCTGTCACAGGGCATCATCTGCAGGTCATCTGTCACCCCCAGGACACAGCCGCTCCAGGGCCTGTTCAGATTTCCACAGTGCCTTGAAGGAATTCAGGAAATGCTACCCCCAAATAAGCTGCCTTGGCTCACTGATTACTTTGAACTGATGCCACTTGGGGCACAGCAGGTGCTGGCCCCAGCTTGCTCAGGACTTCCCTCCTCTGCCTAAAGCTCCATCAAGAGCAGCTCAGTCTCCATGCCTACCCTCCCTGTACTCAACGCCGCCAGTCCCAGGAGAGAAGCCGGAGGTTGGTGCCACGGCCAGACGACAGTCACTTGTCCTGAGGGCTGCTGCAGACCACTTTAGCAAGACCACCGTTATTCACTGTCCAGTCGTCCAGTCCTTCCCCACCTATGACATGTGCATACCACCCTGCCCCCACCCAGCCCCACCACTGCCCCAGCCCCAGAAGTCCCAGGACACTAAATAAGAGGAGACTTCCAAAAATGCATGGGAAAAAATGAATTAAAAGATGTTTGGCTGCAAGCAGTTTTGAAGTCCAGGCCTGGTTTGTTCATAATAACATGAATGTTTTGGAGCCTCCTGGTAGGCTTCCATCATTGCACCCTTCTTGGGGGTCTCATCTTTTGTGGGACTCCCGTGCCCACCTCCGTGATCCACGGGGCCTCTCCTGTGAGGCTGCATTATGTCAGCTTCATTCACAGCCCAGCCAGAGGCATCACCCCTCCTCTTCTCTGGGCCTGACTCTTGTGAAAAAGCAGCTTCATGGCTGTTTTCTAGCTGGGAGGAGGAGAATGGGGGCAGGCGGCCGTGGCTCTAAATCCCAGGTCGGTAACTTCCCCGTGACCTTTCCCAGCCTTGGAGCCTTCATTTGTAAAACCGGACAAATCGCTAGGCACGGAGGATTAAATGGCATAACCAGGTCACAGGGACTTGACAGCTGTGCGTCCCCACCCGCCCTTCACTCCTCTTTCTGGAGCTGGGCCAGGCCCCGGTCTGAGGGAGGGGCGTAGGGCGTTGCAGCATCAGAAGATCCTAGACCTTGCAGAGAGCAGGCTGCCTGTAACTCCCCGGCCCACCTGGCACCTGCCGGCACCTGCAAGATTCTTCTTCACCCGAGTGCCATGTCACAGAGGAGCCACTGTGGCTGTCTGTGGTCAGGGCAAGTAGGACCCTGCCCCAGGCTCCCCTGACCTCACACCTTGGGGTGAAAGTGGACTCCAGGACATAGACTGCCCTCCCTGAGTCACCAGAGCTGGGGAGGAGCGTTTGGTCACCACCCCCTCCTGTCCCCTCCTCCCTCCAGCGGTGACCCTGGCCGCTCCAGGCAGCAGGTGGGGGTGGAGGCTGAGAGCTGCCAGGACTTGTTCAGGTTCCTGCCCTGGGGCGGGAGAGCTCAGACCTGCAGGAGCCAGCCTGGACTCCAGTGTGAAGCCCGCCCCGGAAGTCCAAGAAGCTAAGCAGGCCTATTCATGGGTCCCCAGGTACTTAGACGGCCCCCAGCCACATCCAGGAGGCACTGCCATCTCAAGTGGTAACAGGGTAGCCAGCTCTCGACTCCAGAGTCCTGTGCTCCCGTCCCTTGGGTGCAACCATCTGTGGACCGGTTGGGGTGGGACAGGGGCTTGGGTGTAGAGGGTGGGAGAAGACTGTCCCCCTGCACGATGTGGAACGTGCTTAACATCCATTAAACGGCACACTTAAAATACTTGTTGTTGCCGAACAACTCCCCAAACTATTTGGAGGTGTTGCCATAGAAGCCTCGAATCTGGGTCCACTCACCCGACATGCAGAAGGCCGGTCACCGACGTTGGGAAGAATGCGTCTGTTTATTGCAAAGCACAGATCGAGGAGCCGGGCGGCTGTTGCTTAATTCCCAGGCTCCACGAGGAGTCCGGGGTGAAGGTTCCCGTAGATCGAAACTGGGGCTGAGAGGTGCGTGGTCAGCTCGTGTCCGAGTTCCTGGTTGGTCAGCAGTGCTCGTGCCCTTCTGTTGATTGGTCAGTGAGGCCGTGCACGTTAGGGAATTTCTGATGGCCTGGTGGGCTCCCGCTGGTCTGGGGGCTACATGGAAGTGGTGGTTCCCTCTGCCCCAGACCTGGAATTTCCCTCCCCGGACCTGGAATTCCCCTACACTAGCCCCTCTGGACAGCAGGGCTCAATCTGTCAGAGAGGCAGAGGACTTCTCGGGTCTGGTGATTAGAACCTTGTAGGGCCAGCTGTGCCACTCTCAATGCAGGGATTCCCTTGGATAAAGGACAGGTAAAGGATACCTGGGGCTTAGGGAGACAGATCAGAGACTGGGTCCTGCCTTTGCATCATAGGAGTTTTGTCTCATTGTGTATATTTTACCACATCTGAGAATGTTTTTTTTTTTTTTAAGATTTATTTATTTATTTGACAGAGTTACACAGAGAGAGAAGGAGAAGCAGAGAGAGAGAGAGAGAGAGAGATTGAGAGAGAGAGAGAAGTCTTCCATCTGCTGGTTCACTTCCCAAATGGCCACAATGGCTGGAGCTGAGCCCATCTGGAGTCAGGAGTCAGGAGCCAGGAGCTTCTTCCGGATCTTGCACGTGGGTGCAGGGGCCCAAGGACTTGGGCCATCTTCTGCTGTCCCAGGCCACAGCAGAGAGCTGGATTGAAAGTGGAGCAGCTGGGACTTGAACCGGCACCCATATGGGATGCCAGCACTGGAGGTGGCAGCTTTACCAGCTACACCACAGCGCCAGCCCCTAAAAATGTTTTTAAAACAAAGAAAATCTGTGCAAGCAAATAAGCTTGGATGATCGCATCCAGTGTTGTCCAGAAGCTGCTGGGAAACTGTGCCTTTTTTTTTTTTTTTAAACAAGGACTGTGCCTGGATTGCTTTTTATTTTTTTTAAGATTTATTTATTTATTTGAAAGTCAGAGTGACACAGAGAGAGAAGGAGAGGCTGAGAGAGAGAGAGAGAGAGGTCTTCCATCTGCTGGTTCACTCCTCAATTGACTGCAATGCCCAGAACTGCACTGATCTGAAGCCAGGAGCCAGGTGCTTCCTCCTGGTCTCCCACGTGGGTGCAGGGGCCCAAGGACTTGGGCCATCTTATACTACTTTCCCAGGCCACAGCAGAGAGCTGGATGGGAAGAGGAGCAGCCAGGACTCGAACTGGTGCCCATATGGGATGCTGGCACTGCAAGGCGGTGGCTTTACACATTATGCCACAGTGCTGGCCCCTATTTTATTTTTTAAAAGTATTTTTTATTTTCAGAGTGATGGATAGAGGAAGAAACAGAGGAGACCTTCCATCTGCTGGTTCACTTCCCAAATGCTGGCTACAGTCAGTTCTGAGCCAGGGCAAGCCCAGGAACTCCATCCAGGTCTCCCACCTGGGTGGCAGGGACCCAAGGACTTGAGGCATCATCTGCTGCCTCCAGGGGTGCGCATTAGCAAGAGGCTGGAATCAGAAGCAGAGGTGGGACTCTCTCCCAGGCACTCTGGTATGGGATGGGGCAGTGGCTTAACCTGCTGTGCCACGACGCCCATGCTGAGAGGAGAGAAGGTAAAAGCCCATCATGTGCCCATCTCTACCACTCAGTGCTGTTCTTACCTACGGCCGTGGCAGCCTTCCTTCTCTCCCAGGCCTTTTTTTTTTTTTTTTTTTTAAATCCAAAATGTGTTTATGGGGAGGTTTCCCACTTGGTGCTCTCAGTGCTGCTTCCCTCTGAGGGACATCCTTCCAGAAGCCTTGCTTTTCCTCCTGTAGGCTGGCAGAGGACAGTGGAGCAGCCAACACACAAAACTTGCGTTTGGGCTTGGCTGAGAACCGTGGTGACGGGCAGCATCCTGGGCACTGCACATCCATGAAGTAGGAACTGGGGCTCTGCACCAGGCACTTCTTCTTGTGTTTCCTTTCCTGCTCTTCTGGAGAGGGATGGAGGAGATCCTTTGCTAGAGGCCTGGGTAGATCCTCACTGCCAGAAAGACACCTCTGTATTTTAATTCTTGTCCTTTGAAACTATGAACACTACATGCGACTTGGACTCGAGACTGTGTCCAGTCATGCCCAAGAGGGGTCATTCGCTCCTCGCCTTCTTGTTGGCTCTCTAAGGAGGGAAAATGGCAGGTGCGGCGCCATGGATCACTTGGTTAATCTCTGCCTGCGGAGCCGGCATCCCATATGGGCGCCAGGTTCTAGTCCCGGTTGCTCCTCTTCCAGTCCAGCTCTCTGCTGTGGCCCGGGAGTGCAGTGGAGGATGGCCCAAGTGCTTGGGCCCTGCACCCGCATGGGAGACCAAGAAGAAGCACCTGGCTCCTGGCTTCAGATCAGCACCGGCCGCAACACGCTGGCCGTAGCAGCCACTTGGCGGGTGAACCAACGGAAGGAAGACCTTTCTCTCTCTTTCTCTCTCTCGCTGTCTGTAACTCTACCTGCCAAATAAATAAATAAAAATCTTAAAAAAAAAAAAAAAAAGAAGGGACAATGACATTGGCTGTGACTGCTGGCACTTGGTGCCCTATATTATTTTTCTTTCTGTGCCCACCAGTCAACTTTGTGCTGCACCACATCCCTGAGGCCCGAGGGGGACATCCATGATCTGTGTTGTGTTGTCTTTGAATGGACGTCACCACCAGGTCCTCTGACTGCCCATCTCATTTGTTGATAGAGGAGTTTATTTGTTTTTATTTTTGTTTATATGAAAGGTAGAGAGACAGAGACAGATAGATCTTCCATCCACTGATTCACTTCCCCAAACACCCGAAACAGCCAAGCCTGGACCAGGTCAAAGCTAGGACCCTCCCATGTTGGGGGCAGGGACCAAAGTACCTGAGCCATCGTCTGCTGCCTCCTAACATGCATTACCAGGAAGCTGTTGCTGGAAGCAGAGCCAGGACTGGAAGCCAGGTGTTCTGTCATGGACGCCAGCGTCCCATCCACTCTCTTAACTACTGTGCACGATTTTTACCCTGAAAGGAGATATTGGGGCTAGATGTTTCCCATCCACCTGTCTCACTGTGGGGTCCTTGAGCCTTTTACCCAGTAACTGCGCACCACTCAGATATCTTTCTTTTCTTTTTTTAAAAAGATTTATTTATTTGAAATTATTTGAAAATCAGAGTTATACAGAGAGAGAAGGAGAGGCAGAGAGAGAGAGAGAGAAGTCTTTCATCCGCTGGCTCATTCCCCAATTGGCCACAATGGCTGGAGCTGCGCCAATCCAAAGCCAGGAGCCAGGAGCTTCCTCTGGGTCTCCCATGCGGGTGCAGGAGCACAAGGACTTGGGCCACCTTCTACTGCTTTCCCAGGCCACAGCAGAGAGCTGGATTGGAAGTGGAGCAGCGGGGTCTCGAAACAGCACCCATATGGGATGCTGGCACTGCAGGCAGAGGCTTTACTCACTACGCCCCAGTGCTGGGTCCTCAGAGATCTTTCAAGAACCAGGCTGTTGGGGTGCAGTGGGTTAAGCCACTGGCCGTGATGCTGACATCCCATATTGGAGCACCGGCCCAGCTGCTCAGCTTCTGATTCTGATCCAGCTCCCTGCTAATGTGTCTGGGAGAGCAGCAGAACATGGCCCAAGTCCTTGGGCCCCTGCCATCCATGTGGGAGACCTGGATGGACTACCAGGCTCCTGGGTTTGGCCTGTCTCGGTCCTGACTGTTGCAGCCATTTGGGGAGTGAACCAGTAGATGGAAGACCTCTCTACTTTGTCATTCTGCCTTTCAAATAAATAAGTAAATCTTAAAACACACACACACAAACACACACACGCGCACGCACACACCCAAGCTGTGCAGTGGGTTAAGCTGCTGCTTTATCAGAGTTCGAGTTCCAGTCCTGGCTGCTCTACTTCTGATTCAGGTTCCTGCTAATGCACCTGGAAAGGCAGCAGCAGTGGCATAAGTACATGGGCCCCTGCACCCACGTGGGAGCCCAGGTTAGAGTTCCTGGCTCCTGGCTTCAGCCTGGCACAGCCCTGGCTGTTGTGGCCATTTGGGGAGTGAACCAGAGGATAAAAGAATGCTTTCTCTCTCTCTCTCTCTCTGTGTGTGTGTGTGTGTGTCTCTCTCTCTCTCTGTCTTTCCCTCTCTCTTGATACTCTGTCATTCAAATAAATAAATTAAAGAAAAAAAAAAAAGAACCAAGCCGCCAGCTTGCACATCGCGAAGCATCTGTAATACGGGGCTTCAGAGCGTGCCTTCTGTTTTCTTTCCTCATGATCCAATTGCTAGTCTCTGGAAGCACACCTCCTGCTCCATGCAGGCCTGCACACAGACCTTGGGGCTTCTTTCTTCCTCCTGAAAGCCAAGTCCAGACATCATTTTCAGCCATAAGCATCTTGGGGTAGACAGACATTTTAAATTATAATAATTGTGCGCTTGTGGTATGTGGATGATTTCACAGATGCAGTGGCCTAAGACAAGGCCGAGGGCTGAGGACGGGCCAGGGGCTGCTGGCTGGGGCCTCTGCCTGCACCGGCGTGCTCCTGTCCTGCAGGAGAAGCAGGAAGCTGGCCCCTGTCTGGCTCAAGGGCAGGCCAGGAGGTCACCTGGGGGACTCCCACTTACCTGAGGAGGAGGTCAGGATGCTGAAGTCCCCGCCTCAGTTCCCCCGGGCGGCCGCTTTGCACAGGTCCTGGTCTTGAGGCCAATGACCCTCACTTACGGGTCCACCCAGCCGGCCCCTCACCCCCTCTCTGTCCTGCCAAGGAGCTGAGCCAGGGGCATAGCCCTCCCTGCCCTGGGCCTTGGCTCCGGGAGGCCTTGGAAGTCCTCTGAAATGAGTCCTCTGTCCTGTGTGCCTTCTGCCACGGCTCGGTTCCACCTCCTGGGCCAGCGAGTAAATGTGTCTGACACAGCCCGCTTACCTGGCCTCGTCCCAAACCCTCAACCAGGCCGCGTGATAGCCGCCGCCTGTACCTAAACATTTACCCAGCCCCACCCAGGACAGCCAGACGGACACACCCCCGTCACCCTCACACACCCTCACCCTCACCGCTTGGCACTGCCACGCCCCACTCCTCCCTCCCTCCAGACCTACAGGGCAGCAGCTTCCCCACCCCCAACTTGCTCTGCCTCTTCCAAGAACCAGGCCGCACGTGGGTCCTCACGTGGTCCTCGAAGCACCCCCTCATCATTGTTGGGCCCGGTGGCAGGGGTGCACAAGGGTGTGTGCCAGGTTAGCCTCTCCCCTGCCTGCTGGGGACACGCACCCTTGTCCCTGGGTCAGCCCACCCCCGTGTACTGCAGGGAAGCTCACTCAGACTTGCTGACTGCTTTGTTACTGCAGGCAGGTCCTCTGGGAAGCAGATGCTGAGATGGGGTTAGGAGAGCAAGAGGGGAGGAGGCGGGACTGAGCAGAGGCAGGGCTGGACCGGGAAGCAGACTGAACAAGTGCCCAGCAAGGAGCTCCACAGCTCACCAACTGTTAGCCCAGCAGACTCCGCACTCCACCCCCCGGCAGAAAATACTCAGACACCTCCCATGGACACATGGGACCCTGATTTGAAGGCTGAAGTGGATCCTGAAGGTGCTAACGGCCTGCCCGCCAGCCAGCCCTGCAAGCTGGGCGGTGAGGCCTCTCCTGAAAGGCACGTCACCTTGTCCACCCCGTCGTGCTGGGCTACAGACCCGAAACCTTGAGGATGGAAGCAGGTTGATGGCAAGGCCAGGGCTTCTAGACTGTGCCCTCCCCCACATCTGTGAAAAGGCAGGCACTGGGAAGTTTGCAATAGGTGGATTCCCTCTAATTAAAGAATTGGGTGCTGGGACCGGCACTGTGGTGCAGCAGGTTAAAGACCTGGACTGCAGCGCTGGCATCCCATATGGGCTCCGGTTCCTGTCCTGGCTGCTCCACTTTCTATCCAGCTCCCTGCTTATGCGCCTGGGAAAGCATAAGCTAGTTCACTCCCCAGTTGGCCGCAATGGCTGAGCTGTGCCAATCTGAAGCCAGGAGCCAGGAGCTCCCTCTGAGTCTCCCACGTGCGTGCAGGGGCCCAAGGACTTGTGCCATCCTCCACTGCTTTCCCAGGCCATAGCAGAGAGCTGAATCGGAAGTGGAGCAGCCGGGACTCGAATTGGTACCCATACAGGATGCCGGCAGTGCAGGTGGCGGTTTACCCGCTATGCCACAGCGCCGGCCCCCAAAATTTTCTTATTTGTAAGCTGACGGGGATGTGATGTAGGTGTGATCCCTTTTCTCACTCATCATAAGGATCCTTGCAGACATGCCGCTCATGAAAGACAGGGTGCCAAGTGCTGTGGTTTGGTTGTGGTTTTAGTGTCCCCCAAGGCTTCCTATATTGAAATTTCACCCCCTTTGTGAGGTGGAAGAGTGGAAACTTCATGGGACTCTGGTGGTTAGAGCTGAGGTCTAACGGTGGTTGACTACTGGTGGCTTTGATAAGAGGAGGGGATGAGGTGGTAGTGGTGGCCAGGACCATAGATGCTACCTCCAGGGAGGCGTTGCCAGCCAAGGTGGCTCCAGCGCTCCCCCAGCCCTGGTCTCAGGCAGTGAGCACCAAAATGAGGATTCTGGAGAGTGGGGTGTGGGTGTCCCTAGGCCCAAATTACCCAGGTAGGACTGAGAAAACTGCCCTTAAGGAGGGTCTCGGGGAGAGAGGCCGGGTGCTTAGCATAGTGGTTAAGATGCCTGCACCCCACCTGAGGCTCAAGTTCCAGCTCCAGCGCCTGACTCCAGCTTCCTCCTGATGCACCCTGAGAGGCAGCAGTGGGTCCTGCCGCCTGTGTGGGGGAGACCTGGATGGAGTTCCCGGCTCCTAGCTTCTCCTGGCCCAGTCTTGGCAGTTGTGAGCAATTGGGGAATGAAGCCGTGCAGGGGAACTCGCCCTCTCTGTCTCCCTCTTTCTCTTCTGTCTCTCAAACAACACATTTAAAGAGAGGAAGAGGAAGACCTCGCCACGCAGGCCATCTGGCACCAACTCTGGGGTAAGTCGACGAGGACTAGGTCTTCCAGTTTAGAAGTCTGGACTGCCACCGTTGGAGTTCAGGACAAGGACACTGAGATCCAACAGATCCCGAGACAGGAGGCCCTGTGAGGACGAGGAGTGGGAGTAAGAATTTTGGAGCAGAATGACAGCACTCTGCCATCCTTAAAGGAACATCGGATTCCCCTGGGCCCAGGATTTCACAAGCCATTTGGGTGGCCAGCAGGGGAGGAAGTGTGTGATATCTTTCTCCTTCCCACACTATCCCAAGCTTCCTGGGAAAGAATGTTGTCCGGTTTCCTGGTTCAAAGCTTTTCAGAGACTTAGGAGGCCCCAGGCAAGGTGACTGAATAGTCCCTTGGGCAGAGGCCCTGACTGGAGCATGTCTGTTCTGGAGGGCCTGCTTCCCACCCGTGCAAGCCGGCATGCTCTGTCTGTCATAGGCCAGACACACTTGTGGAGTAACTGCCTAGTTCCAGGCACTGTGTTAGGTTCCAGAGGAGCCACGGGAGCAAGATATATGTAGCTTCTGACTGCTTATGGAGCAATAGTATTTTTTTTAAAAGATGTATTCATTTATTTGAGAGAGGGAAGTTACAGAGAGAGAGAGAGAGAGAGGTCTTCCATATACTGGTTTACTCCCCAAATGATGCAATGGCTGGAGCTGGGCAGATCTGAAGCTTCTTCTAGGTCTCCCCACAGGGGTGCAGTGGTCCAAGCACTTGAACCATCATCCTCTGTTTTCCCAGGCCATTAGCAGGGAGCTGGATCAAAAGTGAGGCCGGCACTGTGGTGTAGCGGGTAAAGCTGCTGTCTGCAGTGCTGGCATCCTATATGGTGCGAGTTCGAATTCGACTGCTTCACTTCTGATCCAGTTCCCTGCTAAAGTGCCTGGAAAACAGCAGAGATGGTTCAAGTACTGAGTCTCTACCACCCGTGTGGGAGACCCGGATGAAGCTCCTGGCTCCCGGCTTCAGCTTGGCCTAGCCCCAGCTGTTGGAGCCATTTGGGGGAATAAACCAGTAAATAGAAGATCCTCTCTCGGCCGGTGCCGTGGCTTAACAGGCTAATCCTCCGCCTTGCGGCGCCGGCACACCGGGTTCTAGTCCCGGTTGGGGCACCAGATTCTATCCCGGTTGCCCCTCTTCCAGGCCAGCTCTCTGCTATGGCCCGGGAAGGCAGTGGAGGATGGCCCAAGTGCTTGGGCCCTGCACCCACATGGGAGACCAGGAGAAACACCTGGCTCCTGGCTTTGGATTAGCACAACGCGCTGGCCGCAGTGGCCATTGGAGGGTGAACCAACGGCAAAAAGGAAGACCTTTGTCTCTCTTTCACTATCCACTCTGCCTGTCAAAAAAAAAAAAAAAAGAAGATCCTCTCTCTTTCTCTGTCGCTCTGCCTTTCAAATAAATAATCTTTTTATTTATTTATTTATTTTTATTATTTATTTTTTGACAGAGTTAGAGAGAGAGAGAGAGAGAGAGAGAGAGAAAGAGAGAGACAGAGAGAAAGGTCTTCCTTTTTTCCGTTGGTTCACCCTCCAAATGGCCGCTATGGCCAGCGCGCTGCACTGACCCGAAGCCAGGAGCCAGGTGCTTCCTCCTGGTCTCCCACATGGGTGCAGGGCCCAAGCACTTGGGCCATCCTCCACTGCCTTCTCAGGCCACAGCAGAGAGCTGGACTGGAAGAGGAGCAACTGGGACAGAATCTGGCGCCCTGACCGGGACTAGAACCCCGATGTGCTGGCGCCGCAGTCGGAGGATTAGCCAAGTGAGCCGCAGCGGCAGCCAATAATCTTCTTTTTTTAAAAAGTGACTGGCTACCAAAAAAAAAAAAAAAAAAAAAAAAAAAAAAAAAAAAAAAGGAAGAGGGAGTGGGATCAGACAGGGCCATGAAGAGACACACACGCTCCCTGGCTGTTGCCGTGTGAAGCCCTGTGCCACCACGGGACTCTGCCAGCAAGAAGCCACCACCTTGCACCCCCAGAGCCATGAGCTAAGAAAGACCACCATGCTTTGCAAATTGCCCTGTCTGTGGTGTTGTGGTACTGGCAGCAGCAAATGGACCAGCACAAGAGAAAAGCCTGAGGAATGCATTCAAATCAGGAGCCCTCAGGCTGCTGCCTACTGCTGAGCCTGGGTCCCGTGAGGACTGACCAATGGTGCGGATGTGGGATCCGGCTCAAGGCTCTCATCTGATGTCCTGGTCAGGGGGAGGGGGGGGCCTGGCAAGACCTGTCTGGTCCAGTTCTTTACACTGTGCGTCATTGCTTCTTCCCCGAGGCAGGGTCCCTTCCGGGATGAGGGTCTTAGCATCTATGATCAGACAAGGGAGGGCAGAGAAGTTCTCCATGGCTGACTCTTACCCAGAGAAGCAGGGCAAGTTAGAGGAATATTTCTAGGTTTTACGGTCGTCTTTAGGGGAGAGGGGCTCTAGCTTCTAAGACCCACCTTGAGGAAGAAGGTCTGTATGATTGGCTTTGGGCAGGCGACAAGAAGGTAAGAGAAAGAGAGAGACTGCTCCAGAAGCCTTCCAAGCTGCTTCTGTTCAAAGTCCCAGCATGCCAAGGTGCCATCCTTTGGGCATTGTGTTCTGAGCCCCAGCAGTGCCTGTCATACCATTTGGTGCAGTGGTTAAGGATGCCATGTGAGATGCCTGCCTCCTGTATCTGATTGTCTGGGTGCAGAACCTGGGAGGCAGAAGTGACAGCTCAAGTAGTTGGGTCCTTGCCGCACGAGTGGAAGGCCTCAATTGAGTTCTGGCATTGGCCTGGCTCAACCCTGGCCTGAGGAATGAGCCAGTGGATGGGATCTCTGACAGTCTCTGTCTCTCCAAGGCAGGCAGGCAGGCAGGCAGGAAGCCTGCCATCTTATCTCATGCCCAGAATGTCTCTTATGAATGTTAATCTTGGGGCTGGTGCTGTGGCGTAGCGGGTTAGGCCTCCTGCAGTGCCAGCATCCCGTATGGGCGCCAGTTCGAGTCCCGGCTGCTCCTCTTCCCATCCAGCTCTCTGCTATGGCCTCGGAAAGCAGTAAAAGATGACCCAAGTCCTTGGGCCCCTGCACCCACGTGGGAGACCCGGAGGAAGCTCCTGGTTCTTGGCTTCGGGTCGGCACACTCTGGCCATTGCAGCTGTTTGGGGAGTGAAGCAACAGATGGAAGACCTCTCTCTGTTTCTGCCTCTCTGTAGCTCTGCCTTTCAAATAAATAAATCTTTAAACAAACAAACAAACAAACAAAAAAACGAATGTTAATCCTTCTTTAAAATACCCAGGTGTGTCCTAGTTGCCACAGGACACCTTTTCCACAAGACCCCTTTTTTTTTTTTTTTTTTTTTTTTTTTTTGACAGGCAGAGTGGACAGTGAGAGAGAGACAGAGAGAAAGGTCTTCCTTTTTGCCGTTGGTTCACCCTCCAATGGCCGCCGTGGCTGGCGCGCTGCGGCCGGCGCAGGAGCCAGGTGTTTCTCCTGGTCTCCCATGGGGTGCAGGGCCCAAGTACTTGGGCCATCCTCCACTGCACTCCCTGGCCACAGCAGAGAGCTGGCCTGGAAGAGGGGCAACCGGGATAGAATCCGGTGCCCCGACTGGGACTAGAACCTGGTGTGCCGGCGCCGCAAGGCGGAGGATTAGCCTATTGAGCCGCAGCGCCGGCCAAGACCCTAATTGTCCTGCCGTGTGGCACAGAGGTTCACGGTCTCGTGGCCCCCAGGCCCATGCTCCTGAGCACCCAGTACCCTGCACGTTCTGTGATCTTGGATCGGTTCCCTTTCTTTGGTCTCATGGCACCCTCTGCCTTCGGCAGTAGCTTCTCACACACAGTTTTTTTTGTTTTGTTTTTGTTTTTGTTTTTTTCTTTTTCCCAAAGTACATGTTTTAGAAGTCCTGAAAAAAAATGCACATAAAGGTTCGACTTGAAGGGATGGAGTGGGATAGGGGGAGATGGGGCGAGGCGGTCACAGGCTCCCAAGTCGGTGTGTGCAATTTACAGATAGCACGTGACCCTCAGCCTCAATTTATTCACCTCTAAAATGGGCATGATAAATTCTAACTCACAGGGGCCAGCGCTGTGGCACAGCAGGTTACCACCCTGGCCTGAAGTGCCAGCATCCCATATGGGCGCTGGTTCCAGACCCGGCTGCTCCACTTCCAATCCAGCTCTCTGCTGGGAAAGCAGTAGAAGATGGCCCAAGTCCTTGGGCCCCGGCACCCGCGTGGGAGACCAGGAGAAGCACCTGGCTCCTGCCTTCGGATCAGTGCGGTGCGCCAGCCGCGGTGGCCATTGGAGGGTGAACCAACGGCAAAGGAAGACCTTTCTCTCTCTCTCTCTCTCTCACTGTCCACTCTGCCTGTCAAAAAAAAATTAATTAATTTGTTAAGATTTATTTACTTGAAAGAGTTACACACAGAGAGAAGGAGAGGCAAAGAGAGGGGGAGAGAGAAAGAGAGAGAGAGAGAGAGAGAGAGAGAGAGAGAGTCTTCCATCTGCTGGTTCACTCCCCAATTGGCTGCAATGGCCAGAGCTGCGCCCATCCGAAGCCAGGAGCCAGGAGCTTCTTCTGTGTCTTCCACGTGGGTGCAGGGACCCAAGGACTTGGGGCATCTTCTGCTGCTTTCCCAGGCCATAGCAGAGAGCTGGATCAGAAGTGGAGCAGCTGGGACTCGCACCGGTGCCCATATGGGATGCTGGCGCTGCAGCTGGTGGCTTTACCCGCTGTGCCACAGCGCTGGCCCTGCGGTTGTCTATGATGAATGCTTGTCCTGATTTGGGTCTTTGGCCTTGAAGAGCATTTTCTCTGAGCACGCCATTCTAAGTCGACACTAACTTCTTTCAGTACACCAAGGTACCGTCCAGCAGGTCCAGTCTGTTTCCATCTAGATTGTGCTGCCCCGCAGATGTCTCCTAACAAAGGCTGGCAACAACAGGGCTCATTTCTGGCTCCTCCCCTGGCCGGGGGTCAGCTGCAGCCTCCACCTGGGACTTGCTAGTCTCCTGGCAGAGGGCAACAGCAAGATCCTTGATGGTTCTGCAAGCTTTCGCTGAGAAGCCGCAGACCTGGCTCGCCCTCCCCTGCCATTGGCCAAATGCTGATGTCAGCGGGCAGGGAAAGTGCCAGCCTCCCACAGGCGTTGGCGGCAAAGCACTGGGGGCAATGATGCCCTCTGCCAACCGGGGGTCCTGGAAGAGGGGGTCTGTGTCTCTGAGGGTCCACTCAGGAAACCAGGAGCCATGCCAAGGTTTTCAAACAGAGGGGATCAAGTCCAGAGAGGGGGTTGTTTACATGGATGTTGGAAGGCTGACCGCAAAAGAAGATGCTGAGTTTACCCCGGATATCAGTAATTACAGGAAGCAGCTAAGCACCCTCAGGCCTGGGAGGATAAAAGGGGAGAGGTGGGGTTCGTAGAACCTGGGGTGATGGAGGAGGACCCATGGCTGGGGCTGGACCTCAGGAGAGGGGCTCCCTGGGGGCCAGTGCTGGGAGTGAGATGGAGCCGACAGGAAGTGGAGGGGGAAGGAACTCCTTCTCCTGCCTGCTCATCTCCCATTGGCAGAATCTAACCGGAAGTCAGCTGGCAAGGGGGTCGGGGACGGTGGTTTGCAGGCCCCAGCCCCAGCATCTCAGCGTCAGTTGAGGAAGTGGGGGTGGCAGAGGTGAGGGACCAGAGGTAAAGAGCCAGGACTGTTCACCGTTTCACTCTGGCAGCTTTGATGATTTGTCCTTGTCTTTGATTTTCTATACTTGCATTTCCTATACTTAAGAACAGTTTAAGGCCGGCGCCATGGCTCAATAGGCTAATCCTCCGCCTGCGGCGCTGGCACACCAGGTTCTAGTCCTGGTCGGGGCACCGGATTCTATCCCGGTTGCTCCTCTTCCAGTCCAGCTCTCTGCTGTGGCCCGGGAGTGCAGTGGAGGATGGCCCAAGTACTTGGGCCCTGCACCCGCATGGAAGACCAGGAGAAGCACCTGGCTCCTGGCTTCAGATCAGTGCGGTGCGCCGGCCGCAGCAGCCATTGTGGGGTGAACCAACGGCAAAGGAAGACCTTTCTCTCTGTCTCTCTCTCTCACTGTCCACTCTGCCTGTCAAAAAAAAAAAAAAAAAACAGTTTACTTGTTCATTTTTATTTATGTGAAAGGCAGAGAGAAACAAATAATTTTCCATCCATTGGTTTACTCCCCAAATCCCTGCAACAGCCAGGACCAGTCCGGGCTGAAGCCAGGAGCCAAGAACTCCATAAGGTTCTCCCACATGGATGGCAGAAACTCAGTACCTTTTTTTCTTTTTCTTTTAAAGATTTATTTTATTTATTTGAAAGGCGGAGTTAGAGAGAGGCAGAGGCACAGAGGGAGAGGTCCTCCATCTGATGGTTCACTCCCCAGATGGTTGCAACAACTGGAACTACACCGGTGTAAAGCCAGGGGCTTCCTCTGGGTCTCCCATGTGGGTGCAGGGGCCCAAGGACTTGGGCCATCTTCCACTGCTTTCCCAGGCCAGAGCAGAGAGTTGGATCGGAAGTGGAGCAGCCGGACTTCGAACCAGCGCCCATATAGGATGCCGGCGCTGCAGGCAACAGCTTTACCCCCATACGCCACAGCACCGGCTCCAGAAAACTCAGTATTTGAAGCATCACCTGCTGCCTTCTCAGGCATGTTAGCAGGAAGCTGGATTGGAGGTGGAGGTGAAGGTGGGAATCTATCCCATCTCAAATCTGCTGTTTGACCATCCACTCAGTTTATGATTTTGCTTGAAATTTTAGTTACAGACTTCCTACTTACTCCTTTTCCATACCTGCTGCATAGTTTTATATTTTCCAGTTCCTTTTAACTTGTTTAATTTTGGCATTTAACTTCTTCTTTTCTCAAATGTGAGGCCAGCATTGTGGCTTAGTGGTTTAAGCTGCTGCTTGCAGCAGAAGATGACCCAGGTCCTTGGGCCCCTGCCACCTATGTAGGAGACCCGGATGGAGTTGTGGGCTTCTGGCTTCTTCTTGGATCAGCCTAGGCTATTGTGGCCATCTGGGGAGTGACCCAGCAGATGGAAAATCTCTTTTTCTGTGTCTCCCTCCCTTTCTGTACCCTGCCTTTCAAATAAATCTTTGAAAAAACTTTTTAATATACATTTATTTATTTATTTACTTCTACTTGAAAGGCAGATTGACAGAGAGGGAGAGGGAGAGAGACCTTCCATGCTCTGGTTCACATCCCAGATGCCTGCAGCAGCTGAAGCTGGGTCAGGCTGAAGCCAGGCAGCTGGAACTCCATCCAGGTCTACCACATGGGGGGGCAGGGACCCAAGCTCTGGAGCCATCAACTGCTGTCTCCCATTTGCTGGAATCTGGATCAGAAATGGAGTAGCCCAACTGGAACCAGCAATCCTGTCTGGGATACAGGTGCCCTGACCTCTTAATCATAGGGTAAGTGTAATTTGTCTCACAGTCTAGAGGTACTCCAGCTCTGTTTGACTGTTCTATGTGAGGGTTTTAGCTCAAAGAATGCTGCCTCCTCGTGTATAGGGTTGTTTTTGGATATTAACTATTGTGCTTGTGAAAGTACAGATAATTTTTAAAAATATTTATTTATTTACTTGAAAGAGTTACAGAGAGGCAGAGAGAGAAAGAAAGAAAGGTCTTCCATCTGCTGGTTCACTCTCCAAATGGCTGCAATGGCTAGAGCTGGGCTGATCCGAAGCCAGAAGCCAGGAACTTCTTCTAGGTCTCCCATGAGGGTACTGGGACCCAAGGACTTGGGCCATCTTCTACTGCTTTCCCAGGCCATAGCAGAGAGCTGGATGGGAAGAGGAGCAGCCAGGACTTGAACTGGTGCCTATATGGGATGCATACACTGCAGGTGGCGGCTTTACCTGGCCCCCACAGATAATTTGAAATGGGGAGATTGTGTCATTCACCAAAGTGAACTCTCCATTGCTTTTGCCAGGTGTCTGTCATCCTTGGGAAACTGAGGTCACCTTAGTTCACACCTGGGGCACCTGGGCGGCTACAGCTGGGCTCGCATTCAGCTGCTTTACTCTCAGCTCACCTTTACTTGCGGGATGTGGCCTTTTGGGGTCCAAGGCCAGTGTGTGTGGGGGTGGGAGGTTTCAGTCCCCCACCTGTGGTGGGCTTCTGACTCTGATTTTTGTTTCTAACCGTGCAAAGCCAGCAGCAGCGAGCCAGGCCTCTCAGCCGCTTCTTTCCAGCTGGCAAAAGCCGCCAGGGCAACCACAGCCTGGAGTGTCTGGGTGACTTCTTTGGAATCCCGTGTGTGTGTATGTGTATGTGTGTGTGTGTGTGTGTGTGACAGGAACAATTTTTCTTCAATGCTTGACCAGCTCTCTTCAGCAGGAGGCTTTGCCCAAGGTTCACCTTTATTGAAAGGGGAGGTCCTGGTTTGGAGCTGTGGGTGTGGAGGATGGGGCAGAGGATCCCCGTGGATGCAGGGGGACCAGTGGGGGGGGGGGAAGCCAGTCTATCCATGAGGGACCTGCTGTGAGCTTGGATGAGGGCGCTGGAGGCAACGCAAGAAAGAGGAAGGATTTGGGGCCAGTGCTGTGGCGTAGTGGATAAAGCCTCACCCTGCAGT
Source organism: Lepus europaeus (assembly GCF_033115175.1). Taxonomy (NCBI): domain Eukaryota; kingdom Metazoa; phylum Chordata; class Mammalia; order Lagomorpha; family Leporidae; genus Lepus; species Lepus europaeus. The sequence goes on from NC_084830.1 coordinate 103,830,627, forward strand.
GCCGGTATCCCATATGGGCGCTGGTTTGAGTTCCAGCTGCTCACTTCTGATCCCACTCCCTGTTAATGTGCTTGGGAAGGCAGCAGAAGATGGCCCAAGTACTTGGGCCCCTGCCACCCAGTGGAAAACCCAGATGGAGTTTCAGGCCCCTCACTTTGGCCTGGCCCAACCCTGGCTATTGCAGCCATTCGGGGAGTAAACCAAGAGATGAAAGATGTGGGGGGGCCGGTGCTGTGGCACAGCGGGTTAAAGCCTCAGCCCACAGTGCCCGCATCTCATATGGGCACCGGGTAAATCCCAGCTGCTCCACTTCCGATCCAGCTCCCTGCTAATGTGTCTGGGAAAGCAGTGGAAGATGGTCCAAAATGTCTGTCTCCCTTTCTCTGTAACTCTTTCAAATAAATAAAATCTTTTAAAAAAATCAATTTCTTCATCAACCATTTGCATTTCCATTTGGAACTATTATTCCTTTTCTCTTTCTTTTTCTTTCTTTCTTTCGTTGAGAGGTAGAATTACAGACAGAAAGAGGGAGAGACAAGGAGAGAGGTCTTCCATCCCCTGGTTTACTCCCCAAATGGCCATAACTTCCAGTGCTGAGCTGATCAGGAGCCAAGACTTCCTCTGGGTCTTCCCAGGCAGGTGCAAGGGCCCAAGGACTTGGGGCCATCTTCCATTGCTTTCCTAGGCCATAGCAGAGAGCTGGATTGGAAGAGGAGCAGCCAGGACACAAGCCGACACCCATATGGGATGCCAGCACTGCCGGCAGAGGCTTAGCCTAGTACACCACAGTGCTGGCGCCATGATTCCAGCTTTCTTCAACGTTCACCTGGGAGGCAACAGGTGCTGGGTCAATGGCTCAAGTAGTTGGGTCCCTGCCACCCATGTGGGAGACCTGGATTGAGTTCCAGGTTCCTGGCTTCAGCCTGGCCCAGCCCTGCATCAATTATTGTGAGAGTTTGGAGAGTGAGCAATGGATGGAAGATCTTTCTTGTGCCTTTCAACTAAATGAAATGAACTAATACGTAAATAAATAATCTATTTTTAAAAAGATTTGGCTTTCTGGCATTTTTAAGACAGTGGTAAATTTTTGTCTAGTGCAGTTTTATTTTGTGGTGTTGGGTGGAAAAGTTAGTATTTGTGTGCATTTTTTAGGGAATCCAGGAGAATTAAAAAGATAAAAGAAAGAGTTGCAGAGAGAGAGGGAGAGAAAGATCTTCCATCTGTTGGCTCACTCCACAGATGGCCAAGCCAGCGGCTTTATCCGGGTCTCCCACGTGGGTGCAGGGGCCCAAACACCTGGACCACCTTGTGCTGCTTTTCCAGGCTATTAGCAGGGAGCTGGATCAGAAGTGGGGGGGGGGGGGGGACACAGCGCTCTACCCACTAGGCCAGAATACCAGCTTCAATATTTTTGAGCAGTTTTGAGAAGCAGACAGAAATGGGGAGAGAGGGGAACAAGGGGAGAGAGGGAGGGAGTGAGGGGGCAGGCTCAGCACAGCAGGTCAGGATGCCCTTGAGGGGAAACCCACTAGATGACTCCGTGCTCTGCTCCCTTCTCAGCGTGTAGACGGTTACTGATGCCTCGGAGAGCAGGGCGCAGAGGACGGGGCTCAAGGTCGGGCTGGGCGACTGCCAGACGCGCAGGAGCCTGCGGGAGCAGGGAAACCTGACCGGGACCGCATCCGCCCACCCAGCCAGGCTTCCGCCGGTCCCCAGGGGCGGGCTGGCGCCGCAGTGCAGCCATGCGGCGAGGCGGAGCAGGGGGCGGAGGACCGAGATGTGCTGTGCTGGGGAGGAGAAAGGACAGGGATCCCCACGCAGGCCTCACTGCCCCCAAACCCAGCCTGCGGTCACCCTGCGGAGAATGGAGTGTGGGAGGGAAGCCGGGGGAGGCTCAGGGTGTTCACTGGGCTCTTGTGCGTGGGATGGGAGGGCCCGGCCTGAATGATGGACAGAGCTGCCGGGACGGGGACCCCAGGGAGGACCTGTGGCCTGCCACGCCCGCTCTGCATGTCTGTGAGCGGCCACCACCAGCTCCCTCTGTGAGAGCTTACAGTTGATGTGACTGGAGACCCTCTTTAGGGTGGCCAGATTCAGCAAGTAAAACACAGGGGGAGCCCAGCTATGTCGCAATATCAATAAATCACCAGTGATATATTTTTAAGAGATTTTTATTTATTTGAGAGGTAGAGTTACAGACAGGGAGAGGGAGAGACAGAGAGAGAGGTCTCCCATCCGCTGGTTCACTCCCCAAATGACCACAACCTCTGGAGCTGCGCCAACCAAAGCCAGGAGCCAGGAGCTTCTTCCAGATCTCCCACGTGGGTGCAGGGGCCCAAGCACTTGGGTCATCTTCTACTGCTTTCCCAGGCCATAGCAGAGAGCTGGATGGGAAGAGGAGCAGCCAGGACTTGAACCAGAGCCCATGTGGGATGTATGGTGCAGGTGGAGGATTAACCTACTGCACAGCACCAGCCCCTAAAACTTAGTTTTATAACTTTGGGTCCAACCTGAATCTACATCTTAACTAAGATATTTCGTGTTTCTCCCTGTTCCACCCCACAGCATCCAATCCTGGCCTCTGTTTCCAGCGGTGCCGGCTTCTTCTCTGCTCACTTTCCCTCTTCAGGTGGTCCTGCTCCTGGGGGACCCTCTTCCCCTCCAGTCTCATGCCCCTCCCCTCACCAAGCCCCTACTCCTGCTCTCAGGCCCTGCCCCCATCCTGAGCCTGCCTAATGGGATGCTGTCTGTGCTTTAGGCTGTAAGAAGGTACCTTCAAAAAATCATAACAGAAACAAGTCTGAGATTTTTGTATTTAGAAAACAAATATCTGAAGACATAGTATGTAAAATATACTATGCAAATGCATTGGATCCCAAAAGAATTGAGATGCTATTTGTGGGGTGGGGGTTAGAGCAGGTGCCTGGGCTGGGGTCCTGGCTCCACTTCTGATTTCAGATTCCTGCTGGTTTCCACGGGGGCGGGCCGGGGGTGGTGGTGATAATAGCTCAAGTCATTGGATCCCTGCTGCCTCGTCCTGGGGCACGGAGGTGGGGGTGGGGACCCAGACGTAGTTCTCGGCTCCAGGCTTTGGCCTGGCAAAGACCCAGCTATCACCAGTTATTTTTTAAAAAATTTTTTACTTCAAAGGCAGAGAGAGAGAGAGAAAGAGAGAGAAATTGATCCCTTCCCCTGTTTTACTTCCTAAAGGCCTGCAACATGGCAGTTTGAGGGCCACGCAGGGGAGCACTGGGAACTCAGGCCAGGGCTTCCGTGTCAGTGACAGGAACCCAATCACTGAGCCAGCACCTGGAGCTGGAATCAGTCCCAGGCACTCCAACATTAACCAGCATCTTAACCAACCATTTATTTCTGATTTTTAAAAAATATTTATTTATTTTAAAGTTAGAGTTACAGAGAGGGAGAGAGAATGTTCCATCCGCTAGTCCAAACGGCCACAACAGCCAGGGCTGGGTCAGGCTGAAGACAGGAGCCAGGAGCTTCTTCTGGGTCTCCCATGTGGGTGGCAGGGGCCCAAGGACTCGGGCCATCTTCTACTGCTTTCCCAGGTACCTTAGCAAGGATTGGAAGTGGAGCAGCTGGGACTCCAGCTGGCGCCCCTATGGGATGCTGGCACTGCAGATGGCATCTTAACCCACTACACCACGACGCCAGCCCTCATTCTTTTTTTTTTTTAATACTGAAACTTTGTTGTCTATCTGAATTTCCATTTAACCAGGTCTATTTCTGTGTAGCAAGCTTATTCCTCTCTATCCTCCTGTCTCTTTTATTCCCATCTGAGCAAGGCAGCCCCTTCCTTGGCCATGGCGGGGGGAGCTGGCTGGCTCCTCTCCCTCCGGCCATCCCTAAGCCATTTTCTAACCCAGTCTTCAGCACTATCACCAGGCCAACGCCCCTAAAACCTGGCCCTCAGAGGGTGCAAACTGATGATCGGAAAACGCCTGGCCTGGTGTGGTGGTGGTATCAGGAAAGCAATCTGACTATAAAGACTGGATTTCTGGCTTCTCTTTAAAAACTGTAAAGCCGTGGCTGCCCTGGGCCCTATCACCAGGATCTAAGAGTGACCTTCTTTTTTTTTTTTTTTTTTTTTTTTTTAATTTATTTTGAAAGGCACAGCCAATAGGGAGAGATGAGAGAAGGGGGGGCTCGCTCACTTCCGTTCGCTGGTTCACTCCTCAAATGTCTACAACAAGCCAGGAGGCAGGAGTTGCATTCTGGTCTCCCACTTGGGTGGCAGGGCCCAGATATTTGGGCCATCATCTGCCTCCTTTCCATGCACATTAGCCAGGAACTGGATTGAAGTGGAGCAGCTGGGACGCAAATCCTGGCCCTCTTTTAGAAAGGTTGTATGGAGCGGTGCCGTGGTGCAGTAGGTTAATCCTCTGCCTGCGGCGCTAGCATTCCATATGGGCACCGGTTCTAGTCCTGGCTGCACCTCTTCCGATCCAGCTCTCTGCTATGGCCTGGGAAAGCAGTGGAAGATGGCCCAAGTGCTTGGGGCCCCAGCACCCACGTGGGAGACCCAGAAGAAGCTCCCGGCTCCTGGCTTCAGATGGGCTCAACACCAGCCACTGCAGCCATTTGGCAAGTGAATCAGTGGATGGAAGACCTTTCTCTCTGTCTCTCCCTCTCACTGTCTGCAACTCTACCTCTCAAATAAATAAATAAATAAAATATATATATATTTTTAAAAAAGGTTGTAGACCCCACTCTCTTTCCCTGGCCTGGGCCTCATTTGTCTCTATAACCTTCCATCATTACCAGGGAGTTGGATTGGAAGTGGAGCACAGCTGGGACTTGAACCAGTGCGTATATGGGAAGCCAGCAGCACAGGCAGCGGCTTAACCTGCTGTGCCACAACACCAGCCTCTCACCCAGAAAGTCTGAAATCAGTAGATTTAAGAGATGTCTACACTTGTGTTCATTGTAATGCTGTTTTCTCTCTCTCTTTTTTTCAAAGATTTATTTATTTATATGAAAGGCAGAGTTACAGAGAGCAGAGGCAGAGAGAGAGAGGTCCTCCATCTGCTGGTTCAATCTCCAGGTGACTGCAATGGCTGGAGCTGTGCTGATCTGAAGCCAGGAGCCTCCTCTGGGTCTCCCACGTGGGTGCAGGGGCCCAAGCACTTGGGCCGTCTTCCACTGCTTTCCCAGGCCATAGCAGAGAGCTGGATTGGAAGTGTAGCAGCCAGGATTTGAACCAGTGCCCATATGGATGTCAGCACTGCAGGCAGCCCGCTACACCACAGTGCCGGCCCCGCAATGCTGTTTTTAACAGCCAAGATATGGAATCATCTCAAGGTCCCACGGATAGGTGACTAAATAACACATTTATTATTATTATTCAACCTTAAAAGAAGGAAATCTTGAGTCCCACCTCCTCCTCTGCTTCTTGCCAGCTCCCTGCTCATGTGCCTGGGAGGCAGCAGATGATGGCCCAAGTGCTTGGGCCCCTGCACCCACATGAGAAACCCGGATGGAGACCTTGTCTCCTGGCTTTGAACTGGCCTCCTCTTGCTGTTGCACATATTTGGTGGGGTGACCCAGCAGTGGAAGATCTCTGTCTCTGTGCCTCTCAAATAAGTAAAAATGAAAATGAAACATTTTTTAAAAAAGAAGAAATGCGGTGACTTGTGACAACATGGACAAACTAGAAGACACTGCTGAGAGAAGCCAGGCACGGGCCAGTTGCTAGCACTTCCTCTGGCATTTAACACGGTGGAACTCGGATCAGCGGGGAGAGGGGATGGGACGATAATAATTAAAGGTGCAGAGCATTGATTAGATGGGAGGGATGTGTTTGGTTGTTTTTTTTTTTTTTTTTGTAAGATTCCAGTTAAATTATTGGTTGTCCTTTCCTTAAAATCTGCAAGTTCTGATTGCACAGTAGAAGCCCTTACTCATCACCTCCTCCCACCGGGGAGGGGAAGGAGACAGCTCAAGAGAGGGCAGACCAGTCCCAAGGTGAGCTTCCAGAGAAAGGAAGAGAGAGGAGGCGTGAGCGGGACCCGGCGCACCCGCCTACCCCTCGCGGTGAACACCCAAGGAGTGGGAGCCGCTCAGGGCCAGGGAGCTTCCGGGGTCCGCCCTGCGTCCCGCGGGGCACTCGGAGGAGACGGCCTTGCGGGCAATGGTGCCCGGCACAGCGCCGCTCTGCGCGGGGTAAAGTGGCGGCTGGCCAGGCCCTGCGGCCGCGGTGTCCCGGTGTTCCTTCACTGGCCTAGGACGTTGCTGAGTGTTGAGAGGGCGAGGCCGTTCGGGTCTCTGGGAGACCCTACCAGCGCCATGCGCGGAGCAGAGTCCCCAGGCTAGGCTGGGTGGGACGTCTACGGGGTGGGTACAGGTGGGACTGAGGCCGGAGGACCTGCGGCCCGCAAGCAGGCTCCGGGAGGTGGAAGTCACACCTGCACGCGCTCTTTGAGGATTCGCCATGTTGTGTGCTGTGGTGGCTGTCACGTTCTCCGGCTCAGGGCCGCCGCCTCAGGCTCCCGGGGCCAGCTCAGCTCCTTTGCAGCTGGCGAGATTCGGCTCCCTCACATAAGCATTTCCCAGCCAAAAGCGGAGGCTGTTGGAGTAGGGGCTTCCCCTCGTGACACCGCAGGGGTGCACATGTGGTGCTAAAGTTCTCTCTGATGGCCAGAGAGACCTGACCCATCAGCTTCTGGGTCAGGCCGAGGAGCTGGTGTGGGCGTGACGCCCGGTGAGGCAACGTGTCTGTGGGGACGTCACCGGAGTCCTCTTTCGTTTTGGCCAGGTTGCAGCTCACCATCTTCCTGTCCAGGTCCTCAGCACCCTGTGAGAGCTGCAGCCAGGAAAGGCCATGGTGGAAACTGGATCTCCCCTGGCAGTTCCCCGGCAGGCAGAGGAGGCAGTGTTGCATGTTCAGCTGTGCACCTACACAACAGAGCAGGAAGGGAACCAGCCAGGCTGCAGTGACGGGAACGAGGCTACTGACCAGTGCAAGGGACACCGCGTGTCCAGGGGCGGAAGCCGGGGCTGTACAGTCTGGAGGCCGATGGCAGAGAGACAGGATTTTAGATTTATTTTAGGGGCTGGTGTTGTGGTGTAGAAGATTCAGCCTCCACCTGCAGTGGAGTATATATATTATATATATATAATATATAATATATATTATATATAATATATAATATTAAATATATAAAATATAATATATAATATATATTATATATATAATATATATTATAAGGTAGAGTTATAGAGAGAGGGAGAGACAGAGAGGGAGAGAGAGAAAGAGGAAGAGGGAATCTTCCACCCACTGGTTCACTCTCCAAATGGCCACAACAGTCAGGGCTGGGCCAGGATGAAGCTAGGAGCCAGGAGCTAAATCCAGGTCTCCCACATGGGTGCAGGGGCCCAAGGACTTGGGCCATCTTCCGCTGCTTTCCCAGGCACATCATCAAGGATCTGGATCAGAAGTGGAGCAGCCAGGGCTTGAACCGGCGCCCATATGGAATACCGGCACACAAACAGCAGCTTAACCTATTATACCACAACACTGCCCCCCACCTCCCACTTTTAAGATTTATTTATTTGAAAGGCAGAGCCAACTGGGACAAAGGCAGAGAGAGATCTTCCATCTGCTGGTTCACTCCCCAAGATGGCCACAACAGCTGGGGCTGGATCAGGCTGAAGCTAGGAGGCAGGAGCTCCATACTGGTCTCCCACATAGGTATCAGGGGCCCAAGTACTTGGGCCATCAACTGTTGTCTTCCCAGGCACATTAGCAGGGAGCTGAATCGGAAGTAAAGTAGCTGTGTTTTGAACTGGCGCTCCAATTTTGGATGCCAGCCACCAAAGCAGAGGCTTAACCAACTGCATCATAACACCAGCCTCCCCAACCCCCTTTTAATCAGTTCCATAGCATGGTGAATGTAGGTAGTAATGAGAAATGAGCATTCCAGTCTCAGTAAATTTCTAATGTTCTCATCACCAGAGTGTTAAATATTTGAGGTACATTAATCCTCTTAATTTTCACATTGTATTCAAAAATCATACCACCTCTTTGTATTCCATAAAAATATACAAAGAATTTCTTGTTGAACAATCAACAAGTGAACATTCCAGATCTGATCAAAGATAATGGCACCTGGGGGCTGGTGCTGTGACATAGTGGGTTAAAGCCCCGGCCTGCAGTGCCTGCATCCCATGTGGGCACTGGTTCCAAGTCCCGGCTGCTCCATTTCCAATCCAGCTCCCTGCTAATGGCCCTGGGAAAGCAGCAGAGGGTAATCCAAGTCCTTGGGCCCCTGCACACATGTGGGAGACCTGAAAGAAGCTCCTGGCTTTTTGATTTGGATTGTCTCAGCTCTGGCCGTTGTGCCATTTGGGGAGTAAAACAGTGGATGGAAGACCTCTCTCTCTCCCCATCTCTACTTCTCTCTCTTTCTTTCAAATAAATAAAATAAATCTTGGGGCTGGCGCCGTGGCTCACTTGGTTAATCCTCCGCCTGCGGTACCGGCATCCCATGTGAGTACCAGGTTCTAGTCCCGATTGCTCCTCTTCTAGTCCAGCTCTCTGCTGTGGCCCGGGAGTGCAGTGGAGGATGGCCCAAGTGCTTGGGCCCCTGCACCCACGTGGGAGACCAGGAGGAAGCACCTGGCTCCTGGCTTCGGATCAGCGTAGTTCCGGCTGTGGTGGCCATTGGAGGGTGAACCAACGGAAGGAAGACCTTCTCTGTCTCTCTCTCTCTTTCACTGTCTAACTCTGCCTGTCTAATAAAAAAAAAAATTTTAAAAACTCTTAAAAAAAAAAAAAAGGAGGAAGAGGGGCTGGTACCTGCCGTGCCGGCATCCCATATGGGTGCTGGTTCAAGTCCTGGCTCCACTTCCAATCCAGCTCTCTGCTGTGGCCTGGGAAAGCAGTAGAAGATGGCCCAAGTGCTTGGGCCCCTGCACCTGCGTGGGAGACCTGGAAGAAGCTTCTGGCTCCTGGCTTCAGGTCAGCCCAGCTCTGGCTGTTGCAGCTGTTTGGGGAGAGAACCAGTGGGTAGAAGACCTCTCTCTCTCTGCCTCTGCCTCTCTGTAACTCTGACTTTCAAATAAATAAATAAATCTTAAAGAAAAGAAGCAATCCCCTTGACCCTTAGCTGCACAGTACAGTGTCTTGTCTGGGATTTCCTCCTCTGTTTCTGCAGAGCTGACGTAGTGCTTTTACAGACAGCTCCTCATCCGATCCTTATCACAGCCCCAGGATGGGGCTCATTAGCTCCACTTCACAGATGTGGAAACAGAGGTGAGGAGACATGATGTGACTTCACCAGGGCGAAACAGCAGAGAGAATTCAGATCCACCTTTGCAGCCCCCACCTCCAGAATCCTTGCTGCTTCAGCGTTTTAGCCGGGAAGATACGGATAGCAGATAAGAAAGCATAAGATGCCGTGTGGATCCAGTGCTCCATGGAATTCTAGTTACTTGTCTAAATGATTTCTTTATTCATTTTATTTGAAAGGCAGGGAGCCAGAGAGAGAGAGACAGAGACAGAGACAGAGACAGAGACAACTAGCTTTCTAACCCCCACTGGTTCACTCTTCAAATGCCCACAACAGCTAGGACTGGGGCCAGGCCAAAGCCAGGAGCCTGGAACTCCATCCAGGTCTCCCCCACGGGCGGCAGGGACCTCAGACATAGGCCATTATCTGCTGCCTCCCAGGGTGCAGGTAGCAGGAAGCTGGATTCGAAGCACAGGAGGTGGGACTCTGATACAGGGTGTGGGTGTCCCAGGCAGCATCTCAGCCGCTGTGCCAAATATCTGTCCTCAAATGGGATTTTTAAAAATCAGTTAGTTAGCAGAAGGGAGGGTAGGGTGGGAAGTAGTCACTATGCTCCTAAATCTGTATGTATGAAATACCTGAGATTTGTTTACCTTCAAAAAAGTAGAAAGAAAAATAATCAATTTGAGAGGCAGGGAGAGAGCTGGATAGACGGTGTGCTGCCACTTGCTGGTTCACTCCCCGAGTGCCAGGGGCCAAAATCAGCAGCCAGGAGCTCAATCCAAGTCTCCCACAGGAGTGCCTAGGACCCAATTACTTGAGTAATTACTGTTGCCTCCCAGGGTCTGATTTAGCAGGAAGCTGGAGTCAGGAGCCGGAGGCACATATTGAATCCAGGCACTGTGAACTGGATTGTCGCCATCTTAGCTAGCGTCTTAATTGCTTTATCAAACACCAGTCTCCTACATGGGGTATTATTAGTAATAATTAATAGTGCTAATGCTCATTGAGCACCTCCTGTGTGATAGGCTCTATTCTGAGTACTTGACTGATCACGTCACTTCATTTATTCCTTAGGCATGTTTTGGGGTTGGTCTGTCATTTTATTGATTTATTCTTAAAATTTTTATCATTTGTTTGAAAATCAGAGCAAGAGAGAGAGGGAGAAAGAGAGCTTCCATCTGCTGTTTCACTCCCCAAATGGCCACAATGGCCCCATCTGGGCCAGGCTGAAACCAGAAGCCTGGAGCTCCATCTGGGTCTCCCATGTGGGTTTGCAGAGGCCTGAGCACTTGGGTCATCACCACCTACTTTCCCAGGCACATTAGCAGGGAGGACTTGAATTGGTCAGGTTGAGTATCCCTTGTCCCAAATTCTTGAGACCAGAAGTGTTTCAGGTTTTAGATTTTTTTTTTTTTTTTTTAAGATTTATTTGAGGGCCAGCGCTGTGGCTCACTAGGCTAATTCTCCGCCTGTGGCACCAGCACACTGGGTTCTAGTCCTGGTCGGGGCACCGGATTCTGTCCCAGTTGCTCCTCTTCCTGTCCAGCTCTCTGCTGTGGCCCGGGAGTGCAGTGGAGGATGGCCCAAGTGCTTGGGCCCTGCACCCCATGGGAGACCAGGAGAAGTACCTGGTTCCTGGCTTTGGATCAGCGCGGTGTGCCGGCCACAGCGCGCCAGCCGCAGCGGCCACTGGGGAGTGAACCAATGGAAAAAGGAAGACCTTTCTCTCTATCTCTCCCTCTCTCACTGTCCACTCTGTCAAAAAAAAAAAAGATTTATTTGAGGGGCCGGCGCCGTGGCTCACTTGGTCAATCCTCTGCCTGCGGCGCAGGGTTCTAGTCCCAGTTGCTCCTCTTCCAGTCCAGCTCTGCTGTGGCCCGGGAGTGCAGTGGAGGATGGCCCAAGTGCTTGGGCCCCTGCACCCACATGGGAGACCAGGAAGAAGCACCTGGCTCCTGGCTTCGGATCGGCGCAGCGGCGACTGTAGCAGCCATTCGGGGAGTGAACCAAAGGAAGAAAGACCTTTCTGTCTGTCTCTCTCTCTCTCTCACTGTCTGTAACTCTGCCTGTCAAAAAAAAAAAAAAAAAAAAAGATTTATTTGAGAGGCAGAATTACAGAGAGGCAGAGAGAGAGAGAGAGAGAGAGAGAGAGAGAGAGGTCTTCCAGGCGCTGGTTCAATCCCCAACTGGCTGGAGCTGAGTTGATCTGAAGCCAGGAGCCAGGAGCTTCCTCTGGGTCTCCCACGTGGGTGCAGGGACCTCAAGGACTTGGGCCATCTTCCACTGCTTTCCCAGGCTATAGCAGAGAGATGGATCGGAAGTTGGAGCAGCTGGGACTTGAACTGGTGTGCATGTGGGATGCTGGCACTGCAGGAGGTGGCTTTACCCGCTACAACACAGTGCTGGCCCCCGTTTTGGATTTTGGAATATTGCATGTACCCAAGTCTAAACATGGAATTCATTTTTGTTTCACGGTGCACCTTTTTACCCACAGTCTGAAGGTCATTTTACACAGTAATTTTTGGTGTGCTTGCATTTTGACCGCCGTGCGTCCGATGAGGTCAAATGTGGAAATTTCCAGTTGTGGCATCTTGTCGCTGCTGAGAACGTTTTGGATTTGGGAGCATTGCAGATTAGGAGTGCGCGGCCTTTGTGGACTAGGTATTAGAGGAAGGATAAGGAGGGCTTCGAGGGCAGCCCAGGCTGAGCTGGATGTGAGGAGGGAGCAGAGGAGGAAGGCATCCCAAGAGGGAGGCGTGGCCGGAGCAGAGCGCTGGAGGAGGGGCACCGAAAGAGGATCAATGATGCGGCTGGCCTGAGCTCTCTGCGGTGTTTCACTCGTGTGTATGTTTTAAAAATTAATTACCGACTTAAAAAACAAAACAAAACAGGACGCTTCAAATTCGAACCCAAATGTCCTGGTTCCACTGGGAAGTGGGAAAATCCGGCGGCTCCGGGGCTCGCTCCCCTGCAGCACTGGGGCGCTCCTAGGTCACCAGCATGGCCCCTGAGGCTCAATTTAGATGAACTGGGGCGTGTTTGGAGTGGGGAGCGGACGGGCTAGGTCTAGTGAAGACCGCTGGAGTAGTGGGGCTGTTACCCTCGGGGTCACACATTGATATTTAAAGGGCTAGACTGGGGGGGGAGGGTTCGGGTCTGGCCTAGGACGCCCAGGTAATGCTTGGGGCCGGGGAGAGGAGAAAGGAGGCCAAGGGAGGCAGAGCTTGGCTCAGCTGACTTGGATCGGGAGCGCCCGGGCGCAGAGGTGGGAGCTCCGTCTAGGCTGAGCCCGGGCAACGCTGCGCCACGACCATTTGAGGGAATCCGAGCGCTGCGTGGGCAGCTGAACCGGCTGCCCTTTGCGGTTTCTTCCAGCCCTACAGGGCCGGCTTCTGTGCCCACGGACGTGATGCCAGGGTGATGGAGAAGGAAGAGCTAAAAATGACTCCTTTGCTGCCGGCCTGGAAGTTTGAAAGGCTGCAGTGGCTGCTGCCGCCGGGAGACATGCAGAACTTAGGATGCAACTAATTGGCGGAAGGGGCAGAGCATGGCGATGTGCTGCAGTATAAAAAGCAAGGGTCAGGCCCTGCACATCATTTACTTATTTGAAAGGCAAGCAGGCAGATCTTCCATGGTTGGTTCACTCCCCGACTATCTGCAACACCCAGGGATGGGCCAGGAGCCTGGAACTCAATCCAGGTCTTCCAGGTGGGTGGCAGGGACCCGAGTGCTGAAGCCATCCTAGGGTGTGCATCTGCAGGGAGCTGGATTGGAGCTAGTACTTAACACAGGCACTCTATCCAAGAGGACGTGGATGTCCCTCGCGGCTTCTTAGCCTGTGCCAAATGCCTGCCCTGGTGTTTCAGCCTTTCTGAGCCAGTGTCGTCGGGAGGGCTTGGTTGGCAGCGGCAGCTGAGGGTGAGCATCCCTCCCCCAGACTGGCTGGAGAGGCCGCACAGCTCCTGGAGGGCCTGGCTTGCAGTCAGGATTCAGGATTCAGGCTCCGCCCACTAGGCCGGAAGTCTGACATCCGGTTTCTGTCTGTGGGAGGGAGGAGGCGCCTTGGGTGACCTCTAGGGTCTGCTGGTTCAGGGCCACCTGATGCCTGGTGGGAAACTCCATGGCCGGGAGGCGAACCCTGGAGGCCAGAGCAGTGGACACAGGCAAGTTCCTGGGGGCATGGGTGCTATCTGCGAGTTTACCTTTTGACATGGTTTTGACTTGACTCATTAACATGACTGACCGATTCTGTAAGTAAAGAGGAAAACACAGACTTGAATCCAAAAGAAAAACACCTGAACCTACCTGATAACCACAACCATTTAAGGACAGGGGTTCCTTCTTGTCCACGGTGGTGCTTTCTGAGGTTTGTTACCCATGGTCAACAGAGGTCTGAAAATATGGAAGATTCTAGAAATAAACAACTTGTAAGTTTTAAATAAATAAACTTTATTACAGTACATCACTATAATTATCCAATTTGTTGTTAGTTGTTGTTAATCTCTTATTGTGCCTAATTTGCAAATTAAACTTTATCATGATGTATAGGAAAAAACCAGGATATACCTGCAGTTTCTGGGGGGTCGGGAAACAGCTGTAACTTGAATCCCCTGCTCTGAATTTTTAAAAAAGATTTATTTATTCAAAGGGCAGAGTGACAGAAAGAAGAGAGAGAGAGAGAAACAAAGATATCTTCCATCTGCTGGTTCACTCCCCAGATGCCTGCAACAGCCAGGGATGAGGCAGGCCAGAGCCAGGAGCCAGGAGCCAGGAGCCAGGAACACCATCTTGGTTTCCCGGGCCCAAGCACTTGGGCCATGTTTGCCTTCCCCGGAGCATTAGCAGGGAGCTTCGTGTCAGCCCTCACTACTCCGATTACACCTTTAGCAGGCATTAGCAGGCTGAAAGGACTGCTTAGAAACCCTGACCTTGCGCAGTAAATTTGTTGAAGACGTGGTTTGGTGTGTTTCTGAAACGAGTGTATTACAGGATACGTGTGTTTCCATAAGTGTGAAGAATGTTATTTGCTTAATCTCCCTGGGACTGCTTATAGCAAAGCAAACATTTTAATGAGTAGATAAGCAGCAAATTAACCCCTCAGTCTTTGGAACTAAGATGGCTGTGAAACCCCCCACTTTCCAGCCCCAATGCTATTGTAGTTCAGAGTGGACAGTGCCCCCTTCAGGAAAATGTTCCCTAAGCACCTGCTCCACATTGGACCTTGCCATGTTTATTACAAATTGCAGCATAACTTGGGTCCTCCTCCTTCCCCCCAGGTTTTGTGGGAGGAGCTGTCTGCATTGGGGGAGCCTTGTCTTTTGCATAATTCAGAGTTGTGGCCCAGAGGAAATGGCAGTTTCCACAGGCAGAAGACGGTTTGAATTCTCGTACTGCATTTTCATATTCACAGACTTCTTAACCGGGGAGAGTCCCGACCCACTGTGTGGAGTTCATGAAGATGGTGAGCATGAGGTCAGATACAGGAGGAAGCTGTTTCAGCGAAACCCAGGGTGGGCCTGGGGGCCTGGGGAGGGACACAGGTCACAGGCAGCTAAGATGTGCAGGGGCGGGGGCTGTGATGGGCAGGCCAGGGGGGCTGATCTCTGCCCTGCCCTGAAGAAGGCAGAGCCACCAGTGACTTTAAAAAAAAAAGATTTATTTATTTATTTATTTGAACAGCAGAGTTACACAGGGTGGGATGAGGGGGGAGGAAGATCTTCCTCTGCTGGTTCAATTCCCAAATGGCTGCAACAGCCGGAGCTGTGCCAATCCGAAGCCAGGAGCCGGGAGCTTCATCCCAGTCTCCCATGTGGGTGCAGGGGCCCAAGGACTTGGGCCATCTTCTGCTGTTTTCCCAGGTGCATTAGCAGGGAGCTGGGTTGGAAGTGGAGCAACTGGGACTCAAATCGGCTCCCACATGGGATGTAGGCCATGGTGGGTGCCCAGGCCTGCCTGACTCCGGATCTTGTGCTTGTTCCCTCTGGGTTAGCATACATAGGCACACTCTGCAGGGACTTCCAAGCTGGGGAGGCAGAGGGAGGGTAGAAGCTGCCCAGCCCCTTCCTCTGCTCCAAGCCCCTCTCTCTGCTGTTTCTTCACCGGACCTCATCGGGGAAGGGGAACCTTGAGCAGCCACCTAGGATGAGTGGCTGCCTCCTGGGCCACTCACCGTGGACTCTACCTTGGTGGTACAGTGGCTCCCTGGAACAGTCAGATGGCAGAGTGGGCCAGGGGGCCAGTCCAGAGCAGGTGGGTGGTATGTGCGTGTTTCGTACCCAGGGGCCGGAGGCGCTGGTCGTGAGCCTTACCCTGGGACCTCAGCAGCAGTGCGTCACCGAGATGCTGAACCCCAGCCATGGCCCTTGAGCCGCCGAGCCCTGCCCAACAGGTTCACACAGAGTGATGTTTTTGTGTGTGGATGCTGGCTGCTGGGAGTTCATTTCAAGCCTTCATGCAAGGCAAACGGTTGCAGGAAGATTAGCGTGTGGCTGGCTAGCAGAGACGGGTTCTCTTGACTTCCTTTTTCGCTGTTTTCACAAAGAAGAACCACCTGTTTCTGTTCGTGCTTGTGGCCCTGCCCTGGCCAGCTCTGACTTCGTAGGGCGGGCATTGGGACACAGGGGCGTCCGGCTGTCCCGCCCATCTGCAGAGGAGGCTGCTCCCTGGCCCAGGCACGAAAGTGGGTCTCTTGTGGCTGTTTTAAGGGTGTGGCTTCTGTTCAGGGCTTGCCTCTTGAGGCCACTGCGCTGAGTGTTCTCCTGGTGCCTGGGGAGCAGAGTTCCGAATTGCATTGTTGGAGTTTTTTTCTCTTGCATTCCCTTGTAGTGGACCTCATGAAAGATTTATCCGTGAGTCTCAGACAGTGTATCTGGAAGGTCTGACTGGTATTTGATGTTATGTTTATGTCCTAGTTATGTGGATGGTCTCAAGGGACTCATTTCTAGAACCTGGACCTCCACGTGTGTTCTTACCTAAATCTGACCTGTATGGGATGGAGCGGAGGTGACAGTCTTTCTCCTTTCCCTGACTTTTGTGGTCACCCTGGGTTCTTCAGGGCTTCCTCTGTCTCCCTCTCTTCCTCTCACTTCCCTAAGGGTAAAGAAAGGATCTCCAGGGGCCGGCACTGTGGCATAGTGGGTGGGGCCACTGCCTGCAGTGCCAGCATTCCGTGTTGGCACCGGTTCGAGTCCCGGCTGCTCCACTTCCAATCCAGCTCTCTGCTGTGGCCTGGGAAAGCAGTAGAAGATGGCCCAAGTCCTTGGGCCCCTGCACGCATGTGAGAGACCAGGAAGAAGCTCCTGGCTCCTGGCTTCGGATCGACCCACCTCCAGCCGTTGTGGCTGTTTGGGGAGTGAACCAGTGGATGGAGGATCTCTCTCTCTCTCTCTCTCTCTGCCTCTCTGTGACTTTGCCTTTCAAATAAATAAATCTTTAAAAAGAAAAAAAAAAAAGAAAAAAAGAAAGGCTCTCAGGCTGTGGGCAGGTGCATGGGAGCCACGGCAACTTTCAGTTCACTGCTCTGCCTTTTCTGCCTCCCCTTTGTCTAGAAATGGCTCCCTCTCGAGGCAGGAGCGAAGGGAGCACAGGGAGGAAATGCCCACTGCCAGAAGCAGTCCTGTGCCTGCTCAGCGCGCATCCTGGGAGGCCTGGGCGCTGAGCTTTCACTCGGAGCTGGCCTGGGGCTGGGAGCACTGCCATTTCTTTAAAGGTAAACCAGGTTATTTTTCTTTTAAAATTATCATGTATTTATTTGAGAGGCAGAGAAAGAGAGAGACGATACTTTATGTAGTTCAGGATAAGTTTGTATTTGTCCATTTGGAGTAGTGGTAATAAATAGAAGAACAGGCCATCCTGCTGAGAACCAACGATCTACAGGCTCAGGTTTCATAATATCATCTGTGTGACTGTATCTTTGTTTCTTAGGGGGGTGATTCAGAAAAGCTCTATAGTCAGAATCAGGAGCAGATGCAGAATAATCATAAATAGGTATATTACTACTTGGAGGATAAAAAAAAAGAGGCCCTTATAATGAAACACACAAGTATGCCAAGGAGGGTATCCATAGAGTGTATCCACCAAGTCCCAAAATCTATCAGAATTTATAAGTAATTTTTCACAAGAAGGGATAAGCTCAGGGGGCGCTACATCAGTCATTTCATCACAATAATTATAAGTTTCTATAGTAAGCTTTACCCACTGCGCCACAGTGCCAGCCCCATGCTACTCCACTTCTGATCCAGCTTCCTGCTAACACACCCGGGAAGGTATTGGAAGATGGCCCAAGTACTTCTGTCACTGCCACCCATGTAGGAGACCAGTATGGAGTTCCAGGCTCCTGGCTTTGGCCTGGCACAGCCCCAGCTGTTGCAGTCATTTGGGAAGTGAATGAGAGTTAGAATCTCTCTCTCTCTCTCTCTCTCTCTCTCCTTTCTTTCACTTGCCTTTTCAGATAAAAAACAAAAACAAAAACTGGTGATCGTGGCTAAGAAAATGTTTTAATATTTAGATTGCACTGAGTCCATTAAAAAGACTGATGTAACAGTTTTGATTTTAAATGTCAATATTTACAATAGTTGGGGGAATTTATATCCTTTGCAACAATTTAAGTGTGTAGTGAAAATGTTAGATATCATTGAGACCAGTGTTGAGGAGCAGCAGGTAAAGCCACCGCCTGCGACACTGGCATCTCATATGGGCACCAATTTGTGTCCTGGCTGCTCCATTTCCAATCCAGCTCCCTGCTAATCTGCCTGGGAAAACAGTGGAAGATGGCCCAAATGCTTGGGTACCTGCACTCATGTGGGAGTCCTGGAAGAAGCTCTGGTTCTTGGCTTTGGGCTGACCCGGCCCTGGCTGTTTGGAGAGTGAGCCAGCAGTTGGAAGATCTCTTTCTCTGTCTGTCCCCTCTCTCTCTGTAACGCTTGCTTTTCAAATAAAGTTTTAAAAAATTTTAAAGAAAGTGTTACTTTATTATTTATTTGAGGAGGGGGAGAGTCAGAGTGAGTGTGCTGTCATCCATTGGTTCCCTCCCCAAACAGCCAGGGAGCTGCAGCTGGAAGCTGGGAACTCAACCCAAGTCTCCCGCATGGGTAACAGGAACCCAGTTATTCTGAGCCGTCACGGCTACTTCCAGGGCCTCCATCTGCAGGAAGGTGGAGTCAGGAGCGGGAGCCAGAGTAAAACCCAGGCACTGTGCAATGGGGCTCAGTTGTCCTAAGTGGTGTCTTAACCAGTAGGCCAAATGTCTACATCCTAGTTTGTTAAAAACTCCTTCCAGGGGATGCACAAGAGTATTAGGATCAGCTAAGCCGTGCTGCAGTAACAGACACTTCCAAGATGTATTTCTCATTCACATTTCATGTCCATAGTAGGAGGCTCTTGCTCCTGCCGGGATGGTCACGTGGCCCATCCAACCAGGAGGGGGCAGCAGGTAGAATCCTCCCATGTGTCCACCAGGTGCTGGAGGGGTAGAAGTACTTGGTGAACTGTCTGTGAACCACAGTGAGCACCATGTTTGAAGACCAGACCGTAGAGTTTCTTACATAGGATAGAGAGGCTTCAGTCTCCTGGGGAGAAGGGAAAGTGGTGGAGGGAGGTAGCGATTCCCTTCCTTTTGCCCCCACTGAATAAGGGGAAGAAAAGAGAGGCAGAAAGAGAGAGAGAGCGAGCTGGGAGGTCAGAGGCAGGTTCCCTGTTGGCTTCATTTGCAGGGTGAAACCACAGTAGGAGAGGCCTGATGAATACGTCCAGAGACTCAGGAGCCCCAGGACTGCCATTGTCTCCTGGTGGCCCCACCATGGGTGTACATGTGGAAGCTGGGGCAGCATGGTGCAGTGACAGTAGCCAAGGCAGAGGGCAGCAGCTGACTGTGAGTCTGAAGCAGGGCTCTGGCAGCCCAGGGCCCGAGTGAGGCATTGCAGGGGCCCAGAGGTCTCCAGGGCTCAGTGGGGAGGTCGTGGAGGTGCCCGGGGGCTAGTCTCGATGTTTCTATGTTGTACATACACACTTCTCTCGACTTTCCCCAACTTTCTTTAGTTCTTTTAGCATCTTTTAAGACAGTTGTTAAAAGTGTCTGTGTAATAGATCTGACAGCAGGTCTTCTTCCTTCCTTCCTTCCTTCCTTCCTCTTTCTCTTCCTCTTCTTCTTCCTCTTCTTCTTCTTCCTCTTCCTCTTCTTCCTCCTCTTCCTCTTCTTCCTCCTCTTCTCTTCCTCCTTCTCCTTCTCCTCCTTCTCCTCCTCCTCCTCCTTCTTCTTCATTTATTTGCAAAGCAGAGCAGCAGAGAAAGAGAGAGGGATCTTCCATTTGCCGATTCGCTCTGCAAATGGCTGCAAGGGCCCAAGTCAGGACCCTGAAGCGCCATCCAGATGGCCCATGTGGGTGGCAGGCCAGAGCGTTGCTGCCTCCTCAGGTGCATTAGCAGGGAGCTGGATCAGACGCAGAGCAGCAGGGGCTGAAACCTGTGCTCTGATAAGAGGTGCCAGCCTTGTCAGCAGCAGCTGTACCACACTGTTGGCCCTATCAGGTCCTTTTGCAAGGTCAGTTTCTGCTTACTTTTTTCCTTAAAATGGACCATATTTTTCTATTGTTTGTATGCCTGGTGATTTCCGTGTTGAAAATTGAATGTTTGTTTCTAATACTGTGGTAACTCTGGAAATTGGATTTTCTACTTTCCTTAGAGTTCACTACTTTTTGCTTTCCTATTTAGATGAGTTTTCAAAACCTGTGTGGGCTGCCTCTGTGCCGAGCCATCCTGAGGTGCAAACCCCAGATTCTTCTGAGCTGTGGTAGAGCCTGCAGCATCCCCGGGCAGGTGTGGTGACTTTCCGATTTCCTCTGTGCATGCAGTTGCTTCTGTAGGTCCCAGTCCCAAACATCTGGCTTCCAGTAGAGGAAAGGGAAGAGAGGAAAAGGCTGTGACAGGTTCACTCTCCTGCAAGTCACTGCAGCTGGAGGGGGAGGGGCTTGCAGTGAAGGGGGCGGAGCCTCAGCAGTGGCTGCCACCTCTTGGTCTGCTCTTTTTGTGATCAGAAGCAACACCCAGTGATCAGAGAGCAGATCCCTAATATTTGGAGACCAAGGACCGTTTTTTTCCAGGCCAGCCCCACAGGCTGTTTGCAAGCTGCTCCAGGGGCTCGTGCACAGTGGCCTGTCATAGGGCTGGGGGCTGGGTCTGTCTGGATGTGTTGGTCAGGCCACTGCCCCATGGGGTTTTACCCTGCCACATGAGTGACTGCTTCCGTCCTGGGAACTGAAGCTGACCAAGCTGATCCACAGTTTGTGTGCGAGCCTCCCCTTGGACGCTGAACACCACTGCCACCCTCCAGAATCCCAAGTTGATTATGGCAGACAGATTCTGCTGATGCAGTTGTGGTCTAGGTAGGGGAGACAGACCCCACCTTTTTCTTTCCTTTTTTCTTTTTAAAAAAGATTTATCTGTGGGGCTGGCGCTGTGGTGAGTAGGCTAAGGCTCCGCCTTCGGTGCCAGCATCCCATATGGACACAGGTTCATGTCCCGGCTGCTCCTCTTCCCATCCAGCTCTCTGCTTGTGGCCTGGGAGAGCAGTGGAAGATGACCAAAATGCTTGGGCCCTTGCACCCACGTGGGAGACCTGGAAGCAGCTCCTGGCTCCTGGCTTCAGCCTGGCCCAGACTCTACCATTGTGGCCGTTTGGGAAATGAACAGTGGATGGAAGGTTCTCTCTCTCTCTCTCTCTCCCCTCTAACCGCATTTTGAATAAATAAAACAAATCTTTACAAATTCATATGGCCACAAGGGGGCAGTCAAGGCCAGCGGATAAGTCAGGAGCTCTGGCGATAGGGATTGGAAGGCTGACTCCCATCAGCACCTGGATCTCGGGCACCTGTTCGGTTCCCTGTGGCATGGGCCCTTTGCTCCTGTCGTTTCCACACCAAGAAGTCGCCTGGTTGCATTTGTTTGCGGGTGACCCAGGCGGGAGGGAAGCAGGGACGTTGAAGAGAGAGCAGCTCGCCCTGCCCGTCCCCGTCTCCGCCGCCCTAGGCTGGGGAGGCTGGGGGACAGCGGTGTGTGTTCCTGGACCTGAGCTCCTCGGGCGGGGTTGGGGGTTGGGAGGCTGGCGGGGCGAGCCGGCGTCTCTCTGACGACAGCGGGTGAGGGGGGTGCCCAGCCTCCTGCGTGGACAGGGACAAGGGCTGTGGAGACAGGTGCGGGACCCATTCCGATCACTGCGGACACAGCAGCTCCTGGAAGGAATGCTTGCGTCCCCGACAGTGCCGGTGCCTCCGCAGAAGTGCCGCGTGCTTTGAGACACTGCCTCCCCTCCCTACCTGACAGGAGGGCCCAGCGCCTTTCCTTCCTCCCTGCTCCCCTCCCTCCTCCTGCCCTCCTCGCGTGGAAGTTTCCGCCCAGGCACCAAAGCAGACCGCCGGCCGCCCCCATGGCGTCCCCAGCCACTCTGGCTCCTCCCACATCCACCCCCCTGCACCCCCACCACTGGATGGGTGTAGAGCAAAGCCCAGATATTACATTTTATCCATGAATGTTTACCTCTAAAAGGGTAAGACTTTTACAATTTATTTATTTGAGAAACAGAGAGAGAACTTCCATTCACTGGTTCACTCCCCGAATGCCTGCAATGTCGGGCTGGAGCCAGGAGCTGGGAATTCAGTGCAGGTCTCTCACATGGGCAGCAGGGACCTAAGCACTTGAGCCATCCCTGTGCCACCTAGGGTTGGCATTAGCAGGATACCGAAGTCAGAATTGAACCCAGGTGCTCTAATACGTGGCCACTGGTGTAGGCCAAATACCCGCGCCTTTTTTAAAGATTTATTTATTTATTTGAAAGTCAGAGTTATACAGAGAGAGAGACAGAGAGAAAGAGATAGATAGAGAGAGAGAGAGAGAGAGAGAGAGAGGTCTTCCATCCTCTGGTTCACTCCCCAACTGGCTGCAATGACAAGAGCTGACCAATTCGGAGCCAGGTGCTTCTTCCAGGTCTCCCACTCGGGTGCAGGGGCCCAAGAACTTGGGCCATCTTCTGCTTTCCCAGGCCATAGCAGAGAGCTGGATCGGAAGAGGAGCATCCAGGACTCGAACCGGCTTCCGTATGGGATGCCAACATTGCAGGCGGTGGCTTTACCCGCTACACCACAGCGTCGCCCCCACCCTTTTTTTTTTTTTTTTTTTAAAGGTCACAGACACAGAAAAGATCTTCCACTCCCCAAATGCCCACAACAACTAGGACTGGGCCAGGCTGAAGCCAGGAGCCAAGAACTCCCTCTGGGTCTCCTATGGGTTGGCAGGGACTCAGATACTTCAACCATCACCTGCTACCTCCCAGGTGCACATTAACGGGAAGCTGGAATCTGAAACAGAGCCGAGAGCAAACACAGACACTTCTGATAGGGAACGTGGGCTTCCCACTTGGGTTCTTAGCCACGTGCCAGATGACCATCCAGGACGACTTTTGCAGGAGCCCGACTGCAGCTCGGAATCCTCCGATACCCGAGCCTTAGTCACATGTTCCTGATTGTCTCAAGAATATGTTTACAGTTGGTTGACTGAATCAGACTCCATCTAGAGTGCACTTGCTGCCCACCTGGGAGACCTGGGTGGAGCTCCTGGCTCCTGGCTTCTGATTGGCTGAGCTCTGGCCATTGCGGAGTTTTCACGTGAAACTATCTCGGATACGTTTTAAGGATATGCTTCCTGTCTGGATGTCTTCCCACCTCACTCGGACTGTAGCACCCTGTGCCATTGGTTACGTCCACACCCACGCCCTCCTCCACCCCCCTCTGCAGAAGCACTGTGCTGCCTGGACTCTCACGTCCCCTCTGGGATAAACACATCAACAGTATTAGCAAAGCAACTGCTCACATTCAGTGTTTCTTCACTGCTCTGTCCTCACAACATCGCCATCAGAGATATAAGCCAAAATGTATTTTGCTAAGTGAGTTGCAATACTTCCTTTCTCTGTTTAATTCTATCACCGCCTGGATACCTAGTTGGGTTCCTTTGTCTCAGTGGTGTATCAATTTTTAGAGAACTATTTTTTATGTTTTTATTTCTTTTTTAAGATTTATTTATTTGAAAGGTAGAGTTAGAGACAGAGACTGAGAGAGAGATCGGAAGATCTGGTTCACTCCCCAGATGACTGCAAAGATTGGAACTGGACCAATCCAAAGCCAGGGGCCAGGAGCTTCTTCCTGGTCTCCACACAGGTGCAGGGACCCAACGACTTGGGCCATCCTCTACTGCTTTCCCAGGCCACAGCAGAGAGCTGGATAGGAAGTGCAGCAGCCGGGACTCGAACTGGCGCCCATATTTGATGCTGGCACTTGCAGGCAGTGGCTTTACCTGCTGTGCCACAGTGCTGGCCCCTCACTGTATTTTTTTTTTATTTGTAGTTGATTTTTTTTTTGACAGGCAGAGTGGACAGTGAGAGAGAGAGAGAGAGAGAAAGGTCTTCCTTTTCCGTTGGTTCACCCCCCAATGGCCGCTGCGGCCAGCACACCACACTGATCCGAAGCCAGGAGCCAGGCACTTCCTCCTGGTCTCCCATGCGGACGCAGGGCCCAAGCACTTGGGACATCCTCCACTGCACTCCCGGGCCACAGTAGAGAGCTGGACTGGAAGAGGAGCAACCGGGACAAACCGGCGCCCCAACCTGGACTAGAACCCAGTGTACTGCCGCCGCAGGCGGAGGATTAGCCTAGTGAGCCACGGCGCTGGCCCCCTCACTGTATTTTTTGAATACATAAATAATTCACACAATTCCTAAATGAAAATTATCTAACAAAGCCTGATTCCCATTCCTGTCCCCTCTGTCTGTTCCCTTTAGGTAATACTTGGTTTTAAGTTTTTCCTTCCTTATTTATTTTTGTCCATACAAGCAAGTGTGTATACATATGCCCACATTTATTGACTTCCTTTTCCTTTTGAAAAATTTAGCTATTTTTCATTATTTATTTATTTATTTTAAATTATTTATTTGAAAGGCAGAGTTGTAGAGAGGGATGGACAGAGTTCTTCATCCACTGGTTCATCCCCAAATGGCAACAACAGCCAGGTCTGGTCCAGGATGCAGCCAAGAGCCTGGAACTCCATCCAGGTCTCTCATGTGGGTGGCAGATGCCCAAGCACTTGGGCCGTCTTCTGCTGCTTTCCCACACGTTAGCAGGGAGCTTGACTGGAAGTGGGGCAGCCGGGATTTGAGCTGGCACCTGTAAGGGATGCTAGTGTCATAGGCGGCGTGCTAACCTGCTGGGCCACAACACTGGTTCCTATCCTCATTGTATTTAAAAGGCAGAGAGACAGAGCTCTTCCATCTGTTGATTCAATCCCCAGACACACACAACAGGTAGGGCTGGGCCAGGTTGAAGTCAGGGGGCTGGAACTTAATCCAGGTCTCATGCATGGGTGGCGGGACCCAAACACCTGCACACACGCTCTCCTTTCTAATATGAAAGACAGCATTATACATATATATATATGTATATATGTATATATATATATATATATATACACACACACACACACACACATAGTTATTTGCCTTTTTAACAATTTATTCCAGGGACTGTTACCTACTGGTGCACCATCTCAGAATCAGTAGCTTCAAACAACTGGTCATGTCTCTGGCTGCTGGGCCATGCGGGCAGTGCTGCCTGTGGTGTTCCCAGCTCTGGAACAGCAAGGAAGGCCCTCCAGTCGTTTGTCCGTGCCTCGTGAGACAGCCAGCACCCTGCCGGCTGGCTAGTCCTCTCTCCTCCTGCGTTCTCTTGACATGCCAGCTTGTGTTTCCTCACTGCATGATGGCCCCCAGGGAGGTGGAGTTCACCTACAGTAGCAGGCTTCCCACGAATACAGCGGAGTCACCAGTCCTGGTGTTACGGTAACTGGCCTGTGACTGGCATTGGTCAAAGCAAACCAGACGATGTCCCCAGCTCGGGGAGGGCAGATACTCTGGCTGGTGATGTGAGAAACTGTGCATGTTTATCGAGAGGGCAGCAATTGATGCTGGTCATCTTTCGAGGCTATCTACCATAGCCACTGCTTGGCCACAGCCACTCACATCCCTTCCATACACACATACACACATACACACACACACAGAGCCTCTCCCGCCCCCACAGCGTGCCCAAAGATCCCATCTCCCAATCACATCATTCGGAGGGAGAGTGTGTTGTGGTTGCAGCTTGAAGACTTCATCCATGGTGGAGCGCCGATTCGAATCCCGCTACACAGCTTCCAGTCTGATTCCCTGCTAATGCGCCTTGGAAGTTCAAGTTCAAGTTCTTGGACGTTCCTGGTCCCTGGATCAGAGTTTGGGGACTGATCCAATGAGTGGAAGTGCTCTCTCTCTCTGCTCTGTCATTCTGCCTTTCAAATAAATAAATGCTTCTTTTAAAATAATCATGCCCAGGTTTAAAATCTAGGATTCTGTTGTCTAAATCAAGCCCAGATGTGGATGATGCAGGGAACTGTGAGGTAGCTTTGGGATCCGCAAGGAGGGAAGGCCTACACTTCCGGGAATGGAGAGGCCTACTTCCGGGGAAGAAAGTCCTTGTCAAGGTCCCTGCGGGTGCCTAAAGGTCAACTAATGAGGATCAGACCTGCCTCAACCTTTAGCTCCCATTCCCTGAATCTATAAAAGGAGCCCTCCCAATCTCTGATGCGCGACTTCCCCGGCCCCTGCTCTGTTGCTCTGTTGGGACCGGGGAACCTCGCCCGGGAGCGGAACCCCAATAAAAGCCTGTGAACTAATCGATTCGTCTGTCTGGGAAGATCTGTTACGTGCCGGACACCTTATACTGTGGACTAAAATTAAAATGATTTCTGCCATATACCCCATGTACAATGTTAAGACTGTTAAGATTAGGATAGGGGGCCAGGCCAGCGTTGTGACATAGCAAGTAAAGCCGCTCTCTGTGAAACTGGCATCCCTTATGGGTGCAGGTTTGATCCCTGGCTGCTCCACTTCTGGTCCAGCTCCTTGCTATTCGCCTGGGAAGGCAGCAGAGGGTGGCCCAAGTACTTGGGTCCCTGTACCCACATGGGAGGCCCGGAAGAAGCTCCTGGCTCCTGACTTTGGATGGGCACAGCTCCAGCCACTGTGGCCAGTTGGGGAGTGAACCAGAGGATGGAAGACCCCTCTCTCTCTACTTCACCTTCTCTCTGTGTGTAACTCTAACTTTCAAATAAATAAATAAATCTTTGAAAAATCTATAGGTTTTTGATAAATCTCATTGGCGTTCACTCCATGCCCCTGCACACACATGTACATTGCAACAGGCTTTCCAGTCTGGCCTGTCAGCAGCCATGGGACAGTGTTCTGAAGACCCTCGGAGCCCCTGTCTCCAGCTGAGAGGGTCTATGAGGCATCCCCTTACTTCATGAATTCTCTTTCTTTTTAAATTAATTTATTTGAAAGTCAGAGTTATACAGAGAGAGGAGAGGCTGAGAGAGAGAGAGAGAGAGAGAGAGAGAGAGAGGTCTTCCATCCACTGGTTCACCCTCCAAGTGGCTGCAATGGTTGGAGCTATGTTGACCCGAAGCCAGGAGCTAGGAGCTCTTCCGGGTCTCCCACGTGGGTGCAGGGGCCCAAGGACTTGGGCCATCTTCTACTGCTTTCCCAGGCCACAGCAGAGAGCTGGGTTGGAAGTGGAGCAGCTGGGTCTCAAACTGGCACCCATATGGGATGATGGTGCTTCAGGGCAGGGCGTTAAACCTGCTGCGCCACAGTGCTGGCCCCATGAGTTCTCTTTTTAATTAAAATTAAAAATTTTTTTTATTTGAAAGGTAGAGACAGAGAGAGATTTTCCATCCACTGGTTCACTCCCCAAATGCCCACAATAGCTGGGGCTGAGACAGGCTGAAGCCAGGAGGCAGGAACTCCATCTGGGTCCCCCATGTGGGTGGTTTGGACCCAAGAACTTGAGCCATCATCTGCTGCCTCCCAGGGAGAGCATTAGCAAGGAGACTGTGATCAGGAAGGAGCCAGGACTTGAACCCAGGCACTCTGATTTGGGATGTGGGCATCCCAAGCAGGGACTTAACTACTGCACGGGCCAGTTCAAGTCCCTGCTGCTCCACTTCTAATCTCGCCCTCTGCTAATGGGTTGGGAAAGCAGCAGAGGATGGCCCAAGCGTTGGGGTCCTTGCCACCCACGCGGGAGACCAGGATGAAGCTCTAGACTCCTGGCTTCGGGCTCCTGGCTCCAGCCTGGCCCAGTCCTGACCTCTGAGGCCATCTGGGGAGTGAGCCAGCACATGGAAGATCTCTCTCTCTCCCTCTCTCTGAAACTCTGCCTTTCAAATACTTAAGTAATTTTTTTTAAAAAAAGAAAACTAAGTTGTTCCTTCTTTAGCTTATCTCCTTCTTCCTGTTTGTGTCACAGGAGCTAAAAGAAGGGAAGCTGCCCTTTCATCTTCCCTCCCGGGGGCCACCTGAGCCAACACACAGCTTGTTAGGTGCAGTTTGTCTCCAACACAGGTGCTGATGCTGCCAAACGTTCTCCACCAGGTAACGCAGCCCAGTGGCTGTGGGGCCTCTCAAAGTGCTTCCCTCTGACGCCCGCATCCCAGCTCTGAGTGCCCAGGTTCCAGTCCCAGCCCTGCTCTCCATGCCAGCTTCTTGTCAGGCCGCAGGTGTTGGCTTAAAGCACTTGGGTCCCTACCACCCATGCGGGACACCCGGATTGGGTTCTAGTGTCCTGGCTTGGACCCAGCTCAGCCCTGGTTGTTGCTGGCATTTGGGGAGGCGGGGGGAGTGAACCAGCCGATGTCTGTCTCTGTGTTTCTCAAATAAATAAAATAAATAAATAAATTTAAAAGATTTAAAAAAAAAAGAAACTCTGATAGCATTTTCCAGTCAAGATCATGTTGCATTTGTGAACGCTGCTTAGAATTGTCACCTTGATAATGCTAAGTATTCCTAGCCAGGAACATATGTTTTTCCATTTGTTCAAGTCTACTTTTATGTTTTTGAAGAGAGTTTTAGTTCTCTGTGCATGTTTTGCACATTTCTTGACAAGTTTCGCGTTCTTGTTGCTGTTATAAATGGGAATTGGCCCTGCCAGGCCTTCTTATTGGATATTTTTGTATACATGGATGCTATGATTTCTTTTTTTTTTTTTTAAAGATTTATTTTATTTATTTGAAAGACAGAGGTAGAGGAAGAGAGAGGTCTTCCATCCACTGGTTCACTCCCCAATTGGCTGCAATGGCTGGAGCTGCTCCTATCCAAAGCCGGGAGTCAGGAGCTTCCTCCAGGTCTTCCATGCGAGTGCAGGAGCCCAAGCACTTGGGCCATCTTCTACTGCTTTCCCAGGCCACAGCAGAGAGCTGGATCGGAAGTGGAGCAGCTGGGACTAGAACCGGCACCATATGGGATGCCGGCGCTTCAGGCCAGGGCATTAACCCGCTGCACCACAGCACCAGCCTCCTGGAATCCAATTCTAATATGTGGATTCAAGTCTTCTTTCTCTTCAGGAAGATTGCTGTGAACTATGACTTCCCTTAAACATGATCTAATTGGGAAATATGACACAGAAAAGTGAACAAGACAATATGTTCAGTGATACAGTAGTGTGAATACTCGCCTAACCACTGCTCAGGTCAAGAATCTTGTCAGGCTGGAAGCTCTCTTCATGTTCTAGCCCAGTGACTATCAGTCCTTACTGGTCATAGTTTTTTTGTTTGTTTTGTTTATTTATTTATTTTTAAGATTTACTTATTTACTTGAAAGGAAGATTTACAGAGAGAGAAGGAGAGACAGAGAAAGACATCTGCTGGTTCACCCCCCAAATGACCACAATGGCTAAAGTCAGGAGCCAGGAGCTTCTTCCGCATCTCCCACGTGGGTACAGTGGCCAAGCACTTGGGCCATCTTCTACTGCTATCCCAGGCTCATTAGCAGGGATCTGGATCTGAAGTGAAGCAGCCGGGACTCGAACCAGCACCAATATGGGACGCCTTCTAAGCCACAGGGTTGGCCCCTCTTGGGCATAGTTTTAGTATCCAAGAATGCATTCCTAAACATAGTTTTTGAGTTTGCCAATTTTGAACCTTGTATAGATGGAATAATGAAGTACCGTGTGCTTATTCTATATTGTGAAAGGTTGGGGCCGGAGTTGTGGTTCAGCAGGCTAAGCTGCTTCCTGTGGTATCAGCATCCCATATCTGAGTGCCATCGTGAGTTCTGGCTTCTCTTCTTCCTATCCAGTTCCCCGCTAATGTGCTTGGGAAAGCAATGGAAGATGGATCAAGTACTTGGGCCCCTGTCACCCAAGTGGGACACCCAGATGGAGTTTTTGGTTCCAGCCTTAGCCATTGTGGCCATGGGGGGTGTGAACCAGCTAATGGATAGTCTCTTTCTTTGTGTCTCTCCCTCTCTCTGGCACTCTGCCTTTTAAATAAATAGAATCTTTTAAAAATATTGAAAATTTTTCAGTTCATTTTCATTGCTATATGATATCCTATTATGTAAACATATTGTAATGTGTATCTTTTCTACTGCTGATATTTGGAATGTTTCCAATTTTTTATTATGATAGACCATGCTATTGTGAATATTCTGGTGTTTTCTTTTTTTAAGATTTACTTACTTATTTGAAAGAGAGTTATAGAGAGAAAGGGAAAGACTGAGAGAGAGATCTTCCATCTGTTGATTCACTCCCTAAATGGCCCCAACAGCCAAGACTGAGCCAAGCTGAAGCCAGGAGCCTGGAACTGTATCCAGGTCTCCCACAGGAGTGACAGGGCCCCAAGCACTTGGGCCATCTTCTGCTGCTTTCCCAGATGCATTAACAGCGAGCTGGATTGGAAGTGGTGCAGCTGGGATTGAACCAGTGCCCATAGAGGATACCAGGGTCACAGGTGGTGGCTTAACATGCTGTGGCAACACCAGCCCCTTACCTTGGTCTTAATCCTAGAGGAAAGTTAGTCTCTATTTATATGAGGTGTTGGTTGTAAGTTGTTTTTTGTTCTTTTGTTTTGTTTTGTTTTTTGTTTTTTTTTTTGGTAGATGACCTTTATCAAATTCAGGAATTTCTTTCAGTTCCTAATTCACTGAGGTTTTTTTTTTTTTTATCACTAATGTGTTTTGAATTTTTTCAGATGTTTTTTCAGACTAAAGAGCTTGTCTTGTGCTTTTCTTCAATTACACTGTTAACATGGTGGTGATTCAATGATTTTTCTTTTTTTTTTTTTTTTGAAAAAGATTTATTTATTTATTTGAGAGGCAGAGGTATAGATATAGAGAGGGAGAGACAGAGAGAGAGAGGTCCTCCATCCACTGGTTCCCTCCCCAAATGGCCGCAATGCCTGGAGCTGGACCAATTCGAAGCCGGTAGTCAGGAACTTTTTCTAGGTCTCCCACATAGGTGCAGGGGCCGAAGCCCTTGGACCATCTTGCACTGCTTTCCCAGGCTATCAGCAGGGAGTTGGACTGGAAGAGGAGCAGCTGAGACTCAAACCAGCGCCCATATGGGATGCCGGTGCTGCAGGCAGAGGCTTAGCCCACCATGATTTTTCTAGCGATAAAACAACTTTGGAGCAGTTAAGGCACCACTGAAAGTGGATGCATGCCATGCATTTCACATCAGAGCGCTAGTTCAAGTCTCACCTTCACTCTGACCCAGCTTCTTGCTAATGTGCACCCTGGGAGGTAGTACTGATGACTCCCTTGTGGGAGACCTGAATGGGGTTCCTGGCTCTTGGCTTCAGCCTGGCTCAGCCCCAGGTGTTGTGGGAATTTGCAGAGTGAACAGCAGATGGAAGATCTCTGCTTTTTTTTTTTTTTTTTAAGATTTATTTATTTATTTTAAAGGAACAGTTACAGACAAGGAGAGGGAGAGATAGAGAGTGGTCTTCTATCCACTGGTTCACTCCCCAAGTGGCTGCAATGGCTGTAGCTGGACTGATCCAAAGCCAGGAGCCAGGAGCTTCTTCTGGGTCTCCCATGTGGGTGCAGGGACCCAAGGACTTGCACCATCTTCTACTGCTTTCCTGGGTGTATTATCGGGGAGCTGGATCAGACGTGGAGCAACTAGGACTGGAACCAGCTATCACGCGGGATGCCAGCATCGCAGGCGGCCACTTACCCTGCTGTGCCAAAACACCAGACCCTGGAGTTCTCAATTAAATCTTTTTCTCCTTTGCTACAAAGAGTGATTGCTTCTAAATACAAGGCTTACCTGTGTGATTCCTTGTCTCGGCCTGAATTCTTTGTTTCTTTCTTTTTTCTTTTTTCTTTTTTTTGACAGGCAGAGTGGACAGTGAGAGAGAGAGACAGAGAGAATGGTCTTCCTTTGCCATTGGTTCACCCTCCAATGGCCACCGCGGCCAGCGCACTGCACTGATCCGAAGGCAGGAGCCAGGTGCTTATCCTGGTCTCCCATGGGGTGCAGGGCCCAAGCACTTGGGCCATCTTCTACTGCACTCTTGGGCCACAGCAGAGAGCTGGACTGGAAGAGGGGCAACCGGGACAGAATCCGGCGCCCCGACTGGGACTAGAACCCGGTGTGCTGGCGCTGCAAGGCAGAGGATTAGCCTATTGAGCCACGGCACCGGCCTTTCTTTGTTTCTTAGAACTTGGTCTGGAAGCTTTTGCCACTAGCCATTGCCTAATTCATACAACTAAAGCAAGGGATTTGGGGTTTGCATCACGTGCTAGGCCTCCTAACTTTGAAAAGTATAATTTTACTGGCTCTTTTATCTTTGACCACTGCCCTAATCTATTTTGTGTTGCCCTAACAAAATAACTGAAGCTGGACAATTTATAAAGAAAATTAGGAGGCGCGGCAGGCTGGGACTCACCGCTGGCACGCCCTAGGCCCGAGGCCGAGTGCTCTTTCTGCCTTCCGCTTCCGACGCGCTGTCAGTGTCTGTGCGGTAACACCATGTCTGCTCCGCTGCCCGCCATCGTGCCCGCTGCCCGGAAGGCCACCGCTGCGGTAGTTTTCCTTCATGGATTGGGAGACACTGGGCGTGGATGGGCGGAAGCTTTTGCAGGTATCAGAAGTTCACATTTCAAATATATCTGCCCACACGCTCCCGTTATGCCTGTTACATTAAATATGAACATGGCGATGCCTTCTTGGTTGGATATTATTGGACTTTCACCAGATTCACAGGAGGATGAACCTGGAATTAAACAGGCAGCAGAAAACGTAAAGGCTTTGATAGATCAAGAGGTGAAGAGTGGCATCCTTCTAGCAGAATTGTTCTGGGAGGATTTTCTCAGGGCGGAGCTTTCTCTTTATATACTGCTCTTCCCGCACAGCAGAAACTGGCAGGTGTCACTGCACTCAGTCGCTGGCTTCCACTCGGGCTTCATTTCCACAGGGTCCTATCCGTGGTGCTGACAGAGATTTCTATTCTCCAGTGCCATGGAGATTGTGACCCTTTCGTTCCACTAATGTTTGGTTCTCTTACTGTGGAAAAACTAAAAACATTGGTAAATCCAGCCAATGTAACCTTTAAGACCTATGAAGGCATGATGCACAGTTCACGTCAGCAGGAAATGATGGATGTCAAGCAATTCATTGATAAACTCCTACCTCCAATTGATTGACGTCATTAAGAGGCCTTGTGTAGAAGTACACCAGCATCATTGTAGTAGAGCATAAACTTTTCCCTGTGCCCAGTCTTGAAACTTCTAATGTTTGCAAGTGTTAAAATGTGTTGCAATTACACACTAATGACACTGACTAAATAATGTCTCCTCATAGGAAATATATGATACTTCAGTTTCTATACGTGTATTTGTAAAATATGATCCACAATATACTGGTATTAATATAGGTGAAGCAGCTAGCTTCTTTTTCTTAACTAAGCAAAATAATAAAATACTTCAGTCAGATTTTTTATTACATGATTTGAAAATTAACAGTATGCTTAAGGAAAATTTATGCAGATATGAATAAGCAGTTAAGATACAAGATTTTTGCATGCTGTGACTTAGTCTGTGGATTTATTCCACCATGCACTGTCTGGTATTTTTATATATGCACTCATATGTAATGACTGTAATACCTAAGAAGGAGAAGGTATGACATTATTCCTAGTAGTAGGAATAATGCTTTTGAGTGTCAGTGAAGAGTAATATTGTTCTCTTCAAATAATGGCCCTTTTATCTTGGGGACCAGACTTTTCCCTGATGTCATTTCTGTTTAATATTCTTTTCTCCCCTCAAGAAAAAAAGTGTTCTTTCTTGATTTTCCTTTATAGCAGACCAAATACTGCTTTCCTGCCATACAATCTACTGTCAATAATGCTGTAATTTGATATTCTGAGTCACAGACCTATGGTATTGAAAATCTATTTACACTTTAAAAGAAAACAACCGTTACATAAAACTTTCTGTATAACTTATTTCAAACAACTGTACATTAGTGTAAACTTAGACCTGGTCAGTGATTAGAATACAGTCTTCAATCCAGGTAACAAATCATTCTGTGTTTTTATTTTCCTGGTAGCATAGTTTGTTTTCTGTACATTTGTTTCAAACCAGCTACTATAGGAAACGAGTAGTCCATTAGAAAAAGTTGGTTTTTTCTGTCAATGAACTTATTTTAAGTTTTCATTTAGTCAAATGATTTTTAATGATTAGTTTTCTCTACCGACATAAAAACAGCAATCATTTGATTTTAAATAGTCAAAATTTCCAGATTACTGAAAAAAAAATTGAAAACAAGTTTATGAGTAATAAACATTAATCAGAACCATGTACTATGGTATATTTACCACACAGTTTAATATGTAGCAAAAATGAATGCTTGATATTTCTGAACTGTGTTAATTTTTCTGCTGTATTTCAACTGACCAAACAATGTTAAGAATGCATCTTTATAGGCTGGCGCCACAGCTCACTAGGCTAATCTTCCGCCTGCGGCGCCAGCACACCGGGTTCTAGTCCCGGTCGGGGCACCGGTCCTGTCCCGATTGCCCCTCTTCCAGTCCAGCTCTCTGCTATGGCCCGGGAGTGCAGTGGAGGATGGCCCAAGTGCTTGGGCCCTGCACCCCATGGGAGACCAGGAGAAGCACCTGGCTCCTGGCTTCTGATCAGCACGGTGCGCCGGCCATAGCACGCTGGCCGTGGTGGCCATTGGAGGGTGAACCAACGGCAAAGGAAGACCTTTCTCTCTGTCTCTCTCTCTCACTGTCCACTCTGCCTGTCAAAAAATAAAAATAAAAAAGAATTTTAAAAGAATGCATCTTTATAAATGGGTGCTAATTGGTAATGAAAATAATTTAGTAATGGACTATATAGGATGTTAATAATGAAGCCATATGTTTATGTCTGGATTTAAAATTTTTAAACAATCATTTACTGAGTAATTTTGCTTTACCTTGAAGAACATAAACTGCCGGCGCCGCAGCTCACTAGGCTAATCCTCCACCTTGCGGCGCTGGTACACCCGGTTCTAGTCCCGGTCGGGGCACCGGATTCTGTCCCAGTTGCCCCTCTTCCAGTCCAGCTCTCTGCTGTGGCCTGAGAGTGCAGTGGAGGATGGCCCAGGTGCTTGGGCCCTGCACCCGCATAGGAGACCAGGAGAAGTACCTGGCTCCAGGCTTCGGATCAGCGCGGTGCGCCGGCCGCAGCACGCTGGCCGCAGTGGCCATTGGAGGGTGAGCCAACGGTAAAGGAAGACCTTTCTCTCTGTCTCTCTCTCACTGTCCACCCTGCCTGTCAAAAAAAAAAAAAAAAAAAAGAACATAAACTGTTGTTTCAGTTATGTAAGTCAGCAAAATCTTATTTATGGCAAGAAATATTCCGTTGAAATGTTGTGCTGTAATGTGGGAAAATGTAAATGTTTTCCACAGTTTCTATCAATGTGAAATAAAATTTAATTCTGAAAAAAAAAAAAAAAGAAAGAAAGAAAGAAAGAAAGAAAATTAGCTCTCTGGGGCCAGCGCTGTGGCGCAGCTCTCTGTGGCCTGAGGCACCAGCATCCCATATGGGTGCCTGTTCATGTCCCAGATGCTCCTCTTCAGATCTAGTTTTCTGCTAATGGCCTGGGCAACCAATTGAGGATGGCCTGAGTCCTTGGGCCCCTGCACCCACGTGGGAGATTCAGAGGAAGCTCCTGGTTTCTGGCTTCGGATTGGCCCAGCTCTGGCAGTTACGGCCAACTGGGGAGTGAACCAGCAGATGGAAGACCTCTCCTCTCTCTCTGTCTCTCCTTCTCTCTGTGTGTAACTCTAATTTTCAAATAAATGAATTAATATTTAAAAAAAAAAGAAAAGAAAATCTCTCTGTTCAGAAGTTCCTGCTCGTTCTAGTGAGAGCCTCACATGTGGAGGGGCCAAGCCTGCAGGGGAGACTTGCTCCGGAGAGTTCTAACCCTCGCTGTGAGACGAGCATTAATCCCTTCTGAGAGTGATGCCTCCAAGATCTGATCATCTCCAACAAGGCCCCCCACCTCTTTTTTAAAAATTAATTTATTTTGGAAAGTCAGAGTCACAGAGAGCGAGGGATGGAGAGAGAGAGAGAAAGGAGAGAGAGATGATCTTCCATTCTCTCACTCCCCAAATGCCTACAGCAGTCAGGGCTGGATCAGGCTGAAGCTAGGAGCCTGGAACTCCATGCAGGTCTCCCACATGGGTGGCAGGGACCCAACCAGTTGTGCCATCACTCACTGTTTTCCTAGGCACATTAGCAGGGAGCTGGATCGGAAGCAGAGCAGCCGGCAGAAGCCAGAGTTGTAGGTGTTGGCTTAGCCCACTGCATCACAATGCTGGACCCCAAAGCTTGCTTTTTAGATTAAAACAAAAGCAAAGGTAACTCTGGGTGGCAGGAAAAAATGATGTACGTAAAAGAATCTCGGATTTCTTTCTTTTTTTTTTTTTTTAATATTGACTTCTTTTTGAAATGACACCTTGACAGCAGGGACTCCACTTTGGAGAACCTGAGACTCCATTCTGGGAAGGTGCCCCCCCTACACCGTGAGACTCTGGTCTGAAACTATGATTTAAAACAGTAGAACAATAGCATTCTACTATATCACACTTGGCAGAGCATAGAAACCCCTAGCATGATCACTCAAGCTTGGAAGTGGACAGGCTGCACCTGGGTTAATGATAAAAATGTGATTTGTCTATGTCCTACATATCATTAAAACCAATACCTGGATTAATGTCAAGATTATAATTGGAATTGTTAAGATTGTAACTGGTATTGTCAATATTTTAATTGATACTAGTTTCGCATAGGTTTTAGGTCCGCTTGACCCCAGTAACCATGTATTCCCCTCCCGATTTTTCAGTTTTTGCCTTTATAAACCCTGTTGCTTTGGGCTTCAGGGTCGAGAGTTCTTTAGGGCATGAGCCCACTCTCCACCACCGGCGATAAAGGACCATCAAATTTTATCAATGTGTGGTGCTCCTTTGTTTACACTCGCTCAACATTTTTTAAAAAAGATTTATTTTATTTGAAAGAGTTACAGAAAGAGGTAGAGACAGAAAGAAAGAGGTTTTCCATCAGCTGGTTCACTTTCCAAATGGCCACAATGCCCAGAGCTGAGCTGATCGGAAGCCAGGAGCCAGGAGCTTCTTGCAGGTCTCCCACATGGGTGCAGGGGCCCACGGACTTGGGCCATCTTCTACTGCTTTCCCAGTCCATAGCAGAAAGCTGGATCAGAAGTGGAGCAGCCAGGGCTAGTACCAGCAGCCATATGGGATGCCGGCACTGCAGGCGGGGGCTTTACCCACTACGCCACAGTGCTGGCCCCAAGGAGGTTCATGGTTTCTGAGGTTCACAACCCAAGATCCAGCAACCCCATTGTTTGGTGATTGGCAACATAAAGGTTGCAGGCAAGCAGAGGCACCGGGGCCATGAGTCTGTCCTTGTAAAGCCACTGCAAGCCAATCACAGGGGCTCCGCCCCATGACCAAACAACCTAAACCAATCAGATCACTGCCCAAAGGCCTCACCTTCAGAGGAGTGCTCGGATTGTTCCCATCTTTAATCCATTAACCATTAATGGGAATCATTAACCATTAACACAAGGCTGTGGGAAGCTAGCTTTTAACATGAGCCTTTGAGGACACAAACTAAGTTCCAAGCCACAGCAGGACTTCAAAAGGCTCATGGGAAAAAAATGGAACTAACAGATGAGTTTATTTTGGTTTAAAAATATCCCTGAAATCCATGCTTTTTTAAAAAAAAAACAATTATGTATTTTGAAAGGCACAGTTTCAGAGAGAGAGAGAGAGAGAGAGAGAGAGAGAGAGAGAGCTTCCATCCACTGGTTCACTCTTCCAATGGCCACATTGGCTGGAACTGGGCTGATTTGAAGCCAGGAGCAGGGGCTTCTTCCAGGTCCGGGTCTCCCACGTGGGCACAGGGGCCCAAGCACTTGGGCCATCCTGGCTGCTTTCCCAGGCCATCAGCAGGGAGCTGGATCGGAAGTGGAGCAATGCTAGCTTCCATAGCAATTCACTAAGATTGGAAGTGGAGCAGCCAGGACTCCAACTGGTGCCTACATGGGATGCCTCCAGCACTTAACCCGCCGCCGACCCGTCAGCTTTGGAAGTCCTTCACGTGCGTGGAGCTGTTTCTGTTTTTGTTGTTATTTTCTGTGTAAGAGATAGCCTTTGATTTTCCACGGCTGTTTTGAGGCTCCCGGTATGTATGGGGTGCAGTGTGCCATTTGTTGGCGGGGGAAGGGGGCTTTCTCTTTGTGTTTAGTTTATTTCTTTGCAAGACCATCTGTTCACAACTTCCAGAGAGGAAATACAAAACAAGAAACAGCCAGGCCACAGCCACACATGGCCTGAGGAGGAAGCGCCCGGTCCCCTTCCCGCCCCCCACCCTGCTGCCCACGCGGGAGGCCGGGCAGCCGGGGACAAAGGCTAACGGGCGTGCTCTTCTCTCACGTGAGGAAACAACGCCTAGGCCCAACTCAGCCCCCACGCGGCTCCGAGCGCAGCGAGGTGTTCCTGCGCCTGCGCCCTGGGGCCCGCATGGGGTTCCATCGTGCTGGGAACTTGTTTCTTAACTGCCTGCTGGTAGCCCAGGCTGTGGGAAGCTGCGCCTGTACTTCCAACAGCAGGTGGCGATGCTGCACAGGGGAGCCAGTTTGAGGTCCTAAAAGGGACAAATCATACGAGTGCGATAAATAAACCAGTAAATAGCTGAGTTTCTTTTTTATGGCTTTTGCATTTTTAAAAATTATTTATTTATTTATTTATTTATTTGAAAGGCAGAGAGAGAGAGAGGGCTTCTATCCGCTTGTTCACTCTCCAGATATCTGCAACGACCAGAGCTGGGCTGATCCGAAGCCAGGAGCCAGGAGCCTGGAGCTTCTTCTGGTCTCCCACAGGGGTGCAGGGGCCCAAGCACTTGGGCCATCTTCTACTCCTCTCCCAGGCCATAGCAGAGAGCTGGATCGGAAGTGGAGCAGCCGGGACCTGAACTGGCTTCCATGTGGGATGCTGGCACAGCAGGCAGCAGCTCCACCCGCCATGCCACAGTGCTGGTCCCACTACCTAAAAGTTTTGAGAAAGCTTTCATGGCCAGCACTAGGGTCAGCTGGAACTTTCACTCCATGGGGTGATCCCTACCCGCTTCTCCACGTTTACCAAGCCACGGCAGCCCATCTGTCAGTGCGCTGACACATTGCTTGGGGTGGGGGTGGGGAGCGTTTGAGGAATGAACCAGCAGATGGGAACTTGCCTATAAATGTATTTGCCTCTCTCTCTCTCAAATAACTAATAAAAATTAACTGCTTGTGGATATGATCAGTGTGTCTCTTTCTTATTCTGATCCTGTTAATTTTCCCAGCAATTCTTGGTCCTGATTTCGCGTCATGTGTTTTCAGCAGCTCACGGGGCTCGCGGAGTGCTGGCGTTCACCCTGCTCGTCTAACTTTCCCAGACATAGTACCTGAGGACAGGAAAGAAGTCAATTAATGGCCAGAAAAGATGTGGTGAATTTCATATTTGTTCTTACATAGAAGGCATGTTAAGAAGTCCAAGTTCCTAAGCCAGACACTTTACTTCTCTAAATCATGATAAAGTTTCTGTAGCGAGGATCGCATTCAAAGTTCATTTCTACCCTGTGTCAGCTCCTGTGTCCTTTGGCAGACCTAGCATTGTATAGGGACATCACCATGCGCTACTGACTCAGTGTTGCTGAAGTTCCTACTCCAAAGAGAATGATAAAAGTAAAGCAAGTTCAACAAGGCCATGTACATTTGGTAACAGGTCTAAAGCAAGACCCCTTCATAAGCAGTGGCGTGTTCTTCTAGTAGGATGTCACAGTGACATCGGAGTGTGAGGTGCCAATTATATTACCGTGTGCTTATTAATAAATTTGGAAAACTAATAAGCATTGGGGGTTCTTGCCTAATATTCAGAGAAGAATTCTGAATACTGGCACAGGTAAACGAGGCAGCATGATAAGTTTTAAGCTTTTCATTCAGTGAGAGAAATGCATAGGAGAGTGAGGGCCCTATCTAAGAGAGAGAGGGAAATCTGGATTCATAGCGAGTACCCGGAGCCAGCCACACAGAGGAGCATGCAGGCCAGGAAGCATGGGGCAGGTGGCCTGAAGGTCACGTGCCCTGGAGGCACAGGGCAGCAAGCAGATCTGGGGCAAAAGGAAGAAGAAGGGCCAGCAGGCTGGAAAGGGCTGGGCCCACCATGTCTCAGGCCTTTAATCCACTTCCAAAGGGGAGTGGTCAATTAGCCTGATGGGCAGGTGGGTGCACAGGTGTGGCCAGGTAGGGGCATGAAGTCACACAGGAGTGTGGTGGAGGCATGGTCTTCCAGCTCACAAACCTGATCAATTTTATCCTATCTGCCTGCCTACAACAACACGATGTCTCCGTGTCTCTGTAGTGTTAGAACCAGGTTACAGGTACATTAATTTTTTAGGTGATATTCTGTTTTGTTGTTCCTTACTATGTTGTTATCTGGAAGCTTGCTATAAATAGAAACATGTATTAATCTATTATTTAAAGAATTATTTATTTTATTTGAAAGTCAGAGTTACATAGAGAGAGGAGAGAGAGAGAGAGAGAGAGAGAGAGATCGATCTTCCATCTGCTGGCTTACTCCCTAATTGGCTGCAATGACAGGAGCTGTGCCAATCCAAAGCCAGGAGCCAGGAGCTTCTGGGTTTCCCACGTGGGTGCAGGGGCCCAAGGACTTGGGCCATCTTCTGCTGCTTTCCCAGGCCATAGCAGAGAGCTGGATCAGAAGTGGAGAAGCCAGGACTCGAATTGGCACCCATATGGGACGCCAACATGGCAGGCAGTGGCTATACCCACTATGCCACAGCGCCAGCCCCTCATCTATTATTTAGTTATCAGTGTCTCTTTTTGTTGGGACTCTGAGGAGGTCTATAACTTCCCAGTCTCATCTTCTAATGCAGTTCCCTCAATCTTGTACTTTTATTTATTTAAAAGAATTTTTTTTTTGACAGGCAGAGTTAGACAGTGAGAGAGAGAAAGAGAGAGACAGAGAGAAAGGTCTTCCTTCCATTGGTTAACCCCCCAGATGGCTGCTACGGCTGGCACGCTGCGCTGATCCAAAGCCAGGTGCTTCCTCCTGGTCTCCCATGCGGACGCAGGGCCCAAGCACTTCGGCCATCCTCCACTGCCTTCCCGGGCCATAGCAGAGAGCTGGACTGGAAGAGGAGCAATTGGGACAGAATCCGGCACCCCAACTGGGACTAGAACCTGGGGTGCTGGCGCCGCAGGCGGAGGATTAGCCAAGTGAGCTGTGGCATCGGCCTATTTAAAAGAATTTTAAAAATTATTTTAGAAACAGAGCAAGTGATCAATTTAAAAAAAAAAGATTTATTTTATGTATTTAAAAAGCAGAGTTGCAGAGAGAGAGAGCGAAAGAGAGAGAGAGAGGGAGGGGGAGAGAGCCTCCAAATGGACGCGACGAGCATTGCAGGAGGCAGCTTTACCTGCTACACCATGACACTGGCACCAAATTCCTAGCTTTTAAGAATGGATACAAGAGCTAGGCAAAGATCAACAAGGATATCGAATATTCGAACTCTGTAATCAGGCTTCTGTAGAACATTCCAACCAACGTATTACCAATGTATTCCAACCAACAATAGAGGAATACACACTCTTCTCAGGGGCACGAGCACATTCTTTAGGAAATAGCATAGGTTAGGGGCCGGCACTGTGGTGCAGCGGGTTAGCACCGTGGCCTGAAGCACCAGTATCCCGTATGGGTGCCTGTTCATGTCCCAGCTGCTCCTCTTCAGATCCAGTTTTCTGCTAATGGCCTGGGAAACAAATTGAGGATGGCCTGAGTCCTTGGGCCTCTGCACCCACATGAGAGACTCAGAGGAAGCTCCTGGTTCCTGGCTTCAGATTGGCCCAGCTCCAGCAGTTGTGGCCATTTGGGGAGTGAACCAGCAGATGGAAGATCTCTCTGTCTATAACTCTGCCTCTCAAATAAATAAATAAATCTTTTTTTAAAAAAGGCCTCAATTAATGTAAAAGAACTGAAGTCATATGAGTATATTCTGTGACCACAGTAGCAATTAGAGTGCAAATAGGACACTGGGGGAAATTCACAAGTGTGTAGAAATTCAATGTCAGACTCCTGAAAGAACGATGGGTGCCATGGTTTGAATGTGTC
This sequence comes from Lepus europaeus, assembly GCF_033115175.1. Lineage (NCBI taxonomy): Eukaryota > Metazoa > Chordata > Mammalia > Lagomorpha > Leporidae > Lepus > Lepus europaeus. The sequence continues at coordinate 103,872,479 of NC_084830.1, forward strand.
CTCACAATTCATGTGCTGGAAACTCAACCTCAGGCCAACAGCCATAATGTGGAGCCTGGTGGGAGGCGTTTGAGTCATGAAGTCTGCAAAGTTCTTCGGATTTGGAGAAAGGCAGTCCCAGGTGGTCCTTGGCTTGCATGTGAGAAGCACGCCACTTTGCGAAATGTGGGGTGTGCCGTCTTCGGAGACATCAGAGGAACAACCAAGATGTCTTTCTTATAAGTCAAAAGGCAGCAACTTGCCGTGAGTGGGAATTGTGTGTAAAGAGAGAATGGAAGCAAGCCAGCCGGTTTCTCCCTGCCCCTCTGTCTCGGATGCGGGAGGAAGAGCATTGAGGGTTACATAAGGATGCTCCTTCATCTAAGCAAGACCCCCTCCTGACACCTGCAAAGAAACCCCCACTGACTTCCCAGGGAGGTGGAGAGCAGCTGGCTGCAGCTATGGGGGCCCGGCTACCTCTGAGTCCCTGAGCAGGGAAAGCTGTCAGTCACAGCTCCCTCACCCCAACCGCCCCAGCTGCATGCGAATTAACAAGTTGTACCCACATCTTCCTTACACCAGTCTGAGCGGCTGGGGTGAGAATTCCCACCCACCCATCCGCACTTGCTCCCCTTCTGCCCCAAGCCTGAGGACGTTAACTGTGTGCCTACATATCTTCAGTTATCCTGTCCCTAAACCTCTATTGCCTGGCAAAGCAGCCCTCACACCCTGGTTAAAGAGAAAACCTGGCCAAGGATGCTTCCTCCCACCCCGAGGAAGCACCCCTACCCCGAGGAAGCACCCCACCCCGTTTGTCAGCCTGGTTTAGTGCAGCCAGAGCTCTTATCACTCCGTGAAATCAGTTCATTGTATTGTATTCCTTTTCTGAAAAGTAGACGCTGTCTCCAAACGGGACCAAGTCGTATCACCAAGGTCTGGAATACTGCCTGGAACAGAGGTCTTAAAACTACGTGTTGAGGGGTAGGCACCAAGCGTCTGGGTAAGATGCCTGTATCCCATACAGAGTGCTGCAGTGCCTGGGTTCAACACCTGCCTCTGGCTCCTGACTCCAGCTTTTGCTAATGCAAAAACCCTGGAGGCAGCAGTGATGGTTCAAGGGATTGGGTCCCTGCCACCCATGTGGGACACCTGGGTGGAGTTCCAGGCTTCCAGCCTTAGCCTGACTCAGCAACCCTGGCTGTTGCAGGTGTTTAGGGAGTGAACTAGTGAATGAGAGCGCTCTCTCTCTGCCTCTCAAAGGTTTTTTTTTTGTTTTGTTTTGTTTTTTGTTTTTTTTACAGGCAGAGTTAGACAGTGAGAGAGAGACAGAGAGAGACACAGAGAGAAAGGTCTTCCTTCCGTTGGTTCACCCCCTAAATGGCTGCCATGGCTGGTGCGCTGCGCTGATCCGAAGCCAGGAGCCAGGTACTTCCTCCTGGTCTCCCATGCGGGTGCAGGGCCCAAGCACTTGGGCCATCCTCCACTGCACTCCCGGGCCACAACAGAGAGCTGGCCTGGAAGAGGAGCAACTGGGACAGAATCTGGCACCCCAACCAGGACTAGAACCCGGGGTGCTGGCGCCGCAGGCGGAGGATTAGCCTAGTGAGCCGCGGCACCGGCCCCTGCCTCTCAAATTTTAAAAACAAGTCTTGAAATGTCTGTTGTTATGGGAGACCCAGATGAAGCTCCTTGTTCCTGGCTTTGGCCTGGCTGGGCCAGGCCATTGTTGACATTTGGGGAATGAACCAGCAGGTGAAAGATCTCTCTCTGTCTTTCCCCTTCTCTCTCTTACTCTTTCTTTCTTAAATTTATTTATTTGAAAGGCAGAGTGACAGAGAGAGAGAGAGACAGAGAGAAGTCTTTCATCTGCTGGTTCACTCCCCAAGTGGCCACAAGAGCCAGGGCTGGGCCGAGCCGAAGCCAAGAACCCAAGCACTTGGGTCATCCTCCGCTGCTTTTCCCAGGCACATTAGCAGGGAGCTGGATCGGAAGTGGAGCGGTGGGGACTCAAACCGGTGACCATAAGGGATGTTGACATTGCAGGCAGTGGCTTAACCTGTTACACCACAACACTGGCCCCATTCTGTCTTTCAAATACACAAACAAATCCTTTTAAAATGGTACCTTCTGGGCTGGCGCCGTGGCTTAACAGGCTAATCCTCTGCCTTGCGGCGCCGGTACACCAGGTTCTAGTCCCGGTTGGGGCGCCGGATTCTATTCCGGTTGCCCCTCTTCCAGGCCAGCTCTCTGCTATGGCCCGGGAAGGCAGTGGAGGCAGTAGAAGATGGCTCAAGTGCTTGGGCCCTGCACCCACATGGGAGACCAGGAGAAGCACCTGGCTCCTGGCTTCGGATCAGCACGATGCGCCAGCCACAGCAGCCATTGGAGGGTGAACCAACGGCAAAAAGGAAGACCTTTCTCTCTGTCTCTCTCTCTCACTATCCACTCCTCCTGTCAAAAAAAAAAAAAAAAAGTACCTTCTGTTACCCATAAGTCTTCAATAAAATTTTATTTCAAATTATGTGTACGTGTGTCTGTATCTTACCTTGGGGGGGTGGTGAACAGAAGGTCACGTGTCCATGCTCGGGGGAGTAGGGGGAGAGTGAGCCTCAGGGGGAGAGTGGGGACCAGTGGTTTCCTGGGGCCTCGATTGACACTATTGGGATTTTTTAAAAGGTGATTCCTAAAGGCTGGGAATCTTAGAGGTGTTTCTGTTATGTATAGTTTTGTCAAACATTTTCCTTGTGCTTGAAGAATGGCTGGTGTCGGAGGCAGATGGCCATCTAAGTAGCCAGCTGTGGATGGATGCTGGATGCTGGAAGCCCAATGGGGAACAGGAGCACCAGGCTCAGCCCCACAGGGCGGGGATGGAGAGCCTGGAAACGCTTCCAGAGAGGTGATGTGGGCACCGGGTCTCTAAGCAGGGCATCAGCCAGGTGGGAGGGGGAGGAAGAACAGCAGCACAAAGTCAAAGACACAAAAGGAATCAAGGAGACATCCAGACACCCGTCTCCACCGGACCTCCCAGCATCTGCTCGTACTGCCCCCCAGTGAGCAGTCCCGCTGGTCCCAGCCCCCACGGAACAGAACGGCCTGAGAAAGTGCCTGGCACAGAGTAAGAGTCAGCGAGTGTTTGCTGAGTGAATGGGCGAACCCTTGCCAGGTATCTGGTCTACCCAGCAGGCTGAATGTCTTTGTGCAGGTGACCGCCTAAGTCATACTGACTTTGCTGCATGCTTCGGCATGGAGTGTACAACCCTGGACACCCCCACATGGGTAAAGCACCTGGTGTGTGTTCAAGGTGCTTCACTCCTTGTACACAAAGAGAAGCAGCCATGTTTGTTCTGCGTCTCCAGGACAACCTTGCTGGGTGAGCAGAAACAGACTCCTAGGAAGAAGTAAATAAAAGGGGATAGGCAATTAGCCTGGTAGTTAAGATGCTGGTTAAGGGGCTGGTGCTGTGGTGTAGCAGGTAAAGCCGCTGCCTGCAGTGCCAGCATCCCATGTGGGTGCTGGTTCGAGTCCCGGCTGCTCCACTTCTGATCCAACTCTCTGCTGTGGCCTGGGAAAGCAGTAGAAGATGGCCCAAGTCCTTGGGCCCCTGCACCCGCGTGGGAGACCCAGAAGAAGCTCCTGGCTTCTGGCTTCGGATCAGCCCAGCTCCAGTCGTTGTAGCCCTCTGGGAAGTAAACCAGCAGATGGAGGACCTCTCTCTCTGCCTCTGCCTCTGCCTCTCTGTAACTCCGCCTTTCAAGTAAGTAAGTCTTAAAAAAAAAAAAAAAAAAAAAAGATGCTGGTTATGACAGCCACGTCCCATGTTGGAGCGTCTGGGCTCAGTTCCCAGCTCCAGCTCCTGATTCCGGCTTCCTGCTAATGCAGACCACGGGAGGTGGCAGACATGGAAGTGATTGCGTTCCTGCCACCCGCGTGGGAAGCCTGCATGGAACTCTTGGCTCTGGGCCCAGCCTGGGCCTGGCCTTGCAGACATTCGGGGAGTGAATCAATGGATGGCTCGCTCTCTCTCTCTCTCTCTCTCTCTCTCTCTCCTTTTCAAATAAAAGGGAGGAAGGAAAGAAAGGAGGGAGAGAAGCAGGGAGGAGGAAGAAAGAAACTCCTAAAATATAAATGGTAACAATAGTGATATTTACTGAATGCCAACTGTGTGCCAGACAGTTCTTTAATAATCTTTACAACACATCTGCAATGTTGTCTATTATAGAAGAAATGAATCTCACAGGGATTACGAAAGTGCCCTGACCTACAGGCTGCTGTAAGTAACTGTTACAAACCACCATCTAAGGAGAACCTGAACTTCAAAACTCCCATCTTAAACAAAGAAAAGGTTTTCCTAACAGAGTTTGGAGTTGTGCCTGGCCAGGAAGGACATAAAAGAGGAACAGCTGTGAGCCCACAGGACCAGCAAGCAGACGGCTGAGTATTTACTCGGGCCAACAAGAGCAGTGTCCAGTGCCCTCGCCCATTTTCTTAAGACGAGTTGAACATCACACTTCTCTCTGGAAAGTACTCTTCTAATGAGTCATTCGCTCTTGCTGTGTGCCCGCCAGGGTCCTGGGTGTCAGAGAAGCCTGTGTTCCTTGCCCTCGAGAGGGGAGAGCCCAGTGAAGACAAGGCACCTTTGACAGGTAAGCAAGGCATGTCAGTACGGCTGTGTCAGGGTCCCCAGGGACACAGAGGCATGCTTTCGTGGGGGGCATGGAAGGGACAGGGGCGGCGGGGAAGGCTTCCCTGAGCAAGTGCTGTGCTCACCGTGGGTCCCCGGGGTGCCCGGAGGCTGCTGGCCGAGAGTGAAGAGCTCCAGGCAGAAGGAAGAGAACTCCGGACATGGAAACAGAAGTGCATGGAGCGGAAGTTTAAGAGGCAGAATTTGCTGGATGTGGGTGGCAAGGGAGAGGGGAGTGGCCTGAGTGATGGGGCCAGGAGAGGGACCACTCACTGCGCCCGTTATCGCTGGCTAGGAGACAGGCCATTGGTAAGATGATGGTGATGAGTCTGAGCTGGACGTACTGTATAGGAGATGCCCACTGGACACCCAGCTGGAGATTCCAGATAAGTTGCTCTCAGCGCAGTGTGTTGGGTTGCAAACAAATAGGAGAGTCATCAGCCTATGGCTGTTTGAAGACATGACAATAATTCCCTTCCAAGAACAGGCTCGCAATCGCTGAAATCACATAGAGGCAAACATCGCCTCCCGGTAAAACAAGCTGCTTCACACATACAACATGACCTGAGGCCAGAAACTGTATTTCTGGAACTTTCTTTTTTTTAAGATTTATTTTTATTTATTTGAAAGTCAGAGTTACAGAGAAAAGGAGAGGCAGAGAGAGAAAGAGAGAGAGAGAGAGAGACACAGAGAGAGAGAGAGAGAGAGAGAGAGAGAGGTCTTCTATCCTCTGGTTCACTCCCCAATTGGCTGCAATGGCCGAAGCTGCACCAGTCTGAAGCCAGGAGCCAGGAGCTTCTTCCAGGTCTCCCATGTGGGTGCAGGGGCCCAAGGACTTGGGCCATCTTCTACTGCTTTCCCAGGCCACAGCAGAGAGCTGGTTCAGAAGTGGAGCAGCCAGGACTTGAACTGGCGCCCATATGGGATGCCGGCACTGCAGGCGGTGGCTTTACCCGCTACACCACAGTGCTGGCCCCTAGAATGTTCTTATCTAGGAGAGCAAAAAAATTTTTTAACAATTTATTATTTATTTATTTGTGGTTAAAGATTTATTCACTTACTGGAGAGGCAGACTTACAGACAGAGAGAGGGAGACACAGAGAGGGGGAGAGAAATCTTTCATCTGCTGGTTTACTCTCCAGATGGTCAAAGCCGGGAGCCAGGAGCTTCATCTGTCTCTCCTTCCCGGGGAGCAGGGGCCCAGGCACGTGGGCCATCTTCCACTGCTTTCCCCAGGCCATCAGCAGGGAGCTGGAAGCAGAACAGTCAGGACTCAAGCCAGTACCCATACGGGCTGCCGGTATTGCAGGTAGCAGCTTTGCTGGCTAAGCCATGATGCTGGGCCCCAGAGAGCATGATTTAAAAAAATAAAATAAAATAAATAAGGCCACTATCAAGCTAGTCAAAATTTTGTTTTACTCTCTCAACTTAACTCTCAACTTTACTCTCTCATTTATTTATTTGGAAGGCAGAGAGAGAGAGAAAGAGGTCTTCCATCCAATGGTTCATTCCCCAGATGGCTGCAACAGCCAGAGCCGTACCGATCCAGAGCCAGGAGCTTCTTCCCGGTCTCTCACACAGGTGCAGGGGCCCAAGGATTTGAGCCATCTTCTACTGCTTTCCCAGGCCATAGCAGAGAGTTGGATGGGAAGTGGAGCAGCTGGGACTCAAACTGGCACCCATATGGGATGCCACTACTGCAGGCAGCGGTTTTACCCACTATTCCACATGCTGGCCCCTAAAATAAATATTTAAAAAGAAAGGGGGCACAACCGAATGGGTACCTGCCTATGATGCTGACAGCCCATATGAATGCCATTTAGGGTCCCAACTGCTTCACTTCCAATCCAACTCCCTGCTAATGTGCCTGGGAATGCAGTGGAAGATGGCCCCAGCACTTGGGCTCCTGCCACCTATGTGGAAGACCCAGATGGAATTCCAGGCTCCTGGTTTTGGCCTGACCCAGCCCCAGCCATTGCAGCCATTTGGGGAATGGACCAGTGGATGGAAGATTTTTTCTCTTTCCTTCTATCTCTCCCTCTCTATCTGTAACTCTGCCTCTCAAATAAATGAAATGAATCTTTAAGAAAATTTTTCTTTCACAGTAGCTCACTATATATTTTATAAAAAGTGGAGAGAGTTTGAAAGTTTCCAACTTAAAGAAGTGATAAATTTTTAAAGAGATAAAAATGCTAATTACCCTGATTTGACCATTACACACTGTATAAACATATTGAATTAAATAGTTACAATTATTATATGTCAATAAAAGTATAAATTAAACACTCTCAAAGTATAGGCTCAACATAATGATGAAGCAGGCAGTAGAAAGAATCTGTAAACTTGAACATAGAATCAAGAATCATAGAATCTATACAGGGGCTGGCGCTGTGGCGTAGTAGGTAGAGCCACCACCCGTAGTGGCCAGCATCCCATAGGGGCGCCGGTTCAAGCCCTGGCTACTCCACTTCCAGTCCGTCTCTCTGCTATGGCCTGGGAAAGCAGTGGAAGATGGCCCAAGTCCTTGGGCCCCTACACCCACGTGGGAGACCCAGAAGAAGCTCTTGGCTTCGGATCAGCACAGCTCCGGCCATGGTGGCAGTCTGGGGAGCGAGCCAGCAGATGGAAGACCTCTCTCTCTGTCTCTACCTCTCTCTGTAACTCTGTCTTTCAAATAAATAAAAAATAAATCTTAAAAAAAAATAACAAAAGAATCTGCCCAACCTGAGCGTCTGAGAAAAAAACAACCAAAAAATAATAGGCAGAGCCTATGGGACATGCAGGACAAGAGGTTTAACAACAAAAGATATTTCTTCTGGAGGCCCAGGCTGTGGCAGAACTAGTGGATTCTCATCTGAGACATTGTGAAGGCTTAGGAGTCCAAGAACTTAACCTGGGGACAGATTCCAATGTATGCAGAGAAGAGCAAATCAGTTCATAAGAGGATAATTCCAGGGACAGACATTTGGTTCAACAGTTAGGTTGCCACCTGGGATGCCTGCATTCCATATCAGAGTGCCTGGTTCAAGTCCTAGCTCCTCTGTGATCCAGCTTCCTGCTCAGGTGCACCCTGCGAGCAGCATATGCCAGCTTAAGTGCTTGGGTCCCTGCTGCCCATGTGGGAGACCCAGATGGAGCTCCAGGCTCCTGGTTGTGGCCTGGCCCATTCCTGGCTGTTGTGGGCATTTGGGAAGTGAATCAGCATATGGACATTCTCTCTCTCTCTCTCTCTCTCCTCTGCTTTTCAGAAAAAATGAAAATAAATAAATGATAAAAGATTTTTTAAAAAAATATTTATTTATTTGAATGACAGTTACAGAGAGAGAACAAAAGACAGAGAGAGAGAGAGAAAGAGATCTTCCATCCACTGGTTCACTCCTCAAATGGCTGCAATAGCCAGGTCTGGCCATTGCAAAGCCAGGAGTCTGGAACTCCATCTGGGTCTCCCACATGGCTATCAGAGGTCCAAACCCTTAGTGAATTCTCTGCTGCTTTCCCAGGCGCATTAGCAGGGAGCTGGATTGGAAGCAAGACAGCCCGGACTCAGGCACTCGTATAGGATGCCTGTGTCTCGGGTGGTGGCTTAACCCACTGCGCCACAACGCTGGCCCCAGAAAATTTTGGTTTTTTTATTTTTTTTAATTTTTATTTATTTTTTTTTATTTTTATTTTTTTTGACAGGCAGAGTGGACAGTGAGAGAGAGACAGAGAGAAAGGTCTTCCTTTTTGCCATTGGTTCACCCTCCAATGGCCGCCGCGGTAGGCGCGCTGCGGCCGGCGCACCGCGCTGATCCGATGGCAGGAGCCAGGTGCTTCTCCTGGTTTCCCATGGGGTGCAGGGCCCAAGGACTTGGGCCATCCTCCACTGCACTCCCTGGCCACAGCAGAGAGCTGGCCTGGAAGAGGGGCAACCGGGACAGGATCGGTGCCCTGACCGGGACTAGAACCCGGTGTGCCGGCGCTGCAAGGCAGAGGATTAGCCTAGTGAGCCGCGGCACCGGCCCCCAGAAAATTTTGTTTTTAAATGGCTAATCCAAGAGTGTTATTCAAAGCGCTCTGAGGGACCAGTAAGGAACAAAGTTAGATTTGTAACCCTCATTTCTGCAGATCACATATTGCTTTTTGGGGAAGAATCATGGCTGAACCAAGTGAATTGGGTGGGGCGTTTTAGGCCTGGAATCTTGTGCCCTTCCAGCCAGGTTCTGGGAGGTTCCTGCGTGTTTCTGGGTCACTGAAGCTTTCACACGTTTGCCAGTCTCTGCTCAACTGTCAACATTCTGGGTCCAAAATTAGCCTGCAGAAAGGGACTGGCCGGTCGGCTCCCAGCACCGCCCAGAAGCAGCAAGAACAGCCCTTCCCTGAGCTGCCACGAACACGCATCTCCCGGCACTGTGCAGACCGGGAGACAGGCTTTGTCTGATCTGATCATTGTGCCAGGTTAGTGGAACATAGAGCTTAGCTTAGGTCAAATCCAGGCCCCTGCGGCACACCGGGTTCTAGTCCCGGTCGGGAACTGTCCCGGTTGCCCCTCTTCCAGGCCAGCTCTCTGCTGTGGCCAGGAAGTGCAGTGGAGGATGGCCCAAGTGCTTGGGCCCTGCACCCCATGGGAGACCAGGAGAAGCACCTGGCTCCTGCCATCGGATCAGCGCGGTGTGCCGGCTGCATCGCGCCAGCCGCGGCGGCCATTGGAGGGTGAACCAACGGCAAAAGGAAGACCTTTCTCTCTGTCTCTCTCTCTCACTGTCCACTCTGCCTGTCAAAAAAAAAAAAAAAAAAAAAATCCAGGCCCCTGCCTGGAGCTGAAGGCAGGATCAGTTCAACTCAGATGAAGGAGAGTGGATGTGGGGAGCCACTCCCCAAAGAAAACCTGGATGTTGTTGGGGACGGGGAAGTGGATGTTGGGAAAGTGACACCAGGGCGCTCTCTGCCATTGCTGTGAGGAGCTCTTCATGTCTGGTTTCCCAGTCCCTAAAGAGGGCGTACCAGACTCCCAGGCATAACGTCAGCTACATCTTGAGCAGTTTTAGATACACTGAGCTTTCCACTCGCTTAAGGTGCAGTGTTCCGCTCCTGAAAGATTCCTCCCCCGTGCACAGCAGCCGGCGCAGCTCCCCGATGTGCGTGTGCGCCCACGCGCGTCCTATTCTTCCCCTCGGTGCCCACGGTGACCACGTCTCTTGGGATTCACATCCCTGGTCCTCGCCGTGCATCAGGGAACTGCGTCACTGTCCAGGGCCCCAGGCAGCATTTGGTTCAACAAATGTTTGTTAGCAGCATAACCACTGCCTGCTGCGTCTGCTGCTCTCTAGTGGAATGGTGCCAGTTCCCCGGGGCTCGCAAGGGGCTGGCTTCTGAGCATTGCACCTTGCGAGGGGCTCAGCGGCATTAGTGGGGACACTGGCCTGGGATGGTGTTGGTCCCTGAGCCCTCGGGAAAGGTCGTGGGCTCTCCTGGAGGGGTTCCCGGCAGGAGGGATCCAGGGAGGGTAAATCTGAGGACAGACACCTGTGGCTCAGGGATGCGTTCTGCCCAGTGCCTCTTCAGGAGTTTCCATCACTGAGTGAGCGTCACGGAGGGTACCACCCACACCCAGGGGTTGCTCGCCCAGCACAGCCCTGACACCAGACATGCGCAGCTGCTGCTGGTGTCACACAGCATGCTATTTTATAGTGAACTGGAAAACCATATTTTTTCCTTTCTTTACTGAGAGGCAGGGTGCTGTGGTACAGTAAGTTAAGCCTCCACCTGCAGCACCACTATCCCATATGGATGTCAGTTCGAGTCCCGGCTGCTCCTCTTCTGGTCCAGCTCTCTGCTATGGCCTGGGAAAGCAGTAGAAGATGACCCAAGTCCTTGGGCCCCTGCACTCACGTGGGAGACCTAGAAGAAGCTCCTGGCTCCTGGCTTCGGCCTGGCCCAGCTCTGGACATTGTGGCCATTCGGGGAGTGAACCAGCAGATGGAAGATTTCTCTCTCTCTCTTTCTCCCTCTGTAACTCTGCCTCTCAAATAAAATAAATAAATATTTTTAAAAAATAGACAAAAACCAGTAACGTAGTAATTTATGACCATCGCAGGGTGTTGTGCATAACTGCTTGTCTTATGTGCCAGGCAGTGCAGCAGGTATATTTTTGCCTGTATCACCATACACATAAGAAAACAGCATTTGTGCTACAACTTCACCTGGCAAAATGAATATTGCAGCTCCATTATTATCACTTAAAAAAAAGATTTATTTTATTTATTTGAAAGAGTTATATAGAGAGGTAGAACCAGAGACAGAGAGGTCTTCCATCTGGTGGTTCACTCCCCAAATGACCACAATGGTCAGAGCTGGGCTGATCCAAAACTAGGAGCCAGGAGCTTCTTCTGGGTCTCCCATGTGGGTGTAGGGGCCCAAGCATTTGGGCCATCTTTTACTGCTTTCCCAGGCCACAGCAGAGAGCTGGATTGGAAATGGAGCAGCCGGACTCAAACCGGCGCCCATATGGGGTACTGGCACTGCAGGCTTGGGCTTTAACCCACTGTGCCACAGCACCAGCCCCTCTATTTTTTTTTTTAATTTGACAGGTAGAGTTATAGACAGTGTGAGAGAGAGACAGAGAGAAAGGTCTTCCTTCTGCTGGTTCACCCCCTAAATGGCTGCTACGGCCAGTGCACTGTGCCAATCCGAAGCCAGGAGCCAGGTGCTTCCTCCTGGTCTCCCATGCAGGTGCAGGGCCCAAGCACGTGGGCCATCCTCCACTGCACTCCCGGGCCACAGCAGAGAGCTGGATTGGAAGAGGAGCAACTGGGACTAGAACCTGGGGTGCTGGTGCCTTAGGCAGAGGATTAGCCTAGCGAGCCACGGTGCCAGCCCCTCTATTATCTTATGGAGCCAGTGCCCCGCATGTGTTCCACCACTGACCAAATCACTGTTCTTTGACACATGCCTGCACTTACAGTAACTCTGCAGGGACAAACATGACATCATTCGAAGAAAATTGTCACGAGTTAGAAGCCAGTGAGGAGCAGGCCTGGAACAGGTGGCACACCAGCAGGAGGGGACACCTGTTGCCAGCACCGTGGAGAATCTGTAAATTGCCACCCCAGGTGGTGGGCGCACTTCACAGGAATGACGTGGGTTGGCTGAGAAGTGCGGAGTCATGAGGACACCTGGAGACCTGCTCCTTTTTTTTTTTTTTTGACAGGCAGAGTGGACAGTGAGAGAGAGACAGAGAGAAAGGTCTTCCTTTTGCCGTTGGTTCACCCTCCAATGGCCGCCGCGGTAGGCGCGCTGCGGCCGGCGCACCGCGCTGTTCCGATGGCAGGAGCCAGGTGCTTCTCCTGGTCTCCCATGGGGTGCAGGGCCCAAGGTGGGCCATCCTCCACTGCACTCCCTGGCCACAGCAGAGAGCTGGCCTGGAAGAGGGGCAACCGGGACAGGATCGGTGCCCTGACCGGGACTAGAACCCGGTGTGCCGGCGCTGCAAGGCGGAGGATTAGCCTGTTGAGCCACGGCGCCGGCCGACCTGCTCCTTTGATCTAGACAGGGCGACAGTGTTGTCTTTTGGAAGTCGGCCTGCCGTGGTTCCGCCGGCGTGGGATCAGCCAGGCCCTCCTGTTCGAGCACCTGCTATCCCTGTTACTAAAACACCGAGGTCACCTGTGAGAAAGGGAACATTTATCATTAAGCGCAGGAGAACGGGGCAGGATGTGTCAAACCCAAATCTTCTGCCCTATAGAAAGGGGCTGGAGATTTACAGAGCTTGAGTTGTTGGGGTGGAACAGGGTGACGTGAGTGACGGCAAGTGACAGGTGCAGAGGTGAGGAGTGGGGAGTCCTCCGAGCGTGTGCCGTGCACACACGCCTTCACACGCATCATGGCGTGTGCTGTGGCACACACGCCATCACACATCATGGCGTGTGCCGTGCACACACTCCTTCACACGCATCGTGACGTGTGCTGTGGCACACACGCCTTCACACGCATTGTGGCGTGTGCCGTACACACACACCTTCACACGCATTGTGGCGTGTGCCGTGGCACACACGCCTTCACACGCATTGTGGCGTGTGCTGTGGCACACACACCTTCACATGCATCGTGGCGTGTGCTGTGCACACACGCCTTCACACACATCGTGACGTGTGCTGTGGCACACACGCCTTCACACGCATCGTGGCGTGTGCTGTGGCACACACGCCTTCACACGCATCCTGTGTTCCAAGGTGGCTGCGAGAATGTCCCTGTGGAGGCATGTCACCCACCCGGCACAGATTGGCCTCAGGACGGTCCCAGAAGGAAGTGGCCACCTTTCATTCTTCCTGGAGGAGGCTCAGGGTCCTGAAAATGTCCTCCTTGGGAAGGTGGAGATATTCCCAGGAAAACGAGCTGCTCTACCACCCCAGGCCCAACACCCAGCCAGGAGGGGCAGTGCTGCCCAGAGCCTCACGCTTGTGGAAGATCAAACCAAGGGGCCAGTGCTGTGGCATAGTGGTAGCCACTACCTGCAGTGCCGGCATCCCATATGGGCACCGGTTCCAGTCTCAGCTACTCCACTTCTGATCCAGCTCTCTGCTATGGCCTGAGAAAGCAGAAGATGGCCCAAGTCCTTAGGCCCCTGCACCCACGTGGGAGACCAGGAAGAAGCTCCTGGCTTTGGAATGGCTCGCCTCCAGCTGTTGCGGCCACTTGGGGAGTGAATCAGTAGATGGAAGACCTCTCTCTCTGCCTCTCTATAACTCTGCCTTTCAAATAAATAAATTAATTAAAAAAAAAATAAAACCAAAGCCCCATGTGTCCTGATACAATGTATGAGGAGACTGCTACCCTCTGAGGTAGGCTGTCAATCACCCGGCATGTCCTTTAGCTAAGCTTGGGGTGGGAGGGAGCTGGCCTACTAGGCTTTGTACACAGAACTACTTTTGAGCCATGTACGTAGAACTTTTTTTTTTTCCATTTGCTCCAGAACGATACACTCTCCCTAGCGTTTCTTTCCATTGGGAACATGCTCAGTGTCATCTCGCCAGGCACTGGCTCTGGGAAGGCAGGCTGGGCAAGAGGAGAGCGAGGGGGAACAAGGCCAAAGGGAGGAGGCCCAGGAGAGAGAACAACACCGGCACAGCAGCACAGGGCCGCTTCCCGGGAGTCTCTGCCAACAGGAGCCAGGGCCCGTACCCGGGAATCTCTGCCGAGGGGAGCCGGGGCCCGTGTCTCTGGCAGAGGCACAGGACGCAGATCCGCAGTGAAAGTCTGGGCACACTGGACTGGGAGCCCGGTCTCCCACTGTTGGCTGGTGCTGTGCGCCTCGGCGGGGACCTTATCCTCTCCTAACCAGCTTCCCCATCGGCGGCCCAGCAAGGGAAACGTGGTAGGTATTGCTACTGTTAGGGGCCCAGGTGGCTTAATTCTTATTCCAGGTTCTTGTCCCCACGGAGATAAGAATTCAAAGGGGCTGGCACTGTGGCATAGCAGGTAAAGCTGCCGCCTGCAGTGCTGGCATCCCATACGGGAACCGGTTCTAGTCCCAGCTGCTCCACTTCCCATCCAGCTCTCTGCTATGGCCTGGGAAAGCAGTAGAAGATGGCCCAAGTCCTTGGGCCCCTGCACCCGTGTGGGAGACCTGGAGGAAGCTCCTGGCTCCTGGCTTCAGATCAGCCCAGCTCCGGCCATTGCTGCTGATCAGGGAGTGAACCAGTGTATGGAAGACCTCTCTCTCTCTCTCTCTAACTCTGCCTTTCAAATGAAAGAAATAAATCTTAAAAGAAATGCAAGGCAGAAATTGCAGCTTGTGTATTATCATCCAACTCCCTGCCTGGAGTCCCCATATCATTACGACTCACGAGGACATATCCTGTGAGAAAAACCCTCTTAAAGTGGAGGCCCAGGTTCAGGTAAGGGCCAGAAATAGCTGGTGTTCTAATCTCAGAATATTTGCGTCATCAGAACCACATTTAGCCGTGTCTCCTCTTTGTGCTTGGCTCATCAAATTGTGTACGTTGTTGAGAAGCAACATGGGAGTGTGGCGGCCCTGAGCTATTCTGGGTAGGAGGAGAGAGAGAGAGAGAGGTGTCAGCACACTTCGGTCCTCAGCAGCTCCGACAGCGCCTTGGCAAGTGCAAGGTATGGCCGGAAGCAAGAAAGGGCATCTCAGAGAAACACTCTGCCCCTTTCCAGCGGCAAGTCCCCCTCCCTCCCAGGGCACGGAGTCACAGGGCATCAGCACCAGTGTCTGTGCTAGGTGCTCCGTGGCTACGTCCTCTTATTTAACTTTACAAGGAGAACTTAGGCTCAGAGAAGGAAGGTTGCTTGCTCAGTGTCACATCGCTAGGGAACCGTGAGTTTTCCTGACTTGAGCTGGGTGATTCTTGGGGCTGGGTGAGTCTGCTGTGGCGCTGTGCTCAGCCGGGCAGGGCATTGAGTAGCACTGCTGGCATACATCCAGTAGGTGGCAGTATCATCCTTCAGCGACAGCAAAAATGCAGACAGCACCAAACATCCCCTGGGGAACAGTCACCCCTCGTTGAGCATCTCTGGTCCACACCTACATGGCATGCCGCCATCACCTGCACATCACCGAAGTGCTTTCACAGAGGTTGGTGTGGAAGCGTCCCCTGGGCCACGGACAGTGCTGGTGGATCTTCCCCCCACCCCACCCCCTATCCTCTATCCCCGCTCTTTTCCCCTTTTCTTCCTTTTTATTTAAGAGGGACTCTTGAAAGAGAAAATCAGACTGCTTTTACTGATGTGCCGGCGACCAGCCTGTCACCTGGGGTAGGGGTGTGCACACAGCGACCACCATGGGAGCAGGGTAAGCAGAACTCGGGTGTCGGGACTGGTCCTGCTGGGACGTGATGCTTTCTGAAGTCAAGGGGCCCAGGCGCTCTCACACTGCCTTCTCACCTCATGTTCTCCACAAGCTCCTCCCTTTCTTGATGGAGGCCTTGGGCGTGGGAATGGCCTTAGCTGCCATCTGCTCTTCAAAAGGGGACTGCCTGTCCCAGGCAGGGAGAAATAGGGACAGTCTGCGTCCCGTGGCCCCATGAAGGAACACTTGGCAATGCCCTCCTCGCGTCCACAAGGAAGACAAAGCAGGCTATGGCATAAGCCCCAGACAGGCTGGCAAGCCGGCTCCAGCTTTTGCATTGACCACTCCGTGCTGGCCTGGTGGATCAGCCCAGTCCGAGCCACCAGCTGGCTCTGGGGAAAGCCCACCTTGGGCGTGCACTGTGAGGTCAGCATGGCTGCCAGACTGGAGCCGGATCCAGCTCCTTCAGCTCCACAGCAAAAGCGTGGGCTCTGATGTGGCCAGGGTCGTCACACCACACACCGTGTTTGGGTTGTGCGTGCAGTGTTTCTTGAAGACTTCTGCTGTGGTGGGGATGGTGGAGTTCACGGGTCTGGAGGTGATACAGATCATGGCTTCAGGGCAGAGCTGGGTACAGGCGGCTGCCAGGCTGGCCGAGATGGTGGTGCTGGTGTTGACAGGTCATCCTGCTATGGGTGAAACGGTGGCCGAGAAAAGATTACCTCAGTTCTTTGTCATGGAACAAGAATTTCCAAGCAGACAAGGCAGAGAGAAAAGCAAGAATTATTTAAGTCAGAGACCTCCCGGGGGAGTGGCCAGGAAGGGAGGCTTCGAGAGAGGCAAAACCCAAAGGGGCCGGTGGTAGTGGGGTTTTTAAGCACAATTTTAGGGAAGAAAAAACTTGCAATCAGCTTGACATTCAGTGACAAGGCGAGAACAAAACCCATCAAAAGACCCGATTGGAATCTTATTTGCAGAGGGGCGGGATAGGGAACTTGTTTTTACAGCAAACCGTGAGCTCAGAGCGTAGAATGAATCACTACTCCCTTGCTATTCTCACCGTAAAGCTGGAAGCTCCCCAGGAGTGGGGCAGGCACTTTTGACCTTGCTAACGGTAACTTCTGGGGGAAGCAAGCATGTTGCACCCTCAGTTTCCACCAGGACCAACCTAGTCAGGTTAACCCATCTGACTCCCCACATTCCCTCCCCAGGAGAATGGACCCTAACTTCTGTTAGGGCATATGGGATGAGACTGTTCAGACGTCTTCAAGCTGAGTAGGAGTGGAACAGGGAACAGCAGTCAAGACAGGGTTCCAGCAGGAGGTGGCCTCTCAGGGGGACGCAGGGCCAGCTTGCAGAGATGCTTCCATCCAAGGTCTCCTGCGCGTGGCCATCTGGAGTTTCACTAAGTCTGGAGAAAACCAATCTAACAGGCATGTTAAATTCACAGGGTCTAAAACAAAGGACAGAGTCATTATTAGAGGACCTAAGAAAGGAGCTGTCTAAACCATGAGGAAGTTTTCCTATTGAGAGGCAAATAAAAATTGACAGGGAGCCGGTACTGTGGTGTAGCAGGTACAGCCTCTACCTGCAATGCCTGCATCCCATATGGGCGCCAGTTTGAGTTCGGCTGCTCCTCTTCCGATCCAGCTCTCTGCTGTGGCCTGAGAAAGCAGTGGAAGACGGCCAAGTCCTTGGGTCCCTGCACCCGCATGGGAGACCTGGAAGAAGCTCCTGGCTCCTGGCTTCGGATTGGTGCAGCTCCAGCTATTGCAGCCATCTAGGGAATGAACCAGTGGAGGGAAGACTTCTGTCTCTCTCTCTCTCTCTCTCTCTCTCTCTCTCTCTCTGACTCTCCTTCTCTCTGTGTGTAACTCTGACTTTCAAATAAAATAAATAAATCTTTCAAAAAAAAGCTGACAGGAGGGGCTTGATAATAATCAGATGGGTGTTAAGGCCTTAACAGTTTATGAGGCCTAGACATACTTATCTATTTTTTTAAAGATTTTTATTTATTTACTTGAGAGGTAGAGTTACAGACAGTGAGAGGGAGAGACAGAGAGAAAGGTCTTCTGTCTGCTGGTTCACTCTCCAAATGGTCTCAACAGCCAGAACTGTGCCAATCCGAAGCCAGGAGCCAGGAGCTTCTTCCTGGTCTCCCATGCAGGTGCAAGAGACCAAGCACTTGGGCCATCCTCCACTGCTTTCCCAGGCCACAGCAGAGAGCTGGATTGGAAGAGGAGCAGCTGGGTCTAGAATTGGCGCCCATATGGGTTGCTGGTGCCACAGGCGGAGGATTAACCTACTGCACCATGGTGCCAGCCCTCAACGTATCTATCTCTTAACATGAGGTACCAGAAGAGACATCCTAAGGGAGGTGTGAAGCTCCTTGGGGAAGGCACCCTGTTGACTTCCATTACCTAGATGGCCTGGGAGGAGAGCTGGCCAGGTGAAGGCAGGTGGCATCTCTAAAAGGAAATTTACAGTTCTGCCTGCAATGTTGCCGACCCTAGGCTGTCCCCTCAACAGTGGTGGCTACATTGGAAGCTGGGCAGACTCAAGGGCTTTTCAGCTTAGAGCCAACAAGGTCTACGGCTCTGACCTGGGCGTCCTTCGACTCCAGGACAGTTCCATTTCCAATGACCCAGCTCTTGGCTGGCAGTGCTGCCAGGGCTCTGTCCAAAGCCTTGGCTTTCCACATCAAAAACCAATGCCGTTTGGGGTGGACTGGCCTGTTGGGTCTCCTTGATGGCAGATCACTGCCGTCTGTCTTACATTGCTCCTGCTGCCTCGCTTGCTCCTCCTCTTCCCCCTGGTTTCTGGTAAAGGAGACCAGGAGGCAGCCTTTGATGTCAGCCAGGGTGCCCAGTCCTGGAGAGCTATAGTTGCAGGCATGTTCTGAGGGGGTTTTTCTGTGAGATAGACAGTGCCCATGAGGAAAGCTATGTCCTCACTTTAAGATCCAACATGATGACCACCTTATCTATAAATTCTGAAGTCATTAGTAAAACTTTCTCCCCTTAGTTTGGTTTGAAAAGGGGAGTTTTGCCTCCCTTGGAGACCCCTCCTGGCCACTCCACCAGGAGCTCTCTGACTGAAATAAATCTTGCTTTTAAACACATCTTACATTTCTCTCTGCCTTGTCCACTTGGAAATTCTTCTTCCATGTGGGGCAAAGAACCGAGGTAATGTTTTCTCCACCACCATTTCACCCGAAACTATCCTGCTCATACCTGGGTTCCTGGGGCCCCAGTTGCAGTCACCACCGCATTGTAACCCTTCAGGCAGGCAGCTGCTCGGGTCTGAGGGGTCCTGGTCTGGTCTCAATGTGGCTCAGGTGGGTGGCCCCCCAGGTGTGTGCATGAGCTCCTAGAGGGTTAGGAGGAGCGAGAGGGGCTGACCGACACCCCTGGCTGGAAGCCTGAGTCTGGCTGCTGTAGCATTGTCCTGGGCCGAGGTGCAGAGGCTCAGGTGCAGAGCAGCACTGGTGGAATGGGCGAGAGTGGAGAGCATGGCTAGGATCAACTGAGAGCATGGCAGGTACGTGTGGGGCGCACCGCAGGTGCAGGAGCTAGCAGCGAGCAGGCAGCTCCAACCACCTCCACTCCACACCTGCTGTCTTTCCTTTTTGTGGTTAGTTCATGTCTTTTATTAACTCCTCATACATAATTTTTTTTGACAGGCAGAGTGGATAATGAGAGAGAGAGAGACAGAGAGAAAGGTCTTCCTTTACCGTTGGTTCACCCTCCAATGGCCGCCGCAGCTGGCGCACTGCGGCCAGCGCACCGCACTAATCCGATGGCAGGAGCCAGGTGTTTCTCCTGGTCTCCCATGGGATGCAGGGTCCAAGCACTTGGGCCATCCTCCACTGCACTCCTGGGCCACAGCAGAGAGCTGGCCTGGAAGAGGGGCAACTGGGACAGAATCCGGAGCCCCGACTGGGACTAGAACCTGGTGTGCCAGCGCCACTAGGCAGAGGATTAGCCTATTGAGCCACGGCGCTGGCCACATAATATTTTTTATAAATAAATCCTTTTTATAAGTTTTTTAAAAAGGTTTATTTGGAAGGCAGTTACAGAGAGGCAGAGGCAGAGGTAAGGAGAGAGAGGTCTTCTATCCATTGGTTCACTCCCTAGATGGCCGCAATGGCTGGAGCTGGGCCAATCCAAAGCCAGGAGCTTCTTCAGGGTCACCCACATGGGTGCAGGAGCCACCTTGTTGCTTTCCCAGGCCATTAGCCGAGAGCTGGATCAGAAGAAGGGCAGCCAGGACACGAACTGGCACCCATTTGGGAGGCCGGGTGCCACAGGTGGGGGCTTAGCCTACCTTGCCACAGCACCAGCCCTGACTTGTTCCTTTTCTTAGCACCACCACGGAGTCAAAGCTAGATGAAGAGTGGACTCCTTTTGAGTGCTGGCCAGATAATGTTGGTCCATCTTCCAGCTGCTTGCCAGCACAGATCAGTCTTTGCTGATCAGAAGGAAGTCCTTCCTTATCCCAGATCTCGGCCTTGACATTTTCTATTGAATCTAAGGATTCAACTTTGAGTCTTCCCTTTAAGACTTTCTACAAAAATTTGCATGTTGGTGGCGATCCCGCCACAGATGGCAGATCAGAAAGCTGTTCTTTTAAAGAAAAAATTATTTATTTATTTGAAAGAGTTAGAGAGAGAGAGAGAGAGAGAGAGAGAGAGAGGTCTTCCATTCAATGGTTCACTCCCCAATTGGCCACAGTGGCCGGAGCTGCACCGATCCAAAGCCAGGAGCCAGGAGCTTCTTCCTGATCTCCCACATGGGTGCAGGAGCCCAAGGACTTGGACCATCTTCTACTGCTTTCCCAGGCCACAGCAGAGAGCTGGATTGGAAGAGGAGCAGCTGGGGCTTGTTTATTTATTTGAAAGGCAGAGTGACAGACCTGAGAGAGAGAGTGAGCAAGTGAGCGCTATCTTCCATCCATTGCTTCACTCTCTAAATGGTCGCAATAACCAGGGTTGGACCAAGCCAAGGCCGGGAGCCTGGAGCTCCATCCTGATCTCCCATGTAAGTGACAGGAACCCAGACAATTGGGCTTTCCCAGATGCATCAGCAGGGAGCTGGCCGGCGGATCTCTAATAGGAGAAGCGTTACTAGAAGTCAACAGAATGTTCCTTCAGAAATCCATCTTTTCTACATGCTGATATCCTGATTACTTTGCTAATTACTTAGGATAAGCAATTACCACATGTTGTTTTAAATAAGCAACAGAAGACTATTGAGGACTGGGTGTGTAATGCAGCTGTGAAGACCCTGGTTGGGGTGCCTGGTTTGGAATCCCAGCTCCGATTCTGATTCCAGCTTCCTGCTAATGTGCATCATGGAAGGCAGAGAGATGATGGCTTAAGTACTTGAGTCCTGCCATCCATGTAGGAGATGCAGTTTGGGTTCTGGGCTCCTGGCTTCAGCATGCCCCAGCCCCAGCTGTTGCAGGAATGTGAGGAGTGAACTAATAGAACATCTCTGTCTCTGTCTCTCAAATAAAAACAAACAAATAAATAAAAGAAAAAAAGTTGGCTAGTTGGAGTTATAAGGAGGGAAAGAGGGCTCTGCCACATTGATAAAAACCTGTGGGCTGTGCTTCCTTGACCTTTCTTCACTGATAATTCAGCTTCACCTGATTCAGGTTTCTTGTCTGTCCACTTGAACTATACTGTGAAGGAAACACCAGAGGCCAGGGTTGTGGCTTGGTGGGTAAAGCTGCTGCCTGTAGTGCTGGCATCCCATATGGGCATGGGTTTGAGTCCCAGCTACTCTATTTCTGATCCAGCTCTCTACTGTGGCCTGGAAAAGCAGTAGAAGATGGCTGAAGTCCACATGGGCCCCTGCTTCCATGTGGGAGACCCGGAAAAAGCTCCTGGCTTCTGGCTTCGAATCGGCACAGCTCTGGCCATTGTGGCCAATTGGGGAGTGAACCATTCGATGGGAGACCTCCCCCCCCCCACTGGCTTCTGTAACTCTGCCTTTCAAATAAATAAATAAATCTTTTTTTCAGAGTATTTTTTTTAAAAGATTTATTTTATTTATTTGACAGGCAGAGTTACAGAGAGAGGCAGAGACAGAGAGAGAGAGAGAGAGGTCTTCCATCCGCTGGTTCACTCCCCAGATGGCTGCAACGGCCAGAGCTGTGCCTATCTGAAGCCAGGAGCCTCTTCTAGGTCTCCCATCCGGGTACAGGGGCCCAAGGACTTGGGGCATCTTCTACTGCTTTCCCAGGCCATAGCAGAGAGCTGGATTGGAAGAGGAGCAGCCAGGACTCGAACCAGCGCCCATATGGGATGCCGGCACTTCAGGCCAGGGCGTTAACGGGCTGTGCCACAGCACTGGACCCAATAAATAAATCTTATAAGAAAGAAAAAGAAATATAGTTCTCCAACTAGATCAGCTGCAGTTCAGGCTCTGTCATTCACTCTCTGGGTAGGTCACTGACACAGTGACCTCACTAAAGCATCAGGGTTTTTTGTTTTTTTATTTAACAGATAGAGTTAGACAGTGAGAGAGAGAGAGACAGAGAGAAAGGTCTTCCTTCCATTGGTTCACCCTCCAAATGGCTGCTACGGCTGGCGCTGCGCTGATCCGAAGCCAGGAGCCAGGTACTTCCTCCTGGTCTCCCATGGGGTGCAGGGCCCAAGCACTTGGGCCATCCTCCACTGCCTTCCCGGGCCACAGCAGAGAGCTGGATTGGAAGAGGAGCAACCAAGACTAGAACCCGGCGCCCACATGGGATGCCGGTGCCTCAGGTGGAGGATTAACCAAGTGAGCCATGGCGCCGGCCCAGCATCAGGTTTTCCTTTTTTTTTTTGGCAGGCAGAGTGGACAGTGAGAGAGAGAGACAGAGAGAAAGGTCTTCCTTTACCGTTGGTTCACCCTCCAATGGCCGCTGTGGCTTGTGCACCGCACTGATCCGAAGCCAGGAGCCAGGTGCTTCTCCTGGTCTCCCATGCGGGTGCAGGGCCCAAGGACCTGGGCCATCCTCCACTGCACTCCTGGGCCACAGCAGAGACAGCATCAGGTTTTCCAGTAGCACCCAACCTCTGAAGGAAGGGCATGCAGGTGAAATAATAATTATTTAATATGAGGGTCTTTCCAAAGGTCATGGAAAATGGGTGTGCTGAAAATTTTTGCACCAAAATAAGCTTATCTTTTAATTCCATTTTCCATGGAGTTTTTGAAGTACCCTTTTCATATCTAGTTTATGGTTTATACCTATTAACCTAGACAGTATGCATGTAAATAGCTGTTACGTGTTGGAGAGGGTTTATCTTCCCAAATTCATGCAGACTTTTTATTAAAGACTTATTTTTATTTATTTGAGAGGCAGACTTACAGAGGGAGAAAGAGAAACAGAGAGGAAGGTCTTCCATCAACTGGTTTACTCCCCAAATGGCTGCAATGGCTGAAACTAAGCCGATCCGAAGCCAGGAGCCAGGAGTTTCCTACAAATGCAGGACCCCAAGGACTTGGGCATCTTCCACTGCCTTCCCAGGCCATAGCAGAGAGCTGGATCGGAAGAGGAGCAGCCAGGACATGAACCAGCGCCCATATGGGATGCTGGCGCTGCAGGCAGAGGCTTAGCCTACTATGCCGCAGCGCCAAGCCGGACGCAGACATTTAAAGCTTGAATTCTTCTATTAATAGCCAATGGATTAGTGTTAATGGTTGGTGGGTTAGGAAGGAGGCTTGATCCGATGATGGCACATTAGCAGGGAGCAGCCGGGACTCAAACTGGCCTCTAATATGGGATGCTGGTGTCACAAGCATCAGCCCCCATGACGGCTTTCTAAGGTGTGAGCACGTAGAGGCTGGAGAAGAGGGTGCTTCCCGTGCCTGCTTCCTGGTTCATCACGTGTGTTCTGCTTCCTTCCTCAGATACCAGATTAGTGGAAAAACGCCTGACTGTGGACCGTGAACCTCCTTGCTAAGAAGTTCCTCTCAGGCATTTGTTCATTTAAGACGTATTTATTGGGGCTGGCGCTGTGGCAGAGCAGGTAAAGCTGCTGCCTGCAGTGCTGGCTTCCCATATGGGCACCAGTTCAAGACCCAGCTGCTCCACTTCCAATCCAGCTCTCTGCTATGGCTTGGGAAAGCAGTAGAGGATGGCCCAAGTCCTTGGGCCTTTGCACCAGTGTGCGAGACCCAGACAAACTCCTGGCTCCTGGCTTCGGATGGGCCAAGCTCTGGCCATTTGGGAAGTGAACCAGCAGATGGGAGATCTCTCTCTCTCTCTCTCTGACTTTACCTTTTAAATAAATAAATAAATTTTTAAAAGTAAATTCGTAACAGAAACTTTGAGATTTTGCAAATATGTGAAACATGACTAAATAACAAATTGGTCAAAGGAGAAATCACTAGATAAATTAGAAAATATAGGGGGCTGGTGCTATGGTACAGTGGGTTAAGCCACCATCTGCAGTGCTGGCATCCCAAAGGATGCCAGTTCGAGTCCCGGTTGCTCCACTTCCGATCCAGCTCTCTGCTTATGGCCTGGGAAAGCAGTAGAAGATGGACCAAGTGCTTGGGCCCCTACACCCACATGGGAGACCGGAAGAAGCTCCTGGCTCCTGGCTTTGGATCAGTGCAGCTCCAGCCATTGTGGCCAACTGGGGAGTGAACCAGCGGATGGAAGACCTCCCTCTACCTTTCCATCTCTCTGTGTGTAACTCTTTCAAATAAACAAATGCATTTTTTTTTTGACAGGCAGAGTGGACAGTGAGAGAGAGAGACAGAGAGAAAGGTCTTCCTTTTTGCCGTTGGTTCACCCTCCAATGGCCGCTGCGGCCGGCTCATTGCGCTGATCCGAAGCCAGGAGCCAGGTGTTTCTCCTGGTCTCCCATGCGGGTGCAGGGCCCAAGGACTTGGGCCATCCTCCACTGCCTTCCCGGGCCATAGCAGAGAGCTGGCCTGGAAGAGGGGCAACCGGGACAGAATCCGGTGCCCCGACTGGGAATAGAACCTGGTGTGCCGGCACCACAAGGTGGAGGATTAGCCTGTTGAGCCGGGGTGCCAGCCCAACAAATGCATCTTTAAAAATTAGAAAATAGGCCGGCGCCGTGGCTCAACAGGCTAATCCTCCACCTTGCGGCGCCGGCACACCGGGTTCTAGTCCCGGCCGGGGCACCGGATTCTGTCCCGGTTGCCCCTCTTCCAGTCCAGCTCTCTGCTGTGGCCTGGGCGTGCAGTGGAGGATGGCCCAAGTGCTTGGGCCCTGCACCCGCATGGGAGACAGGAGAAGCACCTGGCTCCTGCTTTCGGATCAGCGTGGTGTGCCGGCTGCAACGCGCCGGCCGCGGTGGCCATTGGAGGGTGAACCAACGGCAAAAGGAAGACCTTCCTCTCTGTCTCTCTCTCTCTCACTGTCCACTCTGCCTGTCAAAAATAAAATAAAATAAAATAAAAAAATTAGAAAATATATGGAGATGAATAAAAGAAAAAACACAATATACCAGAATTTATGGGATGTAGCTAAAACAGTTTAGAGAGAACATTAGAGCTGTAGATGGCTACAGTTAAAAAAAAAAAGAGAGAAAGAGAGAAATATTTCACATCAATCATCCAATTTTATGCATAAGGAAGAACAAGAAGAATATAAAACTAAAACTAGGGGGAAAAAGAGCAATTATACCTAAAGCGAGAAAAGGGAAGGAAATATTAAATATTAGAGCAGAAATTAATGATATCAAGAATAGAAAAGTGCAGAAAATTAATGAAGAAAATCTGGCTCTTAGAAAGGACCAATAAAGTTATTAAACATTGGGGCTGGTGTTGTGGTGTAGACGCCTGCAACGCCAGCATCCCATAAGGGCAGTGATTTGTGTCCCAGCTGCTCCACTTCTGATGCAGCTGCCTGTTAATACCCTGGGAAAAGCAGCAGGAGATGGCCAAGTGCTTGGATCCCCGCCACCCTGGACGAAGCTCCTGGCTCTGGCTTTGGGCTGGCCCAGCCCTGGCTGTTGTGGACGTCTGGGGAATGAACCAGCGGATTGAGGATCTCTCTCTTTCTCTCTGTCTTTCCCTCTCTCTGTGTAACAGAGACTTTTAAATAAATAAATAAACCATTAAAAAGTTTATCAAACCTCTAGCCAGACGATCAAAAACAGCATGGGGATAAAAGGAAAGAAAGTTTCAAATCATTGAAATCAGGGGCCAGAGCAGGACATCACTACCAATCTTAGAGACATTATAAAGGAACGCCACAGACTGTACACCAACAAGTTAGATCATGTAGATTAAATGCACAAATTCCTAGAAAGATACCAACTACCGATACTGACTCAGGAAGAAACAGAGGGGAGGGTACTGGGCACAGTGGTCAGGACACCACGTAGACATCCACATCTCACTCTGGAGAGCCTGGGTTTAAGTCCCAGCTCCACTTCCAACTGCAGCTTCCTGACAACGCACATGCTGGGAGGTAGCAGGTGCTGGCTCATGTGGTTGGGTCCCTGCCACAGAGGTGGAAACACTGGATTGAGTTCCTGGCTCCTGGATTCAGTCTGACCCAGCCAAAGCTGGAGTTAGGGGAGTAAACCAATGCATGGGAGACTGTTCTCTCTCTCCTTCTTCTCTTTCAAATAATAAATAAAATACATAACTTTAAAAAGAAAAACAGGGCCGGCGCCGTGGCTCAATAGGCTAATCCTCCGCCTAGCGGCACCGGCACACCAGGTTCTAGTCCCGGTCGGGGCACTGGATTCTGTCCCGGTTGCCCCTCTTCCAGTCCAGCTCTCTGCTGTGGCCTGGGCGTGCAGTGGAGGATGGCCCAAGTGCTTGGGCCCTGCACCCACATGGGAGACAGGAGAAGCACCTGGCTCCTGCTTTCAGATCAGCGCAATGAGCCGGCTGCGGCGGCCATTGGAGGGTGAACCAACGGCAAAGGAAGACCTTTCTCTCTGTCTCTCTCTGTCTCTCTCTTTCTCACTGTCCACTCTGCCTGTAAAACAAAACAAAACAAAAAAAGAAAAACAGAAAACCCACATAGTATAATAAGTAAAAATATTGGGTTAGTAATATAAAATTTGCTACAAAGAAAAGCTCAAGACCAAATGGCTTCATTGGTGAATTCTACCAATTTATTGAAAGAAAATTTGATAGCAATTTTTCACAAACTCTTCTAAAAAGCAGTAGAAAAGAGAATACTTCCTGCCTCATTCTATTAAGCCAGTATTGCTGACACCGAAACCAAAGGCATTAGAAAAAAAAACTACAGATCAGGGGTCAATGTGGGACAGCAGGTTAACCTGCAATACCGGCATTCCATATGAGTGCTGGTTCGAGTCCCAGCTGTTCAACTTCCAATCCATCTTCTTGCTAATGGACCTGAGAAGGCAGCAGAAGGTGGCCGAAGAGCTTAGGTCCCTGCCATTCACATGGGAGACCCAGAAGGAGTTCCAAGCTCCTGACTTCAGTCTGGCCCAGCCCCAGTCATTACTGCCATTTGGGGGTGGACGATCTCTCTCTTTCCATCTCTCTCTCTCTCTCTCTCTCTCTCTCTCTCTCTCTGTAATTCTTTCAAATAAACAAAAACTAAATCTTTTTTTTTAAAAAAATGACTACAGATCAGTGTACACACTCAAAACGGGTTGTACACCATGACCAAGTGGGATTTATCTTAGGGATGCAAGACTGGTTTGATACAAACAAGCTAACGCACCGTATCAGTAAAGCAAAGGAAAAAAGCTGCCCAACCTCCCAACAGGAAGGAATGATCTTTGTCTGAAGCAGTAGGCCTGCCCACCACCTTAATCTGATCACACTGTGTGGTTTGTTCTGAATTCTCTTTTGAACTTTACACCTGTTGCCTGTCAGCATTCCACAGAAGTACAATTCCCGCAAAATAATGCTGGCCTGTCAGTTTGAAATGCCGAATATCACCCACAGAACTGATCATGCTAATTTTTTTGTAAAGATTTATTCTTTGAAAGTCAGAATTACACAGAGAGAGGAAGAGAGGCAGAGAGAGAGAGAGGTCTTCCCTCTGCTGGTTCACTCCCCAGATGGCCGCAATGGCTGGAGCTGAGCCAATCCAAAGCCAGGAGCCAGGAGCTTCTTCCAGGTCTCCCATGCGGGTGTAGGGGCCCAAGGACTTGGGCCATCTTCCACTGCTTTCCCAGGCCATAGCAGAGAGCTGGATGGGAAGTGGAACAGCCGGGACTTGAACCGGTGCCCATATGGGATGCCAGCACTGCAGGTGGTGGCCTTTACCTGCTACACCACAGCGCTGGCCCCAAAGCCTTCTTTTACTTTTCTTTAAAAAAAATTATTTATTTATTTGAAAGTTAGAGTTACACAGAGAGAGGAGAGGCAGAAAGAGAGAGAGAGAGGTCTTCCATCAGATGGTTCACTCCCCAATTGGCTACAATGTCTGGAGCTGCGCCAATCTGTAGCCAGGAGCCAGGAGCTTCTTCCGGGTCTCCCTTGTGGGTGCAGGGGCCCAAGGACTTGGACCATCTTCTACTGCTTTCCCAGGCCACAGCAGAGAGCTGGATTGGAAGAGGAGCAGCCGGGACTCCAACCGGCACCCATCCCATATGCCGGCACTGCAGGCGCTGGCTTTACCCACTACAAACACAGCGCCGCCCCCAAAGCCTTCTTTTTCAAAACGCCTCACCTTACTCCTCTACCCACCCTGGTCAGATGGAAGTATTTGGCCAGGTGGAGCTGACACCCCTGTTCCACGCAATGAAGGATTAACAGGGGGGCTTTGTAACGTTTCCAAATACGGCTTGCCTTTTCCCTTTTATGTTCTGATGAACAAAAGTTAACAGTGGAGCTTGAAATTAACGAGCATCTGTTAACAGATCAACAGTGCTTGCTTGTGAATTCCAGAAACAGGCCTTGGAAGAGTCAGCTGGAGTTGCCCAATAATCTGGCCTTCCCCAGGCATGATGATGGAAGACTGAATCTATGGTAACAGAGCGTCAAGACAAGCACGTAGCCAGGACGCAGTCAGCTCAGATTCGAGCTCAGGGCCTCATCCTGGTCCATGAACACTAGAATCTCTTAACACAACGCTTTGCGTCTTTCCGCTCCCAGCCAGACGACATTTCGTAGCTGCTTAATTGTGCAGGACATCCTGCTACTCCACCTCCGCCTAAGGTCAGGCCGTCAGGGAAATTCCTCGTGGAGCTGCGCTGATGTCCAAGGCTGACACAGCGCCCTGCTGTTGGGCCTGCGACCAGCCTGCTCGGCTGTCTCCTGCTGGCTTGCATCACCACGTCTTCATCTTCAGCAGCCCAAACTACCTTCTGCACTCCTTAAAGCCGCAGACCACACTCGCTAAGGAGGGTGCTAGTCCTTGAGACCCCCAGTCTGCTACCCTCCTCAGCCCCTGTTTGGATTAAACTTTCTGTTTCCTTTATCCTCAGACCTTGGCCTCTGATTCTGCACCATTGGCAAGGCCTGAACTTCTGGTAACAACACGAAACTATCGCATGCCCCCAGTGACCTCAGGACCTCGATATAGAAGCCAGGGCTCAGAGAGGTGGAGTGATCTGCCTCAGGTTACACAGCAAGTTCTTCCTCACCTGGGCCAGCTGAATCCTAAGTTCCAGTTCCCAGGAGCCTGTCTGGCTCAGCCCTCAGTTGCTGGCTCCCCCGCTCTGCCTCAGCCTCAGGACTTGTGTGTTTCTCGGAGTCTGCAGCAGCAGAGAGGCGGAAGTGGCAACGTGCTGGGAGAGCCGGTGTCTTGGCACGGAAAGAGCCGATCTGGTGGGGCGAATACTGACGTCACGACCGCCTTCTAGCTTTGCCAGCGTAAGGATGAGAAGGAAACATTCCTTGGCGGCAGGAACACTGCTCCCCAGCCTCTTCCTGATTCCAGCTTCCAGGAAGCTGAACGGAGCCCCTCCTGAGTGTGGCCCGAGACCCGAGGAGCGCTCGGGGCCCACGCTGTGGCCCAGAGGACCTGAGGAGCGCTCGGGGCTCACGCTGTGGCCCGAGACCCGAGGAGCGCTCGGGACCCACGCTGTGGCCCGAGACCCGAGGAGCGCTCGGGGCCCACGCTGTGGCCCGAGACCCGAGGAGCGCTCGGGGCCCACGCTGTGGCCCGAGACCCGAGGAGCGTTCGGGGCCCACGCTGTGGCCCAGAGGACCTCAGGAGCGCTCGGGGCTTCCCCTTCCCTTCAGATCCAGACATTCCACAGCCTGCTGTGCCGACCTGCCCTGGGAGCAAGGGAGCATCTGGGGGTGGCTCCAGGCTGGGAAGGGGCTTCCTGGAACTCCCTGCTGTTGCGCCTTTCCAGGATCACCTTCTCTGTGTTCATTGGGAAAGAGGGGCCGGGGCCACCCAAGCAGGGGCTGCTCTTCCAGGGACACCTGTGGTGTTTCTTGAAAAGGCAGCAGGTGCAGAGGAGTTTAAGGGCAGCAGAATCTTGCTGCAGCTAGCACAGCAGAGGGCAGCTGTGGGAGCCAGGAAGGTGGAGCCCAGGCTTGGGACGGGGCCAGTGCACCTGCTCTCAGGAAAGCCGGGGCTGGAACTGTCACTGTTGATGCCCTGAGCTGCCCAGAAGTCTCCACTGGGACTCACTTCTGCCTTAAGACCCTCAAACTCCCAAAGCTCCTGGTCTTCCCCAAAGCTGTTCTTCAGGTTTCCAGGGGGGTTTTGGGGGTGGGGGTGGGGGTGCATCACCCTGTCATGCTGAGCATTCCACAGCACACAGTGTGTCCCCATGATTACACGCTGGCACCTGCCCCTCCACACGACAAGCACTTCCCCTACTGCGTGTCCCCTTTCTCTCAACTATGATTCCCAGTTCCCCTGGCTCACGGAGCCCACGGCTTTGGAAACAATTGTCTGCAGTCTCCTTACTTGCTGCAAGCCACTGGCTTTGCGTGACAACTGCTGCTGGTGCGTTTCTTCAATGCACTCACCAGGAAGCAGACCCAGCCTCTGGGGTTGGTGACAGAGCCTGGGCCAGGGTCATCGCAATTCAGTTCATCCTGGAGAGCACCTACCAGGCCCCAGCCCTGGGATATCAGGTACCACAGGGAGGGGTGGGGTGGGATGGGCAGCCAGACCCTGAGCTCTGGGCAGTGGGGAGAGGGGAGAAGGTGCAAGTTTCCAGCTTGTGCTAACAGCTTTGAGGGCAATAACAGAGTGTAGTGTGCATGTGGCTGGGGACTCTGTAGGACGGGTGGCCAGGAGCCCTCTGGGAGGAAGGGGACACTGGGGGTCAGTCCTAAAGGACAGATCTTCCTCCTGCCATTGTTTGCATGTCCCCACCAAAGCACATGTTGAGATCTGATTTCCATTGTGAGGGATCGAGAGGCGGGGCCTGTAAGAGAATAGTGACAGGTGAATCCATTCGTGGGCTAGGACTAGGGTGGGACCCGCTTGATTGGATCCTAGCGGGGAGAGAGAGACCGGACGAAACACACATGCACAGTCCCTTCTCTAGACCGGACGCTGCCTCGGCACTCCGCCAGCAAGAAAGCCACCTCCGTGTGGCCCCTTCACCTTGCACCTCCAAAACTCTTCTCTTAATAATCAATGCCCTCTATGGCAGTATGTCATTAACCACACCACTACGGTGGCGGGCATGGCCCATGCAGATGTAGCCTCTGCCTTCCATCTGCCAGCCCAGGGAGCAGGCAGGGCTCCATTATTTTACAATTTTTTTCTTAAGGATTATTGTAGAATTGCAAGAAAACTGCAAAGGTGTTATAGAAAGTTCCTGTAGGTTAACATCTTACATAACCGAGGTGAATTTGTTAAAACTAAGAAGTTGAGGGGCCGGCGCTGTGGCACAGTGGGTTAAAGCCCTGGCCTGAAGCACTGGTATCCCATATGGGTGCAGGTTCTAATCCCGGCTGCTCCACTTCCGATCCAGCTCTCTGCTATGGCCTGGGAAAGCAGCAGAAGATGGCCCAAGCCCTCGGGCCCCTGTACCCATGTGGGTGACCCTGGCTTCCGATAGGCACAGCTCCGGCTGTTGCGGCCATTTGGGGAGTGAACCAGTGGATGGAAAACCTCTTTCTCTCTCTCTGCCTCTATTTCTCTCTGTGACTCTGCCTTTCAAAAAAAAAAAAAAAACTAAGAAGTTGACAGTGGTAGAATGGTATGAACTTTCACTGGATTTCACATCACTCGGCTTCTTTGTTTTTGTGAGGCTTGTGCACGTACACACACACACACACACACGGGAGTGGGGTGGGGACTTTCATCTGTTGTTTCACTCCCCAAATACCTGCAACAGCTGGGGCTGGTCCAGGCTGAAGCTGGGAGCTGGGAGCTGGGAGCTGGGAACTCAATCCAGGTCTCCCACGTAAGTGGCATGGACTTCAGCCATCACCATGACCTCCCAGGGGACACATTAACAGGAAGCTGCAATTGGAACCTGGAGGTGGGAACAGAACCCAGGTACTCCAATGTGAGTACCCAGTACTCTGACACAGCTGTCCTAACTGGCATCTTTTAAAAAAATTTTTTTTTCTTTATTTATTTGAAAGCATTTAGAGAGAGAGAGAGAGAGAGAGGTCTTCGATCTGCTGGTTCACAGAGACAGAGATCTTTCAGCAGCTGCTTTGCTCTCTAAACACCCACAACAGCTGGCTATGAGTCAGACAAAAGCCAGGAGCCCAGAACTCAAGCCAGGGCTCTCACCGTGACTGGCAGGGGCCTACGTGCTTGAGCCATCACCACTTCCTCCCAAGGTGCCCATTTGCAGGAAGCTGGAATCAGGAGCAGAGCCAGAATGGACACCACTCCAACACAGGGTGCGGGCACCGCAGGCAGTGTCTTCGCCGCTTGCTGAGACTGAGAGTGCATTGGCTCTGCAGATCGCCTTGGCAAATGCTAACAACCCTGAGTCTTCCAGCGCATGAACAAGGAATAGCCCTCTGTTTCTTTGGCTCTTCGTTGATTTTTTTTTTATCAGAATTTAATATTTTTCTGGATATAGATCCTATACATGTTTTTAAAAATTTGAGCCTAAGTAGTTTTTTTTTTTTGATGCTGTTATAAATGATACTAAGTTTTTAGTTTCAAGTTTGGATTGTCTGTTACCAATTTGTAGGAAAGTGATTGAATTTTACGTATTACCTTGCCATTGCTATGGTCACTTACTAACCAGTTCCACAAGTTTTTTGTTCTGCTCTTTGGGATTTTCTACATAGAAAAATGTGTCACCTGGGAACAAAGACAGTTTTATTTTTTTTCCTTCCAACTATATATATCTTTTTATTTCTTTTTTTTTTTTCTTAAGATTTATCTCATTTATTTGAAAGGCAGAGAGTGACACAGAGAGAGGGAGAGACAAAGGGATCTTCCATCCGCTGGCTCGTTCTTCAAATGGCTACAACAGCCAGGACTGTGCCAGACCGAGGCCAGGAGCCTGGAACTCCATCCGGGTCTCCTGCGTGGGTAGCAGGGGCCGGAGCTCTTGGGCCATCTGCTGCTTTCCCAGGGCATGGCAGGGAGGTGGGTAGGAAGCAGAGCGGCCGTGACTTGAACCCGCGCTCACCTGGAATCTGGTGGCTCAGGGAGTGACTTAACCTGTTGCTCACAACACAGCCCTGTTCCTTTTTTGACTCATTGCACTGAGTAGGGCAGCGAGTATGCTGCTGGATGGGAGTGGGGAGAGGGAACGTCCCGCCTTGTTCCCGGTCTTGGCAGGAAAGCATTCACGCTCTCACTGGGAAGTTTGGTGCTGGCTTTCAGGTTTTTTGTAGATGCTCCTTATCAAGTTGAAGAAACTTCCCTTTTGTCAGTTTCCTGAGAGTTGTTTTTTTTTTTTTTTTTTAAAGCAAATGGGTATTTGATTTTGTCAAATGCTTTCCTGCATCTATGGGTATGATCATGTAGTTTTTCTCTTTTTATAAAAGAAACATTTACAGTTAAATGGTGGTCCTACAGACAGTTATATCATAAACCATAGTAATTCTTAGGGACGATGTTTATTAGCTCAGGCATTAGCATGAGGGAACCATCAAGAATAAGAAAGCTCAGAGGCCGGTGCGGCGGCTCAATAGGCTAATCCTCCACCTTGCAGCGCCGGCACACCAGGTTCTAGTCCCAGTCGGGGCGCTGGATTCTGTCCCAGTTGCCCCTCTTCCAGGCCAGCTCTCTGCTGTGGCCTGGGAGTGCAGTGGAGGATGGCCCAAGTGCTTGGGCCCTGCACCCAATGACAGAGCTCTTGCCTTCGGTTCAGCACGGTGCGCCTGCCGTAGCACGGCGGCCGTAGTGGCCATTGGAGGATAAACCAATGGCAAAAGGAAGATCTTTCTCTCTGTCTCTCTCTCTCACTGTCCACTCTGCCTGTCAAAAAAAGAAAGAAAGAAAGAAAGAAAGAAAGAAAGAAAGAAAGAAAGAAAGAAAGAAAGAAAGAAAGCTCAGAGCCGGCGCCGCAGCTCACTTGGCTAATCCTCTGCCTGCAGCGCCAGCACCCTGGGTTCTAGTTCCGGTTGGGGCACCGGATTCTGTTCCAGTTGCTCCTCTTCCAGTCCAGCTCTCTGCTGTGGCCCGGGAAGGCAGTGGAGGATGGCCTAAGTGCTTGGGCCCCTGCACCCAATGACAGAGCAAACCGAAAAAATAAACCACAGAAAAATGGGCACCCCAGGCTTATAACAGAAAGGCACAGGGTCACCAAGTGGCCCTATCTTTTCTTTGTCATTCGTGCCCCCCCACTCTCCTAAATATGAGTACTGTCATGGTTGGTCAGGTCAAAAGCTGACCTTAAGAACCATTATTGGGGCTGGCGCTGTGGCACAGTGGGTAAAGCCGCCTTCTGAAGCGCTGGCATCCCATATGGGCGCCGGTTTGAGAACCAGCTGCTGTACTTCCCACCCAGCTCTCTGCTATGGCCTGGGAAAGCAGCAGAAGATGGCCCAGGTCTTTGGGCCCCTGCACCCACATGGGAGATCCAGAAGAAGCTCCTGGCTCCTGGCTTCAGATCAGCGCAGCTTGGGCTGTTGCAGCCAACTGGGGAGTGAACCAGCGGATGGAAGACCTCTCTCTCTCTCTGCCTCTCCTTCTCTATGTAACTCTGACTTTCAAATAAATAAATGAATCTTAAAAAAAAAAAAAGAACTATTATCATCCTTCAAAGATGTTGGTTGTGATTCACAAAAGCGATACAAAACTCAGCACCTCTTTCATTAAAAAAAAATGGAGAAACTTGATGGACACTAGACTGTTCTGACAGCTGCCTGGGAAGCAGGTCTGATCCTTGCACACAGTTGGATGCACAGGTGGCCATTTCGACTAAAACCAGATTGAACGCATTGCTTGTTCCAGCTCCAGCTCTTCTGCGCCCTTAGATCTCGCAGGAAGGACTCCAGGTTGCTCCTGTGTCTGACTGCAGTGCCGACCTGGGGACTTGCAGCGGGATCTGTATCGTGGTCTGGAGACCTGCTGTGGCATCTGGGGCTCTCGCTATGATGGGTGCCTTTCTCAGGAGACTGACTCCTCCACCTCCTGCTGTGGCGCCATGTCGGAGCACCCGGGGCTTTGCCGGAGGTGATCTGGTGACTTCTCTGTCTTCCTCTTCCTCATCTTCCTCTTCCTCGCCGTCCCCGGCCTCCCCCAGAGCCCTGCCTACAGGCTCCAGTTACTCAGCTCTCTCCAGGACAGAGCATTTTTGCAGCAGGACAGCGCTGTTTGTTGATTACATGTCTATTATAAATAGATCTAGGCCAGCACCGTGGCTTAACAGGCTAAACCTCCACCTTGCGGCACCGGCACACTGGGTTCTAGTCCCGGTTGGGGCACGGGATTCTATCCCGGTTGCCCCTCTTCCAGGCCAGCTCTCTGCTATGGCCCGGGAAGGCAGTGGAGGATGGCCCAAGTCCTTGGGCCCTGCACCCGCATGGGAGACCAAGAGAAGCACCTGGCTCCTGCCATCGGATCAGCACGGTGCACCGGCCGCAGCGGCCATTGGGGGGTGAACCAACGGTAAAGGAAGACCTTTCTCTCTGTCTCTCTCTCTCTCACTGTCCACTCTGCCTATCAAAAAAAAAAAAAAATAGAGCTAGTCCGATAATCTATTTCCCCCTGTGAGCTTTGGTCGTGTACGGCTTTGAAGACATTAAGTCATTTCATCTAAATTATATGTTCGTGGGCACAGAGATGGGGCTAATATTTATTTGTTATCTTAAAACTTTGTTGGTTTGAAAATCAGAGTCCACTGGGTCACTCTCCAAGTGCATGCGATAACTGGGACTGGGCAGAGGCCAAGGCCGAGAGCCAGGAGACAGAAGCCTCAGTCCAGTCTCCCACGTTGATGGCAGGAACTCATCTACTGAGTCATCACTGCTGACTCCCGGGGATGCATCAGCAAGGGGCTGAACCAGGCATTGAGGCCAGGCACTTTGATAGGAAACACAGGCATCTTTTTAAAAAGACTCATGTATTTATTTGAAAGGCAGAATTACAGAGAGAGGAGAGACAGAGAGAAATCTTCCATCTGCTGGATCAGTCCCCCAAATGGCTGCAATGGCCAGGGCTCAGCCAGGCCAAAGCCAGGAGCCAGGAGCTCCTTCTGGGTCTCTCACATGAGTGCAGGGCCCCAAGCACTTGGGCCATCTTCCACTGCTTTCCCAGGTGCACTAGCAGGGAGCTGGATCGGAAATGGAGCAGCCGGGATTTGAACCAGTGCCAATAAGGGATGCCGGCAACACAGGTGGTGGCTTAACCCGCTATGCCACAAAGCTGGCCCTATGAACACAGGCATCTTAAATGCTGAGCCAAATGCCTGCCCCTTCAGTTATCTTTTTAATGTCCATGGGATTTGTATTAATGACCTGTCCCTCACTTCTGAAATTAAAAATTGTTTTCTCTCTCCCTCTTTTTTCCCATTTTTTTTTTTTTTTAAGTTAGCCTGGCTTGAGATTCATCTAAGATTTTGGCTTCATTGATTTTTTTCTACTGGTTTCCTGTTTTCAATTTTATTTATTTCTGCCTTAATTTTTGTTTCTGTTCTTTTGCTTGTTTCATGCCTACGTTGCCCTTCTTCTCTAGTTGCCTAAGGTGGGAGCGCAGATCTTTCCCCTTTTTTAGTGGGTGTGGCTGGGGCCGAAGATCTCTTTCCAGGCGCCACTGTCCCTGCATCCCACAAGTTTGGACAGGTTGCACTCTCTGACTTCTGTGATCCGGGGTTTATTTGGAAGCGTTTTCGCGCATCTCATTATTTGCGGATTTTGCAGCCACCTTCCTGCTCTGGTTTCTAGTGTCGTTTCATCTGCAAGCAAGCACACTTTGCATGGCTCATCTTCTTTTAAATTGCTTCAAGTGCATTTTATGGTCAACTATGTGATCTATCTTGGGGGCTGTTCCCTGGGAGCATGAGAAGAAGATGTACTCTGACGTCGGGTGAAGTACTCTATAAATGTCAATTAGATTCAGTGTACTAATGATGTTTTCAACTTGGCTGTATCCTCGCTGTTTTGTCTGTTGGATCTGTCACTTACTGATAGATCTGTTTTGATAATTACTGATGATTTTTGGAAACTGATAACTGTTAGATCTGTCAATTACTGATGGGTGAATCTGTGCCTGGCTGGGAGACTGCCTGCCTCGCCCATGCAAGTTAAGAGGGCGTGGCACACCATGCCTGCCAGGAAAGATCCTGGTAAGTGGCTCAGGCACACTGAGATCCACACATGACCTGACTGCTGGCAGACAGCAGTGGCCGTAGGCACATTTCCCCCCACCCCCGCTTCCTGTTGAGGGCCTTGTAATTGTCAACTAGGTAAACACCTCCTGGGTGTGGTCCAAACCCATAAGACCACCTGGAAGGCTACGTGACCTTCAAGCTAATTGGAGAAGCATAGCAGTACCATCTGCTTTATCCTATAGAATTAGTGTTGCTACCCTGAACTAGCTACTCCCCTTTGCCTGCCCCATAAATGCTTGTGCCTGACTGTTAATGTTAGGTAGGAAGTCAGATATGAGCTTATGTGTGTGTGACAGGCCATATGTCCAGCACATGCATCTGCATCTCAAAGCCATCCCGACAATGTTTCAGGGGCAGCCCAGTACTGGTATCCTGTGTTGAATTCACTCACTAAAATGGCGAGCTTGTCTCTTTTTCTTACAGTTCTATCAGTTTTTGCCTCACATATTTTGATTTATTTTGTCAGACGCATACACATTAAGAATTTGATATCTTTGTGAAGCATTGACCTTTTATGATCCCTAATAACTGTTCTGCCTCCGACTGCCTCCGATGCCTTATTTGTCTGATTCAATATAGCTACTTCATATTTCTTTTGACTGGTATTAGCATAATGTACCTTTGTCTGTCTTTTTGTTTTTAATCTACTTGTTTCTTTACATTCAATTTTTATTTATTTGAAAGGCAGGGGTGGGGGAGTGTATTCCACGCACTGGCTCACTCCCCAAATGCCCACAATAGCCAGGGCTGGGCCAGGCCAAAGCCTGGAGCCCATAACTCAATCTGGTTCTCTCACACGGGAGGCAGGAACCTAATTACTGGAGCCATGACGGCTGCCTTACGGGTCAGCATGGGCCTGGGGCTGGAATCAGGAACAGAGTTGGCACTCTGGTCTGGGGTGTGGGTATCCCAGCAGGCACCCTAACTACCTGGCCAAATGCCTGTCCCCGTCTTTGTCTTTTATATTTTATTTAAAATGATCACTGATGTAGTTGGATTCCTGTCTTCTACGTGTGTCTCTTCCACTAGTTACATTCGTCCTAGTTTTTCTTATCTTCCCTTCTGTCTTCTCTGGTTTATCTGAAAATACTAAGTGATGCTGATTCTTTTCTCATCTGCTCCTGTCTACTGGGCATCTAACCATCCTCTGGAGCAGCTGTTCTGTGCAGTGGTTATGACACCGCTTGGGAGGCCTGCGCCCCGTAGCAGAGTGCCGGCTGTACTTCTGATTCCAGCTTCCTGCTCGTGTGCACCCTGAGTACGCGATGATGGCTCAGGTACTTGGTCCCTGCCACCCACATTCCAGACTCAGATTAAACTCCTGGGTCCTGGCTTTGACCTGGCCCAGACCTGGCTGTTGCAGGCATTTGAGGAGTGAGTCCATAGATGGAAGATCTGTGTCTCTGTCTTTCAGCAAAATGTTTTTGAAGGCATTGTCTCTGTCACAGTGCTTTGACTAATAGTTTCCACCCTTCTGTTCGCATTACCCACCTGTTCTCTCATGGTGTCTACTTTCTCCAACAGAGCCCTTAGCACATTAGTCAAAGTTATTTTAAATGTCTCCTCTGCTAATCTGGAGACAGGGAGGCTGAAGGAGCTGTTGAGCCACCTGGGGGCAGTTCCTCTTATCTCGAGACCTCCAGGACATGAGTCTTCTCCCTCTTAGGCTCCAGAGATAAACAGATATCCCTCTTGGACCAGGTCCACACTGGTTTATGGGACCAAGCCTGACCTTGAGTGAGGTCATTATGTGCTTATCGTAATACATTAGTATGCTGGGGCTGGCATTGTGGCACAGCATCCGCATAAGTGCCAATTTGAATCTTGGCTGCTCTGCTTCTGATCCAGCTCCCTGCTAATGTGCCTGGGAAAGCAAAGAGGATGGTTCAAGTGCTTGGGTCCCTGCACCTGCATGGGAAACCCAGATGGAGTTTTGACCTGGCCCAGATCAGCTGTTGCAGTCATTTGGAGAGTGAACTAGCAGATATATCTCCTCTTCCTCTCCTGTCAAATAAATACTTTTTTAAAAAATTAATATATTAGCATGCTAATTGGCATAGCAGAAAAAGGAGTGAAAAGGAGGCGACAGCTAGATTCTAGGAAATCGCCACCTACTTCTCAGAAAAACCGTAAATCTTCCTCCTGGTAAGGAGACCTGCATTAAACAACCCATAGTTGTTAAAGTGAGCAAGTTGAGATGAGCCCCCTGCCCCCTCAGTGAGCCCTCGCCCTGACCGTGGAGCGGGCACTTCCACTCTCCCAGCAGGAATTTGCTGCTTGCTATTTGTTCTTCTCTGGCTCACTCTTGGCTTCCTTCTCAGGACCTGGTTACCAATTGCAAACTCTGGCAGAGCTGAGCTGGGTACTGCCGCTTGCTTTGTCTCTGTGTGTTCCTTGCTGGTTAGCACGCCTTACTGGTAAGCCGTGAGTCACTGGGGAAAGTGACTGATGTACGTAGACTGTCGGCGTGTGGTCTGGTGTCCATCTGATTAGGACTTGGACTCAGGTTTAATTTTAACTAAAATTTTACTTCTTTCAGATGTTCTTGATTTTTTTGTCCCCTCTGTGGCCTTTGGGTTTCTCTAAGGACTAATTTTAAAAACAGAACAAAAAAAACCCAATGTCTTCTCAGCCATTAGTCAGGACTGCTGTGCTGCAGCTTTGCTGGTGCGGTAGGCAGGTTTGGGGCAGGGGACGCATTTACCGTGGTTGTCTCAGTCTTGCAGGGGACCGGTGCCCCTGGGCTGTGACCTCACAGGTGTCTCCCAGCTCTGTCCCTCCCCTGCTTGGGAAGTGGAGCTGGGTAAGCGCCCCGCCCCCTCGGTGAGATGGGCTCTAGCACCCTTCTCCCGGACAGTAGGCTATGGAGACAGAGCCGGGTC
Organism: Lepus europaeus; assembly: GCF_033115175.1. Classification (NCBI taxonomy): domain Eukaryota; kingdom Metazoa; phylum Chordata; class Mammalia; order Lagomorpha; family Leporidae; genus Lepus; species Lepus europaeus. Next base: position 103,912,450 of record NC_084830.1, read on the forward strand.
TGCCCGAGGTAGGAGGAGACTTCACTTGGCCCGCACCCATCCCCCACCAGCGTCACAGTCAGCATCCAATGTTCTTAGCGGTGTGTGGCTGCACCAGCATCTACAGCAGGGAAGCTGGCTGCAGCTCTGACTGGACTTGCGCAGGTGCCCCGCAGCCCCAATTCTCCCGTGAGTCCAAGACAGTTCCTCACTTTGCAGTCTGTTGGTCCATTTTGTTATTGTAAGGATGGGAGCAATGACCTCCAAGTTCTTGACGTGTTGGTGCTGGAAGCAGACGTTGCTTTCCTTTTGTTTTTCACTAAAAAAGCATGCTGGCAGAGGCCGGCGTAGTGCAGTGGGTTAAGCTGCTGCTCCTGTACACTGCTGGGGAGCCAGGAACACCCCCAATGACTTGCCAGGCCCGATTCCAGCATGCTCGTTCCACCCCTCTGCCTGTCGCCCACAGCTCCAGGTCTGTGTGCTCATCTCGGACTCCACCAGCCCCAGGGGACCCCCATGTTCCTTGGGGCAGAGAAGTCCCAGGAAGATACTTTGCATCTCCTTTGTGGTCCTTTCTTCCCAGAGGCGAGACACCGAAGCCCTTTGGCCAGTCCTTCCCACCTGCCCTCTGTGGCTGGGGACAGGAAGAGTGGACCCAGAGAGGAGGAACCCCTCCCTATACACAGGCACCTGCTGCTCTGAAGGCTGAGTCCAGGTGCGCAGCCCAGGCCCCGCCACTTGTCAGCTCTGTGACCCCAGGCAAACCTCTCCCTGCTCTGCCTTGCTCCTCTCTGCAACAGGTTAATAAACAGGACCAAGGGACTGGCACCATGGCACGGTGGGTTTAGCCATGCCGGCATCCCATATCACAGCGCTGGTTTGAGTCCCAACTGTTCAGCTTCCAGTCCAGCTCCCTGCTGATGCACGGGCGACAGCAGCTGAAGATGGCCCAAGTGTTTGGAACCTTGCATCTACGTGGATGGGGTTCAGGCTCCTGGCTTCAGCCCAGCCCAGCCCTGGCTGTTGAGGCCATTTGGGGAGTGAACCAGTGGACTGAAGATCTCTCTCTCTCTCCCTCCCTGTCACTAGGCCTTCCAGGTAAATAAATCAATCTTAAACACAGGGCCACGTTCTAAGGGCAAGGGCTCAGGGAAGTAACACCATGGAAATTCTTGTGTGGGGAAAGGTCAGCGAGTGTGGCCGTGCTGGCCAGGCGCTCCTGCATGTTTCCCCACGCCCTGGCCAGTGAGGCAGGGGTCAAGGCCACTCCACGAGGAAGACAAACTCAGCCTGAGCCACCAGCTTCTTTCCCGTGCCAGCCACAGTGAGTGGTGGAGGCCCAGCAGGGGGCAGCACCGGGACCAGCCTGGGGCGCCCACTGGTGCCTCAATGACGGGGTTGGTGACAGTGGTCATGGGGGAGTATGGGGCACAGGGTTGGGGATGTGCTGCCCCAGTTTTGAAGTCTCTCTAGGTGCCAGGGGCAGGGCCGGGGCTTTCGTATCACAGCCATCCCCTGACTCCAAGAGGCTGCTGCAGCCGTCCCCATGTGACATGGAGCCCACGCAGCGGCAAGCGGGGCTGCCAGGAGATGGGCAGAGGGCGCCCCGGCCTCTTCCCAGCATGCTGGCTCCTCACTGTGGCGATGCGGCTTAACTGCTGGGTAGCCAGGGAGCCTGGACTGAACCTCTGATCCGGAAGCTTTACCCCAGCCGTTTCTGCTTCCACCTGTCAGTTGATAACCAGTTGTGTAGTATACAACCCACACTACTGTACATGGCAGCACCCAGGTTACCTTCAGGGGAGCCCCTGTGGACCTGGGCTGTCGATTCCACCCCACTGGACTTTGCGGCCACATCCCCCTTCTCCGGGGGCGGGGGCCCCGACAGCCTCCTCTGGCTTCTGCCTCAAATATTCCAGCGTCCACTGCCTTGTAGGTTTCCCGAAAGACCATGCCCCAACTCCACAGTCTTCCTTGGCCTTCTTCACGCTCCACGGAGGTCACGGGTCCTCTCCCCTTATGCCTTGGGGACACAGCGGGACTCTCTGACCTCTCCCTGTCCTACGCCCCCTCCCGTAAGCCTTGGCCTGTCGGTCTGCAGCACAGCCTTCCTGCAGAGGCAGGGTGAAGCACCCTGCCCCATCACAGCAAAGCCGGGTGGTGCCTGCAGGGGCTCAGACCCCAGGGGGGCAGCCATGGAGCCCAGAGGGTGGGGAGGAGGTGGTCCCAGACCCCGAGCCCCTGGCTTCTCCTCCTACCTGGCCCCGGCGGCCCTGGCCCCAGCCCCACCCCAAGCCCTGGCCAGCTCATAACTGAGTTGGCTCTCCACCTCCCGTCCCTCAAAGTTGACAAACCAGCGAGCCAGCACTCGTCCAGCCTGCCATCCTTTTTTCAAGTTTCAGTTAGTTGCTATCACTTAAAAACCAGATTTCACTGAGTAATCCAGCATTCCAGTTTCTTGTGGAAGTCAGGTGACTCCAGGCCACATTCCTGCGTGGCCACCAGCAGCCGGAGCCGGCGTGGGCTGTGCCCTTCTGTGGGTCCAGTGCTCACTCTCTGCAGTCCCACACCTCCCAGGCTTCTGAATGGGAAGGAACGAGGCGAGGTTGACTGGAGGTCGCTGTACTCAACCTTGCCCACTGCTCAAAGTCACAGCACATAGGAGGGCAGGGCAGGGCAGGGAGAGCCCCAGTGAGGAGCCACAGCCCGGCCCCTCTCCGATGAATAGCTGTCTACTGCCAGCAGCATCCCTGTGTCGCGTCCTGGCTCAAGCCTGCCTCTGGGGGCTGGGCTGCCGCCCACATGGAGCTGGCTGGCAGGGGCGAGGGGCCACTCCACTGCCTATCAGAGCTGGGCCCAGGGCTTGAGGCTTCATTTCATGACTGTCAGCGTGGCCTTCTTTCCCGTCAAGCACCTCAGCTGAACGTGCACCAGGGGGTGGCGGCCTTGTCACAGTCCAACATGATGTTGAGGACGGTGCAGGAGGCCCCAGCCACCGACAGGGCTGTTCGAGAATCCACGCGGTAGCGCACAGTGCTCAGGCCTCCCTCCCGGTCCACCTTGAACTGCTCCTGGGAAGGGATGGAGGAGAGCATGTACTTGGGGCTTTGCGGGTGCCGCCCAGCAATTCTGCACAGCCCATGGTCGGGGGGCCCGTGCTCCCCACGGACTGCCTGAGGCTGCGGGCACGGGTGGGCAGGGAAGCGAGGACCTGCCTATTGGGAGAACGGGCCTGCTGGAGAAGACCCGTTTCATGGATCCCCCTGGGATTCTGGCACCCTCGGTTGAGCCCACCCCACCTCCTGGTCCGTGTGGACCCTGAGGTCTAGGCTGACCCACAGTGCCCAGGACGCCCACCAGAGGGCAGAGCCAGGCACAGTCCGAGATGAATGCCCACCGACTGACCTGGGCCCTGCAAGGGAGCATGGGGCCAGGAGGGCCTGCGGAGGGCCTGGTGAGTGGCTCGGGCCTGCTGGGCCCCACACACCCACCCACCGCCAGGGACACCAGCCGGCACCTGTTTTTGGGCTGCGATGCGCTTCTGGTCCCTCTTCCTCCAGGCGGGGTCATGCAGGTGGCGAAAAGTCTTGTACCCAGTTGTGATCCCCGAGGGGCGGAAAAGCTAAGGAGGCCAAAGGCAGCAGGGTCAGGCCACCCCTATTGGAGTCCTGGCCCCCACCGTGAGCTCCTCAGGGCCCCAGTGCCTGCTGGGAGGCCACAGAATTCCCATCCTCAGATGAGCAGATGGAGTACAGAGAGCAAGGACTGGTGAGATGACCCCGCAGGTCAGGGTCGGGGTGGGGCGGGGGCAGGCGTCACCCAGGGTGAGGAGGGAACCTGGGGCTGCTCACCTGGAGCCCAGCTCCTTTGATGCGCCGGTAGAACTCGTCATCCTCGCGGCCCCAGCCCCAGAAGCGGTTGGACATCCCATTACACTGCCAGAGACAGGCAGTGTCACTCACCCCGGCTGCTCTCCTCCCACCCAGCCCGAGCCTGGTGAACACCGGCTGCCCCCTGCGGGTTCAGGGAAGACGGACACTCAGCATATCCCAGTCCCTCTCCCTGGTCTTGGCCTCGTGGGGACAATCAGCATCTCAGACCACCTGACTGGCAGGGGACCTCTCAGGGCAGCCACGGACCGGCTGCAGGGCCAAGGCCTACCCACTTCTGCCTCCTCCCACAGCTCTCCCTGCATGCCAGGCCCGTGATGACACCTGCTTTTGCACCCAGTCCAGGGGCTTCAGCCATGGCATGGAGACAAATACAGGAGCCCTGGGCCTAAGCTCTTCCCGGCGCACCACCCCCCAAACCCCCAGCTGTACTGACTCCAGGATGGGGCCAGGCCTCAGGCTGGCCCAATCAGGAGCCAGTGTGGCTCAGGGCTGGGACTCCTGGCTGGGATGCTGGGAAGGGGGCTCCCTCTTCCACCTGCTGAGGCCTCAATGCCTACAACTGCGGTCACAAGCTCCTGTCCTGCATGCCTGAAAATAAACCCAGCAACGGACGGCAGAGCCGGCGGAGGGCAGAGGCCGAGTCCTCGCACACTGCCAGGCAGGGTCACCCGTGCCCAAAGCCAGCCCTCCCGCCCCTACTCTCCGTGACACCAGGGCTTCTGTTTCTGCAGCGGCCGCCTTGTTCACTCCTGCTCCTCTCACATCTCTGGCTGCTGCCGGCCCTAGAGGCACTGCTCTGGCTCCCGACCGCCTCCCCGGGGCCTCACCAGCTGGTAGTGCTGCTTGGAGAGCAGTAGGATGCCACCCACGTAGGTCTTGTAGTGGTAGAGCGGGTGGAGCTCTGGGGAGGCCACGTGGAAGGGCCCAGCCTCGGGGAAGCCATAGTCCAGCTCCTCGTTGAGAGGCAGCAGGTCCACGTCATGCATGGCGATGTAGTCTGTGCTGTTGCTGCTCTCCAGGAAGCCCACGTTGATGAGCGCTGCCCGGTTGAACCTGTGCAGGGCAGCCAAGGCTGGGTGGGGGTGGCGAGCTGGCTCCCGCCCTGGCCCAGCGCTGACTCCGCTCCACTCATCTCTCCAGCGCTTACTGAGCACCTGCTATGTGCCAGACCCTGGTCAGCACCGGAGACACAGCACTGAGAATGCAAAGCTCTGCCCTCAGGGAGTGGAAATTCTCGTAAATACTTAACCAGGCAGATGGGGTGAGGGCAGTGGGGCGTTTGGCAGGGCAATGAAGTCCCTTCCTGGGATGCCTGCATCCCACATCAGAGGGCCTGGTTCAAGTCCTAGCTCCTCTGCTTCGGATGCAGCTTCCTTCTGATGTGCACTCCGGGAGGTGGCAGATGATGGCCCAAGTACTTGAGTCCCCACAATGTGTGCAGGGGCCCCACATGGAGTTCCTGGCTCCTGGCTTCAGCCTGGCCCACTCAGGGCACGGAGTTCCATTTCCTGGAACGGGAAGGGCAAGCTGGGAAGCAGGACCAGGGCAGAGTGGGCCATCAGAAACTCAGCTGTGAGCACGTCAAGCCGAGACCTCGGAGGGCACCGAGTGCAAGGCTGCCCGGGCAGCTGGATGTGCAAGTCTGGGCTTCGGGAGAGAGGTCTGGAGCCCAGGAAGGGAGAGCAGACCCAGGAAGCAGCAGGGAGATGGGAGATAAAGCCACGCGCCCAGTGAGTGACCGCAACTAGAAGCGGGGTTGACGTCAAGCACTGAGCCCAGGGGGCACCAGTGCTGAGCCAAGGGAGATGGGGCAGAACCAGCCCAGGGGGTGAGCAGGGCTGGTCGGCGAGGGCCATCCCACTCGCCAGGTGGAGGTATGTTGGGAGGGAAGGAGCCGTCCATGCCGTCCACTTGGCTCGGGATGGCCTCGGGGTTTACAGGGTGGGGGTGATCTCAGGACAGCCGGCTCAGCTGTACACTGGGGGTGAGCGTCTGGGTGCAACAGGTCCACGAGAGAAGGAGGGAGCTAAGGGGAGAGAAGCGCGGTGACTGGGCGCTGTGGCATCAGGGCTATCTTTCTCACTTCAGAATGGAGCAGTTTCAGTACAGCGATGTGCTGGTGTGAACACTCCAGGACAGGGCCACGTGCTGGGGTGCCATCAGGGAGGGAGAGGGGTGCAGTGCCCAAGGGCGGGAGGAGCCGGGACAGCTGCCCCAGAGGGCAGGAGCGGTGGTGGGAAGGGCGAGGACAGGGGCTGAGAGCCAGTTGCAGAGAGGCTGGTGGGGCGCGAGGCTTCCGGCAGGACTGAGGGCCTTCTTGGGCCAGTGCTCAAGGTCAGGGAGCCAAATAGCGATGGGCAGTGTCAGGGGGCCACTCCCGGCCGCCCAGGGGTGGTGCGGAGCAGGCCAAGTCAGATTCGGTCAGGCTGGGGTTAGGCCAGGCAGGACGGGGCTGGAGGCTGAGGGGGACGGGAGGGAGAGATTTCTGGGAGGGCAGGGTGAGGAGACTGGGCCTGGGGGTGGAGAGGGGGAGAACCCAAGGACGCAGGGCCCGGAGAGATCCAGGAAGTGTCTGAGTCTCTCCCAAGGAGGTGGGGGTGGGAGTGTGCGATGACCACAGAGGGGCGCAGTTTTGGTGAGAGTGAGGACTTCAGGGCAGCGCTAGGCTGTGGACACCTTTAAAGCCATGGCCTTGACCCTCCCTTGCACCATCTGTGCTTCCCCCTCCTCCCTTCTCTCCGCCTCCTCCTGCTGCCACACCTGGTCATCCCAGACGCTGCAGTGACCATCGGCTGGGCCTCTGGCATTGTCTCTTGTCCTGGGATAATCTACCCTGCACACAGCAGTGTGCCACTACAGCTTATATATTTTGGCTTTTGTCCATGGTTCCTGGCTCTTACCTCTAAGACAGGCCACACAAACTAGAATTTCTCTGCCCCAAGGCATGTCCCACTTTAATCTTCTCCCACCCTTCTGTCTTGGAGCTGGCTATAAAGAAATTATCTGGTCTGGGGAGGGCACTGTGGCACAGGGGTTAAGGCACCGCTTAGTACGCCTTCAGCCCATAGTGGAGTGGCTGGTTCAAGGCCTGGCTACAGTGCTTCTGATCCAGCTTCCTGCTAACGTGCACCTGGGAGGCAGCAGGTCATGGCTCATGGGCTTGAGTCCCTGCCACCCACGTCGGGACCTGGATGGAGTTCCTGGCTCCCGGCTTTCATCTGGCCTGGTCAAAGCCAGGGAATAAGCCAGGAGATGGAAGATAGTCTTTCTCTCAAATAAATATGAACAGACAAAAAGAAACTCCCTTTCTGATGGTAGTGGGTCATAAGCCCCTCACTTCAGAAGCAAGCAGGAACACTGCCCAGAGAGGCCTTGCTGGGTTGTCCCCTCAGATTATTGGCATTAGCTCAGACCCCTTTTGTCCAATCCAATCATGTTTCCACACGGCTGTCCATGCTTCAATCACGCCTCTGCAATGAAGTCTCCATAAGGACCAAAAGGGCGGGGTCGGGGGGAGCGGCATCGTGGTGCAGCAGGTTAATCCTGCATTCCACATGGATGTCACTTCAAGTCCCGGCTGCCCCACTTCCGAGCCAGCTCCCTGCTAATGGCCTAGGAAAAGCAGCAGAAGACAGCCCAAGTGTTTGGCCCCTGCCACCCACGTGGGAGACCCAGATGAAGCTCCTGGCTCCTGACTTTGGCTTGGCCCAGCCCTAGCCATTGTGGCCTTCTGGGGAGTGAACCAGCAGATGGAACATCGATCTCTCTCTAACTCTGCCTTTAAATAAATAAATAAATCTTTAAAACAAACCAACAGACCCCAAAGGACACGGCTCATGGAGTGTCTGAACACACGATAGCCCACGGGAAGGTGAACAAGAAGCCCTGCACGAGCCGAGGGTGTGCCCCACTCCACGGGGATGGAAGCTTCTGCACTTGCAACCCTGTGTCCTACCTCCTCTGGCTGCTCATTTGTAGCTTTTAGTATTTCCTTTACGATAAACAGGTAAGGGTAAGCACAGTGTCTCCCCAAGCCCCGCAAGACGCTCTAGTAAATTCTCCAACTCAAGGAGAGAACTGTGGGAACCCCGACAGGCAGCCGGCAGGTCAGAGCTGCCCAGGCTGGACCTCGCTACTGGTGTCTGGAGGAGGGGGCAATCTGGTGGGCTCTGATCCTCCCTGGGAAGTGCCCTGAGTTTGAGGACACCCAGCTGGCACCCCTGCAGAACCGCCTGCTCACTTGCCTGTGCGTGTGCAATCCCACACACCCAGTGGCAGGATGTGTACCACCCTAGTGTGTTTTCCCCAGATGCTCAGAAACAGCCATTTAACACGGAGACTAGATCAGGGCCCTCCCCAAAGTTCCTCATTGAGAGGGGCTGCCGCCTCCCGCCTCCCACCACTGCACCAGGTGGCCTGCCACAGGCCTGAGGCTCCTGGGGCCCGGGCTGCTGCCAGGCAAGGGTGGGGGGGGCCAGGGTTGGGGCGTGGGGTCAGGAGGCAGTCCCTACCTGAAGTGATCCACCTGGTTGAGCACATAGATGTGGTGCTGGATCTTCTTCCGGCTCAGGAAGCGGTGCATGTGGGGCACAAAAACCAGGAGCTCCTCGAAGCGTTCACGGAAGGGCACCAGCACGGCCAGGCGGTGAGGACCCCAGGACGCATCTTCTTCCCAGAGCTCAGGGGGTGGCTCTGGAGGGCAGGCCCGGGGTGGGCCCGGGGTCTCCTGTCCCTGTCCCCCGGCTGTCCGGGCCACGTCCCCGGAGCAGCTGAGCTGCAGCCAGAGTAGGGGGAAGAAGCCCAATAAGAGACAGGCAACGAAGAGGTGGAAGACGGAGCACTTCCGGGAGAGGCCGCTGGGGAGCAACCTGGACCTGGGACAAGAGCAGGGACGAAGTCGGGCGGACAGGGCCGGGCAGGGCCTCCGACATACCCCACCTCTGGCCTCCCAACAGGTGGGGCACACGTGACTGATCCCTCCAAGCGCCTTGGAATTAGTGCAGAAGCAACTGGGACGCTCTTGCCAAGACTTCTACTGGGCCTCAGATACCTGCCCCCTCTGGAGGCCGCGCTCGTGCCCCACCCCCTCCAGGGAAGCCCTCCGTTTCCAGGCGGCAGAGCTGCCCTGGTTCCTCAGTGCACCTGCCCTCCCCACCACAGCGGCTCGACGTCCAGAGTCAAAGGCAGGAGCCCCACCTCAGAGAGGTGCGGCCCACTGCTCCCAAACCCGCTTCCGGCACCTTCACCCCAGCAGAAGGCCTGGCTTCGTCCCAGAAAACCCCCCAAGTCAGGGACACGAGCTGGCATCAGGCCCAGGTGAGGTGACCAGCAGGGAAAGGCCCGAATGGACAGGAGCGGTTCACTGGACAAGTCTCAGCCCCTCAGCCCCAGAGGCAGCCCATGCGACAAAGAGGGAAGGAAGACGAGGGCTGGCTAGAGCACCCAGGCTCAGAGACGGAGTATCTCGGACACGGAGCTGATGTGGGGTCTGCTCTTCTGGCTAACACAAAGAAACAGCTGAAATCCACCTGATTCCTTGGCCTGCCTCCAGAAGTCCCTACAGGTTAAGAACCCAGAGGAGGGCAGCCTCCTCTATGCTTCCTCCCAGTCCCGAAACACCGCAAAGCAATCCCCTTTGCAACTTCTAACGCTCAGCAGTTAGCTACCAGGCATGTGCGCTCCACGTCCTAAGTGCCCCTTGGACCTAACGCTGCCCACCAATGCCCACCAATGCTGTGATCTTCCCCAGTTTACAAGACACAGGCCACCCCAGCTGCCCTCCCCAACCCCGCCTGCTCCTTCACCACAAGTGGCCTTCTTTACCTGCCTGGAAGTCCCAGCCCACGGCCGGCACTGCCCTCCCATCCCCCCTCCACCATGTCCTCTCCCCGGGCCTTCCCTTTGGTGTCACGTGGGACCAGCTTGTCGGGCCATGTAGATTCCTGTCTGCGGTCCCAGTGCACAGACCACACAGCGGAGGGCTCGCTAAGCGAGTTACAGGCAGGGTAAAGCTGTCAGTCAGGGCACGCTTTCAGCCACACACGAAAGCCAGACCAACGCCTTAACTTCTTCTAGAGACACAACTGCCAACCTAGAAGCCAGCAGCCGTGCAGCCAGGCCTGGTCTTCCACACAGCGAGGCCCGCTAGGGCGCCCTCTCAGGGCCTTTCACTTACCCCATGTCGTCCTGTGGAGGTGGCTTCCCCCGCACAGGCGCAGAGGCCAAGCCCACAAGTGGTCTGGGAAGGCTGGAAGCTCTACAGAGCCTCCCTCGCCCTCTGGGCTCTTTCTGGGGGCGGGGCAGAGGCGGGGGAGACGGATATGGGATCGTATCCCTCCTTTGGGACGAGAAGTAGTGGGCATTACCCAGGAACCTGGCGTGCTCTGGGCCTACACGCACTTTCACGCTCCGTTCCCTCCCTCCGGGTTCCACTCCCTACCAGGATCACCTCCTCACAGGCACCCACCCTGTGCTCTAAGGACCCAGACTGCTGAGCACCCGAAAGGAGCCAGTGGACACTGCGAACAGCTGCTCCTGGCGCCATCTGGTGGCAAGCCGCGGATCTGCGGACCCAGCTCTCCCAGGCCCAGGCCACCTGGCTCTGAGGGGCTGTCCAGATGAGGCTTTGTCTCTTTTGTCAGTCACTGCCCAGGGCTACTAAGAGGTGGATTCCGACCCAGGAAGCCTGGCTCCAGAGCCAGCATTCAACTGTCACCCCAGCCTGCAGCTGCTGCACGGATGCTTGCACCCATGTCAGGGGCACACAACTGGCCCTGGTAAATTGTCTGGGAAATGTTATAGAAAGGGATTGAAAACAGAAACACCTTCAATTCCTTTTCCTTTCTTCTCTCATTCAAACCCTTGTGACACAAGATCTGGACGACCCAGCTGCTTTGGTTACGGCACCTCAAAAGTGCCAAGGTAACTGTCACATCCCCTGTGCAGGCGTAAGCCCTGTGCCAAGGGTTTTGCATATATGATCTCCGCTAATCCCCACGTGGTCTCTGCAGTGTACAGATATGATAATCCCAGGGCGAGAGATGGACAGGCTGAGGGCAGAAAGATTAAGTGCTCTGTTCTGGTCACATAATTAAATAGGATTCTTGGGACACAGGGTTGGTGCAGTGGTCAAGACACTGTTTGGGGGGCCAGTGCTGTGGCGCAGTGGGTTAAAGCCCTGGCCTGCAGTGCTGGCATTCCATATGGGCGTCGGTTCTAGTCCCGGCTGCTCTTCTTCCGATCCAGCTCTCTGCTATGGCCTGGGAAAGCAGTAGAAGATGGCCCAAGTCCTTGGGCCCCTGCACCCACGTGGGAGACACGGGAAAAGCTCCTGGCTCCTGGCTTTGGATCAGTGCAGCTCCAGCCATTGCAGCCAACTGGGGAGTGAACCAGAGGATGGAAGACCTCTCTCCGCGTAACTCTGACTTTCAAATAAATTTTAAAAATCTTTTAAAAAGAAAAAAGAGTTTAGGACAACTGCATACCATGTTGGGGTGCCTACGTTCGAGTCCCGGCTCTGCTTCCTGCAAATGCACACCACGGGAGGCAGCAGTGGCGGCTCCAGCGCCCGGGGCCCTGCCACCTACGTGAGAGTTCCAGGCCAGGTTTCGACCTGGCCGGGCCTGTGCAGCCTGGCTACGGGGGACACATGGGAAGTGGAGCAGATAGCAGATCTCTCTCTCCACATGGCTGTGCCCACTAAGTCCCAGTCTTAGTGCCGGGCGAACGAGGGCGAGTAAGGGAATGAGGCGCGGAGATCACTACCCCGTGTTCGTGAGAACCTGGGGGACACGGCTGAAGCCGGAAGTGCCGCTGTCCCCATTCTGCGTTAACGCGAGCCGCCAGGAGCTAAGGTCTGGGCCAGCCCACACCGCACACACGGGAACCGACCGAGCTGTCGGCGCGTTCTTCTGCAACGGCCGGAGGAGCAGGAACGAAGGCAGGCCGAGCTCGAGGCCACAGAGAAAGGCAACACAGACCCTCGAAGATCAGAGAAAGAGCCGACGGCGGGGGTCCACTGCGCGGGCTCAACCGAGTCGGACCCACGGCCAGACGGCGGGAGAGGCCGGCGGAGAAACACGGACACGCAAGGAGACGCATGATGGGAAAGTAAGGACCAGAGAAACGGGGAGCGAGAGACCCCCACGGACAGTGACCCACTGGGAGGACCACAGACCCTCAAGAGACCCGCGGAGACGGGAGACGCGACGAGCTCCGTCCGGCTCCCAGATTCCGCTGGGCGGTCCCGAAAGGAGCGGCCCGCTCCGGCCGCCGCCGCCGCTCACCTGCCGTCCTCCCAGGGCAGCTGCGCCGCTTTCCTCCGGGAGGGGAACATCGTGGGGGCAAACGGCGCCGCATGGGGCTCACGCTCCCCGCCCGGCCGCCCGGCCGCCCGGCCTCCCCGGCCTACGCGGCGCCTCCGCCTCCCGCCCCGCCCAGGCCCGGCCGCCCCGCCCCCCTGGTCCGCCAGGTCCGCCGGGTCCGCCGCTCCGGCCGCGCCGCGAGCCGCGCCTCCAAGGTTCCGTGCGGGCCAAGTCCTCGCGCCCTCCAGGGCCGGGTCTGAGGTTCCGGACGCCGAGGCCCCAGAGGCCAGCGGCCACCCAGCAAGTCACTGGTCTGGGACTGGACTGAGACCGCAGACTTCCACTCAGTCTTACGCTGCACAAGCTCGGGCGGCCGGGCCAAGCCCAGGGACTCCCCAGAGCAGGCGCTGGGAACCAGGTTCTGCCAATTCGAGCATGTCCTCACCTAGGTGTGTATGTGGTTCCTAGTCTGTATGAGGATGAAAGAAAGCGCGCGCCCACTCAGTACAAAAAGCCATCCCCGTCTCTGCGGGGATCAATTCCAACCCCGCAATGGGCGCCGGGGACTGTGGACAGTACCGAGCCCGAGGCGAGCATATTCTGTTTTCCTGTATGCCCTGCAGTGATGCCATGGTGTTAACCTCCTGCTCCCCCGTTGTATGGCCTGGTGCATCTTCTGCATCATTGTTCCTGTGCCTTGGGACTTTATGAGCGACAGCACCGCACTGTTCGGGAGGTGCATATACGGTGGATGTGCTGAACGAAGCGCAGGGCACAGGGGACAGCGAGAGATTGCATCGCACTACTCAGGACGAGCAATGAAAATCTGTGACTTGTTTATTTTGGGTTTTCGGTATTTTCTGATATTTTGGATTGGCTACATAGTGAAACTGCGGAAGCTGCAGGCAAGTTGGGCCTACTGTGCTTTGGCAGAGTTGAGGTGAAAACGGAAGTGTCTGCCTTTCCCAGGGAAGGGAAAGCATCATCAGACTCAAATCTCTTCTCTCTTCAGGCAAACTTTCAGTTTCCCAGTAAATAGCTAGTGTCCACTGAGTTCTTAATAGGTGACAGCCATTGTTCTAATTCGTAGCTCCATCAGCTCTTTTTTAAAAAGTTATTTTTATTTACTTGAAAGGCAGAACAATGGAGAGCCGGAGACAGAGGGAGAGAGAAATCTTCCATCTGCTGGTTCACTTTGTTAGTAAAATGGTGCCGTCTTCCTAAGCCCAGCCTGGCTTGCTTGAAGTCAGGTGACCAAGTGGCCCAATCACAAGCGTCAGCTCCACACCCACCCTAACGGGATTTGCCGCTCCCCCTTCCTCACCTCTGCAGAGCTATACAAGCCCTGTTCTCCAGCACAGGCTGCTGTTCTGTGCTTGGGGCAGCAGCCTGTCGGGTTCCCCCCACCCAACAATAAACCTTTTCCCAAACTCTGGTGTTTGGTGTGTTTGTGGTGGCCTTTCACACTTCCCAAATGGCCACAACAGCCGAAGCCAGGACCCAGAAACTCCATCCAGCTCTCCCCACTGTGTGACACGAGCCAGTTATTTAAGCCATAGTCTGCTGCTTTCCCAGGCACATTAGCAGGACCTGAAGCAGAGCAGTCAGGAGTCTAACCGGTGTTTTTAGTGTGGGATGCCAGCACTGCAGGCAGTGGCTTAACCTGCTGCCCCACAACAGCCAACCCCTACCTCACTCATGAGTGTTTATCTCCCAAGGTCAGGGAACCGATGCACAGAAAGGTCAGCCTGGTAGTTTGGTTGTGCAACCTTCCCCCCATCTACCTACGACCTTAACCACTCTGCTTCATGGAGAACTTCACTGTGGGTGGGAAATTAACCACTGCCAGCAACTCCTTTTGCCTTTAAGCCCTGAGGTATACCCCCTCTCCTCATTCCCCTTCCTGTTGGGTAACTTGTGGTCTTTTTTAAAAAATCCATAACCTGGGATGGCCATTTGGTCTACCAGCAGAGTGCCTGGCTGGTTCAGTTCCTCAGAGGTAGCACATGATAGCCCAATTACTTGAATCCCTGCCACCTACGTGGGAGGCCTGGAATGAGTTCCTACCTCCTGGCCTCAGGCCAGCCTGGCCATTGAACCACTGCAGGCATTAAGGGACTCTGTTTCTCTGACTCTCAACAAACAAAAAACCCTACCAGCCAATAGTTTTTAGCAAAAAGAAAAAAGTATTTATTTGAAAGGCAGAATTACAGATGTCTTCTATCTGCTGGTCACTCCCCGAATGGTCACAATGGCCAGGCCAGAGCCAGACCAAAGCCAGGAACCTGGAACTCCATCTGTCTCTCACATAGGTACAGAGACCCAAGAACTTGGGCCATCTTCTGCTGCTTTCCCATTGAGTCCCAGCTGCTCCACTTCTGACCCAGCTCCCTGCTATCGTGCCTGGAAAAGCAGCAGAGGGTGGCCCAAGTGCTTGGGCCCCTGCACTCCCGTAGCAGACCATGAAAAGCTCCTGGCTCCTGGCTTCGGTCTGGCCTAGCCCTGACTGTTGTGGCCATTTGGGGAGTGAACCAGTGGGTGTAAGACTTCTCTCTGCCTCTGCTTCTCCTTCTGTGTTACTCTGCCTTTCAAATAAATCAATCTTTTAAAAAATAGTAAATTTTAAAAATGTGGAGGCCTGGATGGCAACATGAGCTCAGATGATACCCTCCTGGCAAGTCAGTAGCCCTCAAACCTTGCTACCCAGCAGGGTAGTGAGCCATGCTCCTCGCACCCCTGAGCTGGAACAGCCCCCCCACACACACACCCCCACACCAGCTGGGCACCTCTGCCCCGCCAGTTCCTTCTATCTAAATCCTTCCTCTGCTTCAGTCCTTGATGAAACCAAGCCGTGGAGCGCCTCATCCCCACCAGCACAGGGCCTCAACCCACGCACCCTGCTGCCCAGGCCCCTTACAATCCTGCCCACCCGTTGGGAGAGGGAGGGCATTGCCCACGGGAACTGGCACAGGGAAGTGGTGTGGAGTTGAGCCCAGGTCTGGGCCAACTCACGGCCCCTGCTGCAGGAAGGCATGGAGGGGACAGAAGGAGGAGGCTCACAGGTGGGGGTTCACCCTGGAGCGTGAGCACCAAGTGCTTTGTGCCCTGAAGAACAGATGTTCTCTGAAATGCCCTGCACCATCCGCCTGTGGACACTAACTTCACACAGGACAAGAAGTCAATGTTTTTAATTGGGAAACCAATGTAACAAACCTAGACTTATGGAAAATGAAACCAGTAACTAAGACTCTGCAGGCCCCATCCCCAGCAAGCACCGTGGCCCCTGCCTGGCCTGACCCCAGTTCCTCAAGCCCCAGGAAGGACTAGCATCTGCAGAGGCCAGGGTCGACGTCAGGGCCACCTTCCCTCTGCCCCCGCAATGGCTCAGCAGGCTGGGTCTGAGGGAAGAGAAGCAAGGCTCCTGGGAAGTAGGGAAACCACAGCCACACCCCACCCCGCTCAAAACCCCAAGTTAGCAAAGGAAGACAGACTTGCCCACCCCTCCCCTTCCCCATAACAGCAGCCTCACTCCCTGATCAGTAACACTGTGATTCTGAGGTGCCAGTGGGGCTCCGAGGGGCTTCACCAGCCCCTGGTGATTACTGCAAAAGGCCCTGAGGCCTGGGAGAGGGGCAGGCCCTTGCCCCACCACCTGCTCAGTATTAGCCAGTCAAGCTGCTGCCCTCAGCTTGCGCCTGGGAGTGCCTGCAGCCCCTCTCCCCTCCAGGTTCTACAGCTGGGAACCAGTCCTCCTGCCAGACAGAAACCAGTTCCAGGAGGTCCTTTCTCCCAGCCTGGGAGGATGGCCTGTGAGGCCTGAGACGCCTACACCAGCTTCTTGGCTTCAAAGAAGCTCTTGAGGTGCCGCATCTGCCAGACGCCGACGGCCACGAGGATGAGGGTCTGCAGAATGGACCACCACAGCACCCGCTGGTTGGTGCTCTCGCTGGTCTGCCGGAAGCGCTCCTCTCGCCACTGCAGAGGGAGAATGGGAGGTAAGTCTGAGTTGGCTGCCTGTGAGGCTGCCCCAGGAGCAGCCGGCTCTGCCTAGGTTACGGCTAAGTGCCTGCCAGGATCACTGCTGGGAACTGTCTTCACCCGCAGCAGCCAGACGGCCTCACACAGCCACTCACGTCCCCCAAGTCTGCGTCCTTGTGTCAGGCACAGTCCTCACCCGGCCTGGCGCCTGGAGGAAGGATGTGGCCTTGCGCTAAGCCCTCTCACGAGCCTCCCAAACTGCTGCTTGAGGACTGTGGATGCAGCTTGCAAACTGGTGGCCTGGAGGCTGTGTCTGGACTTCCTGTGTGGTCTAGCTCCTGCATGTTTCGCCAACGTTTCAAACCCAGGAAAGCATCACATAAAATAACCTGAGTCTGGGATTCTTCTTGAAACCACAGAAGATCTGAAAACCCGGGGCAGTGGCTGTTCCTGCTCAGAGGCCGCTGTCCTGCCTGTCCTACGGTGAGCGATGCATTCATGGCCTCTGTCTGGTGCTTGG
This sequence comes from Lepus europaeus, assembly GCF_033115175.1. NCBI lineage: Eukaryota > Metazoa > Chordata > Mammalia > Lagomorpha > Leporidae > Lepus > Lepus europaeus. The sequence continues at coordinate 103,929,123 of NC_084830.1, forward strand.
TCACCCGTGAATGAGACCCCCGGTCTAGCAGTACCTGGAGCCACGGACACAACCACCCCTGTCCTGCCACTCTGTGTCCAGCTGCGATCCGGGGCAATGACAGCCTCTGAAGCCTGTGCCCCTTCACAGAGGAGATGGGGACCCCCTGCCCCACCTTACGCCACAGGGCCAGCCCTCACACTCACCCGCTGGTAGTTCTGCTCTTTCTGGATCTGCTCCACCTGCTCCACCAGCTGCCGCACGCGCAGCTGCAGCTCGCTCAGCTTGTCCTTGGCGGCGATTTCCGCGTAGTCGTTGGCATGTTCACCCACCTGGATGTCCAGGTGGACCCTCTGGGGACAGACAAGGGAGACGAGGGGGATCAGGCAGCCCTATGCCATTTTCCTGCCAGAGACTGACAATCGAGACTTCCTGCCTTTGTCCATTAAGCCAAAAGGCTGAGGCCTCCATCAGACCCAGCATCCGGGACTCTGGGCACACAGGAACGGCAAGCCTGGGCTGCTCCTGTGGCTGCCACTCAGCCACTGTGCCCTAGATGTCTGCTGGAAACCAGTGCACTTAGGAGACACAGAATGTGACATACAGCAGGCACCTCTTCTCCATGGGCTTGCTGCTACACTTTCAGGTACTGAGGTCAATTGTCCTCTTCATTGGGTGACAATGCTCCTTGTGACACATCAAGCCACAGCCTGAGGCCGTCACAACACCCATTCACGGCACTTCACTGTGTCATCTCATATCACCGCAAGAAGCACCTGGTGATATGAGATATGGTACCAGATATTTTCAGAGCAAGACCACATTTGCCTTTTTAGTATTAACTATTGTTAACCTCTTACTGTACCTAATTATACATCAGATGGTATTGTCGGTGTGTGTATATAGGGAAGAACGTAACGATGCACAGGAGGAACGTTCTGTGCTGTCCTCAGTGCCAGGCATCCACTTGGAATGCACAGAGACACTCCTAAGTCTCAGCGACAGAAAGAAACCAGAAATGCAATTCCAAAATAGGCAAAGGAAGACCGCCACATGGCCAGGAAGCCCCTGCGAAGCTGCACACCACCGCTAATCAGTAGGGAAATGCAAATCAGAACTCTAGCGAGAGACCACCTCACGCCCACTAACAGGGAGATGGACTAACGGGGAGACCCCTACAGTGCCACCAGTCCCCCCAACCCAGGACAGGGCACAGGGGCTGAACCGGGAGTGCCAGAGGGGCCCGCTTACCAGCATGCCTCCGGCAAAGAGGGAGAACTTGGTGGAGTTGGAGTGCAGGCAGATCTGGTGCTCGCCAGGGGTGTGGGAGGTGAAGGTGAACCTGCCTTCAGAGCCATACTGCCGGGCCAGGATGACCTGCAAGAAGCAAGAGGCTTGAGCGCGCACCAAGGCCCTAGCGACCACGAAAGCTGACACGGGGCACGCCCCTCCAGCACCGAATGACTGGCAGCTGCTCAGAGCAGAGCTCGTCTGAGAACCTCTGGGACTGACATCGGGCTGGCCAGGGGCTGCTCTCGGGAAGCGCCTTCTTGTATTCCGATCCTTTCAACTCTTTCCGTGCGGCATTTTATTAAATGAAAAGTGGTGGGAAGTGGCAGCTGGGGGGTTCTGGTTTCCACCACGGCCACGAATCCGCCCGCCGCACCTGCCCAGGGATGTGGCTTGGCGGCGCGGCGCGCAGGGCGAAGCTCAGGGCAGCAGCCCGGAAACTCCGATCTTCCCCACGACACCAGCTGTCTGCCACACGAGCACAGACACAGAGAGGAAGTCCCAGCGCCTGCGTGGCGCGAAGCTCACCTTGTCCTCCGGGTCCTTCACCTCCACGAACATGCCCAGCCCGGGGGTGGCCGGCTGGTACTCCTCCCGCTGCTTGTCATACAGCTGCGTCCGGTAGTTTCCTGTAGGGAAGCGGGGCACGCACAGCTCAGAGCGGCGCCGCGAGGCTAGCGGAACTCACTGTCCCACACATCGCTCCCCACCCCGGTCTCTTCCCAAACTCTGCCCTACACATCCCGCACCTATGACCATGGTCTCGTCCGGAATCTCCTCAATAAAACACTTCTTTTCCGTCTCTCCGATGTGGAAGTAGAGCGTGCTACCGGGGGCCGCAAACCACAACAGCAGCAGAAGGGTTCGTATCACCCAGCTTAGCCTGGTTCCGGGTCGGGGTCCGACAACCCGCACGCTCCATTCCGCAGCCATCTTGCCCCACCTGCCCGCGCAGGCGCAGCAGGCCCAGCCACGTAGCCCGGCCGGCGCCGCCGCAGTGTCTGCCGGGACCGCGAGTTCCTCCAGGCAGACTACAAGTCCCGAGATGCCCCGCGGTCTGGCGCGGCGATACCTGATTGGGGCACGGCTTCTGCTCGGGACGCAATTGGGGCCCCAGAGTCATTCTTTTCCTTCATCCTCTTGTCAGCCAGGCAGACTGGCGACTGGTGACGGTTACTGGCCTTTTATAAGTGATGAACCGGAGGTTTTGAGGTCACTGAGCAGGATTCAAATCCAGGATCTCTGACTTTCTTTAGCACCGCAGCTGCCGCTGTCGATTTTGCACGGATTTATTATCCCCGACATTCAAAAATAATTTTTTAGAAAGCAAAGGTCTGCCTCCATCATTGTGTTTGTCCCCAAACTCCATCAAGTCCTAGATCTCTCCATCGTCCCGAGCAGTCCACCCACACCCCGATCGCCATCACAGGCGTGGGCACGGGCCCGCCGCCGCCATTCCTGGACCAGGCGGGTGGTTCCGGGTCTGACCAGGGAGGGTATTGGTGGGGACCCTGGGACAGTAGGAACACAGAGGTCCTGAAAGAACCTTCCTCCGCGAGAAACGGCTTGCCAGGGATTGTACAGCAAGGGTCCAAGGCGTGGCCAGGGCCGGCGCTGTGGCTAGCAGGTAAAGCTGATGTAGGCAGGCAGATAGGATAACATGGATTAGATCTGGGAGCTGGAAGACCACGCCTTCAGCACGCCCCTGTGTGATCTCAGGCCCCTACCTTACCCACCTGCCAATCAGGCTATGTAACCACACGCCTTGGGAAGCAGATAAAGGCTTGGAGCTTGGTGGGCTCCTCCCTCGGTGGGTCCCTCCCTTGTTCCCCGTGCCTTTGGCCGCGTGGGCTTCTGGCTGGTGGCTCCCTGCTTTCCTGCCTGGGAGCACCCCGCCTGCTCTCTGCTTGGTATGGACCCGACTTAGCTTCTAGGCCTCTCTTTCTCCCCTAAATAAAGCCCTCACTCTCCTTGCATTTCTCTCACTGAATAAAATCCTTTAAAACTTACCATGTTGTCTCGTCTATTTGAGCCAGTATTCAGAATTCTTCTCTGACTATGTGGCAAGAGCCCACAGACATACGAAGAAGAAAGAAGGAAGCCAAATGACCCTGTTTGCAGATGACCTGATTCTGTACCCTGAGAAAAAGACTCTACGAGGATATTATTGGAGATGATAGATGAATTCAGAATTGCAGGATACAAAATCAGCACACAATGATCAGTAGCATTTTTATACATCAATAGTGATTTCACTAGGAAAGAAATTATAGGAATAATCCAATTCACTTTAGCTGCAAAAGGACAATTCACCTTGGAATAAATTTAACTAAGGGTGTAAAAACCTCTGCAATGAAAATTACAAAACACTGATGATTAAAGAAACTGAAGAATGCACAGAAAAATGGAAGGACCCCGCCATGTTCGCAAATCGGAAGACTTCATATTATTCAATGTCCATGTGCCCAAAGCAGTTTGCAGATTCTGTGCAATCTCCATCCAAATACCAACAGCATTCGCTACAGAACAAGAGAAAAACAACCCTAGAATTCATATGGAAGCACTAAAGGCCCTGACTAGCCAAAGCAGTCCTGAACAGAAAAACAAAGCTGGAAGCATCACAGAACCAGGTTTCAAACATACTACATAGCTATTGCATGATGCTAGCATAAAGGCAGACAGACCAACCAATGGAACAGGATAGCGACCCCAGACAGGAATCCACCTATCTACAGCCAACTGATCTCTGACAAAGGTACCAAAAATGCAAACTGGGGCCAGCGCCGTGGCTTAACAGGCTAATCCTCCGCCTTGCAGCGCCGGCACACCGGGTTCTAGTCCCGGTCGGGGCACTGATCCTGTCCCGGTTGCCCCTCTTCCAGGCCAGCTCTCTGCTGTGGCCAGGGAGTGCAGTGGAGGATGGCCCAAGTGATTGGGCCCTGCACCCCATGGGAGACCAGGAGAAGCACCTGGCTCCTGCCATCGGATCAGCGAGATGCACCGGCCGCGGCAGCCATTGGAGGGTTAACCAACAGCAAAAAGGAAGACCTTTCTCTGTCTCTCTCTCACTGTCCACTCTGCCTGTCAAAAAAAAAAAAAAATGCAAACTGGAGAAAGGACAGTTTCTTCAGTAAATGGTGCTGGGAAAACTTGATATTCATGTGCAGAAAATTGAACTTGACCCTTATCTCTCACTAATCAAACATCTACTCAAGGGACTGGCGCTGTGGTGCAGCGGGTTAACGCCCTGGCCTGAAGCTCCCGCACCTCATATGGGCGATGGTTCTAGTCTTGGCTGCTCCTCTTCCGATCCATCTCTCTGCTATGGCCTGGGAAAGCAGTGGAAGATGGCCCAAGTCCTTGGGCCCCTGCACCCACGTGGGAGACCCGGAAGAAGCTTCTGGCTCCTGGCTATGATTGGCGCAGTTCCAGACATTATGGCCAATTGGGGAGTAAACCATCAGATTGAGGACCTTTCTCTCTCTCTCTCTCTCTCTCTCTCTCTCTGCCTCTCCTCACCCTGTGTAACTCTTTCAAATAAATAAATAAATCTTTTAAAAAAAAATCTACTCAAGGAGCCAACACCGTGGCGTAGTGGGCTAGGCCTCTGCCTGCAGTGCCAGAATCCTATATGGCTGCCGGTTCGAATCCTGGCTGCTCCTCTTGTGATTCAGCCTTCTGCTATGGCCTGGGAGGGCGGTGGAGGATGGCCCAAGTCCTTGGGTCCCTGCACCCATGTGGAATATCCAGAAGAAGCTCCTAGTTCCTGACACTGGATTGGCTCAGTTCTGGCAGTTGTGGCCATCTGTGGAGTGAACCAACGGATGGAAGACCTCTTTCTCTCTCTGCCTCTCTCTCTCTCTCTCTCTTTCTCCCTCCCTCCCTCTCCCTCTCCCTCTCCCCTCTCTCTCTGCCTCTGTCTCTTTCTGTAACTCTACCTCTTTAAAACCTTTTAAAAAAATCAATTCAAAATGGATCAAGACATGAAACTACTAGAAGAAAACAGGGGGAACACTCCAAACACCTGCATAAGCAATGATTTTTTGGGGGTAAGAACCCCAAAGCACAGGCAATAAAAGCAAAAGCAGCCTGAGCCACACCTCCCACATGGCTCATCTGGTTTGGCTAGGCCCCTCAAGCAAGAGCTGTGTCCAGGCCAGTGCTGGCAGCTCAGTTACCAGCAGCTGTTGGCTCTCCGGTTGCTGTACCCCGGTAGCCAGGCCTGACTGCCCCAAATGGCGCAGCTCTGGGTGCTCTGCCATTGGGCACGCACTGGGTGGGGCCGTCAGTGGGGGCTTCTGTGGAGGAAGTCGTGCTGTACCCTGTAGGCCTGACATCACATGGCGGGGTGAGGGGTGGCAGCAGGTGCAGTGTGCCCTCACTCCTGGGAGAGAAAACAGTTTTGGGGGTGTGCCAAGTATCAGGGCGACTTTAAGCTTTGTGAGGGCTTTAATGCGGAGCTGAGACAGCACACACTTGCAAATACATCAGTGTAAGCAAGAAGTTCCGGGGCAGGCAGCTGATGTAGTAGTGAAGACAGATGCCAGTTGGGACCAATCAGAATGCTTGGGTTCATGCCCAGCTCTGAACCCTGACTCCAGCTCCTGCTAATGACACTCCAGGAGGCAGCAGGGGATGGCTGAAGCAGGCAGGTCCCTGTCACCCCCATGGGAGACCTGGATTGAGCTCTTTGCTCCTGGTTTCAGCCCCAGCCAGAAGGCCCTGGAGGGCTTTCGAGAAGTGAACAAGTGGATAAGAGCTCTTTCTCTCTGGTCTGCCTCCCTCTCTCAAACAAATAAAAATAAATAAATAGATTTTTTTTTTGACAGACAGAGTGGACAGTGAGAGAGAGACAGAGAGAAAGGTCTTCCCTTTGCCGTTGGTTCACCCTCCAATGGCCGCCACGGTAGCGCACTGCGGCCGGCGCACCGCGTTGATCTGATGGCAGGAGCCAGGTGCTTCTCCTGGTCTCCCATGGGGTGCAGGGCCCAAGGACTTGGGCCATCCTCCACTGCCTTCCCGGGCCACAGCAGAGAGCTGGCCTGGAAGAGGGGCAACCAGGACAGGATCGGTGCCCCGACCGGGACTAGAACCCGGTGTGCCGGTGCCGCAAGGCAGAGGATTAGCCTAGTGAGCCACGGCGCCGGCCAATAAATAGATTTCTTAACAAACATAAAGGACTTGATTTCTCACATATGGGAAATTTTAGTGCCGGGAAAAAAATGTTTCACAAAGAAGTTCAAAATGAAGAAATGGAAAATTGAATTTCATGACCAAGTTACTTTATCCTAAAAATGTAATTGATAGGCCGGCGCCGCGGCTCACTAGGCTAATCCTCCGCCTTGCGGCGCCGGCACACCGGGTTCTAGTCCCGGTCGGGGCACCGATCCTGTCCCGGTTGCCCCTCTTCCAGGCCAGCTCTCTGCTGTGGCCAGGGAGTGCGGTGGAGGATGGCCCAAGTGTTTGGGCCCTGCACCCCATGGGAGACCAGGAGAAGCACCTGGCTCCTGCCATCGGATCAGCGCGGTGCGCCGGCCGCAGCGCACTACCGCGGCGGCCATTGGAGGGTGAACCAACGGCAAAAGGAAGACCTTTCTCTCTGTCTCTCTCTCACTGTCCACTCTGCCTGTCAAAAAAAAAAAAAAAAAAAAAAAAGAAAGAAAAAAAATGTAATTGATAATGGAAGTATAAAATGTCAAAGCATCAATTAAACCTCAATTTGTAAATTACCTCCTTGCTTCAGAATCACAGAGGATGAGGGTGTTCTTACTGAGACGGCACATGACTGCGGACTGGGAAAATGAGTGTGTGGCCTCCCTAAATCCATTGTTGTGATGTTAGCATTTGAAGTGGTTTTCTGGGACAGGTGTTGTGGGGTAGCGGGTTAAGCTGCTGCCTTTGATGCCAGCATCACATACAGGCACAGGTTTGAGACCTAGTTGCTCCACTTCTGATTCAGCTCCAGGGTCATGTGCCTGGGAAAGCAGTAGAAGATGGCTCAAGTCTTTGGGCCCCTGCACCCATGCGGGAGACCCGGAAGAAGCTCCTGGCTCTTGGCTCCGGACAGGTCCAGCTCTGTCGTTGCAGCCATTTGGGGAGTAAACCAATGGATGGAAGATCTCTCTATCTCTCTCTCTCTGTCTCTACCTTTCTCTGTAACTCTGCCTTTCACATAAATAAATATATCTTTAAATTTAAAAAAAGAAAGAAAAATGCAGTGGTTTTCTTCCTCCCAAAAAAGGGTCCTACCACTTTTTGACGTTGTTACATTGGAGACCAAATTCCAAGGAGCCTCGGAGGGAACAAATCCACTTCAGTGACACCCGGACCCTGAGCTGGTCCTCTCAGAAACCTTGCCCCCTGTCCGTAGCCAGAGGGATTTTTCCACGGAGAGCTTCTGACCTCAGGAACGGCCTCCCCTCGGACCAGACGGTGGATGCTCGTCCCTCCTGTCCTCAACCTCGGATCTGAAAAGCAGGAAAAGAACCAAGAAGGGCTGAGGCTCAGCATGGGCAGGTGGGCTCCCAGGCTCAGTGCTCCGCCCACATCCACGACGTAACAACACGGTGTCTTTTTTTTTTTTTTAAAGATTTACTTCACCGGGACTTTTTTTTTTTTTTTTTAAAGATTACTTGCTATTGCTTATTATTATTTGAAAGGGAAAGCAATAGAGAGAGGGAGGGAGGATGGGGAAGAGAGCGAGAGAGAGCGCTTCCACCCTCTGGTTCACTCCCCAAATGACTGCAAAGCCCGGGACTGTGCCGTGCAGAAACCAAAGCCAGAACTCCATCTGTGTCTCCTGCATGGGTGGTAGGGGCTCAAGTACTTGGGTCATCTTCTTCCCAGGCACATTAGCAGGGAGTTGGACAGGGCCTGAGCAGTCGGGACTCAAACCGCTACTCCGATATAGGATGCCTGCCTCGAGAGAGGCAGTTTAACCAGCTGCGCCACAACGCCAGCCCCTACTGTGACTTTTTGAGCTCAGAGATGAGACGGACAAGAAGAACTATTCTCAACCACTATTAGTGAGCACTGTGCTGGGGCGCCCAAGCCCGCCCTCCAGGGCAATGACGGACTAGGAGTGGTCATGGAATTCAGGAAAGCTGATTTCCTCGTGGTTATGGCTCGTTACAGCCAACGACACAGATTAGAATCAGGAAAAAGATGAACAGGGCAGAAGTCGGGGATTGGGCCTTTTGCTGGGCTGTACAGCAGTGTTTTTCTCTCTTGGAAATGAGGTGTGACAACATGCGTGGAGTACTGCCAGCCCAGGGGGCTTTCGTGACCTTGGTGCCCCAGGGTTTTCTGAGGGGAGGGGGGTTGCCCAGGCATGGAGTGTCCATGTAACTGACCCTCCAGAGGTCAAAACAGATACAGCATGGCGTGCCCTCTACCATAAACCCCAGGTTAGCGTAAACTCTATCGCATGGTACGGGACATACAAATAAGCTCTAACTAGGCAGGATGTCCCAGGGGCTTAGAGGTGGTCTCCCCGGAGCCAGGTAAGAGCTACTTCCTGTGAAACATGCGGCGTTGGAACCCACATGTTAAGTTAACCCCTACTGCACAGAAACTTAAGCTACAGTGAAGTCAGTTCTAGGGCGACTAACGCTCTTTTATTCAACAGAAGCATCAAGCTCACTTATCTGTTTCCACTAGTGCCCAACAATCTTACCTTGCTCTTCTCCTGGGCCACCCTAGGGGTTGGATCCTCCCCAAGTGCAAGAGTAGACGGCGCTGCCTCCCTCCTTGGTCCTCCTCCACCTCTGCCTCTGCTGCACCCCAACCTGCCGCGGCTCACTAGGCTAATCCTCCGCCTGCAGCGCCGCCACCCCAGGTTCTAGTCCTGGTTGGGGCGCCGGATTCTGTCCCAGTTGCTCCTCTTCCAGTCCAGCTCTCTACTGTGGCCCAGGAAGGCAGTGGAGGATGGTCCAGGTCCTTGGGCCCTGCACCCGCACGAGAGACCGGGAGGAAGTACCTGGCTCCTGGCTTCAGATCGGCGCACCGGGTGCAACACGCCGGCCGTATTGGCCACTTGGGGGGGTGAACCAACAGAAAAAGGAAGACCTTTCCCTCTGTCTGTCTGTCTCTCTCTCTCTGTCTGTCTTTGTCTGTGGGGGCAGCGCTGTGACATAGCGGGTAAAGCCGCAGCCCGTGACACCAGCATCCCATATGGATGCCACTGCTTACAGTACCAGCATAGTGCTGGTTACAGTCCTGGCTGCTCTGCTTCTGATCCAGCTCCCTGCTAATGTGCTAGGAAGTAGCACATGGTGGCCCAAGTGTTTGGGTCCCTGCTACTCACATAAGAGACCCAGGTGGAGTTCCTGGCACAGCCCTAGCTGTCGTGGTCATTTGGGTAGTGAGCCAGTGGATGGAAGATCTGTCTCTCTGTCTTTGTCTCTCCTTTCCTCCCTCTCTCTATCACTCTGCCTATCAAATAAATCTTAAAACAAATCGGGCCAGCACCATGGCTCACTAGGCTAATCCTCCGCCTGCAGCACCAGCACCCCGGGTTCTAGTCCCAGTTGCTCCTCTTCCAGTCCAGCTCTCTGCTGTGGCCCGGGAGTGCAGTGGAGGATGGCCCAAGTGCTTGGGGCCTGCACTCACATGAGAGACCAGGAGGAAGCACCTGGCTCCTGGCTTCGTCGGATCGGCGCAGCACACCAACCGCAGCAGCCATTGGGGGATGAACCAACGGAAAAAGGAAGACCTTTCTCTCTGTCTCTCTCTCTCACTGTCTAACTCTGCCTGTCAAAAACAACAACAAACCAAGTTAATGGGGTCGAAGTTGTGGTACCTACTGGTAAAGCTGCCAACTTTGATGTCGGCATCACATATGGGCGTTGGTTTATGTCCTGGCTGCTCCACTTTTGATGCAGCTCCTTGCTAATGGCCTGGAAAAAAATCAGCTGAGGATGGTCCAGGTGCTAGGGCCTCTGCCACCAATGTGAGAGACCCGGAGAAGGCTCCTGGCTCCTTGGTTTCCTCGGGGCTGCTGAAGCTATCTGGGGAGTGAACCAGTGGATAGATCTCTCTCTCTCTTTCTCTCTTTCTCTCTTTCTCTTTCTCTTTCTGTCTTTCTCTCTCTAACTCTGACTTTCAAATAAATAAATCTTTAAAAAAAGTTAATGGAGAGGCCAGTGCTGTGGTGTAGCAGGTTAAAGCCCCAGCCTGCAGTGCCAGCATCCCATATGGGCGCTGGTTCGAATCCTGGCTGCTCCTATTTCAATCTAGCTCTCTGCTATGACCTGGGAAAGCAGTAGAAGATGGCCGAAATCCTCGGGCCCCTGCACCCACGTGGCAGACCCTGAGGAAGCTCCTGGCTTCTGGCTTCAGCTCAGCTCTAGCCATTGGGATCATTTGGGAATGAACCAGCAGAATGGAAGACCTCGCTCGCTCTCTCTCTGGCTCTACCTCTCTCTGTAACTCTTTCAAATATATAAAATAATTCTTTGGGGAAAAAAAGTTAATGGAGATTCCTGTTTCCATACAAATTTCCAGGGAATATATTTCTCAACTTAAAATGACATTGCTAGAACATTCTTTGCACTTCAATGCAAGTGTAATGGAAATTTCCACATTTCTAAATCATCTAGTTGTGCAGTAAAGGAGTTTTCACTTAACCTTTAATTGGAAGTGATTAATCTGCAATATAATCAAAGGCTAAAAGGCAAATACAAAGAGAAAAAATCCAACAGAATTTTAATGTACATCACCATAAAAGCTTTCCAAGTAATGAAGATATGGAATTAAAATCATAGACGGCTATCAGTACTTGGCAGCACAGTGTGAAAAGACATTTTCAAAGATGGTGTACATAAAATCTCTGTACAGGTCAGCATTACCTGACAAACATCTGCAGTCAGTTTTGATGCTAGGAGACACTCCACCAAAGGAATTCCTTTCTTCCTTTCTTCTCATTAGCAGATCTTTATTACTAAAAAAAATTGTCAATTATCATTATATTTTGAATTTGAAACTTAAAATTTGTTGAATTAGTTTTCTGTCTCATTGTATAAGTGCTTAGATGTTATCCTCAAGCTTACCTCTTGGCCAAAATGTCTAGAATATTCACCACCTGACCCTCTTCTGGAAGATTCTGATGACCCCTGGCTCACTCAAAGACTATGGTCACTGTTTTACTTGGAGTCCACCTGTCCATGTGTAGGGTGGACACTCCCAAGAGGAGGCAGCAGCCACAGGAGGTGAACTCTAGCTCCCTGCAGCCAAGGGGCTGACTTGGGCCCCCCTTCTCTCTCCTGTGGTGACCCAGCCCACCAGCGTCCACACAACCTCTTGAGAGGCAGCGCTCTGAGCAAGGTGGACTCCAGGAAAGGTTGCTGAGTCCTCCAAGCAGCCCTACAAGGCAAATCAACCAACAGCACAGCAGGGCCAGCATCCTGCCAGGATGGGATGGAGGAGGATGGGGACCAGCACCCATCTTGAGTCAGGGCTGTGTGTGCCAGGGCGCAGCAAGATTCTGGCAGTCACTGTGGGGCAAGCCCAACGATCTTACCTTGCTCTTCTCCTGGGCCACCCTAGGGGTTGGATCTTCCCCAAGTGCAAGAGTAGACGGCGCTGCCTCCCCCCTTGGTCCTCCTCCACCTCTGCCTCTGCTGCACCCCAACCTGGCTCACAAACCCCCAGTGGAGATGAGAACAATGAGTTGTCCTTAAGAGAACCAGCTGTGTGGACTCCGGCTGGAGGGGAGCATATGAATTACATTTTCTTATTTTCTGTATTAGTTTTAAGAATATATACATGGGCCAGCGCCACAGCTCACTAGGCTAATCCTCCGCCTGCGGCGCCAGCACCCCGGATTCTAGTCCTGGTTGGGGTGCCGGATTCTGTCCCAGTTGCTCCTCTTCCAGTCCAGCTCTCCGCTGTAGCCCAGGAGGGCAGTGGATGGCCCAAGTGCTTGGGCCCCTGCATGGGAGACCAGGAGGAAGTGCCTGGCTCTTGGCTTTGGATCAATGCAGTGTGCCAGCCGTAGCAGACATTTGGGGGGTGAACCAATGGGAGGAAGACCTTTCTCTCTGTCTCTCTCTCTAACTCTGCCTGTCAAAAAAATAAAAATAAAAAAATAAAAATAATATATACATGAATGCTTATTTGTTCATGAATCTTTTAATTTAAAAAAAATTTTTATTTGACAGGTAAAGTTAGACAGTGAAAGAGAGAGAGACAGAGAGAAAGGTCTTCCTTCCATTTGTTCACTTCCCAAATGGCTGCCACGGCCGGCGTTTCATTTCACTGATTGAAGCCAGGAGCCAGGTACTTCCTCCTGGTCTCCCATGTGGGTGCAGGGCCCAAGCACTTGGGCCATCCTCCACTGCCCTCCCGGGCCACAGCAGAGCTGGACTGGAAGAGGAGCAGCTGGGACTAAAACCCGGCGCCCATATGGGATGCTGGCGCTGCAGGCAGAGGATTAACCAAGTGAGCCATGGCTCCGGCCCCTAAAATTTTTTTAAAATAAAAATGTTTGGCCAGCGCCGTGGCTCAACAGGCTAATCCTCCACCTTGCAGCACAGGCACACCGGGTTCTAGTCCAGGTTGGGGCGCCGGATTCTGTCCCGGTTGCCCCTCTTCCAGGCCTGCTCTCTGCTGTGGCCAGGGAGTGCAGTGGAGGATGGCCCAAGTGATTGGGCCCTGCACCCCATGGGAGACCAGGAGAAGCACCTGGCTCCTGCCATCGGATCAGCACAGTGCGCCAACCACGGCGGCCATTGGAGGGTGAACCAACGGCAAAAGGAAGACCTTTCTCTCTGTCTCTCTCTCTCTCACTGTCCACTCTGCCTGTCCAAAAAATAAAAAAATAAATGTTTAATTTGTTTGAAAGACTTAGAGACAGATAAACAGAGACTAGCTCATTCAGCATGATGCTGCCCACAGCAGCCAGGGCTGGGCCAGGCTGAAGCCAGCAGCCAGGAACTCCACCCAGGTTTCCTACATGGGTGGCACGGATCCTAATGCTTGAGCCATCACCTGCTGTTTCCCAGAGTGTGCTGTAAGTATCAGGAAACTGGATTCAGGAGTGAAGTCAGTGACACCAACCCATGTTCTTTGATTCCCTTGGAATGGAAATTGGCAAGATGCCAATGTGCAACCAGGCAAGGCTTATTTGGGGTTTATGTTTGAGTGCAAGGGAGGTAGCACCATGGGAAGAAGTTCCACCGATTGGCTCGGTGAACAGGGCAGGGGTGTTATCAGGTGGGGAGCCATAGCAGTGCCCCTCTGGCACACAGCACTTAGGTCTGCACTGAGCCTGGTGATTTGGTTTGTCTCCCTCAGCATATGGCACCTCCATCTGCACCCAGCTCTGTGCTGTGCAGACTCTTGTTTTTCTTGTACATGACACTCTCAAATGGCGGGGTTGCTCATTACCCCCTACTGCAGGAAGGTCACATATAAGTTATGTGGGGCTACTTGGGCGAGTGTGCAGACAACAGGTGTGTGGGGGGATCTTTAGGGGGTAGGGTGTGGTCCCTCTTTGCTCCTGACTGGTTTGGATCTGGGTGGAGGGATTGATGTATGTCGGGTCTGGAGGGGCTGGATTTTATGAGTCTTGCTTCTACACTGTGTCATCAAGACCTTGACCCAGGCAGTACTATATGAGATGCAAGCATTCCAAACAGTGTCCAAACCTCTATACCAACACCTGCCCTGCTTCCTGTGTTCTTTTTCTTTAACGTTTTATCTATTGAAAAGCAGAGAGTGGGGCCGGCACCATGGCTCACTTGGCTAATCCTCTGCCTGCAGCGCCAGCATCCCATATAGGCGCCGGGTTCTAGTCCTGGTTGCTCCTCTTCCAGTCCAGCTCTCTGCTGTGGCCTGAGAGGGCAGCGGAGGATGGCCCAAGTGCTTGGGCCCCTGCACCCGCATGGGAGACCAGGAGGAAGCACCTGGCTTCTGGCTTTGGATCAGCGTAGCTCCGGCTGTAGTAGCCATTTGGGGGGTGAACCAACGGAAGGAAGACCTTTGTCTCTCTCTCTCTCACTGTCTAACTCTACCTGTCAAATTTAAAAAAAAAAAAAAAGCAGAGAGACAGACGGAGGTATCTCTCATATTCTGGTTCGCTCTCCAACTGCTTGCAACAGTCAGGGCTGGAACAGGCCAAAGCCAGGAGTCAGGAACTCAAAGTGGGTCTTCCAGGAAGTGTCATGGACCCAAGTACTTGAGTCATCACCTGCTGTCTTCCAGAATGCACATTAGCAGAGAGCTGAAAGTGGAAGCAGAGCTGGGACTTGAACCCAGGTATCCCATCGATGTGCCAAATGTCCTCCCGTATTCCTGATGCTCCAGTATCCCTGACAGTGAGGGGTTGCCCCTTCCCAGGATGAGCTAATGCCTGGACAGCCAGCAAGGAATGCCATCAAAAGTTCATACCAGGGGCCGGCTCTGTGGTGTAGTGGGTAAAGCTGCTGCCTGTAGTACCAGCATCCCATATGGGTGCCGGTTCGAGTCCCAGCTGCTCCACTCTGATCCAGCTCTCTGCTATGGCCTGGGAAAGCAGTAGAAGATGGCCCAAGCCCTTGGGCCCCTGCACCCACGTGGGAGACCCGGAGGAAGCTCCTGGCTCCTGGCTTCAGATCACCACAGCTCCGGCCATTGCAGCCGGAGTGAACTAGTGGGTGGAAGACCTCTCTCTCTGCCTCTCCTTCTTTCTCTGTGTAACTCTGACCTTCAAGTAAAATAAATAAATCTTAAAAAAAAAAAAAAAGCTCATACCAACAGCATCTCTGTCATTGAAGGTTAATCAACCCAGAGCCAGGTGCCAGGCCACTTAGAGCAGCCCCTGCACTCCAGAACCCACTGGAATTTTCCCGACTAGCCAATCGTAAGCCTGCTTCACCTGCTTTGTCTATTCCTTCCTGCAAAAACCACAATAAAGACTTCTGTCCACGTTTTCCCTTTGTGTGTCTTCTGCTTCCTGACTGGCCCTGGCTTCCCACTGTGGTCTTTCCAGGTTCCTTCCTGTTGGAACTGTGAGTAACAGACTGTTTTTTTTTTTTTTTTGACAGGCAGAGTTAGACAGTGAGAGAGACAGAGAGAAAGGTCTTTCTTTTTCCATTGGTTCACCCCCCAAGTGGCCACTACGGCCGGCGCTGTGACGATCCAAGGCCAGGAGCCAGGTGCTTCCTCCTGGTCTCTCATGCGGGTGCAGGGCCCATGGACCTGGGCCATCCTCCACTGCCTTCCTGGGCCACAGCAGAGAGCTGGACTGGAAGAGGGGCAACTGGAACAGAATCCGGCGCCCCAACCAGGACTAGAACCCCGGGTGCCGGCGCCGCAGCGGGAGGATTAGCCTAGTGAGCCGCAGCGCTGGCCAAGACTGTCTTTTAAATGGTAGTTGTCTCCAGGCCTGTTGGCCTTGCCATGCCATAATAATAACAAAGCCTACTGTTTTAAAGTGAGAGAGAGGAGGGAGGCAAGATGTGGTGTGGGAGGAGAGGGCAGGGAGGGAGAAGGTGGGAAGGAAGAGAGGGAAGTGAGTGGGGGGGGGGGTGTGTGTGTGTGTGTCACTCTGCATTAGCCAACCTTGCCTTTCCCTCTACTTCAGCCCCCAACTATGTCCCTACCCCTCCATTTCCCTTGGGTTTTATCCTACCATAGATAATCAATGAACTTTGGTGGTTTTTAAAAAAGAATGATGTAAGGGCTGGCACTGTGGTGTAGCAGGTAAAGCCACTGCCTGTGTCACCAGCATCCCAAATGGGCGCTGATTCGAGTCCCAGCTGCTCTACTTCTGATCCAGCTCCCTGCTAATGGCCTGAGAAAAGCAGCACAGATGGTCCAAGTGTTTGGGCCACTGCATCCATGTGGGAGACCTGGAAGAAGCTCCTGGCTCCTGGCTTCAGGCCTGCTCAGCTCCAGCAGTTGCAGCCATTTGGGAAGTAAACCAGCAGAAGATCTCTCTCTCTCTCTCTCTCTCTGCCTCTAAAATAAATATTTTTTAAAATAAATAATTAAAAAGATTGATTTATTTATTTGAAATGCAGAGTGAGAGTGAGCACGAGAATGAGAGAGAGATCTTCTGCCCACTGGTTCACTCTCCAAATGGCCAGGAATCAGGAACTCCATCCAGATCTCCCAAGTGGGTGGCAGGGGCCCAAATACTTGCGCCATCCTCCACTGCTTTTCTAGGAACATCAGCAGGAAGCTGGATCAGAAGTGGAGCAGCTGGGACTCAAACTGACACTCTATTGAGGGATGCTGTCATCCCAAGAAACTTAACCCACTGTGCCACAATAACAGAACCAACAAATAAACTTTGAACTTGAAGAATGAGCCTCCCAGGTTAGTGAAAGATTGGAGAGGAAGTCTCACTTTGAGGGCAGGAGGGATTATTATTTAGGAACCATCTTATCCCCAAGCGAACTTCTCAAACCTGAGAAGAGGGAAGATGATTTGTCCTGGAGGGAGCTGAGTCCAGAGAGGTATCCAGCTACCTTGGCCAAGTCTGTACATTTCTTTACCCTCCCATGGGAGACTTTGGGAAGACAGTAGAGATCTTTGAGGAAATGGCAGACATTTCACTGTGGGAAAATATAGTGGCATCTTGGCTGACATAGAGCTGAGGCTTGGGGGGCTGCTATGTGGTACTTGGCCACGTTACCTCTCAGAAGTTGTCTAAGTGTTGTAATCAATGGCATCCTGACTCTTAAGGACCAGGGTGTTGCCAAGCCACTCCCCTGTATTTGCCTACCTATGGGAACTCTGAGTTCCAGGGGGAGAACAGGTAAGTTTTCCATTAGGATTCAGCCAGGCACAGACCTGTGGGAGCCCTAAGGAGGAACAAAGGAGAGAGACAGTAGGGTTCTGAGTGTTCTGTGGCAGAGTTCAGGGTAAAGTGCTCTCATATGAAATCCCTTTGAAGAGAGGGCTCAAGATACTTCAAAAAATTGATGGAAATGGAATTAAAAGTAGTATTTTGGTGCATAAATTTTGAAATACATGCAATTTTTTCATGAAACACATTTTTCATGAATTTTTTAACACTCCTCCTGTGCATGGATTTCAAATTATTTTTGCACCAAAATAAACTTATCTTTTAATTCCATTTTCCACACTTGAAAAATATTTTATTTATTTGAGAGGCAAACACACACATGGGGTTGGAGGGAGCTCCTATGCATTGGTTTCCTCCTCAGATGCCTGTAATAGCCAGGGTTAGGGGCAAGACTCAGGACTCAATCCAGGTCTCCCACGTGGATAGCAGGAACCCAATTACTTGAGCCATCTCCATTGTCTTCCAGGGTTTGCATCAGCAGGAAGCAGGAGCCAGGAGCCAGACTGGGATCAAAACAAACCCAGCTACTCCAACATGGGATACAGATATCTTACTCACAAGGATAAACACCTACTCCTCCATCGCAAACTTTTTGAAGTCCCCTCATAAAAGATACTTTTCACAGACTGGGAAGGAAGGTGAGTGCAGAGGCCTGTGATCCACAGGAGGGAATAGTGGTGTGGTGTGGAGGTCACCAGCAACTGACAGAATCCATATAACACTAGAGCAAATCTACACATGGAGCTCTGATTTTATACCCAGAATATTCTAGTCCCTATGCATCCCTGCCTCCATGAAGATTATTGGGAATAATGGAGGAGGGAGGGTATCAGACTTACAGTATGGAGACTTGGGTTTTCCCTGCCAGTATGACTGTGACTTTTCTTCTTCTCTCTCTCCTCTCTCACTTCTCTTTCTTCCTCCATCTTCTCTTTTCCCCCCTCTCCTCCCTATTTCCTCTACACTCTTTCTGCTTTCTTTCTATCATCTCTTTTCCCTTTCTATAACCCAAGACTTATTGTACATTCATGCTGTTCCTGGTTCTGTGCTAGGCTCTGAGGAGCACAGAACTGAACAAGTAGCTGAACAAGAAGCTATGTCATTCTCTCTCCCAGCTATAAGTGTTGGGGGACTTGCTTGTGAATGGCCAATTAGAATCCAACATGGTCAACACTGTGATATAGGGGCTTGCACAGCCTTGAGGACTCAAGGGGAAGAAATACCTACAACAGGGCTGCTAGACTTGGGTCTTGGAAGGATAGATATGAATTAGATGGGTGGATAATGGGACAGGAATAAGGGTTGAGAACAAACCCCCTCCCTGGAAAGGGCACAGCCTTTAGTGGAGGACTGCCAGGGTACTGGGGGAATTGCAAATGGGGCAGTTCTTCAGTGTCCCATTTGGATATCACAACAGGCAACTAGAATCCATGGTCTAACCAGCCAGCATGGCATGAGAATGCTGGCAGGTGTGAAGAACTCAGGAGGGTAGACTTACAGCTCTTATATTCCCAGCCCTGCCACTGCTAAGAAACTGGTGGTTCTATTATCAGAGTTTTTTCCACTTGGAAAATCCCACCACCATTCCTACTGACTGGATTATTGGCTCTGAAATACTGCTGTGAGCTCATTGGTGTGCTATCTTCTCAAGTGCATGTCACTGAAGGTCCTAAGAATTTTCAACTTTTGTCCCTTAGGGAATATTTGTGGATAGTCCCTAAAGTGTTTGTTAAGGTCTTGCATCAAGGTAAGTATTGAAATTGAGAGTAACTGCTACGGAAATTTTTACAGAAATTTGACACTGATAATACACAATAATACATTTATTGTGTTTTTACAAAGAGGTTGATTCATGAGGGATTTATATATTAAATGACAAAAATCTCACACACAGTCTTTACTGCGATTGGTAGTAGCAACCATGATTCAGGACCACGGACAGCACCCCTCTAGCCCAAGCCCTTGCCTCATCACCGGACTCTGCTCCCACCTCTAGCCAGTGGCCCTTGGTGAACTCAGCTCTCAAGTGCAATAGATGATTTTCACACCTTGTCCTAAATGACCTTTCTAAAGAGTCTGACATTTGTTAACATCTGCATCTGTCATTTTTGCTTAAAAATCATTTCCAATAAAGGAATGAAAAAAAGTTCCCTCTCCCCTGGAACAGGAGGACAATTCTTGATGACTGGAACATATTATTCATCCTGAAATATTGTATTGCATGGGACATTTACTTTTGAGTGGGTTCATGGGGTGCAGGAGACAAACCCTATATTTTGTGTCCAATATGTGTCATAAGGCCTAACCCAGACTTTGTGTGAGCAGATGTTTGCCACTTATCAGGTGGATGACCAAGTTATTACAGAACTTCCTTTTTTTCAAGATTTATTTATTTATTTGAAAGCAGAGTTACAGAGAGAGACAGGAGAGACAGAGAGGGAGAGATCTTCTATCTGCTGGTTCACTCCCCAAATGCTGCAATGATCCGGTCCGGGCCTAAGCCAGGAGCCAGGAGCTTCTTCCAGGTCTCCCACATGACTGCAGGGACCCAAGGACTTTGGCCATCCTCTGCTACCCTCCCAGGCACATTAGCAGTGAGCTGGATTGGAAGTGGAGCAGCTGGGATTCAAACTGGTGCCCATAAGGGAGCTGCAGGCCATGGCTTAACCTGCTGCACCAGGTTCAGCGCCAGCCCCTGAACTTCTTTTTGGTACTGTTTTTCAAGGTGTAAAATCAGAATAACATGAAAATTTCAGTGTTACCTCATAACATTATATTTAAGATTAGATCAGTCAATACACTTCAAAGTGCTTAGAACAGAAGAATCAAAAGCATTATTATCATCACCGTCATTATTAAATGTTGCTGATTAAGCTAATGAGCTGCTATGATCACCAGGCTGTAGGTGAGGGAGTGCTTCACTCCCAAGTGGAGAGGGCCACAGCTTTCTACTAGCAGGTTCAAGTCCACAATGGGAGTTGGAGTCTAGATATCCTCTACCCACCATACTGTGAGCTTCACAATGTCCGAGGTTGTCCTCTCCAGCCAGGCCCCACCTTATCACCCAGGCCTCCCTCTCCCACCCCCTCCAGTCACATGCCACCTCTCCTCTTAAAATCAGAAGTATTTTTTTTTTTGACAGGCAGAGTGGACAGTGAGAGAGAGAGACAGAGAGAAAGGTCTTCCTTTTGCCGTTGGTTCACCCTCCAATGGCCGCCGCGGTAGCACGCTGCGGCCGGCGCACCGCGCTGATCAGATGGCAGGAGCCAGGTGCTTCTCCTGGTCTCCCATGGGGTGCAGGACCCAAGCACTTGGGCCATCCTCCACTGCACTCCCTGGCCACAGCAGAGAGCTGGCCTGGAAGAGGGGCAACCGGGACAGGATCGGTGCCCCAACCGGGACTAGAACCCGGTGTGCCGGCGCCGCAAGGCGGAGGATTAGCCTGTTGAGCCACGGCGCCGGCAGAAGTATTTTTTTAATATGGTAAAAGTCACAACACTAACAATCTGAACCTTGTTAGTGCACAGTTCAGTTACATACACCCCACTGTCATGAAATCCTCCTCTTCTCAAACTAAACCTTTGCACCGGTTAAAAAATCTCACATTCCCTCCTCCCTCTGCCCCTGGCCACCCCGTTTCCACTTCCCGTCTCTACTATACGACCTCAGCTCAGTGAAACCCTGCGGACTCTGTCTTCACTTCACTTAGCAGAACACCCTCAAGGCTCATCTACCTTACCACAAGCGTCTACCTTTTCCAGGCTGAGTAATAATCCATGGGATGTACAGATCGCATTTTGTCTACCCATTCAACTGCGGATGGTCCCTGGGCTGTGTCCACCTTTCAGCTGCTAATGGGGTGCACAAGTATCTGCACAGGACCCTGCTTCCAATTCTTTTCTGCACCCCCTTCTCTCTTCCAGCTACCTTCTCGCACCCTGGCAGGGTCACCTACAACCCCTAATGCAGACGGAAGGGCTTGGGATAAAGGGACCTCTGCCCCACCTTGCACATGGCACCCCCTGGCCCCTGCGTGGTTCCTCCACCTTCCCATAACCCCCTTCCCCGGCCTTCTGGCTGCTTCCCGGACCCCCTAAGTCCCCCTGCCTCAGCTGTTCCTGCGCTGCTGCCCTAGGAGACTCGAAGCCTCCTCCAGTGGCTTGGGTCAACCTTTCTCCCTCTTCAGTTCCACTCCCACAAGCCTTCCCCGCAGTCCTCAGGCCTGCACACTCCGTCAGCGCCCGGCTCCTGGAAACGGTCAGGTGATGAACTTCGTCCCATGCCCACCTGGTCGGCAGGTTGCAGAGAACAAGCCTTCTCGGCTCTCTGAGGCTGCGCGGGTCACCTAGGAGAGGCAGAGAAGAACCCAGAGAGGGCGCGCGGGGGCCTCCTGGGAATTGTAGTCCGCGCGCGAGCCCGCAGTCCCAGCAGCCCCCGCGCGGAGGCCCGCAGGACGCGCCCGCGAAAGTGGCGGGGGCCCGCGAGGCTCGAGGCGCCCGGCGCGGGGTGGGCCGGGGGCGGGGATGGGGCTGGGCGGGCAGGCCCAAGTTGGCCCTTCAGGTGCTGCTAGGGCAGCTGCTGGCGCTGACGGGCCGCGGGGGCGCGCTCTACCTCGAGGTCCGCGAGCTGGAGAAGAAGTGCTTCATCCAGGAGACCCCCCCGCCGAGGGCACCGTGGTCCTGGGTACCGCCCCCTCCCCACACCGTGGGGCTGGCGAGCGGCGGGGTGTGGGCACCTCCTCCTCCACCAGAAATGGGTGGCGGTGCTCTGGCCCAAGCGTGGCTTTCCTTGAGGGTTACCGGGGTTAGGGGCGCACCGGAGGCCAGGCGGCTGCAGACCGGGATGGGGGCGCAGGGAGGAGACCGTGGTCGAGCGCCTCACATCAGAGGTCCGCAGCAAAGGCGGGGAGTCTGCCTGCCCCTCCCACCGACCCCCGAGACGCAGCGAGCTCCTGGGCAGGCCCATGGTGATGGAGATGCGAGCCGATGGCCTCGTCCTTAGGGACCTACAAGACCCAGCTGTACGACCCTCCTATGGAAAAGTACCAGCCGTCCCCGCAGTGGATCAAATTGTTCATGTTGGTAAAGGACCCCAAGAACAAGGTGATCCGGCCCCCAAGGTGGCCCCAAGCCTCAATGCTTAACCCTCCATTTCCCATTTCTGGCGGGGGGAGGAGGAGGGTGCCTCCTCCAAGGTGGGGGGGAGATGAAGGAGGGCCGTGCTGGAGAGTGCCATGCCTGTGTATTGGCAGTGCTGCGGTGTCGGTCTTTCCAGTGTGATTTCTCTGGTACGCTCTCTGTGGCCTGGCCTGTGGGAGTCTGGATCTGGGATGTCCCCCCCCCCGTGTTCCTCTCCTGGAAGCAGGTGCCTGCGTAGGGGCTCTGTGTTCACTGGAGGCTGCTCCCTCCAGAACCTCCTGGCTCATCAGTATGGCCCTCAGGGCAGCTTCAACTTCACCTCCCAGGCTCCTGGAGAGCACCAGGTCTGCATGCACCTGGAGTCTGTCCGCTTCTCCCTGTCCAGTGAAGACAAGCTGCTGAGTGTGGCAGGTGGGCCCCACCCACTGTCCCCGGTGGCCAGGCCTTGGGGTGAGATGGGCATGGTGGGCGGTGCTTTTTGCATCGCACTGGGGCTTTGTATGATGTGAGCACATGGAGTACAGCTTTGGAAGAAGGTAAGGGCTTGAAACGGGGTCACGCTGACTTAAAACAATCCTTGCTTGGCTTCCTGCGGTCCCCAGGATGGAGACCAGCTAGCCCTGTGAAATTCAGAACCCATCAGCATCTAGATGCGACTAGGTTCTCCATGAACCCCAACACAGAGCTTGCAGGAGCTGCCTGTCTCAAACACTGAGTGGTCGGACTTGTAATCGCCTGTCGTCCCTTCTGTCTTCTGACAGTGGGACTCCATGCACGCGGACTCCTGTCCTGATGTTCTGGCTCCCAGAGCAGGGCCAGTCCCCGAGTCAGTGAGTGGTGGATCCAGAGTGGGGTATGGGAGCTGGTTCTGGACCACGTGTGGGGCCGAGCGCCCTGACCCCGCACCTCCCTCCGCTCCCCTGTCCCCAGGCCATTCACTTGGACATGCAGTTGGGTGAACACACCGACGATGACGTGGAGTTTGCCACCAAGGACAAGCTGAGCCAGCTGCATCTGCGTGTGCGGCAGCTGGTGGAACAGGTGGCACAGATACAGAAGGAGCAGGAGTACCAGCGGGTGAGGGCCGAGCAGGATCGGCTGTGGCAGGAAACGTGTGACCTCCTAGACGGCAGCTCCGGCTCTTCCACTCAGGGTCAGTTCAGTTCCAGCTGGGCACCTTCTCTGTTCTTCCTTCCGCAGTGGCGAGAGGAGCGCTTCCTGCAGACCAGCGAGAGCACCAACCAGCAGCTGCTGTGGTGGTCCATTCTGCAGACCCTCATCCTCGTGGCCGTCGGCGTCTGGCAGATGCGGCACCTCAAGAGCTTCTTTGAAGCCAAGAAGCTGGTGTAGGTGGGGCCCACAGACCTGGCCACCACTCGCTCCCCTGCTGATGCTGCCGCGGGAGAAGTGGCCTGGCTGGGTCTAGCTCCTTGTCCCAGCCAGCACCGGGGAGAGGATGGCTTTCCAGCCAGCAACACAGAGGTGGGGGGAGCTGTGACTCTGTGGCACAGAGCAAGAGGTGGAATGAAGGCGTGCCCAGCCCCTGTGTTAAGCAGGGTGGAAGAACTGCCCCACGATGGAGAAATAAGTGTGAATATAAATTTTATCTGGCAGACTTCCTGGAGTAAACTTTTATTGCCTCCTGCCGTACAGTATATTCTGCTATTGTGTAGACAGTAACGTTTGCAGGGGGCATATCCCAAAGTGAATGTGGTGAAGGGAACTTGAACCCCAGAAGCCTGGGCAACAGAGAGAGCCCTTTCCAAAGCAGTCCAGCTTGGGCCTTGTTTTCCCTACCTGACTTGCATCTGATTCTCTGGAAGTCCCTCTGGGCACCAGCATGGGCTCACAAACTGTCCCAGTCCAGCCACCTCAGCCGCTGGGTTCTTTTACAAGTCAACTGGATGCCTCTGTCTTCTTGCTATTTTTCGGTTGACCCTGTCTGTCTCTTTATTTTTGAACACTTGCTTGTTTAGAGAGAGTTACAGAAAGAGGGAGAGACGGAGATTTTATTTCTACTGGTTCACTCCCCAGATGGCTGCAATAGCCATGCAGGACTGGGCAGAAGCCAGGGGCCAGGAGCTTCATCTGGGCCTTCCACATGGGTGGCAGGGGCCCAAGCATTTGGGCCATCTTCTGCTACTTTCCCAGTTGCATCAGCAGGGAGCTGGATTGGAAGTGGAGCAACCAGGACACAAACTGGCACCCATATGGGATGCCAGGGCAGCAGGTGGCAGCTCTACCTGCTACGCCACAATGCTGGCCCCAATCCTGTCTCTCTTTATGGTATCCTTGGTTAAATTTTCCAGGAGATGCTGGTTTTTACTGGGTTGCAGGACAGCATTTCTGTTACATTCAGCATCTCCCATATCTCAGCCTTCACACATGCACATGCGTGTGAATAACCAAGCATCCATGTCCTACTGCTTCTGCCTGGCCTTACCCAT
Organism: Lepus europaeus; assembly: GCF_033115175.1. NCBI lineage: Eukaryota > Metazoa > Chordata > Mammalia > Lagomorpha > Leporidae > Lepus > Lepus europaeus. The sequence continues at coordinate 103,953,770 of NC_084830.1, forward strand.
GTCCTGCCAAGCACCATGCTGCCTTCCCTGTTGGATTACACGTGACTCTCATGTGCACTTGACTTTCGCAGCTGCAGGGAAACCCATTCAGTGGTGACACCCTCAAAAAATCCAAATCATTAAGAGAGACTCTCCACTGGGAGGGACAGCTGTGACAGCCCCAGCTCCTGGCTGTTGGGTTAGACTCCCCCTCCTTTGGGAAGCTTGAGAGGTGACTGCCCCTCCGTACGACTGACAAGAGGTGCTGTTCATCTGTGATGTCCACATGATTGGCCTCCGGGAAGTGAACAGGACTGTGGGCTAGAGTGTGGGGTAGGCGCCAATCCAGGGTCACTTCTGACCACAGTGTGGCCTCAGGGTCCACTTTCCTCACCTGCAACCATCATGGGTGTGGGGAATTCTGCTCTGCTGACAATGGGCATGGTCCTGTCCCATGGAGCTGTGGTCTGGCAGCAGGTGACGGAGGATGTTGAATAAGGCATAGGGGTGATACATGTTTCTGAGGAAGAAGGTGTGGCATGGTGGGAGCCCTGGCAGTAGTCTAACATGACATATAAGCAAGCATTAGGATGGCAGTCAGCTGGGGAAGAGTGTTCTGGCCAGAGGGAGACCCTAAAGCAACCACCAGAGAAAGATGACTACATCAAGGGCCTGACCCAGAGAGGCCGCCTGGAGCTTGGCTTCCAGCTTAGGGTTTTCTGTCTAGGATATGCCTCTCTCCTGGTGATTTGTCCCACAATGACCACCATCTTCAAGACTATGCTGCCTCTCACCCACAGAGGATGAGCCCTTAACCTGACAATTCAGTAGGGTGGCAAGGCCAAAAAGAGCAACAGTGACGCCATGAGAGGTGTACACACGTGGAACAGAGGCCCATCACGCTGATCTCTCCATCACACGGGGCCTCAGCAGTCACTCTGGGGGCACACAGCACATTTTCCTGTGTTAGAAAAGAGAACCAGCTTCCAAAGGATGGGCTGCTTGGCTGACTGGATTTAATTCTCAGTGTTAGTTTCTCTGCACCAGATTCTTTTTTTTTTTTTTTTTTTTTTGACAGGCAGAGTGGACAGTGAGAGAGAGAGACAGAGAGAAAGGTCTTCCTTTTGCCGTTGGTTCACCCTCCAATGGCCGCTGCGGTAGGCGCGCTGTGGCCGGCGTACCGCGCTGATCCGATGGCAGGAGCCAGGTGCTTCCCCTGGTCTCCCATGGGGTGCAGGGCCCAAGCACTTGGGCCATCCTCCACTGCATTCCCTGGCCACAGCAGAGAGCTGGCCTGGAAGAGGGGCAACCGGGACAGGATCGGTGCCCCAACCGGGACTAGAACCCGGTGTGCCGGCGCCGCAAGGCGGAGGATTAGCCTGTTGAGCCACGGCGCCGGCTCCAGGTTCTTTTTTTTAAAGATTTATTTATTTGAAAGCAGAGTTACAGAGAGAGAGAGAGAAAAAGATCTTCCATCCACTGGGTCACTCCCCAGATGGCTGCAACAGCCTGAGCTGGACCATTCCTAAGCCAGGAGCCAGGAGTAGCTTCCAGATCTCTCACATGGGTGCAGGGGCCCAAACACTTGGCCATCTTCCACTGCTTTCCCAGGCACATTAGCAGGGAGCTGGATTGGAAGTAGAGCAGTCAGGATTCAAACTGGGATGCCGGCATCATAGACGGTGGCTTTACCTGCTATGCCACAGTGCAGGCCCTGCCAGATGCTATTCTACAGGCAAATGAAAGACCTCATACAAAGAGGTGAGGCTCATTGCCTTGCTTGAAGAGCTGGCAGTAGGTTGGAGAGAGTATCATTTCTTACGTAACAAATGACCGAAAAGTCAGTGACTCAAAACTTGAACTTTCGGGGCCGGCGCTGTGGTGTAGCATGTAAAGCCACCTCTTACAATGCCGGCATCCCATATGGGCACCAGTTCGAGTCCCGGCTGCTCCACTTCTGATCCAGCTCCCTGCTATGGCCTGGGAAAGCAGTGGAAGATGGCCCAAGTCCTTGGGCCCCTGCACCCATGTGGAAGACCCGGAAGAAGCTCCTGGCTCCTGGCTTCGGATCGGCACAGCTCCGGCAGTTGCGGCCAACTGGGGAGTGAACCAACGGATGGAAGACCTCTCTCTCTCTCTCTCTCTGACTCTCCTTCTCTCTGTGTGTAACTCTGAATTTCAAATAAATAAATAAATCTTTAAAAAAAAGGGCCGGGGCCGCAGCCTGTTCTGGGAGTGGCCGTCTACGAGCGCCTACTAGGTAGGAAGGCAGGGGACCCAGGCAGGCGGGAAGTGAGGGCGTGAGCCCCCCCCCCCGGTCCCACAGCACTGAGGGGTGCAACCTGGGGGGAGTTCACCAGCTCACGGCGGGCAGGTGCACACTCGCCTCCCCCTGGGCGGCGGCCGCTCTGGCTCCGGGCTGCGTGGGGGGCCCCATCCACACCGAGGAACCTTGCAGCCTCGCTGCCCTGCACCCCCAGGCGTCCACCCCACCGCTGGCCTTTGATGCGCCCCTGTCCTCCTGGGAGGGTGGTCGGTCGCACCCTCCTGGGCCCCGGTCTGACCACCTGGACACCACGCAGACCCGCATTTTTACAACGTTTTTAATATATATTTTTATAAACAGGTCACGTGATAAAATAGCACAAGAAACACTTACCAAATATAAAGTTATATCTTCCGCATAAAAAAAAAAAAACTTGAACTTTCAGAAGTCTAAGCTGTCGGCAGCAGTGCTGTGCTCCTCCAAAGGTTCCAGAGGAAAATTCCTTCGTTGCCCCTTCCGGCTTCGGTTGGCTCCAGGCACTCCTGGGTTTATGGCTGCAGAACTTTAATCCCTGCCTTCATCTTCACATGCCTTCTCCTCCGGTGTCTTCTTGTGTCTCTTATAAAGACATTTGTCATTTGGATTCAAGGCCTACCTTGGTAATCCAGGATGATCCTTAAATCGCGGGCAGGTGTTTGGCCAAGCAGTTGAAACACCAGTTAGGACATTGATATTCCTCTTCCGAGTACCTGTGTTCAATTCCCAGCTCCGCTGGCCCTGGGAAACAGTGATGATGGCTTCAGCAGTTGGGCCCCCGACATCTTTGCAGGAGAGCTGCACTAAGCCCCCAGGGCCCGGCTTCAGCCCCCGCTGGGCCATTGTGGGTGTTTTGGAAGTGGACTAGCAAATGGGAGCTCTCTGCTCCTCAAATGATAAATAATTTTAAAAAACCCTTTATACCTGCAAAGACCCTTTTGCCAAATAAGGACTTATTCACAAGTTCTAGAGGTTAGGCTTGGACATCCCTTTGTGAGGTGGGGTTGGGGCACCACTCAATCCATTATAAGGAGCTAGAAGTGTGCACGTGATGTGGTACCAAGTACTCAACAAATGAGGAAATCAGAGCTCTCAGAATTCAGGATGGGGTGAGACTCCAGTGAATGAGTGGATCGGTGGGTATGAAGAGAGAAGTTGAAACTGTCACAGGGACTGGCATTGTAGCACAGGCGTTATGCCACCACCTGTGACCCCAACATCTCATAGAAGCGCTGGTTAGAGTGCTGGTTGCTGCTAATGCACCTGGGAAAGCAGCGAGAGATGGCTTATACTTGGGCCCTATACCCTGTGGAAGATTCCAGAGTTCCAGGCTCCTGGTTTCCATATGGCTCAACCCAGACCATTGTGGCTATTTGGCTAGGGCAGGGTGTGTGTGTGTGTGGGGGGGTGTGAACTAGCAGATGGAAGATCTCTCCCCCCATCCCCACCTTCCCTCTCCACTTCCCTCTCCACTTCCCTCTCTTTATAACTCCACCTTTCAAATACATACAATAAATCTTTTTTGAAAGAAAGTTGTCACAAAAGAGACAAGACTTCATGGGTCAAGCATGTGGCACAGCAGTTAAAATGCCACTTGGGATGCCTGAATCCCGCATCACGGTGCCTGGGTTCCAGTCCTGGCTCTGCTTCTGATTCCAGTAGGACGCCTGTTTTGTACTAGGCGCGGGGGATGAACATGTGTATAGGGAATTATATTACTTGTTCACAACTATTTATTCCCTTCTCAGGCGTGGCCTCTGTCTTGGTCTTCTGGGGCTGCTATAACAAAGCATCCTAGGCTGAGCAGCTCAAACAACACGCATTTATCTTCTCTCAGTGCTAGAGGCTGGAAGTCCAAGATCAAGGTGCCAGCAAGGTCAGGTTCTGGTGAGGGCTCTCTTCCTGGCCTCTCTCCCTCTCCCTCTTCCCCTTCCTCCTTCTCTCATCCACTTCTTCTAAGGCTGTGGTCCTCTCAGAGTAGGGCCTTGTCCTATGTCCTCATTTAACTTTAATTGCCTAAGGGCTTTCTCTAGATATAGTCCCATTGAGAACTAGGGCTTTGGTTATGAATTTTGGGTGGAGTGGAGACACAATTGAACCCATAGCAGCTTTCTTGCAATAGAAGAATACGTCATGCCCCCTTTTCCTTGTGACTTGGCAGAGCCTCCCATTGAGGCAAACAGCATTCTCTCCACACACTTCACCTTGGGTTTGGCCATGTGCCTTGCTTGGCCAATGGAATGAGGGTATTGTGATGAGTGGAGGGTTTTTTTTTTTTCTGTTTAAAGATTTATTGATTTGAAAGGCAGAGTTACAGAGAAGGGAGGGGTAGATCTTCTGTCTGCTGGTTCACTCCTCAAATGGCTGCAACAGCCAGAATTGGGCCAGGAGCTAGAAATTTAACCCAGGTCGCCCATGTGGGTGGCAGGGACCCAACCACTCGAGCCATCACCTGCTGCCTCCTAAGGCAACCATAAGAGCAAGAAGCTAGAATTGGAAGCAGGACGAGGACTTGAAGCCAGGCTCTCCAGTATGGGATGCAGGTGTCTCTAATGGCAGCTTACATGCTGTGTAGATGCCCACCATGGGCCTATCATCCATTATTGAATGAATAGTGATGGAAAGGAAGTGCTAAAATGCATGCCCATTTCCCCTGTAGTCATTTTAACCATATGGGCTTGAAAATTCCCTATTTCTAGGGTCTGTCTGCCATCTACACATGGGAAGTAGAAGTGTGTCTGAACTTCTACCTTCTCACCTGGATGATCACCTGCCCCAGTTTGCCCAAAAAACCTGCAGCCTGCAGAGAATGGACTGTTCTGAAAGGGACAGTCTTCATCAACCCCATGCTTGTTCAGCTTACAGGTGCTCCTCTGCTGGGTCTGACCCCTGAGCCCTGTCCTGTCTCAGGAGGGGGCTGTGGGGGCTGGGTCCTAAAGACACTGAGTGGGCCCTCCGCCAAGAGGCAGCAGCAGGAATGTTCTTTCCTTCCTGGGGTTCTTTCTTCCCCTGCGGGCCTTGGGGACCACTGAAGGGCTCTCTCCTCCCAGCCTCCCTCCTGCTGCCACCTTATCAGGTTAGCTGGGCAGAAGGGCACCATGATTCAGAATGGAGACTGAGTCGGTACATCTGCAGTCGCTGGGCACATCCTCCGGATATTTGTAGGCCCTGCCAGGTCTCCTAAGTGGGGGTTCTGTGCTCAGCCCTCGGCTTCCCTACCATGCCGTGCGTGGGATGATCACGAAGCTTCCCCTGGAGGCACGGGCCAGGTCTGGAGCAATAGCACACGGAGGCTCTGGATCGGGACAGCTGCAGCACAGCCTTCCAGAGCTGACTCCACTCAGAGCCGGGCTCCCTCTGGCGTCTTCCCCACCAACTTCTCCACAGTGCTCTCTGCATCTTTGGTCTGTGAGAAGCAAAATTCTCTGCAGCCTCAGCCTCTCGAGTGCATTTTCCATTCACTGCTGTCTGAACCACCTCCAGAGTCTCCTCTGACCCCCTCCTCCCTGGGTCTTCCCAAGTGAGGCCTCCCTGTTCCCCTCGCTCCACCTTGAACCTGGAGCCTGGAGTGGGACACACTTCTCCCTTACTCCCAGCACCCCTCCTGCTCCACGCGTGCCCACACTCCCCCACTGTGGCCTCTGCCTCTACTCCGAACAGTGGGCACCACCAGGCCTTGCACTCTCATTCCGTTTTCCTCCCTTGTCAGCCTCTGTTTTAATTCTGGAAGACTCTTGGTTGAGTTTCATGAATCATTCCCTGAATATTCCTCCCCATCCCACACTGATCTAGAGCATCTTTTTATTTTTTTTAAAGATTTATTTATTTATTTGAGAGGCAGAGTTACAGAGGGAGAGAGAGAGAGTGAGCGACAGAAAGAGAGGTCTTCCACCCACTGGTTCACTCTCCAGATGACCACAACAGTCGGAGCTGGGCTGAGCCGAAGCCAGGAGTCAGGAGCTTCTTCCAGGTCTCCCACACACTCGAGCCATCGTCCACTGCTTTCCCAGGCCATCAACAGGGAGCTGGATCGGAAGTGGAGCAGCTGGGACTCAAATTGGGATGCCAGCACTGCAGACGGAGGCTTAACCCACTACACCAGGGCCCCAGCCCCTCAGAGTATCTTAATCCTGCTTCTGTGTCACGCACTTACAGCCGTCTTCCCAGCACCCATAGAGGCCCAAGTTACAGTAGATATGCAGGTATTTTCTGGATGAATAAACCACCACGGGTAGGAGCAAAATGGAGAAAGAGGTGGACTCAGGTCTCTCTGACCTGCTTACTGTTCCAGCCAAAGGCCCTTTGCATCTGGGCTGTCAGAAGAGCTGAATAAGGCCTGTGCCTCCCCTGTCTGCCCTCAGCCCCATAGGCAGCCACAGTCATTCCTAAATGGAAGGACTCACCCTCCAGAGACTCCCAAGTTCCACTGAGACCTGGGGTGGGACAGAGGATGCCATCAGCCCAGACACGGAAGACCAGAATTATCTTGGGAAGCCCTGAACTGTGCATTCTCTCCCACCCCTGCCCTCATACCTGCATAACTCCTTGGGAAAGGCACAAGGCACTTACTTGGTGTCAATGTGGCCCCTAGCATTTCACAGGCAAAGATAGATTTGTTTTTTCTCTCTTCTGAAGTTGATGAACAACTGTGCCCTCACCTGAATCCCTGAGAGGCAGCACAGGGTGCAGAAGGGAGCCTCGGTGGAGAGTTGGGGACCACCCCGAGCACTCTGTGGTTCTTCCCCACTCACCCATGGCTTCTCCCTTCCAGGCTATGGCGTGGGTTCTCTTAGAGGACTCCCTGAGGACTTGGCTCAGGCAGCCATGCTGGAGTCCAGGTTATGGTACAGATTATGGTGGGGGAGCACGCCCAACCCTACACACCACAGCAGCGCACCTGTGGGTGCTCCCGGCCTCATGCCCTCCACACACCATGTTGCCTGGCAGGGGAAGTGCCTATCTTCAGAACAATTCCCATTCTCTCCAGCAGCTGGTTTCAAAGACTGTCCTTTCCCCTGCGCCGCCCAGCATCATGGAAAAGCCTTCCCTTTGCGACCCAGAGCCTTCCCTCTGTGCAGCGTCTTCTCTCCATCTGCTGTTTCTGTGTTTTCTCCCCAGCTGGCTCAACCAGCTTTCACTAAGCTGTAATCCAGGCTCTGTAAAATTCACTGCTGAAAATCTTTAATTCAGTGCCACTTCACTATTATTTCATTCCAGAAAATGGTCATCACCCCCCCAAAAAGAAACTCCATACCTGTTAGCTGTCACTTCCCATTTCTTCCTCCCCCCAGCCCCTGGAAACTCATCTAACTTCTTTTTGTTTTTAGATTTATTTATTTATTTATTTATTTATTTATTTATTTATTTGAAAGGCAGAGTTACAGAGAGGCAGAGGCAGAGAGAGAGAGAGAGAGGTCTTCCATCCTCTGGTTCACTCCCCAATTGGCTGCAACAGACGGAGCTGTGCCAATCCGAAGCCAGGAGCCAGGAGCTTCTTCTGGGTTTCTCACACGGGTGCAGGGACCCAAGGACTTGGGCATCTTCCACTGCTTGCCCAGGTCATAGCAGAGAGTTGGATAGGAAGAGGAGCAGCCAGGACTCAAACTGGCACTCATATGGGATGCTGGCACTGCAGGCAGCGGCTTTACTCACTACACCACAGCATCAGCCCCTCATAATCTATTTATTTATTTATTTATTTGAAAGAGTTATAGAGAAAGAGGAAGAGAGAGAGAGAGGGGGGTCTCTTCCATTTACTAGTTCACCCCCAGCTGGCTGCAACAGCCAGAACTGGGCCAGGCTAAAATCAGAAGCTTCTTCCAGGTCTCCCATATGGGTGCAGGGGTCCAAGCACTTGGGTCATCTCCTGCTGCTTTTTCCAGGCCATTAGCAGAGAGCTGGATCAGAAGTGGAGCAGCCGGGACTCGAATTGGCACCCATATGGGATGTCGGCACTGCAGGACAACTGTGTTGTCCTGGTCAGCAGGTGGACTGGGTTTGAGGTTTTTTTCTCTAGTTATTCTCCAGTGCATCACAAGCTTCAATTAATTTAGCCTGAACTATCTTTGGACTTTGAAACCTGGAAAGATGATAACCCGATGATAATTGTGGGCATCCTGGCAGCTGGAGGAGCGGGTGGAGCAGGGCACTAAGTCATGTGATTCTTTGTTGTGGGGGCTCTCCTGTGTACTGTTTGCACTTAGCAGCATCCCTGGCATCTGCCCTCTGGGTGCCACTGGCAGCCCTCCACTTGTAATAACCAAAAATATCTCTCCACTGTGCCAATGTCCCCTGGGGCCAAAAATCACAACCCTGTAAGAACCCCTGGCCTCGATAATTCTCTCAATGCCGTGTGATCTTCAAGTCACCCTTGAGCTGCTGAGCCACCGTGAAAGAACAGATTCATGTCTGTTTAATGGCTGCTGGGTGCAAGTGGAAAATGTGTGTATAGGGAAAAAAAAACCTTGGATGGTGACGGATAAAGGAGTGATCCAGAATATACCTGGAAGTTTTCCATTTGATACTGTATCCAACCCCTCAAGCCCATGCTGATGATGTTATGAGGTTATCCATAAAGTTTAGGACTTTCTAATCGGCCAGTTAATACTGATCTGGTATCCCAGAAGCAGGTGTCATATGGGAAGCTGTAGCATTTCCAGGGTGGACACTGGCACATTAGGTTAAACCTCACTTGAGACTCACATCCCATAGCAGAGTGCTAGTTTGAGTCCTGACTTCCCTGCTTCCCACTCAACTTCCTGCCAATGTGAGTGGGATGGCAGCAGATGATGACCCAAGTACTTGAGTCCCTACCACCCATGTGGGAGACCCGGTTGGAGTACTGAGCTCCTGGCGTTGGCCTAGCCCAGTCCCAGCCCTAGCCCTTGCAGGGAGTGAACCAGCAGTTAGATCTCTTTCCCTTGGACTTGGCATTGTGGTACAGTAAGTTAAGCTGCCACCTGTGATGCCAGCATTCCATATGAGTTTGAGTCCTGGCTGTTCCACTTCCAATCCAGCTCCCTGCCAATGTGCCTGGGAAAGCAACAGAACATGGTCCAAGTGCTTGAGCCCCTATGCCCTCAAGGCAGACCAGCCTCCTGGCTTCAGCCTGGCCCTGCCCTGGCTATTATAGCCACCTGGGGAGTGACTCAGCAAATGGAAGCTATCTCTCTCTCTGGCTGTCTCTGTCTCTCTCTCCCTCCCTGTAAGTCTGCTTTTCAAATAAATAAATAAATCTTTAAAAAATAATACTGAGCCTGGCCCAGTAACAGCTGTAAACTCCCTGTCTAGTGTGTGGACAGCATCACTCCCGGACTTCCATCCCCTGTGCTCTTCTTCTTCTTTTTTTTGACAGGCAGAGTGGACAGTGAGAGAGAGAGAGAGAGACAGAGAGAAAGGTCTTCCTTTTTGCCGTTGGTTCACCCTCCAATGGCCGCCACGGCTGGCACGCTGCTGCCGGTGCATCGCGCTGATCCGAAGCCAGGAGCCAGGTGCTTCCCCTGGTCTCCCATGCGGGTGCAGGGCCTAAGGACTTGGGCCATCCTCCACTGCACTCCTGGGCCATAGCAGAGAGCTGGCCTGGAAGAGGGGCAACCGGGACAGAATCTGGCACCCCAACCGGGACTAAAACCCGGTGTGCCGGTGCCACAAGGCGGAGGATTAGCCTATTGAGCCGGCTCCCTGTGCTCTTCTTAGTCCTCCCCAGGACCCTGGCCACCTTCCCCCAGCATGCTCTATTCCTGTGGTTGTGCGTGGTGTTCCTGAGGTGACCTACCACAGGTGTAGCTCCCCAACTCTCCCTTGACCTTCCCCCTCAACCAAGCATCCCATCTTTTCCCGCTATTTTAACTCATCATTCTGCCTAAGATCCCTCAAGTGCCTGCCCCCTTATTCCAAGCATAGGACACCGGAGATAAATGTCCCCTCCCTGCTTGTAACACTCTCCCAAAGCTGGCGGAGCCCACATGTATCTCTGCTTGCCAACGGCCCACCACTGGGCCATGAATTGGGCAGGACGTTCCTGGGCACGCTCCACTGGGGTTCGGAAGGTGCCTCAAGTTCAGAAACTGATTTCTTAAAGCCCTCTTGTATTTGCATGTTCAAGTTTAGTTATACTTGAATAGTTGCAAGTCCTGTAGCATTGCCCTCTGTAATGAAAATTAGCTCTTGCTTGTTGAGTTCTGACCACAAGCTCTGCTTCCAGTGTCCCACTAGGGCTCTGGATGTGTGAGGTGTGAGCAGGTACGTGACCTGCCCCTTGGCACAGCGCTGTGAGATCTGGAGCCTGGGAGTCAGCCCAGGTCTGATCCAGAGCCCTGACTCTGTTCTCTGCCCCAGAGGCCTGCAGGTTCTCCGTTACCAGATATAGCAACCTACTAGTTCCCAAAACTCACAGAGGAGACCTCAGGATATGTTTGGAGATCTGGAGAAACACTATCCAATAGAAATAGAATAAAATTTGTGCTTATCCTAATTTAAAAATTTTCAGTAGCCATATTTTAAAACACAAAATGAAACCGGTGAAATTAATTTTCATAATATAATTTCTTTAGCCAAATATATTGTAAATATTATTGTTTTAACATGGGATGTTCTGCATTCATTATCTCATAGCACATCTAAGTCTGGTGTTTGTTTTATAATTACAGCCCTCTCTATTTGGCAGTCAGATTTCATTGGAAAAATGATCTGTGTTTATATTTTGCAAAACTTATGGTTGGAAAGTAGATTCCCATAGCAAGTTGTTCCAAGTAAACATACCATTTTTTAATTATGTAAACAAGTGGTGCCGGTGCTGTGGCATAGTGGGTAAAGCTGCTGCCTGTGGTGCTGGCATCCCATATGGGGGCTGGTTCGAGTTCCGGCTGCTCCACTTCTGATCCAGCTCTCTGCTATGATCTGGGAAAGCAGTAGAAGATGGCTCGAGTCCTTGGGCCCCTGCACCCACATGGGAGACCTGGAGGAAGCTCCTGGCTCCTGGCTTTGGACTGGCGCAGCTCTGGCCGTTGCAGCCAATTGGGGAGTGAATCAGCAGATGGAAGACCTCTCTCTCTCTCTCTTTCTGCCTCTCCTCTCTGTGTGTAACTCCAACTTTCAAATAAATAAATAAATCTTTAAAAAATTATGTAAACAAGTTTCTTTTTCTACACTTTAAGTTAATTAAAATTACATAAATTTAATGATTTGGGGGCCAGCACTGTGGCACAATAGGTTAAGCCTCTGCCTGTGGTGCCAGCATCCATATGGGAGCTGATTCTAGTACCAGCTGCTTCTCTTCTGATCTAGCTCTCTGCTGTGGCCTGGGGAAGCAGTAGAAGATGGACTTGGGCCCCTGCACCCATGTGGGAGACCCGCAGGAAGCTCCTGGCTCCTGGCTTAGGCCAGCTGTGGTGGCCATTTGAGGAGTGAACCAGTGAATGGAAGACCTCCCTATCTCCCTCTCTCCCTCACTCTTTCTCTCCCTCTCTCCCTCTCTCTGTCTGTAACTCAACTCTCAAATAAATAAATAAAATCATTAAAGTTAATGACTTGGTTCCTCAGTCACATTAGTCCTCTGAGGATACTTCAATAAGTTCATGGAAAATAAGTTTAAAATATTTTATTTTGTTGACATCCATGCATAAAGGGAATCTTCAAAAACTTTGTTGAAAATGTGTATTATAGGGGCGGCGCTGTGGTGCAGTGAGTTAATGCCCTGGCCTGAAGCGCCGGCATCCCATATGGGCGCCAGTTCAAGACCTGGCTGCTCCACTTCTGATCCAGCTCACTGCTGTGGCCTGGGAGAGCAGTGGAAGATGGACAAGGTCCTTGGGCCCCTGCACCACGTGAGAGACCAGAGGAAGCTCCTGGCTCCTGGCTTCGGATCAGTGCAGCTCCGGCTGCTGTGGCCATCTGGAGAGTGAACCATCGGATGGAAGACCTCTCTCTCTCTCTGCCTCTCCTCTCTCTGTGTAACTCTGACTTGCAAATGAATAAATAAATCTTAAAAAAAAAGAAAATGTGTGTTATAAAAAATACTATGCATGGATTTTTAAAAAAAAATTGCACCAAGGCCGGCGCCGCGGCTCACTTGGCTAATCCTCCGCCTGTGGCGCCGGCACTCCAAGTTCTAGTCACGGTTGGGGTGCAGGATTCTGTCCCGGTTGCTCCTCTTCCAGTCCAGCTCTCTGCTGTGGCCCGGGAAAGCAGTGGAGGATGGCCCAAGTCCTTGGGCCCTGCACCTGCATGGGAGATCCGGAGGAAGCCTCTGGCTCCTGGCTTCGGATCAGCGCAGCACGGCGGCCATAGTGGCCATTTGAGGGTGAACCAACAGAAAAGGAAGACCTTTCTCTCTCTCTCTCTCTCTCTAACTCTGCCTGTCAAAAAAAATTGCACCAAAATAAATTTATCCTTTAAATCTATTTTCCACAAACTTTTGTAAGTTCATTCCTTCATATTTCAAGTATTCATGTGACTGGTGGCTACCATATTGTATAGCACAGATTTTGGATTTTCTTCTAAACCAGGGATGCGAGAGGAATTGGGACTGTACTGGGAAAAGCTACATTAAAAAAAAAGATTTATTTATTTATTTGAAAAACAGAGAGACAGAGACAAGAGAGATCTTCCATCTACTGGCTCACTCCTCAAATGCCAGCTGCAGCCAAGGCTGGGCCAGGCCAAAATCAGGCACTCAGAACTCCACCCAGGTCTCCACATGGCTGGCAGTGGTCCAAGCATTTGGGTCATCTTCTGTTGCTTTCCCAGCAGCATCAGGAGAGAGTAGGATCAGAAGTGGGGCAGCCGGGACTTGAACTGGCACTTGGATATGAGAAGCTGGCATTGTAGTTTACCTGACCCACTAGTCACTTTCCTATAATTTACCTCCGGGAAAGCAGTGGAGGATGGCCCATTTTTCATTTGTCTTGTCATAGTTCCATAATTTATTGTTCTTTGTTAAAATGGTATATGAGCCAACAGATCTGGTGGTTTTTTTTATTTGGATATTCATTTCTTTTTTATGAGGGCTTCCATATACATGTAAGAATTAAAATATTAACAATAAAATCTACATGATTTTTCTCTTGTTATTCTAACTTTTGTGAGTTCAACTCAAAGGTCCCAGTTGCAGAACCTAACAGGGTAGAAGGAAAGTCTTTCTTCCCAGATGAGCTGATTACCTCATGGGGCTGCTGAACCAAGAAAATAATCTCCTCTAAACCTTCACATCATGCTTTCTCTCAAGCCTCATAACCCCCTTGGCTGTCCAGCATCGATGCTCCGTATCCTAGAGGAAGCAAAGCTCAGACAGCGTTCCCATTATCAGCCTGCACCTCCTTCCACGCCCCTCTATGGCTTCCACCCTCTGCTGGTCACAGTCCCCCCGCCCCCCACCCCCGCAGAGGACAAGGAGATCAGACCTGAAAAACCACTGCATTGGCAGAGACCCAGACTGGGTTTGTGGAGCAATTTCCTCCCTCAGGTTGGATGGTATCTTTTCCAAGTTCTTTAAAATAAATAAATAAGACTTAGTTATTTATTTGAAGAGCAGAGTTAGAGAGAGAGAGAAAATACATCTTAAATTTAAAAAAAAAAAAGATTTTATTTATTTAAGGGGCAGAGTTACCCACAGAGAGAGGGATAGAGAGAGATCATCATTTACTGGTTCACTCCCCAATTGGCCGCAACAGCTGGAGCTGCGCCGATTCAAAGCCAGGAGCCAGGAGCTTCTTCCAGGTCTCCCATGTGTGTGCAGGGGCCCAAGGGCTTGGGCCATCTTCTACTGCTTTCCCAGGCCACAGCAGAGAGCTGGATCAGAAGAGGAGCAGCCGGGTCTAGAACCAACTCCCATATAGGGTACCAGCGCTGCAGGCAGAGGACTAACCTACTGCACCACAGCGCCGGCCCCAGCAAGAAGGTTTTGGAACGAATCTGTTGTGGGATTAGGGCACCTGTTAAGATTGAAGGCAAGAGTTCAGGGAAATGGGGCTTTGCTGAGGGGAAATTCACACTGTTCTTCTCTGCTGTCATCCACATAGCAGAGCACTGTGATGTCTGAAGTCAAGGTCCCAGTGCACTGCGCAGAGCCAGAGAACAGACACATCCCTGGGCAGCAGGAGGTCAAGTTCAGGAACTCATTGGTGGCTGATGCAAGCATTTGCTCCTTTCTCCCAGCCCTGAAGATGCCCTGTACTTCCTTTCAATCTGACAATGTCTAAGTTTGGTAGAGTATTTTGTGTCTGGAGTGTCTTGGCAACCCACAGACACTTGAGACAGCATCTCTCCAAGATGGTCCCTACTGGTTTTCTGAGCTTATGCTCCTGTCTGGTCTCATTTCACACTGAAGAGGGTGGACCTGAGGACATATGGCTTCGCCAGGTCAGAACAGATACCGTCAGGGCCGGCACTGTGGCTTAGCTGGTAAAGCTGCCACCTGCAGTGCCAGCATCCCATATGGGTACCGGTTCGAGTCCCAGCTGCTCTACTTCCAGTCCAACTCTTTTGTGGCATGGGAAAGCAGTGGAAGATGGCCCAAGTCCTTGGACTCCTGCACACATGTGGGAGACCTGGAGGAAGCTCCTGCCTCTTGGCTTGGGATTGGTGCAGCCCTGGCCATTGTGGCCAACTGGGGAGTGAACCAGCAGATGGAAGACCTCTCTCTCTCTCTCTGCCTCTCTTTCTCTCTCTGTGTAACTCTGACTTTCAAATAAATAAATAAATAAATCTTAAAAAAAAAGAAGAAGAAGAGGGGCCGGCACTGTGGAGCAGCGGGTTAAAGCCCTGGCCTGAAGCGCTGGCATCCCAAATGGGTGCTGGTTCTAGTCCCGGCTGCTCCTCTTCTGATCCAGCTCTCTGCTGTGGCCTGGGATAGCAATAGAAGATGGCCCAAGTGCTTGGGCTCCTGCACCTGCGTGGGAGACCCGGAAGGAGCTCTTGGCTCCTGGCTTCGGATCAGTGCAGCTCCGGCAGTTGTGGCCATTTGGGGAGTGAACCAGTAGATGGAAGACCTTTATCTTTGTCTCCGCCTCTCTCTGTAACTCTGTCTTTTAAATAAATAAAATAAATCTTTAAAAAAAGAAGAAGAAAGGTTAAGGAAAGGGAATTTAAAAAAGAACAGATACCATGAAGGGCGGGTATTTGGCCTAGTGGCTATGTCACCTGCTAGGATAACCACATCCTGTATCAGGCCATTGGGGCTCAATTCCTGGCTCCAGCTTCCTGTTAATGCAGACGCTGGGAGGCGGCGATGAGGGCTTCAGTAACTGGATTCCTGTCACCCACGTGGGAGATCTGGACTGTGTTCCCAGCTCCCGGTCTGGACCTGGTCCAGCCCCGGCTGGGAGCTCTGTGTGTGTGTGTGTGTGTTTGCCTGCTGTCTGCTTCTTTCTCTGCCTCTTGAGTTGCTTTTGTTTGTTTCTTTGTTTTGTTTTTGTAATTTCAAAAATAGGAGCAGGCACTTGGTGCCATGGTTAAGAGGCAGCTTGTGAGGGCCACATCCCATTTCAGAGTGCATGGGTTCAAGTCCTGGCTCCACTTCCAATTCTGGCTTCTTGCTAACGTGCACCCTGGGAGGCAGCAGGTAAAGGCTGAAGTACTTGGGTCCCTGCCACCCAGGTGGGAGGTCTGGATTGAATTCCCCATTCCTGGCTTCAGCCTGACTCAGCCCCAGATGTTTCAGACACTTGGGGAGCAAACTAGCAGATGAACAATTTCTGTTTCTGTCATCTGTCAATACTCTATCATCTATCTCTGTCTCTCTGCCTTTTAAATAAACAAATAAAAATAGGAAAAATATGCCTCAAACTTTAAAAAATGTGTTAAAGTTTTATTTATTTATTTGAAAGTCAGAGTTACGGTGGGGGGGGGGGCAAACAGAGCTTCCATCCACTGGTTCACTCCTCATGTGGCCACAGCAGCCAGGGCTGGGCCAGACTGAAGCCAGGAGCCAGAAGCCAGGAACTTCCTCTGGGTCTCCCACATATGTGGCAGGGGCCCAAACACATGGGCCATCTTCTGCTGCTGCTTTTCTCAGGCCATTAGTAGGGAGCTGTATCAGAAGTGGAGCAGCCAGGATTTGAACCAGTACCCATACGGAATGCCAGCATTGCAGGAGGCAGCTTTACATGCTATGCCACAATGCCAACCCCTAAACCTTTTTTTAAAGTTTTACTTATTTATTTGAAAGTCAGAGTTACAGAGAGAGAGAGAGAGAGAGAGAGACAGAGTGAGATCTTCCATCCACTGGTTCACTCCCCAGATACATAACCAGAGCTGGCCCAGTTCGAAACCAGGAGCCAGGAGCTTCTTCCAGGTCCCCCATGTTAGTGGCAGGGGTCCAAGCACTTGGGTCATCCTCCACGGCCTTTCCCAGGCTATTAGCAGGGAGCTGGACAGAAGTGGAGCAGCCAGGACGTGAACTGGCACCCACATGGGATGCTAGCATTGCAGGCAGTAGGTTAGCCTGCAATACCACAATGCTGGCCCTGAACTTTTTTTTTCATGTGAAATAAATTCTTGTCTACTAACTCTAATGTCTAGATCATCTCTGTTTATTTATCTCAAAAAAAAAAAAAAAAAAAGATAGAGAGGGGAGGGGAGGGGAGGGGAGAGGAGGAAAGGAGAGGAGGAAGGTGCTAGTGTTGTGGTGCAAAGGGTTAAGCTGTCGCCTGGGTCTCCAGCATTGAACTCCAATCCCTTCTGATCCCGCCCACTGCTAATGCACCTGGGAAGGCAGCACTGTCTCTCATTGTTGTGGGACAGGGGTCCCCAACTGGGTTTATCCCAAGGTCTTATCTAAGCATGAGAGATGAACTCAAAGCAGAGACATAGATCAAGTGCAGAGAAAAGCAGGATTTATGTAAAGGGTAGCCCACATTCAAAAGTGAATGTGGGCTGCCCTCCTCCCTGAGGAGATGGGTTGGGTGTCTGCTGCCACGGCTATGCTCCTCTTAAATTTGGATCGCCCCTTTATTGGTCACTGGGTGGTCCCCTAATTGAATATACAAATGGGGTAGAGAGTGCGTGGTGCTTTCTGGGAAGGTTTCAGGGTGTGTGCACACAGTGCTCGGCATACATGTGGTCATCATGGCATGATGGAGGAGTGAGGCTCAGGTGCATCACGGAAGAGTGGCTACGCTAAATAGGGTGGGAATTTCGTTGTGGGTGACTCCTGCAAGGAGACTGCTGGCAGTGTCTTGGTTCCTTTGTTCACTAACTAGCTCCCTGCCTCACCCTTATCAACATCACCACATTGAAGCTTCCAGCACAGAAGCCTTGGGGGACGTACTCAAACCAAACCACAGCACACACCTACGATAAAGTTTAAATCACAGCAGGCGCCATGGCTCAACAGGCTAATCCTCCGCCTTGCAGCACCGGCACACCGGGTTCTAGTCCCGGTTGGGATGCCGAATTCTGTCCTGGTTGCCCCTCTTCCAGGCCAGCTCTCTGCTATGGCCCGGGAAGGCAGTGGAGGATGGCCCAAGTGCTTGGGCCCTGCACCCACATGGGAGACCAGGAGAAGCACCTGGCTCCTGGCTTCGGATCAGCATGATGCACCGGCCACAGCGGCCATTGGAGGGTGAACCAACGGCAAAAAGGAAGACCTTTCTTTCTGTCTCTCTTTCTCTCTCACTATCCACTCTGCCTGTTAAAAAAAAAAAAAAAAAGTTTAAATCACAAATCAGGCCCAGTGAGTGATGAACAGCATCACTGAGAACAAAATAGAACAGTTAGAACAGCAGACTGTTATAGAAGTTATTAAAACATATGGATTGCTTATTTCTGGAGCTTTCTACTTAATATTTCCTTTCCATGGATGACCACATACAGAAACTAAAAGTGTGTAAAACAAAACTGCAGATAAGAGAAACTGCAGATAACTGTACTAGATGAGACTCCTGAGCCTCAAACACAACCCCAGGGAACCCTAAATTAGCTGAGATTAAGTTTCTGCCACTCCAGCAGAATGGAGTTCAAAATAGAAATTAAGGTGAGGGCTTAATTACACTGCTTGCGCATGAGGATTTAGGAACAGAGACTCACCCTAGCTGGAGTAAATATTTGGGGGCAGAATTACGAAGAGGGTCGGGTGGATGAGGGGGTGATGAGGAGAATGAAGAGGCTCCTCCTTCCAGGCTCCCCAAACACCCCAGGCAAATTCAGGTTCTGCACCACAGGAGCAAAGTCTCCCCCCTCCCTTAATGGTCTTCCTCTGTAGGTCCTTCAGCATAGGTTCAATTGGTCTTTCCCAGTTAAGGAATGATCCAGAGACATGCTTTAATCTGATAAAGCAGTCTACTTCACTAGCAATTTATTATTCACGTCCTAGGAAGAGTATCTTTAAAAAAATTTATTTATTTATTTGAAAGGCAGAGTTACAGAGACAGAGAGAGAGAAAAAAGACAGAGAGGTCTTCCATCTATTGGTTCACTCCCCAAATGGCTGCAACAGCCAGGGCTGGGCCAGGCCAAAGCCAGGAGCCAGGAACTTCTTCCAGGTCACCACATGGGTACAGGAGCCCAAGCACCTGGGCCATCCTCTGCTGCTTTCCCAGGCGCATTAGTGGGGAACTGGATCAGAAGTAGAGCAGCTAGGACATTAACCAGTGCCCATATGGGATGCTGGCATTGCAGGCAGCAGCTTAACTCGCTCTGCCACAATGCTGGCCTCAAAGAGTAACTTTTTTTTTTTAAACTTTTATTTAATGAATATAAATTTCCAAAGTACAGCTTATGGCTTCCCCCCTATAACTTCCCTCCCACCCGCAACCCTCCCATTTCCCACTCCCTCTCCCCTTCCATTCACATCAAGATTCATTTTCAATTCTCTTTATATACAGAAGATCAGTTTAGTATATATTAAGTAAAGATTTCAACAGTTTGCCACCACATAGCAACACAAAGTGAAAAATACTGTTGGAGTACTAGTTATGGTATTAAATAACAATGTACAGCACATTAAAGACAGGGATCCTACATGATTTTTTTAAAAAATTGATTAATTTTCTATGCAATTTCCAATTTAACACCAAGTTTTTTTTTCATTTTCAATTATCTTTATATACAGAAGATCGATTCAGTATATACTAAGTAAAGATTTCATCAGTTTGCACCCACACAGAAACACAAAGTGTAAAATACTGTTTGAAGACTAGTTAGAGCATTACTTCACATTGGACAACACATTAAGGACAGATCCCACATGAGACATAAGTACACAATGACTCCTGTTGTTGATTTAACAATTTGACACTCTTGTTTATGGTGTCAGTAATCTCTCTAGGCTCTAGTCATGAGTTGCCAAGGCTATGGAAGCCTTTAGGGTTCTCCGACTTTGATCTTATCCGATAGGGTCATAGTCAAAATGGAAGTTCTCTCCTCCCTTCAGAGAAAGGTACCTCCCTCTTTGATGGCCCCGTTCTTTCCACTGGGATCTCACTCGTAGAGATCTTTCATTTAGGTTTTTTTTTTTTTCTTTGCCAGAGTGTCTTGGCTTTCCATGTCTAAAATACTCTCATGGGCTCTTCAGCCAGATCTGAATGCCTTAAGGGCTGATTCTGAGGCCAGAGTGCTATTTAGGACATCTGCCATTCTATGAGTCTGCTGTGTATCCCGCTTCCCATGTTGGATTGTTTTTTCCCTTTTTGATTCTATCAGTTAGTATTAGCAGACACTAGTCTTGTTTGTGTGATCCCTTTGATTCTTAGACCTATCAGTGTGATCAATTGTGAACTGAAATTGATCACTTGGACTAGTGAGATGGCATTGGTCCATGCCACCTTGATGGGATTTTATTGGAATCCCCTGGCACGTTTCTAACTCCATCATTTGGGGCAAGTCCGATTGAGCATGCCCCAAATTGTACATCTCCTCCCTCAAAGAGTAACTTTTAAAAAATGGACCATTAAGGGGCCAGTGTTGTGGCACGGTAAATTAAGCTGCCATGCCAGCATCCCATATGAGTGCTAGCTATATCCACTTATGATTCAGTTCCCTGAAAATGTGCCTGGGAAAACATTGAAAGATGGCCTAAGTGGGTGCACCCCTGCCACCCATGTAGGACACCAGGATGGAGTTCTAGGTTCCTGACTTCGGCCTGGCCCCAGTGCTAGGGATTGAACCAGCAGATAGGAGATCTCTCTCTTTCTCTCTCTGCCTGTCTCCCTCTGTAACTCTTTCAAATAAATAAAATAGGGGGCTGGCGCCATGGCTCACTTGGTTAATCCTCCGCCTGCGGCGCCAGCATCCCATATGAGCACTGGGTTCTAGTCCTGGTTGCTCCTCTTCCAGTCTAGCTCTCTGCTGTGGCCCAGGAGTGCAGTGGAGGATGGCCCAAGTGCTTGGGCCCTGCACCCGCATGGGAGACCAGGAGGAAGTACCTGGCTCCTGGCTTCAGATCCGTGCAGTGCCGGCCGTAGTGGCCAATTGGGGGGTGAACCAATGGAAAAAGGAAGACCTTTCTCTCTCTCTCTCTCTCTCACTGTCTACAACTCTACCTGTCAAATTAAAAAAAAGAAAGAAAATAAATATTTTCAAAAATGCATCATTAAAACTCCTCAGTGATAGTTATGGTGATATGTAGGTCTGCAGAGCCTGAAAGAGGTCAAGGCAAAGTCCAGCTCACTTTGCCTCCCCTGGAGATCCTTCTCATCCCCTGCTTCACCTGGACATCCTTCTCTCTCTCTTTTTTTTTTTTTAAGATTTTTAAAAATTTATTTGAAAGAGTTACACAGAGAGAAGAAGCAGAGAGAGAGAGAGAGAGAGAGAGAGAGAGAGAGAGGTCTTTCATTTGCTGGTTCACTCCCTAGTTGGCTGCAATAGCCAGAGCGGCACTGATCTGAAGCCAGGAGCCTCTTCCAGGTCTCCCACGCAGGTGCGGGGGCCCAAGGACATGGGCCATCTTCTACTGCTTTCCCAGGCCATAGCAGAGAGCTGGATTGGAAGTGGAGCAGCCGGGACTCAAACTGGTGCCCATATGAGATGCCAGCACTGAAGGCAGCAGCTTTACTTGCTATGCCACAGCGCCGGCCCCATCACTCTTCCTCTTGACCCGTGTGCATGACCCTCATGGGAAGGCCCAGTTTCAGCCTGGAATCATGCCTACTCCGACCCCTCCTCTCACCCTCTCCAGCCTTGTTTCCTCTCCCCCTGTCCATAGAGGTGGAAGAGTCCACCCCAATTCTCAGAGGATTAAGGAGAGAGAATTGGTGTTCCCCCTCCCCAAAAAATCCTATGGAACTCCTTAATTAGGCCGCAGACCAATTCCAGTTCAGGAGGAGAGCTGGGAGAGGAAGGAGCACTGGATCAGTGAATTTTCCTTTGCTATAGTGAAACACCTGAGGCTGAGAAATGTATAAGAGGTCTATGTATTTCACAGGTCTGAAGGCTGAAAGTCCAAGAAGCCCATTCGAGGAGGAATTGGTGTGTTTTTTATTGCAGGGTCCCTATGAGTTTCCCTTTTCCATGTCCTTAGGCCCTCTCTGAGGAAGTCTGGATCTCCTAAGCAATCCTATCAAAACAGGGATGTAGGGCCAGCGCCGTGGCTCAATAGGCTAATCCTCTGCCTGCGGCGCCAGCACTCCCAGTTCTAGTCCCGGTTGGGGTGCCGGATTCTGTCCTGGTTGCTCCTCTTCCAGTCCAGCTCTCTGCTGTGGCCCAGGAAGGCATGGCCCAAGTGCTTGGGCCTGCACCCACAAGGGAGACCAGGAGGAAGCGCCTGGCTCCTGGCTTTGGATCAGCACAGCACGCCAGCCTTAGCAGCCATTTGAGGGTGAACCAACGGAAAAAGGAAGACCTTTCTGTCTCTATAACTCTGTCTAACTCTGCCTGACAAAAAAAAAAAAAAAAACAACAAAAAAACAGGGATGTAGTTTTTTTTTTCCTGTTCAACTCCTCATTAACAACTCTCTGCGAGACCACCGCACAAGAGAGAAGGCGGACAGGACAGGAATGCAAGCAACGTGCCCAGGCAGCCGACCTGCGCTTTAGGACTTGTTTGGACATCGGTCATAGCAGTGCTGGCGGCTATCCCCAATTTTATGGCTGAGTGGATCAGGTAACAGGGAGCTTGGGGGTGACTGTGCGGGGGCGGGCACACCAGCAGGTATCCAATTTCAGCAGGCCCTGGAGCGAGCCAGGAACTACTCCTCAAAAGGAGAGTAAGTAGTTGCTGAAGGAGGGCCTAACTTTGATCCAATGCTTGAGCATTTAAAAGCCAAAGCTAGAACTACTTACTCTACAGCCTGACCCACTCAGAAAATGTTCTCTCCTTGTACAAGTCCTCCCCTAATGTCGGTAGTGTTGAAGGGACCCCGCAACTGGTCAAAATAATGTCCTTAGGTGCAGGGGCCCAACAACTTGGGCTATCATCTGCTTTCCCAGGCCATAGCGGAGAGCTGGATTGGAAGTGGAGCAGCTGAGACTAGAACAGGTGCCCATATGGGATCTGACGCTTCAGGCCAGGGCTTTAACCCACTGCACCACAGCGCTGGCCCCTGCTCATGCATTTTAAATTAATGGGTATATTAAATTGTGTAAACATGCTAGAGTTTACTTATGATGAATAATTAGGTTTATCCTCGATACTGGTGGGGCTATTCTCCTGCCTATTTATTTTAGTGTACATTCACATTAAATGCCATTCTGTTTCACAAAATAATAATAATAATAATAATGTCCTTAGATACGGAGGTGTTACCTCTTAAATCCACCAAGTACTGCTCCTCTCTTTTTTAGTGGTGGGAACTTCATTTTGCAGGGAACATCTCAGCAGACTCCAGACCCCCAGGATGTTCACTGAGTAGACAGGTGGCTGTGCGCCTGTGGAATTTATTGTCCACTTTCTGGCACACACGTCACGCCACACATGCACAAGGCACACCTGTTACTGCCTGCTTTCTAGGCCCATCAGAATGATGTGCCAGAGCTGATTGACCTCATGGCCACACACTGGTGACCTGATCAAAAACTCCTATGAAGGGAGGTGGCAGAGAAAGTGGCTTGAGAGGAGGAAAAGGCATGGTGGTTTCGGAGGGAGGGGACACTGATGTGCAGCTGACAGACTTCACAGGTTAACTTCTTCATTAACCCACACGATCTACTTCTATTACAGACTCAAAACTTGTTTCCTGAGCAAGTCTTAAAACTATGGTCGATTTTTGACAGCGGAACTGTCAATCTCAGGTGAAAATGAGTACAACAGAATAGTCCATTTTGTTCTATAAGAGCACGAACAAGTCTGCTCACGTTTTGCACAATACCTTGCATTCTGTGGGTGCTTAATAAATGGACGGGAGTTTTCATTTGAAACGTATTTGAATTTTTAAAACAAGAGATTTTGTTCCTTTAGGGCAGAGGTGAGGAACCTTCTTTAATGTCAACAGCCATTTGGATATTTATAACATCATTTGCAGGCCATCTAAAATTATCAATTTAAAACTTAGCCTGTGGCCGGCACCGTGGCTCAATAGGCTAATCTTCCACCTGCGGCGCCGGCACACCGGGTTCTAGTCCCGGTCAGGGTGCCGGATTCTGTCCTGGTTGCCCCTCTTCCAATCCAGCTCTCTGCTGTGGCCTGGGAGGGCAGTGGAGGATGGCCCAAGTGCTTGGGCCCTGCACCCCAAGGGAGACCTGGAGAAGCACCTGGCTCCTGGCTTTGGATCAGCGCGGTGCACCAGCTGCAGCGCGCCAGCCGCGGCGGCCATTGGAGGGTGAACCAATGGCAAAGGAAGACCTTTCTCTCTGTCTCTCTCTCTCTCTCTCTCACTTGTGGCACAGCAGGTTAGGCTGCGGCCTACAGTGCTGGCATCCCATATGGGTCCTGGCTGCTCCACTTCTTGATCCAGCTCCCTGCTAACGCGTCTAGGAAAGCAGCCAAAAATGGCCCAAGTCCCTGAGTCTCTGCACCCATGTGGGAGACCTGGAAGAAGCTCCTGGCTCCTGGCATCAGCCTGGCATGGCCCTGGCAGTTGTGGCCATTTAGGAAGTGAACCAGCAGATGGAAGATCTCTCTCTCTCTCTCTTTCTCCCTCTCTGTAACTCTACCTTACAAATAAATAAACTTATTTATTTATTTATTTATTTATTTATTTATTTTGACAGGCAGAGTGGACAGTGAGAAAGAGACAGAGAGAAAGGTCTTCCTTTACCGTTGGTTCACCCTCCAATGGCCGCTGCGGTAGGCGCGCTGCAGCCGGCGCACCATGCTGATCCAAAGCCAGGAGCCAGGTGCTTCTCCTGGTTTCCCATGCGGGTGCAGGGCCCAAGCACTTGGGCCATCCTCCACTGTACTCCCAGGACACAGCAGAGAGCTGGACTGGAAGAGGGGCAACCGGGACAGAATCCGGCACCCCGACCGGGACTAGAACCCGGTGTGCCGGCGCTGCAGGTGGAGGATTAGCCTATTGAGCCATGGCACCAGTACAAATAAATGAACTTTAATAAGTAAATTAATTAATTTTTTTTTTAATTCCTTGAGCTGGTGTTGTGGCACAGTGGGTTAAGCTACTGCTTACGTCACCAGCGTCCCATATTGGAGCACTAGTTTGAGTCCCAGCTGCTCTGCTTCTGATCAAGCTTCCTGCCAATGTGCTGGGAAGGAAACCCAAGGGCTTGGGCTCCTGCCACCAATGTGGTAGACCAGGATGGAGTTCCTGGCTCCTGGCTCCACCCCAGCCAAGCCCTGGCTGTTGCAGCCATTTAGGGGAGTGAACCAGCAGATGAAAGATCTTTCTCGGGGCGGGTGCTGTGGCGCAGTAGGTTAATCCTCTGCTTGCAGTGCCAGCATCCCATTTGGGCACCAGCTATAGTCCCAGTTGCTCCACTTCCAATCCAGCTCTCTGCTATGGCCTGGGAAAGCAGTAGAAGATGGCCAAAGTCCTTGGGCTCCTGCACCCATGTGGGAGACCCGAAAGAAGCTCCTAGCTTCTGGCTTTGAATTGGCGCAGCTCTGGCTGTTGCTGCCATTTGGGGAGTGAACCAGCGGATGGAAGATCTCTCTCTCTGTCTCTCCCTCTCAGTGTGTATAAATCTACCTCTCAAATAAATAAAAATAAAATAAGAAAAAAAAGAAAGGTAGCTTTCTCTCCTTTTTTCTCTCTGTTGCTCTGCCTTTTAAATAAATAAATAAATAATAAATCTTTCAAAAAATACTTTTATTCCTTTTTTACAAATTCCCCCCAAACCAAGTGCCTCTAGAACACAGCATATCCCTGGAGCCAGAGGGTGTGCTGCCCCTGCCACACAAACGCAAGCCCTGGCTGATGTTCGGTGCAGTAGTTCTCTCTTACCAGAGGCTTCCCCTTCTCATCAGCTGTGGTTAGAAAATACCAGGCTGCAGAAGTACACAAGTCGTAAGCTCTAAGTTGACACTGATCTGAATCAATCAAGACTTCAATGATGAAGTCTCAGCTGTCCAGCGTTTGCACACTGCATAAACCACCTGCCCAATAGGCTCTCAGGAGCCATCTTGGACACCAGATCCATTGTGGTGGTACAGAGTGCTTGTGTTCAGGTAGCCCTTATATTACTTAGCAACAGCCCCAAAACACAAGATAAGTGATGCTGGACATTTTATTACATTATATTATATTTGCTCTATTTTATACTTGGTAATTGTTAATCTCCTATTGTAGCTAAGTTACAAATTAAGCTTTGTCTTAGTTATGCATGTATAGGAGAAAACAGTGTACACAGGACTTGGGACTATCTTGGTTTCAGAGGTCCACTGGGGTCTCAGAGCGTGTTTCCCAAGGACAGTAGGGGACCGTTGCATGGAACAAGCATTGACTATACCACTGGTTGCCTGTCAGATGCCAACAACGGTGCTTGTGTGTTACCAGGATGACCACACTATACCTCTGGTTGCCTGTCGGATGCCAACAACGGTGCCAGTGTGTTCCCACATCCAGAAGAGTGTCAGTAACTGGAGTCTGACCAAAAGGCTCTGTCCTTCTTCAAGGCCATTTCTCTTCCACTCTGGCCACACGGACAAGGTAGGGAAGAAAGGGTGTGACTCACCTGCCTCGTTCAAACTGTTGATAGGGCCATTAATAATTCCTGTGCGGAATGAAGAGCTATTTCCAGTCTATGTTCTTGATCGTGAAGGAGAGCTCCAGAGCCTTCCATTTAGCTCTTCAGGATCCTGCCCCTGCTGAGCGGGAAGCAACTCTACACAGCAGTGCAACCACCATGCCGTTTCAGAACACCACTGACCCACATGACAGCCTGCACCCAAAATGCTCCACAGCTGTGTACCAGGGGCTGGCACTGTCGCGTAGCGGGTTGAGTATCTGTCTGGGACCAGTGCTGTGGAACACTGGGTTAATACCCTGGCTTGAAGCACAGGCATCCCATATGGGTGCCGGTTCGAGGCCTGGCTACTCCACTTCCAATCCAGCTCTCTGCTATGGCCTGGGAAAGCAGCAGAAGATGGCCCAAGTCCTTGGGCCCCTGAATTTGTGTAGGAGACCCGGAAGAAGCTCCTGGCTTCTGGCTTCAGAAATGCCCAGCTCCGGCTGTTGTGGCCATTTGCAGAGTGAACCAGTGGTTGGAAGACCTCTCCCTGTAACTCTGCCTCTCAACTAAATAAACACATCTTAAAAAAAAAAAAAAAAAAAATGTGTACCATGTGCATGTATTACATACAAAAACAAAGGGAGGAGGAAATCCTTTTTTACAACTACACATATAATTATTAAATTTTAAAAAATGCATTTATTTGAATGGCAGAAACACACAAAGAGAGAGGCAGATCTCCCTTCTACTGGTTCACTCCAAACGCCTAACAGCCAGGGCTGTGCCACGCCTAAGCCAGGAGCTCAGAGCTCAGGCCGCATCTCCCACGTGGATGGCAGGCACCCAAGACATCTCCTGCTGCCTCCCGGGGTGCACTTTAGCAGGAAGCACCCTGGCACCTGGAGCGTGGGCGTCCCAAGCCTGGGCCCAACCGCTGCGCCAAACGCGCACCTCATCACTATGCCATTCTGAAGGCTCCTTTGTGTCCTCCAAACCCCCTGTGTTCACTTCTTGAGCAGGAGCCCGGGCATCCGCACTGCTCAAACCGGCGTGGCTCGCCCCGGCCGACTCAGGGAGAGCCAGCCGCGTCTGGAACCCGCCGTCCCCGCACGCTGCCCACACGGGCCGGGAGCGCCGGCTGGAAAATGTCCAGCAACCTTCTCTATACAAGGTTGGCGACCAAATGGGATAACTCGTTACCCGCTTCTCTGTGTTAAGGGAGGAGTCAAGTGAGGAGTGTGAAAGTACCGCAGAAATGAATTCACTCATCCACTTAACGGGCAATTATTAAGCGCCTAAGGGCACATAGACCACCACAGCCTCGCCCGCGTTCCCCTCGCAGGTCGCTACCTCCAGTCCCGCCATGGGGAGGGCGTCTCCCCACGCCCCGCTTTTCTCCCACGGAACTCCGGGTAATGACCTTATTCAAAATGGCGCTGGCAGCCTCGGGGGCTAATGCGGCGGCGCGGACTCCGCGTGCCCTCTGACCTGCTGGCAGCGGGTGGAGGGGAGCCGGGCGCCGCCATATTGGCTGTTGTCCTGTGTGGGGAGCGGCGGCGGCGGCGGCGGCGGCGGCGGCAGCGGCGTGAACGAAGCGAGGGAGCGGCGACGCGGCAGCATGACTCGGAGGCGGAGCAGGCCCAGCGGCGGCGCGGGCCGGCGCGAGCGGGCGCGGGCCACGGGGCTGCAGAAGCCCCAAGCGCCCGAGCCCCCGCCGCCGCCGCCACCGCCGCCGCCGCCGCCGAGCCTAGAAGCGGGAGCGGGTGCAGGGCCCCCAGAGGCGCCAGCCGAGCCTGACCGCGACGGCCTCAGGGAGGAGGACGAGCCCCAGCTGGCGCCCAGCCCGCAGGTAGGAGCGAGCGAGGCGATTCCGGCGGCTCCGGGCTTTCATCTTCCCCAAGCGGGGCGGGGCGGGACCCGGGTTGGGGCTGGGATTGGGATTGGGATTGGGATCGGGATCGGGATCGGGATCGGGATTGGGATTGGAGCTAGTCGGGGGCTGAGGCTGTCTCTCCCGGGGCAGGAGTGGAGAATGGACCCTTCTCCCCAGAGGCGAGGCTCTGCCCGTCCTCCTACGACCAGGCTGAAGCCGTTCCCCACTGCCAGAGGCTAAACGTTCTGGCTGTCCACCCACCCCGGGACTGGGCTGTGTCCCGAGGCCACAGCTCAACTAAGCGCCCGCCACCTCCCTCGGCCCACCTGCTCCCCCACCTACCCACAGGCCGTCTCCGGGCGCTGGAGCTTGCAAGGCTGCAGTCCCTGGCCTCTCCCATTGGGAGCAGCTCCACTCCTTCCCCCGCACCGCCTGCAGCCAGTGGCCCCTGAGCAGCTGTGCCCCCAGCATCCAGAGCGTTTGGAGCAGATAGCATTTGGTGGGGCTCCTGCCCTGAGGTGAAACCTGCCCTCTCTCCCCAGTACCCATGTCCCACAAGGCGGCCCACTCCGACCCTCAGATCCCTGGTTTGGCGAATCCTGCTGAAAGGGAGCAGTAGGAGGATTCTCCAAAGCTTCCAGCTTGCCACCTGGAAGAAGGTCACATTCTTTTGATCAAAGGAGATAATAGGAGGTACCCTGCCAGTGTTCACATAGAGGCGGGGTTGGCACGGGCCACAGTTGCCGTGGGAGGGTTGTGGCCCCCCGGGGCGGGTGGCTCGCCCTCAGCTTGCTCTGACAAAAGAGTTCTGAGTTGGTCTTTTGGCTGAGCCTGCAGAAGGAGGCAGGCTCCTGCAGGAGTCTTGGAGGGTCGGATGCAGCGCCGGATGAGGATGAGGCGTGGCGGAAGATGCGTTTGGCTCTGCAGACACTGCATCGGGCAGCAGGGGACTCTGGGAGGCTGGTGCAGCCAGAAGGCATGGCTCTTGACAGCCTTCTAGTAGAATCTCTGGAATTGTGCATGTGAGTGGGGATGCCGCTTGGGGTCCCTTTCCCAGAAAGCCTTCCCTGACCTCCCCGGTTAAGTCAGGCACCCCGTCCGTGTCCACAGCTCTCTGTGCTTCCCGCTGGTAGCTCTTGATGTTTCTGTCCCGGCACTGGACTGTGAACTCCCCGGGGACTCAATGTCTTCTATCTCTGATCCTTCACGCCTAGCCCAGAGCCTTGCTGATACGGGGTAGAAATAACTAGGAGAATGAGAACGGATGACTCAGTTCAGGACCTGGGCTGATTGTAACCCAGTTTCTGTGCTGGTCTCCTTTGAGTCTTGGATCACATAGAGGTTTTTAACTAATGAAAACCACCACTGATTAAGAGTCAGAAAACTGACTTCCTACACCCCCTCCCCCAGGGAGATTCCCAGGTTGGACCCCACACCTCCTGGGTCCTGCTTCCAACCCTGCGGCTGCTTCCCCTTCTAATCAACAAGGGGAGAATAAGAAGGGGCTCCCCGGGAGCTGTCGTTGTCTCCTTCCGGTTTGGCACATATAACATTTTAGGGTCCCTGCCACATAGAGGAGCCAAAAAGCTTGGCTGACAGCTTGACCATTCCATTTTTATTAAGGTCATGACTTTTCCCAAGCGCTGTTAAGCTCCATTAACTCCATGTTCTTACCTACCCCACTGCTTGACCTGCTAGTTGATTCATTTATTCATGCCAGGCACTTCACACACCTTACCTCTAGCTTCCCACCACCCGGCTATTTCTCCCCAGTGTTTAGCGCAAATATGGAGTTGACTATTGATCGAATGATTCGTCTGCTTTTGTATATAAACCATGAGAGCGCAGGAAACATCTCAGTCACCATTGTAGCCCTTAGCCTTGTGATTAACAAACTTAATTAACAAAGGATCTACCTATTATTACCCTATTTTTCAGATGAAGAAACAGAAACCCAGAGCAGCTAAACAAATGACTCCCACTATAGGTTTCAGGCCAAAAAGCCACTGCCCAAATGATTCCCGCTGCAGGTTTCAGACAGAAAAAAAAACACTTCAGAGTACTTTGGGGGATTTTTACAAGGTATTTAAAAAAGAAAAGAAAAGAAATACAGCCACAGAGGTGAAATAAACGGGCAAACTCTGTTCTGACTGTGCCCCACTGTGGATGCAGGCATGCCTTTGATGGGGATCTCCAGCTCCCACAACCCTCATAACCCTGTCTTATGTCCGCAGAGCAGGTAGAGGAGACAAAATACAATGCCAGGTGCCGAACCAAATCCAAAGGCAGCAAATGAGACCACTTCTAGTCCACAGACTTGCAATGAGGTCTCAATATACACATTGTTCTGTTTAATTTTTATTTTAACTTGAGCCAATATTTTGAAAACTACAAGGTTTCTCACAGGTCTGGTTTTGTGCCTCTTCTTAAAACTCTATAAACATCTGGCGATGCTGGGTCCAAACCCACCAGGCAGTCACTGCAGTCTGGGCAGCATCTGCCTTCGTTGGGTCCCATGATCCCACAGGCCTCACTGGTTCTCTTTCAATGACTCAGAGGTGTGCAAGGTTAATTAGGGTCCCCAAAGGCTGTCCTTCTGTTGTCTCAGGCCACTAAGCCACTAAGCTGTTCACTGAGTACCCGAATTTTCTTTAATGATGTAACAAGACCAAAACAGGTGCTGCCTTATTAGTGCAGGAAGAACAAAACCAGAAAAAGCAACTTAAACAGCAGTTGAGGGAGGGAAGGTGCAGGCAGGGTTGAACTCCCAGCCCGCTCTCCCGGCTTGGTGGCTGTGGGCCCATTTCCCCCTCTCAGCCTCATCAACAAGTGTACAAGAGTGGGAAGCAGCCCACTGAGACCTGGGAAGCAGAGGCACTTCCCCAAGAGGTGCCGGGGCTGTGCTGGCAGGACATCCGCAGCTGAGTGCCCTCCCTGCCAGCCCTGCCCGCTGTCTTTGGTCTCTCTTGGACCGTTCACCTTATGCAGGTGCACAGTGAGCCCCCAGGAGACTTGCTAGGCTATACACCAGTACTGGGACAGGTGTGGAGACATCGTGTGGGCTCAGCTTACCCTTCTCCACCTCGTGTTCCCCTCCTCTGAGCGCTCTACAGCATCCCCTGGGACTTTGCCCAGGCTCGTTTAAAGGGACTCTTGAGACCCAGTTCTTCCATTGCTCAGAGTAAAGCTGCTCCCTCAAGGAATTGAAGCAGGTGATCAGTCAGTGTCTTTATTAAAACCACCTCATTAAGTGTAATTCACTCAGCAAGCATCGAAATGACCTCTGTGCCAGGGCCTTTATTTGGGGCACAGGTGGATGAGGTAGGCCCTGTCCTCGGGGGCCTTCCCCTTATAATCCCTGCCCACCTAGCCTGCACCACTTCCATTGCCCTTGGAGGGAGTGATACAGAGCAGGGGATCCCTGCCAACTCTGCTGCTTTTTTGTCAGCCAATAGAGACTGCAAAAATGCCAAAGGCTTTAAGATGACCCATCCACTCAGGGTTTTCAGTTTTTTATTTCCTTAAAATGCCCCTGAGCTATAATGTCAATGTTGGATATCAGGTGGATGATTAGCATCCTAATGTCCTCATTTACTGCACCTAGCATTTTTGAGAGCAGGGATTTTAAGTCATTTTTAAGGTATGTACTGTGCATGGTTCTTAAACTAAACTATAATAAGAGAAGTTAGACTTCTCCCACTTTGCTCTTACCTGCCCCTACTGCTTTGCCAGGCTGGTGGCCACCATTTAGGCCAGCCATTGCACACATGCTGTGATGCCCCAGCTTCCTCTCACCTGGCGTTTGTGTATTGTGCAAACTAAGTGACCCCTCATCTGTCCCAGGTCCTGGGCTATCTGGGAATGCAGGGAGGAATCAAACACAACCCCTGCCCGCCAAGAGCTTTTAGTCTGGAGAATATGTATATGATAACTGCACTGATGCTGGAAGAAGTCCTGGATCCTAATAAACGACCTTTGGAAGTGTTTCAGCCTCTCCATTTGTTTCCTTAGGCACAGGGATGACAGTGAATCCAGGCTCACAGGGTCAATAGTAGGGTTCAGCAGTACAAGTACCATGTGTCATGTGCTTCGCACAAGTGGGAGCTGTGATCAGTGGTGGCTGTGGATGCTTGGCACTGAGCATGCCCACGACATGGTGACCTCAAGGACAGGTCAGGGAAGGCTTCTCAGAGCCTGCAAGGCTGAGCACAAGTTCTCCAGGGCACAAGGTAGGAGAAGGTGTCTTAACCAAGGGATGACAGATACAAAGACCCAGAGAGAACAGCTGCCTGGCTCATTTTTAGAGTGCTGGGAGATCAGGCTGAAGAGGTTAGCAGGTTTGGGCTGTATCCTGTAGGCAGAGACGAATCCGTGAAAGGTTTTAAGAAGGAAAGTGAACACAAAGTTCTCTCTGATAGCAGGTAGGGAGGTAATTCTCCGTGGGAAAGGCAGCAGTGACTGCTTGATGCCGTTCGTCCCTCAACCCAGCCTGGCTGTCATAGCCTCTGCTTTGCTGGGCGCTGTGCGACCTGCAGAATGTGCCTCCAGGCCTGGATCTCAGGACTCTATTGTCCAGTTGCCCCAGGTGATTCTGAGTGTGGCCGGATCTGGAAACTGAAGGGTTGAGGAGGCCCAGGGTGTTCCTCAAAGAATGGGACTCCCCAGGGAGGGCTTTTCCACAAGCAGGCATAAGAACACCCTTAGTTTAAGAAGAAACTTGCAACCTTCCTGCAGTCCTCCAGGTGTCCTGTGAACAGAATGCTCCAGCTGCTAAGATTCCTTTGTGTGCCCAGTTCTCCCCATGCCTACTGTGTGCCGTAGCCTCTGCTACAAGACAGGAACACAGTGACTCATGGGACATAGGCTTTGCCCTTGAAAAGTCATTTCTGTGGAAAGGATGGATTTCAACCACTAGAATCATCTCTGTTCCAGCAATATGTTTAAAAAGTGTTAGAACATTCCAGAACAAAGTCCAGTTCATTCTACCTGGGACGTAGGAGGAGGCAGAGAGCAGCATGCATGGTGGTATGGCTGGGCAAAGGGATATCTCACGGTCCTCCAGGGCAGGCTGTGGAGAGGCTGAGGAAAGACATGCTCCAGGGGGAGTGCCCTGGGTTTGTGCCCTCCGGTTCCATGGCTGTGCTCTCACCCTCATTCTCACTGCAGGCTGTCCCCAGCTGGACAGCTGCGCATCCTGTAGCCCGTGGAGGAAATGCCGCAGACCCATAGGCCACCTCCCCCGAGTCCCTACTCAAGGCTCTTAGCTCCCTTGGTGATTTCCTTCTCCATTCTGAAATGAGTAATCTCTGAAAAGTGGCCTAGGGAAACAAAGGTGGAAAGAAGGGCCCCAGGGACTTACTAGGGAGTTACAGCCATGTTATATAATGTGGACCTGGGGGTTCAAGGCGGCCTTGAGGGTCACTTGTCTAGTCTTCTATCCTGTGCTTCAAGAAATAAATTTGGTTTGGGCAAGTCTCACTTAGTAAGTTTCCCTGTCATTTCTTCCAGGGCAGAAGAGGAAAGAAACTAACGGGTATTGAGCACCTACTGTGTGCCAGGCCCAGGCCAGGTACTTTACGTAATTTATTTCCTTCTGACCTCACAACTCTGTGAAGTATGGTTTTATTCCCATTTCAGGAGTGATGGGATTAAGGCTGGATAACTGGGTACTGTTAAGATCCTGCTGAAAGGTGCAGAATTGGGATTTGAACTCACAGCTGTGTTGTCTCCAAAGTTCATGCTCTGCATCCCTGCCATGAGAAAGCTGCGCTTGGGTTAGAGTAGCAGAGTGGCAGTTGGCCTGAGGATGCAGGGGGCTCAGCAGCGTGGGCCTTCTAGTGGCTTCTTGCACCAGGATAAGTCAACCTTGTGGGGGTGGAGGCTCACTGCCCTGTCCTCGACTCGACTATGCACCCAGAGAGGTTCCTCCAGACTGGCTTTGTGGTGTGAAGCAGCCGTTCCACCTCCCTCGAGGGCTTGAGCCCCACCCCAGTGGGAATTTGCTCCAGGGCACTGAGGGGAGTTGTCAGCTCCCGAGAATTACCTGCAGCTCTGGCTGCCGGCCTCAGGATGGTCTGCAGTGTCTTAGCTCAGATGGCCTTCTCATCAGGGACTCAGTGATGCAGCCTGCCTGTAGCACAGCATGCTAGGAAAGGGGTTGGTGTGGCTGTCCTTTGTGTCAAGCAGCTGAGACGTGTGCCAGATGGACTGTAATCCTGTGTGCGTGCATTCATTCATCCAGTGAATGCCTGCTATGTGCCAGGCCCAGGACAAGCCCAGGTTCCTGGGCATACTTAGATAACCAAGATCCATTCTCTGGCCCCAAAGTGCTCACATTCTACCAGCGACTCTGCACAGAATATATCTATGGCATGCTATGGTAGGTGCTGTACTAAAATGATTAGCTCTCCTTAGCCTGCTCCAGCAAAAGCTTCATTGACCCAGGATCTTAGGGGATGAGTTAAGAATTTGCCAAGGAGTAAATGTTTCCCAGCACTTAGTACAATGGTTGGCACAAATGGGGCCTCTGAGGAATATTTGTTGAGTAAAGGAACAAATCGATACATGTAAGAGTAAATGACGGTAGCCGGCCTGGTGAGTTTTTTCTAGGCTAGGGAGGAATCATTTTCTCTGCTTCTCAAAGGGAATTTTAGCTACTGTTATTGTCTTCTGCCTGCCTTGGTGACCAGGAACCCTTGGAGTTGGGTGCCTTGGGAGAACAGAGAGCTCTAGCCCCAGGGCAGCTGGGTGGGTACAGCATGTGTCTTGGGGAAATCCTGGACAAATGTACACAGACCCTTGGGACTGAAAGGAATCCATAGGAGGAATGAGACCAGAATGAGTGCTGAAATTCAGTTTAGCTTCTGAGCAGTCCTTGGCAGCTGTCTTGTCTGGTGACCAGGGTAATTCTCTGACTTCCCAAATGGTGGGCAGAAAGGCCAAGGTGGAACATCAAGTGTTGCCACCAACGAGCTGTGCAGAGTGTGCTATGAGCTGTGATTGTTGTTACCAGTACTGCCTAATGCACAGCCATGCTGACAGGTGCCACAAGCGACTGTCTTCAGATCAGCAACTCCTGCAGTGTTTAGTCTTGGGACCCCTTTGCATTCCTCAGAATTATTGAAGACCTTGTGTATATATTGTGTATATCTTGATATTTGCCAAAGTAAATATTAAAGCTGAGAAAGTTTAAAAATAATCACTAGTGCATTTAAGAATAAAACTATCATAAATAATTTCTTATGAAAAAATAACTTTTCTAAAATAAAAAGTTTAGAATGGTCTAGTTTTCATTTTTGTAAATTTCTTTTTATCTATCCCAATAGAATAAAGCTAGATTCTCATATATGCCCTTGTATTCAATCTGCTGGAATACACTGTTATGGTTGAAGAATATAAAAAAAAAAAAAAATCCAACCTCACATAGATATATAGCTGGGAAAGGGAAAAGTATTTTAGTAGCCTTTCAAGATTATTTTCTTCGTTGATATGTGAGACTTATCAGTGAAGGTTTTTTACTCATTTATATTAAAATCCATTGGTTTGTTTAGCACTTTATTTTCATTTTATTTGAAAGGCAGAGAAACAGAAAGAAACAGAGATCAATCCACTGATTGACTCCCCAGGTGCCCACAACAGCCAAGGCTGGACCAGGCTGAAGCCAGGAGCCTGTAACTCAGTCCACTTTTCCTGTGTGAGTGGCAGGGTTATAGGCTGCCTTCCAGGGTGCGCATTAGCAGGAAGCGGGAATCGGAACTGGGCCCGGTGTTAAACCCGGAACTCGAGTATGTGGTGGAGTGTCCCAGGCAGGTGGTAGCTGGAAATGGGGCCCCGTGTTAAACCCGGAACTCGAGTATGTGGTGCAGTGTCCCAGGAAGGTGGTAGCTGGAAATGGGGCCCTGTGTTAAACCCGGAACTCGAGTATGTGGTGCAGTGTCCCAGGCAGGTGGTAGCTGGAAATGGGGCCCCGTGTTAAACCCGGAACTCGAGTATGTGGTGGAGTGTCCCAGGCAGGTGGTAGCTGGAAATGGGGCCCCGTGTTAAACCCGGAACTCGAGTATGTGGTGCAGTGTCCCAGGCAGGTGGTAGCTGGAAGTGGGGCCCCGTGTTGAACCCAGGAACTCGAGTATGTGGTGGAGTGTCCCAGGCAGGTGGTAGCTGGAAATGGGGCCCCGTGTTAAACCCGGAACTCGAGTATGTGGTGCAGTGTCCCAGGCAGGTGGTAGCTGCCGCACCAGCGCTCAGGACACCTGCCCACCCCCGCACACGTGCTGTAAATGGATCCTTCACCACTGACTTTATAACATGCTCCTGTCATTTAGGAAATAGGTTCACTGATCATCCAAATGTTTTCCCATCCTATTTTCTGATTCCAAGAGATGTGTTAATGTCACCATCAGTTTCATCAGCAAAGTCTTAGGAAGCTGTCAGGCTCACTTGGTGGTGGTCATGAGCTTTCCAAACTCTAGCTTCCATTAGAAAGCTTGAATTTATCCTTGACCACAAGTAGTTGTTTTTCTTGAGATGATGGGCTCGTTTTGTTTATTTTTTGAGCAAATATCTGCATTAGCGAGTTGCTAGAGTCCAGATCTGGAGGTGTGCATCTGATAAGGGATGTGACCATCTTAACTGCTAGGCCAAACTACTGAGAACTCCCGGATTTAATAACTGCAGATACTGGCCCCATTCTTGGGTTCTGACTCCTTCTACTCTGGGGATGTGATCTCCTGCAAGGAACCCTACACTCTCCAGAGGAGATTCTGGCATTGCTCAGAGTAAATCAGAATTATCTTGGTGCATTTTGGGACAGATCCCAAAGCAGCAGAACCTCTAGAACTTTTCCTTGCTTTTCTCCTGTCTTTTGCCTGAGGCTGCTCCTGTACCCTCAACAGCTCTGAAATTTAAACTGAGGTGAGCTGGAACAGTTAGTTGTTGCCCTGGGCTGCTGGTTTTTTGTTTTGGTTTATTTATTTATTTATTGAAGGTCAGAGTTACAGAGAAAGAAGCCAGGGAAGAGAGAAATCTTCTATTCACTGAGGTTCACTCCTCAGATGGCCGCAATGGCCCCTGCTGAGCTAGGCCAAAGCCAGTAGCTAGGAGCTTCATCCAGATCTCCAACTCATGTGGCAGGGGTGGACCATCTGCTGCTGCTTTTCCCAGGCTATTTAGCAAGGAGATGGATCCGAAGTGGAGAAGCCAGAACAGGAACTGGCACCCATATGGGATACCAGCATCAATCATTTCCATCAGCCTTTGTGATGGAGGTAAATAATTGGCTGTTTCATTCACTCAGTAAATGGCTGACCATTGTGGGGGGATACCATGCCAGGTGCTAAAAATAGAGTTTGAGGACAGCAAGTTGAAATTCTGGGTTGACAGACTCTTCAGGCATAAGGAGTCAAAAATGCTAAAATTTGAAAAATGGCAAGAGGTCGCAGTCAAAGGGAACTCTGAAGCAAGAACTTTTCTCTGTATCAAAGCAAAAATCTGAAGGAACAGGGTTTAGGATTCTCACCACCCTTTCTGGCCATTGCAGGAATGAAAATATCACAGAGACATGTTCCTGGCTCCACCGGGCATTATGCCCAGCGTTAGGCACCAGGGTCTAGCGTTAAGACAGGAGCATCGGAGGTGGCCCCTCCAAGCTGGCTGGGCCAGTTTGAACTTAAGTTGACCAAACTCAGGATCGTGGGTACACTGGTCTCTAGTGCACACTTAGTAAGAGCAGAGCAGCCAAGGAGCCTAGTGAGCAGACTGTGCCGGCTGTCTGGACCCCTCGAGCTATACTGTCAACATCTCCCGTGTCTTAGCCCTCTAACAACTGTATGCCAGGGGAGTGGCAACCCTGCTTCAGGGAGAGCTTAGTCTGCTTTCCGGGCCCTGGTTTCTTTCTTAAACTGAGAAGCCACTCTGTCCTGTAAAGTTAATTCCATTAATGGCTAATTTCATTTAATTTGTATACTAGTTTGGCTCTGCAGAGAGTCATACTATGTTTCCATTGACTGAGGGCATCTCATTATAATCTGCAAAGGATGGATTCCACACCTGAGATTGGACTTTGCAGGTGGAGGTCCAGGGTGGAGAAATGGGCCTTTCTGTGCAGGAAGTGGGCATTTCAAGCAGTGTCTCACCAAGCTGCCTGCCAGCTGAATCGCTGTGGGGACATGTCACACGTCTGATTTTGCTACTACATGCCCAGCTGAGCCTGTGCTCGGAGCCTCACCCTGTGCCATACAGTGAGGGATCCAGACAGGAGTCAGAGCTGGTGCTGCTCACCTGGGAGCACAGCCTAGTAGAAGGGACTGCAATGGAAGGCACAAATGCTGTTGCCAGGGCAGTGTGCTGGGAGGTCAGAGCGGGCAAGAGTGGACGGCAGCCCAGACGCTGGGAAAACCCGCAGGACCACCGTCCTGTTTAGGCTGGGCCTTTAAGCTAGGCCTGCCCGGCCACATGTGTTGGTAAACAGAGGAAAGAGGGAGGTCTTCGTGGAAGTGGGAAGGTGCTGAGAGTGTGTGGGAACTTCAGGATCACCTCATGGGGTTGAGGGCAGAGATGAAGATACCTAACAAGCCACCTTAAATTCATGGCCCATGGAAGATCCTCATGCTCTTACACAATGACATTTATTCTTCCCTGTTGCCGCCATCATGTTGTTGCATGGTGCCACATGTTGCACCTGGCAGTGGACTTGGAGCCTTAGCACATTGGATTCTTACAGGCAGGCAGACAGCTTAAGAAGAACTTGCCCAGTGTCAAGCAGCTGTCAGTGACGGGAGGCCCAGGGTTAATGTCCAAGCCAGTGTTCTCCCCACTGCGCCCCAGCCCCTCCCACAAGTGCTTGGCACCACCTGCAGTCACATTGGTCACACATTTCATTCATAAGAATTACATATTTTCTTTTTTTTTCCCCCAAAAATCTTTATCTGAAAGCAGAGTTAGAGAAGGAGAGACAGAGATCTTCCATCCTCTGACTCACTCTGCAAATGGCTGCAACAGCCAGGGCTGGGCTGGGCCAGGCCAAAACCAGGAGCCAGGAACTTTCTCCAGGTCTCCCACATGTGTGCAGGGGCCCAAGGAATTGGGCCATTTCTACTGCCTT
Source organism: Lepus europaeus (assembly GCF_033115175.1). NCBI lineage: Eukaryota > Metazoa > Chordata > Mammalia > Lagomorpha > Leporidae > Lepus > Lepus europaeus. Next base: position 103,993,015 of record NC_084830.1, read on the forward strand.
CCCAAGCCACTAGCAGGGAGCTGGATGGGAAGTGGAGCAGCTGGGACTCGAACTGGCGCCCATATGGGATGCCAGCGCTGAAGGCCATGACTTAACTTGCTGTGCCACAGCGCCGGCCCCTGTACATCTGCTTTTAAAAAGAGAAGCAATGTTTATTGTACTTTGTCTTGTATATTAGACATTGGAATGCTTGGGCATGCCTACAATATTATGTGTAGTGTATTTTGCATGCCGTGGGAGGGACTTTAAGAATAATTTTACTCATCCAGGGTTTTCATCTTGCATAATGACTTTAGAACCTAACATCCAAAAAAAATGAAAATTCTATTTTCTTGTGTTTGTCTAAGGATATGATCATGGTTATAGGGAGAGGTGCTTGGACAGGAACCTCATCTCCTGTGCTTGGAGTTACTATGAAACCGTGTATCTATGAAAGGTTCCTTGGGCCAGTTCTCAGAACAGCCTCTTCTGACTTAACTTACCCAAACAGTATCATCTCCTATCAGCCTCCCACCCGTTGTCATCAGTTCCCATTGCAGTTGTCACAGAGCAACTGCCTGGCTCACCGAAGTGGTCCTTGGCAGGAACTATTTCAGCAGTGTCTGCTGTGAGTTCCATGTAGAAAGTTTCTGTCCCTCTGGGACACTTTGCCAAGTTCCTTGTGCTTCCCTCAGTGTTTCATTAGGCTCCTGGTACTGCCGTTTGGTGGACCAAAGGTTCAGGACCGAGGTCAGTCTAAGTGTAACATTACAGATAGGATGCTCTGATGGCACCTCATTGTGAGGTAGAAATGATAGCATTTGTTTTATTGCTGGAATAAAGATTATCCCCTTGTTGTTCCTTTAGGCCTGTGCAAATACATGTTATCTCATAGTGGGTAAGTTTAGAAGAGTGTATCAGGGATCAGTTGTGTGATAAACCACCCCAGAACTCGATGACTTAAAACAGCACCATTTACAGTTTCCCACGAGGCCAAGGCCAAACCTTGTTGCTGTTGATGCAGGAAGGCGTGGCCTCTTCTCAGCTGGGCTCTCACCTGTGTCTCTGCTCAGACTGTCTCCTCTCACATCTCCCCAGCAGCCACCCTGCTCATGCTCTCATGTTAGGGCAGAGGGGCCAGAGTAAGCAAGCCCAGCCATGCAGGAGAGCAAGCAGGGCACGCACACTCTTCAACTGCTGCTGGCAGTGAGTTAGCTAGCATCCTATTGGCCAAAGAACGTGATGTGGCCAAGCCCAGTGTGGGTGGGAGGGGGCTGTAATGTAGCAGGGAATAGGAAGGCTGTTAACTGGGGCCATTAAATACAGTCAGCCTCCTAGTCAGGAGCCCTCAGTGTGAAAGAACACCTGTATACCTGGACTTCTGGGTCAAGTCTCTCCTAGAAGGGAAAAAAAAAGTCACATAGGCTGTGTGTTGGACCTGCATTTGGGCCTGCACAGCCTAGCACTGTGCCTGCTTGTGCAATGATCCTCACGACAACTCTGCAAGGTAGGTAGGAACTGGAGCTCACAGAAGTTAAATAACTTGCTCAAGGTCACCCCACTGACACGTGGTCAGGCAGGGATTAGCACTGTGTGTCTGACCCTAAAGCCCAGGTTCTTTGCACCATGCTCGCTGCCAGAGTCTGCCTTGCCTCAGCTCCCACACCATTCATTTCCAGTCGAGTGGATGCTGTTTGACTAGCTCTCCAACCCCTCCAAAACGTTGCCGCAGTCCTGAAGGAATGGTACAGTGCTAAGAAAACCCATAGGTTCTCCCAAGTTCTCCGTTGACTGGAAGCTTTCCGCCAGAGTGGGTTCATCTGTAGGCTGTACAGGCAGCTTGAGAATTGTCCTAGACATGCCGGGGCGGAGAGGGCTGGCTTCTCTTCTCACCTCTAAGAGCTGGAAACTCGGGGCCTTAGAACATTTGAGCACGAGCTTTGGAGTCAGACTCGCTGGGGTCCGGCCGTTTGCTAGCTCTGTAATCTTGGGCAACTCATTTAACTTCTTGAAATCTGTTTCTTCATCTAAAAAAAATGGGAATAAGAACACCTCATTTGCAGAGCTGTTACAGGACTAAAATTAAATTATGTCTATAAAGTGCCTAACCCAGTGCCTGGCACGGAATAAGTGGCATCACTAACACTAATGGTAGCAGCATTTCGAAGGAGAGCCTTTCCCCCTCCTGGGAAACCCTGTTTCTGTCTGTTGGACAGGTCCCCCCCACCGCCAGCCAGTCTGTGCAGACTTGCTGCCTGCTCTGTCACCGGGAACGGAAAGGCTGGGAAGAAGGCCCTTCGCAAAATGGACTGGTGTTGCAGGGTGAGAAGCTGCCCCCTGACTTCATGCCAAAGCTCGTCAAGAATCTGCTAGGCGAGATGCCTCTGTGGGTCTGCCAGAGTTGCCGAAAGAGCATGGAGGAAGATGAAAGACAGACAGGTCGAGAGCATGCAGTGGCGGTAGGTAACCGCTGACAGGGAGTCTCCACATACAGGAGGTCGCCTCCCCAGAGCAGGCAGGCTGTCCCTCCCCGTCTTCTCCGGTGGCTCTCCTGGTGCACCCCATGCCCGGGCGCCGAGAGGCCGCTGGGCTGCCCTGACGGCACTGGTGGCTCGGGTCCACGTTTAGGGGAAGAAGAAAGGCCCTCGGCAGAGCCTGTGTGCAGGATGAGGGCTCACTCATAGGTACTGGTGGAGTATAATCCTGTCTCCTCGTGGGACCCTGCTGCCTTCAGCTCTGTAGCAGCTCAAAAGCCATCTAGTGCTGCGAAGAGAACTCTTTGAGGGCCTGAAATGGTCTCACTTGAGATAACTGGGGGCCATCTGAGTCTGCCATCCTGTGAGACACGGTGGCCAGAGTCTCCTCATTCTCATTGCCCTGCAGACCTTCTCTTGACTCAGGACTGATTGCACTTTAGGACTCCTGTCCTCCTGTGGGCAGCCTCACCACTCTCCCAGGACTCCTGTCCTCCTGTGGGCAGCCTCACCACTCTCCCAGGACTCCTGTCCTCCTGTGGGCAGCCTCACCACTCTCCCAGGACTCCTGTCCTCCTGTGGGCCGCCCTCACCACTCTCCCAGGACTCCTGTCCTCCTGTGGGCAGCCTCACCACTCTCCCAGGACTCCTGTCCTCCTGTGGCCGCCCTCACCACTCTCCCAGGACTCCTGTCCTCCTGTGGGCCGCCCTCACCACTCTCCCAGGACTCCTGTCCTCCTGTGGCCGCCCTCACCACTCTCCCAGGACTCCTGTCCTCCTGTGGCCGCCCTCACCACTCTCCCAGGACTCCTGTCCTCCTGTGGCCGCCCTCACCACTCTCCCAGGACTCCTGTCCTCCTGTGGCCGCCCTCACCACTCTCCCAGGACTCCTGTCCTCCTGTGGGCAGCCTCACCACTCTCCCAGGACTCCTGTCCTCCTGTGGGCAGCCTCACCACTCTCCCAGGACTCCTGTCCTCCTGTGGCCGCCCTCACCACTCTCCCAGGACTCCTGTCCTCCTGTGGCCGCCCTCACCACTCTCCCAGGATTCCTGTCCTCCTGTGGGCCGCCCTCACCACTCTCCCAGGACTCCTGTCCTCCTGTGGCCGCCCTCACCACTCTCCCAGGACTCCTGTCCTCCTGTGGGCCGCCTCACCACTCTCCCAGGACTCCTGTCCTCCTGTGGGCAGCCTCACCGCTCTCCCAGGACTCCTGTCCTCCTGTAGGCCGCCCTCACCACTCTCCCAGGACTCCTGTCCTCCTGTGGGCCGCCTCACCACTCTCCCAGGACTCCTGTCCTCCTGTGGGCCGCCCTCACCACTCTCCCAGGCCCTTGATCACAGGTCACCTCTGCACCTGCCACAATCTGTCCCCCAAAGCCTCCTGCAACTGGGAGCACCACAGCCCCCTCCCAGCCAAAGCCTGGCCCTGACTTGTCCTTCCTCGTGCTTTGGCCATGGCGTAAGGGGCCTGGAGGAGGGGGCTCCTGTGGGGTGAGCTGAGGCAGCAGAGGGTCACCCTCACTGTTGAGTGTTTGACCATGTGCCTTTTTCTTCCCCCTTCTCCAGATCTCCTTGTCACACACATCCTGCAAATCACAGTCTTGTGGGGGTGACTCCCCTTCCTCCTCCTCATCCTCTTCATCGTCCTCCTCCTCCTCCTCGTCCTCCTGCCATGGGAACTCAGGAGACTGGGATCCCAGCTCGTTCCTGTCGGCACACAAGCTCTCAGGCCTCTGGAACTCCCCGCACTCCAGTGGGGCTGTGCCAGGCAGCTCGCTTGGGAGTCCTGCCATCCCGGGTGAGTCTCCAAGCCTAGGAGAGCCCCGGGAACCATCCTTGTAGACAGCCACATTTCCATGCAGAGGAAGCCAGTGATGGAGTACTAAAATCACTTAAAAGTGGAGCTGCTGTGACAGAGGCGAGGGCAGCCCAGACTCTGACTATGGAAGTGAAGTTGAAACGACTGCTGGTAGGGGAAGGTTCTCATTGGCTGTGACAGCTGTTCACATTGGATCTCAGAGGGCCTGGCAGGCACCATCTGAGTAGAAGTGGAGCCTGGGAGGCCTTGAGGGAAATAGGACGTAGATCACGTAGCACCTGAGACCTGCAGTGCCATGGACGACCTGGGGACCCTGGTCTCCCAGGCCTCATTAAGGGGCAGATGTAAAAACACTACATTCTTCTACAAGAAGGTGGCAGTGTGGGCTGCCCGAGTATTAGCTAATTTAGTAGCTGTAGAAGCCACCTTTGCTCTGAGATAACTCTCAGAGACCCAGAGAAGAAACCCTTGGGTTACTGATTTTTTACGTAAATATGGTTTCTGGTCCTGCTTTTGAGTGGAGCAGTATTCCTCAGATTAGGAGAATTCAGCAGCACATAATTCCAGTTACTTCGGTGCATGAGCTGGAAAGACTTATCAAAGCGTTGTCCTCCTTCTGGGGCCCCTGGGGAGTCGGGCATCCACTGGCTGCTTGGATCCATGTGGCCCAAGGGTACAGTCCAGCCTGCTGTTCTGCTGGCTTCTGCCCTGGACCCAAGGAAAACCTGTGCATAAGCAAGTCCTTGAGGGACCCTGAGCGAGAACACACACCTGCTCTTCACACCACAGCAGCAGCATGGGGCCAGGACTCCCGCCGCTTTCTCCCTTGGTCCCGGGCTCCTCAAGGCCATCTAAGTACGCTGCTGCCTCTAGAGTCCTCCAGCCCCCCGGACTCCTGTGTAGGAGGCGCTGTCCTCTGGTCAGAGTAAGCAGGATGCGGCAGTCAATCGGGTTTCCTTCCCTGCTCTGGGCTCCCACTCTGACCCTTTTCTCCCCACTCCACCCACAGGTGAGGCTTTTCCCGTCTCGGAGCACCACCAGCACCCAGACCTCACTGCTCCCCCTAACAGCCCCACCGGCCACCACCCCCAGCCAGCATCTCTGATGCCGTCTCACCTCGGCTCCTTCGGCTCACCGCCCCACTCACACCTGCTGCCCACCACCCTGGCAGCGCCTTTCCCCACCCAGGCTTCAGAGTGCCCTGTGGCTGCCGCTGCCACCCCCCACCCCCCAGGGCCGTGTCAGAGCCCCCACCTGCCTTCCACCAGCATGCCGCTCCTGAAGATGCCGCCGCCGTTCTCAGGGTGCAGCCACCCCTGCAGCGGGCACTGTGGTGGGCCCCTCCTCCCACCTCCGGGCTCTCAGCCACTCCCTAGCACTCCCAGGTAAGCCAGTGGCCTGAGGGACACACTCCCTGCTCGTTTCCAGTTTGGAAAACTTTGCCAAGGGTAACCTAACCTAGAGTGGAAATTAAAGGATAAGGCTTCTCTCGTTGTTTTTTCAATTATAAAAGAATTGTGCTTATTATTATTTTAAATTTTTATTTCTTTATTTGAGAGAGAGAGACACACATGGACACAGCTCCCATCTGCCCATTCATTTCCCAAATACGCACAAGGTCCCCCAGCCAGGAACTGGCAGCCCAGTCCAGGTTGCCCTAGAGGGTGGCGGGAACCCAGGTACTGGAGCCATCTCTGCTGCCTCTGAGAGTCTGTATTAGCAGGAAGTTGGAGTCAGGAGACAGAGCCAGGTACTGAGGCCAGGTGCTCTGGTGTGGGACCTGGGCCTCTTAATCCCTAGGCCGAGTGCCCACCCTTATCTTTTGCAAAAACTTGGATCAATTCAAAAATATATGAAGAAGGAAAAAGTGTTCTCACCGCCTAAAAATAAACTTGTAACGTTAAGGTGTGTCTTCTTCAGGATGTTTCTATATATAAAGAATAATTAGGAGGCCAGCGTAGAAGGGTCAGCCTCCACCTACAGTGCCAGCATCCCATGTGGGTACCGGTTGGAGTCCCAACTGCTCCACTTCCAATCCAGCTTCTTGCTAATGTGCCTAGGAAAGCAGCAGAATGTGACCCAAGTGCTTGGGCCCCACATGGAAGACCTAGAAGAAGCTCCTGGCTTTGGCCTAGCCCAGCCCTGGCCGTTGCAGCTATGTGGGCCTGAAGCAGCAGATGGAAGATCTCTCTCCTCTCTGTTCTCTGCCTTTCAAGTAAATAAATAAATCTTTCCAAAAAATAAAGAGGAATTAGGTACATTTTGACACAGCTGTTTGATGTGGCAGCTCTCCTTTAACATTGCACTGTGGTCACCTCCCCAGGGGCAGTTCTTCAGAGGACTTTCCAGTGACCATAAGACGGTATCTTACTATGTAGCTCTGCACAATTTACTATTCCCCACCCACCCCCTTCCTGACATTTAGGCATTTTTGTTGTTAACCCATGGTAAATAAGGTGAGCATAGCATCTTTGCACCTAAATCTGTCTAAATGAGAAGTTAGGTCCCTTGGGGCGATTGCTGAAAGTAGCTTAAACTGAGAAAGGTTATATTTTTAATAGAAGAGAAAATTTAAAAAAGTTGATGGCAAATGGAATTAGAAGTTAGTTTTGGTACAAAAAAAAAAGTTTGAAATCCACACATCGTTTTTTATTTTTAAAGATTAATTTATTTGGCCGGCACCGAGGCTCAATAGGCTAATCCTCCGCCTGCGGCTCAATAGGCTAATCCTCCGCCTGCGGCACCGGCACACCGGGTTCTAGTTCCGGTCGGGACACCGGATCCTGTCCTGGTTGCCCCTCTTCCAGGCCAGCTCTCTGCTGTGGCCCAGGAGTGCAGTGGAGGATGGCCCGGGTACTTGGGCCTTGCACCTGCATGGGAGACCAGGAGAAGCACCTGGCTCCTGGCTTCGGATCAGTGCGGTGCGCCGGCTGCAGCGCACCAGCTGCAGCGGCCATTGGAGGGTGAACCAACGGTAAAGGAAGACTTTTCTCTCTGTCTCTCTCTCACGGTCCACTCTGCCTGTCAAAAAAAAAAAAAAAAAAAAAATTATTTATTTATTTAAATGGCAGAGTTACAGAGCAAGAGCTCTTCCATCCACTGGTTTACTCCCCAAGTGGTTGCAACAGCCAGGCCTGGGCCAGGTTGAAGCCAGGAGCTGGGAGCTTCCTCTAGGTCTCCCTCATGGATGCAGAAGCCCAAGCACCTGGGCCATCTTCCAGTTCTTTCCCAGGCATACCAGCAGGGAGCTGGATCAGAAGTGGAGCAGCTGGCACATGAACTGGCTCTCATGAGATGTTAATGTCACAAGCTGTGGCCCAGTTGGCTGTGCTATAATGCTGGCCCCGCATACTTTTTTATAATATGCCCTGAACTTTGAACTTCCCTGGGTCTCCCCTGTGGGTTGCAGGGGACTTGAACCAGTGCTCTTACAGGATGCCAGCATCAAAGGTGGCAGCTTAACCCGCTACATTGCAACACTGCCCCAAACTGACCCCAGATAATTCCATTCCATGAACTTTTTGAAGTATTCTTGGATATTTGAAAGTGAATTCTTTGGAGAAGATAGATGTGTATTTTTACATTATAGTTCAGCTGTGTGTCTGTTATGTATTTGTATTTTCCCACTTTGAAATCCTGCCCTCCCTGATCTGGCCCCTCGTGGTGGTTCTCTGCCACACACACATCTTTAACACACAGTGTTGCTGGTGTCTGTGGCTTGGCATCCTCTGGTTTCCACCCCATGCTACCCCAGCAGCGTGTGTGCTCCTGCGGGCTGTTGTTAGGGGTCAGCTTTAGAGGCTGGTGAGTGCTAACCATAGTTCACTCACTTCACTGTGCACCAGTTGCTGAGCCCTGCAGTCATCCCAACATTTTGGCATTGTAAATAACGTCTCTAAAGATGTCTTTGTCTAAAACGTGTTCCCTCTTCTGGATTCTTCCACTTGGAATGGATTCCTCAGGGTGAAAAAAGTTCTCATCAAAGCCGTTTAGGGTTTTATTTTTCTATATTCTCAGCAGCACAGGAATTTTCATTTAAAAAAGAAAAAACAAATTTGCTAATCTCATAGATGAAGAATGGGACTTTAGAATACACCACAGGGCCGTGCTGTGGTGTAGCAGGTAAAGCCACCACCTGCAGTGCTGGCATCCCATATGGGCACTGGTTCAAGACCCAGCTGCTCCACTTCCAATCCAGCTCTCTGCTATGGCCTAGGGAAGCAGTAGAAGATGGCCCAAGTGCTTGGGCCCCTGCACCCATGTGGGAGACCTAAAAGAAGCTCCTGGCTCCTGGCTCCTGGCTCCTGGCTTTGGTCTGGCCTAGCCCTGTCCATTGGTGACCATTTGGAGAGTGAACCAGTACATGGAAGATTGTCTCTTTCTCTCTGTATTTCTGCCCTTCAATGAATAAATCTTTAAAAACAAATACGGTGCAAGCACCCGTGGTAGTGGCTCCTGCCTGGCCTCCCTTTTTAGCCCTTGCCTCATACATAAAGTTCTTTCTAGGCGGGGGCTCTGATGGCCTGCCCAACTCCCTGCCACCTCAGCCTTGGCATGAGGACCGGCCCTGGTGGCACTTCAGCCGCTAATGGCCCAGTTCAGGGCTGTGTCTCATCCTTTCTTAGCCTATGAAAATATTGTTAGAAGACCACCCCCTCCCCCCCAGGGTTCCTGAAATCCAGAGACTGAACACTGTTGGGGGGAATGTGATCTGCACAGACCGGGCCTGCATTCAGCCACTGGCCCGGCAAGGCAGTCCAGCCCTCTGAGCTTCGCCCTCCACCCCTGCAAACTGGGGAACCTGACGCCTTTCACAGGACCTGGGTTGGTTAGAAATGGTGCAGACAGCAACTCTCAGGCCATGAGCCAGAAGACACATTAGCCTTTCCTCAACTCGGTGTCTCATGGATATGGCAGCCTCACCCACTGGCGTGGGTGACCCCATCACAGGCATCTCGGGAAGTAGAAGGACATGGGCCTCACTGACCACCCTGGGGAGCCATAAACCCACCTCCTGGTCAGGTGTCTGCTTACTGAGCACCTCTCTGCAAGGTGACTATGCTGTACACTGGGAACCAAAGATGGACATGGCACCTCCCTGCCCTTGGGGACTTCACAGATGAGTTTAAGAGGCAGATGGGCAAATAGACCATTGCCACAAAAGATTAGCAGGACAGAGGGGAGTGTATGGTGCCCTGGAAGGGGTGTAGGCAGTGGTGGCCGGCAAGGGAAGCACCAGGGAAGCTTCCCAGGAGAGCAGTGTGGATGTGTATGATGGAGGAGGTTGCAACGTCCTCTCACCTTTGGCCCTGTCTTTCTCCCTGTCAGCAGGGACCCAGGGTGCAAGGGGCACAAGTTTGCACACAGTGGCCTGGCCTGCCAGCTGCCCCAGCCCTGTGAGGCGGACGAGGGGCTAGGCGAGGAAGAGGACAGCAGCTCCGAGCGAAGCTCCTGCACCTCGTCCTCCACCCACCAGCGAGATGGGAAGTTCTGTGACTGCTGCTACTGTGAGTTCTTCGGCCACAATGCGGTGAGTGAGTCTGCCCGGGCCAGAGAGGGCTGGGGGCCAGCCAAGGTGAGCAAAAGGAGAACCCTGCTCTCCCCAGAGAAACCCCTTGCTTGTGGTGGTCATCGCCACACTGGGACCCCTACAGGTCCTCACACCTGCGTCCGCTTGCTTGTGCCCCACAGCACATTGGTGAGGTTGGGGGTTTAAACATTTCTGCTGCCTTTGTTCTCGTGGTTTCTCTTAAGATTGACTTTTTTTCCTTAGGCGAAAGGAAAGGAAGTGGCAGAAAGAAAGCTATGATTCTGATGAGTATGTATACGTGTATAATCCCAGAGAAGGGAACGCTTGTGCTTGATGAAGGCAGAGTGGAAGCAGAAAGTCTCGGTTCCCCGAGCGTGGCAGCCTGCCGAGGGCCAGCCCATGAACGCAGACAGCGCCAGGAGGGAGGCTCAGATCAGAGCACCTGCTGCCTCCGGACAGGGGCAGGAAGCAGTTCAGAAGTCTCATAAGGTGAAGAGGAAAGGGCTGCCGGCTAGGGCAGAGCAGTTGAGGCGAGGAGAAATGGAAGGAACCCAGTTGCTGGTCACCTTTGAGCGAGGGGTTATTCTTTACGCTCATTTTAGAGATGACAAAATTGAGGCTCCCAGAGACTCGGTGGCTCGCCCAAGGTCATACAGCTTCCAAGTGATCGAGCCCAGGCTCAAACCTGCTTCCCTGACTCCCCAGTCCGGGTTCACCCAGCTCTGCCCTGTTCCCCTCCCACTCCCGGCACCCGTTGCCGCCTTGGCTGGAGCCCGGCTGAGGATGGAGCCGTGTGGCATTGATGGCTGGTGGTAGACAGAACAGTTGTCTCGCTCCTCTGCGCATACTTGGTGCCAGCGGGTGGGAGTGCTATAGGCCGGAAGGCCTGGGGTGTAATGTCGGCACCTCCCCCTCCCCCAGCCACCCGCTGCCCCGACGAGTCGGAATTATACCGAGATCCGGGAGAAGCTCCGCTCGAGGCTGACCAGGCGGAAAGAGGAGCTGCCCATGAAGGGGGTTGCCCTGGGCGGGATCCCTGGGGAGCCCGCCGTGGACCACCGAGATGTGGATGAGCTGCTGGAATTCATCAACAGCACGGAGCCCAAAGTCCCCAACAGCGCCAGGGCCGCCAAGCGGGCCCGGCACAAGCTGAAAAAGAAGGTGGGTGTGGGGGGAGCTCAGCTCTGCCGCCTCTCCCCTCCGAGGAATCCCTCGCCCCAGCCCCCAAGACTTCTGGGGTACACATGGTGCTGGCCGCCTACAGCCTTGGCACAGCTCACTGCTCTGGGAATTTCTGGATGAGTTTGGGAGGCTTCAGGGTCAGGGAGCCTTGGGGGCAAGCGATTGGAAGGACAAACTGCGCTCTGGTCTTCGAAACTGCTTACTGGATTCCTCTAAGCCAAGGAGGACTTGCCGCAGTCGGTCACTTCCTCATTCAGCAGACGGCTCTACTCTAGAGACGGGGATCCACAATGTGGCACAGTCGAGTTCTCACCTGGAAGCGGCTCAGTCCGGTGGGGAGACTGGCACAGAAGTGGACCAGCACATCCGTCTGTGCCAAGTGCCAGGGTGAGGGGAAGCCCCTCCTGTCTGGGACACAGGGAGTGAGGGCCCTGCCAGCAGTGCGGGCAGTGTGTCCACAGTAGAAGATAAGGACAACACCCAGGCCAGCAGAGGGGCGGGGCTTGCCCTGCTGGGCCCTGCTGGAAAGCTTTGACTCCATCCTACAGGTGAGGGGAGGCCATGGACGGTTCTTGGCAGTGTCTGCCCTTGGTCAGATCTGGATTCTAAGATGAGGGAGTGGCCACATGCAAGGTAGATTGGAGGGGTGGTCCCCTAAGTGGGAAAACCTTTTTGATGCCTCAGGCAGGAAGTGCTGGGCCAGAGGAGAGAGAACTGAGGGTGGAGTCAGAGCAGAAGTTTTGTTTTGTTTTGTTTTTTCCCCCAGAGGAAGCAACAATGACAGGCCTTTTGAGCTGATGGCAGGACAGGAGATGGAGTCGGGATGTCTCCTGGGTTGTTCTTGGGAGCAGTAAGATGATGGTGCCTTTCCCTGAGCCAGAGGGAGGCTTACAAAGACAGCGGAGTCAGCCAGCCCACATGGCTCGGAGGTGCCACGGGAGGAGTTGCCAGCGGAGATGTAATTGAAGCCGTGGGGATGATCTCGTTCTCGGCGCTGAGGGTAGAAGCTGCTGCCAGATGAGCCTCCGGGCTTGGTGGCCTGTCCCCTGTGGCTTCATGACCTCTCCGCCTGCCCACCACCATGAGTAGTGCCACAGTCGCTGCCGCCTGTGGAGGCCTGGCGTCCAAACAGATCTGAGCTTGACAACCAGCTAGTACGAGTTCTGGGGCGGTCAGAAGGCCCTAGTGCTCTGGAAGACAGAAGTGACTCTCCATCTTTTTCCAGCCCAAAGGACAACCAGGACCCTTCTGCAGCCTGAAGTAGTGGTCAGCATTTTCCTGCGCCCAGGCAGGGGCTTTGTAGGTGGGCTGCAGTGGTCTCCGTGGCCTTTCCTGGCGTCTTCCCACAGCAGTTCCCAGTTTCTGCTGGTGTCAGCTTTTCAGGAAGCTTTACTCCCTCCCCTGTACTGGAACCTCCTCCCCACATTCCCACCACCTCTTGCATATCTGTCTTGGCTGCTGTTTATCTTGCGGTCCTCACTCATCCAAGGCTCCCTGCACCCATAATGTCAGCCAAGCCAGTGTAGGAGCAGGGGTGCAGAGAGGCCAGGCAGCCCTGCCTGTTCAGACTTGGTTGTCATGTAGTCAGAGGCAGACATAGGAATGAATGCAGGCAGTTACATGGTCAGGGGAGGGGTGATTGTGGTCACTGCCTGCTCGTACAGCAGTCTCCTCCCGTAGGCCCTTGCACCTCCAGGACCTAGCCACTTCTGGGCTGTCCACCAAGAATGACTACCTTGTAGCTGGCCAGTGAAGGCCGCTCTTTCCTCCTGCCTTGGGAGATGGATGAAGTCAAGTGTCTTCCTGCTCCAGCATCCCAGTTCCAGTCTTAGTATCTCTCTCCTGGTGTACTAGTCCCTGGCCCTTTGAAACTGCACCCCTGGCTCTGTCATCTTTAACCTCCTGGTCGGTCTTCTTCATCCACTGCAGACTGTGCCCTGCCCCGTTGTCTTCTTCACAGGCTAACCTAGCATGCACTCGTTCCAAATGAGTGAATACTGGCAAGACTTCAAGCAAAGGAACCCATCGCTCACCGTCTTCCCATTGGCCCTTCTGCCATACCCACTCGGAAAACCTGCAGCCTGGGTCCCTTCCCCACCTTGAGGAAAGCACATTCTGGAATCTGGTGCCAGCCATGTGGTCTCCCACTGGCCTGTGCCGGACACTGCCTGGCTGGCCTCATGTTGCTCCCAAGTCTCCTTGCTCTCCCATCCATGTCTGTCACCACAGCCTCTCAAACCTCCAGGCCTTCCCTACCCCCCGTCTTAGGTTTTGGCACATAGCCTCGCTTCGTATGTCAACAAGGAAAAAGCCATTGGGTAGACATTCTCTTAAGAGCTTCTCCTCCTGTCTGCAAACTTTGTGGTGAGAGAAGTCATCCTTGGCACCCCCAGCCCCCGCTCTGCTTCCTGCCAGTCCCCACAGGCCTCTCCGCCTCCTCCGCTGTCTGCTCAGGGTTCCTGCCTCCTTTTTTTTCTTTTTCTTTTTTTGACAGGCAGAGTTAGGGAGAGAGAGAGAGAGAGAGAGAGAGAGAAAGGTTTTCCTTCCATTGGTTTACCCCCCAAATGGCCGCCTGATCCGAAGCCAGGAGCCAGGTGCTTCCTCCTGGTCTCCCGTGCGGGTGCAGGACCCAAGCATTTGGGCCACCCTCCACTGACTTCCCGGGCCATAGCAAAGAGCTGGACTGGAAGAGGAGCAATTGAGACAGAATCCGGTGCCCCAACCGGGACTAGAACCCAGGGTGCTGGCGCCGCAGGTGGAGGATTAGCCAAGTGAGCCTGCCTCCTTTTCTGAGTGCAAACTCCCTCAAGCTTCTAACCCTCCCACCCCCATTCCCAGGCTCTTTTGATCTCTCACAGCCACATTTTTTTTCTTTAAAAGATTTTTTAAAATTTATTGGAAAGGCAGAATTAGAGAGAGAGGAGGAGAGGCAGGGAAAGAGATCTTCCATCTGCTGGTTCGCTCCCCAAATGGCCACAACCTCTAGGACTGAGCCAGGCCGAAGCCAGGAACCAGGAGCTTCTTCCAGGTCTCCCATGTGGGTGGCAGGTTGGGCCCTCCTCCTCTGCCTTCCCAGGCACCTTAGCAGGGAGCTGGATTGGAAGTGGAGCAGCCGGGTCTCAAAGCAGCACCCATACAGGATGCCAGCCTTGCAGGTGGAAGCTTAACATGCTACCTCACAGCCACATTTCTTATAAAAACAACCTTTTAATTCGCCTCTTTACTTCCCCTCTTGTCCTCTCACAGCAAAGTGCTCTGCACCTCCAGCCCTACACATAGCCAGGTCCAAATGACACTCCATCTTGTTTGTCCCCTAAACAACCTTAAGCCTCCTACAGTTACTCTTTCCCACCTCCATCCTCAGCCCTGCAGGGCCAGGGAAGTGGGCATGCCATCCTCTCCAGATTTCTCCCCTGCCTCTGGCTGCTGTTCTGCCTCCTCCTGGGGGCGGGGCTCCACCTCCCTCTGGAGGGTGTCTCCCTGGGGAAGAGAGATCCTCCAGGTAGAGTTCCCAGTCTGTGGCTCACGTTGGCACAGTTTCCTGCTGCAACTGGGCACCTGCTCGCGGATGCCCCACAGGCACCTCAGACTCGCTTATCCCACACTGAGCTTGTCACCTGATAAGGAAGAGGCATGCTCTTCTCCCTCTGTTATCTGTCCAGCTACCAGCACCACTGTGCAACCGGGCACCGGAAGCCGAGCCTGGGGCGCCGTGCTGGGGCATGCAGCATAGGACAACGGGCCTTGGACTTGGACCTCAGTTTGAAGGCTGGCTCTGCCACACTTGCTGTATGACCTTGGGCAAATCACTTCACCTCTAAGCCTTGGTTTCATCGTCCATGAAATGAGAATGGCAGTAGAACCCGAGTCACGGTGGTTGTGAGGATGAGAGGAGTGGTGTCGGGGCAGGTGGGGCAGAGCACCTGACACCCGGGAGTGCTTGGGTTGGTGGAAGCTACTAGAGTAGCTCAGGGGTTAGCAGTGCCGATTTCCTCACCCGTTCTTCTCCCAACCCTGCTGCCTCCCCAAAGAGCTCACACCTATCCTTTCTCTTCCTCAGTGGCCACACATTGCCCTGGGGTCACACCTCAGGCCTGCGTAACCTGTGGCCGCAGAGCTCTTCCTGGTACTGCCCCTGCCTAGCTAGCCCAGCCTCTCCTTTCTGACCTTCTCTGCCCTACCCAGCTCCACCAAGAGTCGGAGCCCCAGCTGCACGGGCTCCAGGAAGTGCTCATGGCTGGGATAGGAGCACTTCCTCTAGGTTCCCAGCAGGCCCTGTGCCTTCTTCCCTGTAGCACTTGTCACTGTCACTCTGAGTTTTGTTGCCTGTTGGCGTGTCTGTCTCCCCCAGCAGACTAGTCCCAGGGGGCAGAGATGTGTATCCTGTGTGGCTGAGCTCCCAGAGCCAACCCTGTCTCGCAGAGGTGATGGTTCAGTAACTGGTGGTCACTTGGGACTAGAAACCCTAGGAACTTCTGAAGTCAGACCTGGGGTCCTGTCATGACTCTGCCACTTGCTGACCACGGAACCCTGAGCCAGTTCCGTACTCTTTACTGAGCCAGGGTTCATCATCTGTAAGTGGGGGAGTGTAATGTATCAGGACAGGTATAAGGACTGCGGGGCCCAGCATGTGGGAAGTGACAGGCTCACAGCGGGCAACAGGAGATGTGTGTTTCGGTGCTTTCTCTCTTGCCACCAAAGCATATGTGCCCCGCCCCCGCCCACCACTCCCTCCATCCCGATTCTTTTCAGCAAGATTGCTTTCCTGAAATGAGCTTTTGTACAGGGCCCCAGCCTACAACTGTGCTGGTGCTGGGGAGGAGTGGAGCAGGGGGCCCCGGTCCCTCGTCTGTGCCCATGGCTGAGCTGCTTCTGGCTGAGCCCCCTCTGCTGGGGCACAGTGCTCATGCAGGGAAAAGGGCTTGCCCCACGCTCTCAGCCATCTTCAGAGCCCCCCGCAGGGAGAGAAGCTGAGTTACAAAGGGAGAAAGGTTCCCATAGAACAAGTGATTTGTCCAAGGTCCCCTGGGGACAGCTAACCTTGGTCTTTTGTGCAGCTCGTGTTCAGAAGAGATGAGAGACTGCTGGGGCATGGGCTCACTTGGCTTGGAGCTGACTCTGAGGTGGAGGCAAGCCGCCTTTTCTGTCCCCAGTTGGCCTATCCCTGTTCCTGTCCCTCCATTCCCAGACCATCTGGAACCTGTGGTGGGAGTCATCCACCACCTCCTTCCCAAGGGTGCGACACCTGTCCGTCTCCTGGAGGCCTTACTGGCCTGCCAGTGCCCTGCACTTGGGCAGAGAGATGGCGGTGGCTTGGAGCCCACAGACAAACTGTGATCCTGCCCCTCCAAGCCTGCTGGTCTTTACTCGAGCGGAGGGGCCGCTTCTTCACATCTAGCTGTGAGGGCTCCAGTGGCCTCTGTGCTACGCCATTGGATACACCGTAGGCATGGCCTTGGTCACCTGAGGCCAACCAAGGGGAGTGACCTTTGTACAGGCAAGGTGCCCTCTTGGCCAACACCCAGACCCAGCTTCAGGGCACCTGCATTTGCAGCCACCAGAGCAGTCTCATCTGCGGTGGCAACCTCACTGCCCCTATCCTCCTTATAAGACCCTCAGGATGCCCTGGCTTCGATCCCTGACCCCCTGCACAATTGGAGGGAATGCACCGGTAAACATGTTCCCACTTTAGTCTTCCCTCCTGGATGGTTGAGAGATCTCTGAGGCCCAACAAGGGAGCAAGGGCGCTGCCGAAGTTCACCCAGGGCTCAGGCCTGGCAGGAAGTGCCCCTTGCATCCTCACCCACTCGGGTTGGACCTGACCCGGGGTCCTGGTGAACAAGCTGTGACAATCCTGGCCTCTGTGGGTGTGCCCATGCCTCCACCCAGCATGTGGAGCTGTGGAGCTGCCCTTCGTCCTCACTCCTATAGGGTGGCACACAAACCAGGATCGGGACGTCTTGTCTCCAGCAAGTTGGCGGCAGAGCCAGCCCCAGGCTGCTGTGGCAGGTGTCACAGGCGCCTGCTGAGACTGCCTCTTGTGTTGGCAGGAAAAGGAGAAGGCCCAGTTGGCAGCAGAAGCTCTGAAGCAGGCGAGTCGTGTTTCTGGAAGCCGGGAACCGAAGCCTGCCAGGGAGAGGCTGGTGGAGTGGCCCGAGCAGGACCTGGATCGGGTCAACAGCTTCCTGAGCAGCCGGCTGCAGGAGATCAAGAACACTGTCAAGGACTCCATCCGTGCCAGCCTCAGTGCGTGTGAGCTTGGCAAGGACAGCAACGGTTTCCCTAATGAGGGGGCTGTTGAGCCTGAGCCCCAGAGTCTAACCCCCTTGAACCTCAATGGCTCCTCGGAGCAACGGCCTGACATCAACCTTGACCTATCCCCCTTGACTTTGGGCTCCCCCCAGAACCACACGTTACAAGCTCCAGGCGAGCCAGCCCCACCATGGGCAGAAATGAGAGGCCCACACCCACCCTGGACAGAGGTGAGGGGCCCTCCTCCTGGTATCAGCCCCGAGAACGGGCTGGTAAGGAGACTCAGCACCGTGCCCAACCTGTCCCGGGTCATCTGGGTCAAGACACCCAAGCCAGGCAACCCTGAGGAGCTGAGCCCAAAGGAGCTCCCCACCTGCAAGCAGGAGCTGCCTGAGCCTGTAGCCACAGGTGGGAAGCCGCGGAAGGGCAAGAGACAGGGCAGTCAGGCCAAGAAGAGTGAGGTGAGCACAGCCCCCCGAGCCCCAGCCAGCCTAGAGGCCCCCAGTGCCAAGGGCCAGGCCTCTGGCCCCAGGCAACCAAGCAAGGGCCCAGAACCTCCCAAAGTGGGTGGCTGTGCTGAGGCTGGAGAGGGGAGCCGGGGGAGCAGGCCAGGACCAGGCTGGGCCAGCAGCCCCAAAACTGAGAAGGAGAAGGGCAGCTCCTGGCGGAACTGGCCCGGTGAGGCCAAGGCACGGCCTCCAGAGCAGGAGTCTGTGCAGCCCCCAGGCCCAGCAAGGCCGCAGAGCTTGCCCCAGGGCAAGGGCCGCAGCCGCCGGAGCCGCCACAAGCAGGAGAAGTCGGCCTCCTCCTTGGGTGAGTGCAGCAGGAACCGAGTGGCTGACCCTCCCACCCCAGCCAGGCCGCGGGGTGGAGGGTAGTCCTGGTGTGTGGGCAGCGCTGCCCCCAGAGCATGACCCCAGAGGCCCGGCCATGGGCACTGAGCCCCCCTGGCTGTGTCTTCCTAGACGACGTGTTCCTGCCCAAGGACACAGATGGGGTGGAGATGGACGAGACGGACCGCGAGGTGGAGTACTTCAAGAGGTATGTGTGCCCCCCACCTGCTCCTGCTCCCCACCCTGGAGCTTGGTGCTGGGCCACTGAGCTCGGGAAGGCCTGCTTCCTCAATGCTAGCCCTGGGGGCCTTGCCACTCCTCCAGTCCCTCCTCCAGCTGGCCTGTCACTGGGGTCCCGGGGGGCCACTTGGCAGGGTGGGCATGTGGGAGGATGCCAGGGATAGGCAGGAGACGTGGCAGGCCCCCAAACCAGGGCCTTCTCCAGCTTGATTCATTTGTACTTACCACGCTGTGCCTGTGCTGAACTCTGGGAACAGTCTACATGGGGCGAGAGATCCAGACTGACAGCCCAGAGACGGAAGCCCTTAGGAGCTGTGGGGTGGGGGTTGGAAGGAGGACTCTTAAACCACGCTGAAGGTAGGGTAGGCCAGGAGGCCGGCCTGGGAGGGCGATGACCAAGCTGGAACCTGAAAAGTAGGAACTGAGCAGGTAAAATGGAAAGGTGTTTGTGACAGCAGGGCCAGTGTGTCTGAAATTTTGAGGGTCAGGAAGGCACAGCATGCTTCCAATACAGCTAGAGTAAACCCTGAGTGGAGGAGGGGACTTGCATCCCACGGCAGTCATCGTTCCCTGTGGTTTGTGGACAGTGGTTGCTAGGGCATGGCCAGAGAGCACCCAGGCCCACCTGCCCTGCAAGCCAGAGGGAGTGTGGAGCTGGCCTGGTGGCTTAGTGAGGACACATATGGGGTCTAGCAGAGGGTTCTGGTGAGGAAGGGAGGGCCCCTCTGAATGGTATCTTCCAAACCCAACAGGTTCTGTTTGGATTCTGCAAAGCAAACACGTCAAAAAGTTGCTGTGAACTGGACCAACTTCAGCCTCAAGAAAACCACTCCCAGCACAGCACAGTGAGGTAGAGCCTGTACACCCTCTCCTTGCGGGCTGCCACCTCTACGGTTCCACCTACTGCACTCTGCTCTCCCATGAGGCACGAGAAGTGGGCTTTGGGCTTGGCAGCCCTGGCCCCATGCACCACAGCGACTGCACTCTGGCTATGGCCCGCTGGCCGTCCTGTGGCCTCTCACTGAAGGCCCCTATCCTCCATCATTCTCCCTGGCCAGGCCCTCCCTTAGCTTTCTTGCGCATGCTCTGAAGGGCCCCTACCTGCACAGCTGCTCCTGGAGCATCAGCACTGGGGCTCAGCCTCTCTCACCTGCTGCTGCCCAGTTCCCAGACCTCGCGGTAGGCCCCTGGGGGCCACACCACCCCTGTGCCATCAGGCTTGGGGCTGAGTGCTGCTCACATGGCCTGGCTCTGCTGCAGGCTGCCAATTTGCTTAGCTGAAGCAGTGTGAGAGGCAGTCAGCAGGGCCGACAAGCAAGCGAGGTCCTGTAGGCCACTAAAGTGTGGAGGGCCCAGTCGGAGCTTCACAACAGGACCTGTTCGAGAGGAAAGCAGTAGCCAAGCCGCTTTCATGAAGAAGAGACCTAGCCTCCAGGTCGCCCTGACCTCCCAGCCACCCGTGTGGCTCCTTTTGTCTGCGGTATGCAGAGTCAGATGACATTCTGGAAACGGAAGACTGGAGAGGGCACCGTACATTAGGCAAGGGCAGCTGGCCAGCAGGCCTTGGTGCAGGGCCCGGGGCTGGCTGGCAACTGCACGGCTCCCCTCAAGGCAGTGGGAGGCTGGGGCAGGTGGACTGAGTTCAGGGACAGCACTCACCACGACCCCAAGGATGTTCCCACCCCTTCTCTGCTAGGGCCAGCTCAGCCTTGGCTCCTACAGCACGGTGTGCTGCCTGGAAGTCAGGACCATCTCCCGCAGACTCCCCTCGGCCCTCTGTTCCGAGTGGGCTGGGCTCCCTGATCTTTTGCCAATCCAACATGCACACCCCAAGGCACATCTTCCGGTGCCAAGATGCACCCCCACTTCACGTGCACACTAGGCAGGAGTAACAGGGATCCTGCGCACTTCACCTGTTGTCCTTGTGTGAGAGAGAGAGAGTCGCACCTCCTCCTGGAGCCCAATTCCACTGTCCTCTGGGAAGCCATGGGCAGCCGTCTTCTCCCACTCGGTCCTCTTGGCCTTTCCCTCCTGTCTTCCGTTCCAAGACTAAAGATACCTCCTCCTCCCCCTCCAGGAAACTCTGTCCTCTCACACACACACAACCCCCCCAAGGCGAGACACGGAGCCCTGCCATGTGCCCACAGGGCTGCTGGACCAGATGCTGGCCAGCCAGCCCAGCTATGCCCGCAGGAGAGCAGGTGCTGGAGGCTGTGCCGTCACGCAGCCCTTGCCGGGACTCCCCAGGGACTGCCCCACGCGTGGCCAGAACCCCGGGCCAGGGGCTCTGTTCACCCACAGGGTCTTAAGTTACATCCTCTGCTGGGGTGGTCCCATGAATCAGCCTTTGCAGCCAGCTGTTTGTGGGAGACTGGGACCACCCTGTGATCCTACTTGTTTGTTCCTTCCCAGGCGCTCTCGGGGCTGAGCTGCTGCAGGGTGTCCCGAGACCCTGACTGCCAGCTGAGGTCTGGGGTTTCTCCCTCCACATCCCCCACCCACCTGCCGAAGACCCTCCCTGCTGCCGCCGTCCTGGACCAACCAAAAGCTGAACGGATGCTGTGCTGTGCTGGGGACCCTCAGGACCTTGGCCGAGCCACTTCCTGGTGCTACGCAGCCTCCACACTCAGAGCCCAGGGACTGGGCTGGCCTGGGGCTGGGGCTGATGGTACTGCTGGCCCGACACTGCTTTCTGTTTCCATTTTGTTTTTGTTTTTGTTTGTTTTTATCTTTTTGTTTTTTTCAATTCTTTACTTTTGATACTGTGAAGATCTTTCATGCTGAAAGATAAAGCAACATTTGGACACGGAGATGGTGCATTAGTGATTCACTGGGCTGGGCAGGGAGTGGGCGAGGAGGGCGGTCACCTGCAGCCCTGGCCTCTCCCAGTCCTCACTCCCTCCTTTTACCCATCTTATGCTAAGGTGGGAAAGTGAGCTAGGGCTGGCCGCCGAGGGCTGAGCATGGGCCGGCGGGACTGGCGTCAGTGCCTTTGCCTTGGGTTGGGAGGGCTGTGGTGGGGCCGCCCCTCTCCCTGCCGTCTCAGCCCCCTCTCTGCAAGCTTGGTGAGTCGGAGGCTTTGGACTCGGCCTCTGTGCAGCTGGAAGCTGGAGAGACCTTTGTGGACCGTGTGGCTGTGCCTGGGTGACTGGGGGAGACGAAGCTTGATTTCCCCGTAGGAATGGGAATGCAGCCTAGGGACCTGACAGCTAAGACGGTAACAAGCCCTCTGTCGTTGACGCGAGCTAGCTTACCCTCTCCAAGGATGCCTCACACACTTGTATCCTAACGCCTTGCCACCAGGGTGGTTTTCTCTGCTGAGGCCAGCTCAGCTGGGGCTTCTGTGGGGACCATGTTGCCTGGAGGCCGTGCCCACAGTCTAAGGGCCCTGGCCCTGTCTCTAGGGCAGGGACACAGCGCCGATCCTGCGGCCACTTTCCTGTGAAACCGCCGTGTTCCTCGCCTCTGCGCTTGCGCCAGGCTCCTGCCCTGCGTGGAATCGGCACTACTCTGATTCAGAAGGTGCAGGGCTGAGGGAGCAGCCCGCAGCAGCAAAGAGATAGGCAGACTGCCGGGCCCCGGGACAAGCTGAGTCCAGGGCTCCAGACCCTGGCGACCCCTCCCATCCCAGCGGAGAGGCCCTCGAACTGTGAAAGCTCCGGGAATCCGCCTTCCCTGCCTTCGTGGGCCTCGAGACCGCACTGCCGGGCGCTCATCACACAGGCGCCCAGGTCGGCGCGGCGCGGCCCGCTCGTTCCTCTGAGGCCCGAGGCTGTGGCCTTCGCGCGTGGCCAGCCCACGGCCTCCTGGTCCCCGAGCTCCGCGGCAGCGCGGGCAGTAGTCGTTCTCTCGCGTACACAGCCTCGCCAGAATCCGGGGGTGAACCGGTGGGGTCGCCCGGGAAGCCCCGCCCGCCCCGCCGGGGTCCCGACGCTCGCCTCGTCCTCCAGCGCCCGGCCGCTAGGCGGCTCGCGTCGGCAGGGACTGCCGATGACGTGGGCGCCGGGCGCGGCCGTATGCCGAACTGCGGAGCCGCGGTCTGCACTTCCACCCGCGCAGGCTCCTAAGCTGCCAGTGTCCCACAATGCCTTGCATGGCACTTTCGCCCTTAGCCCCACCCCCCGCAACAGCCGCGCAGTCATCCGCAGGATGACTCTACAGAGTCTGTAGAGGAAATTTGTCCCTCGGCGAGACCCGTCATGCCGTAGTCGTTGCTAGGCGCCGACTCCGCTTCTTCACATCTGATTGGATCTCACTCGAGGCAGAGGTGTGGTCCGGCTGTGGCGCGCATGCGGGCAGCAAAGGATGGAGGAGTCGGAACCAGAGCGGAAGGTGGGACTGGGGCTGCGGAGCGCGCGGGTGGGGCGCGGGAGTGGAGGCCGAGGTGGAGTTGGCGATGGCCCGGGTTTGACTAGTGCGTGTGTGCAGCGGGCTCGCGCCGATGAGGCGAATGCTGGAGGCAGCCATTCCGAGGTGGAGGATGACGACGACGAGGACTACGTACCCTATGTGCCGCTGCGACAGCGCCGGCAGCTACTGGTGAGGGGTCGAGGAGGAGAGGGGGCGTGAGCACCCGGTCTTGGTGGGTGGGGGTGGCCCCTGCCTGCGGGTGTAGGGGGAGTGAGCGTCAGTACACGGGAGCGTGGCTCTCGGGCGAACAGGGACCTGATGTGGGGCGGGCCAACTCCGTGCCTGGGGCCGTCGAACCCTGGGCCCGACACCCCGCTCCGCCGTGGGCTCGGCGCTCAGGGGCCCTAGTGGACTCTCAGCTCCAGAAGCTGCTGCAGCGAAGGCGTAAGGGAGCCGCGGAGGAGGAGCAGCAGGACAGCGGCAGCGAGCCCCGGGGAGATGAGGACGACATCCCGCTGGGCCCGCAGTCCAACGTCAGCCTCCTGGATCAGCACCAGCACCTCAAGGAGAAGGCTGAAGGTGGGCCGGGGGGAGGCGGGAAGCCGAGCCCGAGCCCGAGCCCCTGGGTTGGCGTCTGGCCAACATCCTCCGTTCCTTTCCTCAGCTCGCAAGGAATCCGCCAAGGAGAAGCAGCTGAAGGAAGAAGAGAAGATTCTGGAGAGCGTGGCTGAGGGCCGAGGTATGGCGGCAGGCAGGGCAGCGAGGAGGCTGGTGGGGCTGCCGCCCGCATCCCCAGGCAGGTGGGATCCCGGTAGCTGGCCCTGAGCCGCGTGTGTTCCTTCAGCACTGATGTCGGTGAAGGAGATGGCCAAAGGTATCACGTATGACGACCCGATCAAGACCAGGTGTGTCTGTGCGCCAGCCCCGACGTAGCGTGGGTGCGGGGAGACGTGCAAGACCGCCCACCTGAGGCCCACTGCGCCTGAGCCCTGCCTCTCACCCTCAGCTGGACGCCACCCCGTTACGTGCTGAGCATGTCTGAAGAGCGCCATGACCGCGTGCGGAGGAAGTACCACATCCTGGTGGAGGGGGACGGGATCCCGCCGCCCATCAAGAGCTTCAAGGAGATGAAGTTTCCCGCAGGTGCTTGGCGGCAGGGAAGACCCCTCTGTCTGATCGGGTGCCTGGGAGTCCGCTGTCTCGGCACAGGGTGCTGCCTGCCAGTGGGGGTGGAGGGATTTGGGATAGGGGTCTCTTGAGGCCCCTCCTCGTGGCCCCAGCTGTGCAAGTTTATCGCCCTGTGCCCTCGCCACACTGCAGTGGGGGAGTAACTTTGGGCTTGGACCTAGGTGGGAATCCCAGCTCCACCTAACTAACAAGCCTTGGACAAGGGGTGGGGACTCGGATAAAGAGCCTGTGACACAGGAACGAAGCCTGGGTTGTCTTCCGCAGCCATCCTGAGAGGCCTGAAGAAGAAGGGCATCCATCACCCCACGCCCATTCAGATCCAGGGCATCCCCACGATGTGAGTGCGGGCCATGGCCCCAAGACCTGCCAAGGCGGCAGGGAGGAGCTGGGTGTCTGCGCCACCCGCTCACCTTGACCCACGCGCTGTCCTCTCCCACAGCCTCTCCGGCCGTGACATGATAGGCATCGCCTTCACGGGTTCAGGCAAGACGCTGGTCTTCACCTTGCCCGTCATCATGTTCTGCCTGGAGCAAGAGAAGAGGTTACCTTTCTCCAAGCGCGAGGGGCCCTACGGACTCATCATCTGCCCCTCTGTGAGCTAGGCGGGGCTGGGGGGTGGGGCCGAGACCGGAGCCACCTCCCGGCGCCAACCTCTGCCGTCGTGCCCGCAGCGGGAGCTGGCCCGACAGACCCACGGCATCCTGGAGTATTACTGCCGCCTGCTGCAAGAGGACAGCTCACCGCTGCTGCGCTGCGCCCTCTGCATCGGGGGCATGTCCGTCAAGGAGCAGATGGAGACCATCCGGCAGTGAGGACCCCTGCCCCAGCCCTCCTGCGGGCCCAGGCCCCGAGGACACCCAGTCTCACGGGGTGGTTGGTTGGGACAGAGCGATGTAGCTGTCGCTGTGGGAGTGCAGCAGATGGAGGGGCCCATCCTGCCATGTGAGAGCAGGAAACCAGTGAAAGCCCTGCAGGAAAAGTCATCTTTGAATTTTGAAGGGGGCAGCACATCCAGAGAAGTCGGGGTCATTCCGTGGGGCCAGTCGGGAGCCGAGGCGCTGCTTGCAGGGCTAGATCCCTTCCCACACAAATGAGACGTCGCCACTTGCTCTGGACCAGGCGCGGAGGCCACAGGCGGGCTGGACGTGCCCAAGGAAGACGCAGGCAGAGATGGAAGGAAGTGTGTCCTGGAACGTGAGCCCCTCGAGGGCAGCCAGAGAGCGATTTGGGACGGCCTGCAGGGCAGAGGGGCTTCCAGGAGAGCAGGGAGGAGGAGGTATTTGCCAGGTGGTAGCTGGAGGCTGCAGCCCCTTCTTCACCAGAGATATGTGTGTCCATAGGGCAGCACGGTGGCATGACGAGGGATAGGCCAGGAGATGTGGGAAGGGGGCGTAGGGCAGGCCAGAGGCGAATGTGGCCTCTTGGTGGGTGACGGACACCTGCGCTCAGTTCTCTCCCTGGTCCCCAGTGGCGTGCACATGATGGTGGCCACACCCGGGCGCCTCATGGATCTACTGCAGAAGAAGATGGTGAGCCTGGACATCTGCCGCTACCTGGCCCTGGATGAAGCCGACCGCATGATCGACATGGGCTTTGAGGGCGACATCCGCACCATCTTCTCCTACTTCAAGGTGCCTGTCCCTACCGGGCGAGGGCGCCCCTGTCCCCTGCTGTCCCCATACACGCTGAGCCCTGCCCCACCCCCACTCTGCCTCTGCTTCTGGGTCCGCATCCCCTGCTGCTCTGCTTCCCCAGAGCCCACACCCCCCCCACCCCCTCAGGGCCAGCGGCAGACGCTGCTCTTCAGTGCCACCATGCCCAAGAAGATCCAGAACTTTGCCAAGAGCGCGCTGGTGAAGCCGGTCACCATCAACGTGGGCCGTGCAGGGGCCGCCAGCCTGGACGTCATCCAGGTGGGCAGGGCCCCCACCCACCACCACCCGCAGCCCCAGCTGGGAGTCTGCTTGGTGGCACTGAGGGTTTCCACTCAGAGCTCCTGGCCTTTGGGGGCCCAGAGTGTGGCAGGGCCACGGTCAGGAGCCCAGCCCAGGATCAGCTGACCCGGCCCCTGTGGTGGCAGGAGGTGGAATACGTGAAGGAAGAGGCCAAGATGGTGTACCTGCTCGAGTGCCTGCAGAAGACGCCCCCGCCTGTGAGTGCCCGGGGCAGGCTGGGGCCCACCCCAGGACGTGGAAGCAAGGGCAGTAGGGACAGCCACTGGGCAGGGTCAGCCCTTGACGGGAGTGGCCTTCCTGGACAGGTGCTCATCTTCGCAGAGAAGAAGGCTGATGTGGACGCCATCCACGAGTACCTGCTGCTCAAAGGGGTCGAGGCTGTGGCCATCCACGGGGGCAAAGGTCAGGGTGGCACATGCATGGGCACAGACCCTCACTTAATCCCCTGCCCTGCCTGGCCAGCCCGCTCGCTGCTATGTCCCAGATTCCTCCCGTGGCTCTGACAGCTCCAACCTACCCCCCAGACCAGGAGGAGCGCACCAAGGCCATTGAGGCCTTCCGGGAGGGCAAGAAGGACGTCCTCGTTGCCACAGATGTGGCCTCCAAGGGCTTGGACTTCCCCGCCATCCAGCACGTCATCAATTACGACATGCCTGAGGAGATCGAGAACTATGGTGGGGGTTGGGGGCCGGGGGCGGCCCTGGCAGGGGAGAGGCCAAGCCCCAGGCTCAGGGCAGTGGGCCAGAGACACCGTTT
The DNA here is from genome assembly GCF_033115175.1 of Lepus europaeus. Taxonomy (NCBI): domain Eukaryota; kingdom Metazoa; phylum Chordata; class Mammalia; order Lagomorpha; family Leporidae; genus Lepus; species Lepus europaeus. Next base: position 104,019,574 of record NC_084830.1, read on the forward strand.
CTCTCCACAGTGCACCGCATCGGCCGCACCGGGCGTTCAGGAAACACGGGAATCGCCACCACCTTCATCAATAAGGCCTGTGGTGAGTGTGTCGCCAGAGCGGCCTCAGCCTACCCTGGGCCCTCTCCCTGTGGCCACGCAGGTTCTAGCTGCGGGGCCCAGAGTGGGGCCTGAGGATTTCCCCTCGTGCCCGCAGACGAGTCCGTGCTGATGGACCTCAAAGCCCTGCTGCTGGAGGCCAAGCAGAAGGTGCCACCCGTGCTGCAGGTGCTGCACTGTGGAGACGAGTCCATGCTGGACATCGGAGGTGACTGGCAGGGACCCCAGAAACAGCCGGCGGGGGGCCCCGAGGGCCAGGACCCCACTGACCTACCCCTGCACCCTCAGGGGAGCGTGGCTGTGCCTTCTGCGGGGGTCTCGGCCATCGGATCACTGACTGCCCCAAGCTCGAGGCCATGCAGACCAAGCAGGTCAGCAACATCGGCCGCAAGGACTACCTGGCCCACAGCTCCATGGACTTCTGAGCCAACTGCGTGCCCACCTTCTCTGCGAGAGGCCCCGGGGCCCCGGGCTCCAGCCCCCGAACAAGAAACCAGCATCAGCCCAGCGGGCCTGGGCCGCTCCCTGTGCCCCCAGAGTTACTATTTTTGTTCCTCTTCACCCCAGCCGCCATTAAAGCACAAGTCATCATTTCTTCCCCAGCCTGCTCCTGTGTTTCACCTGGTGTAGGACCTTGGGCCTTGCGCAGGCCTCATCCTCCGACTCCCAGAAGCCCTCAGGCGAAGTGTGAGCCCCTTGAAGGCCTCTGGCAGACTCCCCGCTGGGGCTCAGGGTGTCTCGTTGGGCTGCCTGGGTTCGTGTCTCAAGGCCAGGCCACATTGGTAGGCCACAGGGCAATGGCTGGGTTCCGTGGGCTCCCTGGCAGTTTGTCAATCACCCTCCACCCCCGTCAGTCTCACTCTTCCTGTAAGTTGCTCCCAGGGCTCCCCCCCCCCCCCCACCTCGGAAGCTACCCATTTGGAAACCCTCAGGTCCATTTGCCAAGGAGGCATCTGATGGCCCAGGAATGCTATTCAGACCAAAAAAGTGCCCCGGCCCTGCCCATGCCCAGCGCTCTGCTGGCCTCAGCACCCAGGCGAGCCAGGCGGAGGACTGCCTGGGCTGCGCTCAGGTGAGCAAGGGAGACTCAGAAAAGCATGAGCATCGCAAGGCCACTGGCCGGAGAGCCAGGACTTCGTGTCTGGCAAGAGGAGAGCAGCCGGGCAGCGCCAGCCGGGCTGGGTTTCACCCGGTTCCCCTGTGCCAGGTTTTCTGTTCGCAAGGCCACATGCTGATCCCAGCAGGACAGCTGTTGCTCAAGCCCTGTTTGTCACTTGGTGTGTGGCCTTGGGCAAGTTACTTAATTTCCCTGAGCCTTGGTTTCCTCATGGCTGAAACGGCCACAAGGGCGTGAAGGGCCTGGAGTCGGGCTGGCGGAGCTCAGCACTGCCTGGGCTCCTGTGGGCACACAGCCAGTTGGCCAGGACCTTTGAAACTGTTTCCTGGCCAAGTACACGACCCCAGGATGGCGTTCCTCAGCCTGGTTACAACATTCTTTCCCCTCAGTGACAGCCACACAGACCCAATATTGGCCACCAAGAAAGCAAGATGGAAAAAAAAAGCACCCTGGGCAGGAAGCCATGCTTAAAAGTTCACGTGACCGCTCCTGGGGGCCACTGGGGACTACCACCCACGCCCATGTGGCTGGAGCTGCTCAGGTCTGGGTGCCTGAAGTGCCAGGTGGATACTGCAACATCCTTTGTGTGCTGTCAAGACAGCGGGCAGTGGTCAGGGAAGGCCTCCAGGAAGAAGCGGCAGGGTGAGAGATGATGCCTTGGGGGACCTGGGTGGTGGGGGGTGCAGCTGAGGGAGGTGGAGGTGGGACACTCGGCTGGCTGAGAGCTGGGCCGAAGGAGGGAGGTCAGGGTGAATTGGGGCTGCTGGAGCCAGGCAGGCCCAGGTCACAGAGCAGAGCCATGGAGAGCTGCCGGGGCTGGCTGTGCGCAGGGCTGTGAGGAGCGAGGGGGCTATAGGCTGCACTGTGTACTTCGGAGAAGCAGAGCAGGACCCAGTATTCGTAGCAAGAGCCTTGGGGTGAGGGTAGGGCTGTGCCCCAGCTGGGGGAGGGTCAGAGCTGATGACTCAGGGGCACCAGCACCAGCCTGTGGTCAGACGCTCACATGGAGCTGACCCAGGTGCGGCACAGGGGTCACTGCCTCAAGGTGATCTGAGGCTCCTTTGCCAGGTAGATGGAGGCACCTTGGATCGGCCAGGATGCCCAGGGAGAAACATGTGCGGCCCCTCCGCCCCTTAACCGAAGGCTGGACTCCCCTCCCCCCTGGTCTGCAGCTGCTTCTCCGGACGGAGGGAGGGGAAGTGGCCAGAAGGGGAAGTGTGAGGAGTTCCTGTCCAGCCTGTCGCCTGTCACCAGTCTCCTCTGGTCTTGGGAGCAGCCCGTGGTCTGGCCGTGGCCATGGAGTCGCCAGAGACCCCGGTGAAAGACGGCCTCCTGTACCTGCAGCACGTCAAGTTCGGCAAGGTGCGACCCTGGCCATCAGGCGGCCGCCCAGGACCAGTGGAGCCGAAGACCGCAGCCTGCGCCCCAGCCCCGCACCGGAGCTCGGAGGGAGGCCAGGCGGGGGAGTGGATGGAACCGGGGTCTTGGCCTGAGAGTGCTGCCTCTCTTAGGGATGGGGGAGCCACGGGTGGGGAAGGAAGGGTCTAGAACCAAACTCCTGCACAGGGGCAAAGCCTCGTGGCCACCTGAGCCACCTGGTAGGGGCCCCAGGGTCCCTGGAGGGCCAGGGGCTGAGCTGGGGGAGACCCTCAAGGTGGAGTCCCACCTGCAGAAGGGGCTCCCCTCCTCACAGCAGGCCCTGCACCTGGGGCCACGTGACTGCTGCTGCTGCCCAAGCAGATAAACGGTTGCTTCCTTTGCTCGATGCTATTTGCATGTTTCCATCCTGAAGCTGGGGCCTCCCCCCAACCCCAGCCCACAGCCCAGGTGTCCTTGCTTTGGTTGAGGGAGGGAGAAGCCGACACCAGGGCAGGGTCGGGTGGCCTGCCTTGAGAATCCATGACAGGGGGATAGGGAGACAACTTCATGTTCTCAGGGCATTTGAGGGACATGCGTGCACCCAAACAATTATGGAGGTCCTAACAGGGGGCAGAGGGGAGGAGGAGAGTCCTACTCAGCCCAGTCCTTGCAAGGCCTCCTTCCTGGTGCTCCCAGGGGAGGCAGAGGCAGCCTGGGTAGCCAGGAACGTTTGCTGAGCTGAGCCTCTCTCCACGCCTCTCCCACAGAAGTCCTGGCGGAAGGTGTGGGCCCTGCTGTATGCGGGCAGCTCGTCGGGCGTGGCTCGACTGGAGAGCTGGGAGGTCCGGGACGGGGGCCTGGGGCCGACATGCGACAGGGCCATGGGGCCCAGCCGGCGAGGGGAGCGCCGGGTCATCCGCCTGGCTGACTGTGTGTCCGTGCTGCCGGCCGATGGCGAGAGCTGCCCCCGGGACACTGGGGCCTTCCTGCTCACCACCACGGAGCGAAGCCACCTGCTGGCAGCGCAGCACCGCCAGGCGTGGATGGCCCCCATCTGCCAGCTGGCTTTCCCGGTAAGTGTGGGCAGGTGGGTGGGGGCGCTGGCTGGGGCCACTTCATCCCACATAGCCTGTCACTCAGCAAGCATGTGAACAGCAAGGCTGAGAAGCAGCCCGGAAGCTGTACAGCGACCCTCAGCTGGGAGACAATGAAGTGTAAGGTGGTGTTGGAGTTGCCAGGGGAATGCCAGGCAGGCCCCCTGGAGGAGGGGACGGTGGGCCTGGGTGCTTACTGACCAGTCAGTCACCAGGTGAAGGTCTGTGCGTAAGAAAAAAGCATGAGCAAAGGCCCTGAGGCAGGGGAGAAAATAATGTGTTCAAGGGCCAAGAAAGCAGGCTGGTGTGGTCAAAGGGTGAGGACTGGGGAGGAGAGCGGGAGGGGGCCAGGCTAGAGACTGGTGGGAGCCAATGAAGACCCCACATGTGGGGATTTTATTCCATGTGAAAGAAGCCTGGGAGAGTTTAAGCCAGACTATGAGTGTTGTAAAAGCATATAGGGCCCGTGGCGGTCCCCCAGAAAGCTAAATGTAGAGAGACCAGAAGACTCAGCCATTCCAGCACCAGGTGCAGACCCAAGGTGTTCCCACAAGGCTCCCGCATGAATGCTCACAGCAGCAGGTCCACAACCCCCACGTGGCTGTCAGCTGCCAAACACAAGGGTCTGTGCACACAAGGGGGTGGATATTATGTGAGCACGGGAAGGAAGGCGGCCGGGACGCATGCTATAGCACGGATGAGCCCTGGACACACACCCATCCACGTGGAGCATAGCTTACAGACCGTAGGGGCAGAGCGCAGAGCCATGGCTGCCAGCAGCGGGGAGGGATGCCAATGGGCCCAGGGTTCCCACTGGGTGATGAAGACGTACTGGAACTGGGGAATGATGATGCAACTTCATGACTGTACTGAAAACCACTGGATTATACATGCTAGTTATGGTAAACCTGTGTGGTTTGGTTTCTTTCTTTTTTTTGTAAGATTGATTTATTTTGAAAGTCAGTTACAGAGAGAGGGAGAGACAGAGAAACTTTTCATCTACTGGTTCACTCCCTAAATGGCCAAAACTGCCAGAGCTGGGCCAGGCCAAAGCCAGGAGCCTAGAACTCCTATGTGGAAGGCAGGAACCCAAGCACTTGGGCCCATTTTCCTGCTGCCTTCCCAGGCATGTTAGCAGGGAGCTGGATCCGAAGTGGGGCAGCCAGGACCAGAATTGGTGCTCTGATTAGGATGCCAGCATTGCAGGCAGCAGCTCACCCACAAGGCCAGCCCCAGATTTTATATATTCTTTTTTTTTTTTTTTTTTTTTAAGAAAATGAACAGAAGCAAGGAGACCTGTGAGGAAGCTGTTGCCCTTGACCCTGGCCGTGCTCTTTGGGCCAAAGTGGTCATGGTGGAGGTGCTGGGAGTGAGAAACAGTTGGAAGGATATGCTCAAGGCCTAGGGCATTCAAGGTCAAGGGCAGCCTGTGGGCGGTACGGGAGCCTTGCTCCCTGGCCAGCTTCCACCCACGTTGCGCATCTAAACTTCTGACCTCCCCTTTTTTTTTTTTTTAATTTTTTTTTTATTAATTTTTTTTTGACAGGCAGAGTGGACAGTGAGAGAGAGAGACAGAGAGAAAGGTCTTCCTTTGCCGTTGGTTCACCCTCCAATGGCCGCCGCGGTTGGCGCGCTGCGGCCGGCGCACCGCGCTGATCCGATGGCAAGAGCCAGGTGCCTATCCTGGTCTCCCATGGGGTGCAGGGCCCAATCACTTGGGCCATCCTCCACTGCACTCCCTGGCCACAGCAGAGAGTTGGCCTGGAAGAGGGGCAACCGGGACAGGATCGGTGCCCCGACCGGGACTAGAACCCGGTGTGCCGGCGCCGCGAGGCAGAGGATTAGCCTAGTGAGCCGCGGCGCTGGCCAGACCTCCCCTTTTTTTTAAAGATTTATTTATTTATTTGAAAGAGTTACAGAGAGAGATAGAGAGAGGTCTTCCATCCGCTGGTTCACTCCCCAGATGGCCGCAACGGCCGGAGCTGCACCAATCCGAAGCCAGGAGCCAGGAGCTCCCTCTGGGTCTCCCACATGGGTGCAGGGGCCCAAGGACTTGGGCCATCTTCTTCTGCTTTCCCAGGCCATAGCAGAGAGCTGGATTGGAAGTGGAGCAGCCGGGTCTTGAACCGGCGCCCATACGGGATGCCGGTGCTTCAGGCCAGGGCGTTAACCCACTGCACCACAGCGCTGGCCCCAAACTTCTGCCCCTTGAATGCACCAAGACATCAGGGTTCCAAGGGCTGGCCCAGTCCCTGACTGAGCGCCTGTAGCTCTCACCCGCTGGACATAGCTCTTTAGCCAGCTCACCACCCTCAAGGGGGAGCCCCATGGAAACAGCTCAGAGGGGTGCCTGGGGTCACCCAGCATACTGGGGACAGCACTGGGATGGTACCTAGGTCCCTGGATGCCCTTGCTTATCAGGATACTGACCTTGGAAGCACTGGGGAGGAGTGGGGGTGGATGCTGACCTCTGACCTACATGGGTCCCCCAGGGCACAGCGGAGCCTTCCTCGGGACCAGGGGAGCCTGAGTCGCCTAAGAGAGGCAATATCCCCATGGAGGAAAACTCCATCTACTCCTCCTGGCAAGAAGGTAGGCCAGGGCTGGGGAGGCCAGGGCAGCATGAGCCCTGGCACGTGCAGGGCTGGTGCTCTGGGGGACTGACAGGGTGCCCTGGCCGCCTGCCTGCAGTGGACGAGTTCCCAGTGGTGGTGCAGAGAGGGGAAGCTGCCCTGCGCTGCCAGCTACAGGGCCCCTACATCCTGGTGCTGGGCCGAGATGCCATCCAGCTAAAGGGGACTTCCAGCGCCCAGGCCCTCTACAGCTGGCCCTACCACTTCCTGCGCAAGTTCGGCTCTGACAAGGTGAGTTGTGGGCACGGGGGACAGGGCAGGGGGTGGCCACCCTCCCCACCCCCTGCCGTGGGAACCTGCAGCCAAGGGTAAGGGATGGCCAGTGCCTGGCTGCTGACCCCCTGCTCTTGTCACCTGCACCCAGGATGTGTTCTCCTTCGAGGCTGGGCGCCGCTGTGACTCCGGGGAGGGGCTTTTTGCCTTCACCAGCCCTCGCGCCCGTGACCTGGGTAAGGCTGTGGCCGCCACCATCGCCCGCCAGCGGGAGCGGCTGCCTGAGTTGGCTGGGCCCCGGCCCTGCCCCCTGCCGCGGGCCACCTCCCTGCCCTCCCTGGACGCCCCAGGAGAGCTCCAGGAGGTCCTGCCAGGGCCCAGGCCGCCCACCTCCAGGAGGGCACACAGGGCCGATCCCGGGCCCCAGAGCCTCCCACTGCTGCTGGGCCCTGAGCCCGACGAGCCGGCCTCCAGGCTGTATGCCTCCGTGTGCAAGCGGGCCAGCGGGCCCTCAGAAGCCACGGAGCACCTCTACGAGAACGTTTGCTTGCTGGACGCCGGCCCCGGGCTGCCTGATGCAGGCCCCAAGTCCCTGGAGGGCAGTGGCGGCTGCAGCCCCTCAGCCAGCTCCATCTACCACAACAGTGAAGACCTGAGCTGGCCCAGCCCGGCCCCAGATGTGAGTCTGGAGGCCCAGTACCGCCGGCTGCTGGAGCTAGAACTGGACGAGGCCGGGGGCCCTGGCCGCCCTGGCGCTCAGGCAGGCTTCAAGGCCAAGTTAGTGACGCTGCTGAGTCGGGAGCGGAGGAAGGGCCCTGCCCCCTGTGACCGGCCCTGAGCGGACACACCCCCACAGCCACTCCGGCCTGCCTGCAGGGACCAGGCAGGGGCACCTGGGAAGCGACTCACCCCTGCCCTTCCTGCCCCCAGCATTCAGTGAACACAGTCTCTGATGAAGCTCGCCGGGGCCGGCTCCCCTGGCTTCCGCCTCCCCTGGCTTCCGCCTCATAGCCCGTGGTCCAGCCACCCTCACTTCAGCTTCCTGGTTGGCTTTCATAGGTTGCCATGGGCACACAGACCCTCTTGTTCACTGTAGCAAATGCTGGTACCCTGTATGGCGCTCTGGGGACAAGGTGAGCTGGGCCTGACCTCAGCCACCAATGGCTCAGATGCACCTGAGCAGCCGGGCAGGGTACAGATGGGGCCCCATGTGGCAGGAATGACAGGACAGCCAGGTGGGGCTCTCGGCAGGGGGTGGGCAGGGTCGGCAGTGAGCCGGGCTGTCCAGGCTGAGGACGGCATGCACGGGCCATACCCAGTGAGGACTGGACACGGAGGTGCTCTGGGGCAGAGGGGAGAGAAGCAGATAGGAGGGTCTGCGCCCAGCCCTGCAGCCTACTAGGTCTCATCCTTGGGTGAGGAGCACGGACTCAGGAAGCAGCTAGGGGAGGCTGAATTTGTGGGCATGAAACAGGCGATCAGGAAGCCCAAACTGGGGAGAAGTTGGAGAAAGCTTAAATCACGACACCCAGAGCGGGTTAAGCCCCTGCTGGGACCACGGCATCCCTTGTCAGAGCAGAGTCCCAGCGGCCCTGCTCTCACCCACCTCTGTGCTAACAGCCTGGGAACGAGCAGAGGATGGCCCAAGGGCTTGGGTCCCTGCCACCCACCTGGGAGACCCAGATGGAGTTCCTGGTTCTTGTCTTTGGCCTGGCCCAGTTCTGGCTGCTGCACTTCCGATCCAGTGTAGGGAACCAGACCGGAGGAACCGTGCCCCTAAGATGGCGCCGACTCCCTGCTTCCGGGTTCTTCCTCATCTCAGGGAGTTCCCGCTCTTGCTCGCTCCTTCCCGCCTTAGATTTCCCGCTCTAGCTCGCTCCTTCCCGCCTTGCCACGAGATTGTCCTATCCCCGCGCTTCTAGCCTATCACCTGATTTGTGACGTGTATTGTGCATATAAACCCTTGCTACGCGGGTGTAAGGGAAGTTCCTGCCCAGAAGAGATCGAAGCTGGATCTCCTGCTTGCCGAGCAATAAAGGAACCCCGTGCAAAGTGTTCGGTCTCTGTCTCTTGCTGGACGAGGACGGCGCCGAGCAGCTGGTGGCCCGTACGGGGAACTTCCTCTACGTTGCCCGGTAAGTAGAAGGTAAGCGAGGTCAGTCTTACCGTCTGGGCCCCGCGAGTGAGGTATATCTCGTGGTTGGAGGGTGGACGCACCCTAAGATAGCGGACGTGTTTCCCCGCTTTAAACTGAAAGAATAGCAGACTTGTTTCCCCGCTTTAAACTGAAAGAATAGCGGACGTGTCTTCCCGCTTTAAACTGAAAATGGGAAATTCATCTAGCCATTCAATGTTGCTTAATCCGTTAAAAGCATTATTGCGTAGCAAAGGGATTAAGGTTTCTAAGACCACACTTGTCAGGTTCCTTGGAAGTGTTGATTTCTTTGCGCCGTGGCTCACCCACGAGGGCCAAATAACTCTTGAGTCTTGGGAGAAATTAGGAAAGGATCTCCGGCGCACAGTTAACGATCCCCAGGAACCCGATATCGACCCCGTTGTTCTCCCCTTATGGGAACTACTGCGGGCGTGCCTCCAAGAGGAGAGGTCGGTGGGAGCGGACCGCCCGACTCTTACGGCGGTTCGCGAGGCTCTCGAGGAAGTTCGTTCTCAGAGCTCGGACGGCGCCCGGGACCTCATACAATTTAAGGACACGGGATGCCAGACTTCCTCACTGGCCTCAGGCTCCGAATGTGGCTCCGCCTCCTCTGAGTCTGAGGGGGAAGGGGACGGCGATCCTAAATCCCCGCCTCCTACGTATGCGCAGCTGCGGCAAAAGTTAAAAGATGCCTGTTTACGCCCTCTAGTGCCTACGGCTCCTCCTATCGATGTCGTGCCCGCCCATCAGATTAAAGACGCAGCGCCTCCTACTGGCGGTCATGTAGGCGTGCCTCAGCCCCATCTAACACCCGTGCCGCCATGGCCATTAAACGTCCCAAATGTGCCACCTTTTTCAGGCAGACAGTTTCATCAACAAGCCTGGAAACAGTTGCGAACTGGCGCTCCCGCTGCCCCCGCTCAGGCTTACCCTGTTTTGGCTTTGGGCACGCGAGAGGCCCGGCACGAACCATTGGACATGACAGTATTAAAACAACTTAAGGCTGCGGTCCATGACTATGGACCCACAGCCCCATTCACATTGTCACTCCTTGAATCAGTCGGCCAGTCCATTTTAACACCTAGCGACTGGACCCAATTGGCTCGGGCCTGTTTAAGTCCAGGCGGCTTTCTTTTGTGGCAATCTATGAATACAGAGTGCTGTCATGACCAGGCAGATGAAAATGCTGAGGACGGCCACCCTACGTGGAATGCTGATATGCTTTTAGGGCGTGGACCTTATCAGGCTGACCAGACCCAATTCCCTAGACAAGTATACAGGCAAATTTCCAACTGTGCCCAACGTGCGTGGAGGCAGGCGTCCAATCCAAGTGACTCAGCTAGCCACCTCACCAAGATCGTTCAGGGCACGGCCGAACCCTTCGCTGATTTTGTCGCTCGCATACTTGAGGCTGCGTCGCGTATTTTCCCTTCCGAGGTTGACGTTCAGCCACTGGTCAAACAAATTATTTTTGAGCAGGCTAATAAAGAGTGCAAAAACATTCTTCGACAATATAGACATAAATCTCTGGACTCCTGGTTAAAATACTGCAGAGATACCGGTGGGCCACTTACTAATGCGGGCCTAGCTGCGATGCTGGCAAAAGTCAAAGAAAACAGTCCAAAATCTAAATCGACCCGACCCCCCATATCTTCAGGACTTTGCTTCCAATGTCATCAACCGGGTCACAGAAAACGCGATTGCCCCAATCTCAGCCATGGGTATTCCACGGCACAGCCTTCAGGCATAGAGCCTTGTCGCCGTTGCCGCAAGGGCCCTCATAGGGCAGAGGTATGCCGTTCTGCTTTCGATATCGATGGCAACCCACTTACAGGTAGCGCCCAGGGGCCAAAAAACGGCCAGAGGGGGCTCCCCAACCCAGCGAGGAGCCCCCAAAATCAAATCTACTCTCAGGTTCCACCTCCCGTGTCTGCGCTACACCCAGTGCACCCTCAGCCCGTGCCACTCACGGGTCCGCAGGCCTGGACCTCCGCGCCACCTCCCCTCTCCTCTTAACTCCGGAGATGGGGGTACAATTAGTGGAGAGCGACTGCTCCGGTCCTCTGCCCCCGGATTCGGTTGGATTAGTGTTGGGTCGGTCCTCCGCCGCCCTCCGAGGGCTAGCTGTGATCCCCGGGGTAGTTGACTCTGATTTCACTGGTAAAGTAAAGATCATGGTTCAGGCCCCTCAGGGACCTTTAGTAATCAATCCTGGAGACCGTATCGCACAAATGTTATTACTGCCCAGTCTTCACTCTTTAATCCCAGCTAAAAACCACGTTCGCGGCGCTGGTAACTTTGGGTCCTCTGGCATTAATTTTACCGGCTTACATATGCTTTTAAATGAACGTCCCACTTTAGTGTTGCAGATTAATGGCAAGGACATTAAGGGACTTTTAGACACAGGAGCCGACAAATCCATTATAGCAACAAAGGACTGGCCTAGTACATGGCCTACAAATGTGGCGGAACAAACCTTGCAAGGACTTGGTTTTGCTCATTTCCCAAAAATCAGTGCAGCCTTGTTGTCATGGCAGGATAGCGAGGGTCATAGAGGACAGTTTTCTCCATTCATTTTACCTCTACCCATTTCCCTTTGGGGGAGAGACGTCCTGGCCGAAATGGATGTTGCTTTGGTCACCACTTCCCCTGCAGTACGATCTATGCTACAAAATATGGGTTACGTCCCAGGCAAGGGACTCGGTGTCCAGCTCCAGGGCCACCCTTCCCCCATTGAACCAAAACAAAGACCAAGTAAAGTTGGCCTGGGTTTTTCCTAGGGGTCACTGTTTCGCCTCCTAAACCAGTGGAGCCTTTACCCATCTCGTGGCTAACGGACGTACCCGTCTGGGTTCCACAGTGGCCCCTATCTCAGGAGAAACTGGAGGCAGTCAACACTCTGGTCTTGGAGCAGGTCAACGCTGGTCATTTGATCCCATCCACCTCTCCATGGAATACGCCTATTTTTGCCATCCGCAAAAAATTAGGTCAATGGAGACTCTTACATGATCTTAGGGCAGTCAACGCACAGATGCAGCCTATGGGCCCTGTGCAACGTGGTCTTCCTCTGCTTTCGGCACTTCCCAACCAATGGCCTGTTATTGTAATAGATCTTAAGGATTGTTTCTTTTCCATTCCATTGGACAAAAAGGATACCCCACGTTTTGCTTTTACTGTCCCCACCCAGAACCAGGAACAACCGGACAAGCGTTGGGAGTGGACAGTCTTGCCTCAGGGTATGACTAATAGCCCCACCATGTGTCAAGTCTATGTAGCCCAAGTACTAAAACCTCTTAGAGACCGATATTCCGACTGCAGGTGCCTACATTATATGGACGACCTACTGTGTGCAGCCCCCACAGCAGAGAGGCTCCTGGCCTTATACAGTACACTCCAACAAGTGCTGGAAGGGGCAGGGCTGCATATTGCACCTAATAAGGTGCAATTGTCGTCTGTAGTTTCTTATCTTGGGGCTATAGTCGCCCCTACTCAAATTAGACCTCAAAAAATTCAAATAAAAATCAATGCTATCTCCACTCTAAATGACTTACAAAAACTTTTAGGGGATATCAATTGGATTAGGCACTACCTTAACATTCCTAATGCTGCATTGCAGCCCCTCTTTAATATACTTAAAGGAGACCCGGATCTTGCTTCCCCCCGAACCTTCACCTCTGAGGCCAAACAAACACTGTCAATTGTCAACGATACCCTTAGTAAAGCTGCCCTAAAACGTTGGGACCCTGCGGGAGACCTTACTCTTTGGGTCCTCGACACCCTTAAACAGCCCACCGCGGTCCTATGGCAGGATGGGCCTCTCCTCTGGATCCATCCCTCAATGTCATCTACTAGATCTATTAGTTACTATCCCGTGGCAGTGGCGGAGATAACTCTCCTAGCCATTCAGAGGGCTATCCAACATTTTGGACGCGAACCATCCACCATTGTTGTCCCCTATTCCATGGAACAGGTACGTGTGCTAATCGCTTGTACTGATGCTTGGGCGGTTTTAGTCTGCTCCACTTCCGCAACTATTACAAACAGAACACCCTCTGATCCTTTGCTAACCTTTGTTCAGTCTCACCCAGTTATTTTTCCAAAGTCCACATCCCAAAAGCCCTTACAGGGAGCCCCAGTAGTGTATACCGACGGTTCTAAAACAGGAGTCGGTGCATATGTTGTTTCAGGATCTGTGCCAAAAACATTCCAATTCGCTACTAACTCCCCCCAGGTAACTGAACTTCTTATAGTTAACCAAGTCTTCTCTGATTTCCCCGGACCTGTCAATATTGTGTCTGATTCACGCTATGTGGTTAATTCTGTGTCTATCCTTGAGGCCGCAGGACCAGTCAATTCTTCATCCTCCGTAGCGACAGTTTTCCTCACCCTGCAAAAATCTATTTGGAATCGGTCTGCTCCTTTCTTTATTACTCATATTAGAGCTCATTCTTCCTTACCTGGACCCATGACCACAGGCAATGCTATAGCTGATCAAGCCACACGCCCCATTTGGATACTCCAATTTTCTTCCCCAGAAGAGCAGGCTATCCAGTTTCATTCAGAGTTCCATGTAAACGCAAAAACCCTTGCCGCCAAATTCGGTCTTTCTCGTGCTGCCGCTCGCGATATTGTTCGCCATTGTGCCGCATGCCCTACTTTAACCCCTGTGCCTTCGGTGGGGGTTAATCCCCGAGGATTACTACCAGGACATATCTGGCAGATGGATGTCACCCACATATCCGAGTTTGGGACCTTAAAGTATGTTCATGTGTCAGTTGACACCTGTTCCCAAGTAATTTTTGCTTCTCTGGAGACGGGTGAGCGTACCACCCATGTCATTAATCACTGCCTTGCTGCATGGGCAGCCTGGGGCAAACCAAAAACTTTAAAAACAGATAATGGTCCTGCATACACAAGTAAATCATTCCAAGATTTCTGCACCCGTATGCAGGTACAACATAAAACTGGAATCCCTTATAACCCTCAGGGACAGGCCATAATTGAAAGGGCTCATCGAACCCTCAAGGCTTTTCTCTTAAAACAAAAGGAGGGAATTGCCACGGGCAAAACCCCTCGAATGCGCCTCTCCCTTGCACTGTTTACTATAAACTTTTTGAATTTGACAGATCATTCTATGTCCCCCGCTGAGAGACACATGTTAAAGGAGCCATCTTCACGAGGCTATGTCCGTTGGAAAGATGTCCTCACGGGAAAGTGGTACGGCCCGGATCCGGTATTATGCTGGAACCGAGGCGCGGTCTGTGTCTTCCCACAGGAATCTGGAAGAGAACCTCTCTGGATACCGGAAAGATTGGTCAGAAAAACAGCCCCGCCGCCACAAGATACACCTCTATCACCTACGGACGACATCTCCCCCGAGATAACCGAGATTACCACGCTCTCACAGGACGACAAATTGCAACAAAACAACGAGACGTGAGATGCACCCCTTCCGCTTCTTCATACTGGCAGCGGCTTTGCTCCCTGGCTCTTATGCGGGCTTTAACTCCAACCCCACTGCTTTACTGCAGAACGTAGGCAACCCTTGCGACTGCAAGGGGGGGACCAGCAACACCGTACTGCAGCGTACTCACATCGCCACAGCTGATTGTGGGGACAAAACTGCATATCTGCCCCTCCAGGGGATCCCCGGCCTACCACGCGGCTACATATGTGTGCCCAAACCCCGCGTTTCTGATCCCCATAGCAAAAACCACTCCTGTCCTTGCTCGACCTTTCAAGAATCCATGCACAGCTCTTGCGATTCCTCATACTTCCAATGCACTTCTGGCGGTCAGTCGTACTATGCCACCCAGTTACAAAGTACTCGCAGGTCCTCTAGTCCTGACCATTTGCCACAGGTAGTCCATTCATCCCCCTACCTCTCAGCCCCCTGTGTTGGTACGCCTGGACAGTGGGCGTGCTGGCGCACTACGGCACCCGTGCATATCTCTGATGGCGGAGGCCCACAGGACCAGCTCCGCCACCAACAGCTAACAAAGCGATTAAAACCCTCGTCCCCCCATCCCTACTCACGCCTCACATATGGACAATGCCTCCATCAGGCACACACCTTCCTCGAGTTGTCTTGTTCCCCCTCTCATTCATTGGGCTGTATCACCCATCCCTGACGGGGAGCGAAAACTGGGTATGCGAGACCAAAGGTACTGCAGCAGGAGTCCACCCGGGGGTTCCGGGGGTCCTGGGAGAGCATATGCATATGCATGCAGGTTCAATTCCCAGCCTGCCCCAGCAAAAGGGAATAAAAACTGATCCCTAACGGAGACATCAGGGGTTGTGGCCAGGCCCTTGAAGTTCCGTAACTAACGGATCACAAGCACGCTGGGTATGCACCTCTACTCTCTGCCTAGTAAATATTCTCCCGGCCCTCATGAGCCAGGGCCGTCGGGGATGTGATTTGTGCAAAAACAAAAGGAGGGAGATGTAGGGAACCAGACCGGAGGAACCGTGCCCCTAAGATGGCGCCGACTCCCTGCTTCCGGGTTCTTCCTCATCTCAGGGAGTTCCCGCTCTTGCTCGCTCCTTCCCGCCTTAGATTTCCCGCTCTAGCTCGCTCCTTCCCGCCTTGCCACGAGATTGTCCTATCCCCGCGCTTCTAGCCTATCACCTGATTTGTGACGTGTATTGTGCATATAAACCCTTGCTACGCGGGTGTAAGGGAAGTTCCTGCCCAGAAGAGATCGAAGCTGGATCTCCTGCTTGCCGAGCAATAAAGGAACCCCGTGCAAAGTGTTCGGTCTCTGTCTCTTGCTGGACGAGGACGGCGCCGAGCAATCCAGCTCTCTGCTATGGCCTGGGAAAGCAATAGAAGATGGCTCAAGTCCTTGGGCCCATGCACACGCACGGGAGACCTGGGAGAAGCTCCTGGCTCCTGGCTTCAGATCAGCGCAGCTCTGGCTGTTGTGGCCAGCTGGGGAGTAAACCAGCGGATGGAAGACCTCTCTCTCTGTCTCTCTGCCTGCCTGCCTCTCCTTCTCTCTGTGCGTGACTCTTTCAAATAAATAAATAAATCTTTAAAAAAAGTTGTGACACCCAAAACACTTGTTCCTTGCTGCAACTGAACTCACAGACTTTGGGGGGATCCTCAGGGCTCAGCTTCCTCAAGTGTAAATTACATGTTAGGTCTGTTCCTTCAGGGACTTACTGCGCGCCCACCTGTGCCAACGGGGTAGCCCGCTAATAGCTCTCCCCAAGCGCCCAAACGGCGCCTTCACTGCAGGGACTGCCATCTTCACGACCCTCCCCGCTGCGTTCTCTCCGCCCCCATCACCTGCAGTGCCCCTCGCTGCTTTCCCAGGAGGCCCCCTGCATGGGTCTACCCTCGTCCCGCTTGGCTCCTGGGCTCCACCCCTCGTGCGCTGTCCTAACGCGGACTTGCAGGCAGAGCCCGGTCTCCTCCGCGCCTGCGTGCTAGCCTCGGCGCACAGCCCCCGGGGGCGGGGGCAGGGGAGAGCGTGTGAGCGGGATGGCCACGCCCCCTCCCATAGAGCCTGCCCTTCGTGCTGCCCAGGGACGCTTGGCCCCGGCTGGCAGCTTCTCTCCACCCAGAGACTTCTGAGTTTTCTCCTCTCCACCCTCGCCCTCTCAACCTGTCCGTGATGGCCTCCCACCACACCTGGACGTGCGCCCCCTGCCCGTCCCCCGGCACGCTCTGATCCCAGCTCCTCTCACCTCCCTCTCCTGGCCCCTTCCCCATCTCCTCGCCGTTCCCAGCCGCACACAGGTGGGACGAGCCTTCCCTGGCCTCACCTGCCGCCCCCCAGCGCCTCCCTTTCGGGTCCTCTGATTGCCCTCCTTGTTCCCCAGGACGACAGCACTGGGACTGCCTCAGCTTCTGAGCAGCACCCAGCTCCCCTGCCCGGGGGGCCTGCGCCTCCCGTGTCTCTCCTCTTTGCCCCGTCTCGCCTGCCCAGCCTCTGCTGGAATTCTCTCCAGGGTCCTAACCTAGGCTAAGGCACTCAACCCTGGCTCACCTGCGGACAAAATATACTCATGGACTCACCTGGAAGTGGGCTTGTATTTTTGAAAACGTATTAGAGGCCGGCGCCGTGGCTCACTAGGCTAATCCTCCGCCTTGCGCGCCGACACACACTAGAAGTCCCAGTCGGGGCACCGGTCCTGTCCCGGTTGCCCCTCTTCCAGTCCAGCTCTCTGCTGTGGCCAGGGAGTGCAGTGGAGGATGGCCCAAGTGCTTGGCCCTGCACCCCATGGGAGACCAGGAGAAGCACCTGGCTCCTGCCATCGGATCAGCGCGGTGCGCCGGCCGCAGCGCGCCAACCGCGGCGGCCATTGGAGGGTGAACCAACGGCAAAAGGAAGACCTTTCTCTCTGTCTCTCTCTCACTGTCCACTCTGCCTGTCAAAAAAAAAAAAATGTATTAGAGAGGCTGAGAGACAAACAGACAGATCCAATTCACTGTGGTTGCCTCTCTGAATGCCCACAATGGCTAGGCGTGAGCTGGGGACAAAGCCAGCATCCGGGAACTCAATCCAGGTGTCTCATGTAGGTGGTGGGAAGCCAGTTACCCGAGCCATCAATCTGTTCCCCAAGGTCTGCATTTGTAAGACACAGGGGTCAGGAGCTGGGTGGTGGACTCGGGTACTCCAATATGGGTGTCAGTCCTCTCAATCTGCATAGTTTTTTTTAATTAATTTATTTGAAAGAGTTAAAGAGAGAAAGAGAGAGAGGTCTTCCATCTGCTGGTTCACTCCCCAGATGGCCACAATGGCCAGGCTGTGCCAGGCTAAGGCCAAGAGCTTCTTCCAGGACTCCCACGTAGGTGGCAGGGGCCCAAGCACATGGGCCATCTTCTGCTACTATTCCCAGATGCATTAGCAGGGAGCTGGATCATAAGTGAAGCAGCCAGAACACGAACCGGCCGCCATATGGGATGCCCGCGTCGCAGGAGGAGGCGTAGCCAGCTACACCACAATGCCAGCCCCTTAACCTGCATCTTAAGTGCTGGGCTAAATGCCTGCCCTGGAAATGGTTGTAGAAGGCTCATGCCTGTGCCCACACCCAGGGACTTGCACTACATCAGCTGGGTAGGAGGAGCCTGTGCATCAGTGCTTAGATTTTCTCAAAAATAAAAATGTGGGTGAGTGCACCCAAAATTGAGAGCCACTGTCTCCAGGCTTCACAGATCATCTTAATGCTGACGGCTCCCAAAGGCCTAGCTTCAGCACGGGCCTCTCCCCAGAGTGCAACTGTATACTGGACACCTGGACATCTAAAAGGCATCTCTGGCTGTAATGTGTGAGGTGGGGGCAGGGGCTTCCAGCAATACGCCCTCTCTGTGCTGTGGTTCCAGGAGGAATGTCCACGGGGACGCAGCTTTCGGCCTCATGCATGCAAGTCCTTCCTGATGGGTAAAATCTCACAGCAAGCTAAGGCTAAGAGCTCCTGGTCAGGGTGGCTGCAGCAGGGACCTCCCCCACCCATGGCGGCAGGTCTGAGCCCAGCCTCACTAGGCCAGCAAATCCTATGACCCAGCGACTCAGGCTCATGACCCAAACTGGAACCTGGACTCTGGGTACCCAATCTGGCGTCCTTTCCTTTTTTATGAGCCCAGGTGTCTTTGTGTCCTAATGAATTCTGCAGTGGTCCAACCAGAAAATCCTTGGAAACCTCCAGGACCCTAGGGGCCTTGCCTGGAGCGGCGGGATTCCCAGCCACCAGGGGGCGCTGTGTCCTAACCCAGGCCCTGTTCCCTCCCATGAGTTGTGTGTGTTGGAAGGCTCCCCGCTCCACCCAGACCTGTGAGGACCGCCAGGACCCCCAGGCTGCCACGACTTTTCCCGTTTGCTGCTTCCCTTTCTCAATCTTTCCTTCATCTGTTCATTCACACTGCATGCAGGTACACAGTGAAATGCGGGACAGGACACAGACCCTGGTCTCTGGGGACTGACATTCTGATGGAAACAGGCAACAACTAAGAAACAAAGGTGGCATAGTGGGTGAAGCCACCGCCTGCAGTGCCGGCATCCCATATGGATGCCAGTTCAAGTCCTGGCTGATCCACTTCTGAGCCAGCTCTCTGCTATGGCCTGGGATAGCAGTAGAAGATGGCCCAAGTCCTTGGGCCCCTGCACCCACGTGGGAGACTCCGAAGAGGCTCCTAGTTTCGGATTGGCCCGGCTCTGGCTGTTGCAGCCATGTGGGGAGTGAACCAGCGGATGGAAGACCTCTGCCTCTGCCCCTACCTCTCTGTAACTCTGCCTTTCAAATAATAATTTTTTTTAAGACATAAACGTTTAATATTAGAGGGTGGAAAGTGCAAGGAGCTACGAGGGGTGGGTGTTGGGCACAGAGGCTAAGTCCCCCCCACTTGGGACACCCCACACCCCTCATCAGGGTGCCTGGTTTGACTCCATCTACTCTGCTTCTGATCCAGGCCCCTGTTAATGCACATTCTGGGAGGCAGCAGTTGATGGTTAAAGTCCTTGGGTCCCTGTCACCTATGCGGGAGACCTGGATGGAATTCCAGGCTCCGGGCTTCAACCTGACCCAGCACTAGCTGTTGTGGACATTTGGGGGGTGAACCAGCTGATGGAATAAAAACTTTAAAAGCAGGGTAAAAGGACCAGTGTGTACTGTGAATTGCTGTTACAGATGGTGACAAGGGAAGACCCCTTAGAGCAGGCAACATCTGAGCAGAGACATGAGCAAACTGAAAGCAGCAAAACGATCCGTGCAAAGGCCCTGAGGCCAGAACATGCTTGGTACAGCTGGAGGAACAGTGAGGAGGCCACATGGCTAGAGTGGAGCGAGCGAGCAATGGGCCCTGTTTACTAGGGTTATATGAGTCTTATTTATTTATTTGAAAGTCAGAGTTACACACAGAGAGAAGGAGAGGCAGAGAGAGAGAGAGAGAGAGAGAGAGAGGTCTTCCATCTGCTGGTCCACTCCCCAAATGGCCACAACGGTTGGAGCTGGGCCGACCCGAAGCCAGGAGCCAGGAGGTTCTTCTGGGTCTCCCACATGGGTGCCGGGGCCCAAGGAATTGGGCCATCTTCTACTGCTTTCCCAGGCCACAGCAGAGAGCTGGATCGGAAGTGGAGCAGCCAGGTCTTGAACCAGCGCCCATATCGGCTTTATCCGCTACGCCACAGTGTGGGCCCCAAGTTATATGAGTCTTAAGGCTTAGTTTGAGCCTGCTGGAATGCTAAAAGCTGAGTGTGAGTTCCCTTTAACAGTATCAGTTGGGCTGGTCCTTAGAGAAGGTCCCGGAGGGGACCAGGGTGAAAGCAGGGGCCCATTAGGAGACCGCTACAGGTCACCAGGAACAACCGGGGCCGCAGTGACCAGTGCGTGCCCCTCTAGGACTGGGGGTCGCGGAGGGGCGTGGGTTCAAGAGAGAATGTCTGTAAAGCGGGAGGAGCGTCGGCGCCGGGCGCTCACCACGATGCGTGCGCTGCGCGTGGGGCTGGGCTCCGAGCTCCGAGCTCCGGGGACCGCGCGAGGCCGAGCTGAGGACGCCCTCCAGCTTCGTCTGCTCCGGTTGTCCGCGGCAAACGCAGCTGCACGGTCACTCCTCGTCCCTCTCATTCCTCCTCACCCCGACGCCCCCATACCGACCCTCTGGCAACCCCAATTGGGGAGCACTAGCGCCCCATTTTCCCCAGGACACGGCTAACGTCCAGCGGCGCCTGGCTTCGAAGGCCGCTCTCCCCTGCCGGCGGGAGGCGCAGGGGGCGGGGCGAGGCGTGGGCGGAGCGAGGTCCTCCCGACGCGGCGTCCCGCAGTCAGGCCCCGCCCCACTCAAGGAGAAGGGGCGGGCAGCGCCGTGTGCTCAGAGCCAGACGGGGCTTCGTGATTGGACAAGGCGGAAAGCTTGGGTGGGGCTCTCCCCCGGCGGAGCGACCGCCTGTGGGTGTGGACACGCGGAGGGCGTGGTCTCCCACTCCGCCCCCTTCCACGGCCTCATAGCGGGCGGCGTCCTCGGGGGCGGGGCCAGAACGCGGTCTGCCGATCCGATTCCAGCGCGGCTCCTAGGAGCCCGCCGCGGAGCAGCTCCCCGGCGGGGCAGAGCAGGTACCGGCGGCCGCGCGGGGCTTTTGGGCTGAACCAGGCTGGGACCGGGGGCCTGCTGAAGACTACGGAGCGCACTAGGGGTCTTGGCCAGCGCTGGGCCTGCTCCCGCGGGTTCGGCCCCTGCCTCCGCCCCCGCCCCCGCCTTCCTGCGGCGAAGCCCGCTTGTGGCGGGGCCGGTTGGCGCCTGCGCCGCTGCATGGTGTCTGGGATGAGGGCTGGAGGGAAACTGAGTCACGGCAGGGCGGGCACAGTCCTGTGCGGGAGGCATCAGCGTGGCTCTCCTTCCTGGCCACGCTTTGAGGTCCCCACTGCTCTCCGCTGGAGACTCGTCCCACTCCTGCCCCCAACCGCTCAGAGCGCCCAAGGGGTCCCGCCCCAGCTCCCAAAAGCCCCGACCTGCCCTGGAATGGCCAGGACGCGCTCCAGGCGCCTCGCGCAGTACCCCTCCCCCTCGCGCGGAGCCCCCGTGGCTCCCTCCACTGCTCTCCGCGCAGTATCAGCTTACACGCCTTATATAGTCCGAGCAGGCTGCAGCCGCGGCCTGCCTGCCGGGACCTGGGGGCGGGGGAGCCGAGAGCCGGCCCCTGACTCACCCCGCCGCCCGAGGCTCCAGGCTGGCTCGGGGGGAAGCCGTGCCAAATTAGTCCCACCCGTGGATGCCGAGAACTTTAAGCCTGGGAAAGGTTCACCCTCCCAGGCCCTGGGCGGGGGGCTGCCCTTGTCTGTTTTTTTTTGGAAGTGAGGTCTGCTAGCCGGCCTCACAGCCTAGCCTGGCCAGATAACATGCCCACCCGGGCCTGGGGTGCGCTCAGCGTCTGTGTTGCCTGCTTGGCACCTGTTCAAGGCTAGTGTCCGTAGCTGGGGCACTCACTTTCCCATTTCTCCTCTCAGGAGCCGACACCATGGACTCCTTCAAAGTACTGCTAGAGGGTCCAGCACCATGGGGCTTCCGGCTGCAAGGAGGCAAGGACTTCAATGTGCCCCTCTCCATCTCCCGGGTAAGCCTAATTGGGAGAGGGACTCCGAATGGCGGCGGTGGGGTGGGGGGTTGTCTTTGATTGCTCAGGTCTCCAGGGGGAATCTAAGCAGAAGGCCCAGGTGTCAGCAGGCCAGGAGGTGTCTGTCCAGGTCCAGAAAAGTGGTGGCTGCCTGCTCCCAGGACCCCCGCCTAGGTAGACAGGGGAGTGGAGCCCCCAGACTCCCATAGCTGTGCACCGTACCTGATGCCACTTCCTGAGCCTCTGCGGCCACCTCTGGGGGCCAAGCAGAAGGGAGAAGGCTCATTGGTGTGGGAGGTAGATTGATGAATTCAGCAAGGATCTAAACTTGAGAACAGTGCTCAGGAGCCTGGCCCCAGGCAGAGCACACTGTGGAATCTTACTGCCGCCTCACTGCCACCCAGGGGATGGCAGCTGCCATCCTGTTTGTCCAAAGGAGGGATCTTGGAATGGTGGAGGGCTTGTCCATGGCAAAGCAGAGATTTGAAACCGGGCAAGGACGGCCTGCGGGTTTTGCAGGTCCCCAAGCCAATGAGAGGACCTGCGTCTCCATCCAACTGGTCCCGGTTTAGGATGTAGTGGCCTTTGACCCTGAGCGTAGGTGTGGTGAGGCTAGGCTGTAGGGCTGGGACTCAGATTCCTGAGAGCCTGCCCTGGTGGGGTGGAGCTGGTGGCTGGCTCCTCCCCATGGCAGGGGGATTGCCTTATAAGCCCAAGAATGCAGCCCCAGGCTGGGATGGCCAACAGTGGCTGGAGTCTACCTAGCTGAAAAGGGCTGGCCTATGCCTGGACCTCCGAGCCCCCTCCCCTGGTGGCCAGGCTGTGACTCCTGGTTTGAGACCCAGAAAAGAAACCGCCCACCCAGAGCAGTGAGGCCAGCACTTGGGCCAGTGTCTGTCTGTCTGTCTCTCTCTCTCTCTGGCCTGGGGGTCAGGAGGGGCGGGGACTTCCTGCCCCTACATCCGCCAGTGCAGGGAGGCCCACCCAGCCGCCTGGTGGGCAGACAGCTGTTGGCAGGAAGCCCAGGGCAAGCCCAGCCTGAGGGGCCCGAGTGCTGTCCAGGCACCAGGCAGTCTGAGAGAGGCCCAGGGCAGAGTCTTCGTGGCAGTTTGGCCTGGTGGCCAGGGCAGGCAGTGTTCTGCCCCCGGTATCTTTCTGCAGAGTTCTGGGGCAGGCGGGTCCCTTACACACACACACACACACACACACTCCACTCTGAAACCTACCCTGCATCCCCCTCCCTGGGAAAATGCCACCCCATGTGGCTGGGAGACTTGGTCAGGACTGGTTTCCGCCTCACCTCTTTGCTGATAAGAGTGATCTTTCAGATGTGGCCTGCCGGGGGCACTGTGGGCCCAGGCTCCCCTGTCTGCCACCCCAGCCCAGGGGTGGGGCCAGCAGCTAAGCCCAGCCTTGGAGTTGGACCCAGGTCCTGGTGGTGGGTGGATAGAAGTGGTCTTTTTCAGTGCTGGGCCAGCCCCCTCCTCTCCTGACCCCAGAATGAAGGGAGGTGGGAGGGGCAAGGGCTGGCTGTGGGCCCAGGCCTGGGAGATGAGGTAACGTCTGAGACTGCTGGGGGGAGGGGTTGGACTGCCCAGTGGAGCCCTTGGGCTGACTCACGCCCCCTCCCCTGTGTCCAGCCCCCTGGCTTTTCTCCTCCTTGTCTCTCTGGCCTTGCCCTGCCCCTGGCCTGAGCTGCTCCCTGCTTTTTTTTTTTTTTTTTTTTGCCAGCTGCCTTCCCAATCTCTTCTGCTTCCACTCCCCCCACTCCCATTCACCACCCGCCACCCCCTCAAACTTCCTGTCTTCCCAGTCCCAGGAAGGAAGTGGTCCCTGACCCTCATTCCAGGCCAGCTGATTCTGGCCTACTCCAAGGCCCCCGCCACGCACTCACCCGCACCTCCCAATGTGGGGAGGGAGTGGCCGGGCCAGGTTCTACTGACTCACTGGTGACCGGGAGTAAGTCACTTCCCCTCGAGGGCATCACTTCCTCATCCCCTTGTCAGAGACCCGACTGAACCAAAGGTGGATGGACATACAGGAGCCAGACCCCAAAGCCAGCCGCCCATGAGGGAGTCCTTCCAGGTGGACTGACCCCTCAGTACTCCCCCATTCAGCAGAGATAGCCTAGAGTGGTGGAGTCTTAGGGGTAGGGTCACTTCCTGTCTCTGCCTCTTATCAGCTGGGTGACTTGAGGCAAATTGCTTAACCTCTCTGTTTTCCCATGTGTAAACTGTATAATCGCAGACTCCTCCCCAAGCTTGTGGGAGAGTTCAGTATCTATGGCAATGCCAGGTGCTCATTAAATGCAGGCTGCTGTCCTTGCTGGTTGGTCCTTGGCCAGTGAAGAAGGGACTGCCCAGGGCTGTCACACTTGTAACCGCACGCAAGCATGGATTCAAGCAGCAAGTCCAGCTCTCCCTCCTCATCCCAGTCTCTGCCCTCTCTCTAGAGCAGCCCCACCCCAGGAGCTTTTGGGGCCCCCTGCGGGCTCAGACCCATGGGCAGCCGGGGCCACCCTTGCTGTGTTGTGGGGTAGAGCTACAGGGCTTGGAGGGCCCCGTGGGGTCTGTCAGAGTCAGGTCTATCAGTGGCCTTGGAAATACTCACCCTAGTTCCTTAAAGCTGTTAGTGCCCCCCCCCCCCGCCCTCTAGGCGGGGGCCAGGTGCTTCCCCCACAGCTGAGACTTTCATCAGGGGGGCCGGCCACCTCCCTGGAGGCTTCAGCTCGTGCTGGTGGGATCGGGCCTCCCAGCCTGCTGGCATCCCCTGGTTTGCCGCAGGAACCAGGAGTTCCCACAGGGCTGTAGTGGCAGTGGAGGCCTAGGGGTAATGCCCATTGATGGCCCAAGAAGCCCAGGTCAGGCACTCCGGCCCTCGGGTCCCCAGTCCCCACGGGTGGTCGCAGGACTGGGAGTTGGGAGGTGTCAGGGGGTAGGGACACAGTGGCGCAAAGACGGGCGGCTGTAGCCGAGAGGCTTGGGTTTCAGCCTGAGGTGGTCTGCCGATGTCTAGCAGGTTCTGGACCGAGGGGCAGGCCATGTGAGCAGGGGGCTGGAGAAGCTCCCTGGGCCTCCCGCAGCTCTCACTTCCGGCGACCAAGGACGGTCGGGCCGACGACCACCGGCCTCAGCCTGGGTCTCCGGGCTCTGACCCCTGCTCCCGCCCCACAGCTCACTCCTGGCGGCAAAGCAGCGCAGGCGGGCGTGGCTGTGGGTGACTGGGTGCTGAGCATCGACGGCGAGAACGCGGGCGGCCTCACGCACATCGAAGCCCAGAACAAGATCCGCGCTTGCGGGGAGCGCCTCAGCCTGGGCCTCAGCAGGTGTGCGGGCGTTGCTGGCCAGGCCAGCGGGCGGCAGCGGGTGCTGTCTGGGCCGCCCATCCGCCCGCCATCACCGCTTTCCCTTCTCCTCCAGGGCTCAGCCGGCACAGAGCAAACCGCAGAAGGTGGGCGGCGGCCTGGGGACGTCTGGGCGTGGCGGGGGGAGGGGCCTGGTGGCTGGGTCGCCTGGGCTGACCCGTCCACCCCGTTGCAACCTCGGCACCCCGTCCTTGTGTGGGAGCAGGGGGCAGACACCAGAACCTGGGAGGGCAGGGGCTGGGGGACGGGGAGTTGGGCCCAGGGCTGCCGCACGGTCCGGCCCCACGCATGTGTGCCTGTCTGTCCGCCTGCCTATGCTGCACCCGCGCGTTGCTCTGGGTTCTTCCCCCAGCCATGGGGGCTGACGTCATCACTTCCCAGTGGACCCCCTTGAAACCCGAGTGACCCCCCTCTCGGTGGCCACCCTCCAGATATGTGGGGACGGGGCTGGAGCTGCGCTGTGTTCTCCAGGGGGGCGCCCCGCTCCCACCCATGTCCCCCATCCCCGCCCGCCCTGCCCTGCCCGGCTCTGTCTCCGCCCAGGCCCTGGCCCCTGCCGCGGATCCCCCGCGGTACACCTTTGCACCCAGCGCCTCCCTCAACAAGACGGCCCGGCCCTTTGGGGCGCCCCCGCCCGCTGACAGCGCCCCGCAGCAGAATGGGTACGTCGGCCCCGCCTGCGCGCCCGCCCACCCACGCCTGCCGGCGGCCGCACACCTGCCCGCTGCGCGCTGCCGCTCCTGCACTGCGCGCTCCAGCCAGGCCGGAACCGTGCTGCAGCGACCCCTGGTGGCCGGGGCGGGGCTGCAGGCACCAGGCCCCTCCCAAGGGTGCGGCCGCTGCCCCTGCCCAGGCACTGCCCTCCTGGGGGGCTCTGGACGCGGCAGTGTGCCCTTCCCCATGCCGGCCGCCTGGGGTTGGGGGTGGTGTTGGGCCAGCTGAGCCCCACTCGATGCCGCCTTGCCCAGGCTGTTCTGACCCCTCCCCATCTTTCTTCCTCCCCCTGTGTCTGTCTCTTGGTTCCTTTATCTGTCCATCTGTCTATTTCCTTCACAGGTGCAGACCCCTGACAAGTCAGTGAGCCCCCTCTGCCTGTCCCTCTCTTCCTTCCTTCCGGCACTCTGGGTGGTAGCCCCTCCCCACCCTGACTGCCCCCTGCCCTTTCGCCCACCCCGCCCCACAGCCACTCCCCCCATCCTCCCTCTCCCCCACTCTCCCCCCACCGAACCCCCCCTTCCTCGGGAGGGGCTGCCCCCACCACGCCCACGTCATGAAGTTCTGAGCCACCCCCTCCCCACAGACAGCCGCTCAGGCCGCTGGTCCCGGACGCCAGCAAACAGCGGCTGATGGAGGACACGGAAGACTGGCGGCCACGGCCCGGGACAGGCCAGTCGCGCTCCTTCCGCATCCTTGCCCAGCTCACGGGCACCGAGTTCAGTAAGTGCCAGTCCAGGGCAGGGCGGCTTTCTCGTGGCCCCAGCCCAGGGCTCTAAGCTGGAGGGGGGTGTGACCCTGTGCTGCTCTCGGTCACTGCCTGCCTCTGCCCTCTCAGTGCAAGACCCGGATGAGGAACACCTGAAGAAGTCGAGGTAAAAGGACAGGCGCCAGCCCTGCCCCTTCCACTGTGGCCACCAAGCTGCACCTGCCCCTGGCGCCCCCCCCCCCACACCTGATGCTGCATTCTCCCTCCTTCCTCTGTCCTCGCTGCCGCCTGCCGCCTGTCCTTCCTTCCACTCCCTTCTTTTCTCTCTGTCCCCCAGGGAAAAGTATGTCCTGGAGCTGCAGAGCCCACGCTACACCCGTCTCCGGGATTGGCACCACCAGCGCTCTGCCCACGTGCTCAACGTGCAGTCGTAGCCTGGCCCTCTCTGGCCGGCTGCCCTCTCCACCTCTCTCTCCTCTCTCTCTCTCCCTCCTGCCCAGGGCACCCCCTTGGTGCCTCCAGCTTTGCCTGCCTCTCCCATCCCTCTCCTGCCGCTGGCCTGGCCCCGGCAGCCCGGCCGGCATAGGTCTGGCTCCGTCTGACACTGCCTTCCCTCTTTGCCCTGCAGCCCTGCTGTCTGTCAGGTCTGTGCTGCCCTGGGCGTGGAAATAAACGTTCTCAGCCCTGCTTCCTCTGCCTCTGACTTCCATCTTTGTGGGGCTGGTGTGCACGGGGGTGTGGGGGGCGTGGGACGGTTCAGACTCAGTGTGGGCCCTGCCATCAGAGCTGGCTCTTGGGGCTGAGGGGAAGTGGGAGCCCTGCTCTGCCTCCCCGCCCTGGACCACAGACCAGCTGGCTGGAACCTGGCTGGGAGACGTGCCCCTCCCAGCCCTGCCCCAGAGGGACCTGGAGTCCAGCCCAGCAGCTCTCACGCACCCAGGCATCTCCCGTGGAGCCAGCAGGACCCGGGGTGGGGGTGGGGCCATGACAGGAGCTTTGGCTAGGCGGGGCTTTGAATGGCAGATCTTACAGCCAGGTGCCCAGGACAGAAATCCCTGCCCCAGCCTCAACTACACCCCAGGAACCCTGGCCTGGTGAGAGAGAATGGGCTTGGGCCCGGGGAAGGGTGGGTAGCCCCTGGGGTTGTGGGGGTGGTGGGCTCTTCTCACCTGCCCCAGGCTTCACCCCCTGTCCTAAGGGGTCTCTGGGCACCTCCTTGGAGCCACTCTCCTCGGCCTTGGCAGGCCCTACCACCCCCAGCGCTACCAGCCGCCCACCCTGGGCCGTGGACCCTGCATTTGCTGAGCGCTACGCCCCGGACAAAACAAGCACGGTGCTGACCCGGCACAGCCAACCAGCCACGCCCACGCCTCTGCAGAACCGCACCTCCATCGTGCAGGCCGCTGCCGGAGGGGGCACCGGAGGGGGCGGTGGCAGCAATGGCAAGACTCCTGTGTGCCACCAGTGCCACAAGGTCATCCGGTGGGTGACCCTGTTCCTCTCCTGCCTTGACCTTTCCTGTCCCAAAGCCTGATCCTGGCCCAGCTGCCCACTCTTCTGGCTTCAGCAGCCACGGGAGCAAGATAAGATTCTAGTTCCCAGGGGGAGTGGGGAAGGGACCTGTCCTGGCTCCTCAGGTTCTCAATCCCGCAGTCCATATCCCCCCCACACACCTCATGGCATCAGCCACTAGCCAGCTGCGTCTGGGGACGTGACCGCGGGTGCCAGTGTGGTCCCAAAGCTCACTGCTGTCCTGGCAGAGAAGGGCCAGGGAGGCAGCCACCTGTCTCTCCTTCCTGCCCATTCAGTGGCGGCTCACCTCTGCTCTCAGAGCACATGGCCGGTCAGTGTACCAGATTCTAGAACCTTCCTTCTTCTCAGCCCTGGCCTGCTCTTGACTCCCATCAGCTCGTAGGCAGAGATTCCGCAAAGCACTTTGCCTTTCAAACATGTTTATTTGGGACCAGCGGACCAAGGCGGGCAGGCAGGCCAGACAAGGTGGGCATGGGGGTGTCTGCCCAGGTTATTGCCTGGCCCTCCGGGCTTCCTGCTCCTAGGGCACCAGCTCCTCAGGGTGGTCTCATTAGGCTCAGGTCATCAGCCTGCACCCAGGCCTCTTCTGTCATCAGTCAGCACAGGGCAGCCACAGAGCTGGCCCCTTCATGCTTCGTCCCACCTTGCCGTGGGACCTGGGGCGGGCCACTTCCCGTGCCTGTCTTTGCTGTCCTAGTTGTGAAATGGGGAAAATGAGGTTTGCTACCTGGTGCTTCCAGTGGGTGACCAGTAAGCCCGTGGGGTGCGTTCTCGTCCCACACTGCCTCTCACTGCCCTGCCCTCCCCCTCAGAGGCCGCTACCTGGTGGCGCTGGGCCACGCGTACCACCCCGAGGAGTTTGTGTGCAGCCAGTGTGGGAAGGTCCTGGAAGAGGGCGGCTTCTTCGAGGAGAAGGGTGCTATCTTCTGCCCGCCGTGCTACGACGTGCGCTATGCTCCCAGCTGTGCCAAGTGCAAGAAGAAGATCACGGGCGTGAGTGGGGCTGGTGGGCGGGCAGGGGTGGGCTAGGAAGGAAAGCAAGTGCTAGACCTGTTGGTGTGGAAAAACGGTGAGCAGCCGGAGCCTCTGTGAGCCCTTTGGCTTCTTAACGGCCTAAGAAGTGGCCACCCTTGACATTAGCTAGAATCTTCTTAACAAATGACCAAAATCCTCCTGGCTCAGACAAATCCCTGCAAAGCCCAAGGCGCCGGCTTCAGACCCAGCTGAATCTGGACACCAATGTCAGAGGACTCTGTCCCTTGTTTTCATCTGCGTTTGCTTCCTCTCCTGGAAGGCAGCAAAGATGGTGCCACAGTGTCCCCATGGGTGACGCCACCCCAGCTTAATTAGCACCACAGACTGAAAGACAGCATCTCTGTCCCAGGCGCTGTATCAGAAGTCCCAGAGCTGGTGCTCATTGGCTTGGCTTGGGTCACATGACCATCCCTGAACCAAGCCCTGGGACTCTGATTGGCCGGGCCTGGGTTATGCCCATCCCTGGAGCTGAGGGTGAACCCCAGATAGAGCACAAGGGAGGAGTGGGTCCCTAAAATCAAGCCAGAACATGACCTAGGAAGAGCCGGACAGGCTGGAAGCTGCTGTGGGGAGCAGCTGGGTTGCATTTGGCTGCGGTAGCAGAGGACTCCACTGCCGAGACTTGGACGGGGTTATTAGCTCAGAGAGGAGAATCCCAGGGAGGCCTCTAGGAACCTGTTTTCCCCGCCTTTTTGTCTGAAATCCTTAGAATGTAGAGAGCTTTGTTTCAAGTCGATCATTCTAGCAGCTCAAGGTCGAGACCGACATTCTTATCTCAGGCAGGAAGTGGGGAAAGCAACTGGTGTTCCTTTAATGAGGTATTGCCTTTGGAAGAAAAACTGGAGTCTGGAGCTATTACCCTAGGACTCCTGGGCGAGCCTCCACCCTCAGGAATGGAGGAAGGCAGAAGGGAAGGGGTTTGTGAAAGGTTTCTTTTATCATTATCTTTTTTAAGATCATCTATTAGAGAATCTTTCATCCACTGGTGTAACTCCTCAAAGGGCCACAAGAGCCAGGGCCCATGCCAGGCAGGAGCCAGGAGCTCCATCCTGGTCTCCCACATGGGTGGCAGGGGCCCAAGCACTTGAGCCATCGTCCAACACCTTCCCAAGTGCATTAGCAGGGAGCTGGAATGGAAGGAGGAGCAGCCAGGACTCAAACCGGCACTCATGTGGTGTACCAGCATCGCAGGTGGTGGCTTAGCCCACTGTGCTGTAACGAGGGCCCCTGTGAAAGGTGTTAGAGGCTGATCCATAGCACCTGCTCCTCTAGTGCACGACTGGGAGATAACTAAGGGGCTTTATCTGCACAGGACTGGTGAGTAGCAATGCCAGCAACGCAGGGCTCAAACACCGGTGATCCAAGATCCTTTTCCTCCTGTGAAGGCTAACAGAGCTCAGCCTGTCCCAGCTTCAGACTTGGACTTGGACTTGGACAGGTGCACATCAACAGCTGACCTGGCTGGGCCCCTTGCTCAGATCACATGGACAAGACAGAGTGCGCACGAGGGGAGGGGTGGCAAGCAGAGGGCAGGTGCGTTGTTCTTGTACACGCATGGAAACGGAGGCCTGGGGAGGGTGGTAGCTGCCCCAGACAGCTCAGGTAACAGTGTGGCGGGGAGGGAGCCAGGGGCAGCCCATGCCTGAGACCCCCCCACCATGGGCTCTCTCTGCCTTCCACTTCCTCCTTTCTGATCCGACAGGGAAAGCTGCCAGGGAGTTCTGTGATGGGGATAATCTTGTTAGTGAGGTTACCTTGACCACGAAGAATAGGAAACTCAAAACAATAGCAGCTTATTTCTCAACTGAAAAATCCAGAAGGGGATGGCCTAGCACGGGTGAGGCAGACCCAGGCTCCTGGATCCCCTTGCTTGGCCGTTCTTGGCCTGTTTCCTTACCATTCAGAGTCCAAGGTGGCTCCTGAGCCCCAGCCAAAGTGTCTACTTTGGAGCCAGTGGGATGTTGGGAGGGGAAGAAGGGACTGGCCCATGGTCCATCTGTCTCCGTCCCACTGGTCAGAGTTAAGTCATATAACCCCACTGCAGAGGAGGCTGAGGACCATGGCGGACCATGGCCCAGCCATGGCCCAGCCAAAAAAGATAATAAATAAAAAAATCAGAGTTCCCCCAGCAGGCAGGAAGAGAATGGACATTGTTGTAGCCGATGTCGTCATAATAGCAGGTCCCTTGGTGAGGGCGCTTGCTCTGTGTGGGCATCCTGCTTCAGCATCCCATGGGAACCCAGAAAGTTTGGTGACAAATGAGGGCATTTTGCCCAAGTTCACAGTCATTTTCCTGCCAGCCTAGGCCTCACTCCGCGGAACTGTTCCAGAGAGATGGGCAGGTTCCCAGGACCTTTCTCGAGCTGGGCATCTGGGTTTGCTTCCCCAGGTCAAGGCCATGCTGTAGGCTGACCACTCCTGCCCTCTGCCAGCCTTGCATACAACACCAGAGGGACCCAAGTGCCTGGCTGCCTCCTGGGTCCTGGGGTGCGCCTTGGTGGCCAAGCCAGAGCTTCTGACAGCCCCTAGAGGGCTCCCACCTCACCTTGCTGGGGGCAGGAATCACCACCAGCTGCTCCAGTAGGGGCTTTCATGGCCCATCAGGTCCTGGGAACCTTCTGTGCCCACCTGCATCCAGCGCTCAGAGCTGCACCTGCTCTCAGAGCGCTGAGATGCAGCGTGGTGGGAGCAACACAGGGGAAGCCAATTGTTTCAGCGGAGGTGGAGGAGAGCTGGGGGGTTTTAGAAGAGATCTGGCACAGTCATCCGAGGACCCCCGTGAACTCAGGTGTGGTCATTCGCTCCAGCCCCCCATTCGTCCACATGGGCCTCTCCGTTTCGCCAGTGAGCTCTGGTCTGTCTACTGCAGGGCCTTTGCATATGACTGATCTGACACTCAGATATCAGAAACACTCATCCCTGGCACCGGCACTCCCTGCCAGGCCAGGGCTCTGCACTCTGCTCACTGCACCCCAGTCCTTAATTCAGGTCTAAGTCCCCCGAGGCTGAGGGTAGGGCTGCCTGCACACACAAGGTGATCAGCAAACACTTGAACAAGTAGATGGGCGTGGCCTTTAAGTGGAATGTACCTGGCCAAGGATCCCAGGAGGAGTAGCCTGTGTGTGTGTGTCTGTCTGACAAGGCGACCCCTGGGAAGGGTGTGGGGGGAGGCGAGGGAGCAGGCAATGGGCTGATGTCAGAGGTGCCATGTGCAGCTTCCTCCGGGGCAGGGTGGAAGTGGGGACTACTGGGTCCTGAGTCGGGGCAATAGGGGTGGCAGAGGCAGAGACAAGGATCCCCGGCAGGAGGGGAAGTGGACATGGACAACAGGCCTACAGGTGCTTGATAACCAGGAGAAAGCTGCTTGCCCGCCCCGGCATCACCCCAGCTGCAGCTGCCTCTCCCAGCAACTTGCAGCCCAAGTTCCCTCACTTTGATCCTCCCTGGTCCCGTCTGCCCCCTTGAGAAAGGGAAGACCAGGCAATTGAAGAGCCAGCCAGATGCAGCACGAAACCCCTTTCTGCCATCATTGTTGCTGTGTGAACTGTGGTGAGGCATCCTCCTGGGCGAGCGAGACGCGATACGCTAGAGGGCGCACGCGAGCTAAGCAGGAGCTTGGTGCCACCTCGCTCAGGTCGTGCTTGGCTGCACTGGGTCTTTTCTCATCAGTGGCCAACATTGAAAACCCCCTGATTGGTCTTTAACAAATAGATTTCACCAGAGCCCTTCCTGGCATTCCTGAGTGAGCCAGCAGCACCGCCCTTAGAGACAGGGCAGGTGTGCCCCATGACAGAGCCCCACCTGGCCCTGGCAGCCACTGGAGCTGTGACCCCTGGCTTCAAACACAGGGCCCTTCCCACTGGGGTGCGCCTTGGTGGCCTGCAAAGCTGGGATGGGGCTCCCAGTTCACAAAGGAAGCAACCAGGTGGGAAGCAAGGGTAAGGCAGTTGGCCACATCTCCCGGTTGAGAAGCAAGGTCCGGCCAAAGCCACAGCTCTCACACTGCCCACCCTGCCTCCTCCTGCTCCAGCTCTGATGCTGCTGGCCCTGGCTGGCGAGGGCAGGGAGGGTCCCGGAGATACGGAGCCCCACAAGCCTCTGCTTCCTCCAGCTTTAGTTGACCCCTAAACCCTTGGTGCTGAGCTCGCACTGAGCAGTAGGTACTGCAGGCACAGAGCTGTTACCAAAACAGTCGGGGCTTCCTCCCTCTGAGCCTTCAGATCCAGGAGGTAGGAGGGGAGAGGGGAGAGTCAGCAGGAGACACTAAGTAAGGGATGTGGCAGGAAGTTGGCACCGTGAGTGCTAGGGGGAAGGAGAGAGCAGAATAAGAATTCCTGGGGCTGCAGCGTGAGAGGCGAGTGGGCATTAACTGGAGTGCACCTTGTGGAGAAGGTGACATTGGAGCAGAAACGTAGAGGTGAGGGGTGAGCCTTGAGCTACCTGGAGCACAGCCCAGCACGGGTGCCTGGTACATCAGTGATCTGGCCAGAGGCCAGCATGGCAGAATCAACAGGCGAGCAGGAGGGAGGGAGGGAGCAGCCTCCAGCCCCTGCTGGAGACTTGGCTTTTGTTCAGACAGATTGGAAGCACTGCAGAGTTGGGGGATTTTCTGGGGGGGGGGGGGGGGGGAGTGGCCTGTCCTGTCTTGAGCTGCTGGGGCTCACCATGGGATGAGAATTGTCTGAGAGACCACGGTCTGAGCACAGGGGCCACTTTTACTTAGCTGGAGGTGGTCGGTGGGCCTTTGCATCTTGCAGCACGGGGCTGTGAGAAGCAGCCAGGATCTGGGTGTGCCTTGGGGTTGGAGTAGGAGAAGGAGAAGGGGGTTCGGCTTGAGCAGGTGGAAGGGTCCAGTTGCTGTCAGCAGCTGTAGGAGGGGTGAGTCTGGGGGAGTTTTGGACATTTCATGTCTGCCAGATGCAGTGGACGTCCATGTGGAGACCTTAGGGTTGGACTTGGAGGTGTGCATGCAATACTTTGAGAAGGAAGAGGCATGCCGGGGAGGAGCTGAGAGCCCCCTGAGTGACCGTGGCCCCCTTGCAGGAGATCATGCATGCCCTGAAGATGACCTGGCACGTGCACTGCTTCACCTGCACCGCCTGCAAGACGCCCATTCGGAACAGGGCCTTCTACATGGAGGAAGGGGCGCCCTACTGCGAGCGAGGTGTGGGGCTGGCCCTGTGAGGGGAAGGGGGGACGAGACACGGGGCAGGCACACACCCAGGCCCTGGCCTCCTCGCCTCTGTCCTCAGATTATGAGAAGATGTTTGGCACCAAGTGCCGTGGCTGTGACTTCAAGATCGACGCCGGGGACCGCTTCCTGGAGGCCCTAGGCTTCAGCTGGCACGACACCTGCTTTGTGTGTGCGGTGAGAGCCCACCCCTGCCTCAGCCCCACTCTCACTCCCCTCCCCACCTCCACCTCCCCACTGCGGGCCCAGTGAGAGGCTGGGCAGCCCCTGCCGCTGCTCCCGCTCCACTGACCGCGGCTCTGCTGGCGCAGATATGTCAGATCAACCTGGAAGGGAAGACCTTCTACTCCAAGAAGGACAAGCCCCTGTGCAAGAGCCACGCCTTCTCTCACGTGTGAGCCCTCCTGCCCACGTCCACCTCTGTCCCACTCGGCCCAAGGCGTCTGGAGTCATCGCCTGGCGTTTCGGGGTAGGGCTGGCAGTGGCTGCCCCAAAGCCCAACTCCTAGCCTGAGCCTGGGGTTCCAGAGCCTGGGGACCCTGTTCCATCCCCTCACCTCCCCCCACACACTCCCTCCACCACAGTCACCGCTGCTGGCCACACCAGCCCCTGTTCACCTCCACTGCCACAATAAACCTGTGTCCAGCTGCAGCTCTGCCCTTTGCCTGGCGCCGGATGGGAGTGGTGGGACTTGACGCGTACAGAGGATTGGAGGTTCCGATAGTTTTCCAGTCTGGCCATCTTGGCGGCCCTTGGGACGAGAACAGCAGAGGGAAGAGGTCCAGGGAGGGACCGACTGGCCATAGATGTGATGCAGCTGCTGGCCTGGCCTGGCATGAAGTTTGGAGAAGAGGGACTGGGGCTGGGGTACAACGAGCAGCAGAGGAAGGCCCCTAGGTGCATCCGGCAACCGCCTTCACCACGCTTGAGAACCGGGATGGGAGAGGGTGGGGCCGAAGAGCACAGCCCCCAGGTCCTGGGAGGCCACACGTCCAGGCAGGGAAGCTGGGTCAGACAGCAGTGGTGTTGGAGAGGCAGGGCCTGAGGGCAGTGAGCATGATGGACAGCGGGGAAAGGCGGGAAAGGTTGGAGCAGTGGCTGCAGAGGTCAGGGGCGAGGGCACGGCCTGGCAGAGGTGGATCCGGGCAGAAGGCCCGCACTTGGCCAGCGCCTGGGCGTACCAGGTATTGCTCACGGCGTCTCACATGGTTGTCATGGCAACCCCTTTGCAGTTTCTCAGTTTTTCAACCTGGACATTCTTGGCAAAACAAGAGAGAGAGAGAAACAAGAGATCTCCCATCTGCTGGTTCACTCCTCAAATGCCTGCAAACAGCTGGGGCTGGGCCAGGCTGAAGCCAGGAACCAGGAGCTCCATCTGGGTCTCTCGAAAGACTGGCAGGGGCCCAAGCATCTGAGCCATCACCTGCTGCCTCCCAGGATGCATTAGCAAGATGCTAGATTGGAAGCAGGGTAGTTGGTTCAGGATGTGGGCACCTCAAGGGGACACTTAACCTGCTGCACCAGCAGTCCCCGCCCCGAAGTTACTGTTTAATTGTTTCTTAGTGGGAAGCATGCGAGCAAAGTTTAATAAACAGGAAGAGTGAAGAGCACACCTGACACACCAGGCGGGCATCTCCGTAACGAGCTGAGAGCCGAAGTTACTCATCTTTAGGGTGCGACTCCGGCTGGGAGGAGACCTGACTAGTTTTGCAGAGCGGCCAGGCCTGAAGCTGCGGGCATTGTGCTAGGACTGACAGGCACCGGGCACTATTCCCCAGCCAGTGCCTTGCTGGGAAATGCTACTTCAGCCTGGCACCTCGAGGACTGGACATTTTGGTGGTGACCCTGCTGTCCTTGGGCCCCTCCTGTTTCCCACTGATGCCCTGTTATCCTTGAAGGACTGCCATCTCTTCTGCCCAGGGCCCATTCTAGGAGGCCAGGACTACCCGGCACACTCGTGGTCAGCTGTCCTTTGCGGGGGTCCCTGGCATGGGGGCCTTTGGCATGGTCCCTGGCATGGGGGCCTTTAAGAGAAGAGCAGGGTCTCCATTGCGTCCTCCCTTGGCCCCCTGGGGAATAAGCAGAATATTCTGCTAGGGGTTTTCCTCTCTTGCCTGATGGGAGAACGCTGCCTGGCATGTGGCCAGATGCCCAATACGTGGATGAGGTGCCTATGGGATACTGAGGGGGCACATCCAGGAAGCAGCAGAGGGATCAAGTCTGGATTCACTGATTTGCGACTGCATCTGGGACAGGCTCAGGACAACCAATACGACGAGGGTTGTAAGTGGTGCCCGGCGGGGCCCGGGAGTAGAGCAGATGGGTCTGGCTTCCTTTCAATCTAGACATCCATCCGCGGCATAGTCAACACATGGTACCTTTCATTCCACAAGCAAATGCACTCCCCCCCCACTTCTCTTGAACCGTGAAGCCCTCTCAGTCCACCCTCAGTTTCCATGGCTACAAGCTCACAAGAGCACAGGGGCGGCCGAGGCGGCGTGGCCTGAACCATGCCGCGTGGGAAGGCAGGGCAGCGTGGCGGGTCTGCCCGCCCATCGGCAGCATCCAGAGGTTCAGATTTTTATGTGAGAGCTTGGTTTTTAACATTGGTAGCTGCACTCCTTTAAAAAAAAAAAAGATTTATTTATTTATTTGAAAGGCAGAGTTACAGAGAGGCAGAGAGGTCTTCCATCCGATGGTTCACTCCCCAGATGGCCGCAACAGCCAGCGCTGCAACGATCAGGAGCCAGGAGCTTCTTCCTGGTCTCCCGTTTGGGTGCAGGGGTCCAAGGACTTGGACCATCCCCTACTGCTTTCCCAGGCCATAGCAGAGAGCCGGATCAGAAGTGGAGCAGCCAGGACTCAATCCAGTGCCCATATGGGACACTGGCACTGCAGGTGGCAGCTTTACCCACTACGCCACAGCACCAGCCCCTACACTCCATTTTTAAAAATCCCATTAATAATAGGCACAGACCAAATCCAGTGAGAGACGGCCAAGGCCTCAGCATAGAGAAGGGACCAGAGACCCAGGCCCAGCCTCCCAGTGCTGGGCAGAGACCGCCAGCAGGCAAGCAGCCAGAAATGGAGAATGGCAGCCTCCAGGGAGCGCCGGGCAGGGAAGCCGGGCAGGGCGAGAGTGCTTCGAGAAGCTGCCAGCAGTGTCACCCAGGCAGATAAGGCCAAGGAATCCCCGTGGTGTTGCATAACAAGGTGACAGTTGCCAGATCAGTTTATCGGAGAGCTGGGGCGGCTGCCAGGGTTAAAGAGACAAGGGAGGGAGGGGTGAGGAAGTGGACTGAGAGGGTGCAGACAGCTCTTTTAAGAGGTTTGGCTGGGGTGGGCTGGGAGGAGGTCACAGTCAGCAGCTGGGCAGAGGGCGGAGGGCTGGTGGCTGAAGATGGGAGGGGTTGAGGTGTCCCCAGAGTAGGGAGGGCAGTAGGGGACTATGACCTGAGTCTTAGGAAGGCAGAGCAAATACTGGTTATTTCTCCGGGGGCCGCCCCCTCTATACTGGAAACAAAACAACTGCCTGTGTGTCATTTGCACATCACTATACCTCTGAGAGAGTTTTGTTTGTTTGTTTGTTTGTTTTTTTAAGATTTATGTTATTTATTGAAAAGACAGAGTGGCAGAGACAGATAGACACAGAGAGATGCTCCATCCACTGGTTCACTCTCCAAATGGCCACAACAGCCAGGACTGGGCCAGGCCAAAGCCAGGATCTGGGGGCTCCATCTGAGTCTCCCATGTAGGTAGCAGGGGCCCAAGCACTTGGGCCATCCTCCACTGGTTTCCCAGGTGCGTTAGCAGGGAGCTCGAATCAGGAGTGCATGGGACTCAAAGCAGCACTCTGATATGAGATGTGGGCATCCCGAGCGGTGGCTTAACCTGCTGCACCACAAGCCCGCCCCGAGACATGCTGCTAAAGGCACGTTCCAAATGATGGAACTGAGGCTCAGGAGGTAAGACTGATCTGTGCAGGGGCCAGCATTGCAGCACAGTGGGTTAAGCCATACCACCTGCAACTCCAGCATCCCACATGGGCACTGGCTGCTCCACTTCCAACCTAGGTCCCGGCTAATGCACCTGGGAAAGCAGCAGGAGATGGCCCAAGTCCCTGGGCCTCTGCCACTCACGTGGGAGATCTGGCTGGAGTTCCAGGCTCCTGGCTTCAGTCTGGCCCAGCCCTAGTTGTTGCAGCTGTTTGGGGAGTGAACCAGTGGATGGAAGATTCCTTCTCTCTCTCTCTCTCAACTCTGCCTTTATATATATATATATATATATATATATATATATATATATATATATATATTTAAAGATTTATTTTATTTACTTGAAAGAATTACACAGAGAGAGGAGAGGCAGAGAGAGAGAGAGAGAGGTCTTCCATCCACTGGTTCACTCTCCCAATTGGCCACAACAGCCAGAGCTGTGCTGATCTGAAGCCAGGAGCCAGGAGCTTCTTCCAGGTCTCCCACACAGGTGCAGGGGCCCAAGGACTTGGGCCATCTTCTACTGCTTTCCCAGGCCATAGCAGAGAGAGAGCTGGATTGGAAGTGGAGCAGTTTGGACTCGAATTGGCACCCTTATGGGATGCCAACACTGCAGGCGGCAGCTTTACCTACTACGCCACAGTACCAGCCCCAAATATTTTTTAGAAAAATGATCTATACAAAGCCACCCAGCAGAAATGGCCTGGGTCTGCTTCTCCAAGGAACAAAGGCCATAAGAGCGGACTCCGGCCCACGGGTTAAGACATCTGCATCCCACCTTGGAGGACCTGGGTTTGATTCCCAGCTCCTCTTCTGACCCCAGCTTCCTGCTAATGCAGACCCTAGGAGGCAGCATCGATGGCTCAAGTACTTGGGTTCCTGCCACCCATGTGGGAGACCTGGATTGCATTTCTGTCTCCTGCCTTCAGCCGTGGTCTTGTTCCAGCTGCTGTCTGTCTGTGTCTCTCCTTCCCCTCCCTGGTTCTGCCTCTCAAGTGTATAAATCAAAGTTAAAGAAAAAAGAAAATGGGCCAAGGCATTCCTCACCAAACCAGCCAGCCCGTTGCGTGCCCACCACCATCCGTTGCTACCGCGGAGCTGCAAAGATCGCAGTGTTCCAAAGCTGGGTGCGGGTGGAGGCCACGGGGACTGGGAAGTGAATGTCTTTGTGCCAGGCAGGGGAGCCCATTAGCACCCTCGGAGAGTGCAGTGTCCCCAGCCGAGGGGGCAGAGCCTGTGGCAGGGGGCTGAGTGGGCAACCAAAGAGGCAGCAGGCAAAGGAGGGACGTTCCCAGCTCCAAGCAGCTGGAGCTCACTGGGAGTCAGCAGGGAGAGAGGCGGTGAAGGGCGAGGGACTGTTGCACCAGAACTGATGATTCTGTCACTGCCTCCTTAGTACGGGGCCCCACATGGCCTCGGTACGCGCATAAGGCACACACCCTCCTAGCCCAGGCTGAAGCCCTGGGCTAAAGGGCCTGGCCACAGGTCATCCCAGGAGAAGCACACGGACCGAGGACTTGGGCTGGGGTTGGCTCCAAGCCAAAGCCACCCCTGAGAAGGGAGGAAGGGCCCCTCCGCAGATGGGGCCTGATCGGGAGGGGGCCGGGGGCAGCGGCCGGGGTTCTGGAGTCACAGTGGGGCATGGAGCCTGCCAGCACACAGGGTCGCTTCATAAGTGTCCTCCCTCAGGACTTGGACAGTAGCAGGTGGACTCAGGTTCCACCCATGTCCTGTCACAATGACCATTACTTGAGGCCATCGCCTGTGACACCCATATCCCAAATGGGAATGCCAGTTCCAGTCCTGGCTGGCTGCCGCTAGCTCCCTGCTTAGTGCTCCTGGGAAGACAGAAGACGGCACAAATACCTAGGTCCCTGTCATTCATATGGGAGCCCTGGATGGAGTTCCTGGGTCTTGGCTCAATCCAGCCATTGCAGCTATTCAGGGAGTGATCCAGCAGATGGAAGATTGTGTGTGTGTGTGTGTGTGTATGTGTTCATTACCACTACCTGGGGACCAGGCAGATTCCAAAGGACTGTTGCTGCCATTCAAACCAGTTTAAGCGAAACCCCAGATGATGGAACTGAAATGGCGAATGGCTTCAGACATGGCTGGCACCAGGAACCCAAGGACATCGCAGACAGTGGCATACTCCCCATCTCTCGTTCTGCTGTTCTCAGCACTGGCCTTGTTCTCAGAAGAGGAGCCCCAGAGGCAGCCTCCAGCCACCCCAGGCTCCAGCAAAAATCCCCTGGGCCAATGCCATGGGATTGACTTAGCTCACACGTCCACCCTAAAACCACAACAGGGTCGGAGCCACCAGGTTTGGATCCTGTAGCAGAACAACAGCAGGAAGCTGGGGGTGGGGGTGGGGTGGGAGCTGGGATGCTGAGCAGGCAAACCACAGGTGTCCCTCCACCCCTGTCCTGGCCCCCCTGAGAACTACTTATCACCGAGCTCCAGGCTGGACCCGGCCTCTAAATGTAGAAATAGGGGTGCTGAAGTGACACAGCTTCCCATCTGCCTTGGTGCCTCCATGCAGGGTGATGCCCCTCCCTGAGCCTCGTTCCCCTCTGCCAAATGGTGATGACAACCAGCCGGGCCACCCACTGTGCACACCCTTTCGGGACACTTTTTTTTTTTTAATATTTATTTATTTATTTATTTGAAAGGCGGCATTACAGAGGCAGTGGCAGAGAGAGAGAGTGTGTGAGGTCTTCTATCCACTGCTTCACTCCCCAAATAGCCACAATGACCAGAGCTGTGCTGATCCAAAGCCAGGAGCCTGGAGCTTCCTCCAGGTCTCCCATGGGGGTGCAGGGGCCCAAAGACCTGGACCATCTTATGCTGCTTTCCCAGGCCATAGCAGGGAACTGGACTGGAAGTGGAGCAGCTGGGACTTGCACCAGCGCCCACGCGGGGTGCTGGGACTGCAGGCGGCAGCCCCTGAGCCCCTTGGGATACCTTTTAAAAAATCCTTAAACCGACCCTGTGAGGTGGGTTCCCTTACTGTCTGCCCCATATCAGAGCTGATGCTGAGTGAGGCTAAGGTCTCATTGTCAGCAAAGCTGGCAGTGCTGCACCAGGGCCGCAGCAGAGCCAGCCCTGGGGCCCAGGGCTCCTGCCCTGGGGAAGCGCTGGGTGCTGTGCAGCGAGGAGGGGCCCCTTGGGAAGGTGTGCTTGGGAGGCTCCTGCAGAGCAGGGGGAGGCCAGCGAAGGCTCCACCAGCCAGCTCTTGCCGCCCTCACCTTAACACCTTTTCTGAGAGTGTGAGGGGGTGCACAGAACAGGAAGTGGGGGTGGAGGGTGGGGTGGGGCTTCTCCTCCCAAGCCTCCCTGCTGTAGCAGTTACCCTTTGCCCCAGGTTCTCAAAAGGAAACGCAGAGGAGGGAGGTGTTTCTGCCAAGGTCACCCAGCCACGGACCTTTCTCCGCTTTTCCATGCTGGGGGCCCAGGAGCCCCGGGCTGGGGCTCGCAGCAGCGTGTAGGGCAGGCAGCGCAGTCCTGGGGGAGGCAGAGATTGGCATGTCAGCACATTGAAGGGTGATTATGGCTGGGGAGTGGCAGACATCAGGGCTGGGGGGAGGCCCTCCAGGGAGGCAGCCACCTGCCACCTTGCACCCAGAGCCTGGATGTGTGAGTGTGTATGGGTCGGGGCGAGGGGGAGGGCAGCCAGTGGCCAACAGGAAGCGGTTCTCAAAGGCTAAGTGACAAGTGGCTCCCATTCCCACTGCTCAAGGAACCTGAGGGCTATTCCATTTGTCAGTACAGGGATCACTCTGACCACTGCAGTGCCAAGGAAAATGGGGGGGTGGGGAGACCGTGCACAGGTGTTTGATTACAGTTTATGAGCCATAGGGGAAAGATTGTATGGAAGTATGGAGGGAGAGTGAGGGGTACGGAGCAGTGGGCTCCACGGCCCCAGAGCAGGAGACCTTCCTGCATCCTGAAAATACCGACCGCTGGGAGCAAGGTCCTTGGGAACTCGCTCTGCGCTACCTTTGCAATTTTTTGCTGTAAACCTGAAACCACTCTGAAATAGAAAGTTTATCCCAAAATAGCGAAGGCAAGAGGTGAGAGAGTAGGTGTGGCTGGAGAGAGATGTAGGTGGCTCGTGGGGAGGCAGGAGTTTGAGGAAGGGAGAGCTGGCAGGCACTTAGGGGGTTTTGAGATATGAAACTGGAGGAGCAGGAGGCTGGGGAGGGAGCTGGGGTTGGCCACGGTGGGTGGAGCTGTGAGCTGGGACAAGTCAAAGGGAACAGGCAGAGGCTGAGGCCAGAGAGCAGATGCCGGGCCATCTGCCTCCTCTCCCAGGCACCCCCAGGCCCTGCCACAGGGCGTGTCCTCCCCCCTCCCCCGGGGCGGGGGGGGGGGGAAAGGAGGCTGCCACTGCTGCTGCTCTCTCCCTATGGCTCCTCACCCCTTCCCTTCCTGCCCTTTGTCACTCGGTTGTTCCCTTACTGATTCCCAATGCACCCCTACTGGCCAGCAGGCCAGGGGCTCAGGGCCTGGATCTCCGTGGGGGCCACAGAGACACTGCCAGGTCCAGGGGCTCCAGGGCATTGGTGGGCACTGAGTGCTCCCAAGGCAGGGGCCTGGGAATGTTTGCAGTTTTGAAAGGGTCCTCTCCACCCCAGGATGCTGGGAACCACTGCTGGAGCAAAGTGCCCACTCTGCTTTCTCCTGGCACAGCTGGTTACCCAGCTCAGAACTCAGAGGCCCTGTAGGAACCAATGTCCTCCTCCACCCCCGACCCCTGACTGCACCAGATGGAGGTGCCCAGGTTCTGCCTCCCCTAGGGAGATGGGGCTGGGGGCTTCCTGATGGTGGGACAGGATTCTGAGGGCTTGGAGGGTCCCAGGGGCCTACTCCAGCAGGGAGTTGCCATGCTGCAGGAGGCCCTGGCTCTGGCAGCTCCTCCCCAGCCCCTTGTCTGTCCCCTGCTTTGGGAATAAAGGTGCCGGCAGACAGGCCCTCAAGTTTCCCTGGAGGAGCCCTGTCCTGGGAGTCTGGGGTTAGATGCTGCTTCTGGGAACTCCACCTGGGATTCCTCTGGGAGCTGTGAGGCTGGGGAGGGAAGCGAGGGATTTCCTAGCCGGGCCCCATCGGGCAGGCACAGCTGTGAGTGGATGGTGGCATTACCAGCTGGGGTGGCCTGAAATGACATGGGCACCGAGCAGGGGTGGAGGGATCTGCTTAGGCACTGGGATCAGGATGGGACTAGGGATGCAGCCAGGGGTGGGTAGGAGCACAGGTGTACAGGAAGTGCTCCGAACACGGGCTGGAGCGGGGACGGGGTGGGGGGTAAGATGTGGGGTTGGGACTCTGATGGCACTGCATAGTGAAGGGGGTGGGCCAGGAACGGCCGTTCGAGGCAGAGATGCGCTGCAGGCAGGCTGGGGGGAAACGGGGTTTGAGGTGTG
The DNA here is from genome assembly GCF_033115175.1 of Lepus europaeus. Taxonomy (NCBI): domain Eukaryota; kingdom Metazoa; phylum Chordata; class Mammalia; order Lagomorpha; family Leporidae; genus Lepus; species Lepus europaeus. The sequence continues at coordinate 104,063,260 of NC_084830.1, forward strand.
AATGGGGTTGGGACGGGGTAGTGGTGGTGGTGAGCTGGGATGGAGCTAAATTAAGTGAGGGGTGGGGCACTGGGGTGGGATAGAGTTAGACCTGGGTTTGGAATCTTCGTGAGGTGGGGACTGGGCTGGGTATGGGGCCGGGGACTAGGGGGCGACGGGCCAGGCGCGCGGGGCGGGCGTCCAGACTCGGGCCGCCCCGCGAGGGGGGCTGCGGGCGAGGGGCGTGGGACGCCCCAGGGCAGGCCGGGAAGGGGGGGCGGGCCTCCCCCTGGGCCGGGCCGAGGCGGCGCTAGGACCGAGCGCGCGGAGGGAGCGAGCCGGGCGGAGCCAGCGCCCCCCGCCCCCCGCCGGCCGGCTCCCCTCCCCCGGCCGCTGGCTCGCTCGCTCGCAGCGCTGCAGAGGCTTCGAGGCGGCGGCGGCGGCGGCGGCGGCTCCGTCTTCCCCTCCCTCCTCCTCTTCCTCTTCTTCCTCCTCCTCCTCCTCAGTCAGTCAGTCCGTCCGTGCGTCCGTGCGCTTGGCCTCCATCCGGCCCGCAGCATGGCCGGCGTCAGCTTCAGCGGCCACCGCCTGGAGCTGCTGGCGGCGTACGAGGAGGTGATTCGGGAGGAGAGCGCGGCCGACTGGTGAGCCCCCCGCCCCCGCCCCGGCCCCCTTTGTCCCCGCGCCGCCGCCGCCGCCGCCGCCGCCTTTGTCTGCTCCGGCCCCGCCGCCGGGAGGGAGGGGGCGACCCCGAAATGGTGCAGCGGGCCGGGGAGGGGCTGCCTTTGTGCGCGCCGGGGAGGGGCCGGGCGGGGCGCGGCCGGCCCGGGCGCCCGGAGGCGGCCCCAGGCGCGCCGGAGAGCGGTGGCCGGACGCAGGCCGGGAGGACTCGAGGTCCAGATGTGGGGCCAGGGCCGCAGGGCCCTGTAGGAGCCCATCCCCCCCGGGCCCCCGGGGACAGGTGTGCAGAGGCCGGCCAAGGGCACCTTCGCCACCTTCGAGCGGGCCAGGGCCGGGCGGGGACGGGGCGGGGACCGAGCCAGCGGAGCGAGCGCAGCCTTCCCGGCCCGGCCCGGCCCGGCCGCAGCACAAAGGAAAGCGGGGCGGGGGAGGAGCGCCGCGGGCTGGGCACCGGGCGCCCCGCCCACTGGGGGGCTTCTCCGGGTCGGCCGCCCTCCCCCCACCTGGTTTGGGGTGTGACGGATGGATGTTCCCTGCCCGCCACATGGCGACCGCGAAGTCACTGCTTTACCCCTCGCCCTGACAGAGGTGGCTAGGCTGAGCCCCTTGCCCCTACCTGAAGGGGATAGCGATTCGGCGGCAACAGGGCAGGGAAGGCTTGAGGACATCCGTTGGGCCCCCAGCCCCTTCACCCTGCAGCAGGCTCCCCTGTAATGAATGAGCCTGCTGCACCTCTCCCCCTCCCCGGTTGTTGCCCCCCAGCCCTCCCACCCCGCCCAGCTGGGGGAGGGGATGACTACCACCTGCCCTCAACTGCTGCCCCATCCTGGATTCACTGGACCCTGAGGACTCACTCTTCTCCCAGGGCAGGAGCCCATCCTGTTCCTAGACCTTCTTCCCCAAGCCCTTCCCAAAGAAACTGAGGCCAGGTGTGAGCGCAGGTCTGAGGGACCTCACTGGAGCAGCAAGGTGGAGACACGGACTGCCCTGGGGGCTGGCAGAGGGCACAGGATGACCAGGCATCCATGCTATGTTGCTGCAGCACTGGCCGGCGGCCAGGCCTGGAGGGATGGACGCGGGAGGCAAGCTGTGGTGTCCTGCAGGTCGGTCACGGGAGGGGGCCAGCACAGGCTAAGCAGGCAGGCGGCCCACCCGTTGTCCCAGCCCTGCCCCAGGGGTGCTGAGATCATAGGAGGAGTTCTGGGCAAGTGGCCGGCTTGGCCGGTGGAGGAGCTGGCCCTGGGATGTGGGAGAGGCATAGTCCAGGCTGGAGGTCTCCATTGCCCTCGGGTCTGGGGGATTCACTTTCACCACCCCCTTCTCTCTTACCCCTTCCCTGAATTCGGGTGCCCCGGTGCTGGGGCCACACAGCCACTGCTGCCCCATATCCTGGCCAGCAGCAGCCTGGGCCCCCACCTCCCGGCAACTTCCACGTGGCCAGGGCGAGTTATTCATCACAGGCATGCGTCAGCCCCCATCTGTGTTGTGTGTGGGACACACACACAGATGCACACATGCACCCTTGCACATACACACATATGCTGGATCCCAAGGGCCCACATAGCATTTGCTGAGAAAGGCGTGAGCATCACATACTGTAGAAGGGGCGGCAAGTGCCCCAGCAACCAGCGTGGAGCCCAAACACCGTGAGGTCTCAGACTCAGGGCAAACAGCTTGCACTTGCAGTCCAAAGGGAGGGGCGTTTGGGTAAAACTGCTGTCTGGGCAAAGGGGAGTTGGCACTGCCCTCCCTTCCCTTGCCTCTGAATGGGGGGAGCGGCTTCGGTGGGGGAGAGGGAGGGGGCGGGAGGGGGTTTGCTCCTGGGTGGCAGGGCCTCTGAAATAGATAGCCCCTGACACTGGGAGCCTGGGAGCAGAGCCCCGGGAAGTGAGGTTGTACAGCAGAAATGGCCCATGGTGCCCTGTTGTGGAATGACTCACGGTGTGACTGCTCACAAGTTCCTGCTCCTCTCTGGTCTTGAGAAGACTGGGCTCAGCTGTGTTTTGGTCTTTTCAGCTTAAGCATTCGAGTGTGGTGGTCCGAAGGGACCCACCCGCCCCCAGTCTCCGTGCCCCCAGCCCCGGCTGACCCTGGGATTTTCCTGGAGCTACCACATTCCAGCTCCCACCTCACCCTAATCCAGTTTCTTTGGCCTAGATAGTTTCTAAGCATGTGACAGTATCACAGGGGCTACTAATGTCACCCTATGCTGGACACGGGGACCCCCAGAGCACTGTATGGTACCTGGGTTCCTGCCTTCACAAAGCTCACCCTGTGGGCGCTGTCTCTAGGGGCTGGAGCTGGGGAGGTGTGTGCTGATTCCCTGTGGATTCACCAGCTTCACCCCTCTCGCCCTGGCCCAGGGGGTCTGAGATAGGGTTGAGAAGACTGCTCCCATCGGATCGGGGTGGGCGCAGGTGCTTCTTCTTGTCTCTGCTGGTGTATGACAGATGCCCAGGGGAGGTGCAGCGCAGGGAAGCTGCTGGGGACTGGTCCCTGGGTCCTGGGTGCGGAGGGGAGGGTTGCCTTGTGAACAAAGGCTTTGGGAAGACACTGCCAGAGCATATTGGGAGCTGAGAACCATCAGGGAGCTCCGTGTGTGGTGTGAATGGGAGGGCAGGCTGGGGCGAAGGGTGCACCTCCGGTGGGTTCTTCTGGGGTTAGGGGAGTGCTACAGTCCTAGCAGGAAGGGGTGACGGGGAGGTGAGCTTCAGAGAGCCTGCCCCTGGCTGAGAGCAGCGGCCCAGTGGCCTGGGACCTGTGGATGTTTAGAGCAGTGTCTAGGAACTAGAGTCCCTGAGCTCTGCCTCAGTTTCTCATCTGCACACCAAAGGGGCAGACCCTACTTCTGTGAGAACCCTTTGTCCCCAGCAGGGGCTAGGGCAGCTGGACAGGTGGTGGGACAGCTGTGCCCGGAAGCAGCTGTCCTTGGGGCCCGGGCTGGGGCAACAGTTGGGCCAGGAGCTCCCAGCCCAGGGCCCACCTGTGCTTTTTGCTGGGGCAGAGAGGGGAGGGAGGCAGGAAGAGGAGGGGCTGGGGGTCACCCAGCTCTGGCTCTGCTGACCCATGGGGATGGGGCCGTGCCTCCCTCTTCCCTCCTGGTTTTCTCTCCTTCTGTTCCTCCCTCCTTCCCTTTTAACCCCTTCACTTCCCTCCTTTCCCTTCTTCCTTGTCACTGCCTCTCCTTTCTCTTCTCCAGCCCCCCTGGGCTCCTGCCTGCCTTCCTGGCATCTCCCAGCCTCCTGCCTTGGCAGTGGGGAGGTGGGAGTTTGGGGAAGGGCCTGAGCTCTTCTGAGCCTCAGGCACAGGGCCCTGCTTCCGTAGCCCAGGCCTCTCCGCCCAGTGGGTCCCCGGCTTGGGCCGCCTCCTGATGCCTCTCTGCATTTCCTTCTGTGAAATGGATGCTCCGCCACACGCCCTGGGAGAAAGAGCCAGGGCAGAAGAAGCCAGGCAGGAGGAGAAAGGGGGCGGGGTGGGGGGAGGAAGGCTGCTAGGTCAGCTTTCTGGCCGGAAGCTGGTAGTCCCAGGAGGCCCCCACTAGGGCGGAGGCGGCCTGGGGGCTGGAAGACCTGGAGGGTGAGGCCACCCAGGGGCCAGTGTCTGGGCAGTGACCTCATCCCCATTTCTGAGAGGCGGAGATGGAGTCTGAGGGCGGGTCCCTGGGGTCCTTTGTGTGAGAAGAGAATGCAGCTCTGGTGGGCCAGGCGAGTGCCAATTGCTGGGTTGCCATGGTTACCAGGGGATGCCCAGAGCTGTGCGATCACTAGGTTCTCTCTCTCTTCCCCCTCCTTCTCCAAGAGGGGAGGGGCCTCGGGTACCAAGGCATGCGCCAGGTAGGTTCCTGGCCCTGGCCAATGGGGGATGAGGATTGTGGTAGCCAGGGAACGGTAACCAAGGAACCGTTGCCTTGGAGTTTCCATCGCACACCCGCTCCGCTGGGTTGTGGGCTGCCAGGGCCGGGGCTGGACACGCTGAGCTCCATCAGGCAGCGGCTTCGCCCCAATTCCCTGCTCTGCACCGGACCCAGGCCTCCACCAGATTCCCAGAATGCACCCTGCCGGGCTGCAACCAGAAACACCTCCTCGGCCCTGTAGTCATGGTGACAGCAGGAGCCTCCCCGCTCCGCCCAATCCCCTCCGTGTCCCTCTCCCTCCCCAGAGCCATCCCCACCCAAATTTGGCAGCCTGAGCCCTGACAGTTCCAGGAGCCTCCCCTCCCTCTCCCCAGGGCTCTGTACACATATGAGGATGGCTCAGATGACCTCAAGCTGGCGGCCTCTGGAGGTAAGAATTCCAGCCATTCCTCCGCCTTCTTTCCCGCCCCCTCCTCTGGTTGTTTTCTTCCCCACCTCCTGGCTCTTCACGGGGCCAGCCTCCTGCCTGCACTGGTCTGGGGGCTGTCTTCCTCCTGGTCATCCCTACGAGCCCCGCGCTGGGCCGGGAGGGGGCCCTTGCTTCCTGTGTGACCCTGGAGGTGGAGTCTCAGAGACAGAAAACCACTTGCCCAAAGTCCCACAGCTCAGAGGGAAGGGGGCCAGCAAGAATGGCCCGGGGCAGCCCCACATTCTCAAACCCGAAGGCTTTGTTAACGAGAGCTGTATCTGACCTCGCTGGGTGCTAGCACCTGGGGAGATGAGTGTGTGGAGAGTGAGAAATGTGGAAGGAAGTGTGAAGAACAGACGCTTCCCAGGGCCCTGGAGGATTCAGAGGCAAAGCTAGGTCTTGTCGGCACCCCCAGCACACAGCGCAAAGCTCTGGGGGACCTCCCGCGCTCAGGGCCCAAGGTTCCTGGAGGGTGCCTGCCCAGCCCACCGCAGGCCTTCCTTGGGGTCCCAGGCCCTTGGCTGGGTCAGGGTTTATGAGGCCCAGAGGCCTGATGCCTTCCTGACTCCCCCAGAAGGGGGCTTGCAGGAGCTCTCAGGCCACTTTGAGAACCAGAAGGTGATGTATGGCTTCTGCAGCGTCAAGGACTCGCAGGCGGCTCTGCCGAAATACGTGCTCATCAACTGGGTATGCAGCCGCTGGCCGGGCACGGGAGCGCGAGGCCCTGCACCCCCTCTGCCCGCTGACGCCGGGCGAGCGAACCCGCTGGGCCCTGGGGCCTCGGGCTGCTGACTCTCCTCCTTTCCTGATCCCTGCTTCTCTGGGGCTTCACAGGTCGGCGAAGATGTGCCTGATGCCCGCAAGTGTGCCTGTGCCAGCCACGTGGCTAAGGTGGCTGAATTCTTCCAGGTGAGTGCGGGCCCAGGGTAACAACCCCCGACCTGGGTGGGGGCTGCGGCTGTGCCCTGAGTGGTGACGGGAAGGGGGCTCACCGCTGTCTGAACACTGCCCTCTTGTGGTAGGGCGTGGACGTCATCGTGAATGCCAGCAGCGTGGAGGACATCGATGCGGGCGCCATCGGGCAGCGGCTCTCCAATGGGCTGGCCCGGCTCTCCAGCCCCGTGCTGCACCGACTGCGGCTGCGGGAGGATGAGAACGCCGAGCCTGTGGTCAGTGCATGCCTGGGGCCGGCTGGCCTTGCCTAGGCTCTCTGCTGGCGTGGCCTGGCCTTCCCCCTAAGCCCCTTGGTGCTCGGGAGGTTCCTGGAGTGTGCAGCCTGCTCTGGTGCTCATGCCTGCTCACCCGACACCGCAGGGCACCACCTACCAGAAGACGGACGCCGCGGTGGAAATGAAACGCATCAACCGCGAGCAGTTCTGGGAGCAGGCCAAGGTGTGGGACCCCCAGCCTGGCCTTCAGGCCAAGCTGCACCCCCCCATCACTGACCCCACGGCATAGCCCCGAGTTGCTCACCTTTCACCATGTGTCCCATCCTCGCGTTCCCCAGTTATGAGTGGGGGCAGTCTCCTCCCTGAGCCGAGTGAATGGGGTGGAGGGGCGGGGGCTGGGCACCCAGGCTCAGGGCCTGCACTTGCTGGGCGTGGGGGTCGCAGAAGGAAGAAGAGCTGCGGAAGGAGGAGGAGCGGAAGAAGGCCCTGGATGAGAGACTCCGATTTGAGCAAGAGCGGATGGAGCAGGAGCGACAGGAACAGGAGGAGCGGGAGCGGCGCTACCGCGAGCGGGAGCAGCAGATCGAGGAGCACAGGTGAGCCCCGGCCAGCCGGCGGCTCGGGACCCCCGGGGCCACCGTGACCCAGGCGCTTGCTTCCTTGTCATTCCAGGCGGAAACAGCAGACGCTCGAAGCTGAAGAGGCCAAGAGGCGGCTGAAGGAGCAGTCCATCTTCGTAAGTCCTTCGCCAGGATGCCGGGTCTCCTGGTCAGTGCTCCCCACATTCCTGGGCCCCTGGCTCAGGGCTGCACTCGGTGTTGTGGGGCCCTGCACGGGCCTGGCACCCTGTCCTGTGGGGCCATGGCCTCTGGATGGAGAAAGACTTCTTGACTGGAAGAGAAAAACCTGGACCCAGACCCTCAGTCCCTATGTGGTCTCAGGGTAGATTCCACAGGGCTCTCGTGGGTGGAGGGCTCTGGCTGCAGGCTGTGGAAATGGGGTGGGCCTGTGCTTTGAGCATCCACCCCAGGTACGCGGCGTCTCCTTTGGGGTAGCCCCCATGTCCCAGGGTTGCCGTGGGAATCGCCATACATAAGCAATGGCCCCAAGAGCCTGTGGATTGGTCCCTGAAAATCCTAGCAATGCTATATTTGCACTTTGAATTGAATTGAGTATTTCAGAAGCCAGTGGGGTTATTCAGGACCCAGCCTGGTACAGTTCAGGAAGATGAGGTGGGACACGGAATGGGAAGAGGGTGAGCAGATGTTGGGCAGTGGGGACTCCAGTGAACTCCAGGACACACCCACAAGAAGACAGAGGGACGAGGCAAGACAGGGCTGCAGGCCCCTGCAGTGAGTGCTGGCTAAGGTCACCCGAGTTACATCAGCCCATTGTGGGGGTGGAGAGGGTGGGTGGGTGGTGAGCTCCGGGCTTTCTGGTTCCTGCGGCAAACACTTGCTACCCGCCACGTGCCAGGAGTGAGGAACGTGGTGGAGAAGCAGATGGGCAGTTGATCCACTCATTTTTAATCGTGGCGCCATTTACATAACATGAAATGCACTGCTTCAACCACTCTTCAGTGTGTTTGGGACGGCCTCACAGTTGTACACCTGTTGCTCCCATCCGTCTCCGGAAAGCTCACAGCACTGAAGCTCTGTGCTCCTTAGCCGTTCCCCAGCGTTTGTCCCGTGTCAAGTGGAATCACCCGTGTCTGTTCCTTTTGCTTGTGGATCTTTTCCTTCACATCCTAGTGTCTCACAATTTCCTGCCTTTCCAAGGCCAGATAATATGCCAGTGCGTGGATGGATGGAGACGTGTTGTTTATCCACTCATAGCAAGCCTTTTTGGAATAACCTGTTCTCATGGAAAATTCCAAACACACACACACATACGTACGTGCATGCACAGATAAGCACACACATATAGAAGTAGACGGAAGACAGATGGCTTATCTTTGCCAGTTGTCAACATTTCAGGCAGTCTGAAGGAACCCATGCCATGGCATAGACCTGTCTATCCCTTCAGGTGTAGCTCACGTGACAGTGGCCATTCTAGCAGATCAGTATGGTGGCCTTGCAGCCGCACGTTTGTTACAGAGGGTTCCACGTGAGGCACTTTGGCATTGAGTTCTGTCACATTCTTTCTTTGGGTCTCTTGGAGGTGTTCTGCTACCTGTCCCCTATTGATAAGTTGTGTGTTTCTGGTCTGGGTTCCCTTTTTGCCTGGGCTGCTAGGGAACTCCCACACACCTGAAAATGCTTCAGCACAACAGAGCTCTTGACCCCAGTGGTTAGGGTCTTGATCTCTCCACTGCCTTGTTTCTGTGTGGTTCACACAGTTGATGGTTAGAGATGCTGCAGTCCAGAGCTTCTCTGGTTCTGAATGAGATCTGGGAGGCTAGCAGGATGATCCAGGGGTGGATCCAGGCAAAGGTTGGTGGGATATCTATTGGAAGGAAAGGAGCCGGGCCCAGCTGGAGCCAGGGGGCTGAGGAGCAGGGCAGATTGGTTGGGAAAGGAGAGGTTAGAGTTCATTCTGGGAGACACGGCTGTTGGAGTGAAGCCCTCTTGCAGTGGGGATGGTGGTGGTGGTGATGGACTTTTCTCCTGATGCACCCCAGTGGGAATGTTGAAGTTCCAAGTTCTTGTGGAGTCTTGTTCCTCCACCACCTTACCTGCAACTTTCCCCCCCAAGTCCCCCTCCCCCAGTGCCCCTGGAGCAGTTGGGGACACTGAGACAGAGGCATTTTGGTGTTGTGAGTTCACTCAAGCAACCCTGTGTCCACCTGTGCTGGTCTCACACAGAGACCTGAACCCTCCTCCTGTGTGGTTCATGGAGCCGGGGAGGTGAGCCTAGAGGCAGGACATCAGGCCACAGGGCCACGAATACCCTATGGGGACTCCGAGAAGGGAGTGAACCTCAATGGACCAGGGCTGGAAACTAAGGGTTGGACCTGGGTGGGCATTTGGTAGAGATGGGTGGGTCCCCCATGTCGAGGTGGAAGTGGAGAAGTGGGGTGCACTTGCTGGGAACTGTGACCCCATTATGCTGAGAACTTTGTGGCTGCACCCCAGAGTGTGTGGGTTAGGGCTGGGGGCAAGGGGTGGTGGTGGAGAGGTGGCAGGGGCTAGATCAGGAAGGGCACCCCTTCCTGGGTGGGGCGTGTGGCCAGGCGGGGTCCCTTCTACCTGGGCTCCTGGGTTGCAGTCTCCAAGCCTGGCACTGAGGCGGGCAGGGGACACGGGAGGGAGGGAGGCTGCCCTGAGCCGGACAGCGCTCGCCTGGCGCAGTGTGGCTGAGGCAGAGCTCTGGCCAGTGGCTGCTTTTGCGGGCTTGTGGGCAAGCGCTGCCAGGGCTTCTGGCGTTTCCAGAGAAGCCGGGATCCCAAATTCAGTGCGCAACTCCCTGGTTTGCAAGTGGTGACAGCTAATTACTGTGCTGTGACAACATCCAGCTGTGGGCCATGTTCAGCCGCTGCCTGCTGTGGCTCCTGGGAAGCCCTGAAGGGTTGGAAGCTATGGGGAGTTCTAGGTCTGGGCTGGAGCACATTTGGGGTGCAGAAGTGGGAGGTGGCAGATGAATGCAGAAGCCTTGGCCTTGGCCGTCATGCCCAGCTCTAGGTGGGGACAGTGGGAGCATGCAGACCTGCATGCCTGGGGGTAGGTCCAAAGAGTCAGCCGCATAGCAAGGGTGCTCCCGGAAGTCCCTGGTGCCTGGTTAGTTATGGGGTGAGCCAGTGAGTGAGTGAGTCAGTGAGCTGAGTGCCAGGGACCCGACGAGGTGGGAGGGTGACATGATGGCCTGGAGAAAGGTGGTGTGGCAGGTGGGGAGAGGAGGGGGCGCCGCCTCAGGGTACCTGGTCCCTCTGTGGGAGTGGATGGCCAGGACACCGCCCCCTTGGTCTCCAGGGTGACCAGCGGGATGACGAGGAAGAAACTCAGATGAAGAAGTCGGAATCAGAGGTGGAGGTGAGAGCTGCAGAGATGGGGCAGGGGAGGCGGGCAGGGGCTCCTTCTGCTGGGCCTGGCCCCAACCTGATCCTTCCCTGCGCCCCAGGAGGCGGCGGCCATTATTGCCCAGCGGCCCGACAACCCCCGGGAGTTCTTCAAGCAGCAAGAACGAGTTGCCTCGGCCTCTGCGGGCAGCTGTGATGTGCCCTCACCCTTCAACCACCGGCCAGGTAGTCCTCGGCCCTACCCCCACCGGACCCCCATTCCTCGGGGTGTGGGCCTGAGCCCCTCTTAGATTCTTTCTTGGAAGAGAAGCCTTGCCCAAGGACCCCCACCTTGGAGACGGCAAGACCCTCATCCAGCGTGTCCCACCCACCACTTCCCAGGTGGCAGGACCTTCAGAGGGACTGCCAGTGGTGTCAGTGCGGGGCCTCAGCGGAACTGGGGGTGGTGCTAGCAGCCAGCTGGGCTGCTGTGGCACGGGCCGAGGCGCACGCTGGCCATGGGGAGCAGCCTTGCTGGGGTCGACTTGGGCCTGCAGGGCCTCGGGTGCATGTGCAGGCAGCCCTGGAGCCTTTCCCCAGGCTTCTCCATGTACAGCTTCCGCTGTCCCCGAGCCCTCTTCCCCTCTGTCTGCCGGCCTGAGCGTGCCTGCACTTGCTGTGTGCTTGGTGCTGTGCTGTGCCCCCGGGGCAGTGGAGGCTGCTGCTGAGCCCAGCTCCTTGCTGTGTGTCTGGTGCTGGTGGGAGGCATTGGCTGGGTTGTGGCTGTGGTGCAGCTTGGCTGAATGTGTGCCCTGGCTGAAGGCAGCTTGGACATCCAGGGCCAGCCCCGGGGTGGGTGAGGCCTCCAGGCGGGGGTGGGGGAGACTGACCCTCTCTTGTCCTCTGTCTCTTTCTCTGTCTGTCTCTCTCGGCAGGTCGTCCGCACTGCCCTTTCATAAAGGCATCGGACAGTGGGCCTTCCTCCTCCTCCTCTTCCTCCTCTTCCCCTCCACGGACTCCCTTTCCCTATATCACCTGTCACCGCACCCCAAACCTCTCTTCCTCCCTCCCATGTAGGTAGCAGCCTCAGGCCTCGGCGGGCGGGGGTAAGGAGGGCCCCGCTTCCCCTTCGCTGTCCCAGCCTGATCGCTGGTCTCAGGGCAGGAACTGCCTACCTCATGCCCCTGGCCCTGTGGGGCCCTGGCCCCCAGGGGCCTGGCTTACAGGGTCTGGAGTGGTGTTCTGCTCCCTGGGGGCGGCCTGGAGAGCTCCCAGCCTCCCACCCAGACTGCGGAGGAGGGGCTGGCCAGGCCCCAAGGTGGACAGTCCTGGCGCCACCCAGCTGCCGCCCTCCTGCTGACGCACTGGGGGTTTGCTCCGCAGGCAGCCACCTGGACAGCCACCGGAGGATGGCGCCCACCCCCATCCCTGCCCGGAGCCCCTCGGACTCCAGCACGGCCTCCACCCCCGTCACCGAGCGGATCGAGAAGGCCCTGGATGAGGTCACATCCTCGCAGCCGCCACCACTGCCACCGCCACCCCCACCTGCCCAAGGTGAGGGAGGGGCCTCCCGTGGTAACCGCCCCAGGGCTCCACGGCTGTGGCAGGGAGCAGTCCTGAGTGGGAATGGGACCTGCCTTCCCTTGACCTCAGCGCACTCCCCCCCCCCCCCGGAGTAGGGGCTGGGCCACCTCCCTGGGGATCACGGCTGCTGTCGGTGCGACAGAGCCTTGTGTGGGATCTGAGTGGAAGGATTCTTACCTGGAAGTCCTCACCTCCTTCCCTGCTCGGGGTGGGGCTGGGGGTTGGGGCTGCAGGGTCTCCATCATTCCCTGGGGAGCTAATTGCCTCTGTGCTGTGACAGAGACCCAGGAGCCCCGCCACAGCCTAGACAGCGAAGAGACCAGCAAGGAAGCCCGGGCAGCGGCAGCAGCAGCCCCTCAGGCCTGGGCCAGCCCCATAGAGGAGCCCCCTCAGGCCCAGGAGCCTCCCCAGGGGCAAGGCGGGCCCATGGAGGACTTGGTGTTGATGACGTCTCCAGAGCCGGCCGACACGCCGGCCCTCGGGGAAGCTGCCACCGCAGAGACCACGGAGGCCGAAGCTTCGGTAGCTGACGCCCACGTGGCTGATGCTGATGAAACCGACACTGCCGCTGCTGACACCGCTGTTGCCAACAACGTGGCCCTCGCCACTGCCAGCCTCGTTGACCTATGGCCTGGCAATGGGGAAGGGGCCTCAGCACCCCAGGCCGAGCCCAGGGCCCCCACCCCACCCTCGGGCACTGAGGCCCCTTTGGCAGAGGTGCCCCAGCTGAACGAGGTGGCTCAGGAGCCGCTGCCCCCTGCGGGTGAAGGCTGTGCCAACCTCCTCAGTTTCGATGAGCTGCCTGAGCCGCCAGCCACCTTCTGTGACCCAGAGGAGGAAGCGGAAGGGGAGCCCCTGGCTGCCCCCCAAGCCCCGGCTCCACCCTCGGCTCCAGAGGAGCCAGAGCAGGAGCAGGAGCAGGAGCTGGAACCTGAAACCCATCTGCTGACCAACGGGGAGACCACCCAAAAGGAGGGAACTCAGGTGGGGCAGGGGCTGCCTGGTGGGAGGGGTGGCTTGCTCTGTGACCCACGCTGTGAGTCCAGTTTGATTCCCGGCCCTGGGCTCGGCTCTGCTTTCCCTAGGCGGGCATCTCTGTTTCCTTGACAACCACTGAGGGAATCACTGGTTGCCGGAGAAACGCCGGGCTCGGACCTGATAGGCCAGCCCTCGTCCTGCTGGGTGGGGCCCAGGGACCTGGTGCTTGTTCCCTGCAGGCCAGCGAGGGCTACTTCAGCCAGTCGCAGGAGGAGGAGTTCGCCCAATCAGAAGAGCTGTGTGCGAAGGCTCCGCCTCCCGTGTTCTACAACAAGCCCCCAGGTAGTGCAGGCGGGATGTGGGGGAGGAATTCGGGCACGGATGCTGCGTCCACCCCCTCCCCACCATCGCGGATCCTTTCCTCTCCCAATGCCATAGAAATCGACATCACGTGCTGGGATGCAGACCCGGTCCCGGAAGAGGAGGAGGGCTTCGAGGGCGGCGATTAGCCTTGGCTCCCGCCCCCAGGCTGCCCTCGCCCAGGAGGCCACTCGCCCGCGCCGGCCTCTGGTCAGACGGCCCGCAGCGCCTGCGTTCGCCGCCCCGCCTGGCGCCCACTCGGGATTCCGGGCCCTCGCCGGGGACTTGGCCGCTTCCCCACTCACAGGGCCTGACTTTTACAGCTTTTCTCTCTCTCTCTTTTTTTTTAAAGTTGATAGGACACTTGTACAGTTGACTGGTTTTCCTCCGGTTGGTAGTTGAGACGCTGTTGCAATTCCCACCCCCTCCCTGCCCGGTCCAGTTTGTAGCTCTTAGCCCTCCCTGCTCAGCTGGTCCGGGTGGGGCCTGGCGTGGTGGGGGGAGCTGTGGAGGGAAAATGTGCCCCCACCTCTTTTCCTAGTTTTATGTTTCTTGGAAAAATATCACTTTGTATTCTCTGTCCAGGGCTTCGGATATTTTGCACGAATTTTAAAACATGGCAATAAAAGGCTCGTGGGCTCTGGCTCCCTGGGACCCCATCCCCGCCCTCCCTACCTGGCCCGAAGGAAGTAGTAGGCCCAGCTGGGGCCCCTCGGCTTCCCGCCCACTCCTGCCGGGCAGGTCCCAGGCTGGAGGCCCCAGGCGTGATTCAGGTTGGGGCTACGGATGGGGCCCAGGGGCTTGGGAGGCCCCTCCCCAACTCCTCTTTGCTTGGGCTCCTTTTTCCTTTTTCACATTCAGTACATTTTTTTTTAAAGCACAAACTTCTGTAACGGGTCGTGCTCATGTCTGTTAATAAAGAAATCCAGATCCCTTTGGGCCTGCTGCTCTGACGTGGGCTGGCGGCCCTGACAACGCCCCCTCCCCCGTCCTCCCCACTCCAAGGCGGCGGAGCGCGCGGCACCTCGCTGCAGCCAGAGGGCGCCCTAACGTGACCTCAAGGGCGGGACCAGGGTTCTGCACTCCCAGGCTAGCTTGTAGCGGAAACGAAGACGGGTCCGTCCCGCTGGGGCCCCAGCGTGCCCGGTCTTCAGAACCTTGGGCTCAAGCAGCGGGTGCCCCCTCCGCTTGTACCAAACCAGATCACACAGCTTTATTATCCTCAAAATGTAACAAACGGGGTAAGAAATCCCTCCCCCCCCCCCCCCCGTCCCCGCAGTCCAAGGGAAGCGGTTAAAAAGCCCCGCCGTGAGGCCAGGAGTCCGCCGGGGGTGGGCGCCGCTCTATACGGCTGTAGTCCTCCCGAACAAGGGGATGGAGACCGGCAGGCGCCAGGCTCCGTGCTCCATGGGCTCGCGGCTGCTGAGCTCCGAGTCGGTCCAGCTGGGGAAAACCCGGCGGCCGCGGTCGGCCTGCAGGCAGAGGGCAGGGCAGGGCGGCGCGGGCCGCGGGGCGCTGGGCAGGTGCAGCGCCGACGTGTAGCCCCGGTCCAGGAAGAGCGGCTTATAGCTGGGCGGCGGCTGCTCCTGCTTCTCCGCACTGTCGCGGCGGCTCAGGAAGGGCGTGACGATCTTGCGGTAGAGGCCGCGCGTGTCCGTGAGCACCTCGCTGTAGGGCGGCGGCGGCTCCGCCATCAGCACCGCCTCTTCGTAACACGGCGGCTTGGACATGTCCGATTCCGCTGCGGGGCGGAAAACGGCCCGAGGGGGTGAGGCCACACCGGCCATCGGCCCCCAGCCCCAGCGCTCTCCCCAGCTTCCCGGGATCTTTGGAAGCGAGCGGCGAGCCCGCCCCGCTGCCAAGCCCCTGCCCTGCCCAGCCCCGGTGGTCCCGGACGCTTCCCAGCCGAGAGCGACCCTTACCTTGGCGCGGGTAGCTCCAGGGCCGCGGCGGCACCGAGAGGTGCGGTGGCGGTGGGTGAGGAAGCGCGTGGTGGTGCGGGTGCGGGTGCGGGTGCGCGTGCGGCTGCGCGGGGCCGTGGTGCAGCAGCGGGTGCACGTGCACGTGCTGGTGGGCGTGCGCCGGCGCCTCCAGGCGGCCGCGGTGCGGGGGCGGCGGCGGCGCCAGGCCCGGGGGACTCCCGGCCAGGCTGCCCTCGAGCTCCAGGGGCTCCAGCTCCAGGGCTCGGAGGTTCTGCTCCCGCAGTCGCTCCTCCTGGCGCCGTTTGAGGCGGCGGCGCAGGAAGCTGCAGAAGCAGCAGAGCAAGACGATGAGACCCCAGATCAGCCAGAAGCCGGCGAAGCACGTGAGGAACGTGTAGGTGCCCTGGGACATCACCATGGCGGCGGCGCGGGCGGCGGTCCTCGGCGGCTTCACTGGACACTGGGCTCCTCTGCGTGGCCCCGAGCCCGCGCCCCGCGCCCAGGTGCCGCCAGCGTCACTCGGGAACCCGCGGCCGGGGGCTGCCCGCGGTGGGGCTCAAGTCGTGCGCGCGCCGGCGGGGGGCAGCTGCGGCGCCCGCTCCTTCCCATGGCGCCGGCGGGCGCGCGGGCGTGCCTCACCCGCGGGCGCGCGGGACCTGTGGGGAGACACGGGGCGCGGTGAAGGCGCGCCGCGGCCCGCGCCCTGCGCCGTCCCGGGGAAGCCGCCTCTGTGGGAACCCCCGCACTCCCTCGGGGGCCGGGGACGTCACCGCGGCGGATGACGTCACGCCTGGAGGTTCCCCCGGTAGGATTTCCCCAGATCTGAGTCCGGGCCTCCGCTCGGCGGCGAAGCCCGGGTGCCCAGGTGGGGGCGGGGAGGGGAGACCCAAGGTGGGCCAGCAGGGGGCGCGCGAAGGCCAGACTTGGACTCAGAGGCCGCCACCAGCGAGATGGGCTGCCCGCGAAGCCCGGCCCGGGGTGGCCCAGCTCCGGGAAGGGTTTCCGAGACCTCTGGACGCCAAGGCGCTGAAGAGGAGCCTGCGCTGCCGGGAAGGAGTGTGCCACCTCTGAGAGCCCCAGTGCACACGCCGCCGGCACGGGCTCTGACTGCTGCTGCGTGCGCGGCCCTGCCTTTGCCTGCTCCTGACGCCCGGTGCCGGGCGTGGGCTGGTCCCTCTTCCTTTGCTCCAAGTGCCTCCGCCCTCCGGATCCCAGCTCCAACTCGGCGGCCCCCGCCTCCTCCCCACGCGCAGCCCCACTTGGCTCTCCCACTCGTCTCCAGGCCGCCACCTCCCTTCCCCCAGGAAAGCTAGCGAGGCTCGGAGCCTGTCTTTCCTACGCGCTGGCGTCCCAGGCTCCATGGCTCCTCTCCGCAGCGGACCGGAAGGAAGCCGGGCATCCCAAGCCGTATGCAGGAGGGACCGGCCAGAGGCGACTGCTCACCGGCCCCTCGGGACAGAAACCCCCTCCGTGAATGTGTTCCTTATATGCCCGGTGGCTTTAACACACAGCCCTCTGGGGGCACTGGGATTCTTACCCCACAGATGAGGAGTGGAGGAGCAGCTAGCCATGCAGATGGCAGAAGCCAAACCTTAGCCTGAGTGGGTGGTGGTCCTCAGCTGCTGGAGGCCCCCTCCCCCCAGCCTAACCTCAGCACGGCCGGGCACACACACTCGGTGTTGGGGGGTCACAGTCTGAGCCCCAAGCTGGAAGGAAGCCAGGGCACACGCCGCCCTTCTCTCCAGATGGCTCCTGTCTGACTCCAGGGCTGCCATCAGCCATGTGCCCCTCCGGGCCCGTGCCAGTCCTTTCTCCTGGGCCCGCGTTCCAGAACAGACAATGGCAGGAACAATAGCTCTGCCCGCCCCCTCTACAACCCCACCATGAGGCTGCCATGGCGACACAGCCCAGATAAAAACCCGATGCTGCCAGTCACTGGGAGTTAATTAAATCTGCTGTCTGCTTTCCCGGAGCCCTCAGGAGCGGGAATGACGGGAGGGCCCGCTGGCCCTGGGCAGGAGCAGCCCCGGGTTAGAGAAGGCGCTGTGGGGCTGGAGGGGAGGGATTTGCTGAGTCAGAAGCACCTGTCAGGCACCAGCAGGCTGTGATCCGGTGCTGCTCCGTGCAGAATCTTACACCCTCACTGCCAACACCTTGTCACTGGTGGTCCCACCTGTTCCAGGGAGCAGGCAGAGAGATGGATGCTGCCCCAGGGCACACAGCTAATAAAGGGCAGAGCCAGGATTTAGCCCAAGCCAGAATCTGCACCGTGTGTCCACACACTTTCCCCACGTGACGGGTGGGGTGTAAGTGCAAAGCCCAGAGCTCAGGAGCGCCCAGTCCACGCAGACTTAACAGCCATGGGGGCAGGGGCCAGCCGCAAGGTGCATCTCCGTTCTTTCCCCCAGCCCCCTCTGTGGAATGACTCAAGGGAGGGAAAGGGCTCCAGGATGGGGGAGAGGGGAGTAGCAGTTCCGGGGTTACCAATGACTAGGGGACAGGGGACAGGCCCCATGCATTGGGCAGACCAAGATCTACCAGGTGCCACTGACCCCCTCAGCCAGAAGGCAAGCGTGTGGCTGCACTACAGACACAGAGACTGTGGTCACAGGGAGGCAGTCTCTTGCCCAAGGCCTCCCAGTCAAGCTGGTCCTCAGCCCTAAAGCTGGCATTCAAGTGGGCAGGGGTTTCATGCCAAACACTCTCCCTTCAGTGGAGCGCTTGTTAGAACGTCCCGTGGGCAGCTCCCTGTCCTCCGTGTGATCCATCCACAGCGGGAACTCAGCACACAAGCAGGGAAAGGCTCACTCAGACCTTCTAGAACGCTCTCCTGGCCTGGCTGACCGCCTGCAAGCCGCACCCCTCCCACTCCAGGCCTCTGGGCAGCTCTGGCTCTCAGCCTCTGACCTAGAGCTCACCTTGCCCACACCCTCTGGCCTGCTTGCAGAAGCCCTGCGCCGCTGCTCCAGCTCAGTCTGCCATTTGCTCAAGTGTTTCTGTCTGTTGTTTCCCCCATTTCCCTCTCCTCAGGCTTTTTTTTTTTTGACAGGCAGAGTGGACAGAGAGAGAGAGAGAGATGGTTCACACTCCAATGGCGGCCATGGCCAGTGCGCTGTGGCCAGCGCACTGTGCTGATCCAAAGCCAGGAGCCATGTGCTTATCCTGGTTTCCCATGGGGTGCAGGGCCCAAGCACTTGGGCTATCCTCCACTGCACTCCCTGGCCACAGCAGAGAGCTGGCCTGGAAGAGGGGCAACCGGGACAGAATCCAGCACCCCGACCGGGGCTAGAACCTGGTGTGCCGGCGCTGCAGGCAGAGGATTAGCCTATTGAGCCGCAGCGCCGGCCTCCTCAGGCTCTTGCAGGCCACTGGAACACGTTTGTGGGGTTGCGTCTTGACTGGTGAGCAGTGGCTCTGTGGTTTCTGAGCTCACATGCAATCAAGACCCCTGGGTGAACGAATCTTGCATTGCTTCAGTGTGCTCATCAGCAGCTGTGGTGAAGCTCCAAGGGCTTGGCGATGCCCAACAAACAATACCAGCTCTGATGAAGCAGCCCTGAGCTGGGCACAGGGATGAGTGTGTCCCCCAGGGCACTGCACCTGCAGTCACCTCCACATGACAGATGAGAACACTCGGCTCACGCAGATGAAGTGACACCAGCACACACCCATCTCTTATTCTAGGACCTGATGGCATTGCTGCAGGCACCTCCCACAATGCCCCTGGCACCTCAACCTCAGACTCCCAGGAGCTGCTGCCGGGGCCTTTATCCCAGCAGAGGGCCCACCACTCGCCCGCCTGCCACATCCGCCTTCTCTCCCCAGTGTGTCTGTCCACTTTCTCTGGTTCTCCTGCCACTGAGTGCCTTGGCCAGGCCGCCATCACCTCTTACCTGGGCTCCCCTGCTTGCCACCCTGCCCAGGTCTGCCAGGCACTCTCCTGTGTGTACCCTGCAGCGCCTCCCCCACCTCGGGAGACGGACCCGTCCTGTAACATGGTTCCCACAGATGCCTCACCAGCCCCGGGGAGGGCTTGTTACAATACCACACTGCGCTCCCCACCCTGCCTTGGAGCCAGCAGGTCTGGGGTGAGGCCAACAGTCTGTATTTCTGACAAGTTCCCAGCGGCTGCTGGTGCTGCTGGCCCACACTTTGAGAACCACTGACCTTGATCATGACCTCTAAGATAGGCATCCGCCAAGGCCTCTTGGCCTCACCAGTCACTTCCCTGAACAAGTCACCCTGAGCCACCTCTACCCCTAGTGCTGGATGAGAAGTCCAATGATAGAATGTTCTGGAGTCGCCTGGGCCCAACACCGAGATGCTGCCTCTGTCTTGATCAGCTGGCCCACAGCAGCTCAGAAACTACCAGTTACCTGATTGGTGTTTTAGTCGTAGGACGGGACACCTCAAGAGCTGGATCCGCATCCAGTCTACTCCTGGCAAAGGCCGGCCAGTCCCCAAAATGTCACTGAGAAAGAAGCCATGGCCTAGCTCCCCTGGCTCCTGGCTTGCAAATGGTGTCTTATAAGCAAACCGTGAGCCTGTGCAGCAGACCAAAGGGAAAGACCACATGGAGGCAGACGCCAGGGTGGAGAGGAAATCCCCACAGAGGAGACAAGGCCTGGGTGTGAGGCTGGAGTGAAGAGGCAGGGACTCGCAGCAGGACACAGAGGGCAGAAGCAGCGTGTGGTGTGGTGTGCAGGGCCGGGTAGTGCCTGTCAACCCGTCCTGTGGGCCTCGCACACACCAGGCAAACACTGGGCTCCCTACATTGTCTCCTGCTGACTCAGGAGGCGCCAGCCCTCGGCCCTTCCACAGATAAGGATGTCACAAGGCTCAACAAGGAGCTGGTCCAGCCCAGGCCAGGGCAGTGGTTGGGAGGCCCTGGCAAAACCCCCGGTCCTGGCAGAAGGGACATTTCAGGGCGGTGCCGGGGGCATTTTTACACCCCTGCCCCTTGAAGATCAGAGAGAGGAGGCGGCTTGTCCCAGCTCCCAAAGTCATAAGACCATTTGCAGGTGGGCCCACCGGGCACCTGTTATCTCATCATGACACCAGTCAGGAATCGGGGACTTGGGAAGTGGCAAACAGGAGTGCAGAGACAGTGGGCCTGTGGGTAGAAAGGCCTTCCTCAGGCCAGTGTCCACTGCACTCATGTCTGCGCCCTCCGAGGGCCATCGGAGACCAGACTCCTGCACCCAGACCCCAGACCCGTGGTCCTCCGGGGCCTCCATCCCTCTCCTCATGGATGTAATTTCTGTCCTTTTGAGGGAGCTGCCGCATGCCGTGTGGGGGACGTGATGATGAGACCCTCTTAGGGGGCAGCTGTGTAACACTGAGGAGAGCTCTGGGTTTGGGTCCTGCTTCTGCCCTAACAGGGTAGGTCAGGGATGATGGGGCTTGTCTGGCACAGCCCCGATAATGGACATGGCCCCACTTCCAGCCCAGGGTACACGGCTACACCTGATCAAACTGAATGCCAGCGTCTCGCAGGCTGCCCCTTTGGAGAAGTCCTGCCACGCATGTAGGCTGGGCAGCAAAAGCTGGCCTTGGTATTCCGTGGCCCAGGGGTCTCTGATTCATTACCTCCAGGCTGAACCCAGT
This sequence comes from Lepus europaeus, assembly GCF_033115175.1. Lineage (NCBI taxonomy): Eukaryota > Metazoa > Chordata > Mammalia > Lagomorpha > Leporidae > Lepus > Lepus europaeus. The sequence continues at coordinate 104,083,796 of NC_084830.1, forward strand.
CCACAGATGTGTTTTGTTGGCTTATGACCTATCTTAAACTGGCCCAGTGCACTGCCAATGTGAAAAACTCAGATTTCTGCATAAGGGTCTTGGATGCCGGGCTCATCTTGAGGACTGGACCACCATCAGGCCACAGAGCCCAGGAACCAAGCACGAGCTGCAGGGTTCCCAGGTGACTGAAGCAGCCCTCACTGCTTGTCTCACCCAGAGAGAAAATGGAGGGAGGGAGGGGGGGGGAGGGGGAAGCCAGCCCGGCAGCGGCACAACCCTAAGCATGGCAAGAGGGGGAGAGAGTCTGGCTGGTTTTGCTGGAAGAAAGAAAGGGATGCTGGGGGCTGAAGGCCGATCCTGAGGGGATCTCACTGCATGGTGGAGTGGGAAGGGAAGGGGAACCACGCTCCTGAAAGGCCTCCACAGTCCCTTCCTGCCTGGGTCACAGGACAAGTGCACAGCAGGTGGAAAGAGTCGCACTGCAAACCTGGCCTCCTGGCCCTGCCACTTCCTGGTTGTGTGACCTTGGGCGAGTCATTGCCCACCCCCACCCCCACCCCCGGAGTCTTTCACTGCTCAAATGGCAATGACTTACCTTGCCTGACTGTAAGAGCAAGGAGATAGTGGATGCAGGGTGCATGAGCCAGGTCTCCCACAGAGCAGGGCCAGAGTGAAAAGAGCGCCCGGAGCTAGTTCTAAAGGCCTCCTTCCAGTGGGGGAAGCCGGGCACCTTCAACTGAGGGCACCTTATGCCCAGCCCTCAAATGTCTCTACCACCAGTCACCTCTGGTGCTCAGCACACCTCCCCAGGAGTGGCTGTGGTCTCTGGGGCGGTGCATCCGAAGCCTGTGGCAGGGCCTGGCATCTGCTGAGTCAGCCTGGGAGGGCTGGCAGGAGGGCGCTGTCTCCCCAGCACACTGCCCGCCTCGCAGAGGGGAGCCTGGGAGGGAAGCCAGAGGTCACTTCCTCTGACTCAGCTGCCTGTCTCCCGCCAGAGGAGCTCCCCTGGAGGACCAGCCACCTCCATGTGGCGCTGGCCTCCGTGCTGGCCAACCTGCACACCACCCGGCACAGTCGAGGCATTGTGTTCCCACAAGAAAGAGGCACTTGTAATCCAGACAATGAGCTGGGTGGCTCCTATCTGGCCTGGGCTTCAGCTTCCCTGGGTCAGCAATGTCCTTTCCTCAGCTCCTGCCCACCCCGGGGCCACCCCTCCCTCGGGAGAAGCGTGGTCAGGCCCTTGGAGCCGAGCTCCACTGCCAGCCCGGGCGGCGGTTTTGGCACACGCCTTGGCCCTGAGGAGGAGGGATGTGAGCGTCTTCCCTCTCCCCTGGTAGGGAACAGCGCCTCTGGGGAATGCAACTTGGCCAGGCCCCGTGGCCATGGCCCGCAGATGGCCAGGCGGCAGAGAGCCCTGATGGTTGGTAGGGATGGTGGGGGTTATGGGGCCCAGACTCGGCCCCTCCTCCCGCGGCAGACCCGGGGTCTGGGCCTCCTCCACGTTTGCAGCCACCCCAGGAGCCCTGCGGCGACGACTGCAGCCACGTGGGAGCCAGCTCGTGCCCACGGAGACGCTCGCCCCCGCCCCGGCCGGGCTCGGAGGCAGGCACACCCTGACCGGGTCGGAGGGACGCCGTCCCCCGCCCCGCGCCCCGGCGCTGTGGCCCCGCGTGGGGCGGGGGAGGGGGGAGGGGGCGTCGCCATCCCACAGTCGCGTTGCCGGGGAGCGCAACCCCGTTGCTGTGGCAACGGTTTCCAAGCGAACTGGTGGCGGCTCGAGCCCCGCTCGGGCTCCCTCGCTCACTGGCGCTCTCCCTCCCTGCCTCCCTCCAGTGTGGGCTGGGGGAGGGGCTCCCGGGACCGGGCCGGGGTCCGGAGGGGCGACCCCGGGCCCAGGCGCGGAGCCGCCCGCGGGGAGGGGTTCAGCCACCGGACCATCTTCCGCCCGCGCTCCGTGCCCGCCCGGCCCGCAGCCGCCGCGGTACTCACGGGCCCGGGCATCCTCCTCGAGCTCGTCCCCTCCTGGCTCGAAGCGAGCAGCTCAGCGGACAGAGCCCTCGACCTGAGGGAGACGGCGGCGGCGGCGGTGGCGGCGGCGGTAGCCCCGGGGAGCAGGCGGCGGCAGCAAAAGCGGCTCGGAGCGCTGGGCTGGCGGCGCGGGGCGCGCGCACGGGCGCGTACACGGCGCGTGCCGAGCCCGGCGTGCGCGCGCGCGGCCGCCAGCAGAGGGCCCCCCCACCCCCAGCCACACGCAGCGGAGGCGGCCGCTCAGGGAGCCCAGGGGACGACGCGACCCCCGACCCATCGCGCCGAGACCAGGCACCCGGGAGTCCAGGTCGCGCCCCCGAGGGCCGCAGGCATGGCGAACGCGTGCGCAACAGGCTGTCCAGCCGCAGACACCCGGCAGGCAGGGCGCACACAGGGATCGTACACGCGGGGTGTCCAGTCTCGCGGCTGAAGCCAGAATCCCGACATGCACACGGCTCAGCCCGAAGAGCTCACGTGCAGCGAGCAGGGGTTCCAGCAGGCCGGCACGCCGCCGCCGGTTCAGTGCTTTCTCACCTCTAGGGCCCTCCCGCTGTGTCCCCCGCAGCCATACATCCCCGCGTACCTATAGGAAGTAGCACAGGCAGGAGGACCTGGTGCTCAACCAGCAGGCCCGGCTCCCACGGACGAGCTCACCCCAGGACTACAGAGAAGACCCCTCTGTCGACCCTGACTTGAGTCTGCCTGTCGTAACTGGGTTCTACTCCGCCTTCTCTACCGCTTTGATGGGACCTTGAAAACACCCACCACCATCACATCAGTTGGCGCATTTTGGGTTGCAGTCCCCAAGGGTTTCTGGGTCACACAAGTACAGTTGATTCCAGGTGTTCCAGCAATGGCATCAAGCCTGAGTTTGCTTCTCTCCACTGCTTGCTTGCCCACTTGCCTTGTCCTTAGGCAAGTTCTCCCCAGGCTGTGGCAGGGGTCACCTCCACAGTTCTGAGCAAACCAAAAATACCCACAAATGACTCTGGACTGCTGGCAAGCGGCCCTTAGTGAACTAATCCCTATGGCCATGCCTGGGGGAAGGGCTATGTGCTCCACATGGAATGGCCATCCCATATCTATTCCCTTCCCTCTGGGCACAAGCGCTCTGATTTCTTGGACAATCATTGCCCGCCCTCCCCCTGCCCCACTGTCACCATGGGCCCACGTGCTTCACTCCCCAAGCACAGCATGGGCAGCCTGGCCATTCAGACTTCTTGGGTTCGAAGTTGAGCTCCATGATGCAGACAGAAATGGCTGTAGCATCTCGCTTCTGTTCATGGCTTGGTGAGACGGAGGTCTGCAGCTAAGACCCCGGTACAACTCCAGTTGTCTAAGCCCCCACGCGGCCTTTGAACACTTCGGAAGAGCTGGAGGTTGGGACTGTCACTTGGAACACTCCCACTTGGGTCACACGATCTGGGTGGGTGTGGGGCTAACTATATGCAAGCTCAGATGCATCTAGACCCCATGGATTGGGAGTGAGCGAGGAGTTCTCCAAAACAAACTTGGGGTGCATCTGTAGATGCCAGGGCAGACACCCCTCACAGCCAGTGAAACCTTCAGAGTCCCCCACGGCCTTCCAGGGGAGGCCCTGAGTCCTGGGTGCAGCTTTCAGCTTTCTCACTAACAGCTGTGGCCACACCCTCCAGCCCACAGTCAGCCATCAACCGCTGGAGGCCTTTGGCCATCCACCCGTCTCGTGTCCCAGATGGCACCAACCTGACAGCCTTGTGGCCTGCTTGGTGCTGCTCGCTGGCCCTGCCAGCTCGACTCTTCTGCCACGGCACTCATCACCCAGGAGCCCACTGCCAGCGCCTGCCTCCCTACCAGACTGAGCTCCAAGCTGGTGGGGCCTCATCTCCATAAGGGTCCCCCTGCTCCCACAGAGCTGGGTGGGGAGGAGGTGAGCTCAGGGAGGGCTTGTTAGGAAATGCACTCTGCCAAGGATCCACCAGGGTGAGAGATCCAAGGTGAGCCTACCCCTTGCCAAGAAGCTCCCCAGATGCCTCCCTGGCCTGAGGAGGAGCTTGGTGGAAGGGTCTGGATCCCTCACAGGGCAAGTGCCTGAGTCCTGCACGTACACCTGGTACCACTCACCTTCACACACCTGCCCAGGGCAGGGCTTTGGCCATGCATGCTAATACCTACCTAACTACCACATCCTCACCCCCCAAACAGCCTGCAGTTGTTGGTGGTGGTGGGGTTGGTGTCTCAGGCCCCAGCCTCACAGCTCATGAGCTGCACTCAGCATTTCATCTTCCCCTGCCTTTCCTTCCAAACTGCAGTGGCCACTTGCCAGCTGCAGGAGCCTGAGCAGCCCCTGTCCTCCCACCCCCTCCCCGCCTCAGCACCATTTCCCTCCAGTTGATGAAGAGGCAGCAGGTACCCCATCAGGCGACCCCTTCTCCTCACCCTCCAGATGGCTGTCAGAGTGGCACCTGGTACCCACCCCTCAGACAGCTGAGTCCTGGATTCTCACAGCTGCCCCTGAGATGAGGGGCCTTATGCATCTTTCCAAGGGAAGGCCTGTGCAAAGCCAGCTGGAGAAGTTGCCGAGCTGGGGTTTGGACCCAGAACTGTCGATGCTGAAGCTCATGTGCCCAGCCCAGAGGTCAAGAATAAAATGGTGGTTGCTGAGCATTCTGGGCGGGGGGAGGGGAGCAGGGGAACACAGGGAGTCGCTGGAACAGATGGGTTTGCAGTCTGGGACAGACTTGGGCTGAAAAACTCTCACCCCCGGGTGTTTGCACAGGTGGTTCCCCCAATTAGGGTTCTCCCTAATCCATCTTTGTCCACCAGACAACTGTCTCCTTCAAGGCCGGGTTCAGTCACTACCCTCAAAGAACCTTCCACGATGCTCCCAGCGCAGCCTTGTGCCCAGCAGCATCCCTACCTTGGAGGTCTTTGCTCATTCACACTTCAGTGTTTCAAGGGGTGGGTTTACTACATGTGCACCTGCCCAGGGCCAGGCATCCAGGTAAAGACAGACCTGGAGCAGCAGCTCCCCAGGGCCACTCCAAGTTCACACTGGACAGCCAAACCCACCTTGGCCTTGGAGGAGAAGACATCAGCTGGGTCTTCCTTTCTGGCACTCAAGAGATAGACCTACATCCCAGTGGGTACCCAAGGCTTCTTTCTTCTGGTCCTGTCCCATTTGGGAACCTGGGAAATCCTCAGGGTAGCCCAGGGACAAAGGCTTGGCTGCCTGGAGCAGCTCCTCTAAAGTCAGCCTAATGGCTCCTGGGCACCCCCGCTTCCAACCCCCTCCCACTTCCAGATGGGCCAGGGAAGCAGGAAGACCCCTGGAGCACAGAAGCAATGAGGCAGGCAGGGGCAGCTGGCCAGGTTTGTGCTCGGACTGTATTCACACAAAGACACGTGGCAGCTTAACATTGGACAAAAGGAGTAATAAAAATTGGCTTTAAATATGGAAAAACCAAGGCCCTGTCATCCCATGCTACCCTAACACTGGGACAGGTAGGCCATCACAGTCTGGGAAGGGCCAGGGCTGGGGCCTGGGTGCAGGCACAGCCTCACCCTAGCCCAGCACACACACATCGACATACATACACACACACACACACAGAGGTGGATTATTGCTGGGCACGTGTGTCTACAGTTACGAGGGGAGTTTGGAATGTCAGGGTCAGCCAGGCCACCCCTCCTCCTCCTGCAGTCTAGGCTGGGGCGCTTCTGCCAGAGGTGTCTGCAGGACAGGGCAGCGCCCAGGGAGCTGGAAGGCAGTGGTAGACTGTCTGCGATGCGACAGCTTGGGCAGTGGACTGATGGGTCCCACAGTCACCCAGTCACTGGCCACACTTTGGCCCAGGCCGAAAGGGACAACAGGAGCCCCAGACCCAGCTGTGACAAGCATGGAGAATGGACAGTGTTGGGTCCCAGAAGGTGGCAGCCTGAGCCCGGGCCAGCAGGGGTAGGCACGAGTCTCACTTGGAGGTTGGTGGTGCCCAGCACGGTGCTGGGGGCTTGGGGTCAGGCCTGGCTCAGCCTTGGCCCATCTCAGCTGGACCTGAGGAGCCCCGAGTTTGGCAGCGGCTCCTCTGCCAGCTCCCGGCTCTCCCAGCCAGGGCAGTCTGCTCCGGGGAGCCGAGACCAGGCCATGGTCCAGGGAGGGAATTAAGAACGCTCTTCCTATATACATTCATACAGAGACATAAATACAGACAGCCCCGAGCTCTGCGGGAGAGCCCCGGGGACGCACCTTTGTCCCAGGAACGGCCCAGGCCTCGCCAGACTCAGCCAGGCTGGGGCCGAGGGCGGAGGATGCTGGGGACAGCTCCGGCTGTGTTCCCCAGGCCATGACTTGAGTGGACAATGGGGAAGACCACTGTGCAAAACTGTAAACAGCACTCGGAGTAGCTGCTACCGCCAACCGCCGGTGGGGACCTCAGGCTGGGGGCTAGAGGCGGGTGGGGGGCTCGAGGCAGGTGGGGGGCTCTTCTTCACTGTCGCTGCAGTTCCCACAGCAATCCTGGAGGGACAGGGGAGACACGGAGGGAGAGAGGCAGAGTGTGTGCTGTTAGCCACCAAGTGGGGGGGCACCACTCCCGGGGAGGGGGGTCACGCCTGGGGAGGAGGCTCCTTGAGAGGGGCTGAGCAAGCTGCTGGCATGGGCTGAAGGAAGCGGGGCTAGGCAAATCCCAAGATGCGCCAGAGGAGGGCCTCCATCCAGCCCTTCCCCGGGGGGCTGGCAGATGCAGGCTCACAGCTGGAAGGGGCCAGGGTGCAGGGGACTGAAGCACTGGGGTGGGAAGGGGAGGGAGGAAGCGGGCACCAGACTTCTTTCTCCCACATCTCGCCTCTGCCATGGAAGGGCTGCCCGGGGCTCCCCGAGGCCAGGCAGCAAGGCCAACCCACGGGGAGCCCACACTGCTCACCTCTGGAAAGAGAAAAGAGGCCATGAGCCCAGCCTGGGGTTGGGGGGCAGGCGGGCACGAGGCCAGAGACCCCGGGCACCACTGGCAGGGCTAGAGGATGCCCACTCCCAGCGCATGCGGGCACTGGCTCTGCCTCCCGCTCACCACCCTTTGCAGCCAGGCTGGCCCGGGGTGGGTTACCTGGCGACTGAAGAGTCTTTGCAGCAGGCCCTTTTTGGGGGGCGCCGGCGGCTGGCCCTTCCAGTCCAGGTCTGGGGGAACCGAGCCATCCAGCCCAAAGACATTGAGCTCCTGGAAGCACTCTGTCTCCACCATCTGCCGAGGCACAGGCAGTGTGAGGGCTGCCCCCAGGCCTGCTGCCCCTTCCACCCCACCCTGAGGCACCCTACCCGTGGACAGGCCCCACCTCGTTCTGCCAGGGAATGGGCACACTCCCTGTGGCAAACTTCTGGTAGAAGTCCTGGTCTGTGGGCTCCAGCTCCACGCCCTTCACCGTGGAGAACTGTTCGATGTCCAGAACATCCTTGCAATAAATAGCCTGGGGCTGGGGGTGGAAGCAGTGGTCAGATGGGAAACACACACCCACATACACACACCTGCATGCGCACGCCCAAGAGGGCAGCTCAGCCCTGAGTCTTCCTCCGGCCTTGGCCTGGTTCTGCCCTGACGCTGGTTTGGAGTGAGAAGCCGGGCGCCACACGCACCCCCCCCAAGCACGGCTGTTCCTTCTCTGAAGCCCAGTCTCCCCTCGGTTCTCAATGATCAGTGACTGTGTACAGGCCCGATGTGGGGCCACCCCCTGCTCCCACTGCTGTCGGGGGTCTGCCGCTGGTGACGGGAGCCCAGGCTGAAGCAGGTTGGTGCCTTGGGCTGAGCAGCCCCCTGCAAGGACCTGGAGCAGGTGCATCCTGCTCCGGGATATCTGTGGCTTTCTGTTCCCACTCAGAGTTGATCAAAGAACTGGAATGGTCCTCTGGCCTCTCCCTCCTCCCAGCCCCGTGCCGGGAGCCCACCGCAGCTCCACAAGGCCATCTGCCTTCTCATCTCCGTGGTCTTTTCAAAATCCTGCTATTAAGGATGTCAATGAGAATACCGTTGTCGTCTAAGAGGGGACAGCACTTTGGAAAGCAGTCTGGCAGTCTCCCCAAAAGGTTAGCGCTCAGTTATCACATGACCGAACAATGCTACTCCCCAGTGTGCCCCAATATCTGCCCACGGATATTCACAGTACCAGTCACAACTGCAAAAAAAAAAAAAAAAAGTGGAAACGACCAGTGAACACATAAGCACTCTGGTACTCTCTCTACAGTGGGCTAGCATTGGGCCTGAGAAAGGAACAGGGACCCACCTGCCACACACAACTGCACAGGTGAATTTTAAAGACCTGCTCAGAGAAGTGAGTCACACAGCTCCTGGACTGTGTGCCTCCATGGATGTGAAATGTCCAGAACAAATGCTTATAGAGGCAGAGAGTAGATTAGTGGCTGCCAGGGGCCAAGGAGAGGGGGGAACGGGGAATGATGGCTAAAGGTTTTTCTTGTGGGCGATGAAAATCTTCTAAAATACATTGTGATGATGGCCGCACAACTGAGAACACGCTAAAGGCCATGGGATTGTAGCGTACAAACAGCTGAACTGGATGGGATGTGGCAATCAAGCTTGGGTTTTTTTTGTCTACTGCTACTAGAGGGTTAAACTCAGGGCGCTGCTTGTGTCTCTAACTTTGAGGAAAGGTCCAGAGGCAGCCTGATTATTTCAGAGTTAAGGGAGTGGGGCAGAAACTTGAGTAGTGGCCCCCGTTGCTGGGGCGGGCTGATGGAAGTCAGGCTCACTGGGTACCAGGGAGGTCTACTCTGGGGGATAATCACTCAGGGGTCGCAGCGCCCCACCCCAGCTCTTTCCCACTCACAGCCTGTATGGCCCACTGCACACACCTCCCACACCTGCTGAAGATCCCCCATGGCTCCTGGTCATGCAGAACGTAGCACCCTCTTCTTCACCGCACCTGCCGCTCCAGCCATCCTGGAGTTCCACCTCACAAGGCTGCTCTCTGCCCCGCGACCTCCCTGCCTGGGGTCTTCAGGTCCCGATCTCAGCATGGCTCTCTACATATTTTCAGCTTCTGCTGAAGCATCAGTTCCTCAGAGAACCCCCCCTTCCCCTGCCCCGTCTAAAAACACTCCACCCCCCTGCCCTGCCATCATTCTGTCTTCCTGGCCTCTTTATTTTATTACACTGAGTGCCACCTGAAACTCTTCTGTGGTTATTGGTTTATTTTGGCATGTCTCCCCATCAGGGCAGGACCAGGTGCACATACGGGCACTCAGATATTTGTCCCATGAGTAAACAGACACGTGGTCTGCCCATCACCTCTGGCTTCTCTAGTGCTTCTGGTGAGCTATCAATCATAGGACCCAGTCCCTACAGACATGGGAGGCGGCAAGTACATGATCTAATTTTGGCCAATCAGAGCCTTCCCTGTGACTTTACATACAGAGAGCCTGGATTCAGTGGGAGGGATCGAGTCAATGGGTTGAAGTAGAGCTGAGGGCTGGAGAGTCCTGGCAACACAGTGTGGAGCCCTGGGGTTGGCCCTATTCTGGGACTCTCTGGCCAAATGACCAGTCCACTCCATGTTGGTCTTAAGTAAGACTGAAATGGATTTCTGCCACTTGGAATCAGATGACTGAAAGGCATTCTTGCCCGCTGGGGGCCTGACCCACCAAGATGCTCTGTCGTGGTCCAAGTAGGCATGTGATCTGGGTGTGGCCCTGAGGGTCCTCTGAGCAATTGAAGGCAAAGAGCATCAGCCTTAGGACTCCCCCTGCCCCTGCCTGGAGGCTTCCTTTTGAAATTACTGCACGAGAGGTGCTCCGTCTGCTAGGCTGGCCACACTGGCAGGATGTGGGCCTGAGCTGCTAGGGGCCGCCATTGTCACACCCCAGGGAGCACTGCCTGAGTGAAGACCGCACACTCAATGGTGCAGTGGGAGAGACATAGCATCCCTATGCCACTGTCGTCAGCGGTTCCTCACTCCGCCATCTGACTATGTCAAAACCCAGACCTCTCTTGGGGCTTTTCATTTTGTGAGGCCAGGGGATTCTCTCTCTTTTTTTGCCTGAGCCATTGGATTGGGTTTCCTATCACTTGCCCGTGTTAGGAACATGATCTGACCCACGCTTCAAGCACTCCCCACCCTGGCTCGGCCATGGCTCCAGCAGAGCAGCCACTCACGTCAGGCTTAAAGGGCGGCTCCAGCATGCCAGCTCCCAGCCGCTTGAAGTTCAGCTTCTTGAAGAGGGGGTGCTCCTTCACCTCGCGGGCAGCACCCCCGCGGCAGCCCAGGCGCTCAGCAGGGTCTTTGCAGAGGAGCTGTGGAGAGCAGGCAGGGGCCGTCAGGGTGCCCTGGGGCGGGGCGAGGGGCCCCAGCTGGTCAGGCCTCCCACCGTGGCCATACCTGGGAGCAGAGCGAGCGGGCCTGTGGGGAGAAGCGCTCTGAGTACTCCTCGGGCACTTCCCTCACCAGCCGCTCCACCTCCTCCCGCTTGATCTTCTTCTTCCTCTGCTGGAAGGGTGACTGGCCAGCAATCATCTCGTAGAGGAGGCAGCCAAGCGCCCACCAGTCGGGGCTGAACGTGTACCGTTCGTTCTTCACCACCTCCGGAGCTGAGGAGGCAGCGTGCAGTTAGGGCTGGTGCCAGGCAGGGCACGGGCCCCGAAGGCCCCTAACTGGAGGGTTGACTCAACACCCACTAGCCACGCCGGCACTGTGACTTGGAGGAGACCCCAGCAAGTAGGAGAACATGTGTCCCACCAAAGGGAGCTGTTGGGGCACCACTCGGGACATCCACGTCCCATATTGGAGTGCCTGGTTTGAGTCCCGGCTCCTCCGCTTCCCACCGGCTTCCTGGTAATTCATTTGGGAAACAGTGCATGGTGATCCAAGTATTTGGGCCCTGCCACCCATGTGGGAAACCCAGTTGGTGTTCTAGGCTTCCGGTTTTAGCTTGGCCCAGCCCCGGCTGTTATAGGTATTTGGGGAGCGGACCAATAAATGGAAGACACTCCCACACACATCCTGTTTCTCTGTACTCTGCCTTTCAAGTAAACAAACAAATAAAGATATAAAAAACAAGGGGACACTAATGCAACCCCAAAGGGAATTCCCAGGTCTTCTGAGTTTTTAAGAAAAGTCAGAGGGGCCGGCGCTGTGGTGTAGTAGGTTAAGCATCTGCCTGCAGCACCGACATCACATATGGGCACTGGTTCGAGGCCTGGCTGCTCCTCTCCTGATCTAGCTCTCTGCTATGGCCTGGGAAAGCAGTAGAAGATGGCCACTGCACCCGTGTGGGAGACCCGGAAGAAGCTCCAGGCTCCTGGCCTTGGATAGGCAGAGCTCCAGCCATTGTAGCCATTTGGGGAGTGAACCAATTGATGGAAGACCTCTCTCTCTCCATCTCTCCCTCTCTCTTCTCTCTGTCTGTAGCTCTGCCTCTCAAGTAAATAAATAAACCTTTTTAAAAAAAGTCAGAAATCCATCCTTTTTCTGAGAAGGTGTCTGGCTGACTAAGTGTTAGCAACTGTTCTTAAGAAAATTTGATTTAGGGGGGCCGGCACCATGGCTCACTAGGTTAATCCTCCGCCTGCAGTGCTGGCATCCCATATGGGCACCGGGTTCTAGTCCCTGTTGCTCCTCTTCCAGTCCAGCTCTCTGCTGTGGCCCAGGAGGGCAGTGGAGGATGGCCCAAGTGCTTGGGCCCTGCACCCGCATGGGAGACGAGGAGGAAACACCTGGCTCCTGGCTTCGGATTGGCGTCGTTCTGGCCATAGCGGCCATTTGGGGGGTGAACCAATGGAAGGAAGACCTTTCTCTCTATCTCTCTCTCTCACTGTCTAACTCTATCTGTCAAATAAAAAAATACAAAAAAATTTTGATTTAAAGACAAATCTAGGCCAAACTGGACCCACCTTGCTACCAGTTTCCTGGATTTCCTAGGGGAGAGAAGGAAGGAAGAGACTCCTCTTTGCTGGACACCTGCTACCTGCCAGGGCAGGTGCATGGGTGTTTCCCTTTGCTGCCTCCTTTTATCTCCAGGCAATCCTGATGATCGTTTTAGTCATAGAAAGTGAGGCTGGGAGCCGTGTCTGGCCTAGGGGCTGGGTGACAGGCAACAGTCGGAGCCTGCAGAGCTGCGACTCTGTCTACTGTCACATGGACCCCAAGGGGAACATGGGGCTGCACCTGGGCTCCTGCACTGATGGATAAACCCACCCCGAGCGTGAGCAGCTCAGGGCAGAGGGCAGGGCTTGGGCTATGGAAACGGCCTCGGTTCTTCTCTTCGATTCACTGGTAGCCCTGCTAAGCCCATATTTAGTGAATGAATGATATGGACTCACAACTACGCAGCTAAGTCTCGGTCTACTGATAAAGGGGGAATGCCAGCACCGGCCCTCTGGGTTTTAGGAGACACGGGAGGCTCCCACACAGAAGGCAAGCAGGGGACGACTCACCCATGTAGCCCACGGTGCCTACACGGCCTTTGATGGTCTGACCCTCAGGCACATGCACAGCCAGGCCCAGGTCAGAGATGCGGATGTGGCCTGTGTGGGCAGGACAGGGCAGGTGCTCATTCATGGGCCAGGCCTCCCCTGACCTCCCCTTCCCCGCCCCCAGGGGCCCCCACCCACCGTGGTCATCCAGCAGAATGTTCTCTGGCTTCAGGTCCCTGGGGGGAGACAAGGGCAGAATCGGAAGCTGTTTGGTTTGCTAGGGAGCCAGGTGGCACCAGCCCCACTGACCTCACTGGCCTCCTGGGACTGGAGGGACGGGACCTGTTGGTTGCTGGGGCCACAGACAGCCCCGCCCTCCCCAGCAGCAGCCCTAACTCACGGGAGCAGAGATCTGCTGAGCCATAACTCCCTGGGGAAAGGCGCCTGCCACACAGGGGGATTCCCTGGTGTCCCCAGCAGCCTTGTCCATCCTTGGGGTCGAGGAGCTGACTCTACCTTTCCTGTGTGTCCATCCCCTCGTGGGGCTGTTGAGACCCCCCCCCGCCCAAGCATCCCATGCCCCAACCCAGTGCACCTGTTCCGTGTGGGAACTCTGTCTACCACACTATCTCACCCAGCTCCTCCACCAATCTCAAAGGTGGGAACCATATACTCTGTTCCCTAGAAAAACAGCATTGGAGGTTGGGAGCACACAGAGAGGGCTGACAGAGCTGGAAGTCGCCCAAGAGTCAGACAGACCCCAAAGGCGACATGTGACCGACCTACTCAAGTCTGCCAGGTGCCCCAGCCCCCAGAATCCTCCCACTACCCGGCCTGACCAGCAGGTGGCAGCTCCCGGCTGGGAAGGGTGGCACCTGCATCCCCTCACCTGTACACGATGCGCTCCCGGTGCAGGTCCTCCAGGCCGCAGCAGATCTCGGCGGCGTAGAAGACGGCACGCGCCTCGGGGAAGCCAGCCTGGCCCATGTGGTAGATGTGGAACTTGAGGTCGCCGCCGTTCATCAGCGTCAGCACCAGGCACAGGGCATCCTTGGTCTCATAGGCATAGGCCAGACTCACCTGTGGCCAACGGGACCCGTGCCCTCAGGCAGGATCTGCGGAGCCACACGGTGGTGGGGCTAATGCCAGCCGCCCCCGCTCCCGCCTCTTCCAAGTCCTGGGTGCCTCTCCTCGAAGCACCAGCTCAACACCCCAAACCTGCTTTCCTCAGGGTAGGGAAGCGGGGCCTGGAGGGGGCAGGGCAAGCGGAGGGCCAAGGAAAGGGAAGGTCTCCTTTCGTACTTACTACAAACCTACTGTTCACTTTCTCCAGGATCTGCTTCTCGTTGAGCGCCATAGCTTCCCCTTTCCGCTTCTTGATGCGTTTCTTCTCCAGCTTCTTGCAGGCATACATCTTGCCTGTGGCCCGCACCTGGCAGGCACACACCTGAGGCCAAGGTAGACAGGAGCAGATAAGGGCCAGCCATGCCCTTGTTGCTGGCACAGGGGCTGGTCCAGGGCCCAACCTACCCTGCCCCGTGCACAGGGGCCAGGGCTCCTGGTCTGGCTACTCACCTCCCCAAAGCCACCTTTGCCCAGCACTCGGTACTGCCTGAAGGTGTTTTTGGTCACTGGCTGCCTGCAGGCAAGGGGCAAGGGAGGAACTGTTGACTGAGCATGGATCCGAGGCCCGTGAGGAGCCCCAGCCACCTGGTCTACCCCGGCCCCACCACTGTTTCACCTTTCTAGCCACTTCCACTGCAGGAAACGGTTGAAGTAGATGCTGTCGAGGTAGTCGGCAAAGGGGGCTACGCTCAGGTACTCGTGGGTCAGCCTGGCAAGGGAAAGCCCAGCCCCGTGGTCAGCACCTGACACCCTGACTCGGCAGATGGGCAAGCCCTCCTGATGGCCCCCCCAAGGCAGGCAGACATGCATGCGGGGCTGACACAGCAAAGGCAGGGGCGAGGTGTATGATCGGGAGCTCCTTCACAGGAGTTGTCCACAGCCTTTTGCGTGCCCGGCAGCCCCACCTTGGGGCGCAATGCCAGGCGGGTGGGCAGCGGAGGCAGGGGGAGGCTTTACCGGGTGAGTTCCTGGAAGAGGTCTTTGCAGGGCCCCTGCTCCAGTTGCTGTGCACAGTTAGTCACCAGTTGCCGGGGCACCTCGGGGATGAGGTCAGGACCCTGGGGACAGACCACAGACAGGTTGCTGCAGGGGGATCCCGGGCATGACGGCTTACTCCCAGGGTGGCGATGCCAGCTAGCTCAGGCCAGTGCCAACGGCGGCTGCAGGCCAGCCAGCGGCACCCCAGCCTGTCCAGCAGCTTAGCTCCCTTCCTGCCACCCCCAGGCGTAGTGAAGCCCTACTGCTGGCAGCCCGCCTGGCCCCACGCCAGCCCGCCCGGGCTCCCTGCCTGCAGCCTTGCTTGGAGTGGCTCCAGGGCACTCTCTGCCCAGGCTGTGGTCACTCCGCTCCCTGCCCGCTGCCGTCATCTCTCCATCACTGCTCACTCACCGTGTGGCTCAGAAAATTCTGCATTAGCCGCCGCCCACAAGCCTTCCGCTTCTCATCAGGGGTCACTTCGTACTCAGCCTGCAGAGTGGGAGGCACAGAAGCTTGGGGTCCGTGTGGAGTGACAGGGGTCAGGGGACACGGGCCCCGGGCGGCTGGATTGGGCCACTCACCACCCCGTCCAGGAAGGCAGTGCAGCGGGTCAGCTCGGGCCTCGTGGCGCAGAACTCGCGGAACAGCAGGCGCCCGATGGGCTGCCGCTCGCACAGGCTGTGGTAGTCACGTTCTGCAGGCACAGATCGGAGCTGCTGGGCTTGCAGCTGGGGCCACCGGTGGGGTGCTCCAGCCCACGGGGCCCGGGCCTCCCCGCCAGCCCCGTGCGCCCCACAGGCATCACTGTCATTGCCGAGAAGCCCAGAGAGGGTGGCTGTCTAGCTCAGTGGTGCACAGCCTGAGAGCCCAGGCCTTCTCTCCCCTTGCCCGTGGTCTCCGGGTTCACACTTGTGTATGTCACGGTGCTGGGGCTGGGTGTGGTCTGTGAGGTTCCGGTGGAGCCCGGGGCCAGGCCCACACCTGTTGCCTGCCTGGCGAAAGTGCGGGAGGAAGCTGTGGCTTCCGGCGCACTCTCGGCTGGGCCTCCTTCCCAGGCGGTGGGAGCAGCACACTTTTGGCCCACGTGCGGGGCCATCAGAGGCAGCCTGGGCAACCTTGCGTGCTGCTGAGACCTGGTGCGTTGGCCAAGAGAAGCAGGAACTGGGGCCCTGGGCGCTTCTGTCCGCTTCCCAGAAGTAAGCCAGTCGCACTACCCAGGCTAAGGGCTAGATGGGTGGCCAGGCAAAGCCAATGGCTTCCAGAGCAGTCCACCTGGGGCTGCCGCTCTCTCTCAGGCTGCCCCCAATCTGCCCCTCCCTTCCCCCACCCCCACACTTCGGCTCACCCCAGGCAGTCCCTCTCTGCTCTCTGCCCTCCACCCACACCCCAAGCCCAGGAACTGAAACCAGGCTGGGTGGTGCAGCCTCAGTCTTCCTGCCCACTGGACCCCCGTCCTGCCCTTTGCCCCAGGGCAAGGTCTCACTGGAGGCTGCCCACCCCGCCCCGCCCCGCCCCGCCCCTGCCCCCAGCTGGTCCCCAGAGCCTCCACGCCCCAGCCTCCACCCAGGCCTCACCAAGGCTGAGCCGCAGCTCTTCACACTGGCTGATGTGGGGAAATTGGAGCATCTGCCGCCATTTCTTGCTTTTGCCTTTGCGATTCCCTCCACCACCTGCGGGAGTGAGCAGGCACCGGGTCTCGAGGCTGCTGAGCCCACCAGCCGCCGCGTTGGGCGGCATCTCGGGCCTCCCCTCCACACGCCCCAGTGTGCCTGGGACACACACATGGTCTGCCAGGCCCTCTTTCTAGGGGGCTCCTAGGCCGGAGGGAGGGCCAGCGAGGCTGCTAGGGGTGGGGGCATTGCAAGCAGCTTTGGCAAAGGCTCTGGCCTCAGTGGCTTTCCATCCAGTAGGAGTTCCCCAGAAGAAGGTAGAGAAGGGCATTGCGTGCTGAGAACTTGTAAGGCAGATGGGGGAGGGAAAAGTGGGGGCACTTGTCCCAGAAATGCCGGAGCAGAGGGCAGCCTGGGCCACCAAGGAGGCTTCCCAGAGAGCTGTCAGAGGCCCAGTGAGGTGGCAGCAGGAGGGCAGGCACACAAGGGCAGCCCCAGCACACCTGTAGCTGCTAAGGCCACAGTAGCAGCTTGAGTGCCTGCAGAGCCCAACAGGTCCCACCGGAATGTGAGACTCCAGGGCGCGAGGTAGCAGGGCATGGTGGGGAGTGTGGGGAACTGAACTAGGGGCAGCTACTAGATTGTGGCAAGGAGGCAGGGATGCCAGCTCAGTGTCCCCAGTTGCAACTGACTTTTCAAAAGCGGCTGGAAACCCAGACTGTTACACGAGATACTGGTTTCTAGTTCACTGAAAATCTGAAACCAAAAACAAAATCCCACTGCAGGCAAGTCGGCCAGGCACAGGCAGCTACGGCCCCGGGGCCTCGGTTCAGGCTCCTCTCTTGCCCCCTCTGACCCTCATTTCTCTAGGTGTCCTGGCCTCAGTTTCCCCTTTGGATTTACTCAGCCCTATTTCCATCTGGCCTAGGCGAAGGCAGGAGGTGCAAAGGGAAAAGCTGCCTATGGGCGAGGGGGCAGGGCTGGGTCCCTCGGAGGGCTCCCTGGAGGAGGAAGTGTTGCAGGGGCCCATTGAGAAAGCTCCGAGTGGGCCTCCTTGCAGCCTGCACCCCCACACACCTCCCAGCCGTTGCTTCACTGTGTGTGAGCAACGGACCTCCACCCGGGCAAGGCCTCCCCAGAAGGGGAACTCCTCCCCCACCCCCGCAGGTCCCTCACCCAACCTTCCATCTGCCTGCCGTCCCCACCAGCTACTTCCTCCTCCCCCTCCTCCCAGCCACATCAAGGCAGCAGCAAAGAGTCACATGCAAATATCCTGTCCTGGAACTGCCACCCAGTCTGTGTGGGGCTCCTCTGAACCCTGTCCTGGGCCTCTGGGCGCCTGGGAAAGGAGTGGGGCTTTACACCCCCCCTCCCACGAGGTACCACTTCGTGGGCTCTGCCAGACTGGGGCCAAGCTCATGAGCCAACTGCGGAATGGGTTTGTCCAAGATCCCTGACTCAGAGGTGACAAGGCAAGATTCAGAGCCGGCTCCTGGTGACCACCAGCCAAGCTCCACTGCTACCCAGCCCGTGCCTGGCATCCCTTGAGATGCCAACTGTACCCATACACCACGGGTTCCCACACGACTCAAGACCTCGGCTCACTTCCCCAGCCCCATGCCGTCTGCCAGCTCAGCAAACGAGTCTGACGCAGGTGGTCCAGGGGCCCTGGGGGTTCAGGGCTCAGGGACAATCAGGATTTCCTTTCGTCTTCATGTCCTGGCCGCAGCCACTCCACAAAAGGAGCGCTGAGATTCAGAGAGCAGACACCTGGCTAAAGCCACGCAGGTGGCTTAGGGGCCAAGGTCAGGGTCAGGGTCTGGAAAGAGCGTCCGTTAGGCCCGTCATGCCCTGCGCCTTCCTCATGGCCCCACAAACTTGTCCATAGGTGTGCAGAGCATCTGGCCAGGAGAGGCAGCGTGCCCACGGCAGCCCTGAGGCCTGAACTGGCTGCAGCCCTGGGCAGGGAGGCCTGGCCGGGCTCTCCCCCACCCCTCCTCCCTGGCCAGCTGGATGACGAGGCAGAACAGAATCGGCAGATGCCCCCAGAGGCTGAGAGGAAGGCCCAGCCCCTGGGCTCGATAACAGACTGGAGATAAGTCAGGCTCCAGGGCACGAGGCACTCAGCCTGCCATGCCTACTTCCAGGCAGCACCTCCCCAGGGGATACAGGACTGGGTGGGCACAGGGCACCAGGTGCTGTACCCAGCTAGGGGCTCCTCTGCCCTTCCTGGGCGTCTGGGTCCCAGGCCTGGGGGAACCACAAGCTTGCGGTGTGACCTGGGCCAGTCCTTGGTCTGGGCCTCAGTTTCCCGTTTGCAAAATGGGGCAGAAAGGTGAAGCAGGTGAGTCTTTGAGCCCAGAAGCTCAGCCAAGAGTGGAAAAACCCCTGTCACGATGTCCTCACCTCTTAGGGTGCCCCAAAGAAGGGTCTTGTTCCATGCTGCTTTCCCAGCACCCTGGACAGGGTGGGGCACTGGGTAGGTGTCCAGTGATGATGTTACTGCAGTAAACAGTAGCAGGGGCAGGGCAGACTGACCACAGGGCAGTGAGAACCAGGTCTGTGTCCTCCAGGGCCCTCACACAGCAGGTGCCTGACGCCATGTGGGGTGGGAGCCATGAGGAGCCACACACACACACACACACACACTCAGTCCACCCCTCCAGCGCCCTCAGCCAGGAGCGAGCACTAGCGGGCAGTCCGGCCTGCACAGCTCCCATGGAACGCTGGCCAGTTTGCCCCTCTAGACAGTGGGCTTCCTGAGGGCAAAAATCCCGATCCATAAACCCCTGTCCTTGGCTCCCCAAGGCTCCAAGCAAGTGGCAGCGTGCTGTCAGCCTATGTGACCAGGAGTTTCCCCAAGTCGGGTGGGCAGTGCCACGCAGGGGCTCCGTTCATTCATTCTCCAGCCTCTACAGAACACCAACTTTGCGCCGGTCCAGGAGCTGCAGGCCTGGGGCACGTGGGGCATCCTCTGGCCTCTCACCTGGAGGAGGCCTCAGAGACGCTCCTCTGGGGCGCAGGGCCCACCCTTCCCTCTCCCGTCCCCTCTGCTTCCCTCACCATCACCCCTCCCCCGCCGCGAGGGCGGCGGCCTGACCCCCGCCCCTTCCTGGGCCCTGGCTCTCCAGGGCAGGTGCGGAGGAGGAGGGCGACGGGCCGGAAGGGCTCGGGTCTGCACGGGGCCCGCGGCCCTAGGGGATCTGGAGGCCGGAGCGCCCTGCCGAGCGCGGAGGCCGCGCGCCCGCTCTCCCAGCACCCGGGCCCGGTCGCGCCCGCCCGACTGCCTCACCTTCCCGGGCCTTAAGGAGCACGGTGTTCGCTACGATGTTCTCGAGCTCCATGGGCTGCGGCGCCGCCGGGCCCGCCGGGCCGCGACGCCGGCCGGGATCGCGCGCTAGAGCCGGGGCCGGAGGGCGATCGGCGCGGCTGGGCTCGGCTCGCAGTGACCGCGCCGCGGCCTCCCGGGCCTCCCCGGCCGCCGCCGCCCGCCGCGCACTCTCCGCCCCCTCCCGGGGGCCACCCGGGCGCCGGCCCGCCTCGCCCGCCCTCTGTTTACTTTACCCGACCAATAGCCAGGCGGACGCTCCCCGCGCCGCCTTCCCATTCGTCTGCCTCTTCATCCTCCCCCGCCCCCCGAGCCAGGGATTCGCCCAAAGAAGCGTGAGGGCGGGACTAAATACGTCATCTCTTCCTGGTTGGTCTGGGGGCGGAGTTAGGCCCCCAGGTTCGAATTTGTAGGCCTTCGTAGGATACAGAACTGCCAATTAGGGCCGAGCCCTCGGAGGAGGGTCCTCCTGGGTCACGCCCAGGAAATCGGATGTGTGATTGGGCGAAGGAAGCGTCGGTCGTTTCACAACTGCATTCTTATTGGGCCTTCAGCTGGGGGTGTGGCCCGGTGGCTGGCTCGCGGACGGCTTTTCTAGGGTTTTGTTGGGTACTCGCTCCGTGCCCTGTGGCCTCTAGCGGGCAGGCCGCAAGCTTGTTTGGGCCGTGTGCCCGGCCGGCCCATCCTGGAGGGCGCACGTCGGAAGCCCGGAGAGGCCAGGAGGAGCCGGCGGCCTCCCCAGCGGTCCCCGGGGCCTCGCGTCCAGCCCCCGCGGCCGGATGTTGTGATTTCCCTCCACCCACAGGGCCGCGCCCGCCCTGGGCCTCTGCAGCCTTATAAGGCAGTGCTACCACCCCTAGACTTGGGTGAGCTCACGCCCATTGTACAGGTGGGGAGCCGAGGCGCTGGCTGCAGGCCCAAAGCCAGGGCGAAAGCACCTCCAAGCCCCGCACCCCGCTTCCTGCACCCACACTTCACACGGCAGGAAACGGAGGCTGGCCCAAAGGCAGCCGGTGCTGCACTGCCCGAGTCTGCCTTGGCCATTACCGCGTCCGAAGACGCTCAGCTCAGAGCCGGGTGCTGGAGAACAGAGACCGAACTCCTGCTTCCACGCTAGCAGCCGGGCGGGGCGGGGAGGGCTGGGGCTGAGTGCACGGACGGAAGGTGCCCCGTGACACCGAGGGGGCCTGGTTTCAACAGACCCAGCGGCGGGCGCGAATGCCTCCAGCAAGTCTGGTGCATCCAGGGACAGGAAGCAGGTGGCAGCTTCGGAGCCAGCTGGTCTGAGACGAGAGAGAAGCAAGGGCGCTGGCCAGATCGCTCGCTTTCCTAAGTGAAATGTGAAGACTGAAAGCATGATTTATACTTAAAAAAAAAAAAAAAATCGCTCTGGTGGGTGGATTCTTGGAGGCCGGGAGTGGAAGCCAAGAGAGCAGTTTAGGGCCTGCACTTCGGCGTTGCGGGTTAAAGCCCCAGCCTGCAATGCCAGAATCCCACATAGGCAACTGTTGGAGTACCGGCTGCTCCACTTCCGAAATAGTTCCCTGCTAATGCGCCTGGGGAAGCCGCGGAAGATGGCCCAAGTGCGGATGTCCCCTGCACCCATTTGGGAGACATGGAGAAAGCTGCTGGTTCCTGGCTTTGGCCTGGCTCAGCCATGGTCTTTGCAGCCGTTTGGGGAGTGAAGGAGAGGATGGAAGATATATCTCTCTGTAACTCTGTCTCTCAAATAAACAAGTCTTAGAGGGGGAGAGAGAAAGCACAATTTGGAGGCTGCAGATCTTCAGGAGAGTGGATGCTGTCTTGGATTAACAAGGTGGCAGTGGAGATGGAGCAGAGTGCCTGAATCTAAGACACATTTGGGAGTTACCTTGAAGGGCCAGCATTTGGCGCAGCAGATATAGGAGGCTGCTTGGGATACCCGCAGCCCATATCAGAGTACCTGGGTTCAAGCCCTGGCTCTGCTCCCAACTTCAGCTTCCTGCTAATGTGCACCTTGGGAAGTGACAGATGCTGGCCGAGGGACTTGGGACTCTGATACCCGCATGGGAGACCGGAATTTTGTTCTCAGCTCCTGACTTCTGCCTGGGCCAGCCACAGCTCTGGCTGTGGCAGGCATCTGGGGAGTGAACCAGTAGATGGGAGATAGCTCTCTTCCATGATCTGTTTCCCAAAACAAAACAAACAACAACAACAAACACCTACCTGGAAAGAGGGACCCTTGGTAGCCAGGGAGACAAAGGACCCGCTGAGGGAGACCTGAGTATGAAGAGGGGATGCAAGAGCTGTCTGTACAAAAGACTGCCGCATGGCCAAAGGTCAGCACTGCAGGCCAAGATGGCAGGTTGCAGTTTAAAGGTGCACCTGAGCCAAGACTCAAACCCGCTGCACCTGCTGTGGCACAGTGGGTTAGGCTCCCACTTGGGACACCCACAGCCCGTGCTGGAGTGCCAGTTGGAGTCTTGGCTACTCTGCTTCGAATCCAGATTCCTGCTAATGTGCTGGGAGGCAGCAGGTGATGATCCTAGTATTAGGTACCTACCACCCATGTGGGAGACCCAGATGGAGTTCTAAGCTCCTAGCTTTGGCCATTGTGGGCATTTGGGGAGTGACCAGCAGACAAAAGATCTCTCTCTCTCGGTCTCTCTCTCTCTCTCTCCTTTGTCACTCTGCCTTTTAAATAAGTAAATATTTTTAAGTGAGAATACAGCCCACAGCGGAAATTATAGTGGGGAATACTTTTTAAATTCTTCTTCTTTTTAGCCGGCGCCGCGGCTCACTAGGCTAATCCTCCGCCTTGCGGCACCGGCACACCGGGTTCTAGTCCCAGTCGGGGCACCGGATTCTGTCCCGGTTGCCCCTCTTCCAGGCCAGCTCTCTGCTGTGGCCAGGGAGTGCAGTGGAGGATGGCCCAAGTGCTTGGGCCCTGCACCCCATGGGAGACCAGGAGAAGCACCTGGCTCCTGCCATCGGAACAGCGCGGTGCGTGGCCACAGCGCACCTACCGCGGCGGCCATTGGAGGGTGAACCAACGGCAAAGGAAGACCTTTCTCTCTGTCTCTCTCTCACTGTCCACTCTGCCTGTCTAAAAAAATTTTAAAAAAAAATTTAAAAAAAAATTCTTCTTCTTTTTAAAAATTATTTATTTATTTGCAAGGCAGAGTTACAGACAGAGCAAGAGAGAGACAGAAGAAAGGCCTTCCATCTGCTGGTTCACTCCCCAGTTGGCCACAACGGCCAGTGCTGCGCCGATCTGAAGCCAGGAGCCATGGACCATCTTCTACTGCTTTCCCAGGCCATAGCAGAGAGTGGATCAGAAGTGAAGCAGCTGAGACTCAAACCAGTGCCCATACGGGATGCTGGCACTGCAGGGAGAAAGAGGCTTAGCCTACTGTGCTACAGTGCCATCCCCCAGGAAAATACTTTTAAAAAATAAAGGTGCACATGAAGGTGGGTGTGGGGGCAAGGAATAAAACTGAGACCATAGCAGGGGTCCGGCTCAGGGAAGTCCTTGGAAGCCAGGTAAGGAGTTTTATTTGTTTGTTTTTGAGAGGCTGAGACAGTAAGAGAGACTACCAGGCAGAGCTCCTCTCTACTGGTTCACTCCTCAGATACTTGCAACCGCTGAGGCTGGGCTGGACTGAATCCAGGAGCCTGGAACTCAGCCAAGGCCTCCCACATGGGTGGCTGGCAAGGAACTGGCTGCCTGAAGCATCTCCTGCTCTCCCCTAAGGTGCCATTAGGAGGGAGCCAGCTCCAGAGAGAGGAACTGGGACTCGAATTCAGGCACTCACCAGCAGCCTCTGGAGCAAATGCACCCCTGGGCTTCTGTTTCGAGTTCCCAGGGAGTCGTGGTTGTTTTAAAATGCATGTACAGGGCCAGCGCTGTGGTGTAGTGGGTAAAGCATCCCATATCAATGGCAGTTTGAGACCCAGCTGCTGCTCTTCTGATCCAGCTCTCTGCTATGGCCTGGGAAAGCAGCAGAAGATGGCCCAAGTGCTTGGGCCCCTGCACCACCTGGGTGACCCAGAAGAAGCTCCTGGCTCCTCGCCTTGGATCATCCCAGCTCCAGTCATTGTGACCATTTGGGGAGTGAACCGGTGAATAGAAGATCTCTCTCTCTCTCTCTCTGCCTTTCAAATAAATCTTTAAAAAGAAAATAAAATGTATGTGTAATGATCTTCAAATAAATATTTTTAAAGATTTATTTATTTTAATTTTATTTAAAAGGCAGAGTGTGTGTGTGAGAGAGACCTTCCATCTACCAATTTACTCCCCAAATGGCCACAACCAGTGGGGCTGAGCCAGGCCAAAGCCAGGAGCTAGGAACTTCATCTGAGTAGATCCCCATGGATGGCAGGGATCCCTGTACTTGGGCCATCTTCCACTGCTTTCCCAGGCACATTATCAGGAAGCTGGATCAGAAGCAGAGTATGTGGGGCTTGAACCGGCACTCTGATAGAGGCTACCAGCATTGCAATCAGTAGCCTAGCCTGCTATACCACAACACCAGCCCCAGTGGAGAAGGTTCTGAACCAAGGGGCAGTGTGGTCAGTTTTGCTTTCACAAAGGGCTCTAGGCTACAGTGGAGGCTGGGCTGGGGGTGAGTACAGGGGCTGACTTGCAGACACGCATTCCTTTGGTGCTCAGCATCTAAATATTGCTCTTTGGGAGGAATCGCGTAGGAGACGGGGAGGCAGGCACTGCCTTCCAGGAGGAAATCAAAGACAAGAGGCAGAAGTTCTTCTCCCAGGCCCCTGGCAGCTGGAGCAGGTTTCCAACCAGGTCTTGGAATGCAGGCAAGGGATCAACACAAGACATCCCAGGGCCACAGAGAACTCATTGTGGAGGCATGAAAGCGGTCAGCCCATGAAGCCGGGGCTCTACCTGGAGGGGAGGGGCTTCAGCCAGCTCTCCACGAGCCGTTCAATTGACTCCTTTCTGCTGAACTTAGAATTGGCTTGGTTTGTGGGTGAGTACCCCGACTAAGAGATGGGACAGACTTTAGAAGGAGCCATTAGAGCTAGGGATGATGGTGCCCTGTGCTGTGGTAGTGACCAGGGTGTGCGGAAAAGTGACAGACTCAGAGTTCCCACGCAGCTGGGATGAACCGGACTTGCCAGTTAACAAGGGGTGAAGAGAAGAGAGCATTCAGCACCGTTAAGTTCTGATCAAGCCATCCCCCACCCACAGCCAAAGTGACCTTTTCAAAAAGGAAGCCTGCGGCCGATGCTGTGGCGTAGCAGGTAAAGCTGCCACCTGCAGTCCCGGCATCCCATATGGGCCAAGTCCTTAGGCCTCCTGCACCTGTGTGAGAGACCACATCTCCGGCCATTGTGGCCATGTGGGGAGTGAACCAGGAAATGGAAGATCTCTCTCTCTGCCTTTGCCTCTCTGTAACTCTGCCTTTCAAATAAATAAATAAATCTTAAAAAAAAAAAAAAGGGAAGACTGCCACCAAGCATCTGAGACATGTGCTTCTAGGAACTTAACCCACAGAAATCACTGACTCAAGCAAAATAAGAAATACTCAGGCTTTTTTTTTTTTTAAATATTTATTTGAAAGACAGAGAGAGAGAGAGAGAGAGAGAGAGAGAGAGAGAGTTATTTTCCATTCCTTGCTTCACTTCCCAAATGGCCACAACCACCAGGGCTGGGCCAGGAAGAAGCCAGGAGCCAGCAACTCCATCTGGGTCTCCCATGTGGGTGGCAGGGACTCAAATACTTGAGCCATCATCTACTGTTTCCCTGATACATTAGCACAGAGCTGGATAGGAGGCGGAGAAGCCAGGACTTGACCTTGTACTGCGTTATGGGATGTGGGCATCTCTGGCACGGGCTTTAACCCACTGTGCCACAGTGCCAGCCCCATTCAGTGTTCCTTTTCACATTACTGTCCAAAAATATGGGTTGCACTAAATGTCCTCAATGGAGCTGAGCTAAGCAAACTTTGGGCCTTTCCTATACAGGAATACTATGTAGCTGCTAAAAAAAAAAATTAGCATGCGAGTAGGCATTCAGTGTGGTGGCTAAGACGCTGCCTGGGGTGGCTGCATTCCATATTGGAGCCTGGATTTGAATTCCAGTTCCACTCCTGATTCCCGCTTTCTGCTAATGTGCACCCTGGACGGCAGTAGGTGATGACTTAAGTGCTTGGGTCCCTGCCAGCCGCATGGGAGATCCAGATTGAATTCCAGACTTCTGGCTTTGGCCTGGCCCAGCCTTGGTTTTTGTGAACATTTGGAGAATTGAACAAGTAAATGGAAAATCTCTCTCTCTTCCTCTCTGTCCCTCCCTCTCTGTCTCTCTGCCTTTCAAGTTAATAAATATTATATATACATATAATATATAATATATACATATACATATGTATATAAGTATATGTATATATACACTGTTTCACTGTGTTTCACTCCCCAATTAGCTGCAAAGGCCAGAGCTGAGCTGATCCGAAGCCAGGAGCGAGGAGGTTCCTCCGGGTCTCCCATGTGGGTACAGGGACCCAAGGACTTGGGTCATCTTCTACTGCTTTTCCAGGCCATACCAGAGAGCTGGATTGGAAGTGGAGCAGCTGGGACTCAAACCAGAGCCCATATGGGATGCCAGCACTGCAGGTGGCAGCTTTACCTCCTACGCCACAGTGCCAGCCCCCATATATATTTTTTAAATGCAGAGATTCCCGTGTTCTGAAATAAACAGCCTCCAAGACAGATTATTAAATAGAAAAAATCAAGGTGTTGACCAGTGTGTAAGGTTTGCTCCCATTTGTGTGGGAAGGGTCCAGTGAGGCTGGGTTGTGCTAGAGGAAGAAATGACCCAAGGTGTCAGTGACTCAACCAACAAAAGTGTGCTTCCCACGTGCATGCCACACTGTGCCGGGGAGGGGAGCAGCTCCGCTCACCACAGTCCCTCAGGCCCGGATGACGGGGGCTGCATCTCAGGCCGTGCTACTGCAGGGGCCGGCAATGGCAGTAAATGTGGCGGTTTGTACAATGGCCCTTAAAGTGTGCAGTGCCGGCATCCCATATGGGCGCCAGTTCTAGTCCCGGCTGCTCCACTTCCGATCCAGCTCTCTGCTGTGGCCTGGGACAGCAGTAGAAGTTGGCCCAAGTCCTTGGGCCCCTGCACTCGTGTGGGAGACCTGGAGGAAGCTCCTGGCTTCAGATAATCTCAGCTCTGACCGTTGTGGCCAATTGAGGAGTGAACCAGCGGATGGAGGACCTCTCTGCCTCTCCTCTCTCTGTGTAACTGACTTCCAAGTAAAATAAATCTTAAAACGAAAAAAAATCAGGAGATGATGCAGGAGGCTGCTGCTGGCACCACACAGTCTGCTGGTTTGTTTGTTTGCTTGTTTGTTTGTTTCAGGACTTATTTTATTTGTTTGAAGGGCAGAGTGACACAGAGAGAAAAAGAGCTCTCCCATGTGCTAGTTCACTCTCTAAGAGGCTGCAACAGCCAGGTTGGGCCAGGCAAAAACCTGGAGCCTGGTGCTTTATCCGGGTCTCCCACGCAGGTGCAGCAGCCAAAGCACTTGACCCGTCTTCTGCTTTCCCAGGCTATCAGCAGGGAGCTGGATCAGAAGTGGAGCAGCTGGAACTCAAAGCAGTGCTCCGAAATGAAATGTCAGTGTCGCAGGGGGAACCCGCTACACCACAATGGCCAGCTTCCAGCCCACTGTTGACAGTAGATGGTTGTTTTACAAGTAGGCGTGCACTCCAAGATAACAATGAAAAATACAGGCTGATAAATACAGAGAGAGGTTGTGTAGCCATTTTGCATCAACAAGTGTGCTGCAGTGGACCTAGTTGTGGGCACTGTCCTTTTTCTCAACCGGTTGTACATAGTGCAGGCAGAAATCCACCGAGCCACACAGCAGGAATTTTCAGCTCCACTGACGTCTTCGGGACCTCCATCACACACGCAACTGTGCAACACATGACTGTAACTCTGCACAGGCTGGGGAGGCATAAGCACAGCAGATTGTATTTTGTTAAAAGACGAGAGTGGCAATATGCTCCTGGCCCACAGGTGCCCTGTGATGTGTGACCTCACCGCCTCCTCCATCGGGAGGTGGAGTTCGAGTCCCCCTCCCTGAATGTGATCTGTCATCAGCAGAGTGTGGTGGCAATGCCGCAGAGTGAGGTCTGGGGCCACGCCGCCAGGCCGCCGGGCCGCCTTGTGATGTTCGCTCTCCGGGTGCCATCTCTTTCGTTTCAGAATTAGTGGCTGCTTGTGAGAAGCCAAAACAGAGGGGGCGCACCTGCAGGCATTCCACTCTCCTCAGTAATCCCCAGCGAGCCCATCCTTCCACTCTGCCTACCCAAGCACCAGACATATGAGTGAGGAAGCTTCTGGAAGATTCCTGTCCTCGGCCATTTGAGTCAGCCCCAGCTGAGCCCCCCTGCACCCCACTGCTCAGCAGAAAGCTCTTGCTGCTGGGCCCAGCCTGAATTCCTGGCCACGGAATCCATGAGGGTCCTGACGTGGTTTGCTGCTGCCACTTTGTTCGGTGTGTTTGCTGCGCTAACATTGGTAGCCTGGGCCTGGAAGGAGAGCAGAACTAGACGTATTTGCTGCTGCCCAAGTGGACGATGTATACAGGGACAGCCTCTGCAAGTCATGTGAGACCCCAGAAACTGCAGGCGCCCGGGGAAGCACAGATCGGTGGCTGGAACAGTGGTAGGAGGGAGGCGAATTTGTAACCTCCTATCGTGATTGGATTGTTACTTTTCCAATTTCTCATTTTATTTTTAAATCTTTTTATTTATTTTCATTTGAAAGGCAAAGTGACAGAGACAGAGACAGACAGATCTTCCATCTACTTGTTCGTGACCCAAATACCTGCATCAGCCAGGGTTGGGTGAGGCTGAAGCCAGGAGCCCAGAACTCCATCTGGGTCTTCCACATGGATGGCAGGGCCCAAGGACTTGAGTCCGCATCTGCTGCCTCCCCAGATGCATCAGCAGGAAGCTGGGTCATAAACGCAGTAGCCGGACCTGCACTGGCATTCAGTATTGAGATGCAGGTATCCCAGGTGCTGGTCGCCTCTGTGCCACAACACCCACACCTTAACTTTTCTACCTTAATTTAGTTTCCCTTTATATGAGAGGCAGAGAGAGAGAGAGAGAGAGAGAGAGAGAGAGAGAGAGAGAGAGAGATCTTATCCACTGATTCACTCCTGAAGTCCCCCCCAGCAGCCAGGAGGACTCCATCCATGTCTCCCACCTGGGTGGCAGGTGGCAGCCAGCCCCTGCTGCTCCTCAGGGTGTGCAGTAGCAGGAAACTGGATCAGAAGCAGAGGAGCCAGGATTCGAACCAGATACTCTGATGTTTGATGTGGGCATCTCTAGTGGTGTTCTGTGCATCAAACGCACATCCCAGATCGCCTGTTTTTAAAGCAACCAACCTGGGCTGGAGCTGTGGCGCAGCAGTTAAAGCCGCCGCCTGCAGTGCTGGCATCCCAGATGGGTGCTGGTTTGAGACCTAGCAGCTCCACTTCTGATCCAGCTCTCTCCTGTGGCCTGGGAAAGCAGTAGAAGATGGCCCAAGTCCTTGGGTCTCTGCACCTGCATGGGAGACCCGGAAGAAGCTCCTGGCTCCTGGCTTCAGATCAGCCCAGCTCCAGTTGTTGCAGCCACATGGAGAGTGAACCAGAGGATGGAAGATCTTTCTCTCTCTCTGCCTCTCCTTCTCTCTGTGTAACTCTGACTTTTAAATAAATAAATAAATAAATCTTAAAAACAAAAAAAAACAACAACCTGATTCTGTCACTCTCCTGCTGAGAGCCCCCCAGTGGCTTCCTGTGGTGGGAACCTTGAAGGCGCCCTTCCCGCATATCCACTAGTGTTCACACTCTGGTGTCATCCCCCCTCCTTGAGTGTGAGTTGGACCCAGTGAGAAAGAATTCGACAGGAGTGAAGGAATGTCATTTCCAAGGTTGGGATCCTAAACACCTGAGGCTGTCGTTTTAGGCACCTCCCTCACTGGGCAGCCAGCTGCCATGATCTGAGCTGATGTCTCCAGCCAGCAGCCAGGAAGGCGCTGAGGCCTGTGAGTGACCTTGGAAGTGGATGCTCTCCCACTGGCATCGACTGTAACCTTGTGAGAGATGGGTGCTTGCATTCCTGACCCATAGGGACTGTGACATGTACCCATGTGTTGTTTCAAGCAGCTAGGTCTTGAGACAGTTGGCCATTAGGCAATAGATAATAAGGAATTTGCTGGTTCACTCCCCAACTGGCCGCAACAGCCAGAGCTGGGCCCATCTGAAGCCAGGAGCCAGGAGCTTCTTCCAGGTCTCTCACACAGGTACAGGGCCCAAACACTTGAGCCATCTTCCACTGCTTTTCCAGGCTGTAAGTAAAGAGCTGGATTGGAAGAAGAGCAGCTGGGATACAAAGTGGTAAATTGATGCCCATATGGGATGCTGGTGCTGCAGGCGGAGGCTTAGCCTACCATGCCGCAGTGTCAGTTCCTAAACAAATAAATCTTAAAAAAAAAAAAAAAAGAAAGAGAGAAAAGAAACCCAGGGACAAGTGTTTAGTCCAGTGGGTAAGATGCCAACTAGAAGGTTGACATCCCATGTGGGTGTTCCTGGGTTGGATACCCAGCTCTGGCTCCTGGCTCCAGCTTCCAGAGAATGCAGCCTCTGAGGGCAGCAAAGGCAGTGTTATGGCAAATGAGTGTCCATATTCTTGTCAGCACCTCGAGAAAGAATTCTAGGGGGTGGGCGCTGTGGCATAGCGGGTGATGCTGCTGCCTGCAGTGCCAGCATCCCATGTGGGTGCCGGTTTGCGTCCCGGCTGCTCCTCTTCCAATCCAGATTTCTGCTGTGGCCTGGGAAGGCAGTGGAAGATGGCCCAAGTCCTTGGGTCCCTGTAGCCATGTGGGAGACCCAGAAGAAGCTCCTGGCTTCAGATCATCTCAGCTCTGACCGTTGTGGCCAATTGGGGAGTGAACCAGCAGATGAAGACCTCTCTCTCTGGCTCTGCCTCTTTCTGCAACCCTGTCTTTCAAATAAATAAATCTTAAAAAAAAAAAAGAAGAAGAAGAAGAAGAAGCTTGCTCGCCCACATGGGATGCAGGCACTGCAGGCTGGGGCTTTAACCTGCTGCGCCACAGCGCTGGCCCCATTAAGCAAAATTTATGGTAAGCCAAAGTGTGGTCCCAGGATCAGGGAGCAGAAAGGCTGGGAGAAGAGCCACTGCCCAGAGCGTTGGAGGAAGTTTCTTTATATCTTGTAACGGGGGGTGGGACTATTCACGGGGTGGGGAGGATGAGATTTTCCTGGAATCGGGGCGCCACCACGATTCCTCCTTAATTGTGTCTGTCTGGCTCCGTCATGGCCATCTTGGAGGGGGGCTGCACTGCTCAGGAGATGGAAGAAGGCTGAGGCGAATGACGGTGAGGAGGTGGCTGCCTCTTCTGGGAGACTGGCCAGCCCTGTAGTCTCTGGGTTGTTAGGGTTCTGCATGCGAGAGAGACCTTGAGAGTCCCCCCCCCCCCCCCCGCCGGGTGCTGTGTGCTGACTCTCACAGTTGCAGCTCCAGTAGCTGTGCCCCTGCTACCCACGTGGGAGACCTGGACAGAGCTCCTGGCTCCTGGCTCCTGGCTCCCACCCAGTGGTTTTGCGGGGAGTGAACCAGTGGCTAGGAGCTCTCTGTCTGCCTCTTGAATAGATGAATAGTAATAAAAAGTAAATATATGAAAACCAGACTCTTCCGCAGCACCTACAAAGGCTCAGCTTAACCTGGTCCTGTTTACCTCTCCAACATTGCCCCAGGCCCCTCCCGCTGGATCGGCATGCACCTGCAGCCACACGCTGGCGCAGCACTGTCTGATACAGCAGCCACTTGCAGCCATGTGTGACTATTTACATTTAAATGAAATAAAATGAACATGCACTTCTTCAGCCTCATTAAGCCACCTTTAAAGTGCTCCACTGCCACATGCGGGCAGTGGCTACGTTCATAAAACATAGAACACTTTCATGGTCACAGGAAGTTCTGTAGGACGGCTTGAGGCCGGAGGAGGGAGCGACTTCTGCCTGTGTACAGGCTCCATGGTGACAGCCCCAGGGACTGGGTGGGCCAGGGAATGAGTGGTAGGCCAGGCCCCCTCCCAGCTCCCAGATTTCTCTTTGAATGGGCACTTCTGCACCCCGTTGAAAGCTCTGTACCAAGTTCCTGCTTAAGGAGGAATGGGCTTTATCTGTGTGTGTATATGTGGGGGTTCAGGCACCTGTGGGTGGAAACCTGGCGGTTTCTCTCTCAGGTAACCCACTGCTCAGTTGCAGAAAAACAGAAGCCATGGGGGCTGGCACTGTGGCGTAGTGGGTAAAGCTGCTGCCTGCAGTGCCGGTGTCCCATATGAGCACCAGTTCAGGTCCTGGCTGCTCCACTTCCAATCCAGCTCTCTGCTATGGCTGGGGAAGGCAGTAGAAGATGGCCCAAGTCCTTGGGTCCCTGCACCTGTGTGGGAGATCCAGAAGAAGCTCCTGGCTCCTGGCTTTGCATGGGCACAGCTCCAGCCACTATGGCCAGTTGGAGAGTGAACCAGTGAATGGAAGACCTCTCTCTCTCTCTCTCTCTCTCTCTCTCTCTCTCTCTCTGCCTCTCCCTCTTTCTCTGTGTAACTCTTATTTTCAAATAAATAAATATTAAAAGAAAGAAAGAGGCCAGGGCCAGGAGCTGGTGTTTCTCTGCTCTGGTCTAAAGCAGTTGTTGGAAGAGCCCAGATGTGCAGGGAGAACTGAGGGTGGCATGCAGGGGCAATGCTGAGAAAGGTGCGGCCACGTGGGATGACTTCTTGGTAAATTTCTATGAACTTTGCCTTTTTCTATGCATTCCCTTCAGCTATCGCAACAAGTCTGCCAGACTGTGTGAGCGGCCACCCTCCCTACATTATCATGGCTAGTGAGGCTCCCAGACATTGAGCTGGATTCTTTTTTTTTTTTTTTTTTTTTTTTATTTTTGACAGGCAGAGTGGACAGTGAGAGAGAGACAGAGAGAAAGGTCTTCCTTTTGCCGTTGGTACACCCTCCAATGGCCGCCGCGGTAGCGCGCTGCGGCCAGCGCACCGCGCTGTTCCGATGGCAGGAGCCAGGTGCTTATCCTGGTCTCCCATGGGGTGCAGAGCCCAAACACTTGGGCCATCCTCCACTGCACTCCCTGGCCACAGCAGAGAGCTGGCCTGGAAGAGGGGCAACCGGGACAGGATCGGTGCCCCGACCGGGACTAGAACCCGGTGTGCCGGCGCCGCAAGGCGGAGGATTAGCCTGTTGAGCCACGGCGCCGGCCTTGAGCTGGATTCTAACCACTTGCTGGGAGTCAGAGGCAGAGATGGGATCGAAAGGTTTCTTGACTCAAGTCCATTGAGCCCCTGCCTTGCTCCTAGCCTGCTCCAAGGGCCATTGCTGACCAGCACCACCGATTGTGAAGGGTTTTGTTTTGTTTTGTTTCAGGAACTTCCTGGTAACAATGTATGAACTCTTGCATCAGTTTGAACATTTTGTTGCAACTAGAAGTGGCTTAGACAAAAGCAGGAATTCATTTATCTATTGTAAATTGTATTTATTTATTTGAAAGACAGACGAGAGAGAGAGAGAGAGAAAGAGAGGGGGAGAGAGAGAGAGAGAGAAAGAGAGAGAGAGGGAGAGAGAGAGAGGGAGAGAATACACCGGGCCAAAGCCAGGAACCAGGAACTCCATCTGGGTTTCCCCCATGTATGGCAGGAATGGAATCCAACCACTTGAACCATCATCTGCTGCTTCCCAGGGTGCACATTAGAAGGAAGCTGGACCAGAAGAGGAGGAATCCGGGCTGGTGCTGTGGTGCAGTGGGTTAAAGCCCAGGCCTGCAACACTCGCATCCCATTTGGGTGCTGGTTCAAGTCCTGGCTGCTCTACTTCCAGTCCAGCTCCCTGCTAATGCTCCTGGGAAAGCAGTAGAAGATGGCCCCGTCCTTGGGCTCCTGCATTTGCGTGGGAGACCCGGAAGAAACTTCTGGCTCCCGGCTTCAGATCTGCGCAGCTCCAGTCTTTGCGGCCATCTGGGGAGTGAACCAGTGGATGGAAGACCTCTCTCTCTCTCTCTCTCTTTCTCTCTCTCTCTCTGTAACTCTGTCTTTCAAATAAATAACATAAATCTTAAACAAACAAACAAACAAAAGAACAGAAACAGGGCTTGAACCAGGCTCTCTGATATGGGATGCAGGCATCCCAAGCAGCATCTTAACTGCTGCACCTGACCCTGCTTGTTTTTAATTTTCTATTTTTTTTGGGGGGGGGGAGATTCTTCATTTCTTTTTTTTTCTAATGTATTTATTTGAAAGGCAGAGATACAAAGAGAAGCAGGGAGAGAGACAGAACTTCAATCTGCTGGTTCATTCCCAAATGGCTGCAACTGCCGGGGCTGGCCCCGACTGAAGCCAAGAGCCCCAGAACTTCTTCCAGGTCTCCCACATGCATGCAGAGGCCCAAACTGAGCAGCAGAGACTTGAACCGGAGCCCATATAATATGCCAGCACTGCAGGAGGAGGCTTAATGTTCTATGCCACAGCACCGGCACCAAGATTCTTCATTCCTAAGGAGGAGCTGGTGGAAGGGAAGGTCCCTCTTTTTCACGTGAACAATCTGGAATTTAGATGTGATTCCTGGAGTGGTGACAGCCATCTTGTGACCACAATGGGAGTTGGCATGAAGGTTTGCACACCAAAGATCATAGAAAAAAAAAAAAAGAACTTGGGTTTTTGATGACATCGTTAAGCCACAGAAAATACTATTCATGGAGCCCCTCTACTCTAGACTCCCTGATGTGAGGCGATGAATCCGAACTACTGTTTCAGCTTGGATTTTGGAAGGAAGGCTGTGGTGGAATGAGAAGAAGGTCATGAGAAGGTGAGAAGGTCATGTCAAGATGGTCGCTGATAACAGAAACTGCCTGGCAACAGGTCGTGATTGGATGGCTTCGGAAACCACATGACAGCAGAGCCTGACTGGCAACAGGCTGTGATTGGATGATTTCAGAAACTGCCTGGCAACAGAGCCTGACTGGCAACAGGCTGTGATTGGATGGCTTTGGAAACTGCCTGGCAACAGGCTGTGATTGGTTAGGGCATAGACCGCCCCTTGACTGGATTGGCTGCCTTGGCTATATAAGCAGCTGTAGCAACTGAAATAAATGAGTCTGCAGGCTGCTTGCCTCAGGCCCACTTTCACCCGACTCCCGGGGTCTGTGTGGTGACTCCACGCCTCTTGCCCCACCATGCTCTTCCTCTTAGAAATGAATCCACTGCAACATCTGGCGCGCCAACGTGACTGAGAGAGAGACAGCGTGTCAGACTTGATGAGGTTCCCCCTGGATTTCGGCAAGTAGGCCCCTTGGTGTTTTGTGTGCTGTTTGGTTCTGTGAGGGTGAGCACAGAACCCCCTCCTACGCCCCTTTCCTTGTCCTTGTCCTTGGTCTAAGTGACCCCAGGTTAGGCACACACCGCCCAGAAGCATAACACTGCTTCTTGGCTCCTCCTTTTACTTTCGGTTCTCCCGGCGAATTCACATAAGGGACTGATCATCCCAGAATTCAGAACCAAGTCATCTTCCCTCACTGAGAGAGGTGACGCTCTGGAGACACTGTGTGGGCATACGGCCTTGACCTAACGAATCAAGGAAGTCCCCCACTAAGCACAGGACATATGTACGATCTGATACAACACTGTCTGTTCGTCTAAGCTAGGGAACCCCTGCAGAATGCCATCAGCTGCTGAGGTGTTAGGAATTTGCTTTGTTATGGCAGCAGTGCTGTGGGTGTCTTTCCTTTGGCTAGAGTTGGTGTGGCGCGCTGCTCTTAAGCACTCAGACATGGGAAAGATAGCCCCCTCTCAGAATCCCGTGCAGATTATCAAACATAATGAATCTGTGAGTGATGAGAGCCTGTCACTCCAGGCCGCTGCCTCACAGACAACAGTTGATGACTTAGGGAGAGAGAGCTCTAAGAGTGAAAATGACATGACAGCAGACAATGCAGTAATGCCTAGTCAGCCACCCCCCAAACATCCGTGGGATGAACTTAGACGACCTCGAGGCAATAACCCATGCGAGGTCATCCCATCCGCACCCAGTGAGGATCCCCACATTTGTGGCAATCCCCGGGCACCCCAGGCTCTCAGGGCAGCTATTAGACCCCATCCCACCCGCACGTTTGCTGTTAATGTAGGAGCGGATGCAGAATCCAGGCCCTGGATTCCAACGCCCATAAATGACCTTACTATGCTAAAAAAAGCTTCTCAAGAGTCAGGCCCCGGCTCTCCCTACTTTGAACAAGTGCTCATACAATGGGCAGCGAACCTTCTAACTCATTTTGACTGGGTTGCACTGCTCAAAGCATGTTTGTTGAGACCACAGTTTTTACAGTGGAAAGCCTCCTATGAGGAAGAGGCTGAAACCGTGGCGAGGAATAATGCTGCCTATGGAATAGCAGTAACCTATGATATGCTTGCAGGCTGGGGCACCTACATATATCCTCATGAACAGGCCTGCATTGGAGTAGTCGCCTATTTTGATAAGGTGAGAGATTTGGCACTTAGAGCCTTAAAAAATATAAATCCTCCTAATTATAGTCAGCTCTTTAGAAACCTAGTTCAAGGCCCAGGCGAATGGTTCCCCAATTTCCTTGCCAGAGTCTTGAAGGCAGTAGAGAAAAGATTGCCGCCTGGCCCCGATCAAGACAATTTGGTCAAACAATTAGCTTGGGAAGGTGCTACCAAAGAGGCAAAAGCTGCAATCGCCCCAGTCCATAATGAAGACATTTCTAAATGGATAGTAGCCACAAAGGAGGTAAACCCTGCTGATACAGCCATAGAGGCCCTAACTTCAGCCATTAACAAATTGAGCACAAAGAAGTCTAATGACCCTCCAGTTTGTTGGGGATGCCAGGAAATAGGACACCTACGGCGAAACTGCCCAAACGCTAAAAGATGGGGCAAGCCCAAAACGCTGTGTCCCAGATGTAAAAAAGGCTTTCATTGGGCAAAAGGTTGCAAGACCAAGCCTTTAAACTCCCAGCGCAGTGGTCCTCAGCCCAGCAGGTAAGAGGGAGTCCCACCACTATTAACTGGTCAATGCCTATCTTCAATCTGAGGCCAAAATTGACCCTATACTTAGACGACATTGCCTTTGTGGGTTTAATTGATACGGGGGCAGATGCCACTGTCTTAAAAGCTAGAGATGCAAGAAAAATGCAACATCGGAAGACAGCGCCTGGGCCTGACCTCCAAGGCGTTGGAGGATTAAAATCGGCTGATCAGGTCATCATACCTGTAATGTGGCGAGGTGACAATGGCGATCCGGGAACCATCTTTCCGCTAATTGCTGAGGTTTCCATGACCTTATGGGGGAGAGATGTGCTCTCACAAATGCAAGCAGTCCTTACTACGGATCACAAATCTCCACAAGCCAACAGCTTTAATGGAGAGCCTACAAGTAAGATTCACCCCCAATTCTAGGGGCCACTGCTCACCTCAGACAAAAGCCAGGCCAAATCCCCATTGAATGGGAAAAAACAGGAAACATCTAGGTAGAGCAGTGGCCAATATTACAACCCAAACTTGGCATCCTTAGAGAATTGGTACAGGAACAATTGGAAAAGGGACACATAGAGCCCTCCACTAGCCCTCACAACACACCCCTTTTTGTGATACCAAAGAAACAGGGAAAATATAGGCTACTACAGGATTTGAGAGCCATCAACAAAATCATAAAAAAGATAGGAACATTCCAGGCTGGCATTCAG
Organism: Lepus europaeus; assembly: GCF_033115175.1. NCBI lineage: Eukaryota > Metazoa > Chordata > Mammalia > Lagomorpha > Leporidae > Lepus > Lepus europaeus. Next base: position 104,121,034 of record NC_084830.1, read on the forward strand.
CATCCAGGGGCCATTCCTAATGGATACCACGTAGTTACCATTGATATCAAAGATTGTTTCTTTTCCATTCCTATCGTGGCACAGGATAAGGCCTACTTTGCCTTTACAGTATGGGAGTCCAATTTCCAGCTCCCCACAAAAAGATTTCAGTGGACAGTACTCCCACAAGGCATGAAAAATAGCTCTGCCATTTGCCAAAGATACGTTTCTCATGCAACCAGCACACTTAAAGATCAGTGCTTGGTCATACATTATGTGGATGATATCTTACTTGCTCACAAAAATGCAGCAACTCTGAAGGCCTATCTAAGTGAGACAGTAAGGAATTTACAATTCCTGGGTTTGTCTATTGCCACAGAAAATGTACAACATTTTCCTCCCTTTCAATTCTTGGGTTATCAAATCTCCTCCCATATATCTCCAATGGGCCCAAACCTAAAAGTCAAGCATAAATACTCACTTAATGAACTTCAGCAACTATGTGGCCAAATCAATTGGCTGAAGCCCTTCCTAACACCTGCAGAACTTAGACCGCTATACGATTTACTGACTAAGGGAAACAGCCCTTCTTCAAAAATCACATTGACACCAGCAGCCAAATCCATTATAGAAAAGATCAACACCCAGTTGTCAAATTTAAAAAAACTTTAGATATGACCCTCAGGTGCCTCTATTTGCCATAACCCTCAAGGCCCCCTTAGGAGTTATTTGGCAACAAAGTGGACCACTTTTTTGGGTGCACATAGCCTGGAGCGAGTGTCATCAAATAGTTAACAAATTAGGTGCCATCCTTATGATGGGACTTAAATTAAGATATTATGCCAATAAGATATTTAACACAGAGCCAGACATAGTGGTCCTACCCCTATCACAATTAGAACTGTCGACATTGATGCAGAATAGCACGCTCTTTCAAATGTTAAGGATAAATTTCCCAGGACAGGTTGACAGTCACCTGCAGCGGACAGGCTACTCCAGATGTTACGAACCTTAGAAATAGACTATCCAAAACATGCTTTCCCTGCTAATCAACCTATACCCATGGCACCATGTGCGTTTGCAGATGCCAACAAGTCACTGTTTGGAATAATGATCAAATCCTCAATAGAAAAATATAAGATCCATGTAGAACCCCACAGGGGATCAGTACAGTTGGGAGAAATAAGGGCAATAATCAAGGTTCTACTCCTTAGCCAGGATGGGCCGGTAAACATATTTTCGGACAGCAGATACTCAGTACAGATAGCAAAGATGATCCTTTTTGCAGTCTTTAACCTGACAAATAAGCCAATTGACCAGATGTTCACAACACTTAAAGATGGTTCTCAGTTATATCATGGTATATCTCACACATAAGATCACATACTGGGTTACCTGGCTTTATTAACCAAGGGAACAAAAAGGTTGATCATCTTATCTCTTGCAACACGGCTTCCATTGGACACCTAGAACAAGTCCGTATTCTACACCAAAAATTTCATATGTCAGCAAGCAACATAAAATTGCTTTTCCCGGAGCTAAGAATGAGCCAATGCAAACACCTAGTGCACTCTTGCAAGAATTGTGCACCTCTCACCCCATTAGGCCCACTGCAACAAGCAGGAGTAAACCTGCGGGGCCTTGCTCCTAATAAGCTATAGCAAGTGGACATCACCCACATTAACTCCTTTGGTAAACTTAAGGTTGTCCATGTGGTGGTAGATACTTATTCAAAGGCTGTATTTGCAACAGCCAATCTGGAGAAAAGGCTAATAATGTGATAAAGGCAGTTAAATCAGCCATGCTGCTCCTGGTCCACAAAGACTGATAACGGGCCAGCATATACATCACAGGAATTTAATTCCTTCTTGAAATCCTGGAACACACAGTCTGCCACAGGTATCCCATACAACCCACAGGGAAAGGCAATCATTGAAAGAACTCATAGGACGATTAAAGATCTCTTACAAAGACAGAAAAACAATCATATGCCCCCAGACCCACAGCTTACTTTGACTGAGGTCCTTTTCACTATCAATTTTCTTAGTTTTGATTCCCAAGGGATTAGCCCAGTTTATAAACACTGGGGATGCTTTCCACCCCGGACCCCACCCCCTATGGTTAGGTGGAAAGACTCCCTGACAGGAGAATGGAAGGGACCACACCTTCTGCTAACCAAGGGTCGAGGATATGCTTGTGTCTTTCCAGAGAATGCGAAACAGCCTATTTGGGTACCAGCCAGAAACATCAAGCCTTCAACTGACAGCCAACCAGAACCAGCTGAACAAGACTGAGAGTCTCGCTCCTGCCCTATCATCCTACCCCGAGAAATTGCCCATAGCCACATCTGTTACTGTTTTATACCCCACTAGCTCTGGTCAGCCACTCAAATGGCCCATAGCCTGTGTGTGGTCATGCCATTCCTGATTACCATTGTTCCTCATTCCTACCCCCATCTGAGCAAACACTCCTGTGGTCTCCTGTTTTGAGCGCTGGTTAGTCAATGACGAGTAAGATCCCCTGGGGGACAACCTAAGACAGGCACAGCCGCGTACGGAGACCACATGGAAACGGGGTCAACAATGGTATGGCCAAGAATCATGCTTCCCATTGCTCAAAAATAAAGGAAAAGGGGGAAATGTGGTGGAATGAGAAGGTGAGAAGGTCATGCCAAGATGGTCCCTGAGAACAGAAACTGCCTGGCAACAGGCTGTGATTGGTTAGGGCATAGACCGCCCCTTGACTGGATTGGCTGCCTTGGCTATATAAGCAGCTGTAGCAACTGAAATAAAGGAGTCTGCAGGCTGCTTGCCTCAGGCCCGCTTTCACCCGACTCCCGGGGTCTGTGTGGTGACTCCACGCCTCTTGCCCCCACCATGCTCCTCCTCTCAGAAACGAATCCATAGCAGCAGAAGGCGTGCTGAGTTATGCCACGTAGCAGGGATGGTCTGGCCAGGGCATAACTAACTCTTGTTGCCATTGTTGCACAGTGTGATCAGGATGCAGAGCCCTGGGAGGGAGCATGGCTGGCTGTGTGCAGGAGAAAGAGCTGGTTCCATAGACTTCCACAGCGGGAAATGGTTGTTAGAAATCCCCCTTTCACAGTGGGGAGGAGGACCCACAAGCAGAATCCGGGAGACAAGAGGAAGGGGGACCAGACACTGAGCAACCACCTACCTGTCAAGTCCACCTTCGGACTCCATCCCTTGGCTGGAGGTGCTTCCCTCCCTTTGCCATTGTCGGGAAACCCTGACTCATCATGCAGACCTGTTTCAAAGGCCCCCTCTGTATAGAGGGACAGCAGGCTGCTCCCAGGAGGAAGGCGCCAGTGTGGGCCTGGCCCTGGGGGTCAAGGTCAGTCCTCAGTGCAATCAAGAGCTGACGAGGGTGCTTTCACTTTCACGAGCTCACCAGAGTTTTGCTTTTTTTTTTTTTTTTTTTTTAAGATTTATTTATGGCTGGCGCCGTGGCTTAACAGGCTAATCCTCTGCCTTGCGGCGCCGGCACACCAGGTTCTAGTCCCGGTTGGGGCACCGGATTCTGTCCCGGTTGCCCCTCTTCCAGTCCAGCTCTCTGCTATGGCCCAGGAAGGCAGTGGAGGATGGCCCAAGTCCTTGGGCCCTGCACCCGCATGGGAGACCAGGAGAAGCACCTGGCTCCTGGCTTCGGATCAGCGAGATGCGCCTGCCGCAGCGGCCATTGGAGGGTGAACCAACAGCAAAAGGAAGACCTTTCTCTCTGTCTCTCTCTCTCACTATCCACTCTGCCTGTCAAAAAAAAAAAAAAAGATTTATTTATTATTTATTTGAAAGGCAGAGTTACACACACACACACACACAGAGAGAGAGAGAGAGAGAGAGAGAGAGAGAGAGAGAGAAAGTCTTCCATCCACTGGTTCACTCCCCAATTGGCCACAACAGCCAGAGCTGTGCTGATCCGAAGCCAGGAGCCAGGAGCTTCTTCTGGGACTCCCACATGGGTGCAGGGGCCTAAGCACTTGGGCCATCTTCTACTGGTTTTCCAGGCCATAGCAGAGAGCTGGATCAGAAGAGGAGCAGCCGGGTCTCAAACCGACGCCCATATGGCCAGGGCTTTAACCCGCTGCGCCACAGCACCATCCCCCAGGACGTCTTCTAAAGCTGACTGGCTCCCAGCAGTGAGGAAGCCACTACTTTCTATCTTCACTTCCCACACCTGCTTTGTGTCCAACGGGCACCTTCGATTGAGCAGTGGGCTATGCAGAGCAGTTCTGTTAGCTCATAGAACAGAGAAGCCTTAAGGACTCCAGCTTCGGGGTCCTGGGTCTCTGTTATCCAGAAGCCATTCCCCTGCATTTGTTATTAAATGTGTAACAGCCCCCTCCAGAACTTACTGCCCAAGCACCAGCCACCAGCGATCGGCCTTCGCGGTTTCTGATAGCGATTCCGAAGCAGCTTGGCTGGGTGCTTGGTTCGGGTTTGAGAACTGGCGTGAGCCCGTCCGTCAGACGTCTGCCAGGGCTGCAGCTCGTGCACGTGGCTGTCCAATCAGGGCCGGCTGCTGGCGGAGGCTTGCATTCTCCCCACGGGGCGGGGGCACTGAGGGGCTGCTTGAGCATCCTCAGAGCACGGCTGCTGGCTTCCCCCAGAGCGAGCAAACCAAGAAATGGCAGTGTCCCGTAGGAGCCTCTGTCACATGCGACTGGATGCATGGAACAGCTCTGACCCGTGGGGGAAGAGACTATACAAGGGCACAAATTTCAGGATGGGAACTGTGTTGGGGCAACCAAGCAGGGCGTTCCTCCTCCCTTCCTTCCCCATTCGCTCTGCTAGTCCAGGCTTCATTCCCAGACAGCGGCAAAGGTGACCACCAATAACTGTGTGCTTGGTGACGCCACTGGAAAGCAGCATCCTATTTCCCAAAAGCCCTGAGGCATTTTTAATGTTTATTATTTACTTTCTTCTACTTGAAAGGCAGAGAGAAAGAGAGAGGGAGAGCACGAATCCTGTATCTGCTGCCTCACTCCCCCAGATGCCTGTGATGACAAGGGCTAGGTCAGGCTGAAGTCAGGAACCCGGAATTCCATCCGAGACTCTCACATGGGTGAGGGGGCCCAGGCACAGAGCCATCATCTGCTGCCTCCCAGGATGCATTAGCAGACCGGCACCCATGGGATGCAGGCACCCAAAGCACCGCAGCCTCAACACCTGACCCCACCACCCAAGGCAGAATCTGATTGGCCTAACTTGTGTGTATGTAGATCTCCGAAGCAATCACTGTGGTCTAGAGATGCCCTGTCTTGGGGCTGACCTTTGTGTCGTGCTGGTAAAGCCTCTGGCTGTAGTGCCAGCATTCCATATGGGTGCTGGTTCGAGTCCTGGCTGCTCCAGTTCTGATCCAGCTCCCTGCTAATGTGCCTGGGAAAGCAGCAGCAGATGGCCCAAATCACTGGGCCCCTGAACCCACGTGGGAGACCTGGAAGAAGCTCTTGGCTCCTGATTTCATTTCAGCCCAGCTCTGGCCATTGCAGCCATTTCGGGGAGTGAACTGGTGGATGAAAGACATCTCTCTCTCTCTCTCTCTCTCTCTCTCTCCCAACTCTGCCTTTCAAATAAATACAATAAATTTAAGAAAAAATAGAGATGCCCTGTCTCCATTGGCCAGACCTAGGCCCATGCCATGCTCTGATTGGCCAGATCTAGACCACACCTCCAGCTCTAGAATTAAGGAGCTGGCTGCTGAGGAGGTCTGGGAGGGAGTCGGGGAGGAGATCGTAAAAGAAAAGTCAAGGTGTCATTAGCGAACTGGACTGAACCTGGGCAGCCAAGAACAGACCCCCACCTCACCCCACCATCTCGCACTCCGGCAGCACACTGTCATGCCCCTTGGTTTAGGATCCTCGTCATAATTTGCTTTTGTGAATGTAAATCCCCAGCTTGGTAGAATGCTAAGCTGCTCCTCTCTCCCAAAACCTCCACCCCTTGCAGTCTGCGCATCTTTTCCCAGTTATTTAAAGACTAATCTAGGTGCTTCTGTGGGGGAAAAAAAAAGTTGCAGAAGTAATTAAGGTTCTAAATTGGTTGATTTTGGAGAAAGTATCCTTGGGGGACCTGACCTAATCCAGTGAGCCCTTAAAAGAGACAGGGCTCTTCCTGGCAAAGGAGATGCAAAACATGAGCGCCTCTTAACACAGCAGCGTGTCTGTTTCTGACTTTGCAACTGGAGGCGGGCACGTGCACAGAAATACAAGCAGCCTCCAGGAGTTGGGAGTGGCTCCTGGCCACAGCCCACAGGGCAGCGGGGACTTCAGCCTGCAGCAAGAGGAGAGGAGTTCCATCAGCCGCCTGAGTGACCTTGGAAGTGGATCTTCTGCAGAACCTGGCCTTGACCTCAGCTTCGTGAAGCTTTCCTGAAGAGAAAAGCCAGGCATGCAGTACCAGGTTTCTGAGCTAGAGATTTGCTAAGTACCGCACGAACACCGTGTGAAGCTGCCAAATGTGTGATCATCTGTTTATGCGCCAGCAGAAAACAGTACACTTCCCGATGGGCTCCAAGATCCCGAACGTGGGGAGCTTCTCTCCTGCCGCCCTAACCCCTTATGCCCAAAAGGACCTGGAAAGTAAGAATGGCCCCTTTCCTGCTTCCAGTCTCACTACCCAGCAAAGAGGGGAAACCTAGTTCCTCCTCGCCTAGCCCTGCCTGCACCTCCCGACCCTCCCCTGGGGGCCTCCCGAGGAAGCTGCTCTGCTTGGCTTTCCACAAACAGCCTGTGCCCGCCCCCGCCATGTCCAGGAGGGCAGCTTGACCAATCTCCACTTCCCAGGCCTCCCAGACCTTTGGCCAGCCCTATTGATCTGGACTCCTGGGCAGGCCACTGCACCAAAGAACGGACGCCATGAGGACCCTGCTGCTGCTGGGGTCCCTGCTGATGAGCCTGGACTCAGTGCTTGCGGTGAGGGCTGTGAGAACCAGGATTGTGCCACCATGGCCTGGGGGGGAGTGTCTCCATCACAGCCTTGGCTGCTGCCCATGGCCTAGTGGTGCCAGTGATGGGCAGGCCTGCGTGGAAACTGGGGCCAGTGCAGAAGGTACAGGCAGAGCAGGTGGAGAGCGGAGCTGGTGGACATGAAGGCATGGCCCTGCCCATCTTGGGGGCCTTGAGGAGACAATGGGAGGAGGAAGGAAGGGTCCCAGTCCTGTGAGGAAGTGCCAGCCTGTCTGGGCTGGGAAAGGAAGCTGGGGTGGAGCATGGGATCAGGGGCCAGGCTGTGCTTTTCTAGGCAAATCCCTTGCTTTCTTTCCCCCTGTAGAGCCCTCCTTGGAAAGTCCCCAAGGGACATAAACAAAGAGCAGATGCGCACATGATGGGTGAGTAGCCAGGCTTCCCTTCTGAGACATCTCAGGTGGGGAGGTGTGTGTGTGTGTGTGTGTGTGCATGAGCCCTTGGGGTAGGGGAAGGATCTTGGGCACTCTGGGCACCAAGGATGCAGGGTGGTGGTACACTGTGACCCCTCGAAGGCAGGGCTGGGCTGTTGACTGAGGGGAGGGGCCAGGATGTGTGCCCTGATGCCACCGCACCTGCTCCTCCAGTCTCCCCCAGCATCTCCCCTTCCATTCCTTCCCTGAGTCATGCCCTACAGAGGCCAGGGTCCTGGATGCACAAGGAGGGATCTAGAGTAGACTTGAGCCCAAAGTGCCTCCGAGTTCCGGCTTTGTGACTGCTGAGCCTGGTGACCCTGGGCCAGCAGTTCAATCTCATTGGGTTTCTGTCTCCCCGTCTCAGAAAGAGAAATGCTCTTTATACTGAGCCACATAAAGCCCTGGGCTCAGGGCCTGGTGGGTGGTAAGGGCTTAAAAGCACTAACTGTAGGGGCAGATGTTTGTCCTGGGGGTTGAGGCACCTGCTGTATGTCAGGGCGCCTGACTTGCCCCCCGATTCCATCTTCTTGCTGGTGAGGACCCTGGGAGGCAGCAGTAATGGCTCAGTGTCCAGCAAGCATTTGAGGAATGAATCGTTGGATGGGATCTCTCTCTCTCTCTCTCTCTCTCTCTCTCTCTCTCTGCCTGCATGACATTGAAGCCCCGCACTATCCAACCCACGGCCAAGATAAACTGCTCTCCTCTTTCCTGCCTGACTCAAGCTTGGTGCCCTAGCCTGGCCTAACCCCCTGCCCAGGTGCCCCCTCCCCTCTATCCAGCCCATTTGCACCTTGTGGATCCCATGCAGATCCTTCATCTTTCTCTACCATCCTGGTTCCGGTTTGGCCCCCAGGAAGTGCCACTGTGTTTTTTTTTTTTAAAAATATATATTTATCTGAAAGTCAGAGCTACAGAGAAGGAGAGGCAGAGAGAGAGAGAGAGAGAGAGAGAGAGAGAGAGAGAGAGGTCTTCCATCCACTGGTTCACTCCCCAAGTGGCTGCAATGGGCAGAGTTGGGCCAAGCTGAAGCCAGGAGCCAGGCGTTTCATCCAGGTTTCCCACACAAGTACAAGGGCCCAAGCACTTGGGCCATCTTCCACTGCTTTTCCAGGGGGCATTAGCAGGGAGCTGTATTGGAAGTGGAGCAGCAGGACCCGAATAGGCGCCCCTTGGGATGCAGGAAGCTTTAACCGCCACACCACAGTACCGGCCCCTCCACTGTATTTTTTAAAATATTTATTTATTTGAAAGTCAGAGTTACATAGAAAGAGAAGAAGAGGCAGAGAGAGGGAGAGAGAGAAAGGTCTTCCATCTGCTGGTTCACTCCCCAGATGGCCACAACAACCAGAGCTGCACTGATTTGAAGCCAGGAGTCAGAAGCTTCTGGGTCTCCCACATGGGTGCAGGGGCCCAAGGACTTGGGCCATCTTCTTCTGCTTTCCCAGGCCATAGCAGAAAGCTGGATCGGAAGTGGAGCAGCCGGGACTTGAACCGGTGCCCATATGGGATGCCGGCACTGCAGGCAGAAGTTTTACCTGCTATGCTACAGCACCAGCCTCTCATAACCTTGCTTTTATATGGGATTCTATTTAAAGACCGCTAATGTAATATATCTGTTGCTGGTTCCGTAACATTGAATGACAGCCAACAGCACCATAACTCATGCCCGACTGACACTTCTGCAATACACATTGTTTCCAGAGAGCGATTATACCTTTATCCTGCACCAAGGAACGGTGTGTAGTACTGCAGTAAGAGGTTGGGGAGCCGTTTCCAACAGCAAAGTCACAACAGAAAGCACACAATGTGAAAACATTGCATCATGAGCCTGTGAGAAGGACATTGGCTTATGAGAGCTAAGACAAGGTGGACATCCCCTTGAACCTCAGCTGGGGACAGGCACTTTCCCACCGCTCTGAGACTCAGCGGCCGAGAAAACACCACAAGCACCCATCTGGGGCTTGCAAACACATCTGAGCAAGTAGCCACGTTTGCAAATACGGAGTAGGTGAATAATGGGGATTGACTGCACTATTATTCTCTTTTTAATAATCTTGCTTCTGTTGTTGTTTTAAGTTTATTTATTTACTTATTTGCCAAGCAGAGGAGAGATTTCTCCCATTTGCTGGCTCACTCCCAAACACCTGCACTGGCTGGGGCTGGGCCAGGCCAGGTCTCCCATGTGGGTAGCAGGAGCCCACCCACTTGAGGCACCGTCTGCTGCCTGCAAGAGTGTGCATTGGCAGGGAGGTGGGTCAGAAGTAGAGCTGGAACTCAAATGCAGGGACGTGGGCATGCCTAGCAGCGACTTCACAGCTGCACCAAATGCTTGCCCTTGGCTCAGAGTGGCTAAGTGACTTCAGTGTCCAACGGGCACTTATTAAGTGCCAGTTTTGTGGTAAGCACTCTTCCAGACCTTGGAGCTGTGAACTTGCCTGAGCTCATGTAGGTAACAGGTGGTGGAATCAAGAATATTCCAACAGTCTCACTCCGAAATCCAACTTCTTTAAGTTTAAATTAATTTTAATGTATTTAAAAGGTGGAGAGGGGGAGAGAGAGAGAGAGAGAGAGAGAGAGAGAGAGAGAGAGAGAGATTGATTTTCTATTCATTGGCTTACTCCCTAAGTGCCTGCAACAGCTGGGGATGGGCCAGGCTGCAGCCAGGATCCAGGAGCTGCGCCAATCTGAAGCCAGGAACCAGGAGCTTCTTCCGGGTCTCCACATGGGTGCAGGGGCCCAAGGACTTGGGTCATCTCCTACTGCTTTCCCAGGCCATAGCAGAGAGCTGGATCGGAAGTGGAGCAGCCAGGACTCGAACCCACACCCATATGGGATGCCGGTGCCACAGGTGGTGGCTTTACCTGCTATGCCACAGCGTCGGCCCCCTGAGCCTGGCTTTTTACACAAGACAATGTCTTGAACACACTCTGGTCTTTTTGAGGGTCTGTCCTTCCCTAACTAGACCCCGAGGGGTGGAGCCTGCACAGGTGGGCACCTGGGAAGTCCTCAGGACATGTGTTATTCCTGCAGTTCTCACAGTCACCGGGGAGCCCTGTCACTTCCCCTTCCAGTACCACCGGCAGCTGTACCACACCTGCATTCACAAAGGCCGGCCAGGCCCACGGCCCTGGTAAGACTGTTCAGTGGTTGCAACAGAGCTCCGGAGGGATGGATGCTGCCCCTCCTGCTGTCCAAGGAGCCCTGGAGAGAGGGGACTGTGAGAGGGAGGGCGGGCCGGGTCCCTGGGCAGAGCAGGGGAGTCTTATGTCTTTCTCCAGGTGTGCTACCACCCCCAACTTTGATCGGGACCGGCAATGGGCACACTGCCTGGAGCACAGGGATGTGAAAGGTACTGTTTACAGCCACCGGGGTGGTGGGGGCCTCCCTCCCCCAGTTACTCTCCTGGGTATCCTCAGACCCCCACACCTGGGATCCTAGCCCCAGCCCCTTCCCCCCCCTTCCACAACACCTTTCAGAAGCCCAGAGGAGTAGTCCCATTTTGCTGATGGGTACACCAAGGCTTGGAGGCTTCAAGTTCCATGGTTACAAGACAAGTGGGTTTAGGTAGGGGCCTGACTCAGGCTCCTGCCTTCTTCCTCCCCGGTGCCCGTCTCCCAGATCATTGCAGCAAACACAGCCCCTGTCACAAAGGAGGGACGTGTGTGAACACACCCAGGGGGCCGCACTGCTTCTGTCCGGGACACCTCACTGGGAAGCACTGCCAGAGAGGCAAGCTGCAGGCCCAGGGGGCGTGGGCGCGGGGACGGGGTGGGGGGGCAGTCCTCAGCCGACCAAAGAGGTTCCTAGATCTCTGCTGAGGCCACTGTCCCCATCTTCCCCAGAGAAGTGCTTCGAGCCCCAGCTTCACCGCTTCTTCCACGAGAATGACATGTGGTATCGATTCGAGCGGGCAGGTGTGGCCAAATGCCGTTGCAAGGGTCCTGATGCCCACTGCAAGCTGCTGGCCAGCCAGGGTGAGTGCATTGGCTGGGACCTGGCCGGGGACTGGGGCTGGAGGTCAGGAAGAGGAGCTGGCAGGGGTGTGCTGGGGGGAGGGTGTGCCTTAGCAAAGAGGTATCAGTGCCCTCCTTCCTCCAGCGTGCCCCACCAACACGTGCCTGAACCAAGGCAGCTGCCTCGTGGCAGAGGGACACCACCTCTGCCATTGCCGCCCACCCTACACAGGACCTTTCTGCGACTTGGGTAAGTGAGGGTCTCAGGCCAAGCAGAAGTCCCGCCTCCACGTGGGAAGGGCTTGGGAGGACGAGTTGGGTAGTGGTTGCGATGGCGGGAGAGCCACCCACGGGCTGCCGGAGTCTCTCTCTCTCTCTAGACACTCAGGCCAACTGCTATAAAGACCGCGGGCTCAGCTACCGGGGCTTGGCCAGGACCACGCTCTCAGGAGCCTCGTGTCAGTCCTGGGCTTCGGAGGCCACCTACCGGAACATGACCGCAGAACAAGCGCTGAGTCGGGGTCTGGGCGACCACGCCTTCTGCCGGTGCGCCGGAGTGGGGGCGGGGCAAGACGTTACCCCCCCTCCCCACCGCCCCGGTACCCCAGGGCCGTCTGTGGCCCCTCACTCGCTAGCAGCGCCCCCGCCCCGTGGTTACAGGAACCCGGACAACGACATCCGCCCGTGGTGCTTCGTGTTGAACGGAGACCGGCTGAGCTGGGAGTATTGCGACCTGGCGCCATGCCAGGTTCCAACCCAGGCAACACCTCCAGTGCAGGTCCTTCCTGAGCGTCAGGACCTACCCTTGCCCCCGCCCTCCGCGGTGCAGAAGCCTCAGCCCACCACGCAGCCGCCACCGCGGGCCCCCACCCCAGGTAGTTAGGGAGCGGGGACGGTGCGGGCGGCCTGGGGCGGGGGTGGGGTGGGGGAGTCCCAGCAGGGGGTAGGAGTCGATCCAGACTCCAGCCAACCCCCAGGGCCCTCCTGGCCTCAGCCTGGGCTCCTCCCACAGCCTCGCCCGAGGTGTCCCAGCTGCAAACTCCCCTGTCCCGGGCCGACTCGCTCAGCTGCGGACAGCGGCTCCGTAAGCGGCTGTCCTCGCTGAGCCGTATCGTCGGCGGGCTGGTCGCTCTCCCCGGGGCACACCCCTATATAGCCGCGCTGTACTGGGGCCACAACTTCTGCGCCGGCAGTCTCATCGACCCCTGCTGGGTGCTGACTGCGGCCCACTGCCTGCAGGACCGGTGAGTACCCCCACCCCACCTTCCCGGGCCAGCGCCCCTCCGGGGAACCTGCTCCTCCATCCTCCGAGCCTGGTAAGCACGCCAACCCGAGCCCGAACCCTACCTTCCGCGTCCCTCTGGAGCTCCCCAGGAGCAAGTGGAAAGCCAGGAAGGGGTTCGGGAGCAGCCCCCCACCTCCCCCGGGCCCTTCAGCTCAGGGGCGCGGCCTGTCCCCCACTGCGACCATAGGCCGGCGCCCGAGGAGCTGACGGTGGTGCTGGGCCAGAGCCGCCATAACCAAAGCTGCGAGCAGTGCCAGACGCTGGCCGTGCGCTCCTACCGCCTGCATGAGGCCTTCTCTCCCAACAGCTACCAGCACGACCTAGGTGCGTGGGGGCATCTCCCGGGGGTGCGAGGGGGAACGGTAGGCTCCAGGCCCCAGCGCCCCGCCTCACGCTTCTCACCGCCCGGGTTAGCTTTGCTGCGCCTGCGGGAGAGCGCCGACGGCAGCTGCGCGCTCCTGTCGCCTTACGTGCAGCCGGTGTGCCTGCCTAGCGGCGCCGCCCAAACTCCCGAGTCCGAGTCCGAGACGGCGCTCTGCGAGGTGGCTGGCTGGGGCCACCAGTATGAGGGTAGGCGCAGGAGCTGCGGGCGGGAGGGAGCCCTATGGGCAACTCTGGGGCCCGTGCGCCGGGATGCCTAACAGGGGAGGCGGCTCTGGGAGAATGCAGGGAGGGTCCTTGTCTCTGCAGTCTGCTCTCCCCGGGGGCCTGGGATTCGCTGCTGGGGTCCCCAAGTCTCCTGAGGGTACCGGGAAGGCACTTCCTTCTTGCCTCTGGGTGCTGGGCTGCAAAAGCTAATTAGGACGCGGGCCGCGCGCTCCAGCAGCTGGAGGACCAGTTCAGCAGCCGGGTTCTGAGACTCAAGGAGGCGGGCGTGGAGTTCCGGCTCCTCTCGGAGCTCCGCCCTTGCAAATCCCTGCTCCTCTCTGGGCCCCTGAAACCGAGTGAACGTCACTGCCTCGCTGTCGCGCTTGCTGCGCCGGCCCGGTTTCGCCCGTCCCGGGGGCGTGGTCCGGACGGCTGCCTGGAAGACACTCTGGGTCGGCAGGGGCAGAGGAATACTCCAGCTTCCTGCAGGAGGCGCAGGTGCCCTTCATCCCCTTGGAGCGCTGCTCGGCCCCCGACGTGCACGGAGCTGCCATCCTCCCTGGAATGCTGTGCGCTGGCTTCTTGGAGGGCGGCACCGACGCCTGCCAGGTGAGCCCTCGGGCCGGCCTGGCGCCTCCTCCCAACCCAGCAGACCCCAGGCCGAGGGCGCTGAGCTGCTTGTCCCCGACTCAGGGTGACTCCGGGGGCCCTCTGGTGTGTGAGGAGGGGACCGAAGAGCTTAGGCTCACCCTGCGAGGCATCATCAGCTGGGGCTCGGGCTGTGGAGACCGCTACAAGCCAGGCGTCTACACTAACGTGGCCAACTACCTGGCGTGGATCCGGGAGCACACCGCTTCCTGAGCACCCGGAGACGTGTCTGGGTCGCGATCGTGGTCGGCGAGGACAGTGGCCATTCCCCCACTGTGCCGCCAGCCTGCGCTAGGCGCCGGAATTCAATAAAGCGCTTTGGAAACCTGTGAGGGGCAGCTCTTTCCGGGGGTCCGCTTGGAAATGCCAAGCCGAAAGCCCGCGCACTACTTCTACACAGCTAGCAGATAACAGGGCCTGTGAGATCGCCACACGCGCGTTTTAGGTCCCTAACCAGCTCACATTTCTGTGTGGCACACCCTGGGCTAGGTGACCGCGTGTTACGGCTCGCGAGAAATTCAGGCACACCTGCAGTCTACGGAGAGGCAGACCCCAGCCTTGTTTGAGCATCAGGATCACCCGGGGAGCTTTCTCTATGCCCAAGACCCACCTCAGGCCAGTTAACTCGGTGTCTCCAGGCACGGGGAGTGGAGAGCCAGACGCTTCCAAAACATCTTTCCTCTGAGATGTTGGCTTCCGTGGGTCACTTTGACGACTCTGTCTCTCCCACAAGCGAATTTTAGAACTCCCCCACCCCCACCCCCGGCGCCAGACTCCCTCCAGCCCAAGTAGCCGCTCTGTGACGCCGCAGCGCGTCACAGCCCCGCACTCGCACGCGCCCCAGCGCCAGGAGCCGGAGCGGCGAGATCTCTCTCTCCGAAGCAGGCGGAGGGGCGCGCTCCAAGCAGGATGGGCGATTGGAAGGGCTACATCAGTGCGGTGCTGCGGGACCAGCGCATCGACGACGTGGCCATCGTGGGCCACTCGGACAACCGCTGCGTGTGGGCGTCGCGGCCCGGGGGCCTGCTGGCGGCCATCTCCCCGCAGGAGGTGGGCGTGCTCACCGGGCCCGACCGACAGACCTTCCTGCAGGCGGGCCTGAGCGTGGCCGGCCGCCGCTGCTGCGTCATCCGCGACCACCTGCTGGCCGAGGGAGATGGCGTACTGGACGCGCGCACCAAGGGGCTGGATGGGCGCGCCGTCTGCGTGGGCCACACGCCGCGCGCACTGCTGGTGCTCATGGGCCGGCGCGGCGTGCATGGCGGCCTCCTCAACAAGACCGTGCACGAGCTGATCCGCGGGTTGCGCACCCAGGGCGCCTAGCCGGCCAGCCAGACCCAATAAACTAATCCGCGGAGCCGCAGGTTCACGCTCCTGTTGTGTGTGTGCGCGCGCACGGGCCTGGGGGGTTGCAAATAAGGAAAACGGCTTCTGGTAAGATCCTTGCAGAAGAGCTACCTGGTGAGGTTGGGATTACGGCTCCCTAAGGGGACCTGCACCCCACCTGCCCTTACACTTTGCAGAGGCCTGTGGCCTGATGGGAGGCTCCTTGGCGCCCTGCCAGGGTCCTAGGGACCCTGCAGCCGAGAAAGAGAGTCCAAGGGTGTGGGCCTTAGCGTCTTGTTCCAGATATTTCCGCACATCTAGGCAGGACAAAGAGCTGCCAACACCTGTCCACAGGCAGCCACCAGCTAGGGGCTGTGTGGTCAGGGAGTCGGAGAGGCTCCGCTCCACTGGGCAGAGCTCTAGCAAGGCTTGGGGAGTGGGTGATGGGATGCGGCTGGAGGCTTGGAGAGCAGCTCTGTGGGTCCTGGACCCCTGGTCCTCCCCCCTTGCCCCTACCCTACCCCTGGCACACAACGCCCCATATACCTCAGAGGGGAGCCTACTGAGCAGACAAATGTGCAAGACCATCCCAGCCAGGTGCGGGGTCCTACAGCCTGCCTTCCCTGCTTGCGGCCTCCCTGGGGTCTACGGCTTGAGAAGAGTCTGTGGACTAGAGGGAGGAGCGTTGCCCACTCCCAGGCCCTTCGGCTCACTCTGCAGGCCTCAGCCCCAGGATGCCCTATGAGAAGGAGGAATTGGAAAGCCTGGGTGAGTACAAAGATGGAAGATAAAGATGAGAGGGATAGTGTCTGGCCCCTGTGTCCTAACGTGCTGGGGCCCAGAGCCTGGCCTCTGGCCCATCTCCCACCCTCCCTGTGCCTCCTCCAGTGGCCCTGCCAGACTTGCACCTATCACCGCTCTGCAGCCTGCTCCTGTCCCAGCGAGGGGAAGTGTGTAGGGGTGAGTTCAGAGAACAAGGGGAAACCAGAAGGTGCAGGCAGGTCAGCAAATGGAGCTGCAGAGTCTGCCTCACGCCTGCCTTGGGCTGGCCCCGGGCCCCCACATGCTTCCAGGGAGTTTGCACCATGGAGTGGATTCAACACAGGGCCAAGCGGGTCTTAGGGTGAGCCTGCAGGAATGACCTTTGCAACTGTGTGCCTCCGGCCAGGGCAGCCTGCTGTTATAGCGAGACTTGGGGGGGGTGGGGGGTGGAGGATAGCGCTACCGTCTTCCCCATGGCTGGAGAGCAAAAGGACTTCCAAATGCACACTGAGAGTTTAATTCCTTTCTTTTTTCTTATCAGGTAGTGCTGGCAAAGGGGGTTGGAGAGGTGCGGAGGACCTGGGTGACGATGAGAGTGGGATAGCAAAGGAAGGTGGCAGGGAGGGGGTGGAAACTCAGTCAGTGACTCAGTCACCCACATCTGTGCATCAGCAAATGGCTGTAGTCATGTACTCAGTCCCACTCTTATTCCTGCCCATCACAGGCCTTCCCACAGGTGCAGAGGACCCAGAATCGTACCCGGATACCCGGCAGCTTGCACTCAGTGCCCCCGCAGGTGCATCTGCACACACATGTACTCCAACGTGCCAGCTTCTACGCAGGTTCAGGTGCACACACACAGTCACCCCCGAGTGTCACATGCATAAGGACAGGTGCCCAGGGTGGCGTGCATGCACATTCAGGTGGGCACGCAGCCCTCCGCCCTGCCACCTTGGGCTCCATGCACGGGCCATCACCTGCACCAGGCAGCAGTCTGGGCCCATGGCCTAGAGGCGGGTAGCATTGTGGTGAGCAGGCAGTGCGAGGCGGGGGGAGGGCGTGGCGGGGGGCAACTCCTCCAAGAAGACCCTGGCAGGCAGCTGGGGTGAGCGGGGCTCGGACCTGGCACAGCACAAGGTGGCATGGGTGATGAGGCGGTCCAGGGGCTGCAGGGAGTGCATCCAGTGTGGCAGGAAGTCCCACGTCTGCAGCCACTTGGGCAGGCGCCCGGGGCTTCGACTTTGCAGGATGTTGATGAGCACCACGAAGGCCAGCAGGGCCCCGAAGGGTGCACCCACCCCTACCATGGCCCGCCAGCCTGCCATGGAGATGCCAAACACCAGCGAAGGCAGCAGCAGGAAGCATACGAGGAGGTAGAGGACAGCGAACCAACGGTACTTGGCGGTGCGTCTGCCCAGCGCCTTGGCCATGCGGATGGGCAGGCGTGTGCAGGGTAGCGGGTACCAGAGCAGGATGCCCGAGATGTTGAAGAAGAAGTGACACAGGGCGATCTGCAGGGGCGCAGGCAGCGAGACCGAGCTGAGCAGCTCCCACCTCCCACGTGGGGCCCAGCAAAGCCACCACTTGAGGTTGCAGTGACCCGGACCCCCATCCCACCCCCCACCCTGCGCTGGCAGCACTGAAGACTTGAGATGCTTCTGAGTAGCTGTATGATGTCACTTCCTGAACTCCCCCCACTGACGCCTCTCCCGAGAGCTCCTCAAGTGACTTCACTGATGCCCAGCAGATAAAAGCTCTCTCTGGACTCTGGTTGGCTCAAGGCTGTGACTTGCCAGTCACTCCCTTGCTTCCAGAACAACCCCCCCTTTGCTATCTGTACCTAACCCCCCCAACTGTTCTCCTCCTTGATACCCCAGACTGAGCCAGGTCTGCCTCAGCACCGCTTGCTCCTGGTGCAATCCCCCTTGCCAGGGTTCGTGGTGTGGTTACTGAGCAGCGTCTCTCTCCCTGCTATGTGCTGATGTCTTTGGGGGAGGAATCAGGTTGATTTTGGCCATGCTGGTTTGCACACAGCACAGTGGGTGGCTCTTAATAGGCAGTCAGAATCTAGTTGTTACCTGTGGCCACACACTGGGTCCCGTGACCAGCCCCATCCTGCCTCTCCAGCAGGGCCCTTCCCAGACATACCTGGAAGGAGCTGGACAGCTTCTCCCGGGGGCTAGCCAGGGCAGCCAGGATGGCAGTGGTGGTGGTGCCGATGTTGGAGCCCAGTGTGAGAGGGTAGGCTCGCTCGATGCTGATCACTCCCAAGCCTGCGTAGGGGTAGGGGGTCGGGTGGGGTAGGAGGAGAGGATGCAGTTCCCCCAAGCTCCCCCCCAACCAGCCCTTCCCCTGCTGTCCTCAGTCTACCCCACCTTGGCTGGGCCAGGTACTCACCAACGAGCGGGGTGATGGCCGAGGTGAACACGGAGCTACTTTGGACAATGAAGGTCATAGCTGCGCCCACCACCATGGCGAAGTAGCCCGTGACCCAGGTGAAGGGGGCAGGCAGGTCTGCAAGGAAAGCCCATGCCAGCAGCCCGAGTCAGCAGAGGGGCGCTGGGAGAGCAGGACCTGCCCTGTGCAGCAGGCGTCCGAGGCCAGGCCCCTGCTCAGTGCCCTCCACTCACTCTTGATCTTGGACGAGAGGCCTTTTCCCACCTGCTGTGCCCAGGCCGCCATGCCTTTGCCTGGCCGGGCCTGCAGCCTCCCCACAAGACTCTACTCAGTGTCTGAGCGTGCATCCTCAGGACACAGCCCAGACACCTGGCAGGAAAGCCCTCCTTGGCCCCACCCACCTGCAGGCTTGGTGTCTCCCCTCTCTGGGCCCTCATGGTACCACGGTGCCCTTTCCTCCAGCGCCTGTCACCACTCCCAGGGCCAGTGTCCCCAAGGCTCACAGTGAAGCTTACCATGAACATCGGATAATGTCACCTCCGCTCCAACCCGGTGATGACTCCCCTTACCCTTGCCAGACTGGGAGCAGAGCCTTGAGGCCCTGAGGTCTGGCCCGGCCCCCTCACTTCTCTGGCCATGCCCTGAAGTCTCTTGCCATGCTGCTAGCCGCTCTTCTGTGCCACGAGCCTACCCCTGAGCCTGGGCACTTGCTGCTCCCACCACCCAGAATGCTCTTGGTCCACAACCTGACCGCGTGTAGAGGCTGCTGCCCATCAAAGCAGCCTGTGCTGCACTGCTCGGCTGCCATCTTTGCTGTCTCCCTGGCAGCCACCTTCCTCGTTCTCTGCATTTATCCTGCATTCCCACCTTGCCCTCCTGGGCTCTGAGCCCCTGAAAGCAGCCCCATGTCCCCCACATCCTGCGAGTGGCTTCGTGACTTTGTCTACAGCCTCTGAGAAGCTGCACCTGCCGGGATGGTGGCCCTGGTGCTCACACTCCAGGCAACTTTGAAATCACCTGGTCTGATCCCTTCTGTGTTCATGTGGGGAAATGCAGGCCCAGGAGATGGTGGGGGCAGGACATGGCTTTGGAAGGATTTGGAAGGGCCACTCACTGCTTGCTGCTCACCGGTGTTGATCACTTTCTGGATGACCTTGGCCACCTGGCCCTTGAGCAGGGAGTTGAGCATCTTGACAAGGAGAATGAGACAGGTGCACAGGAGCACCAAGGAGCCAGCCAGCAGGATGAGCCCCACGGCCAGGTCAGGCAGCTGCGTGTCCACGAAGATGTGATTGCCTGCAGAGGAGTAGCTGAGCTTCTGGGAGCTGGTCCCACATGCAGCCCCCACTGCCCACCTTGGCCACCCCCTTGGCCTCAGATCCCACTCCAGGCTCCTTCAGCCTCCAGACCAAGGTCTGAGCCTCCCTTCCTGGGGCTGGAGGCAGCAGTGGCTGGGCTGGGGCGGCCCCACCCTGCCGTGGGGGACACCTGCCATGTCGCAGGCACTTACATTTCTCCATGGTGGCATTTCCATGGGCCCGGCTGATGTTGGTCTCTACCCTGGCCATGGAGGTAGAAGCCTAGATTAAGAGGAGTGTGGATTTAGGAAAATGCAGTCTGGGGTTGGCACTGAAGTGGGGGCGGGGGAGACGGGGTTTCCTGGCTCTGTGGCGGTGGGCAGGTCACTTGCCTTCTCTGAGCCTGTTTCCTTCGCTAAAGAAACGTGCCTGAGCATGCTTGCCACATGAGAAGCTGAGCCTGGCAGGCCCTCTGCACAGTCTGTCTGCCCCATCACCCCCCTGGCCTGGCTCCCTGGGGGCCAGCAGGTTCCCAAACCCGGCAGCTATGGGCTCCACTTTCCTCCACGCTCAGTGGCATTGGATGCTGCTGACGGGCGCAGAGGCCACAGGGCGGGCAGGATGCCTAACTGAGGGGCTCAGCTAGGAGAGGAGGAGGTGGGGTGTGTGTGTGCTGGGTCTATGGAGGCAGCAGCTCCTGAGCTCCAAGCCATTGTCACCATCGGGAGACCCAGCCCCGTGTGGCCCAACCGCCGCTTCTCCAAGAGAAGCCACGGCTCTGATACCTTAGATGAAATTTCCCAATCTTTACAGTTCTGTGGGGCAGTATGGCAGCCTTGTCTGGTCCATGGGCCACTAATTTGTAGCCCCACTGGGTCAAGGAGTCATTATAGAAAATGTGACCCAGGTCTTGTCACTGGTGCTCCCTAGGAGCCCAGCAAAACCCAGCAGTGACAGTAGAAAGTGGGCGGGGCGTGGATGGGGAGATGCCCCCGCTCAGTGCTGGGGAATCTCCAAAATGGACAGTTGTTCCCAGGGCTGCACGTTAGCGCCCCCCTCCCTGCAGTCTCTGGGCCCCAAGCAAAATGCAAGAGCTGTAGCTTCCTCCTGTTCACATTGCGCCTCTTCTGGGAGCTGCTCTGGGCACTGAAGCCATCTCTGCCTGGGGAGCTCAGCACCCCCCCCCGGGGCCCTCCCCCAGTGCCGAGGGTGGGGGCTGGCACTTCAGCATTCGTAGCTCCTTCAGGTTTTGCTCTGAGCCCTGTGTCACAGGGCAGCGATCAGAACCGTTGATGGAGTTCCGTTTGCTACTGTCAAGGTTCACCTGCGTGGCACGCACTGCCTTGGGGAGAGCACTGTGTGTTCCCAGCTTGCCCCCACTAGGCCTTGGGGCACTGCCAAGCCTGGAGGCCTGAGCTGCAGGCCCAGAAACCAGGGGCAAATGGCCTCCAATGGGCTAGATAGGAAAACCAGGCTGGGAAAGTGATGCTAGCCCCATGCAGGCAGAGGAGAGAGACTTTGCTTTGCCTGCCTGGGCTGTTCAGGCTCCCAGGGTTGTGTGAGGGTGATTTCCTGGGTCAGGACCAAGGGCTCCTGGCCTGGTAGGGAGGGTCCTGGGAAGCAGGTGACCCCCTGAGGAGGTACCTGACCAACTCATACCCTTTTGACCTGCTCTGGCCGAGCCCAGGGGTCCAGGGGTCGGGGCCTGTGGCATCTGGGGAGGCTGGAGGACACCACTGAGCTTTGCAAGGCAGAGGCAGAGCAGAGCAGAGCTGAGGGCCAAGACCTCAGGGATTGTGGGGCCTTGGTCTTCTTGGTTGGGCTTGTGTGGTCCTGGCTATGCCCCAGGGGTAGTGAAAAGACCCTGAAGTACAAGAGAGCAGTGCAGAGGTGGAGCGGGGTGGGGTGGGGACAGAGAGCAGGAGCAGGCCCGGGGGCTTTCTTGCAGGGCAGGTGGAGGAAGTGGGAAGTCCAGCCTTGCTTGGGATGCCTGTCTCTCCTAGCACAATGCTGGTTTGAAGCCCTACTCCATTAAAAATAGATTTATTTATTAATTTTACTTGAATGTCAGAGTGACAGAAGGGGTGAGACAGAGAGAAAGAGAGATCTTCCACCTGCTGGTTCACTCCCCAAATGCCCACAACAGCCAGGGCCGGGCCAGGCTGAAGCCAGGAGCTCAGAACTCCATCCAGGTCTCCCACGTGGGTGGCAGGGACCCAAGTACTCATCGAGACACCATCATTGGGTGTCTCCTAGGTGCATAGCAGGAAGTAGGATCAGATGCAGAGAGACCCAGATGGAGTACTGGGCTCCTGGCTTCATCCTGGCCCAGCCCCAGCCATTGTGGCCGTTCGGGGAGTGAACCAGGGGATAGAAGATCTCTTTCGTCTCTCCCTGTCTCCGTCACTCTACCCTTCAAATACATACATAAATAACTCTTAAAGAAGCTCCAGCCTGGGTGACAGAGCTGGGGGCCATGGGATCTGGGGGTGCATTGCCAGGATGCCCCGTCCCTCCCTGGCCCTGCAGGGGTCATTGCCAGGATGCCCCTGTTCCTGCCTGGCCCTGGGGGGTGGGGAGGCTTGGTGAGCCCTCCTAGAGGAGCAGAATGAACCAGCCGCACCCCAGCTGAGCCATTCCCAGCTGCGACACTGGCCCGGAGAGTCCACCACGCGGCCCGCCTCTCGCTGGCGCCAGCTGGAAGCATCGTGGAAGCGGGAATTGGGGTTGAAGTGCCTGCAGGGACTCCTCAAATAAGGCAGACACCTCTGGGATCTGCAGGCGCTGAGGCGAGGCGGCTCCGGGAATCCTTCCTCAGAGACAGCACCGGACGTGGGCCTGCGCAGTAGCTTCCCCTGCAGCCTTTGTTCTTCTGAGACGGGCGAGCACGCTGCCAGCAGCGCCATCTGGTGGCGAACAGGGGCTCTCGCTCCCCGAACGGGTTTCCCCGCGGTGGGGCCTCTGGCCGTGTGTGAAAGCGACGCGAGGAACAGGACACCCGACCAGCCTCTTGGAGGGGCAGCGAGACGGGAGTCAGGATCGTTCTAGGGTCTACATCCTACTTCAATTGCTTCAACTTAAGCGAGGCACTTCCCTCTCTCTGAAATGGGGATGTGACCACCTGGGCTTCCCAGGTGACAAGTCCTGGAGAGATGCTTCTGCAGACCAGGCAGGTCTGGGTGAGTCGGCGGCATTGTGGCCGCACAGGAAGGTGATTCCCCGGAGCAGCGAGATGAGCTTGAGCACTAAAAATGCCTGCTTTTTCTTTCCCCATCTGCAAAGCCTCAGCCTCTCAGCCTCTCTTCGGTGGAGTGGGCTCCCTGGAGACTGCCTTGGGCTGGGTCGGGCCCAGCTGGGGGTGGTGAGAGAGGTTTGGAAGGCAGCACAGGGAGGACTCGGTGGTCAGAGTGAAAACACACACCCTGCAGGTGGCAAGAGCAAGCACTCCATCTTCTGGGTTGGGACAGTCCCAGGAGAAGCAGAGCGGGGAGCTGAGCTCCCACCCCTGCCCCTGCTACTTTCCAAGTCAAGGAGCCCCGACCTTGACACTGTTAGTGAGAGGCTCTCCCGCCAGAGTGGGGACATCAGTACTTCAGCTGGGGCTGCGGAGGGAGGCTGCCCCAGCCCAGTGGACTTCACCCTCCTCTTGTATAAAATGGGAGCCTCCCGTCCATCCCAGCAGCATCGGGGTGGGGGGCGGGAATGACCAGGGTTCCATGTAGCAGCAGGTGGAAGGTGGGGTGCTCAGAGGAAGCGAGTGCTGTGTCTCTCTTCCCCGGCTTGTTTTCCATGAAGATGAAAGTGTGTGAATTCTCTCTCCCCTTCCAGGTCTTGCTCGGAAGTAGAGAGGCTTGTGTTGGCTCAGAGAGCTCGGGGAGTGCCCAGGGCACTGGCGAGAAGGCAGCCGGTGTGTCAGGGAGGTCGCAGAGCCAGCGTAAAGCTGCCTGCATGGGCTTTTTGATGTCATACTGCCTCGAATAGACTGAGGTGCTGAGCTGGAGCTGCGCCACTTCAGAGGCAAAGGCTCATCCAAGGCGAGGTGATCGAGGGTTTCCCTTCATGCGGGGATGAAGGCTCGGTAACACGGAGCAGCGAGAGGAGAGAGTGGTGCTGGTGCCGTGGGCCGCGGGTTTCCCTGAGCGTTGTTCTAAACCGAGTCACTCGGAGGAAATAACCAAGGACAAGATGCAGTGGGTAGTGATTTGGATGAAGGCTTTTCCTTTCGGTAGCTGCTCATGGTTCCCGAGTGCCTGCTTCCCGGTTAGCCTGGTGTACTGGCCAGCCCCCGACTGTGCAGCCCATCCAAGCAGATCTTCCAGGGACTCGCGCCTGGGGCAGTGCCCCAGAGAAGCAGCATGGATGGCAGCAGGCACACACGGCTGTGGTGTCTGCGAGGGGTCTCCACACAGCCCGCCGTCCTGTCCCCGAGCCGGCTTTCCTGTGTGCCTCTCTGTCAGCCTCTGCCTGCCTCTACCCCACATCAGGCAGAGCTGGTCACGGAACCCCCGATGCTCTGGGGCCCTGGCGCCTCAGCTCTGGCAACTTTCTCAGCCTCTCTGAGCCTGTGAATCCAGAGGGTTGTGCTAGAACAGTGGGGAACACGCTTGAGCCTGGAGCAGACCTGGAGGGCTTGCTGAAACACAGGCTGCTGGGCCCCTCCGGGGAGGGGGAGGTTCTGACTCAGGGGCCCCAGGGAACGGTGGACTAATCTGCATGGTTAATAGATTCCCACGTGGCACTGGCTGCTGGTCTGAGTCCACCCTGAGAACCACTGGACTATATCGATGACACCCCAACTCCTGTTGATTGGTAATGTCTGCATAGGGCAGTGTGTGAGGCTGGGAGTGATTAGCAATGTCTGCCACAGGCACAGCTTCTTTCTTTCTTTCTTTTCTTTTTTTTTTTTTTTTTGGACAGGCAGAGTGAACAGTGAGAGAAAGAGAGACAGAGAGAAAGGTCTTCCTTTTCCATTGGTTCACCCCTCAATGGCCACTGCGGCCAGCACACCGTGCTGATCCGAAGCCAGGAGCCAGGCACTTCTCCCGGTCTCCCATGCGGGTGCAGGGCCCAAAGACTTGGGCCATCCTCCACTGCCCTCTTGGGCCACAGTAGAGAGCTGGACTGGAAGAGGAGCAACCGGGACAGAATCCAGCACCCCGACTGGGACTAGAACCCGGGGTGCCGGTGCCACAGGCAGAGGATTAGCCTAGTGAGCCATGGCGCTGGCTAGGCACAGTCTCAATGAAAGTGCCACCTCTCTGGAGCATTTTGAACAATGAATCCAACAGACTGATGTTTGAAGAGGGAGCCCTCTTACCAGGGGCCAGGCCTGAGACTCACCTCCATGGAGTCTTGGTGGCACCAGATCCGGATGAGACTGTGGTTCCTCAGGGATTCGTCCCCTGTGGCAATGCTGGTGATCACGGACCTGTCCAGCTATGGGCCAGAAGTGGGCAGGGGGAGTGAGGCTGAGGCTCCTGACTGCTCCCCAGCTGCCCACCCCCACTCCACACCAGGTCCTGCCCCTGCCTGGATGATGAGTTTTGTGAAGGGCTCCGTGATGGTCTTGAGCAGGTCGGGAGCATCGCGGCCACCACGGATGTTGAAGGAGGCGACCACGAGCCCAGTGACGTGGTGCAGGTAGCCGGTGGCAGCCTCCAGGGGCAGCAGGACCAGAACGGACAGCCAGTTAAAGCAGTCGTGCACTGTGGCCCCCGCGAAGGCCCTGGGCAGGGGAGGCCACATTGCAGGGCAGGCCAGAGCCAAGGGCGGGGCTTGGGCTGGGGGCTCCTGGTGTTTCCTCCCCACCCTCCGACAAGCACAGGCCCTCCACCCCCTCCCCCCTCACCGCCGGAAGTCAGTCCTGTCCCCTGCCTGCATCAGGGCCACGATGGTGTTGGTGACGGAGGTGCCAATGTTGGAGCCCATGATGATGGGGATGGCAGAGCTCACCTCCAGCACTGGTGGAAGAGGGGACCCCTAAGCTAACTGGGTGAGGGCCACCCAGCTCCTCACCTCCCAGAGTCCCTACCAGGGCAAGGCAGCCATTCCCACCAGACCGCACATCTGCCCGGCCCCGTGTCACTGTGTGTGGGGGACACGCTCTGTCATTCTGTGTGCATGCCAGGCCAGGGTGGTGACGAGTGTTATGTGCCCACTTGCCTAGGTTGTTGTTGTACCCAGTTTCTCAATCCAACACAAATCCCAGTGTCTCTGTGTAGGTGCTTGGTAGATGTGGTTCACACCCACGAGTAGTTGAAGTATGGGAGACCATCCTCGGCCACCTGGGCAGCCCCCACCCCATAGGAGAAAAGGCCTCGAGGGGGAGAACTGGGGCTGCCCCCAGGGGGAGGATTTTGTAACAATGGCCGCAGCCCTGGCTCCTGCCTGAACAGCTTGGCCTCTCTTGCAGCTAGGCTGTGCTATGATCCCAGACTGGCCCAGCCAGCAGCCCCTCCTCCGTAGAAACCAATTCTGTGGATCCTCTCGTTAGCTCCTGCAGGATTGGTCTCTCTGTTTTCCCTGACTGGTCCAAGGAGTGACTGTGAGGCCGTATGGAGACAAGCAGTCCCGGGGGGCTGTGCAGCCCGTTTTCCACCTTGCCCCTCCTGGATCCCGTCCTTGCCCATGCTTGAGGTAGCGCCAGGACGCTGATCTCCGCCCTCTGCCCCTGTCCCCACTCTGCCCGCCCAGGCCCTTTACCCCTGGTCCCCACTCTGGGCCAACTCACAGCCAGAGGAGACCATGCTGACGATGATGGAGGTGGCGGTGCTGGAACTCTGCACCAGCACGGTGACCAGGATCCCCACCACCAGCCCTGCCACGGGGTTGGCCAGGATGGCGTTGTCCTTGAAGATGTCACCAGCCACCTTCCCTGGGAAGCATGACCAGCGTTGTGCACAGCCCTTCAGGAAGTCCCCCTGACCCCCGTCCCCGCCACTGGGGCCTTACCTCCCGCCAGCTGGAAGGCAGAGCTGAGCACGTCCAGGGAGCAGACAAAGAGGTAGAGGAAGGTGACCATGAGTGGCACCTTGAGAAGTGTCATGGCCACCCGCCGAAGCTCCTGGGCCCAGCTGGACTCTGGAGGGCACAGGTCAGCCATGAGCACAGCTGCGGGCTTGGGGTGGGGACTGCCCACACCCAGGCTGCCCCCACCAGGCAGCCCACCTGGCTTCTGCTCCTCCTCCAGGGCCAGCTTGGCAGGCAGTGGCTCGTGTCGCTCCCGGGCCTCCCCATAGGGGCAGCCATGCTCCGTGAGGGCCACGGGACTCAAGCTGGGGAAGGCATAGGCAGAGGTCCCTGGGATCCTGTGCATAACTGGAGAGGGAGAGGGAGGCTGGTCAGGGGCTCCCAGGGGCCCCGGGGGGAGGGGGCAGGCAGGGGTGCTGAGACCCCCCCCAAACCCCACCTCCGAGAATGAGCAACAGTGAGCAAGCAGACTCCAGGGCAGGGCAGCAGCACTCACCCTGGGGGCTGGGCACATATGCAAAGGTGGCCCCGTGCATCATGGGGCCCCTGGGTCCTGCGCAGACTGGGGGCGGGGACACAGCCGGGTTGCCCAGCCGCTCTCTGTGGGATATCATCCTGGGCACCCGTGTGCACCTGCATGGGGGGGGGGGTAGCAGCAAGGCTGAATGACAACAGCTGCACCTCAGGCACACACACACATGCACACATGCACACACGCCCGCCAACCCCCAGACCACACAGAGACGCACACTCGGGCTCAGTGCGACTTTGGGCATCATTCATTCGGCAATCGACTCCATCCCAGGCTCTGAGCTGAGTGTTGGGGTGCAGTGGTGACTCAGCTCCTGCCCTTGGCGAGTCGGGAGACAAACATAACTTGAATAATCCTCGGCCAGACAGAAAATAGCCAAGAGCATGTTGGCATGACAGCCAGGGTGCCACCAGAGCACCCTGGATGGGGGGTGCAGAGTGTGGGATCTGGGAGCGGGGAGATCATCTAACTGTGGTGCTACCTGGGCAGTGGGGCCAGGAAAGTGTGGCCGATGGGCCAGGGACCAGGAGGTGAAGCAGACGCTGCAGGTGTGGCCCAGGCCCGGGCTGCACAGGGGGCGGTGGACACTCCTGGCACACACTGCTGGAGGGTGCCCTGGCCTGGATCCCAGGTTCCTGGTTTCCCCTCCCCATGAGCTCTGCCTCTCCAGGGTAGGAAACAAGCACTTTCTTCCCCCAATGGGGCTTCCCTCGCACCATCCAGGAGTTCCTGATGATTGGAGTGGGGGCTCTGCCTCCCTCAGGACCCCTCTGTTGTCCCAGGGGTCATTGGCTTTGGGGTGGGGAAGTGTGCAGAGCTGAATTCCCAGTGCAGTCTAGGGGAAGGAGCCAGGCCGGGTTGGGGTTGTGACGGTCACGATGCTGTAAGGAGTGGGGAGGGGGAATTGGGAAGGGGCACAGATAGGAGTTGGGGGGATAGGGAGAGGGCATAGACAGGACAGAAATGGAGCTTAGGTGATAGGCTGTTTCCTGCCGAGCCGGGGTGGGGTGGGGATGCGGGGACCCTAGCTCACCTTGGCGTCTGTGTTTCAGCTCCTGCTCAGTGGCTCAAGGAAGCCTCCAGGAGCCCAAGAACCTCCTAGCCTCCTCTTTATACCCTCGGGTCAAGGGCAAAGTCTCTAGAATCCTAGCTGCCCTCCCTCTCTTCCCCAATTAACCTCACCCCCAAGATTCCTTCCAGTTAATTGCTAATCGTGGGTTCTGCAGGGGGCGTCTGAAGTCAGGCTCCCCTCCCCCACACAGACACTGGGCCTGGACTGCAACACAGGAGGGCCCAGGTGACCCTCTGCCCCCAGCAGGGACCCTGATACCAGGGTCTGGGAAGAGATTCTGTGGCTCTGGCCCATTCTCCTCATTCCTGGCCCAACAGCACTCCCTGGGAAGTGCCCTAAGTATACTGTGGCCTTGCTCTGCAGCTGAGTGTCTGTGGGTCCATCTGGGCATCTTGGGGTGGGGTGGGAGCTCAGAAGAGAGGGAGCAGGTGCTGGGGAAAGCATCAGGGGACAAGCCCAGATTGGCTGCACAGCGTTGAGTTGTAGAGGGGCCCAGTGCCTGGCCAAGGACTGCAGATCCAGGCTGTGAGTGGCCAGGCTGGGAAGGACCTGATCCAATGAGTGTTCTGGGAGGGGGGTAACAGAGAGAGCATTTGGAAGGCTGATGAGATGGTCCAGGGGAGAGAGGATGAGGCCAGACTAAGGCAGGAACAGGAGGGATGGGGAAGACACGTGCCTCCCCAGGACACTCGAGCAGTGGATTGGTGAGGAGGAGAGGAGCAGAGGGCGTAGTTGATGGCTGCATCTCTTCATCAGAAAGTTGGTGATGAGACAAGGTCTGTGTAGAGGAGTCTCTGGGAGCCTTAGAGAACCATATTTCTCTCTCATGGGACTGTGGAGCATGAGCAGTGACCCAGATTCACAGGGAGATGAGAGGGAACTTGGGGAGGGATTAAAGGTTTGATCAGATTGAGCGATGGTGAGTTCCATTATCTAAGTTGGAAAGCTGAGTAACCACAGTAACTCCCCAATAATATCCATGCATCCCCATCCATCCACCCATCCATCATCCATCCATCCATCCACCATCCACCCAGCCACCATCCATCCATCATCCATCCAGCCACTATCCATCCATCCATCATCCATCCAGCCACCCATCAATCCATCTGGTTCATCTACCCATCCATCTATCCATTCATCCATCTAGCTAACCAGCCCTCCACCCAGCCACCCACCTATCCATCATCCATCCATCCATCCATCCACCCATCCACCCATCTACCCATCCACCCATTCACCCATTCACCCATCCATCACCCATCAATCCATCTGGTTCATCTACCTATCCGTCTATCCACTCATCCATCCATCCACCCACCCATCTGGTCATCCAGCCAGCTGTGTGTCTTTCCATCCGTTCCTGAGCACATTTGTTGAGCTCCTCTTTATGTTGGGCCAAGACCAGCAAGGCCAACTTCTCTCCTGGTCTGAGCAAGAGCCTAAGCATCCCTGAATCAGCACCGGATTCTGAGGCAAGTTGTGTCACTTCCCTCCACGTCTAAAATGGCAATGAGTTAGCAGTGCTTTTGCAGGGAGTTGTAGAATTCAGTGTTGCCATGGCTGGAGCAGAGTCCCTCGGCTGGCAGTGCCAACCATAAGAAAGCCCCCATCTTCTCTAGACTGGCCTTGTTTCAGGTCGACACCTGCTCTCAGCTCACCAGCTGCTGAGCTCTGATTCCCAAGGTCCCCTAGCTGCAGTCCCATGGCAGGGTGACACAGACCCAGCCTTTCCATGAGAAAGACGGATGGGTCTGCATGGGTCCTCCTTAATTTGACAAAGGTTAATGAATTTTAAAAAAGTCTTTTAAAATTTATTTTTCACTTAATTGAAAGACAGAGTTACAGAGAGAGGAGACAGAAAGAAAGAGAGAGAGAGTGTGTGTGTGTCAATCATTGGATCAGTGCCCGAATGACCACAATGGCCAGGGGCTATGCCACACTGAAGCCAGGAGCCAGGAGATGCTGGCACTGCAGGCGATGGCTTAGCCCGCTACACCACAATGCCAGCCCCACAAATTCATTCTGATTTTTTTAAAGATTCATTTATTTATTTGAAAGGCAGAGCTACAGAGAGAGAGACAGAGAGAGAGAGAGAGAGAGATGGAGGAGGGCTTCCATCCGCTGGTTCACTCCCCAAATGGCCACTATGGCTAGGGCTGGGCCAGGCCAAAACCAGGAGCTTTTTCCAGGTCTCCCACACAAGTACAGGGGTCAAGCACTTAGGCCATCTTCTTCTGCTTTCCTGGGCCATAGCAGAGAGCTGGATTGGAAGTGTAGCAGCTGGGACTCGAGTTGGCACCCATATGGATACCAGTGCTGCAGGCCAGGGCTTTAACCCCCTACACCAGTGTTGGCCCCACTAATTCATTCTCTCTCTCTCTCTCTCTCTTTTTTTTTTTTTTTTGACAGGCAGAGTGGACAGTGTGAGAGAGAGACAGAGAGAAAGGTCTTCCTTTTCTGTTGGTTCACCTCTCAATGGCCACTGCGGCTGGTGCGCTGCGGCCGGCGCACCATGCTGATCTGATGGCAGGAGCCAGGTGCTTCTCCTGGTCTCCCATGCGAGTGCAGGGCCCAAGGACTTGGTCCATCCTCCACTGCACTCCCGGGCCACAGCAGAGAGCTGGCCTGGAAGAGGAGCAACCAGGACAGAATCCAGCACTCCAAATTCATTCTTAATTCACTGCCTGGGCATAGCAGTGGTCCCCTGCATAGACTTCATAATGGACTTTGTCAGAGTAGCCAGGAGTAGAGACCCAGCCCAGCCTGGCCATGGATCCCAGGCCGGCGACAACATGGCTTTGTCAGTGTAGATCTCAGAATCCCCAGGGGAGAGGAGAAGGTGAGGCGAGGGTGCTGCTGGGAGTGGGTTTGGGGTGAGTGACTGCAAGTTCTGGTTGGCTTGTGCATTTCCTGGTTTCGGACTGTTGACCCAGAGTCCCGTTTCACTCTGAAAAGCGTCCTGGTTTGAGCGCCAAACCGTAGCATCAGCCTGTGTGGGGACAACCTGCTGAACTCAAGAGCCTGTGTGGGGACATCCCGGGGAACTCAAGTAGAAAAGCAGCCACCTCAGAGGGCTTCTCAAAAGGTCTCCAATTACCCAGCAGCCCCACTCCCCAGAGAGGCCGCCGGGACGCTGGGGACACGGCTGTCCACCCCTCTCCTGCACCATCGGGCCATCAGCCCGATCAGTCTTCACACTCAGCACACACGCTGGTTCTAATGGTTGCATCACATCCTGTCATGAACCCTATTTAGGTAGTGGGTCTTCGGGTGTCTTAGAACCTCTTCAGTTTGGAGGGTGGCTTGGTTAAGGTTGGCACTCATGCAGAGGTTAGGCAAGGGGGACTTCCCTGGGTCAGAGAAATGCGATCATTAGAAGTTTTGCATCCCGGGGCTGAGGCCCTGTTAAGGTCACATCAGGGAGGGGCTTGGGGGCTGTCTGGGCCCAAGCACCACTCCCACAGACACCTTGACACCACCTGCACCAAAAATAAAGAACTCAGAAACCCTGCCCACCAGAGCTGCACTTGTGCCGCTGTCAGGAGCAGCCGTGTCCAAAGGTGATCCTGATGACCCAGGGTGCTTCTCCTTTTCAATGAGGTTAATTTTTAAATAGTTTTTTTTGAACTGGTGTTGTGGTGCAACAGGTTGAGCTGCCACCTTCGATGCCAGCAACCCATATGGGCACTGGTTCAAGTCCCGCCTGCTCCATTCCTTTCTGGCTCCCTGCTGGTGTGCCTAAGAAAGTAACCGAAGGTGGATCAAGTACTTGGGCCCCTGCCACCCACATGGGAGACTCAGATGGAGTTCCAGGCTCCTGGCTTTGGCCTGGTCCAGGCCATTTGGGAAATAAATTAACAGATGGAAGACCTCCCTGTCTTTGTCTCTCTCTGTAACTCTACCTTTGAAATAAAAAAAAAATTTTAATTTTATTTTTTAAAGATTTATTTATTGGGGCTGGCACTGTGGCATAGCAGGTAAAGGCACTGCCTGCAGTGCCGCCATCCCATATGGGTGCTGGTTCTAGTCCCTGCTCCTCCTCTTCCAATCCAGTTCTCTGCTATGGCCTAGGAAATCAGTAGAAAATGGCCCAAGTCCTTGGGCCCCTGCACCCACATGGGAGACCTGGAAGAAGCTCCAGGCTCCTGGCTTCAGATTGACCCATGTTCGGCTGTTGTGACCATTTGGGAGTAAATCAGTGGATGGAAGACCTCTCTCTCTCTCTCTCTCTCTCTCTCTCTCTCTCTCTCTCTCTCCTTCTGCCTCTGTATTTATTTGAAAGGCAGAATTACAGAGAGACAGAGACAGAGAGAGACAGAGAGAGACAGAGAGAGAGAGAGATTGTCCACCTGCTGATTCATTCCCCAAATGACTGCAATGGCTGTAGCTGGGCTGATCCAAAGCCAGGAGCTTCTTCCGGGTCTCCCACATGGGTGCAGGGACCCAAGCACTTGGGCCATCTTCTACTGATTTCCTAGGCCATAGCAGAGAGCTGGATCGGAAGAGGAGGAGCTGGGACTAGAACCAGCACCCATGTGGGATAGCGGCACTGCAGGCAGCAGCTTTACCTCCTACGCCACAGTGCCGGCCCCCCCAAAATCTTTCTTCCTTTCTTTGTTTTTTAAGATTTATTTATTATTTGCAAGGCAGAGTTACAGAGAGAGAAGTATCTTCCATCTGCCTGCTCACTCCCTAAATGGCCACAGTGTTTGGGGATGGGCCAGGCCGAATCCAGAAGTCTGGAACTCCATTCAGGTCTCCCACATGGGTGGCAGGGCCATCATTCACTGCCTTCCCAGAGACATCAGCAGGGAGCTGCATTGGAAGTGGAGCAGCCGGGACTCAAACCTGTGCTCATATAGGATGCCAGCATTGTAGGTGACAGCTTAACCCACTGCACCACAACCCCAACCCCTATTTTAAAATTGTTAATTATTTATTTGAAAAGTAGACAGAGACTTGGAATGACAGAGAAAGGTCTCTCATCCACCGGTTTACTTCCCAAATTCCTGAAGCAGCTGGGTTTGCACCACACTGAAGCCAGGAGCCCTAACTCAATCTGGGTCTCCCATGTGGGTGGCTGGGAACCAAGTACTTGAGCCTCCCAGGGTGTGGAATGGAGAGCTGAGCCGGGACTCAAATCCAGGTCCTCCAACCTGGAATGTGGGTATCCCTGGCGGCAGCTTACCTGCGGAGGTAATGATGTATGACATCTGTGATGCTACTTTCCTTGATGTCATAGAGCTCCGGGTCCAGTGGGGAGGAGTTACTGATCAAACACATCACAGAGATACAAGAGGGCTTCAAAATGCTCATGGAACATGGAATTAAAAGATGAGCTTATTTTGGTGTAAAAAAAAAATTGCCCCCAAATCCATGCAGTTTTTTCATAGTATGCATTTTCCATGAAGTCCTTGAAGACCCTGTCATGTCATTCCGAACTGCTGGGGATTTATGCTGCTATTTCCAAATCCAGTTTTTGGAGGGTGGGGCTGCTACAGGCCTAGTGATCCCAGCAAACCTTTGAAGCTGACCCCAGCTGCCTTGGGGACTCTTGAGAGTTGCAGAGGAAGCAGCCCCACTCCAGTCCCCCGGCCCCCCGCCACTACTTGCCTTGTCCCTCTAGATGGGGGTGCCTGTGATGTCTGTGCTCGGGCTCTGGCAGGTCCTCCCTAGACTTTCTGGGAGCCCAGCAGACTGGGGACTGCTCCCCAGAAGAGGCAAGCAGGAGGATGTGCCAGCACGTGTGTGCACGGGCGGTGCTGCCAGGGCTCTGCAGGAGCAGGCAGCCGTGTGTCTGAGCACCTGCTGTGCCGCTCACCCCCAGCCAGCCTCCTCGCTTTCCCAGCTTCGTCCATCCACCCCAGCCCTGGAGGCTTCCTTCTCTGCTGCCTCCTCGGTTCTACCCACTTCCAGGCGTCCCAGTTTGACTTCTCCAGGTGCTCCCCAACCTCCCGTTTCACTGGCCTGAGCCACTGCCATCTCCCTTGGGTGACTGCATCTGCCTCCCAAATGCTCTTCCTTCTCCCGGGCTCCCCCCTCTCCCCCCAAAAGCCTCCATTTGTCATTTCAAAACAGAAGCAATTATGTCACCTTTTCTCATCTTTTTTAAAGGTTGATAGGGGTTGGTACTGTGGCATAGAGGGTAAAAGCTGCCCCCTGCAGCGCCGGCATCCCATGTGGGCAGAGGCTTGAGTCTCGGCTGCTCCACTTCCGATCTAGCTCTCTGCTATGGCCTGGGAAAGCAGAAGATGGCCCAAGTCCTTGGGCCCCTGCATCCATATGGGAGACCCTGAAGAAGCTCCTGGCTCCTGGCTCCTGGCTTCAGATCATGCAGCTCTGGCCATTGTGGTCATCTGGGGAGTGAACCAGCAGATGGAAGACCTCTCTCTCTCACTCTACCTCTCCTCTCTCTGTGTAACTCTGACTTTCAAATAAATAAATAAATCTTTTTTTTAAAAGGTTGATTTATTTACTTGCAATGCAGTTTCAGAGAGAGAGGAAAAAAGGGAGGGATCTTCTATCTGCTTGGGTCATTCCCCAAATGGTCACAACAGCCATAAGCTGAAGCCAGAAGCCAAGAACTCCACCCAGCTCTCCCCCGTGGGTGCAGGGTCCCAAGCTCTTGGGCCATCTTCCGCTGCTTTCCCAGGCACATTTGCAGTGAGCTGGATCACAAGTGGAACAGCTGGGACTCGAACCTGCACACATATGGGCTGCTGGTGTCACAGGCGGTGGCTCCACCTGCTGTGCCACAACTCTGGCCCCACCCCTCTCATTTTTAAATGCTGCCCCCCCCCCACATGAACTGTTCAGCACAAATCCCAGCATCGTGTCCTGGTGACTCAGCTATCTGCTACCTTGCCAGTCTAAAGCCAGGTCTAGGAAGTCGTGCCCCAGGGAGCGCCCCCATGTAAAGGTGGGGCTCAGGCAGAGGCACGGGGCCAGAGGAGTGCTGAAAAGCCCAGGGAGGACCACATCCTGACAGCCACGCTGACCAGCTTGGTACAATGCTGCCTCAGGGTCAGGCCATTTGAGAGCAGGGATATAGCAGGTGGAGGCTGGCAGGGACGGGGCCCGCCCTGTTGGGGAAGGAGACAGCAGGGCCAGTGTGAGCGCGAGAGGCTGTGCGAGCACAGGATGTCATCGCACCATCGGGAACACTGTCCCCAGGAGGTACAGCGGGGAGAGAACGCCCGAGAACAAGAGTGTGCGTCCAGGAACTACAAGCTGTGATGGTTGGCACAGCCAGCACGTCTGTCATTCTCTGCTCCATGCAGCTGCTCCCTAAGTATCGCGTGTGGCTGTTCCGCGGCACCTAACATTTGGGGGCGATCAAGAGCACCCTGTCCTGGAACTGGCAAACTGGGGGGCCGAGTGTCACCCCACTGTAGGGCTCCCTGTCAGCGAAGTCTGAGGTTCCTGCCCGTTCTCACAAGCGTGTTACCGAGCCGGCGAACACGTGAGTCGCCACAGCACTGGACGTCGGGAACGTGGCAGCGGCCATCTCATCCCAGCCCCGGACGGGCACACGGTTGCACATGCACACCATCACGTGTGTGTCTTGCACACACGGCAGATGCACCCCCTTCACACTGTGGCCACAGCAGTTCCCGGCACCAGGCTGCATGACGGCTTGGGGAAGACCACCTGGCACCTTCCTCTGGGGGCACAGCCAACTCTCCCCCAGTTTTCTTGGCTTTGCCCCTTCCTGAAGAACCTGGAATTCAATTTGAGCTGCCCAGTGCCAGCCCAGAGCAGGCCAGGCCCCAGACACCGTCTCATCCGAGGCTCCTCCTGTGGGCCCAGGGCCAGAGTGGCTGTCCTGAGGGGGCCCCAGCCCCTTTTGGGAGATAAGTCCCCTGCATAATGAGTAACCCTGGTGGCTCCGGGTGGCCGGTCACTCATTTACTGACAAGGTCAAAGTCTGTGACCAAAAGAGCTGAGGCTGCTCTGGGTTTTTCTCAAAAAGCCTCTTCCCCTCTGTCCCTTCCTCCGTGGCTGCAGCCCTGTGCCCTTCACACCGGCCCCAGGGGCCAGGCCTGGGGGAGGCTCTGGCGCCTGCATTTCCGGACTTGAAGCTCCAAGGTCTGGGCTCCAGAGCTTGGGCCTGGAGCTTAGCCCTGGGTTTTCAGGCCCAAGCTCCTTGGAAGCCTCTCATGGCAAGTTCTAGGGCCTTGACTGCATTTTTTCAATCCACTTCCCGGGCTCCAGGTCCTGAGTTCGAGTCTCCCAGCTCTAGGCTCAGGCTGTGGCTGTCAAACTTGAAGTTCTAGTCCTAGGTGCTGGGACCGAGGTTTCAGCTCTCTCATCAAGTTCCTTGCTCCAGGTGCTATGTCCTGGGCTCCAACAGCCAGCACCCACAACTGAGTCCACTCTTCCTGGTTTTCTGTCCCTGTCCCAAGCCAGTGCTCTGGAGACAGGTGCCATGGTGGCCATGGAGCCCAGACCCTGCATTCTCAGACATTCGTGGTCCCAGCTCTCCCTAGGCCCCACTGGGACCACTGAGGACACGGAGGGTGGCCCCCTGGAGCTGCAAAGCTCACAGCCTTGTGCCCAGCCTGGGCTACACCTGGTTCAGCGTAACCCACTGTGTGTGTGTCTCCTTCTCTTGGCCTGTGTTTCCCTGTGGAAGTGGAATTCCAGCTCCCAGAACCCTCAAAAGCCAGAGTCACCTGACTTGCACCTGGTGCAGCCAAGCCCCCTGCAGGCTGCACCTTGCGCTCACCCTGGTGGGTAAAGGTGGCTGCCCCAGGGAGCACCAACCCACTGCTGCATCAGCACTTCTAGTGCGGGCTCCAGGTGAGCAGCCGGTACCTCTACCTGCCCCCACCCTGGACCAGAACTGAAGTCACTGGGTGCCTGGGCTTGCCTGTGCCACCTCGTGCCACCTCCTCTGCCAGTCCCAAGACTGTCGGGAAGGGAAAAGGAGAAGAGATGAGTAGCAAGATTGTCTCTTGGAGGCTTGGAATCACATGGGCTTGGTCCTATGGGGGTGTCACATCTGCTCTGCTGGCCGGTGGCATCTGCATACGGGAGCTGGGGGGATGCAGAGCGGTCCACATGTGAATGTGTGTTCTTGCCTTTCCTTCATGGTATGTACAATGTGCACAGGACTGACCCCTCTCCTGGTTTCCCAGCTGGTGAGGGGGTAAGGGGATACTCCTTCACCTTCCCTTGGTCCCCAGGAGTCAAGTCAGCCCAAGTCCCTCTGCTGCAGGTCTGAGGGTTGAGGGAGAGCCAGCAGCCTTGAGGGACTGTGGGAGCACAGAGACTTGGAGGAAAGAACTGGGTCTTCCCCCGGCCCAGGCTTGCTTCGCGGCTGTGCGGGAGGGGGTCCCAGAGGGTATGAGGGCAGAGGGGCACACCCAGACAAACCAAATGGGCAAGGTAGAGAGCCCAGGCTCCCATCAGAACTGGAGCCCTGGTGGGGGTGAGCAGCCAGCAGTGGCACAGAGGGGCTTGCAAGAACTCTGCAGTCAGCATGGCGGAAAATCACACGCTTTAAAAAGAAGGTAGGGGCTGGCGCCGTGGCACAGTAGGTTAATCCTCCGCCATATGGGCACCGCTTCTAGTCCTGGCTGCTCCTCTTCCAGTCCAGCTCTCTGCTGTGGCCCGGGAAGGCAGTGGAGGATGGCCCAAGTGCTTGGGCCCTGCACCCTTGTGGGAGACCTGGAAGAAGCATTTGGCTCCTGGCTTCAGATTGGTGCAGTTCTGGCTGTTGCAGCCATTTGGGGAGTGAACCAACGGATGGAAGATATTTCTCTCTGTCTCTCCTTCTCAATGTCTGTAACTCTTACCTCTCAAATAAATAAATAAAAATCTTGGGGAAAAAGCAAGAAGGTAAAACTAAGGTGAACATCTCCTGTAATCACCGACCCAACCCTGGTCCCTCCCCCATCTTCTTGCCAGCTTGGCAGGGGTCCTTCCGGGACCCTCACTCCTTTCTGTACACCTGTAAGTGCCTGTGTGTATGAAGACAAAGGTATTGCGATGGTTTTGGCGGTCCCCACTGCAGCAGCGTTGAGAGGTGAAGCCTTAGGGAGGTGCCTGAGTCAATAGAGTGAGTGGATAGTGGATACATCCATTTCTTTTTTTTTTTTTTAAGATTTTATTTATTTTACTTGAGAGTTAGAGTTACAGACAGTGAGAGGGAAAGACAGAAAGGTCTTCCTTCCGTTGGCTCACTCCCCAAATGGCCGCAATGGCCGGAGCTGTGCCGATCTGAAGCCAGGAGCCAGGTGCTTTTTCCTGGTCTCCCACGTGAGTGCAGGGGCCCAAGGACTTGGGCCATCCTCCACTGCTCTCCCAGGCCATAGCAGAGAGCTGGAGCAGAAGAGGAGCAGCCAGGACTAGAACCGGCACACATATGGGATGCCGGCGCCACAGGCAGAGGATTAACCTATTGTGCCACGGCGCCAGCCCCGAGGCATCCATTTCTGAACCATGGGATTCATGAGTTAAGACAGGAATGGCTCTGTTATAAGAGCAAGCTGGGGGGTTGGCGCCGTAGCGTAGCAGGTAAAGCTGCCACCTGCAGTGCCAGCATCCCATATGGGCGCCAGTTTGAGTTCCAGCTCCTCCACTTCCCATTCAGCTCTGCCATGGCTTGGGAAAGCAGTAGAAGATGGCCCAAATCCTTGGGCCCCTGTACCCATGTGGGAAACCCAGAAGAAGCTCCTAACTCCTGGCTTTGAATCAGCTCAACTCTGGCTGTTGTGGCCATTTGGGGAGTGAACTAGTGGATGGAAGACCTTTCTCTCTCTCCGTCTCTGCCTCTTTGTAACTCTGCCTTTCAAATAAATAAATAAATCTTTAAAATAAAAAAAAAAGAGCAAGGTGGGGCTGGGGCTGTAGCATAGCAAGTAAAGTCACTGCCTGCAGTGCCAGCATCCATGTAGGTGCTGGTTTGAGTCCTGGCTGCTCCATTTCTGATTGAGCTCCTTGCTGGTGCGCCTATGAAGGCAGTGGAAGATGGCCCAAGTCCTTGGGCTCTTGCACCACATGGGACACCCAGAGGAAGCTCCTGGCTCCTGGCTTTAGTCTGGTCCAGCCCTGGCTGTTGTGATCATTTGGGGAGTGAATCAGTGGATGGAAGATCTCTCGCTCTCTTTCTCTCTGTAACTGTGTCATTCAATACATTTTTAAAAATTAAAAAAAAAAAAAGCTGTTTGGAAGCTGGCTGTCTCCCTACCACATGAGGAGGCAGCAGGAGGCCACCACTGGCTGCTGTGCCCTGCTCTCGGATGCCCCAGCTCCACAGGTGTGAGCAGGACAAATGCCTGCTCTTCACAAGTCACCCATCATCCCACGTGCACTGCTCGTCTTGGCTTTATGTCCCTGAACAATAGCACATCTCAC
This sequence comes from Lepus europaeus, assembly GCF_033115175.1. NCBI lineage: Eukaryota > Metazoa > Chordata > Mammalia > Lagomorpha > Leporidae > Lepus > Lepus europaeus. The sequence goes on from NC_084830.1 coordinate 104,160,605, forward strand.
AAAACCTCCCACCTCAAGGCAGGCTGTGCCCAGTCTGTGCCTGCTGCGTGCCACTGCAGAGTGTGGACACACCACGTGTGGCACGTGTGGTTGTTTGCCACTTTGGGGCCAAGACGACAACCCTGCAGGACTGTTCCCCCTCGTGCCTGGGAGCAATCCTCTGGGGCTAATGTTGGACTCACATTCTGCTGTTCTTAGTTTTCAGCAGAAAAGTCCCAAACTGGGCCCCATGGGAGTCCTACCAATGTACCCTCCCCCAATAGGGCCCTGGCCCCTCTCAGGGGTCTCTGTGGCTCCAGCACTGGTGAAGCCCCAGTGACAACCTTCTGGGCTGGCCAAGTCCCCTCCTGCAGCCTGCTTGTTTTGCTGTGAAGACAATGGTGACAAGGGATGGAGCACACATAACTTGGGAACTTGGTAAATGTGACTTCCTCTCCCTGCAGAAGCCACCTCAGGTGGGAGGGCTCTAGTGCATTGGACAATCCCATTGGCCCCTAAAAGTGACAGGTGTTACTATCAGGTCTGCAGAGATGCAGGGTTGGGTGAAGGGTGCCTTGGCCTGCAGAATCTGCCAATTTGGGGGGTGGGGGGCAGCCCCATAGGGTACCTTGTGCTGTCCCTCTGTCCCCGGCATGTGGGAAGTTGTCCCCTCAGGGAAGAGCCTCAGGTCCCAGGACGCTGGCGAGGGGAAGGGGCTCTGGGTTTGCTTCCCTCTCTACCCCGGCCCCACCCTGGACCCTGGCTGCTGCATCAGCTCACTAGGCTAGAGGATGGAGTGGCTGGCAGACAAGGTGGACCAGGCTCCTCCCAGGATGGCAGTGTGGGAAATGTTCTGAAAGAAGCCCTCCGTGGGGTGGCCAGGGAAAGCCCCTCCAAGGTGCTTGGGCTGAGGGCTTCTCTGAGACAGGACTTTGGGGGTGCCAGGTCTCAGACACTCTCTGTGAGTCCAGGGCTCACACACCCAGAAAGGTTTGTTGGCCTGAACAGGAGAAAACCTGCGTCCCGGCTGAATCCCGCCAGGAGTCCTGCCCCGCTGCGGCCAGTTCACTCAGTCACCTCCATTCACATTCTCTCCCAGCAGGCCCTTCTGCAAATCCCCGCAGGTGACAGAAAACCACCAGGATCAGAATCCTGACTTGGAACAAATGGGGTGGGCTGATTGGCCAGGAGAATGGGCTGCTCTGATTGGCCGGGGGCATGGAGTATCTGACTGGCTGGGGCAATGCAGTACTCTCATTGGCCAGCAGCCTACCCCAGCAGCCGGGTGGGTTAAAATGGGCTGAGGGGGCAGAGGATTGAAGTCCCCAGAGAGAAGCAGCCTGGGCCAGTAAATGCCACTGATGTTGAGCATGGAGAGGAGCTGGGTCAGGGCCTCCCTAGCGGAAGGGACAAAGACCTGGACCTGGGAAGACAGCTTGGGGCCCTCCAGGGAGGCTCCCATGGGCTCCCTTGCCTCCTCTGGGACCACACTCGCCTCTCTGGGCTGGGACTGGGTCTGACTTCTCTTCCTGCAGGCTCTCCTGGAGGTCCTCCCTGCCTCCTCTCCCTGTGTGGGCTCCGAGGCAGCCAGCGGGTGAGGATCTGCCCCCCACAACAACAAGTGCCCCCATACATCCTTGAGGTAGCTGAAGGACCCCTAGTCATGTGTGCAGAGACACTAGGTCCCACAGGGCAGCAGACAGCAGAGACCAGGACGATGGACTCAGATCCGGAGGCCACAGAGCAGCAGCTTAAGGATGGCAGAGGCACGGCTCCCCAGAGGGTTCCCCCCCCCGACACACTCCATCTTCTGTGCAGTCAGGAAGAGAGGTGATGAAAACAGGAAGTCAGGACACACATCCTGAGGAGCCCAAGAGCTTCCTGGCACCGATCTTAGTGACAGAAGCAGTATGGTTGGTGGGGGGTAGGCGCACAAGGAACACACCTCAGGGCAGAATAATAATAATTATAATAACAATATCATACATTCAGGACAAACCCAGCTGCCCCAAGCCAATGGCAAATCCCCATGAACAATGGAGTCTCAGCAGGTGGAGGCGGGGCTGCCCACCTGCACCCCCAGGCCTCACTCCCACCAGCTCCCTAAGGAGGGGCCGGCCCCTCCTGCCCTCTGCTGATGCTTGGTACAGGCTGGGGAGGCTGGCACTGCCAACGCCACCCCTCTGTGTTGAGCACACCTGCACCAAGGGGCTCAGCCCACCCCCGTGGCCTGGCTGCAAGGGACGGATGGGAGATCCAGCGAGAGGCCCCGGAGGTCTCCTCTCCATGACTCCTGGCTATTCCTGTGGGCCTGCCCATGGCAGGAAGGGGCCAGGAACCCTCGGGGCATGAACAGGGCATGCAGCGGGACTTAGGGCATGCGCAGCCCAACAGGTGCCATGCAGCCAGCCTGGGTGTCTGGGCAGCTGTCAGAGGGCCGGGCGGGCAGTGGAGTCTGAGGGCCCTGCGCTGGGCTGGGTGGCTGATTCGGTCTGTGGTGGGGCCTCCTGGGAGCCGGGCCCTTGGGCAGGCAGCTGCAGGAATTCTGGGAGCACCAGGTCCTCTTTGCGCAGCAGGCCCCTCTGGTCGTGGGCCCCGCTGCTCTGCACCCGGTTCAGCAGCTCCACAAGACCTAGGGTCAGCCAGAGTCAGGGACTCTCCCTACCTTACTACAGCCAGCCACAGCCTCCCTGGCTGCCAGCCAGCCTGCCTGTTCCAGCCCCAATGGCATCAGCCCCCTGCCTCAGCTCAAGCCTCGCTGGTGCCTCCCTCAACAGCCCCCAACCCCCGTGCCCTGTTCCCTTTGGTCCCCAGTCCCCCATGCCCTAAATGTACCTTCAATGTCACAGGTCTGCCTCTTCGCAGTGGCACCACTGGGAGCCTCCAGCAGCGAAGGGGGATGGGCGGCCTTGTCCTGGGTTCCAGGAGGGCAGCCCTGCAAGACCTTGGGTCAGAGCCACAGCCAGGAGATGTACTAGGGCCGAGGAGGTCGCGCCAGGGCTCCCGCTCACCTGACTGCGGCGGGGGGATGTGTCCCTGGCTTCGAGGATCTTCACACCTGCGACAGGGGGCGCCGCGGTTCTTGTTTGCCTCCCGCCTGGACCACGGCGCCGCCCCCCCCCCGCCCCGCCCCTTCCCTGGGCCAGAGGCGTCCCCAGAGATAAAGCCACCGGGTTAGTGTCGCCTACCTGGAAGAGTGTCCAGAACCAGCCTCTGGGCGGCCACCGAGCTCACCAGCTTCTCTAGATCCAGCGGCTGCTTCTCGCCTGGCTGCGGGAGAGGTTAGCAACGCGCGGGACGCCGGAGCCCGGCCCCGCCCCGCCCCGCCTCGGGCCCCCAGCCGCTCACCCGCTGCAGCGACACCTGCTGTGGGCTCAGGCCGTGCTTCTCTAGAATGGGCTGCAGCACCTCCTGCAGCCGTTTGGTGGGCTTGGCCGAGATCCGCACCACGCGCGCCAGCGCCACCAGCTCCAGCCTGCGCGAGACCCTCGGGCTTGCAGAGGGGCGGGCGGCCCAGCCCCTGTCTCCCCAGACCCACCCCAGAACAGGCGCGAGAGGGGTTGCAGCTTGAACCGGGGAGGGCGGGACCGGCTAGGGGGGCGGAGCTTTCGCTCGGGGGTGGGACTGGTAGCACAAGGGGCGGGGCCTGAGACAGGACTGGATGACCAGTAGTCGGAATCCGGTCTGAGGTGGCCAGAGTTGAAAGCTGGGATCCGGCCTGGGGGCAGGACACTCACTCCAAGGTGACCCTGTTCTCCAGCCGCACTTCCTGGTCCGCCAGCACGGTGCAGTCTTGATCGAGGACCAGGGCCTTCTGCGGATGCCAGGGCCCGTCTAAGAATCCCTTACCCCGCCCGGAGCCACCCTTTGGGAGTCACCTCGGGTCCTTGGTAGCCACCCACGGAAAGGGTGGCTGGGTGAGACAGGTCTAGGGGGTAGGTGGGGTAGGGGACCAGGCCAGAGTGGGGGCCTGGTCAGGCCAAGGAGAAGAGCAGCAGGGATGTGGGTCAGAGCTAGGGAGAAGACCTGGGTTGCTTCAGGATGGCCAAGCTTAAGGCCTGAGTCACCCGCCTACCCTTCCTGGACCGGGACAGCATCCGCTCCCTGGACAGCTGCCTCCTTGGCCCTGGGGCCTGTGAAACCCAACCAGACTCACTGGAAACACTTGTTCCCTCACCCCCACCTGGTCAGCCACTCAGGCCTTGTGCCTTCTGGGACACCATTCCCTCCTACTGGTGCACAAAGAGTAACTAGTGATTACCACCACCACCACCGCCACCCCCCCAGGCCCCACTGCCTGGCCAGGCCCAGGGGCGGGGAGAGGGGGGCAGCCTGTCCCAGACAGTAGGCCCAGGCAGGCTGCAGGGACAGGTGGAGTGTGGGTGGTGGAGCTATATTTAGCCTATGAAAACCCATCTGGGCCCTGGCGGCCTAGGGAGTGGGCAGAGTGCCTCCTGCTGCTGCCCCACAGCCCCGCACTCCAGGCCCTGATCATGTCCTGGAAGTGCTCATGTCCAGGCCTTGGCCTAAGCTGATCACTCTGCCTGGGATATCCACCCCCCACAACCCACCCAGCTCTGCCAGCCATACCGCTCCCCAACCTCATCAACTGTTGCCTCTTCCATGAAGTCTTCTGGGCACCAGCCGGAAATGCTGACCTGACCCCCAAAGAGACTCTGCAGGTTTGACTCCTCCAGGGATGGAGTGGGGTGGGGGCCGGAATGAGGGAGGGAGGGATGACAAGAATGGGGTTGGATGAGGGATGGAGCCGGGCAGGGATCAGGGGAGAGTGAGCCCTGGTGCAGGCCGGGTTTGTACCTGTTCATTGCCCACCAGGAAGACCTTGATGTCAGGCAGCGAGAGGCCTCGTTTCTCACAGATGCCGGCGAGCATGTCTCGGATGGTGAGGCCGGGTCGGGCCAGGGCCAAGGAGGCGGTGCCGTCGGGCAGGTACACGCAGCAGTACTTCCCTGGCCGGCTGTCGCTCTCCCCCTCGGGGCCCCCAAGACTCTTCCGGTGGCTCTGACTCTGGGCGGGAGTGGGAGGAGGTTATGTGCACCTGCACTGGTGCTGGGGACCAGTGTGGTGAGGACCGGGATGAGGCGGCGGAGGGGTGGGCTAGGCAGAGAGCAAGGCAGGGAACAGAAGCCGGGACGGGCCTGGGAAGACCACCGAGCAGCTCAGGGTCTGGTTCGAGGCCCACGCTCAACCTCTGCGTTGGGCTCACCTCAGATTTGCTGCTGACGAAGGCCAGGAAGCCGAGGTCCAGACTGGCTGAGGAGTTGAGGGAGCCCTGAGACTCCCGGCGCATGGCGGAGTTTGTGACTGCGCCCAGCTCTAGGGAGAAAGGAGGCCGTGAGCCCCTCCTCCGGCCCCTACCTCTTATTTGGAGCCCTGGGGGAGGGGCCCATGCGAGGTTTGGCTCCCCCACTCCCGCGGGGGGAACTTCCTGCAGTCCAGCCCGGGATCAGAATCACCCGGGGAACGCAGTGGGCTCCGGCACTGGTATCTGGGTTTCCGCACACCTGGACGGTCCCTGGCACAGGAGGATGAAGGGGTGCTCCCAGAGCTGCCACACCGCCGCCCCCGCCCGTCTCGGCAGCCGCTCCGGCCCTCACCCCTGCGGAAGGACTTGCGCAGCGGGCGGCCCCCGGGGCCCTCGGCCGGCGGCAGCTGCCCCAGCTCCTCCACGCCCAGCGGCAGCGACTTTCCAGGCTTCAGCTTCGGCTTCTGCGGGCACATGGAAGGCGCTGGCACACCCCGGCGGGCCCGCACCCGGGGCGCCCCGCCCGCAGACGGCCTCCCGCGCCCTGCGCCCGCACCTTCCTCGTGGTGTCCGGGCTGCCGAGGCGCGAGGAGCCGGGTTCCCGCAGGGGGCGCCCCTCGGCTTCGGCCAGGAGGCACTCACGGTACAGCGGGGACTTGACGAAGCGCGCGTAGCTGTCGAACTTCATCAGGTTGAAGATCTGCGAGGCAAGTGAGGGGGCGGTGAACCGAAGCCTGGGACCGGAGGTGCGACACCCCCGGAGTGACACCTGAGTCCCCGGCCGGGCCCCTGCCTAGGGGGAAGCCCCCAGGCCGGTTCCTGGGAGCCGCCGGTAGGCCCGCCCCTCCCACCTACTCTGGGCCCCGCCCCCAGCACAACGAGGCTCCTCCCCCAGCCAGTTCCTAAGGGCTGCCCACAGGCCCGCCCCACCCACCCACTCTGGGCCCCGCCCCTAGCGCCGCTAGGCTCCGCCCTTCCCAGCAGCCTCCGCCAGCGACCTGGGGCTCTGGCCCTGTCCCTGCATTTAGCTGAGTCCTCGCATTCAAATTAGTCTCGACCCTCCTCCACTCGGGCCCCGCCCCCAAGCCTGACCACGCCCTCGTCCCATTTCTCGCCCTCCCCCGGCGGCGCCCTGGGCATCCCAGGCCGGGCCCTCCGATCTGCTCACCTGAAGCTGTTGTGCCCGGAACATGTCCGGCCGGGGCTCGGCCAGCACCTCCTCCCCGAGCCAGGCTTGCCGGTCGATGTTAACGGGGCTCAGCGCCTGGCTGGACAGGAACTCCTGGTAGATGTTGCGGGCTTCCTGGGCTAGCTGGGAAGGAGGGCCAGAAGACGGTCGGGCGTGTGGCCAGGTCTTGTCCCCACCCCTCTGCCCCAGCTCCCCTTCCCCCCACCTGCTTGGTGTCACTGGCTGGGATCTTCTGGAAGCGCTCGCAGGCTTTCCAGAAAGTCACGTTCTCCGCGCTGAACTCCTTCTTTAGGAACTCCTGGGAGCCGGGGAGACAGGGAGGCCATGGGGGACGTGGTCACACAGACGGGCACAGACAGGGCCAAGAGACGAAGCCACACAGATGGGGCCAGCCAGACAGATGGAGCCAGCTCCAGAAAGACAGCCAGGGACAAAGCCAAGTTCCCAGCAGGAAGACTGCAGAAGAGGGTGCGAAAGAGAGGAGGAGGAGGGAGCTGACAGCAGAGCCCCTGGGGCAGCCCTCCATCCACGCCCCTCCCTTCCCCCAGCTGACTTGCGCTGTGCACCCTGCCCACCCCACCCCAGGGCTTACGGTGAAGTAAGCCAGTCCCAGCGGGTCTTGCAGCAGCCGCTCAAAGGACAGGGCCCAGCTGGCCACAGGCTGCTCCTCCGCGGGGAAGGGGCTGCTGGGGCCACTGGGAAGGCTGTGGATGCTGAGGGAGCTGCCACGGCCCTCACCCTGGCCCTGGGGCCCCGTCGGGCTGCTCAGCTCTGCAGGGGGACAGACAAACGGGGGTGAACTTTGCTGCCTGGGTCTGCCCCCCTCTCCCCCCGCTGTGGGCATCCAGTCTGCAGGTACCTCCCCTGGAAAGCCAGCAAGTGGCAACTGGTCCCCACCATGTCCACCCTCTTCTCTCTCCTCCCCCCAGGCCTCCCGTGCTTACCTCCATCTGAGACAGCCAGAACCTACAAGAGACCACAGAGAAAGTCAGGGCAGAGCCCTGCAAGGAATCCCAAGGGGCCAGTTCCAGCTCCAGCCCCCAGGGAGCTGGCTTTGCTCCCCTCCACCTAGAGAGCTGTGCTGCCCACTTCCCTGCCCCCAGCCGGCCACGGCTTGGTCAGGGTTTGGCTCCAGCTGCCCTGGCTCCCCATCCATCATTTGCCAACCATGGTGTCATCCAGGTCCCTTCCAGTGCCCCCCCCCCCAGCCGCTGCCAGATTCCCTCTCCTCCCAGCATCGACTGGATGAGCTCAGGTATGCACTGTAGACTTGAATCCTGTCTCTGCTGCTTACTAGCTTTGGGTTAACTAAGCAGTTCGCGAGGCTAGGCCTCCAGCTGTAAACAGGAGATGATGTTAATAATAGCAGCTTCCTTCCCCGCACAGGGATCCCTTTGCTGTAAGTACAGCCTACGGAAAGGTGGCCGGTGCAGGGCAGGGGCTGGGGCCCAAGGGTGGCTGTTTTGTGGAAGACAGGTGTCTCTGTAGCCAGTTGTCTCTGTGAGGTAACTGTTCCCTCTCGGGGCCTAGGGTCTTCCACAGGCCCCACTGCACTTTGGGCCAGGCATAGGGTGCTAGTTCTACCATACAGAGCGGTGGCTCATGCATGTTAGCACCGGGTGACCGGGCGTGCCCCCACCTTTGGAGAGCCAAGTGAGTGGGTCCAGGCTGGGCCCCCGAACACTCCTGGTGCAGCTGTGTGCTCCGCACAGGCACTGCTCTGAGCTCTCTGGGAAGCCCAGGCATTAATGGTACAGGAACACCCTGCTCTTGGAATGACACTTGTAGTGTTTCCCTCACTTCTCGCCCTACCAGTCTCCACAGAAGCTCTTACCTAGGCAAGGTGACCGCCATCCCACGATGGCTCTGTCCTGTGTCCTCTCTGCCTCGGACACATCCTAGCTACACACACACACACACACAGCCACTTTCCTGCTAACTTTCCCTCCACACACAAAAGGGTCCCCTAAGCCCCTCAAACTCAGCCAGTCCTAAAAGGGACCCCCTGTGCCCCATCAAAGCAGAAGTCCCTGAGCCGGCTGCCCTTAGCCTGTCTGCTCGCATCACCTGGGCCCCCACCAGGATTTGAGTCACGCTCTCACCTCCTCCATGTTCACCAGGCCCTGTCATGGGTGCTTCTGTCATCCATCTCTTTGCATCCCCACCGGAGTCAGGCCTGCAGACATCACCCCAGAACACCCTCCCCCTCCCCTGCCCTCCTGGCTGGCTCCCCACTGCCACATGGGAGCGCCCAGGTCCCACGGCAGCCTCTGCTGATGTGTAAGGTGTCCTCATCTTCTCGGCCTTTAGAATTTATTTTAACTGAAAAGATGTCTCATGTTTAGTACTCAGAGACTGCCTAGAACCTCAGCTTTCTCTCGCTTCCTCCAGGTGTGGTACTGAGTCGTCTTTGCCTTTCTGTGTGTTCCTCCGAGGCCCTCGGGGCCTGCTGGGCACACCTGTGTTACTTCTGGAGCCAGTGGGAGGCAGGCACTGAGTCCACGCTTGTGCTGTGTGATCTTGGACAAGGGGCGTCAGTTCTGTGCCTCGTTCAGTTTCTCCCTCCATGAAAGCAGGACAGCTAAGGGTCCTGATGAGAGGGTGGCTGTGAGCGGGTGAGTTGAATATACTCAAGTGACGGCTCTCAGCTCACCAGCCAGACAACGCCAGGGAAGCTGTAATTGCTGCTGTCACATCAGGATGGGTGCCTGTATCTGCTGGAGGTGTGAGCTGGTGACCTCCTGCTCTGGAGGGAAGCGCACAGGTGCTGGGGGTCTTTCAGACCCAGATCAGAATCAGCACTGCCTTCCTTTGGCTCCTTGTTGAGACTCGTAAGGGGTAAGAAGCAAACTCATGTGAGTGTAGCTGGGCTTGGGACCGGCTCCCAAGTCCCCTGTGCCCTGTAGCCCTGACTCTGGATGCCTGCAGGTGACCCGCATCACCAGGGCCATCTCCATCCCCCCGACTGTCAGTGCTTCCCAACTCCTGGGGTGGGAGGCAGGGGCCAAGTGGGATAACTGGCCACCACCTTGCAGCCCGCTCTTACCCTGCCTAGTGGCTTCCCCAGCCCGCACATGCCTGCACCCTGCCCCGCTGCCTCCTCCTACCACTGCCAAGCAGCTGCGGCTGTTCTCAACCTCACCGCCCTCTCGCAGGTTCTCTGGGAAATTTCCTGCCTCGCCCTCACCCTCCACAGGGCGACCTGGTCCTGCCCTCCTCCTGCACCCTGCGCCTCTCCCGTGGGCATAGCCCCAGATGCAGTGGAAGGTGCTGGGACCAAAACCAGCCCCCGCCCTGATTGGCTTGTCACTAGAGGTGCTGTTTTCTTTGTTATGCTTCTTGGAGTCTGCATGATTAGAGGTGTGAGGGCCCTCCAGGTCCACCCCCCCCCCCAGTAGCCCCCTTGACTCCTCTCCCTGCCCCGAATGTGCAGTTGGTGGGTTACGGCTAAAATCCTACCTGGGCCTCACTCTTTCCTTCCCCCTCACTCCCACCCAACACATCATCAAACTTTGCCATTCTCCCCACATCCCTGCCCACTCACACTTCCTGCTTTGCTGTGTCCTCTGTCTGGGCCTCTGCTCCTGCTCCCCCTGCCCGACTCCTCAGCTCTGCCCATTGATGTGCGCCACTCCCAAACACTAGTCCACAACACCCTTTCCCCCATACTAATGCCCACCTGGTCTGATCTCTCCCCCCTCGGGGGGTGGAACCCATCTGAGCTTCCTCCTCCAGAAGCACCTTCCCTGTCCCATTGTCACCCGGCGACTGCAGGGCTGTGACCCCCGCACCCGCTGCACCCCCAGCCACCCATTGTCTGCCACGTGCAGTTCTCCCTCCTGCCCCTCTGGGTGCTGCCAGCCTGTTGGCATTGAATCAGTGGAGGGACAGAAGCCCAGAGACAGGAGGGGCGTGCCCCCACCCCTGCCACTTGGGGGCAAACACCCTCTTCCTCCTGAGCCTGTTTTCCCCAGGGGCTAGCTCAGGGGCTGAGCAGTTCCACCCTCCCAGGGCTACTGTGACAGTCGCGTGAGGCCCTGTATGTGAGGGAGCACCAGGCGGCATCCCGCAGCCGGTGCTGTGCAAAGCCGGTAGCCTGGCCTGGGGAAGCTGGGCTGGAGCAGGTGGCTTCGCTCCACCTCCGCTTACTTGTGGTGAGCCAATGGGAAAAAGGGGAAGAAGCGGTGAGGAAGGGTGTGGTGGTGCCCATGACACCCCGACCCCGACATGGCTAGACTGCAGCTTGCCACGCTCCGTCCTTAGGAAGTGGGCGGCCTGAGCGAGCTTTGAAAGTGAGAGGGAGTCCCAAACTTCCTGAGTTTGCACTGCGCAACAGGCACCCTCTGACGGCATAAACTCGTGTCCTCACTGCTTCCTCCCGTCTCTATCCTGCATGGCAGGTATTATGACCTCGGTCCACAGAGGAGGAGATCGCGGCACGGGGAGGTGGTAGAGCTGAGACCAGAGCCCGAGTTTGCTCGACTCTGCAGCCTGAGGTCTTCTCTGCCCCTGTTCTGAGCTGTCTCCCTTTGGGGAGGTTGGAGGGCTCCGCTGTCCGCCCTGGGGGCCCAGGTGGGCAGGGCCAATTGGAGGTGGACTGCAGCGCCCTCTGGAGGGCAGACCTGGAGGGCAGGGCCGGGTCACTGAGAACCCCCTATGCTGGGCACCGCCCACCATCCCCTCAGTACTTGAGGAACCTGCTGGGACTTCTCTGGGACTGGAACTGGGGCATCTGGTCCTCCAACCTGACAGGGCCTGGGGGTTGTTGAGAGCTGCAGCCTCGTCACCTCCATGCACAGGAGTGCCCAGCCCCCAAGCCGACACGTGGCCTTGCAGTCTCTTCTCCAGGAGAGGAAGACCGAGTGTCCCCCACCCCACGGATGACAGTGACAGAACGTGGTGCCCCTCTCCAGGCTCAACTCCCAGCCTCCCCTTGGGCGGTGACCCGTGTGTGCCCACATCCTGGATTTGGCCTGAGCCCTGTCCCCGCTCTAGCTCACACATCCCTCAAAACCCCTCTCGTGGGCCCTGGAGAAGGTACTTCTCTCTCGCCAGACCCCTCAAGCTGGCTCATACTCACAGCCGACTTCCTCCTGGCCTTTCTCGCCCATGTCTTTTGTGCCCTGCCAAGACTGGGAGCTGCTCGAGGGCCGGTGCCTGGGCTGATGGGCCTGGGTCTTGGGGGCCCACGGGAGGGAGGCGAAGGAGTGAGCGAGTGAACAAATGAGGTGGCAGTTGGGGCTGGGTGAAGGCATCTCTGGGAGGGGGCTGGGGCCTGCTAAGTGACAGGTTTCACTGAACTGCCTGACAAGCTGAGTGGCAGAAAGACGAGGCTGACAAGCGAAGCTGCCTCTGCAGGGAGTGACGAAGGAATGGGATGGGGGTGGCGGTGGCAGTGGGGAGAGCTGGGGGAGAAACTGAGCCAGGCAGTGCAGGGGGCGGGGCTCCTGTGCTGACCCCTCTGCTTGCCGGCAGCCCTCAGCATGGCATGCATTCCTCTGAGGCTCCCCTGGAAGGTAACTCCTGGCAGGGACATTGGTGCCTGCCCACTTCTTCTCACCCCAGCCAAGCGTGGCCTCACAAAACTGCCCAGTGGCCAGCCAAGCAGCCTATCTGTGACCTTTGGGTGCACGGACAGTTTAGAGCAGACCCAGGAAGGGCAAAGGCGGACCCGTGTGTGAGAGGTGCTGAGAGGAGCTGGAGCATCTCTGGGCTCACTGAGACTGGGGACAGAGCTTGGGACTTTGGGTAGAGAAGCCAGGTCCCACGCCCCCTTCAGCTGCCCAGTAGTTCTGGGCACAGTGTCAGAAGCATTGCTCCAGCTGCACTCTGGGGAGGGCCTGGACTCCTCCTCTGTGGCTTGCTGGCCTGGACACCTAGGGGAGGGTGAGCAGGGCCGTGCCTCCAGCTGGCCTGGACACCTAGGGGAGGGTGAGCAGGGCCGTGCCTCCAGCTAGCCTAGACACCTAGGGGAGCATGAGCAGGGTCGTGCCTCCAGGTAGAAGTGCAAGGCAGGTGGGCTCTTCCGGAACTCTCTCTGTGGAGTCGGTGGCAGGCAGTGAGTGGGGGGACTGAGTCAGCCTAGGATTTGCTTGTCTTCCCGACAGTTAGCCTGGGGCTAGGCAGTAAGAAGATGCCGGAAGGAGGAGAGATGGCAACAGGTCTTGGGAATTAAGAGGCAGGATGGGGATAGGGCATGGCTCAGCTTCTTAGTGAGGGGCATCGGGCTAACGCTTACGCGGCCGCCACAGTGGGGCATAGTCATTGCCCACTTCATCAGCTCAGCAGGGTTCTCGGAGCCGTCCAATGTCCTTACTTTACAGAAAAGGAAACTGAGGCTCGAAGGGACAGCAGAGCCAGAACTGGAACCGACCAGGTCTCTCTGGCCCCGTTGGCCTTGTTCCACAGTGTCAGGAGGGGGCTCGGTCTGGGGCCAGGACACTGTCGGGTCCTCCTGGTGTCCTAAGGAGGGGCTCTGCCAAGAGGGCTGGCGCCCTTGGGAGACAAGAGAAGCCCTGCACACCCTGCCCCATCTGCAGAGCAGAGGGGAAGCACCAGATCCTGGAGGGCAGCTCTGGTCAGGGGCCAAGCAGCCAGGCAGAGGGCCGAGGGGGTGGGGCAACTCAATCAGGGCCTCCTAGGGCTCCACTACCCCTGCCCTACCTGCCCAGGAATAGGACAGGTAGAAGCTGCACCAACCTGTCCTGACCCTGCTGACCCATCCAAGGCTGCCCAAAGAATGCCGGTCCTGGCCAGACGGTCCCTCCCAAGGGACATAGCCTCCTAGGGCTGCCCCAAACCTGGCCTCGGGTACCCGGGACATGGAGTGAGGAGGAGAGGACTGAGGCTGAGTGAGGTGTGGGGGCTTGGGCCACCGTGTGGGTGGACAGGGGGCACAGGGCATGGCAGAGTTCCCCGTTAGCCCAGCATGCAGGCAGTTCCAGGTGAGGCTAGCCCCACAGCAGGTGAGGGAGCCATGGGGGCTGGAGCAGAGGCCCATGCCCGGTCTGCTCTGCTTGCATCCCCAGCTGTACCAGCTTCCAGCAGGACCATCTGTAAGGGTTCTGGGGTGAGGGCAGCAGGACGCACTGCCTGCTGCTGTCTGCACACAACTTCTCCCGCCCGCTAGCCCACAGGCTTTTGGCCAGCCCCACCGGGCGTGCCTCCTGGGCTCCACCCTGGGTGTGCCCACCCCTCCTCATGGCCCTGGCCCAGAGCCCACACTCACCATGCGCCCGTTGGGGACACCCAGGTGCTTGGGCTTTCCTGGCATGCCGCCGCCGATCACAGGTCCCCACTGTGGGGGCCACCCACCATGGGGACCGTGGGGAGCACCAGCCGGAGCTTGCACAGTGGCGGGCAGGCGGTAGAGAGCCCGGCTCTGCTCCGCAGGCCCTCACATCCTGAAACACCAGCTCACTACCTCTTTTCTCTGCCACAGGAAGTGTCTCTATAGAAACGAAACCACAGAAAGAAGCAAGGTCTAAGAGAGCGAACGCCTCTTCCTACACACGCACACACACACACACACGTTCACGCACGCACACACATGCCGCCAACGCACCCTTGGCAGCGCCCCACACTGGTACCAATGCGTGCCAGAGGCCTCCATGTGCCTGGGGCAGAGCCCAGCCTGATCTGGCTCAGCCTGCGTAGCTCCAAGGTCATGTTTGGCACACGGAAAGGGACACTCACACACCTGGGCACCCTTGTACCTGGCTCCCTGGAGTTCCTGGGGCCATGCATACATGTGTCCTGGGACCTGTTTATCCACATATGTACTTACCATGCATGCCACATAGGTACTGTCCTCCCATGCATACACACCCTAGGTATGCAGACAGGTAGATACCTTGCACACACCAGCCATTCAGATAATATAGGCTCCTAAGGCACTGGGGCATTCGGTCACACACACGTGCACAGTCCCCTGGGCAGGTGCATGTGACAGGGATGCCTGCACACAGGCCCAGGTGAACTCGGACATGCTAATATGCATCCAAGTAGGCTCATGTCACTTCCCTGGACAAGAGAACCAATCAGGTACACTTACGCCCAATGACGGCACGTGCATTCACTTGCACTCACACAGAAACCCTGCCTTGGTGGAAGACAGTCTCAGCCAGCTCAGAATGCTATGATAAAAATACCATAGATGGGCTTAAACACCAGACATTTATTCCCCATAGGTGTTTTTGTTGTTGTTATTGTTGTTTTGACGGGCAGAGTGGACAGTGAGAGAGAGAGAAAGGTCTTCCTTTTGCCGTTGGTTCACCCTCCAATGGCCACCGTGGCCAGCGCGCTGCGGCCAGCACACCACGCTGATCCAAAGCCAGAAGCCAGGAGCCAGGTGCTTCTCCTGGTCTCCCATGGGGTGCAGGGGCCCAAGGACTTGGGCCATCCTCCACTGCACTCCCGGGCCACAGCAGAGAGCTGGCCTGGAAGGGGGGCAACTGGGACAGAATCCGCGCCCCGACCGGGACTAGAACCCTGTGTGCTGGCACCGCAAGGTGGAGGATTAGCCTGTTGAGCCATGGCGCCGGCCCAATTTCCCACAGTGCTGAGGGCTGGGATGTCCCCGATCCAGGCTCCTGTAGATCCGGTGTCTGGGGCAGTCCCTCTTCCTGATTTGCTGCCTTTTTACTGTTTCCTCACATTCTCCCATTTCTTCATATAATAGCACTAATCCTAGGGCTGGCGCTGTGGCATAGTGAGTAAAGCTGCCGCCTGCAGTGCCAGCATCCTGTATAGGTGCCAGTTCAAGTCCTGGCTGCTCCACTTCTGATCCAGCTCTCTGCTACGGCTTGGGAAAGCAGAAGATGGCCCAAGTCCTTGGGCCCCTGCACCCATGTGGGAGACCTGGAGGAAGCTCCTGGCTCCTGGCTTTGGATCAGCGCGGTGCGCTGGCCGCAGCGCGGCGGCCATTGGAGGGTGAACCAACGGCAAAAGGAAGACCTTTCTCTCAGTCCAGCTCTGGCTATTGTAACCATTTGGAGAGTGAACCAATGGATGGAAGACCTTTCTCTCCCTTCTCTCTCTCTCTCTCTCTCTCTCTCTCTCTCTCTCTCTCTCTCTCTCTCTCCTCCCTCTCTCTAATCTGCCTTTCTATAAAATAAACGAATCTTTAAAAATAATAGCACTCTTCCTATCCTAAGAGATGGCTCCTCATGACCCAATTAACTCCCCACAGCCTTACCTCCAGCCCCCATCACACGGACATCCTGGGCCACAAACATTCCACTCACTGCTAGCGCTGTCAGCTGCAGGGAGCACCCTGCCATCTCAGCTGCTCCTGCCATGGAGGGACTCGAGACTGTTAGCCAGGGTCCTCGGCTTGTCTCTTGTACATGTATGTCCCAGCTACAAGGCCTTATATTTTACTCTGAGTGTGGGCTTCCTTAGAGTTTTTTTTTTTCTTATTTATTTGAAAGGTAGAGTTAGGCAGAGACAGAGATCTTCCATCTGGTTCAGTCCCCAAATGGCCACAACAAACAGTGCTGGGCCAGATTGAAGCCAGGAGTCAGGAGCTTCTTCCAGGTCTCCCACATGGGTGCAGGGATCCAAACACTTGGGCCATCTTCTGCTGCTTTCCCAGGAGCATTAGCAGGGAGCTGGATAGGAAATGGAACAGCCAGGACTGGAACCAGCGTCCATATGGGATGCTGGGGTTGCAGGTGGCAGCTTTACCCACTACGCCACAGTGCTGATCCTGACAATGGATATTTCTGAAACCTCAAGTTCATGTCCCTTTCTTGGACACATGGCTAAACTTAATCTCCCAGGCTCCCTTGGAGTCAGCTGCGGCCATGAGCCAACTTCCCAGCAACTGAATGTGAATCAAGTGCCAAAGGCTGGAAGTATGTGCGGTGACACGCTCCATTATTTTTTCTTTTTAAAAATATTTTATCTATTTATTTGAGAGACACAGTTACAGACAGAGAGAAGGAGAGACAGAGAAAGAGAGAGATCTTCTGTCCACTGATTCATTCCCCAAATGGCCACAACAGTGGAGCCAGGCCAATCCAAAGCCAGGAGCCAGGAGCTTCTTCCGGGTCTCCTACATGGATGCAAGGGCCCAAGGACTTGGGCCATCTTCCACTGCTTTCCCAGGCCACAGCAGAGAGCTGGATCGGAAGAGGAACAGCTGGGATTCAAACTGGCGCTTTAGCCCACTACACCACAGCGCCGGTCCCGACACTCTCCATCTCTCCTTTTGTTGGCTGGATACAGAAGCTGATAGGCCCTAGAGGGTTATGGAGAAGGAAGGAAGGAAGGAGCCAGGGTCTGTGCATGACAGCGGGCTACCCACTGACTCAGCACACCACTTTAGACTTGAGCTCCTTGAAGTCCATGGCTACCTTAGGGCCTTCTTGCTGTAGCAGTCAACGTGACCCCAGTTAACACACCTCTTCTCCTGGCCCTGATTTGCCCCTTTCTAGATACCTTGCTCAGGTCACTCAGACACAGGGATTCCGTCAGACTTGTTGTGTGTGAGAGGTGGGCCTGGGGCATTGCTGCTGGTGGTCTTAGGAAAGTGTGTGACCATGTCAGGGTGCCTAGGAGGGGGCTGTGGGGTGATGATGAGTGGGGACTGCCTGTCCTCTGTGCCGTTGATCTGGACTTAGGTTTGCAGGGTGTTTGATAGCTCACGGTGTCTCCCCCCAACACACCTTCATTTTATCCCCATTTACAGACTGGGAAGCCAAGGCTCTGAAAGCAGTGAGTGGCTCAAGGTTCTCAACCCTGTTAGAGATCTGCTAAGCTATGAATGTGCTGGGGGGTGCCCAAGAGCCAGCCTTGGGCCACCAGCAGCCCAGGCACCAATCGCTCATCCTCCTCCTCCCAAAAGCCCAGTCAGAGGTGCTGGCTGGGGCTCCCCTAAGTCTATCCACTCCTGCAACTGCAGAGATGCCTCCTCTACCTCTGCACTGGGGATTCAGATCCCAGCTCTGACCACAGCTTCAGCACGGGGACCCCAGTTAACCCCGGACTTCCTATTGCGTGGCCCTCGCCCAGTTTTCTCCACTCCATGGGAACACTGCTGTCAAGTTCTCATGTTTCCAGTTGGGCCTTGTCTTCTCTCCCCTGGTCATAGTGAAGTCAGTCTCCCTACCTACTCCCCCTCCGGTCTGTTCTCACCATAGCCAGAGAAACCCACAGAGATCTCTCTCGTGCACAAGACCATCCCATGGGATCCTGCGAAGGACCTTCAACCTTTGACCCCAGCCAGTGACCCTGCTCCTTCCTCAGTCATTCCAAATTGCTCGTATTCCATATGCGTTCACGCCTCCCTCCCCGGCTTTGCCTCTTCTGTTCCCCCTGCAGGGAATGCGTTTCCTCCCCTGGCTGATTCCTCCTCATTCTTCATGGCAGTGTCCCAGGTTCTGGAACAAATATCCATTCTTTCACCTATTACTTCCCAGTGACCAAAGCAACACAAATTCCAGTCCTCAGGGCAGGCACCATGGTGCAGTGAGTTGAGCCACCACTTGGGACATCCTTATCCCACACTGGAGCACATGGGATCAAGTCTCACCTCCACTTCCAACCTAGCTTTCTGCTAATGAGCCTGGGAGGCAGCAGAGGATGGCCCAAGTACTTGGCCCCTGCCACCCACACAGGAGACCTGGATGAAGTTCAAGCTCCTGGCCTAGTCCAACCCTCCTGCTGCAGGCATTTGGGAAGTCAACCAGCAGACAGATCGATCAATCTCTTTCACTTTGCCTTTCAAATCAATCAATCAACCTTTAAAAAACAATCCTGTGGCCGGCATTGTGGCATAGTGGGTAAAATCACTGCGTGTGATGCTGGCATCCCATATGGGCACTGATTCATGTCCTGGCTGCTCCACTTCTGACCCAGCTCCCTGCTAGAGGCCTGGAAAAGCTGTGGAAGATGGCCCAAGTGTTTGGGTCCCTGCCACTCATGCCTGGCCCATCACTGGCCATTATGGCCATCTTGGGAGTGAGCCAGTAGATGGAAGATCTCTGTCTCTCTCTCTGTAACTCTTTCAAAATAAATAAATCTTGAAAAAGAACTTTTAAAAAAAGATTTATTTATTCATTTGAAAGTCAGAGTTACACAGAGAGAAGGAGAGGCAGAGAGAGAGGTCTTCCATCCAATGGTTCACTCCCCAGTTGGCCACAATGGCTGGAGCTGTGCCCATCCGAAGCCAGGAGCCAGGAGCGTCTTCAGAGTCTCCCAGGTGGGTGCAGGGGTCCAAGGACTTGGGCCATCTCTACTGCTTTCCCAGGCTATAGCAGAGAGCTGGATCAGAAGTGGAGCAGCCAGGACTTGAACTGGCGCCCATATGGGATGCTGGTGCTTCAGGCCAGGGCTTTAACCCACTGCGCCACAGCACCAGCATCCCCCCCCAAAAAATTTAAAAGAATAAAAAACAATCCCATCCTCATGAAGGCCCAGTGGAACATACCTGACCTTGTTTATAAAGGTGAAGGTGAATCTTTGGAAGGGTGCACACAAACCACACACATAGTACACACATCATTAATTGTAGTATTTTAATAATAAAGTGACTATTAAATATAATAGCATATAGCCCAGGAAAGATGTGTCAGCATTCAATTCTGAATAAGTTCATTAAGAGGGCAACAACTTAAAATAAAGGGCCAATCAATCAGCATCTCACCTTGTGAGCTATACCAGGGATCGTTAATTCAGACAGCTGCTGTAAATCAGCAACCAGGCAGCGACAGCTTACAAGAGGAAGGGGCTCACCACCAGCCCATCGTTCTCTGTGGGAAAGGGGCTGATTGCTTCCCCCCACTTTTTTTTGGCAAAACACCTGAAATCTAGATTTCTAATGTGAATTTAAGTATCTTGATTTAAAAATATTGGAGGGCGTTTGGCCTAGTGTGACGCTGCCACCTGAGACACCAGCACCCCGTATGAAGCTGCCTGGGTGTTTCCAGCTCCAGCTTCCTGCTACAGCACACCCTAGGAGGAAGCAGGTGATGGCTCACGTGTCTGCATACCTGTCACTCATGTGGGGGCCCCGAGCCCTGGTCTCAGGTGTATGGGGAGTCAGTGGATAGGGGCTCTCTTTGTCCATCTCTCTGCTGCTCAAATAAGTAACAATTTAAAAAATCTAGTAGTTAAGTCACTCATTGAAATAGTATTGGCAGAGGGTGGGCGCTGTGGTGTAGGGGTTAAGCCACTGCCTGCAATGCCGGCACCCCATATATGGGCGCTGGTTGGAGACCCAGATGCTCCACTTCTGATCCAGCTCCCCGAGAAAGTGGAAGAGAATGGCCCACCTCCTTGGGGCCCTGCACCCACGTGGGAGACCCAGAAGAAGCTCCTGGCTTTGGTGGTTGTGGCCTTCTGAGGTGTGAACCAGCAGATGGAAGATCATCTCTCCCTCGCCCTCTCTCTGTAACTTTGCCTTTTAAATGAACAAAAAATTTAAAAAGAAACAAATAGCATTAGCAGACCAAAAAGAGTTCTTCTTGGCTGCAGGCCACCAGTTTTCGGCCCGATCCACAGCCAGCGCTCCCGGAGTTCTAGGGGACTTTTCCGGATTCCCACCATCACTGGTGTCCCAGGCCAGGATCTCAGCTGGGCCACAGAAGTTGGGGGTGAGGGAGACCCCCCAAGTGACTTAAGTCCCCAAAGGCTTGGAGTCAGGGCGCATGATGTCAGGAACAGGGCTTAACGGTTCATCCGGGGCCACCCAGTGAGGCCACAGCGGTGTGGGGGCTGGAATCCAGGCCCCCGCCTTCAACTTAGAGCTTCGCTTCCCAGAACTGGGAGAAGTTATTCAATGAATGCGACCAGTGGCCTGAGCCCAAGAGCGTCCACCCCGCCGAGGAGTCCACAAAAACTTCAAGGTCCAGCGGGCCCAGCTTCACAGACCGCCCTCGGCCACCCGCCGGGCTCGAAGCACCTCTCTGCTCCTCATTGGCTCGCAAGCCGAACGTGCTGTTCCGTGATTGGCTGCAGCCCCTGTCGCTCGTAAGAACCCGTCGCTGGGGCTGCCCCCACAGGTGCCTTGGAGCCGCCCCGGAGAGGGAACAGGATGGGGGCTTCCCAGCCAATAAAGCTGTCGCCCCCCTCGGCTGCGAGGCTTCGCTCTTTAACTCCCCGGTGACACTCGGGTTGGACGGTTTCCGGCCGAAGGCCATTAAATGGGACACCCGGAAGGCGGAAGTCCTCGGACGGAAGTGGCCGAGAGGAGAGGAGAATGGCGGCGGAGGGCTGGATTTGGCGCTGGGGCTGGGGCCGGCGGTGCCCGGGGAGGCCTGGGCTTCCCGGCCCCGGCCCTGGCCCCACTACACTTCTGTTTGTCCTGTTGCTGGGAGCGGTGGCCGCGGATATCACAGACGGCAACAGTGAGCACCTCAAGCGGGAGCACTCGCTCATCAAGCCCTACCAAGGTGAGGCCTGGGGCGGGCCTGAGCGAGGGTGGAGGGCGAGGCCGGCCGGGGTTGGGGAGGGCGCGCTTCCCCCCCGAGCGCGGCGGCGGCTCTGTGGGCTTCCCGCCGCTGGCCAGACCAGCCCTGCCGTGGCCCCTGGCGCACCTGTCTGTGTCCATCTCTGCCCACAGGTGTGGGGTCCAGCTCCATGCCCCTCTGGGACTTCCAGGGCAGCACTATGCTGACGAGCCAGTACGTGCGTCTGACCCCTGATGAGCGCAGTAAAGAGGGCTCCATTTGGAACCACCAGGTGAGGCGCTCCCAGGGGGCTGGGCGGGCTGCTCCCCGCCTCCCCGAGTCTGGGGTACGGACCTGCCCCTTCCTCTCCCGCCCTTCGGCCTCCGGCTCGCCCCACTCCCTCCCCCAGGAGTGAGTGAGATCCTGAGACGGAGTAGTTACTGGGTGTCACTCCCGTGCAAAAGCGCGCCGATGTTATCCGCGTTACCGATGCCCAGGCTCGAAGTCGAAAGTGCCTTACCTGGAAGGCGTAGTGCCAGAAAGTGGAGGAGCCCCCAGACTGAACTGAATTCCCCCAATAGCGGGAAGAATGGAATGAGCCGGATCTGTCTTGGGTGTTTTGCTGTGTGGCAAGCGCTTACCATGCCTTTAATTGCATTTACTTCTCAAAACGGGCTGTTTGAGAGATGGCATTCGGGACATTACACAGTGAATGGCATGAATGCTGCCTACGCTCTCCTAGGGCTGATCTGTATCCCAGCAGCTCACTGGCTACACCGGGCTCCCCGTTTGGACAGTGGGGGATGTTCTTGGTCGTGGGTGCAGACTCAACCCCTTGCCCCGGTGCTTGGGTGAGCATCTTGCCATCGGCGGTAGGAGGTTCTGGACTCTTGGGCAGTTTGGGGGTCTGTGACATCACCCTCTTCGGGTCTGGGAGCTTGAAGTGTTGCTGGCCTGTGGCTACACAGGCTGCCCTCAGAGGAGGTCTCAGGAGAAGGGTGATGGGGAATAATTTGGGACTGGTCCCAGCTAGGGAGGGAACCTGCTCTTAGCCTGCCTCATTCAACCCTTCCCACAGCCCAAGCTCTTGGCTGATGTCCTAGTTTCCACCATCGCTGTGTTCTCTGGTCTTCTCTGATTGATTTCCTTATTTAGTTCTGGGAGCCCACACTGTCCTTGTGTTGCTACCTCTGCCTGGCCCCTCAGCTCCTCCTCTCCTTCCTGCCCTGAGCCTCCACGCTGCTGGTAGGGGCATCTGGGGTTGCTTTCCAGCCCCCATTCTGACTCTTGGCGCTTGGGGTCTCTGTGAAGGGAAGAACGTACATGGCGCGCACGCAGTCTGGACCCCGCTGCCTGGCACCTGCGGTGGTTCCTTCTGTGACTTGTGTTCCAGCCTCAGGACCTTTGCACTTCTTGTTCCCGCCGTGTGGGACACCACCTCCTGGCTCTTCACGCCTGCCTGCTGCCTTCTCATCTGTTGAGTCTCAGGTCCAAGGGCCACCCACTCAGAGAGTACTTCACCGTCGAGTTGCATTCTGTCACACTACCCTGTCTCGGGCTTTCAGATACTGCTTGTAACTGATAGTGTGATTTTTCACGAAAATGCTTTCAGCATAGCATTCTAAAAACAAAAGGGAAGGTACAAATTGTGCCAGCACTGCTCGAAATCGGGTTCAGCCACAAGTTACAGACGTGCCAGTCATGGCTCAGACCTGGCGTGGAGCAGGTGGCTTGGCACTGTGCGTGGCTTGGCAGTGTCCCAGGCCTGGCAGGATCCCCACAGCCTCTGTCCCGTGCGGTAGCCTCGTCTTCCTTTCCCAGCCTGCCTGCTCACCTTTGGAGGCCTTTTCTGCCGGGCCCCACCTGCGTTCCTTAAGGGTGTCTGGGACTCCCCAACATTCCTGAAGGTTGTGTGGAACTCTTAGAGTCTTCTGTCCAGTATTTCACAAGAACCACCCCGTCCCGCACTGAGCTGGAGAGAGGCTTCACTCTGCTCTGGGAGAGACAGCAAACTGCCGGAACACCTGCTGTCTTCCGAGCAGCCATGGACATCTGCTGTGGCTGGGGGTGGGCCGGTCCTCCCAGATGAAGGGGTGGCTCAGGGGAGGCTGAGGAGGCAGCCAGGCCCCCTCCCCAGGGGGTCAGAAGGGAAGTGGCAGCAGAGGGGCTGCCGTCAACCCAGAGCACAGCCTTCCGTTGCCCTTGGTGGGCCTTGGCCCTCTGAGTTTTTGTTCCTCTCTCCTGGAAAGCAGGTTCTACTTTATTTTCTGTTTTGTTTTGTTTTTTTCCTATCCATTCATTTGTGTATTTATTTTCACTTTATTTGTAAACACACACACACACCCCTTCCATCCACTGGTTCGTGCCCCGAATACCCACACAGCCAAAGCTGGGCCAGGCTGAGCTATGAGCCTGGAATTCAGTCCGGATCTCTTGTGTGGGTGACAGGGACTCAAGTACTCGAGCCAGCGTCTACTGCCTCCCAGGGTGTGCCTTAGCAAGAAATTGATCAGCAGTCTGGACTCAGACGAGGCACTGCGTCGTGGGTGTGGTGTCTCCACTGCTGAGCCCGACACCCGACCCCAGCTTGCGTTTTTTCTGGTTACAGATTTGTTTAGTGTACCATAGCCAGGCACGGGAAGTAAACATTCCCCCTAGTTCCTGCCCCAAAGTTACCCGTTGTTAGTATTCGTTTATATTTCTTTACTTTTTTCCTCAACTATACCTATAAACTTAATTTTTTTGAAGTTTCATTTATTTACTTAAAGGGCAGAGTAACAGAGAGGGGAAGTGAGAGACTGATCTTCCATCCACCGTGCTTGGAAAAGCTGGGGCTGGGCCAGATTGAAGCCAGAAGCCAGGAACTGTATTTGGGTCTCCCACGTGGGTGGCAGGAAGCCAAGTACTTGGGCCATCCTCCACTGCCTCCCAGGCTCATTAGCAAGAAGGTACATTAGCTGATTTGAAGCAGAGGCAGGAAATCCAGGAGCTCTGATATGGGACGTGTATATTCCAGGCGGTGAGTTAGCACGCCGTGCCACAGTGCCCACTCCCTTTTTTTTTTTTAATGAGAACAGCACTGATGCTGCTTTCTAACTCCCCCCATTATCTTTGATATCTTTTTAAAAAAATTTATTGGAAAGGCAGAGTGACAGAGTCAGAGAAAGAGAGAGATCTTCCATTCCCTGGTTCGCTTCTCAAGTGCTCACAACAGCTAGGACTGGGCTAGGCTGGAGCCAGGAACTCCATCCTGGTCTCCCACATGGGTGGCAGGGGCTGAACCACTTGGGCCATCTTCTACTGCTTTCCCAGGCCATAGCAGGGAGCCAGGTTGTTGGAAGTGAAACAGCTGGGACTCGAACGTGTGCCCATATGGGATGCTGGCGCTGTATACAGCAGCTTTAGCCACTACTCCAGAGCACCGGTCCCTGATGTCTTTAGGTTTAAGTACTTAGGGGATAAGCCTCACTTTGTTAAAAATGTTTCCCATAGGAAACAGGGCCATTTACAGCCTTGCTGGTTGTTTTAGGGTCTTGTTACTCTGTGTCCTCATCCACATTATGTTTGTGTGTGTGTGTGTGTATTTTTTAAAGATTTATTTACTTATTTATTTGAAAGTCAGAATTGAGAGAGGGGGCGGGGAGGGTCATCCATCCGCTGATTCACTCCCCAAATGGCTGCAATGGCCAGAGCTGTGCCAATCTGAAGCCAGGAGCCAGGAGCTTCTTCTGGGTCTCCTACATAGGTGCAGGGCCTCAAGCACTTGGGCCATCTACTGCTTTCCCAGGTCATAGCTGAGAGCTGG
Source organism: Lepus europaeus (assembly GCF_033115175.1). Lineage (NCBI taxonomy): Eukaryota > Metazoa > Chordata > Mammalia > Lagomorpha > Leporidae > Lepus > Lepus europaeus. The sequence goes on from NC_084830.1 coordinate 104,185,237, forward strand.
ATGGGAAGAGGAGCAGCTGGGATGTGAACTGGTGCCCATAGAGGATGCTGGTGCCACAGGCGGAAGATTAGCCTACTACGCCACAGCGCTGGCCCCCCAGAGAGAGATCTTTATCTGCTGGTTCACTCCCCAGATAGCCGCAACAGCCAGGGCTCGGCCAGACCAAAGCTAAGAGTTTCATCTTGGTCTCCCGCATGGGTGCAGGGGTCCAAACATTTGGGTTGTCTGCTGCTACTTTTCCCAGGCCATTAATAGGGAACTGGATCGGAAGTGCAGCAGCCGGGACTCAAGCCAGCACCCCTGTGGGATGCCGGCATCCCAGTCAGTGGCTTTACCCACTACGCTGCCCCACACTCGATATGAATCATCTTAATAGCTGCCGGTCTGATGGGCCCACAGCCTCGTTTTGGTTTGCCTTGCTGACGGGTCTTCGTGTCATCGCTGCTCACATACCATCTGCAGGCTCTCTCAAACTGGATTCTCGTCAGAGTGTGCGTTGACCCCTTAGTTTCACCAGCAGCTTTGTGGTGGGTAAGGCCAGCTGTCGCCCCGCCGTCGGCATTGCCCAGCTCTGTTCCCAGTTGTCACAGCTGCTAATCTGCTTCCTCACATTGTGGTGGTCCAGAGGCCCCAGGGCAGAGCCCTGCCCAGCCCCGATTCTGGTACCGCACTTACGCGGGGTGGGTTTGCAGGAGGCAGGGCCTGTACTGGCCAAGGGGTAAGCTTTGCGGTCAGCCAGACAGGGTTCGAGTCCTGGCAGCTGCTGACCCAGCCTGCCTGTCTCACTTAGGAAGGCTGGACAGAAGGGAGGGCATGCGGATGGGAGACCGGAGAGCACTTGGTGCAGTTGAGGTCCTGAAGGCAGAGGGAAGTAGAGAAGGCAGAGCAGAAGTGTCAGAGTCAGACCTGCGTGGAATCAAGACCACCCCTTCCCTGCCGAGGACCAGTAATTCTGCCTCTGCCTTCTTTCCTGTAAGCTAGATGGCTCACATGGGGGTGCACCTCTCCCACAAGATTCCAGGGCAGGAGCAGTGGGGCTGGGGAGGAAGCAGGGCAATGAGCTTGGCTGGTGTTGGCGAGAGTGATCAAAGTGGGTGAAGTGGACAGCCTAGGAGGAGGGCAGGAGGTCAGCTGCTCCCAAATCCTGGGAGGGGGGTGTCTGAGGTCGGTGGCAGGTGACGCTCGTAATCCTGCCTCTTGGCCTTGTACCAGCAAGTGCCCCATCTTGGCAGGGTGGGGGAAGTTGAGATCCATGCTGGACCACCCAGGGAGCTCTGAACAGCTTCTCCGCTCTCCCACAGCCATGCTTCCTCAAGGACTGGGAGATGCATGTCCACTTCAAAGTCCACGGCACGGGCAAGAAGAATCTCCATGGAGATGGCATCGCCTTGTGGTACACCCGGGACCGCCTTGTGCCAGGTGGGGCAGTGCTCGCTTAGGTCGGCCCTGCCAGGCCTGGGGACAGGGGACAGGCGCAGGCATGGCAGCTGGACCCCCAGGAAGGTGGGGGCGGGCAGGACAAGCAAGTGGCCATGGGCTCATGTGGCTCTGCCCTACTGTGCACCGCTGTCAGGAGACCAAGTCCTGTGCTGCTGCAGGGGAGAGCAGCTGGTCCTGCAGTGCCCATGGTGCCCTTTGGGATCAGGTTTCGACCATCTCACCATTTAAAAACAATACTTACCTATTACTGACTTATTCATTCATTCAATCATTCATTCTTTAAAAAGAGTGTTAGAGAGACAGAGAGAAAGCCATCTTCCATCTTGTAGCTCACTTGCCAGGAGCCAGGAACTGCACTCGGTCTCCCACATGGGTGGCAGGAAGCCAAGTACTCGGCTCACCATCTGCTGCCTCCCAGGCACATCAGCAGGAAGCTGGATTAGAAGTGTGGGGTAGCCAGGACTTGAACCAGGCACTCCGATGTAGGCTGTCCAAGCGGTGGCTTAACTTGCTCTGCTGTAATGCCCACCCTGACGGTTATTTTTTTTTTTTTAATGCAAAAACATAGAAGCGACTTGACCAAAATTCCGTCACAAGACTCTGAGACCCTTTAAAAACAAAGCTTAATGAGGAGAAAGGCAAACAGATGAAGACTGAGCAGCAGACACCATGAGAGGCCTCAGAGCCTCGTGTCTCCCCCTTGGCGCTTTGCTGAGTTTGCTGCCCCTGGTTTGGGGGACAGTCTCCTCCATAGGGGTCCTTCCTGCCCCATAGACGAGCTACTCCCTGACCACCAGCTTTGGCCTCAGTGCAGGGCCAGGTGGCTGTCCCCTTGCAGTGCAGAGCGCCAGCCACTCTGCCACACCCTGGGGAGAAGCCTCCCTGCTCCCCGGCTCAGCTTCCTCTCGAGGGCTTGTCTCCTGAGTGAATGGCTGGTGGACTGGACCCTCTCGTCCCCCACCCCACATGATGTCCCTGGCCCTTCGGGTGCCACGGGACACCTCCAGTGTCGCCCATGATGAGAACGTCTCCTTATAAAATTCCAGGGCCTGTGTTTGGAAGCAAAGATAACTTCCATGGCTTGGCCATCTTCCTGGACACATATCCCAACGATGAGACTACTGAGGTAGGAGAGGAGGCCTTGGCAGTTGGCTGGGGGAGGGGGGGCTAGGACTTCTCCCTAGTCTCTGCACAGAAGGAGCCTCCAGGGGTTGGCGTGGTGGGTGCCCTGCCCCCTCCCACAGGCTGGGCTGCCTGCGGAGTAACCGGTGTCTTGGTCCCAGCGCGTGTTCCCGTACATCTCGGTGATGGTGAACAATGGCTCCCTGTCCTACGACCATAGCAAGGATGGGCGCTGGACTGAGCTGGCGGGCTGCACGGCTGACTTCCGCAACCGGGATCACGACACCTTCCTGGCTGTGCGCTACTCTCGGGGCCGGTTGACGGTGAGCTGGCGCAAGGCAGGGAGGCCGGGGGTGGGCCAGCCCGGCCTGGGGGCGTGCTTGACGTGCCGGCCGGCTGCAGGTGATGACGGACCTGGAGGACAAGAACGAGTGGAAAAACTGCATTGACATCACAGGAGTGCGGCTGCCCACCGGCTACTACTTCGGAGCCTCGGCCGGCACCGGCGATCTGTCTGGTGAGTCCAGATGGGCAGGGCTCCACACCCAGCTCTAAGCCAGACCCTAGGCACTCCCAGATTCGCCCCTCGCTGCCCACGACGTCTCCACACAGCGGCCAGAGTGAGTCCGTGGAGAGCACGTGAGGTCTCGCCCTGCCCTGGGCTCAGCGTGGCTGCTGTCTTAGGCAGAGTTGAGGGCACCATATGATAGAGCTTTTCCAGGCCCTGCCCCCAGCCCTTCTCATCCCCCTCCTCTTCTCTGCACCCCCTGCTCACAGCGCCCTCCAGCAGCTCCATGAACACCAGCACCCTCCTGTCTCCAGCCTTTTTTTTTTTTTTTTTCCCCAAGATTTTTAAAATTTGTTTGAAAGGCAGAGTTAGAGAGAGGGAGAGACCTTCCATCAGCTGGTTCACTCCCCAGATGGTCACAGTAGCTGGGGCTGGGCCAAGCTGAAGTCTGGAGCCAGGAACTCCATTGACGTCTCCCAGTTGGGTGACAGGGTCCCGAGTACCCAGGCCATCTTGCGCTGTTTTCCCAGATGCGTGAGCAGGAAGCTGCGACTCAAACTGGCACTTGTCTGGGATGCCAGTGTTGCAGGCAGCCCCTCACCTAGTGTAAGACAACACCGGTCCCCCATTTCCAGCCTCGTCTGAGTCACTCAGGTGTCACCTCAGCGGAGCCTCCCCTCATTGTACCCTTTGTCCAGTCCTAGCGCACGCACATCGCCTTTCTCGGCTTTATTCCTTTTCATAGCACTTACCATTGAGTCTGCCATGCGGTTGACTTTGTCATGGGTGACAGTCGTCAGCACCATAAAGCCAAGATCTGTCTCGTTTGGTCCACCATGGGTGCCTGGTAGCACTGAGGTGCCTCTGGCTTGCTTGGCTTTGCTGGGACACCAAGCCTGGGTGGCACTTGATGGTGGCTCTTGGCTGTGGCTCCCAGTGCTACTGGGGTCATGCAGAAGACTCCAGGCCTGGAGCCAGCTCCTGCTGACGTGGGGAACCCAGCAGAGGGCTTGTTTATCCTCCGGACAAAGCTTCCCAGGGCCTGCAGCCTGCCTGCTGACCAGGCGCCTCCCCTGTCACCAGGAGGGTGCTTGGGTCCTGGTAGTCCCCAGAATGTCCATCATTGGGAGGTTTTGCTTTAAAGTTTTTTTTTTTTTAATATTTATTTATTTAGACAGGCAGAGTAGATAGTGAGAGAGAGAGAGAGAAAGGTCTTCCTTTTTGCCGTTGGTTCACCCTCCAATGGCCGCTGCGGCCGGTGCATCGTGCTGATCCGAAGCCAGGAGCCAGGTGCTTCTCCTGGTCTCCCATGGGGTGCAGGGCGCAAGGACTTGGGCCATCCTCCACTGCCTTCCCGGGCCATAGCAGAGAGCTGGCCTGAAAGGGGACAGAATCCGGCGCCCCAACCGGGACTAGAACCCGGTGTGCCGGCGCTGCAAGGCAGAGGATTAGCCTGTTGAGCCACAGCGCCGGCCTTGCTTTAAAGTTTTTAATAGGGAAGTTTCACCTGTATGCCCCAAAGAGCAAAAAGTGGTCTCATCAGCCCTGCCCTGCTGCTGGTTTGCTATTGGCCCAGGTCTGGGTCTCCGTCCCCACCCCTGTCCCCGCCCCTAGGTTACCTGCATTTCACCTGACAGCGTGTGAAGCGTCTGTCTCTGGAATGTGCCCAATCTGTGGTTGGGGATGCGCTCTGGGCTGTCAGGAGCCGGCCAGTGAAGGGCTGGCAGGTAGCTGGGAGAGCCAGTGGGGGCGCCAGGTGGTGGTGGGAGGTGCGAGTTCCTTTAGGTAGTGGCTACACCCAGGATGCCCAGCGAGAAGCAGCAGCGGTCCCCTGGGACCTGGAGTCTGCCTGCAGAGCCCTCAGGTGCCGTGCCGCCCCGCCCTAGTTCTCCCTTCATGGTTCCACAGGCTTGCTGACTCCTAGCGGTCAGAGAGGGGATCTTTACAGATGAGGCCGTTCCTCAGACTGCGCTTACAGCTGGATTTAGGGAGGCCGGGACCCGTGTCGCGGCTCTGAGCCTCATCCCCTCCTTTCTAAAGTGAGGTGGCCTGTTTGTGTCACGGCGAGGTTCCTGCCTGCCCCTGGCCGCACTGGTCAGGCCAGGCTCTCTCCGAGTCCCCTCAGACACAGTTGGCTGATGGCGTGCTGGGGCTGACCCTCAGCTGGTCGCCAAGTCGTGTGTCTGCATCCAAGCGGGGTCTGGCAGGAGCACCCGGCAGCTACCTGCTTGAGGAGGGTCAGGCTCCTCCGTCAGCCCCAGGACGGTCGTGCTGGACCTCGCCTCTGTGTCCAGTGCACCCTGTCGCCCAGCAGTGAGTCATCTGTGCCAACTACGTCCTCGCTAACTTGTCCTGGTGACCGTGCATGGTGGCCTGTTCATGCGCTGGGCCGCAGCTTCTCTGTGGAGGGGCAGGCGCCGTGGGTGCGGGCTGTTCCCGACTCCCTCTCTGTCTGCAGATAACCATGACATCATCTCCATGAAGCTGTTCCAGCTGATGGTAGAGCACACGCCTGACGAGGAGAACATCGACTGGACCAAGATCGAGCCCAGCGTCAACTTCCTTAAGTCGCCCAAAGGTATGCGTGTGTGTGCGGCGTGGTCTGGCTCGGGATCCGCCTGCCCGGGTTGCAGAAGCAGCTCGAGTCTGGTCAGTTCTGTTGCATCTTTGAGTGAGTGAGCGAGGCAGGAAGAAGCCTCCAGAGCCTTTCCATCACACACCCTGGCCGTGCGATTGCTGAGGCGGCAGCAGCTCCTCCCCTCACGTCCGCTTCCTCCTGTGCTGGGCTGCCTGTTGCTGGCCAGGAGACTGGTCCCTCGGGGCTTGGTGAGAGAGCAGGAGACAGGCCTGGGCGTTGGGCTCCTGCAGACCCGGAAGCCTGAGCTCCTCCCCCGGCACTGATGAGCTGCCACGCCTCCTCCCGGTGGTACGGTGTTCTGCTCATGGCACTAAGGGCCCTGGGTGTGGAGAAGCCCAGCCCACCCGCCCATGCCTGTGGCTGGAGCCGGCCAGGGAGCAGGGGCTTGGCCCAGCCCTGGGTCCCACGCCCAGTGTCTCCCCACTTGATGGACGTTAGAGTCCGCCATTCACATGCCATCTCACATTTTGGAGATCGGATATTGTGAGGTCCAGGAAAATTCAGCAGTAGACCACCATTCTGCACCCTCTGGGTTCTGAGTGCTCTCAGAGCTGTCGTCTGTGTTGCTTCCTCGCCCCCCCTGCCCTCCCCGCTGACAAGGCCAGAGTTAACCGGTTCTCAGATGCCCTTCCATCCATCCTGCAGTAGATGTTCCCGAAGCTTCCGCTCCCTGCCTAGCTGTGGGCTGGGTGCTGGCAACTTGGGCATCACGTGGGCCCTGCCCCGGGACTCAGCCTAGTGTCTGAGGGGGCCAGGGAGATGCCTCCCACCCAGGAAGCCACCTCAACCAGTGGCCGTGCAGGCCAGAGGCCCATGGTGAGCATGGGTCAACAGGGCTGCCGAGGGTCAGGTGGTGCAGGCAGGGAGGCGTTAGCCTATGGCTGGCCCTGGCCAGTGGGCTATGGGGATGTGACCAAGAGGCAAGCCTGGGGCCCGAGGCCTGAGCAGACCCCCCAGTCTGTGTAGGGGAGCAGGCAGAGTTGCAGAAATGGGGCTCAGGCAAGCCATTTCCTTGGGCAGACTCTGGAAGGAGTGTCTGGTAGAGCCTGGTCCACAGTGTGAGGGTCCCCAAGATACCACGCGCCTCGGGGTCGGGGGGAAGCGAGCTGAGCATCTGGGAGACCCCCGGGAGGCTGCGAGTGGGGAGGGTGGTCTTTGGCCAGGGCTGTGTTTCTCCAGGTGGGGACCTCAGACCACAGCGTGGGCTGATCTCTGGGTCTCCCAGCATGGAGTCGGGCTGTCCTTGGGAGCCCGGGAATCACCGTTTTTAACCAGCTTTCTGCAGCAGAACGCATCCCAGGCCTCACGTCCCGGGCTCCTTGGTCCTGCCCTCACCCAGCTCCTGTGGCCCTCAGAGCTCAGCCGAGATTTGTTTCACTTGACCTCCGACCCTCATTCTTGAGGCTGTGAGCAGAACCCAGGCCCACATGCAGGGTGCATGTGGAGCCCCGCCGCTGGGTCCCGGAGCCTGGCCGGCGGTGCTGACGCCCCTCCCTCTCTTCTCCTGCAGACAACGTGGACGACCCCACAGGGAACTTCCGCAGCGGGCCCCTGACCGGGTGGCGGGTGTTCCTGCTGCTGCTGTGCGCGCTGCTGGGCATCATCGTCTGTGCCGTGGTGGGGGCCGTGGTGTTCCAGAAGCGGCAGGAGCGCAACAAGCGTTTCTACTGAGCGCTGGGCAGGGCCGACCGGGCCCAGGCACTAATGTGAACTTGGTTTTTGTTTTGTTTTTGTTTTTTTTTTTTTTTTACTGGGATTGTAAAAGCAAAACAAGACAACCTTATTTCTTAACTGTTTTGAAGAAATGATTAAAGTATTTTCGTATATTTGCTTCTTGCCCAGCAGGGCCAGGCAGCAGGGCCAGGGAGCCGGGTTCGGCATCCCCCACCGCAGGAGGGGGCGGCCCTTGCACAGTGGCGTGGGAGCTGGGGCCTCGCCTGAGCCAGCCAGAGGCCTTGCCAGCCGCCGGTGAACACTAGCAGGCTGCTGAGGACGCAGGACAGTGACTTTGTTCCGAGGTGTGGTGTGTGTGGTGGCAGACAAGGCCTGGGGGGGAACCTGGGCCTTCCCTCCCGGCCCCCCCAGCTCCTTCCCAAGACAGGCCTCAAGCAGGGCTGGAGGAGCAGCTGGGTGGGGCCCAGGGTGCAACTGTTTGCTAAATAAAGTGGAATAACCAACCTCAGCTGTGCGGCCGTCGCGGGGGGCTGGCTCCTCTTCCCTGGCGACTGCAGCCTCACTCCCTCCGGCCTGCAGCAGAGGCCCGTCTCCAGACTCTCAGGGGGCCATGGAACGCTTTTCCCGCATCACCTGGCTGGCAGGACCTGGGGCATGTGCCATCCCGCATGTGCTCCAGGCCTCTGGGGCAAGGGGGTGACCTCAGCCCAAAGCTAGGCCAGGGTAGGCAGTTCAGCAAGCGGAAGGTCTAGGGAAGGTCTGGAAGGTACTGCCTGGCGTCAGGAGGACAGGCTGTCCTGTTGCCTTTGGAGTGCCTTGGGAGGCACAGATGGTCGCGGGTGGGAGGCAGCCAGCAGCTGAGGTGAGAGACTCCCACCTGGATCAGGGCGTCCCCGCCCCCTGCTCTGGTCCGGGCCCTGGTCCTGGCTTGCCCCTCTTGGGGACTCGTGGAGTCAGTGACTTCTTGTTTCCATTGTCTCCTTCCCACTCGGCTCAGTGACCTTTGAGGCTCTCGCATGCAGAGCAAGCCCTGCCTTCCTGTTGCAGGCTGACCTCGTGAGGAAGGTCACCAAGCAGAGACCTGGATAGTGTAGCAGCGTGAAGCAGGCCCAAGAACGAACTCTTCCTTCCAGCCTTGCGGTCTGACTGCTGTCATCCTTCCCGAAACACACTCTCGGTCTAGCAGCTTCAGTGTCCAGAGATTACTCACGGGGGCCAGGGCGGTTGAGCTGTTTCCCTCCCAGCAGCCTCCGGGTTGAGATAATTCACAGCCTGCCTTCCCCAGAACAGTTTCTTTACTTGAACAGGGCAGCAAACCTTGAGTGCTTACTGTGTGCCACTCTTCACAGCCGTCGGCCCGTTTTAGGCACAGTGGTATTTGGTACTGTGTAGCTCTCAGCCTTGGCTACAGGATCTCACCTGGAGAGCTGCTGGAGCCTGCCTCCTTCACTTCCGGTTTACTAGTCCACGTGGAGCGGGGGCAGGGGCTGTTTTCAGAGCTGCTTGCCTGGTTCTTTGGGCACTCCAGCCTGGACACCCCTTCGGCTGTTAGCTTGTTTCTTTGCTTTCTCCTCCCTCTTGCCCTGCCCTGCCCATTTGACAGAGACGGATCCTCCATCTGCCCATGGACTCCACAAATGCCTGCAACAGCCAGACCGAGCCAGGCTGGAGCCAGGAACCTGTAGCTGACTCCAGGTGTCCCGCGTGGGTGGCAGTGATCGGCCGCTCTGTACTTGGCTGTCTGGGTGGGCGCCCCTGGAGCGCAGTCTTTATGTGCATCCATGAGCAGTCTGTCATCTCGAAGTTCATCCCTAGAGGGCTTTTCCCAGCAGTGTGTGCTCACACACAGGGACATAATGTTGTCATTAGGCTTTTGCCATGAGCATTTCAACTTGAAGTTACGTCATCAAGCAGAAGTTAAATACAAACATACATGCCTTGCCCGCTGGGAAGGAAGGGATGCCCTCGGCTCCCTCCTGCTCCCGGGGGGGTTGCTGCGTCGCACTTTCAGTGTGTTGTTTGAAGATCGGACCATGAGGAACGAATCTAAATACAGTGTCTTGTTTTTCATTTTTAAAGACTGAGGTGGGGTGCGGCCTTTTGAAGCTCAGTACTGTTGAGTCCGGTCGTGTCGAGCTGAGTGCTTCTTCCTGGCCTGTCCTGCAGATGATCAGGCTCTGGCTGGAAACCGGGTCGTCCCGGAGCGGCTTGGCCTCGTTCTGCTCCCAGGCGCTGGGGGCTGCTGAGACCGCCCCGCCCCGCCCAGCGGCGGCAGAGTTTTCCATTTCTCTAAGGGCACAGTTTGGGTGTGCTTTCCTCTGCTAGTCAGATTGAGAGAGGTTTTTTTTTTATAAATCATTTGTGTGTCCTCTGGTGGTTTCATTTTTGCCCCTTTTTTCTCTTCCTTGCTGGTGTGTAGAAATTCTTGCATAGCAGCCCTCTGTGCACTGCATATACTGAGAGTGCTTAGCTCTTGGCTTTCCCAGCGATGCTATTTGGTACGCAGTTGATGTTTGAATGTCATTTACTGATCTCTTCCCAAAGATTTTTCTTCTAGAAGCTTAAAAAATGTTGCCTTTCAAATTCAGCATTTAATCGACTTGGGATTGGTTTTTCGTGTAGGGTGTGAGAGAGGGTTCCGTGTTCTCCACCACCTCCCGCTAGTCAGTGCTGTCCCAGCACCGTTCCCTCCCACGCCGCGAGGCAGACACTCGTGGTACTGCCCCTCGCTCTCCTCCTCTTGGAGCGCTCGGCCGCCTCCCCTGCTGCTTCCCAGCTCAGGCGGCCGGGTGAGTGCTGTGGCCATAGGTGCTGGAGGAGGCCCCACTTCCCGATTCTTCAGTGCAGGGAAGCCCATCCGCCGTCTCCATCTTCCCCCTACCGTGTGCAGGCACAGAAGGGCGGAAGTGAGCACGCAGAGCTTGATAAAGGTGGGTTTCGATGACACGGCTGAGGGGCTGCTAACCGCTGGGTTTTTATGTGGAAAAAAATAAATAAATGCGTATTTGTTCAGAGTGCCGTGAGCCGTGTGTTCTGTTATTTGCACCTGCCTCTTTCCCCCATGTAGACATTGAGTCCTTTGACATGTGTGGGCCATGCAGGCCTACAGCCAATATTCCCTCGCCCATTCTGTGCCGTGCACCCTTTCAGGCACCAACAGGGGTTGCAAGAGAGAACCGAGGGGACACAGTCTTCGTCCCTGTGGAGGCTGCGGTCCAGCAGGGAGTTAAAAATACAGCACGTCAGATAACGCTCTTACTCATTTGTCAGGGCTGCTGTGAAAAGCTGCTGCAAACTTCGTGACCAAAGGGCAGACACCTACTGTCATGGAGGCTGCGGGTCTGAAGCCAAGGTGTCGGCAGGGCCCTGCACTGTCCAGGGCTCTGGGCGTGGGTGCTGTGTCTTCCTGGCCATCGGTGCCTGCCGTCCTCAAGCGCCTTGGCTTGTAGACTCGGGACGGCTTCCAGTTCCATCACAGCATGGCCATCTTCACGTTGTCTCCCCCGGCCATGTCTGTCTCCAGATTCCCCATTTTCTGAACTATTTTCTACTCATCGGGAAGACAAAAGAGTTCTCATCTTCCGATTCACTCTGCAAAGGCCCCTGATGGCCAGTGTTGGGCCAGGGCCAAAGCTGGGAGCTGGCAACTCAATGCAGGTCTCCCACATGGGTGGGAACTCCCACGCGGGCGGCAGCCGTCATCTGGCTCCCAGGGTCTGCACCGGCAGGAAGCTGGGGTCAGGAGTCAGAGCTGACTTCCTGTCCAGCTTCCTGCTATGCCCTGGGGAGGCAGTGGGTGAGGACTCAAGCACTTGGGTTCCTGCCATCCACGTGGGGGACTCAGGTGGGGTTCTGGGCCCCTGCTCAGCCCTGACTTGCAGCCAGTCAGGATGTGAACCAGTGGATGGATGATTCATTCTCAGTCTCTCTCTCTCTCCCTCTCTCTTTCTCTCTCTCTCTCCTTCCCTCCCTCTCCTACTTGCTCTGTTATTCTGCCTTTTAAATAAATAAATATTTTTTAAAATCAAACTTCTTAGATGTGGTTTGGGAGTGGCAGTCTTTCTGAACTCCTGTGTCTGAAAATGCGTTTATTCGATTCACACTTGAGTTGAAGCTTTGCTGACCGACCAGAAGTCTGATGGATGTGTTTGTTGTTCCTTTGCAGGCAAGTTCTTTTTCTTCCTGGTGGTTTTTGGGGAACATCACGAAGATGGGTCCGAGGCTGAGTGGTTTTCTCCTCCTCCTTGGCACCCGGGAAGGCCCTTTCTCAGTATGTCACTCAGCCTTTCTTCAGCCGTGGGAGTTGTTCCCGTTACTGCGACTTCTCGTGCGCTTTCTAGGTGGTTGCAGAACACTGCCAAAGTTCTTGGACGCTTCTCCGCTGAGAGGTAGCGCGGCCGTCTCTCTCCCTGTTCCTGAGTCTGGGCGGGTTTGTGAGGCTTTAGCTAGTGCAGTGTGGCAGAAGCGACGCTCTGACTTCCCGGGCTGGGACAGGAAGGCCAGGTGGCGTCCGCAGAGCCACTGCGTAAGGTGTCCCACCACCTGGGACCCCAGGGTGGAGAGTCCCCAAGTCGGGCTCCGGGTGGTCCCATTCCTGAGCCATCCAGCCCGGGTGCCGGTGAGTGAGTGAAGAACCCTCTGGTCTCCGTGGCAGCTGCTGAAGTCTCCAGGCATCGTGGAGTGGAGAAGACCTGGACTCCTGGGCTCCTTCCAGATTCCTGGCACGGGGCTGGCAATGGGGCACAGCGGATTGAGTCGCCACTTGAGGTGCTGGCATCTGTATCAGAACACTGGTTCCAGTCCTGGCTGTTCCACTTCTGATCCAGCTCCTTGGGAATGCACCTGGGAAGGCAGAAGACGGCCCAAGTGTGTGGGTCCCTGCCACCCATGTGGGAGAGCGGCATGGAGCTCCTGGCTTCAGCGTGGCCCAGACCTGGCTGTTGTGGCCATTTGGGGAGTGAACCAGCAGATGGAAGAGGTCTCTCTTTCTCTAGTAAATAGATAATCAATCTTAAAAAAAAGTTTTCCTGAGCCACAGACTCCGTGACTATAAAAGCGGTTCTAGTTTCCCACTGCTGAGCTTGGGGTGGCTTTTGCCAGCGGGAAGCTACTGGCTCGTACACGCACACCTGCCCTCCTCATACCCTGTGGTGCTCTCCCACCCACTGCTGTGAAGGTAGAGGGGGAGAAGGTCATTGAGACGGTCCTGGCCTTGGTCACCTGTGGTCTTGTTCTCCTGGTCATCGGGTAGTTGGAGAACCAGCATTGTACCATGCACACAGGAGCCCTCTGCTGACACCTCGCCTTGACTACATGGGCTCACGACCTTTGGTCTCAGGGCACTTCTGTCCCCTTCAGATCTTGCAGCAGTTCATAAGCTGCCACTTCTGGTCACCGACCCTTGGCAGCATCACCCCAGTTACCTCTTCCCATGCCAGCAGGCGGGGGACAGCAGTCCCCACCCAGGCTGGGCCACAAGGTCAGTGGCTGCTGACCCAGCTCCCATGGTTAGCCAGACCATGGACACACAGCACAGCCAGCAAGCGGGACGCCAAGGCCCCGTTCTTTGGAGAACACGAGTGGCCCCCTTCCAAGAATCAGGGAGGTGGGAGACACCCAGGCCGTCCTCAGAGCAGGGTCCAGGCCTCACCAGGGCCCCTGAACTGAGTTGCTGGGAGCTGAGCTTGGGAATCTGCATCTCTGTAGATTCAGGGGACTCCCTGGCCTAGCAGACGCTGAGCCAGACGGGACGCTGCGTGTCCAGGTGAGCGTTCAGTGCTGGCTTCCACAGACCCACTTCAAAGCGTGCTTTGAACCTGCGATGATAAAACGACCCAGTAAAAGTGCTGTTTGCTCTGTTCTGAAATGAGAGCTGGGGAAACTGACACAGTCGGCCTCCCTGTGTGTGACTGAGTTCGGGATCTGGGCATCCAAGCAGCCGTGGGGCGCGTGCATGGCCGTGTCTGTGTGGTGCCGTGTGGACTTTTTCCCGTGTCATTCACCAGGATGTGTGCAAGCACTATGACATTTTATTTCATTTTTTAAAAAGCTTTATTTTAATTTATTTGAAAGAGTTACAGAGAGAGGGAGGGGGAGAGAGAGAGAAAGAGGTCTTCCATGCACTGGTTCACTCCCCAAATGCCTGCAACCATCTGAAGCCAGGAGCCAGGAGCTTCCTCGGGGTCTCCCACGTGGGTACAGAGGCCCAAGCACTTGGGCTGTCCTCCACTTCTTTCCCAGGTGCATTAGGGAGCTAGATTGGAAGTGGGACAGGCAGGACTCGAACCAGCATCCATATGGGATTCTGGCCCCAGCCCAGGGCTTTAACCCACTGCACCACAGCACCAGCCTCACTATGCCTTTTTTTTTTTTTTTTGACAGGCTGAGTGGACAGTGAGAGAGAGAGACAGAGAGAGAAAGGTCTTCCTTTTGCCGTTGGTTCACCCTCCAATGGCTGCCGTGGCCGGTGCGCTGTGGCCGGCGCACCGCGCTGATCCGATGGCAGGAGCCAGGTGCTTCTCCTGGTCTCCCATGGGGTGCAGGGCCCAAGCACTTGGGCCATCCTCCACTGCACTCCCTGGCCACAGCAGAGAGCTGGCCTGGAAGAGGGGCAACCGGGACAGAATCCGACGCCCCGACCGGGACTAGAACCTGGTGTGCCGGCGCCGCAAGGCGGAGGATCAGCCCATTGAGCCGCGGCACCGGCCTATGCCATTTTATATAAGGGACTTTAGCGTCCTCAGATTTTTACTTTATTAACATTTATATTGAGAGAGAAAGAGACACAGGGAGCGCACCTCTATCCGCTGGCTCACTCTGCCAAATGCCTGCAACTGCCCGGCTGGGACCAGGCCAGGGCCAGGTGCTGGGGACTCCCACGGGTGGCAGGGACCCTCCCAGGGTCTGCATCAGCAGGAAGTCTGAGTTAGGAGCTGCAGTCACGTATTGAACCCAGGTACTCTGATGTGGGGTGCAAACACAGGCCCCACATCCTTGGGTTTTGTTATCTGCGGGAGGTCCTAGAACCAGTTCCGGGCTGGTACCAAGGGTTGTACTTAACTTCCATTTGATGCAATTCCATACTGCCCCCCCAAAGCAGACAAGAAGCTAGAGCCGCGTGTGTCCGGCTCACAGCCCAGTTGCACTTGAGGCAGGCACAGTGCCTCCTGGTGGCACAGTCCCGCTAATGCTCCAGAATCAGTCGCGCAGCAGGGACTTTTCCGGGGGCGGGTGTTTGACACAGCAGGTGAGCTGCTGCTTGGGGCACCCACTTCCCGTAGAGTGCCGGGGTTTGAGTGCAATTCCAGCTTCCTGCCAGTGTGCACCCTGGGTTGCCACAGGTGATGGCTCAAGTACTTGGGCTCCTGCTATTCACGTGGGAGACTTCCTCCTCTGGCTTCTGGCTTCCAGCTTTGGTCTGGCCCAGCCCCAGCTGTTGTGAGCATTTGGGGGAGTGAACTAGTGAACTGGTGAACTAGATCTCTTTCTCTTTCTTTCAAATAAATAACAAATTATTTTTTAAAATATTTATCTGAAAGGCAGAATTACAGAGAGGTAGACAGAAGATTTTCCATCTGCTGGTTCACTCCCCAAATGGCTGCCATGGCTAAGGCTGGGCCAGGCTGAAACCAGGAGCCTGTAACTCCATCTGGATCTCCCACATGGGTGGCAGGGACCCAAGCACTTGGGCCAACTTCCACTGCTCTGCCGGGCACATCAGCAGGGATGGGATGCCAGCGTTGAAGGTGGTGGCTTAACCCACTGCACCACAGCACCAGCCCCAATAAAAAGTATTTAAAAAATTGGAAGTTGGCCGGCGCCGTGGCTCAATAGGCTAATTCTCCGCCTTGCGGTGCCGGCACACCGGGTTCTAGTCCTGGTCGGGGCACTGGATTCTGTCCCAGTCACCCCTCTTCCAGGCCAGCTCTCTGCTGTGGCCCGGGAAGGCAGTGGAGGATGGCCCAAGTCCTTGGGCCCTGCACCCCATGGGAGACCAGGAGAAGCACCTGGCTCCTGGCTTCGGATCAGCGCGGTGCGCCGGCTGTGACGGCCATTGGAGGGTGAACCAACGGCAAAGGAAGACCTTTCTCTCTCTCTCTCTCACTGTCCACTCTGCCTGTCAAAATAAATAAATAAATAAATAAAAAATAAAAAAATAAAAATTGGAAGTCAGCTGTAGATTTTTTCTGCCCTCTTCAGCCTTGAACTATTTGATTCAGGCCTTTGAAAAGGAGACACCCCCTTAAGCCTCCTTGTAGAATTTAAACCTGGGGTGCAAAAAAAAAAAGTATTTTTAGGATGGAATCTAATTCTTTATGTTATTACTCGAGTCCTTTGCATCTCCATCCACACCTGCACATCACTTGGGAACAAGTAGGATGCCATCCAGAGCAGGCACAGCCAGGGGGGCTGGCACTCCTGAGAGTCCTTGCCCCATGGCCCACGGAGTCGTGCCCTACCAGCACTGGCGACTTGGAGAAGGGACCACGTTCTCTAAAAGCAGAAACCTGCCAAGAGGGAAATAACCCTTGCTAAAACAAGGAATTGTGTGGGTTCGTTGAAATAATTTATTGGTAATAGCAATTCTGCCATTAAAGAAAATAAATAATACATATGATAATTTAAAAATCAAAAATCTCAAAGGCCAATACCAACAACAGAAATTACTCATCCCAGGGCTGATGCTGTGGTGTAGCAGGTAAAGCCATTACCTGCTGTGCCAGAATCCCATATGGGTGTCGGTTCCAGTCCCGGCTGTTCCACTTCCGATCCAGCTCTCTGCTATGGCCTGGGAAAGCAGCAGCAGATGGCCTAAGTGGTTGGACCTCTGCACCTATGTGAGAGACCCAGAAGAAGCTCCTGGCTCCTGGTTTCAGCCTGGCCCAGCTCCGGCTGTTGCGGCCAATTGAGGAGTGAACCAGCAGATGGAAGACCGGCCGACCTCTCTCTCTCTCTCTGCCTTTCCTCCTCTGTCTGTGTAACTCTGACTTTTAAATAAATAAATAAAAATCTTTAAAAAAAATTGTCATCCCGTATCCCCACTTCTGCTCCCTAGGAACCAGGATTTCCGCTCCTTTACCTTCTGTAGTCACTTCCTATTTCTTTTTTTTTTTTCTATAAAAAGAGATTTATTTATTTGAAAGGCACAGTTACAGAGAGAAAAAGGAGGGACAGAGAGAGAAAAGACTTCCATCTACCACTGTTGCTGTGGATTTGTTCCTTCTCACTCCACCACACTCCATCCACTGGTTCACTCTCCAAATGGCCGCATCAGCCAGGCTGGGCCAGGCTGAAGCCAGGAGCCAGAAACCAGGAGACTCCTCCGGGTCTCCCACGTGGGTGCAGGGGCCCAGGCACTGGGACTATCTTCCACTGCTTTCCAAGGCCATTAACAGGGAGCTGGATTGGAAGTGGAGCAGCCAGGACTCGAACCAGTGGCCCATTTGGGATGCCGGCACTGCAGACTGAAGCTTTACCCATTACACCACAGCATCAGCCCCTACTTGCATATTTCTAAATGAGATGCCTGTGTCACTTATTTTTTCTTTAATAAATTTTCAACACATTTGTTAACTAAGGTTTAGCTTTAAAAAAAAAAATTGATTGATCGATTGATTTAAAAGGGAGTTACAGGGCAAGAAGGGGAGAGAGAGAGGTATCTTCCATCTGCTGGTTCACTCCCCAAATGGCCACAATGGCCAGGGCTGGACCAGGCTGAAACCAGGAGCCAGGAGCTTCTTCTGGGTCTCTCACATAGGTGCAGAGGCCCAACCACTTGGGCCATCTGCTGCTGCTTTCCCAGGCACATTAACAGGGAGCTGGATTAGAAGTGGAGCAGCTGGGACTCGAACCAGCACCCACATGGCGCTACGCCACAACGTCGGCCCCTGCTTCCCACTCTTGAGCCCATGGGACACCCAGCCCACTGCCTGATTGTGCAGCTTCGGGCTTTTCCTTGAGTTAACGCTGGCTTCGTTTTGAAACCTGGGCTTTTTCCCATGATGCAAACCTTCCATTATTTCTAGAATTCAGGTGTGAAGGCATCCTTTGATGGGAGATTTCTTGGTACTAACTCCTCCTTTCTACCAGGTCTGCTCAGGTTTTTTGTTTCTTCCTGACACAGTCTTGGAAGGTTATATGATTCCACGAATTGTTTACACGTTTCTTCTGGGTTAGCTGGTTTGTCGGCAGTATTTGTCGCTTAATTCTGTTTTTCCAAGAAACCTTTCTAGTCTCTATCTCCTTTTCTCCTGCTCTATCTCTGTTATCTCCTTCCTTTGCTGCTTTGGGCTGTTGGTTATTTTTCTGTTTCCTTGCGGTGTATGTTAGGTTGTTTGAGAGCTACCTTCTTGATGGAGGCATTGAATGCCTACTGCTTTTGCTGTGTCCCCTTTGTTGTGTTTCTGTTTCATTTCTTTCAAGATATTTAAACTGTTTTTTTTTTTCATTTCTTCTTTGATGCACTGGTTGTATATGAACATGCTGTTTAATTTCCACTTCTTTGTGAATTTTCCAGTATTCTTGCTGTTGATTTCTAGCTTCGTACCTCTGTTGAGAAAGATTATTTGATATGATTTCAGTCTTCTTAAATTTAGTAAGACCTGTTTCGTGGCCCAGCCTATCATCGCTCCTGGAGAATAACACTCCACGTGTGCTTGAGAAGAGTGTATATTCTGTTGCTATTGGATGCAGTGTTCTGGTAGATCTGTTAGATTCGTTTGATCTAAAGTGTGATTCAAATTCAAAGTTTGCTTATGGATTTTCTTTCTGGATGATCTGTCCATTATTGAAAATGGGCTACTGCGGTTCCCTAGTAATACGTTCTGTAGTCTTGTTTCTCCCTTCGGGTCCCTTAATGTTTGCTTTATGGATTTAGGCACCCCAATGTTGGGTGCATATGTATTTACACTTAAATCTGCTTTCTGAGGGCTCCTTTTCTGTTGTGTAATGACCCTCTGTCAGAAAAGCACTGTTAACACATTGGACCTGTGTTCTGAATGCTGAATTATAGTTTGGGCTACAACATATTTTGAAATGCACTGAAAAATTAAGACGATGACTAGATATATGGGTAAAATATGTATGGGTAGAATATATAACATAAAATATTGATGGTAGACTCTAAGTAATGCATGAATGTTTGGTAAATATTTTTTGAACTTTTATGTATGCTTGAAATTGTGCACAACAGAATTTTTTATAAAAGCTCACTAGAATTTTTTTAAAGATTTATTTATTTATTTGAAAGAGTTACACAGAGAGAGGAGAAGCAAAGAGAGAGAGAGAGAGGTCTTCCATCCACTGGTTCACTCCCAATTTGCCACAATGGCTGGAGCTATGTCGATCCGAAGCCAGGAACCAGGAGCTTCTTCTGGGTCTCCCACGTGGATGCAGGGGCCCAAGGACTTGGGCCATCTTCCACTGTTTTCCTAGCCATAGCAGAGAGCTGGATTGGAAGTGGAGCAGCCAGGTTCAAACTGGTGCCCATATGGGATGCCAGTGCTTCAGGCCAGGGCGTTACCCCGTTGTGCCACAGTGCCGGCCCCAAGCTCACTAGAATTAATATGTGAATTTATCAGGCAGGGCTGTAGAACATAAGATCAATTTATAATAGTTATATTTTTATACAATAGCAACTAATAACTGGAAAATTTAAATGAAGAATCAAGACTACTTTTTGAAGACACCCATGAAATGTGGCATATTTAAATATTAGTTAACAAAATATAGGGAGGAGCTACATATGAATCTCCCAAACACAAATGAGAGAAATAAAAGACTTAAATAAATGGAGAGATATACCTTATTCAGGAATTGGAAGATTCAACATCAAGATGTCATTTCTTCAAAATTTGATCAATAGATTCACTATATTCACAATTCATTTTTGTTTATTTAAAGCAGTTGATCCTAAATTTTATATGGGCTGGTGATCCTAAAATTTATATGGAAAATCAAAATAATTTTTTGCCAAAAGGAAGAATTCTGGGGGCATTTATACTCCCTGATTTTAAGACTTGCTATACTCAAGAAAGTATGATATTCAAGATGGACGTAAACATCTATGGGTGAAACAGCATAGAATCCTGGCTTAGACCCGCAGGTGTGGGGCCCACTGGCTTTCGATAAAGATGTCCTGGAGTTTCAAGGGGGGACAGCTGAACTTCTTGGCAACTTGTACTGGAGCTCCTGGATAAAAAAGTGAACTCAGGCCTTACCTCACATTAGATACAAAAGCAACTCGAAGTCTGTCCTTGAGCTCAACATCAAAGCTAACACTGAAAACCAAGAACAGAATAGAAGCCAAAACCTGCAACTTGGAAAAGCAGTCATTTCTTGGGACACAAAAGACACAGACTATTAAAGTCAATAAATTTAACACCATCAGATTGAACTCTTCTGCTTTTCCAAACACAGCATTTGGAAAATGAAAAGTCAAAGCCTGAGAGATAATATTTGCAATAAGAGATGATATTGCAATATTTACAATAAGAAACTTGACCCAGAACATATAAAGAACACAGTAATATTTTGTGGGGCTGTTTAAGACATACATGAGAGTAGTCTATATACATGGCTCTAATTGCTATCTTTTCTTTTTTAAAAAATATTTATTTATTTATTTGAAAGTCAGAGTTACACAGAGAGAGGAGAGGCAAAGAGAGAGAGAGAGAGAGAGAGAGAGAGAGTCTTCCATCCGATGGTTCACTCCCTAATTGGCCACAATGGCCGGAGCTGCACCAATCTGAAGCCAGGAGCCAGGAGCCTGGAGCCTGTTCTGGGTCCCCCATGTGGGCACAGGAGCCCAAGGACTTGGGCCATCCTCTACTGCCTTCCCAGGCCGTAGCAGAGAGCTGGATCGGAAGTGGAGCAGCCGGGTCTCAAACCTGCACCCATATGGGATGCTGGTGCTTCAGGCCAGAGCGTTAACCTGCTGTGCCACAGCGCCCCCTAATGGCTATCTTTTCTTCACTTAATCATAGATTGTGGGTGTTACAGGTTGAATAATGGCTGCCCTCAAAATGTCTACATGGAATCCCCAATCCCCTGTGAATATGCTGTTCTAGGTGCACGGAGAGACTTTGCAGCTGTGCTTAAGTGAAGGGTTTCCTGGGTTACCTGGTTCCATCCCATGTAAACATGAAGATTCTTCCAGGAGTGGGGCGGGAAGGTCAGAGGCGGTGGGAAATTTGGAGATGCTACAATGTCGTCTTTGAAGACGGAAAAGTAGTCACAGCCAAGGGATGCAGGTAGCCCCCAGGCACTGGACAGGAAGGAGCCGGGCTCTCCCCTGGAGCTTCCAGAGGAATGCAGCCCTGCTGGTCCCCTGATTTTAGCCCAGTGATACTTCTGATCTACAGAAACATAAAGTAGTCGATTCCTGTTGTTCTAAGCCCAAAACAAAATACAAACAAAGCTTAACAATTAGACAATGTAATAATACAAGTGTGGGATGGAGGTCATGGTGCAGTGGCTGTGGTTCACTTGGTTAATCCTCCGCCGATGGCGCCGGCATCCCATATGGGCACTGGGTTCTAGTCCTGGTTGCTCCTTTTCCAGTCCAGCTCTCTGCTGTGGCCCGGGAGGGCAGTGGAGAATGGCCCAGGTCCTTGGGTCCCTGCACCCATATGGAAGACCAGGAAGAAGCACCTGGCTCCTGGCTTCGGATTGGCGCAGCACCAGCCGTAGCAGCCATTTGGGGAGTGAACCAGCGGAAGAAAGACCTTTATTTTTATTTTTATTTTTTTGACAGGCAGAGTTAGACAGTGAGAGAGAGAGACAGAGAGAAAGGTTTTCCTTTTACCGTTGGTTCACCCCCCAAATGGCCGATCCAAAAGCCAGGAGCCAGGTGCTTCTCCTGGTCTCCCATGTGGGTGCAGGGCCCAAGCTCTTGGGCCATCCTTCACTGCCTTCCTGGGCCACAGCAGAGAGCTGGACTGGAAGAGGGGCAACCGGGACAGAATCCGGCGCCCCGACCGGGACTAGAACCCGGGGTGCCAGCGCCAAGGTGGAGGATTAGCCAAGTGAGCCACAGCGTCGGCCAGACCTTTCTCTCTGTCTCTCTCTCTCTCACTGTCTATAACTCTACCTGTCAAGTAAATTAAAAAAGATTAAAAATAAAAAGACATTACTTGGGACACCTGTATCTCATATCTAAGTGCCTGGTTCCAGTCTTGGCTACTCCGCGTCTAATCCAGCCTCCTGCTCACACACACCCGAGCAGGCAGAAGATGGCGGCTCAAGTCCTGAGGCTCCGCCTCCCTCACAGGAGACCTGGATGGTGCTCCTGGCTCCTGGCTTTGGCCTGGCCCAGCCCCTGTTGCTATAGGCATCTGGAGAGTGAACCAGTGGATGGAAGCTCTCGGTCTCTCTCTGTTACTCTGCTTTTCAATTCTGAATAAATAAATAAATAAATACCAGTGTGAGAAGATTTGAACATATGCCTTACAAAAGACGTACATATGGCCAATAAGAACAGGAAAAACATTCAACATCAGTAACCCTGCCTACTTCCCTTGTCCCTCTCTCCTATGAGGCAAAATATTGCATCTTCTAGGAAGTCTTTTTACTTCCATTATAGTGTCTTTTGAATCACGAAATTTTAACTCTTTTAAAATAAACAGTTTTATAACATTTTAGATTTATAGAAAAAAAGTGAAAATAGTACAGTTCCTATTTATCTCACATTTGAATTCCCCTACCATTATTTCATTGTAGTAAAAGCAAGTAGCATATAATTTACCATTTTAACCTTTTCTTTCTAACTTGAGAGACAGAGAGCGCTCCTAGCTGCTGGTTCACTCTCCAAATGCCCACAACAGCCAGGGCTGGGTCAGGCCAAAGCCAGGAGCCTGGAGCTCCACCTGGGTCTCTCCCATGGGTCAGAGGGGCCCAAGCATATGAGCCACCATCCACTGCCTCCCAGGCAGTGTCAGCAGACAGCTGGATTGGAGGTGGAGGTGCCAGGATTTGAGCCAGCATTCTGATGTGGAATGTGGGCATCCCAAGCAGTGGCTTAACTCAGGTGGCCCCTGAGTTAACTTTTGTGTATGGTGTTAGAAAGGGGTCTTCATTCTGTGTATGGATAACTGATTTCCCCTGAGTCATGGTTGACAAGATGATCTTTTCCTTATTGAATGTTCTTGATCCCCTTGTCAAAAATCATTTGGCCATGTATGGGGTTTATTTCTACATTGTCTGTTCTCTTCCATTAGTCCACATGTCTGTCTTTTTTTTTTTCTTTTTTAGGATTTATTTATTTATTTGAAAGGCGAAGTTACAAAGAGGCAGAGGCAGAGAGAGAGACAGAGAGAGAGAGAGAGAGAGAGAGAGAGAGGAGAGGTCTTCCATTCACTGGTTCACTCCCCAAATGGCCGCAACGGTTGGAGCTGGGCCAATCTGAAGCCAGGAGCCAGGAGCTTCTCCTGGGTCACCTACATGGGTGCAGGGGCCCAAGTGCTTGGGCCATCTTCTACTGATTTCCCAGGCCACAGCAGAGAGCTGGATTAAAGAGAAGCAGCTGGGACTAGAACTGGCGCCATATGGGATGCCGGCACGGCAGGCGGCAGCCTTTACCCACAATGACACAGTGCTGACTTCCGTGTGCCAGTGCCGCACTGTTTTGATTCAGTGCCTTTGTAGCGAGTTTGGACATCTGGAGGAATGTGTCATCCAGCTTTGGTTTCCTCTTCCAAGGTTGTTGTGCACGTATGGAGTCACTTCAGATGCTGTATGAATTTTAGAATGAGCTTTATTATTTCTGTAAAAAAAAACATAAAAACATAATTTGGATTTTGTTAAGGATTACATTGAATTTGTAGATCACTCTGGGCAGAATGGATGCCTTAACAGCATTGTCTTCCAACCCACAAACATGGGGTGTGTTTCCATTTGTCTATGTCACCTTTCATCTATATCAGCAATGTTTTCTAGTTGTCATTGTATAGCTCTTTCGCCTCCTTGGTCAAATTAATTCCTAAGTATTTTCTTTTCTTTTTTTTTTTTTTACAGGCAGAGTTAGTGAAAGAGAAAGACAGAGAGAAAGGTCTTCCTTTTCCGTTGGCTCACCCTCCAAGTGGCCACTATGGCTGGCACACTGTGCCGATCCGAAGCCAGGAGCCAGGTGCTTCTCCTGGTCTCCCATGCAGGTGCAGTGACTCAAGCACTTGGGTGCTTGGGCCATCTTCCACTGCACTCCCGGGCCACAGCAGAGAGCTGGACTGGAAGAGGGGCAACCGAACAGAATCCAGCGCCCCAACTGGGACTAGAACCCGGGGTGCCAGCACTGAAGTATTTTCTTTTTAATGCTACTGTAAATGGGATTGTTCATTGCTGGTGTGTAGAAATTCAGTTGGTTTCTGTGTGTTGACTTTGCATCCTGCTACTTTGCTAAATTCACTTATTAGTCCTAACATTTTTACTTTTAGTGGGAGGCTCTTTAGGGTTTTCTGCATACAGGATCACATCACCTGTGGACAGAGACGCACACTCCTTCCTTTGTAAGCTGATGCCTTTTGTTTCTTTTTCTCACCTAATTCTCTGGCTAGGATTTCTAGCACACACAATGTTGAATAGAAGAAGCAAAGTCGACATCCTTACCTTTTTCCAGATCTTAAAGGAAAAACTTCCACCCTTACACTATGCTTTATAGATTTATTTATTTATTTGAAATTCAGAGTTACACAGAGAGAGAAGGAGAGGCAGAGAACGAGAGAGAGAGAAGTAGAGACAGAGAGAGAGAGATCTTTCATCCACTGGTTCACTCCCCAACTGGCTGCAACGGCTAGAACTATGCTGATCCAAAGCCAGGAGCCAGGAGCTTCTTCCAGGTCTCCCACATGGGTGCAGGGCCCAAGGACTTGGGCCATCTTCTCCTGCTTTCCCAGGCCACAGCAGAGAGCTGGATTGGAAGTGGAGCAGCTGGCACTCGAACCAGTGCCCATAAGGGATGTTGGCACTGCAGGTGGCGGCCACACCTCCTATGCCACAGTGCCAAGTGTCATGTCTGAAGACCTCAGTGTGGAGTGCAGGGCAAAGCAAGAGAGGACCGTGCAGCAGCACGAGGTCGCCACCCCTGCGGCCTCTGAGCCAGCGTGCAGTGGGCACCTGTGGACGGGTCTGGAACTTTCAGGAGGCACCAAGAGACTTGCAGCGCAGCACTCTGGGGCCGCGGAGCCTGACAGGCCTCTCGTGCAGCACCACGCGAGCAGCCATGACCCCAGCACGTGCGCCTTGGCACCCAGGGCCCCCACTGCAGCTGTATGCGGAGTGAAACAGAAGATGAAGATTCTCTGTCTCTACCCCCTCTGTAATTCTGCCTTTCAAATAAATAAGATAAATCTTAAGTAATAACAACAAAAGAACAGCTTCTGACTTGACACGGGGCATTGACAGAGTCCAAGGCCCAAGCACAGAACTTCCGGGTACCACACAACCTTAGATTCCCCCGGGCGTTGTCTTCCTTTCCAGGAAGGTCAGGTGCGCGCGTGGGCAATGGGTCACCCAGGGCGTGTCTGGAAGGTGCAGGCTCAGGTGCCCTCAGGACCTGCCCTGTGCTGTTGTCTTATCCCCCACAGGCCCTGCCTACAGCCTTGTGGGCACAGTGCGACATTTCTACATGGCGGGACAGTCAGAGTGGGGCAATCCATCACCTCGGACGTCCGTCATCTCTCTGTGTTTGGCCACATTCAAACTCCAGTCTCTTAGCTATCTTGAAATACACAGTTGCCGCCAAGGGCAGTTGCCTGCACACACTTGCTCACCCTGTGTTCTCCATCCTGCCCACCCCTGCACCCGTCCCAGGCCTGGCAACCTTGTGGGGGAGTTCTTTATGATTCGTGATGGAGGATTAGACACAGCGGCGTCTGCCAGGTGTGCTGCGAGCACCCAGCATGCACAGCTGTGGCACCACAGGCAGCACTGGGCACCGAGCAACGGCCGGAAGAACGACTCGGCTGCATTGCCAAGGTCGGAAAAGGAGCAGGAAGTCTGGACCGTGTTCAGGGTGGCGCTCTCCAGGTGTGAGGCTGCTGGTGCCTCCTTCCGGGGATGTCAGTCAACCTCTCCCAGGCGCAACAGGTTCCACGGCCCTGGTGGCAGCTTCAGGGGCTGCCCATGAGCTCTGAACCTGAACGTCCCCTTACCAACTCAGACCTGGCAGGCACAAGGCTGAGTTAGAAACGTTGACAGCAGCAGGCAGAGGAGCAGCACGGAGCCTGGGAATCGGCAGCGCTCCCCAGGGGAAGCTGCTGTCTCCTTGGCATCTGGTTGCTTGAGAGCTGCCCGTTCATTCATGGAGGGGACAGGGGGCCCCCCTCGGGTACAGACGATCCAGACCCGGAATGCGGGTCTGCAGCCAGGCAGCCCACGGACAGATCCGCCCCCTGGAGCATCACTGGTGTTCCTGGCCCACAGGGTGCCTTCCGCTCCACCACAGGTGGACCCGGAAGGTTCTTCTCAGGGCACAGCCTTCTGAACAGCACCGCTGATGACCAAGGAAACCACCGCGCAGCAACGGAAGCATATAGCAGAGAAAAGGCCTAAGAACTTTCTAGGAGGCCGGCGCCGTGGCTTAACAGGCTAATCCTCCGCCTTGTGGCGCCGGCACACCGGGTTCTAGTCCTGGTTGGGGTGCCGGATTCTGTCCCGGTTGCCCCTCTTCCAGTCCAGCTCTCTCCGCTGTGGCCCAGGAAGGCAGTGGAGGATGGCCCAAGTCCTTGGGCCCTGCACCCGCATGGGAGACCAGGAGAGGCAGCTGGCTCCTGGCTTCGGATCAGCGAGATGCGCCGGCCGCAGCGGCCATTGGAGGGTGAACCAGCGGCAAAAAGGAAGACCTTTCTCTCTGTCTCTCTCTCTCTCACTATCCACTCTGCCTGTAAAAAAAAGAAAAAAAAAAAAGAACTTTCTAGGAAAAGCATTCAACAATTTAAACTCTACTAGAGAGCCCAAACAAAGACCCCCCTTCCGCGAGCTGAGTTTGGAAATTGTGAGATGGTCGCTGATACCAATCAGGTGGAGATGATACAGCAATGACTGTCCCAGCCTTCTGCATCAGAGAGAAACAGAGAGCCCACATGCCCTGCCCCCTCCCCCTTGCCCCTCTCGGAAACCTGAGCGGCTCCCGGGCCAGCACAGTCCAGCCAGTGCCCAGCACAGAGCTACCAGTCCACATGCATGTCCACCTCCCTCCACGGCCCCTCCTTTCTCGCTGGGGGTGACCAAGGAGAGCAAAGAAGGTTGGGGACAGCAGCTGCAGGCTCCACGGCTGTCTCAGAGCCCCTGGCCCTCAGCGCCAGCCTCCTGTGTGTTCATCCTGGCTCCCCTTGTCCTTGTTGCTCACCTTGGCCGGTCCTGGTGGCTCCCACCTGGTGCTGTGATCCAAAGCTTTGTTCCTGAGAGCTCTGAACCCTTGGTAACCACCACATGGGGACTGCTGGTGTGTGCCCAGCCTGCTCGGTTTGGGGACAGCCAGTTCCAAGGACCTTTTCCCTCCTCCACTAACCAGGGAGACCCTAGCCTCTAGGGCTGCCCCCTCTTCTAGTCCACTAGATCTGGCACAAATCACAGAGATACCAGCAACTGGAACAGCAACTGCGGGGGGCCAGGGCCCCCGAAAAGGAGGCCCTTATGCTGACCCCATGAAGGACCTGTGACACCTGAGTGCTGCCCGCGGCTCCCGGTGCATCCTGGAAGGGTGGACGCAGGGGGACCAGGGGACGTGGTTTATTGGGTGCCCCCATGAGCACATTGGGTCCCAGACACTGGACACTTCTGCCCCACCGCCTGCCAGGGGACAACTCCTCGTTCCCTCTTCTTTCCAAGAAATGGAGGCAGCCTGGCCCCAGCCCTCCAGCCCCGGGCGGCAGCTTGGGGGCACCCCCTTTCCACGCCCAGCCCTAGAGGATGGGGTCCACAGCGAGGCAGCCACCAGCGGCGTGGGGGTCTGTTGCCCCCACCCAGGGCCCAGCGGCAAGTGCCAGGGGCTGGCTTGGTGGGGCACAGACATGGACGTGGCTGGCCGGAAGGAATAAGGTTCTGCCAGGAGCAGGGGTCAGACTGGGTGGACGTGGGAGGCGGGCAGAGGGGCCGGGCTCCAGGATGACTCAAAGCGCAGGGCAAGCAGGCCTAGGATTGCCTCAGTTGAACCATGTCGCTGGGCCCTGCGGTGCAGGGGCTGTGCCTGGGTGTGTGCTCTCGGGCCCTGGAGTGAGTGGGAAGGGAAACAGTGGCCCGGGGCACTGTGGTGCAGTGGGTTAAGCCGTCAAGGGGTGCCAGTTTGAGTCCTGGCTGCTCCACTTCCAATCCAGCTCCCTGCTAAAGTGCCTGGGAAAGCAATAGAAGATGGCCCAAGTGCTTGGGCCCCTGCACCCACGTGGGAGACCCAGAAGAAGCTCCTGCCTTTGGCCTGGTCCAGCTCCAGCCGTTGTGGCCATCTGGGGAGTGAACCAGCAGATGGAAGACCTGTCTCTCTCTCTCTCTCTCTCTCTCCCTCCCTCCCTCCCTCTTTCTCTGTAACTCTCGCTCTCAAATAATTAATAAACAAATCTTTTTTTTTTTTTTTTTTTTTTTTTTTTTTTTTTAAGGAAAAGGAGGAGCTTGGGGTCCCAGGCTGAGGATTGCTGGGTGAGAGTCTGAAAGGCGTCTGGGTACCTGCTGCATCTAGGAATTGGGTGTGGTGGGGGGGTAAGGAAGCTTCACTCTGGGAGGGCTGTGGGTTTACCGTGGCATGGGGCCACAGCTGGCCACGGTCAGCACCTGAAGCCAGAATGGAGTGGATTTCGGAAATGATGGACCCCACTTCTGAGGAACTGGCCCACTGAGTGCGTAGGGAAATGCAAACCAGCAAGAAGCAGCTGTGCCATCTCGCCACCATCTGTGGGAGCCAAAAGGAAAGAAAAGGAGGGGCCGGTGCTGTGGAGTAGCGGGTAAAGCCACCGCCTGCACTGCCGGCATCCCACGTGGGCACCGGTTCTAGTTCCGGCTGCTCCACTTCCGATCCAGCTCTCTGCTATGGCCTGGGAAAGCAGTGGAAGCTGATCAAGTCCTTGGGCCCCTGCACCCACATGGGAGACCCAGGAAAAGCTCCTGGCTCCTGGCTTTGGATCGGTGCAGCTCCAGCCATTGCAGACAATTGGGGAGTGAACCAGCAGATGGAAGACCTCTCTCTCTCCTTCTGCCTCTCCTCTCTCTGTGTAACTCTGACTTTCAAATAAATAAATAAATCTTAAAAAAAAAAAAAGAAAGGAAAGGAAAGGGAAGGGAAGGGAAGGGAAGGGAAGGGAAGGGAAGGAAGGGGAAGGGAAGGGAAGGGAAGGAGAGTGTGGGGCAGAGCCCAAGGCAGGGCCAGGCTGGGTTTGCGGCTGGTCTGAGCCACACCACCTCACCAGGGGAGGACAGAGTGGTCCACAAGACACAGGGTGACCAGGCACGGCCGAGGGCCTCACCCTGCAGTGTCAAAATCTTTCCCCTCTCTCTTTTTATTTATAGTTAAAGATTTATTTATTTATTTGACAGGGACAGTTACAGAGAGAGAGAGGTCTTCCATCTGCTGGTTCACTCCCCGAATGGCCTCAACAGCCGGAGCTGTGCCAGGTGGAAGCCAGGAACCAGGAGCTTCTTCCAGGTCTCCCACGTGGGTGTAAGGGCCTAAGCACTTGGGCCATCTTCGACTGCTTTCCCAGGTGCATTAGCAGGGAGCTGGATCTGAAGTGGGGCAACTGGGACTCGAACTGGTATCCAGCTGGATGCTGGTGCTGCAGGTGGCAGCTTTACACGCTGTGCCACAGTGCCAGCCCCTGTGGAACTCTTTCAATAGCTACTAAAAAAGTGGGAAGGGCAGGGGCTGCCCTGTGGTGCAGTGGGTTAAGCTTCCGCTTGCGAAGCTGGCATCCCATATCAGAGCGCCAGTTCAAGTCCCGGCTGCTCTGCTTCTGATCCAGGTTCCTGCTAACACGCTTGGGAAGGGAACAGATGATGGCCCAAGTACTTGGGTCCCTGCCACCCCCATGGGAGACCTAGATAGAATTCTTGGCTCCTAGCTTTGACATGGCCCTGCCTGGCTGTTGTGACCATTTGGGGAGTGAATTAGTGGATGAAGATCTCTCTTTGTTTCTGCCTCTCTGCCTTTTAAATAAATAAATAAATAAATAAAATATTTTTTAAAAAGAGAGAAATGGAACCAATGAATCAGACATTGATGGGGCCAAACAAAGGCCATAACCTAGCACTCTTGGGCGTGGAGGGACTGGTGGGGGCTCTGCCGGTCCCAGCACTGAAGTGTCCCGGCTTGGAAACATTCAAAAATATGGAAGGCGAAGGTGGCAAGGAGAAAGGGGACCTGCAGTCCCCGGGGGTAGGGTCCCACCTGCGACCCCCCTGGGCCCCGGTGGGGACACTGGCCAGGGCCGCAGCCTTTTCTGGAATTCCTTGGGAAAGGATGCTCCTGTCCCCCGGCCGCGCCGGTGAATCCGTGGCCGGAGTGGGATTCGCACGGGGAGAACAGAGCAGTGCGATCATGGGACCCGGCAGGCTTGAACAGGACTCCCCGGAAGCAGTGGTCTTGTCTCTGATGCCTGAATGTATCGCAGCACGGACATTGCGTCTGGCTGGCGAAGCCTCTCCTCCGCAGCCTGGAGAAAGCGAGACATGTAGACCGGCCCATGCATCCGAGAGGCCTTGCTGGGTGGGGAGCAGGAAGGTGACCCCAACCCCTGCAGATTCTCATCCATTATGCTTGCAACAGCCTGGCGAGGAGCGCAAGCCCAAGCTTGCGGCCGAAGCCCGTGCGTGCCACCTAGTGGCAGCCTCTGAGATTTCAGTTCAGAACATTTCTGTTGGAGAGAGGATGAAGTTATTGCCGTTGAACTTGGAGACTGCCTCTTGTAACTTAAAAAAAATTAAATTGTACATATTTATGAGGCCAAATTTGGTGGCAATCTGCATATGCATTTAATGCATGATGGTAGAAGCAGGCTAAATAGCATAACATTCTCTGAAACGTTAGAAGAGTTATTAATGGGCACTGTATCATCGACATATTTACAGGGCGCGGGGTGGCGATTCAGCAAACACTCGTGCTGCTCAGATCAGGCTCAGCACTCCCCCTCCTTGCCATTTCTTTAGTTTGGAGGCGTCGAGCCCCTCTTTTCCATTGGTTCACAGAATGTGCACAGGTGTACATAAAACTACAGCCTCCCCTCCGTGCTGGGGACACCAGACTCTTGCCTGCCACCCGTGCCTTGGCACCTGTTACCTCGCTCCCCCCGCAGATCCCGGGCGAGGCTGGGGCCCAGCAGGGTCCATGCTCTAGCAGGAACGGAGACCAGGGGGCGCCAGGAGCTGGGGCCTGGCTTCTCCCGACTTTGGAAGCACCCTGCTAAGGAGAGAGAGGGCAGGTGCTGCGGGGCGGCCCTCGCAGGGGATGGCTCTTGGGACCCTGCCAGGCAGTGAGGGTTCAGAGTCCAGGAAAGGGGCCAGAACCGAAGACGCGGCACTGGCCAGGGCGGCCAGGTCACCGGGGAACGCACTTTACAGCCAGCAGCGGACAAAGAGGGGCCCACCTCGGAGGAGGGGCTGGAGGAGGAACCCGGGGAGTCGCCGAAAGCGCTGGCTGATGGTGCAGCGGAGAGAAAGGCGCGCAGGGCTGCGGCTCCCACGCTCCCACTCGCAGAGGGTCATGGAGGCCTCAGCTCTTCTGGGGTCCTGGGGATGGGGTGGGGAGGGGCGCTGTGATGGCCTCGGTGCAGGGGTTGGGGACCGGGGTCGCAGCTGCAGGCGCTGGAAGCAGGGGAGATTCCGTGAGCTGCAGCAGTCATGCGGTCCAGAAGGGCCTGATGGGTGCGCTCTGGTGGGTCCTTCACCCATCTGCCAAACCTGGGCAGTGATCAGGACAGCGCCCCCTCTGAACGGCACCTGAACGGCGGAGGACGGGGTGCGTGCTACACTGACTCCGCCGGGGGCAGCCCGCACAGGCACAGCGGCTGAGCCGTCAAGGCCCTTCCACAGGTGTAAAAGTTTGGGTACGAACGGAGAGCAGGTCGAACTGCAGCCAGGGTACAGGATGGGTGTCGCAATGATTGGCGGAGGATCCAACGTGACGTGGTTAACGCCTTGGAAGAGGCTCAGAGCAAAAGCTGACCCTCGCCTCTTGGATCCGCGCCTGGGGTCCAATGCGCGTGCGAGAGCGCACTCCCGCTTTGGGAACGTGGAGAGGACGGGCGCCTCGCCCTGGGAGGCGTTTCGGTGCGTTCGGCGATGTGACGTTGAGGGCTGCCAGCGCGCCAGCACCATGGGCACACATCCCCTGGACAACATAACCCCGGCTCGGTCGGCCTCCCTCCAGACCTCGTGTTGACAGCTGTACTGGGAAGTTGAGTCCAAGCCTCCTCAGGATATGGTGCGCTAAGGTGCAAATATCAGCAGATCAAGTGTGTGTGTGTGTGTGGGGGGGGTGAATAATTTAATTAGTACAAAAATATGAAAGTGTATGTAAAGGCTTTGCTGGATGACTGAGTTAGGTTTTCTTTCAAGATTTATGTATTTGTTTATTTGAAGGGCAGGGAGAGAGAGACAGAGAAGAAGGAGATCTTCCACTCACTGATTCACTCCCCTAAATGTACACAACAGCTGGGGCTAAGCCAGGCCGAAGCCAAGAGCCTGAAAGGCCGTCTGGGTCTCCCACATGCATGGCAGAGGCCCAAATACTTGGGCCGTGTTCTGCCGCCTTCCCAGGCACATTAGCAGGGAGCTGGATGGGAAGTGGAGCAGCCGGGACTCGAACCGATACCCATATGGGGTGCTGGCGCTGCAGGTGGCGGCTCACCCTGCTGGGCCACAGCACCGGCCCCAGTTGTTTCTTTAAATCTATCCCTACTCCTCATTCACCTCCCCAGATGTTGGGCTTAGGTCATTTTGCTGTAAGGGAGTCTTGGTCCAAAGACCAGGGGGTGTGACCGGTGCCATGATTTAACCCTCCAAAAGAGGGGTGGCCTTACCCTGGGCTCTTGGAGGGGGTCATCTTTGTTTGCCTGGGAGCCTGGCTGGCCAGGCAGTAGCTGACTTCGGTAGCGGCTGGTCGGCAGAAAGAGCAGTAACTGTAATCCAAGGCAGGGCTTCGGGTCGTGCGGCAGTGTGGGGCCCGAGGTCAGCCACGGAGACAGCCAGTCAATCCATCACGCCCGAAACTCAACACAGACTCAGGTTAGCTTTGCGGGGACAACACCCCGCGTGTGTATTGGCCCATTTCCCATGTCTGTGCCCGTCTGCTGTCCAAGGCCCGAAGTCCAGGAGCAGGTGGCCCCCTTGGTTTGGCCTCTGGTGAGGACCCCTTGGCTGTGCCATATCATGGCGGCAGAGAGCACTGGGGAGACCGGCTACCGGGCTTACTCCTCCTGGAACAGCTCACCCCTGCTGGAACGATCCAGGGTCCCCGAGAACATGAAGCCCTCAGAAGGGCAGTGACCCAATGACCTAATGACCTAACAACCTCGTCCTAGGCCCTGCCTCTGAAGGCTCCGTCACTTCTTGCCATCATCACCATGGAGACCAAGCTGCCTGTCTCGAGCCCCTGGAGGGCAAGCCACAGCCGCACCAGAAGAAGCTCTTGGCTCCTGGCTTCGGATCAGCCCAACTCTGGCCATTGCGGCCATCTGGGGGAGTGAACCAGCGGATGGAAGACCTCTCTCTCTCTCTCTCTCTCTCTCTCTCTCTCTTTTTGTCTTTCTGCCTCTCTGAAACCCTGCCTTTCAAATAAATAAATAAATTTAAAAAAAATTTTTTGACAGGCAGAGTTAGACAGAGAGAGAGAGAAAGGTCTTCCTTTTTCCATTGGTTCACCCCCAAAGTGGCCACTACGGCTGGCGCGTTGCAGCTGGCGCACTGTGCCGATCCGAAGCCAGGAGACAGGTGCTTCCTCCTGGTCTCCCATGCAGGTGCAGGGCCCAAGCACTTGGGCCATCCTCCACTTCACTCCCGGGCCACAGCAGAGAGCTGGACAGGAAGAGGAGCAACCGGGACAGAATCTGGCGCCCCAACCAGGACTAGAACCCGGGGTGCCAGCGCTGCAGGCGGAGGATTAGCCTAGTGAGCTGCAGCGTCGGCCAAATAAATAAGTCTTTAAAAAATGATATATACGTCACATTAATTATGCTCCATGATCTCATTCTTTACTTTCATTTTATACTCTGGAGTTAATTAAAAAGAAGTGGGAAAATGTGCGTCATAATCAAGAGAAAACACAGGTAATAGAAAAAGTCCAGGACGGACATTGTGGGGCAGTGGGTGAAGCGCTGTCTGGAGACATCCGAATCCCGTATCAGCATCCTGCAGGCCACGCGGGAGACCCAGGTGGAGTTCTGGGTGCCTGGCTTCCACCTGCCCAGCCCCGGCTGTTGCAGGCATTTGGGGAAGCGAACCAGTAGTCTTTCTCTCTTTCTGCCTTTCAAATAAAATACAAATATAATTTAAAAAAAAATGAGGTCCTATGGGTTAGGGTGGTTCCTAATCCAGTGACTGATGTCCTTATAAGAAATAATAAATCCGCACACAGAGAGACGCAGGGGAAATGCCACTGGGGACGGACGCGGAGACGGAAGTGATGTTTTTGCACCCAGGGCCGTGCAGGGCTGCTGACAACCGTCAGAAAGGGGAGGTTGCCCTCAGAGCTTTCAGGCGCGAACAACTCCGCCACGCTCGGGTCTCGTCCAGCCTCCGGAAGCTCGAGAGAAAAGCATGAATTCCGGTTGTTTAAAGCCGTTTGCTGTATGTGCTTTGTGTGGCAGTCCCGGGCAGCGAATCCGCGGGACAGCAGGGTGTTGCAGGATGCGAGTAGACAACTTTGAAGAGTGGTTTAAATGGGAATTCTGGATCTGAAAAACACAATGGCTGAGATGAAACTACAACGGACGGACCCGGCGCCAAGCCACACACAGGGGAAGGGGGAATAGGCAGACCCAAAGGCAGACAACCTGGAGTTACCCGGCGGAGGCAGATGGAGACAGCAGCTGGCAGGCGCCGCCGCTCGCTCGCTCTTCCTGACTGCGGCACAAGGCACGGAACTGGGCTCAAGAGGAAAGCAGAGACATGGCAGGGAAAAAAAATTGAAGAACACCTTACATTTTTGTTTCCAGAAGCTCAAAATAAGCAATTAAGACAAACAAAATGGCACTCCGGGCTGTCACAGCCAACAGTAGAAAACCAAGGCCGGGGAGGAAAACAGGCAGAAGGCAAATGAGGGCATAAGGGGCTGAAGGCTGTCTACAGGCTTCAGAAAGGAGGGGATAAGTAAAAGCTAGGAGAAGTTGTTGTTAAAGGGCCCGCACTGCAGGAAATGCGAAAGGAAGTGCTCAGGTTAAAGGAAGTGGTCTCAGAGGAAACCCGGCCCCACAGGAAGGAATGAAGAAGGCTGGACAGGGCGACTGTGTGGTGCAATGCAACGACTACTTAATCTGAACTGTGAGAAGCTCAGCGACGGGGCCGGCATGGTGGCGCCATGGATCAAGCCGCTGCCTGGGATGAGCATCCCACATGAGCACCGGCTCGAATCCCGACTACTCCACATGCCATTCAGCTCCCTGCTAATGCACACGGGAAAGCAAAAGGTGGACCAAGGTCTGGGCCCCTGCCACACATGTGGGGGACCCAGAGTTCCTGGCTTTGGTCTGGCCCAGCCCCAGCTTTTGTGGCCATTTGCGGAGTGAATCAGTGGATGGAAGATTCTCTCTCTCTCTCTCTGTAACTCTGCCTTTCAAATAAATAAATAAATCTTAAAAAAAAAACCCATAAGACTGGCCTTGTGTCATATAGGCCTTGATATATTTGATAAATTCTAGATGATCAATTTCATGAATCTATTCTTTGGGCACAATAGAACTTAAATGACAAACCTATAACAAAAAGATACCTAGATAATTACCAAATATTAAGTTACCCATGGGTCACAGGTCAAAGAGAAACATTCTCAGGGCTGGTGTTGTGGTGTAGCGAGTAACGCTGCCTGAGACATTGGCATCCCATGTGGGCGCTGGTTCGAGTCCTGGCTGCTCCACTTCCGATCCAGCTTGCTGCTAATGGACCTGGGAAAAAGCACTGGAAGATGGCCCAGGTACCTGGGCCCCTGGTGCCCATGTGAGAGATCCAGAAGAAGCTCTGGCTCCTGGCTTCAGCCTGGTCTAGCACGAGCAGTTACAGCCATCTGGGGAGTGAACTAGTGGATGGAAGATCTCTCTGTGTTTCCCTCTTGCTCCCTCTCTGTAATTCTGGGAAGGGGAGGGAAGGGAAGGGAAAGGGAGAGGAGGGAAGGGGAGGGGAGGGGAGGGAAAATAAATTTAAAAAATCCTTATAAGAGGCTGGCGCCACAGCTCAATAGGCTAATCCTCTGCCTGCGGCGCCGGCACACTGGGTTCTAGTCCTGGTCGGGGTGCTGGATTCTGTCCCGGTTGCTCCTCTTCAGGCCAGCTCTCTGCTGTGGCCAGGGAGTGCAGTGGAGGATGGCCCAAGTCCTTGGGCCCTGCACCCCATGGGAGACCAGGAGAAGCACCTGGCTCCTGCCTTCAGATAAGCGCGGTGCGCCGGCTGCAGCACACCGGCCGCGGCGGCCATTGGAGGGTGAACCAACGGCAAAGGAAGACCTTCCTCTCTGTCTCTCTCTCACTGTCCACTCTGCCTGTCAAAAATTAAAAAAAAAAATCCTTATAAGAACCTGAAAATAGAGTCTCTATCAGAATTAAACCAAAACAAACAGCATTCAAGTTTGCGGGGTGCAGTCAACAGTGTGCGGAAAGAGGAAGGAATAAAACAAACTATCCGCACTTCCACCTTAGGAAGTTAGCAACAAAAGAACAATTTATTTTCAAGATTTATTTTATTTATTTGAAAGGCAGAGTTACACACACACACACACACAGAGGGCGGGGGGGGGGGCGGGGGGAGAGAATCTTCAGTCTGCTGGTTCACTCTCCAGATGACCGCAATGACACAAAGCCAGGAGCTTCTTCCAGGTCTGCCATGCTGGTGCAGGGGCCCAAGGACTTGGGCCATCTTCTACTGCTTTCTCAGGTACATTAGCATGGAGCTAGATCGGAAGTGGAGCAGCTGGAACTTGAATTGGTGCCCATATGGGATGCTGGCACCACAGGCTGTGCCTTTACCTGCTAAGGCACAGTGCCTGTCCCCACATGAATACGCTGACTCTGAAGTTGGTTCTTTAATAAACTGGTGAGGCTTGAGAGGCAGCAGAGGAGGGAACCAAGGGCCTCCTCCAGGGCCGGGAAGGTGGGCGTGGTGGCTGTGCAACAGGCCAGGCTGCCCCACAGCCGGCAGCTGCCCTACCACCACCACTGACACTGTCCGCTATCCTGCGGCTCTGTCTAGCCTCTTCTGGTCTCAGGGCCTTGTTCATGCTTCATGGAGAGTCCGGGTGAGGGGCCAGCGAGACCCCTGACCCTTGATCCTTCTGCTACACTGCCCTGGCTGCCTGTGGGTAGCTGGCTGCTCCCCCCCACCCCGGCCAGTGGAGAGCCCAGGCCCTCAGTGCCTCCGTCAAGCCCCTTGCTCTGGACTGGTGTCCCCTGCCGCTGACATCAGAGCCAGGGCGGGGGGGACACAGGACCACTGCTGATATTTGGGAGGAAGTACTAGAAAAAGGGGAGCTGGAAACTTCCTGGAGGAAGTAACATGTGAGCTCAGGGTCCAAGCCAGGCCCCAGGGCTCCACCCCAGCTCCTCTCACCTGCAGAGAAGAAGGTGGGGGGGCTCATTATTCCCAGGAGCTGTCATTAATCCATCCCGGCACACACACACACCCGCCAAACATCTCCACCTCCCAACAGTGCCACCTGGAGGATCGATGCTGCCCACACATGAGCCTCTGGGGCAGAGATGCAGGCTGGGTGCCCCTGACAACCGGCAGCACAGCCGCAGTTACTGTAGGCAGGCCAGGCCCAGGTGGGGCGGCCACAGGCAGAGGGGCCCATAGGGCTCCAGGTCCCTAGGGCAGGGTTCAGGGCAGAAGTTCCCAAGGCCTCTTACTGCTGAGGGAGCAGGAGCACCAGGGCGCAGATGTCAGTCCCAGCCTGGCTAGCACTAGTGCCAGCAAATTCTCAGGAGGGCACTGAGGGCTTCGGGGCAGCAGCCCGTCCCCCACCTCTGAGGGCCATAGCTCCGATCTCCCTGTGGCCTGAGTTCAAGCCGACCTCTCGGGGCAAACTGTTCCCTGGCTCACTCACATCCTCCTGTGGCCCCTAGGATGGAGTCTGGACTCCCGGTGGGGTCACGTGTGGCACCCACCTTACTTTTTTTTTTTTTTTTAATTTTATTTATTTATTTATTTGAAAGGCAGAGTTACAGAGAGGCAGAGGCAGAGAGAGAGAGAGAGCGCGAGTGAGAGAGAGGGAGAGAGAAAGGTCTTCCATCTGCTGGTTCATTCCCCAAATGGCCACAATGGCTGGAGCTGGGCCAATCCAAAGCCAGGAGCTTCTTCCCTGGTCTCCCACGCAGGTGCAGGGGCCCAAGCCTTCCTGCTGTAGCCCTGCACTGCTAAGGCCCTGCCCCCTTCTGTGTTGCTCCAACATGGCTTCAGGCTTGGCACCTCTATCCATCATGCACATGAGCCTCACCCCCCATCACACCTGAGTCACTGGGGAGGATCACACCCAGCTCCACGTGGAGCTGCCACACCTTCCTAGCAGCTCCTTGTGCCGAAGCCCCACCCAAACCCTGGCCATTTGTATATTCAATGAGGGCACCGCCCACCTCCCCATAAAGGGCTGTCCTGAACTTGGGTAGGGGCAGTCGCCACACTCTCCTCATAGAGAGAGGCCGCCTGCAATCACGGCTGAACATGTACCTTCCTGCACTTCTGTCTGTCTTCTCGGCTGTCGATTCTTCTCTCTCGCCAAGAACTTGGAGTTAACCCAGCTGGGGGCCCCACCCCCAACACCTGCACAGCCTCAGGGACACCCTGCTCCCAACCTCTGTCCATCTGCTACAGATTTCCCTCCCACTCCATCACCCCAGCTCCAAGGCCCGGCCACCTGGGTCCCAGGTGTGTAACTCGAGGGCTCGTGCCTGCCCTGTGTGTGTGTGTGTGTGTGCTGATTTTAGTGGAACAGAACTGGAAATTCATTCACATACCTCGTGGTTCCTTTCTTTGGGGGAAACCGGTTGTGGGTGGCGGTGCAGGGAACCAATCAGCCTGCTCCTGGCCCTGCCGGAGCCACCAGCGTCCACCACACCACGCTTTGCTGGCTACTAGCCACACGGCCACCTTCTCTGCAGCCCCTGGGCCTTTGCACATACTGTCCTTTGTCTGGAATTTGTTCTTCTTCTTCATAGATAACACTATTCACTGATTTCCTGAGACGTGGTGCCTAATTTCCCTGATTAAATCAACCCCACGTGCCTTCAGTCGGGACTTTTTTTTTTTTTTTTAAGAATTTATTTATCTTCACTTCCTTTGAAGGCAGAAATAGAGACACAAGAGATCCATCCTCTGGCTCACTCCCGTTCAGCTGTGCTGGTCCCGCCCTCCAGCCTGCGGCGAGCTCTGCCCGGCCTAGCCCAGCACGGTGCCTCTTGTCCAGTGAGCCCTGGCAAAGACTGTGCGAGTGAGCGGACAGGTGGACGGGCAGGGACGCAGGCCGGGACGGCGGCTCCTGGCGGAGCCTGAACGCCATTCCTTCGGGAGGAGGGCTGTAGTTTCCCCTAAGGACCTGGACCCGGGCTGTCCTGCGCCCCACGCCGGCTCCCCAGGCCCGCACACCTGGGCAGCAGCGCCCCGCCCTGTGCCGCACGGGAGCCACCCGCTGCCCCTCCACGGGGCTCTGGCCTTTCCGCCCGCGGATCGTGCTCCGCACAGCGGGATCCAAGCCCCGCAGGTGCCGGCGGGCGGCGGGCGGCCAGACCGCGGGCCGGGTCGGCGCCCCCTCCGCCGGCGGCTGCGCACTGCAGCCCAGCTCCCCGCTCAGCCCCACCCCCACGGCCCGGGTTTTCAAATTTGAAACCTGCCTCTTTTCCCGCCCGAAAGGGTGGGCCAGCGGCGGGCGTGGGCGGGGCCTCGTTCCAGCCAATGGTGCCCCAGAGCCTCCCAGGCCCCGCCCCCACGATGACGACAGGGCGCCCAGGGAGGCCATGGACCAATGGGCGAGAGGCTCCTGGTCCGCCCCGCCCCGTCCAAGGCACCCACGTGCGGCGGCGGGGCCCGGGGTCTCCAGGGCACCTCGGGCCCCCAAAGGGCGCTTCTGTGTGCGGAGCGCATACCGCCGGCACAGGACCAACACCAGAGATCCAAAGATGGCAGAAGCCGTCGCGGAGCCGTTGGGCGGAGACGCAGCACCCCCGGCTCAGGGGCCTGCCCGCAGACCAGGCTGGACCTGGAGCCTGAATGTTCCCCTCGAGAGTCCAGGCAGCCCCGGGCGGGCGGGCTCCAGGAGGGTGGACTTGCTGGCCCAGGGGGCGGGGCCGAGGGCGGGGCATTCCCCGGGGCGGGGCGTCCCGGAGGCGGGGCCAGGCCCTGTGTTTGTTGCACCGTGTCAGTTACATTGTAACAAAAGTGGAGAAGCCCTAGCTCCTGCCAGCCGCCCAGACCCGCCCGCCGCCCGCTGTCTCCAACTATGGAACCGGTGGCCAGCAACATCCAGGTCCTGCTGCAGGCGGCCGAGTTCCTGGAGCGCCGTGAAAGGGGTGAGGAAGAAGCCGTGACCGGACCGGGACGGTGACCTCACTGACACCGGCCCGGGCTGGACTTGGCTTCCAGCTGGAAGGATGCACACAGTTCCAGGGCAGCAGCCGCGGGGCACCCCCGTCCTCAACTCTAGAGCAATTTGCGGTCTGGCTGCCGGGGAGGGGTCGGGGGAGTGATCCTGGCGCCAAAAGCCCCCGTCGACCGCGCGTGCCAAGGGGTCCAGCCCCGCTTGACGAGGAGGGGGGCTTTCTCTGGCAGAGGCCGAGCATGGCTACGCGTCCCTGTGCCCGCACCGCAGTCCGGGGCCCATCCACAGGAGGAAGAAGCGACCCCCCCAGCCGGGAGCGCTGGACAGCGGGCGGTGAGGACTGCGGGGAGTGGGGGTGGTGGTGCTGGGCGCCATCTCTCATTGGGCTCCTCTGCTCACTTCCTCCTGTGGCTTGCATCTTCTGGGCCAGGTATCCTGCGAGGGGGAGGCATCCAGACACTTGCAACAGTCCCCACTCCCCAAACACACATCTCTTTTTATTCCTTCAAGGACTGTTTTTGATCACCTTGGGATGTGCCAGGAACTCTGAGCAAAACATCCTGGGTGCGACCCACCCATCACACCCCACTCTGTCCCTCTTGGCTTCCTCCTTTTCTCTCCTCCCCTGCGCACATGCTGTTCCCTCCTGTGTGAATGCCTCTCCCTGCAGCCCCACTGTTGGGAAGGCTGTGAGGTGGGGTGGGGTGGGGCAGGTCCTGGGACCGAGGGTGTGGGAAGTAGCCGACCACTCCTCACCCGGCTCCCTGGCATTGACAGGTCTGTGCACAATGAACTGGAGAAGCGCAGGTGAGTCCCAGCCCTGCCCCGACCGCACCGGCCCATGAGCCGCTGTCCCCAACCTTCCCTTCCCTCCCCGCCTCTGACCTGCAAGGCGGGGCCGGCACTGCCCTCCAGACCCCTCCCCCTGCAGGAGAGCACAACTGAAGCGGTGCCTGGAGCAGCTGAAGCAGCAGATGCCCCTGGGGGCCGACTGTGCCCGATACACCACACTGAGCCTGCTGCGCCGCGCCAGGATGCACATCCAGGTGAGGGGCTGCCCCGTGCGTGCAGCGGGCCAGCTCGCCCGCGTGTGTGCAGGGATGCAGTGGGTAGGCTCCTTCGCGTGTGTGCAGGGGTGCAGCGGGCCAGCTCACCCGTGTGTGGGCAGGGTGCAGAGGGCCGGTTCACCTGTGTGTGGGCAGGGTGCAGAGGGCCGGCTTGCCCGCATGTGTGCAGGGGTGCAGTGGGTAGGCTCCTTCGCGTGTGTGCAGGGGCTAGGAGGATGCAGTGTGGCTACCAGGAAAAAGCCCCTCTGTGTGGCTTGGGTCCTCTGTGCTTTTAATTTCCAAATCTATTAAATGGGAAGAAAAGCAGGGGTTGTGCCGCGGCTTCAGCGAGTTCGCCTGGAAATGTTCATCGCTGTTAGGAGAACTGTGACCGCTGAGATCCCGGCTCTGAGGCCCATCTGGGCTCCCCTCTCCTCCTGTTTGACGGGGAGGGGCTCGTTGAGAAGGTTCGGTGAGAGTCATCCGAAAGGGTCCCTTGCATTGTAGGTTAGCCCTGGCTCTCCCCTTCCCCACCCTGCAGGGCCTCATCTTTTGGGCCGTTTGACATGATGCTACCTTGGGGGGGGGGGCAGTTGCAGACTCCAGGAGAGGGAAAGGGCTCAGAAGAGGCCCCCCCCCCCCCCCAGCCTGCCTGGCAGGTCCCCGCGCTGCCTCCGTGGAGCCCCACGCCCCCTGGTGGACAGGAGCGAGTATGCCAAAAGGCTGGCTCAGGCAGCCCAAGGGATTTCGGGATTAGAAGTGGTTTTGGAAACTATACTCATGGAGGACTTTGCCTAACACTCTTGGCCCTTTTGACAAAGGAAGAGCTGGATGCACAGCCGGGCCAAGGGCCAGGTCACACGGCTGGTGCGAGGCAGCTGTGGAATCCAAGCTCAGGCCCCCGACATGGCCTCTTTCCTTCAATGCAAATTTACTGAGTGCCTGCTCTGCACCAAGGGCCTTGGCAGAGACACCGCCCAGCAGATAAATCACGGTCATGGATGTATTCACCCTGCCCCTCACGCTGTCACCCCCTGCCCAGTGGCAGAACAAGTCTGGCCGGCCCATGGGCCGGGTCTGGTTGTCAGGTGGACACCGTGTGCCGCTGACACGCTGCCTGGCCCCTGGGCAGGACCTAGAAATTGCTGCCTCCTTGAAGCCCCATCACCTGCTCCTTGGCCTACTTTATCTCGGCCTCCTTCTTGGCCTCTCCCAGGCTGTTTGCCATTTTGCCCTAGAATGATCTTTACTTCCTGTGAGACGCCTGGCCCCACACAAGCCCCTTGGCTGCTGTTTTTGTCTCGCCTCTAGCCACTCCGCACAGACAAAGCTGAAGTGGGCTCTCCCCAGCATCTGCGCCTTGCTGCTGCTCTGCCCGGCTCTGCCCAGGCAGCTGTCACTCATTTTTCTCTGCCCTGCCCCGGTGCCGCTGCGCCCACTCTCCCCTTCTGGTTGAATGGCTGCCCACCTGGGGCTTTGCCCAGGAGGTCTCTTGGTTGTGCAGCCCCTGGAGCTTCGCGGCTGGCAGGGGTGCCCCCCACCCCCTGGGGACTGATGCCCAAAGTCTCAGGGTTCCTGGGAGGGGAGGACACTGGCAGCTTTGTTCGGTCTGCAGCTTTCTAACAATTTAAATTAGCTGGCAGCACTCCCAAGGCCATTCGCATGAACAAAATCTGACTTCCCAGCTCCTCTTGCACGGGGAGATCTGGCAGGCCGTGTTGGGCAGGCCCCGGGCGGCTGACCCCGCCCTTGCTCCTCCTGGTCCGCAGAAGCTGGAGGAGCAGGAGCAGCGGGCCCGGCGGCTCAAGGAGCGGCTGCGCAGCCAGCAGCAGAGCCTGCGGCAGCAGCTGGAGCGGCTACGCGGGCTGCCGGGCGCAGGCGAGCGGGAGCGGCTGCGCGCGCACAGCCTGGACTCGTCGGGCCTCTCCTCGGAGCGCTCAGACTCGGATCAAGGTGAGTGCCGGAGGCCCTGGGCCACATGGCGCGTTGGCGCGTGACCGTGGGCCCTTCTGACCGGCCCCTCCCTGTGCAGAGGAGCTGGACGTGGACGTGGACGTGGACGTGGAGAGCCTGGTGTTCGGGGGCGAGGCGGATCTGCTGCGGGGTTTCGGCACGGGCCGGGAGCACAGCTATTCATACAGCGCCGGCGCCTGGCTCTGACGCCAGGCTCTGCCCTGGTGGCCTCGGCCCTCGCCTTCTGCGCATGCTGGTTCGAGCTGCTGGACAGAAGCCGCTCCGAGCCTTAAGGGCTGTCTGGAGTCACCTGTTGGCACGGACTAAAAGGACCCTTACATGGGAACAGGTGCTCAGCTGCCCCTGCTGCTGGCTGCCAGGCGGACTCCTGGGGTTGGAGGCGCCTGGATCTCCCCAAGCCTCTACAGGGAAAGGGGCTTGCTTGCCCGCCCCCCTTCCAGGCCTGGTTTGTAGCACTCGGCTCAGGAAGCCTCTTGAACCCTCACGTTCCTCCCGGGAGACGGCACCCTGGCCTCTGCGCCGCGTGTCCTGCACAGTATTCGCATTAAAAGCCTCTTTTGTAACTTCTGCTCCTGGTCTTGCCTGATGAGGACGGGGGAAGAGAC
This sequence comes from Lepus europaeus, assembly GCF_033115175.1. Classification (NCBI taxonomy): domain Eukaryota; kingdom Metazoa; phylum Chordata; class Mammalia; order Lagomorpha; family Leporidae; genus Lepus; species Lepus europaeus. Next base: position 104,228,948 of record NC_084830.1, read on the forward strand.
CCCAGCCGCTGCCAGCACCACCGTGGGGTCCCCACTTTGCCTGGGGCCAGCAGCATGCGGCAGAGTCAAGGTTCGAACCAGCGTTTTCTGACTCCAGAGCTAGCGCGGAGTGAATTCAACAAATATTTATTGAGTGCCTGTTACGCACAGATATGGTTCCGGGCGGCTGGGACACATTGGAGGACAGAACTGAGCCCTGCCCTCATGGAGCTTACAGTCTGTCATGTTTCCCCGCCACTGATCCCTGTACCTCTGCCAGCAGCCGCCCGGGCTCGGACGTGGCTGACACCCACCCCCAAACAGCAGAGAGCGCTGGAAGTGGATTTTTAATAATAAAGTACACTGGGGGGCGGGCGGGGGGCTGAGCGCACTGTGTGGGGTGCAGTGGCAGCGCTGGGGAGGGCCTGGGTCCCAGCAGGGCCAGACTGGCTACACGAACTGCTGCTGTTGCTGCTGCTTCTTGGTGGCGGCCTTGTTGGCCAGGTCCTTGGCCTTCTCCGTAGCTGCCAGTGCCGTCTCCTTGGCCTTCTCCGTGGCTTCCTTGGCTGTCTCAACAAGCGTCTTGGAAGGGGCCTCACCTGCAGCGAAGGCCAGGGCCCGCTTCAGGTACAGCAGGCAGACCCCCCGCCCCCGCCTCCCGGCCCAGGCTCCCTAGGGGGTTGCCCCGAGCTCTCACCTTGCAGCTTGGCCAAGATGTACTCAAAGCCCTTCATAGTCTTGGTCACATTGCTTTTGAAGCGGGCAAGACCAAATTCCTGGCAAGAGACGAGGGGAGGATCCTAGAAGCCGGCTCAGACGGCAGAGGCCCCGGGCCCCACAGCCCCGCTGACAACTGCTCACCTGAACAGCTCTGGAGACACCAAACAAGCTGGAGGAGACCCAGGCTTCCCGGCGGATTTCAGTCCAGCCGCTGTTGTCTGAGTTCACACAGTAAACACATCGCTCCTCCACCATCTGTGTGGGGAGTCAGACCAACCACAACCACGGAGTCTCTCACTTTACCAACGCCAGCATCAGTCTGAGAAGTACCGGTGTGAAAAGAGGTTCCTCCCCGTGGCGCATCCCCAGCCAGGGTCGGGGGACCAGGCGGCCACACCCCTGGATGTCGGGAGCCTTTATGCCTCGACGCGTACTGGGTGTGTAGCCTGGCTCCCGCCAACTGTGGCCTCCTCGGAAAGAGCACCCCCCTGCCAGCTGGGCCCCTGTGGTCACCGGGCAGGAGCCCAGAAAGCGGGACACAGTGCGGCCGCACTCACCGCGGCCCTGCGGGACACCACCCCTCTCTGGCCCTCACTTCCCGCTTTGCAGACTGGGTAAGCGAGCTGAGAAAACAAGCTGGGGAGGGGGATTCTCCGAAGCTTTCAGGGCGCTCACACGCTGCATGTGGGCACCAGTGCTGGGCGCCGTACACAGGGGCTGTGCTTGGTGCCCGCAGTAGCTCTGCAGGAGCCCTCCCGGCATGCACTGGCCAGTGGAGATACTGTAAAATGATTCTCAAGCCACAGGCAAGAGAGCACAGGTGATGTTTCCCAAAATCTCTGGAGCACTCCCATCAGATGAGGAGGACACTCCTGGAGCGAGTGGGAGTGGTGTGGGGCAGGGGTGGGGACGTTGTGGCGCAGTGGGTTAAGTCACCTGTGACACTGGCATTTCATATCGGAGCACCAGTTCGAGTCCCGGCTGCTCCACTTCCGATCCAGCTCCCTGCTAATGCGCCTGGGAAAGCAGCAGAAGATGGCCCAAGCATTTGGGAGGGGAGACCTGGAAGCAGCTCTGGGCTCCTGGCTTCAGACTGGCCTGGCCCCAGCCATTGCGGCCAGATGGGACTGAACTAGCAGATGGAACTCTGCCTTTCAGATAAACAAAAAAATAAATCTTGAAAGAAAAAAAAAAAAAAAAGTGGAGCAAGGGGCCACAGCCGCTCTCCGAGGTGCACGCAAGGCCGCCATCTGATGGACGCCTGCCCTCAGCATCACTCCTGCAGGCCCCACCCAAAGGCGCGCCATGCCCGACGCTTGGGTGCTGCGTCCGCGGCCTGCCGCAGTTCCCTGAAACAGGTGCCTCTCCCCCAGGGCACGGCTGAGTCAGGGCAGGCTCCGGGCCACCTAGTCCTCAGGAATCTGCCTCGGCTCTCTAGCCACCTGCTCCTGAGCAGTGTGCTTTGGGGGGTGGGGGTGGGGGACCCAGGGAGGTCTCACCATCAGCCGGGCGTGGTTGATGTTCCAGGTGAAGGTGGTCATGGTCTTATTCTGTGGGTCCACTATAGAGTCCTCCAGGATGTACACCGAGTGAGCAACATTGGCAGGAAACAGTCGCTCTGCCCAGCGGGGCATCCTGTTAGTCTTGGTCAGGAGTCGACGGGACAGGAGCTTCCGGTCAGGGGTCACCTCCCGGTGGACTATGTCTTCAGTCAAGACATGTTTGCTGCAGGTGTCAGAGTGCAGGTGACCCTCGGGAACCTGCCCCCAGGGAAGCTCCCCGTTGGGGTTCCCACCTGGGGCCGCCCTGCCCAGTCCAGTGATCTGGGCTGTGGCTCAGACTATCCCAGGGCAAATTCCAACCACCGCCCTACCTCGCTGACCTGGATTCCTGGCTTCCCGGCAGGGCGGGGCCTCGTGTCTTCCTGCACGGGCAGACCCGTGGGCAAGCGCCTGACTTGCAGCCCAAAGATCCCTCCCAAGGCCCGTGCGGCTGTCTCTTCCCGTCCCAACGTCCACAGAGAGGGCCTTGGCAAACCAGTGCCCAGGCCCAGCCACCTCCCAGGGCCTTCCGGGTCCGGCCCGGCCACTTCCTAGATAAGGCCTGCTGCCCTTAAGGCGGTCACGATTCCGGAAAGCCCTACGTCGGCCTCGATCCGCTGTCCCCCTTAGCCCCATGACTTGGGGGGGGGGGGGTCGCCCGCACTTCGATCTCGACAGGGCGGAGATGGTGACGGGGGTTGCTTTTCCCAGAGTCACGTACCTATAGGGATTCGGGTATCGCTGCCAAAAGGCAGCGAATACTTGGTCCCAGGAACTTCGGAGCACGCTCTGGCCCAGGAAATACTTCACCATCGTGAGTCCGGCCGGGGCGGACTCAGCGTCCGCACAGCATCAGGCGTGCGGAGCCCGGGGGCACGCGGAGGCCGGGCCGGGGCTCGGCGCACGCCCGCCAGGCTCGCAGCTCAGGTCAGTCACCTCCGCGCCGCGCCCAAGCCGCTGCCCGCCGCCGCCATGAGGAGCTGGCCAGCCGCGCGCCACTTCCGGCGCGGCGGCACAGTCCACCACTTCCGGCGACGCCCACGTGACCTCTCGGCTCCGCCCCCTCGGCCCAGCGCCCCTCCCTCCGGAGTCGCGGCGCTCGCTGCGGGTCAGAGCAGGGTTCAGGGGCGACCCCAGGTTCGGTTGGGAAGCCTAGCCCGAGCGGGAGTCCCAGCCGGCCGGCGGGCGGGCGACCCGGAGGGCGAGCGCGGGACGGCGGCGTGCGGCGCGGCCAAGGTTCGCTGGCCCGCGCGCTCGCAGGCCGGCCGGGGTCTAGGGCTCTCCGAAGATACCCGGCGCTCGGGGCAGGCAGAAGAGCGGAGGCAGACGGGGAGGACGGGGGCCGAGCTCGGGCCTGACGCGGGGCCTCGTGCGCCGGGCTAGCGTGTGGGGTTCGGGGCCGAGCGGAGGTCGGGTGTGCCTCAGGACCCCGCCGTGGGTGAGGCGGCCCCAGGAGCATGAGCGGGCCCCGCGTGGACCTCAAGGTGGTGATGCTGGGCAAGGAGTACGTGGGCAAGACGAGCCTGGTGGAGCGCTACGTGCACGACCGCTTCTTGGTGGGGCCCTATCAGAACGTGAGTGCGCCAGCTCGGGGCGGCCGCGCGGGGAGGGCCCGGCACGCTCCCACCGACCTGACCGCCTGCCCCTCGTTGCAGACCATCGGGGCTGCCTTCGTGGCCAAGGTGATGTCTGTCGGAGACCGGACGGTGACTCTGGGGATTTGGGTAAGTTTCCTGGGCACCCCGTTCGCGAGGTCCTGGGGGGCTCTGACCTGGGCCCCCGAGGCCACTTGCCCAGCCCCAGGCCCTGGTTTCCTCTTCTGGAGGCTGGGGCTTGTTTTGCAGTCACGGGGGAGTCTAGCCTGGTAACCCAGGCCGGGGCTCAGTCCTCCCCTGCTTTTCAGGACACAGCAGGCTCTGAACGCTATGAGGCCATGAGCAGGATCTACTACCGGGGCGCCAAGGCTGCCATCGTCTGCTATGGTAAGAGGGGTTCTGGCCTATTCTTCAAGCAAGGTGTGTGTGGGTGCCCGGCGGGCCTCAGAGAACAATCCCTGACCCTCGCTCGCCTTTCCTGCATGCCTCACGCCAAGACCTTACGGACAGCAACAGCTTTGAGCGAGCCAAGTTCTGGGTGAAGGAGCTGCGTAGCCTGGAGGAGGTGGGTGGCCACACCTGGCTGGATCGGGGCCTGGGGGTGGGAGCTCGGTGGGTCCGTGGAGCCCACCCTGACCTTGGCTTCTGCTCCAGGGCTGTCAGATCTACCTGTGTGGCACCAAGAGCGACCTGCTGGAGGAGGACCGGCGGCGGCGGCGCGTGGACTTCCACGATGTCCAGGACTATGCAGACAGTAGCTGCTGCTCAGCCCCTGAGGGGGTGGGATGCGGGCGGGGGAGCGGCTGCTTGGGTGGGCTGCAGGCAAGGTACCTGCTTGGCTTCCTTGCACCTGTAGGGTCTGGGAGACTCTGAACTGCTAGGCTCCCCCTTTGTCTACTGGATTCTCAGGTGTGAGGCTTCATCACTTCTCTTTACAGATATCAAAGCTCAGCTCTTCGAAACGTCTAGCAAGACAGGCCAGAGTGTGGGTGAGTGCTGTCCTGGGGCCTCCAGCAGGAACGGGCAGGGGCACCCCAGGCAATAGAGTAGATGAGCCCTCTGGGCCCTCACCGGCCCCCCTTTTCCTGTCAGACGAGCTCTTCCAGAAAGTGGCAGAGGATTACGTCAGCGTGGCTGCCTTCCAAGTGATGACAGGTGTGTGCTCCCCTGGACCGCCTCTCAGCCGGGGCGTCCCGCTGAGCCCCGCCTGACCCCGTCCACGGAGCTAGGTGCTAAGCTGCCACCTCTCTTTCACAGAGGACAAGGGCGTGGATCTGGGCCAGAAGGCAAACCCCTACTTCTACAGCTGTTGTCATCACTGACTCACCACTCACCTGGCCTGGGGAATAATGGAATTCCCCAGGGGGCTGGACCCAGCTTTTGTCTGGGCTCGGGTGGTTCAATGTCTGAGCTACCCCAGGTCCCCATGGCAGCAGAGGTGGCACCGGCCTGTGCTGGCCCATGGAACGGAGGCAGTGTTGGGCTGGCTGTGGGCATGAGGAGGGCTAAGGACTGATCTGGACCCCAGGCTTCCGCCCTGGACAACACTTGTATCTGCAGATTACTTAAGTGGCTTCTGATCTGTAAATAAAGTCAGTGCACTGTGAATCACACTCAGCCCCTTTCCCTGCTGTGTGGACTAGGTGTCAAGACACCTAGTTCTTTCTGAGAGCACCAGCCTGGCCTCACTTCTACACTAAGGCTCCTCCCATCTCTTACTTTCCTTTGGAAACCAAGGAACCTCAGCCCCGGGTTGCAGCGGAGCCCGTGGAGAAACAAGAGGCTCTTTGCTGTTCTTCTGTGAGAGGCTGGGGTCGGGGCGCTGCAAAGCTCCCCGTTCCTTCTAGGTGCAGAGGAAGGCAAGGATAGCACTCAGGCTGTGCAGCAGGGTCAAGCCCTGCTTAGGTAATAAGGGGGCCTGGTAGGTCTGACTGCGTCTGTCGTGCCTGGGCCTGCGAGTCAGGCCTGTTGCTCAGCTCCTGAGCTTCCCAGAGACATTCCACAGTGTGGCTTAATGGAAGGGAACTCATTCAGTTCTGCAAGACAGAAAAGTCTCATGGATCCAGATTTGGATCCCATCTAGCAACTTGGAAAAGGCAGCCAAACTCTCAGCCTGAGCTCCTCCTCTGTAAACTGAGGGGGCTGCTCCCCAGCTCAGGACCTTGAGCATCCTAAGGGAAAATGAACTCTGGTACCAAATGCTCTTCCCATATTCCTCTGACGGCTTCTTGCTGGAAAGGCAGGAAGCAGACAGACTCCCGGGGTTCTCCCGAAGGTATCAGGCCTTAAAGGTCCAAGTGTCTCTGAAGGCTCATGTGTTAGGGTACCCAGGGCCAACGTTCCCTGTTCAACCAAAAGCCTTTTCGGGTATGGGAGGTGTTGCCCTGCACCAGGAGCCTCACTTTCCAGCTCACTGCTTTGCTGCCGTTATGCTCGGACTGAGCCTTGTACAGTACTCAACACCTGCCTCTTAAGAATGTAAAACTTGACCAACAAGGTCTGACTCATTTGAAAAGTGCTTTGGTTCTACTTCCTTTTTAAAAAACCAATTCCTCAAAATACACTTCCTTCACCAGTGATGGAGATTTCCTGTGGAAGGGGACTGAAACTGACACCAACCACTCCCAACAAGACAGATACTTAAGTAGCCCATAGCCACTGGGAGGAAACCCACACTACCCCCATCAAGGGCCTGGAGGGAGGCTCAGCTCTGCTGTGTTGCCCACTGGGGAACTCTCTGGGGTGGCTTTTGTTCTCACCCCAGACCAGTCCTCCATCCTATCAGGCTACACCTCCCCAGAGACAATAAAACAAAACACAGGGCAAGGGCCATAAGAGTAAAGTTAAACTTTACTTTACAGTAATTTTTTTTCTATATACAAAGAATTACAGTACATGTTTATGGAGACTCCTAGCACAGGGCTCCCTCTTTTTCACTAGGAGTTTCACTTAACAGCTGACAATCTGTGGGACCGGGGAGGGGGGGAGGGCAGAGAAAACCGTGACGGACCTTGGCTGACCCCCGCCCTCCCCCACCCCGTCCCCCTTTCTTAAAAATATAAAGACAGATCTCTGTCGTCAGCTTGTTGCTTTGCCAAGACCTAAACAGCTGCTCTTCCAGGAGCTCCTGTGTGCTGCACTGCCCATCCAACACACCTCGTCACCTGCATGTATGCAGGCAGCACCCACCACACACCTGGATACTGCTGGCTCTGCCCGACCCTAGAGGTTTAAAGCACCCAGAACCATTTCTGCTTCTGCTTCCTGTGCTTGCCTCTTGTCCACAAAGCTCGGCTCAACTTCCAGGGTGTTAAACCTGAAGCCCCCTAACAGCCTGATGTTTTCAAAGTCATGGGAAAGCAGCTCTAGAGGAGGGCCACACAAGAGTTGAACAGGCTGTTTTTGCTTACACTAGTAAGACACATTTCTTCCAAGGCTGTGGATTTCTAATTAAAATAAACTCTTTCCACGTCCTTAAGAAATATTACTTTTCATCTTCGTGAGCTATAGAGGTGCTCCCATGAGACTGGAAGAGGTAGAGAGGGGCAGGAGGTAACCCAGGGAGACCCCACACCCAGAGCTCTACCAACCTGTTCCAGGCAGTGTGGACGGAGGCTTATGGACAAGGTGACCCCAGCCCTGAGAAACTCAATGGCCACCTTCATCTGGACACGGGATCTCTTCCACCTCTGGAGAATGCTGGACTAACTCCAGGGTTGGGTGCAGGCTTTGCTGAGGCTCTGCTGGGTCCTCACCTCTAACAGAGCCTGAAAAAAACCTTTCTACATAAAATCTCCCAAGCAGGAACCTGGGTTTCTCAAGTCACCAGTCCCTCAATCCGTGGCAGTGCTTATTTATACCATGAAATTAGCACCATCATTACATTTTTTTGTATACAAAGCAATTATCTATTCTTGTTTCAATTTACTCTACAGCAACCTCTGGCCCTGCTGCCCTGGCCCTAGGAAGCTCAGCTGAGAGCGAACTGGCCACAGCCAATCAAAGCCTCTTGCAGCAGCCACCTAGCTTTAAATGATCTGGAATGTCTAACATGGAACAGCTCGGAGGTTACTCAGCAGGGGAAGGGGGCTTGAGGCAATTCCTTTCTTGCCATGATCCACAGAGCACAGGACACTAGGCCCCTCAGACCTGGCTGATAAGCCCCAAGAGGGTGACACTATTCCAAAACAAAGCCTTAGGAGAAAACCCACTTTATAGGAGCAAAGGGTAAAACCCATCCAAGTTCAGTGCTCTCCTGATCCCTCTCCACGGGGACAGTGCCAGGACCCGACCTCCTTCCTGCCGTTCTGTTCTCATGAGGCAGCATTAGAATGGCAGCCTGGGAGTCCCGCTCCAGCGAGCAGGCGGTGCTGAGCCCGGGACAGGACTGTGAGTACACGTCCTGACTGTAGTGCGTGGGGGATTCAAAGAATAGAAGTTGTGTGTGTTTTTTTTAATCAATGCTAAAGGTGTGGATCAGCACAGTGATTTACATCATCAAACTCAGGGACTTCAGGAGAAAGCAGACGTTTTTTAAAAACGTGGACATTTTGGAGCGATGATAGCTGTTTTGCTATTAGAATGGGTTGGCTCCACCAGGAGAAACAAATAAGGCTTTGAATGCAAACTTCAAACGTTTCCATAATTTCTTGACTTTACAGAGCTTGCCCCTCAAAAAGCCCTCCTAGGGAGCCGGTCGGAAGCAGGCTATCTTGAGATCCAAATACCACAGTACCAATCCTGCACAATGATAAAAGGTTTCCTTTAGCTGCCTAGTCACACCCTCTTAGGGAAAAGGGTCTCCTTATAGGCTTGAGGAAGTCTAAAAGGGCTGCGAAGTCACTCCCTCCCCACCTTCATTTAAGAGTCTCATTTCCAATAGTTCTGATTCTACTTCTAGTTGGATAGTGACTGCTTTCATGATTTTAACAATCTAAAATCAGATGCCGCTGTCAGTGGGCCTAAAAGCTCCAATGTCCAGCTTTTAATCCACAACCTGAGAGTCTTTCAGTGGCACTGATGGAAGCCTGATGTCCATCCATTCAGGTGAAGAACTGACCCCCAAAACCAGGTACAGCTCACAAGCTGTTTTCCGAGGCAGGTCTAGAAAGCAGCCTCCAGTGAATGGTGGAGAATGGAAAGAACCAAACACAACCCGAGTGGCTAATCACGGCCCCCTTTCCCTCAGTCCTTCCTGTCTCGTGAGACATTGTCTAGATGGCCGTCTAGCCAATTACCTACCAAAGCCTACTTCAGTGAAGCTAGTTCAGGATGAAACTTCTCCACTTACATTTTTACATAGCCTGCACACCCCACCCCCCCCGATTCACAGTTTATTTCATGGAACAAAGAGCTACGGTAATTTAGCACACAACACAGTGAAAAGATGCCGACAGTGCAGTGCGGGCATCTTCTTCTGATCACAACTACAGATGACAGGAGAGAAAAGGGCACAGGACTGGCACCAAGCAAACCCTACTCATACAACCTAAGAGATCAGGGAAAGGGACCTACTAGCTGCAGTTATATACGTATTCTCACACATGATAAATACTTAATATAGTCAACTTTCATGTTCTGGATGAATTTTCTTTAAAAATATCTTTTTCATGGTTTAAAATTCTTTTAAAAGAAAATAAGATGCTTTATGTTTTCTCTTCCTTTTGAACAAAGAGCTTTTCCTCCCTGGTGATTAGGAAGAGTTAGCATGAAAGGGGAGAACTAGGCAGGTGGAATTCACAGAGGAGATTCCGAGGTCTCAGTGAAATGCAGGGAGAGGTCCCTAAACTTGGGACAGCCCTGCCCAGCCTCGTCCCTCTGCCTGAGTTCAAGTGTCTCAACCCTAGAGACAGACTTTGGGAAATAAAAGCAGATTCTATTTTTATTCTCTCTATAAAGCGCAAATGCTTCTATAACAACTACTGTTCCTTCCTTGGAAGTGATGGAGTAACCTCAGTAGGAACATGGGAGAAGGAAATCGGGACAAAATACAGAATCCTGTTGAGGGTGTAAAAGCCATAGGAGGGACGACATGGCCAGGAGATGTTGGGCCAGAAGACGGCCTGTTGGCTAAAGCTGCTGGCTACGTTGGCAAAGCAAAAAGGTAAACACATTGGTCTAGGAACAAGGGCATGGGGGCGAGTGAGGGGACTAGCCAAACAGAACTTCCTGTCGGCAGTCAGTGAGCCGGGCGAATGGTAGGGCAAGGTAGCACCAACAGATTTCCCAGCCCTTGGGCCCCAGCTCAGGGCAGCAGTAACAGATAATCAGCAGTTATGAGGAGTCATCTCTTAGGACATTGCTCTAAACACCTCGCCTCACTGGTCTCAAGGGAAGGGTTCTGGCTTGCCTCTGAGCTAAGTCAGCAGACAGGTGCTCTCAATGGAGAACACAGCAGTTCTCAGGGAGGTGAAGAGAACTTCCTCCATTCAGTTGGGAGGGCAAAGGATCAAGAGAGCAGAGTAATTTCCCATCAGGATCTGGCACTCTTCCTGAAGCTGGTGGATCTAGCTCAGAGCTTGCCAGAAATTCCCTATGTCCACTGCCCGAGGCTGAAATCTGAAAGCACCTGAGTGTTCGGGGATGGGGATGGGCATGGGTTCATGTAAAAGGAGGAAAATTGGTAGAAAAGGTAAACTTGCCAATTGCCTTCTTCCAATGCTGGAAAAGCTATATTTTCATAGAGCTCAGCTCTCCCTAACCAGCTGCTCCTCCAAGGACAGATCTTCAGACACTACACAGCCCAGAGGCAGCAGAGGCTGCCCCAGTCAACAGCCCCACCTGGCCTTGACACAGCACTCCTCTGTCTGCTAGCAGACCTCTGCATGGGTGTGCAGGCCCATGCTCCACGCACACCCCAAACAGGAGACACTTACTCAACACAACCACTTGTGGTGCCACAGAGGACATTGCAAAATGAGGTTGGAGCTCTAGGGCCCCGCAGAACTTCCTGTTATTTCCTGGTAAAAGGTTCCTGAAAACAGCCTGGGTTCCCAGGCAGGCATCTTAGGCTGACAGGGATCAGGCCTCATTTATTTCTGCAGCTTGGGCCAGTGACTAGCACCTGGCCTGGCACACATCAATGCACAGGAAATCTGCACTGAATTGAAGAACATCAGTTCTGCCCAAGGGTCCATCAGGTGCCCTCAGTGGGGATCTGTCGGGCTAGGGAGATAGCTCTGAGAGCCCCTAGACCTTCCATCCTGACCAGCGGAATTGAATTCCATGTTTGACTCCAGAGTGGACTTTTTATTTTAAGTTGACCATGTAGAAGATGGAGGAAAGAGACTGAAGTCTGTCTGTTCCTTGGCTGGGGCCCACTTGGATTTCCATACAAGGCTGACACAACTGTAAGCCCCCACTGGCTAATGCCACAAGAGTTCTGAGTGTTGGTATGGAAGGAAACAGTATCAGTGGAAAAGTGTGAGGGTAGGTCTGATTTTTAAAGGGAATAAAGAATGAGAAGATTCCTCTCCCCAAATGGTACCGGGGGGGGGGGGGGGCAACTTGTCTGGTTATGTGACATTGACTGGTATTACTTCTGTTCTGACTCTGCACATTTGTGATTGGAAGGAGCTTGGTTTAGAGCTGGAAGTGTATTTTGCTCTGGTTTGGGGTCTTGCCCTCTTCCAAGAGACCAGCAAGTCTGTGCCAATGTCTGTGTGCTCCCCGCAGGCCAGCAGGACTGCATCAGTGTCTGTCCAGCCACCATGGGCCACAGCCCTGCCCCTGCTGAGGTTTTCCCCAAGGCCCAGGAACTCTGCTCTGGAGTTGCCAACTTCTTCTCTTCAGTAGAGAGGGAGGCTGGGGTCTTCCCAAGAGACCTGAAGGACTGCCCAGTTTTGGCAGCAAGTCCAGGTAGTTGCTGGCTTCCGGCCATCTGCTTCACCTGCTTCACCAGGAGTGGTGCTTGGCTGGGAGGTCCTGGGGTCTGCTCAGCCCCTGCAGGAGCTCTTCCTGAGGCCTGAGTTGCTGGCTCATATAAAAAAGCCTTGGCAGGCGGCTGAGAAAGAAGTCTGGCCTGGGTGAGTGATTTAACAGCTTGCCAGGGGTGCTCTGCAGGGGCTGCGGTCTTTCCAGGTGGCTGGAGAAGAGGTTCTGACATGCTGCCTTTCTCAACCACTCGTGGCATATGCCCCAGGCCTTTGCTGGCTGCCCATGAGCTCGATTCCAACACCGGCACCTTCTCATCAGCCTGTGGTGTGACCTCATGAGGAGATGCTGCCCGCTCCTTCTGGCGAGGGGTTAGGTCTATGAGATCCATCACCAAAGCAGCTCTATTTTTTGACTGAGTATTCTGGTCCACAGGCCTCAGTGCTTTTTCTTTAGCAACCAAGGTCTGGACCACGGCTGATAGTACTTTCTCAGGAGGTGGGAGTCTCTGGGACAAAGGGGCATGGGATTTGTCTGGGGGCCGCTCTGAAGTCTGAGGTTTGGGACTGCTGGTGACTAGCAGTCTGTCTGGTGGCAGAAGTCGTAGGCCAGTGGGAACTGGGGTTTTCTCCAGTGACTGGGGCCGTGGGCTGACAGCACCTATAGATTTATCCAGCCGTGGGTCAGTTGTCCCCAGAGGTCTTTCCAGTGGTTGGGGCCTGACTGAGGGTGAGGAGCCTGGGCCAGTCACTGGAGAGGGCTTGTCAGATAGCTGGGGTCTTGGTCCTGACACTGGAGGTGACCTGTCCAGTGGCCTCTGGCTGGATGCCAAGGGTTGGGATTTGGTCCCTGACCCAGCAAGGTCTCTGACCCTATCTAAAAGCTGGGGCCTGGAGTCAGTTCTTTCAAGAGGTCTTTCAGGCAGCAATGGCCTCTGACAAGTCCCTGCCAGAGCTTTTTTGGAGAGTGGCAGCGTCTGGTTGGTGTCAGCAGGTGGCTTATCTGACATCTTGGGCCCCTGAGCAGCTGTTCCTGATGACTGTTCTGCCAGGTGAGCACCCGGCCCTGGAGGCAGTGGTACCGGGGGAGGCACATACTCACGGATCTCCCCGGGTTCCAGAGGGTTGGGCCCACAGGGATCGTGCTCAGTACAAGATAGACGCCCATCCAGTTTGGAGATGAACAGCATGCCTTCCCGATGCTGCTTGCAGAAGGAGCTGGGGCACATCTCACAGAAGGAGGCTGCTTCCTTCCCACACACGTCACACTGATGCCACGGACACTCCCACTTCCCTGAAAACACAGGAGAGAAACAACCTTAGGGGGGAAAAGGGAGACAGGCCATGGCTGAGGGAAAGCTCAGGGGAGTGACTGCAGAGCCTCCCTCAAACTGCTGCTCTTCAGAGAATTCACACAGTTCACTGCCACCTCTCCTTCCCAGGGAGTACAGTCTCCCTTTCTGCACTAAATGACACAGTAGGTAACAGCAGAGCCTCAAGGAGCAGCTAGGTATCACCTAAATACAAGCAGAGGAATAAATTCATATTTCTATGACTATTTCCAGCAACAGCGGACCCCTCGGACAAGCTTCCCTTAGATGGAATTTTGGATACTCCTTTCAATTTCTGCATAGTCTACTGGTCCTTTAGAGCTTTTAAATCTTCAACTGGAATATAAACATCCCAGATACCTAACTCCTGCTTATGTGGTTACTTACAAGAACAGGAAAGCACATATAATACAACTGGAAAAATGGAAGCAGATTCACCCATGCTCAATGTTAAGTCTTGCAATCTGGCAAAATTTATTTGTGTTATCCCCACAGAAATGGGGGAAAAGACCCAAAGCTAGCCGAGCCTTGCATTTACTACCCCACTGACACAGAAATGAGTCTACCAGCCCCAAATAATCTACACTAGAGCCGGCGCCGCGGCTCACTAGGCTAATCCTCTGCCTGTGGCGCCGGCACCCCGGGTTCTAGTCCTGGTTGGGGTGCCGGATTCTGTCCCGGTTGCCCCTCTTCCAGGTCAGCTCTCTGCTGTGGCCCAGGAGTACAGTGGAGGATGGCCCAAGTGCTTGGACCCTGCACCCCATGGGAGACCAGGAGAAGCACCTGGCTCTTGCGTTCGGATCAGCACAGTGCGCCGGCCGCAGCGCGCCAGCTGTGGCCACCATTTGAGGGTGAACCAAGGGCAAAGGAAGACCTTTCTCTCTGTCTCTCTTTCACTGTCCACTCTGCCTGTCAAATATAAATAAATAAATAAAAAATAAACTACACTAGATGTCACTCTGGATACACAGGTCTACCCTGGCCCCAGCCAACCTGACTCTAAAAAAATCCCTCATTTCACTTCCTGGCATGGACAGGTCAGTGTTACGGCCTTGCACTCACACTACCCCAGTTTCCATTATTTCATTTCCCTGACAAAATGCACATTAAAGGAAGCCAATTCAGGAACAAACTCCTCTCACTTCTACCCCAAAGTTCTCCTCTTTCTGCAATGTCTGGACACTGGTTATTAGTGACATACAATCTCTTCTCCATGAATGGCTCCCTATTGGCTTCTCCTTTTGTCCTTTAAGATAGATGGCATGTTCAAATCTCTAAAATCCTCTAACCCAAGATCACTACCAAAAGGTTATCAACTCCTCCAACCACAAATTCCTGGGTATTACAATTGCCAGAGACACTTTCTCAAGTGCTCACTGACAAAAGTCAAGTAACCTTCAGGGAAAAGTCACTGTGTGAGGAAACCCCACTATGGGAGCAGGGTAGGAAGTAAAAAGGTGTCAACTCATCTCTAAGACCAAAGTGACCCCAAAGATCTACTATGTCAACCTTCCTATCTCCAGAAGGTAAGAGCAAAACCTGGCATTCAACTCAGCTCCTCACTGATTCGTAGTAACTCATCACACTAATCCTGACTCTTAATTTTCCTAAAATGCATTACAGGAAGAAAACTAAGCTTAATGGGTTGCTGGGAGGATGAAATGACATACATGTAGGTGAAGGACTTGACACACAGCAGGTGAGTTTCCCTTCCTTAAATCCTAGCCTTCACTGCCATGTATTTCCAGAATCAGAACATGAACCACATCTGTCAACATAACGCACAGAAAAGCAAATGGCACTTTCCTCCTGACTAAAGCAAATGCAATTAGACCACAAGAATCCTTGTGGAAAGCAAGGGGCACTCTGAACAAACCGTGGCACCGACCTGCTGGCCGCTTGGTCAGATTCAGACAGTCTGCGTGGTAAACTTTCGGGCAGCCCGGCTTCTTGCAGGAGACGAGCTGGCCAGCGTCCCCACAGCTGAAACACTCATCTTCTCGCTCCTTTGTGATCTCGCCCTGGCTCCTGCGCTTCCCTGGCTGCTTCTTCTTGAACTTCTTTGATTTTTCTTCTGTGGCAATGGGTTGATTCTAGAGGTTATATATTGAGCAGTCAGCACTCTGTCAACACAGTTGCATAATCTCAACCAAGTTAACTATTCTCTGAGCCTCGGTCTCTCCTTTGGGAAGACACCACTCTTAGACTGTTGTGAAGATCAAACACAGAGAAAGCACCTGGCACATCAGCTAACCAACAGAGGTAACATCAATTACCATGTGCTTTTTACCAACTATTCCTACTACCTGAATGAGATTAAAAAAAAAAAAAAAAGTGCTTTTTTGACTGACATATAAGACTGAAATTAAAGGTTACCCCTTTTATAAGTTTTAGTTTTATGTTTGTCATAATTTCAAAGCTAAAGAATACCTGTCTGGGTGTACAGATGCATTTTTTAAAAAGATTTATTTATGTGAAAGGTAAAGCTACAGAGAGGGAAAGACAGAGATGTATCTTCCATCACTGATTCATTCCAGAAATGGTCACAACAGCCAAGTCTGAAACAGGCCAGAGAAAGCAGCCAGGAGCCACACCTGGTCTCCCACATGGGCAGCAAGGCCCCACACACTTGAGTCATCTTCCACAGCTTTCCCGATGCGGTAACAGGAAGCTGGATAGGAATCTGTGTAGCTGGGATTTGAATTGATACTCTGATATGGAAGGTTGGTATTTGAAATTGTGCCACAATGCCAACTGCTATATATATGCATTTGTTCAGCAAACCACTGAACAGGGTGTTAAGAAGACAGAAAATTAACTCATGGTCCTTGCCCTCAACAAGGCTATGAATCTTTAAGTCAAGTTACATTGTTGTCTATCCCTCCCAAGACAGACCCTGGTGTGACAAGCAGGTCTTCTCTGTGTTGCCTAAGCCCACATCTGGTCATTAAATCCTGTGGCTTATATCACTTTTTTCAGCTTAGTTTAGAAAAAGCTAAAATCAATCTATAAAGTTTAATTAAGATCTGTCCTTTGGTGACAGGCCACCGTTCACTAAAAGCAATGATGGGCCGGCGCCGTGGCTTAACAGGCATAAACTGATATCCCTGGTGCACTTTAAACAACTAATTGTGGATTAAGCTCATGTTTTAATTTACAGAAATCAACTGATACCCCTTAGGATAAGACCACTTAACGAACGAACTAAATAAAAATTACATAAAACCCAATAATAATGTAAAGATGATTTTTCAGGCCGGCGCCGTGGCTCAACAGGCTAATCCTCCGCCTTGCGGCACCGGCACACCGGGCTCTAGTCCCGGTCCGGGCACCGGATTCTGTCCCGGTTGCCCCTCTTCCAGGCCAGCTCTCTGCTGTGGCCAGGAGTGCAGTGGAGGATGGCCCAAGTCCTTGGGTCCTGTGCCCACATGGGAGACCAGGAGAAGCACCTGGCTCCTGCCTTCGGATCAGCACAGTGTGCCGGCTACAGCAGCCATTGAGGGGTGAACCAACGGAAAAGGAAGACCTTTGTCTCTGTCCACTCTGCCTGTCCCCCCCAAAAAAAAAAAGAAAGAAAGAAAGGAAGGAAGGAAGGAAGGAAGGAAGGAAGGAAGGAAGGAAGGAAGAAGAAAGAAATCTCCAACTGGAGTCACTATGTAGTCTATTTTGCATGTATTACAGTCCATTCATTATATAAAAAAATTAGTCACTAAAAACAGCTAAGAAGACCATGTAAGGGTCAAGCGTTGTGCAAAGCGGGTTAAAAATCACCGCCTGCAATGCAGACACCTCCTATCAGAGTGCTGGCTTGAGTTTCGGCTACTCTGTTTTTGACCCAGCATCTTGCTAATGTGCATAGGAAGGCAGAAGATGGCTCAAGTACTTGGGAGACCAGGAAGGAGTTTCTGACTTTACTGCAGGCATTGGGGAGTGACCTAGCAGATGGCAGCTACTTCTGTGTGTGTCTCTGCCTTTCAAATAAATAATATATTTTTATTTTTTTAAAAAGACTATGTAAGAAGGGCTGGTGCTGTGGTGTAGTGGGTAAAGCCACTGCCTGCGATGCCAGCATCCCATATGCTCTTCTTCTAATCCAGCTCCCTGCTGTGGCCTGGGAAAGCAGTGGAAGATGGCCCAAGTCCCTGGGCCTCTACACCCACGTGGGAGACCAGGGAGGAGGCTCCTGGCTCCAGATCTGCCATCTGGGGAGTGAACCAGCAGATGAAAGACCTTTCTCTGTCTCTCCCTCTTTCTGTCTGTAATTCAACTTCTCAAATAAATAAATAAAATCTTTTAAAAAAAATTCCACAAAAAACAGGTATTTATATTCTGTTATAATGGTGAGAATGAGTCCCATTTTTATCTGTGGTGTCATACTACATCTAGAATCTTAGATTCAACTTCAGTTCTTTGGAATCTTTAGAAAGAAAAAGAGAGACAGACCAACCACATGGATACACCAAGAATCTAAGTAGCTTATATTAGAAGATGTGAGATCAGCTAAGACCAATGAAAATGTGTGAAGTAACCTAATTTATGGGTTGTTTTGCAGTTTTCTTTTTCTTTTCTTTTCTTTTTTTTTTTTACAGGCAGAGTGGATAGTGAGAGAGACAGAGAGAAAGGTCTTCGGTTTTGCCGTTGGTTCACCCTCCAATGGCCGCTGCGGCCAGCGCATCACGCTGATCCGAAGGCAGGAGCCAGGTGCTTCTCCTGGTCTCCCATGTGGGTGCAGGGCCCAAGGACTTGGGCCATCCTCCACTGCCTTCCTGGGCCATAGCAGAGAGCTGGCCTGGAAGAAGGGCAACTGGGATAGAATCCGGCGCCCCAACCGGGACTGGAACCCGGTGTGCCGGCGCTGCAAGGCAGAGGATTAGCCTGTTGAGCCACGGCGCCGGCCAGTTTTGCAGTTTTCTTATCTGGAAATGTAGCAAATCACTAATTAAAGTCAGATTATCAAAAAACTTCAAAAATATACAAAGATCCCCTCTTGTCTAACCAAACTGATCATTAGAATACTGAGTACCTTCCCAGGGACCACTGATTCCTACTTAATGTCACCATTTCTTCTGGCGCAGGCACTGTGGTGTGGCAGGTTAAGCTGCTGCTTAGGAGGCCTGCATCCCACATTAGAGTGCTCTGCTTCTGATCCAACCTCCTGCTAATGTAGAGGGGAGGCAGCAGATGATGGTCCCTTACCACTGTTAGGGAGATCCGGATGGAACTCCTGGCTCTCAGCTTTGGCATTGCCCACTTGTGGCTGCTGTGGGGCATTTAGAGAATGGATCAATAGATGGAAAATCTATCACTCTGCCATATGTATATGAAAATAAATCTTAAAACGAAGACTC
Organism: Lepus europaeus; assembly: GCF_033115175.1. Lineage (NCBI taxonomy): Eukaryota > Metazoa > Chordata > Mammalia > Lagomorpha > Leporidae > Lepus > Lepus europaeus. The sequence continues at coordinate 104,247,333 of NC_084830.1, forward strand.
ATTCCTAACTGTTAGGGAAAGAGGACCACATTGTTATTCCCAAGACAAAATCTGGAAGAGTCCTACCTTTGGCCTTACGCCCAGGAAGCCACTGCAGTTCGGGGCTCCACATTTGCAAACAGTTTTTCCATTCCCAAGACATTCTAGGTTATAGTTGAAGGTAAGTTCAGTGCCTGCATTAGAGACAGTGAAAACATTAATATCTGTGGGGTTAGAAATATTATTTCTGTATTAATTATAAAGTATATTAATTTCCAAAAGAATTTTTTAAAATAATTATTTTATTTATTTGACAGACAGTGTTACAGAGAGAGGTAGAGACAGAGAGAGACAGCGAGAGAGGTCTTCCACCTGCTGGTTCACTCCCCAGATGGCCGCAATAACCAGAGCTGTGCCAATCCGAAGCTAGGAGCCAGGAGCCAGGAGCTTCTTCCAGGTCTCCCATGTGGGTGCAGGAGCCCAAGAACTTGGGCCATGTTCTACTGCTAAGCCAGGCCATAGCAGAGAGCTGGATCAGAAGAGGAGCAGCCAGGACTGGAACTGGCGCCCATATGGGATGCCGGCGCTTAATGCCAGGGCTTTAACCTGCTGTAAAACAGCACCGGCAGCCCCAAATGAATATTTTAACCAGAAGATAAAAAGATTTATTAACTCTAAATTCCTTATTTTAATGAATTCTAATCCTATAACATTAATTTATCAGCTGATACAACTTATTAATAAAAGAAAAATTTAAATGGATCCAAAGATAATTTTTAGAATAACTTTTGCTATAGCAGTGTAAATTATCTCAAGTTGCTTTTCATTTGTTTTCTAACCATTTAGATTCAAAGTACATTAATTAACAACTTGTCCTATATGTGTGTGCCAGGCACTGGGAATTCGAGCATGAAGGAAATCTGTTGGTCTGTGCCCAGGTGAGCACATCTTACCTGGCAGCACATCCAAATTAGGCTTCTACCTGTCACAGAGATCTGAACCCTGAGTAGACCACTTGATAAATGGGAAAAAAAAAAAAAATTCAGTTTTTTTTTTAAAAGAGAATCTGACATTAGGCACACAGCAATAATTTGTAAACGTTAAAAAAAAAGTATACAGGGCAGTAGTAAGTAAAGCCCCGGCCTACAGCACTGGCATTCCATATGGGTGCCAATTTGAACCCTGGCTGCTGTACTTTGGATCCAGCTCCCTACTAATGAGCTTGGATAGGCAGTGAAAGATGGCCCAAGTCCATGGGCCCCTGTACCCATGTGGGAGACCTGGATGAAGCCTCTGGGTTACTGACTTCAAGCCTAGCCCAGCCCTGGCTGTTTCAGCCATTTAGGGAGTCAACCAGCAGATCTCTCGATCTCGATCTTTCTTTTTTAACTTTGCTTTTCAAATAAACAAAATAAATGTTTAAAAAAATGAAAGAAGTGTACTACTATAAACTGTAACTTTAAGTAGAAATAAAAGACAAAGACATTCAAACTCAAAATAACATTCAAAGGGCCGGCGCTGTGGGATAGCGAGTAAAGCTGCTGCCTGTGGTGCTGGCATCCTATATGGGCACCAGTTCAAGTTCTGGCTGCTCCACTTCCAATCCAGCTCTCTGCTATGGCCTAGGAAGGCAGTAGAGATGGCCCAAGTCCTTGGGCCCCTGCACCCATGTGGGAGACCCAGAAGAAGCTCCTGGCTCCTGGCTTCAGACTGGTGCAACTTCAGCCACTGCAGCCAATTGGGGAGACAACCAGCGGATGGAAGATCTCTCTCTCTCTCTTATAATGCCACTCTATACAGAAATATAGGAAAACAGAAACACTAGCATAATTTGCTGCGTGAACATCTTACTGGCAGACATCACATAAAGGACAAAATTACATCAAAAGGTATCAGACCTCATAAATTTAACAGTGAAACTATTCTAGAAGAGTCCAAAATACAAAAACCCTTGATAGATGTACAGTTATTTGCAATAGGAAAGAGCATCACAGAAGGGACAAAGAGTGAGGATGGCACACATGGGAAACAGCGAGTTTGTGATGAGCACAGAAGAGTTGAATGAGAAGTCTTGACTCCATCTGCTCAGGGTTTAATTCCAATAGGCACGCATATACGTAGCACATTCTGTCCAATACTCTCCATCCCACCCATGGAGACCAGAAGCCACATGAGGACAGGAACAAGGCATGTGAATGCCAGCACCAAGTCACCTGTGCTGAGTGAATAGGGGAGAAGAGAACTCTATGGCTACACAAGTCAGAGGAAGCCAAGTACAGGAATACAGACTGAGGGAGCCGAGTGGAAGTGTGATGCTGAAAACAGTGGGCAGGCATGTTAGAGCTGAAGTCATATGACTAAGTAACACTTGGTAATCAATAAAGAGGAACCAGTCCACACTGCAGTGGTTAGAGAGGAAAGGGGAAGAGTGAGAGAAGCATCAGATCCACAACTACGAGTATCACAGGAATAACTCCACCTTCTTTACAGTAGTTTTGTAAGGACTAAATGAGATAATATGCTTAGAATAATGCCTGATATACATGGTATTATTTGCTTAATCATCATTGTTACAAAGGAGAAATCTACATGAACTACCTTGAAGCCATTCACTCCAAAAACTTGATACAAGTCAGCATTTTCAAATCAGCATCATTTTGTCAAGCAGAGTGCAATGGATAGTGATATTAAAGTGCTTTTACATGCATCATGTAATACTTAATCAACAGCAAATACAAAACAGAAGAAAGGAACTAGGTGGGCTCAGCTTTTTGAATCAGAAAATTTTTAAATTTAAAATTGTAAAAAGCCTAAAAGAAAACCAGGCAATATATTCAAATTGTAAAGAAAAGGGAGGAGGTTAGCCTAGCTGTTAAGACACCCAGATCCCTCACTGGAGTGCCTGAGTCCAGTCACCAGCTCCAGCTCCTGAAGCCTGCTTCCTGCCAAGGAAGACCCTGGGAGGAAGCAGTCATTTGTAAAGTAATTCAGTTACTAGCTCCCCACTTTGGACTGGCCCAGCCCTAGCCATTACAGGCATGTGGAGACTGAACCGGTAGATGGGGGCTCTCTCTCTGTAAATACAGGTTCTCTTTCTTTTTTTATCTTTTGAAAGAATGTGAAGTTTTGTTTTGTTTTGTTTTAATTTGACAGAGTTGCACAGTGAGAGAGAGACAGAGAGAAAGATCTTCCTTCTGTTGGTTCACCCCACAATGGCCGCTGCAGCTGGCGCGCTGTGGCTGGCGCACCGCACTGATCCAAAGCCAGGAGCCAGGTCCTTCCTCCTGGTCTCCCATACGGGTGCAGGGCCCAAGCACTTGGGTCATCCTCCACTGCCCTCCAGGGCCACAGCAGAGAGCTGGACTGGAAAAGGAGCAATAGGGACTAGAACCTGGTGCTGACCCAAAGGTTCTCTTTCTAAATAGAAAAACAAAAATTTAAGGCCTAGTGCTGTGGCACAACGAGTTAAGCTGCTGCCTTCAGGGCTGGAACCCATATGGGTGCACATTTAAGTCCCGCCTGCTCCTCTACAGACCAAGCTCTCTGCTTGTGGCCTGGGAAAGCAGTGGAAGAGGGTCCAAGTGCTTGGACCTCTGCACCTGCGTGGGAGACCCAGACAAAACCTCAGATTGGCTCAGTTCTGGCTGTTGTGGCCATGTGGGTCGTGAGCTCCCTCGACCCTCGCTCCCTCCCTCTCTCTTTCTCCCCTCATCCTCTCTGTAACTCTGCCATTCAAATAATAGGGGAGAGAATGGAGCTGGAAGTAGAATGAACGTCCCACCAATTAAACACACACAGAACAAGAGCTAATCATAAGGTTTTCTAATTATTTTAAGTTCATTAGTATCTCTGAGGTTGACTTAAATCTTTTTTTTTTTCTTAAGAGTGTCAAATTTTTTTTTTTTTTTTCTTGACAGGCAGAGTGGATAGTGATAGAGAGACAGACAGAGAGAAAGGTCTTCCTTTTTGCCGTTGGTTCACCCTCCAATGGCCGCTGCGGCTGGCGCATCTCGCTGGTCCAAAGCCAGGAGCCAGGTGCTTCTCCTGGTCTCCCATGGGGTGCAGGGCCCAAGGACTTAGGCCATCCTCCACTGCCTTCCGGGCCATAGCAGAGAGCTGGCCTGGAAGAGGGGCAACCGGGATAGAATCCAGCGCCCCAACCAGGACTAGAACCTGGTGTGTCGGCACCGCAAGGCGGAGGATTAGCCTGTTAAGCCACGGCGCCAGCCTGACTTAAATCTTCTTCCAGAATGTTCAAGTGGGATTTCTGCTTTTAATAGTAGACTATACTATTGTAATTTTTAAGTACTGAGGTTAATGTGGGACAATGATTTTCAACTGTTTGACTAATGTCTCTAGAATACACATTTTGAAAACTCATGCAACTTTTTTTTTGAAAATCCAAAATTTTACACACTTTTTTTTTTTTTTTTTATGGATACAGATAGACAGTGAGAGAGAGAGAGAACAACCCAAATGGCCGCTATGGCCGGAGCTGCGCTGATCCGAAGCCAGGAGCCCGGTCCTTCTTCCTGGTCTCCAACGCGGGTGCAGGGGTCCAAGCACTTGGGCCATCCTCCACTGCCCTCCAGGGCCACAGCAGACAGCTGGACTGGAAGAGGAGCAATTGGGACTAGAACCCAGTGCCCATATGGGATGCTGGGGCCACAGGCAGAGGATTAGCCAAGTGAACCACGGCAACGGCCCACGCTTTTAAATGTTTTAAAAATCGGGCCCGTTTGGGCGTTGATTCATGTCCTGGCTGTTCCACTTCTTCTTCTTCTTTTTTTTTTTTTGACAGGCAGAGTGGACAGTGAGAGAGAGGAGAAAGAAAGAAAGAAAGGTCTTCCTTTTGCCGTTGGTTCACCCTCCAATGGCTGCTGCAGCCAGCGTGCTGAGGCCAGCGCACTGCGCTGATCCAAAGCCAGGAGCCAGGTGCTTCTCCTGGTCTCCAATGTGGGTGCTGGGCCCAAGCACTTGGGCCATCCTCCACTGCACTCCTGGGCCATAGCAGAGAGCTGGCTTGGAAGAGGGGCAACCGGGACAGAATCGGTGCCCCGATTGGGACTAGAACCCGGTATGCTGGCACTGCAGGCGGAGGATTAGCCTATTGAGCCATGGCGCCAGCCGCTATTCCACTTCTGATTCAGTGCCCTAACAATGCCTGAATAAAGCAGCAAAGCATGGTCGAAGAACTTGGGCCCCAGCACCCACACGGGAGACCTGGAAGAAGCTCCTGGGGTCCTGGCTTTGGCCTGGCCCTACCTGGCCGTTTTAGCTATCTGGGGAGTGAACGAGAAATAGAAGATCTAGCCGGCGCCGTGGCTTATCAGGCTAATCCTCCGCCCTGCGGCGCTGGCACACCAGGTTCTAGTCCCAGTTGGGGCGCCGGATTCAATCCCGGTTGCCCCTCTTCCAGGCCAGCTCTCTGTTATGGCGCAGGAAGGCAGTGGAGGATGGCCCAAGTCCTTGGGCCCTGCACCCGCATGGGAGACCGGGAGAAGCACCTGGCTCCTGGCTTCGGATTAGCGAGATGCGCTGGCCACAGTGGCCATTGGAGGGTGAACCAACGGCAAAAATGAAGACCTTTCTCTCTCTCTCTCACTATCCACTCTGCCTGTTAAAACAAAAAAAAAAAAAAAAAAAAAGAAATAGAAGATCTTTCGGTCTCTGCAGCTCTGTCTATAACTCTTTCAAAACAAATTAATAAATAAATACTTTAAAAAACGATGTTAACTGGAGTGTGTCATGTCCAATCTTAGAATGATTTAATTTATGAAAATATCCATCATGTAACTTCATCATCAAATCACTTAGCTATATCAGATTCTTTCTTTCCTTTCTCTCTCCTTTTTTTAAAAAAAAAAAAAAAAAGAAAGAAAAAGACGATTTTACTTATTTACTTGAAAGGCAGAGTTAAAGACAGAGAGAAGGAGAAACAGATCCAAATGACTACAACAGCCAGCGCTGGGCGAAGCCAAAGTCATGATCCTGGAAGTCTACCCAGGTCTTCCATGTGGATGTTGGGGGCCCCAACTACCTGGGTCATCTTTGACTGCTCTTGCAGGCATATTAACAGGGAGCTGGACTGGAAGTGGAGCAGCCAGGACTTGAATCAGCGCTCATATGGGGTGCCAGGTTAGTAGGTAGGGGCTTAAACTGCTGTGACAAAAAGCCAGCTCTCAGATTTACTTTCAATTCAAATAAACATCTTAATATTTGTCCTGGTTGCAACCACCTTACTTCTGCATTTTTATTCTTAGAGACACAGGCCTCCAGGCCAGCAAATCAGCTGTGCGTTCTCCAAAGGTCTAACTCCAAGGTGGGTTTTTGTTAGTTTTTCTTTTTTTCCTTTTCTTTCTTTTTTTTTTTTTCTTTTTTTCTTTTCTTTTCTTTTCTTTTTTTTTTGACAGGCAGAGTTAGAGAGACAGAGAGAAAGGTCTTCCTTCCGTTGGTTAACCCCCCAAATGGCCACTACGGTCGGCGCTGTGCCGATCCGAAGCCAAGGAGCCAAGTGCTTCTTCCTGGTCTCCCATGCGTGTGCAGGTGCCCAAGCACTTGGGCCATCCTCCACTGCCTTTCTGGGCCACAGCAGAGAGCTGGACTGGAAGAGGAGCTACCGGGACAGAATCCGGTGCCCTAACCGGGACTAGAACCCGGTGTGCAGGCTCCACAGGTGGAGGATTAGCCTAGCGAGCCGTGGTGCCGGCCTGTTAGTTTCTTAAAACAGCCTTTGGGCCAAGCCCTGTAAGATCTGGGTGGCGAGAGCTGAATCTCTGGTTTATACAGTGGAAGTAGGGCAACTGTGGAAGGGCAGGTGAGAGGAGACACAGAAGGCTGGCAATTTATGATATGTGAAATGATACAGTCACAAAAGGAGAACAGCACAATCCTATTTATATGACTCTTCTAAAGTAGTCAAAATTCAGAGACATACACAGAATGGTGGCTGCTCAGGGCTATGGAGAGAGGGTTGATAATAGGGACAGAGATTCAGTTGGGGAAGATGAAAGAATCCTGGAGATGGATGATGGTGATGACCATGCAACAGTGTGAACAGACTTAATGTCACAGAACCATGCACACAAAAAGGGGAAAGATTATCTTCTCGTTCTCTATCTGAAACACACATACACCGTGGGGGGTATGGGGAGGGAGCAGAGACAGACCATCCATCTGTTGATGTGGAATGGAATCCAGGTCTCCAACCTGGGTTGCAGGGACCCAGTTTCTTGAACCATCATGTTTAGCCTCTCAGGGTGGGCACATTAGAAAACCAGACTATGACTTAAACCCAGATAATCTAATACAGGATGTGAGCATCACAAGGGAGGCGCACCAAACCCTCCGCCTGTCCTCCGAACTTTGGAAACTTCACTCTGGACAATAGGCATATGGAACTTTTAGATGATAAGACTGAAATTCAGGTCGTAGCTCTAGAATACCTAAAATGATTCTTACCTGCTTTAATGTCACTCAGGGCAAAAAGGCCAACGCGGGTATCTCCATTCACAGACCACTTCTGGGTTTCACAGTTGGGCTGACAGCAATGATTCATGAACCGAGCATAATTTCCTTTGGGACCAGCATCAATGATTCGGTCCTAGAATTCCAAGAGAAGTTGTACTTAAGGCCTCTTGAGATCTCTGCTTTTGATCTACACTTATTCTCTCTAATAAGCTAATTTCTATTTATAACATTTATTATTTATTTGTTATATGAATGATGAGGTAGCTAGAGAGAGGAAGAGATTCCCCCATTCCCTGGTTCACTCCATAAACTCTGAAGACCCAGGACTGGGTGCCGGCACTGTGGGTAAAACCAATGCCTGCAGCACCAGCATTCCATATGGACTCTGGTTCAAGTTCTGGCTGTTCCACTTCCAATCCAGATCCCTGTTAATGTACCTGGGAAAGCACCAGTAGATAATCCCAGTTCTTGGGCCCCTACACACATGTGGGAGACCCGGAAGAAGCTCCTGCCTCCTGGTCTGCCTGACTCAGCCCTGGCCATCATATAGCCATTTGGGGAGAGAACCAGCAATTAGAAGATGTCTCTCTAACTCTTTCAAATAAATAAAAAACAAATCTTTAAAAAAGAAAACAAAGAAACAAACAAAAAAGAGTCAGGAACTCCATGACATCTCCCACGAGGGTGGCAGGGATTCAACTACTTGAGCCATCATTTGCTGCCAACCAGGGTGTATATTAGCAGGAAGCTAGAATGCAGAGTAAGTCAGGGTTTGGACCCAGGTCACAGCTATGGCATATGGGCAACCCAAGCAACAGCTTAACCACTGCATCAAATGCTCATTCCTTTATTTGTAAAATCTGAGTTTCCCAGAACAGTGGGTCTCAAAGTACAGCCCTGGACCAGCAGCACTATCACCACCTAGATTTTCAGAAATGCGTTTTTTGGGGTTGTATATCAAACACAGATCCTGAGGTGGGCATAATGATGTATGACAAAACCTCAGGCCATTCTGATATTTGCTGAAGCTTGAGGACCACTGAAATAGAAGCAGACCTGGGTCCCATCTTTAGTTTTCAAACTCTACACATCTGAAATTGCCTGAGTACATTTCAAAACAGACGCGAAGTCTCCAACCCAAACAAAAATAAGAGTATCTAGAGCTTAAGGATCTCACAAATCACTAAATGTACAGCTTGAGGAATGTTTGAAAGTAAAAAAGGCAGAAAAGGGTTCTGACATTGCCAGCCCTGTGGCACAGTGGGTAAAACTATCACCTGCAGTGCCGGCATCCTATATGGGTGCCTGTTTGAGACCCACTTCTGATCCAGCTTTCTGCTAATGCACCTGAGAGAGCAGTAGAAGATGGCCCAAGTCCTTCAGCACCTGTACCAATGTGGGAGACTGGATGAAGCTCCTGGCCTTGGTCTGGCTCAAACCAGGATGTTGCGACCATTTGGGGAGTGAAACAGCAGATGGAAAATCTCTCTTCTTTTTCTCTCTGCCTAACCCTCTCCTTCTCTATAACTATACCTTTCAAATAAATCAATAAATCTTAAAGGAAAAATAAAAAGGTTCTATCATAAAAGGTAGTGGATGGGGAAAAAAGCTAGACCCTAACCCCCAGGAAGAAGAATCACAGATACACAGAAAATAGAAATGCTAAACAGTGAAATTAAGAATAACTTCAAAAAACAATTAGAAAATTACTTGAGTTCTACTATCAATTTACTTGACTCCCCACAAAGCATTAATTAAATATTAATAAACCAGTTTCTCAATCTGTAAAAGGGACAAGAATGATTATTGGCTTTGCTAGCTTCAGATTTTAATCTTACAGGTGATACACTAAAAGATATAACTCCCAACTCCCATCTGATCATTCAAAAAGAATACTAAAAGCAGCTTTCCTGTTTCTGGCCATGGATGTATAGCAAGAATCCCCATCAAGCAACCCCTGTGGATACAAGGGAGGACCCTGCTGGAGGCATGGGCAAAATCTGCAGGACATGCTGATGCTGGAGGAATACAACAATGGAAGCAACACTCTTTAATACTTACTTTGTCTAGTGTTAGCATATAGAAATTGGTGATATCATGTTCTTGGGCATAACGGATTCGAGCTCTGCATTCTTCTTCGTCTATTAGCTCACCTACATACTCATTCACAAATTCACCCTAGAAGAAAAGACAGCTCCTGAGTTAGTGGCAAAAAGTACATCAGTATTCATACACACACTTTACTTCTAAAAATTATTAGCTTTTAAGAAAATTAAAACATCAGGTTTTCCAAAGCAGACTACAGGCATACAATCTTATGTGCATGTAATTAGTCACTTTATGAGACCTCAAGCATTTGATAAGAATCACGCTCCCATTCCCTCCAGCAGAAAAGTTGCAATATACTAGATAGCAAAGATCCACCAGAATTGGGGCTGATGCTGTGGCGTAGTAGGCTAAGCAGACATCCCATACTGGTGCCAGTTCAAGTCCCAGATGCTCCACTTCCAATCCAGCTCTCTGCTATGGCCAGGGAAAGCAATGGAGGATGGCCCAAGTCCTTGGGCCCCTGCACCTGCATAGGAGACCTGGAGGAACCTCCTGGCTTTGGATGGGCCCAGCTCCACCTGTTGTGGTCATCTGGGGAGTGAGTCAGCAGAGAGGAAGACCTCTCTCTGTAACTCTACCTTTCAAATAAATAAGTAAATCTTAAAAAAAAAAAAAAAAAAAAAAAAAAAAAAAAAAAAAACACGACCAATAAAAGATTAGTTTAAGTTTAGCTTCCTTATAATGGAGGTATGGAAGGTCAATTTCTTAACCTACTCAAGGACCTCAAAATCAGTTTCCCTGAACAATGGTCATTCTCCATGGGACTTGCGTTGACTAGGGCTCCTCCACATTTCATATCCTGGTCTTCCCTAATCTTCATTCTGGGGTCACACGGACTTTCACCCCTACTACCTCCTTACCTGCAAGGTGTTCATGCTCACCTTGCTGGAGCCATCTACTCATCTTTCAAGTCCCAACTGACATAATCCTGAGCGACAAGCTAGTTTCAGTTCCTTTGGCACATGCCACCAGAGTCCTTTATGCTTCCACATGGGCGATAATTTGTTTTATTAACATGTCAAGCAAGATTTATTTTGTATAGGCTGCATATTACCTATTGTTAGAAATATACAGATTCTGCCAAGCAGCAAGTTGAAGATGTTACTGCATTTTCATTAGAGAAGGCTTAACTCTATTACTTCATGCTCCATAAACCCCAAACTTTTTTTCTCCATTGAAAATATCTCATTTAACAGGTGATTAACACCACCTGTATCACGTCCTCACTCCTCCCTCTCTCTCAACTACCTGAAATCATAATATCGTCATTATAATTTCCCTCTCTTGCATCCTTTTGTACAATGAACACAATCAAAACTGATGTTAGAGATGAAAGGGAACATCCATCCCAAGCCTCTAGATTCTGAAAAGATATGTAAGACACAACAAAAGGGTAATTCCTAACAATGCTATTTTATTTTGTGAGGAATTTTCTTACAGTCAACAAATCATATCAAAAAAACTGCAAAGAAAAAACAAAACAAAACTGGTAATTCAAAGTTTTCTTCACCTTCTTAATATCTGTTTTAGTCCGCAGACCCCAACCCCTCTGTAAGGTGCGGAAAATTTCAACCTCTGGATACTGGCGCTTGGTGAAGCACTGGTTTTGGCAGCGCCCACCAGCAGGACACACTGTGGGGTGGCACTCATACAGCAGCATGCGGTTGATGCACTCGGAGTCTATGCCACAAGGGTTCTCGTCTGTAGCTTTACAGTTGCAACGGGGAATTTCAGATAAGTCTGCAGTGAAGATCTGTACCCTGCCTATAGGACGGTTCACCTGGAGAAGAAACACATAGTACATCATTATCAGATAAGTCAAAATAAGAAAACAACTCTGGACCCATAAAGGACAGGTTTATTTTACTTAAAGTTGCATGCCACCTTTTATATGATTTTGAGCTTTCAAAATTTGGGACTTTGAGGGAAGATGATATAGTGCAACAGGTTAAAGCCCCAGCCTGCAGTACCATATGAGCGCCGTTTGAGTCCAGGCTACTCCACTTCCAATCCAGCTCCCTGCTAATGCGCCAGGGAAAGCAGTGGAGGATGGCCCAAGTCCCTGGACCCCTGCACCCTCATAGGAGACTTGGAGGAAGCTCCTGCCTTCCGGCATTGGATTGGCTCAGCTCCGGCCCCTCCGTGGTGAGCCATTTAGGGAGTGAACGAGCAGATGAAAGATCTCTCTCGGTAACCGTTTTTCAAATAAAATAGTAAGTCTTCATAACAACTCCACTTCTTATCCAGCTATCTGTTAATGCACCTGAGAAAGCAGCAAAAGATGGCCCAAGTAGGAGACCCAGTTGACACTCCTAGATCCTGGCTTAGCCCTGATCATTATAGCCATTTTGGAAATGAACCTGTGGATGGAAGATCTCTAACTCTTTCAAAAAATAGTTAAAACTTTTTGTTTTAAAAGAAAGTTTAGACACCTTAACATAAAAATAGACACACATTTGATATATAAAATATGAATTTCACATTTTTGAAAATTCATGTTTTAAAAATGATTAATTTCAAAGACAGTGAGCCAAGTTAATTGTATACTAGGGTTTTGCTAGTGTCACATGGTGGCACCACTGTAGCTACTACATAACAATATCCACTACTGATAGATGGGAAATTGTTGGAATGAAAACATCTGGATAGTCTGGGTTCCCGTTTGTGAAGAAACATTTCACCTGCAAAACTGTTATGGGGGGAAGAAAAAAAAAATATATATATATATATATAAAGGCCTAGAACACAGCAGAACCTTAGAGCCTCTTAAATGTGGCAGATACTACTATACATTTTTTCTATTTTGTGTCCCTTCTTATTTCTGTCATACCAAATATTCTAGAAACTCAGTCAATGTAAAATCACTATTACTTAAATGCATCAATAAAGTCCCAAATGCTCAGTTCTAGCATACTACTGTTTCCTATTCTTTAACATTACAAAATCTAAATCTGTTACTCTTCAAAAATACTGGTAAATGTTGTAAATATCTTACAAATGGAGGAATACTCTCACCACATGCAACTGCAAGTCACAAACTTACTAAGGAAACCAAATGCTAAGGGAGTAGAAGTCAGCAGCTAAAACTTGCTCACCCAAGACCTCTCAGGTAACTTCTGATCCAAACAATTTTATTGTTATTTATTTATTTATTTATTTGAAAGGCAAAGTTACAGAGAGAGGTCTTCCTTCCACTGGTTTACTCCTCATATGTCCACAAATGCCAGAGCTGTGCTCATCTGAAGCCAGGAGCTTCTACCGGGGCTCCCATGACAGTGCAGGGGCCCAAGAAACTGGGACATCTTCTACTGCTTTCCCAGGCCGTAGCAGAGAGCTGGACTGGAAGTGGAGCAGCTGATGCTCAAACCAGTGCCCATATGGGATGCTGGCACTGCAGGCAGTGGTTTTGGCCGCATGATCCAAACACCCCCAAAAAGGTTCATCCTAACTCCTTTTCTCTCCATACGTTTTAACCATTCATTCTTAAGATATTACCTAATCTGTCATTAATCACAAATAAGTTTTTTCCTAACACATCATAAGCAAAAAACAGGAGGCTGGCATTTTGGCTCAATGGGTTAAGCTACCACCTGTGATGGCTCGGCTGCTCCACTTTTGATCCAACTCCCTGCTAAGGGGCCTGGGAAAAAGCAGAAGATGGCATAAATACTTGCATCTCTGCCGCCCACACGGAAGACCTGGATAGAGTTCCAGGTTCCTGGTTTGGCTTGGCCATTGAAACCATCTGGGGAGTGAACCAATGGATGGAATCTCTCTCTTTGTCTCTCCTCCTTTACCTGTAAATCTGCCTTTCAAATAAATGAAATAAATCAAACTTTTCAGATAATAAAAAAAATCACCCCACATGGTTAACAATGACGACATCCATGTATGTCACTTCACTCTAGATCAGGGGGAGAGAAATTTCTTCTGTAAGGGCCACACAGTAAATACCTTGGTGTTTGTAAGCAGGTGTGATGCATGCATCTCTACGCTGCCACTGTAGCACACAATCAGTCACAGAAAATACATAACAAAACAAGGATAGCTGTGTTCAAATAAAATTTAATTTACAGACATCAAAGTTGAATTTCATATAATTCTCATGTCATGAACTATTATATTTTAATTGTTACCCAACGAATAAAAAATATTAAAATCAGTTCATGGGGATTGCATTGTGGACAATAGGAAAAATTTGGTTCATGATTTCTTTTTCTTCGAAATATATTCAAAAACAAAAAAAATTAGAGGGAAGAAGTTAATTCCTAAAATTCTGTGATGAAATCAGTCACAAGAAGTTGCTGTCTCAATAGCAAGGTTCAAAATGGTTGTAGTGCTGTCAGCATTGTGTTATAACTTGTGGTGGTACCTGATACTGGTAACCTATGATCAGAGAGACAGTTTGAGTGCCAACTGCTGTGCTTTTGGTTCCATCTTCCAGCAAGTACTCCTGGAAAGGCAGCAGAAGCTGACCAAATACTGGGCCCTTATCATTCATGTGGGAGACATGGATGGAATTCCTGGTTTCTGGTTTCACCGTGGCCCAGAACTGCCTTTGTGGCTATTTGGAGAATGGAAGTTCTCAGTCTCCCCTTCTTTCTCTAGCTCTGCCTGTTAAATAAATCTTAAAATAGAATTGGTTGTTGAGGTGCACCTCTGAAATATCTACCTTGTTATTATCTGAACCCTAGGCTTGTGTTAACGGGATTACTTTACCCTTTGCTGCCTAATTAAAACACACACACACACACACACAATACAACTTATTTATTTACCTGAAAGAGAGAGAAAGCTCCCAGGTGTTGGTTTGTTCCCCTAAATGCCTGCAATAGCCAGAGCTGAAGCCAGGAACCAGAAATGCAATCCAGGTCTTCCATAGACCCAACTAATTGAGCTGTCACCTGCTGCTTCCCAGGCAAGGTAGAATCAGGATCTGGAGCTGGGAATCAAGCCCAGGCACTGTGATATGGGATGCAACCCAAATTTGTGGCCCCACTTTCCTTTTACTGAGATCTAACTACATATTGGTATTGTATCTCCAAATACAGTAAGTCTATTTAATTCTCCTTATATTACCAGGATCCAATTAGACCCAGTTATATGTTTTACATTTATTTAAGTAATTATAATTATTTGCAAGTGCTGATATTTTATGACAATAAGAAAATTTACTTATTTAAAAAGAACATAACTAGAGGCAGAGGCTGTGGCATAGCAGGTTAAGCCAACCACATGCAATGCCAGCATCCTATATGGGCGCTGGTTCAAGTACTACTCCACTTCAAATCCAGCTCCCTATTATTGAGTGCGAAAGCAGTGGAAGATGGCCCAAGTGTTTGGGCCCCTGCCACCTATGTGGAAGACCTGGAAGAAGATACAGGCTTTTGCCTGGCCTAGCCCTGGCTGTTAAATCCATTTGAAGAGTGAACCAATTCGGGAGTGAACCAACGGATGGAAGATCTCTCTCTCTGTCTCTCCTACTCTCTCTGTAACTCTGCCTTTCAAATAATTAAATCTTTAAAAGAAAAAAATAAAAATAAAATTCTATTTTATAACTAGTTTTCTGATCCATTAGTCTATTTTACAAATCTAAGATACAGTGTTCTTATCTTTAGTATGTATTATAATTTTATTATTTCATCATTATTCATCAACTATTCCCAACAATGTAAAAAAGATTGAAAGTGAGAAAATGGAATAATAGGCATAGTAATAGGCATGTGAACACAGTAAAATAAAAACTCAGACTTCAATTTTGAAGACAGAATAAAAGACCAGAGAGATCATCTTTGTATTAGTTTGTCAGATAGAGCAAATGAAAATCTAGGATATCCATTAAAATTTAAATTTTACATAAACAACATATAGTTTTTTTTTCTTTTTTTTTTTAATCTTTTTTTTTTTTTTTTTTTGACAGGTAGAGTGGACAGTGAGAGAGAGACAGAGAGAAAGGTCTTCCTTTTGCCGTTGGTTCACCCTCCAATGGCCGCCGCGGTAGGCGCGCTGCGGCCAGCGCACCACGCTGATCCGATGGCAGGAGCCAGGTGCTTCTCCTGGTCTCCCATGGGGTGCAGAGCCCAAGCACTTGGGCCATCCTCCACTGCACTCCCTGGCCACAGCAGAGAGCTGGCCTGGAAGAAGGGCAACTGGGACAGGATCGGTGCCCCGACCGGGACTAGAACCCGGTGTGCCGGCGCCGCAAGGCAGAGGATTAGCCTATTGAGCCGCGGCGCCGGCCTCAACATATAGTTTTTTAGTTTAATTATGCCCCTTGCAATACCTTAAACAAATCACTTAAATCACACTTTTACACCATCTCAGAAGACGGTGGTGAAACTGATCTTCAAGTAAAATTTCAGAATGCCATTCTCAGAAATGTCAACAAGGATCTGGGAAGCCTCATTTTGTTAATAAAGCTAACAGTATTACTTCTTGTTTTTTGATGTTAGCACATCAAAACCAACTTACTTGTAAAAAAAAGGTTTTTGTAAATACTAAAATTTGTTCTTTACTATGCCTTTATTTTTACTTCTGTATTATATAAATGATATTAAAACACTGAAAGCCACAAATGGTGCACTGGACCTAGATGATACAGTGTCGACTATTTTACCAGGTAGACAGAGATCAAATTTTCTGCCCTATTCACACTGGTCACCTAAACTATCATCAGCATCAGCCATTACCAAAAGACTTGCCATACATGTGATTCACACTATGTCATAGCCATTTATAATTTTCAGCATGGCTTTCATTCTTTTCAAATCAAAGATGCTGACTATGAATAGAATTTAATCTTCCTTAGATGAGGAGACTATTGCAAGGCAGTAGGAAAAATACCCACATTAGAGCCAGTACAGTGGCATAAAAGATAAAGTCACTGCCTGTGATGCCACCATCCCACATGCACGCTGCTTAGTGTCTGAGCTGCTCACCTTCTAATCCAGCTCCCTGTTAATGGCCAGGGAAAGGACGGGAAGATGGTACAAGTGTTTGGACCCCTGCAACCCATGTGGGAGAACCAGATGAAGCCCCTGGCTTCAGCCTGGCCCAGTCCTGGTTATTGTGGTCATCTGGAGAGAGAACCAGCAGATGGAAGATTTCTGTCTTTACCTCTACTTCAAATAAATAAATTAAATAAATAAGTACTTATAAAAAAGGAAAAGAAAAATACCTACATCAACACATAGTTGATTTTGAAAGCCTTATTTATTTATTTATTTATTTGAAAGGCAGAGTTACAAGAGACAGAGACAGAGAGAAAGAGACAGAGACCTCTACCCGCTGGTTCACTTCCAAAATGGCCACGACAGCCAGAGCTGGGCCGACATGAAGCCAAGAGCTTCTTCTGGGTCCCCCATGTAGATGCCCAAGGACCTGGGCCAACTTCCACTGCCTTCCCGGGCCGTAGCAGAGAGCTGGATTAGAAGTGAAGCAGCTGAGACTCAAACCAGCACCCATATGGGATACCAGCAGTGCAGGCAGCAGTTTGACCCGTTATGCCACAACACTGGTCCCTGAAGTTGATTTTTTAAAGTGCACGCAGGATGCTTAAAATGGTGCCTAAGAATAATTGTACTTGTGATTTCCATTCTCGTCATGAGCACAGCAAGTAGAGGCAAGTTACATATGGTTTCCTTCCTGGAAAGGGTGTCAGATGAGTTTTTCCTCACCTTTATATGTTTATAAGGTGGTGGTTTCTTGTCATTCTTTCGGTCTTCTTGCAGTTGTCTTAGCTCCTTCTGGGCCTTTAACTCCTCAAATCTTGCTGCAGCTTCCTGAAGAGCTATGAAAATGCACAGAACAAGTCACTCAAAATTTTCTGGGTATAGTTGTTTACTTTTTTTAAATCCCATATAAATTGAAGAAAATCTATCTTTTGCACAAATACCACATATACCGTAAGAAAAACTAAGAATATATATTTTCAAGTAGGCTATATGAGGGTACTTCATAATATGTTTGGAAAATGAAATTAAAAGAGAAGGTTAGGGGCTGGGAATGTGGAGTAACAGGTTAAGCTGCAGCCTGCAAAGCCAGCATCTCATGGGGCACCGGTTCGAGTCCCAGCTGCTCCATATCCTATACAGCTCCCTGCTAATATGCCTGAGAAAGCAGTGGAAGATGGTCCTAATGCTTGGGTCTCTGCCCTGACCTGGGAGACCGGGAAGCAGCACCTGGTTCCTGACTTCAAGCCTGGCTAAGCCCTGGCTGTTGCGGCCATTTGAGGAATAAACCCAGCAGAAGGAAGATCTCTCTCTCTCTCTCTCTCTGTCTTTCCCTCTTTGTAACTCTGAGTTTCAGCGAAATAAAATAAATCTTAGAAAAAAAATCTATGTATGGATCTCAAAATTTTTTTGCACCAAAGTAAATTTTAACTATTTTAACTTTTTAAAAAAGATTTTTATTTATTTATTTATCTGACAGGTAGAGATATAGACAGACAGAGAGAGAGAGACAGAGAGAAAGGTCTTTCTTCAGTTGGAATGAGTTGGAATTCCGAATGGAATCAGGTGCACTGCACTGATCCGAAGCCAGGAGCCAGGTGCCTCCTCCCGGCCTCCCATGTGGGCTCAGGGGCCCAAGCACTTGGGCCATCCTCCACTGCCCTCCCAGGCCACAGCAGAGAGCTGGACTGGAAGAGGAGCAACCGGGACTAGAACCCAGTGCCCATATGGGATGCTGGCACCACAGGCGGAGGATTAACCAAGTGAGTCATGGCGCTGGGCCATATTTTAACTTTTTCAAGTACCTTTGTATAGTCCCTGGGGTCTTCACAGATAGCAGTAAAACAAAGAATCCACAGCTAAATGGCACAAAACAGACTATACTGCCTTCAGACAAAAACAAAAAACAAAAAACAAAAAACAACAACAACAAGAAGTTCAACGACTTGGGAAAGCCCACGATACCATCTCCCAACAAATAAACTTTATCTGATCAATGAAGTCATTTAATTCCTGCTTTCAGGAACATTCTACCTACTGCCCTAGGTAATGTGCTCACTCTCCTTTAGAAAGGATTTTAGGTTTCAGATTTTCCTCTCCTTCCTGACTATTCTCTATTGTTCTTGTCCTGCTCTTCCTAATGCTCACTAATACTCATTCTGTAAAAAGGAACTATTACTATTAATAGTGGAAAGATAATCATATCTAATTTGCATTCAAGTTTTGTACTTTCCTAAGATTAAACAATTACAATGTGTAATAAATCCAACAAAATCTGAAGACTTAATTTTTCTGGGGTCATATATCTGGAACAGCAATTAAGATGCTGTTTGGGATGCATGCATCCCCATCAGAGTGTCTGGGTTTGAGTTCTGGCTCTGGCTCCTGATTCAAGATTTCTGTTAATTTGCACCCTAGGAGGAAAGCAGGTGATGGCTCAAATAGATGGACCCCTGCTACCCATGTGGGAGACACAGATAAAAATTCCTAGCTCCTGGCTATAATTTAGCCCACTCCTGGCTATTGAGGGCATTTGGGGGATTGAAGCCTTGTATGAAATTTATGTCACTCTGTGTCTCTTTCAAATAAGTTAAAAAATAAGTTTTGAAAATTTTAACCTGTAACTGTTCACCTAGGCTAAAGAAACTGAGATTCCCAACTTTTCCCTTTGTGGCTTTCCCCATGTTCTGTCAATTCCTTAAAGAAACCTTCCCCTGAGGCTCCCCTTTTGTCTGTTGCCTTGTTAACAACTAGAGAGTTTATGTGTATTATGCAGGATCCTAAAGATTGCCCTAAAACACAACCTTTCCCGTTCAGTCACTCAGTACACTCTACCTAGTCTTTCACCTTAATGTCAACCAAGTATCTATCACTCACTCTATTCTTGGGAACCATTCTGTTACAGTCTCAGCTTCTCTGCTTAAAATTACTTCACACAGCTAACTAATCTTTCCAGCTATCACCTCTTATGTCTTTTCAGGGTCGCAACACTACAGTTTCTGAAACTCTACTTGAATCCTGTAACTTACGGATCTGTTCAGGGAAGCAGCCCCTATGCTACCCCACCTACCTGGAGACTGATAACTCAGCATGTTAGAGTTCACATATACTTTCACACAGGCTGTCTTCTTAAATACAATGTTTTAAGTACCTTTGCACTCAGAGTTTGGATTCTGGGTCTAATTACCAGAATGAGAAATTGTGCTTTATCTCCTGTTGACACTTGGACGCTGGGCAAGTAATTGACTTTTCTCATCTCCAAGATCAGGGTGTCATCTACCTCATAGGGTTGTCGTCAGGACACAATCCAAAAAACAAACACTGATCAAGGAACATTAACTGTAATTATTATTATGGTTCATTATGCAAAGTATCACTCAGGATACTTTCAAACAAACCACACTTCCAAGCAGAGACTCCTCAGCTTGGCCTTTCTTCCTCAGCATCTGCTCCAATGGCGCACCATGCGTGCTTCGGCCACAACTCTCACCAAGCAGCATCTGACTGCTGCTATTTATATCAGATTCTTCCATGACCCAGAAAGCAGTGGCACCAGCCAGCCCTGAGCTGAGGCACAGAAATAGCAGAATCCCAGAGCCTTCATCAGACTCAGACTTACAGCCTGAGGCAAAGCAGAGCCTGTGATAAATGTGTATCCTACAGACATTCCCTACACAAGAAGTTTCACCTACCTACCAAGAACAGCTTTTCAACTTACACTGCAGAAAAAAAAAATCATACTGTAATGTCTAAGCATATTCAAATGGCAAGAGATATGTTGCCATTCAAAGGGCAGCTAGAGGAATCAGTTACTTTTCTAACTGATTCTCAAAGCAACATTTCTCCACTGAATAGTTAAGAAAAACCGAGGCTCAGTGGCGCCTTAACCATCAGCTAAGTGGTCAGATGCTAATACCAAGGGAACCCTTTTTCTGGCCTTCATTGCCCCCACTGCCTTTACTGCCAGGTCAGCTCATAGAAGTGTTTTATTGATTCGGAGCATTTAGTTTCTGACATCGACTACATTGTTCTGTAATTTTGGGTGAATTTTTACCTCTTCCCAACAAGCTGAAAAAGAAACCAAAACCAAAACCAAAACTAAAATTTCCTTGAAGGAAACATGGCTTGACTAAAGTTTTGGGCTATTCTCAGGCAAACTATAGTGTGTGTGCTATAGACTAGTTCCAGAGTTTCATTCCACAACAAGACTGAAAAAAATAAATAAAAATTGATAAGACAAAATAAACAATAAAAACATTCCCCTCACGAAAAACAGAATTAAGTAATGGTTAGACTCAAAATATTAAGTTATATAGTCAATTTCCCTGTACAACCCTGTAGCTTCAGACACATGATATCCCCAGAGCTTGGAACAAAACTGCTAAATGGAGGGTGTGTGACTTTTTTTTTTTTTTTTTTAAGATTAATTTATTTGGGCTGGCGCCGTGGCTCATTAGGCTAATCCTCCACCTGTGGCGCTGGCACCCCAAGTTCTAGTCCCAGTTGCCCCTCTTCAAGGCCAGCTCTCTGCTGTGGCCTGGGAGGGCAATGGAGGATGGCCCAAGTGCTTGGACCCTGCACCTGCATGGGAGGCCAGGAGGAGGCACCTGGCTCCTGGCTTCGGATCGGTGCAGTGTGCCAGCCGCGGCGGCCATTTGGGGGACGAACCAACGGAAAAGGAAGACCTTTCTCTCTGTCTCTAACTCTGTCCAAAAAAAAAAAAAAAAGATTAATTTATTTGAATAAATTCAGAGACAGAGGGAGAAACTGAGAAAGAGAGATTTTCCATTTGCTCATTCATTCCCCAGAAGGATTTAAAAGCTAAGGCTTTGACTGGCTGAAGGCAGGAGCCAGGTGCTTCCTCCACGTCTCCGATGTAGGTAGGAGGAGCCCAAGCACTTGGGCCACTGTCGACTACTTTTCCCAGGCCACGAGCAGGGAGCTGGATCAGAAGTGGAGCAGCTGGGATGTGAACCAGTGTCCATATGGGAGGCTGGCCCCTGCCTGTGTGACTTTTAACAGAACAGATTCTCAGCAATTAAAGGAACTAGTCTGAGAAAAGAACAGGTCAAGCTACCTTTTTTATAAGTCCCATCCACGCCTTTGCCCATCTTGTCCTTGCTGCTCACGTCCCCTTCCATGTACGGGAAGACTCGGGCCTGATGGGTCCACAGGTAGTCATTAGACCCAAAGAAGAGGACAGGAAACTCGCCCACATCGTGTCTCATCTTATCAATGTTGGAAGGAACCGCTCGAGGATGGCAGATCTCTGCTGGCCACCACCTGGGAAAGGGAAAAACAAGTGAGGAAAGCCCTAGGAGGCTGCAAGGCACTAGGAAAATAACTTAGGATAACAGTGAGGAATCGGAATGTCAGTCTGTCCTCATGAAAGCCCAACCCTGGGCCTTATTATGATTAACTAGAGCATAGAGCATGTACCATTAGTGTGAGAAATCACTGCTTGCTCTCACATACTCTGCCACACACTTAAGACTCTACTTCAAGGGATCTAATCTGTTAGGAAGACAATTTAGCACTAGCTACTAGAGCTGGAGATCCCACCTATTTTATTCCAAAGACTGCCCTGATCAAACTACTTGCAGTAAATCATAAAACCTTTACAAAATGAGCATTGTGGAACAGTAAACTAGAGCTCTTGGACAATCATGCATGTTAAATTATTTTGGCAGGCCATGCTCCATAACAGAAATTTTAAAAAGCCAAAATTGGGCATACACTCTAAGGACAATTACTGAGGATATGGCAGCAGTATACTGGCATGTCTGCAAGGAAGAATTCCAAAATATCAACAACGCACCTATACCTTCCTTGTTTGTGAAAAGAATATGGGTTTCTTTTCACTAACAATTTTCTACAAAGTACATACATGAGTATTATCATGTCATTGCAAATTATAAAGTTAAGACTGTTTCTTATGAGGAAAAACTGGGGTGGTGGTGGCACCATGTCTACTCAGGAAGAGCATTACCAAAAAGAAAAACAAGCAGTGTATCTGAGATTCAAGAAACACAACATGGCAAAAGAAACCAGCAGCATTCTCCTTCAGACTTACTCACCTATATCGTCCAACTTTTACCCAAACAATCTCCCTGTAGTGTGGCTTTTTTCCTGCCTTGCAGTCATTGCAGTACCAGTTTCCTTCAGGGATATCAATGTTCAGGCATTCACGATGAAAAGCAGCAGGGCAAGAATCACAGCACAGAAGGCTGCCGCCTATGGGAATAAAAAACACCTGGCACTCAGACCACAGGTTGCACATAAGCACTCAGCAAAAAAAAAAAAAAAAAAAAAAGCCTTTGCTTAGCTCCTAACCAATTATTTATCTCCCTAGAAAAAGGTTTGGTAGTTCAATTAGATATCCAGGAAGACTTTTCTATGACGTAGTGGATGAAGCCACTGCCTGCAGCACTGGCATCCCATATGCGCACCAGTTCGAGTCCTAGCTGCTTGACTTTCGATCTAGCTTTCTGCTACGGCCTGGGAGGGCAGTGGAGAATGGTTCAAGTTCCTGGGCCCCTGCACCCTTGTGGGAGACTGGAAGAAGCCCCTGGCTCCTGGCTCCTGACTGGCCCAGCTGCAGCCATTGCAGCTATTTGGGGAGTGAACCAGTGCTAGAAGACCTCTCTCTCTGCTGCCTTTCAAATAAATAAATAGATCTTTCAAAAAATATTCCTGAACTCCACCTCCCCACCAAGGTTTGCTGGATTCACAGCTAATAAACATGAAATTTTATTGGCAAAATTAGGTTAAGGCAATGAGGTCAGCACTAAATTCATAAAAGTCATGTATGTGCACATACAAACAAGGGAGAATTCAAAAAGATTGGGGAAAATAACTGAAATAAATTCATTTTGGTACAAAGCAATGTTAGAATAATACAATTTTTTCCTAATTCACACTTTCCATGAACTTCATTTTTAATTTGAAAGGCAGAGTGACAAAGATCTTCCATTTGCTGATTCACTCCTCAAATGTCCTCCTTGGGGTTTGGACAAGGCTGAAAGCCAGAAGTCTGGAACTCTATTCGAGTCTCCCAGGTGGGTAGTAGGAGATGGAGTACTTGGGCGATTGCCTGCATTCTCAGGCACATTAACAAGGTAGCTGGATTGAAAGCAGAACAGCCAAGACTAGAATCAGTGCTCAAAACTGAATCTGTTCCTAAAACAATGCTGGCCCCTCAATGAACTTTTTTAAGTCCCCTAATATGTGTAGAATTCAAAGTTTTTTAATCAAGATAAACATATCTTTAAACTACATTTCCACAACTTCTGTATCTTGATTTATTTTTAAAATTTATTTAAAAGGGGTGGGTTCTGTGGCATAGCAGGCTAAGTGTCCGCCTGTGGTGCAGGCACCCCATATGGGTTCCCGTTCATGTCCTAGCTGCTCCTCTTCCAATCCAGCTCTCTGTATGGCCTGGGAAATCAGAAGATGTTCCAACTGCTTGGGCCCCTGCACACATGTGGGAGACCTGGAAGAAACTCCTGGCTTCGGACTGTCCCAGGCCTGGCCACTGAGGCCATTTGAGGAGTGAACCAGCAGATAGAAGACATTTCTCTCAGGGCTGGTGCTGTGGTATAGCAGGTAAAGTCACTGCCTGCAGTGCCAACATCTCACTTGGGTGCCGGTTCAAGTCCCAGCTGCTCCACTCCCAACCCAGCTCTCTGCTATGGCTTGGCAAAGCAGTAGAAGATGGCCCAAGTCCTTGGGCCCCCGGATGGGAGACCCAGAAGAAGCTCCTGGCTTCAGATCAGCCCAGTTCCAGCCATTGCAGCCGTTTTGGAAGTGAACCCGCAGGTGGAAGACCTCTCTCTCTCTCTCTGCCTATCAAATGAATACATAAATCTTTAAAAAATGTGCTCGCTTCGGCAGCCCTGACCGGGACTGGAACCTGGTGTGCCGGCGCCACAAGGCAGAGGATTAGCCTGTTAAGCCAGGGCACCGGCCCCAGGATACCATTTTAAAATATTTCTTTCAGTGGTATTGTGAAGAAAAGTATTTTTGTTGCAATTTAAAAAACATATTAATCTTTCATTAGACTATTTATACAGCAAGAAGTCAAATCTTACCTTCTGAGCACACGAAACACCAGCTAACATTAACATGCTCATGGTTTCGACAGCCCCGTCTGGGGGTAAAGTGATTAGGACAGATGATACTATTAGATGCAAGGATCTTTGACCCGGCAGCCAGGCAGAAGTCATTGGCATGATATGCCACCGGACAGCGGACACAGCGCATCAGACGACCTAAATATATGAGAAGCAAGAAAGCCAGGGAGAAACAAAAGAAAAACAAAGACAATAAATACAAGAATAATATAAGTTAGTCAGTCTATTTGACAGCATTGAGAAATGTCAGATATGCAAGTTAGGAATATTAGGACAATGGACATGAAAATAGCCAATCCATCATAAAAACTCAGATGGGAGCTATGTGAAAAATGTTTACAGGGAG
The DNA here is from genome assembly GCF_033115175.1 of Lepus europaeus. NCBI lineage: Eukaryota > Metazoa > Chordata > Mammalia > Lagomorpha > Leporidae > Lepus > Lepus europaeus. Next base: position 104,272,319 of record NC_084830.1, read on the forward strand.
TCAGATCCCACCACAGAAAGCTTTACCCCAATGGCTAGAGTACCACAGCAGTTGCCCTGAATGCTAGGAAACTGGGAATCAGTCCCAGACTAAATAAAGGGGAGCTGGATGACAGTACTGCTTGCCTGGTACTGCGATTCTTGAGACTTTCAGGTGAACGAAGTTCCTGCCTCTTCCAGAAGAAACATATATCCTAACCTAATTCACCAAAAGTCATTATTAAGCTAGTTACTTATGCAATTGTTTCAATAATAGCAATTTAAAAGTGCATAAACTAATTTTGTTCCAGCAAATTAAAATATTGTACTCAGGATGGATGAGATCTACAGGGTAAGGACATCATCTGGCAAAAGGTACTGCCAATCTACGTTTGCTATATTTTGTCTGCTCAATCTTCTTTGAGAAGTGTAGGAATTCTTGTTGTCAAATATGCATTTAATAGCACACTACTGTTAAATATAAAAAAAGATTGTTTGGCCAGTGAGAAGATTTCAAAACTTGATCCTATCTATACTCACAGAAAATTTTTAAAAACTAAGCTCTCAACCTAACTTTTAAACAGAACAAAGTATCCATGAAAAGAGCTTCCATTTTAAAACATAAATCAACACGATACACCAAAATCTGACATATGTTTCTGAATGACATAACATCTCACAAGCACAGACACAAGGATCACAGAAAACAAAACACTTTGATCTTCTAACTAGAATAGGGAGAGGAGGACATGCAGCAGACAACTTCTTCAAATTAAACCTCACATGAAATTCAACATTTAAAACTACCCCAGAACTCCAGGGCTTAATAGAAGACAATGTGGTGACTGTTGAGGCCAGAAAGAGGTCTAGCAAACTTCATTTGAAAATATCTGTGTCAATAAACTGAGTGCTACAACTACAGAGTTGCACATGAGAAACTATACCTTTAGATGCAGAAACACTGGCTGGATTAGCAGCATGGCAGGTTATACAGATGTGGAGGGAGCACCGGAAGCCCTTGTTCTGCATGACTGTTGGTGGGTACTTCTGCACACACTCTTCATGGTAGAACTTTCCACATAAAGGTAGAAGGCACCTTTTAACATCTTCTCCACTCTGTTTACATACAAAACAGGTATGGATTCCTGGGAAGCCAGAAAAGACAACAAATCAAGAATCTATAAACTAAATCAAGAATCCACAAAAAACTAAACTATTATGTGAAGAGTTACAGAGGAACTTCAAAACAGACCGATTAGGCTAACAGCTGAAACCAATGAACATCTTAATCACTATAAATGGACAATCACCAGAACATGCTGATGATATGATGCACAGGAGTACATACTGTAAATGAAGCATTACTGACGAAAGGAAAACAACCTAAATCTAATCAAACATCTAGATCTTACTAAAAGACATTTTACAGGAAATGCACAGAATAGAACATATTAAAGGAATACCTCAAAGATGCAACCAAGCTAGTTAGGCAAATGGAAAATTTCTTTTATTAAGATTTATTTATTTATTTGAAAGGCAGAGATGCAGCAAAACAAAGGGGGAGGGGGAAACAGAGAGATTGAGAGAGAATACAGCTTCCATCTACTGGTTTACTCACCAGATAGCTGCAACAGCTGGAGCTGGGCTGAGCTGAAGCCAGGAGCCAGGAACTTCTTCCAGGTCACCCCCGTGGGTGCAGGGGCCCAAGCACTTGGGCTATCTTCCACTGCTTTCCCAGACCATTAGCAGGGAGTTGGATCAGAAGTGGAGCAGTTGGGACTCGAACTGGTGCCCATATGCAGATGGAGACTTAACCCACTATGCCACAGCACCGGCCCCAATAACAAGGTTGGAAAAAAAAAAAAAATTAAGGGCTGATATAATGGTGTAGTGAGTTAAGCGCCAACTGTGAAACTGGCATCCCATATGGGCAGAGGTTTGAGTCCCAGCTACTCCACTTCCATCCAGCTCCCTGCTGATAATGGCCTGGAAAAAGCAATAGAAGAAGGCCCAAGAGTTTGCACTCCCAGCACCCACATGGGAGACCCGGGTGAAGCTCCTGCCTTCGACTTGGATCAGCCCTACATACCTATTGTGGCCATTTCGGCATGAATCAGTGGATGGAAGATCTTTCTCTCTTTTTCAAATAAATAAATCATTTTTTAAAAATTAACTACACATTTATAAAGAAGCAAACTTCTGCATGATGCTTTAGAACTGGCAGAGATTATCTGCTGAAAAATCTGTTAGGCTAAACACTTGCCCTAGCAAGATTTCTTGAGGTCAGCTTCATGGCATAGTGGGTATAGTGTTCCCTCAATGTCAGCATCCCATACGGGCACCATTTCAATTTCAGCTGCTCTACTTCCGAAACAGATTCCTGTTCATGGCCTGGGAAAGCTGTGGAAGATGGTTCAGATTTTGAGCCCCTGCCACCATGTGGAAAATCCAGATGAAACTCCTGACTCATGTTTCAGCCTGGCCTAGTGCTGGCCATTGGAGGCCATTTGGGAAGTAATCAGCAGATGGAAGATTCTCTCTCTCTCTCTAGCTGTAAAACTCTAACTTTCGGCCGGCGCCGTGGCTTAACAGGCTAATCCTCCACCTTGTGGCGCCGGCACAACAGCTTCTACTCCCGGTTGGGGTGCCGGATTCTATCCCGGTTGCCCCTCTTCCAGGCCAGCTCTCTGTTATGGCCCGGAAGGCAGTGGAGGATGGCCCAAGTCCTTGGGCCCTGCACCCGCACGGGAGACCAGGAGAAGCACCTGGCTCCTGGCTTCGGATCAGTGCGATGTGCCGGTCGCAGTGGCCATTGGAGGATGAACCAACGGAAAAAGGAAGACCTTTCTCTCTCTCTCTCTCACTATCCACTCTGTCCAAAAAAAAAAAAAAAAAAAAAAAAATCTAACTTTCAAACTAAATAAATCACTCTTAAAAAAAGATTGATTTTTATATGACACCAAAGCAAGGTCAATTAAAAAGAGCAAACTGATAAACTAGACGTCATCACAATTAAATTCTTCAGCTTTTCTAAAGACATCATTAAGAAAATGAACCTACTTAAATAGAATGTAGAAAAACAAGTAAGTGGCATCCAAATCAAAAAAGGGGAAGGCAAAATGTCCCTTGGTGGAAACATGAAAATCCTAAAAGATTCCACCAAAAACTGGGAGAAGTAATGACCAAATTCAGTAATGTTGCAGAACAAAGTCAACATATAAAAATAAGTTAACTATCTGGCCGGCGCCGTGGCTCACTAATCTAATCCTATGCCTGCGGCGCCGGCACACCGGGTTCTAGTCCCGGTCAGGGCGCCGGATTCTGTCCCGGTTGCCCTTCTTCCAGGCCAGCTCTCTGCTATGGCCCAGGAGTGCAGTGGAGGATGGCCCGAGTTCTTGGGCCCTGCACCCCATGGGAGACCAGCAGAAGCACCTGGCTCCTGGCTTTGGATCAGCGCAGTGCACCAGCAGCAGCACACCGGCCGCGGCGGCCATTGGAGGGTGAACCAATGGCAAAGGAAGACCTTTCTCTCTGTCTCTCTCCCTCTCTCTCTCTCACTGTCCGTTCTGCCTGTCAAAACAACAACAACAAAAGTTAACTATCTGAAAAAGAAACCAAGGAATCAGTTCTATTTATAATACCTACAAAAATGTGGAGTAAAATTAACCAAGGAAGTAAAAATCTCTATACTACAAAGCACTAAATATCATGTCATAAATGTAGATACTGCCTGTTCACAAAACGAAAGAATATTGCTAAAATGACATGCTATATAAAATGATCTATCAAATCCACACATGTCCTATTAAAACACCAATGAATTTCTTCACAGAAATAGATTAATCCTAAAATTTATATGGAACTAAAAAAGGAGCTGGAACAGAAAAGCAATGTTAAGAAATAGAAAAAACAAACAAAAAAACCACAAACCTAGAGGCATTGTACTAAGACAGATTAAAATATACTACAAAGCTACAGTAATAAAAAACAGCAGACCAGTGGAACACACAAAGGGTTCAGAAATAAATCCCTGCCATCTACAGATAACCGATCTTTCATAAAGGCGTCAAGAATACTTTGAGGAAGGATACCCACATGCAGAAAAATGAAACTTTACCTTTATCTCTCATACAAAACTGTTTTCAAGATGGGTTAAAGACTTAAATATAAGTTATGAAACTATTAGAAGAAAACAGAGAAACCGCTACCTAATACTACACTGGTCAAAGACATTTTGGATATGACCTCCAAAGCACAGGCAACATGCGATTGTATCAATCTAAAAAGTTTCTGCACAGTAAAGGAACAATCAACTGAGTGACAAGACAAACTACTAAACAAGAGAAAATATTTGGAAATTATACAGCTGGCAAAGGGTTAATATCCAGGATATAAGGAACTGAAACAACTCAAAACACAAAAACATCCAATTAAAAATGAGCAAAAGAACATAATCAATATTTCTCAAAAGGAGAAATAAAAATAGCCTACAAGTGTATTTAAAAAATGATCAACATCACATAACATCAGAAAAATGTGAATCAAAACCACAATATAGTATCATCTGACTCTACTTAGAATGGCTACTGTAGAAACATAAAGCAGTGTAGGGGCTGGCGTAGTGGGCTAAACCTCCGCCTGCGGCACGAGAATCCCATATGGGTGCTGGTTCAAGTTCCAGCTGTTCTTCCTATCAAGCTTTCTGCAAAGGCCTGGAAAAAGAGTTGAAGATGGCCCTAAGTGCTTGGGCCTCTGCACCCATGTGGGAAACCCAGAAGAAGCTCCAGGCTCCTGGTTTTGGATCGGCTTAGCTCTGGCCATTGCGGCTATCTGGGAAGTAAACCAGCAGATGGAAGACGTTTCTCTCTGTCTCTCCCTCTCTCTCTCTCTCTTTTTTAAATTTTTGACAGGCAGAGTGGACAGTGAGAGAGACAGAGACAGAGAGAAAGGTCTTCCTCTGCCGTTGGTTCATCCTCCAATGGCTGCCGCGGCCAGCGCGCTGCAGCCGGCGCATCTTGCTGATCCGAAGGCAGGAGCCAGGTGCTTCTCCTGGTCTCCCATGGGGTGCAGGGGCCAAGCACTTGGGCCATCCTCCACTGCACTCCTGGGCCATAGCAGAGAGCTGGCCTGGAAGAGGGGCAACCGGGACAGAATCCGGCACCACGACCGGGACTAGAACCCGGTGTGACGGCGCTGCTAGGCGGAGGATTAGCCTTTTGAGCCAGGGCGCTGGCCTTTCCCTCTCTCTTTAACTCTGTATCTCAAATAAATAAATAGAATTAAAAAAAAAAAAAGAAAGAAAGATAAGACAGTGTTGATTAGGACACAGACAAGAGAACACTTAATACAAAACTGGTAGGAATATAAATTAGTGCAGCCAATATGGAAAACCTTATGAAGGTTCCTAAAAAAAATCAACAAGGAGCTAGGGCTTGTGGCACAGCAGGTAAAGGTGCTGCCTGCAGTGCTGGCATCCCATATGGCCGCCGGTTCGAGTCCCAGTTGCTCCACTTCCGATCCAGCTCACTGCTAGGGCCTGGGAAAGCAGTAGAAGACAGGCCCAAGTCCTTGGGCCCCTACACCTGCATGGGAGACCTGGAGGAAGCTCCTGGCAGTTGTGTCCAATTAGGGAGTGAATTAGCAGACCGATGACCACCCCGCTGCTCCTTCTCTCTAACGCTGACTTTCAAGTAAAATCAATAAATTTTTAGATAAATGAATAAATAAATCTTTAAAAAAATTTAAACAAAGACCCAGCAATCCCACTACTGGATATACAACGAAAGGAAAATAAATCAGTACATCAAGGAGATATCTGCACTCTCATGTTTATTCCAGCATTACTCACAACAGTCAAGATATAAAATTACCTGGATAAATGCAAAAAAGACAACATGGTACATACAAAAGAATATTGCCACAAAAAAGATGTAATCGTGTTGTTTGTTTGCAACAATATGGGTGGGAACTAGAGGATGTTAAGTCAGGGAAAGAAAGACAAAAGACATGAACTCTCTCACAAGTGGAATCTTTAAAATGTCACTGCAGAGCATAAGGAGGAGACAGGAATTGAGATGAGCAGAGGGTTACAACTAGCTGGGAGGAATGAGTTCTGATGTTCTACTAATAGGAAACGTGACCACAGATAACAATGATATAACACAGGGTTCAAAAAGCTATAAGAAGAGATATCAAATGGTACCACCACAAAGAAAAGATGAATGTTTGAGGTGATCGGTACAGCTTATCACATTGAGTGGATCATTGCATAACATACACATGTATCAAAGTAGCCCACTGTACCCCATAAACATATACAATTATGTCAAATTTAAATTAAAATAATTTTTAAAAATTTTTAAAGGAAAACAAAAAAGCAAGCTATAGATTAGAAGAACATTTTGAAAAGTATACATCTGATAAAGGACTTGTATCCAGAATATATAGAGAACTCCTTAATAAAATTTAAGTGTAAGAAAACCAACTGGGGCCAGTGCTGTGGCACAGGGGTTTAAGCTGCTGCTTGCAATTCCAGCAACCCATATGACCGCCTGGTTGCAGTTATTTGGGGAATAAACCAGCTTCCTTCATCTGCCTCATTACTCCACAAAATCATCTCATTTCAATGCTACCTTTTCAAAAAATATGCTCTCCTGATGCTGTAAGTATACTCCACCCTTTTAAACTCTGTAGAAATTTATTTACTACACTAGTTCTTAATCTCTATCCTACAAACCACTGAAGTCAACTTCAAGAAGCAGAGTACACTGCTCCCCAATCACCATTCAACCTGATTTAGTACACTCTGGCAAAATGTCAAACACATTCTCATCTTCAAGTACAAAAGCCTCTTTTCACTCCTCAACTTCCTTGGTGTCTTTGCCATATCTGCCTCTGCCAATGACACTCCACTCCAGTGGTTTTATAGATACTGACAGCTATTTTATAGATGCTGACTCCAGCAGCTCCTCCTACGGCCCTCTTCTCACTACACAGATACCCTCTCTTTAGATGACATCATCTACAACTAGGGCTTCAATGACTTAAGAGCCTAAGACCGATACTTTCATCTCTGATTTTTCTACTACTTAAATGCTGTAGTACTTACATAATGAGGCTGAAAAATGAACATGTCCTTAAGATAGACTAGTCTCAGCTGACAATTCCTATTTTTTGATCCAAGCCCCATTCACACATTTCTCAAAGACGTATTTATGGGGCTGGCACTGTGGTGTAGTGGGTAAAGCCACTGCCTGAGGCGTCAGCATTCCATATGGGTTCCAGCTAGAGTCCTGGCTGCTCCATCTCTCTCTCTCTCTCTCTTTTTTTTTTTTTTTTTTTTTTTTGACAGGCAGAGTGGATAGTGAGAGAGACAGAGAGGAAGGTCTTCCTTTTTGCCGTTGGTTCACCTTCCAATGGCCGCTGCGGCCAGCACATCGTGCTGATCCGAAGCCAGGAGCCAGGTGCTTCTCCCAGTCTCCCATGTGGGTGCAGGGCCCAAAGACTTGGGCCATCCTCCACTGCCTTCCCGGGCCATAGCAGAGAGCTGGCCTGGAAGAGGGGCAACCAGGATAGAATCCGGCGCCCCAACCGGGACTAAAACCCGGTGTGTCAGTGCCGCAAGGTGGAGGATTAGCCTGTTAAGCCACGGCGCCGGCCCATCTCTCTCTTTTTTAAAAAAATTTATTTATCCATTCGAAAGAAAGAGTTATAGAGAGGGAAAAGCAGAGACAGAGCTTCCTCTCTTTTAAAAAAAAAGACATTTATTTATTTGAAAGGCAGAGTTACAGAAAGAGGGAAAGACACAAAGAGAGGTCTTCCATCTGCTGGTTCATGTCCCAAATAGCCTCAATGACTGAGGTTGTGCCAGGCAGAAACCAGGAGTCTAGAACTCCATCTGGCTCTAACACAGGGGTGCAGAGAAACAAGGACTTGGGCCATCTTCAACTGCTTTCTCAAGCACATTAGCAAGGAGCTAGTTCAGAATAGAGCAGCCAAGACACAGAACAGCGCCCATATGGGAGGCAGGCATGACAGGCAACAGCGTAACACTGGTCTCTGGTAAATAAATGACTTAAAAAAAAAAAAAAAGATTAATTCATTTATTTAAAAAGTAGAATGACTTCTATAAAATCATACACACACACACACATGCAGAGAAAGAGTGAGACTGGAAGAGAGACTAGGAGAGAGAAAGACTTTTTTTTTTTTTGACAGGCAGAGTGGACAGTGAGAGAGAGAGAGAGAGTGAGAGAGAGAGAAAGGTCTTCCTTTGCCGTTGGTTCACCCCTCAATGGCCGCTGCGCTGATCCAAAGCCAGGAGCCAGGCGCCTCTCCTGGTCTCCCACGTGAGTGCAGGGCCCAAGAACTCGGGCCATCCTCCACTGCACTCCCGGGCCACAGCAGAGAGCTGGACTGGAAGAGGGGCAACCAGGACAGAACCCGGTGTGCCAGCACCGCAGGTGGAGGATTAGCTTATTGAGCTGCTGCACCACCCAGAAAGACATTTTTTCATTCGCTCGTTCACTACACAAATGGTTTCATGAGCTTGGGCTGGGACAGGTTGAAGCCAGGAGCCGGGAATTCCTGCCTGCCACATTGGTGGAAGTGACTCAGATACTTCAGTTGTTATCTGGTGCTTCCCAGAAGAATTAAGTGGGGTGCTGGGATCCAAAGCAAGAACAGCCATGTCTCAAACTACCACTCTGTAATGGAATAGGGCTTTCCCAAGTGGCATCACAAACCAACTTCTTTCTTGCCTTATGAAAATGCATAAATCCAGGGCTGGCACTGTGTTATAGTAGGCTAAGCTTCTGACTGTGGTTCCGGCATCCCATATGGGTGCCGGTTCGTTTCCCGGCTGCTCTTCTTCTGATTTAGCTCTCTGCTTATAGCCTGGGAAAGCAGTGGAAGATGGCCCAATAGTTTGGGCCCCTGTACCTACATGAGAGATCCAGAAGCTCCTGACTCCCCAGCTTTGGCCTTTGCGGCCATTTGGGAAGTTAACCAGCAGGTGAAAGATCTCTCTCTCTGTAACTCTGCCTCTCAAATAAATTAATAAAAAAAAAAAAAAAAACAAAGTACACACATCCTAAGTGTATAGTTCATAAACTCATAGATGTACTCACCACTAGACCAAGAAACATAAAATATCACCTGTGACTGAAAAGCCCTCTTTAGTCACACCTTCTACTATTAACTAAAATATCTCAAACTCTAAATACACTGCATATCTTTCTTACCCCCCAACATTTCATGCACTTTCATTATTAGACTTTGTGCCCTTTTCTTGCCCCAGAGCAATTTCTATCTTTTCCAAGCCAAACTCAGTTTTCTTCCTAAATGGTATGAGTTCATACTTGTTCACACTATACTTCCAATAATGTGATCCATTTATTATTTGGTATACTTTTCTGAGGGCAGGGACCACAAAGAACCCATTTCTGATTCTGTAGCAACCAGCCAGTAGTAAAACAAAATAGTGTCCCCAGTTAATGTTTTTCCCCCTTGAAAAGCTTACAACAAAAACCATCTTCAGAAGACTCTTCGGTATCTACATTACCTGTGCGACATTCATTGCAGATGAATTTTCCTCTGGGCATTTCAGTCAACCCAAGGCATTCCAGGTGGAAAGCCCCACAGCACTGAGCCTCACACAAGAGCAGCTCACCCAGTTTCTCACAGTTCTGTTAAAACAAGAAAAGAGATCTGTCTGTAGAAAAAGGTCTTTGAAAGTCTCAATTGGAAGGGCCTCATGAAAACAAGGTTAAGAAGCAGTTTTGCCAGAAACAAGAAGTGTCACCATTCATTCTACTAATAGCTAATAATTACCTCCTCTGTGCCAGGCATCACAAAGTTTCTAGCTTTTAAGGTTCTTATATTCTAGTGATAAAAGATGCAAGTGAACAATTAAATAGGAAAGGTCAGCTAAGAAATGTTGAGTAGAAAATCAAAACAGATTGGTGGTCAGGGATGACATCTCAAGCACAGCTTATAATGACACTTGGAGAACTGAAGGACCCACGAGCAGCAAGTACAGCAAATCCACAAGAGGAAATCCTAAGGACTGTTTGAGAATCACTAGGAAAGACAGTGTATATGTAGACCAAGGTAAGAAGCAGCCAAAAATAAATAAATAAATAAATAAATAAAAGATTAAAAAATCAAGCAAGATCCTCCGCCTTGTGGCACCGGCACAACGGGTTCTAGTCCCGATTGGGGCACTGGATTCTATCCCGGTGGCCCCTCTTCTGGGCCACCTCTCTGCTATGGCGCGGGAAGGCAGTGGAGGATGGCCCAAGTCCTTGGGCCCTGCACCCGCATGGGAGACCAGGAGAAGCACCTGGCTCCTGGCTTCGGAGCAGCGAGATGCACCGGCCGCAGCAGCCATTGGAGGGTGAACCAACGGCAAAAAGGAAGACCTTTCTCTCTGTTTCTCTCTCTCACTATCCACTCTGCCTGTTTTAAAAAAAAAATCAAGCAAGAAAGATGTAGATGCTTATAGTTTCAGATTTTATTTTAATCGCAAAGTTGTGCCTTTAGAGTTTTACCAAGGGATGGCTAAAATGAGTTCCTTTTTTTTTATTTTTTAAGTTTTATTTATTTATTTGAAAGACAGAGTTACAAAGAGAGAGGAGAGGAAGAGATAGAGACAGAGAGACAGAGAGAGAGGTATTCCATCAGATGGTTCACTCCCCAGTTGACCGCAATAGTCAGAGCTGTGCCAATCCGAAGCCAGGAGTCAGGAGCTTCTTCCAGGTCTCTCACACGGGTACAGGGGCCCAAGGACTTGGGCCATCTTCTACTGCTTTCCCAGGCCCTAACAGAGAGCTTGATCAGAAGAGGAGTAGCCGGGTCTCCAACTGGCGCCCATATGGGATGCCGGCGCTTCAGGCCAGGGCGTTAACACCCTGCATCACAGTGCAGGCCCCAATTGTCCCTTTTAAAAAGAGCCCTCCAATTGCTACACAGAGAACTGACTTCAAGACAAAAAGTGCAGAGCAGAGTAGAGAAGAGAGAAAAGTCAGGAGGCTACTGTAGTGGTTGACGATAGTGACGCTGGCCTGCTGCTCCTATAAACTTCTGACCAGGCCTAGGAGATGAATCTAGAACCATCTCAAAGTGACTGCGTTTCTGAAACGATCTCATCTAAGACAGTGTCATTTAAGACAGAGGTTTAGGAATAAGAATCCAAAACTGTAGCTATGAAGACATTGTAAGAGCTATGAAAATTCTGCAAATTCTCAACATTTGCTTCTATCACCACTCTAAAATCCTGATTTGTATCCCTATAATTAGCATAAAGATGCTAAAAATGGGGAGGAGGATGTGAAAGGCCTTACATACTCCACCCCACTGATGACAAACTCAGCACATGCTCAAGGCCCTTACATAAAATAGCATACTATTTGCACATAATGTATGCACATCCTCCCATATACTTTAAATTTATATTAATAATACCTCAGATTTCTATGTAAAAAGTTGTTACACCATATTGTTTAGGGAATAATGGCAAGGGGAAAAAAATGTCTGCATATGTTCAGTACAGATGTAACCATCTTCACCTAACTACATAGTCAGCAACAGTCCTGCCCACTCCCACCTCCCAATTTCTGATCTATGACTGACTGAATCTAAGGATATGAAACCTACATATAGAAGAGCCAATTGTACTTATGTAAGACAAGAAAGAGAAAACTGACTCAGCAAGTTCTATTGTCTTAAGGACTCAAAGAAACAGAACAGGTGTTGGTCACCCAAAGACATCAAAGCATAAATAAATAAATGAGTAGGAACATTGTGGGAAGAAAGGCCAAAAAGGAATTCTACAGACATAATAAACTGGTAGTATAAGCTGTTCTCAAATATTTGAATCTCTCACTGTCCACTATCAATATGCAGAAACTGAAAAATGCCATGTTATATATTTCACTTTGTATATGCAGAGTGCCAATTGTATCAGTTTTCACAAATTCAGAGAGACTTCAAATACAGTAAAAAATGAAAGAATAAAACTTTCAAATTAACTGTTATGGACTACACGATGCATTTTTAAAACTAGGTCACAACAGAGTAAGTGAAAGCGCTAACAACAGGAAAATAAATTCACAGACTGATCCACACAACCCAGGGCCACAGAGACAAGAATACCTGTGAACTTTTTTTTTTTTTTTCAAATAATTTTTGTAAAATGTATTTGCACTATGACTTTTCCAGCTCAGTAAACACTGGGCATAAATGTCTGAGCATTAACACTGTGTTTGAGATTTAGTCTGAATACGATCAGCATTCTTTATATAGTAGTGAAAAGGAATAGGCAAAAAAAAATTGGAATGAAATTAAATTAGTCACAAAATATCCTGAGCCTTTCTAATAGTTTCAATGAAAAAAAAGTAATATTTTCAAATTTTATATGACAGGCTTTAAGAATTTACATAAGTAAATTTAGAACCTTTAAAAAAATAAAAAAAGGGGCCGGCGCCGTGGCTTAGCAGGCTAATCCTCCGCCTTGCGGCGCCGGCATACCAGGTTCTAGTCCTGGTTGGGGCGCCGGATTCTATCCCGGTTGCCCCTCTTCCAGGCCAGCTCTCTGCTATGGCCCAGGAGTGCAGTGGAGGATGGCCCAAGTGCTTGGGCCCTGCACCCCATGGGAGACCAGGAGGGGCACCTGGCTCCTGGCTTCAGATCAGCAAGATGCACTGGCCGCAGCAGCCATTGGAGGGTGAACCAACGGCAAAAAGGAAGACCTTTCTCTCTGTCTCTCTCTCTCTCACTATCCACTCTGCCTGTCCAAAAAATAAATAAATAAATAAATAAATAAATAAATAAAGAACATGCACAAAGCAATAATTTAATTGACTCCTCCCGAAGCCACACAAAGGCATGTTAACAACAAAGTGGCATCTCAGATAGGGAGAGCTCGTCCCAATCTAACCTGACAATGTGAAGGATTTACATGCACACAGCCTCAGTTTGCATCTGGCCTTTATGGTGTCCGTCAAACTAGCTATTTAACCTGTATGACTGAACTTCTTCCTACCCGATGAGACCACTTTGACTGAATGATGTAATCTTTATAAAGTGCTTGGAATGTTCCTGACACATAGTAAATACTGTGTAAGTATTTATTCAACCAGAAAATATATCACAGGTTTTCTAAAGTTATCACTTTAAAACAAGCAAACAAAAAAATTGCAAAGCAAAAATCACTCTTGAAAACTTCTCTTCCTTTCTCTTTTGGTAGATGGAAGAGTTACAGCCTTAAATGGAGTGACTACTAGAATCGTTCAAAAGCACATTTATTCTGTGATAACTGAGTTATTAAGAGACACAGAGAGGGCTTCCCTTAGAAGGTAAGCATGCAATGAAAATACAAGTGGGCACACATTCTCTACCTGACAAACATTCTCCTTGAGTGCAGCTCCGCCACCTCGTTCACCCTGCATTTTTTTAGACGCGGGCATCCCAGGGTCGTGTTCTAAGCCCTCCTCAACAGCATCCTTAGGACTTGCAGTCGTCCTGTGAGCCATGATTTCTCCCTTGCAGAGAAAAGATAATGTCCCACATCTGTATTATCAATGTCTCCTCCATTTGACCCCCTCCCTCTGGGCTGCTATTTGTCTAGCCATTAAGCACTTACAGATGTTCAGCCAATCACGCGGGCGGACTGCATGCAATGTTAGTTCTAACCCTGCTGTGATTGGGCGGGTAGTGGGCGCCTCATGCCCTGCCACTAACTGCTCTGAGGCTGTTCCACTGGAACTTTTTGGGCTGTTCCATTTTAAGGTTTCACTAAGGGAGAGAAAACATTCTTAAGTTTATTTGATTACTTATTTGTCCTTCCAAGATCAGTGTTTCCTATATAATGCCCCCCTTGGGCATTCTATTCATATTGTACTGGAAAGAAACACTCTGCATCTTAACATTTGATGCTGACGTGACTTGTTCTAATTTTCATTAAATTAGCTGGAAAGCCAGAGGTAGCATCAATGACTGCACTGATGCTCTACAAGGAAATGGTTTTAAATGTATCTTCATTTCCTGAAAGCTGATATATATAAACATTACCTTAAAATTAAGCAATTAATGGTCAATACATAAACAAATCAACGTTCCCCTTAATTGCAGCAGCCTCAACTTTTAAAGGGCAATATCAAACTTTATGCAGATTGTATGGTATACTTGCTATTGTGCTCCCTGGTTTTAGAAAAAAAATTTACTCAATATATATTTTACATGACACCTAAAGCATTTGATGTAATCTTCTAAAACAGGCCATATCCATAGTTGTACTACGTGGACTATGCAAATAATTATTTTACTAGGATCAGTTCTTCCTTTTCTTCAAGATTCCTTACACTTATTAGCCATTTCAGTAGAATACTATTCTTAAGCAAATTCAAGGGGAAAGGGATGTGGCCTCTATAGTGCAAAGGAACTTCTCTTTGGAAGGTTAAAGATGAGGAACTTGGTAATACCTCTGACCCTGGCATCCCTTTTGATGAGTCGTCATTTTTCACTTTTTTACACTGCACCTTAGCTGCAACATGCCTCTGTCTTTTTCGTTTCCTTGGTTTATCAAAAATCTTGGTAGTGCCTATGACAAGAAAAACAGGTGTTACCTGCTGGCTATTACATACATTTCCAAGAATGGTCTTTAAAAAAGGGATCACAAAGAATTACAGTATGTTAGTATGTAAACTAATTTTAAAACTTTCAGATTTGTAGAACAGGAAAACAAAGGTGAAAAGAATAGACTTACCCCTGACTTCAAACTAGCTAGAGAAATGGCTACACGTGAGTTGTGCCTCACACTGATTTAACAGTACATGTAAAGGCTATTGAAGGAATTTTACTTTGTATGATTGAAATGATAAAATTTCCAGTTCCTCTAGAGATTTTAATATCCTACAGATGGAAAGTAAATGTATTTACTAGACAGAAGAAGATACTAGTCTATAGACTCCAAGATTGCAGACATTAAGTTTTATCTCTGGAGGCCAGCATTTATGGTATAGCAGTTAAAACCGCCGCCTATGACACTGCCATTCCATATGGTCACTGGTTCGTGTCCTAATTTCTGCACTTCTGATCCAGCTTCCTGGTAATGGTTGGGAAAAGCAGTGAAAGATGGCCCAAATATGTGGGCCCTTGCTACCTGTGTGGGAAACCTGAGAGAACCTCCTGGCTCCTAGTCACAGCCTAGCCCAGCTCCAGCCATTGCAGCTATCTGTGGAGAGACTCAGCAGATGGAAGACCTCTCTCTCTCTCTCTCTCTCTCTCTCTTTAACTCTGTCTTTCAAATAAATAAAATAAATCTTAAAAATAGTTATATCTCTATGATATAAAGTTTCAGATGTGGGCTGAAATACGTAAGATGTGGCTGGGGAGATGGGCCTCTCCATACATTTAGTGACTTAAATTAGGGTATTTGTGCAGTGGCAGCACACCCTTGAACACCCTTTTTCCATCACATACATTTCAACTCTGTGTTCTCCTTTTTGCCTGAATGATGGTGAAGCTTGGTTATCAATCTGCTGACAGTCTACGAGTAAGGGAACAGTTAATTTGATGGCAGCACAAAAGATCAAAATTTTTATAAGCTGTAACACTTAGAACAAAATTTACAAACAACAAGGTTTTTACGGGTGTTGCAAAAAAAAAACCTGAAATATAAACTACAGAAAAAGAGTTGGTATTATTTAGAATGGTATTTTAAAAGCAAGCACAGTAACTGACCACATTTTGAATTATAATTGTCTACATGTTTACAACAAACATACTACTAAGTTTACATATTAGAAAATTAAATAATCATATGGGTCAAATTATGTTAAGATATTCTTTGATGACAGACCACATGTGATACAGTGCACTAAAATCTAGGATAGTTCAAGAATAACACTAAGTAAAAAATGACATTGGCAGATGAATAAAGTGATAGAATGAACTGGCATGGAGAAATTCCAGGGTGGTAACAAGTAGTATGGAAAAGAATTTGGTGTAGATTTAGTTTCCCAGCTCTGCTGTCTCATTCATCTTCAAGTTTCTTCTGTAAGACAGGGATAATATAGATAATATACTAACTCTTTATAATGCTATATATGTGTTATAGGTAACAGTCCTACCAAAGAACCAGAAAGAGTAGACAGATGTTCAATAAACAAAGAGCTTCTAATTTAACGTGAAAGGTTCTCAAGCCATTAAGAGACAATTGCAATGGAACAGCCTCCATCGCAACTCTCTTTTTAAAGCAAATACTAACAACCAAAAGCAACAAAGGTGACCAAAGAAACAAAGACTATTTGTGAAGGACTCCCAAAGGTGATTCTATAATCTTCTTTTAACTCAAATTCCATACTTTCTATCCTATAGAAATAAAAATTAAATCAAAATCAAGAAATTAATGATAGAATCTGGAGAGTTTGACCAGCAGGAAAATTAAGAGCTTTTTTCCCCTATTGTTTCAAACATTTCCTTACTCAAATATAATTATAACTTCATTTAAGACAACAGCCAAAGCCTGAAAATGACAACAGAACTTTCTTATTGTATGCATAGTTGTTGTAGGAAGCATATACTGGGCAAGCTAATCTTAGGAACTGTCAACTTTACTGGCCTTGCTTACTTATGTCACGATTTCTCTACTTAATGGACAGAGTCCTTTCAAACTTATCTCTGAATTATTTTCTCAACCTCAAAAATACTCACCTCCGCCAAACTCTTTTGAACGAGATACAGCACATGATTCAGTAATCCCGTTCTCCAAACAACCAGCTTCATAACACTATAAATAAGTAAAAAGCAACAAGGTTTAAGAAGGAATAGAAAATAAGTCTTTTCTGTCTCATGCCAAAAACTTTATTGCCAGATCCAGAATCCTGGCTAGTTTTAGTGAATCAAAAACAGTAGGATATGGGCTGGCATTGTGGCAAACAAGTTAAGTTGCCACTTGTGATGCTAACATCTAGCCCATATAGGAGTGCCAGTTCAGGTCCTGAATATCCCAATTCCAAACCAGCTTCCTGCTCATGTGCCTGGGAAAGCAGCTCGGGGCCCTGCCACCCACATGTGAGACTATGACAGAGTTCCTGGATCCTGGGTTTGGCCTGGCCCAGCCCTGGCTACTGCAGTCAATAGAGGGGTAGACCAGAGAATGGAGCATCTTTCTGTCTCTCCCTCTGTCACTCTGCCTGTCAAATAAATAAATCTTTAAAAACAAAAATACACAGTATGATAATAGTAACAGAACAGTAAGATAGTAGTAGAATAGAAACTTCATGGGCGGCCGGCGCCGTGGCTTACAGGCTAATCCTCCGCGTTGCGGCGCTGGCACACCGGGTTCTAGTCCCGGTTGGGGCGCTGGATTCTATCCCAATTGCCCCTCTTCCAGGCCAGCTCTCTGCTGTGGCCCGGGAAGGCAGTGGAGGATGGCCCAAATCCTTGGGCCCTGCACCCGCATGGGAGACCAGGAGAAGCACCTGGCTCCTGGCTTCGGATCAGCAAGATGCGCCGGCCGCGGCGGCCATTGGAGGGTGAACCAACGGCAAAAAGGAAGACCTTTCTCTCTGTCTCTCTCTCTCTCACTATCCACTCTGCCTGTCAAAAAAGAAACTTCATGGGGAAAGGCATCAGGTAAAACTTGCTTCAAAATTTGTAACCACTTCTCCTTTAACAAGAAAAAACTTACCTAGACTCTTAATATACAGATACAGAATGCCATTCTATAGAAGTGGGAGAGAAGAAAAAGGAGTAACTCCTTAGAGACTAAATGGTTAGGTTCTATTCCACCCCAGCCAATATTTAAAATTGACCTTCCTAAAATTGTATTTATAGCCATTTGATTTGACAAAGGCTTATTTACTTGATGAACTCTGAATATTTTTTTAAAGACTTATCTATTTATTTGAAAGGCAGAATCAGAGAGAGAGGGAGAGACACGAAAGAGAGAGATCTTCCATCTGCTGGTTCACTCCCCAAATGGCCAGAGCTGGGCTCATCCAGTCTGGAGCCAGGAGCTTCTTCCTTTTCTCCCACGTTAGTGCAGGGGCCCAAGGACTTGGGCAATCCCCCATTGCTTTCCCAGACAGACTAGCAGGGAGCTGGACTGGAAGTGGAGCAGCTGGGATGTGAACTGGAACCCATATGGGATGACGTGCCACAGTTGACAGTTTTACCAGCTATGCCACAGCACCAGCCCTGACCTTTGAATATTAAATAGCTCTGGAACAGGGTATTATCTTTCCAACCTAGGTGGCTTCAGATGAATCAAAATTGGAGTAACATTAAAATTCAAAGCATTCATGAATCAAAAATCTAATGGAGAATCTACACAATTTATTCCCCCATTAGTGCACGTATAAATTAGTTTCCATACCAAGAAATGTCTTCTAAAAAATTATAATATTTTTCATCTAACCACATGTTAAAATTTAGCAGCTATAAAAAATCAATAAAATAGATGTTTTTCATGCTGTAAAGTAACCAAAACAAGAAACAAAGCTGTGAACTCACTGTTCACTAAAGTATATTAATAAACTATAAAAATACAACTTTCCTCATGTTTACTGTATACCAGTTTGACCAAGTAAAATAAAAAGGCAAATGTTAAGTATCCAATGAAATGCAGCAAAATAATTCATATACAAAATCAGATTTGCAAAATTTAAGGAAAAACAGCAACTTTATCATTTAGACAAGCAATCTATAGCTCATTATTAAATATTCTATTAAAAGCTGGAGAGCAAAATAATTAGAATGTTCCCAAGATTACAGTTTTAGAACAGTACAGGAAACATAAATTTTATAAATTGAAATAGAAACAACCATACAAAATCTACACTACATGAATAAAAATCCACATGGGTGCAGGTTCTAGTCCTGGGTGCTCCTCTTCTGATCCAACTCTCTGCTATGGCCTGGGATAGCAATAGCAGATGGCCATCTGGGGAGTGGACCAGTGGATGGAAGACCTCTCTGTCTCTACCTCTCTCTGTAACTCTGTCTTTCAAATAAATAAAATAAATCTTAAAAAAAAAAATAAGAAAATGAGTATGAAAGATTTAGGCTGGGGAGAAACATTTATAGGATAAAGACACTGTAGCATCTCAAATATATAAAGAACACATTAAAAAAAAAAAAAGCACAAGATGAACAGCCTAATGAACAATGTAAGTATACTTCAACAATTACTTCAAAAAGATACAGGAATGACCAACAAGCAATAATCATTAGAAAAATACAGAGGATGACATGACAGAGCGGGTTCCCACATTCATACAGGTTCAAGTCCCAGCTACTCTTCTTCCAATCTAGCTTCCTGCCACCAATATGGGAGACTAAGATGGAGTTCCAGACTCCTGGATTCAGCCTGGCCCAAGCCATGTAGGGAGTGGACCCCCCCCCCCCCCCAGCAAGGAACAGAGAGAGGGAGAAAAAGGAATGTAGATTTAATATAAATTTAAACACTCACTAGAATGTCTAAATTTAAAACGATTAATAAATCAAATGTTAGTAAAAATGTAAACCCATCAGAAATACTATTTATTGCCAGTGGAGTGTTAAACCACTTCAGAGAACTGTTTTTATAGATTATTTAAAGTATAAACATGCATGGAGTCTATCAATTCCATTTCTAAGTACTTAAACCAAAAGAAATAAAATATATGACCACAAATAGAATTGGCAAAAATGTATCTAGTGATGATTAATAGTGAAAAAGACTCACTCTCAAACATTCTCAAAAGGAGAATGGATAACCAAATTGTGAAACAATACAATGGTATATTATTTAGCAATAAAATAGGAAAAAAATCATATCATTGTGAATATAACTCAAAAACATAGGTTGAACAAAAGAAGTCAAAATAAGACAAAAACAAAGCAATATAAATGTGTAAGAATAAGCAAAACTGGGGCTGGTGTTGTGCCGTAATGGGATAAGCCAACACCTTCACAGTGCCAGCATCCCATATGGGTGCTAGTTCAATTCTTGGCTGCTCCACTTCCAATTCAGCTTCCTGTAAATGTGCCTGGGAAAGAAGAAGGCCCAACATGGGAGACATGAAAGATGCTCCTGGTTCCTGGGTTCAGGCTGGCCCAGCCTTGGCCATTACAGCCACGTTGGGGTAAAACAGGGGATGGATGACCTGCCTCTCTGTCTTTCCCTCTAACTCTGCCTTTCAAATAAATAGAATAAAATAAAAAATAAATCTAAAGAAAATGAGGAAAAGTAATCTATATCGACAGAGGTAAGAAAGCATTTCTTCTGGACCACAGAGTAGTAAGTTGAAAAGAAGCACAGGATTTTCTGCACTAATGATTATAGACTACACCTAGTTTGAGTGGTCATTACATGATATATACACAATTGTCTAAAGTCATCAAACAGAACAATTAAGACCTATGCATGTAATAGATATAAATTATACCAATTCAAAAGATCTGTATTTGCCTATATAAATTGAATGTAAGCATATAAATTATATCATGCTTTCTATTTCCCTAGGAAAAGTTAACACACAAACATGAAGTCATACTTTTGAAAACTGCATTTGAGAGTAAGATTGCATAAATGAACATAATTTTTAAAGGAACTTAAGTCTTTTTTTTTTTTTTTTAACTTTTTGATAGGCAGAGTGGACAGTGAGAGAGACAGAGAGAAAGGTCTTCCTTTGCCGTTGGTTCACCCTCCAATGGCTGCCACGGCTGGCGCACCGCGCTGTTCTGAAGGCAGGAGCCAGGTGCTTCTCCTGGTCTCCCAGGGGGTGCAGGGCCCAAACACTTGGGCCATCCTCCACCGCACTCCCGGGCCATAGCAGAGAGCTGGCCTGGAAGAGGGGCAGCAGGGACAGAATCCTGCGCCCCGACCGGGACTAGAACCCGGTGTGCCGGCGCCGCTAGGCGGAGGATTAGCATGTTGAGCCATGGCTTAGTCTTAAAACTGAGGATTTACCTTATTGTCTTCAATTCATTCATTTAACTGGCCTCAATTCTGACTTTCTTCAAAATTGATTGTCATCACCTCATCTTCAGCATAATACAAAAGCCTGCCATGACTCACCTTGTACAATACTATTTAATTTATCACCTGACAACAAATGGCACTTCTAACCTCCAAAACATTCAAATGAATCCCAGTTTTCTTTGTCCTTCTCATCCACCTCTTCCAACAATCTTGCAAAATGGCTAACATTTACACTAGACAAAGAGGGAAAACACTAGAGAGGAAAACCATTACAGGCATATTGGTTCAATGACTGAAATTCAGAAACTTGTGTTTAAATATTTCCGCCTGAATTATAGCAGAGATGGCAATGGGGTTAAGAGTAAGCTGGTAGCTTTAGGGAGGGAAGGGAAGGAGAAGTCAGGTAAGAGGCTCTGACCCCAGGGAAAATTACTACAAACACAAAGTTTACTCTTTTTTTTTTTTTTAAACATTTTCATTTGTAAAGAACACCTGCAATCTGTTCATATATATATGGCCATGCAACTGTACAACAGCCTTTAAATACAGGATCTCTCACATAGACCACGTCTGTCTGCTGGCACTATTTTCTATGTACAGCAGTCCCCTTATCCAGTGAATACATTCTAAGACCTCCAGTGGATGCCTGAAACAGTGAATAGAACTGAATCCTATGTGTGTTTTCTTCCATATATACACACCTAGAGTATAATGTAATTTATTAAGCATAGAAAGAGATTAACAACAAAAAAGAACAATTATAACAATATACTTAATAGTTAAGTAAACATCACATTTCCTTCTTTCTCCCTCTCTCAAAATATTTTATTGTACTATACTCACCAGAGTTAATCTGTCCTTCCATGTTTTATGCCCTGGTGCCTCCTTTGCACTTTTATGAACGTAGGTTCTACTGGAAATCTTCTTCCTAAACAGCCTCATTTAATCAAAATTGAAGAATTGCTCTTCAACTCTGCCAGGAATCTGGCAGCACTTCTTCACTGACAAACAGAGCCTCTCCATTAATTTTCTTTGCTCTCTCAGTTCAAACCTATTCCTCAATCTACGTAACCATCCTGTAGTTGCAGTAAATAACTTGATGTCACTGCTTTCGGGGATTCCTTCAAAAATCTTCACATAGGCTCAATGCTTTCAGGCACAATTTTCTGCCGTCAATCATAACATGCTTCCTGTTCATGTCTTCGATCCACAAATTTAATGCCTTTCCACTTAAGCATTTATCACACACTGTTGCCATAACGTTTGCAGTATGAGATGCAACAGCAAAATTAGGACAAAATTTTTTCTTCTGTACAACTTTATGAATAGAAGATTTGCTCTTATGGCAGATCTTGGCAATCTTAGCAGAAAATTTTTTTCTTTCCTTAGTAAGTAGAGAAGTTTCATGTTTTCACTTAAAGGAAGCACTATGTGACTTTTCTTTGACATATGTGAATTGCCTCCATCACTGACCTTGTATTTTGGGGCCATTATTAAATTAAGTAACTGTTACCTGAATTCAAGCTATGCAATACCGTGACAGCCTAAGTGGCTACTAAGTACAGGTAGGTGGCTTATACAGTAGTCCTGATACAATCACAGAGAGATGAATCATGTCTCCATGGAACAGTGTGGGAAGGCATGGAACTTCATTATGCTACTTAGAGTTGTGTGTGATTAAAAACTTACACTTTGTTCTTTAATTTTCCATTAAATATTTTTGGGCTGTGGTTAAACAAGGGTAACTTATACTGCAGAAAATGAAACCAAGGATGAGGGGAAACAACTGTGCATTTACATCAATGTCATAAATATTATTTGTTTTTAAAATCCCACACTT
Source organism: Lepus europaeus (assembly GCF_033115175.1). Lineage (NCBI taxonomy): Eukaryota > Metazoa > Chordata > Mammalia > Lagomorpha > Leporidae > Lepus > Lepus europaeus. Next base: position 104,295,105 of record NC_084830.1, read on the forward strand.
GCTGGTTTAACTGTATTTTAGAATTGACAAAACTAACATACCTTTTTAGTAAGGCCAAGGTCACCCTTCTTGGGCATAAATCCAGGGTCTAAATCATTGGATTCAAGAAGCTTCTTTGTTGGCTTTCGTTGACGCTTACTTTCATAATTTCCTGAAATGCATGTATCTTTTCATTAGATGATTTAAAACTGAGCATAAGCTAATGCTGAAAACATCTACAGATCATGCAAAATCAATCAATAAAAGTACTGTTTGTAATTTCCTCATCGTCTTATAAGAAGGGACAGGATAAGGATTTATTAATTCTAATATTAATTAACATAAAAAAAAGAAAATGCTGGGGTGGGCATTGTGGCACAGTGAGTTAGACCACCACTTGTGATGTCATATACCATATGGAGTAGCCAGTTTGAGTCCTGGCTACTCCATGCTTCTGATCTAGCTCCCTGCTAATGCTCCTGGGAGGCAGTGGATGACAGCCTAAGTACAAGGGCCACTCTCATATGGAGTTCTCTATTCCTGACTTCAGCTTGGCATAGCCCCAGCTATTGCAGGTGTTTGGTGAGTGAATCAACAGATAGCAGATTTCAGTCTCTCCTTCTCTGGTTTTAAATGCTGTCTTACTTATTACAAACACAAACTTTAGTCAATGAAGACACAAACTAATGTGAAGATGTTCTTCCTGTGTGTGGACATTTTTAAAAATTGCAAAATAACTAAGGGAGAAGTCACAATCTGAACCTGCCTGTGTTGCAATTAATTGGTAGTAAAGACAAAAGCAAAGAGAAGTAGAATAAAAACACAGCCTAGATTCTGGACATAAATGGATCAATATTATTATTTTTGCTCTGACTATAAATAAATAAGACACTTACTTACTTTCTAGGTCTAAAGAATTATATAAAACAGCCTCATGCTTGTCTCCTAAAGAGTAACTACCTTTACCATTCTTTAAAAAAACTTTTCGTTGTTGGGGCACCAAGTTAAGCTGCCCAGTTGCAACATCAGCATCTCACATCAGAGGGCCAGTTTGAATCCCGGCTGCCTTGCTTCTAATCCAACTCTCTGGTAATGCATCTCAGAACCAACAGAAGATGGTCCAAACACTTGAGCCATCCATGTGGGAGACAGGATGGACTTTCTGGCTCTTGGCTTTGCCTGGCATAGCCTCACGATCGTGTCTATTTGGAGAGTGAACAAGCAGATAGATGATCTCCTTATTTCTGTCTCTCCCCCTCTCTCCATCACTCTGCCTTTCCAACAGATCTTTTAAAGAAAATCTTTTGTTTTGCCTTAATAGATTAGGCACAACTGAGATTTAAATTCTTGTTTTTTTATTTTTTGAAATAGTTAACATCACAAAGTATGATATGTAAAAAAGACCAAAATTTATAGGGGTACAAAAGAGAAGGGTTCTTCCCATTCCTTGTTTGATTACACTATTCAATAGTGAAAGAGAATTAGAAGTAGTACATTTAGTTCTAGTTCTCCCCAGGTGACGTGTATGCAAAGAATGACAAAGTCAGAGGCAACTGCAAAGAAACTTCTAGGAATACTTGTACTTACTAGCTGTTTACTATACTTCAGGGACATAATAATATACACTGAAATTTCCATTTATAGATGCGGAAACAATTTCAGAGGTTAAACATCTTCCCAAGTAACAGAAGGATTGCTGAAGCCAGTACCTGATGCACAGAGGTCAGGTGCTTATGCCATTAGTATGCAGGGCCCCTCCCCAAACCTGATTATCCTGGTTGCTGATTTTAAACAGGGGCTAATTAACAATCATGAAGATGAACAACAAAACATGAATAGTTTTTGTTTTTTTGTTTTTTGTGTTTTTTTTGACAGGCAGAGTGGATAGTGAGAAAGAGAGAGACAGAGAGAAAGGTCTTCCTTTGCCGTTGCTTCACCCTTCAATGGCCGCTGCGGCCAGCGCATCTCGCTGATCTGAAGCCAGGAGCCAGGTGCTTCTCCTGGTCTCCCACGCGGGTGCAGGGCCCAAGCACTTGGGCCATCCTCCACTGCCTTCCCAGGCCATAGCAGAGAGCTGGCCTGGAAAAGGGGCAACCGGGATAGAATCCGGTGCCCCAACCAGGACTAGAACCCGATGTGCCGGCGCCGCAACACGGAGGATTAGCCTGTTAAGCCATGGCGCCGGCCAATGAATAGTTCTTTAAAAATATATTTTCTTAATAGTGTGCCAAGAATTAATTCATAGTCAGTAGCTATCATCAAATTAGATAGCATTGTAGGAATTTCCCAGGACAAAAGTTGGTAGTTTGTTGTGTACACATACAATGTTGGCTTTCTATCAAAACATACTAAAATCTCCTGCTTCCTCCAATCATATCTGCTTACATATCAAGATCCCATCCCCACCTTACCTGGTGTTTTAACAAGCAATTCCTCAGACTCAAGGGCAGGTCGTGGAGAGACTTCCGGAGCCACAGGCACAGACAAGGTAAGCTGTGGCAACTCAGCATTTCCACCTCCAAGTTCTGACTGGGCCAAGGGCCCCTCCAAAAATGGAGCCTCCCTTTCAAGAACTGGAGGCTCTTCTTTGGTTGAAATCAAAGAATTCTCGTCCACCTGCTTGTTCTGGGCACTAGATTGACATCGGGCTAGAAGGCCTTCCTCTTCACAGCGGGAACTTACCTAAGAACAAAATATTAAAATAGAATCCATAGGCCAAAATTGTTAAAATTTGAGTGTCAAGAAGAATAGTGCGCTTAAAAAGGAATGAAATTCTAGCACATGTTACAAACACAGATGAAACATGAGGACATGCTACTAAGGGAAAAAGTGCATGAAATAATACATGATTCCACTTCTATGAGATACCGAGAATAGTAAAACTCAGTAAGGCAGAAAACAGAAGAGTGGTTACCAGGAGTAGGGGGAAAGGAAATTACTGGCTAACTGGTACTGAATTTAAGATTGGGGAGATGAAATATTTCTGGAGATTGATTATGACGATGGTTGCCCAACAAAGTGACTGTACTTAATGTCATGAAACTGTACACTTAAAATGGTTAATTTGGTAAGTCTCATAATCTTCAAGAGAATAAATGCAGCTGACTGAAATCCACTGAAATTATAGATTCCTAAGTCTATACAATAAAAAAAAAAAGTTTCCCTAACATGTTACAAATTTAGCAACTACTAATGAATTCCTTAATGCTAAAATTGGTAATTAATGGGAAATTAGCACTAATTCTGTCTTTCCAGAATTTCAAGACAACGAAAGGGTTCAAGCAATTAAAGAGACTTCAGGTAAAAACAGAGAAAGATAAAATCCAGAAGTCTTCATTTCTGTAACACCCAGTAACATTATGGACAGTACCGATAAAGGCAAGGATCTTCAACTGGTGTTTATTAAAAACCATCAAGGAAATGACGGGTAGAAAACAGGGTATTCTTTTGGAACCACATATATTGCTTCTTGATCAACAGAGGTAAAATATGACTTAACAGAGAGGAATCTGAGACTGGCACTGTGGCGTAGAAGGTTGAGCCACTGCCTGAAGTGCTGGCATTATAAATGGGCACTGAGCCACTTCTGATCCAGATCCCTGCTAATAGCCTGGGAAAACAACAGAAGATGGCCCAAGTCCTTGGGGACCTGCACTCACATGAGAGGCCAGGAAGAAGCTCCTGGCTCCAGACTGCCCCAACCTTGACCACTGCCACCATTTGGGGAGTGAACCAGCAGATGAAAGATCTCTCTTTCTCTCGGTTGTTCCTCTTCCAGTCTAGCTCTCTGCAGTAGCCCGGGAAGGCAGTGGAGGATGGCCCAAATGCTTGGGCCCCTACACACACATAGGAGACCAGAAGGAAGCACCTGGCTCCTGGCTTCGGATTGGCATAGCTCTGGCCGTAGTGGCCATTTAGGGGATGAACCAACAGAAGGAAGACCTTTCTCTTTGTCTCTCTTTCTCACTAACTCTGTCAAATAAAAAAAAAAAAAAAAAGAAAGGAATGTTATCACTGTATGCAACTAGATACTATATAACTTCTAATGTCATGAAAAAATTGACACATTATCAACTATAACGTAGTCTTATCTTGAATTTATAAAAATGACAGGTCTAGCTATTTCAAAAGGAACCAGGAGGCGGGTGGAGCATTGTGGCACAGAAAATTAAGCTGCTGCCTAGGATGCCCATATGTAATACTGGAAGGTCTGGGGCTGGAGTCCAGCCTCTGATTCCAAACCAGCCTCGTGCTGATGTGTCTAGGAGCCAGTAGTCCAAGTATCTGGATTCCTGCCACCCATATGAGAAGATCTGGATGGAGTTTTTTGCTCCTGGCTTTGTCCTGACCCAGCCACAGCCATTGCAGGCATTTCAGGAATTAACAACTGAAGGATACTGGGTAGGAAATCTCTCCCCCACCTCTGTGATTCTGCCTTTCAAATAAATAAATAGATCTATTTTTTAAAAGCAAGAAGGGGTAGCCCATTGTGGTGAAGTGGGTAAGGCCGCCGCATCCCATATGGGCACCAGTTCGAGACCCGGCTGCTCCACTTCCAATCCAACTCTCTGCTGTGGCCTGGAAAAGCAGTGGAAGATAGCCCAAGTCCTTGGGCCCTTGCACCTATAAGGGAGACCCAGAAGAAGCTTCTGGCTCCTGGCTTTGGATTGGCACACCTCCAACCATTGCAGCCAACTGGGGAGTGAACCAGCAGATGGAAGACTTCTTGTCCTCTCTGCGTCTCCTTCTCTCTCTGTGTAACTCTGACTTTCAAATAAATAAATAAATCTTAAAAAAAAAAAAAAAAAAGCATAGGGGAAACACAGAGGATGGAGAAATAAGCTACAAGACACCCAATGAGGAAACAATCTAGAAAGTGAATACTTTTTGACAAGTGTGCTACTTGGTCAAGGAAAAAAAAACTATCCTAGATTCAATGAGATTTAAGAATTGTAGGGATCACCACTGTGTCTAGAAGGTGAGGCTGCTGCCTACAATGCCAGCATCCCATATGTGTGCCAATGTGTGTCCTGGCTACTACACTTTTGACCTGGCTCCCTGCTAATGGCCTGGAATGCAGTAGAGGATGCCCCAAGTTTTTTCACTTCCTCATGCATGTGGGGGACCCAGAAGAAGCCCCTGGGCTCCTGACTTTGACACGGCTAGGACTGGCTGTTCCAGTCATCTAGGGAGTGAACCAGCAAATGGAAGAGCTCTTTGGAGGGGGAAAAAATCTAACAACTCGTCAACCAGATATAATGTAACAATCAGAGAACCAGATACAATATATAGTCATAATGTATAGTCCTAGCCTGCATTCCTGGCTTTGATAAACCAAAGGTAGGTATGAGCAGTTAACCTGGGAATTTCAAGATATTAAAATATCTTATGATAATTAGTTATGAAGGTAAATGTTTTAAGATTTGCAAAGTAAGGTCTTTGGGGTACTCTCAAAATACCTCTAAATTACTTCATAAGACATTGGTTTAAAGAAATAGAAATTGGGGGCTCACACTGTGGTACAATAGATTAAGCCACAGCCTGTGGTGCCAGCATATCATAGGGGCGCCAGTTCAAGGCCCGGCTACTTCGCTTCTGATCCAGCTCCCTGCTGGTGCACCTGGGAAGGCAGCAGAAGATGGCCCAAGTACTTGGGCCCCTGTACCCAGAGAAGGCTCCTGGCTCCTGGCTTTGGCCTGGTTCAACCCAGATCATTAAAAGCCATATTGGGGGTGAACCAGCATTTGGAAGGTATCTCTCTAAGTCTGCGTTCTGTTCAATGAATAAATCTTTTTTTTTTTTTTTTAAATTTTTTTGACAGGTAGAGTTATAGACAGTGAAAGAGAGATATACACATTGAGAAAGGTCTTCCTTTCACTCCCCAAATGGCTGCTATGGCTGGCACTGCGCCGATCCAAAGCCAGGAGCGAGGTGCTTTTTCCTGGTCTCCCATGAGGGTGCAGGGGCCCAAGCTCTTGGGGCATCCTCCACTGCTTTCCCAGGCCACAGCAGAGAGCTGGACTGGAAGAGGAGCAGCTGGGACTAGAAACCAGCGCCCATATGGATGATGCCGGTGCCGCAGGCAGAAGATTAACCAAGTGAGCCATGGTGCTGGCCCTCAATGAATAAATCTTAAAAAAAACAAACAAACTAGAACACAGGGCCATGGTTTTGGCAAAGCAGGTTAAGTTACCGCTTGCAATGCTAGAATCCCATTATGGACATCTCATACTGGAGCACTGGTTTGAGACCCATCTGCTCTGCTTTCAATCCAGCTTCCTTTCAATGTGCCTGGGAAAGTTTGCCACCCTCAACAGGAAACCCAGATAAGAGTTCTGGGTCCCCGGTTTCAGCCTGGACTAGCCCCAACTGTTGTGGTCATTTGTGGAATAAACCTCTATCACTCTACCTTTCAAACAAATAAATAAATCTTAAAAAAAAAAAAAAAAAAAAAGAGTACGGTGAATAAGGTGTCACAATATTTGTTTTAAAAAATTAGAATATTTGTTTTAAAAAATTTGAATGCACTGTGGCAAAGTAGCAGAAGATGGCCCAAATGCTTGGGCTCCTGCACCTGCATGGAAAACCCGGGAAGAGGCTCCTGATTCCTGGCTTCAGATCAGCTCAGCTCAGTGGTTGCAGCCATTTGGGTAGTGAAACAGTAGATGGAAAACCACTCTCTCTCAGGCTCTACCTCTCTCTGTAACTCTGTATTTCAAATAAATAAAAAATAAATCTTTAAAAAAGAATCATACTATACAGTTTATTTTATAACCTATGTTTCTTACAACATTGTACTATAGCAATATTCCTAAATCATTAAATACTCTTTGGAAACAAAGAGGGAACACAAACACAAACACAAACACACACACACACACACATGTAGACACCATTTACATTTCCTAAATAACCACTATTTGCTAGGTACTATGCTAAAAGTTAAGGATCAAAAACTGAAAAGGTAGGATCCTAGGATAAAGCAAGTATGACCTTAAGAAGACAAAGACAACGGAAGGGAGCCAGTGAACGTTTGCTGAAATGTTACAACACACCTTGTGCACCTGCTCCTGTGCTTTCTTTTGTTTCTTCTTAGGAGCAAATATCTGATCATATTCTTCTGTATATTCCAGAAGCCACTTGCTTGGCTTCCTAAGGCGTTTCTTCTCTGACCGCACAACTAAAAGAGAAACAAGTTGAGTATTAACCAAAAAGCTAGAGGAAAACCCACTGTTTCATGAAACCAGCTCTACCCTTACACAGACACCATGATGGAAAACCACCTAGCAAAACAGACTTAAGCTTAAAATACAAAAAGGTGAAAATGATTTGCTATGACTGAATCATATACAGAGAACATGGGAAAGGAACTTTTGTAACTCTACAGAAAAAGGTTAAATTGAAATTAATGTCCCACAGTAACTGACATCAGTACAAATAAAGCCAACACATAACAATATCGAACATAAATATCTAACATATAGTCTGAATCAAGTAAATATATGTGTGTGTATATACATATATATACATGTATATATATATATATATACACACACACACTATAGATTATTTTAATTAACATTTTTCTGGATTATGTAGAAGATTAGACAGACATTTAGACAGAATATTCACTTAAGTGCCACTGCTACATGAATTTCAAAACCACTTTACAAGTGATTCATTAACTTAGTAACATTTGGTTATAGTGAGTCTCAACACCAGAAAACAGGCATATATTATCAGAACCAAAGTCATAGCATTATCTCACATTAACACAGCACTGCTAAAGGAATATTAACAAGGGAAAATCCTCTGTGCAGTTTATTTCTGATGCAAAATTTTCCCCCGAATATATTCAATCCACAGATGTCTGAAAACGAAGGATACAGAGGGCCAACTGATTTTTGTTTGCATTAATGGTGGAATCAAATATCCATTACAATTTCCCTGTAAAACTTTGTCCAGGTTTTAATGTGTGTAATATGTTGTATTTATTTTATATACTGTATGCTTTTTGAGAACACAGGCTAATGAACACAGAACGCAAGATACAATCACATTCAGGAAGTAAGAGGCATTTTATGATTCGATGACCTCAGAGGAAACTGTTTCTATCTCAGTTGAATGAAGCATTGTTGACATTCTCTCAAAAAAGGAAAGCAAAACTTAAAAGCCACGAGAAGGAACACAAGCTTCACGAATGCTCTTCCTTCTTGGATAGAACATGAGAAAATAAGTCCTAAAACCTTCATTAGGACAAGTGCAAGATAATTCATTTTTACTAATTCTAACTGCTTTTGATTTCATAATAACAAAGTTAAAGCAAATATTAGAGGACTGACATAATTATCAAAACTGTATGAACTGAACTACTCCCAATATAATTATAGGGTTATTTAAAGCATGGAAATCACTGTAATTCTGCTAACTTTTCCATTTGAGACAATAAATCTACAAATGACCAAATTGGACAGTTTTTCTCAAGCAATTATTTCAAAAGTAATTTAAAGTATGAGCTCAATGATTATTTAAAATGTTCTAAATAATGCCTGAAAAAACTGTCTTGATAGAGAAGAAATAAGCCAAAACACATCTTGAAATGAATATACAAAGGGACTTCAGAAAGATCATGGGAAAACAGAATTAAAAGATAAGTCTATTTTGGTGCAAAAAAACTAGAAGTCCATGTGGGTTTTTCATAATAATCATTTCCCATCAATGTGTTGATGATCTCTGATATGCATGTACCTTTTTGACAGTTAATGGCAATTACTTAATGTGCTAAGGAAAGCAAATTATACTTTAATAAATTCCAATCAGACATCCCATCCAAGTCATCACACATCAGTGACATTTTAACAGAAAAAAAAATCAAAGAAATAATAGAAAATAACAGTGGATTATTGCGTATAAGACAATGCTCAGACATTTAACATTCACAAATCTCTAATCCTCATTTCAAACTGCCAGGTTGTTTCATAAATAATACAACTGAGGCTCAAAGGGGGAAAACAATTTGCCCAGGCCAATTTAAGGTAGTTACTGAAGTGGCAGGGCCATTATTCCACCCAAAATCTATCAAAACTCCAAATCCTTAAGTCCTTTTTACTAAAACAAGCCCCTGTTCCATGATATCAGCATCTCCCACACTCCCTGCATGGCTAGCTCTGTCACTGAATCTCACACAGTCCCTCTCCTCTGTCTTCTTCTTAGCAGGTTCCACCAGTCGTCTTGTTCCCTTTCCTCTTGGGGTTGCTCTACTGCTCTACCTTTGGGGTCTGCCTCCATCATAGAGGAACTTCTTGACAGGGCTTCATTATTCCAGCTCTCTACTTCCTTGAGGCCAAAAGGGCAGCAGATAGCACATAATTAAAGTGAAGAAATGTAATATGCCACACCTAAAAGTTTCCTGCAAAACTGCATGCATTGCGTCTGCATCAAAATTACGCAGAACTATCCTTAAAATTTTTAGGTTTTGGCAAACAACCAATGGGTCTGTTTTAATAAATAAAGATTTATTGGAGTAGAGCCATGCTCAAAGACAGAGTTAAAAAGTGAAAGAGACCTTATGGCTCATAAAGTCCCAAATATTTACAACATAGACTTTTTTTTTGGGGGGGGGGGGGACAGGCAGAGTGGACAGTGAGAGTGAGAGTGAGGGTGAGAGAGAGAGAGACAGAGAAAGGTCTTCCGTTTTTGCCATTGGTTCACCCTCCAATGGCCGCTGCGGCCAGCGCATCGCGCTGATCCGAAGCCAGGAGCCAGGTGCTTCTCCTGGTCTCCCACACGGGTGCAGGGCCCAAGCACTTGGGCCATCCTCCACTGCCTTCCGGGCCATGGCAGAGAGCTGGCCTGAAAGAGGGGCAACCAGGATAGAATCCGGCGCCCCAACCGGGACTAGAACCCGGTGTGCCGGCGCCACAAGGCGGAGGATTAGCCTGTTAAGCCACGGCGCCGGCCACAACACAGACATTTTAAGAAAAAGTTTATCACCTGCTTCCTAACAGAGTAATATATCTCTTTAAATGAAAACAGTGTGATCACAACAAAATGACTTGAAACTAGAAGAAGCTTCCTTCCTTTTCCTAGGCTCTTCCCTCCTCAACTACCCCATCACAACTCGAAATCTATTTTCTCGCCTAAACTGGATTGTTCACCTTACCAGTTGAGTTGGAAGAGTGCGACAAATTAATGTAATCCAATTATTCTTTTTTTTTTTTTTTAAGATTTTATTTATTCGAGAGGTAGAGTTACAGACAGTGAGAGGGAGACTGAGAAAGGTCTTCCACCTGCCAGTTTCACTCTGCAGATGATCTTAACAGCCAGAGCTGGGCTGATCCAAAGCCAAGAGCCAGGAGCTTCCTCCAGGTCTCCCACATAGGTGCAGGGGCCCAAGGACTTGGGCCACCTTCTACTGCTTTCCCAGGCCATAGCAGAGAGCTGGATCGGAAAAGGAGCAGCCGAGACTTGAACCAGCACCTATACGGGATGCCGGCATTGCAGGCGAAGGATTTATCTATTGCATCATAGCGCCGGCCCCTCCAATTACTCTTACTACAAATGGACAAAGTGACACCAAGAGGTAGTGATTTGCCAAGCTAAAGAATATATCAAGAACAAAAAGGGAGTATCAACTTTTGGATATGGAAAGAAAATATTAAAGTGCCAGAAAACTACATGCTTCAATTGGGGGAGGAGTAAATCCTGCAAATCACAATACAGGATATGCAGCAAATAAGAACTAGAGCAGGTGCCCAAGCACACAACCGTCCAGGTTCTTAGAAAAGAGATTCTAGTTTCCACCACAGAACCAGTACCTAATGCTTATTCTCAAATTACAAAGTTTCAAAAGGGTAAACTTTGAATTGTGGAGAATAAACTGCTGATACGGGAAGAGTCTAGCAATAGCTTTAAACCTCAGAGCATACAAATACCAGCTAAAATAATAAAATTGGTATGGTTATTTGGTGAAGTGGATAAGAAACTGGTTGGGATGCCCATATCCCACATCAGAACGCCTGGGTTGGAGTCCCAACTCTGCTTCCAATTTCGGCTTGCTGCTAACACATATTCTGGGAAGCAGCATATGATAGCTCAATTTCAGGCACTGCCACCAAGGTTGGGAACCTGGAGTAAGTTCCTGATTTTGACCTGATTTAGCCCTAGCTGTTGCAGGCATTTGGCAAGTGAGCCACTGGATGGAAGAGCAGTCTGCCTCTGTCTTTCCATCTTTCAAATAAATGAACAAAAACAGCCAAAAAATTGAAACAACCCAAATGGATAAACAGAATGGCATGAATCCCTGCAATGGAATATACCTAGCTAATAAAAACACAAACTACTAAATCATAAAAATATTATGACAAATCAAACAGCAAGATACAGAAGATCACATAGTATATAATTCTATCAATCTGAAATGTCTGTAGAAAGCAAATCTGTAGGAACAAAGAAGACAATGAGCAGTCTCATGCAAGAGAAGAACAGCTAGTGACTCTAAATAGGCTAGCAGGATCTTTCCGGAATAGTGGAAATGCTCTAAAACTAGATCATACAGATGGTTGCACAAATTATTAAATTTAATAAAAATCATTTGACTGTACCCTTAAAATGTGCAATTTTATAATATGTATGTTACACTTGAATAAAGTTTGTAATTTTTTAAAATCAAGTGTATTTAATCAAAACTAAATACAAAGTTTTCTCATTTATATCAAAATGATGAGTTCTTACAGAGGAAAAGAGTACTAACAGCACCATCAGTCTTCGCACACAACTTAGCCCGTATTCATACTTCTACCTCCCTAGTTCAAGAGTTTAAACGAAAACAACCCTTTCTAATAATGGCAAGCTACCAGCCCATACCTCCTGGTAAAAACAGCAAATATGTGGTGTTTTTGAAATCACTTTAGGAGAATCAAAGAACTGGCAAGATTATAAAGAATTAGGTATAATATCAAACCTAAGGGAAAGTAGTAACCATGGAAATAAAGCACTGAAACTTATTTTGTACAGAGCTGTCCTGTAAAGAGGCCCTATCCTCAGAGTTATCATGAAACAGAAGTGCATCTTTTCCAACTCCAGGAGACCAAAGAGAAAGGTGCCTCACAAAGTAGAAGGCATAGTAGGGAGAACAAGTACTGCAGAAGTTATGGTCTTGCATGCCTGTCCTGTGGTTTTGTAATATGGTAAACCAGAAAAATGTCAATTTCCCAAGAATCTGACAAAAGCAAATTCAAATCATCCTAAGGCCTCATGTGCCATAAGAACCTCAAAACAGTATAAACAGGCCCTACTTAAAATTTTTGGAAAACTATCAGAAAATAAAGCAAACACAAAAGGAAAATAAGGCAACATGAGTGAAAACTAGCAGCTAGCTATTCCTCAGATAAGCACATGGTTCACTCAAGTCTGGTCTAGTACCTACCTAGTCCAGGCCTGTCCTAATCATGCTATTGAAAACTAGAACCATCCAGCATTACTTATCCCCCTTTCTTATTTTTCTCCAAAGCAGTTTTTTTTTTTTTTTTTTTTTTTTTGGACAGGCAGAGTGGACAGAGAGAGAGAGAGAGAAAGGTCTTCCTTTGCTGTTGGTTCACCCTCCAATGGCCACCGCGGCTGGCGCGCTGCAGCTGGCACACTGCGCTGATCAGAAGGCAGGAGCCAGGTGCTTCTCCTGGTCTCCCATGCGGGTGCAGGGCGCAAGCACTTGGGCCATCCTCCACTGCCTTCCCGAGCCACAGCAGAGAGCTGGCCTGGAAGAGGAGCAACCAGGACAGAATCTGGCGCCCCGACCGGGACTAGAACCCGGGGTGCCGACGCCGCAAGGCAGAGGATTAGCCTATTGAGCCAGGGCGCCAGCCCCAAAGCAGTATTTTTAATCGCCTCTATCAGTGGTTTCTAACATCAGAATAGTCACAAGCCAGGGGCAGGCACTGTGAATGATAAGTTAAGCTACTCTTTGAGATCCCTGCAACCCATATTAGAATGTCTGGCTCATAACTAATTCAGGTCAAGCTTCCTACTAATGTACCTGGCCAGCAGCAGAAGATGACTTATTTCCTGAGTCCCCCCACCCACATGTGAGACACAGATGGGGTTCCTGGATCCTGGCTTTGGCCTGTCCAAACCCTAGCTGTTGCAAACATTTGGGGAGTGTACCAAGGCATGGAAGCTCTGTCATTCTGCCTTTCAAATAAATGAATCTTTTTTTTAAAAAAGTTGCAAGTAGATATTATGTGCCTGCTGATAAAGGGGCACAGCACAAGAGAGAGGAAGGGTAGAAATCAAACTTCAATGAAATCCATCTTTAGCAGTTCAACTGGCAAACCGGAAGATCACATCTCCTCCCACCAAGACATTCAACTCTGTAGCTAGGAACAGAGCACAGATTTATTGTCTAGGATTGATTTGGATGTGCCAATGGAAAAAGATGAATTACCTCTTGATTTTCCTGATATCCTGGAAAGTTTTGAATATAGTTTTAATGAAAGAGGACAGTTAAGATACATTAAAAACTATCTGTTTTTAACAACCAGGAAGATCAGCACAGATGGAATCAGAAAAGACAGGAGGCTCTAGGAGAGATCACCAGGAGGTTTGTTTATGAGCACCTGCAAAATGACTATAATTTAAAAAGAAAACAATTCAGACCGGCGCTGTGGCACAGTGGGTTAACGCTCTGGCCTGAAGCACCGGCATTCCATATGGGAGACCCGGCCACTCAACTTCCCATCCAGCTCTCTGCTATGGCCTGGGAAAGCAGAAGATGGCCCAAGTCTTTGGGCCCCTGCACCCGTGTGAGAGACCCAGAAAAAGCTCCTGGCTCTTGGCTTTGGATCGGCGCAGCTCCAGCCGTTGCAGCCAATTAGGGAGTGCATCATCAGATGGAAGACCTCTTTCTCTCCCTCTGCCTCTTCTCTCTCTGAGTAACTCTTTCAAATAAATAAATATATTTTAAAAAAATAAAGAAAACAATTCTTTTAATTTTTTTTCTTCTTTCATTTATTTATTTATTTATTTATTTTTTTGACAGGCAGAGTGGATAGTGAGAGAGAGAGACAGAGAGAAAGGTCTTCGGTTTTGCCGTTGGTTCACCCTCCAATGGCCGCTGCGGCCAGCGCATCATGCTGATCCGAAGCCAGGAGCCAGGAGATTCTCCTGGTCTCCCATGCGGGTGCAGGGCCCAAGGACTTGGGCCATCCTCCACTGCCTTCCCCGGGCCATAGCAGAGAGCTGGCCTGGAAGAGGGGCAACCGGGATAGAATCCGGCGCCCAGACCGGGACTAGAACCCAGTGTGCCGGCGCCGCAAGGCAGAGGATTAGCCTGTTAAGCTACGGCACCGGCCTAGAAAACAATTCTATTCCAGTAAAAGACACTGAAAGTGAACCAGTTTCATATTTGTGAGTGGGGATGTTTTGAGAAATCCATAATACCTGATGGTTTTCATTCACAGGAGTAGCATTGCCATTCATAGTAGTGTGCTAGAAGGCTTATTATAAGATCTAGAAATGGCACACAGATAACTTTTATTAACAGAGCTATGGGTATACATGTGCAAATTCCTATATTTTTCAGCATTTTATATTTCTGTCTTAATGTGTTAAGAATTATTTTATCATCTCTTCAGAATTTTTTTTTTTTGAGATTTATTTTATTTTATTTGAAAAACAGAGTTACTGAGAGACGCTGAGACAGAGAGAGAGGTCTTCCATCTGCTGGTTCACTCCCCAGATGGCCGCAATGGCCAGAGCTGTGCTGATCCAAAGCCAGGAGCCAGGAGCTTCTTCAGGGTCTCCCACGTGGGTGCAGGGGCCCAAGGACCTGGTCCATTTTCTGCTATCCCAGGCCATAGCACAGAGCTGGATTAGAAGAGGAACAGCTGAGACTAGAACCGGCACACATATGGGATGCCAGAGCTTCAGGCCAGGGCTTTAACCCACTGCGCCACACCGCCAGCCCCCAGAAATTAGTTCTAAGCATGATCTTATCCTCAAACTGTTACTTACTTTACTTGCATAACAGATCACTGTATGGGGCCAGCACTGTGGCGTGGCGAGTAAGGCCTCCGCCTGCAGTGCCAGCATCACATCTGGGTACTGGTTTGAACCCCGGCTGCTCTACTTCCGATCCAGCTCTCTGCTATGGCCTGGGAAAGCAGTACAAGATGGCCCAAGTCCTTGGGCCTCTGTACCTGCGTGGGAGTACCAGAAGAAGCTCCTGGCTCTTGCTTTTGAATCCGCTCAACTCCAACCACTGCAGCCATTTGGAGAGTGAACCAGCAAATGGAAGACTTTTCTCTCTCTCTGCCTCTGCCTCTCTGTAACTCTTTTTTTCAAGTTAAAAAAAAAAAATCAATGTGTATTATTTTGTAAAGAGAAAACAAGGTAGACAGATTTCGATCATGAGCTTTAAATTACTGTTTTCCATTCTAAATTTTTTGTATCTTTAATTACACAAACTATCAGATAAGCCATCAAATATTCAGCAACATGACCATATGTATTTCTGACAAAACTACCATGACCACTTTAGTGAAATGTTGAAAGTTGAAATAAATCAGTGGGTTTTTTTTGCCATGTCTTTAAAATGTTCCTTTGAGTTCCCAAGTTGCATTAAGCATAAGGCACCAATCTATAAAATGGAAAATTGTAATGTTTATTGAATGCCTTATTCTTATTTGAATTCTAACTTTTCAATAGTGAAATTGGTTTTTTCTGACCTATCCTCGTTAAATCCAAATGTTTAGCTACTTTTATTTTACGGTCTTTTTCTCAAGTTCTGTAATGAACAGCCAAAGTTTGCAAGTACAGGTTTCTTTCACATGTGAGAGAAATTTTCCTTAGAAAATAGGTAAAGGGTATCTTCTATTTTAAAAAATTAACATAACAAGTTAAAAATATTTAGAAATACAAAAAAAATGAGAAATCAAATCTTTAGATCCAAATACCAAACTACATAAAATCTAAGAGTTCAGAGGAACATAAAAACTATATACAACAGGCATACAAAAGCATAATGTAGACTATGGGAAAATCTCTAGAACAAATTATCTGAAAAATAAATTATAAATTATAAATTTATATTCTATTTATCTTTTCAGTGAACTATGTTATATTAAACATTTTAATATGCAACTCCTAATTCAATAAAGTACAAAGTTAATTAATACTGTTTTCATCTTCTCAGGGGATGATAGTTAGGGAATAAATTTCCATCTGCCTTCATTCCAAATTATATTTAACATTTACATACACACACACACATATTTTTGGGAAGGCACAGAGACAAGAGAGAAATCTCCCAATCACTGGGTCATTCTCCAAATGTCCATAAAAACTAGTGAACTGGGTTAGACAGGAGCCAGCAATTCAATCCAGTTCTCCTGTATGGGACAGGGTCTCAACAACTAGAATCATCATCTTCTGCCTCCCAGTGTGTACCTGAGCAGCAAGCTAAAATCACAAATGGAACAAAGACTCAAACCCAGACACTCTGATATGGGATACAAGTATCCCAGCTGCTGCACCTAGTGCATATATGCATATATGCAATATTTTTGCATATATGCAAATTTATAAATATCTATATGTGATGTGTATATATTTATAAAGTATACAAAAAATTTCCTTAAGACACTTTACTATTGCCATAGTCTTTGTTATTTAAATTTACCACTCTGCTCTTAATTCCTGTTGAAGAGGGCTTTGTGAAAGAATGTCTAACAAAACATCTATCAAATCAATACAACAAATCCCATGTATCCATCTTCAGACTTCAAGAATTTTTACAAAATTTCCAACCTTGTTTCTTTTTTTTTTTTCAAATATTCTTTTTCTTTTTTAATAATTAATTAATTTTTTTTTTTTAATTTTTTGACAGGCAGAGGGGACAGTGAGAGAGAGAGAGAGAGAAAGGTCTTCCTTTTGCCATTGGTTTACCCTCCAATGGCCACCGCGGCTGGTGCGCTGCGGCCGGCGCACCGTGCTGATCTGATGGCAGGAGCCAGGTGCTTATCCTGGTCTCCCATGGGTTGCAGGGCCCAAGCACTTGGGCCATCCTCCACTGCACTCCCAGGCCACAGCAGAGAGCTGGCCTGGAAGAGGGGCAACCGGGACAGGATCGGTGCCCCAACCGGGACTAGAACCCGGTGTGCCGGCGACGCAAAGCGTAGGATTAGCCTGTTGAGCCGCGGCGTCGGCCCCCTTTTTTTTTTTCTTCCAACCTTGTTTCAACTATGTCACAAGTAACTTTGAAATCTCCCCAAAGAGTGTATTTCATTCTTACAAGTTTCACAACGTTCTTAATGTAATAAATGACCAGTGTCATATGAAGCAGCATTTATTTAGTAAAAACATCCAGTTCAACTCTATCTTTCCCCTACTTTATAGTTATTAAATTTTTTAAATCTTTATTTTTTATTTCAGAAAAACAGATGAGTTCCCATCTGCTAGTTCACTGCACAAATGCCCATAACAGCTCCTAGGTAGGGCTGAAAGCATGAGCTGAGAATTCAATCTAGGTCTCCCATCTGAGTGCCAGGAATTCAATCACTTGAGCCAAGGTCTTGCAGAAAGCTGGAGTCAGTAAACCCAGACATTCTGATATGAGACACATCTTAACCAGTGTCATAACTGCTAGCCTAAATGCTCTCCCCACTCTACTAAAATATGATAGAACTTTGGAAGAAAAAAAAAAGATAATAATAAACCATCTGGATCCAGAACCCCCCAAATAAATAATATTAGAAATAAAGATGTGATCAAAACAAGAAAGTAAAACACTGACTGTCAAGCCTTTGTGTACTACTAGTTAGGAACACTATAATATAACTATAAAATATAATTCAGAATTCTAAGACACTGCCTAATACAAACTAAATGATCCAGTAAAAGAACCTCTACAGCAATATATCTTTAAGATTCTCAAAATATAAAAATTACTTGAGGTTATTACAGTAAATGAATAATTATCAAAAACTGGAAAACAATCTAAATGTCTAAAGGGAGAGGGTCTTCCATCTACTGAGTCACTCCCCAGGTAGACAACAGCCAGGAATGGGCCAGGCTGAAGCCAGGGGCTCCATCTTTGTCTTCCCCATGGGTGGTAGAGGCCCAACTACTTGGGCCATCTTCCACTGCTTTTGCCAGGCCATTATCAGGGTGCTGGATCAGAAGAGTAGTAGCTGGGACATGAACTGGAAGCCACATATGGGATGTCAGCATCAAAGGAAGAGGCTTTACCCAATGTGCCACAACACTGGCTCCTGCCCACACTTAGACACAATATATTTCTCACCAGGAACATGTTATTATTATAAATACATAATTTACCTAATATCAGAGCACCCAAATGTAAGAAGCAAACATGATAGAACTGAAGGGAGAAACAGTAAGAAAGAGATTTCAGGGGCTGGCGCTGTGGCGCAGTGGGTTAATCCTCTGCCTGTGGCGCTGGCATCCCATATGGGCGCTGGTTCTAGTCCTGGCTGCTCCTCTTCCAAATTCAGCTCTCTGCTGTGGCCTGGGAAAGCAGTAGAAGATGGTCCAAGTGCTTGGGCCTCTACACCCGCATGGGAGACTAGGAAGAAGCACTTGGCTCCTAACTTCGGATCAGCACAGCTCTGGCCATTGCAGCCATTTGGGGAGTGAACCAACGGAAGGAAGACTTTTCTCTCCCTCTTACTGTCTGTAACTCTACCTCTCAAATAAATAAATAAATAAATAAATCTTTTTAAAAAAAAAAGAAAAGAAAGAGATTTCAATGCCCCACCTAGCAATAATGAAAGAACCACCATATGTAAGATCAATAGGAAAAAGGCCTGGAACAATTTAGTAGGTTAATAAGACCCAACAGATACATACTCCACCTATCAGTAGCAGAATATACATTCTTCTCAGGAGCCTATGGTACATTCTCCAGGACACGGTAGGCCACAAAACATGTCTTAGCAAATTTAAGAAGTTCAAGATCACACCAAATATCTTTTCTGACAACATTGGAATAAGCCTAGAAGTCAACATTATTACAGAATCTGGAAAATTCACAAACATATGGAAATTAAAGAACACACTCTTGAACAACCACTGAATCAAAGAAAAAAATCGTGGCTGGCACCATGGCTTAACAGGCTAATCCTCCACCTTGCGGCGCTGGCACACCAGGTTCTAGTCCCGGTTGGGGCGCCGGATTCTGTCCCGGTTGCCCCTCTTCCAGGCCAGCTCTCTGCTATGGCCCGGGAAGGCAGTGGAGGATGGCCCAAGTGCTTGGGCCCTACACCCGCATGGGAGACCAGGAGAAGCACCTGGCTCCTGGCTTCGGATCAGCGAGATGCGCCGGCCGCAGCGGCCATTGAAGGGTGAACCAACGGCCAAAAGGAAGACCTTCCTCTCTGTCTGTCTCTCTCTCTCACTATCCACTCTGCCTGTCAAAAACAAACAAAAAAATCGTAAGGGAAATTTAAAAAAAGTTTGAGATATATGAAAAACAATACACTACAACTTATGGGATACAGATAAAGAGGGACATTATATTGGTAAATGTCAATATTAAAAAAGAAGAAATAATTCAAATCAACAGTCTAACTTTACAACTCAAGGAACTAGAATAATAGGAACAAAAAAAAAAAGACTCACAGTAGAAGAAAACAATAAATAGTAGAGCAGAGGTGAATGAAACAGAAAAGAAAAAAAATCAACTTCACTTTTTGAAAACAAAAAGGCCCTTAGCAAGATTAGAAAAAAAAATACTCAAATCACTAAAATCAGAAATGAAAGAGATGTTACAATTACCATCACAGAAATAAAGTTTCATAGAGACAATTATGCCAACATATTCAACAGCCCGGAAGAAATGAATAAATTCCAAAATATGCAATCTACCAAGACTGAAACATGAAGAAACAAGAAATCTGAACAGACCTGTAACTAACAAGGAGATTAAATAACTAATCAAAAATCTCAGCCGGCGCCGCGGCTCACTAGGCTAATCCTCCGCCTTGCGGCGCCGGCACACCGGGTTCTAGTCCCGGTCGGGGCACCGATCCTGTCCCGGTTGCCCCTCTTCCAGGCCAGCTCTCTGCTGTGACCAGGGAGTGCAGTGGAGGATGGCCCAAGTCCTTGGGCCCTGCACCCCATGGGAGACCAGGATAAGTACCTGGCTCCTGCCATCGGATCAGCGCGGTGCGCCGGCCGCAGCACGCTACCGCGGCGGCCATTGGAGGGTGAACCAACGGCAAAAGGAAGACCTTTCTCTCTGTCTCTCTCTCACTGTCCACTCTGCCTGCCAAAAAAAAAAAAAAAAAAAAAAAAAAAAAAAAAAAAAAAATCTCCCACCAGGGACTATGGCACACTGCCACTTACAATGCCAGCATCCCAAATAGAATTGCTATTGTGAGTCCTGGGTGCTCTACTTTGGATCCAGCTTCCTGCTAATGCTCCTGGGGAGGCAGCAAATGATGGTCCAGGTGCTTCTAACTCTGCCACCCATGTGGGAGTCAAGAATGGCTTCAGCCTAGACCATCCCTGGTTATTGTGGCCCTTTGGGGAATGAACCAGTAATGGAATATCAATAGCTCCCCCTACCCCCGACTTCTATCCCTCTCTCTTCATTTCAAGTAAATAAATAAATGAATCTTAAAAAAAAACAAAAACAAAAAAACTTCCAAATATGAAAAAGTCCAGGACCTCTGCTATGGCATGGGAAAGCAGAAGATAGCCCAAGTCCTTGGGCCCCTGCACCCACGTGGGAGACCCAGAAGAAGCTCCTGGCTTCGGATCAGCACAACTACAGCCATTGTGGCCAACTGGGGAGTGAACCAGCGGATGGAAGAGCTCTCTGTCTCTACCTCTCTCTCTGTAACTCTTTCAAATAAATAAAATAAATCTTTAAAAAAAGAAAAAAAAAAAAAAAGAAGAAGACGACGACGTGGATGCCAGCGTTACAAGCAGTGGCTTTACCCACTATGCCAGAGTGCTGGACCCCCAAAACAATTTCTAAAACTTGATCTTTAACAGCTGGATTTAAATCTTAGGCTCAGAATCCCTCATTACTTTCCATAACCAATTGAGTCCCAAAAAGCTCATAGATATTTTAAAAAGGAAAATGGGCATCGGGTACAAAACTGGAAGGAATAGTTTCTGGTAAAATGTAATTTCTGAAAGAAAATACATGGAAATATGATTCAAAATTTAAGATTCAGACCCCTTCTACATAAAAAGTCCTTTTGGGGGGCTGGCATTGTGGTGCAGCAGATTAAGCCACTTCTATGATGCCAGCTGCTCCACGTCTGATCCGACCCCCTGCTAATGCACCTGAAGCAGCAGGTGGCCCAAGTCCCAAGGCCTTTGCACCCACACGGGAGACCCAGATGGAATTCCAAGCTCCTGGCTTCTGCGTTGTCCAGCCTCAGTGGTTGCATTCAATTGGGGAGTGAACCAGAGAATAGAAGATCAATCGGTGTCTTTTCCCCCCTCCCCCATCACTCTACCTGTCAAATAAAAAATAAAGTCCTTTCTTCATTCAAGTGACAATCCTTCCTTCCCACTTTACAATTCACCTTTCCATTGAAACAGACCATCTCCACGAGGACAACATTATCAGCACTTTCTCCAGTCCTTTTCTATCTTGGTCCCAAGTCCTTACCTGGTTCGGGAAGCTCAGCTTGTGGTGTCAAACTGGGGATTCCTGGTTCCTTTTCGATGTCCTCATTACTGGCGGCAGGTTTATCACAAACATTCAACTGTGGCCCAACTGAGTCTAAGCAGCCAGCATGATTTGGATCTGTCACAGAGTCCTCTACTATGTTTGTAGGAGGAGGAGTTCTATGCTCTGGGAACTCATCCCGCCCCTTCTGCACAGGGTCACCAGGAAGCAAGACTCCAAAGGCATCCTCAGAGTTTTCTTTCTCCCTAGATCTGTTAGTGCGTTTACGAGGTTTAGTGCGCCTTTGGTTTAAACGCTGCCAGCGCTTTTTAGGCACCACTTGATTTACACCATTGGGTTCATCATTCTCACTGTTCATTTCAGAGTTCAATTCAGGATCTTTCCTGTTTTCAATAGTAGGTTCTTTTTCAGGAATTTTATCAGGGTCAGACTGCTTAACCTTGTTATCAAAATGAACATCAGAAAAATGGATAGCATCTTCATTCGTTAAATGGCCTGTTTCTTGACTGGATTCTTTACCGGAATCTTCTGCCCCATCTCTTGATGAGCCACTCACTGAGCTTCCACTCTCTTTGTCTCCCTGCAGTGGAACCTCTAGAGTCACAGCAGGAAGCTGGCTCGGTTTTCTCTTGCGCTCTGTCTTTAAGGCCTTGCGGTTCACGGTGTTCTTTCCCATCTGGGCTGAAAAAGCATCACGCAATTTGGATGGCTTAGATCGCCCGCAGTTGCGCCTAGTCACACAGTTTGAACGACTTTTAACAGAAACAGGGAGGTCTCTCTTGTCAGACACTAACCCAGGTAAAGAGGCAGACAACTCCCCAGATGGTGCAGAGTCACCCCCGCTAGGGCTAGGACGGGCTGAGTCCTGAGTGCCATCTCCACTTTTTTCTGAATTATGGGTGAAGCTTCCTGAAACCAAAATCTTGGAAGCCCCTACAGGACTACTGGTAGAACAATCCCCCCGACTAGGACTCCGATAAGAGATCAAGTTTTGAGCAGTCATCAATCGCTGCTCCTTTGTCTTACTATCATGCATGTCTTTTAACATCATTAGCAAAGTACTGAATTTGTAGTCTGGCTCAATAGGTATATGATTCTGATTAGAAGCAGAAGAAAAAAGTAACGGTTTTGATGGCTTTGACGTTCCAGAGTCACTGACATCCTCACTTAAGGATCTGTAAGAGAGTTCCTTCAGCTCTGACAGCACATGCTTCACCACGGCCGTTTCTATGTCACTTGAATCTCTGGTTTTCTCATGCATGTTGCTCAGTAGTTTCAGCCCGTCCATTTTCACACTTTTTGAAATGCTGGCCAAAGGAGAGCCTTTGGTATCTGAAGAGCAGCATTTCAAACTGCAGTCCTCATTTGGAACTGATGGTTCTACAATAAGTGGATTTTCTTTATGCTTACACTTTATACTTCGGAACTTGGGTGGTTTGCTTTTCGAATGTAACAGAGTCTGATTTGTAGCCCCACCTGTTACTAATGAGTTCTCACTGGAAATGGCTGATGGTGTGTTGAATTTGGGAGCAAGACTATCATTTTTAAAATCTGATTGGGGTTTGTGGACAAGAGTGGACACCGTAAGATCAGAGAGATTAACCTGAGACATCTCAGTTCCCAGCTCTGTTGTCTTAGTACAATTCATTAAGTGGTCTGTATGTGAGTTAGTAATGAGGGGTTTCTGTTTTGGTTTTACTCTGGAGTTTGTGGCAGGATACCTAGAATACTTTATCTTTTCATTTTTCTGCATGGATAACATGTTCTCTGTTCTATCAAAAGTATCTGTAATTTCAAGGACACTGTTATCTGATTCTGAGCTGTGTTCTACAGGATCTAGATCACTGCTTCCATCATCAGAAGTGGTGCAGATACTAATGGAATCACTTCGCTTTTCCTCATCACCCGCTCCAATATAGCAAAGCTGCACTTTTGAACTACACACCAGACCTCGCTGGGGTTTCTTTTTCTCTCCAGAACATTTAGAAATCAAGGCACCCTCAGACAAGCCCAATAAAGAGTCACAATTTGAAGTCTCAAATTCTTTCTTTGCAGTGTTTTGTCCACAAGAAGAAAATAGGAAACTTCCTGGGGCAGTATTGGACCCTGTGAGGCTGTTTGCTATCCTGGAAAGTTCATTAGATGCCTGTTTATCAGACACATCCCCAGAGATAAAGTTTAGGCCAAGGTTCTCAGAAATCTTTCCGCTCCGTTCTTCCTTATGTGCTTCAAACTGCATGTGGCCCTTTTTCACACTAGTCCTTTTTGGATTATCACAGTTCTTTCTGGCTCGAGATTTAGCACAAGACTTTTCCTTCTCATCTGCAGAATGTTCAGAATCAAAAGCCAGAGATTTCAAGCAGCCATTAAGCAACAGGTCGTGTTCTGATTCAGGATCATTTGTACAGTCCTCAAATGGCATGTCCTCCTCACTGTCCAACTTGATGGAAGTACTGACACAGTTTCGATTCTTTGATCCTTTGGGAACATCATACTGTTCAGCAAGACCAACACTGGCTTCCCATTTACTCAAAATTTTCTGAGGAACCTTAAATTTAAAAGAGAAAAAAGTATCACTTATCAGAGAAATGGGAGGGGGACCAAGGAAATGATAAATAAATGGCTCTCTCTCAAATCAGAAGTTTTTTCAAACATTGTTACATAGTTTAAAGGCCCTTATACTGGTGCTAGCCAGGAAGTTAGTTCCTAAGCTCATCCAAGGCTTACCTGATGGGAATTTCTCAGTACTATTGCCACCAATAAGATCTACTGTTAGAGGAAGAATTGAGCTCACATACTTTCTACCCTTTCTGCATTTATAAGCAAAGGAATAGACCATAACCTAAGATATAAAAGACAGAACGAAATACACATTATTTTCTTGATTCCTTACAGCAGACAGACACTGAGGATCTATAAAATACTCTTAATTTTTCAGGTTCTTATTTCCTTCCTTGGTTTTATGTAATAAATATTATTCAACTTTCTAACTACCGGTTACTATTCACAAAATCTACAGATCATGTAAAAATTAAGGTCACTGAATAGGCATCCTCCTCTTACAAGGCAATAAACTGACCATCTGGTTTCTTTTACAAACACACCCATTCATGCTCATATCTTCCACCAGAATAAACTCATTTTCTAGACCTCAAGGCCCTAGTCTAAAAAGAGGGCTGGTAAATCTACATAGATAAAGTCTGAACAGAGAAACTCTTGACACCTCCCCACCATCAACCACTCAGACTATCAGGAAGGATGCACTGAACCAATTTCATCCTAACAACAGCACACATGAGCAGTTCACAATGCTTATGACATAGTAAGCATTTCATACTAATTGATATCCTCATAACAGTTCTATAAGATACAAGTTATTATATTACATTCAGAGATGAAGATACCAACACTTAGAGAACTCAAGGTGTTAGTGGCAAAATCTGTAGACCTATGACACTACATTATACTAATCATGACTTTTTTTTTTTTGGACAGGTAGAGTGCACACTGAGAGAGAGAGAGAGAGAGAGAGAGAGAGAGAGAGAGAAAGGTCTTCCTTTACCGTTGGTCCACCCCCCAATGGCTGCTGCAGCCAGCACGCTGCGGCCGGTGCACTGCGCTGATCCGAAGGCAGGAGCCAGGTGCTTCTCCTGGTCTCCCATGTGAGTGCAGGGCCCAAGGACCTGGGCCATCCTCTACTGCACTCCCGGGCCATAGCAGAGAGCTGGCCTGGAAGAGGGGCAACCGGGACAGAATCTGGCGCCCCGACCGGGACTAGAACCTGCTGTGCCAGCGCCGCAAGCAGAGGATTAGAGCCTATTGAGCCGCGGCGCCAGCTATTAATCATGACTTTTTTTTTTTTTTTTTTTGACAGGCAGAGTGGACAGTGAGAGAGAGAGACAGAGAGAAAGGTCTTCCTTTTTTGCCGTTGGTTCACCCTCCAATGGCCGCCGCGGTAGCGCGCTGCGGCCGGCGCACCGCGCTGTTCCGATGGCAGGAGCCAGGTGCTTCTCCTGGTCTCCCATGGGGTGCAGGACCCAAGGACTTGGGCCATCCTCCACTGCACTCCCTGGCCACAGCAGAGAGCTGGCCTGGAAGAGGGGCAACCGGAACAGGATCGGTGCCCCGACCGGGACTAGAACCCGGTGTGCCGGCGCCGCAAGGCGGAGGATTAGCCTGTTGAGCCACGGCGCCGGCCAATCATGACTTTTTAAAAATTAGTCTAAAGGTATTTAAACAGGGGAGTATAAAACATCAACCTAAGAACTATTTCCTCTTACAGGTTTGACGATAAAAGAATACTAAATAATAGTAGAAGGGTGATCGCCAGAGATGAAGGAAGGGAAAAATGGAGAGGTATTGTTTAATGGGTATGGTTTTAGTTTTATGAGATGAAAAGAATTCCAGAGATGGGTAACTGTACAACATTATGAATATTTTTCATATTTAACTATACACAAAAAGGTTAAGATAATAAATGTTATGTTGCATAAATTATAGCATAATAAAAACGGGTGATAAGAATATTAAAAGAAAATAAGGCAAAATTTTTCTGAGACAAATTTAACAGAAAACCTTAGGTACTGTAATGGGTTAAGCTGCTTCCTATAATGTCAGCGTCCCCTATGGGATGAGTCCCGGCTACTCCACTTCCAATCCAGCTCCCTGCTAATGCACCTGGGAAAGCAGTGGAAGATGGCCCAAGTGATTGGGCCTCTGTCACCCACCAGATGTACTTCCTGGCTCCTGGCATCAGCCTGGCCCAGCTCTAGCTGTTGCAGTCATTTAGGGAACGAACCAGCGGATGAAAGATGTCTCCCTGTTACTCTGCCTTTTAAATAAATCTTTAAGAAAGAATGGGGAGAAGATGACAGAAAAGGACTGTAGAAGAAGAATGGGAAGGTGAAGTAAAGGAAAACAAAGGGAAGGAAAGAGTAACAGAAGAAAAATAAAGAAAAAAGGGACAAGACCTTGCTTCCTAGCCATTTTCTGACACTATTCTACCAAAGGAAATAGTGTATTTCAAAATACACTATTTGCCTGCCTCCTTTCTAATCAACCCAAAACTAGGTAATTTTCAAATAAGCTTTTTAAAAAATTCTTTTCAAGAGAAAGAGAGACAAAGAAATGGAGAGTGAAGGAAAGAGGATAGGCAAGAAGGAGCACTCCCATCCATTTGTTTATTGTCCAAATGCCTGCAATGAGAACTCAATCCAGGTGTCCCACAGGGGTGCCTGGAACCCAACCATGTGACCCATCAGTGAAATGCTTCCCAAGGTCTGCATTCGCAAGATCTTAGAGTCAGGAGCCCAAGCCAGGTTTTGAGCCCTGGCACTCTAATAATAGACACTAGCATCTCAACCACCTCAAGAGTCTTTTTTGTTTACCTTATGCCTATATCCTTTTTCTTTCTGCTTCCCTCTTCTCCTAAGGACAGGTAGCTCTTCAAACTGATGTCTGCCTTCAAACATGACGATTGCTTTTCCAGCTACCCAGGCTCTTTCAGAAGGGTCTCCAAAAGCCTCAACATAGTATTGCCGATAGGGCCTCCGGTTGGAAACTAGATGAGGATAAAAATCAATCAATTCATTAATTCAAAAGATGACTAGTGAACATCAAGAAAATAGCATCACCTATATTCCTAAAGAAGACACTGCTTACAATTAACCAAGTAAAATAACTACAAAACTTAATCTGAAGTAAGTTATGTGAAAGGAAAATTTAGGAGCCGGCGTTGTGGCACAGCAGGTAAAGCCACTGCCTGGTTCAAGACCCAGCTGCTCCACTTCCAATCTAGCTCTCTGCTAAGGCCTAGGACAGCAGAAGATGCCCAAGTCCTTGAGCCCCTGCAACCACATGGGAAGACTTGGAGGAAGCTCCTGGCTCCTGGCTTTGGATCAGCTCAGCTTCTGCCATTGCAGCCAACTGCGGAGTGAACCAGCAGATAGAAGACCTCTCTTTCTGCCTCTCCTCTCTCTGTGTAACTCTGACTTTTAAATAAAATAAATAAATCTTTACAAAAAAAAAAAAAAAAAGAAAGAAAGAAAGAAAGAAAAGAAAATTTAAACTATTCAATTGATGTGGGAAAAAAATTTCTGGAAGTTTATTAAAAGAATCTTTAGTCTGGGTGCAAAACCAGTTCAAAACCAGTTAGAGGTAGATAGCTAATTACACAGCAAATTAAGATAGCAGCCAAATAAGCTCTTTTTAGCATCAGTCTGTAAAATGCTATAACCTCATTGTCACAGAACACAAAGGACATAAACTAAAGTAGCACAAATATAATAACTAAAAAAAAAAAAAATAACAAAAAAAATTCTAAAACCATTATGCTAAAATACGAGAAGGAATAAATGTTTCCAAACAGTGCCATATACAACACACTAACATCTTTGTAGCCACTATTCTGGGCTTGACACTGCACTAGATACTTTGCCTAGATTCCATTCATGAACTCTAAGAACTAAGTTGAATCTCAATTATACCAACACAGTAGGTACAACAACTTCAGAGAGTAAATTCATCACTAAAAATTGACTCTTCCAGGGGCCGGCGCCGTGGCTCACTTGGTTAATCCTCTGCCTGTGGTGCTGGCATCCCATGAGCACCAGATTCTCGTCCCAGTTGCTTCTCTTCCAGTCCAGCTCTCTGCTGTGACCTGGGAAGGCAGTGGAGGATGGCCCAAGTGCTTGGGCCCCTGCACCCACATGGGAAACCAGGAAGAAGCACCTGGCTCTTGGCTTCAGATCAGCGTGGCTTCGGCCGTAGCAGCCATTTGAAGGGTGAACCAACGGAAGGAAGACCTTTCTCTCTGTCTCTCTCTCTCTCACTGTCTAACTCCATCTGTCCCCCAAAAAAAGGACTCTACCAAAGAAGTGGAATTGGAAGTCTCAAATAAGGAAAATATTTAAAAAAAAAAAAAGAACTTCAGGGGTTGGCACTGTGGCGTAGGGGGTAAAGCTGCCACCTGTAACATCAGCATAAGGGCATCAGTTCCAGTCCTGGCTGCTCTACTTCTGATGCAGTTCCCTGCAAACACGCCTGGCAAAGCAGCAGAGAACAGCCCAGGCCCTTGGGTCCCTGAACCCATGTGAGAGACTCACAAGAAATTCCAGCCCTGACCAGTGTAGCCATTTGGGGAGTGAACCAGTGGATGGAAGATGATCTCTCTCTCTCTCCCCCCCACAACCCACCGCTCTCCATAACTCTGCCTTTCAAATAAATAACTCTTTTTAAAAAGCAGAAAAAGAAAGGAAAGAAACCCAATTACTCTAAACTTTTTTCATTGTCCAAAGTTCTACATATGCAATTATCAAAAATAAAAACAGGAGTGAGAGTTTGACCTAGCAGGTAACCTAAAGGTTTATACATTCCACACCAGAGTGTCTGGATTCGAGTCCAGGCTCCCTCTCCCTATTCCAGTTTACTGCCAATGTGCATCCTGGGAGGCAGCAACTGATTGACAGCACAAGAGTTGGTTCTTGTCACCTCTGTGGGAGATCTGGATTGACTTTCTGGTTCCTGGCAGTAGCCTAACCAGTGGAAGCCATTGCAAGTACAGGGAAGATGTAAGCCAGAATATAGGAAATGTCCCTCTCATTATCTAATAAATAAATACTCTAAAAAATTTAAACAATACTAATGATATCTAGAAAAAGATAAAATCTAATTTATCAAGTAAATATATAAGGGGCATCAAAAAATTCATGGAAAAGGTATATTATGAAAAAACGGACTAGATTTTGCCGTTGGTTCACCCTCCAATGGCCGCTGCGGCCGGCTCATTGCGCTGATCCGAAGCCAGGAGCCAGGTGCTTCTCCTGGTCTCCCATGCAGGTGCAGGGCCCAAGGACTTGGGCCATCCTCCACTGCCTTCCCGGGCCATTGCAGAGAGCTGGCCTGGAAGAGGGGCAACCGGGATAGAATCCGGCGCCCCAACCAGGACTAGAACCCAGTGTGCTGGCACCGCAATGCAGAGGATTAGCCTGTTAAGCCACGGTGCCGGCCTTAATTCTGTTTTTAATTGAACTTGTTTTGAAATATCCTCCAATAATTCCACACACTTAGCATTTTAACATATTTCAGAGTAAAAGATTACAAAAGAAACAATGAAGGGTAAATAGGTTTAAAAATCTGTTACTCTTGAAAAAAGTAAATGAAAATCATTTTATGCAAAAATTCACTTGAATTAAATCCAAGAGAAACTACCTCTAAAAGGGGATTAAATTGGTAAGATGGTATACATGAATCTACACAGTGGTTCTTTAAGTCAATTTGAAAAGTAAATTATTTGGTCATAAACAAGTAATTCGACCAAAATATTTGGAATTTCATGTATAAAAAGAGAAAAAGAATTCACTGCCTGGTGGAAAAGTTACACATAAACAGACTAGTTAGAGGCCGGTCCTGTGGCACAGCGGGTAAAAAGCCACCATCTGCAGTGCTGATACCCCATATGGGTGCTGGTTTGAGTTCCAGCTGCTCTGCTTCCAATCCAGCTCTCTGCTATGGCCTGGGATAGCAGTGGAAGATGGTCCAAGTGCTTGGGACCTGCACCCTTGTGTGAGACCCAGAAGAAGCTCCTGGCTCCTAGCTTTGGGTTGGCCCAGCTCTGGCTGTTGCAGTCATTTGGGGAGTGAACCATCGGATGGAAGGCCTCTCTGTCTCTCTCTCTCTCTCCTGTGTAACTCTGACTTTAAAATAAATAAATCAATCTTTAAAAAAAATAAAATAAGAAACAGAAGACTCAGTACATTCAAGACCACCAAAGTACTGCAGATATAACTTGACTAGAACCTAAACTACGGGAGACACACTGTGTCACAGCAGGTTAGGCCACTTCTTGCCACACTGGCACCCAATTTCACAGTGCTGGTTCAAGTCCTGGCTGCTCCGTTTCCAATTCAGCTTCCTGCCAATGTGCCTGGGAGAACAGTGAATGATGGCCCAAGTAGTTGGGTCCCTGCTACCCACTTGGGAGATGGAGTTCCTGGTTCCTGGCTTCAGCCTGCCCTAGCCCTGGTCATTGTGGCCATTTGGAAGGTGAACCAGGGGATAGAAGATCTCTCAATCTCTCTCTCTGTGTGTAACTCTTCCTTTCAAATAAATAATTATTTTGAAATTGAAATAAATAAATAAAATAAAGGTCCGGCACTGTAGTATGGCACGTTAAGATGCTACCTGAAACTACCATCCTATATAAAAGCACCACTTCTAACCAAGCTCCTTGTTAACAAGCCTGGGAAAGTAGTGGACAACAGCCCAAGTGTTTGGGCCCCGCCACCCATGTGAGAGAGTCAGATGGAGTTCTTGGTTCTCAGCTATCACCTTTGAACCTGTGGATAGAAGATCTCTTTCTTTGTCTCTCCCTCTATGTCACCCTGCCTTTCAAAAAAACAAATCTTTTTAAAAAGAGAACCTAGCATAACAGGTAAAGCTGCTACCAGTGGCGCCAGCATGACACATGGGCGCAGGTTCAAGTCCCAGCTGTTTCACTTCTGATCCAGCTCCCTGACAACGCATCTAGGAAGGCAGCGGAAGATGGCCCAAGTGCCAAGGCCTCTGTACCCACATGGGAGACACAGATGAAGCTCCTGGCTACCAGCTTGAGATCATGCCAGTTCTGGTCTTTGCAGCCATTTGAGGAATCAACCAACAGACAAAAGATCTCTCTGGGGGCCAGTGTTGTGGCATAGTGGGTAAAGCTACCGCCTGCAATGCCAGCATTCCATATGCACCCAGGTTTGAGCCCAGGCTGCTTCTCTTCCGATCCAACTCTCTGCTATGGCCTGGGAAAGCAGTAGGAGATAGCCCAAGTCCGTGGGCCCCTGCACCCGCGTGGGAGACCTGGACGAAGCCCCGGCCATTGCGGCCAATTGGAGAGTGAACCAGCAGATGGAAGACCCCTCTCTCCCCCCCCCCCCCCCTCTCTCTCTCTCTCTCTTTCTGCCTCTCCTTCTCTCTCAGTGTAACTCTTTCAAGTAAATAAATAAATCTTTAAAAAAAAAAAAAAACGCTCTTTAACTTTGCCTTTCATATAAATAAATATATCTTAAAACGAAAAAAAAAAAAATATGGACTAAGCAGTTTTAAAAATAGAGGAAGTTGGCCAGCGCCGTGGCTTAACAGGCTAATCCTCCGCCTTGTGGCGCCAGCACACCGGGTTCTAGTCCCGCTCGGGGCACCGGATTCTATCCCAGTTGCCCCTCTTCCAGGCCAGCTCTCTGCTATGGCCCGGGAAGGCAGTGGAGGATGGCCCAAGTCCTTGGGCCCTGCACCCCATGGGAGACCAGGAGAAGCACCTGACTCCTGGCTTCGGATCAGTGCGATGCGCCGGCCGCAGCGGCCATTGGAGGGTGAACCAACGGCAAAAAGGAAGACCTTTCTCTCTGTCTCTCTCTCTATCCACTCTGCCTGTCAAAAAGGAAAAAAAAAAAAAAAAACAGAGGAAGCTTAAAACTCACTTCCAAAAAAACTGGTTCTAGTACTATTGGTTGAACTCTGTAATTAACACACAATTATTCTTAGGTGTTTAAATTTAACTGAAAAGTGATCCCTGTTAAATATAAGAGTGGGAATAAGAGAGGGAGGAAATGTACAATTTGGGACATGCTCAATCGGACTTGCCCCAAATGGTGGAGTTAGAAATGTGCCAGGGGGGTCCAATACAATCCCATAAAGGTTGCATGTACCAATGCCATCTCACTAGTCCAAGTGATCAATTTCAGTTCACAACTGATCACACTGATAGGTCTAAGAGTCAAAGGGATCATGCAAACAAGACTAGTGTCTGCTAATACTAACTGATAGAATCAAAAAGGGAGAGAATGATCCAATATGGGAAGCAGGATACAGAGCAGGCATTCAGATCTGGCTGAAGAGCCCATGAGAGTATTTCAGGCATGAAAAGCCAAGACACTCTGGCCAAAAAAAAAAAAAAAAAAAAAAAAAAAAGACCTAAATGAAAAGATCTCTGCGAGTGAGATCCCAGTGGAAAGAATGGGGCCATCAAAGAAGGAGGTACCTTTCTCTGAAGGGAGGAGAGAACTCACTTTGGCTATGACCCTGTCAGAATAAGATCGAAGTCGGCGAACTCAAAAGGCTTCCACAGCCTTGGAAACTCATGACTAGAGCCTAGGGAGATTACTGACGCCATAAACAAGAGTGTCAAATTGTTACGTCAACAACAGGAGTCACTGTGTACTTACTCCTCATGTGGGATCTCTGTCCTTAATGTGTTGACCAATGTGAAGTAATGCTATAACTAGTACTGAAACAGTATTTTACACTTTGTGTTTCTGAGTGGGTGCAAACTGATGAAATCTTTAATTAATATATACTAAATCGATCTTCTGTATATAAAGATAATTGAAAATGAATCTTCATGTGAATGGAATGGGAGAGGGAGCGGGAGATGGGAGGGGTGCGAGTGGGAGGGAAGTTATGGGGGGGGAGAGCCATTGTAATCCATAAACTATTAAAAAAAAAAAAAAAACTGAAAAATGAACCTGCAAAAGTGACCTGTACTGCTATTATATAAAAACAGAAAAGGGGAGGGAGACGAGAATGTATTTGGATTTGCAACAACAACAAAAAACCTCTGGGAGGACACATTAAAAACAACTGGTTACCCAAAAGAGGGTGGAGTGCATTGATTTAAAACCCCATGAACATGCGACCTATTCAAAAACTAAATATGATATTAAACAGCATTTAAAAAATCTCAATGCATCTTAACAGAAAAAAGAGAGCTCAAAATCAAGTTCTGCCCCTACTTTTACAGCAATTTAAGAATAAGGCACCTGAGATTCAAATAGACCAACCAAGTAAGAAACAACTACAGTAATTAAAGAAAATGCTTCTAAATGAGACTTCAAAATTCAAAGTAACTTATAAACATTATAACTGACTCAGATTGTTGATTATCAAAAATGATACAAACCTGAAGATTAAAGTAAAAATACATAAAAATACTGAAGAATGACTGTGGACATTGAAAACTTTAGGTGAACAGCCTAACAATTTCCCAGGGTCTACAGATAGTGACTGAGAAGTTTTAAATCATAGAATAAAATAAAATTTAAAAACACAAAAACATTGAATATGTTAGTAACTAGTCACAAAAATGCTCAAAGGAATGGATGATTACTAAAGGCAAGAAAAACTGGCTTATATTAAATAACTGCAAATTTAAAATTCATTGTTTTTATTATTAATAATCTACTGCAAGAATTACCTTTCATTTTTGAGTGTGTGTTAATCAATGGATCAGAACAAATCTTGCAGGGCCACCATGGGCGTCTCTTGAATTTTGCCCAGATGAGATCTCCAACTTCATACTTCAGTGGTGTCGACTTTTTCTTGGGTTGACACTTTAGAGAGATAAAACATGGGATATCTATCATTAAGAATCAAAACCTTTTGAAACAATGTATCATTAGCCTTCTGAGCAAGCTATGCCCAAAAATTTAAGAAAGAAAACATTTCAGCCTAACAATTACCAAATAGGTCCAACTACTTTCCCTTAATTGTTCATAACATTGTCATCTATAGCGCAGTAGTCCTCAACTTAAATTTGTCTCATATAATTAGCCTGCTGACATTCTGAAAATAAAATTAAAGATGGTCTGATTTATAAAGAACTAAAAATTGAAATAAATAATAGGTAAACAAAAGCATCCCAAGGAAAAGATACCCTTGTTCTAGTCCTTGAATCATAACACTGGGGTGGGGGAGAAGTATGAAAGAATTTTAACAATATCAAGAGATTGTGGACCCTTCTGCAGTTCATATTCTACATCCTCCTCTAATAGACATTTTTTGTTAATTAATTAACAAATGGCTATAATGAAAAAATCCTGAGAGTTATATACAGGGTAAACTCTTAGCAACTGATCTAAATTTTTCCCACGATATGTAAATTAGGCTGCATCCAGAACAATTTGATGTCCCACTCCAAGGGACAACACTCAGAATCCAATATGAACAAATCCCTGGGAACTGTCCAGTGTAGACACTGGCTGCAGCTTTTCTCTAAATATGTCTGATCTGGATCCAAATTATTCCATATCAGCTGTAAACTCACATCCATGCCTTCAGAACCACACAAATGGTAAAAACTGACTGCCTTGAGATGAAAACATTGTGTTTCATAGGCCTGAGCTTCCCATCTGGCACAGCAAGAGTTGAACATGTGCTGAGATATTTCTGGATGGCCAAAAGAAGTATTTGGGAATCTTAGACTAAGAGTAATCTTTTGACTCCAAGGGGAAATATAAATATCCTTGTTTTCTTCAACTACCTTGAAGACAGCTTGGTGAGAAACAACATCAGTTTCAATCTTCCCTCCTTAATGCCTAAAATAGCACCCACCTGGAACTAAGGAGTCATAAAGAGTATGGTGAATATTTTTTAAGATTTATTTTATTCATTTGAAAGGCAGAGCTACAAAGAGAGACAGGGAGAAACAGAGAGAGATTTCCCATCTGCTGGTTCACTTCCCAAATGGCTGCAACAGCCATGGCTGGTCCAGGTTTGAGCCAAGAGCCAAGAGCTTCATCCAGGTTTCCCAACTGGGTGCAGGAGCCCAAGGACTTGGGCCATCTTCCACTGCGTTCCCAGGCGCATTACCAGGGAGCTGGACTCCTACAAGTGACCACATGGGATGCCAGCATCGCAGGCAGTGACTTTCCCTGGTATAACACGATGCCAGCCCCAAGTTTGGTGAATTAATTTCTTTGAAATAATTCAAATAAGTGATGAATAATACCATAACTCAAGGATATCAAAGGTTTGGGCTCACTTCAACAATGTGTAAATTACCATTCAACTTTAAGCCTCTGCATTCAGGCTTAGTTAAAACTCACAGAATGCCACAGAATGCTTCTAACTACTCACAGAGGTAATCTCATTGAACATACTGCGACAAGTTCTTCATGTAATTCAATGCATAAACTTAGAGGTGAGAATTGTAGATCAAAGAGAGGCCTCCAAAAGATGAAAACAGAGGAAATAAGAACAGTCTTTTAAAATGTTGACGCCGCGGCTCAATAGGCTAATCCTCCACCTGCGGTGCCGGCACACCGGGTTCTAGTCCCGGTCGGGGCACCGGATTCTATCCCGGTGGCCCCTCTTCAAGGCCAGCTCTCTGCTATGGCCGGGGAAGGCAGTGGAGGATGGCCCAAGTGCTTGGGCCCTGTACCCGCATGGGAGACCAGAAGAAGCACCTGGCTCCTGGCCTCAGATCAGCACGATGTGCTGGCCGCAGCGGCCATTGGAGGGTGAACCAATGGCAAAAAGGAAGACCTTTCTGTCTCTCTCTCTCTCTCACTATCCACTCTGCCTGTCCAAAAAAAAAAAAAAAAAAAAAAGTTGACGACTCTTCGGACAGATTAAGCTGCCCCCTGAGATATTTAAATCCCATATCTATCAGAATACTTGATTCAAACCCTGCTATTCTTTTCTTCTGCTCCAGCCTGACACAGCTCGGAGATGGCAGATAATGGCCCAAGTGCTTGAGTTCCTGCTATGCACATAGGAGACTGGGATGGAGCTCCAGGCTCCTTGTTTCCACCAGGCCTAGCCCTGGCTATTGGCGCCATTTGGGCAGTGAACCAGTTAATGGAAGATCGTGCTCGCTCTCACTCGCTTGCTCTCTTCCTCTCCTTCTCCCTCTCTTGCCTTTCAAATAATTTTTTTTTAAAAAAAAGAACAAAATAAATCTCAAATACACATATAGAAGACTTAAGACCAGTTTAAAAGGTTAACCTTGGCAAGAGAAATTCCCAAATATATTCTCTTCAAATCCTTAATTAAAATGCATGCAAATTCATTAGACAGCAGATTACAAAACTATAAAGACAAAAAAATGAGTAAGTCATAATTAATTCCCAACCTCTGGAGAGGGGGCAGGCATATGGCTCAGTGGTTCATACACCCACATCCCATTTCATCCCCATCATATATCAGAGTTCCAGTTCTATTTCAGATTCCACCTTCTTGTAAATGTGTACCCTAAAGGCTGAAGGTGATGGTTCAAACAGCTGGGTTCCTGTCATGCACACATGAGACCTATCTTGAGTTACTGGCTCCCTTGTCTGGTCTGGCCCTGCCCTGGTTGTTACACGAAGGACAGAATAAACCTATACATATTGCACCCTAAGATAAAACAGAGGGCCGGCACTGTGGTATAGGAAGTTAAGCCTCCACCTGCACTGCAAGCATCCCATATGGGTGCTAGTTCAAACCCCAGCTGCTACGCTTCTGATCTAGTTCCCTACTAATGTGTCTGGGAAAGCAGCAGAGGATGATGGCTCAAGTGCTTGGGCCCCTGCATCCACATG
Organism: Lepus europaeus; assembly: GCF_033115175.1. NCBI lineage: Eukaryota > Metazoa > Chordata > Mammalia > Lagomorpha > Leporidae > Lepus > Lepus europaeus. The sequence continues at coordinate 104,332,089 of NC_084830.1, forward strand.
GGAGACCCAGAAGATGATCCTGGCTCCTTGGCTTCTGCCTGGCCCAGCCCAGGTTGAAGTGGACATTTGGGGAGTGAACCAGCATATGGAAGATGTCTCTCTCTCCTCTCTCTCTCTGTACTTCTGCCTTTTAGATACATAAATAAAAATCTTTTAAAAAATAAAAAATGTCTTTAAAAAAATAAAAACAAGCTCAACTGGCTCAGTTACAGTGATTTAAGATGCCTACATCCTACATCAGAATCCCTGGATTTGCTATCCAGCTCCAGATCCTGACTCTGGTTTTCTACTACTGTGAACCATGATGGGTATCACTGATGGCTCAAGAAATTGAGTTCTTGCCATGCAGGAGGGAGACCTGAATTGATTTCTCATCTCCCAGCCCTGGCCATTGCAGACATCTGGTAAATGAACCAGCATACAGAAGGTTTGTCTGTATATTTACATGTCTCTGTCCCTCTGCCTCTCAAATAAATCAATTAATTAAAGGGGGGGGGGTGGCACCGTGGCGTAGTGGGTAAAGCCGCCATCTACAGTTCCTGCATCCCATATGGGTGCTAGCTTGAGTCCCAGCTGCTCCACTTCCTACCCAGCTCTCTGCCATGGCCTGGGAAAGCAATAGAAGATGGCCCAAATCCTTGGGTCCCTGCACCTGTGTGGGAGACCCAGAGGAAGCTCCTGGCTCCTGGTTTTGGATCAGCCCAGCTCTGATCACTGTAGCCATTTGGGGAGTGAACCAGCAGATGGAAGACCTCTCTCCCTCTCTCTCTGTCTGCTTTTCCTTCTCTTTCTATGTAACTCTTTCAAATAAATACTCTTTATTTTAAAAAGAACCTGCTTACCATTTTAATGCTAACAGAATGTTACTACACAATGTGTAGTCTTTGGATACTAATTTCTTCCCAGGCATATCCAAAAATTACAGTTGATCTAAATATTAAAAAACAATAATAACAAAAAGTAATCACAGGGCAGGAATCTCTTCTGAAACAACTTCCTAAAAATGTACAGTGATTTATACCCTGAGGTAAAGAGCAGGGAGAGGGGAGGAAGCACCAGGGCCTTACATAATTAAAATCCTTACTTTATATAATTCAAAGGATTCGGTTCTCCTTTAAGTTACTAAAAATTAACCATAAAGTTTTATTTTCCTAAAAAGACAATAGCAATATAGAAGACAAAAGACACCCCCTTTGAGAGTTCGATATATATTATACCTAAAAACTACAAATTTCCAAGTTGAAACTGTCCCATTTTTAAGTTCATCAGGTCACAGTATAAATATATAACCTGATTTATAAACCACATCATATCCTCACTGAATATAATGCTGCTGCTTCCATGAATTTAAGAAAAAACAATAATTTGCTTTAAAATACCAAGTTTTCAATATTATACTAAAAATTTTACTTTACATGAGGCAGGCATTTGGCACAGCAGGGAAGACAACCACTTTCCCTAACATCCCCTAACAAACTGCCTGGTTCAAGCCGAAGCAGCACTTCTGATTCCAGCTTCCTGCTGCTGTGTATCCTAAGAGGCAATCCAATGTGTGGCAATACGAGTGTGCCTGGGAAGCAATTAAAGATGGCTCAGGGCTGGCTCCCTGGCTCAACAGGCTAATCCTCCTCCTTGCGGCGCCAGCACACCGGGTTCTAGTCCCAGTTGGGGTGCCAGATTCTATCCCGGTTGCCCCTCTTCCAGGCCAGCTCTCTGCTGTGGCCCGGGAAGGCAGTGGAGGATGGCCCAAGTCCTTGGGCCCTGCACCCGCATGGGAGACCAGGATAAGCACCTGGCTCCTGCCTTCGGATCAGCGAGACGCGCCCGGCCGGCCACAGCAGCCATTGGAGGGTGAACCAACAGCAAAAAGGAAGACCTTTCTGTCTCTCTCTCTCTCACTATCCACTCTGCCTGTCAAAAAAAAAAAAAAAAAAGACGGCTCAGGTCCCTGGGCCCCTGCACCCATGTGGGAGACCTGGATGAAGCCCCTAGCTCCTGGCTTCAGCCTAGCCCAGGCCTGGCTGTTGGGGCCATTTGTGGAGTGAAGCAGCGGATGGAAGACTTCTCTCTCTCTTTCTCTCTGTAACCTGCCCTCAAATAAATAAATCTTTTTTTAAAAATAAAGGAAGAAATTCATAAGATATACAGAAAACAAATAGCACAAGAGCACACACCAATCTTACCTTATCACTAATTATATGAAATGCATATGACTTAAACATTGCAAATTCACAGGCAGAGATTAGCAGAATGGATAAAAAAAGACTATATGCTACCTCAAGAAATACACTTCAGATTCAATTCAAAAAAAGGAATGAAAGTAAAAAGATGGAAAACATAATGCTACAGTTTGATTATGTGTCTACTCCAAAACTCACGTTGAAGCTTAATCCCCACTGCAGTGCTATTAAGCAGTAGGGCCTTTGGAAAATTAAGTCATGAGGAACTGACACTTCTTACTCTATGTCCCTTTAACCATGTGAGGACATAGCAAAAGGCACCATCATGGAATAGAGAGCAGTTCTCACCAGTTAATGTTGGTGCCTCGATCTTAGACTTCCCAGCCTCTGGAACCATAGGAAATAAATTTCTGTACTTCATCAACTGTCCAGTCTAAGTTATTCTGTTATAGCAACAGAAACAGACTAAGAAAGCAATCACACAAACCTAAGAAAAAGAGAGTAGGTATAGCTTCTTTTCTGTTTTAATATCAGACAAAATATACTTAAGGGAAAAAAAGTTACTACAAAGACATTTTATGACAAAGTATGAATTCAACAAGATGGTATAACAACTATAAAAATATGTATTTTGGGGTCGGTGCTGTGGGTTAAAGACCCAGCTTGCAGCACCAGCATCCCATGTGAGCTTCAGTTCTAGTCTTGGCTGTTCTACTTCTAATCCAGCTTCCTGCTAATGTGCTTGGGAAAGCAGTGGAAGATGGCCGAAGTTATTGGGCCCTTGCACCCACGTGGGCGATCTGGAGGAAGCTCCTGGCTCCTGGCTTAGAATCTTTTCAACTCCAGCCATTGTGGCCACTGGGGGAGTGAACCAGCAGATGGAAGGCCTCTCTGTCTCTACCTCTCTAACTCTGCCTTTCAGATAAATAAAATGAATCTTTTAAAAAAAAAATATGTATTTTGACATATCCAGGTGTTAATTTCTTTGTATTCAATTCATGAAGAAAAAAACTGACAAAACTGAATAGAGAAAAAGATAAACAGTAGAGACTTCAAACCCATATTCAGTAGTGGATAGAAGAGAAGATAAAACATTAACAAGGAAACAGGAAACCTGAATCTGAATATCCCTATGAACTCACTATACATGAGACATCTACATGACACTATCCAACCACAGCACAACACAATGTCTTCTCATGTGTACTTGGAACATTCTCAAGGAGAGTGACCATATTAGGCCATAAAAGAGGTTTCAATGAATTTTTTTTCCAATGAATTTTTAATGCCAAAATCATACACCATATGCTCCCTAACCATAAAGAAGCAAAATCAGCAATCACAAAGAAAAGGAAATTAAACAACATACTCCTAAACACCAACTAGTCAAACAAGAACTCACAATGAAAATGAAAAAATGTCGTGAAGGGGATAGGGACAGGTTGATTAACGAGTGTATTAAATTACATTTAGATAGGAGAAAAAAGTTCTGATACTTTACTGCCTAGTAGAGTAGCTAAAGATAATTATATATAAAAGCTAGAAGGATTTTGAATGCTTTCACCAACAAAAAAATTTATTTGTGGAAGTAGATGTTTATCCCCAATCTGAACATTGCATATTATAAGCATGTATCAAAACATCACCATAGATATGCAAAATTTTTATGTGTACATTAACATTTTTAAAGAAATAACTATGAAGAACTATAAACAAAAACATACCATAGGTGATGCAGCAAAAGTAGTTTCTAGGAGCAATCACAAACATTAAAAAAAAAAAAAAAACTCAAATAGCCTAGTATTCCATCTTAAGAAACAAGAAAAAGAGCAAGAGGAAGTAAAAAATAAAACATTAGATAGGGATTAAGAAAAAAGAACCACTAGTACAAAAGGAGACAACAAAACTAAAAATTGATTTTTTTAAAAGATCAACAAAACTGACAAATCTTAGAAGACTGAAATTACAAAATAAAGAATGAAAGATTAGGGTAGATATTTAGCACAGTGGCTAAGATACCTCTTGTGACACGTACACCCTGTATGGGATTGCCTACATCCCAGTGCCAGCTCTGCTCTCAATTTCAGCTTCCTGCTAGTACAGCAGGTGATATAGCTCAAGTAGTTTAGGCTCTTCCAGCCACATGGGCGACCTGGATTGAATTCTAGGCTCTCGGCCTCAGCCTGGCCTAGTATAATCCCAGGTGTTGTGCGGATTTGGAGAGTGAACCAGTCAGAGGGGAGATCTCTGTAAGTCTGTCTCCCTGTATCCCTCTACCTGTCAAATAATAAACAATAAAACATTTTAGAGAGAATAAAAGATCAGGGGAAAGATTTAACTCATAGACAATATCCCTAAGGAAAAAAGGTCAGAACAGAGGAATTCACTGGTAAACTGTTCTAAATATTCAATGTAATCCTTCACAAAAAGTAGAACACTTCACAACTCATTCTACAAAGCTGGGTTATCCTGATACCAAAACCAGGCAAAGACATCACCAAAAAGAAAACAACAAATCAATTTATTACTTATGAATACAAATGTAAAAAATCTCAATACCATGAAACAAAATCCAGCAACATTCAAAAAGAATTTTATCTGTTATGAAATATTAGTTCAACATCCAAAAAGCAACCAATATAATACACCAGGTTAACAGTATAAAGAAAAAAAGATCATCTCATTAGCCACAGAAAAGTCTTTGAAAAAAATTCAACAACGCTCCTTCATTAAAAAAACACTATAGGGGCTGGCACTGTGGCACAGCGGGTTAAAGCCCCAGGCTGCAGCGCCAGCATCCCATATGGGCACCAGTTCAAGTCCTGGCTGCTCCACTTACAATCCAGCTCTCTGCTATGGCCTGGGAAAATCAGTACAAGATGGCCCAAGTCCTCGGGTCTCTGCACCCACATGGGAGACCTGGAAGACACTCTTGGCTCCTGACTTTGGATCAGATCAGCTCAGCTCTGGCCATTGCGGTCACTTGGGGATTGAACCAGAGGATGGAAGAGACACACACACACACACACACACACCCCAAGCTCTGGCTCTACCTCTCTCTGTAACTCTGCCTTTCAAATAAATCTTTAAAAAAAAAAAAAAACACACACACACACACACACACACAAAAGTAGAATAGAAGAGAGCCCCCACAATCCAATAAAGCATAGCTATGAAAAACCCAAAGTTCCCACATACTTAATGGTTAAAAAAAAAAAAAAAAAATGAAAGCTTTCCCTCCTAAGATCAGGAAACAAGACAAGGATGCCTACTCTTGCCTCTTCTATTCAACTTTGTACAAGAGGTTCTATCTAGGACAAAAAGGGTAGAATCAGGGGGAGGGGACAGGGTGGAGATAATCTCTATACAACTGCAAACAGTTTTAGCCAGGCAGAAAAGCATGGAGAGCTGCTTAGGAGGTTACTGAGATAATAACCCAACTACAAAGTTAAGAAAACCAACCTGAGATGGGTAGAGAGGTTGGAGGTAGGTAAGGTCAATGAAATGTGCTAAACAGACAGGATGCGTGTTGTGGAAAGAGAAAACTCAAGCATCACCCTAAAGGTCTATATCTTAACTACTGGAAAAAATGGAATTGCCACTTATTTAAATGGGTAAGACTGGGAAGTCATTTGGCAAAGTATATCCACAGCCCAAATCAGAGTACCTGCATTCAAGTCCCAGTTCTTTTTAATTTTTTCAAGATTTCTTTGAAAGGCAGAATTACATAGAGACAGGGAAAAAGAGAGTCCCATCCGCTGGTTCACTCCTCAAATGGCAGCAATAGCCAGGGCTGGGCTTTCCCAGACGCATTAGCAAGGAGCTGGACCAGCCTGGAACATTCAAGCACACATATGGGATGCCAGTGCCACAGGCAGAAGACAAAGCATTAGCTTGAGTCCCAGTTCTGACTCCTGCTTCTAGCTTCCTGCTAATGAGCCTGGAAGGCAGCAGATGATGGCCCAAGTACTTGGGAGCCTGCCACTCAGGTGGGAGAGCTAGATGACATGATTCTGTAGATGGCTGCTCCACTTTTTTCTTTTTCTTTTAAAAAAAATTTTTTTTTTAAGACAGGCGGAGTGGATAGTGAGAGAGACAGAGAGAAAGGCCGGAGCTGTGCCGATCTGAAGCCAGGAGCCAGGAGCCTCTTCCAGGTCTCCCATGCGGGTGCAAGGGCCCAAGGACTTGGGCCATCTTCTACTGCTATCCCAGGCCATAGCAGAGAGCCGGGTTGGAAGAGGAGCAGCCAGAACTAGAACTGGTGTCCATATGGGATGATGGTGCTTCAGGCCAGGGCATCAACCCGCAACACCAGCATCCCATATGGATTCCGGTTCATGCCTGGCTACTCTACTTCTGATCCAGCTCCCTGCTAATGACCTGAAAAAAGCAGCGGAACATGGCCCAAGAATGTGGGCCCCTGCACCCACGTGGGAGATACAGAAGAAGCTCCTTGCTTCCAATCAGCTCAGCTCCTGGCTTCAGATTGGCCCAGCTCCAGCCACTGCAGCCATTTAGGGAATAAACCATCGGATGAAAAATCTCACTCTGTATGTGCGTGTGTGTGTGTCTCTTTCTGTAACTACCTTTCAAATAAATAAATAAATAAATCTTTATATGTGTGTGTGTACATATATATACACACATATATAAATATATAAAATGCCTGGCACATAGCAACAACTGAAAAGCTCCTGCTCTATTATCCACTTTATTTCTTTGCAGATGTACCTTATTCCAATTACATTAAGAGTTGATGTGACAATATAAGTACTCAGCTTCCATTTATCACTGTTTACAAAAAAATACTTCAAATTCTGAATAATCAACCTAAATATAATTTTAAGGTGAAGCAGTTAAGGGCCAGCATGTGGCACAGTGGAAGTTAAACTACCACCCAGAACACCTACATCTCATTTCAGAGTACTGGATTAGAGTCCTAACTACCCTGCACTTCCAATGCAGCTCCCTTCAAATGTTCCTCAGAGGCAGCAGATGATGACCCAATACTTGGGCTCCTGCCACCCACATGGGAGATTAGGTTGGAGTCCCTGGCTCCCAGCTTCTGTCTGGCCCAGCTCTGGCTGTTGTGGGCAGTGGGGACTAAATCAGCAGGAAGATCTCTGTCTCTCCCTGTCTGTGTCATTCCATCAAATAAATATCCTTAAAACAAACAAACAAACAAACAAAAAAAATAGGTACAATTAAATGGATACTTCACTGTCCATCCAGTTCACATTTATTACAGGAACCAGCTGTCAAACATCTCCTTCTAACAGCTAAGATGTTGTAAACATTAACATTCTTATTTCTACCATGAAATAATTTAACAGTCCTACATGGTCTCTCTCACATGCACCCACAATCTAAATCCTCTCAATCCATCCTATATTTAGCATACTTCCAATGCTATTACTATCCTTCCTTAAAAAGAAACAAACAAAAAAAGAAACAAACAAAAAACCTCTATTGGCCAATTTACCAAGTAAATACTACTGTCCAGGCAGTTTTAAAGGCCCTCCAAAAACTGGTCCATATCTGCCTAGCCCCAATTTCCTACCAAATATTTTCTAGATGCTAAAACTTAAACAGGGGGGGCTGGCGCTGTAGTCTAAGCTTCTGCCTGTGGTGCTGGCATCCCATATGGGCACTGGTACTAGTCCCAGCTACTACTCTTCTAATCCAGCTCTCTGCTATGGCTTGGGAAAGCAGTAGGAAGATGCTTGGGTCCCTGCACCCGCGTGGAAAACTTGTAAGAAGCTCTAGCTTGACTCAGCTCTGGCTGTTGTGGCCATTTAGGAAGTGAACCAGTGGGTGGAAGACCTTTCTCTCTGTCTCTCCCTCTCTCTGTAACTACAACTCTCAAATAAATAAATAAAATCTTAAAAAAAAAAAAAAAAGGAGAAATTTATTTTTAAAAATGATGACTTGGGGCTGGCGCCGCGGCTCACTAGGCTAATCCTCCGCCTTGCGGCGCCGGCACACCGGGTTCTAGTCCCAGTCGGGGCACCAGATTCTGTCCCAGTTGCCCCTCTTCCAGGCCAGCTCTCTGCTGTAGCCAGGGAGTGCAGTGGAGGATGGCCCAAGTGCTTGGGCCCTGCACCCCATGGGAGACCAGGAGAAGCAACTGGCTCCTGCCATCGGATCAGCGCGGTGTGCCGGCCGCAGCGCGCTAGCTGCGGCGGCCATTGGAGGGTGAACCAACGGCAAAGGAAGACCTTTCTCTCTGTCTCTCTCTCTCACTGTCCCCTCTGCCTGTCAAAAAATTAAAAAAAAAAAAAAAAATGATGACTTGGAGCCAGCACTGTGGCGTAGGGAGTAAAGCCGCCGCCTGCAGTGCCAGCACCCCATATGGGTGCTGGTTCGAGTCCTGACTGATCCACTTTCGCTTCATCTCTCTGTTCTGGCCTAAGAGGGCAGTAGAAAATGGCCTAAGTCCTTCAGTACCTGCACCCACATGGGAAGACCCGGAAGAAGCTCCTGGCTCCCGGCTTCAGATCGGCGCAGCTCCAGCCCTTGAAGCCAACTGGGGAGTAGACCAGTGGATGGAGGATCTCTCTCTCTTTCTTTCTCTCTCTCTCTCTCTCTCTGCCTCTCCTTCTCTTTCTGTGTAACTCTGACTTTCAAATAAATAAATAAATTGTAAAAAATAAATAAATAAAATAAGATGACTTAAGTCAGATAAAAATTTCGCATTAAAAAAAAAAAACTCGATCGGGGTGAGTGAGTGGAGCAGCAGTTAAGCTGACACTTAGGAAGCCTGCAATCCATGTTAGAGTGCTTGTCTTAGTTCCTCCGCTTCCTACTAATGTGCACCCTGGGAGGCAGCAAGTATTGGCTAAAGTACTTGGGTCCCTGCCACCCGTATGTTAAAGCTGGATGGAGTTCTAGGCTCCTGGCTTTGGCTTGGCCATTGCAGGCACTTGGAGAGTAAAACAGTAGATGGAAGATCTCTCTCGTGTGCTCTGCCTTTGAAATAAAATGGGAATAATTTTATTTTATTTTTTTTTTTGACAGGCAGAGTGGACAGTGAGAGAGAGACAGGGAGAAAGGTCTTCCTTTTTGCCGTTCATTCACCCTCCAATGGCCGCCGCGGTAGCGCGCTGCGGCCGGCGCACCGCGCTGATCCGATGGCAGGAGCCAGGTGCTTCTCCTGGTCTCCCATGGGGTGCAGGGCCCAAGCACCTGGGCCATCCTCCACCGTACTCCCTGGCCACAACAGAGAGCTGGCCTGGAAGAGGGGCAACCAGGACAGGATCGGTGCCCCGCCCGGGACTAGAACCCTGTGTGCAGGCGCCGCAAGGTGGAGGATTAGCCCGTTGAGCCACGGCGCCGGCCTTGGAATAAAATTTTTAAAAATTTTTATCCTCTGCCTTGCGGCGCCGGCACACCGGGTTCTAGTCCCGGTTGGGGTACCGATCCTGTCCCGGTTGCCCCTCTTCCAGGCCAGCTCTCTGCTGTGGCCTGGGAGTGCGGTGGAGGATGGCCCAAGTGCTTGGGCTCTGCACCCCATGGGAGACCAGGAGAAGCACCTGGCTCCTGCCATTGGATCAGCGCGGTGCGCCGGCCGCAGCGCGCTACCGCGGCGGCCATTGGAGGGTGAACCAACGGCAAAAGGAAGACCTTTCTCTCTGTCTCTCTCTCACTGTCCACTCTGCCTGTCAAGAATTAAAAAAAAAAAAAAAAAAAAATTTAACAGATCTCATTTTTTAAAGACCTAATCCGAGTATAATTTATAGTTCCTATGTCCTTGGACTGCTCTCTCCCTGCCTTGGTATATCCTATACCTTCATTATGCCATGTCTAAATCTTCCTCATACTTCAAGAACCAGATTAAATAAATCCTCTATTCAATAACTTCAAGCAACCACAGCCTCTTGTCCTCTCACACTGCTAATCTGCTACCATGTTTGTTAACACTTTAGAAATACATCTATTGCCCCTACTCCAAAGGACTTGACTTGGATCCTTTTTATTAAGGAGCCTGCCACAAAATATAAGAACATACAAGGCCGGCGCCGTGGCTTAACAGGCTAATCCTCCGCCTTGCGGCGCCGGCACACCGGGCTCTAGTCCCGATTGGGGCACCAGATTCTATCCCGGTTGCCCCTCTTCCAGGCCAGCTCTCTGCTATGGCCCGGGAAGGCAGTGGAGGATGGCCCAAGTGCTTGCACCCTGCACCCGCATGGGAGACCGGGAGAAGCACCTGGCTCCTGGCTTGGGATCAGCACGATGCGCCGGCTGCAGCGGCCATTGGAGGGTGAACCAACGGCAAAAAGGAAGACCTTTCTCTCTGTCTCTCTCTCACTATCCACTTTGCCTGTCAAAAAAAAAAAAAAAAAAAAAAAGAACATACAAAAACAATATGTAGACATACAACATCAACATAATACTATCAAACCCAAAAATATGCTTGCAGATCACTTTCTTTTTTCAGATCAGCTTAAACATAATAAAGGAACTAAAAATGAATTTCCTGAGGGATAAGCTATTCCCAAAGTATGTGAAAAACTGAGGGACAAATAACTTGTCCAAGACTATGGGACAAGTAGAGTATGAAGATAAATATCTACACTATACTTTTCACTAATTCTTCAATGTTTTAACCTCTTACAGCATTATAATGGTTATCATTAAATGAGAAACTACACATAAGATCATCTCTTATGCCAGTACAGAGAATCTAATCTGTGCTGTACACAGGCTTTATTCCTACTCGGCCCTTAACCACCTGTGAAACTTTGGAAAGTCACTTCACCTCTTTCAGATGGATTCTTAACCTAAGTGGGATAATATTGCCACCTGTTTTATAGGAGGTTGTGTCAAACATAACAAATGGTAAATACACTCAAGATTACTCATAACCTAGTATAAAGCATCGATAATGGTACCTATCTTAGTTGGCATTTACAATTCCTTTACAAAAATTGTGATTTCTTTTCCTAATCTCACCTCAAAATTGTTAAGTAAATTTTCAAGTCAAAAATGATAGACATATGTATTACTCGCACCTCACTCATGACCACATAATCTAATAAATACATGTGTTTATTGCAAATTGCCAAACTCTTGTACAAAATCCCCTGTGAATCACAAAACAACCAGGTGAAGTAGGCACAGCAGATTTTATTATCCCATGTTTACAGACAAGGAACAGGCGCCTGGTCCCTTTTGCAAAAGGCAGAGATTAGAGGCCAGCCAGCATCTTCTGATTCCTACTCCACCACACAAACCGCGAAACAAAGGAGTCCACTAAATCCCACCAACATGGAGTTGGTGGAGTTCAGCTCAGTTTGTAGACATCTGCAGAGAAAAACAGGGTCTAGGATCAAGCTAGGTAAATCCCACAATGGGTGGTCAGACAAGACAGAATTAAAATTTTAGCCTGTGGCAAAAAAAGAAAAAAGTCTAAAGATAACTGAGCAAAAAATTCACTGTTACTGGGCAAGAAAGAAATGTTCCTTATTGGCTACATCTCAGGAACAATAGATCAAAAGGAAAGCCTGGACAATAAATCAAAGGGAATCACTGAACTCGTGGAAAAGGTCCGAGGAAAAGCAGGGAATTGGTCCAATGAAAACTGTAAACCAGGAGCCTGTATTGTAGTTTAGGAATTGTGACTAAGCAGGTAAAGTCCACTTCTGATCCAGCTCCCTGCTAATGCACCTGGGAAAGCAGCAGAGGATGGCACAAGTGCTTTGGCATGGCCCAGCATGGGCTGTTGCTGCCATATGGGGAATGAACCAGCAAATGGAAGACCTTTCTCTCTGTGTCTCTCCCTCTCTCTCTGTAACTCAGACTTTCAAGTAAATACAAATTTTAAAAATCAAAAACTAAAGCAGAGCTACTACTGAGTTGGACAGAGAAGCAAACTGAGGACTCTCTGGTAAGGTTACAGCTAAGAATGGAAGCCTGGAGCATCAAGTGCAACAGAGTGTACATAAGAAATAGGAGAGACAGGGTCAAGGAACTCATACTAATCCAAGACTTTGGCTTATGCCTTACAAATCCGTATTTCCAAAATAAAACAGGTTTGGTGACAGAGCAGAGGACAGGTCTGAACAGCTACAGCCCTCTAACTCCAGGATGTTTAAAGGACAGGGAAAGCTGTATATGTTAGCCTGAAGCAACAGAAGAAACTGTTGCATGCAGTTGTACCTAAAAAAACTGAATGATTCAAAACACTGGTTAAAGGCCTTCCTTGGTTTTTTTTTGAAAAGCAGAGTTACAGAGAAGGAAAGACAGAGACCTTCCATCAGCTGGTTCACTCCCCAAATGGCATAACGGCTAGAGCTGAACCAATCTGAAGTCAGAGCCTCTTCCAGATCTCCCATGTGGATGCTGGGACCCAGGCACTTGAGCCATCCTCCACTGCTTTACCAGGCACATCAGCAGGGAGCTGGACTAGTTCTGGAACAGCCGGGACTTGATCTAGCACCCATATGAGATGCTGGTGCAGCAGGTAGAGCCTTTACCCGCTACGCCACAATGCCAGCCCATTCCTTGGGTTCTTAATTTGGGCATTTCATAACACTGGACGTAGGCATTTCTCCACAATAAAATATCTAGCAACAAAATCATTCTGCATTACTGTTCAGCCCATAAATTATTCTTTCAACATTTGAGAACTACTATCCACTCAGCAACTCTCATCATTATATCACCATGTAATTGTTGAGTATGACCTGGGGTTTGTTTTCCCTTTTGACTTCTGCTTTCATCTTTACCTTGTATTTTTTTTTTTTTTTTTTTTGCCCTGTGCACCAGAATAAAAATAGATCAGTAGCTCTCAACCCCATTTGCACATCAGAATTACCTGCCTTTAATTAAAAGATGTATTAACTGTTAATGGGCCTGGGACAGCAGCGGAAAATGGCTTAAGTCCTTGGGCTCCTGCACCCACATGGGCAACCCAGATGAAGCTCCTGGCTCCTAGCAGCAGCCTAGTACAGCCCAGGCCAATGCAGGCATTTGGGGAGTGAACCAGTTGATGGAAGATCGCTGTCCATTTCTGAAAACTGTATTAATAAACCTGCCCCGTGTGTACCTTTCTGTTAGCTTTCTCTGACTCAAGCTGTGGGACGCTTCCATACAAGTATTATATATTACAAGTGAAAAATAAAACCCTAAAAGATGCTGCTTCCCTGTACCTGAAAAAAATTTTTAAATAAAAATTAAAAATAACCCATTTTCCACCCTCCTCTACAGGACAGTAAATTCTGATTTAGCACATCTAGGATAGAGCCAAATTTTAGGTACGGCCTAATGTTTTAGAAGCTCTATGGATGCTTCTGATAAACAGCTAATGTTAAAAACAAACGCATCGGGGCCGGTGCTGTGGCGTAACAGGTAAAGCCACTGCCTGCAGTCCCGGCATCCCATGTGGGCGTTGGTTCCAGCTGCTCCACTTTCAATCCAGCTCTCTGCTATGGCCTGGGAAAAGCAGAGGAATATGGCCCAAGAGTTTGGACCCAAGTGGGAGACCCGGAAGAAGCTTCTGGCTCCTGGCTCCAGATTGACACAGCTCTGGCCATTGAGGCCAGTTGGAGAGTGAACCACCAGACGGAAGACCTCTCTCTCTCTATCTCCTTCTTTAACTCTTTCAAGTAAATAAATAAATCTTAAAAAAAAAAAAATGCACCACACAGATAACTTTTGGTAGTAACTACAGCCCAGAGAAGGGGGGGGAAGAATGTGGAAGGTACAATATATGACATTCTCATAAACTGTATATAATTCCAATGTTGTTCACAGGCCAAGAACGTAAGCATTTATTAGACACCTAAGCACCAGAAACCTCTAGGAATGTTCATATATTTTGTTTCTCCTTTTAACTTCATAGTGGCAATAAAGCAGGGATACCCTACTATCTCCTTGTTATAGCTGATAGAATTTGAGGATTGGGGTATTGTGACAAAGGAGGTTAAGTTTCAATCCCCCAATCTATAAAACTAGCATTCCATATAAGTGCTGGCTCTAGTCCCAAATACTCCACTTCCTATCCAGTTCCCTGTTAATGTACATGGGACAGCAGCAGCAGTTGGCCCAAGTACTTGCCAAGTACAGCCACCCACAAGGGAGACCTGTATGGAGTCCCAGGCTCCTGGCTTCAGCTAGTCCTGTGGCCATTTGGGAAGTAAACCAGCAGATGGAAGATTTCTCTGTCTTGTCTTCTAATGCTGCCTTTCAAACAAAATAAATCTTCAAAAAAACCCAACACAGTATGCACTTCTGTGCTCACTGTACTTCTTCACCTGAGTAAAAACCAATTGTTATTCAAAGGTAAGACATCAATGGGTAACACTGAACTTGAATATGAGGTTACCTTATACTTAAAAAAAAAAGATGCTTTCAGAGAACATAAAACTATTTATATACCACCTTTTACAATTAAAAAACCCTTTACTCATATTAACCTAATTTTACAACTTCCTTTGAAAAACAAAACAAAACAAAACAAAATGAGGCTTCCAAATACACCTATGTGGTTTCCTCATGACAAAAGACCAGAACATCTGTTTCTATTTTAGGGCCTTCCCATAAAGTTAGACTTTCTCTCTACTCTTAATGTCCTATAGTCCCACCTCTTTTTAACAATGCAGAGTCCCAGGATGGAAGAATTTTGGCTCAGACAGTGGATCTCTCCAAAAGTGGGAATGAGTGGATCCTGAATCTAACACTTACTGATTATAAATTCATTGATTTATTTACTTTTGGGAGGCAGAGTCCGAGAGGGAGAGGGCGGGGGAGGTGGAGGGGGAGGGAAAAGAGAATACTCTGATCCCCTGGTTCATTCCCCAAATGCCCACAAAAACCAGGGCTGGGTCAAGGCCAAAGCTGAGTTGACAACTCACTTGAGCCATCACCATTGCGTCTCAGGGTACACATTAAGAAAATAGAATCTGGAACAGAAGCTAGATTCAAACTCCAATATTCAGGATATTGGTTTCCCAACCAGTGTCTCAGCCACCAAATCAAATGCTCACCTCCGCCTCTAAATTCAGAGAAATTAATGAACTTCTCTAAACCTCAAATCCATTTTTATTTTTATTTTTATTTTGACAGGCAGAGTGGACAGTGAGAGAGAGACAGAGAGAAAGGTCTTCCTTTGCCGTTGGTTCACCCTCCAATGGCCGCTGCGGTAGGCGCGCTGCGGCCGGCGCACCGCGCTGATCCGATGGCAGGAGCCAGGTGCTTCTCCTGGTCTCCCATGGGGTGCAGGGCCCAAGCACTTGGGCCATCCTCCACTGCACTCCCTGGCCACAGCAGAGAGCTGGCCTGGAAGAGGGGCAACCGGGACAGAATCCGGCGCCCCAACCGGGACTAGAACCCGGTGTGCCGGCGCCGCAAGGCAGAGGATTAGCCTAGTAAGCCGCGGCGCCGGCCCATTTTTCATTTTCAAAATGGAGATTGAGGAGACCCCCACTGTAGCATAGTGAGTAAAACTGCCACCTGCAGTGCCAATATCCCATATGGGTGTGGTTTGAGTCCAGGCTGCTCCACTTCCAATCTAGTTCCCTGCAAATGTGCCTGGGAAAGCAGCAGAAGATGGCCGAAGTGCTTTGGCCCCTGCAATTACGTAGGAGACCCGGAAGAAGCTCCTGGCACCTGGCTTTGGCCTGGCCCAGCGCCAGCTATTGCAGCCATTCAGGGAGTAACCCAGCAGTTGGAAGACCTCTTCTCCCTGACCCTCGTAACTCTGCCTTTCAAATAAATTATCTTAAAAAAATTGGAGATTGAAGATTAGAAATAAATGTCTATAGAGAGCACATCTGACCTACTGTTGACACCCACTTCCCATATCAGAGTACTGGGTTCCATCCCAGGTGCTAGCTCCTGATCCTAGCTTCCTGGTGATGTGGATCCTGGGAGACAGCAGAGATGGCTTAAGTAATTGGGTTTCTGTTACCCACATGGGAAACCTGATTGAGTTCCCAGCTCCCAGCCTCAGACCATCCTCCTGGATATCACAGCATCTGGAGAGTGAATTAGCAGATGGGAACTCAATCATTTCTGTCTCTCCAATAAATAAATAAGTTAAAAAAAAAAAGTCAGGGCCAGTGCTGTGGCGTAACAGGTAAAAAGCCACTGCCTGCAGTGCCGATAGCACATATGGGCACCAGTTCGAGTCTTAGCTGCTCCACTTCCGACCAGATCTCTGCTATGGCCTGAGAAAGCAGAAGATGCCCAAGTCCTTGGGCCACTGCACTTCATAGGAGACCCAGAGGAAGCTCCTGGCTCCTGGCTTCGGATCAGCACAGCTCCAGCCATTGTGGCCAATTGGGGAATGAACCAGTGGATGGAAGACCTCTCTCTGTCTCTCTGCCTCTCCTTCTCTCTGTGTAACTCTTTCAAGTAAATAAATAAACCTTTAAGAAAAAAGAAAAGAAAAAAATGGCAGGCTGGCACTGTGGCATAGCAGATAAAGCTGATAAAGCAGATAATTTCTGGGCAAGCATTTTAGTCAAGAGCTTGAACCCCCACAGCAGACACAAATGGAGTCTGACCCAACTCTGGCTATGGTGGGCATTTGAGGAATAACCAGCAGATGAAAAACATGTCTGTCTTTCCCTCTTTCTTTCTCTCGCTCTCTCTCGATTGTTCTACCTTTCAAGTAGATGAACATAAGCATTGTTTTTAAAATATCTGAGCTTTAAATATAATCTTTAGAGAACACCAGAATGTAAAATAGTATAAAAAGATGGAACTGCTTTGATTAGGCACAGGGAATGGCCAGTTTACTCACTCTCATGAGGGCTCTCCAGAACACTGTCTGAGAAAATTTGAAAACTACCTCTGTGGTGAATTTTTTAAAAGCACAAAGATACTGGTCACCTCAATCAGTACTTTTAAAATAGGTCTTCAGTGGTAGAAATCACCTGATGTGATGAGTGCAGGGAGGAAAAGGAGAAGAAAAACAGTCAGCTATATTTGGGAGGTTAATTGGGATTATTCTGTAGTATATTAAGAATCAAGTAACATGAATTTTTTTTTTAAGAGTTATCTATTTCAAAGAGTTACAGAGCTATAAAGAAAAAGAGAGAGAGAGGGAAGGGGAAGAGATCGATCTTCCATCTGCTGGTTCACTCCACAAATGGCCACAATAGCCAGCGCTGGGCCAGGCCAAAGCCAGGAGCCAGGAGCTTCGTCCAGGTCTCCCACACGGGTGGCAGGGACCCAAATACTTGGACCATCTCCCACTGCTTTTCCCAGGCCATTAGCAGGGAACTGGATCAGAAGTGGAGCAGCCACCCATGTTTGCTCGCATCACAGGCAGAAGCTTTACCAGCTACACCAAAATGCCAGCCCCTAAAAACTAAATTTTTTAAAGATTTTTTGAAGGAGCTGAATGATTTAAGATTTATTATTATTAGTAGTAGTAGTAGTATTTTTTATTTGAAAGGCAGAGTTAGAGAGAGAGAGTGAGGGAGACACACATATCTTCCAATCCACTGGTTCACTCCCAAAACAGTTGCAACAGCCAGAGCTGGGTGAATCCAAAACCAGGAGCCAGAAGCTTCTGGGTCTTCCATGTAGTTGCTTAGCCTGATGTAAGGCCCCAAAAGAAACAAATATTGCATAATTCCACTGATGTGAGGTGCCTCGAAAAGCAAATTCAGAAAGACAGAAAATAGTAAGAGGAAGAGTTACCAGCAACTGGGGAAAGGTAAGAATAGGGAGTTACCATTCAATGGGTACAGAGTTTTTATGAGGGTGTTGTCCATCAACTGATTTACACCTAACAGTAAGTGCTACATTAGTACTATAGAGTATTATGTGGCCAAAAGAAAGAATGAAGTACTGATAAATGAAATACAGGGAAAAACAAACCTTGAAAACATGCTAATTCAAAGATGCCAATCCACAAAGCCCATGTATTATATGATTCCATTCATAAGTCTAGAATAGGTAAATTTAAAGACAGAAAATATATTAGTGGCTGCATTAGGCTAGGGAAAAACAGCCAGGAAGACAACTAATGGTTTCATTCTGACATGATAAAAATACACTAATATCGGGGTCAGCACTGTGGCGCAGTAGGTTAATCCTCCAACTTCAATGCCAGCATCCCTTATGGGCGGCAGTTCTAGTCTCGCTGCTCCTCTTCGGATCTAGCATTCTGCTATGGC
The DNA here is from genome assembly GCF_033115175.1 of Lepus europaeus. Taxonomy (NCBI): domain Eukaryota; kingdom Metazoa; phylum Chordata; class Mammalia; order Lagomorpha; family Leporidae; genus Lepus; species Lepus europaeus. The sequence continues at coordinate 104,350,399 of NC_084830.1, forward strand.
CTGGGAAAGCAGTATAAGATGGGGCCCCGTACCTGTGTGGGAGACCAGAAGCTCCTGGCTCCTGGTTTCGGATCAGCCCAGCTCCAGCCATTGCAGCCATCTAGGGAGTGAACCAGCGGATGGAAGACCTTTCTCTGTGTCTCTTACTGTCTGTAACTCTACCTCTCAAATAAATAAATAAAATCTTAAAAAAAAAAAAAAAAAAAAACACTAGAGGGCCAGCGGAAGCTCCTGGCTTCAGATCGGTGTAGATCTGGCCATCGCAGCCATCCGGGGAGTGAACCATCGGATGGAACACCTCTCTCCCTCTATGTAACTCTGACTTTCAAATAAATAAATAAATCTTTAAAAGAAAAAAAAAAAAAAAAGATGGACCAAGTCCTTGGACCCCTATACCCGCATAGGAGACCCAAAGAAGCTCCTGGCTCCGGATCCGCGCAGCTCCGGCCATTGCAGCCAATTGGGGAATGAACCAACAGATGGAAGACCCCCCCTACCTCTACTGCCTCTCCTTCTGTTTAATTCTGACTTTCAAATAAATAAAAAAATCTTTAAAAAAATACACTAATATCGACCTTTATTTATGGGAAGAAAAATCAGACACAAAGAAACAAGTATTGTATGACTTCACTTACATGAAGTATTCAGAATAGGCAAATTCATAAGGAGAGAAAGCAGAACTGAGGTAAACAGGGGCCAGGGTTGGGGAGCCAGAAGTGATTGTTGTTGAATGGATATAGAGGATAATGAAAATGTTTTCAGGGGCAGGTATTTGGCACAGCGGTTAAGATGTCCCAATTTAAGCGGGATACAAAGCAAACTCATAGAATGGCAGATGTCCTAAACAGCACTCTGGCCTCAGAATCAGCCCTTAAGGCATTCGGATCCAGCTGAAAAAGCTCATGAGAATATTTCAGGCATGGAAAGCCAAGACACTCTGGCAAAAAAAAAAAAAAAAAAAAACACCCTAAATGAAAGATCTCTGCGAGTGAGATCCCAGTGGTAAGAACGGGCCATCAAAGAAGGAGGTACCTTTCTCTGAAGGGAGGAGAAAACTTCCACTTTGATAATGACCTTGTCTAAATATGATCAGAGTCAGCGAACTCAAAAGGCCTGCATAGCCTTGGCAACTCATGACAAGAGCCTAGGGAGATTACTGACGCCATAAACAAGAGTGTCAATTTGCTAAGTCAACAACAGGAGTCACTGTGCACTTACTCCTCATGTAGGATCTCTGTCCTTAATATGCTGTACATTGTGATTTAATGCTATAACTAGTACTCAAACAGTATTTTACACTTTGTGTTTCTGAGTGGGTGCAAACTGTTGAAAGCTTTACTTAATAAATGCTAAATTGGGCTGGCGCTGTGGCTTAACAGGCTAATCCTCTGCCTTGCGGCGCCAGCACACCGGGCTCTAGTCCTGATTGGGGCGCCGGATTCTGTCCCGGTTGCTCCTCTTCCAGGCCAGCTCTCTGCTATGGCCCAGGAAGGCAGTGGAGGATGGCCCAAGTCCTTGGGCCCTGCACCCCATGGGAGACCGGGAGAAGCGCCTGGCTCCTGGCTTCGGATCAGCACGATGTGCTGGCCGCAGCGGCCATTGGAGGGTGAACCAACGGCAAAAAGGAAGACCTTTCTCTCTGTCTCTCTCTCTCACTGTCCACTCAGCCTGTAAAAAATAAAAATAAAAAATAAATAAATGCTAAATTGATCTTCTGTATATAAAGATAATTGAAAATGAATCTTGATGTGAACAGAAAGGGAGAGGGAGTGGGAGAGGGGAGGTTGCGGGTGGGAGGGAAGTTATGGGGGGGGGGGGGAGCCATTGTAATCCATAAGCTGTACTTTGGAAATTTATATTCATTAAATAAAAGTTTTAAAAAAAAAAAAAAGATGTCCCAGTTTGCTGACAGTGTAAGCGCTGAGAGGCAACATGTGCTGGTCCAAAGACTTGAGTCCTAACCATCATGAGGGAGACCCACATTGAGTTCCCTGTTCCAAGCTTTATCCTGACCCAGCAATGACTGTTGCAGTCATTTGAGGAATGAATCTGCAGGTGGAAGATCTCTCTCCCTCTGCCTTTCAAATAAATGAATGTTGAAGAAAAGAAAAAAAAAAAAGGCAAGTAATAGCAAGTGATAGAAAGTGAGTCCCTGCCACGTAAAAGACTCAGAAAGAATTCCTGGCTCATGACTTCGGACTGACACAGCCATGGCTGTTGCAGTCATCTGATAAGTAAGCCAGCAAATAGAAGTAAATAAAAACTGGTTTTAAGAAATTTTCGGGCCGGCGCCATGGCTCAACAGGCTAATCCTCCGCCTTGCAGCGCCAGCACACCGGGTTCTAGTCCCGGTCGGGGGCACCGGATTCTGTCCCGGTTGCCCCTCTTCCAGGCCAGCTCTCTGCTATGGCCCGGGAGTGCAGTGGAGGATGGCCCAAGTCCTTGGGCCGTGCACCCGCATGGGAGACCAGGATAAGCACCTGGCTCCTGCCTTCGGATCAGCGCAGTGTGCTGGCTGCAGTGCGCCGGCCGCGGCAGCCATTGGAGGGTGAACCAACGGCAAAAAGGAAGACCTTTCTGTCTCTCTGTCTCTCACTATCCACTCTGCCTGTCAAAAATTAAAAAAAAGAAATTTTCAGAAGCCAGCACTGTGGCATAGTGGGTAAAGCGGCTGCCTACAGTACCAGCATCCCATATGGGCACCAGTTCTAGTCCCCAGTTGCTCCACTTCCGATCCAGCTCTCTATGGTTTGGGGAAGAAGTGGAAGATGGCCCAAGTCCTTGGGCCCCTGAACAAATGTGAGAGACCTGAAAGAGGCTCCTAACTCCTGGATTCGGATTGGCACAGCTCCAGCTGTTGCAGCCAACTAGGGAGTGAACCAACAGATGGAAGACCTCTCTCTCTCTCCTCTCTCTGCCTCTCCTCTCTGTGTAACTCTGACTTTCAAATAAATAAATAAATCTTTTTTTAAAAAGCAAGAAATTTTCAGTTATACATAAAGGCTTTAAAAAAAAAAAAGACTTGGCTATTGCCTGCGTTTAGGGAGTGAACCAATGGATGGAAGATCTCTGTCTGCCTTTAAAATAAAGTGAGGGAAAAAATTCATCACTCTTTAAAGATGAAAAAATACACTTAATAAACCAGGAATAGAAGGGAAATCCCTTAACATGATAAAGAACATTTATGAAAAACCTACAACTAACATTATATTCAATAGGGAAAGACTGAAAATTTTCCCCACAAGATCAGTAATAAGACAAAAACTTTCATAAATGCTATTCAACATTGTATTGCAAGTTCTGGTCAGAACAATGAGGCAAGGAAATTTAAAAGGCAGAAGTAAACTTCTCTATTTGCAAATGAGACAATTCTATACACAGAAAATCCCATAGAATTCACACAAACACACACACATATACAAGGTCTAATAAAGGAATTCAGCCAAGTTGCAGGGAACAAAATCAACACTCTATATCAGCTGTGTTTTTACACAAGAGCAATGAACAATCCAAAAAGGAAATTGAGGAAAAAATTCCACTTAGATCAGCTTCCAAAAGAACATACCTAGGAATAATTTTAACCTAAACAGCAAAAGCCTTCCACACTGGAAACTACAAAACAGTGCTAAAGAGAAATTAAAGATCTAAAGAAATGAAAAGCCTTCCCATGTTCAATTATTAGAACTGCAAATACTGTTAAAATGGCAATAGTCCCAACGTAATCTACAGATACAATGTACTCCTTATGAAGATTCCTACATTCCTGGAATTCAAAAGCTGAACTTAAAATTCACACAAACTAAAGTAGCCTCAATAGTCAAAACAACACTGGAAAAGACTTTAATAAAAGTAAGACTCATATATCCAAATTCAAAACCTACTACATGGGCTGGAGCTGTGGTATAATGGGCTAAAGCCTCTGCCTGCAGCGCCAGCATCCCACATGGGCGCCGATTCTAGTCCTGGCTGCTCCACTTCCAATCCAGCTCTCTGCTATGGCCTGGGAAAGCAGCAGAAGATGGCCCAAGTGTTTGGTACCCTGCACCAACATGGGAGACCTGAATCTCCTGGCTCCTGGTTTTGGACTGGCCCAGCTCTGGCTGCTGCGGCCATTTGGGGAGTGAACCAGTGGATGGTGGAAGACCTCTCTCTCTCTGTGTGTGTCTCTCTCTCTCTGGAACTCTACCTCTCTAAATAAATAAATAAAAACTTGCTACAAAGATACAGTCATCAAAAAATAGTGTGTACTAGCATAAAAATTGGAATTAAATATCAACAGAATAAAACTGAGAATTCAAAAATAAATTCTTGGAGTAGGCAATTGGCCTCCAGATCCAGCCTTGGCTGTTATAGCCATTTGCAGAGTGAACCAGTAGATGGAATATCCCATATCTATCTATTTACCTACCTACCTATCTACCATCTCTCTCTTTTTCTCCTTCCATCTCTCCACTCCCTTTCCCTGTAACTCTGCCTTTCAAACAAATAAATCTTAAAAAAAAAAAAAAAAAAAGACAACCATATCCCATTTCAGAATGTCTGGTTTTGATAACACATTCCACTCCTGACTCCAGTAACTGGTTTCTTGCTACTTGCAGTGGAGACCTGAATTGAGTTCCTGGCTCCCAGTTTTTCAGGCCCCCAACTCAACTTGGGCCAGTGTAAACATCTAAGGAGTGAACCAGCAGATGTGAGCCCTCTCTCTCTCTCTCTTTTTTTTTTAATTTGATAGGTAGAGTTATAGACAGTGAAAGAGACAGATAGAAAGGTCTTCCTTCCTTTGGTCCACTCCCCAAAATAGCCGCTATGGCTGGCGCTGCACCGATCCGAAGCCAGGAGCCAGGTGCTTCCTCTTGCTCTCCCATGCGGGTGCAGGGGCACTTGGGCCAACCTCCACTGCCTTCCGGGCCACAGCAGAGAGCTGGACTGGAAGAGGAGCAACCAGGACTAGAACCCAGCATCCATATGGGATGCCGGCACCTCAGGCGGAGGATTAACCAAGTGAGCCATGGCGCCGGCCCCAAAGCCCTCTTTCCTTATCTGTTTCTCTCAAAAAAGTTACATGACTCATAAATCTTTTCTTTTTTTTTTTTTTTTAAGTTTCATATTATGTATTTGAAAGACAGAATTACAGAGAGAACATAGAGACAGAAAGAGGTCTTCTATCTGCTGATTCACTCCCCAAATGGACACAACACCTGGAGCTGAGCCAATCCGGTGCCAGGAGCTTCTTATGGGTCTCCCGTATGGGTGCAGGGGCCCAAGAATTTGGGCCATCCTCTGCTGCTTTCCCTGGCGCATTAGCAGGGAGCTGGATCGGAAGTAGAGCAGCCGTGATTCAAACTGCTGCCCATTTGAGATGCCAGTGCTGCAGGCCAGGGCTTTAACCCACTGCGCCACAGCACCAGCCTCTGTGACTCAAAAATTCCACAACATATATAATGAACAGAAATGAAAATGTCCACAAAAAGACTTGTATAAAAATGTCCACAGCAACATTACACAAAGTAGCCCAAAAGAGGTCTAAATCCAAATGTCTAGCACAGGGGCAGATGTCTAGAGCAGTGATTAAGATGTCACTTGAGACATCAAGTTCTCTCAGAGGGCCTGTGTTTCAGTCCTGGCTCCTTTTTTTTTTTTTTAAGATTTATTTACGGGCCGGCGCCGTGGCTCAACAGGCTAATCCTCCGCCTTGCAGCACCGGCACACTGGGTTCTAGTCCCGCTCGGGGCGCCAGATTCTGTCCCGGTTGCCCCTCTTCCAGGCCAGCTCTCTGCTATGGCCCGGGGAAGGCAGTGGAGGATGGCCCAAGTGATTGGGCCCTGCACCCCATGGGAGACCAGGAGAAGCACCTGATTCCTGTCTTCGGATCAGCGCGGTGCGCCGGCAGCAGTGCGCTGGCCACGGCGGCCATTGGAGGGTGAACCAACGGCAAAAAGGAAGACCTTTCTCTCTCTCTCTCTCTCTCACTGTCCACTCTGTCAAAAATTAAAAAAAAAAAAAAAAAATTATTTACTTATTTGATAGGCAGCGTTACAGAGAGAAAAGGCGAAAGAGACAGATCTTTCATCTGATTTACTCTCCAAATGGCCGCAACAATCGTGGCTGGACCATCTTCTGTTGCATTCCCAGGCACATTAGCAGGTACCTGGATTGGAAGTGGAGCAACCAGGATCCAAACCAGTGGCCATATAGAATGCCAGCACTACAGGCTGCGGCTTAACCCGCTGTGCCACAGTGCCAGCCAAGGCTCCACTTTTGACTTCAGACTCCTGTTAATGCATACCCTGAGAGGCAGCAGGTGATGGCTCAAGTACTCAGGACCTTGTCATCCACATGGGATTCTGGCTCCAGCCTGGACCAGCCCTGACTATTGCAGGCATTTGGGAAGTGAACCAACAGATGAAAGATCTCTGTATGTCTCTCTGCTTTACAAATAAATAAATGAAAAAAATTGTGGTATATTAATACAACAAAATATTCTTCAGCCATAAAAAAGTAAAGAAGTTATGATTCAGGTTACATGGAAGAACCTCAAAAACATTTTAAGCAAAAGGAACCAGACACAAAAGGTCATATGTTGTATGGTTTCAGTTAGATGAAAAATCCCAAATATATAAATATACAGAGATAGGACAGACTGTTGATGGCCAGGGGCAAGGACAAGAAGTAAATGGGGAAGTGACCATTAGAGTATGGGCTTTTCATCTAAGGTGATGAAAGCAGATAGATGCAAGAGTTGCATTACACTGTGAATGTACTAAAAATGCTGCTGAAGTATAAACATTTTTTTTATTTGTTCATTTGAAAAGCAGAGTTACAGAAAAAGAGGAGAGACACAGGCATTTTCCATATGCTGGTTCACTCCCCAAATGCCCACAATGGCCAGCGTTGGGCCAGCCCAAAGCCCAGAGCTTCATCTGACTCTCCAATGGGGGAAGGGAACCAAGCATTTGGATCATCAACAGCTGCTTTCCCAGGAGTGTTAGCCAGGAGCTAGATTGGAAATGGAGCAGCTGGGAACTCTTGGAGATGCTGGCATTGCAGGTGGCAACTTAACCCACTATGCCACAGTGCTGGGACCTTGAAGTGTAAGCTTACATAGTTACATGTTACGTGAATTTCACCTTAATTTTTTACCAAAAGAAGGAATAGTGGGAATGCGGAAGAGAGCTTACGCAGTTCTAAAATAATTTTTAGTTGTGATATTTTTGAAACCCGAAATAACATTAAATGTGGATTCAACTTAGGTATATACCAAAGAGAAATGAAAGCATGCACCCATATAAAAACTTGCTCACAAATATTTACAGCAACATTATTCATAATTGGCAAAACAGACATGAAAATGCATAGGGCAGGGCTGGTGCTGTGGTGTAGCGGATAAAACCACCACCTGTGGTGCCAGCATCCCATGTGGGCACTGGTTGGAGACACGACTGCTCCATTTCTGATCCAGCTTCCTGCTAAGGAAGCAGGGAAAGGAGCAGCAGATGGCCCAAGTGCGTGGGTCCTGGCACCCACATGAGAGAGCCAGCAGAAGCTCCATACTTCTGGCTTTGGCCAGGCCCAGCTTTAACCATTGAGGCCGTCTGGGGAGTGAACCAGTGGATGGAAGAGCTCTCTGTAACTCTGCCTTTCAAATAAATAATCAATCTTTATGACAGAAAAGAGGAAAGAGAGGGAAGGGAAGGGACGAGAAGGGAGGGGAAGGTTGTGGAGGGTAGGGAAATGGATGAGGTCTATCATAGATGAATGGGTAATAAAACATGTGGTCTGTCCACACAAAGAAGTAATATTCAGCCATAAAAAGGGATGAAGTTTTGATACATGATACATGGGTGAACCTAGAAAACAAAGTGAAAGAAGTCAGACAATAAAGGTTACATATTCTGATTCCATTTGTATGAAATGCTAGAATAGGCATATCCTAAGACAAAAAGCTTAACAGGTTATTAGAGGTTGAGTGTAAGGCAGTTGGGACTGATTACTTAATGATAAGAAGTTGGTGATAAAAATGTTCAGAATTAGAAAACAGCAGGGTTGGCATAGTAGGTTAAGCCTCCACATACGGCGCCAGCGCTGGGATGCTGGTTCACGTCCTGGCTGCTCCTCTTCCAATCCAGCTCTCTGTTAACACGTATATAGCAGACCCAGAGGAAGCTCCTGGCTCCTGGCTTCAGATTGACCCGGCTCCAGCCATTGCAGCCATTTGGGGATTGAACTAACAGATGGAAGACCCTTCTCTGTCTCTTCTCCCTCTAACTATGCCTCTCATAAATAAATATCTTAAAAAAAAGAAAAGAAAAGAAAATGGCAATAGCTGCACAACACGATGAAAGAAATGCCACTGAATTTTTTTTTTCTTTTTTTCTTTAACAGGCAGAGTGCACAGTGAGAGAGAGAAAGACAGAGAGAAAGGTCTTCCTTTGCCGTTGGTTCACCCTCCAATGGCTGCCGCGGCCGGCGCACCACGCTGATCCGAAGGCAGGAGCCAGGTGCTTCTCCTGGTCTCCCATGGGGTGCAGGGCCCAAGCACCTGGGCCATCCTCCACTGCATTCCCTGGCCACAGCAGAGAGCTGGCCTGGAAGAGGAGCAACCGGGACAGAATCCGGCGCCTCGACCGGGACTAGAACCCGGTGTGCCGGCACTGCAAGGCGGAGGATTAGCCTATTGAGCCGCAGTGCCAGCCGCCACTGACTTTAAAATGGTTACTTTGGGGCAGGTATTTGGCATAATGGTTAAGAACCAATTGGGACGCCAGCATCCCCTATCAGAATGCCTGTGTTCAAGTCACAGCTCTGCTCCAGACTCTAGCTTCCTGCTAAAGTACAGCCTGGAAGATGATGGCTTAAATCCTTGGGTCCCTGCCATCCACATGAGAGACTGAGATAGAGTTCCTACCTTTGACCTGGCCCAACCTCGAATGTTACAGCCATTTGGGGAGTGAACTAACAATGGAAAATACTGATTGATCTTTCTCTCTGTCAAATAAATAAAAATAAATCTTTTTTTAAAAGTATTTCCCAAGATACCTGTTTTTTCCTTTTTTGTAAAGATGGATTGACTGATTTGAAAAGCAAAGTTACAGAGAGGGACAGACAGACAGACAGATCTCCCATCAGCTGGTTCACTAACTAATGGCAACGACCACTGGGGCTGGATGAGGCCGAAGCTAGGGGCATGAAACTCCATCTGGGTCTCCCACATGGGTATCGTGGGTCCAAGCATTTGGGCCATCTTCCACTCTCACCCAGACAAATTAACAGGGATCTAGATCTGAAGTGGAGCAGCTGGGACTTGAACTGGTACACATATGGGAAGCCCACATCAAAGGTAGTAGCTTAAACTGTTGTGCTACAACACTGGCCCCCCCAGTGTAACTTTTTTTTTAAATCAAACAATCATTTCTGGTAAGAGAAACTGAAAGAACATTTCATTAAATCACAGTTACATTTACAATAAGGTTTTTTTAGGAAATTAAGTCCTCATACTAGACAGAAGTTACACTGGGTTTGAAGTAGTAGCTAAATGTACAGATGACACTTGCCTTTCTGTTCAAGTATTTATATTTTGTTAACATTTATTGATTTATTTGAAAAGCACAATGACAGACAGAGAGGGAAAGATAGATAAAAAGATCTTCCATCAGCTGGTTTACTCCCCAAATGACCACAATGGGCAGGTTAGGTCCAGGCAGTCCGAAGTCAGAAGCCAGAACTCTATTCAGATTTCCCACATGGGTATCAGGGGCCCAAGTACTTGGGCCATCTTCTGCTGCCTTCCCAGGCTCATTAGCAGGAAGCTGGACCAGAACTAGAGAAGGCAAGACGTGAACAATGCTAGCATTGCAAATGGTGACTTTTACAGCAAATTTACATGCAGACTTAAGAGAAACAAAGTATCAAATTTCCACTCTAATTTTATCCTTCATTTATGTACAAGACAAAAATCTACTAAAAACACATATATAATGAATATTGTTCCTAGTCTTCTGCAACACCGGATTCAGCAGAGAAGAGAGCAAATGCTTTGAAAGCAGATGGCTCTGGATGGAATACCACACCATTTCTTGGGCAACCATTTAAATCCCTCTAAGCTTCAATTTCCTAATGGGTAAACCTGAAATACTGACTCTGCCTAACAACTCACATGGGGTGTTCTGAGGATTAAATGAGGTAACACTTATTAAGTAAGCGCTTAGTGCAGACTCTGGCTGCTCAGCATATGGCACCCAATATATGCTAACTATGATAATTAATGACAGCAGCAAATACCAACAACATGCCATGCACTGTACTAATAAATTTTAAAAAGTTTTTAGATTAAGAAATGGAGCAAATACAGGAAGAGAATCTGATCTCAAATAGAGACCTGTCCAACTTCAAAGCCCACATCCATTCTGCCATCAATCCTAAAATGTCTATATAAGGTAATTCAATCATCTTTATCACTCTTCCCAGAGGGAGAATCAACAAAATTACTTCATGTTTCCTATATAAAAAAAACCTCTGGGGGCTGGCACTGTGGCGCAGTGGGTTAAAGGCCCAGTCTGCAGTGCCGGCATCCCACATGGATGCCGGTTCAAGTCCCAGCTGCTCCTCTTCCAAACCAGCTCTCTGCTATGGCCTGGGGAAGCAGAAGACGACAGCCCAACTGCTTGGGCCCCTGCACCCCTGTGGAAGACCTCGAAGAAGCTCCTGGCTTCAGATAGGCTCAGCTCTGACTGTTGCAGTCATTTGGGGAGTGAACCAGAGAAGGATGGAAGACCTCTCTCTCTCTCTGGCTCAACCTCTCTCTACATGTAACTCTTTCAAACAAATAAATATAAATTAAAAAAAAAAAAAAAAAAAAAAAAAAAAAAACTCTGGGACCAGCATTGTGGCATAGCAGGTAAAGCCGCTGCCTGCAGTGCCGGCATCCCACATGGGCACCAGTTCGAGTCCCGTTGTTCCACTTCTGATCCAGCTCTCTGCTATGGCCTGGGAAAGCAGTAGAAGATGGCCCAAGTGTTTGGGCCCCTGCACCCACATGAGAGACCCAGAAGAAACTACTGGCTCCTGGCTTTAGATCAGTGAACCTCCGACTACTGTAGCAAATTGGAGAATGAACCAGCGGATGGAAGACCTCTCTCTCCCTCTCCCTCTCCTTCTCTCTGTAACTCTTTCAAATAAATAAATAAATCTTTAAATAAATAAAAAATAAAATCTCTTAAAGTTACATACAATACTAATCAAAGTTATTATTTTAGAAAACAAAGCTGGGGCCAGCACAGTGGCTTAGCGGGTAAAGCTGCTGCCTGAAGTGCGGCATCCCATTTGGGCGCCAGTTCGAGTCCCAGCTGCTCCATTTCCAATCCAGCTCTCTGCTATGGCCTGGGAAAGCAGTAGAAGATGGCCTAAGTCCTTGGGCCTCTGCACCCACACAAGAGACCCAGAGGAGGCTCCTGGCTCCAGATCAGCCAAGTTCCGGCCATTGCAGCCAACTGGGGAGTAAACCAGCAAATGGAAGACCTCTCCTCCTCTCTGCCTCTCCTACTCTCTCGGTGTAACTCTGACAAGGGAGGAAGGGAGGAAGGGAGGAAGGGAGGAAGGGAGGAAGGGAGGAAGGGAGGAAGGGAGGCTATCAATTTTAGAAAACTCTACCAACGGAAAAAGGAAGACCTTTCTCTCTCTCTCTCTCTCTCTCTCTCTCATTGTCTAACTCTGCCTGTCCAAAAAAAAATTTTTTTAGAAAACTCTGATTTTGCAAAGACCCTTATGATTCAGCTTAATGGAGTTTAATTAATCTATGCTTTCTCACAGACAGTAGCAGCCAAAGTAAACAGGAACAGGTTAACATTAAACACAAAAATGGAAGTTCACAATAAAAATAAGAGATAGGGGGGTCAGCATTGTGGTATAGTGAATTAAGCCACTGCTTGTGATGCTGGCATATCATATCAGAGTGCCTATTCAATTCCCAGCTGCTCTGCTTCCAATCCAGCTTCCCACTAATGCATCTGAAAAGGCAGAGGATGATGCCCTTGGGCCCCTGCCACCCTCATGAGACCTGGATGCAGCTCCTGGCTCCAGCCTAGCCCTAGGTATTGTGGCCATTTGTGGAATTAACCAGTGGATAGAAGATATCTCTGACTTTCTCCCTTTCTCTGTTGTTCTGCCTGTTTTGTTTGTTTGTTTTGAAAGGATGAGTTAGAGGCAGGGGGTGGGGGGGTTGGGGGGGGTGGGTGTGAGAGACAGAGTATGAGAGGCCTTCCATCTGCTGGTTCACTCCCCAAATGGCCACAACAGTCAGAGCTGGGCCAGGCCAAAGTCAGGAAGCAGGAGCTTCTTCCAGATATCCCACATGGGTGCAGGGGCCCAAGCATTTGAGCCACCCTCCACTGCTTTCCCAGGCGCATCAGAAGTGGGACAGCTAGGACTCAAACCGGTACTCATGGGATGCTGGCACTGCAGACAGTGGCTTAACCCATTATGCCAAAGCGCTAGCCCTTGTTCTGCCTTTCAAAAACTATTTTAAAATAATAGAGAAAAATGTAATTTTCATCATTTAAACAGAAACTGGGATACTACAGAAAAAGGCACAGACCTTGCTCCCCTGTTTTAATGTCATCCATTCCTGACCCACTCTCCCAGTCTATATACACATTTTCTAAGAATTTTGGCTATTCATTTCTCATTTATTTGAAGGCAGAGTTTTGGCTATTCATTTCTCATTTATTTGAATGCAGAGAGACAAACACCAATATCCCATCTGCTGGTTCGTTCCCTGAATGCACTCAATAGCCTGACCTGGGCCGGGTTGAAGTCAGAAGTTTTCTGCCTTGTCTCAACTACTATTCCTATCTTACCATTGCCTACACAGAACACAAACACAAACAATAACTGAGGGGTGGGCACTTGATGCAGCATCTAAGATGCTGCTTAGGCTGCCCACGTCCCATTCAGGACTGGGTTCAAGTCTTGACAATGGCTCCTAATTCCAACTTCCTAGTAATGTATACTATGTGAGGCAGCAGACAATGGCTTAAGCAGTTGAGTCCCTGCCAACCACACGAGGGACCCAGACTGAGTTGCTGGCTCCTGGCTTCAGTCTGACCCATCCCCTATTTGAGGACATTTAGGGAATAAATCAGCAAATGAGATCTCTCTCTGCCTTCCAAATAAGCAAAATAAACAAAAATTTTAAAAAACAAATAACCACAAGATAAGCTAATATGAACTGTCCCAGTTAGAGTTAACAATTTCCCAAACACAAAATTAAAAGAGTCCTCTTAACTAAAGTCCAGTGACAGAGAAGAAGCTCCTGGCTCCTGCTTCAGATTGGCGCAGCTCCAGCTGTTGCGGCCATTTGGGGAGTGAACCCATGGAGGGAAAACCTCTCTGTCTCTTCCTCTCACTGTCTGTAGCTTTACCTCTCAAATAAATAAATAAAATCTTTTAAAAAACTGTATAATTGGGATGGACATTTGGTCCAGTGGGTAAGACTCCCACATCCATGTCACAGTGCATAGGTTCAATTCCCAGACTTGGGTCCTGATTCCAGCTTTCTTTTAAACGCAGAGACTGGGAGGCAGCCATGATCTGTCAAGGAGCTGAGTCCCTGAACATGCACATGTCCCTGGAGTCAGCCTGCCCAGCCCAGCATTTCAGGTCATGTGGGAAGTGAACCAAAAGCTCTTTCTATATCTCCTCTCTCTTCCTCTCTAATGAATCAGTAAATTTTAAAGACATTAGTTTTTTTAATTTGTAATTATATAAATAACATATTCAGTTTAGATATTATAAGATTTTTATTAGCCAGCGCCGTGGCTCAGTAGGCTAATCCTCCGCCTTGCGGCGCCAGCACACCGGGTTCTAGTCCCGGTTGGGGCGCCAGATTCTGTCCCGGTTGCCCGTCTTCCAGGCCAGCTCTCTGCTGTGGCCAGGGAGTGCAGTGGAGGATGGCCCAAGTGCTTGGGCCCTGCACCCCATGGGAGACCAGGAGAAGCACCTGGCTCCTGCCATCGGAACAGCGCAGTGCGCTGGCCGCAGTGCACCTACCGCAGCAGCCATTGGAGGGTGAACCAATGGCAAAGGAAAACCTTTCTCTCTGTCTCCCTCTACTGTCCACTCTGCCTGTCAAAAAATATATATTTTTTTTTTTATTTAAAAGGTTAACTGGTGGCAAGGACCCAATACATTAGCAGGAAACTGGATCAGAAGCAGAGTAGCTGGGACTTGAACTGCCACTCTAAGATGGGATGCCAGCAGTGCAAGCAGCAGCTTCATCCACTGTACCACAATGCCAGCCCCACAGTTTGATTTTTAAAAGTTTACATTTGTGGCCAACACTGTGGTGTAGCCCCATGGCATAGCCATATGGGCGCCAGTTCGAGACCCAGCTGCTCCACTTCTGATCAAGCTCTCTACTATGGCCTGAGAAAGCAGTGGAAAATGGCCCAAGTCCTTGGGTCCCTGCACCCATGTGGGAGACCCAAAGGAGGCTCCCGGCTTTGGATTGAACAGCTCCGGCCGTTGTGGCCAATTGGGGAGTGAACCAGTAGATGGAAGACCTCTCTCTCTCTCTCTCTCTGCCTCTCCTTCTCTGTGTGTGTAACTCTGACTTTCAAGTAAATACATCTTAAAAAATAAATAAACAAGCCGGCGCCGTGGCTCAACACGCTAATCCTCTGCCTTGCAGCGCCAGCACACCGGGTTGTAGTCCCGGTTGGGGCGCCGGATTCTGTCCCGGTTGCCCCTCTTCCAGGCCAGCTCTCTGCTGTGGCCAAGGAGTGCAGTGGAGGATGGCCCAAGTGATTGGGCCCTGCACCCCATGGGAGACCAGGAGAAGCACCTGGCTCCTGCCATCGGATCAGCGCAGTACGCCGGCCGCAGAGCGCCAGCCCGCGGTGGCCATTGGAGGGTGAACCAATGGCAGAGGAAGACCTTTCTCTCTGTCTCTCTCTCTCACTGTCCGTTCTGCATGTCAAAAAATAAAAATAATAATAATAAAATAAATAAATAAAAGTTCACATTTTAGGGTCGTACTGTATGTAGTACAGCAGGTTAAGCTATTGCCCACAATGCAGACATCCCATATGGACAACAGTTCAAGTCTGTCTGCTCCATTTCCAATCCAGCTCTCTGCTATGGCCTGGGAAAGCAGCAGAAGATGGCCTAAGTGCTTGGGCCCCTGCACCGGTGTGAGAGACCTGGAAAATGCTCCTGGCTTCAGATCAGTCCAGCTCTGGCTGTTGCGGCCATTTGAGGAGTGAACCAAAGGATGAACCTCTCTCTCTCTCTCCCTCTTTGTAACTCAAATAATCTCTCAAATAAATAAATAAATAAATCTTTGTTAACAAAACTGTATGATCCCACTTATTTGAACTACCCAGAATAGTCAAATTCATAGAAAGTAGAATGGTAGTTTCTCACAGTTTGGGGATGGGAAGTTGCTTCACTGGTACAGCTTTAAGTTTTGCAATATGGAGAGCTCTAGAAGTGGATGCACAAAAATGTGCATGTAATTAACACAATCAAACTGCTCACCTAGAAATGGTTAAGAGGGTAAATTTTCTGTCATAGGTACTTGACCATAATTTAAAATAACAGTAGATATAGTCCCTTGGGACTGGGGCTGGGGCTGGGGAGTAGTAGGTTGACTCCTCCTGTGCACAGGCATCCCATATCACATTCCATATTGGCACCAGTTTGTGTCCCAGCTGCTCCTCTTCCAATCCAGCTGTTTACAGACTGGGAGAGCAATGGAAGATGGCCCAAGTGCTGGGTTCCCTGCACCCACATGGGAGTCCAGGAAGAAGCTCCTGGCTCCTGGATTCAGATCGGCCCAGCTCTGGACATTGCAGTCATTTGGGGAGTGACCCAGCAGATGAAAGACCTCTCTCTCTGTAACTCTGCCTCTCAAAATAATAAATAAAATCTTTTAAAACAAACAAAAAAGACCCTCCCTTGAAATAGGTACACTCAGATATTAGGTGTATAAACATATACTCTTTTAGTGGGAAATCTGACAATATTTTTCAAAATTATACAGGTATTTAATTTTTAAAAAAAAGATGTATTTATTTATTATTAGAAAGGCAGAATGACAGCAAGAGAAGGAAAGACAAAGAGACAGAGATTTTTCATCGGCTGATACACTCCCCAAATGGCTGCATCAGCCAGGTCTGGGCCAGGATGAAGCTAGGAGCCAGGAATTTCATCTGGGTCTCCCACCTGGGTGGCAAGGGTTCTAGCACTTGGCCCATCTTCTACTATCTTCCCAGGAGCATTAGCAGGAAGCTAGATTGGAAGAAGAGTAGCCAGGGCTTAAACGGGCACAATAAGGGAACTTGTATTGCAAGTGGAGGTTTAACCTGTTGCACCACGACATTGGCCCCACAATTCCATTCCACAGATGTATTTGCATGCATTCAAAATCACTGATATGTATAACAATTCACTTTCAGAACGTGTGGATGGAAAATATCTGTACAGAAAAAAAAGGTGCTTGAAGTTGTTCATGGAAAATTCACAGTATCTTCTAATTCCATCTTCCTGTGAAATTTCAAGTACA
Organism: Lepus europaeus; assembly: GCF_033115175.1. Classification (NCBI taxonomy): domain Eukaryota; kingdom Metazoa; phylum Chordata; class Mammalia; order Lagomorpha; family Leporidae; genus Lepus; species Lepus europaeus. The sequence goes on from NC_084830.1 coordinate 104,366,957, forward strand.
AACCCCCTTGTACTATCCAAGTATTACAAAAGAACAAGAAGGGCTGGTGTTATAGTGTAGTGGGTAAAGCTGCCACCTGTGATGCTGGCATCCCATATGGACACTGGTTCAAGTCCAGCTGTTCAACTTTTTAAAATTTTATTATTTTAGAAATAGAGTTATAGACAGTGAAAGGGAGAGACAGAGAGAAAGATCTTCCATTCACTGGTTCACTCCCCATGTGGCCGCAATGGCCGGAGCTGCACCGATCCAAAACCAGGAGCCAGGAGCCAAAAGCCAGGAACTTCTTCTGGGTCTCCCACACAGATGCAGGGACCCAACCGTCTGGGCCATTTGCCACTGCTTTCCCAGGCCATAGCAGAGAGCTGGATCAGAAGAAATGCAGCCAGGACTAGAACCAGTGGCCATGGGATGCCAGCACCACAGGCAGGGATTAACCTGCTGAGCCACAGTACTGGCCCTAGCTGCTCCACTTCTGATCCAGGTCCACACTAATGCACCTGGGAAACCAGCAGAGGATGGCTCCTGGCTTTAGGCTCCAGTCTGGCCCAGCCCTGGTTGTTAAGGCCATTTGGAGACTAATACAGCAGAGAAGACCACTCTTTGTCTCTCTTTCTCTAGTTCTGCCTTTCAAATAAATAAAATAAATCTTTAAAAAAAACTAATAATGAGAAAGCTATGTTCTAAAAGGGAAAGATTTCAACATATACTATTAAATAAAGAGGGAGGGGGAACAGCATTGTGGTATAGTAGGTTAAGCCTGCTCCTGGCTTCAGCCCAGCCTAGCCCAGCTGCTGAGGCCATTTGGGGAGTGAACCAGCGGATGGAAAAATCTCTTCCTTTCTCCCTCTCTCAAATAAATAAGTAAATCTTTTTTTAAGAGATGAAAAGGGAAGATAAAGTGTACAATCGTCCACCTTTGACATTGAAAAGGTGGTAAGAGAGGACATATGGCTGGGTGGGGCGAAGTGAGAAGACACAGCACAAAGGTTGTTTCACCAGTATTACATTACTGAATCATCTACCTACACAAAGATTCATTTCAGAAGAAAAACAAAGGTCCATTGGTTCAGTTTAAAAGCAAAACTGGTTATTTTATATACCTAATCTTTCTTCTTTAATTAAAACTTTGTTTCTTTGTGGGTGATTCTGGTGACCAGCTCTCTACAAGACTCCCAATGACGAAAACCCCCAATGATGCTAACCTCATGCCCTCAGTCCCTTGTGTACTTTCCTTATCTGGTTTATGTCAACAATCAAATACTTTATAAAAAGGTACTGCAGGGGCTGGTGCTGTGGCTCAGTGGGTTAACGCCCTAGCCTGAAGTGCCAGCATCCCATATGGGTGCCAGTTTGAGACCTGGCTGCTCCTCTTCCGATCCAGCTCTCTGCTGTGGCCTGGGAAAGCAGTAGAAGATGGCCCAAGTCCTTGAGCCCCTGCACCCATGTGGAAGCCTTGGAAGAAGCTCCTAGCTTCGGACTGGCGCAGTTCCACCCGTTGCGGCCAACTGGGGAGTGAACCATCGGATGGAAGACCTCTCTCTCTCTTCTCTCTCTCTCTCTCATGCCTCTCCTCTCTCTGTGTAATTCTGACTTTCAAATAAATAAATCTTAAAAAAAAAAAAAAAAAAAAGGTACTGCATCTTTCTGCTCTGTCCCTTTATCTTTAAGTACTCACTCTCAGGGAAGTTGACCATCATACTACAAGTAGCCCTATGAAGAGGCTCAGGCTGGAAGGAACACAGGCCTCCTACAAACAGCCAGCACCCACATGAGTGTGCCATTGTGGACAGGAGACTACAGCCTTTTGATGACTGCAGCCCTGGCTGACATCTTTTTTTTTTTTTTTTTTTTTTTTTTTTTGACAGGCAGAGTGGATAGAGAGAGAGAGAGACAGAGAGAGAGAGAGAGAGAGAGAGAGACAAAGGTCTTCCTTTTTGCTGTTGGTTCACCCTCCAATGGCCGCTGCGGTAGGCGCATCGCACTGATCCGAAGCCAGGAGCCAGGTGCTTCTCCTGCTCTCCCATGCGGGTGCAGGGCACAAGGACTTGGGCCATCCTCCACTGCCTTCCCGGGCCATAGCAGAGAGCTGGCCTGGAAGAGGGGCAACCGGGATAGAATCTGGCGCCGCAATCGGGACTAGAACCCAAGGCGGAGGATTAGCCTGTTAAGCCACAGCACTGGCCCCTGGCTGACATCTTGACTGCAATCTCAAGAGGCACTCAGAGCTCCGAGCACCCAAAGCCACTCCCTGATTCTTAATCCTGCCTGAGATAAAGAATGTTCATTCTATAAAGCTGTTAAATTCAGGACTAATTGGTTAGGCAAAATAGATAACTAAATACAGTGGCCAACATTCCAGACATAGCTCTAAAAACTTATATTCTCAAAAAAGGATATTAAAGAAACTATAAATATTACAAATGTAGTACTGTATATTAAAATAAAATCCCTATTAAATAAATAAGATTGCAGAAGAATTTCTTCAGATTCTTATGAATCTATAAGGTTGGCTTATCACAGATTGATAAAAGATATTTCTGCCTAATAAGATAATATCAATATAACATTAAAATCCAAATAGATCAGGAAAGAGTATACAAAGGTCATAGGAAAAAATACGGTTAACAAGCAGAATCATGTCAAACAATTTAACTGTACTAATTAAAAGCAACCCTGGGCTGGCACCGTGGCTTGGCAACAACACTGGCATCCCATACTGAAGTACTGGTTCCCGGCCCAGCTGCTCAACTTCAGTCCAGCTTCCTGCTAATATACTTGGAAATGCAACAATAAGATGGCCCAAGTGCTACATCGCTAAGAAGCGATGCCACCCATATCAGAGACCAGGATGGTGTTCCTGGCTCCCAGGCTTTGGCCTGGACCAGACATGGCTCTTGCTGCCATTTGGACAGTGAACCAGCAGATAGAAGATTTCTGTCCATCCCTATTTGTCATTAGGCCTCATTAATGCTTTCAGAGTTGTGGTGCAAATGCTAGACTCATACACTATTTACAACTGTGTAATGTGGTACAATCCTTTTGGAAAACCATCCACATAGAGGTATCTCAAGAATCAAAGCACCAACACAGTAACATCTGTTTAAAAAGTACTTTAAGAGGGACTGGCGCCATGGCTCACTTGGTTAATCCTCTGCCTGTGGCACCAGCATCCCATATGGGCACCGGGTTCTAGTCCCGATTGCTCCTCTTCCAGTCCAGCTCTCTGCTGTGGCCCAGGAAGGCAGTGGAGGATGGCCCAAGTGCTTGGGCCCTACACCTGCATGGGAGACCAGGAGGAAGCACCTGGCTCCTGGCTTTGGATCGGTGCAGCGCACTGGCCATGGCAGCCATTTGGGGTTGATCCAAAGGAAGGAAGACCTTTCTCTCTTTCTCTCTCTCACTGTCTAACTCTGTCAAAAAAAAAAAAAAAAAGTACTTTAGGAGATGGCCATTTGGCACAGGGTTTAAGCTGCCACTTAATACACCTGCATCCTATCAAGTGCTTGGGTTCAAACCCCAGCTCTGCTCTCCATTCCAACTTTCTGTTAATGTGCACCCTGGAAGGCAGCTGGTGATGGCTCAAGTATTAAGGTCACTGACACCATGTAGAAGACTTAGAGGGGCCAGCGCTGTAGTGTAGCGGGTAAACCCACCACCTGCAGTACTGGCATCCCATATGGCTGCCGGTTCTAATCCCGACTGCTCCTCTTCCAGTACAGCTCTCTGCTGTGGCCTGGGAAAGCAGTAGAAGATGGCCCAAGTCTTTGGGCTCCTAAACCCACGTGGGAGACCCAGAAGAAGCTCCAATTTGGGGAATGAATCAGCAGATGGAAGACCTCTCTGCCTCTGCCTCTCTGTAACTCTGCCTCTCGAATACATAAAATCTTTTTTTAAAAAAATAACAAATAGGAGGCCAGAGCTGCAGCACAGCGGATAACACTGCCGCCTGCAGTGCCAGCATCCCATATATTTGCCGGTTCAAATCCCGGCTGCTCCACTTCTGATCCAGCTCCATGCTAAGGCCTGGGGAAGCAGCAGAAGATGGCTCAAGTCCTTGGGCTCCTGCACCCATGAGGGAGACCCAGAAGAAGCTCCTGGCTTTGGATAGGTGCAGCTCCGGCTATTGTGGCCACTTGGAGAGTGAACCGGAGAAGGAAGACCTCTCTGTCTGTCTTTGCCTCTCCTCCTTTCTGTAACTCTGCCTTTTTAAATATGTTAACCTTTAAAAAATAGAAGTAAATAAATATAGAAAACTAGATAGAGTCCCTGGTTCTTAGCTTCAGCCTCGTGCAGCCCTCAGATGTTAGAGGTATGTGGGGAATAAAATAGCATATGGAAGATGTTTGCCATAATCTGTGCCTCCTTTTAAAATAAAATGAAAATAAAATAAATAAATAAGATTGAATGCATTTTCTAGTGAGCCAACTGCAATGCTAAAGAAATGTCTTTGGTATATACAACTATAAATTGTTGATTTAAAAATAAAAGGAGGGCAGGGCCAGCATTGTGGCATAGCAGGTTAAGCCACTGCCTATAGTGCTGGCATCCCATATGAGTACCAGTTCAAGTCCCAGATGCTCCATTTCAGATCTGGCTCCCTGCTAATGCACCTGGGAAAGCAGCAGCAGACATCCCAAGTGTTTGGGGCCCTGCCACCTACGTGGGGACCCAGAGTTCCAGGATCCTAGCTTCAGCCTGGCCCAGCCCTGACCATTGTGGCCATTTGGGGAGTGAACTATCAGATGGAACATGTCTCTGTCTCTGTCTCTCTCTCGCTCTCTCTCTCCAATTCTGCCTTCCAAATAAATGATTCTCTAAAAAATTTAAAAATCAATAAAAGAAGGGGCCAGCAAGATGGTACATATAGCAGGTTAAGCTGCTGCTTGATGAGCCAGCATTCTATATTGGAGCTCCACTCCCCATCCAGCTCCCTGCTAACACACCTGGGAAAGCAGTGGAAGAGAGGGTCCAAGCACTCATGGGAGACTCAGATGGAGTTAATGGCTCCTGGTTTCCGGTGTGGCCTAGCCCCAGCCATTTTGGCCATTTAGAGAATTAACCTGTGGATGGAAAATCTGTCTGTCTTTCTCTCTCTCTCTGCCTTTCAAATAAATACATCTAAAAAAAAAAGTTTTAGAGAACTGGCTTGGGATATAAAATTCTAATTACAATTAGCATACTATTACTGGGTATAGACAGAACTTCTACATTGCCTTCTTTCACCAGGGAACCCTAAAAGCACTAATTACAGGATCAAGAGAAATTAGAGATGACACAGGGAATACATCCTCATAAGATACAAAGAAAGACTACCTTCCAACCCTTCCTGGTATAAGAGGGGATATCATATAACCAGTAATTATTTTTAATTCAATCTAATGTGTAAATACAATGTCCCTCTTCCAAAAACACTTTTTATCCTTCCAGCAATCTTTAAAAGAGTACTATGAAGTTTTATATAAGGTCACTGGAGATGTCAAAAGAACTTTAGAAGCCTTAATAAAGTAATTTCACCTAATAACAGCCACAAACACTAAGATCTATTCCAATTTATTTAAGGGCAAATCACATGTGTTCCCTAAAATAAATAATGGTTCCCTAAAAATTATCTAAAAAATGGAAACAATATATTTTTTAAATATTTTAAAATCATGATTTGTACACAGTCATTAAGAGAAAGGCAAAACAGGACAGGTGTTTGGCCTGCTGGTTAAGCCACTAGTTAGGATGCTTGTTCACATCCAATTATGGATCCAGCTCCTGATTCCAGCTTCCTGCTAATTCACACACTGAGAGGCAACAAGCAACAGCTCAACTGGTTGGATCCCTGCCACCCATGTGGACTGAGTTCCTGGTTCCCAGCTTTATCCTGGCCCAGCTCTGGCTATTTCAATCAAGTGCTTGGGTCCCTGTACCCACGTAGGAGACCTAGAGGAAGCTCCTGGCTCCTGGCTTCGGATCAGTGCAGCTCCAGTCGTTGAGGCCATCTGGGGAATGAACCAGAGGATGGAAGACCTCTCTCTCTCTCTCTGCCTTTCCTTCTCTCTCTGTGCAACTCTGACTTTCATATAAATAAATATTTAACAAAGAAAAAAAAATTGTGCACCCTTAGAGACAGCAGGTTATGGTGATCCAGGCAGGAAACCTGGATGGAGTTCACAACTCTAGGTTTTGGCCTGGCCCAGCCCTGGCTGTTTGAAGGGCATGAACCAGCAGATGGAACCTCTCCTTCAAATAAATTTTTAAAAGGAAAAAAATAGATAATATGAATATATAAATAACTCTCAAAACTCAACAATAATTTTTTAAAAATCAAATAATCCAATTACAAAATGGGCTAAGACAAAATAAAGGGGCCAGCACTATGGCGTAGTATGTTAAGCCTCCGTCTCCCATATGGGCGCCAGTTCAAGTCCCAGCTGCTCCACTTCCAATCCAGCTCCCTGCTAATGCACCTGGAAAAGAAGCAGAAGACGGCCAAGTGCCTGGGTAACTGCCACCCATGTGAGAGACCCAGAAGAAGCTCCTGGCTTTAGCCTGGCCCAGCCCCAGCTGCTGCAGCTATTGAAGAAGCGAACCAGCAGATAGAAGATCTTTGTCTGTCTGTCCCTCCCTCTCTCCAATTCTGCCTTTCAAGTAAATAAATAAGTCTTTAAAAAAAAATGTAAATGATATAGTGTAGAAAGCAGACTGGTAGACTAAACATGCCACTACCACACAATGCAGCAATTGTTCTGCTGTGCATTTATCCCAGAGAGGTGAAGACTTAGCTCCACAAAAAGTCCTATACATAAATACAGCACTTTGATAATCAAAAGCTACACTCAACCCAGATATTCTATAACAGTCTGAACAGACTGAATAAACTAGGGTATATTCATACCATGGATTAATATTTAATGATAAAAAGGAATAAACTACTGATATACTCAAAAACTTGGAGTACTTTCCAAAGAATTATGCTAAGTGAAAAAAGCCAATCCTAACAGGATACATACTGTATAATTCACTTAAGAAACACTTGTTAAATGACAAGATTTGAGACACAAAGAACATATTAGTAGCTGGCAGAGGTTAGAGAAGGAAGGTTGCCAAGAAGATGGGTGTGGTTATAAATGGGCAACAGAAGAACCAAAGCAGGGAATCTTAAGGTGTTAGAATTTAACTGTGTCCAGTAACCTAACTGTGGATCTACTTAAATATACAGGTGATAAAACATGAAGAACTTAATACCAATCAATACCAGTAAAAGTGGGTACATGTGGACACCCGAAACACGTCCTTATAAAAATACAGGTTTCAGGGCCAGTGATGTGGGGCAGAAGGTTAAGCCACTGCCTGTAATGCCAACATCCTATATTGAGTGCTGCATCCCGTATGGAGTCCCAGCAGCTCTGCTTCCAATCCAACTCCACTGCTAATGCACCTGGGACAACAGAAGAGAGCCCAAACACTTGGGCCCTGCCACCCACATGGGAGACCTAGATAGAGTTCCTAGATCCTGGTTTTAGCCTGCTCCAGCCCTGCCCCAGACAGTGCAGCCATTTATGGACTGAACAAGTAGGTAGAAGATTACTTTCTTTATCTTTTCCTCTGTCATTCTTTCAAGTAAGTAAACGTTTTTTAAAAAGATTTATTTTTTGATAGGCAGAGGTACAGCAAGAGAGGGGGAGATAGAGATATCTTCCAGCTGCTGGTTCACTCCCCAGATGGCCACAACAGCTGGGATTGGGCCAGAAGCCAGGATCATCTTCTGGGTCTCCCAAACGAGTGGCAGGGGCCCAAGAACTTGGACTATCTTCCAATGTTTTCCCAGGACATCAGCAGAGAGCTGGACTAGAAATGGGACAGCAGGACAGCACTGTCACCTGCTAAGCCACAATGCTAGCCCCAGTAAAATAAATCTTTAAAAAAAAAATCAAGATTTGGCCGGCGCCGTGGCTCAACAAGCTAATCCTCTGCCTTGCAGCGCCGGCACACCGGGTTCTAGTCCTGGTTGGGGCGCCGGATTCTGTCCCGGTTGCCCCTCTTCCAGGCCAGCTCTCTGCTGTGGCCCGGGAAGGCAGTGGAGGATGGCCCAAGTGCTTGGGCCCTGCACCTGCATGGGAGACCAGGAGAAGCATCTGGCTCCTGCCTTTGGATCAGCGCGGTGCGCCGGCCGCAGCACGCTGGCCGCAGCAGCCATTGAAGGGTGAACCAACGGCAAAAGGAAGACCTTTCTCTCTGTCTCTCTCTCTCACTGTCCACTCTGCCTGTCAAAAAAAAAAGAATCAAGATTAGCTACATGCTCATATGAAAAGTCCTTAACGTATTAATCAAAAGAAAAAAGTATACACACAGCCGGTGCCACGGCTCACTTGGCTAATCCTCCGCCTGTGGCGCCAGCACCCCAGATTCTAGTCCCAGTAGGGGCGCCGGATTCTGTCCCGGTTCCTCCTCTTCCAGTCCAGCTCTCTGCTGTGGCCCGGGAGTGCAGTGGAGGATGGCCCAAGTCCTTGGGCCCTGCACCTGCATGGGAGATCAAGAGGAAGCACCCGGCTCCTAGCTTCGGATCCGCCCAGCATGCCAGCCACAGCGGCCATTTGAGGAGTGAACCAATGAAAGAAAACCTTTCTCTCTGTCTCTCTCTCTAACTCTGCCTGTCAAAAATAAAAAATAAAAAAGTTTACACACAGAAAATTTCCAATAGAATATTAAGAGTATAAATGAGGGAGCATATAAGGAGTAAAAGTACACAGGCTTCTACATTCCATTTATAAGCTTGAATATTCTAAATTTTTAAAAAATTGTGGTGGGCTGGCACTGCGGCTCAATAGGCTAAGCCTCTGCCTGCAGCGCTGGTAGCCCACGTTCTAGTCCCGGTCGGGACACCGGATTCTGTCCCAGTTGCTCCTCTTCTAGGCTAGCTCTCTGCTGTGGCCAGGGAGTGCAGTGGAGGATGGCCCAAGCCCTTGGGTCCTGCATCCCATGGGAGACCAGGAGAAGCACCTGGCTCCTGGCTTCGGATCAGCACGGTGCACCGGCCACAGCGCACCAGCCACAGTGGCCATTGGGGGGTGAACCAACGGTAAAGGAAGACCTTTCTCTCTGTCTCTCTCTCACACTGTCCACTCTGCCTGTCAAAAAAAAAAAAAAAAAAAAAGTGGGTCCAGAGCTGTAGTGTAGTGAGTTAAGCTGCCAGCTGCAGTGTCAATATTCTATATGGACTCCAGTTCATGTTCCAGCTGCTCCACTTCCCATCCAGCTCCCTGCTAATGCACCTGGAAAAGCAGCAGAAGATGGCCAAATGATTGGGCCCCTGCACTGAGGCTCCCAATTTCTGGCTTTGGGCTGGCCCAGCACAGGCAGTTGCAGTCATCTGGGGAGTGAACCAGAAGGTCGAAGATCTGTCTCTCCCTCCCTAATTCTAATTTCCAAATAACTAAATGAATCTTTAAAATCAACCCCACCACCAGAAAAGGGGCAGGGTCTCCTTTCAATTGGGTCCCCTAAAAATCAAGGGGTAGCAATGAAATAATTAAATTTATGACAGGGGCAGATATCTGATCTAGCCATTAAGATGTTCCATGCGGCCGGCACTGTGGCACAGCAGGTTAAAGCCCTGGCCTGAAGCGCCAGCATCCCATATGGGCTCTGGTTCTAGTTCTGGCTGCTCCTCTTCCGATCCAGCTCTCTGCTGTGGCACGGGAAAGCAGAAGATGGCCCAAGTCCTTGTGCCACTGCACCCACATAGGAGACCTGGAGAAAGCTCCTGGCTCCTGGCTTCAGATCGGTGCAGCTCCAGCCGTTGCAGCCATCTGGGGAGTGAACCAGCAGATGGAAGACCTCTCTCTCTGGCTCTACCTCTCTCTGTAACTCTTTCAAATAAATAAAATAAATATTTAAAAAAATAATAAAAGGGGGCCGGCACCGTGGCACAGTAGGTTAATCTTCCACCTGCGGCACTGGCATCCCATATGAGCGCTGGTTGTATTCCTAGCTGCTCCTCTTCCAATCCAGCTCTCTGCTATGGCCTGAGAAAACAGTAGAAGATGGCCCCAGTCCTTGGGACCCTGTACCCACGTGGGAGATCTGGAGGAAGCTCCTGGTTTCTGGCTTCTGGCTTCGGATTGGCGCAGCTCCGGCTATTGTGGCCATTTGGGGAGTGAATCAACGAAAAGAAGTCGGTTCTCTCTGTCTCTCCCTCTCACTGTCTGTAACTCTACCTCTCAAATAAATAAATAAAATCTTTTAAAAAAAAAATCTCCATGTCTCCTACTGAGTACCTGAATTCAATGCTTCCAGTACTTGACACCAGCTTTCCTGCTAATGCAGAATCTTGGAGGCAGTGGCAATGGCTCACCTAACTGGGTTCCTGTAACCCTTGTAGAAGACCTGAATGGTTTTCCTAGCTCCCTAGCCCTTTGGGAATGAACCTACAGATCAACGCAGTCTCTCAAATAAGTAACTTCTTAAAAGCCACTTGGGGCCGGCGCCGTGGCTCACTAGGCTAATCCTCTGCCTTGCAGCACCGGCACACCGGGTTCTAGTCCCGGTCGGGGCACTGATCCTGTCCCAGTTGCCCCTCTTCCAGGCCAGGGAGTGCAGTGGAGGATGGCCCAAGTCCTTGGGCCCTGCACCCCATGGGAGACCAGGAGAAGCACCTGGCTCCTGCCATCGGATCAGCGCAGTGCGCCGGCCGCAGCGCGCCTACTGCGGCGGCCATTGGAGGGTGAACCAACGGCAAAAGGAAGACCTTTCTCTCTGTCTCTCCCTCACTGTCCACTCTGCCTGCCAAAAAAAAAAAAAAGCCACTTGGAAAAAATAAATAAATAAATAAGCTCTTGGGACTCCCCCATCCCACATCAAAGTATCTGATTTGGAGTCCTGGCTCCACTACCAACTTCAGCTTCCTGCTAATGTATATCCTGGAAGGCAGCAAATTATAGCTCAAGTACTTGGGTCCCTGTCACCCACCTGGGAGAACCACATGGAGTTCTGGGCTCCCAGCCTGGCCCAACCCTGGCTATTGCAGGAATTTAGAGAGTGAATCAAGAGATGGAAGATTTTTGTGTATGTCTGTCTCTCTGTCTTTCAAGTAAACAAACAAAAAAAAGTTGTTTTTAATTACTATGAATCTATGACAAAGGAAAAACAGCAAAAAAGCAACAATGTACTATAGCTATATTACTTAATAGCAGGGGTACAGAAAACTATTGATTCAATTACAAAAATAATTGTGATTACCAAACAATAATAGTATAAATCCCCAATTATTAAACAATGGAAACAATCAACAGCAGTTAATGTCATCTTATCAATCAATGAGAGAGTATGGAAAAATAGAGGGAAGAAAAAACACACTTCTCAAAATTCAAAACATACATATGTTTTCTAACGGTACATATGCCTCTCGGTACACAATAATTGGCCTCACTTACTGAGCACCTACTTCAGGACCTGCACTGTGCTAGCCGCTTCATATTCATTGTGTTGCTACACTCATCCTCAACAAGCCTGCAAGAAAGGTAACCTACGAGGAAGTGGGTGTCTCCAGTGATTAGGGCAGTATACAGAGATCTGTCCAATGCTACAGCCACTATGATTTAATATCTTTAATGGACGTTGAGCATGAAGAGAAAAATGGATGCTTCAGATTTTAGGGAGTTTAAATTAGAAAGTCTTAAACTGAGTTCACAGGGAAATGAAGTCAAAATCTCTGAAGTTTTGAAATTTGCTACATTGACAGCTGACAGTCTATTCATTACCTTCCTCCCTAAAATTTATCTTTTTCAATTATAACAACATTGTTCATTCATTTAATCAATAAACAGGTATGCAAAACAACAAGGCATCATGGTACACAATGATAAGATAAATGGATGAACCAGACGAGGAAAATAAAAGCAAAGCCAGGGGAGAATGTGGAGCAAAAGGGAGCAGGCGTCTGACCCAGGGCCATGTAGCCCACATCGCACACTGAGTGTCTGGGTTCAATTCTCAGCTCTAGCACCTCAATGTAGACTTTGCAAAAAAGAGATGATGGCTCAGTAACTGGGTCCCTGACACCCACATGGAAAACCTAGATTGAATTCCTGACTCCTGTCTTCAGCTCCCAGGGCCGTAAAGGAGGTGTGGAGTGAATCTGTGGATGGAAAAACTATCCAAGTCTCTCACTCTTTCTCTGCTTGTCTAATTAAACAGTTCAGTTTAGCTAAACCCAGGAGGGTTCACAAAGCATATAGGTTGAGATTTCAAAAGGTCAGGGGATAGGCATTGTGGCATAGCAGGTTAAGCCAATGCTTGAGATGCCTGTATCCCATTATCAGACTGCTATGACTAGCTGGCTCCTCCACTTCTGATTCAGCTTCCTAGTAATACAACTGGAAGGCAGCAGATGATGGCCCACGTACTTGCACCCCTGCTCCCATGTGAGAGACTGGGATGGAGTTCCTGGCTTCGACCTGGCCCAGCCCTGGCTGTCATGGACATTTGGAGAGTGAACCAGCAGATATACAATCTGTGTCTCCCTTTGCTACTCTGCCTATCAAATAAACAAACCTTAAAAAAAAAAAGTCAGAGGCCGGCGCCGCGGCTCAATAGGCTAATCCTCCGCCTAGCGGCGCCGGCACACCGGGTTCTAGTCCCAGTCGGGGCACCGATCCTGTCCCGGTTGCCCCTCTTCCAGGCCAGCTCTCTGCTGTGGCCAGGGAGTGCAGTGGAGGATGGCCCAAGCCCTTGGGCCCTGCACCCCATGGGAGACCAGGATAAACACCTGGCTCCTGCCATCGGATCAGCGCGGTGCGCCGGCCGCAGCGCGCTACCGCGGCGGCCATTGGAGGGTGAACCAACGGCAAAAGGAAGACCTTTCTCTCTGTCTCTGTCTCTCACTGTCCACTCTGCCTGTCAAAAATAAAAACAAACAAACAAACAAACAAACAAACAAAAAGGAAAGGTTCCTATCTAAGAGGAACTGAATTTGGTCTTTGTCAGGAAAATGGGGAGGAGTTTGGCACAAAAGATAAAGCAAAGCAACAGAGAAAGAGATCTTCCATCCATGGCTTCGCTCCTCAAATGCATGCAATAGCCAAGACTGGGCCAGACCAAAACCAGGAGCCCAGAATTCCATCTGGGTACCCACATGGGTGGCAGGGGTCCAAGCACTTAAGCCATCATCTACTGCCTCCCAGGATGCATTAGCAGGAAGCTGAATGGGAAGCAGAAGATCCTGGACTTGAACCAGGGTGCCAATATAGGCTGCAGGTGCCCCAAATGGCAGCTTAACCCACTGTGGCACAATGCCTGCCCCTGAAGAAAAAGCTTTAAGCAACGACCTGATATTTCTCATTTTGGCAACAGGAAGTTATCTTATATTGGATAGGAAGGCAAAAAAAAAAAAAAAAAAAAAAGGAAGACCAGTGACAAAGACCTTGTAAGAAGAATGTGAATGAAGAAAAGGAAAGGCTGACAGAATCTGCACAATTTAGCAACAGCATAAAAATTCCACTCTAGGGGTTGATGTTGCAGGCGCATAGCAGGTTAAACCGCTGCCTGTAATCCTGACATCCCATATGAACATCAGTTTAAGTCCCAGATGCTCCACTTCCGATTCAGCTCCCTGCTAATGTGCCTAGGAAAGCAGATGACCCAAGTATGTATGTATGTATGTATGTATATGTATATATATATATATATATATATATATATATATATATATATATATATTTGGACAGGCAGAGAGAAACAGAGAGAAAGGTCTTCCTTTGCCATTGGTTCACCCTCCAATGGCTGCCGCGGCCAGCGCGCTGTTGCTGACACACCGTGCTGATCCGAAGCCAGGAGCCGGGTGCTTATCCTGGTCTCCCATGCAGGTGCAGGGCCCAAGCACTTGAGTTTTCCTCCACTGCACTTCCTGGCCACAGCAGAGAGCTGGCCTGGAAGAGGGGCAACCGGGACAGAATCCAGCACCTCGACCGGGACTAGAACCCAGTGTGCCGGCACTGCAAGGCAGAGGATTAGCCTAGTGAGCCACGGCACTGGCCAGACCCAAGTATTTTGACCCCTGCTACCCAGGTAGGAGACCCTGATGGAATTCCAGGATACGCTTTGGCCTGGCCCAGCCCTGGATGCTGCAGTCATTTGGGGAATGAAGCAGTGAACAGAAGATCTCTCTCTCTCTGTAACTCTTCCTTTCAAATAAATGAAATCTTAAAAAAAAAAAAGTCAACTCTATACATGAGGGCATATAGACCTATCATTACACCTTTATTTCCTGACAACCCCATTCTACCCAGATTCCTATCAAAAAATTCCTTGCCACTTGGATATGCTATTTCCTCTCACTGGCATGTCTGCTAAAATTATAATCATCTTTGGCCAGTGCCGCAGCTCACTAGGCTAGTCCTCCGCCTGTGGCACTGGTACTCCAGGTTCTAGTCCCGGTTGGGGTGCCGGTTCTTTCCCGGTTGCTCCTCTTCAAGCTCTCTGCTGTGGCCCAGGAAGGCAGTGGAGGATGGCCCAAGTCCTTGGGCGCCTGCACCCGCATGGGAGACCAGGAGGAAGCACCTGGCTCCTGGCTTCAGATCGGCACAGCTCTGGTCATTGTGGTCATTTGGATGGTGAACCAACAGAAGGAAGACCTTTCTCTCTATCTCTCTCTCGCTGTCTAACCCTACCTGTCAAAAAATAATAAATAAAATAAAATAATCATCTGTGGAATTCTTTCTATTTCAGGCATGTCTTTGGGAACACCTACCAACCACATCACTTAGGACTCTGTATGGTCATTGTTCCTACTTGTCTTTGCCACACAGTGAAGTTTCTGAAAAGCACAGCCTCTTTTTGCTTCTACTAGCAGTACCTGGCAGAGGCGGCACTCAAATCTGTTTTAATCACATAAATGAGTAAGTGACTACAAGGTCTCTGGTCTTGAGATAAATAGGATGATGATGTCATCATTAACATAGAAGGAGGCCGGTGCTGCGGCCCAATAGGCTAATCCTCCGCCTGCGGCACCGGCATACCAGGTTCTAGTCCCGGTTGCCCCTCTTCCAGGCCAGCTCTCTGCTGCAGCCCGGGAGTGCAGTGGAGGATGGCCCAAGTGCTTGGGTTCTGCACCCGCATGGGAGACCAGTAGAAGCACCTGGCTCTTGGCTTCGGATCAGTGCGGTGCGCCGGCCACAGCACGCTGGCTGCAGTGCGCCGGCCGTGGCGGCCATTGGAGGGTGAACCAACGGTAAATGGAAGACTTTTCTCTCTGTCTCTCTCTCTCACTGTCCACTCTGCATGTCAAAAAAAAAAAACATAGAAGGAATGTACAGCGGATGGCATTGTGGTGTAGTGGTTGGAGCCACCATCCACAGTGCCAGCATCCCATATTCGAAACCAGTTCGAGTCCTAGCTGTTCCACATCCAATCCAGCTCTCTGCTATGGCCTGGGAAGGTAGAAGACGGCTCAAGTGCTTGGGCCCCTGCACCTGCATGTGGGACCAGAAGGAAACCCCTGTCTCCCGGCTTCAGATCAAGCCTAGCTCCAGCAGTTGTGGCCATTTGGGGAGTAAACCAGTAGATAGAGGATTTCTTTCTCTCTGCCTCTGCCTCTCTGTAACTTTGCCTTTCAAATAAATAGATAAATATTAAAAAAAGATAAATGTATACTTGCCAATAAAAAAGATGGGTTCAAGATGGAAATACTACATTTTAACTGACTATGATATGAGGCAGATGAGCAATTCAATTGGCAATTCAAATTTCTGGGTCTGAAGCTCAGAAATCAGGTCAGAGAAAGAGAACCATTTCACACAGCTACATAGTAAAGTGAATTAATGAAAGCAGAGGAGAGTAAAAAGAAAGAGCAAGACAGGCACTGTGGTGCAGTGAGGTAAGCCACTATTTAGGAAAGACATCTGTATTCCCATATCACAGCGCTTGGTCTGAGTTCCAGTTACTTTGTGCTTCTGATCCAGCTTCTTGCTAATGTGCCTGGGAGACAGTGGATGATGGCCCTAAGTACTTGGGTTCCTGCCACCCACATGTAAGACCCAGACAGAGTTTCCAGCTCCTAGCTTCAGCTTGCTCTAGCCCCTGCTGCGTTGTGGGCATCTGAAGAGTGAATCAGAGGATGAATGATCTGTGTCATTCTGCCTTCCAAATAAACAAATCTTTTTAAAAAACAGAAAGACAGGGTCCAGCACTGTGGCTCATCGGGTTAACACCCTGGCCTGAAGCGCCGGGATCCCTTATGGGTGCTGGTTCAAGACCAGGCTGCTCCACTTCCCATCCAACTCTCTGCTATGGCCTGGGAAAGCAGTAGAAGATGGCCCAGGTCCTTGGGCCCCTGTACCCACACGGGAGATCCGGAAGAAGCTCCTGGCTCCTGGTTTCAGATTGCGCAGCTCTGGCCGTTGCAGCCATCTAGAGAGTGAACCATCGGATGGAAGACTTCACTCTCTCTCTGCATCTCCTCTCTGTAACTCTGACTTTGAAATAAAATAAAATAAATCTTAAAAAAAAAAAAAAAAAAAACAGCATGCAGTCAAAAAAGACTGTTCCGAGGGGTCAATGTTATAGTGCTACAAGTTAAGCCACTGTTTAGGACACCAGCATCCCCAGAGTACCTGGTTCAAGTCACTTCTGACCAAGCTTCCTGCTAATGTATTTGGGAGGAAGCAGATAATGACTCAAGAACTTTAATTTGGGGCCAACACTGTGGTACAGCCGGTAAAGCTGCCACCTGCTATGCCAACATTCCATATAAGCACTAGGTCGAGTCCCAGCTGCTCTACTTCTGATCCAGCTCCCTGCGAATTAGCCTGGCAAAGCAGTGGAAGAGGGCCCAAGTGCTTGGGCCTTTGGACCCACATAGGAGACCTGGAAGAAACTCTTGGTTCTTGGCTTTGGCCTGGCCCAGCCTCAGCTGTTGCAGCCATCTGGGGAGTGAACCAGCAGATAGAAGACCTCTCTCTCTCTTTCTCTGTCTCTCTCCCTGCTTCCCTCCCTCCCTCTCTCCCTCTTTCCCCCACCCCATAACTCTGCCTTTCAAATAAATAAAATAAAAAAAAAGAAAGAATTAGTGATGTAGTAGAGGGAGAGAGAATGAAGACTCTGTAAAGAAGAAAGAATTATTAATAAAAGCAGGTCCCCAGCAGCAGGCAGTTAAATTACTGGTTAAGATGCCTATATTTCTTACAACCTCCTGCTCCTGGCTCCCAATAATGCAGACCCTAAGAGACAGCAATGGTGGTTCAAGTATTTTAGATCCTTCCATTCAAATGGACTTTGTTCCCAGACCCCAGGTTTGGCTCTGGCCCAAGCTTCACAACATGGAGATCTGAGACAGAACCAGAAAATGAAAGTGTTCTGTCTCCCTCTCTGCCTTTCAAATAAATAATTTTAATGAAAAAACAGAGTCCCCAGGAAGAAGGAGGGAGTCAGACAGAGAACAGAACCTCTTGAGGTATTGAGAGAGGATCACTTTTCCTTTCAGAGAAAATTGCTGGAATGCTGGGTAGAGGAGACGGCTCCGGAAAAGTCATTCTCATCTCGGGCACCAACATTATATGACTCTCTCATTCTAAATCCAGGCTCCAATCTTTGCCTCCACAAAAGGCAACTCCAAAAGGTCAAATTCTCCCTCTGAAACAATCCTTTAGATTTATTCTTTCTAGTAGTGGCTCTGCTCAAGCATCAGTCTCAACTACTATTAGAACAGCCTCCCCCGATGGCATTATACCACTTCTCAGCTAAAATCCCTCACTAACTCCCAGTCTCCAACATTATTAAATGCCTTGGTCTAGATTTCCAGGCTCTAATAGCTGACTACACCTATTCCACCCAAGCAATCCCCAACAAGCATTCTCTGAAAATGGCACGCTCATTTAATTCTTCACATCCAAAGTACCCTCTAGGGGCCAGCACTGTGGCGTAGCGGATAAAGCCTCTGCCTACGATGTTGGCATCCCATATGGGCGCTGGTTCGAATCCCAGCTTCTCCACTTCCAATCCAGCTCTCTGCTATGGCCTGGGAAAGCAGTAGAAGATGGCCTGAGTTCTTGGGCCCCTGCACCCTCATGGGAGACCTGGAAGAAGCTCCTGGCTTCGGATCAGCGCAACTCCAGCCAATGTCACCATCTGGGGAATGAAACAGTGGATGGAAGACCTCTCCCTCTCTCTCTCTCTCTCCTTCTCTCTCTGTAACTCTGACTTACAAATAAATCAACAATATTTTTAAAAAAGTATCCTCGGCTCCTGATGTCTTAGTTTCCACAGTAAGGTTTGCCTATGTATAGACCTCCGTTCAATAAATTATTGGCATGGAAAAAAAAAAAAAAGTATCCTCTAAACCAAATAAACCCAACCCAACAAAGGCCAAATTCATGTCTCAATCCTTCCTTAAGGCCTCAGCTGCTCCAGGTTTCTTTCACCTCTCCACTCAATTCATTAACCACTTCAATGTCCAAAGAGCAGAACTTAGATGACTGTCAGTATAATACATATGTCAGACCACCCTGAAAAAAAATTTCTAAACGTGTAAGTTTGCTAAGTCCCACTTTATACATGTAACATTCACTTACACACTCCAATATTTTCAACATTTTAAAAAAGATTTTATTTATTTATTTGAGAGGCAGAGTTATAGACAGTGAGAGAGAGAGAAACAGAGAGAAAAGGTCTTCCTTCCATTGGTTCACTCCCCAAAAGGCCACAACAGCCGGAGCTGCGCCGATCCAAAGCCAGGAGCCAGGAGCTTCCTCTGGGTCTCCCACACGGGTGCAGGGGCGCAAGGACTTGGGCCATCTTCTACTGCTTTCCCAGGCCACAGCAGAGCTGGATTAGAAGTGGAGCAGCCGGGTCTCAAACTGGCGCCCATATGGGATGCCAGTGCCACAGGCAGAGGATTAACCTAGCGCACCACAGCGCCGGCCCCTCAACTTTTTTTAAAACCAATATTCTAGGGCCAACACTGTGCAACAGCAGGTAAAGCCGCTGTCTGCAGCGCTGGCATCTCAGATGGGCGCCAGTTTGAGTTCCAGCTGCTCCACTACCAATCCAGCTCTCTGCTCTGGCCTGGGAAGGCAGTAGAAGATGGCCCAAGTCCTTGGGACCCTGCACCCACGTGGGAGAACCGGAGGAAGCTCCTGACTCCTGGCTCCAGATCGGTGTAGCTCCGGCCACTGCAGCCATCTGGGGAATGAACCAACGGATAGAAGACTTTCTCCCTCTCTCTCTCTGCCTCTCGGTAATTCTGCCTTTCAAATAAAAAATAAATACAAAAAAAAATCCCACTTACATCTCATTGATAAGAGCCAGACAGGCTTACATTTCTATTTGGATGCTTCTAGAGAATATACTATATCCATCTTCAGATATAAATTTATACATGAAAACAGAAACTACATACACGTATACATACAATAAATTTCAACAGGAACCCAGGAAAAAAGATGTCTGGGCTGCCAATAGGTTTGAGGATCCCTAAGTCATTATGATAGTAAGGAAAAAAAAATTCTCCACAGAAGTATCTAAATCAAGAAGAGCAAAAAGCAAATTGCTGCAAACAAGTCTAGTGAGAAGGTGAAGAGTATCAGAGGAGTTACTAAGAAAACCAAGGATTTTTGGCCTGGCCTAGCCCTGGCCATTGTGGCCATTTGGGGAGTGAACCAGCAGATGGAAGATTTCTCTCTCCATAACTGCCTTTCAAAAAAAGTGAATCTTTAAAAAAAAAAAAAGAGGCTGCCGCCACGGCTCACTTGACTAATCCTCCGCCTGTGGCGCCAGCACCCCAGGTTCTAGTCCCGGTTGGGGCACCGGATTCTGTCTCAGTTACTCCTCTTCCAGTCCAGCTCTCTGCTGTGGCCCGGGAAGGCAGTGGAGGATGGCCCAAGTCCTTGGGCGCCTACATCCGCATGGGAGACCAGGAGGAAGCACCTGGCTCCTGGCTTCGGATCGGCGCAGCGCCAGCCGTAACGGCCATTTGGGGAGTGAACCAACGGAAAGAAGACCTTTCTCTCTGTCTCTCTCTCACTAACTCTGCCTGTCAAAAAAAGAAAAAAAAAAAAACAAAGGTACTCAGTTAATTCTCATTTCAAGAGTTTCAGTTTTGTCTCCAAGAGTTCACCTATGTCTTCTACATCTCTTTTTACTAAAAGGATATATGTAGACCCAGTGAAATAATAAAGATCACATCAAACTATTTAATAAACTGCAAGTTACTGCCTGTTTAAACTTAGAGCTCTGGGATCAACATTCCCTCAAGATTTTATCAAACACCTACTATGTACAGAGCATAAAGGCTTTGTACACTGAATAGAATTAGATGGTTTCAACCCAGTTAAATATAAAAGAACTTTGTGAGGATTTTTAAACTGTAATAACAATCATTTCACATCACTAAATACAAAGGAAATAAATGAAGAGCACAAGAGGGTAAACTACAGAGGCTGTTCATTCATGGTAAGAGGCAGACAGCATGCTTGGAGCTAGATACATGAAATACAGAAAAGATGATCTGGATTCATACATCTTTCTCCAATTCTGTACAGGAGGTTTACAACCCTAATAACTGTTCTTACCAAAACCAAGAGAACTTTATTCTTTCGCAACATTACAGACAGAATAAATAGTAACATTCACAGAAGACTTTCTAAAATTTCCAGCCCTGAGCATAGTAACCACACCTGCTACACTGATGAACTTAAATCAACTGTCAACAGTTTAAAGACATCAATGCTGAAGAATGATTGTTAACTACTCCTTTCCCAAGCTACAATGCTTAGCTAAATTTGCATTCTGAGGTTGACTTCACAGTACTTAGTTACAAATGTTCAAAGGCAATAGGGTCAGTATTGTGGTGTAGCAGGTAAAGCCACTACCATGAAGCCAACTATGGGCACCGGTGTCCTGACTGCTCCACTTCTGATCCAGTTCTCTGCTAATGTCTTGAGAAAGCTGAGGAAGATGACCCAAGTACCTGGGTCCCTGCCACCCACATAAGAGACCCAAATGACTGGCTTCTGCATGGCCCTGCACTGGCCATTGCGGCCATTTGGGGAGTGAACCAGCAGATGGAAGATCCTTCTCTGTCTCTCCCTCTCTTTCTGAAACCCTGACTTTCAAATGAATAAACCTTCAAAACAAATTTTTTTCAAAGGCAAAAATAAAGATCTCAATCACAACCTTGAATCAAAGACAAAAAAGAATACATTAGGTACTTGCTACTACAAGCCCATAAAATCTTTCAGCAAATTTAAATGCTCTCACTGAAAAAAATTTTTTCTAAACGTATATAAGTTTGCTAAGTCCCATTTTAGACATATAACATACACCTACAGGCTCCAATATTTTCAACAGTTTTTAAAACCAACATTCCACTAACATCTCATTGACAAAAGCCAGACAGGCTCACATTTCTATTTGGATGCTTCTAGAGAAAACACTATCTCCATCTTTAGATATAAACTTATACATGAAAACAGAAACCATATACATGTATATGTATGATAAATTTCAGAAGGAACCCAAGGAAAACGATGTCTGGGTTGCCAACAGGTTTTCAAAATAGCTTCCAATCTAATATATATCTAGAACAATACGCATTCAACACAACCACCAAAGCAAATTTTTAAAATCTGCCACGCTAAGGAAACCAAGAACTACTAATGCATATCTAAGATATGAATCAACAAACAAAAGCGACACACCCACATTCTCCCTCTGTAACTTTAAAGAACAGCAGGGCTATGCGGTAAGTAAATGTTTAACGCACTCAAAACATATGGTAAAAATTTTTCTTATGAGATCTTTACATAGTATTTGTGAGGCATTTCTAGCTCCCTCCCCAAAAAAATCTTCTTTGGTAACACTACTGGTGATCATGACAGTGTGTTAAAGGAAACAAAATTGGAATTCAAATATTTAAAGCTGGAATCTAGTAGAAATCAAGCACTTTCTGATTCTACAGGTGATGAAACAGAGGCTGAGGAATCAACTGATCATTTAGCTAACCAGAAGTTCAAGAAATGCTGCCTACGTTCAAATAAAACAAAACAGTTTTTACCACCCTCCAAGACACTATTTAAAAACAGAAACTCAAATCCTGATTTTCTGCATTTCTCTATATACACACATGTATTCACAATTCAAAATTTGAAACCAGAAAAGGTTCAAGATGATGGCAGTTAGCAAAAGCATAGGATGTTGTACCTTTAGAACAGGTAGTTCAGAAAAATTAGCCTAATTTAAATTTTGACTGATGTCCAAGAAAGCCTTCTCAGTCACTTTCAATCTGTGCCCAAAATGCACTTCAACCTGCAACAAGAGTCACCCATCAACTAAAAAATAATGCCCTGTGGAAAGAGGACCCCACGTAATAAACTGGTTTACCTAAACTCATGATACCAACAGGCCAGAGCCCACCACTTCCTTAAAAAGCTTATCAAATATATACCTCGACCTTGCAAAACTAAATCTGGATTCAATCAAATGCCCTTTTTTTTTTTTTTAACACTTAGCTAGTCCTCAGTGGAGATTTGGGAAAAGCTGAAAAGAATCAAACTCACACAATAGAGATAAATGTAAAAACCAAAGTAAAATTTTCTCCCAAAAGCTTATCATTAGCAACATGATTTCAGCTTGAACCAATAAGAAACCAAAACAAACTAGTTGTTTCCCGTTAAGTGGCCTAAATATATATATTTATGTACATATTTAAGTTGTACCAAAAACTGCTTACAAATGGCAATTCCTGTGAAGTAGATGATGATGAAGTTCCAGGTAATTCTAGCATGTTTCCTAATGTACTGGTACTGGAGTCTGGATCATCCTGAAAAGATAAATTTATCGAGTTTAATTGCTCTTCTAGGGTACCGTTTGCATCTCCTAGTGAAAAAGGGGTTGGGAGAAGGGCTGCTTTTTCATTGCTGCCGTCCACTTCACTTCTTTGCTTATTGTTCTGTGTTTCGGTCTGAGGAGCTAATAGCAAGAATGGCGATTTGACTGCACCGTGTCTACTCTCTGGTGTGCTGTCTTGTTCACTTCCCATGGCCACTTTTGCACCATTCTCTGATTTAGGCTCATAATTGCAGGTGGCATTGGTCTGAGTTTCCTCAAAGATCTCCTCTATACACTCATCCTCTGTGACTGGCTGTTCTGGGTCCATTTCAGATTCTACATCTGCATCGTCCACACAAGTACAATTCTCAAAGTGCACCAAGCCATTCTTGATAGTCTTTGTAACTTTTACCTGGAGTTCGGGGGAGTTATTACAACAGGGCTCCTGTTTCATAGCAAGTGCTGTTGGACCACCAGGCCTCAAGGAAGCGCAAACCACTGGCGACTGAGCTCTTGAATCACTTTTTTCAGGGTCTTGAAAGGATTCTGAACCATCAGCAGACCCGTTTAAATACTCTACATTGATCATGGAGGCCAAATCCTGTAGTCTCCGCAGTGGAATGTAACAAGATGGAGAATCTTGTCCATAAGCACTTGGGGATGTTCCACTGGCAGTCGACAACTGCATAGTACACCCATTAAGTGGCTCAGAAAAATTGGATTGACCATTACCGAAAGGGCTGTCCTTGTCTTCAGAGGCATCTAAGTTCACTGGCTTGCAAAGGGGCAGCAGACAATTTCTTCTAGGTAGTTCACAGGTCTGATCCATCCTGGGCTGGCATCAACCTGGAATCCAAAAACACAGCAATTAATCTGAGTTAGCAGGCCATCTGACTCTTCTCTTCAAAATGGCAGCCACTTTTCAAGGCCTAGTGGTCTCTATGCCTTCCTGCTGCACTTCCAAGGGCGGAAAAAGTTGTCCCGACTGACGATGGAAAAATGGCCACGGTAAGCCTCCGCAAACTCCATCTTTCCGGAGCTGGGCCGATCGTGCCACATGGAAGCAGCCCGTCCCTTTTTCCTGCGCTGCAGACTGGTGGACACTTGGGCTGAACTCAAATTAAAATCCCTCTGGCAGTCAAAATTCCCAAATCTCGAACAGTAATCGTCCTCTGCTCCCCCGTCCGAGGTCCAGCAGCACGATCTCTTGCAGGGAGGGGGCGACGGGGTTCAAAGAGGAGGGGGTGCTCCCAGACACAGCACAAAAAGGTACCCCTCCTCCTTCCCAGCTCGCTCGGGCGCAGCGGTCACAATAGCGCTGCACCCCGCGCCCAGCCGGCGCCCGAGCCTTTGCAGCGGCCGTGTCCAGGCCGCGGGCGAGTCGGCCGAGGCGGGGGCTCCTCCGAGCTCGCCCTCCTGACTGCAGGCCTGCTCCGTCCGCGGCTGCAGCGTTCAGAGGCCGGGCCGCGGCAGGGGGAGAAACGGAGGCGGCCGGCGAAGCCCAAGTCAGGGCAGCAAGCAGCTGCTACGGCTTGACAAACATGGCTGCTGCCGACGCCGCCGCCGCCGCCGCCTGCCCGGGCCGCGCTCCTTCCCCCAGCCGCGGCAGCACCTCCCGGCCGTGCCGATCGAATTCATCAATATTCAGCAGCCAGCAAAGTTTGCTGCGGGAGGGCTGCCGGCCCCTCGCCCCGCGGCCGACTACCTGAGGGGAGGTGGAGGCCGAGGTGCGCGCGGGCTGCCGCCGGGGGCACGGGCCGCGCCGGGAGGAAGTTCGCGGCAGCCCGGCCAGCTAGGCCTGAGCCCGGCTGGTAGTGATGGAGGAGGGGGAGGGGGTCCGCGGCTGCAGCGCCGCCGGCCGCCAACCCCGCGCCGCGCCCGGCCCTCCCCCGAACCCCTCACCTCTCGGCCACCACCATCTTCCCCGCCCGGCCACCTCCTCCCTCCTCGCGCCTGCCCGCCGCCCACCCCAGCGGACTAGTTACCGTGCCCCGCGCCCCCTCCCGGGCCAGCTGGGGGGAGGGGGTGACCCTCATTACACTGGGGCGCGAGCGGAGCGGTGGGGAGAGAGAGGAGCCTCTCGCCGCACCCCCCTCCCCCCGCGTCTCTCTTCTGGGGAGAAGACAGCGAGCGCGACCTGCCCCGGCCTATTCCACCACCACCACCGCCGCCGCCTCCTCCTCCTCCTCCTCCTCACACCCCCACCGCGCGCGCCCCCGCCGCGGCGCGTGCGACCGAGCGCCTCGCGCCGGTCCGCGTGCGGCCGGGGCCCCGAGTGCGCGCGCACCCCTTCCCCCCACCGCGCGCGCGCTCCCTCGCCTCACTCTTCGGGGTTCAGGGCGGGTGAAGTCGGGCTCGCGAGCGCGCTGCCCAATCAGCGAGGCTGCCGCTGCCGCCCCCTCCCCTCCCCCTGCGCGCCCGCTCGCGGCCCGGGCCTACGGGCCGGCCCGGCTGCCCGGGCGGGGCCTGAGGCAGGCTCCCCAGGGGCCTCGCGCGCCTCCCCGGAGTGTCGGGGCCTGCGGGCGTCGTGGGTGGCATTCCGATCCCCTCGCCTATCTCGGGGCGCTGCGCCGGCCACTGGCTGCGCACGGCTCCCACACTCTACCCGTCTCGAACCTCAAGCCCGGCGGCACCTGGCCCGGGCCGAGGCCTGTCCGACCGCCCCGCCAGCCCCGTTCGGGTCCGCGTCAGTCCCGGCCTCCATCTTAGGTTACAGCCCGGGCTCCCCATCCACTGGGCACCTGCCCTCAGCCCGCTCGGTTCGGCCCGAGGCCAAGGCAACCCCCCTCCTTGCCGCACGGCTCACCTGGGGGCTTGGGCTGGGGTCTTCGAGGCCTCAGACCCCGAGCAGGCGCGGCCACAGGTGAACCCCGGCCCGGCCGCACCCCAAACCCACACCACCACCACCACAGACCAAGCTGAGCAGGAAACAAAATGGAGGCAGCAGCCCGGGTCTGCCTCCCCGAGCCAAGCCCGTGCAGCCCCAGGGCTCCCTCCTGCTGCAGGCTCGACGCCCGCGAGGCAGGGGGTTGGCTTCTCCGGGGCGCCGCGGGCAGCCGCCCCAGAGCAGCGCAGACGGGCCGAAGGCTCGGCCCTGCGGTCCCCACAGCCCCTCACCCACCACCCTTCCCCTTCCCCCTCCCCCCATGCCTCTTCCTCCCCCTGCCCGGCCGTGCGGGGTGAGCGGCTCCGGGGAGCCGGGTCGGGTTACCCGCCCGGGCACTGCCCGCCCGGCCGTGGCCTCGGCAGAGGGATGAGGCCGGGCAACCCCAGCGCTGAGCCCACCCCCCGCACCCGAGCCCGGCTGCAGCCTGACAGCGCGCCCGCACCTCGGCCTGTCGCCGTGCGGTCCCCGCCGGGCGAGGCCGAGTCCCCAGCCCGGGCACCGCGGGAACGAAGCTCCCGCACGCACGCTGGGGCCCGGGGGTCCTCGCTGCCTCGGGCGGGGCGAGGGGAGCGCGGGGGGAGGGGTCCACTAATCCCTGCGCCGCCTCCCGCGCCCAGTCTGGGTCTGGGCCTGGCACCGGGGCTCGGGCAGTGGGCGCTGGCGGGTGTGGGTAGGTGCGTGCACGCGGGGCTGGGGGCCGGGAGGGGCCGCGCCTCGCACCGCAGACGCTGCAGTTCTCCGGGTCCAGGCAGATGGCCCTCTCTTGCCACCGCCGTCCGGCGCAGGCCGCCTGCTCCACTGCCCGGCTCCCCAGGGAGCGCGCGCATCGCCCCTGCGAGCCGGGCAGCGGGACCCGGACGGAGCTGCGCCGGGAAGACGGACCGCTGGCCGGCCCCGCCAAGCCTGAGGGTGCGACCCCGGGACAGGGGCTCTCTGATCTCTGGCATGTGGGACCTCATGGCCTGTACCCAGCGCCAGGGTCCCGTAGCACCAACTTCGCGCAGCCACGGCGCGTCCAATCCGCAAAGGCAGCGGAAGGACAGGTTGCGGAATCCAAGCCAGGCCTGATCCTGCAGCTCCAGCTACCTCCCCTCCCCCCGCCCCCGCGCCCATCCCCGGCCCGGACTCCGTCATTCCCTGAGCTTGCTCCCCAGCAGGAAGCTCACCCAAGAACCTACTTGGTCCCTAGGGCGCTAATCGCATCCTGGCTGTTGAGAGAAAGCCACAATGGACTGCCATAAAAATTCCGCCTCCTCCAGAAAGCCTTCTGTGATTAGATGTGGAGTTAACTCCATCTCAAAGCTGAGGGCGCCGCCCTCGAGGGCCACGTGATGCCATTCCTTCTAGGGCTTAGTAAATGTGCATAGTTATTGCCCCAGTGGAGTGTTTACCCGCATCCCTGGGTTAACCAAGAGCCCACCTGGGAAAAGGGCCACTTTTGGCGTGGCATTGCCCTGTGCAGCATCAGTGCCATTCTTCTGCCTTCAGCCGGTGGCAGCCCAGTAGGCGTGGAGTTTGGGATACCTCTAGCCTTTTGCTCTCCAGGCGCCCACACACACACCAGGTCCCTGATGGAGGCTCACAAGGAGGCAGGCTCTGAACACACCTTGTGAGTGCGCTGGGATGCCAGTCCTGCTAAGGCAGCAAGAGGTCTTTGTGAGAGGGAAAGCGCCCCCCGGGAACCAGAGAGATGAGGGTCTGTGGAAGAGCCTGAGTGACCCCGGGAGATTCCCAGCAGCCATGTCTACCAGCCTGCAAGAGCTGGGTCTACACCCCACGGCCCCCCAGGAACCAGCCCTTTGTTCTGCTAAGGATTCGCCCATGTGGGCTACTCTGTGGAGAAGCTTTGACTGGTTCCTTCTTCACAGCTGATCATTTGAGCCCATCGCTTCTGCCTGCCAAGGACACGAATCCATCAACATTCCTCCCAGTCCTACTTTTCCCCTTAGCCATCCTGACAGCCTGGGAGCTGCCACTGTGCAGCCTTGAACCTGTTTCCTCACCTGTGGCTTCCAAATGCACAGGGCAGCTGTGAGGATTCTTAGGATAAAGGTAAGAGCCAGCAGCCTGCACTTACACTTAGTAACAGACCAAGCACTCGCTGAACACTGAGTTGTTCTCATTGCTTCATTCAGCTACCGTTCTCTGTGTCACAGACAGTAGGTTGGCTGCTAGGGAGAGAAAAGTTGAAATGCCTGTGTCAGGGAACCCCAGCCTTGGGAAAAAACTCAGTAAAGATACTGGGGGGTGAAGAGGGCTTGGGGCAGTCATTCCTACCAAAGCTGACCTGGGGTCATCACTGCTGGGCAGGAACCCCTTCTCTCTGACCTCCCAGACCCCCTGAGAGAGAAGCAGGGGCCAAAGTGGGGGGGGGGGGGGTAGCAGCCAGGGATGAACTGGTTGCTAACAGATCTGGGGAGAAGACGGAATCCCAGAGAGAAACCTCAGATTTTCCTAGGGTGACCTCAAGGGCTATCCCTGCCTCTTAGAGAATTGCACTATAGATGCCTCAAGCCATCAACCCCTGGCCAGCCTGCCCACCCAGCAGGCCCTGGCTTGGGGATAGATAACCACTAGGTCAAACATCTTTGAGGTAGAGGAAGGACAGGTAGGGTTGTGGCCCTGTAGGGCAAGGCTGTGGGGGTGTAGACCTGGCTCCTCCCTGGACAGTTGTCTCTCCACTCAAGGACTTTTCTGGGCCTGGCCCTGCCATCCCTAAGACAGAGACAAGAACCAATCCATACTTTCTGAGTCTATGCTTGGCACACATTGGCTTAACCCTCGCCAGTCCTGTGGAGAACAGAGGTCCCAGAGATGAAGCCCAGGTGGGGTCTTGGCTCACACCTGCTGGGATGGGCCCCAAGTCCCCGGCTCTCGCCCTGCAAGCACTGTTTATGGGAAGCCCAGATGCTCTCTCACACAGAGGTGCTCACAAGTTTGAGTGACAAAGAGTTTAAGTGACAAAGCCTCAGTTTCCCCATTGGCACATCATGATTACTGGTCTTTCTTACTCCACGTGTGGCTAGTAGAGTGACCTCTTGGTTCTTCAGATGTCCCTTTGTTCATTCATTCAACAGGAATGTTCTGCCAACGCCCGCGCCCCCCACCCCAGAGCCATGTGGGGAAGGCCGCCAAGTAATAATGAGGGAGAGAGCCTGGTGCTGAGAGCAAAACTGGAGCGTGGCAGGGCACAGGGCAGGGGAGTGCCGGAAGACCCCTGCAGCAGACTCGGAGTAGAGCAGGGAGAACGGTCCAAAGGCTCTCCTGAGACTTGTACAGCGAAGGAGGTAGAGATTCCCACAGAAGAACCCAGAGAAACACCGGGCTTCAGAGGAACTGACCTCAGATGAGGGAAGCCAGAGAGGCCAGCGCCTGTGACAGGGCTGGTGGTGAATCCAAAAAGAGACTCTAGCGGGGAGATGGTGAGGACCACAGGGGCCTGACCATGTAGGGTCTTGTTGGTCAAGGAAAAGAATTAGGCTTCCATCTAGAAGGCAGTAGGGAGCCATGGAAGGTTATGGAGCAGGCTAATGACATGGTCATATCTGTGCAGCAGGAAGCTCGCTCTGCTAGCAGTGTCCTGATGAGACTGGTTCCTCCCCTGGGAACACAACCCCAGCGTGTGCCAGGATTGTCCTGTTCCAACAACAGTTGCAGCATATCCCTCTCTGCCAGCCACTCTCCGGGACACTCTCTCACTTAATCCCAGGAAATAGGCACTGCTGTTATTGCCAGCCTCTCGAGAGAGGACACAGGATTTGCTTAGAGCAAACTCCCAACCCCCAACTCCCAATTGCCCCTCTGTTCCCATGGGACAGGAGCAGCACCTGCCTTCTGAGCAAACAGCCAGGTTTTGGCGGGTCTTGGTAATGAGACCCCAGTGCAGAGGGTGAGCACCATGCTCAGCCCTTCACATGGGCTCAGGAGCTGTTTCCTGCCTCGCTCCGGCCAGGGATTTTCCCCAGAACTGAGTCAGGCTTTGCCTTGAGATCAAGGAAGGCCTGGCTCCATCTGAGGCCAGGCAGCTTCCAGCAGAACTTCCTTCCTGCCCAAACACCGAGTCTCTGCCTGCGCCCTGCCCCTGTATCTCCAGTCCCAGCCCGAGGACCCAAGCTTCCACCCTCAAGGTTTCTGTTTGTCCCAAACATCCTCTTTCCAAGACCTAGTGTGTGGTTATCAGTGATTCCTGCCCCTCATCACTGCCTCAGCTGCCCAGTGGCAAGACAGGCCATTCTGTATTCAGCCTGTGCCCACGGCGAACCCTCTGGCTTTTCCTCTGTGTCAGGTGAACTCCTATTCATCCTTCAGGGTCCCGTTTAGAAGACTCCTCCTCCTGGAAGTCTTCCCTGTTCCACTTGTAAAAGCAGCCGTAATCAATAAATTTCTGCCATAATGACTGACTTCTGAGCACCCTCCTAACTAGCTGGGAAGCTCCCTGTAATAAGGCTATGAGGCGGCGCCGGCACACCGGGTTCTAGTCCCGGTTGGGGCACCAGATTCTATCCCGGTTGCCCCTCTTCCAGGCCAGCTCTCTGCTGTGGCCCAGGAAGGCAGTGGAGGATGGCCCAAGTCCTTGGGCCCTGCACCCGCATGGGAGACCAGGAGAAGCACCTGGCTCCTGGCTTCGGATCAGTGAGATGCGCCGGCCGCAGCGGCCATTGGAGGGTGAACCAACGGCAAAAAGGAAGACCTTTCTCTCTGTCTCTCTCTCTCACTGTCCACTCTGCCTGTCAAAAAAATAAATAAATAAAAAATAAAATAAAATAAAAAGGCTATGAGGACTTCTGCCTCCCACAGAGAGGAAACCCAGGCCCAGAGTGAATGCTCCAGAAACACTTCCTAACACCTCCTCTATCCCCTCCCCTCCTCTCCTGGCCTGTGTCTCCTTCAGAGAGAATTGCAGATCCAATCACGGACCCAATGAGTGGTGCAAAACCTAAACTCCCAAAAAGGAATGGGGATGCTTGCAGAACAAACAGGTGATGAGAACGCCTGGAAATGACCTGGATTTACAATCCAAATGGGCTCAAGTTTGCGGCTGGGCCACTAACCAGGCAAGTCCCTCTCTGAGCCTTACAAGGTGGGTAACCATGAAGAGCCCCTATGCGAAGCAGGCCAAGCCTGGCACCAGGCCCAGCAGGGAGCAGCTCACAAGCTCCTAACCCCATGGATTGGTCTTCCCTGCCCTGCCCAAACCTGCTCCTTCCAAGCTCCTGTGGTTCTGCTGGGTGCATTCATAGCCTTGGGCCAAGCACTTCCGAATCCAGAGATTCCAAGGAGAGGAACGGGTGTGAGAATGCTGGACTCTGACCTGGGTGTGGAGGGGGCGTGGAGAGGGAGGCTGGCTGGGAAAGTGGCCGGATTATCCTCCTTTAGGGCTGCCATTTTACAGCTCATCCACACAGGGCCGCCCTTCAAAGAGAGGTCATAATCCCATTTTACAGATGAAAACAGAGGTTGAGGAGCAACTTCTGGGTCCTGCAGTGGCAAGCAAGGGAATGGCACTGGGTTTACACCCAGTAGTTGCTCAATAAACACTCAGAGGAGGTTGGGTTAGATAAAGGCATGGTCAGATTCTGCAAAAGGATTTGGAGAACTGTCAGGAAATTCAGGGCTGCTGAAGAGTAATTCAGAGGTCAAGGGGAGTAGTGCATGGTCTCCCAAATTCTTGTTAAAGATTTATTTATTTATTTAAAGAGTGATAGAAAGGGAGAGCGAGAGAGAAAGAGAGAGAGAGAGAGATCTTCCATCTGCTGGTTTATTCCACCAATGCCTGCAACAGCCAGAACTGGGTCAGGCCAAAACCAGGAACCAGGAACTCCATCAGGATCTCCCATGCCACTGGCAGGGACCCAAGTACTTGGGGCCTCTTCTGTTACCTTCCCAGGCAGCTGGATCAGAACAGTAGCAGGGACTTGAACCAGCACTCTGGTGTGTGATGCTGGCAGCCCAAGCAGTTGCTTCAGCCACTGCCCTGGGACCCATCTTTCCAAATTCTAATCAAGTATTCTTTAAAGAGTTTTCAGACAACATGTATGCATCCCGCTCAGACTTTTGAACTTGACATCTAAGTTTGTTTTTTTCAATCATATGTTGCAGATAACGTAATTTCAAGGATATTCTATGTGAGTTTTATATGTATCTTTATCAAAACCTCAGAGCTGGGGGCTGGCACATTGTAGCATAGCGGGTTAAGCTACTGCCTGTAATTCCAGTATCCCGTGTTGGTGCCAGTTCATGGCCTGGCTGCTTCACTTCCAATCCAGCTCCCTGCTAAGGTACCTGGGAAAGCAGCAGAAGGTGACTCATGTCCCTGGGCCCACATGGGAGACCCAGAAGAAGCTCTTGGCTCCTGGCTTTGCCCTGGCCCAGTCCTGGCCATTGTTCCCTTTGGGAAGTGAATCAGCAGATGGAAGATTCAGGCTAACACTGTGGCTCAGCAGGTGGAAACCACAGCCTACATTGCTGGCATCCCATATGCGTGCTGATTCAAGTTTTGGATGCTCCACTTCCAATCCAGCTCCTTGCTGATGTGCCAGGGAAAGCGGTAGAAGATGGCCTGAGCGCTTGGGCCCCTGTACCCACGTGGGAGACCTGAATGAAACTCCTGGCTCCTGTACCCACGTGGGAGACCTGAATGAAACTCCTGGCTCCTGTCTTCAGCCTGGCTCAGTCCTGGCTGTTACAGCTATTTGGGGAGTGAACCCACAGATAGAAGATCTCTCTCTCTCTCTCCTTCTCTCTCTCTGCAACTCTGCCTTTCAAAATAAAGAAATAAATCTTTAATAATAGTAATAATAGGCCAGCGCCGCGGCTCACTAGGCTAATCCTCCGCCTTGCAGCGCTGGCACACCGGGTTCTAGTCCCGGTTGGGGCACCGGATTCTGTCCCGGTTGCCCCTCTTCCAGGCCAGCTCTCTGCTGTGGCCAGGGAGTGCAGTGGAGGATGGCCCAAGTGCTTGGGCCCTGCACCCCATGGGAGACCAGAATAAAGCACCTGGTTCCTGCCATCGGATCAGCGCGGTGCGCCGGCCGCAGCATGCCGGCCGCGGCGGCCATTGGAGGGTGAACCAACGGCAAAAGGAAGACCTTTCTCTCTGTCTCTCTCTCTCACTGTCCACTCTGCCTGTCAAAAAAAAATAGTAATAATAAAAGACAGAAGATTCTCTCTAACTCTGTTCTTCAAAAAAATAAAAAAAAATCTTAAAAAAAATCTTAGCACTATAAATTCAGCTAGTTCAACTTACAGAAAGCATGTCTTAAAGTGGTGAAGTGGGATGCCGTGTTCATGTCAGAGTGCTGGGTTCAGTACTGGGCTTTGCCCTGACTCCAGCTTCCTGCAAATGCAGACTCTGGAAGGCAAAGGAAGGAGGCCCCTGACACCCGTGTGGGAGACCTGCAGTGAATGCCCAGCTCTTAACTTCTGCACCAGCCAGCGACCATTGGGAAGTGAACAAGGACTCCGATTGTCTGTCTCTTTCTTCCTTCCTTTCTTTCTTTCTTTCTTTCTTTCTTTTTAAGATTTTTTATTACTTTGAAAGTCAGAGTTACACAGAGAAAGGAGAGGCAGAGAGAGAAAGAGAGAGAGAGAGAGAGAGAGAGAGAGGTCTTCCATCTGCTGGTTCACACCCCAGTTGGCTGCAATGGCTGGAGCTGTGCCGATCTGAAGCCAGGAACCAGGAGCTTCTTCTGGGTCTCCCACAGGGGTGCAGGGGCCCAAGCACTTGGGCCATCTTCTACTGCTTTCCCAGGCCATAGCAGAGAGCTGGATTGGAAGTGGAGCAGCCGGGTCTCAAACCTGCGCCCATATGGGATGCCCACGCTTCAGGCCAAAGCGTTAACCCACTGCGCCACAGTGCAGACCCCTGTCTGTCTGTTTCTCTTTTCTTTTGGCTCTCTACCTCTTGAATAAATAATAACAACGACAACAGCTCTAACTGAAAATGACTTTTAAAAACTGACAGGGGCAAATGTCTGTTGCAACAGTGAAGGCACTACTTGGGACACCCACATCCTGTTTTCAGAGTCTGATTTCCAATCCTGGCTCCACTTCCTGTTAATCCACACCCCGGGAGGCAGCAGATGATGATGGTTCAAGTACTTGGGTCCTGGACACCCACATGGAAGACCTAGAGTGAGTTCCAGGTTATTGGATTCAGCCTGGCCTAGCTCTGGCTGGTGTGGGTGTCTCAGGGGTGAATCAGCAGATGGAAGATCTCCCCCACTTTTGCTTAAACAAAAATTTTTAAAATTACACCTTCTGAAAATTCTTTTAAAAAATGGCAAAGTTGGTCTCCCCATCAAATCTGTGAGCCAAAGAGATTCTGACTTTCAATCAGAAAAGATCTGACTCCAAGTTCTCATTTAAACCACTGCATTAAGATGTGTTCCCCAGGAAAACCATCCCCCTGCCGGCTTCTGGTTTTAGGTCAGGCAGACAAGGTCACAGCCCTGTGGAGCTTGCTGCACAAGGTAGGGCCTGGGAAGCTCTCCCACCCCACCCCACCTCTCCCAGCGCCTCCTCTACTGAGATGCTCCTCCCTCCCCAGTTAACTTGGGTGCCATGTGGCTCTTCTCTTACGTGGCAGAGGAGACCCAGAGAAAGGCAGACCTAGAGAGACGCCGAGTTATAGTTCTGGGAGCTGTTCTCTAACACCAGCCACACTGAGAACAATATGAAAAAGCTTCACATCCCCCAGGCAGAGACCTCAGGCCAAAACCAGGACTAGGAAAGAGTTGCTGTGTAGAAGAATGGCACAGGGTTGTGGCGAGCTGGCTGGGAAAAGCTTTGAAAGGGCACAGGAGACATGAAGGCTGTTCCAGCTCAGGTGAGCTGCCCCCTCCTCCACAGAGCTCCACCCCTGCTCTGCCAGGCCCCGCCCACAGCCCCTCCCACCCCCTCCCTCCATCACATCTTCCCCTAGCCTTTTGACTAGTAATGTGCTTTGAATTTACCTATTTCTGTATGTTCTTTTTATTGAGATAAAATTCACAGGCCATAAAATGCACTCTTAAAGTGTAGACTCCCAGGGTTGTAAGCACGCTCACCTCACCCAAAAGAGTGACCCTGTGCCCATCAGTGATCCCTCTTGCTCCCCTCACCCCAGCCAACCTGGCCAGAGGCAACCCCGATCTACTCTCTCTTTTGTTTTGAACAGCTCATAGAAACGAAGCCATAAAGCACGCGCCCTCTGTATCTGTCTGTGATTCATTCAGGTGGGTTCGTTCCTTTTCATGGCCGAATAACAGCCCATCGTATGGATAGACTGCGTCGTGTTTATCCACTCATCAACTGATGGCCATTTGGGCTGCTTTCACTTTGGGGCTATTATGAGCAATGTTGCTGTAAGTGTTCACGTGCGCGTTTCTGAATGGACACATGATCTCAGTTATCTTGGGTATATTCCTAGGTTGAAATTGTTGGGGCATAAGATGTTTACCTTCTTGAGGAACTACTATACTTATCCAAATGGCTGCTCCATTTTGTATTCTTACTAACAATGTATGAAGGTTCTACTTTCTCCACAAACTCTCCAACACTTATATTGTCTGCCTTTTAAAATTTTTATTTATGGCACCAGAGCTGTGGCATACTAGGCCAAACCTCCTCCTGTGGCGCTGGCACCCCATATGGGTGTCAGTTCATGGGCCAGCTGCTCCTCTTCCAATCCAGCTCTCTGCTAATGGCCTGGGAAAGCAGTAGAAGATGGCCCAAGTGCTTGGACACGGGAGACCCTGAAGAAATTCCTGGCTCCTAACCAGCCCACCTTTGGCCATTGCAGCCATTTGGAGAGTGAACCAGCAGATGGAAGACCTTTCTCTCCGTCTCTCCATCTCTCTCTGTAACTCTGCCTCTCAGATAATTGAATAAAATCTCTAAAAAAAAAAAAAAAAAAGCTAAAAGAATTTTTTTTATTTACTTGAGAGGCAGAGACACAGAAGAGAGCTAGACAGAGAGGATTTCCACCTTCTTGGGTTCGCTCCTCAAATGCCCACAGTAGCTGGGACCTGGCTTGGCCAAAGCCGAGAGAGAGTCAGGAACTCAGTTCAGGTCTTGGGTCTCTCACATGGGAGGAACACGGTGATTTGAGAAGTTACTGCTGCATTTCAGAGTCTGCATTAGCAGGAAGTTGGAGCTGGGCATTGAACTCCAGTACTCTGAGGCGAGATGTGGACATCTTACCCACTACGTGCCCAGGCTATGTGCCACCCTTTGTCTGCCTTCTTACTACGGTAAGTCTTGTGGGTATAAAGTGGCATCTCTGGGCTGGCGCTGTGGTGCAGCGGTTAAGCTGCCGCCTGCAGCGCTGACATCCCATATAGACACTGGTTTGAGTCGCAGCTGCTCCACTTCAGATCCAGCTCCTTGCTAATGCACCTGGGAAAGCAGCAGAAGATGACCCAAGTCCCTGGGCCCCTGCCACCCATGTGGGAGGACTGGAAGAAACTCCCAGCTGCTGGCTTTGGCCTGCCCCAGCCCTGGTCATTGTGGCTACTTGGGGAGTGAACCAGCGGATGGAAAATCAATCTCTCTCTCTCTCTCTCTCTCTCTCTCTCTCTTTTTCTCTCCTTCTCTCTCTGTAACTCTGCTTTTCAAATAAATAACTACATCTTAAAAAATAAAATAAAATAAAATAAGGGGCCAGTGCTGTGGCAAAGTAGGTTAAGCCTCTTCCTGCAGTGCCAGCATCCCATATGGGCACCAGCTGGAGTCCTGGCTGCTCCACTTCTGATCCAGCTCTCTGCTAATGGCCTGGGAAAGCAGCAGAAGATGGCCCAAGTGGTTGGGCCCCTGCACCCACGTGAGACACCCTCAAGAAGCTCTTGGCTCCTGGCTTCGGATGGGCCCAGCTCTGTTGTGGCTCTCATTGTAGTTTTAATTTGCATTTACCTGATGACTAATGATGTTGAACATCTTTGCTTATTCTTATTGGCCATTTACATATATTCTCTGGGGGAAATATCGATTCAGATCTTATTATTATTATTATTATTCATTTTTTACAGGCAGAGTGGATAGTGAGAGAGAGAGAGAGACAGAGAGAAAGGTCTTCCTTTTTGCCGTTGGTTCACCCTCCAATGGCCGCTGCAGCCAGCGCATCGCGCTGATCTGAAGCCAGGAGCCAGGTGCTTCTCCTGGTCTCCCATGCAAGTGCAGGGCCCAAGGACTTGGGCCATCCTCCACTGCCTTCCCGGGTCATAGCAGAGAGCTGGCCTGGAAGAGGGGCAACCGGGATAGAATCTGGCGCCCCGACCGGGACTAGAACCTGGTGTGCCGGCGCCACAAGGTGGAGGATTAGCCTGTTAAGCCACGGTGCCAGCCTCAGATCTTATTACAAATTGGGCAGTGTCTTCTTATTGCTGAGTTGTAAGAGTTCTTCACATATTCTGGATATAAGTCCTCTATCAGATATCCCATGTACAGATATTCTCTCCCATTCTGTGAATTGTCTCCTCACTTTCTTGAAATGTTACTTGGAATATCTAAGTCTTTTTCTTTAGGAATTACTTATTTATTTGAAAGGCAGCTAGAAAGAGATAGACAGACAGTTCCCATTCCCAGGTTCATTCCTTAATGCCCACAATGGCCAGGACTGGCATGGGCCCAAGCTACAAGCTGGGAGCACAATCCAGACCTCCCATGTGGGTGGCAAAGACCCAGCCACTTGAGCCATCACCTGCTACTTCCTAGGGTGTACATTAGCAGGAAGCTCCAGCCTAGGCATTCTGATGGAGGGTGTGGCCATCTTAACCAGTCAAAGCCCACCCTCAACTGCATTCTTTTGCACGTGAATATCCAGTTGTCCCAGCAGATCTGTTCAAGACCATTGTTTAAATGGTCTTGGCACCTTGATCACAGGTGTGTGACTTTATCTTTGGATTCTCAATTCTATTCCATTGAGCTGGAGGCTTGTCTTTAGGCTGATAGCACACAGTCATGATTGGCTTACTTTTAATTTTTTAATCCAAATCTCTATCTTTTGTACTGTGTAGAATGGAAGTACCAAGAGATTCAGACTTGCTCACTGCTATGTTCCCAAAGCTCTCTAACTAAGGCCTGGTACTAAGTAGGAGCTCAATAAATATTTGTTGGTTGGATGAACAAATCCATAAACCCACCATGAATACAATGCTGTTGGGAAGACGCTAATTGAAAAGGGAAGGTTGAAGCTACAGGACCAGAAGGTCACTGGGATCAAGGGGACAGAGGGCATATGAATGGGATCACAGTGGAGGCCATGAGCCAGAGGAGGAACCCCTCAACCTCTAACTCTGTTGGGAAGGGTGAATTGGCGCCTTGTTTAAGTTTGAATCAGAGGGGGACAGGTGTCTGGCACAGTGGTTAAGAAGCCTCTTGGGATGCACACATCCCATATTGGAGTCCCTGGGTTCAAGTCCAGGCTTTCTTAGTGATCCAACTTCCTGGTAATGACCACCCTAGATAGCAGCAGGTGATGGCTCGAGTACCTGGATTCTAGCCACCCATATGGCAGACCCAGATAGAATTCCTGACGGCTTTGCTTTAACCTGGCCCAGCCCTGGCTGTTGCAGCCATCTGGGGAGTGAACCAGTGGACAGATCTTTCCATGTCTCTCTACCTTTCAAAATAAATAAATAAATAAAATTTTAAAAGGATCAATGAGATAAATCCTTAAAAAAAAAAAAAAAAAGAGGTGAAGGAGAAAGGAAATTAGAGGAGATCCCAGGCTGTGCCTCTGTTTTCTTGGGAAGTAGAAAGAGATCCCTAGCTGAGGTGGAAGGGAGGGCCTATAGGTTCTAGGCAGCTGAGGACAGCTGAATGTCCTTGGGGCCCTGGTCCAGGCATGAGCCTAACCAGTGGGCACCCTCTACTTGTCACTGGATCCCTTCCAGGGGTTCCAGGGCTCAAGGGGGAGTTTTGGGAGGGAGGGGCATCAGATGAGGAATATAGCTGAGGGGTGGGAGATATGATCCTCCTTTTTTTTTTTTTAAAGATTCATTTATTTATTTTGAAATTCAGACTTACGGAGACAGAGGGAGAGACAGAGAGATCTTCCATCTGCTGGTTCACGCCTCAGATGCCTGCAACAGCCAGCGCTGGGCCAGGCCAAAGCCAGGAGCCAGGAGCTCCTTTAGGGTCTCCCACGTAGGTGCAGGTGCCCAAACACATGGGCCATCATCTGTTGCTTTCTCAGGCCATTAGCAGGGAGCTGGACCAGAAGTGGAGCAGCCAGGAACTGGCACCTATATGGGATGTTGGCATTACAGGTGGCAGCTTCACCTGCTATGCTACAACACAGGCTCAATATGTTCCATTTTTAAAAATTGTTTATTTATTTGAAAGTCAGAGTTACACAGAGAAGAGAGGCAGAAAGAGAGAGAGAGAGAGAGACAGGTCTTCCATCCGTTGGTTCACTCCCTAGATGGCCGCAATGGCTGGAGCTGTGCAGATTCAAAGCCAGGAGCCAGGAGCTTCTTTCGGATCTCCCACATGGGAGCAGGGGCCCAAGGACTTGGCCATCTTCTACTGCTTTCCCAGGCCATAGCAGAGAGCTGGATCAGAAGTGGAGCAGCCGGGTCTCAAACAGGCACCCATATGGGATGCCGGCACTTCTGGCCAGGGAGTTAACCCACTGCGCCACAGCACCGGCCCCCAATATGTTCCATTTTTAAAAAGTATTTTTATTGTGCTAATTTGAAAACATAACAGGAAAGGAGGTGGGCGTTGCGGCACAGCAGGGTAAACTGATCCTTGGGACTCCCACATCCCATATTGGAATGCTTGGTTTGAGTCTTGACTGCTCCACTTCTGATCCAGCTTCCCACTAACACATCCCAAGAAGCTGTAGAGATGCTCAAGTGCTTGGGCCCCTCCCACATGTGAGACCCGGATGAAATTCCTGGCTACTGGCTTTGTTCTGATCCACCCTGGCTATTTCAGGCATTTGGGGAATGAATTAGCAAATGGAAGATATTTCTGTCTGCCTCTCTCTCTCTCTCTCTCTCTCTACCTTTCAGGTATATGAAAATATATAAATAAATTTTTTAAAAATACAGTAAAGGAAAAAAGAAAAATATAGCCACCTAAACTTAAGACATTAACATTTTATATATTTGTTTCATAAACTTTTTTCTGAACTATTTCTTTTTGTTTTAATTTTACTTTATTCAATTGAGGAGCAGAGAGAAAGAGAGAGAGAGAAAGAGAAAGTGAGCTACCATCCACTGTTTCACTTCCCACATGCCCACAATACTGGGCTGGGTTGAGGCCAAAGCCTGGAGCCAGGGACAGTATCCAGGGGTCCTACATGAGTGGCAGGAGCCACTGGAGCCATTACCGCTGTTTTTAGGGTCTGCGTTAGCAAGAAGGTGGAGACAGAAATAGAGCCTGTACTCAGGCTCAGATACTGTGTTGTGGGACACAGGAGCTTTAACACTAGGCCAAGGGCTCACCCCCTTCTAAACTGTTTCAAAGTGAGTTTTAGACATCCTAATATTTCTCACCCAGACACTTAGCAAACTTCTTCAAAACATACCCGCTACCACCTAACAATAATTTGCTAGGGGCCACTGTTTGGTGCAGTGGATTAAGCTGCAATGCCTCAGCTAAGGATCTCACTTTCTACTTCCAAACTCCGGTCCACAAGGCGCAGTCCCAACCACCCACCTTCTCTACCACCATTCCATATGGGCACTGGTTCAAGTCCCAGCGCCTCCATTTCTGATCCAACTCTTTGCTAATACCCCTGGAAAAGCAATGGAACATGACCCAAGTACTTGGGCCCCTGCCACCTGCATGGGATACTTGGGTGGGGTTCCAGGCTCCTGGTTTTGGCCTGGCCCCTGTCCCCTCTCTGTCACTCTGCCTTAAAAAATTAGTCTTCTAATACATATTGCCTTTTATATATTCAGATTTCCTCAGAATGTGTTTGGTAGATGGATCAGACGTTTGTCCTGTCTCTGAAGTTTCTTTTTTTTATCGCCTAGAATGCCCTCAATCTCACGATTTCTAGGACATTTGTCCTTTGCAGGGACTGTACCGGTCACCCAGAGAACAATCCACATTCTGCGACTGGCTGATGCTGCCTCTCCTCCGCCTGATTTTTCCTGTAGCTCAGGGCCTTGTTTAGGTTTTGCTTAGAGGTTTTGGGCAACAATGCTTCCTTTTCTTAATTTTATTATTTGAAAGGCAGAGTTACAGAGAGAGAAACACACACAGAGAGAGACAGAGACAGAGATTGCTCTTCCATGCACTGGTTCACTCTCCAAGTGGCTACAATGGTCAGGGATGAACGAGATGTCTAGAACTCCATCCAGGTCTCCCACATGGGTGGCAAGCCTTTGGGCCATCCTCTGCTGCTTTCCCATGTGCATTAGCAGGGAGCTGGATCAGAAGTAGAGCAGCCAGGACTTGAACTGGCACTCATACCTGATGCTGGCATGGCAGGCAGCAGCTGTACCACAAGGCTGGCCCCAACAATGCTTCTTAAGTAAAGCAGGTGCTGGTGTTCTGGAATGTTAGGTTCTGAGAGCCTTGAGGGACACCAGGGGCAGATGTCGTGCTAGTGTTTGGACAAACATAAGGTTGGAGATCTGGAGGAAGAACCGGGTTAGACAGTACTGTGAGGGCCACCACTCAGGAGATGGGGTGAGCAAGGCAGAGAGAAACTCCAGAACACCTGAGGAGACTCCCAGGGACGTGGGAACTTCCAGAGGGGTCAGTGGAAGTTCGGGAACAGTGAGTTGACTAGCTGAGGCCTGATAGTCGACAAAAGCCCTGCCGTCTCTCCCCTACCCACGCAAATCCAGGGCCCCTTCCCTGATGGGTCCGCTGGAGGATCTAGCGTTGACAGCAAGCACCCCTAAGGGAAAACTGCAGAAGGCTTCAATGATAGGACGTCTCCCAGATCAAAACTAGAAGTCCAGGAATTGGATGGCTGATGAGGGATGTGGTTGGTGTCACAAGGTCTAATTAGTTGTATCAACGGGCACAAAGCAAAGGATGAACCCAGAAAGGAGCAGTGAGGGGACCTCAAGGTGGCGCTATCTTCATCCAACTCTGCCGTGGAGGGGACCTAGGGGGCAGCCAGGAAGCTCAGAGCTATGACAGGTGCTGGGTCTCCGGGCTGGGCAGGAACTGGAGCTAAACCACAGTAAGAAGGAGGACTGTGCTGCCTTCATCCCAGGCGGGAAGCACCCTGGACCACCCGGCCATATAGGAGCCTGTGCTGTGTCAGAGAGGCATCACGCTGTGAGGTTCCGAGCACAAACTCTGGTCCACAAGGCGTAGTCCCAACCACCCACCTTCTCTGCCACCCAACAGCTGGGTGACCTTACCCAGGTTCTAGAACTTCTCCATGATCTGGTAAAGCTGTTTTGTTGGAAGGGAACATGAACAGTGCTTGGCACCTGGTGAGCCCTGCAAAGGGTATAGAGTGTTGTGGTCAGGCTCACAGTAGACAAGAGCCGCCTGAACCCCCAGAGCTGGCACGGGCTGCCTTCTATCAAGGTGTATTTCCGGCACCCCTGTTTCATTACAAACACGCCCACCCTGACGCTGGCATTCTCTGCGCTATACATCGCAGGGTTTTTAATATATTTTGTTCCGCTACTGTTTCTGTGCAGGTTAAGTTGACCCTTGTCAGACCACACGAAGGGATTGTAGGGTGGGCAGCCTTGTGAGAGAGAACACGAAGAAAAAGTGGCCTTAACATAGGTTGGGTGTGACGCGATTGGGGGTTCCTTCAGGGTAGGAATCCCAACAATCATTAAAAAAAATACAGCCAACTTGTTTTGGGGGCTCACTTTGTGCAGGGTTCCAGATCTTACAATCTTCACAAAAATGCTGGCGTAGGGTTTAGCAGTCGCATTTTACAGTTCAACATCTGCCCTAGGTCTCCCAAGTGATTTCAGTTTGGTCTGCCTCCGAAGCCCCGAAAACACTACTTTAGGCCAATAACGACAAGGGGACCAGGACCCCACTGCAGATGTCAGAGAGG
Source organism: Lepus europaeus (assembly GCF_033115175.1). NCBI lineage: Eukaryota > Metazoa > Chordata > Mammalia > Lagomorpha > Leporidae > Lepus > Lepus europaeus. The sequence goes on from NC_084830.1 coordinate 104,409,631, forward strand.
CAGGAGAGGGGGGAAGCAGCCGAAGGCCACGCGATCCCGGAGCCCGGGCGCCTCCTCCTCCCTGTCCGTCCAGCACGCTGGGGAGCTGCCAGGCCTCCATCTCTTATTTCCGCACACGGCCGTGTGGCTACGGCGCCCCTGGGCAGAGGCTTCCTCTCGGGGCCGCACGGCCATCAGTCTTCCTGGCAGGGCGCTTCTGATTGGGCGACTCGATCAGGTGGCTGCCGCGGACCAATCAGCGGAGGCCGAGGCCTTGGGCCTCGCAGGCGGCTCCGCGCGGTGGAGCCTGGGAAAAATGGGCCTGTGCGCCCTCGGCGGTGCTGGGGAGAGGGCCGCCAGCCTCGGTGAATGTCCGGCACGTCAAGTTGGTGACTCTGCTGGCTCTTCCTGCCACCGTCCCTGCCCCAGCACCCGGAGAAGGGCGGACAGCCCTTGTCGCGGGCTTTGAGTCCCGCCATAAGGTTTCCACGGATTTTGGGGCCGCTTTCCCCTGTGGCTTCCGCAGAGCTCCAACGGTTCCCTGTCTTCCGGCTCCTAACGCAGGCACTCCGGGATGTCAGTCTCTCTTTTTTAAGAAATCACAGGGCAGGCTCTGTGGAAGAGCGGGTGAAGCCGCCACATGTGGTGCCGGTTCGAGTCCCAGCTGTTCCACATCCAATCCAGTTCTCTGCTGTGGCCTGGGAAAGCAGTGGAAGATGGCCCAAGTTCTTGGGCCCCTGCATCCACATGGGAGACCCGGAGGAAGCTCTTGGCTCCTGGTTTCAGATGGGCACAGCTCCAGCATAGACCAGCGGATGGAAGACCTCTCTCTGCCTCTGCCTCCTGTAACTCTGACTTTCAAATAAATAAATAAATCTTAAAGAAAAAAAGAGAGAGAGAGATGTTACCACCCTGCAGACAGACGCTGCCACCGCCCTAGTCTCCACCCTGGTCCCAGGGCGGCCTGGCTTTGGATCAGCACCGCTGATTGATGGCTCTTCTGTCTCTCTGCTTCCCCGCTGTGGGGTGGATGAGGGGGGACACACCTCCCTTTGCCTGGCAAATGGTGTCCCCTCCCGGCCCCACTTCGCTGATCATTTACCCAGTCTCCCTGGGTGGGGGCGATCTCCCCAACTTAATCACCAGCTTCCCCTAAATGCCAGCCGTGCCTGTGCCTCAGTGTGTACTGGGACCAGGGTGACTGGTCCCAGGACCCCTGTGTGGGTACAGTTGTCCCTTGGTATCCACGGGTGACTGGTCCCAGGACCCCTGTTGATACAAAAATCTATAGGTGCTCCTGTCTCTTGTACACAATGTAGTATTTAGAGAGAGTCCTTCCTTACATGTTGTTTCTACTTGACCTATAATACTCAATACACTGTAGGTGTTATGTGAATACTTGTTATACTGTATTTTTTAAAGAATTATTTTATTTGAAAGAGTTAGAGAGAGAGAGAGAGAGAGAGAGAGAGAGAGGTCTTCCATCCACTGGTTCACTCCATAATTTGCCACAATGGCCGGAGCTATGCCAATCCAAAGCCAGGAGCCAGGAGCTTCTTCTGGGTCTCCCATGCGGGTGCCCAAGGACTTGGGCCATCTTCTACTGCTTTCCCAGGCCATAGCAGAGAGCTGGTTTGGAATTGGAGCAGCCGGGACTTGAACCGGTGCCCATATGGGATGCTGGCACTGCAGTCGGTGGCTTTATCCACTACACCACAGCGCCAGCCCCGATATACTGTATTGTTTAGGGAATAAGGACCATAAACATCTGTACGTATTTGAAACAGATGTAAATATTTTTTCCAAGTATTTTTGGCCTACAGTTGGTTGAATCCACGGGTGCTGAACCAGGGCATACTGAGGGCCATCTGTTTGTAAATATTTATTTATTCCTGTATGCCAAGAGCTTGGAGCACGGTGTCTCCTGGGACCAGCACGTGGTGGGTGCTTCATTACGACATGCTGAGTGCACGTAAGAAGAATTTGGCACGGCTGTTAAGTGACAGCACTGGGAAGCAGTGGGGAAATGGCTCAAGTATTTGGGTCCCTGCCACCCATGTGAGAGACCCAGACTGAATTCTAGGCTCCTAACACTGGCTTGGTCCAGCCCTGGCGGTTGCAGGCATTTGAGGAAGAACCATCAGATGGAATCTCTCTCTCTCTGCCTCTCTGCCTTTCATATAGTAAAAACAAGCAGGCAACAACATACATGCCTGGAAAGTGATTACCAGTTCCCTCCCTCTGTGGAAGCAAGGACAGCCTGGGAATTCAGTAACAGGAGCCTATGCCAGCATGAGGGGAGCAAAGGAGTTGGGAACCCTGAGACCTCATCCTGGAGTCCAGCTCTCTACCCCAGGGATAGGCCTGGCCCCATCACCTCCAGGCAAATGCTGGGTAAATAACCTAAAATGCAGAGAGGGAAAGTCTCCATTCTAACATTCCACTTCCGGGGCAGACTTGGGTTCTCTCAGGGGAACAGCACTGCCCGGGGATGTAGGCAGGAGACTGGCCTAGGGCTGCACCCAGGCTGGGAGCTATAATGACCAAGGATCAAAGCCAAGTTTCTTGGGGAGGGGGTACTATTTAAGTTCTCTGAAACAGCACTGCCACCTGTGAAGGTTACAAATGGATTGCCCCTCATGGAGATAGGTTCTCCTTAGATTCTTAGAATTCTGGGGAAAAAAAGAATTCTGTAAAGATTGTCCTTGGATCTCTTAAAGGCTTCTAGAACGTATAGGTTCTGGCTTTTTGTTTTGGTTTGAGACTGGGAGTGGGCTGCAGGGCTTTTATGGCTTGCTATCGCCACCGTGTGACTATCAGGGGAATTACAGGGGGAAATTCTCACGCCCAGGAAATGTCTGGATTCTGGCGATGTCAGATTGAGAATGGGCTCTGGGTTGCCAGTGTCCCCCTTCACTGTCCAGGGTCCCGAGGGCCCCCAAGGCTAGCGATGCCACCTTTGGGGGAGAAGGCAGCCCACCCTGGGCTCAGGGCACTGTGTCTGCTCTGACCTCAGAGTCGGTTGACTCTGGAGAGTGGCGGTTAAGGCTCCTCACCTCCCCAACACCTGCTTTGTCCTCGGACCTGCCCCGAGAGCTCTCTCTGCTTGCTCCACCCCCCCCCCCCCAACCCTCCTGGAGCTCTCTTTGACCGTCCTCAGATTCAAGAGCCTGGAGCACATTTCTCGGGATCACGTGAAGCTCCCGGGACAATATGCATGTGAACAGCACCCATCCATTGCGTGGCCGCCGTAGCCAGGTGCTGGGCTGCTGCCTTCTCGGCATTCATTCTGATTCCACCCAGATGGCTGCAACAGCCAGTGTTGGGCCAGGCCAAAGCCAGGAGCCAGGAGCTTCATCCAGGTCTTCCACGTGGGTGGCAAGGGCCCAAACACTTAGCTCATCTTCTGTTGCCTTGCCAGGCCATTAGCAGGGAACTGGATCCTAAGTGGAGCAGCTGGGACCTGAACCCTGGCCCATATGGGATGCTGGCACCGCAGGTGTCACAACACCAGTCCTGAAGGTTCACAGACCAGGATTGGGCATGCACCATTGATCTGGCCTCTGGTGTCACCAGTTTTGGGCCTAACCAGGGAGTGAGAAGTGTGGGAGTCATGGAAGCAGCCAGAGCGGGCGTGGCACCCCTTGGGATAAGCTAAGGTCAGGCAGAGGTGCTGGGCTGGCATCTAGGTCTGTCCCCTGTCCAAAGGAGACTAGAGGCATCCCTGGGAGCCCCAGCTCAGAACCCACCCAGCATAACGTGGGAGTTCAAAGGCCCAGGCCTCATCATCCCCCCGCCCCATGCAGCCCTGGCCTGTTCTCCCTAAGCCACGCTGGCCCTCCGTGCCTCTCCCTCTTGGCAGCCTTGTGTGGGTCTTTCCAGACACATCACTGGCTTTGGGCTTTGTCCTCCCCACTGCTCACGGAGCAGGGGGGCACTCAGCCCTGCCGGCCCCATCGCCCACTCCAGGCTTTGGTCCCTCTTCACCTCCTGGAGGCCGCTCGGGGGCCTCTGTGCATGAGACAGGGACCCGCCCCTGGCTAGTGCGGGGGTTGATGGGAGATCTTGTCCTGGTGGGTAGGGATTTTTGAGGCCTGAAAGAGCTGCAGGAACTTGGAAAACCCGTAGGGGAGAAGGTTCTAGTAAGAGGGAACAGACCCTACAGCGGAGTAGAGGTGGGACAGTGTTGGGCACAGTGGTTAGGGTGCTGCCTGGGACTTCTGCATGGGAGTGCCTGGACTTGAGTCCTAACTCTGCTTCTGATTCCAGCTTCCTGCTAATGGGCACCCTGGGAGATAGAGGGGAGGGCTCAAGAAGTGGGCCTCCTGTCACCCAGATGGAAGGCCTAGACTGAATTCCAGCTCCTGGCTTCAGCCTGGCCCAGCTCTGGCTGTTGTGGCCATTTGGGGAGTGAACCAGTGGATGGGTGATCTCTCTTGCCCTGCCTTGCAAATAAATAGATTTTTTTTTTTTTTGACAGGCAAAGTGGACAGTGAGAGAGAGACAGAGAGAAAGGTCTTCCTTTGCCGTTGGTTCACCCTCCAATGGCCACCGCGGCTGGCGCGCTGCGGCCAGCGCACCGCGCTTTTCCGATGGCAGGAGCCAGGTGCTTCTCCTGGTCTCCCAAGGGGTGCAGGACCCAAGTACTTGGGCCATCCTCCACTGCACTCCCGGGCCACAGCAGAGAGCTGGCCTGGAAGAGGGGCAACCGGGACAGAATCCGGTGCCAGACCGGGACTAGAACCCGGTGTGCCGGCGCTGCTAGGCGGAGGATTAGCCTATTGAGCCGTGGCGCCGGCCTAATAAATAGATCTTTTAACAACAACAAGGTGAGGTGGTGATGGAGGAGGTGCCCTTTATGGGTGCCCAGGCATGGCTGGGAAGAGCACCAACACCAAGAGGAAGCTGTGAGCCTGGGGCCAGGACCCAGGGGCTGCAGGCACTGTGCAGTATTGAGGACCCTACCGAGTAGCAGAGGGAGGTTCAGAGCGGGGCTGTTTCCATCTCTCCCGTCAGACTGCCCCCGACTAGAGTGGGTTGGCTTTTCCTCGCCATTCTGCCAATCCAATCTCCAGGACGGAAGGTTCCTCCGCGGTCAATAGCTTTCCCTGAGTGGCGACTGGGACTGACCCACGCCAGGCTGCGGCGCGAGGCTGCACTTCCTGATACTGCCAGGAGGTGGCACCAAGACCCCGGTCTGTGCGCCTCCAACCCGTCTTTGCGCCTGGAGATCCCTTCCCCGGGGCAGGGAGGCCAGAAAAACAGAGGGCCAAGGAAGTGGGAGAAGAGGCCAGGCCTGGCGGGACCGGTGGGCCGACGGAAATGGGGTGGGCTCACTTCCGGTGACATTTGCCAGGGCCTAGCTCTCTGTTGCCTGCTGGTATGCCACCCGGGGTCTCCCCTCCTCAGGCCCAAAAGACACACCCACAACCACTGTTCCCCCAGCTCTTAGCCCTGTCCCATATTCAGGTTCGTGCCATCTCCTCCCTGCTACTAGCAGCAAGTCTTCCCTGGCCACTGCCTGGTCCGAGTGCAGCTGGGAAGAGGAGTGCTGGCCCCAGCCAGAGCTGGAGGGCCTGGGGGACCACTCTGTGGATGCACTGGGGCTCATGACTCCAGCGGCTGTGGTGCTGTCCAGTGCCCAGTCTGTCTGTCTGGACACTGCAGCGCCTGCCGCTGCCCCGCCCCTCGCTGGCCACCTCCAAGGCCTGCTGGGGTTTGCCCTGTGGCACCACGCTGTCTCTCACTGTGTGTGTGTGCTCTGACGGCAGTCCCCCTGCCCGCTCCTGCCTGCCCCTCCCTTACCTCGGCCTGGAGTCCTCCCACGCATGCACGGCACTGCCTCCTGGAGCCTTTCCCCGAGCCCGGCTGGGATCGCTGCTCATGGACCTCCAGAGCTCTATGTGTGATGACCTGGGGCTTTCGTTAGCGTCTGTCTCCACCTCGAGGTCTGACGCCCTGGCCCAGAGGCTGGTCTGTGCCCATCACTGGGTATCCCCAGTGACAGGAAGAGCGCCTGGCGGGCAGCAGGTGCCAGTGAACAGTTAGTGACCAACGTCCGGCCTCCAGGGCTGGATTGCACGCCTGTGCGCCTCCCTCTGGCAGGACGGGGTGGGGTGAGGTGGGGTAGAGGCCCTTCCTTCTGCAGCATGGTGGGCCCCAAGGACCCCTCCCCCTCATAGGCACCTCAGACCCTCTCTGAGTCCTCTCCCCTGGGCACCCAAAGCTGTGGCTTTCGCTGCTGCTTTCTGCTTCCTGTTGAACCTCATTCCCCACCCTTACCGCCCCCCCTCCAGGCTGTTATCCTAATAGTTTTATGTGTGTGCTTGTCAAATGTATGACTCCTGAGTCACCAGTCTATGCAAATGGCCTTGTGCTTAGCCTCTCCACTGGGTGGCCCTGCCCCCCCCCCCCGCCCCACACCCATGTGATCCTCCCCCATTTTACTGACCCCAGCCAGCCCCACCGCTGCCTTCCCAGGATGTCTGTGGGGGGGGTTCTGGTCTGGGGGGAGCTTTGTGTGTTCAGAGCAAAATTGCCTGAACATAGGGCATGTGTAAGGGAGCTCACGTAATATGGAATTAAAAGACAATGTGCGGGGCTGGCACTGTAGCGCAGCCAGGTAAAGCCTTGACTTGCAGCACTGGCATCCCACATGGGCACTGGTTCAAGTCCCGGCTGCTCCACTTCTGATCCAGCTCCCTGCTAATGAGCCTGGGAAAGCAGTAGAGGATGGCCAAAGTCCTTGGGCCCCTGTACCCACATGGGAGACCTGGAAGAAGCTCCTGGCTCCTGGCTTCTGATCAGCTCAGTTCCAGCCAGCCATTTGTGGAGTGAACCAGTGCATGGGAGGCCCCTCTCTCTCTCTCTCTCTCTCTGTCTCTACCTCTCTTTGTAACTCTTTCAAATAAATAAAAATTATATATATATACATATATTTATATATAAATACAATTTGTGTGCAGATTTTTTAATCCATGCGCAGTTTTTCTGCAATATACTTTTAAAACTTTTTTTAAAAGATTTATTTACTTTGGGACTGGTGCCATGTTATAGTGGATAAAGCTGCCAGCATCCCATATGGGCACTGGTTCAAGACCTGCCTGCTCCACTTCCGATCCAGCTCTCTGCTATGACCTGGGAAAGCAGTGGAAGATGGCCCAAGTCCTTGGGCCCCTGCACCCACATGGGAGACCCAGGAGAATCTCCTGGATCCTGGCTTTGGATCAGTCCAGCTCTGTCTGTTATGGCCATCTGGGGAGTGAACCAGTGGATGGAAGACCTCTCTCTCTGTCTCTGTCTCTTTGTAACTCTGCCTTTCAAATAAATAAATAAATATTTAAAAAAGATTTATTTCTTTTTAAAAAGTATTTTAGTTGTTTGAAAAACAACAAGAAAGAGACAGAGACATTTTCTATCTTTTAGTTCACTGCCCAAATGCCTGCAACAGCAAGGGAGGGCTAGGCCAGGCCCAAGCCAGGAGCCAGGAGCTCACTTTAGGTCTCCTACCTGAGCCATAGGAACTCAGACACTGGAGCCATCACCTGCTGATTCCCAAAGTGCACATTAGCAGGAAGCTGGAATCAGAATGGAGCCCAGATTTGACCCCTGTGTCTCCTGGTCAGCACTGGTGGAAGCTGGGCTGAAGAACCATTTAATCTGCATCTTCCCTGCTGGGCCAGACCCCCACCCACCCCTCATAACATACATGTGTCATGAACAGTTTGAAGACCCAGCAGAGGCATGCATTCCAATTTTTTTGGTACCAAGATAAACAACCTTTACTTTTTTTTTCTTCTCATTAGAGAGAAGAGAGGGAGAGAGAGCACTTTCCTCTGGCTCACTCCCCAGATGCGCACAGGATGCAAGGATGGAGCCTCATCCAAGGCAGAAGCTAGCAGCCAGGAACTCCACCCAGGTCTCCCACAAGGTGGCAGGAGCCACATCACTGCTGCCTCCCAAGGTGTGCACTGCTGGGAAGCTGGAGCCGGAAATCCGACCCCACCACTTGGATGTGGAAGACAGGGGTCTTACCCTCCGTTTTCCAAGATCTTCTCAAGGTCCTTGGTATATAATTAGCTGAATCCTCCCAGACCCCTGGAATGGCTTCACCCCCAGGCTATGAGGCCCCTGGGATTCCTGCCAACACTAGCATCCCCAGCTTTGCGATTGTTGCCAGTCTGCTAGGTACCAGATGAGAGCATCTATGGGATTGTTCTGGAATCTTTCTCATACACCTGCTAACCTCTGGGTCCCTTGTCAGTCAACCACCTGGCCATAACCTCTCTGCCTTACGTATTTTGAGGGGCTCCTTTTCTTAGGGATCTGCAAGAGTTTTTGAGCGATTGGTCCCTTATCTCCCTGCCTGCTACTGACACAGTGTAGGGGAAATAGGTCTAAAAGCAGCCACCTCCAGGCTGGAGCCCCTCAGGGCACTGAGCCACCCCCAGGTCTCCAGTCCCTTCTCAGGCCGGACCCCTGTGTCAGAGGATGGGGAGGGGGGTCGCCATTCCCTCTAAGGACAGCCGGATGCATCATCGTGGTCCCTGTAGGAGACAACATGTGTATTTCAGGAGCACTGTTAGAGATGAGCTCGCCAGCCTGGGACTGGGGAGTTGGGTCCGAGAGTTCTTCCCTTCAACGTGTCTTCATTCCACCCACAGCCATGCAAGTGCACCCCTCGCTCCATTGTGGATATTTGCCCTTGGATTCTCAGAGCTTAGCTTCGAGTGAGGTGGCGGCCAGCGGCATGAACAAACAAGATAATGAGAGAAAGAAACAAACAAGGAGTCAAAATATGGACTAGCAGAGGGAGGACTTTAGCCAGGGTGCTCCGGAGAGGCAACTTTTAGGCGGGAACCTTTGTTTTGAGAACCAACCAGAAGAACCAAGGGAACAGCACTGCAGGCAGAGAGCCGTGCACGGAAGTCCCGGCGAGCAGGCGGCGATGTGGAAATGGAAGGTGACAGGAGCTGGGCTGGGCAGTGTCCTGTGGGCCTTGGTTCTGGCTGGGGCTGGGCCTTGGAATGTGGAAGCATGGCAGGGGGCGGAGTTTCTGAAGCCACCTGTGGGCTGACCTGGGCTTGGGTCCCAGAGGCTTTGGGAGTTGCTACATTCACAGGGGGGATAATTTTCTTCTTTACTATTGTTCTCTGTTTTTGTTTTTTAAAGATTTATTTTGCATTTATTTGCAAGGCAGAGAGACAGAGAGACAAAGAAAGAGAGATCTTCCCTCTGCTGGTTCACTCCCCAAAGCTGGGGCTGGTCCAGGCCAAAGCCAGGAGCCTGGAACTCCATCAGGGTTTCCCACGTGGCTGCAGCAGCCCAAGCACTTGGGCTATTCATCTTCTGCTGCTTTCCCGGGTACATTAGCAGGGAGCTGGTTCAGAAGTGGAGCAGCTGGGACTTGAACTTGTGTTTATATGGGACGCCCATGTGACAGGTGGCAGCTTAACCCACAATGCCACAATGCCAGCCCTTCTTCTCTGGTTTTTTTTTTTTTTTTTGGACAGGTAGAGTTAGACAGTGAGAGAGAGAGAGAGACAGAGAGAAAGGTCTTCCTTCCGTTGGTTCACCCCTCAAATGCCAAATGGCTGCCACAGCCATTGCGCTGAGCCAATCCAAAGGCAGAAGCCAGGTGCTTCCTCCTGGTCTCCCATGCCGGCGCAGGGGCCCAAGCACTTGGGCCATCCTCCACTGCCTTCCCGGGCCACAGCAGAGAGCTGGACTGGAAAAGGGGCAACCAGGACAGAATCTGGCGCCCCGACCAGGACTAGAGCCCGGGGTGCCCATGCCGCAAGCGGAGGATTAGCTTAGTGAGCCATGGCGCTGGTCCCTTCTTCTCTGTTTTTAGAAAAATGTTCAATTTTTGTGAGTAGGTAATACAAGTCCAAGGGACAAAACTTGGAAGGAACGAAGGTGTCAAGAGTGGAACATCCTCTCCCTCCCTTGTCCCAGCTGCCCTGCTCGCGTCCTGGGGGCCACTGTTGTTGTGACTTCCTGCTTGCCATGCCTGGCCAGGGCTGTCCTGCAAACTCAGGCCCGCCTTACACTGGCATGCGAGACCTCCACACCGCTCCTCCCTCCAACTTCCCACAATTCCCCGTCGGTAACTTAGAGCGGTGCTTGGTGATAGCTATCAAGTAGGGCTGCTCAAAAGTGGCCTTTTAAATATATATTTAGGGCCTGGAGTTTCGGCTCCGCAGATTAAGCTGCCATCTGCAGCACCAGCACACCATGTGAGCACTGGTTCGAGTCCTGGCTGCTCTGTTTCTGATCCAGCCCCCTGCAAATGTGCCTGGGAAAACAGCTGGAAGATGACCCAAGTACTGGGCCCCTGCCACCCACACGGGAGACCTGGTTGGAGTTTCTGGCTCGTGGCTTTAGCCTGGCCCAGCTGCAGCTGTTGTAGCCATTTGAGGAGTGAACCAGTACATGGAAGAGTGTGTGTGTGTCCCTCTCTCTTGCTCTGTAACTCACCTTTCAAATAAATAAACAATTACAAAAAAAAAAAAAAAAAAAAAAAAGTCCATTGTGGGGCTCACTGCCCCAGCCCTGCCTCCTCTCTTGTCTCCCAGTAAAGGGGAGGGCGCTTGATTTCCCAGGGGTCTCAGCTGTTGCAGGAAAGGGTGTCCCCGGAAGACCTCCCTGCTGGTGCCTACCGCAGGTTGTTTCAGGAGCATCGGGCAGTTTGCCCTGCGGGCCCTGAGCTTCCTGGCTGAGACAGAGGCGGCCCTCGTGGGCCCAGCAGCTGCGCAGGGTGCAGAAGGCCGAGGGTGGGCTGCGAGCTTCCTGGAGGAAGGGACCATTCAGCTGGATCCTGAGGGCAGGAAGGTGGCCTGGGGGCTCCGGACCTTGGAGCAGTCGGGGCTGTCCTGCCTCTTGGGGCCAGGCTGCGAAGCCGGTAGGGCCAGATCAGGCTGGGCCCTGAGCCTCAGTGAAGCTGGCCCTTGGGAGCACCCCCCCCAAAGGGCCGCCGGGGCTGTGTGTGGAATGTGAGCAGCAGCCGGCGACTGGGGAGCGCTGCGGGAGGCCAGCTGTTGGCGATTTCACGCCCGCTCCACAGCCACTTCTTGGGGACAGGCCCCAGCCGTGGGACCCAGGTGCCCACGGAGGTCAGATTTCGGTAGAGGGAGAAGAAAAAAAGGAGACTTCCTCTGGAGGGGAGCCCCCTCCTCGCCCAGGGCCGCAGCTGCTTCACCCACATACTCTGGGATTAGACCAAATCCTGTAGCAGGTGGCGGGTGGGCAGGGCCCCAGTCAGCGGCCCGGAGGGTGGGAAGGCGTGGGCAGTGGGGGGCCCCAGGGTGCAAGGTATGGCTATGTGCTCACCGACCACTGCGCCTGTACTACCTGGGAATGGGGTTCTTTTACACCTTCCTTCAACACTCCCCTGCCTTCCAGCTCTGCCGGGGTGGCCCTGGCTGGAGGTTCAGGGCAGTGAGAATGGCAGCTGAAGTGGACGAACAGCTGGACAACGGCATTGTGGGGCTTGTGCAACGCAGCAAATGGGGGCCAGGACTCCCTGGGAGGGGATCGGGAGGAAGAAGAGGGGGTTGCTTTTCATTGAGAACTTTCTTTAGACCATCAGCATTTAAAAATTTTTTTTGACCCCTTTGAGCTGTGAACACGTATTGATTCTGTGAACCGTGTTTCCCCAAGTGTGCACCCCCTCCCTGCCCCTCCCCCGCCCCACGCTGTCTGCCACCCCCTAGGAACTTGCTGGAAGGAGGCTTCAAGCTGGACCTTACTGAGTGCAAAATCCTGGGGTGGGGCCCAGCCGGGAAGCCCTCCGGGTGACTCCAAAATACGTGATAGCCGCCGAAGGGCTGCCTGCTTCCTGGTGCGCCCAGTCTGAGGGAAGGAGAGGATGTCCAGCGCCCTCTGCTGCAGCCCTGCGTGGGGGGAGGGCCCAGCCTGGAGCTGATCTGGAATGCACAGTCCTGAGAAAAGAGGTCTGAGCATAGCTCAGCCAGGACAGGGGCGGTGGCTACACAGCGTCTCTGAGTGCTCAGAGCAGGCGGGGAGCAGAGGCCTTCAGAAGGCTGGGCCCAAAGCTCGGAGCATGGTCCTGGACCATGCACCTGTGCGTGGACAGCCTCGTAGCTGCCCAGGGCTTCTGGTGTTGGGAGCTGCCCCGCTGCCTGCAGTGGGACAGCGTGCTCAGCCCTGAGCACCGACTCTCCTGCCTTCCCCAACGAGACCTTGGGCCAGTCAGGCTCATCCCCCCTCACAGCCTCAGTGTCTCTATCTGGGAAATGGGGACAGGCCTCCTTGGAGCTATGGGGAGAAGGTGATGAGATCACAGGGCAGGATGGCCCAGCAGCCAGCTCCGGGGGCGGCTCCGCTAATCCCAGGGCAACAGCAGCTGTCGGGTACTGAGCACCGACCTGGTAGCACTCTGGGCGTGTGTGTCATTCATTCCTGCATTACCAGGTCGTAGCACACACACCCGCCACATGGTGCACATCCTGGCCCTCCGCCCATCACCCACTTTCCAGCCAGCAGCTGGGCTGTCCCACACCAGAGTGGCTGGCTGGCTGTTGCCACCAACCAGAGCCCCGGCTGATACAAGCAGCCCGCAAGTGGCAGAGTCCGGAGCGAGCCAGTGGTGCTTTCTCTGCACACATCCATCAGTGTCTGGGAAGCACTGGGAACCCAGGCAGCCCTAGGAGGCAGGGCCCTGCTGCTGCCACGCTGCCCCAGAGCGGGCAGGGGAGGGGTGGCGAGGGAGCCCGGGAGTTAGCAGTGTCTGTCTCCTGACATGAGGCGTCAGGAATGTGGGACAGCCTCCGCAAACATGTGCCTGCCAGGGCCGCTGGCAGAGAGGGCACAGGGTGGGCAGCTGAGCCCCTCTTGGCCTCCAGCACCCCCACCCGGGCAGCAGCTGCCTCTGTCACTCTGAGTGATCCAGCTCGGGTCTCCTCTGGGCACAAAGGCTGGCTGGGAGGCAGGGGCTCAGCCCCGCTGCTTCCTAGAGCACTCTTGACACCTGGGACCTGTCGCCTCCCCAGTCTCTACAGGGACATGGGGTGGCTCACCTCTATGTGGCGAGGGAGAGTGAGGGGTGGCTGCTCACCGTGGGAGAGATTGAATGTGGGGGGGGGGCCTCATCCCCTAGCCCTCACACACTGCTTTTCTCTTTTTAATTAACGTGTTAACAATTGCATATAGTAATGTGCGACAGTGTGACATTTGAAGTGTGGCAATCAAATCCAGGTCATTAGCATTTCTGTCTCCTTATCATCTCTTTTTGAAACTATTTATTTACTCATTTCATTAGAAAGGCTGAGAGGCAGGAACAGAGAGAGAGAGAGAGAGAGAGAGAGAGAGAGAAATCTCCCATCTGCTGGTCTGCCCCCCGCCCCCAAGTTCCCACAACAGCTGAGGCTGGGCCAGGCCAAAGCCGGGAACCACAGCTCCATCTAGGTTTCCAACGTGGGGGCGAGCCAAGTACCTGAGCCATCATCTGTCAGCTCCCCCGGTGCTCATCCACAGGAGGTGGAATCAGAAGTGGAGCAGGAACTGGAACCCAGGCGCTCCAGATGGGATGTGGGTGCCTCGGACGGTGGGAGCTTAATTGCCATGCCACATCTTTGTCCCTGCCGTTATCTACAGACAGAGATCTCCCATCCTCTGGTTTACTCCCCAAATAGCTGCTACAGCCATGACAGGACCAAGCGAAAACCAGGAGCCAGGAGCTCCACCCAGGTCTCCCATGTAGATGGCAGGGGCCCAAGGACTTGGGCCATCTTCCGTTGTCTTCCAGGTGCTTTAGCAGGGAGCTGGATCAGAAACCAAGCAGCCAGGGCTCTGGCGTTTGGATATGACGTTGGCGTTGCAAGGTACCACTTTTTTTTTTTTTTTAAGATTTATTTATTTACTAGAAAGGTTGAGTTACAGAAAGAGAGAGAGAGGGAGAGGGAGAGGGGGAGGGAGGGAGAGAATCTTCCATCTGCTGGTTCACTCCCCAGTTGGCTGCAACAGCTAGAGCTGGGCCAGGAGCCAGGAGCCTCCTCCGGGTCTCCCTTTGTGGGTGCAGGGGCCCAAGCATCCAGGTCATCCTCCACTGCTTTCCTAGTTGCACCAGCAGGGAGCTGGATTGAAAGTGGAGCAGCTGGGACTTGAACTGGTGCCCATATGGGATGCCGGTGCCAAAGGCTGCGGCTTCACCCGCTGTGCCATATCACCGGCCCTTGAAGTTGGCAACATAACCATGCTCCCACAACACTGGCCCACTGGTAGCTACTATTCTATCCTCTTCAACTCTGAGATAAAACTCTTTTGGTTTCCACATTTGGGAGAGGACGTGAGGGGTCATTTTCTGTGCCTGGCTTATTTCATTTGATATGATTTCCTCCACTTCCATCCATGTTGCTACATGACGGGATTCCATTCTTTTTCAGGGCTGGATAATATTCCATCACCTCATACACTGACCCTTTCTGCCCCAGGTGAGGGCCGAGGGCTCCCGGTCTCTGGGATTGGCTGGGCCACTGAACAGCGACCACCAATGAGACTCCTGGCTTGAGTGGGGCTCGGCCAGAAAGTCTGAGAGAGCTGTGTTTGGAAGCCTCTGGACCACCTGCGCGGGAGCAGGAGGAGAAGCAGGGCCAGAGACCTTGGGCTGCGGGGCGGGTTGGGGGTGGGGCTGCCCAAGCCTGGGACAAGTGCATCGGCAGCTCGCACGGAGTCTGCATGGAGCCTCTCCCCGCGCATGCGCACCCGAGCCTTGTTCATCCGAAACCCTGCACCCTGCTCCTGTGGGGCGGAAGTGACGGTGCCGCCCTCAGCACCACAGCTGGACAAAGCAGCAGGATCGGGACTTCCTGGCTCCAGGTCCAGGGCTCTTCCCACCCCGTTAGGAAATAAGAGCTCCTGGGGAAAAGGAAGTGGTCAGGGAACTCCGTGGTTTGTGGCCGGATGTCTGCTCTGAGATGGGGGCGCCCTGGAAGAGGAGGGGTTCAGTCTGGGACATGGAAAGCCGGACAGGGTGTTGGGGGGGGGCGGTGTGTGGACCCAGAGGAGGGAGTGCAGCATGGTCAGGTTAGGGAGCAGCAGGATTGAGCCAGGGAAGGGTCCAGGCTGAGTTCGGGGAGCTGAGCCATCAGAGGGGGTTTCTGAGAACAGAGCCCCTAAGGCCTCCCCAGCAGAGGGCCAGGCAGGCAGGGACAGCTGCAGTCCAGCCAGGCAGCAGCCAGCTGCTGCTGGGAGACTGGCCAGGCCGGGAGTGCGGGGGGTGGGCACGGTCCCCACCTCCAGCGCGTGGGATCGAGCCGGCAGCGGCTGGAGCAGGGTTTCAGGTTGTCGTGTTTTTACTGATCAGCTCGGTTAATGCTGAACAGGTGGGGGAGGGGGGCTACCAGCTCCCTTGGGGACAGACAAGCTACACATATGCATGCACACATGTGTGGGCAGGGCATAGGACGGGCGGGGCCAAGGCCAAGGCCCATATGGACTCCTGGAACCTGGAGGCCTGGCACCCAGCCCCTCGGGTCTGTGTCACTCAGGAGTGCCTCCATCCTGCGCCCCCTCCCTCCATCCCCTCGGGGAAAGACACCAGGCACACACAGGTTTATTTCAAAAAACAATAATTTATAAAAAGGCCATTTGTGTCTGTGCTTTCGGCTCCCAGCCTCCCAGGGCACAGGGGTCAATGCTCCTTCCACCGAGAGCTGGGAAGATCGGGGTGGGGGCGCTTGGGGACATAGGGTTCTGATCTCCAAACCTCTGTTGCTGTTGGGAAGCAGGTTCAGAAAAGCAGTCTGGAGGCAGGCCCAGCCAAACCCCTAAGCAGGACGCCAACACTCAGGCTACTGGGACATTGGCAGCCGAGCCCCAAGGGCAGGGCCTCACGCCCAGGGCTGAACTCCGGGCTGGGAACCCGGGGCCAGAGCGGGAAGCCTCAACTGGACCCCCGGGCTAAGGACCGACCTCCCCAGAGTGGAGCCAGAGATCTGGAATGGCACCCCAAGGTCAGGGCCCCAGGACTGCCAAGGTCAAACAGTGCTTAGGTTGTGGCTGAGCCAGGAGGCCCCTGCTCACGTCTGTACCCCAGGGAAGGGGAAGGGGCTGGGCCCCAATGGCAGGGGGTCATGGCTGAAGACAGAGTCATTGGAGGAGCAGGTGCTGCTGGTGTCTCCTCCAGAGGGGGAGTAGGGTCCGAAGGTCAGGCGGAGGTCGAGGTACTGCAGGGAACAGAGCACGTGAGCCTGCACAAGCGCAGTGGGCAGCAGCGGGAGGCTCGGGGCGGCCAGGGTCAGTACCTCCTCAGAGACCGCCAGCAGCACCTTGTCCAGTGCTTCTACCAGCTGCTTGAAGGTGGGTCTCTGGGAAGGCGCCGCGTGCCAGCACTCGCGCATCAGCCCGTACCTGGGGAGGTCAGGAGCAGCCTCAGGCCTGGGGGAGGGGCCTAGTGGCCCTGGGAGGGGGAGCAGTGAGTGGTGGGTGGGGCCAGTCAGTGGAAGGGCAGGGGAGCCTGCCTAGGCCTCCCCTTTGGGCCCAGGAGGAGGAGGGGGCGGGAGGGGAAGAGAGGGAGGAGGCATTGCCCTCAGGACCAGCCAAGGTCAAGGCAGGGGCTGAGGACTGGAGGGTGGGGAGTGTGGGCCAGCCTCACAGCTCTGGGGGGCAGTGCGGGGGCCGGTCCATCCGGTGGCCCTCCCGCAGCAGCGAGAACAGTTCCTCCACGGGGATGCCGGGATACGGGGAGCCCCCAAGGGTGAAGATCTCCCAGAGCAGGATCCCAAATGACCACCTGGAGGCAGGACAGAGGATCAGCAGGGCACAGCTCCCCTGCCCACTGCAGGAGGCCCAGCGGGTGTGGGCCACACAGGGTTGGGGGCGATGACCCCTGGCAGGCACCCCGCCCTCAGGTCGCAGGTCTTACACATCACTCTGGTGTGTGTACACTCGGTCAAACAAGGCCTCGGGGGCCATCCACTTGACAGGCAGGCGGCCCTGGAGGGAGAGGGGAGGTGTTGGAGCCGAGTCCCGCCAGCCCCAGGCCTGGGCCCCCAGCCCCCAGCCCCCGCCGCCCTCACATTGCTGGTTTTCTTGTAGTAGTCAATGTGGTGGATGCCTCGGGCCAGCCCGAAGTCGGCGATTTTCATCACGTTGTCCTCGGTCACCAGCACGTTCCGGGCAGCCAGGTCCCGGTGGATGCACTGGGAGCAAGACAGGCATGCGACACGGGGCTTGGGTTTATAGGAACACATGGCTGGGAGCTGGGCACATGCATCTTCCACCCATTTTACAGATGGGGAGGTTGTGAATGGGAAAGGGAGAGCTAAGCCGTCTGGCTTCAGGGCCTGGGTCTTCTCCCCTGCCCTGCCCCTGGGTCAGGATGGGCCAAATGGGGACAGGAAGTGTCAGCTGCGCAGCACCAAGGGCAGGGGTGTGAAGCTCTGGGGACATTTAGATGCCAATGGGAAAGGGGAGATGGGGTGGGAGGGGGCAAGGGCAGAGGGGCCAGAGCTTGGCCGCGGCCACACCTTCTGTGACTCCAGGTACTGCATGCCGCGCGCCACCTGGTAGGCACAGGAGACCAGGGCCGGGAAGGACAGTGGCCCCTCGCTGCTCCTCGGTCCTTCAGGGCTGAGGTCGGGGCCCGGGGGCCGCCGGGCTCGCAGGAACTCCCGCAAGTTCCCCTTGGCCGCACACTCCACAATCACGTACAGGGGCCCTGGTGGGGAGGGGCACAGGGAGGCCGCTGAGGTCACGGGCGGCTCTGCCGGCCAGCACCCGCCCGTGCCCCGAGCCCCGCCCGGCCGCACCTTCCTGGGTGCAGACGCCTAGCAGGTTGATGATGTTCTTGTGCTGGCCTATCAGCTTCATCACCTCCATCTCAGACACCAGGTCGGCCAGGTCCTTGTCTGAGGCATTGTCTGCAATGGGTGCGGAAGCTGCCATCTAGCTGCTCAGGGTGGGGGTGGGCATCCCCACCAGGCTGTGCGTAACCTCTCGGAACCTCAGGGCTCACTCGTACGGAACCCAGCAGTCGATCAGCCCTCCCTCTCAGTCAGCATGCAATGGCATTGCGGATCTGAAAGAGGGAGGCCTTCCAGAGGGAGACCGGAGACGGGAGACGGGGGGAGAGCTGGGACAGGAAGGAAGCTGCCTTGGGAAGGGTTGGCGCTGGTCCCTCAACGGGGGCGGGAAGCAGGCTGGCGCCCTGAGGCCTCTGTCTGACCAGGGCCTGGCATCCATCCGGCCTGGGAATTCTGGGAGCTGCCAGCAACAGCTCAGAGAGGGGAGCGGCTGGGGAGAAGGCTGAGGACCAGCGGCTGGGCTCCGGAACTGACCTGCGGCCCTGGGTCAGTGGTGCAGCGCCCCCGCCCCCGCCCCCACCCCCACGCACGCCACTATCACAAGGCTGTTTCCCAATCCCTGCCTCCCAGAAAGTGCCAGGTGGCCCCAGCTGTTTGGAGAGGGGAGAAGGAGGGAGGGAGAGGGCCAGAGGGAGGAGGGCGGAGGGGGGAGAGGAGCGGCTTGGGCTCCTTGGGAGAGGGGGCTGGGGGAAGGCAGTAAAAGGCTCCAGTGGGCAGCTCCCAAGGGCCCCTAGGGTCTGGCACTGACTTTACACAGAAGTGCTGCTCTTCCAGGGTGCTGGGCACAGAGGCCAGACCTGGGAGGGGCACAGGGGAGGCTGCGGGTGTGTCTGGGGGACCATGGGGGATGCGAGGTTCAAGGAGACCTGTGGCCAAGGCTGACACAGGCAGAGCTGACGGAGGATACAGAACCCAGTCACCCCAAATCCTCACCATCATCCTTGCCCCGACGGCTAGGATCTGATGGGCCCTGACCACGTGCCAGGCACTCGCCAAGAACCGGGGGCCGGGAGGTAGAGGACCTATTATTCACCCCATGTGATGCAAGGGGAGATGGACTTGAAAGCGACCTGCCAGCGTCAGAGCATACTTGGACTGTAGGCCAAGGGCGGGGTCGCACGGCCTCTCCCAGCCCACCCTCCTCCCCGGGCCCCTGGGGCTCTCCACTGCGAACCCCACAGGTGCACCTGCCCCAGGCTCCACACACACTCACCCTTGAGCATCTTGACGGCCACCGTGCTGGCTTGGTCAGGGCGGGCAGGGTCCATGCCGAAGGCCTCTGCACGCACCACCTGCCCGAAGCAGCCCTCTCCCAGCGGCTTCCCAAGCACCAACCTAGGTGTGCGGAGAGGCCAGCCCTCAGACCCCAGGTGGCACACCAGCAGAGGCTGCGTGCCCGTCCTTGTCTCCGCTCAGTGTACCTGTCCCGGGGGAACTCCCACAGTGGGTCCAGAGGGAGGTCTAGACTCACGAGGCCAGCGAGCAAGGGGGGGCCGCTGGAGGAGAGTCGGACGCCTCGCACCAGGGACGAACTGGACTTGCCTGAGGAGCCTGACTCCAGAGAGAACTAGAAAGTAGGAGGCGTGGCTGAGCCTGCTGCAGCCAGGCTGAGGCCCTGATTTTGGGGGGGGGGGGGGTGGAGCTGGGGGTTGAGCACGGTACCTGTCGGGCCAGAGGGAAACGAGACAACTTCTGCACCGTGGCGGGCTGCCGAGCACGCCGGCCATGGAGCACCTGCCCGCGGTACAGCCCGGCCAGCAGCAGGAGCACAGCCAGAGCCAGAGAGCCAGAGGCGTACAGGATGATGTCTGTGTACCTGGCCTCGGGCGAGGCTGCTGTCCACGTGAGGTCCTCCTCTGCCCCCGCAGACAGATGCACACAGAGAAAGATGGACAAACGGACTGGTGAGCGTTCAGGCTGGCCAGCCCTGCATGTTCTGTCTCAGGCTTTGCACATGCGCACACATACACACTAAGAAAGCAGCAGTCAGACCCATCTCAAACACCTATACCCCGGAAGGTGCCACGGACAGCCACGTGCAGAATGAAACGCATAAACCCACGGGCCACACCCCCCAGCCCAGACCTCACGGATCCACAAGAGACCACGATAGGGACCACGTAAGATGGCAGCCTGCTCTGGCCCTCTAAGGCGCTCACCTGGCAGCACGGTGAGCCAGGCCGACTGGTAGGAGAGACCGATGGAGTTGCCGGCCAGGCAGGTGTACTCGCCCGAATCCTCAGCCGACACGTTTCGCAGGTACAGGACTTCCACTTCGGAGCTGTTGATGTCTGCGGTCTGGAGAAGAGGGGCACATTCAGGGGTGACGGCAGGGCCTGGGCAGCTGCTGGGCCCCCGCTCCCCAGCCACGGGTGGCTCGCGCACCTTCAGCACTTGCACGTAGGGGAAGCCGTCGGCGCCAAAGCTGCTGCCGTTGATGACGATGTGCTTCAGCCACTGGATGTGGGGCTGGGCGTCACTGTACACCTTGCACAGCAGCTCCACGTCACTGCCCGCCACAGCCGTGGTGTTGGCCGGCAGCCCCGCCTGCAGGATGGGCCGGTGCGGGGACCGCTCTGGGGGCCGGGTCGGGCCGTGAACCCTGAGCAGCGGCACCCGGACAGGCACCCTGCTCCCCTGCCTCTTCCAGGAAGGCCCTTCCTAACAGGCAGCTCAAACCGTGGCCAGCTCCTGCTACCCTGCTTAAACCTTCTATGGCTCCCTGCTACCTTTGGGTTAAGAATGACTTCTCAGCCTAGCATTCAAAACCCTCCAGGGCCGGGGTCCCCATAAATGCCACACCTCAGACGGGCATCTCCTTGCAGACGCACTGCACCCCTTACACTCTGGAGCCTTAGCTGTGCTGCAGCTCTCGGCCCCCCTGCTGTTCTCATTTCTGCTCTGGGCAGACCCCCTGACTCCGGGTGCCACCCTCTGGGCCACCTGGTCACTTTGAGCTGCTTGCCCCAGCTGAGGCCCAGTCTGTGTTACCTGCCCCCCACCCCCGTGCATGGCCGCCCCCCACCCATGCGCTCACCCAGCACATCCAGCAGGTAGCTGTAGCGGATGCTGCCCAGAGGGTTCTCCACCAGGCAGGTGTATGTGCCCCGGTCTGAGGGCACCACGCTTTCCATCACCAGGCTCCAGTGTTGGTGGCGCAGCTGAGGGCAGAGGAAGGGGCCACCATGGAACCCCCATCTCCCAGAGGGGACAGGGCACGAGGAGGCTGCGTCTTACCCACAGGCTTAGACCCTGAGGTCAGGCCAAGGGTGTGGATCTTAGGACACAGAAGGCCCCAGGGGACTTGAGAGCCTACGGTGCAAGACTTTTGAGTCTGCCTCTCCCTCACTGGGCCACCTGAGCATGGAGTGATTGCCCTCTCTGAGCTGTAGCTTCCTCTGTGCAGGCCCCGTAGGGTCTCATCAAGAGGAGATATGGGGCCAGCGCTGTGGCAGAGCAGGTAAAGGCACCGCCTGCAGTGCCGGCATCCCATATGTGCGCCTGTTCAAGTCCTGGCTGCTCCACTTCCAATCCAGCTCTCTGCTATGGCCTGGGAAAGCAGTAGAAGATGGCCCAAGTGCTTGGGCCCCTGCACCCGCACGGGAGACCTGGAAGAAGTCCTAGCTCCTGGCTTTGGATCAGTGCAGCTCTGGCCATTGCGACCATTTGGGGAGTGAACCAGTGGATGGAAGACCTCTCTCTCTTTCTCTCTCTCTCTGCCTTTCAAATAAATAGATCTTAAAAAGAGAGAGAGATAGGAGATGCCAAAGTGTCCTGAGGCTTGCTGGCCCGGGGTTCTTCCAGCCGCACAGTCGGGGCTGCTGAGCGGGGAAGGCACTTGGGAGGGTAGCTAGATCGCCCTAGTCCGAAGCCTGGTGCTTCCCAGTTGCCTTCCACATTAGATTCACAGGTGCCAGGGGGCCCAGGGGGAAATGAAGGCCGGGAGCAGATGGTCTGTGACACCGCAGCCTCACCCGAATCCCTCCAATGCGGTTCTCCCCGTGGAAGGCCTGTCCGTCTTTGAGCCAGCGGATGGTGGGCATGGGGTCGCCTGCGGCTGGGCAGCGGAACTTGATGGTGTTCCCGGCAGGCACTGCGTGCAGTTTCTTCTCCATGCGCTGGGGGTGTGTCCAGTATGGAGCTGGGGGGGGGGGAGGTGGGCATATTGAGTGCCCCCCCCCCCCGTTTCAGTGACCAGATGGGGCGATGGGGACACGAGTCCTGGAAGCCTCACACCGACCTTGCTGAGGGTAACTGTGCCTGTTCGGGGAGCCCCTATGGGCCTTGGGGTCCTCAGGATCGTCACTGGAGACCGAGGAGTCTGCGTCAGGGACAGAGGAAGCATCTGAGGACCAACAGAGGGAGTCTGTCTCCCCGGGGACCTCAGCCGCCCCTTGGCAGCCCCTTACCATCCACAGCCAAGGTGAGATTGTGCAGGACTGTCATGGAGCCTCGAGCCAGGCAGAGGTAGCGGCCGGCATCCTCGGGCAGGAAGCTGGCAATCTCCAGGCGGCCCCTCCAGCCCCGCACCCGGCCGGCAGGTGCTAAGCGACTGCCCTCCTTGTACCAGTGGCCGCCCCGCTCAGCCCGCCTGCAGCACAGCCGCACGGGCTGCCCAAGGGCCACGGTCAGGTCCTGCTCGGGCTGTTCCAGGCTGGGGGCCGGGCAGGGTTCTGTGGGCCGAGCACAGAGCGCAGTGAGCCCCACCACTCCGACGGGAGGCGGCCCCCTTGCGCATGAGGAACATGCTGCCCACGTGGGGCCCGGGCACCCAAGGACACGTGCTGGACATGCCACTCCTCCGCACGCAGCTTGTGGGCCCACGCCACAGCGCCGAGGCGGACCACACGCACACAAGTACTTGGCACGCATGCTGGACATGCTACACGCGAGACACATGTGCACACACATACACAGACACTCAAAGGCACATGCTATACGTGCCACACGTGCTGCCTGGGCCGCCCAAGCTACACACTGATGCACAGAACACACACACACACGCACACACACACGCAGCCAAGCCGCTCACCCCTGGCTCTGCAGCCCCGCTCAGGGCCCAGTGCCCTGCAAGGCCAGTCCTCTGGAGCCCAGTGACAGATAGCGGCCGCTTGCTGGGAGCCAGACACAGAGTCTCAGAGGCTGAGGCCTTCCCTGCCACCGCCTTCTCAGGGCCTGGGCTGGGACCCTCTCCGGCTCTGCTCAGCCAGCAGCCCCCTCCCAGGTTCACGCTTCCCACCCCTGCAACCCTCTCCCACCTTCGGGGCCATACCCAGCTCCACTTCCTCAGAAGCCTCAGGGGACAAGGCTGGAGCCCCAGGTGCCCCCAGCAGGACCCCCAGCAGGGCCAGCAGCACCCACATCTCCTTCCTGCAGCTCCCAGGACTCAGGCTGGAATTCCTGGAACAGGGGGCAAAAAGAGCAGCTGCCACACGTGCGCCGGGCCAGCGCTATTGCCCTATTTTACAGATGAAGAAACCGAGGCAGGTTGGTGCAAGCCCCTAGCCTGGCTGTGGCAAGGCAGAGACTGGAACCAGCTCCGTGGCCGCTGCTGCTGCTGCTGCTGCCGCTGCCGGAGCCCAGGGCCTCCCCCTGGTTGCTGGTGTGGGGAGGCTGGGCTCGGCTTCCTGCTCTGCCTGGGTCCTGCTGAGACCCTGGCACAAGTTCACAGAGAGAGCAGTTGGGGATTCTTTCCTTGGAGCGAGGCAGAGAATGGAGAAATATCTGCTGTTCGCTCTCCGCACACATAATTCACTTTTTGCTGAATAAAGAAATTTATTGCTGAAGAGCCAAAAAAAAAAAAAAAAAAAAAAAAGTGAAATGTGATAGCAGGCCAAACGTCAGCAGCTGCATGTTGTTGGGGCTGACCCCTACCCCTAGGGTATTCCTGGCACCCATGCCTGGCGACTGGGTGCTTGCACCAACAAGGCAGCACTCCCCACGTGCAGCAGGGAGAGGGCCTCATTCGGAACCCCTGCAACCCCACACAGGAGTTTCTGTATACTCTAAAGTGTCAGCACCAAGTTCAAGTCCTGGCTCCCACCAGCTTGCAAGTCCCCGGCTGTCCCTCTCTGGGCTGTTTGGAGATAAAAGCGGTGATATATGTGGGGACTAGGCACGTGGCATACTGGCATGTCCTCCCGCCCCTCTTGTCACCTGTCACCTGTCACCCTGGTCTGCCCTCAGCCGGTCGGCTCTGGTCCTGTCAGGTAAGAGGTGCACACCCATCTCATTTGGTCACTTTCTTCCCAGTGCTACTGAGCACATCTCTGTCCCCCCAAAGGAACACTCAGAACCAAGCGAGGGGACAGGGTGTGGTCCCAGGAAGCCACTGGCTATTCCCTGGGGCTGGGTGCCAGCCAGGTGTCAGTGGTGTCTGCAGATGCGCCCTGCCTGGAAGCCCACCACATCTCTCTGCAGCCACGTCCCCCACTCCCAGCCCTCTCTGTATTTCCTGTCTCTCCCGAGGGCAGGCCACGGTGGTGTCTGCTTGGGCCTTTGCAAACCTCCTCTGTTCTCAGCCTCTGCTGTCGAGCAAGGGCTTTGGGAAACACGCGTCTGTCAAGCGCCACCTCCGTCGGTTAAAGGCTCCCTGCGCCCTGCAGGAAGCAGTCCCCGCGGCTCGTGCGTCTCCCAGGCCGCCTCTCTGCCCTGGTCAATCTCCCTTCAGGAGCACGGAGCCCACCGCCTTTCAAAACCCGGCGCCTCCGTGCCCTTCATCCCTCTTCTCCATCCCACTCAGCTCTCACGGCGACTGAGCCCAGCCCCCTCTGCCTCGGGGCACAGCTCCGCGGGCAGTGGGGTGGGGACGCCTGGGACCCCAGGCTGCCCTGACCTCCCAACCTCAAACCTTGGCCGGGTCACCGCGGCTGCTGGCCACCCGCCCGGCGCGTGGGACCAGAGCTCCTGACTCTAGCATCAGACGGTCCCGGGTTCTCCAGCCTCCGCACTCCCGCGCCGGAGGGCCCTGGGCCAGCGCTGCACCTCTCCGGGCGTCGGCCTCCCCTGCTCTGCCGCCCAAGGACAAGAGCGCTCTCCCCACCCGCACGGCCACCTTCGGGGGGAGGTGCGAGCCGAAGGGTCCCCCTCCCCCGGGAGCTGCACCCGCCCCCGCGCCCGCCCGGGTGGGCAATGAGTAACCAGCTCCGTGGCCATGGTGCTCTTTGGACGGAGCGGGACAAAAGGCCCTGTGTGCGCTGTGGGTTACTGATTTACCGCCCTTCCACCCCCGCGCCGAGAGGACGCCCCGGTGCCGGGAGGGGGCAACCCCTGGACCCCGCCGTCGCTCGCCCCCTGGCGGCTGGGGGTGAAGTCCGGGCCCGCACGGGTCCTGGCTTACCTCGAACCTGCGTGGCTCCGCTACCCGCACCAGGGTCCAGCTCACCTGGTTCCCCCGCGCCCCGCTCCCAGCTCCGGCCAGACACGATCCCCGCGCCCGGCGGGGCCCGCAGATAGCCCCGGCGCTGCTCCGCCCGCGGCGGGAGAGCCAGGAATAAACTCGCTACAGCGGCGTGGCCGCGGGCGGCTGCCCGGCCCCGCCCTGGCCCCGCCCCCGACCGGTGCTACCTCTCAGGGGCGTGGCCGGGCTCCTCAGCCACGCCCACCCAGGTCCCAACGCGGGGACCCAGCATCACAGCCAGACGGCCAGGGCCAGCCTGGCTACTACACGCCGCCTCCTCCGGCCCACCCAGACCCCTGGCGGGACTTCCAAGTTCTCGTCCACTGCCCAGCCATGTCTCCTGCTCGTCACCCCTCGGGGAAGGAAACATTGACGCTAGCCTGGCTCCGCCATCTCTGTGCAGTGGATTGACTGCCCCCCGTCCGCTCATTTGGGCAACCTGCACAGTGACAGTTCTTTCTAGAAAATATTTATTTATTTATTTGAAAGGCAGAGTGACAGAGAGAAGGAGAATCAGAGGTCTTCCATCTGCTGGTTCACTCCCCAAACGGCAGAGCCAGGAAGCCAGGAGCCTGGAAGTCCATCAGCATCTCCCATGGGGGTGGCAGAGGCTGGGCCATCTTCCACCTGCCTTCCCAGGAGCATTAGCAGGGAGCTGGATTGGAAACAGAGCAGCTGGGACTTGAACCAGTGCTCTGATTTGGGATGCTGGTGATGTAAGCGGTGGCTTAAGCCATGGAGCCTCAACCCCAAGTCCAGAGTGATTTTTTAAAAGATTTATTTAGGGGGCTGGCACTGTGGCATAGCGGGTAATACTGCTGCCTGCAGTGCCAGCATCCTATGTGGGTGCCGGTTTGAGTCTCAGCTGCCCCACTTCCGATCCAGCTCTCTGCTATGGCCTGGGAAAGCAGTGGAAGATGGCCCAAGTGCTTGGGCCCCTGCCCCTGTGTGGGAGACCTGGAAGAAAGAAAAGAAAGAAAAGAAAAGAAAAGAAAAGAAAAGAAAAGAAAAGAAAAGGGAAGAGAAAAGAAAGAAAGAAAGGAAGGAAGGAAGGAAGGAAGGAAGGAAGAAAGAAATCTCTATTTTTGGCAATGTGGCAATGTAGTTTATGGTTTTTAAAAATATATTTATTTATTTATTGAAGAGGCAGAATTACAGACAGGGAGAGACCGAGAGAAAGATCTTCCATCCCCTGGTTCACTCCCCAAATGGTCACAATGGCCAGGCTGGGCCAGACCAACTCAGGAGCCAGGAGCTTCTTCCAGGTCTCCCATGTGGGTGCAGGGGTCCAAACACTTGGGCCATCTTCCACTGCTTTCTGAGGCCATGATTGGGGAGCTGGTCGGGAAGTGGAGCAGCCAAGACTCAAACCAGCGCCCACATGGGATGCTGCCATCTCAGGTGACTGCTTTACCTGCTATGCCATAACGCCAGTCCCACCTGAGTTATATTTTAAATACAAATCTGACTGTTTCTATCATCCCCTTTAATTTTCCAGTAGCTTCTCACAAAATTATATATAGGTTTTTGGCATGACCTGGTCCCTGTCCACATCTCCAGATTGAACCTTCATGCCCTTTATCTTGCTCCCACTGTGCCCCTGGGCCTTTGCATGATGTTCCCTCTTCCTGGAACGCGCTTTCCGTCTTGGTCTGGTGAAGTCTGTCTCCTTCTCAGGTCCTGCTCCTCTTGCTTCCTCTGGGAGCACTGAGCTCGCCAAGTGCTGCTGAACTGCCTTCTCCTGAGCGATTCAGAGCAGAGCTTGCAGCACTGGGCTGTGTGCGCTCACATCTCAGTACACAGCCTTGGCGGGTCCCTCCATCTTCATCCTGTCGGCAGGAAAGTGGTAGCTGATAGCATCAACCTCAAGAGGTTGTTGCAAGAAGCAGACCTGCGGGTGTGCGCAAAGCCATCATCCAGCATTTGCTTTGCAATGCTAGCTGTGATTACTTCTTCTTCGTATTTTTTTAAAGAATTATTTTATTTATTTGAAAGAGCATTACAGAGAGAGAGAGAGAGAGAAGTCTTCCATCTGCTGGTTTACTCCCCAGATGACTGCAATGGCCAGAGCTGGGCCAATCTGAAGCCAGGAGCCAGGAGCTTCTTCCAGGTCTCCCATGCAGGTGCAGGGGCCCAAGGACTTGGGCCATCTCTACTGCTTTCCCAGGCCACAGCAGAGAGCTGGATCGGAAGTGGAGCAGCCAGGACTCAAACTGGCGCCCATATGGGATGCCGGCACTGCAAGCGGCAGCTTTACCCGCTATGCCACAGTGCCGGCCCCTGTGATTACTTTTATTTTTTTTAAGATTTATTTATTTATTTGAAAGACAGAGTTAATGAGAGACAAGGGTAGAGTGAAAGAGAGAGAGAGGTCTTCTAACCACTGGTTCACTCCCCAAATGGCTACAACAGCTGGAGCTGGGCTGATCTGAAGCCAGGAGCCAGGAGCTTCTTCTGGGTTTCCCACATGGGTGCAGGGGCCCAATTGGGCCATCTTCCACTGCTTTCCCAGGCCATAGCAGAGAGCTGGATTGGAAGTGGAGCAGCCGGGACTCGAACCGGTGCCCATATGGGATGCCGGCACGCAGATGGCAGCTTTACCTGCTGCACCATTATGATCACTTTTAGATCTGGGATTTCTTCATCATATTTGCCAGAACTGTAGCTGAACCATCAGGTATGTAAATATTGTGAAGCGTTCGCTCAGGGGAGGCAGGAGCTGTGCCCGCGGACCTGGCCACCGTGTTAAGTGCAGGGTACATGCAGGTGCCTCCCAGATAGCTCCACTCTCAGTGTGCTCTGGTCGGCCTCACCTGCAGAGACCCACACTGCAGCCAAACTAGAAGGCCAGGCACCCTCTGACCTGTGTGCACCCCTCACCTGAGACGAGGCCCTCTCCTCCCCCGCAGGCTCCGGGAGAAGCGAAGAGGCGCTGCCCAGCGTAGTAGCTTCCGTCTGTATTGTCATGCGAGTCCAGCTTTTCCCGGCCTCACTCCTGAGGCAGGTAGGGGAGGAAGGGGCATATCTTTGCATAACTAAAAGGCCCATTAATGCAATTTTTTGTTTTTCCTTTTCAGACAAAGGAACACCCTCCTTCCCAAAGATAAACCGGAAAAGAACTGGTTCTCCTTTAAAAACAGTTTGTCGGAATCCATCCCCAGCCCCCTGCCTGGCTGCAGTGCCCCGGGAAAGATGAGACTCCTGCCTTGGAGCGCCCTCCTCCAGGGAGGGGCCTCACCAGACCCCTGGGTTCCCAGAGAAGCCCTGCTCTACATCTTTGGTCCCTTAGTAAAGAGATTTGTGGGGGACAGAGTGAGCGCCAGCAGCCGCCCGACCCTGCCCCACGGCTGGCGCTCAGACCGGGGCCTTTCCCAGGTTTATCCGAGCCCTGCTAGCTCAGGGCATGTGAGCAGCCGCCTTGTCTCCCAGGATGCCCACCCCTCAGCTCCCAGGCCCCAGCTCACGCCCCCAGAATGTGCCCCTTGCCCCCCACTGCTCTGCCCCCTTCCCACACTCACAGCCTCCCACACTGGTCCTGTGTACAGTCTGATACGCTCCCCCCACGCTCAGCCACAAGAATTCGCTGAAAGCTCCCCCCACCCCCACTCTGAATCCCAGGGAGAGAGCAGTGAATCAGTGAATCGGCCCGACTGCCACCCTTCCTGGAGCTGCTGGCCCTGGCGTGGGGGCGGTGAGAGGCGGCCCGGCCTCTTCTCCCTCACACTCCCACTTTCTTGCTAACACTCTCACCAGCCAGGCTTGCAGCTTCTCTTCTCTCTCTCTCTCTCTCTCTCTCTCTCTCTCTCTCTCTCACACACACACACACACACACACACACACTCTCTTGCTTAGCAAAGGCAAGACCCTACCATCCTAAGATCCTGCCTTTAGCCTGTCTCTGCCTCAGTTTGTCCTTCCAGAAAATGGGTGCACTCTTGCGTCTCACTTCAGGGATTCTGGGAAAATGCAAAAGTTAGTAGATGGTGAGTTTCGCCAGAACAGGAAGTTGGTAACACGTATAGCATTGGCTGGGTTCCCACTGGGTGCCAGGTGCTGTGCTTGGTGTTGTCTGTCCTTTGACATTTTCCCCAGGACAAATGGTTTATGAAGACTTAGCCCACGGGGCCCAGGGTCCTGGCTGCTCCACTTCCGATCCAGCTCTCTGCTAATGGCCTGGAAGAGCAGTAGAAGATGGTCCCAAAAGCTTGGGCCCCTGCACCCATGTGGGAGACTCGGGAAAAGCTCCTGGCTCCTGGCTTCAGATCAGCCCAGCTCTGGCCATTGCAGTCATTTGGGGAGTGAACCAGCAGATGGAAGACCTCTCTCTCTCTCTCTCTCTCTCTCTGCCTCTGACTTTCAAATAAATAAATAAATAAATAAACCTTAAAAAAAAAAAGCATAGCCCCATCTTGTAGGCAAGGAAATAGAAGCTTGGGCAGATGGAATGACTTCTTTGAGGTCACCTAGGAAGGGCGTCACAGAACTGAGGCTGCAACCCTAGTTTTGGGGGCCAAGAGGGATTGAGAGCTAGGGTGACTCCATGGCTCGGCCAGCAGCCACTTCGGCCCCGTCCCCAGCTGTGGCTCCTGGGGAAAGTGGAGACTCACCCCACATGGAGTGTGCACTGGACAGCTGCCAGGTCTGGGCTCCCTTCCGCCAGTGCTGATGGGGCGCCCAAGGAGCCCCAGGCCCGGCCCAGCGTTTGCAGCCCCTGAGCCTCTGGAGTGCCGGGCTGGGCCCGGAGGGTCTCCTGAGGCCAGCCTCCACCCCCCCACACCTGCCCAGGAGCAGAGTGGGGGTGGGGCAGACGTTGCCTGGTGCCAACGATGTTGCTGTTGGCTGGCAGCCGGCCGTGGGAACACTGGGGCTGTTGTGTGGAAAGCTGGGCCGTGGAGCCAGCCGGGCCTCTGCCCAGGCCCCGCTCCAGCCCTGCTCTGGCTTGAACACTGGCCTGAGCGCTGGCCCGAGCGCTGGCCCTCGCCTCTGACCCAGTCCTGTTCTTTCTTGTCTTCCTCCTTTCATATCTTTCTTTCAAAACATTTTTTTTTTTTTAAATCTGGGGGAAATTTCAAATGCACTCACGCGTCGCGTAAGCATGTTGTTGGTCAGCAGTGGGTTACGGGGACAACGGTGCTTCCACGAGGCCGTGCTGGGGCTGAGAAGGTCCTGTTGCCTGGGGGTTTCATCCTGCCTCTCTCATGTTCGCTGGCTATGGTGCTACAGCACACACACACACACACACACAACCGCCGTATTCAGGGCAGAGACACGCTGTGTAGGTTTGTAACCTGGGAGCAGCAGGCTGGACTCACAGCTTAGGTGTGCACGTGATGGTGTTTGCACAACAGAACATTTCTCAGAATGCATCCCGTCAGTAAGCGACACGGGGTGCTACAGAAACCATGCACGGAGTGACACCGGTCACCCACCACTCAGAATTGACCATTGCTACCCCCTCACCACTTTTTGCAAACTTCCCTCTCTCCTTTTTTTTTTTTTTTTTTTTTTTTTTAATTTACTTGAAGGGCAGAGTGACACACAGAGAGAGGGAGAGACAGAGAAAGAGATTTTCCATCCAATGGTTTACTCCCTTAACAGCCACAATGACCAGGGCTGGGCCAGGCTGGAGCCAGGAGCCAGGGATTTCTTCATCCGGGTCTCCCACATGGGTGCAGGGGCCATCTGCTGCTGCTTTCCCAGGTGCATTAGCAGGGAGCTGGTTTGGAAGTGGAGCTGCTGGGATTCGAACCAGCACCCTTATGGGATGCTGGTGTTATAGGCAGTGGCTTAACCTAGTACACCACAGCACCAGTCCTACAAAGACTTTTCTACCCACACAGGCTCCAGGGAGGTATGGCTTGGCTGCTTAAAACAGAGATGACAGGCCGGCGCTGTGGCTCACTAGGCTAATCCTCCACCTTGCAGCGCCGGCACACCGGGTTCTAGTCCCGGTCGGGGCACCGGATTCTGTCCTGGTTGCCCCTCTTCCAGGCCAGCTCTCTGCTGTGGCCCGGGAGTGCAGTGGAGGATGGCCCAAGTCCTTGGGCCCTGCACCCCATGGGAGACCAGGATAAGCACCTGGCTCTTGCCATTGGATCAGTGCTGTGCACCAGCCACGGCGGCCATTGGAGGGTGAACCAACAGCAAAGGAAGACCTTTCTCTCTGTCTCTCTCTCTCTCTCTCACTGTCCACTCTGCCTGTCAAAACAAAAAAACAAAACAAGCAAACAAAAAAAAACGGAGATGACATTGACAGCGACTGAGTAATTAAGGGTTGGTGTTAGAGTCTGGGGCATCTGGGTTTGAATCCTGAGGAAGTCCTGGAGCGTCAAGCCTCAGTCTCACTCTCTGTGAAATGGGAGCACTGCTTCTAGTGTGAGGTCTCCGTGTGGCAAGGATGTGTGTAATAGCCAATGCGCATGCCTGGCGCACAGCCCAGGCCCAGGGAAGAGCAGCCGATAGGAATATTGACAAGGGATGGGCCCAGGACCCACCCAATATCCTGGGGGATGGGCAGGAGGGAGGGACTGTGAGGGAAGCCCTCCCTCAGCTCTCTTATCACCCCATGCCCCACCCAGCTTCAGTTCCCGGCACATCTGTATCTAATTCATACTCTGGAGACAGCGAGGCGTGGGGTGCAGGCTGCTCAGGGCGTGTTTGGGAAGGCAGGGAGCCCGGAGCTGAGGCTGGCCGCCCGGGAGGGCTCTGGGGGGTCCTCAAACCCAGACGCATGGGGAGGGGATCTGAGGCCAGCAGATCCCGGCGCCGTGGTGCAGGCTCTGGTTGGCTAGGAGAGGGACCTCTTGGGGCTGTCAAGGCTTGTCAAGGCTCAGCGCTCCCTGGAGCCGAGAACCGCAGGGAAGCGGAAAGCAAGCCGCGGAGGACACGAGCCTTCCCTGACATCCGCCCAGACCACCAGGATTTTGTTGGAGCTCAGACAGCAGAGACTGTACGTGGCCGAGGCTTAAACCAGTTTATTGATCTCACCTTAAAGCCCCAAGTCTGGAGGCAGGGAAAGGGGGACCTGAAGTTAGGGTTTTGAGGTCTTTCTACTTTTCTAGATTTTTCTGTCATGGTTGCAAGGTGGTGGCTTCAGCTCCACCATTGCACCTGTGCTCAGGCGGGAGGAAGAAAGGAAGAAGCCGCGGAGCTGAGTTTGTACCCACAGCTCTGATTCCACCTGCTTGGCCAGACTGAGACACACAGCTGCCCCTGGCTACGAAGGAGGGGGGCGCACATCCTTCTGCTGGGCGCATTGCCTGGGTCTCTAACAAACTAGGAGCTGAGAGTCTGTATCCTGATCTCATCTGCCTCAAAATGGCTTCGTTTGGGGGCTGGTGTTGTGGCCTACAGGGTCAAGCCACTGCCTGTGACACCAGCATCCCAAATGGGAGCCAGTTGAAGCTCCTGGCTGCTGGCTACGGCCTGGCCATTACAGCTATTTGTGGAGTGGTCCAACAGATGGAAGGCTTCTCTCTCTTTTTCTCTACCTCTCTCTCTAACTCTGACTTTCAAATAAATCAATCCATATATATATATATTTTAAATAACTTCTGGGGGCCAGTGCTGTGGAGTAATGGGCTAAGCCTCCTTCTGTGACAGTAGTGTCCCATATGGGCGCCAGTTCGAGTCCTGGCTGCTGCTCTTCTGATCCAGCTCTCTGCTATGGCCTGGGAAAGCAGTAGAAAATGATCCAAGTCCTTGGGCCCCTGCACCCACGTGGGAGACCTGGAAGAAGCTCCTGGCTCCTGGTTTTGGATTGGTGCAGCCCTGGCCGTTGTGATCATTTGGGGAGTGAACCAGTGGATGGAAGACCTACCCCCCCCCCGCCTCTGCCTTTCAAATAAATAAATAAATAAATAATTTTTAAAATAAAATGATTTATTTTTTAATTTTTATTTTTTTAAAGATTTAAAAAATATTTGAAAAGCAGAGTGACAGAGAAATGCAGAGACAGAGAGAGAGATCTTCCATCCTCTGCTTTGCTCCCCAAACGATCACCACATCTGGGGCTGGGCCAGGCTAAAGCCAGGAGCCAGGAACTCCATTCACATCTCCCACATGGGTGCAGGGGCCCAAGAACTTAGGCCGTCTTCCACTGTTTCCCAGGTGCATTAGCAGGGAGCTGGATCATAAGTGGAGCAACTGGGACTCAAACTGGCACTAGCATGTGGGATACTGGCGTTGCAAACAGCGGCTTTACCTGCTGTGCCACAACACCAGCCCTGACTTTTATTTTTGCTTATTTGAGAGGCAGAGAGACAAAGAGAGAGACAGGGATAGTGCTCCCACCTCCTGGCTCACTCCCCAAATGCGTACAGCAGCCCCTAGCTGGGGTCGAAGCTGGGAGCCAGGAGCTCAGTTCAGGTCTCCCACCAGGGTGGCAGAGACAGAAAACCTCCAGCCATCACCTGCTGCTTCCCAGGGCGCTCATTAGCGGCAGCTGGGATCAGGGGCAGAGCTGGGGCTCAAACCCAGGGACCCTGCCATGCGATGCAGAGCCTTCCAGAGCCTTCCTGGGGGCGGTGCTTGGCACTGAGGCGAAGCTGCCGCTTGGGATACCCGCACTCCACATCCCAGTTCCTGGGTCGAGTCCAAGCAGCACTGCTGTCCATCCCAGCCTCCTGTTGGTGTGTGCCCTGGGAGGCAGCAGATGCTGGCTCCGGTAGGTGGACCAATGCCACACACATGGGAGACCTAGGTTGAGTTTTGGGCTCCTACCTTGGAGCTCAAAACTACTTTGGCTCTGCTCTGGCTATTGTGGGTTTTGGGGGAGTAAACCAACAGATAGAGAATCTCTACCTCTTTGTGTCTTAAAAAAATTTTTTGGGGGTTTGTTTGTTTTAACTTATTTTTGAAAATTTTATTTGAAAGGCAAAGTTACAGAGATTGGAGACAGAGGCGGGGGAGAGAGAGAGAGAGAGAGAGAGAGAGAGAGGTCTTCCATCCACTGGTTCACTCCCCAGATGGCTGCAGCAGCTGGAGCTGGGCCAATCCGAAGCCAGGAGCTTCCTCCGGGTCTCCCATGTGGGTGCAGGGGCCCAAGGATTTGGGCCATTTTCTACTGCTTTCCCAGGCCACAGCAGAGAGTTGGATCAGAAGTGGAGCAGCCGGGACTCGAACTGCACCTGAATGGGGTGCCGGCACTGAGGTGGCAGCTTTACCCGCTACGCCACAGTGCCAGCCCCCTTCTTTCTGTCTTTTAAATAAATAAGATACATAAAAATAAAATAGAATGAAGACCCTTCCTGACTCCCGTGCACTGGACATCTAAATCCTCTGTCTCTGCTAACAACCCCTCAGGCTTTCTTTGGGGTCCTGGTGCTGTGCTCCTTCCCCACTGCCTGGGTCTGGATAGGCGCCTGCCACCCAGACTCTGCTAGCATGGGGGCTCCGTCTCCCACCATTGTCTATGTTCACTGAAATATCACGCTGTGCCTCATAAATATGTATAATTATTCAGAGTTAATTGAAAACATTTTTAAATGATAAGGAGCTGGAAATGCCAACTAACCTCATTTGGGCATTACACATTTTTTTTTAAAGACAGTGAAGTTTCTGTTTTTGTCTTTTATAGATGTGTTTATTTATTTGCAAGTCAGAGTTACACAGAGAGAGGGAGAGAGAGAGAGAGAGAGAGAGAGGGAGAGGTCTTCCATCTGCTGGTTCACTGCCCAAATAGCCACACTTTCATCTGCTGGTTCATTCCCCAGATAGCTACAGCAGCCAGGGCTGGGCCAGGCTGAAGCCAGGAACCAGGAGCGTCTTCCGGGTCTCCCACATGGGAGCAGGGGCCCAAGCACTTGGGCCATCTTCTGCTGCATTTCCAGGAACATTAGCAGAGAGCTTGATCAGAAGTGGAGCAACTGGGACTTGAACTGGTACCCAAATGGGATTGCAGGCAGTGGCTTTACCCACTATGCCACAGCATCAGCCCTGGTCATTACACATTGCGTACTTGTATCAAATAATCACACTGCACTTCATAAACATGTCCAGTTAAGATAATAATTTGGGGGATGGATGTTGTGTGCAGCAGGTTAAGATGCTCCTTGGGGTGCGCACGTCACATGTCGGAGTGCCCCTTCCTGTGCCAGCTTTTCTGCTTCCAATCTAGTTTCCTGCTAATATGCCTGAGAAGGCAGAGGAAGATGGCCCTAGTACTTGGGTTCCTGAGAATAGAGACCAGGATAGAGCTCCCGGCTCCTAGCTTCAGCTTGGTCCATCTCTAGCTGTTGCAGCCATTTGGGGAGTGAACCAGCAGGTGGAAGATCTCTCTATATATATAGCTCTGCCTTTCAAGTAAACACATCTTTAAAACATAAAATAAAAAAATGGAAAATATTTTAAAAAAAAAGAATATTCCATCTCCTAGGGCATTGGGATTGGGTTAGAGACAGAGCTGATTGGGACCCATGTAGATCTTGTAAAAATTTTTTTAAAGATTTATTTTATTTATTCAAATGACAGAATGACAGAGGGAGGGAGAGACACACAGAGAGAAAGATAAAGAGATCTTTCATCTGCTGGTTTACTTCTTGCAGGGCTGCAATGGCTGGACCGGGCCAGACCAAAGCCAGGAGCTGGGAGCTTCTTCTGGGTCTGCCACGTGGGTGCAGGGTGCTTTCTCAGGTGCATTGGCAGGGAGCTAGATCAGAAGTGGAGCAGCCGGGACTCGAACCAGTGCCCATATGGATCCGGCGTTGCAAGCAGCCATTTAACTCACCAGGACACCTATAAATTAATTCCAATGCCTAATGCAATGTAATGATATGAACATAGTTGTTGCACTCTATTGTTTAGGGAATAATGACAAGGAAAAAAAGCCTTCAGTATGGACTGATTTAAAAAAAACAAAACATATATTTGGGGCCGGAGCTGTGGCGCAGTAGGTTAATCCTCCACTTGCTGCACCGGCATCCCATAGCGATGCAAGTTCTAGTCCTGGCTACTCCTCTTCTGATTCAGCTCTCTGTTGTGACCTGGGAAAGCAGTGGAAAATGGCCCAAGTCCTTGGGCCCTTGTACCCGTGTAGGAGACTGGGAAGAAACTCCTGGCTTCAGATTGGCCCAGCTCTGGCCATTGTGGCCATTTGGGGAGTGGACCAGTGGGTGGAAGACCTTTCTCTCTATTTCTCCCTCTGTCTGTAACTCTACCTATCAAATAAATAAAATCTTAATATATAAATTTATTTATTTTAAAGGCAGAATGACAGAGGGAAAGACGCACACACACACACACACTCACACACACGGATCTGCCATCCACTTCACTCCCCAAATTGCTACGACAGCCAGGGCTGGGCCAGGCCAAAGCTAGGAGCCCTGAACCCCATCCTGGTCTCCCACAGGGTTGTGCAAGGGCCCAAGCACTTGGGCCATCCTCCGCTGCTTTCCCTGGACCTGATTTTTCCCCCGATATTTTTGTTCTGCAGCTGGTTGAATGTGCAGGTGCGGGACCCTGGGGTACTGAGGGCCGGTTGCACTTGGCACTTACAAGTCAGCAGGTGCATCCTGTAATCACCCCTACTTGTTCAAAACCTTCCTGTGAACTGCCTGCCCAGGTAGAAAGAGGGCTTTACGTAGGGCCATTGTGGAGGCGCAGCAGAGAGACTGGGCTCCACTCTGCCTGCAGCACGCGGTGTTGGGGGGTGGGGGGTAGGGACGGGGTTGATAGCCAGGGGGCTGGCTGGGGGCTCGGGAGGGGACTGCTAAGAAGGCGTCCTGGCGTCCTGGCGGAGGGCATTCTGGCTAAACCAATCTGACCGCATTCTTGCTGAGGACAGGCCAGGACTCTGACCTCACCTGGGCGGCAGTGGGGATGAAGCACCTGCTCAGCCAGCCAGCGCTGGTGATGGAATGCTGAGGCCGGAGCTGGCTGGTGAACTGGACCAAGCAGGGCTCTTAGCAGAAAATGGCTTTTGTAGGGAACTGGGTTTTATAGGAAGAAGGTCCAGAGGCCTCGGTAAAGTTTGGCCAAGCCAAGGAGCTTTGTCCATCTCTCTCCTCCCACGGGGCTCCACGGCTGGGGCTTCCCCTTGGAGTGGCCATGTGTTTTGTGACTTATTCTCAGCGGTCACCCTGGGTCTGCTTTGTTCTCTGTGAGTAGGTACAGCCCCGCGGAGGAGGTGGACACTCTGCCCGATGTCCTGAAAGGGGCATGTGGTCACAGCTCAGAGCCACCACAAGACTGATGCCCGGGGAGGGGCGTGGTGGTCATTGGGACCCTCGCTAAGGTTTCAGGAACACTGCCCGAGGCCCAGCTCGCCTCTGCTGGGAGAGGCTGGAGAGCCATGGAGAACCACGCTCCCATCCCCAGCTTCTCCTCCAGCTGAGGTCTCGGCTCTGCCCATGCGTGCACCCTGCACCTTGGACAGCCGGGGAGGACCCAGCCTGGGGCAGGGGAAGCCCAGGAGGAAAGCACCTGGGAGTGCATGTGTGTGTGTGTGTAGGACGCTTGTATGTGTGTATAGGATGCTTGTATGTGTGTGTGGGATGTTTGTGTGTGTGTGTAGGATGACTCTGTGTGTGTGTGCGTGTGTGTGTGTGGTGTGCCCAGGCCAGTGGCCCTGGAAGCAGATGGGCGAGTTAGCGGCACCGGCAGCCTGTGAGGATGATGGTGCCCTTCCTGTGCTGTCCTGCATGGTGTTGGGGGCGGGACCCCGGCCGTGTAGCCTGAGCCTAGTTCTTTTTCTCTTTCACTTTTTTTTAAAGATTTATTTCTTTGGGGCTGGTGCTGTGGCACAGTAGGCTAAACCTCCCCTTGTAGCACTGGCATCCCATGTGGGCGCTGGTTTGAGTCCCAGCTGCTCTTCTTCTGATCCAGCTCTGTTATGGCCTGGGAAAGCAGTAGAAGATGGCCAAGTCCTTGGGCCCCTGCACCTGCATGGGAGACCTGGAAGAAGCTCCTGGCTCCTGGCTTCGGATTGGCCCAGCTCTGGCCGTTGTGATCATCTGGGGAGTGAACCGTGGATGGAAGACCTCTCTGTCTCTTCCTCTATGTCTGTAACTCTGCCTCTCAAATAAACAAATAAAATCTTAAAGGAAGACTTTTTATTTGAAAGGTAGGAGAGAGAAACAGAGACAGAGAGACAGAGCCAGAGAGAAAGAGAGACATGGAGAGAGAGAGAATTGTTCATCTTCTGGTTCATTCCCCAAATGGCCACAACAGCCAAGTCTGGGCCTGGGCTTAGGCCAGGAGCCAGGAGATAGGAACTCTCTGGGTCTTGCACATGGATGGCAGGAGTCCAAGCACTTGGACCATTCTCCACTGCCTTCCCAGGCACATTAGCAGGAAGCTGGATTGGAAGTGGAGGAGCCGGGACTTCAACCAGCACTCAGATATGGGATGCAAGCATCCCACACGGTGATCCAACCCACTGTACCCCAGCATCTGCCCTGAGCCTAGGTCTTGAGCACTCCTGGGGAGCTCCTTAAGATCATAGAAGCTGCTTTGTTTCTTGTGTCTCCTCCAGAAGTCTTGCTACTCTCGCGGGGCCTGACTCCTGCCAGTCCTCTGGTGGCTGCCTGGTGGCATAGTCTCTTCCTGTGAGGTGAGAAGCACCTTCCTCCCTTGGGGCCTTGGCACATGCTGCTCCTTGCCTGGATTTCCTCTGCCTCCCCATCCTCCCTCCCACCCACAGGCTAATTCCTCAACTTCAATGTCCACTCCTCAGGGGACGGCCGGCCCTGCCCCTGGCCTGGGCTCAGGCCTCCTATTACTCTCTGGCTACCTTTGGGTTTTCCTTTGTGGCGTTTGTTACCATTGCAGCATTGTTTGTGTGATGCGTCCCCTAGGAGAGACTGTGTCTCCTTCCAGGGCCCTGGCATACAGCAGGGGCTGAGGAAAAGTGAATTCCCTGTTGCACAGCTCCTAAGGCCCCTACCAGTCCTGTCCTAAGAGCCCTCTGGCCCACCCCTGCCCACCCCTGCCCACCCCTGCTCACCCCTGCTCAGCCCTGGCCAAACTTCCCGACCCTCAGGGCACTAGCTCTTCAGCTCTAAGCAGCAGAGATGCCAACTCAGACATTTTTTAAAAAAGATTTTATTTATTTATTTGAGAGGCAGAGTTAGAGAGAGAGGGAGAGACTGAGAGAAAGGCCTTCCTTCCACTGGTTCCCTCCCCAAATGGCCGCAGCTGATCCACAGCCAAGAGCCAGGAGCCAGGAGCCAGGAGCTAAGCATGAGCTTCTTCCAGGTCTCCCATGCAGGTACCAGGGGCCCAAGGACTTGGCCATCTTCTACTGCTATCCCAGGCCACAGCAGAGAGCTGGACTGGAAGAGGAGCAGCCGGAATTAGAACCGGCAGCCATATGGGATGCCAGCACTGCAGGTGGAGGATTAACCTACTGTGCCATAGTGCCAGCCCTAACTCAGACATTTGAAAGTCCAGGTAAAATCAGGTTTCGGGAACAGCTGGTTCCTAACGACCCAACAGTGTGGCGCTTAGACTCATCCTCTCTTCAGCTGTCTTCCCCAGGGCTCCATTCTCATTCTGGGGCAGGTACTCCCCAAGAGGTGACAGAGGAGGCCTCTAACAGCTCCAGGCTCCTTCTTGATTGCTTTAGGAAAAGCCAGGAGGGTGGAGGTCATCCTGCCCCTGACCAGAAGTTGAGGGTGCGGCTGCCCCAGGGCGATCTCATCACAGGCGGGAAGGTAAACAGGTCCCAGGTGGACATGCCGGAGGTTACTGCACCTGACAGCTCTGGGACGCGGGGATGTAAAACCTTTCAGGATTCCTCGCAAGGCTATGCGCCCTGGCTTCTCTTTCATGTGCCAGCAGGGGACGGGCAAGGGCTTTTTTCATTTAAGGTTTTTAAATTTATTTGGAAGGCAGAGTGACACACACGCGCGTGCACACACACAGACACACGGGGCGGGGGGATCTCATCTGCTGGTTCACTCTCCAAGTGGCTGTAGTGGCTGGGGTTGGGCCAAGAGGAAGGCAGGAACCTGGGACTCCATTTGGGTCTCCTACATGGGTGGCAGGGGCCCAAGCACTTGGGCCATCCTCTGCTGTCTTGCCAGGCACATCAGCAGGGAGCTGGATCAGAAGCGGAGCGGCTGGGACCCACACTGGCGCTCTGAGAGGGGATGCTGGTGTCTCAATTGTTCCTCACTCTGCTCCTCCCACTCCTAATCTTGATGGGAGAAATGACAAAGTCACATTGCAAAAGGACAGAGACACAGGGGGACCTACTGCTTTCCCAGGCCACAGCAGAGAGCTGGGTCTGAAGTGGAGCAGCCGGGACTCTAACCTGTGCTCACATGGGATGCCGGCAACTGCAAGTGGCGGCTTTACCTGCTATGCCACAGCGCTGGCCCCTAGGTCCTTTCTTAACCCCCTTCCCACCCCAGAAACGGGCTCTTCTGACCAAGGACTGCATTCAACTAGCCTGTCCTGTGAAATTCTAAGCTCCATGGTATGGTCTGGGAGAGCAGTGGAAGATGGCCCAAGTCCTTGGGCCCCTGCACCCGCGTGGGAGACCCAGAAGAAGCTCCTGGCTTCAGATAGGTGCAGCTCCAGCCGTTGCAGCCATCTCGGAACCAGCGGATGGAAGACCTCTCTCTCTGCCTCTGCATTTCAAATAAATACGTAAATCTTTAAAAAACAAAACAAAACAAAACAAAACAAACAAACAAACAAAAAACCGGCAGTGGCCCTTACCAGCCCGGACCCACGCTTTATTCATTTGCTTATCAATTTACTTGCTCACCAGTTACCAAAACACAACCGTAATCCTATGGGAGGCTCCAGGGACCTGGCAGGATGACTGAGACCCAGTGCTGTCCTCAATGAGCTTCTGGGTTGAAGAGGCATTCAGCAGGTCACCACGACACAGTGCGGTCAGGGCCGTGGCAGAAGGATGCGTCAGAGGGCCGCTGGCTCACTCTGTGGGGGGCGGTGATCCCGGGGTGAGTGGTGGTCGTGGGTGACAAGGGGAACTGGAGGAAGCATTAGGCAGAGCTCTTGGCTGTTGGTGACAGAATCCTGCCCACCCT
This sequence comes from Lepus europaeus, assembly GCF_033115175.1. Taxonomy (NCBI): domain Eukaryota; kingdom Metazoa; phylum Chordata; class Mammalia; order Lagomorpha; family Leporidae; genus Lepus; species Lepus europaeus. The sequence goes on from NC_084830.1 coordinate 104,450,835, forward strand.
GGCTTAGGAAGTCCCAAGTGGGAAATCCCGGAGATGACTACTCCCAGGCATGGCATCGGCTCCTCTGCGCTCGCCAATCCCCTCTATGTGGGCTTCATTCTCAGGCAGACTGTTCTGAAGTGCTGGCCAGGATGGCCACACACCTGTCCTCCCATGGCTCCATCACACGGGCCGGGTTCCTCTGGAACCAGGCGCCCAGAACCACAGGGTGCAAGAATGACGCAGAGATGTCACCCAGAGGGAGTCAAGAAAGGACTGGGAGCAGGCCCGACTGCAGGTGCTCTCCCAAGCAGGTGACTAAATTACAGCCCTCCCATGTGGGAGGGGCCGGGCAGCCTTGGGAAGGGAAAGGGAACAAGTTGCTGGTGCACGCTCCGCGAGACTCCGCCCCTGGTTTCTCCTGTGAAGCGAAGCCTGTCCAGCTGTCTTTATAGGGTTAGACGGATCCCAAATATAGGGGCTCAGGAAACATCGCCCTATTCTCTTTGAATAGGTTGGATCTGGGTTTGAACAGGTAGGATGAGGTGGGGGGTTGCTCTACTTTGCCTAGCGGGAAAAAAAGGCAGCGTGCTCCACCTGGTGGCCACCAGGAGCACTGCGCTATTGGGTTGACTCTGGAACCGGCCTTTTGAGTTCCTAGAGCATTTCTGCGCACTGAGATGGGGACTTTTCTCTGGGGCAGGGCCTGGTGAGGTTGCAAGGCAGATGGACTCGGGGAGTCGGTGTTTGAAGGGAGAGACTGAGCATCAGAGGGTCTGGTCGGGGCTGCTGGGAGGGAAGGGCTTTCTCCCTCCCCCCACGCCCCCAGAACTGTGGTTTATTGCGATAACCACTTCACTTCACAGACAGTGACAGGGCCTCAGATCATATGAGCTGGCAGCAGGAGGGTCCTAGACCAGCATCCCTCACGGCTGCTCTCTGGGCAGCTTTGTGGATCTGTGTCTGCCCCGGAGGTTATTACGTCCCAAACACTTGCTCTGCATGCATCTCTGGGATAAAAGCGGGACTTCCTGTCTTCTCCACAGGGGTCATCGGCCGCAGTCTCTGGGGGCCTGGGATGAGCTGGTTCCCCAGCAGTGGGAGGCAGTTTCTTGTTGGAGCCCAGGGAAGAATCACCTGTGGTCACTATGTTGTACCCCTCCCCCCATCAAATTGAATTAGGTTTCTGAAATTTGATAAATCAATGAATCTTTTTTTAAAAAGGATTTTTATTTATTTAGATTTGAAAGGCAGAGTTACAGAGAGGCAGAGGCAGACACAAAGAGAGAGAGGTCTTCTATCTGCTGGTTCATCCTCCAAATGGCCCCAACAGCTGGAGCTGTGCCAATTGGAAGCTGTGCCAATCCGATGCCAGGAGCTTCTTCCGGGTCTCCCATGTGGGCGCAGGGGCCCAAGGACTTGGGCCATCTTCTACTGCTTTCCCAGGCCCCAGCAGAGAGCTGGATCGGAAGTGGAGCAGCCGGGACTCAAACCGGTGTCCATATGGGATGCCGGCACTGCAGGCAGGGGCTTTACCTGCTATGCCACAGCGCCGGCCCCAAATCACTGAATCTTAACACAGGCTCTGTGTCAGACGCTGTCTGCCTGTGGCCTCATCTCCCCAGGGGCACTTGGACAAAAACAGAAGGAGCAGCAGCCACCATTTATGGAGCACTCATCACGTCTCAGGCGTGCAGTTCACGTCTGCCCGGACTTCTCGTTTTCGCCACACCCCTGTGAGGTAGGGGTTGCTGTTCCACCCTGAGGCAGAGGTCACACCATCACACCGCAGTGGCAGAGTTGGGACCGGAAGCCTGGTGCTGGGTCTCAGATCCCGAGGCACTTGCCATTACACCACACAGCCTCTCCAGGGCTGATCCTCCCCAGGGGACCGGCCCCAGCCAGTAGAACCACAGGGAGGAGCGCCCTCTGATGTTTACCTGCGGGCACAGATGTCTGAGACCATTCCAGACTAGAAACATCCAAACAGTTACTTATTTATTATTTGCGGGACAGAGACAGAGAGAGAGAGAGACAGAGAGAGACAGAGAGAATTTCTCGCATATGATGGTTCACTCAATCAGGCCTCCCTTATGGGTGAACCCAACCACGTGAGCCATCCCCACTGCCCCCAGGCTCTGCGTTGGTAGGAAGCTGGAGTCAGGAGCAGGAACTGCAAATAGAATTCAGGTACCTGAATGTGGGACGCGTGTGTTTTAACTGTGAGGCGGAACGCCTGCCTCTCAAGCCTGATACTAGGGAAGCTAAGATTAAAAAACAACAAAATAAAACAGGGGCTGGTGTTGTGGCACAGTGGGTTAAGCTGTCACCTGTGACACTGGAATCCCGTAAAAATGCCGACTTGAGGCCCAGCTGCTGCACTTCTGAAGCAGCTCCCTGATTATGCACCTGACAAATCAGTGGAAGATAAACCAAGAGCTTGGGTCCCTGCCACCTACGTGGGAGACCTGGCTGCTGGCTTCAGGCTGGTCCACTCCCAGTCTCTGCGGTCACTGGGGTAGTGAAACAATGGATGGAGGATCTCTCTCTGTCTCTCCTTCTCTCTTATACAAATAAATAAATAAATCTTTTTAAAAGTTTTATTTGTTTATTTGAAAGGCAAAGTTACAGAGAAAGGGGAGAGAGAGAGATTGATCTTCCATCCGCTGGTTTACTCCCCAATTGGCCACAATGGCCAGAGCTGTGCTGATCTGAAGCCAGGAGCCAGGAGCTTCTTCCAGGTCTCCCACGTGGGTGCAGGGGCCCAGGGACTTGGGCCATCTTCTTCTCCTTCTCCTTCTTCTTCTTCTCCTCCTCCTCCTCCTCCTCCTTCTTCTTCTTCCTTCTGACAGTGGCACAGATAAATCTCACAGATACGACGTGCAAGAGGATAGATGAGCTATTTCAAAAAGCATGTGGAAGACGGAACTCAAAGGTAAGCTGAGGGGTGGGTGTTTGGTGTCCTGGTTAGGATGCCACTTGGGGCGCCCTACATGCCATACTGCTGTGCCTGGGTTTGGGTCCTAGCTCTACTCCAGTTTTCAGCTTCCTGCTGGTGAACACCCTGGGAGGCAGCAAGTGATGGCTTGAGTCCCTGCCACCCACCCAGGGGACCTAGATTGAGTTCTGGCAACCTGGCTCCAGCCTGGCTCAGCCTAGGCTGTTGCAGGCACTTGGGAAGTGAACCAGGAAGTGAAAGATCTTTGTCTCTCTCCCTTTCAAATAAATAAAAATAAGCACAAATAAAATTATAAAAGATATGATTATTTTGGTATAAAAGTTTTTGAAATCCAGTTTTTTCATAATATAAAAAATTTTATTTATTTGTCTTCATTTATTTCACCCGAATGCAGGAGACCTGGATAGAGTTCCCAGTTCTCAAGTTCATTCTGCCCAGCCCTAGCTGTTGCGGGCATTTAGGGAGTAAAACAGCAGGTGCAGCTCTCTTTCTCTCAAAGCTAAACCACCAACTGGCTCCTTTTGGGTGGTACTGACTCAGCAGGGGAATGAGGGAACCTTCTGGGGAGCCGGCAATGGCTGGTGCCTAGACCTGGAGGGCGACTGCCCAGAAGTACACACCTGGGAGGTGCATGTCACTAACTGGAGGCTGTGTCCCAGAAAGTTAGGAGACAAGGAAAAAGAGTTCAATGCGAGCACTTTCTGGGGCTGGCAGACAACAAGAGTTTTCCACCTGTACCTATTCCCCTTTAACTGGGAGGAGCCCCACGATCTCCTGCTTCGGGGGCTGCATCTCTCCCTCCTTCCCAGGTTTTCGGCCCAGGCCCCAGGCCTGTGCAGTGTTTCCCTCAGCCACGGTGACTCTAGGGATGGGAACAGGACCAAGCTGGCTGAGTCAACCCCAGGCCTTCCTGGAGCTGCGAGGAAAGTTCTTCCCACTGTTGTTGCTACTGGAGCAGGACACGTGCCTGGAGCCGCCGCTGGCAATTGTGCCCGATCTAGGAGAGTCTGTCTGGAGAGGAGGCCTCGCCTCGGGAGGGGGAAACAGCGAGGCGAAGGCATCCCTGATGACAGCGTCAGCCCCTGGGCCCAGCAGCCTCACCACACAGGCGTCCTCAGGTGAAGCCACCCACTTCCTGTTTAGCTAACCACTCTGATTTGGATCTCTTGCAGTTATAACTAGGGTCTAACCCAGTGGAAACTGGGTAACATTATGAGGAATTGGGGGGAGGGCTTGGGATGTCAGACAGAGATGGTGTCTTGTCTGATCTGAATTGTGGGAGCTGTTACTGCCCTTGTCCTCAGTGGCTGCCCACTCTGTGTGGCCACGGTCCTGTAGGAGACAGGTGAGGCAGGCCACAGGGGGTCCCATGGGAAGGACTCTGTTCTAGTTTATTTATTTATTTTTAAAATTTATTTTATTTATTTGAAAGACAGAGTTACAGAGAGAGAGAGAGGTCTTCCATTCTGTTGGTTCACTCCCCAGATGGCCGCAACGGCCAGAGCTGACCTGATCCAAAGCCAGGAGCCAGGAGCTTCTTCCAGCTCTCCCATGCAGGTGCAGGGACCCAAGGACTTGTTCCACTGCTTCCTAGGCCATAGCAGAGAGCTGGATCAGAAGAGGAGCAGCTGGGACTCCAACCGGTGCCAATATGGGATGCCGCGCTGCAGACTGGGGCTTTAACCTGCTGCACCACAGCGCCGGCCCATCTACCCTAGTTTAGAAGAGTTCTGGCTAGGAGTCTAGAGAACCAGATTCCACTTTTCCATGTTGTCCCATCTGAGAGGCAAGACCTTGGGCAGGGGCTGGTGCTGTGGCACACACAGGTGGTTAAGCTGCTGCCTGTGACGCTGCTGGTATCCCGTGTCAGAGCGCCAGTTTGAGTCCTGGCTGCTCTGCTTCTGATCCAGCCCCCTGCTAATGGGCTGGGGAAAGCAGAAGATGGCCCAAGTATGTGGGCCCCTGTTGCCCACATAGGAGACCCAGATGGAGTTCAGGCTCTTGGCTTCTGCCTTCCCAGCCCTGGCTGTTGGGGGTACTTGGGTAGTGAGCCAGTATACAGAAGATCTCTGTGTCTCTCTGCCTTTTAAATAAGGAAAAAAAAAAAAAAAAAAAAAAGACCGAGGAGGGGTCTGTGGGACCAGGGCTCATAGCACGCAGCCCACTCACCCGCCTGATCTGCACCTCATTGCCTAGTAGAAGGGGTGACGCTGGCATGAGGCAGCCCGGAAGGACTCAGGGGGAAACTGCTTTGGCAGTCGGCTCTTGGGAAGCTGTGCGCTGAGACCCTGGAGGTCGTGGCGAGCCTGCCATAGCTGGCCCGCAGCAGGCATCGGCAACAGTCTGCTGAGAGAAGACTGGGAGCCGCGATGCTCACGGCTCCCGGATTCCTCACGGCCGGCTGCTCAAGACAGAGGCTGGACAAAGGGCTCCTGAATCCACAGCACTCATTTCTTTCCCAGCTCATTTCTGGGCTGGGGAAAAGGCTCTCCCAAGAACCACCAGGCCAAAGATGAGTCCCACAGAACAAACTTATCACTGTGTGTTAAGGGTTGAGCAGGAAAGGTCATCTCTCCTTATTCATTCATTCAACCAACACGTTACAACACACCACTGTGGACGTGAGGGCAGAGATGAATGGGGCTGGGAGCCTGTGCAGTCTATGCTGGCCTCCCTGCTGGCCCCCCGCTCCCCGGCTCTGCTTCTCCACACAGCAGCCAGAATCCTGCTCTCCAGCTTAGAACATCCCCAGCTTCTGTCCTGCAAAGGCTGCTGGACGCCCTCTGTGACGAGAGGGGCACGGGCGGTGGGGGAGCTGGGAGGTCAAGACAGACACACTGCATCCAACAGCAACACACGTAGGACCCCACACTCCACGTCCATTAGGGCACAGTCTGGCTCAAGGAAGAAGTTCTTTATTTGGACGATTCAGTGACCAAGAAACAGAGCGTAAGCACACACACCCACCACACCCACACACAAGGCATTGCACGGGTGAAGGGATAGGGCATGGGGGCGGGAGGCCACAGGAGCAGCGGGGGCTTCTTTGACCCAAGAGAGAGGGGCCTCAGATGACACTCCGGAATTCTTGCTTGCAAGCTGCAACACAAAATTCAGCCCAAGTCCCAGGCCAAAAACCAGCAGCATTAGGGAAACAGTTTGGAGCCTATGGAACTTCTGCCAGCGCACCCTAGAAGCCTGCACCCGTGCCCTCCGTCTCTCTCCCCGGTGGGCGATGAGGGAAGGCTAGCACCTGGACAGGGAGGCCGCAGGGCTCAGCCAGCCGGCCTGAGGCAGTGGAGCCCTACGGGCGCAGACCGTCAAGGAAACTGCCATGTGTCAGCTGGCTCAGGGCTCCTCTGATGGTGGAGGGCAAAGGCCCCTGTTACCGTTTCCCGTGATGCCACGGGGCACTGAGGTCCCCTCCTGCTCCAGCTTGTGCCCAGCTCCTGCAGATCTTTAGCACCATTCAGGAGCTGTGAGAAGGGGCGGGAGGGACAGCATGGCTCTGCCGGGACTGTTGCTGCTCCAGGAACCAGCACAGCTGGCTGGTGTCTGGGCCAAGGCTCAGGAAACCCATGCCTGTCTGGGCGGGGAGCGTTGGATCAGCTTCCAGGCCCCAAGCAGCACACACCTCCACCAACTGTATCCTGCCCTAGCCAGTGGCTGGCACGAAAGCTCGGGGCTTCACCGGAGATGCCTGGAGTCCAGGAAAAGCTCAGTTTTTCAGCTGCGGGAACTGGCCCATAGGGAAGATGGGGCAGGACCTCAGGACAGAAGGCCAGAGGGCTGGTAACGGGACAAGGCCATCTCCAAACTCTCACCCCAAGTCCTCTCGAGACTCCTGCCTCCCATCATGACCAGCAGGGCCCACGCCACAGGGAAGGCGGTCTATGGCCCAATCCTGCCTCAGGCCTATACACAAGGGATTTCAAAAAGTTCATGGAAAATGCGCATTATGAAAAAACTATGCATGGATTTCAAATCTTTTTACACCAAAATAAACTTATCTTTTAATTCCGTTTTTCCACAAACTTTTTGAGGCATCCTCATATTTTCCCGGTGTGAGAAAGGGGGACAAGAGCGCCACGGCTGACACGGTCACGGGCAGCTGGCTAGCGGGTGCCGACAGCAACACTTCTAGTCTTCCAAGGCAGTGGCGTCCTTCTGCACGGGTTGCCGTTGCACGGGAGTCTGGCCCAAGGGCGAGACGATTGTTTTTGGTGACCTGTAATGGAGAAGGCAGGAGGGCACGGTGTCAGTGGGTGGCGCGCTCGTGAGGACGACTGGTAGCTCACTTTAGCAATGGTCATGTTCTTCCAGAACTTGGGAAGAAGGAGCAGGCAGCTTTCCTCTACCGAGGCCCACTGAGTGCTCAGCGCCCCCCACCCCCTTCCTCACATCAACTCTGCACAGTGAGGAGCAGCACCCTACTTCACAAACAAGCATCCTCAAGTTGGAAAGTTTAAGTGGCAGATCTGGGACTGAGTCCGTGCCTTTCCATTTCACCCGCCCATCACCTGGCCGACAGGGCCCTGCCTGATCTGGACGCTGTTTGTCTCCAACCTCATTCTGCACCCTCCTCTTCCCTCCCTGGTCTGAGCTGGCTCTCCTGTTACTCTCCAGTCCACACTTCCTGAGCCACGGCACCACGTGATGCTGTCTCATGTGCGTGTGGATTTGTTTAGGATGTGCTCCTACCACCACAGGGAGGATCAAAGGTCAGGGGAAACACTGGTGCTGGTTCCTGCTGTAGCCCCAGCGCTCCAAATAGGGACTGACTATAATAGGAGCTCCTTGCAACACCACCATCCCATATTGCAGCGCTGGTTCTAGTCCTGGCTGCTCTGCTTCTGATCCAGCTCCCTGCTAATAATGCACCCGGAAAGGTAGTGGAAGATGGCCCAAGTCACCACAGGGTCCCTGCCACCCACATGGGAGACCTAGATAGAGTTCTGGCCTCCTGACTTTGGCCTGGCCCAGCTCCATATATTACAGCCATCTGGGGACTGAACCAGTGGATGGAAGCGCCCCTTCACTCTGTCACTCTGCCTTTCAAATGAATGATTTGTTTTTTAAAGAAGCTCAATAAATATTTGTTGAATAAATGAAAGCCTATTTGTAATAGTTCCCCTTACTGGCACCAGCACTTCACATATTTTATCTCCAACTCTCTCTGCCTGTATGGCCCACGAGTTCCATTTGGTAATGACAGAGAACAGTGAATGGGCTTTGGAGTCAAAGAGGTTTGCATCCTGGTTCTAACTCCTAGCAACTATGTGAGCTTGAACAAGCCACTTAGGCTACCTGACACGAGGCTTCCCTTGGCTGTAAAAGCTGCACAGCCTGGGAGTGGTGGGAGTTGGGGAGGGTGGGTATCCTAATGCAGAACTGTTGCTGAGAACTTAATAAGACTGAGTCAGTGGCTCCACAAATTATAGTTTCCATCTTACAGAATTAAGAGGCTCACAGAGGTTGATTGACTTGCCAAGGTCACATAGCTAGAAAATTCAGCAAGAACAGTAAATAACACTAGCATTTCAAGTCTGAGCAGCCCCAGGACAGGGCTCTGGCTGGCTCTGAGTTGCCTACTGAGGCTGCCACTGGCCAGGCTGTGAAACAGCAGTGCTCGCTGAGGCTTGGCTTAAGTCCATACCTAAACACACTTCAAGTATGCTCCAAATCAGAGAGATGCACAGACAGAAAGGAAGATCCACTATGATGTGGGAGAGGAGAACCAGGCAAGTGAGAGACGACCAAAGTCAGCTTTGGCTCCAACACTACTGTTTTGTTTTTTTTGTTTTTTGTTTTTGACAGGCAGAGTTAGATAGTGAGAGAGGGAGACAGAGAGAAAGGTCTTCCTTTTTCCGTTGGTTCACCCCCCAAGTGGCTGTTACGGCCGGCACGTTGTGGCCAGCGCACTGCACCAATCTGAAGCCCAGAGCCAGGTGCTTCTTCCTGGTCTCCCATGCAGGTGCAGGGCCCAAGGACCTGGACCATCCTCCACTGCACTCCTGGGCCACAGCAGAGAGCTGGACTGGAAGAGGAGCAACTGGGACAGAATCCAGCGCCCCAACCTGGACTAGAACCCAGGGTGCTGGCACCGCAGGCAGAGGATTAGCCTAGTGAGCTGCAGCGCCAGCCTCCAACACTACTTTCAAGTCACTTGGCTCAATGAGCGATGCAGAACCAACTAAAAGCAAATCAATCATTTCAGTAGACTTGTCCCCTTACAACTTAGCTTCCTCATCTGTAAAGTGGGGCTGATGATAGCAGTCTCGAGGTTATGGTATGACCTGCACTACTCATCTCCCTTTAGAGGGGAAGAGACTGAGCCCATGGGCCCTACCCTCGTCCCATCACAGGCTGACACAACCGCCTCTTTTTTTTTTTTTTTCTAAAGATTTATTTATTTATTTGAAAGGCAGAGGTACAGAGAGACAGAGGCAGAGGTGTGTGTGGGGGGTCTTTCATCTGTTGGTTCACTCCCTAGATGGTTGCAGCAACTGGAGCTGGGCCGATCTGGAGCCAGAAGCCAGGAGCTTCTTCTGGGTGTCCCACATGGGTGCAGGGGCCCAAGGACTTGGGCCATCCTCCACTGCCTTCCCAGGTCGTAGCAGAGAGCTGGATCAGAAGCAGAGCAATCGAGACTGGAACTGGCACCCACATGGGATGCCAGTGCTACAGACCAGGGCTTTAACCCATTGTGCCATCTGCGCTAGCTCCCACAACCTCCCTCTTAGGCCTGATGCCCTGGGGTGAGCTGGGCACCAGACAGGTTTTATTTTATTTTTTTTTGAAAATTGAATTATTGGGGCTGGCGCTGTGGTGCAGCAGGTTAAAGCTCTGGCCTGCAGTGCCAGCATCTCATATGGGCGACAGTTTGAGTCCCAGCTGCTCTAATTCCGATCCAGCTCTCTGTCATTGCCTGGGAAAGCAGCAGAAGATGGCCCAAGTCTTTGGGCTCCCGCACCTATGTGGGAGACCCAGAAGAGGCTCCTGGCTTTGGACTGGCTCAGTTCCTGCCGTTGAAGCCTCTTGGGGAGTGAACCAGAAGGATGGAAGATCTCTCTCTCTCTGCTTCTCTGTAACTCTGCCTTTCAAATAAATAAATAAATAAATACATCTTTTTATAAAAAAGAGATGAAGCTTCTAATTACCTCTTCTCTTTAAAAAATTAATTATTTTATTTTTTAAAATTTTTATTTATTTATTTTTTTTGACAGGCAGAGTGGACAGTGAGAGAGAGACAGAGAGAAAGGTCTTCCTTTGCCATTGGTTCACCCTCCAATGGCTGCTGCGGCCGGCACGCTGCGCCGGTGCACCGCGGTGATCCAATGGCAGGAGCCAGGTGCTTCTCCTGGTCTCCCATGGGGCAGGACCCAAGCACTTGGGCCATCCTCCACTGCACTCCCTGGCCACAGCAGAGAGCTGGCCTGGAAGAGGGGCAACCAGGACAGAATCCAGTGCCCCGACTGGGACTAGAACTCAGTGTGCCGGCGCCGCAAGGCGGAGGATTAGCCTAGTGAGCCGCGGCGCCGGCCTAAAATTAATTATTTTCAGGCTAAGAGACAGAAACAGACACAGAGAGATCTTCTATCTGCTGGTTCACTCCCCAAATGCCCACAAAAGCCAGGCCTGGCCAGGCTGAATCAGGAGCCTAGAACTCCATCCTGGTCTCCCATGCGGGTGGCAGGGACGCAGGTACTTGAGCCATCATCTGCTTTCCATCAGGGTGTGCGTTAGCAGGAAGCTGGATCAAGGGAGGAGTAGTGAGGACCTGGGCGGGGTACTTCAGGATGGGATGCAGACATCCCAGGCCACGACTACACCGCTCTGTCAAATGCCTGCCTCGCAGCATCACTCTGCATGCTGGGCACCCACGTCTAAAAATCATCATCCCCTCCGCCCAGGGTTATTGTGAAGGTAATCTGAAAGACCTGGTTTGGCATATGGCTTGCAACAGAACAGGGGTCCAATTTTCAAGATTATCATGAATGAGGGCTCATTTACTAGTTCCCTTCAAAACAGGTATCACAAATTTGACCTGTAGGGGGAGCTCCTGTCACAGAATTGACGGCAGTGAAGACCAGGGTGTTGGGCCTTGGGAACAAACTTTCCTTCCCAGATTGCTATAGGCTAGGTACTTGAGGGGCTGCCAAAGAAATTATCTGTGCTGCTCTACTAAGACCTCCAGTCCAGCACGTCTAAAGGCTTGGGAGACGCTGACGGGAGAAAAGCTTTTTTTTTCCCTGTTAACTGACTAATCTTCTGAGAAACGGGTAGCCGGAATCCAGTGGAGCTGAGGATAGGCTGTGTTCCCACTCAGAAGCCTTGAGCTCCTGAAAGCACGGTTACTCACTGGTTCTTGTGTTTGTAGCCGCTGACGTGAGCTTGGTACTGTTCGATGGAGTTCAGCACTATCTTACACGTCTTGCAGGGGTAGCCCTTCCCGGCTGAAACACATCAAAATCAAGACGCTCAGTTCTCCAGTAACAAGAGACCTGGCGACTGGTGCTCTGCACTGAGGCATGCAAATGCTCTTCTGAGCACTGACAGGTGCAGCGAGGAGGGGTGCCTGGCCGGATGCATCTGGGAGGCCTTGGGCTAGGAGGCACAGCAGGTAAGCCAACGTGCTCTCTGGGGATGGGAGCCTTCTCTTTCCCCTTTGCTCCCAACCCCTGCACAGTGGCTGGCAGTGACTACCTGTCTGAGGAGCCCAGAATATCAAACAGGCGACACTGGTGAGCTAAGTGCCTTATTAAGGATGCCCTTTGCTGAGAGATCTCTGGGAAGGTGCCCCCTCTACTCGGGTCTGCAACAACCGTAATTAATGAGAAGGGGGCTGGGAAAATCCATCTGTCTTTCTACGCTGGGGCTCCAGACCCCCGCCTCACTACTAGGGCCCCTCCAGTGCGGTGTAGCAGTGAGTCAGGAGCCGACACGGGACCGGACACCTGGTTCTGCCAGCTGGCATTCATCCAGTGTCTGATACAGGCCATGCACTTCCCGGTCTGGCTCGCCCCTCCTAGTAACCCTGTGAGACTCATTAACTGATACTCTATAGAGGAGGAAAACAAGGCACAGTGACCTGTGCAAGAATACGGAGATGGCAATTAGCAAACTCGGGCGTGGCCGACTACGGAGGCCGAATTTCCCCCAGCATGCCAGGTGCTAGCTGTACAAGACACGCACATGCAACTTCAAGGGCCCTTCTGCCTCTGACATGTTTTTAACCATCTGTACCCCCCTCCCCAAGTCTTGCAGCTCTGGAGTCAATCACCTAGGTTCAAATCCCAGCTTGACCCTTGCTCATCTGTGGGACCTCAGGCCAGGTACTTATTAACCCATCTGAGATTTGGTTCCCCTGTTTCTAAATGTGGAGCTTCTCTGAGACTCAGGCTCTCAACCTAAAAAATGGGGTTAATTTCAGTACCAACCTCATAAGGAAACTGTAACAATTTAAAAGTATTTGGCACATAGCAAGTACTCAAAAAAAGTTTTTTAAACAAAACATTCCTTTTTTTTAAAAAAAGATTTATTTGAAAGACAGTTACAGAGGGAGGGAGATCGTCCATCTGTTGGGCCAAACTGAAGGCAGGAGCCAGGAACTCCATCTGGGTGGGCCTCCCATATGGGTGGCGGGGGCCCAAACACTTGGGCCATCCTCTGGTTGCCTTTCCAGGAGCATTAGCAGGGAGCTGAATCAGAAGCAGAGCAGCCAGGACTTGAACTGATGCTCTAATATCAGATGCCAGCATCTCAGACAGTGGTTTACCAGCTGTGCTACAACACCAGCCTTGGAATAAAAGGTTTTACTGCTATTTTTAAAAATTTAATTTTATTTGAGAAATAGAGAGTGAAAGAGGGTTCCAGTTCATTGGTTCATGCCTCAGATGTCTACAGTGGTTGCGGTGTGATGAAGCTGGTACTGGGGAGCTGAGGACTCAATTTAGGGCCCTAATAACTTGAGCTTCCACCACTGCCCCTCCAGGTCTGCATTAGTGAGAGCTGGAGCTGAGAATCAGACCCTCTAATGTGGGATGTGGCCATCTTGACTCCTAGCCCAAACACGTGCTCCCTACTGCTATTATTATTATTATTATTTTAAAGATTTGCTTGAGGCTAGTGCCGTGGCTCACTTGGTTAATCCTCCGCCTGCGGCGCCAGCATCCCATATGGGCACCGAGTTCTAGTCTCAGTTGCTCCTCTTCCAGTCCAGCTCTCTGCGGTGGCCCAGGAAGGCAGTAGAGGATGGCCCAAGTGCTTGGGCCCTGCACCCACATGGGAGACAGGGAGGAAGCACCTGGCTCCTGGCTTCGAATTGGTGCAGCACGCCAGCCGTAGTGGCCATTTGGGGGGTGAACCAACGGAAGGACGACCTTTCTCTCTGTCTCTCTCTATCTCTGCCTGTCAAAAAAAAAAAAAAATTTGCTTGAAGGGCAGAGTTAGAGAGAGAGAGAGAGATCTTCCATGTGCTGGTTCACTCCCCAAATGGTCACAATGGCCAGAGCTGGGCCAGGCTGAAGTCAGGAGCCAAGAGCTTCTTCTGGGTCTCCCATGTGGGTTGCAGGGCCCAAGCACTCCACTGCTCTCCTAGGCACATAAGCAGAGAGCTGGATTGGAAGTGGAGCAGCTGGAACTCGAACTAGTGCCCATATGGGATGCCAGCACCGCAGGAGGTCGCTATACTGGCTATGCCACAGTGCCTGCCCCTCTCTATTATTATTGCTACTATTATTTCACTATTATGGGCTGGCAAAGGGAAACCAGTATCTTTCAAATAGCCTTCCATGGTAACTGTAGCTCCTGAGTACACCAACAATCTTAGCCAATGTTCCCAGCTCTGTTTCTTTCTCTCTTTCTTTTTTTAAAAATTTATTCATTTTAAAGTCAGAGTTACAGAGAGAGAGGGAGATAGAGAGATCTTCCATCTGCTGGTTCACTCCCCAGATGGCCACAATGGCCACAGCTGAGCCAGATCAAAGCCAGGAGCCAGGGGCATCATCTGGGTCTCCCACGTGGGTGGCAGGGGCCAAAATACTTTAGGTTCATTAACAGGAAGCTATATTGGAAGTACAGAAAACGGAACTCAAACCGGTGTCCACGTGGTACCCATGTGCTATACCACAATGCCGGCCCCAGCTGTTTTTCTTGTGTCTTCAATTGTTTCTTGGAAGATACACCCCTTTAAGGTGTTTCAGGGAAAAATTACTGCAGTCAGAGTTCAGGATCCTGAGGCAGTGGTTAAGTCACTGCTGAGCTGCCTGTATCCCACAGTGGAGTGCCTGGGTTCAAAATGCTGGCTGTGCTCCTGACTGAGCCCACAGCTCCTGGCTTCAGCCTGGCCCAGGCCAGACCCAGCCATTACAGGCATCTGGGGAGTGACTAGTGAGTGGGAGCTCACTCTCTCTCCCTCTGCCTCTCAAATAAATAAAATACATAAAAAACTGAAAGAAATCAAAGTCCTTTTCAGCCATGCAAGGTCAGTGGCATGGGTCAGTCCTATCAGGGAAAAGGGATAACTCCCACTAGGGTCGGGGCAGGATCTGGGGTGGGTGTGGCGGGACAGCTACCAAGGGTTAAGAGTCACTGAGGTCCAATTACAAAGCCCACGCTTACCACCCACCAAGCACCAGAGACCATGCTAGCACTCAGTGTATTTATGGCCTTGGATTCGGAAAAGCGCCTTGTAAGCGAGGTGGTTATCTGCATCTGTCAGAGCTCGGACTTGACCTCTGGGCAGGGTGTGAAGCCCCTCTTCTTCAGATCCCACTGTCTCTGAACCCTCCCTGTGTTCCTTAGACACAATTTCAGTGTGATCTGCTTATCTGTGAGATTCAAATCGACATTTGGGGCAATTATAGAATCTGTTGATGCTTCTAAGAAATCAAGATCTGTCCACTACAGACTTTCCATCTGCCTGTTTCACATGCTTGGTATTCCGCTTACTCACTGACTTGATGAAGTCACCGTGTGACTGAGTTAGAAAAGCATCTTCGGTGGAGGGACGTCATTTGTCTTAAGTTGACTGAGGCCTTTCCTTCATCCTACTTCCCTCTCCAGCTATTATTTTTTCTCTCTCCTCTTCTCTACTCCCAAGTCTCATGAAAAAGCTGTCTATGCTTCTTTCTCCATTTCCTTGCCTCTCAATCACTTAGTAACCTACCCCACTACACACAAGGACACACACACAAGACCAAGGCCAATGTACCTAAATTTACTGAGGGGCCTGTGTTGTGGTGCAGTGGGTTAAGCCACTGCCTTATGACATGGGCATCTCGTGTTAGTGCTGGTTAGAGCTCTGGCTGCTGCTTCTTTTCAAGATTTCTTTCATTATTTGAAAGGCAGAGTTATAGAGGGAGAAAAGGAGAGACAGAGATCTTCCGTCCACTGGTTCATTCCCCAAATGGCTGCAACAACCAGGCTATGCCAGGCTGAAGCCAGGATCCAGGAGATTCTTCCAGGTCTCCCACGTGGGTGCAGAGGCCCAAGGACTTGGGCCATCCTCCCTTGCTTTCTTGGGTACACCAGCAGGGGGCTGGATCAGAAGTGGAGCAGCACCAATATGGGATACTGGTACTGCAGACCATGGTTTTAACCTGCTGCACTATAGCGCCAGCCTCTGCTTCACTTTTTTTTTTTTTTTAAGATTTTTTATTTAGGGGTCAGTGCTGTGGCATAGTAGGCTAAGCCTCTGACTGCTACACTGGCATCCCATATTGGTGCCAGTTTGGGTCCCTGCTGCTCTTGTTCTCAATCCAGCTCTCTGCTATGGCCTGGGAAAAAACTGGAAGATGGTCCAAGTCCTTGGGCCCCTGCACCCTCGTGGGAGACCTGGAAGAAGCTCCTGGCTCCTGGCTTCAGATCAGCCCAGCTCCGGCCATAGCAGCCATTTGGGTAGTGAACCAGTGGATGGAAGACCTCTCTCTCTCTCTCTCCCTCTCCCTCTCTCTCTGTAACTCCACTCTCCACTATGGCCAGAGCTAGGCCAATCTGAAGCCAGGAGCCAGGAGCTTCCTCCAGGTCTCCCATGTGGGTGCAGGGACCCAAGCTCTTGAGCTATATTTCGCTGCTTTCCTAGGCACATTAGTAGGGAGCTGGATCAGGAGTGGAGCAGCCAGGATTTGAACCGGTGCCCATATGGGAAACCAGCACTGCAGACAGAAGATTATCCTTCTATGCCACAGCACCAGCCCGTTTTCAATTTTAATCAGTAAGTTATTCTTGAGGGGAAGAGAGATATCTTGCTGGTTCAAATTTAAGTTATAAAAATTAAAATTAGGGTCCAGCAATTTTAGGGTGCAACATGTTAAACTATCACCTGTGATGCTGGTATCTAGCTCCCTGCTAATGTGCCTGGGAAAGCAGCAGCGGATGACCCAACTGCTTAGGCCACTGCACCTACATGGGAGACCTGGATGGAGTTCCAGGCTTCTGGCTTTGGACTGGCCTGACCTTGGCTGCTGAAGCCATTTGGGAAGTAAACCAGTAAATGGAAGATATCCCTCTCTCTCTCCTCCCTTCTCTGTAACTCTTTTAAATAATAATAAAATCTTTTTAAAAAAATGTTCACTTTATGATGGCATTAAAAATACTGAACACTATGAGCAAAAGTTAAACACATACTTGGTTACAGTAAATGGATCCTGCAAGGCAATACAAAGTTTCAGTGTTTTTTCTCTCTCCATATATATGTAAGTGTGTTTGTGTATAATTTAAAGATTTATTTTGTTTATTTGAAAGGCAGAATTACAGAGAAGGCGAGGGCAAGGGTGAGACAAAGATAGACTCCTTCCACCTGCTGGTTCACTCAAGGCAAGCCTCCTGCCTTGTCCCCTTCCTCTATTATTCTGCTAAAGCATCTCGTCACAAGAACGGAGACGCTGGCTCCTGCATTGTGGCACAGCAGGTTAAGCCACTGTCTGCAGCGCCAGCATGCCACATCAGAGCACCGGGTCAGGAACCAGCTGCTCCCCTTCTGATCAAGCTCCCTGCTAATGTGCCTGGGAAAGCAGCAAATGATGGCCCAAGCGCTTGGGCCCCTGCACCCATGTGGGATACCCAGATGGAATTCCATGTTCCTAGCTTTGGCCTGGTCCAGGCCCAGCTGTTGTGGCCATTTGGTGAGTGAACTAGCTGACAGATCTCTTTCTGTCTCTCCCTGTCACTCTGCCTTTCAAACAAATAAATATTAAAAAGAACAGAGGAGCTGTTATAACTACTCCAAGCTTATAAACTGGTAGTTACATGCACATCAGGGCCAATTCTTCACTTGCTCCCTAACAACTTTTCTTTCTCCCTCAGAATGTCTTGAATTTTCTAGTTCATAACCTCAGGATAGGAAGCAGCATCCTGTGGCTTCAGTTCTTGCTTGGGCTCCATGTTGTTTATCACTGTCAAACACACCTGGCAGCCTTATTGGTAAGCCACAATGTTCTGCTCTGTGTGATTCTGGCCTGGACCTACAAACACCATCCATTACAAGGGGTCTCATCACACAATTCAAATCGTAGGTCTGCATGCAAATCCCAGTCTCATCTGTCCTATGTATCACGGAAATCTTTAGGTGAATTAAAGTTTTTCAGCTTGGACCTCCCTGATGACAGGTCCTTCCCAAGGGCTAATGTGGGTATGCTTGGGAATGTACTTTTTGGAAAACATCCCTCCAAAGAACTTGGCCATGTAGAGACCAGGGAGAGACTCACTCTCACTTGAGTGAGCATGGGCTGGCTGGAGATCAGATGCAAGGGGCCAACAATTAGGGCTGGTATTGTGGTGCAATGGGTTAAGCCACCACCAGCAACACTAGTATCCCATATGGGTGCCAGTTTGAGTCCTGGATACTCCATTTCTTTTTTTTTTTTTTTTTGTTTGGTTGGTTTTTTTTGACAGGCAGAATGGATAGTGAGAGAGAGAGAGAGAGACAGAGAGAAAGGTCTTCCTTTTTGCCATTGGTTCACCCTCCAATGGCTGCTGCGGCTGGCGCATCATGCTGATCCGAAGCCAGGAGCCAGGTGCTTCTCCTGGTCTCCCATGTGGGTGCAGGGCCCAAGCACTTGGGCCATCCTCCACTGCCTTCCTGGGCCATAGCAGAGAACTGGCCTGGAAGAGGGGCAACCGGGATAGAATCCGGCGCCCCAACCGGGACTAGAACCCGGTGTGCCGGCGCCGCAAGGTGGAGGATTAGCCTGTTGAGCCACGGCGCCGGCCACTCCATTTCTAATCCAGCTCCCTGCTAATATACCTGGGAAAGCAGGAGAAGATGGCCCAAGTACTTGGGTCCCTGCCACTCAGGAGCTCTTGGCTCCTGACTCAGCCTGACCCAGACCCGGCCATTGTGGCTTTTGAGGAGTGAACCAGCAGATGGAAGATTTCTCTGTTTCTCCTTCCTTGTAACTCTTTCAAGTAAATAAATAGCTTTTTTTTTTTTCAAAAGGGGCCTTTTAAAAAAGAGCAAGCTCCCTGAGTCTAAGTGGCTGTACACCTGGAGACTGAGGGGATCTAAAGTGTGACTGTCCAGCGCTGCATCTCCATGGCCTGGGGAGGAAGACGGCTCCCTGAGTGAACCCTGAGGCTCAACGCCAGTGCTCATGCAGGCTCCATGAGGCAGGGACTGCGTCAGCCCTGGCCACTGCTGCTTACAGCTGGGGAACACAGTAGGTCCACAATACGAATTTACTGACTAAAAGAGGAAATAATAACCTTCCCTCAACATACACTCTCTTCCTCTCCCCTCCTTTCCCAGGCAGTGAGAAGTTACTGTGAGGGGAGGGCCCTAGTCTTTTGTGGCTGCTCACTCCTGTGAGGCCAACTGGCATCCTGAGGTCAGGGAAGTGGCCGATCTTCTCTGAGCCAGAGCCATCTCCTTCTTCAGCACACCACCCCAGTGATGCAGCCAGGCCTCAGCAGCGGGGGGAGGCAGCACCCTAGCGTGGGCTGCTGAGGCCTTCACACAGGGCAAGTGGACGACACTTAGGGAGCTGAAACTGGAGGCTACAAACGAGTAGTGCTTGTCTCAAATTTGGCTAACAGACAGGTAAGACTCACACAAGCTTAGAAAATTAATTTAGTTACACATTTAAAAAAACCAGAGAAATTCTTACACACATCCTGCCTTTCAGAATCTTCAAAAACGGAAAGGTTCAGGAACACTACCTAGAGCTGGCTAGGAGTGGCTTGCTCTTCAGTTTACCACACCCCTTCCTGGTTCTCACTTATTTCAATTTTCTGCTCAACTTCTATAGGTCTCAGAGTTTGCAAACTCTGCGTTAGGAGACTTATGTGGGACAAGCACAGCCTTGGCTGGGCCAGGTACCCTAGTGGTCAAGCCCTGATCCAGCCCTGGTGTGAGCCGGGCTCCTCACCTGACAAGTCAGCAACAGCCGGGTCCGCCAGCCGCCCGTAGTGTGCCACGAGCTTGAGCTTGGTCTCCTGTTTCCTGTGCTTCTTGCCCATGTAATGCTGTTGAGCCATGACAGGGTCATTGAAGGTCGCATGGCAGAGGCTGCAGAACTTGTCTGGGTCTATCATCTCTCTATTCTGGTGCAACACTAAGGTGCAAGCCAAAAGGAGAGGATTTGTAAGGCATTTTGACAGAGCTGCAGTGAGAGAGTTTAAACAGAAATAATGAAAAACAAAACAAAACAAAAAACCCAGAAGGTGAGGTTCTTGAGTGTGCTGAACAGAAAAGCGATGCCATGTCACTAGTCAGTCACACTGGCGGGTGTGGCACGCCTGTGTGAATCACACAGCAAACACCCTCTCTAACTGGGAAAACTGGGAAGATCTGGGGGAGCCCGAAGACCAGCTAGTTTGTTCCACAGCTTTGACTACTTTAGGCACATGAATCCTCCTTTTCTCGCTTTCTGAGAAGGCTTTGACCTTCCGCTCTCAAGTTTCCGAATCACAACAGAGATACATGTATCTGCAGTCTTTTCATCCCTCAGATTGCCCTAGGACGTCACAGCAGGAGGGACAAGAAGTGGGTATTTTATTCCTATCCTCAAGCGCCCCAGCCACGGAGCTGAGAACAGCATACTGAGGTCACAGGTGCTGGAGCCCAGGCAGTCACTCAGAAAAGGCGACCACACTAAGGACGCCTTGGAGGCTACGCAGCATGGTAGGATGAGCACAGCAGAGAAGAGGGTGACAGCAACACTGAGTTCCGTGTTCTGTATGTATGCCGGGGCTTCAACAGCTCATGGAAAAATGGAATTAAAAGATCAGTTTAATGTGGTGCAAAAATGTTTGATATCCATGCAGGATTTTTTATTAATACACATTTTTAATGAAGTTTTTGAAGACCTTTTCATGCATTTTCTCCTTTGGTCCTCAGAACCACCCCAATGAGGCAGTATCATACCACATTTTAGACAAAAACTGGAGTCTCAAATGGGTGAAGTGGCTTGTCCAGGGTAACCCAACAGTAAGAGGGCCCTGGTCTGTGCGACTCTAATGCGCATGCTTTCCTTGCTATGCCAGAGTGTGGCAAGAAGACCTGAGGACTACAGCTGATGCCGTAGCTTCAGAAAACATCCCTGACTGGGGTCCCTGGATCCAGTTAGTGAGAGCCGGGAGCGGGCACACGCGTGAGCCTCCTGTGGGTCAACAGGCATCTGCAGGCTACACTGCCACCTTATAAAGTGTTGTGATGACTCACGGGCAAGAACGTGGGCCTGGAGTGGCGTTAAACTAGCAAGCATTGAAAAATGTGGAGCCTGGAACTCGCTGCCCTGCTGGAGGAGGGGTGGGGCTCAGTGGCACTCACAGACAGAGGTGCCTTACATGCTCTTCTACCCTGGACCACAAGTCAGAAGACATTTGCTGGCTTTTCCCACAGTAGTTTCCCAGTATAGGGAATTTCAATTTTTCTGGCCACTGGTTTTGTTTCAGCAAGTCAGTCAAAAAGTGACAGACAAATTGTATAATATTTTAAAACACAAGAAAATATTTGGTTGTAGTATTCAGTTAAAAAAAAGTAATGTGTTTCTTATGTCCTTAATTTTTAAAAATTGATAACACACAGATGACGTAAGGAAAAATAGATAAAAAGCATAGAGAAGAGAGTGCTTTGCGCTGCTTTTCAACTTCTCCACAAAGAAATGTCAAGTATGACGTCAGAAAAAGATAATGGCAGTCATTACAGAGAGAAAAGACACTCTAAAAGATGCTGCAGAGAAGCACTAGAGGTGAGGGGTGAAAGCTGGAGGAACTGCTTAATGCACATCCACTACAAATGAGAGCTAGAGTCTTCTCTCAGGAAATCACCTGGAACACGGAAGGCTGCTCCACAGGATGTTTACTGTAGTGCTGTATTTAAAAATTTTTGTAGTGTTGCTTATAATACCAAGAAAAGGGGACTGAAGTGTCCAGTGTTACAGGGATGGTTAAATGTGGTATGACAGGCCAGTGCCGCAGCTCAATAGGCTAATCCTCCGCCTGCGGCACCAGTACACTGGGTTCTAGTCCCAGTTGGGGTGCCAGATTCTGTCCCGGTCGCTCCTCTTCAAGTCCAGCTCTCTGCTGTGGCCCGAGAAGGCAGTGGAGGATGGCCCAAGTGCTTGGGCCCTGCACCCGCATGGGAGACCAGGAGAAGCACCTGGCTCCTGGCTTTGGATCAGTGTGGTGCACCGGCCGCAGCGGCCATTGGGGGGTGAACCAATGGAAAAAGGAAGACCTTTCTCTCTGTCTCTCTCACTGTCCACTCTGCCGGTCAAAAAAAAAAAATGTGGTATGACATAGTTAATAAAGATGTTTATGAAAAAGTTTTTAATAAGAAGAAGAAATGTAAGTGTTGTTTCATGAAAGATAAAAGGAAATTATATATATGTCATATCACTGTGGAGATATATATGTATACTAGTATTATGAAAATTACCAAAATATTATCAGTATTTCTTGTGGTAGTAGGATTTGGGTGATACATTTCCCTTCTTTATGACTTCTCCATTGTTTGGACTGGAATTACTCATAATGAGTATGCATTCTTTTTATAAAAACTGCAAGGTTATTTAAGGTGTCCTATGTCTATATGTATATACACAGAGTTAATCTAGAAACACAATAAAACAAATATACACACGATATATAACACACATGTACACATAACAAGAGATTATATGGGAAACTTTAAAATGTTAACAATGTTTATCTCTGAATGGCAAGAGTATGGGTAGTTTTTCTTTCCATGTATCTACATTTTCTGTAATATACCTCTGTTACTTTTATATTGTGCAAATGTCTTTAACTTCAGAAATACAGCTATAAACTCAAATACTAATATGGAAATGGACTTAAACTGCACACTCCAGTGAAGAGTAGAAGCAGGACGCACAAAGGACACGCACTAGGACGTAACTATGTAAAAACAGACTGCACAGGCTGAAAGTGAATACAGAAAAGAACTTCTTGAGTGTGGAAGTTCTGAAGCTACATCCTCACTCGTGGAAAGTTAAGCCTGTGACCTTTAAGTTCAGTTCTTAAACTAGTACCATGACTGGTACCAAAAGCTGACTTCAAGCAAAAGCAGTCAGAATGAGTCTAAGTTCCTGATGAACCAGCCTAAAAGCAAGGCCAATGGCACATTGCAGGTGGTGAATGCCTGGCCAGATATGACATTTTTCTGAGGCTATCTTAATGGTGACAATAATAATAGAAATAACAGCTGCTATCTACTGAGCATCTGTGATATCCTAGGTTTTAACATATATTTTATCCTCACAATCCATGAAGTAAATGGCTTTAATTTTATAGGTGAGCTAACTCAGACACAAAGAAGCCATATGAATGATAAATAATAGTAACAGGATTTAAGCCTGGGTATCTGTGATTTTCAAAGTCCTTATTCTGTTGTTTCATACCAAGAATAACAAGATTTGGGTGTAATAAAGGGCATAACTATGAGCGATTTTTCACCCTATCTTCAAAGCCTTCTAAAGCTTTGTTGTCTCGATTTCATAATACTGTAAAACAAAAGAACAGTAAGGATTACAAATAGTATAGTCTACTTCTTAGTCCAAAATAGAGAAGCCAAAATTACAAGAAAAAATGAAATAAAGATCAAAGAACTTTCACTCTTGACTAATTGCAGTTAGCAGAGGTTAAAGACCCCAGAAAGCCAGGAGTTAACAAGATGAAAGTGAGGGCTGAGCCCCGTGGCGAGGAGACAAAGGAGGCCATTTCAGAAGTCACTGCGCTGGGGATGACTTCACAGCAGCTGCAATCAGCTTGCTGGGCAGTGTGGCAGCCGTGAAGTGCTCCACTTTGAAAGGCAAGTCCCTGTCTTGAGAGGAGCAGGCAGCTTGTGAGGATGAAAGTGAGCAGGGCATAACCTGAGCACACACAAAAGACACGGATTTTGCTTTCAACTTGGAACACAGAGTAATAAGGGCAGGTGGATGCCGGGAGGGAAAAATCTAAGTGGGAAATGTAGGCAAGAGAATGCTCTTATGGTGTGCGTGGCCTGGAGGACTCTGGCACTCCTGAGTGAAGACCGTTAGTTAGGACAAAAGCTTAGGCTAAGCTGTTTCTGCTAAAAAAAAAAAAAAAAAAAAAAAAACAACTCATGTTACCAAGGAAAGGGAGTTAGGTGAGCACAGCTGAGGCTGCATTTCAATGAAGCTGGGTCTGCTTTGGTATTTTATGGGCTCTCAAAAGCAATTCAAGCTGTCCAAGTTTGTGGCCCCAGACGGCATTTCTGGGAGCATCTCAGACAATGGTGGTTTGAGGACTGGAAGGGTCCCAATATAGCACTACTCAGGAAAACCAGTACCTTCCACCTTAGTGGATTGCTGCTTCAGCTTTAAGTTCTTTGCGTGGGTCTTCCCCAGGTAGTGCGACTGAGCCACAACAGGGGAGGAAAAGGTCATGTTACAGATGGGGCAGCACTGGTTCTTGTCTTTGCTTCTGCTGCTCTTCTGGTTGGGAGAAAGAACACAGGTCTGATCATGCCACTGCCCAGTCAGAAAATCTTTAATGGTTCCCCACTGCCCATAGGAGAGTAGGCATTTAAGGCCTCACACGTTAACCCCAACCTACCTTTCTGCATTCTTCTTTCGCCACTTCGTCTCAGGCTCTAGCCACCATTCCTCATTTTATCCTCTGTGGCTTCCTTGCTTGGTTTGGGCCATTCCTGCTGTCTAGAATGTTCCTCCTTTCCTGCCTGGTCTGCTTAGGCTTCAAAGTCTCATGTAAACATGAGTTTTTCTTCTGGGAAACTTTTACTCAAGAAAATAATTCAGGGCCCAGTGTTGTGGCACAGTGGGTTAAGCTGTGGCCTGTAATGCTGGCATTCCATGTGGGAGCCAGGTCCCTGCTAATGTGCCTGGGAAGGCAGCAGAAGACTCAAGTACTTGGGCTCCTGCCACACACATGGGAGACCAGGAAGAAGCTCCTGGCTCCTGGCTTCAGCCTGACCCAGCCCTTGCCGCTGGTGCCATTTGGGGAGTGAACCAGCAGATGGCAGATCTCCCCCCCCCCCCCCTGTAACTCTGCCTTTCAAATAAATAAGTTGATCTGAAAGAAAGAAAGAAAGAAAGAAAGAGAGAGAGAGAGAGAGAGAGAGGAAGGAAGGAAGGAAGGAAGGAAGGAAGGAAGGAAGGAAGGAAGGAAGGAAAGAAGGGAGGGAGGGAGGGAGGGAGGGAGGGAGGGAGAAAGAAAGAAGACAATCTGGCAAACAATGATCAAGCCTCTTGGCATGGCAACTCCAGGAAGAATTAAATCTTGCTTCTCCGCTGTACTCCCTGAGAGCACTGGACTCCATCCTTCTACCTGCCACTCTATGCTGACAGTGTCACAGTTCAGGAGCATTTTCTGTGAACTCAAGGGCAACAAAGCAGATGCTCAGGGTTCACTGAACAAGCAGACCACTGGGTTTAATTTGTTGATTAAATTAATGCTACTATATTTCAAACCTATACAAAGGGCCTCCAACCTCTGTCTGAGAAAGTCTGATCCAACAGGGTATTCACTCATCATTTTTCAAGATTCACATTACTGACATCTGGGCTTAATAATTCTTTATTGTTGCTGGTGATGGTGGCAGTGGTGGTAGTGGGGGTTCTGTGATCTCATTTGAACTACCAGGCTACCCTATAGGAGCTGATGGAACTAACTGAGGTACAAAGAGACAAAGTGACTTGTTTGGGGTCACAGAATTGATCTTGTCTTCCTGAGTTCGTAAGAATGGTAACAAGGGGACAAGCCCAGTGAATCTCGAGAAGGGACAACCAAGACCCTTCCAAGAGGTGGGAATTTGCAGTCAACTCTTACTTATTAAGCATCTTCTAGGAACTGGAATTCCACCTCAGAATATCCATAAGAGGCAGGAATTATCTCTACATTATGGGTGAAGTTCAGAGAGGTTAAGTGACTGGACCAGAGTCACCCAGCTAGTAAGCTGCAGAGCCAGTATTGGGTCCCTCTCTGCTGGCTTCTCTTCCTATGACACTTGCAAAGTGACACTCCTGAGAAATTTGCGGTTGTGTCAGTATTTCTGAGCCAAAAAGCAAACACTACTAACTTTTACTCAGAGTAGGTACTTGGAGAGGTTTTCTTGTTTATACAACACACTCAAAGGCTGAGCTGTTTTTTCCTCTGGCTCTCAAGAAAGCTAGTAGCTTGATTTCTTTGTACTTTCTTTGCTTGAGTAGTGACTGGGCAGCTTCTCGTCCTGCTCTAACAAACCACTGGATGCTGATGACACATGACAATGGTTCCACTGACTGAGTCCTCACTAAGGTCCCGTGCTCCATGTTGGGTGCTCCCTATAAACCTTTCCTAGTTTTAGTTTGGAGAAGTCCTCAAAGGTTGCTAAAATTAGCATGCTAATTTCCCAGAGGAAGAAATCAAGACTTAGCGATGCCACAAGACTCGCCCAAGTCACACAACAAGACTGGGATTTGGAGTCAAGTCAGTCTGATGCAAGGCCCACACTCTTCCCCTGTACCAACCTGCTTGCTGGCTGCATGAGGGACTGAGTGGTCTCAACACAGCAGCTGTTTTACCTGATCTGAGTCTATTCTCTTCATGTCACCCTTTAATGTCTCCATTCCATGGATTGCAAGGTATCTCTTCACCTTGTTGGCATGTTTTTTGCTCTGCAAGAATCCAGGAAAAAGATCAAAGATAGCCAAATGCCATTTCATATCTAAAGCACTCAAAAACACTCACTAGATTTTCATCTGATTCACCCTCACAAAACTTCTGAGGAGGAGAGTATGGTGCAAGACACTCAGTTTACTGAGTTCCTACCCTGTGCAAGGCACTCTACATGCTTCATAATAGTCTATGGGAAAATTAAAATTTCCTTCTTATAGATGAAGAAATTGAGGCTGAAAGCCGGCACCGCGGCTCACTAGGCTAATCCTCCGCCTTGCGGCGCCGGCACACCGGGTTCTAGTCCCGGTCAGGGCACTGATCCTGTCCCGGTTGCCCCTCTTCCAGGCCAGCTCTCTGCTGTGGCCAGGGAGTGCAGTGGAGGATGGCCCAAGTGCTTGGGCTCTGCACCCCATGGGAGACCAGGATAAGTACCTGGCTCCTGCCATCGGATCAGTGTGGTGCGCCGGCCACAGCGCGCCTACTGCAGCGGCCATTGGAGGGTGAACCAACGGCAAAGGAAGATCTTTCTCTCTGTCTCTCTCTCTCTCACTATCCACTCTGCCTGTCAAAAAAAAAAAAAAAAAAAAGAAATTGAGGCTGAAGATGGTAACGTTTCCTGCTCAAGATGAGTAGCAGAGTTGTGATTCAAACTCGGGTCTATTTAAAGTCTAAACTTATAATTCAGCCGGCGCCGCGGCTCACTAGGCTAATCCTCCGCCTTGCGGCACAGGCACACCGGGTTCTAGTCCCGGTCGGGGCACCGATCCTGTCCCGGTTGCCCCTCTTCCAGGCCAGCTCTCTGCTGTGGCCAGGGAGTGCAGTGGAGGATGGCCCAAGTGCTTGGGCCCTGCACCCCATGGGAGACCAGGAGAAGCACCTGGCTCCTGCCATCGGATCAGCGCGGTGCGCTGGCCGCAGCGCGCCTACCGCGGCGGCCATTGGAGGGTGAACCAACGGCAAAAGGAAGACCTTTCTCTCTGTCTCTCTCTCACTGTCCACTCTGCCTGTCAAAAAAAAAAAAAAAAAAAAAACAACAACAAAAAAACAACTTATAATTCTACTGTACTGAGCTGCAAGGGAAGATACACATATAGCAATCCTGATTTGGCTGACAGAAATAAGACTCAGAGAAAGGAAGTCAATCTTCAAGTCACAAGCCAATAGGCATGAAGGCAACATCTGGGTAGCTAAGAAGGAACTCTACTTCACTGTGCAAGCCTGGGAGCTGTGAGGGCTTGGCACTGGTCTGAACAGTAGAATGGTTTAAAAGGGGCATACCTGGTAATGGGCCAGCTTCTGGGACTCAGAGATCAGCAAGGCGCAGCAGACTTTACACTGAGTGTTGGTGAAGAGACACTGGTTCTTCTGGATCATATGCTCCACTACAGACAGGAAACAAGAAAACTCTGAGTGGACAAACACCAGCTTAAAAGCACCGTCTCCAAACCTGGCACTGAGAAACGCAACGCCGTACCAGTACATCTGCAGACTTCACTCCTCTCCTGCCAGCGTCTCTCATGCTACATCCTCACACCACTTGTTACTTATTTCATAATATATGCCAACTTGCTTTACTTAGTAACTTATTTATTTATTTGAAAAGCACAGAGACAGAGAGACTCTTGACTCTTCAAACCTCCTTACAATACCTGGGGTTGGGTTAGATTGAAGCCAGGAAGGAATTCAGTTCAAGTATCCCGCATGGGTGGCAAGTACTTGAAACATCATTTCTTGCCTCCCAGGGTGAGCATTGTCAGGACGCTGGATTGGAAGTGGAGACAGAATTCAGATCCAGAGACTTCTATGTAGGATGTGGTGTCCAGAGTGATGTCTTAACCACTAAGCTAAATGCCTGCCCCTCCTGTCTCAGTGATTGCCTTTAAAATTAAGCAGATACCAATAAAACTAGGACAATTCTATCTGCGTACTGGCACCAGAGGCCTGGAGTGCTCCCTCAGGAGAAGAGAAAGAGATGTAAAGACTCAGAGGTAGCCAACTGAGACTTAGAATCAGAATTGAAAGCCTTGAGCAGGGGGCCAGTGTTGTGGCGCAGTAGGTTAAGACATCATTTGTGATGTCATGTCAGCATCCCATATGGAAGTGACAATTTGGTTGCTCCACTTCTGATCCAGCTACCTGTTAATGTGGGAAAGCAGCAGAGGATGGCTCAAGTGCCAGGGCCCCTGCCACTCATGTCAGAGACAAAGATTGTGTTCCTGGATCCTGGCTTCAGCCTAGTCTAGCCTTGGCCACTGAGGCCATTTTGGGAGTGAATCAGCAAATGGACTCTACCTCTGTCTCCCCCTCCTTCTGTTGTTCTGTCACTCTGCCTTTCAAATAAATAGATCTTTTTTTTTAAGAAAGCCTTGAAAAGGGAATAATTTTTTCACTGTTCTTGATCTAACATTTACACTCATCTGACCTACTACACAAGTTCCACACTGCAGGAAACAGGGCTTTAATCTGTGTTTAATTGTTGGCCCTGGAGAACAAAGCTTTACCTCTTTAAGACTGAGGTATGAGTTTTATTATGGCACCGTGATGGAACCAAGACAGAGGTGGAATCCAGAAGGCGGGAGGGTGGGCCAAGTCCATTGTTCTTTATCTCCTAGTCTTGACCAAAAAGTGGCCAAGATGCCCTGGAGCGAGGTGCTCAGTGGAAACTTCTCAGATGCCTTTCCTTATGCCACAGAACCTAAAGCTGACCTGCGCCAGCCGTTTTGGGCAGAAGGGCTGCTGTCTGGTCCATTTTTCCCCTTAGGAACTATTGTTTATCTTCCCATTTTTATCCTGCAGCATTCTGGTAAATTTTTGTGAAAGATCTTGCCTGTCTCAGCTGTGTTCAGCAAAACCAAGGGGAGAGATTTTGTGAACACAGCTGGGCCAGGGCTTTTTAAAGGAAGGTGAGCAGTTCCACAGAATGGAAGCCCAGGGGAGAGGGGAGACAGGGAGGCTGGATAACAGGCACCAAAACACAGTCAGATAGAATAGGTGCTAGTGTGCCATAGCACTGTGGGGCGACCACAGTTCACAATACTGCTTTAGACACTGAATAAAGAACTGGAAGAGAGGTGTTGGGAAGATCCAAACACAAACATAAGGCAACAGAAATGTAACTGCCCGATTAAGTTCAGTTTATACTGTATACCAAAATGTACAACTTTACATGTTAATCAACATTTTAAAAATAATAGCAACAAAAAAATGAAAAGCCTAGAGGGGAAGTATGTCAGAGTCCAGCCACCTCCTTGCGTGGAGAACACAGATTTTGTTTTGCTAAAGGAGACAAGGCTTCCTTTTCAAGATCTCACAATCTGACTCCCAAAGACTGCAGAGGGCAGGGCCCATGTCATTTCTGACTTTGTATCTTCAGTATCTAGAAGTATGCTATACCTACAATTCAAGACCCACAACAGGGGACTGATGAGTGAGCACCTCCGGAACAAATGAAGCGCACTGCACTGCTGGAACCCACTGTGACCCAGACTCTCACACGGGCCATATGCATACATCTGGAGTGCCTTCTACGTGCCGGTGCTGGGCTTGGTGCTGGGGCTATGCCAACAAATAAGACAGGGAACAAAGTAAATACATAAGCAAACTGATAGAGAATGAGAAGTGTTATGGAAAGAAACAAAGTCAGTGGAAGAAGATGAGCAGGGCAGGAACGATGGCAGCTTGGACTAGGCAGGCTGGCAATGGAGAAAAGTGGATGGATATGGAATTATGTCCGGGAGGCAGATATGGTATCTTACACTGGATGTAGGGGTGAAGGAAGAAGTCAAAGATAACTCTCAGGTTTTGAACTTGAGCACCTGAAGAGATTAGAACTGGAAGAAGACAACCTTGGAGAAAGTAAACACTTATTTCCTGGCTATGTTTAATGGAGACAGCAAGTAGCCAATGGAGACTCAGATGTGCTAGTGCACTAAAGTTCAAGGGGGAGGTCACAGCTGGAGATATAAACAGTAATCACCAGTTTATCAATCATATTTAAAACTGGAAGAGAATGCCTAATATAGAGGGAGAAGGAAAGAGGTTCTGAATCTTAGCAGCCTCCAAATTTTGAAGTGATGTTAAATATATAGAATGTGGGGGCCAGTGCTGTGATGTAGTGGGTTAAAGCCCCAGACTGCAGCGCCAGCATCCCATATGGATGCTGGTTCAAGTCCCAGCTGCTCCACTTCTGATCCAGCTCTCTGTTATGGCCTGGGAAAGTCATAGAAGATGGCCCATCCTTGGACCCCTGCTCCCACATGGGAGACCTCAAGGAAGCTCCAGGCTCCTAGCTTCAGATCTGCCCATGTCTGGCTGTTGTGGCCATTTGGGGAGTGAAGCAGCAGATGGAAGACCTCTCTCCCTCTGCCTCTCTGTAATTCTTTCAAATAAATAAATAATCACACACACACACACACACACACAAAACATGGTGAATAGAGAGGGTGGAACTTACAGGTATAGTACAGTGAGATCGTCTCCCAAAAAGGTAACTGTAAAATTGGATAAAACTGACAAAAGTAACCATTTCAAAAATATTAAATTAGCATGCTAGGAGTGGATGTTTGGTCTAGTGGCTAGGATAATGGTTAAGATGCCTGTGTCCAATACTGGAGTGCCTGGGTTCAATGCCTGGCTCTGGCTCCTGATTCTGGCTTCCTGCTAATGTGGACACTGGGAGTTGGTGAGCAAGTATCTGGGTTTCTGTCGCCCACATGGGAGACCTGGATGGAGTTTCTGCTTACCTTTGTAAACGTTTGGGGAGTGAACCAGCAGATGGGTGTGCTCCCTCTGTGTCTTTCACTCTATTTCTCTGTTGCTCAAAAAAACCCAAACTCCAAAATGGTACAGTAAAATAATTAGTACAAAAGAAGTCAGTAAAAGAAAAGAGGAATAAAATACGAAGGAGATACAAAATGGAAAATGTAATCTTTGCAATATCAATAATTAAATGAGAATAGTCTAAATAGTCTACTCAGAAGGCAGAGAACATCAGGTTGGATAAAAAAAGCAAGATTCCACTGTATGCTATTTATAAGAGATATATCTTACAAATTCAAAGATAGAAACAAGAAAGAAAAGGATGGAAGAAGACATTGTGAGCAGGGGTAGGCGATTGGGCTACTGGTTAAGACTACTTGGGATGTCCTTACCCCAAGCTGGAGGGTCGGGGCTTGAACTGGGGCTCCACTTCTGACTCCAGCTTTCTGCTAATGTGCACCCTGGGAGGCAGCAGGTGATGGCCAACTAGCTGGGTCCTTGCCACCCACGTGGGAGACCTGGGTTGAGTTTCAGGCACCTTGGCTCTCAGCCTGGCTCAGCCCTGGCTGTTGTGGGAATTTGGGCAGTGAACAAGTGGACGAGAACTCTTTCTCTGCCTCTTAAATAAATAACAATAAAAAATATATACTGTGGGGCTGGTGTTGTGACAGTATGTTAAACAACTCCTTGGACAACATTATCCTGTACTGGAGTGCTGGTTTGAGTCCTAGCTGCTCTACTTATAATCCAGATTCCTGCTAATTTTAGTTTTTCCTTCCTCTTGGGAGGTAGGGTTATGAATTCCAATTTGCTGAACACATGGCTGGTTTCCCCAGTAACCAACCCTCTATCCTGTGTTATGTAGGAACTTTCCAAAAATCATCTCATTACCATAAACTCAGGTTTGGCTGACAGGGGTTTACTAATAAGGAAAGTACCTGGGCTCCGGCCACCCATATGGGAGACCAGAATGGAGTTTTGGGCTCTTGGTTTCAGCCAGACGTAGCCCTGGCTGTTCAGCAGTCATTTGGGGAGTGAACCAGTGGACGGAAGTCTTTCTCTGTCTCTCCCTCTCCTCTGTCATTCTTTCAAATAAATACATCTTTAGAAATATACTTATATACTATGCAAAAGTAACCAAAAAGAGCTAGAATATTACTATCTACATATTATCTATAGATTGATATGTAATTTATATAGATAATTCTATAATGATGAAAGGGTGACTACATCAGGAAGATGAGAAAAAGCATAAATGTGCATATATGTGACAACAGAGCCTCAAAATGCAGACAACAGATAGGATTTAAAGGAAAAAAATTAGGGCAGGAGTTTGACACAGGGACTAAGATGACATTTCTGATGCCTGCATCTCATGTCAAAGTACTTGGGTTCAAGTCCTGGCTCTGTTTCCAATTCTAGCTTCCTGCTAATGTGCACCCTGGGAGGAGTGGTAATAATACACATGGCAGACCGAGACTGAGTTCCCAGCTCCTGGCTTTAGTCTGGACCAGCCCCTGCTGTTGTGGGCACTTGGGGATTAAACCAGCATATGGAAAATCTCTGTCTGGCTACCTCTGTCTCTCTGCCTTTCAGATAAATAACAATTTAAAAAAGCAGACAAACCAAGAATAATAGTTAGCGATTTCAATATCTTACTTTCAATAATAGGACAACTTTTCAGAAAATCAGTTGTCATCTAGAGTAAGGCTACCAATCAGTTTGATCCAATTGACATATATAGATCACTCAACCAACAACTGCAGAAGATGCACTGTTGACTAGTACACAGGGCACATTTCCCAGGATAGACCATATGCCAACTTCAGTACTTCAAAGGACTGAGGGGTGAGCATTTGGCTCTGAGGTTAGGATCCTCATCTCATATCTGAGTGCCTGGCTTACAGTCCTAGCTGTGTTCCAATTCAAGCTTCTTGATAATGTGCACCCTGGGAGGTAGCAGGTGATGGCTCAAGTGAGAGACTTGGAATGAGTTCTAGGCTCTAGGCTTTGGCCTGGTGAAGCCCCAGCTATTGTAGACATTTAGGAAATAAATTAGTGGATGGAAGATTAGTGGATCTCTTTCTGTCTGTTTACCTACGCCTCTCTCTGCCTTTCAAATAAAATGAAAAAAATTTTTTTTTAATTTTTAAAAGGAGGACTGAACTTGTACCAATATGTTCTCTGAGCACAACAGAATTCAATTAGAAATCAACAGTTGGAAGAAATTTGAGAAGTCCCCAAATATCTGAAATTGAGAAACATTGATCAAAGAAGAAATGACAATGGAAATTATAAATTATTTTGAACTTATTTAAATGAAAATACACCATACAAAAATGTAAGGGATGAAGCTAAAGCAGTGGTTTGTAGAAAAAACAAATCCAGGGGCTAGTGTTGTGGTGCAGTGGGTTAAGCTACCACCTGTGATGCTGGCATCCTACACGAGCACTCCTCTACTTCTGATCTAGTGGCTTTCTAACATGCCTGAAAAAGCAATGGGAGATGGCCCACGTACTTGGGCCCTGCCACCCATATAGAATTCCTGGTTCCTGGCCAAGCCTCAGCCATCAAGGCCATTTGGGGAGTGAATCAACAGATGGAAGATTCCTTTCTCTCTGTTAACTCTTTCAAATAAATAAACAAATATTAAATAAAATAAAAAACAAAACAAATTCAGTTTCTCCTACTATATTTACACAACACAGAACACATCTGTGGCCAAATGTAGGGGAGAGGGTTTCCTCACACACCAATGCAATCAATTCTCTATTCAGTTGGGTGTCTTCTAGTTCAAATAAATTCTGACACCATCTACCTGGATAGACTTGGACTTGGGGTGTGCCACCCTTTGGGCATGGCATGTGTTTACCTTCCTGGGAACCCCTGAATTCAGTAGTCTAGGTTTTTATGGGGACTTCATTATGTAGCAAAATTGATAAAATCATTGGCCAATGGTGATCAATTTAATTTTTAGTTCCTTCTTCCTCCTGGGAGGTAGGGCTATGAATTTCAATTTGCTGAACACATGGTTGGTACCCCAGTAACCAACCCTCTATCCTGAGGTTGGGTAGGAACTTTCCAAAAATCATTTCATTAACCTAAACTCAGGTATGGCTGTCAGGAATTTGCTAATAAGGAAAGACTGTCATTTACCTTTGTCCTGCTGGAGCCGGTTTAGGAACCAAGGACAAAAGGCCAAATACTTTAACAAATGATATCCTTATTACTCTAGTTACTTAGGAAATTAGGATGATGGGAGCTATAAAGGAATGTGGGAGGAAACCAAGTATATATACATAAATGTACATATGTATATATGTACTATATATATATATATATATATAAAACAAAGAAAAACTTTTTTTTTTTTTTTGACAGGCAGAGTGGACAGTGAGAGAGAGAGACAGAGAGAAAGGTCTTCCTTTGCCGTTGGTTCACCCTCCAATGGCCGCCGTGGTTGGCGTGCTGCGGCCGGCGCACCGCGCTGATCCGAAGTCAGGAGCCAGGTGCTTCTGCTGGTCTCCCATGGGGTGCAGGGCCCAAGTACTTGGGCCATCCTCCTCTGCACTCCCGGCCACAGCAGAGAGCTGGCCTGGAAGAGGGGCAACCGGGACAGAATCCGGCGCCCTGACCAGGACTAGAACCTGGTGTGCCGGAGCCACAAGGCTGAGGATTAGCCTAGTGAGCCGCGGCGCCAGCTAGAAAAACTCTTGAGATGTCCAAAATTTAATTACAAAGGCTGGATGGTGGGTAGGGGGGAAGAGATCAAGGAAGTTAATCTGTAACAGCTATAGGCCAGGCTATTATACACTCTTGAAAGTTAAAATCTTGATTTTAAACAGCTTGGGGTAGACCCCTAGGCACCACAGCCTCCTGCTTATGTATAAACTTTATGGATGCCAAGCAATCCGCAATAGTGTCTTATATACTGTCCTATTCCAAAACCTTTCCCTAGTCCTTTGTTCCCACATC
Organism: Lepus europaeus; assembly: GCF_033115175.1. Classification (NCBI taxonomy): domain Eukaryota; kingdom Metazoa; phylum Chordata; class Mammalia; order Lagomorpha; family Leporidae; genus Lepus; species Lepus europaeus. The sequence goes on from NC_084830.1 coordinate 104,485,606, forward strand.
TCTCTTACTCTCTCTTATGCATAGCCAGTATAAGTCCAATGTAAACAATTTATACTTTCCTTCTCTCCATTTTCATTACAAAATCACTCTTGGTTCTTAGGTCCAGTGGACATATTTCACTGCTATCCAGCCTTGCTGCTGGCAGTGTGGAACTTGTCCTAGGACTCATTCCCTTTTCAGACAGCATTTGTAATGGCTCAGTAATACTCTTTATTTCAGGAAATTCTGGCTTTCAAGAGTTTTGGTTTAACAATATTATAATATCACAAGTGCTTAAGAGAGGAATTTGTAATTTTAAGCATCTATATTTTAAAAGACTGGTTAGGGGACTGGTGCTGTGGTGTAATGGGTTACGTGGCCACCTGCAGCGCCAGCATCCCTTATGTGTGCCAGTTTGAGTCCCTGCTGCTCTGCTTCCACTCCAGCTCCCTGCTAATGCACGTGGGAAAGCAGTGGAAGATGGCCCAATTCCTTGGGCTCCTGCACTCACAGGTGAGACCAGGAAGAAGTTCCTGGCTTCTGAGTCTGGCCTAGGCCAGCCCTGGCCACTGTGGCCATTTGGGGAGTGAACCAGCAGATGGAAGATCTTTATCTCTCTCTCTATCTGTAACTCCACCTTTCAAATAAATAAATATTAAAAGAAAAAAAAAAAGGAAAGAGAATAGAGGACATATGATGATCTTACTAGATACAGAAAAAACATCTAATAAAGTCCAATACCCATTCACCATAAACGCAGGGCTCTCAAAACTAGGAATAGAAGGGAAATTCCTCAATATGATAAGTTATCTGTGAAAAACATAGAGCTAATGTCTTTTTTTTTTTTAAGGTTTTATTTATTTATTTAAGAGGTAGACAGTGAGAAGGAGAGACAGAGAGAAAGGGCTTCTGTCCATTGGTTCACTCCCCAAATAAATGGCCACAATGGTGGGAGCTGCGCAGATTCGAAGCCAGGAGCTTCTTCCAGGTCTCCCACATGGGTGCAGGGGCCCAAGGACTTGGGCCATCTTCTACTGCTTTCCCAGGCCACAGCAAAGAACTAGATTGGGAGAGGCGCTGGATTGGGAAAGGAGCAGCCAGGACTCGAACCGACACCCATGTGGGATGGCAGCGCCATAGGCAAAGGATTAACCTACTGCGCCACTGCGCTGGCCCCAGACCTAAGATTTTTTTTTTTTTAAATTGACAGGTAGAATTATAGACAGTGAGAGAGGGACAGAGAAAGGTCTTCCTTCCATTGGTTCACTCCCCTAATGGCCGCTATGGCCGGTGGCCAGCGCTACGCTGATCTGAAGCTAGGAGCCGGGTGCTTCCTCCAGGTCTCCCATGTGGGTGCAGGGACCTAAGCACTTGGGCCATCCTCCACTGCATTCCTGGGCCACAGCAGAGAGTTGGACCGGAAGAGGAGCAACCGGGACTAGAATCCGGGGTGCTGGCGCCGCAGGCAGAGGATTAGCCTAGTGAGCCACGGCGCTGGCCCTAGACCTAATGTCTTTCAAAAACACTGGAAAACAATGTTTTTCTGCTGAGACAGAATGTTTACTCTTGTCGCTTCTATTCAAAATTGTATTTAAGTACAGAGTAGTATGCTAAATCTCTCTTGGTTGCTACAAAGAAAACTACAGAATATTGCTGAGAAAAATAGAGATCTGAATAATTAATATCCATATTCAGGCACTGGAAGACTCAACATTGTCTCAGCAGCAATTCTCCCCAGCTGCTTGGCATCTGCTGAGGGCCTCTGCTGCTTCTACTCACTGTGGAAAGGGGAAGGGCAGGAGGGTGTGTGGAGAAGCAAAATAGGAGGGCAGCCTTTCTACTCTCGTGGTAACTAACCCAGTTCTTGGAGAGTAGAAACTCATTCATTCAAGAAAGGTATTAATTCTTTCATGAGGGCTGCACTCCCATAACCCAATACCTCCCACTAGGTCCCACTTCCCAGCACTGATGAGAAGAAATTGTCAACCCAAGTTTTGGTGGTGACAAGGCATATTCAAATTATAGCACAATTCAATAAGGAAAGGATAGTCATTCCAACAAATAATGCTTAGACAATGATAACACATGTAAGGAAAAAAATCTAGTCACTTACCTCCTATCAGACATAAAATTGAACTCAAAATGATTCCATTCACAGACTTAAATATAAGAGTTAAAACTATAAAACTTCTAGAAGCAACCACAAGAGCAAACCACCACGACCCTCACTTAGGAAGAAGAGTTCTTAGAACCGGTACTAAAAACACAATTCATAAGAGAATAAAACATTTGACAAGCTGATTTCATCAAAATTAAAAACATTTGTGCTTCAAAAGACACTCTGTGTGGGGGGGTGGAATTGTGGCATAGCGGGTACAGCCACTGCCAGTGACACTGACATCCTACATGGGCACAGGTTTGAGTCCTGATTGCTCCATTTTCTATCCAGCTCCCTGCTAATGCACCTGGAAAAGCAGCAGAGGATGGACCAAGTGTTTGGACCCCTATATCCATGTGGAAGACCCAGAAATTGTTCCTGGCTTCAGCCTGGCCCAGTCCTAACTGTTGTGGCCAATTGGAGAGTGAACCAATGGATGTAAGACCTCTCTTCTCTGTCTCTCCCTTTCATCTAACTGTCTTTTGAATAAAAAAAAAAAAAAACAGACAGACAGACAGACAGACAGACACTGTCTGGAAAATGAAAAGACAAGTCCTACTCAGGGAAGGAATATTTGAATATCGTTTCTCTAACAAAGGTCTACTACCCAGAATATATAAACAACATCTACAAATCAATAAGAAGAAGCCAAACAATCATTATAGAACAAGCAAAGTATGTGATATTCTACCAAAGAAAATATACAGGGGCCTACACTGTGGCACAGCAGGTAAAGCCACCGCCTACAGTGCCAGCATCCCATATGGGCGCCAGTTCAAGTCCTGGCTGCTCCACTTCCAATCCAGCTCCCTGCTAATGCACCCGGGAAAGCAGCAGCAGAAAGTCCAAGTCCTTGGGCCCCTGCACCCACATGGGAGACTCGGGAGAAGCTCCTGGTTCCTGGCTTCGGATCAGTGCAACTCCGGCTGTTGTGGCCAACCGGGGAGTGAACCAGTGGATGGAAGATCTCTCTCTGTCTCTCTTTCTCTCTCTCTGTTACTCTAACTTTCAAATAAATAAATAAATCTTAAAAAAAAGAAAAAAGAAACCCAGAACTTTTTTTTTTTTTAAAGAAAATATACAAATGGGTAATAAGCATATGTTAAGGTGGTCAATTGAGATCACTAGTTTAGGACACCACATGAGATATCACTGCATACCTACTAGAATGGCTACAGTCAAAAAAGATAAGACACTCATGGCATGGATAGAGAGAAACTGAAACCCTTATGCAGAAATGTAAAAAAGATGGCAGAATTGCACAATGGTGAAGCCACTGTGGCATTCCTCAAAATGTTCCCGTTACCATATGACCCAGCAATTCCACTTGTAGGACTATAACTAACAGATATGAAACACACACGCACCCAAAGCCTGGAGCATCAATATTCACAGCATTATTCATAAGAGTTTGAGCTGGAAACAACGCAAATGCCTACAACTAATGAGTGGATTAAAATAATGTGGTATACCCAGACAACAGAATTCCATCAGCAATAAAAAGGCATAAAGTACAATACATACAGGTTGGCCAAACCTCTAAAACATCCTGAGAGAAGTCAAACTCCCAACATTACATATTGCATGATTCTACTCGTATGAAATGTCTCGAAAAGGTAAACTGACAGAACACAGACCCGTAAGTGCCTAGAATAGGAGGTAGCAGTGGGGTGATGGCAATATTCTGAAAGCAGACTGTGGTTACAACTACACTACTCCACACTTTTATTAAAAATCAGTGAGTAGTATACTTGCAATGGAAGGATTTTAGGAACACAAATTTATAGCTCAATAATGGTGCTACAAGAAAAAAAAAAGTTGCTGCTGCTATCTACCTGGATCTTACGTAAGTACGGGAGAAGTGAGGCTGGGGAAGTGAACGGGGTCAGGAGAGACACGGTCCATCCGTACACACACAAGCACGGTTCACCATTCAGAACACACTGTTGCTCTAGGACATGCTCTCCCCGTCTCCCCAAGGCCACAGGTCACTCCCTTTTGTGCACTCACAAATCTGGCACTTTCTAGCTCACCACACCCCTTATCTGACACTGGAACCTTTTTTGGTGCCAGTGTCCTGGACTAGACCAAGGCTCTCCATGGCAAAGATTGCTTCTTCCTTATCTCTACAGCTACAGTGCCTAGCCAGGCCTGGGAACCGAGTAGGCACCATGAGTATTCGTCAAATTCATGAAAGGAAAATTGGGATCCAACAAGTGTGAAAGCAGCAGGAAGAGAAAGGCCCAGAAACAAACCCACTTACAGAGTTAGGCAATACTTTTTTTTTTTTTCCTGAAAGTATACCCCAGGGTATAAATCTGTATATCCCCTCAAATGTAAACATACATCTTCCTTGGATATTCCATTTTATCCAGGATAGTTCTCAAGGAAACGTTAACTTTCCAGGATGAGTCTGCTCAGAGAAAACTGACCATGAGAGACCCCATGTCCCGCAGACACCTGTCAGGAGTAGCCCAGCAGCTCAGACACAGCCCTGTTTCCTGGGTTAGCGCGAAGCAGCTAGCTCTGCAGAGGACTGGCATGGGGTTCACACCACCGGGCCAGGCCAGCTCCTGCCACCCTCCGTCATCTACGTTCCTTTTTACCAGGACTCAGGTCAAACGCGGAGCACGCTAGGATGTTTCTGCCCAGAAGGGACCCCAGTGTGGCCTTGCCTGCGCTATTCTCAACCTCGGGTCAACAGCAGGACACCAAGAGGCTGGAGCCAAAAAGCATCCTCAGGCCAGTTTCTCTGGCTTCCGGCCCCCATTCTGGAATAGTGACCCAGCCAGCAGCGGTCAACACCTAACAGCGTGGGTAAGCCAGGGCCAAGGGTGGGGGGTAACAGGGCCACCAGAGCCCTTGCAAGTGAGGGGGCGTGAGCGAAGAAGGGAGCCAAGGAGACGGGGACGGTGAGGGGTACTTGGCTCGGCCCTGGACGTGCATAGGGATTCTAGGGGATAGGGATCACAGTCCTTGAGTTTGGGGAAAACTGCGCTCTGGTGGATGAGGCCCTGGACCCTCTGTGCGAGGGGCACCCGATGGGGAGCAGAGTCCGGGAGTCCCGGGGCGCGTCACGCCAGGAGGCGGGCCGGGCGCCTGGGGCCGTGACCGCGGTCGCGTCCCGCGTCTCCGCCCCGCCCCGCGGGCCGAGCAGGCGAGTGAGGGGCTTCCAACCTCTGAGGCCCCCGGACTCACCTTCCTCCCTCCCCACCGGCTGGGCGCCGGACACGGCTTCCCACAGGCGGCGCGCCCTCTCGCGGTCGAAGCGCACCCCGTCCGGTTCCCCGCCCTCCCGCTCCTCCGAGCTGCTGTAAGGCCCGGCCCCTCCGCCGTCCGCAGCCTCCACGGTGCCCAAAGCGGGACACTCCATCTTCCCCGCAAACCCTAACCGGCCGGGAGCCGCTCACGCGCCTGGGTATCGCGAGATGTGGGTGGGAAAGGGACGTGGCCCGGCCCGCAAATCTCGCGAGGCTTGAGCGCCGCCCGCGTCGCGGTGCCGGCTTTGGCGCGTCTTTTTCGTTGCTGCCTTGGGGACTTCGGAGCGTGTGCGGTGGCTTCGGAAACCCGACTCTCGTTCGCAGGCCGCGCTCGTGTGGCTCTTGTCGCGGGGTTCTCGCCTCGCTCGCGGTCAGCCTTTGACACTTTGTCACTTCGTTCTCACAAAGGTTTCGTTCTGCGGGAACATTGTCCCGTTTCCCTAGTGGAAATACTGAGGCCCGGAACCAACAGATAGTTCCGGAGGAGTTGGCTCCGAGTAAGTGGTGGAGCCGAGCGAGGTTCCTTCTCCTGTGCTACCATCTGAGTACTGCTCCCAGCCCAGCCTTACCCCTGGAACTCCAGACCTGTCTGTCCAGTTGCCTATTGCACGCTTCCGCTTGGATGTCTAGTAACTGTCACGACCCCAGGCCTGCTGCTCCGCAGCCTTTGGGAGCAGTACCTCTTACCCAGGGTATTCCACCCTTGCCCTCTGGGTGTTTCCGGCGCAGCAGTCCCAGGGGCACTGTTGGAGCAGCTGAAACCATGACCCCACTGTGCTCGGCCCCCCAGTGGCTTCCCACCCCACTCTTAGCAAAAACCAAAGTCCCAACTTGGACCAACAAAGCCTTCCGGTAATCTCCTTGACCTCATTCTGTGTTACATTACTCTGCCCCCAAACCTATTTAGTTCCTGTCCCAGGTACCATGACCTGGAATGCCTTTCTCCCCTATACCTAAGGCTGAGTCTTATTTTTTAATTAATTAATTTTTAAAAACAAATGCTGGATTCTATTCTAAAGCACATTATATTTATTTATTTTATTTGAAAGGCAGAGTTACAGAGAGGCAGAAGCAGAGAGAGAGGTCTTTCATCTGCTGGTTCACCCCCCAAATGGCTGCAACAGCTGAAGCTGGGCCAGTCTGAAGCTAGGAGGCAGGGGCTTCTGGGTCTCCCACATGGGTGCAGGGGCTCAAGGACTTGGGCCATCTTCTACTGCTTTCCCAGGCCATAGCAGAGTGCTGGATAGGAAGTGAAGCAGCTGGGACTAGAACCAAGGCCCATATGAGAAGCCAGCACTGCAGGTGGCGACTTAACACTGTATGCCACAACACCAGCCCCTAATTAATTATTTTTAGAAATATTTCATGTATTTATTTGAGAGGCAGAGTTACAGACAGACAGACAGAGGTAGAGACAGAGAGAAAGGTCTTCCATCCACTGGTTCATTCGCCCAGTGGCTGCAACAGCCAGGGCTAGGCCAGGCCCAAGCCAGGAGCCAGGAGCTTCTTCCAAGTCTCCCATGTGAGTGTAGGGGCCCAAGCACCTGGGCCATCTTCCATGTCTTCCGAGGCTGTAAGCAGAGAGCTGGATTGGAACAGAAGTAGCCAGGACACGAACCAGCGCCACAGCGCAGGCCCCTGTGGCTGAGTCTTTCACTCCTCTGGCTACTCATCGAATTTTTTTTGGAAGATTTATTTATTTGTTTGAAAGACAGAGTTACAGAGAAGCAGAGGCTGAGAGAGAGAGAGAGAGAGAGAGATGTCTTTCATCTGCTGGTTCACTCCCCAAATGGCCACAATGGCTGGAGCTGGGCTGATCTGAAGCCAGGAACCAGGAGCTTCTACCAGATCTCCCAGGTAGGTGCAGGAGTTCAAGGACTTGGACCTTCTTCTGCTTTCCCAGGCGCATTAGCAGGGAGCTGGATTGGAAGTGGGGCAACTGGGACACAAACCAACACCCATGTGAGATGCCGGTGTCTCAGGCAGAGGCTTAACCCGCTACACCACAATGCTGCTGTTTTAATGATTTTTTTTTTTTAATTTGAAAGGCAGAACAACAAAGAGGGGAAGACAGAGAGAAAGAAATTTTTGATCCTCTGATTCACTCCCTAAATGACCACAACAACCAGGTGTGGTCTAGGCCGAAACCAGAAGCCTGGAACTCTATCCTGGTCTCCCACATGGCTGCGATTCCCAACTACTTGTGCCGCCTGCCTTCCCAGGCACGTAACAGAATGCTGGAGTGGAAGCAGAGTAGCTGGGAATTGAACTTGCACTTGATAGAGTTTGCCAGCATTGCAAGTGGCAGTTTAACTTGTTGCTCCATAACATCAGGCCCTGTATTTTACTTTTTTAAATTGTATTTTTAAAGATTTATTTATTTATTATTATTATTTATTTGACAGGTAGAGTTATAGACAGTGAAAGAGAGACAGAGAGAAAGGTCTTCTTTCCATTGGTTCACTCTCCAAATGGCCGCCTGATCTGAAGCCAGGAGCCAGATGCTTCTTCCTGGTCTCCCATGCGGGTGCAGGGGCCCAAGCACTTGGGCCATCCTCCACTGCCTCCCGGGCCACAGCAGAAAGCTGGACTGGAAGAGGAGCAACCAAGACTAGAACCCGGCGCCCATATGGGATGCCGGCACTGCAGGCAGAGGATTAACCAAGTGAGCCATGGCACCGGCTCCTTATTTATTTATTTTAAAGGCAGAGTTACAGAGAAGCAGAGAGAGGGAGGTCTTCCATCTACTGGTTCACTCCCCAAATGTCCACAATGGCCGAAGCTGGACCATTCTGAAGCCAGGAGCCAGGAGCTTCTTCCAGGTCTCCCACGTGGGTGCAGGGGTCCAAGCACTTGGGCCATCCTCTGCTGCTTTCCCAGGCCATAGCAGAGAGCTGGATCAGAAGTGGAGCAGCCGGATCTCTGGCGCCCACGTGGGGAGCCAGCACTGCAGGCTTTACCTACTATGCCACAGCGCTGGCCTCTACTTATTTTTGCTTATTTATCTCGCTACTAGAAGGCAAACAGCTGAATTCCTAGCACCTTGAAATAGAGTCTGGGCCGGCGCTGCAGCTCAATAGGCTAATCCTCTGCTTTGCAGCGCTGGCACACCGGGTTCTAGTCCCAAACGGGGCACCGGATTCTGTCCCGGTTGTCCCTCTTCCAGTCCAGCTCTCTGCTGTGGCCCGGGAGGGCAGTGCAGGATGGCCCAGGTGCTTGGGCCCTGCACCCCATGGGAGACCAGGAAGAAGCATCTGGCTCCTGCCTTTGGATCAGCGCAGTGTGCCGGCCGCAGCGCGCCGGCCGCAGCGGCCATTAGGGTGAACCAACAGTAAAGGAAGACCTTTCTCTCTGTCTCTCTCTCTCACTGTCCACTCTGCCTGTCAAAAAAAAAAAAATAGAGTCTGGACACTGTCATACAAAGTATTTGTTGAGTGAATGAAGCTTTTAATGTCATTACCCTATTTCAACTTCATTTATTCAAATCTTTATTAGAGTTTACCTAAGTTAAACATTTTGGACATTGGAATACAGTGGTGAACAAGGCAGGGAAGCTTTAGTAGAGTTTACTTGTAATAGAGTTTACTTGTAATGGAGGAGGGTAGAATAAAAAAAAATTAATGGATAGGAACAAGTACTAAGAAGATAAAACAGGACTACATACTGGAAGGATGGTTTAGGAGGAACATTAGGATAGTTGTGGAAAGCCTCTGAAGAAATGACATTGGAGATAAAATCCAATTGATGGGAAGGGTAAGGCCATGGAGAGAGCTGGAGAGGCAGTAAGAATAGCAGGTGCAAAGGCCCTGAGGTAGGAGAGCGCTTGACGTGTTGGAGGCACAGGAAAATCAATATTAGTATGGCTGGACCCCAGTGTACAAGGGGGAAAGTGGTGTCCAAGGGGACCAACAGGAGACATGTAGGGATTATCCTAGCCTGAAATCACACAGCTCATCCGTGCAATGTATTCATTTGTATTGTAAGTATTGACTTCCTCCTTATACAGAGGTACCCTCTTCTCTGTTGGGGTATGGATTCCAAAACCTTTCAGGGATGTGTGAAACCAGGGATAGTGTAATCCTGCACTATATTTTTCCTATCCACATATACCTGTGGTAAAGTTCAGTTTATAAATTAGGCACAGGAAGAGATTAACAACATAAATAAATAAGTAAATCTTTAAAGTCATGTTAAAAAAAAAAGAGATTAACAACCACAATAATAAAATATAATAATTACAGTTTGTAAGCTGTAATGAGAGTCATTTAGAACTTAAAATTGTTTATTTCTGGAGTTTTCATTTACCCTGTTTGGATCGTAGTCGACTGTGGTGAACTGAAACCATGGAAGGCGAAACCACAGGTGAGGGGACCACTGTACTATACAAACCTGAGCACAGCTCTATGCCGCAGGTGCCGGGGCTTCCAGTACGACAGACGACTGCCATTTGTGCAGGGCTCAACAGTCCTGGGGCATCTGTGACCCACGTCACGACATTTAATCCTCAGGGTGGTTCTCCTGCGAGGGATTATTTCCTTGTTTGACTAAAAGCACAGACTGGGAGAGCTAATGGTTTTGCCAGAGTCATCTAACTAGTTACTTACAGAACCCACGCTTCAATACTGGTTCTTGGACCACAAATGCACATCTTTTTGTGCCAATACATATGACCAGACATAAAGCTGAAAATTTCTGTTAAAGATTTATTTTATTTGTTTGGGGCCGGTGCTGTGGCGCAGCGGGTTAACGCTCTGGCCTGAAGCGCCGGCATCCCATATGGGCGCCGGTTCGAGTCCCGGCTGCTCCTCTTCCAAATTCAGCTCTCTGCTATGGCCTGGGAAAGTGGTAGAAGATGGCCCAAGTCCTTGGGTCCCTGTACCCACGTGGGAGACCTGGAAGAAGCTCCTGGCTCCTGGCTTCGGATGGCCGTTTCGGCCATCCCGGAGAGTGAACCATCAGACGGAAGACCTCTCTCTCTGCCTCTCCTCTCTCTGTGTAACTCTGACTTTTATTTGTTTGAAATGTGGGGTTTCAGAGAGAGAGGGAGAGATAGAAAGTGATCTTGCATCTGTTGGTTCACTCCCCAAATGACAATGACAGTTGGGGCTGGGTCAGGCTGAAGTCAGGAGTCGAGAACTCCATCTATATCTCCCACGTGGGTGACAGGGTCCCACATAGTTGGGCCATTTCCCACTGCCTTCCCAGGCACATTAGTAGGGAGCTAGATCAGAAGCAGAGCAGCTGGGACTTAAACCAGTGCTCCAACATGGAATCTGAGATCACAGGCGACTCCTGCTGTGCCATAATGCTGGCCCTACATTACTAATTTATCTTAAGCAAGAGTTCTGATTACTCATATTTGTTTATTTTTTAAAGATTTATTTTATTTATTTGAAATACAGAGTTACAGAGAGAGGTAGAGACAGAGAGAGAGGTCTTCCATCTGCTTGTTCACCCCCCAGATGGCTGCAACGGCGCAAGCTGAGCTGATCCGAAGCCAGGAGCCAGGAGCTTCCTCCGGGTCTCCCATGTGGGTGCAGGGTCCCAAGCACTTGGGCATCTTCTACTGCTTTCCCAGGCCATGGCAGAGAGCTGGATCAGAAGAGGAGAACTGGGACTAGAACTGGCGCCCGTATGGGATTCCAGCATTTCAGGCCAGGGTTTCAACCTGCTGTGCCACAGCACCAGCCCCTGGTTACCCATATTTGGATAGCATGAATTATTCAACTAGAAATCCCAAGGAATAGAGGGCATTTTTGTTAAAATCTCAGAATGCACTAGGATATTTTTGAACACTGTGGAATAAATCCTGGATGTGGAATACAGTGGCCTGCCATGGATACCAAAAGCCAAGGATATTCAAGTCTGTTATATGAAATGGAATAGTATTTGCATATACTTTATCTTTTTAAAAAGACTTATTTATTTATTATTTGAAAGGCAGAGTTATAGAGAGGCAGAGGCAGAGAGAGAGAGAGAGAGGGAGGTCTTCCATCTGCTGGTTCACTCCCCAAATGGCCACAATAGTCGTCGCTGGGCCGATCTGAAGCCAGGAGTACATGTCTCCCACATGGGTGCAGGGCCCCAAGGACATGGGCCATCTTCTACTGTTTTCCCAGCTGTAGTAGCAGAGAGCTGGATTGGAAGTGGAGCAGCCAGTTCTTGAATTGGAGCCCCTATGGGATGCTGGCATTGGAGGCGGTAGCTTCACCTGCTACGCCACAGCGCCAGCCCCTGCATATACTTTTAAAAACTCAGTTATTTGAGAGACAGAGTGACACAGGAACAGAAAGAGTTCCTATCTATTGATTCACTCCCCAAATGCCCACAAGGGCCCCAGTTGGGGCAAGAAATGAAAGCTGGAACTTCAATCCAAGTCTCCCAGGAGGGTGGCATGGACCCAGTCACCTGAGCTGTCACTGCTGCCTCCAGGGTCTGCATCTGCAGGGAGCCCGAGCCAGGAGCTGGAGCTGGGTGTCAAATCCAGGTACTCTGAAGTGGGATGCAGATGTCGCTCGTGGCAACTTAACTGCTAGGCCATACACTCCTATATACTTTATCTCTAGATGACAAATATCTGATACAGTGTAAGTGCTGTGCAAGTAGGGGTTATACAGGATTGTTTAGGGAATAATGAGAAGAAAAAATTCTACATTCAATAGAATACCAGTTTTTTTTTTCTGAACTTATTTTTGGTCTGTGTTAGACTGAATCCACAGATTTGGATTCCCAGGATAGGCAGGGCCTACTGTACTTAAATTACTATGCATATTGTTGGAAAACTATCCCCTTCTTCCCATTCCCAATCCAGTTAGATGCTCAAATAATTTCTGTTTTTTTTTTCCAATGAATGCTGTCAGGTTTTCTCCCCTGTGACAGGGAGGCTGGGTGTCTGAGTAGCCCTCCTTGTCACTGGTTTTCTGCTTTGTATAAGTGCTTCCAAGAATTGCCGAGGCCTGGACTTCTTGCTGGGACCTGGCAGTGTGGGTGATAGATGCCTTATATTTGTTGGGCTGGCTTTTTATTTCTTCCCTGTGGAAAATGAGACTCATTTCCCCACAGGTTGTACTGTGTGTAGTTGCCGTGATAGATGAACAATCCCAGGGAAATGGCTTTCCCAAGGGACAGGAGCTGGTCACAACTCACACATTTCAGCTAACGACTGACTCCGTGTGTGTGTGTGTGTGTGTATGTGTATGTGCAAACCCATGCTACAGTGCTTAGTAATATATAGTTCCTGCTCACAAGGAAGGTAAACTATAGTTTGTCTAACTAGTAAGTCTATTAAGTATATAATGCCAGAGTGCATGTGTTAAGTGCTGTGACAGAGGTGACAACTAAAGCTACAGTGGGTGGGGTGGGACAATAATGCCATGGTATGGGGTCATGATGGTTTTGGGGCTACCTCTTAATAGGATTTTTTAAAAGACTTATTTTATTAATTGGAAGGCAGAAATAGGAAGAGAAGGAGAGAGAGAGATCTTCCATCCCCTGGTTCCACTCCCAAATGGCCACAACAGCTGGGGCTGGGCTAAGCCAGAGCCAAGAGCCTGGATGCAGGGGCCTAAGCACTTGGGCCATCTTCCACTGCCTTCCCAGGTACATTAGCAGAGGGCTGGATTGGGAAGTAGAGCAGCTGGGACTTGAACCGGCGCCTTTATGGGATGTTGGCACTGCAGGCAGAAACTTAACCTTCTAAGCCACAGCACCAGCCCCTCTTAATAGACTTTCTATTTGTCAGCTCTAGGAACACATCTCTAGCTGTTAGAGGTGACCATAGTTTAGTTGTTGTGTGTGTGTGTGTGTTTTTTTTTTTTTTGACAGGCAGAGTGGACAGTGAGAGAGAGAGACAGAGAGAAAGGTCTTTCTTTTGCTGTTGGTTCACCCTCCAATGGCCGCTGCGGCCGGCGCGCTGCACTGATCCGAAGGCAGGAGCCAGGTGCTTCTCCTGGTCTCCCATGCGGGTGCAGGGCCCAAGCACTTGGGCCATCCTCCACTGCACTCCCTGGCCACAGCAGAGAGCTGGCCTGGAAGAGGAGTAACCGGGACAGAATCTGGCGCCCCGACCAGGACTAGAACCCGGTGTGCCGGCGTCGCAAGGTGGAAGATTAGCCTATTGAGCCGCGGCGCCGGCCAGATTAGTTTTTACTAACAGGATATGAAGAAATGTCTGACTTGGAATCTGAGATAGATCCGAAACAGCAGGGATGCTCTTAAGGAAAACGGAAAGAGCCACCCTGGGCCAGGGGCAGAGGGGAAGAGGGCACATCTTTGTGGCACTCCTATTCTATGTTTTGGCCTGGGTAATTTCACAGCATCGTCAGGGCTGCAGGGAAGCTGTGTCCACAGAGGGTGCCAGGTTTTCACTCAGGGACTTTCCAAGGACAGATTGAGGGGTATAGGGAAGTTTCTGATCACAGATTGGAATTTATGGAGGACTTTGGAAGGAGGGGAAGGAGGAGGATCAGGGTAGATTCAAGTAATGCTATCCAAATTTTTCTGTCTTACAGTGCAGTTAGAGAATGAGCATATCTATATAGCATGTTGGAGTAAACAAATAAGGCTATTGGCTTTCAATGCCCACAGTGGGGTTCAGGTGTTCTTTTTTGTTTGTTTGTTTGAAAATATTGTTTGAAAGGCAAAGTGTGAGATAGAGATCTTCCAGCCACTGTCTCACTCCCTAAATGCTCACAACAGCTGGCCCTAGGCTGAGCCAAAGCCAGGAGCCAGAAACTCTATCCAACTTTCCCACAAAGGTGGCAGGAACCCGAGTACTAGGGTCATCATCTGCTGCCTGCTAGGCAGAGTAGCAGGAAGCGGGATTGGAAACAGAGAAAAGACTTGATCCCAGGCACTCCATTATAGGATGGGGGTGTCCCAAGCAACAGTTGAACCTACCATAATGCCCACCTTCTTTTCAGGGATCCCAGCCCTGCAGGTCCTGCAAGGCCACTCTTAGATCTGGGGATAGATGTTCAGAGCCTTATGGGGAAGAGAACTCAGGTATAGTGGACAGCATGATGTGTTGAGCCCTGATGATGTCTGAGGCAAGCAGGATGGGGATTAACCCCAGTAATCCCTGAGGAATGAGCAGGCTGTCTGTTAAAGCTGTGGGGTACCCGGCTTGGCATTCTGCACATGGCACATGACCGAGGTAGCATTAGATAAATTAACATTTGGTAGGCTGCTGCATGTATCTGTAAAACAAGAAAATGTTACCCATCTCAGATGGTTATTATAGTGATTACCTAATATGACTTTTTCACAAAAGATTTATTTGAAAGGCAGAGCAGCTGAGAGAAAGCGAGAGAGAGAGAGAGAGAGAGAGAGAGAGGTTCCATCTGCTGGTTCACTCCCCAAATGGCTGCGATAACCAGGGACCAGGAACTGCAAGCAAGTCTCCCATGTGGCATGTAGGAGCCCAAGTGTTTGTGCCATCACCCACTGTTTTCCCAGGCACATTAGCAGGGAACTGTATTGAAAGCTGAGCAGCCACTACTCAAACTGTTGCTCCAATATAGGATGTTGGCGGCTTAAACTACAGTGTAATAACGCCTGCCCCTAACCAATATAAACTTTATAAACTACTTAGCACATTGTATGACACTCAGTAATTGGTAGCTGTTACCATTTATTTATTTTAACAGATTTATTTATTTTTAAAAAATATTTATTTATTTGAAACCCAGAGTTACACAAAGAGGAGAGGCAGAGAGAGACAGACAGACAGACACACATACACACACACAGAGAGAAGAGAGAGAGAGAGAGAGAAAGATGGAAAAGAGAGAGAGAGAGAGAGAGAAAGGTCTTCCATCTGTTGGTTCACTCCCCAGTTGGCCAGAGACGTGCCAATCAGATGGCAGGAGCCAGGAGCTTCCTCTGGGTCTCCTGTGTGGGTGCAGGGGCCCAAGGACTTGGGCCATCTTCCACTGCTTTTTCAGGCACATTATCAGGGAGCTATATCAGAAGTGGAGCTGCCGGGATTCAAATTGGCAACCGTATGGGATCCAGCATCGCAGGCAGCAGCTTTACCTGCTATGCCACAATGCTGGCCCCCTTTTTGTGTGTGTGTGTGTGTGTTTTTTTTAAGAGAACAAATCTGCTTTTATCTGTCTGGTTTTCTTTTTAAATTTATTTTTATTTATTTGAAAGGGGGAGAGGGAGAGAGAGAGAGAAAACACTCTGGGTTCCCCATGGCGTGGCAGGGACCGCCACCTGTTGGCACGCAACAACAGGAAGCTGAAACTGGAAGCGAAACCAGGACTCCAGCTCAAATAATCCAATATGGGTTGTGAGCATCCCAAGTGGAACCTTAATCGCTGTGCCAATTGCGAGCCCCTTCTTTGCCTTTCAGTAGCTCAAGCCCTCAAGAGGTGCAGCATCACACAGATTCTGTGGCCAACAGAAGGTTGCTTTGGAGTTTGGTGTGAACTGAGTCATTGTTTCTGTGGGCCCAAGTCACCTTTCCCTGATCACTCTGGTTTTGTTTTGTTTTCCACCAGCTGTCACTGTGTTGTTCCTTGCTCTGTAAACATAAGCGCATTCCTGGATCAAATACAATGTGGTTTCCTTTTGGTTCCAAGGACTCCCTTTATGAGCAGCAAAGATGGCGTGAACTTCTGTTCCAGATAAGACTCCACAGGCTCCAAGATGGCCTAGTGAAGATCTTGAACTGGTATAATAGTTGGAGTCACGTTGTACCAGTAGGCTTTGATTAGGGCTGACTGCATACCTCCCTTTTTTGCAATACTCTGTTGTTTGCAGACCAAAGTTAACATGTCTTCCTCCTGTCTTTTCTTCTGATATTCTCTAAGCATCTTTTCTTTTCTTTTTTTAAGATTTTTTTTATTTATTTGAGAGGTAGAGTTACAGACAGTGAGAGAGAGAGAGAGAGAGAGGTCTTCCTTCCATTGGTTCACCCCCCAAATGGCCGCAATGACCAGAGCAGCACCCACCCGAAGCCAGGAGCCAGGAGCTTCTTCCTGATCTCCCATGTGGGTGCAGGGGCCCAAGCACTTGGGCCATCTTCTACAGTTTTCCCAGGCCACAGCAGAGAGCTGGATTGGAAGAGGAGCAGCCAGACTAGAATCGGTGCCCAGATGGGATGCCGGGGCTGCAGGTGGAGGATTAACCTCCTGTGCCACAGCACCGACCCCTCTCATCAGCGTCTCGTGCTGCAGCCATATGGAATGAAGCTCGGCTCTGGTTCCTTGTTTGGGGCACTCTTTCAAAGCTCTTTACCTTTGCTTAGCTCTTCTCGCTGCCTTCCATGTCGTTGTGCCACCTTGCCTTGCTCTTCTGTTGCCTTCAGAGTTTACTCCAAGTTTCAGCCACAGTATTACATATTGTGCAGAGAAGAGTGAACATATTAGATCTTAAACTACTATCCTTTGAAAGACCTGCTTTTAATATTGGCTTTTGTCTGGCATCTGGGAACTTGGATTTCCAAAGGTTTCCCAAATTTCTTTTTTTGAAGATTTGTTTATTTATTTGAAAGGCAGAGTTATAGAGAGGCAGAGGTAGAGGCAGAGATAGAGGTAGAGAGGTAAAGAGGTAGAGAGGTAGAGAGGTAGAGAAGTAGAGAGAGAGAGAGAGAGAGAGAGAGAGAGAGAGAGAAATCTTCCATCAGCTAGTTCATTTCCCAAATGGCTGCAGTGGTCAGAGTTGGGCTGATCCAAAGCCATGACCTAGGAGTTTCCTCCAGGTCTCCTGTGCAGGTGCAGGGACCCAAGCACTTGGGCCATCTTCTACTGCTTTCTCAGGTTATAGCAGAAAGCTGGATCAAAAGTGGAGCAGCCAGGACTTGAACTGGCACCCATATGGGATGCCAGGACTGCAGGTGGTGTCTTTACCTGCTACGCCACAGCACTGACCTCTCTCAAATTTCTTATCCAAGTGGATTACAGGGGGCTGGTGTTGTGGCAGGGTGAGTTAAGTTGCTGCCTCAGATGCCAGCATTCCAAATGGGCTCTGGTTGGAATCCCAACTGCTATCCAGCTTCCTATCCAGCTCTCTGCTAATGCACCTGGGAAAACAATGAAAGACAGCCCAAGTGCTTGAGTCCCTGGTACCCGTGTTGGAGACCTGGATGGGATTCTAGGCTCCTGGCTTTGGCATGGCCCAGCTCCAGCCATTGTAGCCATTTGGGGAGTGAATCAGCAGATAGAAAAATCTCTCTCTATATATATATCTCTCTCTATCTCCCCTCTAATTTTATCTTTCAAATAAATATTTTTAAAAAATCTTTTAAAAAGTGCTGTGGTGTAGCAGGTTAAGCCACTGCCTGCAATGCCAGCATCCCATAGAAGTCCAGGCTGCTCCACTTCCTATCCAGCTCCTTGCTAATGTGCCTGGGGAAAGCAGCAGAGGGTGTGTGTGAGACCTGGAAGCTCCTGGCTTCAGACTGGCTGAAGTCCTGCCATTATGGCCATTTTGGGGGGTGAACCAGCAGGAGGAAGATCTCTCTTTCTATCTTTCTGTTTCTCTCCCTGTAACTTTGCCTTTTTTTTTTTTAACTTTTATTTAGTAAATATAAATTTCCAAAGTACAGTTTATGGATTACAATGGCTCCCCCCCCATAACTTCCCTCCCATCCGCACCCCTCCCATCACCCGCTCCCTCTCCCATTCCATTCACATCAAGATTCATTTTCAATTATCTTTATATACAGAAGATCAATTTAGTATGTATTAAGTAAAGATTTCATCAATTTGCACTCACACAGAACATAAAGTGTAAAATACCGTTTCAGTACTAGTTATAGCATTAATTCACATTGGACAACACATTAAGGACAGAGATCCTACATGAGGAGTAAGTACACAGTGACTCCTGTTGTTGACTTAAAAATTTGACATTCTTTTTTATAGTGCCAGTAATCTCCCTAGGCTCTAGTCATGAGTTTCCAAAGCTATGGAAGCCTTTTGTGTTAGCTGACTTTGATCTTATTTAGACAAGGTTATAGTCAAAGTGGAAGTTCTCTCCTCCCTTCAGAGAAAGGTACCTCCTTCTTTGATGGCCCGTTCTTTCTACTGGGATCTCACTCGCAGAGATATTTTATTTAGGTTTTTTTTTTTTTTTTTTTTGCCAGAGTGTCTTGGCTTTCCATGCCTAAAATACTCTCATGGGCTCTTCAGCTCTTCAGCCAGATCCGAATGCCTTGAGGGCTGATTCTGAGGCCAGAGTGCTGTTTAGGACATCTGCCATTCTATGAGTCTGCTGTGTATCCCGCTTCCCATGTTGGATCGTTCTCTCCCTTTTTGATTCTATCAGTTAGTATTAGCTGACACTAGTCTTGTTTGCGTGATTCCTTTGACTCTTAGACCTATCAGTGTGATCGATTGTGAACTGAAGTTGATCACTTGGACTAGTGAGATGACATTGGTACATGCCACCTTGATGGGATTGTATTGGACTCCCCTGGCACATTTCTAACTCCACCATTTGGGGCAAGTCTAATTGAGCATGTCCCAAATTATACATCTCCTCCCTCTCTTATTCCCACTCTTATATTTAACAGGGATCATTTTTCAGTTAAATTTAAACACCTAAGAATAATTATGTGTTAATTACAGAGTGTAACTTTGCCTTTTAAAGATAAAATAAAATTAAATATTAAACAAAAAAGTGGATCACTTAGTCTAAACTGTTTATGCAAGCTGTATATTTTATGTTCTACCCTGCATCCCTTCTAGAAATTAGAAATTTTGATATATGTTAGGCAGAGAGTGCCCATGCGATGGATCCTAGATAAATCCTGGATTCATAGCCCCAGGCAAGTTTCCCTGGTAAACACCATGTTACAAGTGTTGTCACAATTAGATGTTGGAGGAATAAGTATTCTGTGTGACTCCACTGGGAAGAGACTCTTGGAAACCTGTGGCTATTTTCCTTTGGACTTCATCCCATGTGCTGATTTAGCTTTTTATTCTTTGGCAGGAATAAATCATGGCCATGAGAACAACGGTATATTTAGTCCTATGAGCCCTTCTAGTGAATCATCCTATCTAGGGGTGGACTTGGAGACCCCGACACACCTGCTATATAAAGCTTGCCTTACCTCCTTCACTTCTTTTAAGAAGTAACAACTTGGGGCTGGCATTGTGGCATAGCAGGTTAAGCTGTTGCTTGTAGCACCAGCATCCCATATGGGTGCCGGTTTGATGGTCTGGAAAAGCAGTGGAGGATGGCTCAAGTCCTTGGGCCCCTGCACCCACGTGGGAGACCTGGAAGAAGCTCTTGGCTCCTAGCTTTGGCCTTTGCAGCCATTTGGGGAGTGAACCAGTGGATGGAAGACCTCTCTCTCTCTCTCCCTCTCTCTCCCCTCTTTCTGTAACTGCTTTTTAAATTAATAAAATATATTTTTTAAAAGTAACAACTCAATTTTCCCCCATTCTCTTCTAACACTTTCTACTCCCCTTTCCCTTTTTAAAATTTAAAAAACATATTGAATACATACAAATATTACATATAAAAAGTGACAAAGAATTACATAATGAACACCCATGGATACAACATCCAATCAGATAGAACATTACCTATCACCCCACCCCTTCCTAATTGTTATTCTGAATTTTGGGTTTATAATTTCTCCTTTCCTTCTCTCCCTATTTCTCTGCTTTCCTTCCTTCCTCTCTTCTTCCTTCCTTTTTTTTGTCCTTCCTTATTTTTCTTACTTATTTGAAAGACAGCATGGGGGGTGTGTGGAGAGGGGTGGGGGTGGGGAGAGAGAGAGAGAGAGAGATTTTCAATTTGCTGATTCATTCCCCAAGCTCCCGTAACAGCCAGGGCTGTACCAGGACAAAGTCAGGAGGCTGGAACTCAATCTGGATCTCTCATGTGGATAGCATGAACCCAAGAACTTGAGCCATTGCCCACTGCCTCCCAGGAAGCTGGAATCAGGACAGAACTGGAACTGAAACCCAGGCACTCTGATAGGGGGTACACGTGTCCCAAGTAGTGTTTTAATCACTGTGCCAGACACTCCCTATACTTACAATTTTTAAAAATATAATTCTTTTGTTGAGGTTTTATTTATTTATTTATCTGAAAGGCAGAGTTACAGAGAGAGAGAGAGACAGAGAGACAGAGAAAGAGAGAGAGAGGTTCCATCTGCTGGTTCACTCCCCAAATGGCCGCAATGACAGGAGCTCAGCCTATCCAAACCCAGGAGCCAGGAGCTTCTTCCAGGTCTCCCATGTGGGTGCACTTGGGCCATCTCCCACTTCTCTCCCAGGCCAAAAGCAGAGAGCTGGATTGAAAGAGGAGTAGCCGGGACACGAGCCAATGCCCACATGCGATACTGGGGCTGCAGACAGAGGCTCAGCCCAGTACTCCACAGAGCCAGCGCCTCAACATTAAATTTATATTACCCACGTGATTTTCTTCATTTATTTTCACTTTGAGATGGTACTTTATTTTGTGAATATACCATAGTCCATTTATTTATTCTGTTGATGGACATTTGGAGTATTTTTAACTTTCACTATTATGAATGGGAATACCATTAACATTCTTCGTTTTTTTTTTTTTTTTAAAGATTTATTTATTTACTTGAAAGAGTTACACACAGAGAGAAGGAGAGACATAGAGAGAGAGAAGAGAGAGAAAGAGGTCTTCCATCCGCTGGTTTACTCCCCAGATGGCTGCAACGGCCAGAGCTGTGCTGAACCGAAGCCAGGAGCCAGGAGCTTCTTCCGGGTCTCCCGTGCAGGTACAGGGTCCCAAGCACTTGGGCCATCTTCTACTGCTTTCCCAGGCCACAGCAGAGAGCTGGATCGGAAGCGGAGCAGCTGGTACTTGAACCAGCGCCCAAATGAGATGGCAGCACTGCAGGCGGCAGCTTTACCCGCTACACCACAGCGCCGGCCCCACCATTAAGATTCTTGCAGTTTTCTCCAGTTACACTTGAGCATGGGCTCCTCTAGGGTGCACATCCTAGAAAACTGAATTGCTGGTAGGGTGTGTGAGTGTTGTACTTTACAGGCTAATGCCAAATTATTTTAGGAAGTGCTTGTATCAATTTATATTCTTATCAACAAAGTATAAGAGTTACTATTGATTTTCATTCTCTCCATTTGGAGCTGTCAGACTTTTTTGTAATCTCTTGCTAATCTTGTGGATGTAAGATGGTATTAGATGTATCCTACCCTTTTCATCCTACCCTTAATTTCTCCTTTTTTCATTCATCAAATATTTATTAAGAGCTTTTCATGAACTAAGCATTTTATTAGGTACTGGGGAATTTAATGTCTCTTCTTAATTTGCTTTTATATTGAGTTATAACTTACATACAGTGAGATATACAAATACAAATCTTGAGTTAATTTTTATATGTAAATATACTCCTAAAATCACCACGTCTATTAAGACATGGAACATTTCCAGAATCCCAAATTGTTCACTTGTGTCTTTTCCCAGTCAGTACTCACCCAAAAGAGATCATTATCTTGAACTGTTATACAAAAAGGTTAGTTTTGCCTGAGCTTGAACTTTGTTTAGATGAGTTATTTAATTTCCAAATATTTGGAGCTTTTTCTAGATTTCTTATTGTTGTGCATTTCCGTTTTTATCCATTGTGATCAGAGACCATATTCTCCAAAACTTTTTTTTTTTTTTAATCTATTGAGATTTGTTTTATGGCCCAGCATATGGACTATTTGGTGAATATCCTATTTGCATTTGAAATGAGTTGTTTGATATAATGTTGTATAAATGTCAATTATGTCAAAGTAGTTGGAAGTGAATTCAGATCTTTTAGATCCTTACTGATTTTTACCTACATGTATAAATTACTGAGGAGATATTTGTTAGAAATCTCCAACTCTAATTGTAGAATTGTCTGCCCTTCTGTTTTGGTTCTGTTACTTTTTTGCTTTATGTTTTTCATTTCTAAATATAGCATAGTGGTCCTATTTTCAGTCAGATCAACACTTTTATCAGCAAGAAATGCCCCTTGTTATACCCTGTACTTATTATCTTGATATTCACTGTGTGAAGTTAACTTAGCTACAACAGCTTTCTTCTGTTGTTATTTGCATGATAGGTATTCTTTCCTTTTGTATTCCTATTACCTCAGTAACCTTCTATTTAACGCTTGTCTCTTGTAAATAGCATTTAGCTGGATTATTTATTTATTTATTTATTTATTGACAGGCAGAGTGGACAGTGAGAGAGAGACAGAGAGAAAGGTCTTCCTTTGCGGTTGGTTCATCCTCCAATGCCCACCGCTGCCGGCGCGCTGCAGCCGGCGCATTGTGCTGATCCGAAGGCAGGAGCCAGGTGCTTCTCCTGGTCTCCCATGGGGTGCAGGGCCCAAGCACTTGGGCCATCCTCCACTGCACTCCCTGGCCACAGCAGAGAGCTGGCCTGGAAGAGGGGCAACCGGGACAGAATCTGGTGCCCCGACCAGGACTAGAACCTGGTGTGCCGGTGCCACAAGGCGGAGGATTAGCCTATTGAGCCGCGGCGCCGGCCTTAGCTGGATTTTTAAAATCCAGTCTGATGATTGTTCCCTTTTATTTGGGGTGTTCAGTCCTTTCCCATCTAATTCAATTACTGATTTAATTTAATTAGTGAGTTTGTGTCATTCTGCTGTTTGTTTTGTTTGTTCCATCTGGTCTTTGTTCCCTTCTCTTTCTTGCCTTATTTTGGATTAAACAATTATTTTTTATTATTCCATTTTTTATCCTTTATTGTTTTTTTATTATTTAGTTACCAAAGTGTTTGATTGTTTTATTACTCTCTTAGTGTTTACTCTAGAGATTATAATATGCTGCTTTGACACATCCCAGTCTGTCCTACATTAGTACTTTTCTCACTTCCTGAGCGGTGCCAAAATCTGTAACACTTCCCCTCGTCTGTGCCTCTGCTGTCATACGTTTTAAAAAGATTTATTTATTTATTTATTTATTTGGAAGGCAGAATTACAGAGAGGGGGAAAGACGGAGAGAGAGCGCACACGTGTGCATGAGAGAGAGAGAAAGAGAGAGAGAGAGAGAGAGAGAGTGTTCTTCCTTTTGTTGGTTCATTCCCCAAATGACTGAAACGGTCATTCCTGGAATTCCATCCAGGAATCAGAACTCCTATGAGGGTGGCAGGGCCCCAAGCATTGGGTCACCTGCTGCTGCTTTCCCAGATGCGTTAGCAGAGAGATAGATGGGACTTGAACCAGCATCCATATGGAATGCTGGCACCACAGGCAGCAGCTTGACCTCCTACGCCACAATGCCAGCCCCTGATATCATATGTTTTATTTTAAAATCCCACCAGACTTTATTCCTATTGTTGTTTTAAGGTTTCAGTATTCATTTATGCTTACCTGGGCATCCTTTCAGGTGTTCTTTGTTGTTTCCTGGGTCCCATGCCTCCAACTGGCTCGTTTTCCTTCAGACTAAAGGGCTTTATTTATTCATGTATTCATATTACATGTGCATACTGGATTATTCATGTTTCTTGTATTGCAGGTCTGCTCATGATGAATTGGCTCAGCTTTTGATTGTCAGAAAATGTCCATATTTTGCCTACATTAAATTTTTTTTGTGATAAAATATACATAACATAAAATATACCATTTTATTTTATTTTTAAAAAAGATTTATTTAGGGGCCAGCCCTGTGGCATAGCAGGTAAAGCCGCAGCCTGCAGTGCCAGCATCCCATATGGGCGTTTGTTCGAGTCCCAGCTGCTCCACTTCTGATCCCGTTCCCTGGTAACGTTCCTGGGAAAGCATCAGAAGATGGTTCAAGAGCTTGGACCCCTGCTCCCAATGTGGAAGACCTGGAAGAAGCTCCTGGCTCCTGGCTCTGGATAGGTTCAGCTCTGGCCGTAGCAGCCATCTGGGGAGTGAGGAGGATGGAAGAATTCTCTCTTTCTCTCTCCTCTCTCTGCCTCTGCCTCTCTGTAACTCTGCCTTTCAAATAAATAAATAAATAAGTCTTTAAGAAAAGCATTATTTATTTATTTGAAAGGCCGAGTTACAGAGAAGGAGAGACAGAGAAAGAGAGAGAGAGAGAGAGAGAGAGATCGATCTTCCATCTGTGGTTCACTCTCCAGATGGCTGCAATGGCCAGGGCTGAACCAGGCTGAACCCAGGAGTCAGGAGCTTTTTCTAGATCTCCCATGTGAGTGCAGGGGCCCAAGCACTTGGACCGTCTTCTGCTGCTTTCCCAGACACATTAGCAGGGAGCTAGATTGGAAGCACAAGAGCTGGGTAACAAACTGGCACCCATATGGCCCACTGTGCCACAATGCTGGCCTCAAATATATCATTTTAATAACTAAAATTTTATTTATTTGAGAGGCAAAAAGAGAGACAGACAGATAGCTCTCATTTGATTGTTCACTCCCCAGATGCCCACAATGGCTGGGGGTGAGTCAGGTTGACACCAGGAGCCAAGAACTCAATCCAAGTCTTCTATGTGGGTAGTAGAGACTGAACATTTGAGCCATCATTGCTGCCTTCTAGGGTGTGTATTAAACAGGAAGATTGAGTTAGGGATGAAGCCAGGACCCCAACCCAGCCATCCAATATGGGACATGGGTGTCTTAATGGCTGCACTGAATGACCACCCCAAATGTATTCACTCTTCTACAATTTTTTTTTTTTTAGATTTTATTTATTTTATTTGAGAGGTAGAGTTAGAGACAGTAAGAGGGAGAGACAGAGAGAAAGGTCTTCCTTCCATTGGTTCATTCCCCAAATGCCTTCAAACAGCTGGAGCTGTGCAGATCCAAAGCTAGGAGCCAGGTGCTTCTTCTGGGTCTTCCCACATGGGTGCAGGGGCCCAAGCACTTGGACCATCTTCTTACTGCTTTCCTAGGTCATAGCAGAGAGCTGGGTTGGAAGTGGAGCAGCTGGGACTAGAACTGGTGCCCATATGGGATGCTGGCGCTGCAGGGGGAGGATTAACCTACTGCGCCATGGCACCAGCCCCTCTACAAACTTTTTTTTAAAAATTGATTTGAGAGACAAAAAGAGCCCCCATCTGCTGGTTCACTCTACAGATGCCTGCAGAGATGGGGGCTGGGCTAGGGAGGAGCAGGAGCTGGGAACACAGTCTAGGATTCTCAGGACGGTGGTAGGAATTGAGAGTTTGCATGGGTGGGGAAGCTGAAGTCGGGAGCCAGAGCTAGGATCAAACCCAGGCACTCTAATGTTGCACAGCAGCATCCTAACTGCTGGGTGCAATATCTGCTGCTCTGTGAACTTTTACATAAAGATTTATTTATTTATTTAGGCAGAGCTGGAGAGAGAGAGAGAGAGAGAGAGAGAGAGAGAGAGAGAGAGAGAGAGATCTTTCATCTGCTGGTTTATTCCTCAAAAGGCCAGGCCTAGCCAGGCCAAAGTCAGGAGCCTGGAACTCCACCCAGAATTCTCATGTGGCTGCAGGGGCCCAAGCACTTGGGCCATCTCATTCTCCTTTCCCAGGCCATAGCAGAGAGCTGGATCAGAGGAGAGCACCCAGAACATGAACCAGTGCCCATATGGGATGCCAGCACTGCAAGTGGAAGCTTAGCCTACCGTGCCACAGCACCAGCCCCTGCAATCACTTTTAATTAATTAAATTTTTATTTATTTGAAAAGCAGACACAGAGATATAGCTCCCATTCACTGGCTTAATCCACAAATGTCTACTATAGCTGAGGCTGGACCAGGCTGAAGCCAGGAGCCAGGCACTCCATCTGGATTTCCCTCATAGGTAGCAGGGACCTAGCTATGTGAACCGTCACCTGCTGCCTCCCAGGGTGCACACTGGCAGGAAATTGGAGTCAGAAGTGGAGCTGAGACTTGTACCCAGATACTCTGACAGTGGGCAAGTGTCCTGACTGGCATGTCTTAATTGGTAGCCTTAATGCCAGCCTCCTCAATAAAAAACAATAGGGTGTTTTTATTTGACTTTCCTGAGTTTTAAATTGTATATATTTTTTCGTTCATTGAAAATTATGATTCTGGTATCATTAATGTATTTATTTCTTTGCTTTAACCTGTAATATAAATAGTCTAAAATGTCAAATCTGGAATTATTACAAACAATAAAACTGCTGGGAGAAGTTCAAAATTTCTTTGTAGGCATTTTTTTCTTAGATTACAGTCAGTCCTTGGAAGTAAATCCTTTCTTTATGTGTTTACCAGTTTGATACTCAATTTAGTTCATTTGTTTCTGATTGTTTTGGACTTAAAGACTTCTCTTAAATTAGTGTTTCCTTTTAACTTGGCAAGGCATGTGCAGGATCCAAACATCAGACTATCTTCCATCCCTGACCTTTCCAGCCCCTTTATCCTTCACCTTGCAAAAGTAACCATTTTTATTATTTCATGTTTCTTTTTGCAAATACAAGTAAATATGTATTCTCACTTCCTCCCTTTCTTTTAAATAAAAGGTGGCACAGTATGTATGTTCTACCTTTTAAGAAAGCTTTATTGGTACATAATTTATTTATTTTAAAGATTTATTTATTTACTTGAAAGTCAGAGTTACACAGAAAGAGGAGAAGCCGAGAGAGAGAGAGGTCTTCCATCCGCTGGTTTACTCCCCAGTTGGCCGCAACGGCTGGAGCTGTGCCGATCCAAAGCCAGGAGCCAGGGGCCTCCTCCAGGTCTCCCACATGAGTGCAGGGGCCCAAGGACTTGGGCCATCTTCTACTTCTATCCCAGGCCACAGCAGAGAGCTGGATGGGAAGTGGAGCAGCCAGGTCTCAAACCGGCGCCCATATGGGATGCCAGCACTTCAGGCCAGGGCGTTAACCCGCTGTGCCACAGCGCTGGCCCCAATACATAATTTATTTAGCATAGAATTCACTATTTAAAGTGGGCGCTTCTATAACTATAAATGTATTTACAGAATGGTGCACCCATCCCTATGATATAATAGTAGAGTGTTTCTGTTCCTTCGAAAAGAACCCTTTGTGATTCTGCAGTACGCCTACTACTATTCACTGCTCTAGGCAACCACGAGTCTACTTTTTCCCTGCATACAGCTGTTTATTCTTTTTGTTTTTCTTTCTCTCTCTCTTTCTTTCTTTCCTTCCTCCTTCCCTCCCTCCCTTCCTTCCTTTTTTGTTTTCTTTCTTTCTTTAGCAGTTTATTCTATATTGTATAAAGAACTAGCAGAGAGGAGTCTAAAGTTTGCTAGAGCAAAGAAATAATCGATGTTTAGGGAGATAGAAATGCTATGGATTTGATCATTATACATGGCATACATACATTGAATTATCACACTGTACCCTATAAATATATATGATTAAAATAAATGTTTTTGCCTCTTCAGATTTGCATTTGCTCTCTTTTACTTAACAGTGATTCCTGTATGTTTATAGAACTTCAATTTTAAGGGCAAATGTCGTGATTAAGAAGCTGGTTATGATGCCTGTGTCCCACTTCAGAGTACTTGATTTTGATCCCTGGCTTCAGCTCCTGAGTCCAGTTTCTTGCTAATGTAGACCCTAGAAGGAGGCAGTGATGGCATAAACACGTGTTTTTGAGTTACCCACATGAGAGACATGTTTTCCCAGTTTTAGGCCCTGCCTGGTCTCAGCCCAGCCGGTCTTTGCAGGCATTTGGGGAATGAACGAGCAGATGGGAATTAACTCTCTCAGAGTGTGTGTGCATGCGTGCGTGCGTGTGTGTGTTTCTGCCTCTCTGCCTTTGAAATAAAAGAAACCTGTTTCATTCATTTGAGTAAATTTTTGTTGAAGTGTGACACACATTTATATGTCTCTATTTAGAGAATTGCACAAATACTGAGAGCTTTATGATTTAAAAATATTTATTTTATTTATTTTGAGAGGCAGAGAGAGACAGATATACAGGGAAATCTTCCATCCACCGATTCACTTTTTTTTTTTAAAGATTTATTTATTTATTCGAAAGTCAGAGTCACACAGAGAGAGGAGAGGCAGAGAGAGAGAGAGAGTGGTCTTCCATCTGATGGTTCACTCTACAGATGGCCGCAACGGCTGGAGCTGCGCCGATCCAAAGCCAGGAGCCAGGAGCTTCTTTCAGGTCTCCCACGTGGGTGCAGGGGCCCAAGGACTTGGGCCATCTTCTACTGCTTTCCCAGGCCACAGCAGAGAGCTTTGGAAGAGGAGCAGCTGGGACTAGAACTGGCGCCCATATGGGATGCCGGCGCTTCAGGCCAGAGCGTTAACCCACTGAGCCACAGTGCCGCCTCCCCTCCCCCCACATTCACTCTTTAAATGCCTAAAAATGGCTGGAATTAGGTCAAGCTGGAGTCAGGAGTCAGAAACTCACTCTAGGTATCCCATGTGGGTGGCAGGGACACAACTACTTGAGCCATCATCACCTTCTGTTTCCTATGGTGTATATTAGCAGTTGGCTGGAATTGGAAGTAGAAGCAGGATTTGAATCCCAAATGCCGGACCCATCTTTATGAATTTTCATAAAGTGAACATTCTCATATATCCAGGTCCCAGATCAAGAAATAGAACATTAGGGACTGGCATTTTGATTCAGTGAGTTAATTCACTGCTTGCAAAACCAGAATCCCAAACGTAAGTGCTAGTTTATTCTGCTGCTGATCCAGGTTTCCCTCCCAGTGTGGCTGGGAAGGCAGCAGCAGATGACCCAAATACCTGGGCCCCTGCTACTCATGTGGGCGACCAGGATGGAGTTCCTGGTTTTTGGCTCCAGCCTGGCCCAGCCCAGCTCTGGCTGTTGTGGGCATTAGGAGAGTGAATCAGAGAATGGAAGATCTCTCTCCCTCTCATATTCTCTCTCCCTCTCTCTCTGTCACTCTGCCTGTCAAGTAAATACAATAAATCTTAAAAAAAAATAACAGTATCAAAATAGCCCTCCTTGTGTTATCTTTGCATCAGTATCTCTACCACTGTAGGAAAATAACCATTCTAACATCATAGATTAATTTGGCCTGTTTTGAACTTTGAAAGTGGAATCATACAGTATGTTTGTGTTTATGTGTATGTGTGCATTAATGAGTGTATATGTTCTTTTTCTTTCTCACTATTATAGTCATGAGAATAATCCATATTACAGCATTCAGTTGTAGTTTGTACATTCTCAGAACTATAGTGTTCTGTTGTATAATATTCTACAATTAATATACCTATTGTACTACAGATGGATATTTGATTTTGATTTATTCCAGCTTTTGGTTGTTATGCACAAATTTCTTTTTTTTTTTTCAGATTTATTTATTTATTTATTTGAGAGGCAGAGTTGCAGAGGGAGAGACAGAGAGAAAGATCTTTCATCCCCTGATTCATTCCCCAGATGACCGCAACAGCTAGGGCTGGGCCAGGCCAAAGCCAGGAACTTCTTCTGGTTCTCCCATGTGGTAAAGGGTCCAAGGGCTTGGGCCATCCTCCACTGCATAGGATTGAAAGTGGAGTAGCTGGACTCAAGCTGGTGCTCATATGGGATGCTGTATGGGATGCTGGCACTACAGACAGAGGCTTGACCTACTATGCCACAGTGCTGGCCCCAGAAACCTAATTCCTTGAGCCATCACCATTGCCTTGCAGTAGCCAGAAGTGGGAGTTAGGAACTGGAGATGGGTATCAAACCCAGGCACTGAAGTAGGGAATGCAGGTATCTTTTTTTTTTTTTTAAGATTTATGTAGGCCGGTGCCGCGGCTCACTAGGCTAATCCTCTGCCTGTGGCGCCAGCATTCTGGGTTCTAGTCCCGGTCGGGGCGCCAGATTCTGTCCTGGTTGCTCCTCTTCTAGTCCAGCTCTCTGCTGTAGCCCAGGAAGGCAGTGGAGGATGGCCCAAGTGCTTGGGCCCTGCACCTGCATGGGAGACCAGGAGGAAGCACCTGGCTCCTGGCTTTGGATCGGCACAGCCCATTGCGGCCATTTGGGGGGTGAACCAATGGAAGGAAGACCTTTCTGTCTTTCTCTCTCACTGTCTAACTCTGCCTGTCAACAAAAAATTATGTATTAATTTGAAAATCAGAGTTACAGAGGCTGTGCTAATCTGAAGCCAGGAACTTCCTCCAGGTCTCTCATGCAGGTGCAGGGACCCAAGGACTTGGTCCATATTCTACTGCTTTCTCAGGCCACAGCAGAGAGCTGGATCAGAAGTGGAGCAGCTGGGACTCTAACTAGAACCCATATGGGATGCCGACACTGCAGGTGGCAGCTTTACCCGCTACGCCACAGTGCTAGTCCCATGAATTTGGGTATCTTAATCAGCACATTAATTACTAGACCAAACACCTGCCCCTTCCTTCCCTCTTTCCTTCCTCCCTCCCTCCCTCCCTTGCATCCTTTCTTTCAAAAGTTCGTTTATTTGAAAGGATGACAGAAAGGCAAAGATCTTCCATCCTCAGATTCACTCCCCAAATAGCAGTAGCAGTCAGGCACACAGTCCCCCTTCCCCCACCCCGTTTCTTTTATTGAGCCTTTTGTACTCATTTCAGATGCATGCATGTGTCTAGCAGTAGAAACATTGAGTCATATATAGTATGCATATGTTTGACTTGAGAGAAACTGTCAAAAAGTTTCTCTAAAATAGTTCTAACAATTCACACTCTTATCAAAAGTTCACACTCCCATTACCCACACCAGATACTGTTTATCTTTTTCATTTTAGCCATGTTTGCAGGAGTGTAATGAAAGTACCTGTGGTTTAATTTTGCATTTCCCTAATGACTAATGTAGCTAACTACCCTTCATAGATCTTTTTTGTCTTTTGGTATCTTTTTTTTATGTAGTGTTTGTTTAATTTTTTTCATCTTTTTAAAAATTATCTGACTTTTTCTTCCTTCCAAGCAAAAGGAAATTGTATATAAATCTTCTATGGATGCAAATACTAAAATATACTTCCCTAGTATTCTGATGTTTTGCTTTTCTAATGATCTGTTTTTGTAAACAGAAGTTCTCAAGTTTAAATAATCCATTTTTCTTTATTTGATTTTTCCTCTGTTATTTGAAAGGGCAGAGTTGCAAAGAGAGAGAGAGAGAGAGAGAGAGAGAGAGAGAGAGAGATCTTCCATCCATTGGTTAACTCTCCAAATGGCTGCAACAGCTGGGGCTGGACCAGGCTGAAGCCAGGAGCCAGGAGCTTCCTCTGGGTCTCCCACATGGGTACAGGGGCCCAAGAACTTGGGCCATCCTCTGCTGCTCTCCCAGGTACATTTGCAGGGAGCTGGATTGGAAATGGAGCAACTGGGTATCAAACCTGTGCCTGTATGGGATGCCAGCATTGCAGGCAAAGGCTTAACCTACTATGCCACAACACTACCACTAAATAATTCCTTGTTCTTTGGCTAGTGCTTTCTGTGTCTTGTTTAAGAAATATGTGCAAACTCCAAATTTAAAAAACCTTTTATTGGAGAGGCAGAGAGACAGATACACACATACACACAGATAGACAGAGGGTGCTCCTCTTTGCTGGTTCACTCCCCAGAGCAGGACCAGCTTGAAACTGGGAGCCTAGAAATCAATTTGGAACTTCCCATGTGGGTGTAGGGACCCAAGTACTTGAGTCATCACCTGCTGCCTCCCAGGATGTGCATCAGCAGGAAGCTGGAATCTGGAGCAGAGCAGGGACTTGAACCCAGGGATTCTGGTATGGGGTGCGACATCACAAGGAGTATCTTAACTTCTAGACCAAATGCCTGCACATGCCTGCTCCCAGAGTGTTGGAGATATTATTTTATGTTTTCTTCTAAAAGCTTCTTGTTTTCTTCACAGATTAAAAACCATCTGGACTGATTCTGGGTATGGTGTGTGAGGCAGGACGAAGATCTGCTGCTTCCCCATGTGAGCGTTAATTTGATCGTCAAACATTTTTTGGAAAGACTCTCCTTTTTGCACTGCACAGAAGTATCTACTTTTGTCATATATCAGGCATCCAAATGGTGTGGGTTTCTTTCTGGATTTTCTGTTCTGTAACATTATTTTACTTGCCTATCTTTGTGCCAAAAGCACATTGTCTTAATTACTATAAGTTTGAAATAAATCTTGAGATTTCGTCATGTATTTCTTAAAACCTTGTTTTTCTTCTTCAGGATTGCCTTGGCAATTATATTCTGTATGAATTTTTGAATCAGCTTGACAATAACCTTAGGCAAGTGCTTATGTATTATTAATATTCTGTTCTTGATACTTGGCATAGTGCATGACAGAGTAAGCTCACTAAATATTTATTGAGTAAATGAATGAGAGAAGTGGAGTGTAACCACTGAAATATAAGCAGTAGGAAAGTAATGGAGTTTTGACTTTTGTTCTTTGAAATATCTCAAGCTTCTAAAACAATACCTGGCCCATGGTAGGTAGGCACTTAATAGATATGAATATTAGTTGGTAAATAAAAGGATGTGTAAGCACTTGTATTTGTTTATCTTTCAACTCTCCTCTTAAATTTGTTTCCAAGGGAAACCCTTCTAAATAGTCCCTGACAAAATTCTCTGGTTATAGTCCATCATTTCTTGTCCTTCACCTTCATAGTGGTTTGAACATACTCCCAAACTCATGCAGATTTTACTTTTATTGTGTTAAACAGATTTATTTGTTTACTTGAGAGGCAGAGTGACAGAGAGAGAGGGGTAAACAGAGATAAATAGATAAACCATTTATTGGTTCACTGCCCAAATGGCCGCAACAGCCAGGGCTAGGCCAGGTTCAACCCACTAGCTAGCCAGGAACTCCATCTTGGTGTCCTACCTGGGTGGCAAGGACTCAAGCACCTGGGCCATCTTTCACTGTCTTCCCAGGTACATTAGCAGAGAGCTGATGGGAAGTAGAGCTGCTGGGACATGAACTGGGTTGCCAGGGACACAGTGGCAGCTTTACCTGCTGTGCCACATGCCGACCTTTCTTGCAGCTTGTAAACCCCAAAGTCATAAGTTAATGGTACTAAGAGAGTGGAAACTTAATCGGTTATGATGTGTAGGAGGTGGCCCTAGTGGGAGGTCCTTAGGTCATTGAAAGTGTGCCCTCAGAAGGAGGTTCTTGGGAGAGGGCTGGTTGTAAGGCCTGCGTGGGACTCAGTCTGTCCCTCTGCTTCTTAGCTCACCATGTGGTTCTTTCCTCACAAATGCTCCACTACTGCCTTCTGCCAGCCTCAACAGATGCCCAGCTCATAGGGCCTCCTGATTGTAGGCTTGAACCTTCAAAGCTATGATCTAAACAAACATCTCTTTCCTTCAGAAGTACCTTGTCTCAGAGATACTCCATTGTAGTATTTTTTTTTTTTTAAATTTTTGACAGGCAGAGTGGACAGTGAGAGAGGGAGAGACAGAGAGAAAGGTCTTCCTTTGCCGTTGGTTCACCCCCTAATGGCTGCTGTGGCTGGCGCGCTGCGGCCAGTGCACCCCACTGATCCGAAGCCAGGAGCCAGGTGCTTTCGTGGTCTCCCATGGGGTGCAGGGCCCAAGCATTTGGGCCATCCTCCACTGCACTCCCTGGCCATAGCAGAGAGTTGGCCTGGAAGAGGGGCAACCGGGACAGAAGCTGGCACCCTGACGGGGACTAGAACCCAGTGTGCCGGCGCCGCAGGCGGAGGATTAGCCTATTGAGCCACGGCGCCAGCCTCATTGTAGTATTTTTTAATTTTTAAAAAGGTTTATTTATTTATTTATTTGAGAGGCAGAGTTACAGAAAGAGCGAGAGACAGAGGTTTTTCATCTGCTGATTCACTCCCCAAATGGCCACAACAGTTAGAGCTGGCCCAATCTGAAGCCAGGAGCTGGGAGCTTCTTCCAGGTCTCCCATGTGGGTGCAGGGGCCCAAGCACTTGGGTCATCCTCTGCTGCTTTCCCAGGCCATAGCAGAGAGCTGGATTGAAAGTGGTGTAGCCAGGTCTCAAACTGATGCCCATATGGGATGCCGGTGCCACAGACAGAGGCTTAACCTACTATACCACAGCACTGGCCCCTCCATTGTACTATTGCAAAACTATCTAGTCCAGCCATGTTAAAGGTTTGAAATTATTTCTATATTATTATTTGTTTCCCACTAGACTGACAGGGCCTGGGATGTCTTATTTACTGTATCCTTAGTACCTTGTATTGGGCACATGGTTGGCCCCTAGTTATTATTGACTGACTGAAGAAGCCACTGGATGCTTAAAATAGGGGATCAAAGTTCTAGAAATATTTGTTCTGAGATTTGGAGAATAGGTATGAATTCTCTACGTGGAGAAGGAGAGAAAGTTAATCTTAGACTATGAGGGAACTCAGTAACAGATTCTAGGTGTCAGGGTTTGGTACACTAAGGAATTACAGCTTGAGCATTGTCTTGAGAATATTAGGAGCTCACACCAGGAAGTCAGGTTGAATGTACCTTGAGCAGGCAGCAGTGAGCTATTAAAGGATTTTTGCAGAAAAATGATTAAATCAAATTACTATTTTGCAAAAATAGCTCTGATGGTACCCTTCCTAGGAGATCCGGATGGAATTCTGGGCTCCTGGCTTTGGCCTGGCCCAGCTCTGGTTGTTGTAACTATTTGGGGAACAAACCAGTGGATGGAAAATCTCTTTTCTTTGTTTCTTTCTCTCTCTGTGTCACTCTGCCTTTCAAATAAATAAATTAAATCTTTTTAAAAATAGCTCTGGTGGTAGTGTAAAAGCTGTTGGAACAATCCAGGTGTGACATGCCAGCATCCCATATTGGAGTGCCTGTTTGAGTCCCAACTGCTCTGCTTCTGATCCAGCTCCCTGCTAATGTGTCTGGGAAAGCAGCGAATGATGGTTCCTGGTTTCAGCCTGGCCCAGTCCCGACTGTTGCAGCTGTGTGGTAAGCGAATGGGTAGATGGAAGATTCTCTCTCTCTCTCTCTCTTTCTCTCTCCCCCTCTCCCTCTCCTTTTTTTCTTCTCCCCCTCTCCCTCTCTCTGTCACTTTGCCTTTCAAATAATAATAATAAAAAAATCTTTGAAAATTAAAAAAAGAAAGAGAAGGCAATGTGATGATGGGAACAAATTGGCTTACTGCAGGTTAGAAGCAGGGGCAAGGAGCCACACTCCAAGAACAAAGGCGGCCAGCAGAAGAGGAAAAGGGTGAGGAAACGCTTTCTTCCCTGAGCGCCTCAGGGGAGGAGCAACTCCACCAGCACTTCTTGGAGAACTGATTTCAGACCTCCGACCTTCAGAAATTTGTGTTGTTTTAAGCCACTAAGTTTAAGGAAATGTATTGTAACAGCCTTGGGGAACTAATACATCTCTAGGCTTTGGCTTCCTTTTTATTAATTATAATCAAATGAAAAAATATAAATAGCCAAATAATTGAAAGACCCTTTTGCAGATGAATATGAGCTTTCTTTTTGTAGTGATTAAAGTGTTTTAGAATTGGATTATAGTGGATATATTATGTAAATATATTAAATACGTGAATATATTAAAACAATTAAATTATACTATTTATTTATTTTACATTTTCCTTTTTATTTAATCCTGGAAACTGCCCATACTGCTGGTTTTTCATGGATGAAATATGGAACTGAGTAGATTCTTTTTTACTACACAATTATGGGATAAACTTGCTCAATTTTCCTTTCTTTTTTTTTAAAGGCAACATGATGTAGCTGTTCAAATACCCAGCTTTCTTTTTTTTTTAAGATTTATTTAATTATTTGAAAGACAGAGTTACAGAGAAAGAGACAGACAGACAGACAGTCAGACAAAGATATCTTCCATCTGCTGGTTCACTCCCCAGTGGCCACAACAGCCAGGGCTGGGCCAGATCGAAGCCAAGAGGCAGGAGCCAGGAGCCAGGAACTTCATCTGGGTCTCCCACATGGATGCAGGGACCCAAGTACTTGGGCCGTCTTCCACTGCATTTCCAGGCTCATTAGCAGGGAGCTGGATTAGAAGTGGAGCAGCTGGTACTTAAACTGGTGCCAATACAGGATGCTGGTGTTGCAGGTGATGGCTTATCCCAGTATACCACAATACAATGTCCCCTTGATTTTGTATCTTATTACTAAGAAACACTATTTATATTTAAAAATTTTATGGGGCCGGGGCTGTAGCGCAGTGGGTTAACGCCCTGGCCTGAAGTGCTGGCCTCCCATATGGGCGCCGGTTTGAGACCCAGCTGTTCCACTTCCAATCCAGCTCTCTGCTATGGCCTGGGTAAGCAGTAGAAGATGGCCCAAATCCTTAGGCCCTTGCGCCCGTGTGGGAGATCTGGAAGAAGCTCCTGGCTTCTGGCTTTGGATCAGTGCAGCTCCTGCTATTGAGGCCAATTGGGGAATGAACCATCAGATGCAAGACCTCTCCCTCTCCCTCTCCCCCTTCCCTCTCCCTCTCCCCCTCTCCCTCCCCCTCCCTCTCTGTGTAACTCTGACTTGCAAATAAATAAATAAATAAAATCTTTAAAAAATTTTTATATACTTACTTGAGAGGCAGGGGTTTTGTGGGTCAAGGAGAGTGAGAGAGCATTCCCATCCATTTATTCATTTCCCAAAGGCCCACCAAGGCCATGATGGACCAGGTTGAAGCTGGGAACTGGGACTTGGTCCAAGTCTCCCATATAGATGGCAAGGACCCAACTGCTTGAGTCATCACCTGCAGCCTCCCAGGGTGTGCGTTAGCTGCAGTAGCGAACAAAGCTGAGACTCGAAAGCAGGCACTCCATTATGGAATGTGGGCATCCCAAGTGGTATCATGACTGCTATGCTAAATACTCACTCTGAACTATTCACTTTAAATGGTGAATTTTTAAAAGCTTTTATTGGGATATAATTTATGCTATATAATTAACCCATTTAAAGTGTACAACTAATCAGGTGGGTGTTTGGCCTGAAAGTTAAAGTACTTGTGGCTATCACGTGGGATGCTGGCTTTCCGTATGGGAGCTGGTTCGTGTCCCAGCTGCTCCACTTCCCATCCAGTTCCCTGCTAATGGCCTGGGAAAGCAGCAGAAGATGGCCCGAGTGTTTGGGTCTCTGCCTTCCACATGGGAGACCTGGATAAAGCTCCTGACTTTGACCTGGCCCAGCACTGACCACTGTGGCTATCTGGGGAATGAACCAGTGAATGGAAGATTCTAATGTGGGCCACATAATATTCTGTCGTCTGAGCTATGGTTTAGATGTAGCTTGTCCCCTACGAAGCTCACTGTAACAGCACAGAGAAGTGTTGGGACCTTTAAGAGGTGTTTGGGTCATGAGGACTTCATGGTCATGAAGGGATTAATACTGCTTTCCCAGGACTGGGTTAATTCTCATGAGTGAATTTTCCCTCTCACAGAACTGAATTAGTTACTTTAAGAGCAGGTTGTTATAAAGTTGGGCCTCCTCTCATTTTTGTCTCTTTTGAATGTACTCTCTTGCCCTGTCACTTTTTTTTTTTTTTGGTTCTTCGGCTAGCACAGCAGAGGCTTTTTATTGTACGCGCGTCACAGCCGGCCACAACAGAACAGGATTAGTCCAGAATGCCCGGCCCAGGGTGGCCTCCGGGGCCGTTTCGGTGTCGGCGGAGCGGTCTCCCAGGTGTCCACAGCGATCCGAGTCTCCAACAAGCTGGACGCAGCGGCTCGAAGTCCAACAGCTGCTCCGGCGTCCCGGGAGGGGCATTCCTCCTCCTGCCCCCGGCCGTCACGCGCACACAGCCAGTGATCTACTTGGACCTCTGTCTCATCTTCTTTTTGCGCTTCAGCCTGCGCGTTCGCTTCTTCCTCCACTTGGCTCTCATGGCGCGGAGGTCTCCAAGAAGATGGCGCTAAAGCTGAGAGTGCCCTGTCACTTTTATGCCATGGTCACCTAGTCACACTCACGTTCAATTTTTTTGAAGATTTATTTATTTATTTATTCCTTTAAGAGGGAGGGAAGGAGGGAGATAGACAGACAGACAGACAGACAGACTTATCTGCTGGTTCACGTCCTAACTTTCCAAATGTCCACAACAGCCAGATCTGGGCCAGGCCTAAGCCAGGAGCCAGGAATTTGGTCCTGCTCTCCCAAGGGGCTAGTAGGGGCCCAAATACTTGGGCCATTTTCTGCTGCCTTTCCAGGTGCATTAGCAGGAAGCTAAAGCCGATCTGTAGCACCCAGGACTTGAACAGGCTCTCTGATATGGGATACCCTTGCCACAAGTGCAGCCTAACCTGCTATACCACTGACACATTCAATTTCTAGTGCTTAATTTTTTACCAGTGTATGTATGACTCATACTTTCTTGTTTCTTTGCATGCTGCCTATTTTTTGTTGTTGTTGTTGGAAACTGATCCTTTTAGATGATACGCTATAGCAACTGTGATGGTTAATTTTTATGTATCCACTTGTCAGAGCCATAGGTTGCCCAGACATTTGGTTAAGGGTTATTCTAGGGCAGGCGTTTGGCCTAGCAGTTGAGATGCTGATCGGGACATGTGCATCCCACGTTAGAGTGCCTGGGTTTGACTCCTGTGGGGGTGACTGCTAGCTAGGTTTGGTTCAAATTCTCTCCATTGCAAGAAGAAATTCAAGGAGGAGTTGTAGATGAAAGTGAGTAGGAAAGCAAAGCAAAGGAAAAGTACACACTCAAGAACTAAGTGTGTACAAATTTGAGAGAGGGAGAGAATGAACAAA
Organism: Lepus europaeus; assembly: GCF_033115175.1. Classification (NCBI taxonomy): domain Eukaryota; kingdom Metazoa; phylum Chordata; class Mammalia; order Lagomorpha; family Leporidae; genus Lepus; species Lepus europaeus. The sequence goes on from NC_084830.1 coordinate 104,524,501, forward strand.
CAAAAACCCCTCCAGATGGTTCAATGTTGCGGAAAGCAGCAGAGTGTCGGGGTGGAGGGCTGTGTGTATGCTGATGGGGGTACTTGCACAGAAAGGGAGGTTTGGATGGTGCAGACCTGCCTCTCATGCAGGCTGGGCCAGGCTGTCATGTGAGCCAACTAGGGTTTCTGCGTGGGCTGGCTGGAACTGTCCCAAGGCAGGTTGGTTGGAGCTGTCACGCTGTTGAGTCTGCTATGGCTGGCCCACTGCTGACTGCAGGGCTGCAGCAGGGCAGTGCTGTCAGATCTTAGCTCCTGTCTGTTAGCTATCTACCTGCCCACGTAATTTCCTCCCTCTGAGATTTTCATTCCTTAATCTTAGTTTGAGGTTGAGGGAGGAAGGTCCATCTTCTGTATCTTCTTCAAGCTGTGTCATCCTTGTCTGGCCAGGGAGTGAAAATCTCTTGCTAGCTGATCTAGAGATGTTGTTTGAGGAGCTAGGGTAGGCCACCAGTCATTGGCAATGGCTGGAATCCCTGCATGACCCATCATTTTGGCATGAAATTGTTGAATTCTGAAGTGATAAATTTGACATTAGGAAGAGTACAATTGGGCAAAAAAGAACAACAGTAAGGACCATTTCAGAGAAGGGAGAACACTTCTGTCTCCCAGATGGTGAGAGTTGACAGGCTTCCCTTGCCAAAATCATAGAACCACTTGGTTTGCTTATAAATCCTTTTGATACAGCTTTCTATGAGCCTGCTATGGTGAATGTTTGTGTAGCAGGTGTCAGCAGTCACTGTACATACTCTGCCTTGTCCTCCTAGTAGGTGTTCTAGGGCTAGTTGGTTATCCATAACCACTTCAGCTAGGGAATCCAAAGAAACGTGCAGTTATTGTAGAGGCTGGCCAGTGATCTGGGCTAAGTTGCTCAAGGTTCCTTAAAGCAACTTCATGGGATAAAGCAAGATTTTCTCCTATTATGGCGGAAGCATTTACCAGGGGGTTCTGCTAATTGTCATTTTCTAAGAGAAATAGGAGAAGAGGTAGGTAAAACATACCAGCTTAAAAGTGTAGTAACTTTAATGTCTCTACCTAGTGAGAAGGGTATAGCAAAAGTAAAAACTGGACTTATTGTTTTTTTTAAGATAAACTTGAAGTCTTCAATTGGCTTACAAGAATAGGCAGAGTTATCCTCTGGGTGTACCTATGAAGAATAGAGTGGTAGAGGTTTAATTCTTGACAGACATACCCAGCTAGAGATTCCCTGTAATGTAACTGCAGTAGGAGTGCCAAGTGATTAAGTCCTTCCCATTCAGTCTGTAATTGATCAAGGGGGATCCCTCTCTCTAATTTGAGAAAAATTATATATTTATTTAAAGGTAGAATTAGAGAGAAGGAGACAGAGAGAGAGAGAGAGAGAGAGAGAAACATTCATCTGCTGGTTTACTCCTCAAATAGCCTCAACAGCCAGGGCTGAGACAGGCTGAAGCCAGGAGCTAGGAGCTTCTTCCAGGTCTCCCACACGGGTGGTGGGAGCCTAAGCAGTTGGACCATCTTCCACTGCCTTTCCAGGCACATTAGGAGGGATCTGGATCAGAAGTGAAGCAGCTGGGACATGAACTGGCTCCCATATGGGATGCCAGCATCACAGGTAGCAACTTAACCTGCTGTGCAACAACTCCAGCCCCTCTTCAAGTTTTTAACAGAAGTAGATCTCTTGGGGAGATTGGTTGTTCATAATTTTTTTGACAGGCAGAGTGGACAGTGAGAGAGAGAGAGAGAGACAGAGAGAAAGGTCTTCCTTTTCTGTTGGTTCACCCCCCAATGGCCGCTGTGGCCGGCGCACTGTGGCCGGTGTGCTGTGGCCGGCTCACTGCACTGATCCGAAGCCAGGAGCCAGGTGCTTCTCCTGGTCTCCCATGCGGGTGCAGGGCCCAAGCACTTGGGCCATCCTCCACTGCCTTCCCGGGCCATAGCAGAGAGCTGGCCTGGAAGAGGGGCAACTGGGACAGAATCCGGTGCCCCGACTGGGACTAGAACCCAGTGTGCTGGCGCCGCAGGCTGAGGATTAGCCTAGTGAGCCGCGGCGCTGGCCATAAGTTTTGATATGTTGTATTGTCTTCATTTGTTTCCAGAAATTTTTTTAATTTCTCTTTTGATTTCTTCAATAACCCATTGTTCATTCAGGAGCATGTTGTTTAGTTTCCATGTGTTTGTATGCGTTTTAGAGATTCTTGAGTTGCCGATTTCTAGCTTCATTCCACTGTAGTCCGAGAAGATGCATGGTATGATTTCAATTTTTCTGAATTTGCTGAGATTTGCTTTATGACATAGCATGTGGTCAATCCTAGAGAAAGTTACATGCACTGGTAAGAAGAATGTGTATTCTGCAACTGTAGGATGAAAAGTTCTGTAGATATCTGTTAGGTGCATTTGGTCTATAGTGTTGATTAACTCTGCTCTCTACCTTGCTGATTTTCTGCCTGGTTGATCAGTCTGTTGCTGAAAGTGGGGTATTGAAATCCCCTGTTACTTTTGTATTTGAGTCTATGTCTCCCTTTAGATCCCTAAACATTTCTTTTAAATAGCCAGGTGCCCTGTAATTAGGTGCATATACATTTATAATAGTTACATCTTCTTATTGACTTGATCCTTTAATCATTACATAGTGCCATTCTTTGTCTCTTTTAACAGTTTTTGTGTTAAAGACTATTTTGTCTGATATTAGGATGGCTACACCAGAGCTTTTTTGGTTTCTGTTAGCATGGAATATCTTTTTCCATCCTTTCACTTTCAGTCTGTGTGCATCTTTGTTAGTGGGATGTGTTTCTTGTAGGCAGCAAATAGATGGGTTTTATTTTTTAATCCCTTCAGCCAGTCTGCATCTTTTAACTGGAGAGTTGAGGCCATTTACATTCAAGGTTACTATTGATAAGTGATGACTTTGCCTTGCCATTTTTTCATAAATATTCCTATTTTTTTACTTTGGATTTCCTTTGTACTTTTACTGGGAGATTTCCTTCCTTTACCTTCTTTCATAGCAGTGACCATGTTTCTGTGTGTAGCACATGCTTAAGCATCTTCTGCAGGGCTGGATTAGTGGTGACAAATTCTTTCAATTTCTGTTTGTTGTGGAAGGTCTTGATTTCGCCTTCATTCAGAAATGAGAGCTTTGCAAATTATAGTGTTCTGGGTTCACAGTTCTTTTCTCTTAAGACTTGGACTATATCTCACCATTCTCTCCTAGCTTGTAGGGTTTCTGATGAGAAGTCCACTGTGAGTCTAATTGGAAATCCTCTGAAAGTAATCTGGCATTTCTCTCATGCACATTTTAGAATCTTTTCTTTATGTTTTACTGTGGAGAGTTTGAGTACAGTGTGTCGTGGTAAAAATCTTTCTGGTCATGTCTATTAGGAGTTCTATGTGCTTCCTGTACTTGGATATCCCTTTCTTTCTTCACATCAGGGAAATTTTCTGTTATTATTACACTAAAAAGGCCTTCTAATTGTTTCTCTCTTTCCACACCTTCGACTCCTAGAACCCGTATGTTGGGTCATTTAATAATATCCTGTAGATTCCCAACATTGTTTTTTAGTTTTCTAATTTCTTCTTCTTGTGTTTGGTCTGACTGTATGACTTTTTGAAGTAGCACCTTGACAGTAGGGACTCCATTTTGGAGAACCTGAGACTCCATTCTGGGAAGGTGCCCCCCCCCACACCGTGAGACTCTGGTCTGAAACTATGATCTAAAACAGTTAAACACTACATCACACCTGGCAGAGCATAGAAACCCCCAGCATGATCGCTCAAGCTTGGAAGTGGATAGGCTACATCTGGGTTAATGATAAAAATGTAATTTGTCTATGTCCTACATATGATTAAAACCAATACCTGGATTAAATGTCAAGATTATAATTGGAATTGTTAAGATTGTAACTGGTATTGTCAAGATTATAATTGATACTAGTTTTGCATAGGTTTTAGGTCAGCTTGACCCCAGTAACTATGTATCACCCCCGATCCTAGCAACCATGTGTTCCCCTCCTGATTTTGTGGTTTTTGCCTTTATAAACCCTGTTGCTTTGGGCTTCAGGGTCGAGAGTTCTTTAGGGCATGAGCCCACTCTCCACCGCCAGCAATAAAGGACCATCAAATTTTATCAATGTGTGGAGCTCCTTTGTTTGCACTTGCTCAGGTACAACAACTTCCTGTGCTCTGTCTTCTAAGTCAGGCATTCTTTATTTTGCATCACCAATTCTGTTGTTCAGTCTTTCTGCTGCATTTTTTTGTTTGTTTCATTGAATTCTTCACTTCCAAATTTCATTTTGATTTCTCTTTAAGATCTCAATTTTGTGGGAGAAATTTTCTTTCATGTCATGTGTGGATTTCATTAGTTCATGCATCTGCTTCTAATTACTTCTAAGTAATCCTATGATCATTTTTTTTAATTCCATTTCTGGCATTTATTCAAATCACATCATCTTCACAATCTAGTATTGAAGTGTTGTGTTCTTTTGAAGGTGTCATTTTGTCTTCCTTATTCTTGTTTCTTGAACTGGTGCTTTTGTGGAGATATTCATTGGTTTCGTTCTTTCTTTCTTTATTTCTCTGTGGCAGCTTTTATCTTTGGACTATGTCTGAGTGGTTTAGTGGAGTGTCTGCTTTCAGGGAATACCTAGGGGGTGTGGTGGGTGTGGCCAAAGAGCTCTGTTCAGTGCTCCAAGGTGAAAGGCAAGTCTGAAGTGACATACCCAGGATTGGCATGGTAAATCTCCTCTTTTTTTTTTTTTTTTAAAGGTTTGCTTTTGTCTATTTGCATAGACTCGGCTGAGCTTCTCTCCTCAAAGGAGACCAGTGCCTGGGCGCTAGCCCCACTGTGTATATTATTTGTTTGCTCTGCCACAAGGACCACACAAAGGATCTGTGGCGTCCTCCGTATAAGCTCAGATTCTTTAGCAATGTCCATCTACCAGGTAACCAGGGAGCCCTGATGGTGTGGAGCCTTCCATAGTGACTGCCCAAAGTCCCAGCCACACTGAGTCCTCCCACACAGCCTCTGTGTTTTCACAGTCCTGGTACACAAACCTCCCACAGTCACGAGCATCCAGCCCCCTGTCTTCTCTCCCCACCAGACTCAGGAGTCTCCACCTGGCTGGTTGCTAGGCGCAGACATGAGCTGGCCCAGCTGTTATGTATGTCCAAGATGGTGCCTGCTCTCTGTCAGCTTGTTACAGGATGCATTGAAGGGTGATTGGGGAGAGAGAAAGGATGCCCCCTCCCCCTAGTTTTTTCTCCTCTAGTTTGGCAGGAACACTCTCCCCCATGGGGCTTCAAGCCAGATTCCCTCTAAGCTCTTCCTGCAGCATTTATCAGTGCCTTGGGCTGCTGCAGTCTGGTCTCACCTGATTCTCCAACGCTGGTACAGAGGCTTTCGGCTGCTGCGGTCCTGAGTTGTGCACGTCCTTGCCCTCCACATAGGTCCACCGTGTCCCTGTAATTTGCGTAGTTTCCTCTGCCATTTTCTCCCTAATTCTTCCCTGACACTGCACTCTTTCCACTTTTTAAAACTCTCTTCTCCTAAACTAGAGCAGTGAGCTCCTTCCCTCCTCCATCATCTTCCATACCCCCAAATAAAAAATATTTAAAAAAATTATTTATTTGAAAGTCAGAATTACAGAGAGACTGGGACTGGCACTGTGGCGTAGCAGATAAAGTCATTGCCTGCCATGCCGGCATCCCATATGGGTACCAGTTCGAAACCCAGCTGCTCTACTTCCAATCCAGCTTTTTGCTGTGGCCTGGGAAAGCAGTAGAAGATGGCCCAAGTCCTTGGGCTCCTGCACTTGTGTGGGAGACCCAAAAGAAGCTCCTGGCTTCTGGCTTTGGATTTTCTCAGCTCTGGCCATTGCAGCCATTTGAGGAGTGAATCAGCAGATGGAAGGCTTTTTCTGTCTGTCTCTCTCTCGCTCTCTTTGCCTCTGCCTCTCTGTAGCTCTGCCTTTCAAATAAATAAATACATCTTAAAAAAAAGAATTACAGAAAGGGGAAGGAGTGAGGGAAGGGGAGAGAGAGAGAGAGAGAGAATCTTCTATCTGCTGGTTCAGTCCCCAAATGGCTACAATGACCAGGGCTAGGCCAAGCTGAAACCATAAGCCAGGAGCTTCTTCCAGGTCTCCAAGGTTGGTGCAGGGGCCCAAGCACTTGGGTCATCTTCTACTGCTTTCCCAGGGCATCAGCAGGGAGCTGGATCAGAAGTGGAGCAGCTAGGATGTGAACCGGCATCCATGTGGGGATGTAGAAGTCCACCCAATGTTTTGGCCTGAAAGGTCAAACTTACTGCTTTGACTAGAGCCTTAATACTGCGAAAAAGGGTGCCAGCCCTGTGGCATAATTGTGCAGCAAGGTAAGCTGACATCTGCAGTTCTGGCTTCCCACATGGGAGCTGGTTCAAGTCCCAGCCGCTCCACCACTACTTCTTCTTCTTCTTCTTCTTCTTCTTCTTCTTCTTCTTCTTCTTCTTCTTCTTCTTCTTCTTCTTCTTCTTTTTTAAAGATTATTTATTTGAGAGGCAGAGTTATAGAGGGAGAGACAGAGAGGGAGATACTGGACTTCTACAACTGGAGTAAGATCCGCTCTGGCGTATCTTGCCTTTCTGATCTCTTCCTTCATGAAACTACTACTGTCAGTGAACCATTCAACATCAGAGTTTTCCAGAGGTTTGTCTTGTAGGTCAAGTCTACTGAAGTAGTCCTGCTTTATGGTGTCTACACAAAAACAGCTGGATTTTCAGTACCTTCAGGTGACAGGAGAGTAGCTAACTGCCTCGTGGACTTTGCATACTTTGAGGGTTACCTCTGGTGTATCCAAAAGAAGAGTCTGATATTTTCTTTCAAAGATTTTTTTATTTGAAAGACAGAGTTACAGAGAGAGGTAGAACCAGAGAGAGAGGGAGAGGTCTTCATCTGCTGGTTCACTCTCCAAATGACCACAATGGCCAGAGCTGAGCTGATCTGTAGCTAGGAGCCAGGAGCCAGGAGCTTCTTCCGGGTCTCCCACGTGGGTGCAGGGGCCCAAGGACTTGAGCCATAGCTGCTTTCTCAGGCCATAGCAGAGAGCTGGATCAGAAGTGGAGCAGCTGGGACTTGAACCAGCACCCATATGGGAAGTTGGCACTGCAGGATGGGGCTTTAACCCACTGTGCTACAGCGGCAGCCCTGAGCCTGCTATTTTGTAAAGCATCCTCCTGTTAGCCACTGTTAATCTCTAGAACCCCTGTACATTGTATTGAGTTTGAACTTCAAGAAGCTACCCCACTCAAAGTCACTTTGGTCATTCCTTCTACCAAAAGTGAGGTAACAGCAATCCCCCCTCCCCCCACCTCCGCATCCAGGCTCTCCTGTGTACACTAAATCCAATTGTTTAGAAAAGTAAGTCACTGGTTGTGAAGGTGGGTCCAGTTTTAGGGTTAGAACCCCCCAGATTATTCCTTGCTTTTCTGTTACAAGAGGGGGAAGGGCTTTTCTAGATTAGGGATTCTTTGTGCAGGGACCGCTGAAATAGATGCTTGGTTTGTTGTTGTTCTCCTGTCCATTCAAGTGAGTCAATGTCAGGACCCTTTAAGGCCTCATACAAGGGGTTGGCTTTCAACCCCAAACCCGGGAATCCCGGTCCTGCAGAAGCCTTTCATGCCGGGAATGCCCACAGCTGTTCTCCGTCTGTGGTAGCCCCACGTGTAGTGTAGCTTCCTTTCGATGCAGCAGGAGGGCCTTCTTTCCCATGGGGGTCAGCCAGGGCTGTCACACTGTGGTCTGTGCTGCTGCTTGCAGGTCAGCTGAGGCTTGGCCAGAGCTGTCCTGCTGTGGGCCAGCTGTGGCTGTTCTGCAGCAGGCTGCCCTGGGCTACAGCAAGGAGGTGCTGTCGAACCTCGGCTCTTCTCTCTGCCTTTCCACATCAAAGTAGTTGGATTCCTGCCATCCACACGAGAGACCTGGATTGGGTTCCCAGTTCCTGGCTTCAGCCTGTCCCAGCTCCAGCCATTGTTGACATCTATGGAATGAACCACATGGTGGAAGCGCTCTGTGTCTGTGTCTGTCTCTGTTTCTCAGCCTCTGAAATAAATTATTATTTGAGAGGCAGAGAGATAAATTATTTTATTTTAGAAGCAGACAGAGAAGGAGAGACAGAAAGAGAGCTCCCATTGTGTGGTTCATTGCTGGCCAGGCTGAAGCCAGATGCTGAGAACCCCATTCAGGTCTCCCGTGTGGGTGGCAGGAACCCAAAGTATTTGAGCCACATCAGCATGAAGCTGGAGGCAGGAGATGGAGCTAGGACTCGAACCCATGTACTTGATGGAGGATGTGGGCATCCCAGCTGCCATCTTTTTAAAGAAGATTTATTTATTTGAAAGACAGAGTTACATAGAGGGACAGAGGGAGAGAGAGAGAGAGAGAGAGAGAGAGAGAGAGAGGTCCTCCATCTGCTTGTTCACTCCACAGATGGCCACAAGGGCCAGAGCTGTGCTGATCTAAAGCCAGGAGTCAGGAGCTTCTTCTGGGTCTCCCACGCAGGTGCAGGGGCCCAAGGACTTGGGCCATCCTCCACTGCTTTCCCAGGCCATAGCAGAGAGCTGGGTCAGAAGCGGAGCAGCTGGGACTCAAATCGGTGTCCATATGGGATGCCGGCACTGCAGGTGACGGCTTTACCCACAATGCCACAGTGCTGGCCCCCCAGCTGGCATCTTAACTGCTAGTCAAAGTGCCACCCCTAAACAAAAAAATTTAAAAATTATTCTAAGGTTTTCTGTGAGGGTTCTTTTGCATGCAATTAACATTTCTAAATTTATTTTTTAAATTTAAGGTTTGATAGTTCTAAACATTTTGCTATATTCATTTTTTTATTTTTATTTTTTGACAGGCAGAGTGGACAGTGAGAGAGAGAGACAGAGAGAAAGGACTTCCTTTTCCATTGGTTCACCCTCCAATGGCCGCTGCGGCCGGTGCACCATGCTGATCCAAAGCCAGGAGCCAGGTGCTTCTCCTGGTCTCCCATGGGGTGCAGGGCCCAAGCACTTGGGCCATCCTCCACTGCACTCCCGGGCCACAGCAGAGAGCTGGCCTGGAAGGGGGGCAACCGGGACAGAATTCGGCACCCTGACCGGGACTAGAACCTGGTGTGCTGGCGCCACAAGGTGGAGGATTAGCCTAGTGAGCCGTGGCACCGGCCGCTACATTCATTTTATATATAGATATTATATACATATATATATACATATACATATACATATACATATACATATATACTAGTTTTTTTGAAAACATGGATATTAAGATCACAAGATGTGGGATGCATGACAATGATCATAAGAGGGAACATTAGGATATGTTGTCTTGTACATGGTATAATTCAGTGAAGCAATATTTAAATTATATACCAAATAATGTGACATCTACATAATTTTTATACTCTAAATGCATTAACTTCTGCTTATAAGAGAAAACATGTGACATTTGTCTTTCTAGATCTGGCTTGTTTCACTAAGCATAATGATCTCTAGTTCTATCCATTTTATCGCAAATGTCAGAATTTCATTTTTTAATAGCTCATTAGTATTTGTGTTTGCATACCACATTTTCTGTATCCTTCATCAGTTAGTGGACAGACTAGGTTGATTTCATATCTTTGCTATTATGAATTGGGCTGTTATAAACATGAAAGTGTAGGTAACTCTTTCATAGGCTGATTTACTTCCTTTGGATATGATATAGGGGAACTAGGAAGGGAGTTAAATAGGAATAAATAAAGCTGAAATTTTTTTTTCTTAATTTTTGTGTAGCTCTGCATTGTAATTTCATCCCTTACCTGTCAATCCAGTATGTCCACTTTCCCATGGTGCACCTGTGGCTTAGCTGGGATCAGGAAGGAGGAGACTTCATGTTGGCCTTATGGAAGTTAAGCTCCATGTGGAGGCACCATGAAACTGCCAGAAAGCCCCATGCATACTAAGCTCCACCCTGTTTAGATGTTCAATTAGGACACCATCCCCCATCTCAAAAAAGTAACTGATAACAAGGGAGCTGCCTTCTTTTGCTCTTGGTTTCTGGATCATGCTTCTGGGTCCTTCTGTGGCCTCCTCTCACTCTCCTTTAGGCAACTCAGTAGCCCACTCATGATGCGTATCTCTCTCTTTGAGGTGGCCCACAGTCAGGTGTGAATGCATAGTCTCTCCTCTTTTAAATAAATCCTGCTTTCACTTGTGTACGGTATTTATGTCTCTGCTTTGAATTTTTACCTCTGTGTGGGCAAGAACTTGGAATAAAGATTGAGGTGCTTATACCCATAACAGATATATTCCCAGAACTGGGGGAGGTTAGTATTTAAATCAGTAGACTGAATAAAACAGCTGGTTCTCCCTAATCAGTTGAAGACCTGCTTGGAATAATAAGGGCAGCTCTTTTCTGAATAGGAGAGAATTCTTATTTGACTGCCTTGGAAATGGGATCTTGGTGTTTTTTTTTTCCCCCAGACTTTGGAATTGAGCTGAAATGTCAGGTCTTTACGTTTTTTTTTTTTTGTTTTGTTTTGTTTTTTAAGATTTATTTATTTGAAAGATAGAATTACAGAAAAAGAGGGAGAGAGAACTCTTCCGTCCACTGGTTCACTTCCCAAATAGCCTCAACACCCAGGGCTGGGCCAGGCTGAAGCTGGGAGCCTGGACTTGATTTGGGTCTCCCACACGGATGGAGGGGCCCAAGGCACTTGGGTACCATCTTCTGCTGCTTTCCCAGGTGCATTAGCAGGGAGCTGGATTGGAATTGGAGCAGTCAGGATTCAAACTGGAACTCCCATACGGAGTACCCCTAAATGTCAGTTCCTTCTAGATTCCAAACCTGTGGGCCTTCTAATACCCATCCACTGTCCTTATTCTCAGCCTTGATACCTGAATTCAACCTAAACCAACAGATCTCCAGAGTCTCCAGCTTGGCAACACACCATGTACATCTGGGGACTTTCCATCTCCATTGTCATGGAAGCCAATTCCTTATTCTCCCTCTCTCTCTCTCTCTCTCTTTCTCTCTCTACACACATCCTGTTGTTCTGTTTCTCTGGAGAACCCAGCACTTTCTGGGTACTGTGAACCCCAACTCTGCAGGAATTGTTATTTGTTTGTGTAGTGACTAGTTCGGTTAGTTTAATAAAGTCTACTTCCCACTGCCATCTCCAACAGCTCCACCCCTCTCAACCCCTGATTCAGCTTTGTCTGTTGTCGCTCCAAGGAGCAGAGCTTTGGTGGTGTCACTAGTCACCCTGGGGTGACAATGGTTTGGTTGGATTCTCTTTCTGTTCAGCTCCACTGACTGTGGTCTGACTGCTCTGTTGTTCTCAATAATGACCTGGGGATAAACTGCCATACAAACAAATGCAACCAATTTCTGATTTCTGAGGTTTGTCCTGACTCCAGGAAGACTCCCCCTAGCTACCTTACTCTGTTTTTTCCCTTTGCTGTAGAGCAGCTGGTCTGTAATTTAGCCTGTATCCAGATTGTTCTCCCAAGTGTCTTTCACAACAAGCTCCAACGTTCTTGTGAGCACCTAATGCTTGAACTTCTCCAGACTGTTGTAAGTGAAGTCAGCTACTTTGGGAGGCAATTACCTGTTTTATGGCCTGCTTTTGCTCCACAGCTAAATCTAACCTGGGCTGTGGAGCTAGGAATGGAGGTCATAGCAAGTTTCTCTCTGCATGACACCCTGACTCTAAGGTCTAAGGGCTTAGTGAATGTGGGGAGGGGGGCAGCAACTGTGAGGTCTCCTCTACTCATTCTCATGTGGAACTTCCACTTCTCAAGCTGGGGCAAAGGTGGTCAGGGCCTTGGTGTCTTTAGCATGCCGTGCCCCAAGTAAATCCCCTGTTCCATGAGTGGGAGCTAGGTGGGAGGAGGGATCACCCACTTCTCCACTGCATTTGCTTGGGAATTAGCTTTAGCCATAGGTAGCTGGGTGCAAAATGAGAAACATGGATGTCCTACCTCTCCTGTGTTATGTGACTATGTATTTTTTTTAAAAAAAGATTTATTTATTTATTCAAAAGGCAGAGTTACAGACAGAGTGAGATCTTCCATCTGCCGGTTCACTCCCCAAATGGCTGAAACAGCCAGGGCTGGGCCAGGCCAAAGCCAGGAGCTTCATCTGGGTCTCCCACGTGGGTCACGAGGGCCATCTTCTGATGCCCTCCCAGATGCATTAGTGGAGAGCTAGATTGGAAGTGGAGCAGCCAGGACTCAAACTGGCACCTATGTGGGATGCCAACACTACAGGCAGCGGCTTTACCCACTATGCCACAGCACTGGCCCTGGAATTATGTATCTTAATCTTTATTCTAAGTTCTTGCCCCTTAGAAGTAAGAATTGAAAGCAGAGACACTGGTAAGATACACAATGACAGCATGAATTATTTAAAATGAGAGGGTGAGTATGGGCAACCCCACGTAGAGAGATACCCATCTTGAGTGGGCCAGAGAATTGCCTATGAAAAGAAAGCATGGGAGGAGGCCAGAGGAGGACCAATGAGGGTCAGAACCAGAAGGCAAAAAGGGGCTGCTCCCACATGTAACAGTCCCCTTTATGAGTTAGGAGGTGCTCCTCTAATTAAATATACAAACTCAGTGGAGTTTGGGCGGGGTTTAGTGTGTGTGAGGCTTTCTGCAAATTGGTGTCTTCTTCCTCACCTGAGATGAGACACAGATGTATCATGGGAAAGTGGGTGTACTGGATTGACAGGTAAATGGGTGAAGTTACCATGCAGGGTTAGAGGCAGAAATTGTGGGAAAATCTTCCAGCTCACTTAATCCTGCCTCATCTTCCTGGCTATTTCCTCTGTATCACCTGGATGGAAGCCCTTCACCTGGGAACTGGGGATGAGGAGCCCTTGTTCTTGGCTGCCACAGTCTGAAGTGGAGGCCTCTTCACGGAGCTGGGGAGAGTGGTCTTGGTTCAGACAAACAGTTACTCACTTATTTTATGAAAATTGTGTAGGTTTTCTTGAGTAGATCTTTCTTCATTTAGTATTTATGCACAGGACTATTTCTAGAGGCTCCAAAGAGTTGTTTTTAAAGGTAATTTTTTCATCAGTTCTGCTGGAAGTGCAGGTCGTGCTGACAGCTGATCCTCTAAGCAGGTGAATTTGGCGGTCGGACATCTCAGGGGCACTATTCAATGAAAGACAGAACTGTCACCTTCATTTTCCTCCTGCACATGCATCTCATTAAAGAGCAAGTCATATTTTTTAAATCATCAACTAATTACAAATCCTAGCATTTCTTTGGCTCCTACATACATCCTTGGTAGGGTTCTTGCCATATGTGGTCCTCTTATTGACATTCCCTGTGGTAAAGTAATAATATGTTAATGAATTACTCTACTATTATTATAAAATATCAAATACATGTTAATTACTCTACTATTGTAATAGAATCTCACCTGATATGCAGTAAGCCAGTCACTGACACTAGATGATGAAAGAAAATGGGTATTTATTTAAGAAAGCACAGAGCAAGAGGTTGTGTAGCTTTTGTTTAATTCCTAGACCCTGAAAGAGATTGAGTAATGAATCTTTTTATTTATTTATTTATTTAATTTATTTGAAAGGTAGAGTTCCAGAGAGGCAGAGAGAGAGAGAGAGAGAGAGGTCTTCCATCCGTTGGTTCACTCCCCAAATGGCCTCAGTGGTCAGAATTGGGCCGATCTGAAGCTATGATCCAGGAGCTTCTGCCCAGTCTCCCACACAGGTGCAGGGGCCCAAGCACTTGGGCTGTCTTCTGCTTCTTCCTCAGGCCATGAGCAGGGAGCTGGATCAAAAGTGGAGCAGCCAGGGCTCAAACTGGTGCCCATATGGCAGTTTTACCCACTATTCCACAGTGCTGACCCTGAGTAATGACTCTTATAGCTTAAAATAGAGGTTGGTCAGTGCATGGTCAACTTGTGGCAGGTCTCTGTTTGATTCACAGTGCTCATGGCCTTCTTTGGTCAGAAACAGGACATTTGGTGTTTTTTTCTGAGAATGATGTGATGGTAAGGTGGGTTCCAGTCTGTCTGGGGTCTGTAGATAGATTGATTATTACTTTATCAAGGCCTGGGGATTCTAAGAAGCATCTCACTTAGCATTTGGATGTTAACTATAGGAGTCATCGTCAAATTCTGAGTCTTGTGACTTGGGGTCTTCAGGGGGTTGGCCTGACCTATGCACCACTCCCTGATTTAAGTTGATCTTTAATCAGAAGTTGACTTGTAATCATTAAGTTGGAGTCAGAGGAACTGCAAGCCAAGAGGGAGAGTCTAGGGCCTGATAGATTCTATATCAGAAGTATTAGGGATGGGGCTGTGTTTCACTATGGCCTGTTTCAAGTCAACGATACTTCCTTATATGAGCATTTAGATTGTTTCTAGTTTGTTGCTATACCTTATTATTTTGCTGTAATCATCGGTGTTCAAATCTAGTTTTGTTTCCTTTAAATGATCTCCTTTTTTTTCTTTTGACTCAAAACGTGATATTTATTCAAAGAAAAAAACGACAAGATGTCCATCCCTTGGCTCCCTCCCCTCCCCGCTCCTGCTGATCCTCAGCCCCCCAGGACTGAACCCCAGCTGGAGCTAGGTGGCAGGACAGCCCCTCTCAGATGAGGTCAGCAAAACTGAACGGCATCTCCTCAATGAAGTGTTGTAGAAGGTCTCAATGTCGCGGAGAGTCTGCTTATCTTCTTCTGTCACCAAGTTAACAGGCACACCCTTACAACCAAAGCTTCCACCATGGCCAATTCTGTGAATATAGTTTTCTCTGTTGGTGGAAAGGTCATAGTTGATGACTAAAGAAACTTGTTGTACATCAATGCGTCTGGCCTATGTGGAGACAGCGAGGAATTCAGTGCACACAATCCATCCAGAAGGAGCTTAGTGAGTACATGTAGTCAGTCCAAGGCAGGCAAAGGAAGCAAGCGTCCCCTCGTCTCCTAGAGCGTTTGTGCATGCTGGATTTTTTTCCAAGTTGCTACTCTCCTGAGAGAGGCACTAGTCGGGCCCCTGGGAGAGGGAATCAACCTGGATGAATGATCTCCTTAAGATGTGTTCCCCAACGTAGTTTTACTCAGGTTGAGAGTCTGATCACTTTTATGATTCTTGACAGCTATTGCCAAATTTCTCTCTAGAAAGATTATGCTTGTTTGTAGTTCACTCCCAATGCACAAATATACTTATTTTTCTCACAATCCTGTTAACATTGAGTTCTGTCTGTTTTATTCATTTTTGGTAATTTAATAGAAGTGTAGTGGGACTTTTATTTTGTATTTCTTTCATTATTAATGATGCTGCACATGTTTCCTAGTACTTGTTTATTAACATTTTCTTGCAGGTTAACTCTGTGTTTGATAGTCTCAATTTTGGGCATGCTGCATGTCACTTTTCCTTCCTGGGATGCAATTTCTCAAGCTTTATATTGGAAAAGTTGGACTATATAACGAAAAGGGGGAAATGTGGTGGAATGAGAAGGCCATGTCAAGATGGCAACTGGTAACAGAAACTGCCTGGCAACAGGCTGTGATTGGATGGCTTCGGAAACTGCCTGGCAACTGACTGTGATTGGTTAGGGCATAGACTTCCCCTTGACTGGATTGACTGCCTTGGCTAGATAAGCTGCTGTAGCAACTGAAATAAATGAGTCTGCAGGCTGCTTGCCTCAAGCCTGCTTACACCCGACTCCCCAGGGTCTGTGTGGTGACTCCGCACCTCTTGCCCCCACCACGCTCTTCTACTCAGGAATGAATCCACAGCAACATAGTAGAACTTTGTTTTTCTTTTCAAAGATTTATGTGTTGGGGGCTGGTGCTGTAAAGGCGGGTAAAGCCGCCACCTGCAGTGCCAACAAGTCCTGGCTGCTCCACTTCTGATTCAGCTCTCTGCTAAGGCCTGGGAAATCAGTAGAAGATGGCCCAAGTGCTTGGGCCCTGCACCTGCATAGAATACTGGGAAGAAGCTTCTGGTTCCTGGCTTTGGATCAGCACAGCTCTGGCCATTGTGGCCATCTGGGGAGTGAACCAGAGGATGGAAGACCTCTCTCTCTCTCTCTCCCTACCTCTGCTTCTCTGTAACACTGCCTTTCAAATAAATAAATATTTTTTTTTTTGCTTGACAGAGTTATAGACAGTGAGAGAGACAGAGACAAAGAGAAAGGTCTTCCTTCCGTTGGTTCACTCCTCAAATGGCCGCCATGGCTGATGCTGCGCCGATCCGAAGCCAGGAGCCAGGTGCTTCTTCCCGGTCTCCCATGCAGGTGCAGGGGCCCAAGCACTTGGGCCATCCTCCACTGCCCTCCCAGGCCACAGCAGAGAGCTGGACTGGAAGAGGAGCAACCGGGACTAGAACAGGCACCCATATGTGATGCCAGTGCCACAGGCATAGGATTAACCAAGTGAGCCATGGCGCCAGCCCATAAATAAATCTTTTAAAAAATTATATGTGTGTGTTTGAAAGGCAGAGTTACAGAGAGGGAGAGGGAGAGGCAGAGAGAGAGAAATCTCCAGTCTGCTGGTTCACTCCCCAAATGGCCACAATGGCTGGAGCTAGGCTGATCTGAAGCTAGGAGCCAGGAGCTTCTTCTGGGTCTCCCATGTGAGAGATCAATTAATTAGAATAATGAAACAGTCTAAAGACAAAATTTTATTTAAAAACTTTAAAAAAGATTTATTTATTTATTTGAAAGGAAGATTTACAAAGAGGCAGAGGCAGAGAGAGAGAGAGAGGTTTTCCATCCACTGGTTTACTCCCCAGATGGCCACAATGTCTGGAGCTGTGTTGATCTGAAGCCAGAACCAGGAGCTTTTTCTGGGTATCCCACAGCAGTGCAGGGGCCCAAGAACTTTGGCCATCTTTTACTGCTTTTCCAGGCCAAAGCAGAGAGCTGGATTGGAAGTGGAGCAGCTGGGACTCTAACTGGCACCCATATGGGATGCCGGCACTACAGGTGGTGGCTTTCCCTGCCATGCCACAGCACTTGCCCCCATTTTTAAAATTTTATTTATGAATTTGAGAAGCAAAGAAAGAGAGAGTGTGTGTGATAGACAGACAGACAGACACTAGATGGAGAGAAGGCTCATATCAGCTGATTCACTTTCTAAATGCCTGCAACAGCCAGGGTTTGGCCAGGCTGAAGCCGGGAGCCAGGAGTTCAATCCAGGTCTCCCGCTTGAGTGGCAAGGACCTGACTACTTGAGTCATCATTTCTGCCTCCCAGGGTCCGCATTAGCGGAATCTGGAATTAGGAGCAGGAGTCAGAGATCAAACCCAGTATTCAGATATGAGGCACAGGCTTTCTAATTGGTATCTTTATTTTATTTTATTTTTTTTATTTTTGACAGGCAGAGTGGACAGTGAGAGAGAGACAGAGAGAAAGGTCTTCCTTTTGCCGTTGGTTCACCCTCCAATGGCCGCCGCGGTAGCGCGCTGTGGCCGGCGCACCGCGCTGATCCGATGGCAGGAGTCAGATTCTTCTCCTGGTCTCCCATGGGGTGCAGGGCCCAAACACTTGGGCCATCCTCCACTGCACTCCCTGGCCACAGCAGAGAGCTGGCCTGGAAGAGGGGCAACCGGGACAGGATCGGTGCCCCGACCGGGACTAGAACCCGGTGTGCCGGTGCCGCAAGGCGGAAGATTAGCCTGTTGAGCCGCGGCGCCGGCTCTAATTGGTATCTTAACCACTAGGTCAAAGTTGAGTATTACAGATGCCAATTGAAGTCTTGTATCAGACTCATCATGTAGTTAACTCCTGTTATTTATCTTGGCAGAATTTCAGACTTTCACAAAAGTTGACAGAATAGTATTAAAAAAATCCTCATGTAGTCTTTGATATGGGTAGGGAGGTAGCTACCAAAGAGGAGCTGAACTGTAGTTCCATGTTTGCCCCAGCTCCATGTACACCACCCCAACCCTATTCCTACCATGCAGATCATAGCTGCCAAGGCAGCAGCTAGGGGAATTTGCTGCCAGGGTTTCACTGCTTAAGAATAGAAGCCTACAAAAAGTATCCAGTATGGCAACAGGCTGTGTTCCTGTGATGATCTTCATGTCATTATAATAAAATTACCACGGTTGTCACATTCACTCCCATCATGTACCTGACACCATGATACTTTCAAGATTCCCAAAAAAGGGCGTAGAGGTGGGCAGTACTTACGCCCCACCCTGCCTCCTTTGAATATTCAGTTAAGCCCTGTCCCATCCACTACCCCTATACATCATATTGTATAAAAGGGCAACTCTGACCCTTGTTGATTACAGGTCATTCTCTCTAAAGCTTGTCTGCTCTTTTTCCTTGAATGTGTACTTTCACTTTTAATAAATCTTAGTTTCTTGCTTATCTTTACCAATGTTTCTTCTCGGAATCCTTTCTCACATGGAGAAAAGAACATGGACCAAGCCTAGCCAAATGCTACCGCCTCAATACTTTCATCCAGATTTCCTGGATGTCAACAGCTTACTATGCTAGTTTTATCAAACTCCTTTTGCTTTTTCACATATTATTTTTTGAACCATTTAAGATCAGTTTGCAGATATGATGCCACTTTGGCACTTTATTCTAAATGTGTCTATATATATATATATATATATATATATATATATATGTAAAGTTTTGACTATGCTTTTTAAAAAAAGATTTTAAAAAAAGATTTATTTATTTATTATTTGAAAGGCAGAGTTAGAGAGAGGCAGAGGCAGAGAGAGAGAGAGAGAGAGAGAGAGAAAGAGAGAGAAAGTCTTTCATCTGCTGGTTCACTCCCCAGATGGCCTTCCACAGCCGGAGCTGGGCCTATCTGATGCTGGGAGCCAGGAGCTTCTTCTGGGTCTCCTATGTGGGTACAGGGGTGCAAGCACTTGGGCCATCCTCTGCTGCTTTCCCAGGTACATTAGCAGGGAGTTGGATTGGAAGCCCATATGGGATGCTGGCTCTGCAGGCAGTGGCTTTACCTGCTATGCCACAGTACTGGCCCCATCAGTATGTATTTCTTAAAAACAAGGACATTTCATAATACCATAGTATAGTTGCCAAAGAGAAAATTTAGCATTGACAAAGTAGTATTATGTAATCTATGAATCTAGACCTTATTCAAATATTACCTATTTCCCCCAAATTCCTTTTTAGCAAAAGAAAATTCTAGACTATGTCTTCCATTTAGTTGTCATGACTCTTTTAGTTTGGAAAAATTCTTCGTTTTTTGTCTTTTACAACACTGTTATATTTAGAGTACAGAACGGTTATTTTTTTAGAATGTCTCTCAGTTGGGGCTGTCTGTCTCCATGATTAGATTCAAGTTTATGCATTTATTTTTAAAGATTTTATTTATTCATTTGAAAGGCAGAGGTGCAGAGAGAGAGAAAGTTATCTTCTGTCTGCTGGTTCATTTCCCAAATGGGCAGGGCTGGGCTACGCTGAAGCCAGGAGCCTGGAACTCTATCTGGGTCTCCCACGTGGGAGGGTCCCAAGCACTTGGACTATCTTTTGCTGCTTTCCCAGATACATCAGCAGGGATCTGAAGTGGAAGTGGAGCAGCTAGGACACAAAACAGAGCTCATATGGGATGCCGGTGCTGCAGGCAGAGGTTTAACCTGCTATAGCACAATGCTGGCCCCTAGTTCATGCAATTTTGGCATCAGTACCACAGCCATCATATTAGAACCCATATAATGTTGATGTGTTCCTCTCATCACTTGGTTAAGGTACTATTTTTCCTTTTTAATTAGCAAGTATTTTGTAAGGAAATTATTAGAGATTATCCTGTAAATCATCATACCATCCACTAGGTTTTTTTTTTTTTTTTTTTTTTTTTTTTTTTTTTTTTTTTTTGACAGGCAGAGTGGACAGTGAGAGAGAGAGACAGAGAGAAAGGTCTTCCTTTGCCGTTGGTTCACCCTCTAATGGCCGCCGCGGTAGCGCGCTGCGGCCGGCGCACCGCGCTGTTCCGATGGCAGGAGCCAGGGGCTTCTCCTGGTCTCCCATGGGGTGCAGAGCCCAAACACTTGGGCCATCCTCCACTGCACTCCCTGGCCACAGCAGAGAGCTGGCCTGGAAGAGGGGCAACCGGGACAGGATCGGTGCCCCGACCGGGACTAGAACCCGGTGTGCCGGCGCCGCAAGGCGGAGGATTAGCCTGTTGAGCCACGGCGCCGGCCACCATCCACTAGTTTTAACATTCATTAATGACATTTTCCTTAATTATTACTCTGATGACTGCAAAATGGTGGTTTTCTTATTTCATCATGCTTTGTACATTTATTAGTTAGTGGAAGAGCTGTCCCTTATTTATTTACATCAATATAGACTTAGGAATTATGATTTTGTTTCATGAATTATAATCCTTAGCTATCATTATTTATTTTGATATTAATATAATATTTTCATGTCCAATATTTATTTTTCTTTAAATTTATCTTTTTTTTTAATGTAAAGGCAAAGACAGAGGTAAAAACAGAGAGAAAGAGATTGAGAGAAATCCGTTTTACTTTCCAAATGCTGCAACAGTCTCGGTAGGCTGACTGAAGCTAGGAGCCCAAAACTCCATCTGGGTCTCCCATGTGGGTGGCAGGGGCACAGACACTTGAGCCATCATCTGCTGCCTCCCAGGGGACATCAGCAGGAAGCTGGATTGGAAGTGAAGGTGCTGGGACTGAAACCAGCACTCTGATAGGGGATGTGGGTATCCCAAGTGATTGCTTATACCCCTGTGCCACAACACCTGCCCCTGATCCCATATTTGACACTTGGAACCCCTTTATGATGGCTCCTGTGTATGTCCTCATCCTTCTTGGAGCGATTCTTTACTTTCTTATAAAATCAGGTATCCCATGCCCTTCTGGTATCAGCTGTTTTTCTGAGAAGCTCTATTTTCTTTCTTTCTTTTTTTTTTTTTTTACAGGCAGAGTGGATAGTGAGAGAGAGAGACAGAGAGAAAGGTCTTTCTTTTGCCATTGGTTCACCCTCCAATGGCCGCTGCGGCCAGCACATCTCGCTGATCCGAAGCCAGGAGCCAGGTGCTTCTCCTGGTCTCTCATGCGGGTGCAGGGCCCAAGCACTTGGGCCATCCTCCACTGCCTTCCCGGGCCATAGCAGAGAGCTGGCCTGGAAGAGGGGCAACCGGGATAGAATCCGGCGCCCCAACCGGGACTAGAACCCGGTGTGCCGGCGCCGCAAGGTGGAGGATTAGCCTGTTAAGCCACGGCGCCGGCCGAGAAGCTCTATTTTCTTACAGCACAGAATACCATTTAAATAGCAAGATCTGGTAGTGGATGTGCTTTCATTGCTATTTTTTTTAAAGATGCTTGTTTAAAAGGAAGAGTTACGGAGAGGCAGAGGCAGAGAGAAAGAGAGAGGTCTTCCATCCGCTGGTAAGACCGCAATGACCAGAGCTGTGACGATCCAAATCTAGGAGTTTCTTCCAGGTCTCCCACGTGGGTGCAGGGGCCCAAGGACTTGGGCCATCTTCCACTGCTTTCCCAGGCCATAGCAGAGAGGTAGCTCGGAAGCGGAGCAGCTGGGACTTGAACTGGCGCCCATATGGGATGCCAGCACTGCAGGTGGCAGCATTACCCCCTAGCCACAGTGCTGTACCCTCTCTTCCCATTGCAGTATCATTGTTTCTAAGTTTTCTCCATAGAGATAAAGGCACATTTGGGTGAATGCATTTTCCCCTTCAATGTGCATTTTGGCTACCCCCCCCCCACCCTGTTTCCCGTATTCAGTGTGGTCGTTATTCATTTA
The DNA here is from genome assembly GCF_033115175.1 of Lepus europaeus. Lineage (NCBI taxonomy): Eukaryota > Metazoa > Chordata > Mammalia > Lagomorpha > Leporidae > Lepus > Lepus europaeus. The sequence continues at coordinate 104,546,273 of NC_084830.1, forward strand.
AAATAGAAATAATTTATTTGCTTATGTTTCTATTCCATATACAGCCCTCTTACACCATCCTTGTTTATTGTTTATTTTTCTTTCAAGGTTTTTTTCTTTTGTTTTCTTTTAAAAAATTTACTTTTTATATACAGTTATGATTTTTATTCATGAGAAACACACAAAAATCCCAAGCAAATGAACACCCTCAGGCAGCTTAGTGGGTAGACCCCTGTTCTTGACATGCCCCGAGGTGGGCTGGGAGGGGGGGGTTGGGTGGGGTGGCGCTTTTTGGCTGCGGGGACCCAGGCCGCTGGCTGGGGCCAGCAGGATGCAGCAGGCCCGCAGGAGGAACCTGATGATCTTCCTGCCAATCCTCTTGCCGAGCCCCTGCTGGCCCTTGCTCAGTACAGAGGCAACTGCTGAGGTCCCAGCCTCCTCAGGCTCAGCTGCTGAGACCTCTGGCACCATTGGGTCCCCACTGCTCTTGGGGATGGAGGGGGCGGCCACAGGGACAGGGCTCGGGAGCTGGGCTGGCACCAGGGCTCCTTTCCTCTTGCACTTTACCATGGAGAGGAGAGGCATGTAGCAGGGAAGCGGCGGCAGTATTAGGATTAGGCTCCAGCTGCGGCTCTGGCTCCCTGTGGCCCTGAGGCGACAGGGGCTCTTAAGTGAGAAGGGCAGGCACACTCTGGATTTCCCTCGAGGCCACACATGCAGGTGCACCCCACACAACTGGGAGGTTGTGCGGCAGGGCCACAGGCCAATGGGCGCCCTCCCCACAGGACTGCACCAGCTCCAGGCTCCCACTGCAGGGACACAGGGGACTGGGGCCACCAGAGCAGCGTGGCTCCAGCGCCTGGCAGCAGACCCTGGCCCGCCAGGTACTCTTGGCCCTCTGGGTCCTCGGGAACCCCCAGGGAATGTATTAGGGTCACCTCCTTGCCCTCGGCTTCTTCCTGTAAGAGGACGAACCACCAGTGGTGACAAACCTGTTCCGCCATAGGCTTCTCAGTAGGTACAGGCTGAGCAGTGAGCCTGGTGTCAAAGGGGTTGCTCTGGTCTTCCTGGAACAGCTTCACTGCCACCTGCCACTCGATGGACGCCTGGCAGGCCAGAAACACAACGGCAAAGCTGACCCAGCCCAGGAGGGACAACAACTGGAGCTCAGGCTGAGGGCTGGCTTTGGCCTCGAAGTCCTCAAGGCCTTCCATGCTGGTGTCCCTAACTATTCTCTCTGATCTGCACTAAGATTTCTGTCCACAAACACTAACTAAAGAGCTACCCTCATGGCAATACCTAAGAAAATAAAGGGACGACAAGGGGACTACCTGCTGATCTCACTATGGGACCACATTAGCTATGCCAACTACACTAATGACACACAAGGGCAAGGTTAAGTACTATCTAAACAAAACAAAACAAAAACCAGAAAAACTCCAAAAACCCACAACAAACACACACTGAATAACTACACTAACACAATGAAATCTAGCAGTACTGCCCAACTAAAGGGGGGGAAACAAAAAATGAAAAAAACTGCAAAAGACAAAATGTGCAAAAAAAAATAGGTGGAAAAAAGCAAGCTAAAACAAAATGGGAAAAAGAATAAACAAACTAGAACAAGAAACAAACAAAAAGCACACCAACACCAACAAGCACAAACCCTAGGATAGATAGGTCCAAGTCACACATGTCACCACCATAGCTCCCTGGTAAGGCGGACAGAAACCTGGGTCAGGCAGCTGCTTATATAGGCATGTGAGATTCTGTAACCATAGGGCCCTTGTGAAGTCAGAACAAGAAATGGACCAATGCAGTCCAGCAGGGACTTGCATGAATTTGTATTCATGACAGTTGGTCCTTATGAAGTCAGAGCAGGGCAGGGACCAATCACAGCTGCAGCTAATCCTCGGGGGTTCTCTCAAGAACATTCCACATAAACCCAACCAAGGACCCCAAGAGCTTTTGTTTTTGCTTGGTGATAGAGTTTGATGTTTATTTTTGAGACATGTAGGATGCTCCAATGGCCTTTTCATTGCTTGTTTAAGAAGCAATAACATAATAAGAAGATAACAACTGTTGGGTTTTTGTTATTTTTCCCAAAGAAACCTTTTATTTATTTATTAAAATTTTTAATTTTTTTTTGGACAGGCAGAGTTAGACAGTGAGAGAGAGAGACAGAGAGAAAGGTCTTCCTTTTTTCATTGGTTCACCCCCCAAGTGGCCACTATGGCTGGTGTGTTGTGGCCGGCACGCTGCGCCTATCTGAAGCCAGAAGCCAGGCGCTTCCTTCTGGTCTCCCATGCGGGTGCAGGGCCCAAGCACTTGGGCCATCCTCCACTGCCCTCCCGGGCCACAGCAGAGAGCTGGACTAGAAGAGGAGCAACTGGGACAGAATCCAGTGCCCCAGCTGGGACTAGAGCCCCGGGTGCCAGTGCCGTAGGCGGAGGATTAGCATATTGAGCCACGGCGCCAGCCCCAAAGAAAGCTTTTATTTAATGTATACAAACTTCATGCATTTCATAAGTACAACTTCAGGAATATAGTGATTCTTCCCACCATACCTGCCCTCTCACCCACATTCCCACCACTCCTCCTCCTCCCTCTCCCATTCCCTGTCCCATTCTCCGCTAAGATCCATTTTCAATTAACTTTATACACAGAAGACCAACTTTATACTAAGTAAAGAGTTCAACAATTTTCTTTTTCTTTTTTATTTGACAGATAGAGTTAGACAGTGAGAGAAAGAGAGAGAGAACAGAGAGAAAGATCTTCCTTCCGTTGGTTCACCCCCCAAATGGCCCCTATTGCCGGAACTAAGCTGATCCGAAGCCAGGAGCCAGGTGCTTCCTCCTGGTCTCCCATGCGGGTGCAGGGGCCCAAGCACTTGGGCCATCCTCCACTGCCCTCCCGGGCCACAGCAGAGAGCTAGACTGGAAGAGGAACAACTGGGACTAGAACCTAGCGCCCATATGGGATGCTGGCACTGCAGGCGGCGGATTAACCAAGTGAGCCACGGCCCCGGCCCCGTAGAGTTCAACAATTTTCACACACACACACACACACACACAAACCAAAAAAAACCTGTTCCTCAACAATCGAGTCAAGGGCTGTTCAAAGTCATTGCATCTCAAAGTTAATTTCACTTTTTTTTTTAGAAGCTTAATTAACTTTAAAGGAGCACCCAAATATGGTACATCTTTTGCGAGCACTTAGACATAACTATAACTTATGAGACATAAGAGCATCCTACACTTAATACATTAAAAGAAAGTAAGTCCTTGAGAACAATTTTTAAAAATTTTTAAAAAATTTTATTTATTTGACAGATGGACAGTGAGAGAGAGAGAGAGACAAATGTCTTCCTTCCATTGGTTCACTCCCCAAATGGTCGCCACAGCTGATACTGCGCCCATCCGAAGCCAGGAGCCAGGTGCTTCTTCCTGGTCTCCCATGTGGGTGCAGGGGCCCAAGAGCTTGGGTCATTTTCCACTGCTTTCCCAGGCCACAGCAGAGAGCTGGACTGGAAGAGGAGCAACCTGGACTAGAACCCAGCACCCATATGGGATGCCGGCACTGCAGGTGGAGGATTAACCAAGTGAGCCATGGTACTGGCCCCAAGATCAATTTTTACCATTAGTTAAGGAAGCACCTAGGAAAACAAGCAATGGAGTTGGACTTGGGCATAACTAAAACTTATGAGACCTAGGAATTTCCTCCACTTAATACACTAAAATGAAATAAATATTTGAGAACAAGTTTTACAGTTAACTCTCATAATACAACTCTGAGGACAGAGGTCCTGCATGGGAAGTTAGTGCACAGTGACTCCTCTTGTTAATTTAACAATTAAAACTCTTATGTATGATGTCAGTGAATACCCAAGGTTCTTGACATGAGCTGCCTAGGCTATGGAAAACTTTTGAATCCATAAACTCCATCGATATTTAGACAAGGCCACAAATGTGGTGGAATTAGAAGGCTATGCCAAGATGGCCACTGGAAGTGAGTGTCAGTTACTCAGGAATGGCTTTGGAACCCACCTGGCAAAGGAGCCTGTTTGGCAACAGGCAGTGATTGGTTACAGCATAAACCACCCCTCAACCGGATTGGCTCCCTTGGCTATATAAGCTGTTGCACCAACTGAAATAAATGAGTCTGTGGGCTGCTCGCCTCTAGCCTGCTTTCACCCAACTCCCAGGGTCTGTGTCATAACTCTGTGCCTCTTGCCCCAACCATGCTCCTCCTCTCAGAACGAATCCACAACAACACATAAGCAAAGTGGAAGTTCTCCCTTCAGAGAAAAGTACCTCCATCTTTGATGACCACTTCTTTTGACTGGGGTCTCATGCACTGAAGTCCTTCATGTAAGACATTTTTTTTTTTGCCTCAGTGTCTTGGCTTTCCATGCCTGAAATGCTCTCGTGGTCTTTTTGGCCAGACCAGAATACCTTAAGGGCTGATTCTGAGGTCAGAGTGCTACTTAAAATGATTGTCATTGTATGAGTTTGCTGTGTGAACTGCTTCCCATGTTGGAACATTCACTTCAATTCTATCCGTCATCACACCAGACACTCAATCCTATGTACATGATTACCCCAACACCTAATCCCATCTATATGATCACTTTAACACTTAATCCTTTCCATATGATTGCTTTAACACCTAAGATGGTACTATTACCAACCAGCTTAAGGGGATTTGGGTTCCATGCAGGTTTTTAAGCTGTACCTTTAGAAGTAAGCCCATAGGAATGTATGCAGAACTATACAGTTTTTTTTTTTTTTTTGGACAGGCAGAGTGGACAGTGAGAGAGAGAGACAGAGAGAAAGGTCTTCCTTTTCCATTGGTTCACCTCCCAGTGGCCGCTGCGGCCAGCGTGCTACGGCCGGTGCACCGCACTAATCCGAAGCCAGGAGCCAGGTGCTTCTCCTGGTCTCCCATGGGGTGCAGGGCCCAAGGACTTGGGCCATCCTCCACTGTACTCCCGGGCCACAGCAAAGAGCTGGACTGGAAGAGGAGCAACCGGGACAGAATGCGGCGCCCTGACCGGGACTAGAACTTGGTGTGCTGGTGCCGCAGGCAGAGGATTAGCCTATTGAGCCATGGCGCTGGCAACTCTACAGCTTTACAGTTACAAAATTCATATACTTCATAATTACAACTTTAGGAACATGGTGATTCTTCCCACCATGCCTGTCCTCTCAACTATACCATGTCTATTTTTATTGATATTATCTTTTAGTATGTGAAACATTAGCATGGTTCCAAACCTGGAACAACTCAAAAAGTGCTAATATGAATTCTCACTGCTCCCCACATTTTTACCTCATTGTAGTTATTACTCATCCCAACTTCTCCGTAGGTCTGCCTACTTTCAGTAGGTAACCAAGTCATTGTTTCCAACTTGTCCTTTGTATGTGTGGGCAGGTGCATGTGTGTGTTTGTTTTGCTGGTGCTGTATGTTACTTCTGCATAACACTCCATTAATTGGATGTTCCACTTTCCTGTGAATGGACACTGAGTGTCCGGGAAGGAAGCCATTATAACCTAATCTTGGAAATGACAAGCCATCACTTCTGCATTATTATATTGTTTAGAAGTGAGGGGGCCAGCGTTTTGACGTAGCAGGTAAAGCCACCACCTGCAAGTGTTGGCATCCCATATGGGCGCTGGTTCGAGTCCTGGCTGCTCCAGTTCTGATCCAGCTCTCTGCTATGGCCTAGGAAAGCAGTGGAAGATAGCCCAGGTACTTGGGCCCCTGCACCCACGTGGGAAACGCAGAAGAAGCTTCTGGCTCCTGGCTTCAGATTGGCTCAGTTCCGGCTGTTGCAACCATTTGGGGAGTGAACCAGTGGATGGAAGACTCTCTCTCTCTCTCTCTTGTTTTTTTCTCTCTCTCTGTCTCTGCTTCTCTGTAACTCTTTCAAGTGAAATCAATAAATCTTTAAAAAACAAACAAACAAACAAACAAAAAAGTGAGTTGTGGCCGGCGCCGTGGCTTAACAGGCTAATCCTCCGCCTTGCGGCGCCGGCACACCAGGTTCTAGTCCCGGTTGGGGCGCCGGATTCTATCCCGGTTGCCCCTCTTCCAGGCCAGCTCTCTGCTATGGCCCGGGAAGGCAGTGGAAGATGGCCCAAGTGCTTGGGCCCTGCACCCGCATGGGAGACCAGGAGAAGCACCTGGCTCCTGGCTTCGGATCAGCGCGATGCGCCGGCTGCAGCGGCCACTGGAGGGTGAACCAATGGCAAAAAGAAAGACCTTTCTCTCTGTCTCTCTCTCTCACTATCCACTCTGCCTGTCAAAAGAAAAAAAAAAAAGTGAGTCATTAAGTGTAGCCAACACTCAGGGAGGCTGCATACAGTCTAACTGCCAGCAGGCAGAAAATTGGGGGGTTGGGACACTGTAGACGCTGCCCATACAAGGCTGGCTCTTTTCAGGGTCGCAGAATAGCTGCCAAAGATGACACATCCACATTTTTCCTTGAAGGCAGATGCTCTCAGAAGACCTCTCTGGCCTTCTAGTCTCCCCTTCCCCCAATTCAATCGCATATCATACATTGAGTGTTTGCTGTTGGCCAGGCTCTTGGCTACTTCAGAGAGCTCACAAGTCTTAGAGAAGAGACATAGACACATACTCATACAGCAAATAACTGTAGTATACTATAGGAGATGGGATGTCCCAGTGGCTGAGGAAGCAAGCAGGAGTAGTGCACTGAGGTTAGAGGATATAGAGGAAGACATGGGTGAGGGTCATTTTGGAGGGTCAGTTGGAGGTAGGTGATTTGGAGGATAGGGTAAGAGAATTCCAGGTAATGGAATCCTGGGATTTAAATGTTACAGAAAAGTACTGAGAACAATGTACAATTTTTAAAAATTTATTCATTTATTTGAAAGGCAGAACTGCGAAGAGGGAGAAAGAGAGAGAGAGAGAGAGAGAGAGAGAGAGAGAGAGAGAGAGAGGTATCTTTCATCCACTGGTTCCTTCTCCAAATGGCCAGGGACTCCATCCAGGTCTCCCTTGTGAGTGGCAGGGGCCATCAGCTGCTGCCTTCCCAGGCACATTAGTGCAAAGCTGGATCAGAACGAGGGCAGATGGGACTCCAACAGGCACTCTGATATGGTATGCTGGCATTTCAAGTGGTGGCACAGTATTATTGATAATTTTTAGGTTTTTTTTTTTAAAGATGTATTTATTTATTTGAAAGAGTTACAGAGAGAGAGAGAGGGGAGAGAGAGAGAGAGAGAGAGAGAGAGAGAGAGAGAGAGAGGTCTTCCATCAGCTGGTTCACTCTCTAACTGGCCACAATGTTCTAGGTCCTGCTGCGATCTGAAGCCAGGACCAGGAGCTTCCTCTGGGTCTCCTATGCGGGTACAGGGGCCCAAGGACTTGGGCCATCTTCTGCTTTCCCGGTCACAGCAGAGAGCTGGATTGGAACCGGTGTCCATATGGGATGCTGGCACTGCAGGTGGCGGTTTTACCCACTATGCCACAGCGCCAACCCCTTATATTTAGTTTTTAAAAATGATTTATTTTATTTATTTGATAGGCAGAGTTTCCAAAGGGGCTGGGTTGTGATTGATCAATCTTCTATCCACTGGTTTGCTTCCCAGATGGCCGCAATGGCCAGGGCTGGGCCAAGCTGAAGCCAAGATCCAGGAGCTTCCTCAGGGTCTCCCACTTGGGTACAGGGGCTCAAACACTTGAGCCATCTTCTACTGCTTTCCTAGGCCATTATTAGCGGGGAGCTGGATCAGAAGTGGAGCAGGCAGGACTCTAACCGGTGCCTATTTGGGATGCCTGCCTGGCATTAAGGTGGCAGCTTAACCCACTGCATTACAATACAGGCCCCAAGTTTTTCTCTTTTAAAAGAAATCATGGCAGATCTGTTGAGGTGGATTCGAGGAGGAGTGTGGTGGGGGTAAGAGGCGCCGAGCCACCAAACAGACCCTGGAAATTGGGTGAATCCAGGCCAGAGGGGAGCAGCCTGCAGACACGTTTATTTCAGTTGGTACAACAGCTTAAATAGCCAATCCGGTCAAGGGGTGGTCTATGCCCTAACCAATCACAGCCTGTTGCCAGGCAGTTTGCGTTACTAGTGGCCATCTTGGCATGGCCTTCTCATTCCACCACACAGATCTATCTGAAACCATTTGCTGCCCAGCCCTTCCTTCTCCCCATGACCTCCTCCACTCCTGCATCATTACCGCGTGTATCCATCTATCCATCTAATCCATTTTCTAGTTTCACACACATGTTTTCCATAAACAGTACATACTGGCCTATGCATTTTTAAATTTATGTAAATCATTTCACAGTGTAAATGTCTGAGGGCATATAGCTATTTCAATAATTCATGTAATGAGCTATCAAATGTTTATACATATAAGGCTAGTTTTATTTGTTGTAGTATTTTATTGTAGGGACGTTTCACATTTTATTCATCCATGTCTTATTGGACATTCAGCTGTTTCCATTTTTCAAAATTGGGCTTTCTAGAATATGTCTTGATGCACACCTGTAGGACTTCCTGTATTTTTTTTTTTTTTTTGACAGGCAGAGTGGACAGTGAGAGAGAGAGAGAGAGAGAGAGAGGTCTTCCTTTTGCCGTTGGTTCACCCTCCAATGGCCGCCGCGGTAGCGTGCTGCAGCCGGCGCACCGCGCTGATCCGATGGCAGGAGCCAGGTGCTTCTCCTGGTCTCCCATGGGGTGCAGGGCCCAAGCACTTGGGCCATCCTCCACTGCACTCCCTGGCCACAGCAGAGAGCTGGCCTGGAAGAGGGGCAACCAGGACAGGATCGGTGCCCCAACCGGGACTAGAACCTGGGGTGCGGGCGCCGCAAGGCGGAGGATTAGCCTAGTGAGCCACGGCGCCGGCCGACTTCCTGTATTTTTTGACACTTGAAATTGCTGAGTAGTTAACGTGGGCATTTACAGTTTTCACCACAAAGAAATGGAATTGTCCTCAAAAGTGGTGGTTCTAATTTTACACTTCCACCTGCCATTTCCGAATTTCTAGTTTCAAGATTCTCTCCCTCCCCCGAAATGATCAAACATTAACATTTTACCATCGCAGGAGATAGGTTTCACGTGGTCATGTGAACAGATTGTTTCCGTGTTGTCCAGTTAACACGCAAAGAAAGGGCTAGTAGAGCAGACCTTGAAACGTTCCCCTTAGAGGTCGGGGGTCCTAGCTCTTGGTTAGGCAGCAAGCGATGCCGCCAGCGCCCAACGGAGCGGGGCAAAGACTGGCCCGCCTCGGCGTCTGCGCCCCCCCCCCGCATCGCGCAGTTGGTACGTCCAGGCGGCGGCTTCCCCCGCGCTGCGTGTTGGTTCAGTCTCCCAACGCCCGCGCCTGCGCCCGTGCGCAGAGCGCGTCGCCCGGCTGTCGCGCCTCGGCTGGGCGCTCTCCGTCCGGCCGCCGGCTCCTGACGTGCTGCTGCGGCCCGCGACCCCCGGCGCCGGGAGGAGGGGCTCGGCGGAGCGGCGCGTGCTGGCGGGTGAGTGAGTACCTGCCGCCTCGGCACACCTCCGGCCCGCCCTCTCCCCGCCTCCTCCGCGCCCTCGGCGGGGCGGCGGCCGGCTCCTCCGCCGGAGGGGCGCCTCCCTTCGTCTAGGTAGGCCGCTCGGGGCGCCGGCCGACTCTGAGGTGGGCGCCTCGGAGACGTCGGGGTGGGAAGTTGGCGATTCTGCCGTGGGCCCCTCGGGGCGCTGGGGTGGGCGGCTGCCGGGGGCGCCTGGCCTCGCCTCACACCTGGAGGGTCGGCCCGGGCGGCCTCGTCGCCGAGGGCTGTGGTCCCTGTCTCCTCACTCGGGACTCCCCGGGCGGAGGCTCCGTCCCGGCCGCCACCCGCGCGGGAGGTCCCCGAGGCAGGAGCGGCCGCGCAGTTCGCCGTTCGCCGCGGGCTCCTCACGCCCCCGCCCCTCCCCCCCTTCTGGACGGTTACCAGTTGATCGCGAGCGCTGCTTTGACTGAAAAAAAAATTTTTTTTTGGCCCAGAAATGGAGATGCTCCTTAGAAATCCTCACCACCATATATACCCGCCAGCGCCTGTGCACGGCGCCGGGCAGCGTTTGGCGCCTTTACCGCCTGCGCGCTTGCTGAGCAGCCCCGCACCGCTGGCCTCAGTTGACAGACGAAGCCCCGCGGAGGGGCCAGGGTGCCGATCGCCGTCGTGGGGGGGGGGGGTGGAGTGGAACCCAAGGCGCCAGACTCGGAGGTTCCCGCATCTAGACATCAAATCGTACTTCGTTAGGAGTACGGGTTTTATGCTGCTTTTTAAATTTTGGCCTGCTAAGGGAAGGCAGTGCCTTGCAGTTGAACTGAACCAGAGAAAGTGTGCTTTTGGAATCGGATGCCTTGAGCTCGAGTTCCTAGCAAAACCATGGACCAGCTTACTGGCTGTTTGAGCAACTTGCCTTACATGTGTAAGTTGGCGATGTGGATATCCACAGCTGTGATGCACTGTGGATATATCCAGAGTAGAGGCCAGGATTCAAGAAAAAATTATATTCAAGGTGTGTTTAGGTTGAGGCTGAGTATTATAAACTGGGAATAGAAGTGTGTGTGTACATTTTTTTTCCAATTACAGAAACAACCAAGCTCATTGTTACTTGTTTTAAATCAAGAGCTTGATACCAATTTTTTTTAAAATAAACTTTCAAGTATCACCACTTTAAAAAAAACATTTATTTATTTGAAAGACAGTTATAGAGGTAGACCCAGAGAGAGAGGTCTTCCATCCGATGGTTCACTCCCTAAATGACTGCAATGCCCTAAGCTGATCTGAGCCAGGAGCTTCTTCCAGGTCTCCCACGTGGGTACAGGGGCCCAAGGACTTGGGCCATCTTCCACTGCTTTCCCAGGCCATAGCAGAGAGCTGGATCGGAAGTGGAGCAGCTGGGACCTGAACTGGTGCCCGTATGGGATGCTGGTGCTATAGGCTAGGGCCTCAACCCGCTGCTCCACAGCGCCAGCCCCAGTACCAAATTTCTGGAATAGTGACTTGTGCAGGTGTCAGTCATTCATAAAGGATTGATCTTAAGGTTCCTATACCACAAAGCTTCCAAAGCTATTTTGACAGGTTTGGCACCTAGACTGTCAAGATTTTAAATTACCTTGTCTGTGAATGTTATTCAGATAAACCAAAATGATGGATGTGCTGAAAGAAAATGACAAGTAATATCCCCTGAAAATTGGGGATTTTCAAGGTCACCACCAAAAATGCTGCCTTAAAATAAATAACAAGTCTCATTATTGGATTACCTTTTGTATGTGTGTGTTCCTGTAAAGACATTTGTCCCTGTCATGGTTAAGAAGTTGCTGTTGGCATCCAGACTCAATTCCTTTTTCATAGGAAGTTAGTGGTACTTCATTCTGTAGCCAAGTTTAAAGTGAAGGTAAGCTGTTTTATTGAGGTCTTCATTTTGAAGAGCAGCAACTTTAACAAAAAAAAGTTGTTGAACTGTACATTGACCTGCTTGTTTAAATTGGCTGATCAGTAACCTTTTTAATTTCAGAATTACTGTACAGAGAGTAATTTAGTGTGGCTAAATCTCATGAGGCACTGGAATTTTGGTACTTAGATCTGTGGGGTCCTCCACTTAATGCATTTTTTTTTTTTTAAAGATTTTTATTAGGCAGAGACAGAGAGGATGTCCATCTGCTGGTCCACCCCCCAGATGGCCACAACAGCTGGAGCTGGGCTGATCTGAAGCTAGGAGCCAGAAACTCCCATGTGGGTGCAGGGGCTCAAGTGCCATCGTGTACTGCCTTCCCAGGCCATCATATAGGAGCAGGATTGGAAGTGGAGCAGCCAGGCCTCTTAAGTGGTGCCCATATGGGATGCTGGTGCTGCAGGTGGAGGCTCACCCAACTGTGCCACAGTGCCAGCCCCGACACTGAATGCTTCTTATTGATTCCTTCTCTGCTGTGATTCCTTAGAAACCCACATTGAGCCCATAGCACTATGCTAGGAAGAAGGGTTTTTGTTTGTTTACATGCCATTAAGAAATTACATGTACTTGGCATTATAATTACCCTTACTGTCAGATTTGAGCATGCTGGTTTAAATAATTATATAGGCAGCATTTAATAAGATGGAGACTATACCATACATTCCTAGGACATTATGATTTCTCCATCTTTCCTTATGCTAACTCCTGTTTCCACCTCATGTTCTTTCAGATTCTCCCCACTTTCGTAGGGCCATCATCTTCTACCCTGCTGGCTTGAACACCATTTTTCCTTCCCTTTCTGTGATTCAAGCTACTTTAGATCCCATCTCATGGCCCTTCTTTTGGCTTGTGCCTGTTGGCTCTCCTGTCCTTACCCTTTCTCCTAATGATACCCTACCACAGTCCTGGTCCTTGCCCAACTGCTAAACAGAGACACACACAGAGGCTTCTTTGTTGCCATCCCTCAGCCCAGTCCCAGTCCTAAGGTTGAATCCAATATGCCACTACTGACCATGCAGGATTCTTGCCTCCTCTCAAACTAGGTGGTGTCTGCTTAGTGTCTTGAGTGGCCCTGTCTTTGGAACACCCTACCCTGAGGTTTCAGATGTGGTTCAGAGAGGATCCACAGATAGACTTTCTAGTTCTAAATCCTGCTGCTGCCTGTTTTTGGCTATGTGACAATAAGCAAATGACTTAACCTCTCTGTGCCTTAGTTTGCTCTCTCTTATATATTCTTTTTTTTTTTTTAATGATTTATTTATTTGAGAGAGTTACACAGAGAGAAGAAGGAACATAGATATTCCATCCACTGGCTCACTCCCTAAATGGCTTCAATGGCCAGGTCTGGGTCAGGCTGAAGCCAGGAGTCAGGAGCTTCATTCATGTCTCCCATGTGGGTGCAGGGGCCCAGGGACTTGGGCCATCTTCCATTGCTTTCCCAGACACATCAGCAGAGAGCTGGATCAGAAGTGGAGCAGCCAGGTCTCGAACCAGCACCCATATGGGATGCTGGTGTCACATGTTGCAGCTATACCGATATACCATAATGCTGAGCTCCCTTCTACATTATTTTTTTTTAATTTATTTTTAAAAATTTATTTGAAAGAGTTACCACAAGAGAGGAAGAGACAGATCTCCTCCATCTGCTGATTCACTCCCCAAATGGCTGTAATGGCCAAGGCTTACCAGGCTAAAGCCAGGAGTCTAGAGCTCCTTCCAGATCTCCCACATGGGTGCAGGGGCCTAAGCACTTACACCATCTTCTGCTGCCTTCCCAGGCGCGTTAGCAGGGAGCTGAATTGGAAGTGGAGCAGCCAAGTCTCAAGTCTGCACCCTTGTGGAATCCAGGGTCACAGGCGGTAGCTTAACCTGCTCCACCACAAAGCCTGCATTCCCTCTTCTACATTCTTTTTTTTTTTTTTTTTTTTTTTAAGATTTTATTTATTTATTTGAGAGGTAGAGTTACAGTGAGAGGGAGAGACAGAGAGAAAGGTCTTCCTTCCATTGATTCACTCCCCAATGGCTGAAACGGCCGGAGCTGTGCCGATCTGAAGCCAGGAGCCAAGAGCCTCCTTAGGTCTCCCACATGGGCGCAGGGGCCCAAGGACTTGGGCCGTCTTCCACTGCCCTCCCAGGCCACAGCAGAGAGCTGGATTGGAAGAGGAGTAGCCAGGACTAGAACTGGTGCCCATATGGGATGCGGGCACCACAGGTGGGGGATTAACCCACTGCGCCATGGCGCCAGCCCCTGCCCCCTTCTACGTTCTTGATAGTGTACTGGGAAAAACAAAATTTTTAAATTTTTTGAAAGTTTTATTTATTTGAAAGGCAGACTGTCCTTCAACTGGTTCACTCCTCAAAAGTCTTACATTTGGAGCTAAGCCAGGCCAAAACTAGGGTCCTGGAACTCTATCCAGATTTTCAGTGTGAGTGACAAGGACCTGGGTGCTTAAACTGTTACCTGCTACTCCCATGGCGCTCATTAAAAAGGAAACTAGATTGGAATCGGAGATGGGACTTGAATTTAGGCACGTTGATACAGAATATGGGCATCCCAAGTCGTGGCTTAATCACTATGCCACAACTCCTGCCTTCAAAACTTTTAAATTATTTTAAAAATCTTTTTTATTTGAAAGGCAGAGCGACAGAAAGAGAAAGATAACAATCTTCCACTCAAAGATAACAATCTTCCACTCACTGATTCATTCCCCAAATGCCCACAGCAACCAGGGCTGGGCTAGGCCAAAGCCAGGAGCCTGGAGCTACATCCTGTTCTCCCACAGTGCTTAAGCCATCATCTGTTCCTCCCAGGATGTGTATTAGCAGGAAGCTACATCCAAAGTGGAATAGCTGGGACTTGAACCAGGCCCTCTCATATTGGATGTGGGCATTTCAAGCAGTTAAGACCTGCTGTTCCCCACAATACCCACTCCTAAATTTTATTTACTTATTTATTTTTCCACTCCTAAATTTTTGATGTTATTTATCTTTTTTCTTTTGTTGTTTCAGCTATTGATGTCACATAAGAAATCATTACCTAATTTAAGCTCGTGAAGATTTGTACCTAATGTTTTGTTTTAAGAGTTCTATAGTTGTAGCTTTTAAATTTGAGTCTTTGATCCATTTTGAACTCTTGTTTGGTGTGAGGTAGGTATACAATTCCATTATTTTTATTTGTGGCCCTATAATTGTCCCAACACTATTGATTAAATATTCTTTCTCCATTGAATGATCTTGGTGCCCTTGTTGAAAATCAGGTGTTGGGGTTGGCGCTGTGGTGTAAGAGATTAAGCTGCCACCTGCGTTGCCGGCATCCCATATGAGCGCCTGTTTGAGCCCAGCTTTCCCACTTCTGTTCCAGTTCCCTGCTAATATACCTGGGAAAGCAGTGGAGGGTAGCCCAAGTGCTTTGGCCTCTGCACCCATGTGGGAGATTCAGATGAAGCTCTTGGCTCCTGGCTTCGGATCAGCCTAGTTTTGGCGATTGCAGCCATTTGGGGAGTAAACCAGTAGATGGAAGTTATCTCTCTCTGTAATTCTGCCTTTTGAATAAATAAATAAATCTTTAAAAAAAAAGAAAATCAGGGGTCTCTGAATATGAACATTTTTCTGGATTGTTAAGTCTACTCTCTTGATCCATTTTTTTTTTTTTAAAGATTTATTTATTTATTTTAGAAGAGGGAGAGACAGAAACAGATCTTCCATCCTGTGGTTCACTCCCCAGATTACTACCAGGAGCTTCATCCAGGTTTCCCACTCATGGTAGAGGCCCAAACACTAGGGCCATCTTCTGCTGCATTTCCCAGGCTATTAGCAGCGAGCTGTATCAGAAGTGGAGTGGCCTGGACATGAACCAGCGCTCATACGGGATGCTGCTGAGGAAGTGACTTTACCCACTTTGCTACAACGCTGGTCCCCCATATATCTATTCTTTTTTTTGACAGGCAGAGTTAGACAGAGAGAGAGAGACAGAGAGAAAGGTCTTCCTTTTTCCGTTGGTTCACCCCCCAAATGGCCGCTACAGCCGGCGCACTGCACCAATCCAAAGCCAGGAGCCAGGTGCTTCCTCCTGGTCTCCCATGCGGGTGCAGGGCCCAAGCACTTTGGCCATCTTCCACTGCTTTCCCAGGCCACAGCAGAGAGTTGGACTGGAAGAGGAGCAACCGGGACAGAATCCAGCACCCTAACCAGGACTAGAACCTGGGGTGCTGGTGCTGCAGGCGGAGGACTACCAAGTGAGCAGTGGCGCAGGCCCATATGTCTATTCTTAAACTAGTACTATGCTACCTTTGTAGTAGGTTGTGAAATCAGAGTATGTGTCCTACGTCCTTCATTTTTTTTTTTTTTTATAAAAACCTTTCCTTTGGTATCAACCTGACAACTAATGGTAAACGGAAATTATTTGAGAGAGAGGCAGAGACAGAATGGGAGCTTTCATCTACTGCTTTACTCACCAAATGCCTGCAGTACTGGCTCTGGGCCAAGCCAGGAACCAGAATGACAATCCAGATCTCCCATACGGGTGGCAGGAACCTGATTACTTGAGTTATCATCACCATTGTCTCCTGGGATCTGCACTGGTCAGAAAGCTGGAGTCAGGAGCCAGACCTTGCAATTGTACCCAGGTACTCAGTGTGGGTTATGAGCATCTTAACCTCTAGGTTGAACACATATACCTGGATATTCTTATTTTATAAAAGGATAGCCATATTTTCAAATTATTTATTTTTAAAAAATATTTATTTACTTGAAAGGCACTGAAAGCTCTGCCACCTGCTAGTTTACTCCCCAGATGCCTACAACAGCTAGTGCTAAGCCAGGCTGAAACAAGGAGCCAGGACTCCAGCTGACACTTAAACCATCATTTGCTGCCTCCCAGGGTGCATATTCACAGGGATATGGATCAGAAGTAGAGCTGGGACTCAAACCCAGGCACTGTGGTAAGAGATGCAAGCATCCCATATGGTAGCCTAACTGGCTGCACTACAATATCTATTACTCTGAATATTATTTTTAAGTTGTGAAACTATCACAGAATTTATTGAACATGTGAATAAAGGAGAAAACACCTAAAGTTTTACCTTTCTAATTTTATTGTTCTAAAACTTGTGTAATTCATTTACTTAGTAACTATTTATCAATCACCTGTCAGGGAATATGCCAAATGCCAGTACTGTACTGATATTCTTTTCTTCCTGAAACCTATAGTCTGTTGGGAAAGACATACATTTCCTTAAAAATCACACGAATGTATAATTACAACTGTTAAAACTTATTTTTCAAAGTTTTTATTTATTTGTGAGGAAGAGAGACTGACGTCTCCTATCCATTGGTTCGTTCCCCAAATGTCCACAATGGTTGGGCCTTGTCTAGAACTAAGCTGGAAACTGGGAACTCAATCCAGGTCTCCTTATGGGTTGTAGAAACCCAATTACTTGAACTATTACTGCTGCCTCTAGGGTTTGCATTAGCAGGGAAACCAGGGTCAGCAGGTAGAGCTGGAGTCCTAGGTACACAGACATGGAATACAGACATCTTAACCACTAGGCCAAATTAAATAAAATCTTTTTTTTTTTTTTTTTTTTTGACAGGCAGAGTGGACAGTGAGAGAGAGAGAGAGAGAGAGAAAGGTCTTCCTTTTTCCGTTGGTTCACCCTGCAATGGTCGCTGCGACCAGCGCGCTGCGGCCGGTGCATCGCGCTGATCCGAAGCCAGAAGCCAGGTGCTTCTCCTGGTCTGCCATGTGGGTGCAGGGCCCAGGGACTTGGGCCATCCTCCACTGCACTCCTGGGCTACAGCAGAGAGCTGGACTGGAAGAGGAGCAACCGGGACAGAATCCGGCGCCCCAACCAGGACTAGAACCTGGGGTGCTGGTGCTGCAGGAGGAGGACTAGCTAAGTGAGCCGCGGTGCCGGCCTAAATAAAATCTTAAAAAAAAAAAAAAAAAAAAAAAAAAAAACCTGTGAAAGGAAAGGAATATAGCTAGATTTTAACAACTTAGGACTTATGGGGCTGGCGCTGTGGTGCAGTAGGTTAATCCTCCGCCTGAGGCGCAGGCATCCCATGTGGATGTCGGTTCTGGTCCTGGCTGCTCCTCTTCCGATCCAGCTCTCTGCTGTGGCCTGGGAAAGCAGTGGAAGATGACCCAGGTCCTTGGGCCCCTGCACCTGTGTGGGGGACCTGGAGGAAGCACCTGACTCCTGGCTTTGGATCAGCGTGGCTGTGTCCGTTGTAGCCATCTGGGGAGTGAACCAGCAGATGGAAGACCTCTCTCTCTCTGTCTCTACCTCTCACTGTCTGTAACTCTACCTCTCAAATAAATAAATAAATCTTTTAAAAAAAATGGCAGGAGGTCAAATAATACATATAGAACAAATGTAGTAGACCATGTTAACAGTAAACATGTCAACTATAAAAGCAATGGGAAGTCATTGAAGTTTTTTAAGTAGTCAAATTAAGATTTGCAGTTTGAAAAGATAACAGCTTTAGTGTGTAGGGCAGATTGGAGAGGGTAAATCATAAAAGTAATGAACCCAATTCAGAAACTCTTGTCCACACGAGAGTTACTGATAGCTTTTACTATGGTGGTGGTGAGAGATAAGCAGAATGGAAAGGTTAAAGAGATAGAAGATGAAAGCATTAAATTATTAGGGCATAAGAATGAAGCTGATATTAAAATTGAGAGAGAGTCAAACATGGTTATTTTAAAATTTTTACTTTTTTTTTTAAATATTTATTTATTTATTTGAAAGTCAGAATTACACAGAGAGAGAAGGAGAGGCAGAGAGAAAGAGAGGTCTTCCATCCGCTGGTTCACTCCGCAATTGGCTGCAGTGGCCGGAGCTGCGCCAATCCGAAGCCAGGAGCCAGGTGCTTCTTCCGGGTGTCCCATGTGGGTGCAGGGGCCCAAGGACTTGGGCCATCTTCTACTGCTTTCCCAGGCCATAGCAGAGAGCTGGATTGGAAGTGGAGCAGCTGGGACTCGAACTGGCGCCCATATGGTATGCCTGCACTGCAGGCGGTGGCTTTACCTGCTATACTACAGAGCTGGCCCCCAAGAATTTTTAAATTTTTTTACAAGTACAAGGTCTTGGCCTTGTACTTTAATTTTTTTAAAAGTACAAGGTCTTGGGCCCAAGTCTTCTGGCCCCTGCATCTGCATGGGAGACCTGGAAGAAACTCCAGGCTCCTGGCTTCGGATCAGCACAGCACCGGCCATTGTGGCCATTTAGGGAGTGAACCACTGTATGGAATGTCTCTCTGTGGGTCTCTCTCTTGCTGTACTCTGCCTTTCAAATAAATAAATAAATAAATCTTAAAAAAATAAAGTACAAGATCTTGTGATCTACAAGTTGTGGTTATTGTCTTCTTCCTTTCTAATTTGAATGTCTTTTATTTCTTCTGCCTAATTGACCTACCTAGAACCTCCAGTATAATGTTCAGTGATTTAGTTAAACATTCTTATCTTGCTCCTTGTCTTGAGAAAGCTTTCAATCTTTTATCTTTAAATATGATATTAGCTTATTAGCTGTGGACTTCTTGTAGGTTCCCTTTATCAGACTGGGGCATTGGTATTTAAAAAAAAAAATTTGTAGGAACTGACGTTGTGGTGCAGTGGGTTAAGCCACTGCCTGTGATGCTGGCATCCCATATTGGAGTAGTGGTTTGAGTCCTGGTTGCTTGGCTTCTGATCTAGCTCCCTGCTAATGCACCTGGGGAGGCAGTAAAACATGGCCCAAGTACTTGGGCCACTGTTACCCATGTGAGACCAGGATGAAGTTCCTGGCTCCTGGTTCAACCTGGTCCAGCCCTGGCTTACTGTGGTCATTTGAGGAGTGAACCAATGAATGGAAGATTTGTCTCCTTTTATATATTTATGCCTCCCTCTCTCTCTCTGTAGCTCTGCCTTTCAAATAAATAAATCTTGAAAAAAAACCTTGTAAATTATTAATGTGTATCAAGAAAAGCAGTTACCTACATTAATATATAAGGAGCTAGGATAAATTATTATATTACTGCTTGAAATTTCACTGTTATGATATTTATAGATATAATTTTCCTCTGTAGAAAAAATAAACTTAAAAATTTTTTAAATTTATTTGAGGCATAGAGAAAGACAGAAGTGGGGAGACAGGTAGACAGAGAGCTTCCATCTGCTAGATTATACCCTAAATGTCTGCAGTGGCTGGGGCTTTCCCAGGGCTGAAGCCAAGAGCCTAAAATGCAACCTAAGTTTCCCATGTAAGCAGCAGGAACCCAGTTACTTGAGCCATAACTACTGCTACCTGTGGTCTGCATTGGCGAGAAGCTGGAGTCAGGAGCTGGAAGTTGAACCCAGATATTCTGATATGGGATGCAGGTATCTTAATCATTAGGCTAAATGCCCACTTTCTCAAATACAATTCTTAGTGAATGCTGGAACAGTTCAGGAATTCACTTTAATTCTGTTAAATGAGTATTTTGTAATTTTACTTGACAAAATTGAATAGCTTCTGGAGAAGTTTGTGTAATTATTTATCCTTATATTTCAAACAGAAGGATGGCACGGAGAAAGAAAAAAGTTAAAGAAGCCCTGGAATCACAGAACCTGGAGAACAAGGATGACGAAACTGCAAGTCCTGTCAATGTCAAGAGGAAGCGAAGACTTGAGGATGCATTCATTGTGATATCTGATAGTGATGGAGAGGTCAGTATTCTAAAAAGTGGAGCCCTAGGTCTCAAATTAGAACTACCAATGGGTGGTTGGTTTTGCAACTGTACATTAATGCTGGCTTGCTAAGACCATGAAATTTTTACTCAGTTTCATTTTGATTTATAAATGGAATTAAGAATGACTTAAAGGAAAGTAATCATCCTTTTTGATTATGTCTTTCCATTCTCTCCTGGTCTGTAGAGTTAGTCAGCTGTGACTCTAATTGGAGATTTTCTGAAAGTAATCTGGAGTTTCTCTTGTACACATTTTAGAATCTTTTCTTTATATTTTACTGTTGAAAGTTTGACTGTAATGTGTCTTGCTGATTATCTTTTCAGGTCATGTCTGTTAGGAGTTATATGTGCTTCCTGTACTTGGAAGACCCTTTCTTTCTCCAAACTGGGGAAAGTTGTCTGGATTATTTCACTAAATAGGCCTTCTAATCCATTCTCTCTTTCCACATCTTCAGGAACTCCTAAGACATGTTGGGTTGTTTGATAGTATCCTGTAAATCTCCAACACTGTTTTTTAATTTCTTTTTTTTGGTCTGACTGAAAAATTTTCAGAGATTTATCTTCTAGCTTGTTATATTCTTTTTTTTTTTTTTTTTTTTTTTTTTTTTGCCTCACCAAGTCTGTTGTTAAGGCTTTCCACTGTATTTTTTATTTGACATATTGAATTCTTCATTTCTAGTATTTCATTTTGATTTCTATTCATAATGTCAATTTCATGGGAGAATTTTTTTGTTCATGTCGTGTATGGATTTCTTTAATTTGTAAATTAGCTTCTCACTGCTTCTGAGTAATCCTATGATTAATCTTTTGAATTCCATTTCAGGCATTTCATCAATCTCATCATCTTCACATTCTAATGTTGAAGTGTTGTTGTGTTCCTTTAAGGGGGGGGGGGGTCATGTTATTTTCCTTATTCTTGCTTATTGAATTTCTGCATTTATTTTTAGGAATTTGTGGAGATATTTGTTGGTTTTTTTCTTTGTTGGTTTTTTCCTCTGATGGCTTTTATATTTGAACTATGCTGCTGTAGCTTATTGGAGTGTTTGCTCTTTCAGAGAATATCCAGATGTGTGTGCTGGGTGTGGCCAGGGAGCTCTGGTCAGTGCTCCCGGGTAGGGCTAGTATCAGGGTGACACCCAAATTGGGTGTGATAGGTCTGCTCTTGTTAACAGAGAGGGGAGGTATGGTCACTTTTGTTGCCATAATCACACTCTCACCTCCTCTCTTCCAAGGTGATCCATGCCTGGGTGTTAGCCCTCAGTGGGCGCAATACTCATCCACACTTCTGTATGAACTGAACAAAAGATCTGTATGAACTGAACAAAGGATCTGTGCAGGCCTCAGTGTGAGCAGGGATCCCTCTGCAATAACTCACCCCAGGCAATCAGGGAGCTCTAAGCTTGTGAAGCTGCACATAGTGATTGCCAGAGGCCCAGCTACACCCTGCACCCTCTCATGCAGAGTTCCCATAGTTTAGCACACAGGGCCCCTATAGTCACGGGGTATAGAGATTCCATTTGGCCCTGCTAGCCTGTCATAGAGAGGCTGAGATGTTCCCAGAGTCAGCTACATGTGAATACTTTGCCTAGGTGATATGAGCTCCGGAGCCCGTTTTTGATATGTTGAGAGGCTGGGGAGTACCTCACAGTCCTACGTGGGTGCCCAGCCTCCTGTCAATCCCCCCAGCCAGACTCAAAGTCAGTGGGGAACGTGGAATTTTCCCTCTGGTAAAATCCCTGGATCATACCCATGCACAACAGCTTCTGGCCACAACCCTACTCATTTTCGCACTCACACTCGCGCCTTCTCCCCACCAGTTGCTGGGCAGGCACGTATGAGTCTCTGCAGCCGGTACTGATGTTGTGCTCCTTCTCCCTGCCCGTTGTTGGGTGCCTGTACCCAAGCTGCTGCTGGTGCCTCTGCTAGAAGGTGGCCTCTTATCCCTGCCAGTTGCTGGGTGCATGTACAGGAGCTGCTGACCAACTTATATCCAAAATGGCACCTACTCTTTCTCAGCCAGTTGCCAGCCACTGTTGTAGGAGGATAGGGAGAGCAAAACATGCCCCTTTTTTTCTGCTGTGGTTAGTGGGCACCCTGTTCCCCTCAGGACTCCAGGCCAGTCTCAAAGACAGTGAAATCCACGAGGCTCTCCCTCTAGCTGAGGCTAGCACAGGCTGATGCAGGCTGATCTCACCTTGCTTTCTAAAGCTGGTGCTTTTTCTTTTTTTTCTTCTTCTTTTTTCTTTTTTTGACAGGCAGAGTGGACAGTGAGAGAGAGACAGAGAGAAAGGTCTTCCTTTTTTCCGTTGGTTCACCCCCCAATGGCCGCTGCGGCCAGCGTGCTGCGGCCTGCGCACCACGCTGATCTGAAGCCAGGAGTCAGGTTCTTCTCCTGGTCTCCCATTTGGGTGCAGGGCCCAAGGACCTGGGCCATCCTCCACTCCTGGGCCACAGCAGAGAGCTGGACAGGAAGAGGAGCAACCAGGACAGAATCCAGCACCCCGACCGGGACTAGAACCCGGTGTACCAGTGCCGCAGGCAGAGGATTAGCCTATTGAGCTGCAGCGTCGATGCTGGCGCTTTTTCTGGTTCTGGGCTACTGGGGTCTTGTGTGTGTCTTTGAGCATTGCTGCATGTCTGCACCTTCCACACAGATCCATGGCATCTCTTCTTCCACAGAATCTCCACTGTGGGTTTCCTTCCATTTTCCTCCCTGAGAATGCACTTTCTCTACTTTTTAAAAAAAATTTTTTTTTTGGTACTATTTTCCCGTGGCCTAGAGCAGTTCACCTTATCCCTACCTATTCTGCCATCTTGGTATTGTGAAAGTTATATATATTTTAATCATCAACATTAAACTTAACTTTTCTTTCTTTTTTTTTTTTTTTTTTTTTGACAGGCAGAGTTAGACAGTGAGAGAGAGAGAGACAGAGAGAAAGGTCTTCCTTCCTCTGGTTCACTCCCCAAATGGCCGCTACGGCCTTTGCGCTGCGCCGATCCGAAGCCAGGAGCCAGGTGCTTCTCCTGGTTTCCCATGCAGGTGCAGGGTCCAAGCACTTGGGCCATCCTCCACTGCACTCCCGGGCCACATCAGAGAGCTGGACTGGAAGAGGAACAACCGGGACAGAATCCGGCGCTCCAACCAGGCTAGAACCCGGTGTGCCGGTGCCTCAGGCGGAAGATTAGCCCATTGAGCCGCGGTGCTGGCCTTAAACTTTTCTTACATCTTTATTTTATAATATTTTCCCATAATTCTGTTTTTAATTAAAATTTTTTGTTTAATTTTTTTTTTAAAGATGTGAAAATATAAAGAACAAAACAACTCATCAATTTTACTACTTGGAAAATCAATCTTAATAGTTACAAAAATGTTATATACATATACACATACACACTGATACATATTTTTTAAATATTTATTTATGTATTTATTTGAAAGACAAAGTTACAGGGGTAGGAGGGTAGGGCGAGGTCTTCCATCCACTGGTTTACTCCCCAGATGGCTACAATGGCCAGGGCTGAGCCAGGCCGAAGCCAGGAGCCTGGAACTTATTCTAGGTCTTTTGTGTGGGTTTCAGGGACCCAGACACTTGAGTTATCTCCCAAGGTGTACATTAGCAGGACCTGCAGTTGAGATTGAAGTTGTGACTCCAACTCAGAGACTTTTTTTTTTTTTTTTTTTTTTTTTTGAGTGGTAGAGTTACAGACAGAGAGGAGAGACAGAAGAGAAAGGTCTTCCATCCGCTGGGTCACTCCCCAGATGGCTGCAATGGCTGGAGCTCAGCCGTCTCCCATGTGAGTGCAGGGACCCAAGAACTTGGGCCATCTTCTTCTTCTTCTTCTTTTTTTTTTTTTTAAAGATTTATTTATTTGAAAGAGTTATACAGAGTGAGGAGAGGCAGAAAGAGAGAGAGAGTGAGCAAGAGAGAGAGAGAGAGAGAGAGGTGTCTCCCACTCGCTGGTTCACTCCCCAATGGCCGCAATGGCTGGAGTTGTGCTGATCGAACCCAGGAGCCAGGAACTTCTTCCGGGTCTCCCACTTGGGTGCAGGGGCCCAAGGACTTGGGCCATCTTCTACTGCTTTCCCAGGCCATAAAGAGAACTGGATGGGAAGAAGAGCAGCTGGGACTTGAACCGGTGCCCATATGGGATGCTGGCACCACAGGCGGAGGATTAACCTACTGAGCCACAGTGCCAGTTGGGCCATAGCAGAGAGCTGTTGGAAAAGGAGCACCCAGGACTAGAACTAGTGACATATAGGATGCTGGCACTGCAGGTGGAGGCTTAGCCCACTATGCCACAGCACTGGCTCCCAACCAGCATCCTAACTTTTGTGCCAAACACCTACCTGAATTTTTCTTTTCTTTTTAAGATTTATTTGAAAGGCAGGGTGGCAGACGGGGACAGAGAAAGGGAGAGAGAGAGAGCTTCCATCTGCTGGTTCAGTCCCCAAAAGGCTGCAACAGCCAGGGCTAGGCCAGACAGAAGCTAGGAGTCTGGAACTTCTTCTGGGTCTCTCATGTGGGTATCAGAGGCCTAAGTATTTGGGCCATCTTCTGTTTTCCCAAGCCCATTAGCAGGGATTGGAAGTGGAGCAGCTGGGACTTGAACTGGCATTCACATTGGATGCTGGCGTTGCAAGTGGTGATTAACCTGTGCCACAACACTGGTGCTCCAATTTTTCATTTATTATAGGCTCATTAATTCAACATTCATTCAACATTGAACATCAGTGAGCACCTACTATGTACTGTTTTAGGGACTGGGAATGCAGTGATGAATGAACAGCACAGACACTTTTTTTTTTTTAAATAACTTTTTATTTATTTATTTGAAAGAGTTATATAGAGAGAGGGAGAGACAGAGAGAGAGAGAGAGAGAGAGAGAGAGAGAAAGAAAGGTCTTCCATCCAGAGAGAGAGAGAGAGAGAGAGAGAGAGAAAGGTCTTCCATCCAGAGAGAGAGACAGAGAGAAAGGTCTTCCTTCCTCTGGTTCACTCCCCAAACAGCCACAATGATTGGAGCTGAGCCAGTCTAAAGTCAGGAACCAGGAGCTTCTTCTGTGTCTCCCACATGAACGGATGGGCCTAAATACTTGGGTCCTCTTCCACTGCTTTCCCAGGCACACTAACGAGGAGCTGGATTGGAAGTGGAGCAGCCAGAATTGGAACTAGTGTCCATATGGGATGCTGACATTGCAGGTGGTGGCTTCACCTGCTAAGCCACAATGCTGGCCCCAGAAACTTTCTGTTCTTGTGAAACATAAATTCTAGTAGACCTTTTCTTGATAAAGAGCATCAGGCATGTTTCTTAAGGTTCAAGAAACCTTAAACTAGGTTGGGTTGGTTTTTTTTTTAAAGGCTATGTATTTAAATCATTGATTTTCATAATATTTTTAAAAATTTCATTCAGGCAGATTTGTCTGGAATTTTATAAGCAGCGCCAATATCAGTGGTTCATCTTTTGGTCTCTTTAATCATAGAAATAATTGAGAAGTTTTGCTTATCCATCATCTAGACTTCCAAGATTTTCTTATACCCTAATGAGTACAAAAGTCTTTTGTCTTATATGGTGTTTTGACCTGTTTTAGAAGCTATTGTTGTCACTGGCACTATGACATACTGGGTTAAGCTGCAGCACCAGCATCCTGCATGGGCACTGGTTTGGATCCCAGCTCTTCAACTTCTTTTTTTTTTTTAATTTTTTTGACAAGCAGAGTGGACAGTGAGAGAGAGAGACAGAGAGAAAGGTCTTCCTTTGCCGTTGGTTCACCCTCCAATGGCCGCCGCAGCCGGCACACTGCGGCCAGCGCACCGCACTGATCCGAAGGCAGGAGCCAGGTGCTTCTCCTGGTCTCCCATGGGGTGCAGGACTGGCTCTTCAACTTCTGATCCAGCTCCCTGCTAATGTGCCTGGGAAAAGTAGAATATGGCCCAAGAACTTAGGTCCCTGCACCCACGTGGGAGACATGGATGAAGCTCCTGGTTTTGGCTTGGCCCAGCCCTGTCCATTAGGACCATTTGGGGAGTAAAGCAGCAGATGGAAGATCAATTGATTCATATTTCTCTCTTTCTCTCTCTTTCCCCCCTCTCTGTAACTCTTTTTATTTTTTTTTCCAGAGAAAGGTCTTCCTTTTCCGTTGGTTCACCCTCCAATGGCCGCTGCGGCTGGTGCGCTGTGGCTGGCGCACTGTGCTGATCTGAAGCCAGGAGCCAGGTGCTTCTCCTGGTCTCCCATGCGGGTACAGGGCCCAACGACTTGGGCCATCCTCCACTGCCTTCCCAGGCCACAGCAGAGAGCTGGGCTGGAAGAGGGGCAACCGGGACAGAATCCAGCGCCCCAACCGGGACTAGAACCCGGGGTGCCGGCACCGCAGGAGGAGGATTAGCATATTGAGCCACGGCGCCTGCCCATTCTATTACTTTTAACGTATTTGAGTCTTTACATTTAAGGTACATTTTTCACAAGCAGCATGTATAGTTGAACTATCCAGTCTGAAAGCTTTACCTTCTAATTTAGGTGCTTATATAATTTATTTTTTTGTGTGTGATTATTGGAATGATTAGGATTGAGTCTGTCATCTTGCTCTTTGTTTTCTATTTGTTCTTATCTTTTGCTACTCTTTTGGCCTTGGGTCAGTATATTTGTTGTTCTATGACCTTTTTGACTTGCTAGCTATAATGCTTTGTTATTTTAGTGATATATTGAGTTTTTATCATGCATATTTAGCCCAACAAAGTCTACTTTTAAGTGATACCAAAACACTTACATAATAAAAGTACCTTATCTTTATGCTTGTATATGTAGTGTAAATATTTTATTTGTACATGAATTATAAATCTCATAATCTATTATTTTGTTTAAACAATCAGTTGTCTCTTAAAAAGAAACAACCTTACATATTTATATATGTATTTACCAACTTTGGTATTCTATATAACTCCAGATTTCTGTCTAGTGTCCCGTTTGTCTTATTTTGCTAGTGCTGTGCCTTAAACAGCAGATATCCATCTTCACAGTTCTGAAGATTGGAAGTCCTAGATCGAAGTGCTGACAGGTTTGGTGTGTGATGATTGCTTTTTGTGTGGATTCTCTTTGTTTTGTTAGGCAACTGGGTAAGGAGAGTGCATGCAAGGTCTCTGACATCTTACATCTTTTTTTTTTTTAGAGATTTATTTATTATTTATTTGAAAGTCAGAGTTACACAGAGAGAGGAGAGGCGGGGGGGGGGGGGGTGTCTTCCATCTGCTATTTAACTCCCCAATTGGCCGCAACGGCTGGAGCTGAGCAAATCCGAAGCAGGAGCCAGGAGTTTCTTCTAGGTCTCCCATGTGGGTACAAAGGGACCAAGGACTTCAGCCATCTTCTACTGCTTTCCAGGCAATAGCAGAGAGCTGGTTATGAAGTGGAGCAGCCGGGACACCAGCCGGCACCCATATGGGATGCCAGCACTGCAGGCGGTGGCTTTACCCGCTGCACAGTGCCAGCCCCTTTGATATCTTTTCTAAGGGCACCAATCTCATCATGGGAGCCCCACATTCATGACCTCATGTAATCCTCATTACCTACCAAAGGCCCCGTCTCCACATACAGTGAAATTGGGAGCTGGGACTTCAACATAGGAATTTGGGGACTGGGGGATTACAATCTACTTCACAGTAATATTCCTGCTTACTGAAAGACTTCAACATTTCTTGAGAACGAGTCTGCTGGTAGTGAATCCTTTTAAACTGCAAATGTTTTGTCCCGTTCTTGTCCCACTAAGACATTCTTTGTCCCAAAAAGAATGTCTTAGCCTCTTTCATTTTTTTAAAAGATTTATTAATTTATTTGAAAGGCAGAGCCACAGAGAGGCAGAGGCAGAGAGAGACAGGGAGAGATCCAGAGGGCTCCTATCCAGTGTTATACTCTGCAGATGCCTGCAGTGGCTGTGATTGGATCTGCCCAAAGTTGGGAGGAGCTGGGAATTCAGTCCAGGCCTCTCACATGGGGCTTCTGTTGGCCTTCTGACATCTGCATTAGCAGGACTCTTTTTTTTTTTTTTTGACAGGTATACAGTTCATTGGCATTAATACATTTTTACTGATGCACAGCCATTACCACCATCCATCTCTAGAACTTTTTCGTTTTCCCAAATTGATGCTCTCTATCCATTAAGCTATAACTTCCCTTTTCCTGCTTTCCCAGTCCCTGGCAACCACTATTGAACTTTCTGTCTCTGAGTTTGATGATTCTAGGTTCCTTATGTAAGTGGAATCACACAGGATTTGTCTTTTGGCGACTTGCTTATTTTACTTAGAATAATGTCTAAGATTCATCTTTGTTATACGTCAGAATTTCCTTCCTTTTTAAAGTTGAATAATATTCCATTGTTTATATGACACTTTTTTAATATATCCATTTTTCCCTTGTCTTTTTTTTTTTTAAGATTTATTTATTTATTTATTTGAGAGGCGGAATTACAGACAGAGAGATGGAGAAACACAGAGAAAGGTCTTCCTTATACTGGTTCACTCCCCAGATGTCTGCAACAGCTTGCAGCTGGGCTAATTGGAAGCCAGGAGCTTCTTTCGGGTTACTTGTGTGGCTGCAGGGGGCCAAGCACTTGGGCCATCTACTGCTTTCCCAGACCATAGTGGCTGAGTTGGATGTGGAGCAGCCGAGACTCGAATCGGCACCCAAATGGGATGCTGGTGCACAATTTTCCTGAATTATAGTTTTTATTTATTTATTTATTTTTTTGACAGGCAGAGTGGACAGTGAGAGAGAGAGACAGAGAGAAAGGACTTCCTTTGCCATTGGTTCACCCTCCAATGGCCACCGTGGGTGGCGCACTGCGGCCGGCGCACCGCACTGATCCGAAGGCAGGAGCCAGGTGCTTCTCCTGGTCTCCCATGGGGTGCAGGGCCCAAGGACTTGGGCCATCCTCCACTGCATTCCCGGGCCATAGCAGACAGCTGGCCTGGAAGACAAGCAACTGGGACAGAATCTGGTGCCCCACCGGGACTAGAACCCGGTGTGCCGGCGCGGCAAGGCGGAGGATTAGCCAATTGAGCCGCGGCGCCGGCCCCTGAATTATAGTTTTTGATTGTTACATTTTTATTTCCAGAGACTCCAGTTAGACAGATTGGATCATCTTTGCCTGTTATCTATTTCAGCCATTTTTTTTTCTTTCCTGATTTTTTTGTGGACGTCTTTTCTTCAGTGCTCCTTATTACATTTCGAAGTGAGGTGGGAGTGGTGTATTTGATTTTTTTTTTTTTTTTTTTTTGGACAGGCAGAGTTAGACAGTGAGAGAGAGAGACAGAGAGAAAGGTCTTCCTTTTTCCATTGGTTCACCCCCCAAGTGGCCTCTACGGCTGGTGTGTTGCAGCTGGCACGCTGTGCCTATCCGAAGCCAGGAGACAGGTGCTTCCTCCTGGTCTCCCATGCGGGTGCAGGGCCCAAGGACTTGGGCCATCCTCCACTGCCTTCCCGGGCCACAGCAGAGAGCTAGACTGGAGGAGGGGCAACCGGGACAGAGTCCGGTGCCCCAACCGGGACTAGAACCCAGGGTGCCGGCGCAGCAGGTGGAGGATTAGCCTAGTCAGCCACGGCACCGGCTTCTTTTTTTTTTTTTAGAGTTTTTCATTTATCTTTTTTCTTTCTATTCACTATCTAATAGGACATAGGGTGATTTAAAATAAATTACTATACACTAAATTTAAACATTATTTTTGGATTTTAAATCTTGAAGCAAATATTTGTGATCATGTGTGTATGCTTTGGAATTAGGCTAGTTTTTACATAACTGTTCATATGACAAT
This sequence comes from Lepus europaeus, assembly GCF_033115175.1. Lineage (NCBI taxonomy): Eukaryota > Metazoa > Chordata > Mammalia > Lagomorpha > Leporidae > Lepus > Lepus europaeus. The sequence goes on from NC_084830.1 coordinate 104,576,225, forward strand.
TACTGTTCCAGTATATTACAAATCTTAATTTTTATGGCTTTTCTTCATTCTTGATCTTAGTTTCATTTTTATACTGCAAAGGATCTTCTGATGGTTTATGTGCAGGTTTACCACAATCATTCATTCTTCAGAGGGCTCTATTAGCCATAATGTAGGTAAGAGATACAGAAAACTACTACTTTTAGTGTCAACCACTCTGATCATATTTCTTGTTTTGTATTAGGAGCCAAAGGAGGAGAATGGATTACAGAAAACAAAGACAAAACAGTCGAACAGAGCAAAGCGTCTGGCTAAAAGAAAAATTACACGTAAGTTTTCATATTTATGTTGAAAATGGTTTGGAATTTTCATAGGATTGACACTTTTTTTATTATGAGTTCTTCACAAAATGAGGTGTGTGCTTCCTGTTTATCCTGGAGTCTTAAAATTTTAGGAGTTGCTTATAGAGTTACCCACAGTTTATACAATTGACTTGTTAGAGACAGGGTGTTGAAATTCAAAGTATGACTTTCGTAGACACATTGGGCTTAGATGTTCACTTTATCGCTTGTTGTATGAATTTTAGGCAAGTTACTGTTTTTAGCTTTTCTCTGTTTCCTCATCAACAAAATGCAGATAAACGTTCACTAGAAACTCACTTAGAAGAGGCTAATGGTACCTATGACTATTTTTGTGATTAGAATCCTTTGCTGGGGGCCTCCATTGTGGCTAGCAGGTTAAGTTGCCACTTGCAACACAGGCATCCTTAATGGGGAGGGGGAAGGAAAGAAAGAAAGAGAAAGAGAAAGAAAAAGAGAAAGAGAAGGAAAGTAAGAAAGAAAGAAGGGCTGGCTCCATGGTGCACTAAGTTAATCCTCTGCCTGAAGTGCCGGCATCCCATATGGGCACCAGTTCTAGTCCCAGATGCTCCTCTTCCAGTCCAGCTCTCTGCTGTGGCCTGGGAAAGCAGTAAGAAGATGGTCCAAGTCCTTAGGCCCCTGCACCCACGTGGGAGACCAGGAGGAAGCACCTGGCTCCTGGCTTTGGATTGGCACAACTCCAGCCGTTGTGGCCACTTGGGGAATGAAGCAATGGAAGGAAGACCTTTCTCTCTGTCTCTCCCTCTCACCATCTGTTACTCTACCTATCAAATAAATAAATAAATAAATCCTTGAAAGAAAGAAAGAATTCTTTGTTGGAAGTTTTGTATTCACTTCTGTCTGTGTTTTTCAATTATGATGTTATTTATTCATTATATTTTTGCATTTTTTTTTTGCAGGAGTCTTTTTTTTTTTGAACATCAGAGTTAACACAGAGGAGGAGAGTCAGAGAGACAGAGAGAGGGAGGGAGGTTTCCATCCCCTGGTTCACCCCCCAATTGGCTGCAACGGCCAGAGCTGCGCCAATCCAAAGCCAGGAGCCAGGAGCTTCTTCCAGGTCTCCCACGTGGGTGCAGGGGCCCAAGGACTTGGGCCATCTTCCACTGCTTGCTTTCCTAGGACATAGCAGAGAGCTGGATTGGAAGAGGAACAGCCGGGACTTAGAACCGGCGCCCATAAGGGATACGGGTGCTGCAGGCGGAGGATTAACCTACTGCACCATGGCGCCAGCCCCTATCTTTTTTTTTTTAAAGAGAGTTTTTTGTGGGTTTTTATGGTTTTTTATTTGTTTTTAAGATTTATTTATTTATTTGAAAGGCAGAGTTACAGAGAGGCAGAGCCAGAGAAAGAGAAAGAGAGGTCTTCCATCTGCTGATTTACTCCCCAAATGGATGCAACGGCTGGAACTGCACCAATCCGAAGCCAGGAGCCAGGAACTTCTTCTGGGTGTCCCATGTGGGTGCAGGGCCCAAGGACTTGGGTTGTCTTCCGCTACTTTCCCAGGCCAAGGCAGAGAGCTGGATTGGGAGTAGGGCAGCTGGAACTCAAACCAGCGCTCACATGGGATGCCAGCACTGCCTTACCTGCTATGCTACAGTGCTAGCCCCATACTATTATATTTTCTATAGATTTTTTTCTTTCTAGATTTATCTATTTAGACATTTCACATAAATGGAATCATAATTTATAGTCTTTTATGGCTGTTTTTTTTTTCACTTAGCATTTTTTCAGGTTCATCTTGGTTTAGTATGCATCAGCATTTTGTTCTTTATTATCATTTAAATATTGCTGTACCTCATTTTGTTTATTCATTTATCATTTGATGGGTATTTGTATTGCTTCTTCTTTTTTGGCTGTTAGGATTAGTGTAGCTATGAAAATTCGTGTGTAAGTTTTTGTGCAGGAATAGATTTTCATTTCTCTTGGGTACTTTAAAAAGTTTGTGGAAACTAGAATGGGTTTTTTGTGTGTGTGAAATAATGTTTGAAATTTATGCATTGTTTTTTCATGCTACTCATTTTCTGTGGACATTTTGATGACCATTTTGAAATGTGGATTTCAAGATTTTTTTTCAACAGAACTAAACATTAAAAAAAAAAAATTATTTGAGCAGCTGGAATTGTGGCATAGCAGGTTAAGCTAAATGCCTGAGATGCAGACATCCCTTATGGATGCTGGTTGGAGTCCTGGTTGCTCTTCCGATCTAGCTTGCTGCTAATCTACCTGGGAAAGCCCAGAAGGTAGTCCAAGTACTTGGGCCTTTGCACCTTGGCCTCTTTGTCCATTGTGACCATCTGGGGGAATGAACTAGTGAATGGAAGATCTCTCTGTCTCTCAGAAGTTAGTGCTTCTCTTTCTTTCTTTCTTTCTTTCTTTCTCTCTTTCTCTCTTTCTCTCTTTCTCTCTTTCTCTCTCTCTTTCTCTCTTTCTCTCTTTCTCTCTCTCTCTTTCTCTCTTTCTCTTTCTTTCTCTTTCTCTCTCTTTCTCTCTCTTTTCTTTTCTTTCTTCTTTTTTTTTTTTTTTTTTTTTTTTTTAAGATTTATGTATTTGAAAGCAGAGTTGAGAGGCAGAGTGAAAGAGATCTTCCAGATCTTCCATCTGGTGCTTTACTCTCCAAATAGCTGCAGTGACCAGAGTTGGTCCAGGCTAAAACCAGGAGACAGGAGCTTCATCTACTTCTCCCATATGGGTGGCAGGGACCCAAGCACTTGGGCCATCTTCATCTGCTTTCCCAGGCACATTAGCAGGGAGCTAGATCGGAAGTGGAGCAGCCAGGACTCAAACCAGCTCCCATATGGGATGCCGGCACTGCAGGCTGCAGCTTAATCCACTCTGCCACAGGACAGCTTTTATACAGTAGACTGGTGTATTTCTCTCTCGATACTTGATAGTCTGATTTTATGAGTGGGTGCAGGATAGGACTTTTTTGCTATTCCATCTGAAATATGCACTGTATCCTTGAGTCTAGGAGTTTGAGACTTCACATTGATTTTTCCTATTCCTTGTTGGTGTAGGTTCTCTGATGATTTGGACTTTGACAGTTTCCTGTCCTGTTCCCTAGAGTTAAAGAATTATTTTTATATTTTCATTCCCCAGCTGCAGTGTGACTTCACCCGTGGCCTAGGAACATTAGATTTTATTGTCCTTCTTCCAACATCTTAAGGCTTTTGTTCAGTATGGGAGATGAAGATTATTGTGGGCTTCCTTGCTTTCCTGTCATTAGCTGATCTTTTCCTCCTGAGGGTCTGTACAAGAGAGGCTTTCTCAGATCTCTTCCCTACCCCATTATTTCTCATGGGCATATGTTAAACTCTGGTAGTAAAGCCTATGAGCAAGTGCAGATTTTTGTGTCTGACTCCAAAGGATTCTTCACTCTCATACTCAGACCTGACTTATAGTAATTCATTAAAAATTTGGCTGATTTGGCCAGCGCCGCAGCTCACTAGGCTAATCCTCCGCCTTGCAGTGCTGGCACACCGGGTTCTAGTCCCGGTGGGGCACCGGATTCTGTCCCAGTTGCCCCTCTTCCAGGCCAGCTCTTTTCTGTGGCCAGGGAGTGCAGTGGAGGATGGCCCAAGTCCTTGGGCCCTGCACCCCATGGGAGACCAGGAGAAGCACCTGGCTCCTGCCATCGGATCAGCACGGTGCACCGGCCACAGCGCGCCAGCCGCAGCGGCCATTGAGGGGTGAACCAACGGCAAAAGGAAGACCTTTCTCTCTGTCTCTCTCTCTCACTGTCCACTCTGCCTGTTAAAAAAAAAAAAAAATTGGCTGATTTTTTTCTTACTACCTTATATGGGGTTTGATGTCTATCGCAGCTAAGCAAGTGCTGTTGTCTTGCTTCTCCTTGGAGACCTCCATATTTTCTTAGATTCTGGGCTAGTTGATTGCCCTGCGTCTTAACTGATAGTTTCAAGAAAAGATGTAAACAGTTTTTATCATCCTTGTTGTGAGAGTAGGAAAGTTTTCTATATTGTAACTAGGGGACATAATAGTTACTCTGAATCTTAATGAGCAGCAGATTCTCTTTTTGTCATTACTAAATTTGTACCTTTGTGAAAGTTGTTTAACTGTAGTTAATTCCATTTTATTTATTCTGGTTAGATTCTGACTGAAGTTAATGATCTTGGTAAGGTTGATACTTGAATATTTTGTTTGCTAGTCTGAATTTGATGTCCTTTCATTGATACAGAGCTGTTCCCAATCAGGGATATGAGTTCTTCATTGGATCGTATTTCTGAATGCTTCCTTTAAGAAGAATTTTTTAGAATTTTATTTATTTGAGAGACAGAACCCTCATCCATTGATTCACTCACCAAATATTTGCAATATCCTGTGGTTGGGGCCAAAGCCAGGAGCTGAGAACTTAATCCAGGTCTCCCTTGTGGATCCAGGAATCCAATTACTTGAGCTATGACCATTGCCTCCCAAGGTCTACACTAGTAGGAAAAGCTACAGTCAGGAGCTAGAGCCAAGAATTGAACCCAGGCACTCTAATATGGACCCAAGTGTCTCAACCACTAGATTAAGTGTTCACCTCCAAGAAGAATTTTTTAATGTCTTTTTTATCCTTTTGGATTTCAGTCATTAATTTAGAACAGTGGTTTTCAGTGTGGAACTATTTTGTCAAGGGACATTTGACATTGTCTGGACAAATTCTTGGTTATCACTGCTTAGGGTGATGGGGTGTTTCTGGCATCTACTGGGAAGAAGTTAGGGATGATGCTAGTTATCCTATAGTGTAAAGGACAGCCCTCCACACCAGAAATTGCCCAGAGAGCTGGACTGGAAGAGGAGCAACCGGGACAGAATCCGGCGCCCCGACCAGGACTAGAACCCGGGATGCCGGCGCCACAGGCGGAGGGTTAGCCGAGTGAGCTGCAGCGCTGGCTGGCGTAATTGTATTTTTAACTTATATAAGCAGAAGGTTTAGAAGGATTTGCATATGGTCAAGATAAGAACAAATAAAAATCTGGGCTGACCTTATCCTATGACATTCTTTCTTAAAAGATGGTATCAGGGGCTGTAGCTGTGGTATAGCAGAAACCCCTAGCCTGCAGTGCCACCTGCAGTGCTGGCATCCCATATGGGCACGGATTCAAGTCTCAGCTGCTCCTCTTTCTGTCCAGCTCCTTGCTAACGAGCCTAGGAAAGCAGCAGAAGACAGCCCAGGTGCTTGGGCCCCTGCACTCGCGTAGGAGACCCAGAAGAAGCTCCTGTCTCCTGGCTTTGGATTGGTTCAGCTACGGCCATTGAGGCCATTTGGGCAGTGAACCAGTGGATGGAAGACCTCTGTATCTCTGCTTCTGCCTCTCTGAAATTCTGCCTTTCAAATAAAATAGATAAATTAAAATTGATCTCTCTTGTGTGCCCTTCTAACAGATGGCAGCTTTATATGATATGCCACAATTCAAGTTCCCATTGTGGACTCTTGAGTCTTTCTGTTCCAATTGGAACTGCTTAATCTCTTATGCTTGAAAACTGAAAGTGATTGTTTATTGTTTGAGTCTAAAGCAGCAGTAAACTTGTTTCATGATTCTCAACTTAGAGCATTGAGAATGTTGTTTATTAATGCACCATTGGTTCTACTAATTGAATCCTGGCCTTTACCTTAACCTGTCTTCCTGAAGATTTTGTTTCCCTTATCCGTATCATACATTCCAGGTTTATGATTCTATTTTAGTGGACTGCATCCTTTAGTTGCATCCTGAGTAAGGATAATGGGGAGGTAATTTTTGAGTCCTTACATGAATGAAGGTGTCTTTTATCTTCACATTTGATAAGTCATTTACTTGAATAAAAATTATATTTTGAATCTCCAGGATTTTCTTTTTTTTTTTTTTTTTTTTTTTTGACAGGCAGAGTGGACAGTGAGAGAGAGACAGAGAGAAAGGACTTCCTTTTGCCGTTGGTTCACCCTCCAATGGCCGCCGCGGTAGCGCGCTGCGGCCGGTGCACTGCGCTGATCCGATGGCAGGAGCCAGGTGCTTCTCCTGGTCTCCCATGGGGTGCAGGGCCCAAGGACTTGGGCCATCCTCCACTGCACTCCCTGGCCACAGCAGAGAGCTGGCCTGGAAGAGGGGCAACCGGGACAGGATCGGTGCCCTGACCGGGACTAGAACCCGGTGTGCCGGCGCCGCAAGGCGGAGGATTAGCCTAGTGAGCCGCGGCGCCGGCCGAATCTCCAGGATTTTCTTCAGAGTCTGAAAGTAATGCTCTGTTGTTTCCTTGTTTCCAATGTTGCTGTTGAGAAATTTTTTAAAAATTATCTTTTGTTAGCTGGAGGTTAATAGTTTGTTTATTCTCAGAGTTTCAGAGTGTTGAATGTTCATAATGATATTCTATGATATGTATCTTTTGTCATTTATTCCATTGGGCATTTAGTGAATCTCTTAACCTAGGTACTTACTTATTTCAGTTCTTAATTTAATGAATAAATTCTATTTATTCAAGAGGCAGACACACACACACACACACACAGAGGAGAGAGAGATAGAGTACATACAAGCAAGATATTCCTATCTGCTGGTTAACTCCACACATACTTGTAGTGGCCCCGCAGCTGGGACTGAAGGCTGGATCTGAGAACTCAATCCAGGTTTCTCATGGTGGCAGGAGTGCAGTCACTTGAGCCATTACTGCTGCCTCCCAGGGTCTACATTAGCAGGAAGCTGGAGTCAGGAGAGGAGCCAAGTATTAAACCCAGACACTCCTTTTTTTTTTTTTTTAAGTTTTTAAAATTTTTATTTAAGGGATACAAACTTCATGCATTAATGTATACAAGTTTGGGAGCATGGTGATTCTTCCCCTCTTACCTCCCTCCCACCCATGCTCCCACTCATCTACCTCTTCCCTCTCCCTCTCCCTTTCCCATTCTTACTTTTTACAAAGGTCAGTTTTCAGTTAATTTTATGAGATTAACCCTACACTAAGTAGTGGGTTCACTGAATAGTATGAAGAAAAAAGGAAAAAAGAACAGAAACAGTCTTATGTTTGATGTGGGTGTGTTATTGCTAGGTCAAATGTTTTTCCCTCTTCAGTTCTTACACTTTGTGGTACTATTTCATTGTAATTTCTTCCTTTTCATTTTCTGTCATTTTTCCATTTTCTTTTTCTGGATTTCTGATTATCTCTTTGTTGGACCTGCTGGGACTGGCCCTCACAGCAGGTCATCCCATAGAGCAACCCTTGCATCACTAATTAGATGACCTGTTGTGAGGCTTCATATATAATAATTTTTTGTGTTTGATTTCTTTGCATATAATTGTCTTTCTTCCCCCTCTATGTAAGATCAGTGTGTATGTTCTGTAAAGGAGGATGTTTTCCTACTTAATTATAATAAAGGCTTACTCAGTTTAACTTTTACCAGTTGTCTTTTTTTTTTTTTTTTTAAGATTTCTTTTATTTATTTGAAAGAGTTACAGAGAGAGGTAGAGATAGAGAGAGAGGTGCTCCATCCACTGGTTCACTCTCCAGATGACCGCAATGGCCGGAGCTGCGCTGATCTGGAGCCAGGAGCTTCCTCCAGGTCTCCCACGTGGATGCAGGGCCCAAGGACCTGGGCCGTCTTCCATCGCTTTCCCAGGCCATAGCAGAGAGCTGGACTGGAAGAGGAGCAGCCGGGACTAGAACCTGTGCCCATATGGGATGCCGGCGCTTCAGGCCAGGGCTTTGACCTGCTGCGCCACAGTGCTGGCCCTGTCTTTTTTTTTTTTTTTTTTTTTTCCTAAACCAGTTGACTTTTATAGCAGTCATGTTGGGGCTGGTATCATGGTGTAGCAATTTAAGCCTCCACCAGTGATGCTGTCATCCCCTTTGGATATGTGTTGAAGTCCCTGCTGCTCCATTTCTGATCCAGCTCTCTGCTAATGTGCCTGGGAAAGTAGCGGAAAATGGCCCAAATACTTGGGCCCCTGCACTCCCATGGAGACCCTAATGAAGCTCCTGGCTCATAGTTTTGGCCTGGCCCAGCCTTGGTCATTTTGGCAATTTGTTGGAGTGAATCAGTGGATAGAAGGTATCTCTCTGTCTCTCCCTCTCTCTATATAACTACCTTTCAAATAAATAAGTTAAGCTTAAAAAAATAAATCATGTTTTATTTCTCTTTAGTCTCCTTCATTTTGAACAGTTCCTTAGTTATTCCTGGACCTTTATGACCTTGACTTTTGAAGACTATAGGCTGGTTATCTTTTTTTTTTTTTTAATTATTTATTTGAAAGGTAGAGTTGTATATAGAGAGATATACAGAGAGAAAGTTCTTCCATCCGTTGGTTCACTCCCCAAATGACAGCAACAGCCAGAGCTGAGCTGATCCGGAGCCAGGAGCCAGGAGCTTCTTAGGGTCACCCACATAGGTGCAGGGGCCTAAGCACTTGAGCCATCTTCTACTGCTTCCAGGCCAAAAGCAGGGAGCTGGATTGGAAAAGGAGCATCAGGGACTTGAACCAGCGCCCATGTGCAGTGCCAGCGCCACAGGCACCAGCCCCAAGGCTGGTTATCTTATAAGATGCTCCTTAATTGCTTTGTTATTTTATTATCTAATTTGGAACATGATCTTTGGCAGGAATTTCAAAAACTGATGCTGGTGTCTTTTTTATTATTTTCTATCATGGTGCATGATTTCAATTGTCTTAGGTGATGTTCACTGTGATTAGCATCATAAAGGTGCTTTCTGTAGGCCTTTTCTACTGCAAAGCTCCGTTTTTTTTGTAATTGGTACTTTGTAAGAAGATACTCTGAAACTGTGTAAACCATTTGTCATTAGATTGTTTTTTTTAACAAAGATTTATTTATTTATTTGAAAGGTAGAGTTACAGAGAGAGCGAGAGAGCGAGCGAGCTAGCAAGATTTCCCATCTGCTGGTTCACTCCCCAGATGACTACAATGCCCAGAGCTGGGCCAATTCAAAGCCAGGAGCCAGGAGCTTCTTCCGGGTCTCCCACGTGGGTGCAGGAACTGAAACACTGGGGCCACTGTCTTTTGCTTTCCAAGGCCATTAACAGGGAGTTGGATTGAAAGTGGAGCAGCTGGGACTCAAACTGGTGTCCGTATGTAATACTGGCAGCTTTACCCACTATACCACGGCACTGACCCCTGTCATCAGATTTTTAATTAATTTGTTTACACTTGTGTAGACTCATAGTTTTCTTTTAGTCAGTGGATTATAATTGGTTATAATCACCCTTTAAAAAATTTTTTTTTAAAGATTTATTTTTTCATTTGAGAGGCAGAGTAACAAAGAGAGGGAGAGACAGAGAGTTCTTCCATCCACTGGTTCACTCCCCCAAATGGCTGCAACAGCTGGAGCTGGACTGATCTGACGCCATGAGCCAGGAGCTTCTTCTGGGTCTCCCACATGGGTGCAGGGGCCCAAGGACTCTTCAACTACTTTTCCAGGCCATAGCAGAGAGCTGGATCGGAAGTGGAACTGCCAGGACTTGAACTGGTACCCATATGGGATGCTGGTGTTGCAGGCAGTGGCTTAACCTATGCCACAGTGCTGTCCCCCTCTTTTATCTTTTACAGTCCTCCAAACCTCTACTTCCAATAAACATTTGTTATACTTTCTCACTCAATGTCTGCATTTTTGGAGGGTCCAACTAATACAATGCTAAACTGTTTCCAGTTTGGCCAGTGGAGGCCCAATGTCTCCTATTGATTCATCCCCACCTTTATGAAACACTGACTTGCATTCTGGCATAGTTAGATGTTCTAGATTCATTTTGAGCTTTCCCTTCCCCATACTTGGAATCAACCGTTTCTCTAAGGAGTCCTAGTTCCTTTGAAAAATGATATTTAGGCTGGCGCCGCGGCTCAATAGGCTAATCCTCCGCCTTGTGGCGCCGGCACACCGGGTTCTAGTCCCGATTGGGGCACCGATCCTGTCCCGGTTGCCCCTCTTCCAGGCCAGCTCTCTGCTGTGGCCAGGGAGTGCAGTGGAGGATGGCCCAAGTCCTTGGGCCCTGCACCCCATGGGAGACCAGGATAAGCACCTGGCTCCTGCCATTGGATCAGCGCGGTGCGCTGGCCGCAGCGCACCTACCGCGGCAGCCATTGGAGGGTGAACCAACGGCAAAAGGAAGACCTTTCTCTCTGTCTCTCTCTCTCACTGTCCACTCTGCCTGTCAAAAAGAAAAAAAAGAAAAAAAAGAAAAAAAAGAAAAATGATATTTAAAAGCCAAGATTTGTTTATAGGTATGTTCAGCACTATTGATACTGTTAGTCCCAGGCCCTCTGTAACTACACATATGGGGAATAATTAATAAATATTGATTCCTGTAATTTTAATCTAATACCAGTGATTCTTTATATGTATGTTAATTCTTTTCTCCAGTGATAAAAGTAACCTGGCTTCTACTATTCTTAAGAATTAAAAAAAAATATTGGTTTTCATTTCATTTAATTTGATAACCAGTATAACAGAGAAACAGACAGAAGTCTTCCATGTGACCCAAAAGCCTGCAATTGTCAGTGCTGGGCCAGGCTAAAGCCAAGTGCCTGGAACTCCATCCAAGTCTCCCATATGGGTGACAGAGTCCCAAGTACTTGAGCCATTATTTGCTGCTCTCCCAGATTGTACCTTAGCAGGAAGCTGGATTAGGAGTGGAGAGGGACTCAGTCCCAGGGGCTCTGCTTTTGAGATGCAGGCATCCCAAGCACCATTTTATGCCAAATGCCTTCCGCACTCTTAATTTATTCTTATTTAATTAGACTCTTTTTATGCTGCTGATCTCCCAAATCCAGTATCACCTTTTTTTTTTTTTTTTAAATTTTTGACAGGCAGAGTGGGCAGTGAGAGAGAGAGAGAGAGAGAGAGAGAGAGAGAGAAAGGTCTTCCTTTACCGTTGGTTCACCCTCCAATGGCCGCCGTGGGAGAGAGAGAGAGAGAGAGAGAGAGAGAAGTCTTCCATCTGCTGGTTCACTCCCCAATTGACCACAATGGCCAGAGCTGCACCGATCTGAAGCCAGGAGCCAGGAGCTTCTTCTGGGTCTCTGACATGGGTGCAGGGGCCCAAGGACCTGGGCCATCTTCTACTGCTTCCAGGCAGAGAGCTGGATCTGAAGTGTAGCAGCTGGGTCTCTAACCAGCACCCACATGGGGTGCCTGCGCTTCAAGCCAAGGCATTAACCCTCTGCGCTACAGTGCTGGCCTCTTTACCTGTTTGGATACCCTCCTCATCTCACTTGGATTCCAACACACCATGCTAGTCCATTTCCTACTGTGGGCTCTCTGGACTATTGATTTGTGTTCTGAGGTACTCCCACTCATAGATTCCTTCCTTATTTCTAGCATGGCATGCCAGGCTGCCCAGCATAACGATTGTGAAATTGTCCTTGTTGTGTGTAGCAGAAGTTCATTGTTGAGATGCAGTTCTCTATGCAGCTATGCCACAGTGCTGGCCCCAATGATGCAAGCATCTTAACCACTGGCTAAAAACTCATCCCTCATTCTGGTTTTAATTTGTATTTCTTTGATGGCTAATGAGCACTCTTTACATGTTCTTATTGGCTGTTTGCATACTTTGCTTCTTTAGGCAGCTATTCAGATCTTTAGCCAACTTTTTTTTTTAAAGATGTGATTATCTTTATTATTAAATTATGAGTTGCTTATGGTAGTTTTGCAAATAGTTTCTCCCAGTCTGTAGTTTGCTTATTTGTTTTCTTAGTAGTGTCCTTTGTTGACAATGGAAGTTTTAAAATTCTGTTTTTTTTTTTTTTATTTTTGTCTAAGAAATCTTTTTGCCTATCCCTAGGTAGATATTCTTTTTTTGGAAGATACTTTGCTTCATTTCTTATGTTTAGGTGTATACCCAAATTAATTTTTAAGTGTGGTTTGAGGTAGTGGTCAAGGTTTATTTTTCCATACAGGAATCCAGTTGTTCTAGGATGTTTATTAAAAAGACTTTTCTCTATTTTGATATTTCCCTGAAACCTGGGTAGAAAATTATTTGTATGAATGTTCCTGACTCTGTTCTGTTTCAGTGATCTGTTTGTTGATACTTAGGTCACTACTGTGCAGTCTTGATTACTATAGTAATCAAGCAAGTTTTGATGTCAGGCAAATAATTTCTCTACCTTTTTTTGTTTGTTTATTTAAAGATTTATTTATTGAAAAGCAGAGTGATAGAGAGAGAGAGGTTTTCCATCTGCTAGTTTACTCCCCAAGTGGCTATAACAGCTGACGCTGGTCCAGGCTGAAGCTAGGAGGCTGGAGCTCCATCTGGGTCTCCTACACAGGTGGGCAGGGGCCCAAGTACTTGAGCCATCTCCGACTACTTTCCCATGTGTATTAGCAGAGAGCGGGGATTGGAAGTAGATGTATGGAATGCATATGTTGTGTCTTAGCTTACTACACCACAATGTGGGTCCCTCTACCTTTGTTTTTGATTATTTTGATTGGTTGCTGTAGATCCTTTGTATTTCATTCATGTTTCAGAATTTTCCATGAGAATTTTAAAACCAATTTTCAGTTTTATAAGAAAGCATGCTGGGATTTTGAATGAGGTTGAGTTGAATCTGTAACAGTCTTTTTATGACACACACAAGTAGCATTTATTGAGCAACTACCCTGCTAACTTAAAATCTAAAAGAAGAGAGACTTTTTAAGAGAAGTTTTAGGTTCACAGCAAAATTTTATAAATAATATAGTATTCCCACATACCACTTGCTGATACCAATTTGCCTATTAATATTTCCATATTAGTAAGCTGTGTTGGTTCTTGCCACGTGTTCAGAGAAGAATTCTGAATACTGGCTCAAACAAACCAGGCAGCATGGTAAGTTTTTAAGCTTTTTATTTAGTAAGAGAAATGCATAGGGGAGTGAGGGCTTTAAGGGAGAAGGAAAAGTCTGGAAATTAAGTTGGGGTTAATACTGAGCAGAGAGCAGGCCAAGAGGTGTGTGCAGTGAGCGTTTGGTTATGAGCAGCCACAGACAGCTTAGCACTAGCTGCGAAGCGAAGGCAAAGAGAGCATGTGGGCGGCCCTGAAGGCTCAGGGCAGCAAGGGCATCCAGGGCGGGGAGGGAGAATAATGGCCAGGCCCACATCTTCCAGGTCTTTTATCCACTTCCAAAGGGGAGTAGTCATGTAGCCTGCTTGGTAAGTGGGCATACAGGTGTGGTCAGATTGGGGGGTTGAGGTCACACAGGGGACGTGGTGAAGGTATGGTCTTCCAGCTCACAAATTAATCCGTTTTGTCCTATATGCCTGCTTACATCATTGCCTCCACACATGCTTAAGCTCCCCCACTGTCAACATTTGGCAAAAGAGTAGACATATGTTACAGTTAATGGAACTGTATTATACCAGCACATTGATATTGAGTGATCACTTAATTTTTTTTAAAGATTTATTTATTATTTATTTGAAAGATTACACAGAAGAGCAGGGGAGAGAGAGAGAGAGAGATGTCTTCCATCCACTGGTTCACTCCCCAAATGACTACAAAGGCGAGCTAGGGCCATCCAAAGCCAGGAGCCAGGAGCTTCCTCCAGGTCTTCTATGTGGGTGCAGGAGCCCAAGCACTTGGGCCATATTCCACTGCTTTCCCATGCCATAGCAGAGAGCTGGATCAGAAGTGGAACAGCTGGGACTTGAACCGGTATCCAGGCACTGCAGGCAGTGGCTATCTGGAGGGTTAAGGAAAGCTGTAGTTTGGAAATAACATTCCAGCTGAGTTCTACAGGATGAATAGAAATGAACTAGGCAAAGAGGATGGGGAGGAGGGATCCAAGGGCTAAAAGCATTTGAACACCCTGAGGCTAGGGGGTCATTGGCTCACTAGGTGCTAAAAGAAAGCTAGACTAAATGTAAATGTAAATGTTGAATATTTTAAAAAAGAAAAAGACTGAGTCAAAGTAGCACAAAATAAATTAGGGTAAGCAATCCCTAAAATTAAACCCAAGCATTAAACATGCATCCTTGGGTGAGAGTTTGGTGTAGCAGTTAAGATGCCAGTTGAATGTCCACATCCCATATTTGCGTTTATGAGTTCAAGTCCTGGTTTTCCTTCTGATTCCAGCTATCTGCTAGTTTTGCACTCTGAGCCACAGCAGATGATAACTCAAGTAGTTGGATGTCTGCCACCTAGAGAGGACACCTAGATTGAGTTCCCAGGGCCATAGGTCCTGGCCTTGGCCTGCACTAGCCTTAGCTGTTGCCAGCGTTTGAGTAGTGAATCAGTGGATAGGAGCTCTGTCACTCTGTCTCAGCCTCTCAAATAAATAAAAAATTTAAAGACTTGTATCCAACTGAATTTGAAATGACCTTAATGAAAACAAAAATATAGGGGCTGGTGCAGTGGCATAGTAGGTTAAGCATGCTCCTGCAATGCCAGAATCCCGTATGGGCATCGGTTTGAGTCCTGGATGCTCCACTTCCAATCCAGTTCCAAGCTAATGGCCTGGGAAAGCAGTGGGAGATGACCCAATTGCTTGGGCCCCAGCACCCAGCTCCTATCTTTGGCTCTGCCCAGCTCTGACCATTGCTGCCATTTGGGGAGTGAACCAGCAGATGGAAGACCTGTCTATCTCTCCCTCCCTATGTCTGTAATTCTGCCTCTCAGATAAATACATAAATCTTTAAAAAAAAAATAAAAACATAATCTGTCAAACTTTGTGGGATGCAACTAAAGAAGCATTTATAGGGAAATGTACAGCTTTATATAATCACATGAGAAAAGAAAAAAACATTTAAAATCAATGATTCAAGCTTCCCACCTTAAGAAGCTAGACTATGAAAAGTAAAATTAACCCAACATATGTAGGAAGAAGTATGAGGAACAGAAATCAATGAAAGATAAGCATACAATAGAAACAAAATTTAAAAACTGGTACTATGAAAAGATAAAGTGCCATAAACCTCTCAGTAAAAGGATAAGAAAAAAATAAAGTATAAAGAATTGAGGGGACAGCATTAAAGATACTACAGTCATGAAAAGAATAATAAAGGAATACCGTGAATGATTTCATACCAGTAAATTTGACAACTTGATTTATGCGTTCTCTGTGGGTGTGATAGCTTCCCCAAGTGTACAAAAATTAGTTTTTGGAAGGCAAGATCCATTGAGCATCCTACAGTGCTGACCTCTGATAGAAAGAGTGAAATCAAAGACTCCTTGAGTGGAACTCAACTCTTAATTAGATTGTATAGACTCAGGGAATTGTCTGAAATCAGTTCCTATCACAAAGGCAAACAGCTCAATTTTAAAATTCATTCAACATGTGTCGTGTTCCCATTTATGTGCAAGGCATTGAATGGGGCACTGGGGACATATTTGGTGTGTGGTAATCCATTATAGTCATTATGTTTGTTGATACTACAGTTCCATTTTTTTATAAAAGATTTATTTATTTATTTGAAAGGCAGCGAGTTAGAGGCAGAGAGAGAGGGAGGGAGGGAGAGGGAGAGAGAGAGAGAGAGAGAGAGAGAGAGAGAGAGAGAGAAATATTCCATCTGCTGATTCACTCCCCAAACGGCCACAATGGACAGACCTGGGCCAATCTGAAGCCAGGAGCCAGGAGCTTCTTCTGGGTCTCCCTTGTAGGTACAGGAGCCCAAGGCCTTGAGCCATCTTCTACTGCTTTCCCCAGCTATAACAGAATTGGATCAGGAGAGGAGCAGCTGGGACTTAAACTGGTGCCTATATGGGATGCTGGCCCTACAGCTCCATTTTGACCAGGGAAAATCTTTTTTAGTTGACTCCTGAGTTCTTCTGATACAATTCTTAATGTTTGATAAGTTACTTGCTCACAGATATGACAAGTATTCTAGTTCATCTTGTATATTTCATACTCCAGACTTGGAATCAGCCATTTTTTCAGTGTATTCCAGGTGCTTTTAATGGAAAATGGTGTTTGGAGGGCACATTCTGGTCAGTAAGGATATTTTTCACTAGGAAAATCAGAATTCTGAAGAATAAAATCATTCTGGTTAAATGTCAAGTGTAAACATTAGCAGAAAGCTTCAGAGTAGGAATCAAATTTATTTATTCATCAAGTATGTATTGAATATCTATCATGGGCAGATACTCTTTTATATGCTAGAGATACAATACAGACAAAAACTCTGCTTTTGTGGGACTTGAAATCTAGTTGATCCAGAATTCTTGTTGTAACTACTGCTAATGATCTTGGCCAATATCTTACTTTTTGGGACTTAGCTCACATGTAAAGTTATAAAATTGTACTGAATGATCTATATGTAGTATTGAAAAGTTTAATAATTCTGTTTTTGCCTCCATGTTTACTCAATATTTGTGGTATTCCTTCCTCCCCTTTCCCTAAATTCTTGCAGAGATGACAGAAGAAGAACAGTTTGCTCTGGCTCTCAAAATGAGTGAACAGGAAGCTAGGGAGGTGAACAACCAGGAGGAGGAAGAAGAGGAGCTTTTGAGGAAAGCCATTGCTGAAAGCCTGAATGTAAATATGCTATGTTGAAAAAGTTTGTTGGGGATTGATCAGCAGTGTTCTTTGACTTCCATAGTGTTCTAGTTACACTAGGAACTACCTATAGTAGCTTATATGGTTTTCAACTAACAGATATTTCCTCCAATAATTTTTAAAGTCTGTGTTGAATTGTTGGTTAGCTCGGTTTGATGTGTTTTGCTAATCCTATGTGAAAGAGTTTTCTTCTATCCCACAGATTTTCAGTCCGTGGCTTAAAAGAACCGTAGTAAGTTTGCAGCTTCTGAAAAGGTTACAGAATACCAAGAACCCAAAAAAGGGAACAAGATAAGGCATTTATCTCCCCTGATTGTGGGAAAAGCAAGGGGTATGAAAGTGGTGGGTAATGGAGAGAAAGAATTGGTAGTTTTAAGAGTAATCAAATAATGTTAAAGTGTGACTTAAATATGCACTTGAAATGATTTGAAATGTGAAAAATACTTGACAATGGCAGGTCTTGAGCTATCCCTCATGCCATTTGCATCTCTTTATTTAACAATGATTTAGTATAGTGATATAGTACATCTCTTCGCATGTAGGCGTTCGATACCTGTTGTAGAATTCATTTAAACTGAGCCATCTACTTTCGGAGAGGAGAAACTCCTAGGGACAGTGGCCTTCCCTTTTTGTCCTTCCTGTGACCCTTCATGTATAGCTGTTTTAATAATAAACCTGGTCTGGTGTGGAATCACTTGTTTCAGAGCTGCCGACCTTCTGATGCTTCTGCTACCAGATCTCGACCTCTGGCCACTGGACCGTCTTCACAGTCCCACCAAGAGAAAACCACAGACTCTGGGACCACTGAAGGCATGTCTCCCTGTTCTGACTCCTTCCTTCCACTCGTGAAGTATAAGCTTACCACAGGAATGTCATGCTGAAAGTAGATACATACAAATGCCCAAAGTCCCTTTGGTGATGTTAAAGAGGTTCAATTAGAAAGTAGTTGACATCTCACTAATATCCAGTTTACCTTATCTCCAAGGAAAAACCAACATTTTATTAAACCCAAAGAAGAACCCTTCTTATTCACATTATGTAATTCTTGGTAAGTGATAGCTTACCAAGCCCTCTTAATAAAAAAGTTTGTCCTTAGCCCTACTTTTTCTCAAATACCTACAGGCATATGGCAGCTGGTACCTCCATCACTGTTTAAAGGCTCCCATAAAAGTCAGGGAAACGAGTCTGAGGAAAGAGAGGAGCCTTGGGACCACACTGAAAACACTGAAGAGGAGCCGGTCTCTGGCAACTCAGGAAGTTGGGACCAGTCAAGCCAGCCAGTGTTTGAGAATGAGAACGTTAAATGTTTTGACAGATGTACTGGCCACTTGGCTTCTCACACAGTGTGTGGGAAACCACAGGAAAGTACTGGGAGGGGTCGTGCTTTTCTCAAAGCTTCCCAGGGCAGGGGGGACAAATCTAGGCACTGTCTGCCTACCCCAGATGCCAAAGGTCTTCAGGACATTGGGGGCAGTGTGAACTACTTCTGGGGTATTCCATTCTGCCCTGCTGGAGTAGACCCAAACCAATACACCAAGGTCATTCTCTGCCAGTTGGAAGTTTATCAAAAAAGCCTGAAACTGGCTCAGAGGCAGCTCTTAAAAAAGAAAGAGTTTGGGGAACCAGTGTTACCTAGACCTCCTTCTCTGATCCAGAATGAATGTGGCCAAGGAGATCAGACTAGTGAAAAAAATGAAGGCATCTCAGAAGATACGGGAGAAGACAAAGAGGAAAGGCAGGAATCTAGGGCATCTGTCTGGCACTCAAAAACCAAGGATTTACAAGAATGCCCAATTAAAAGCTTGAAAGAGAAACTTTTGTTGGAGGAAGAACCAACAACCAGTCATGGTCAGGTAAGGGTCAGTGATACTGTAATTAAGGGTGATTTATTCACAGGTTAAACAAGGATTATTTTAGCTATTTATTATTTTTGTGGTCTCCCCACCACTGATTACTAAATATGTGCTCACTGTAGAAAATCAGGAGAGTACAGAAGAATACAAGGAAGAAAAAATTACCTGTAATTCCAGCACTAGGAAACAGTCATCATTATTTCTATGCATATATATTTTTTGTTTTTAATTTTTGTACAAAATGAAGACTCTACTGTGTAAACTTTGATCCTTTTCTGTACTTTATAGTTTATCCTAGATCATTTTCTGTTTATTAAATATACTTGAAACATCAAATACCACAATTTATATTTTATTTTTAAAAATTTTTATTTTTGGGCTCAGCAGATTAAGCGTCCTGCAATGCCAGCATCCCATATGAGTACTGATTTGAGTCCTGGCTGCTCCACTGCCAGTTCAGCTCCCTGCTGATGTGCCTGGGAAAGCAATAAATGATGGCTTAAGTACTTGGACCCCTGCTACCCATGTGGGAGACCCAGCTGGAGTTGGAACTCCAGGACTCTGTCTTCCTCCTGGCCAAGCCTTGACCTTTCTGGCCATTTGGGGAGTGAACCAGCAGATAGAACTACCTTTCTCTCTCTGTAACTCTGTCTTTCAAATAAATAAAATTGAGTAGATAATAAATTCACATGGCTCAAAATTCCTGTAGCAGCAGGGCCAGCAGTGTTGCTCAGCAGGTTAAGCAGTTTAAGCCACAGCATCCCATATGAGCACCAGTTTGTATGGCTGGCTGGTTTACTTCTGATCCAGTTTTCTGTGCCTGGGAAAGCAGCAGAGGATAACCCAAGTACTTGGGGCCCTACCACCCACATGAGAGACATGGAAAGTACCTTGCTTCTGGCTTCAGCCCGGCCCAGCGCTGGCATTTGCAGCCATCTGGGGAGTGAACTAGCGGATGGAAGATCTGTCCTTCCTTTCCCCTTTCTCTGTAACTCTGTCTTTCAAATAAATAAATAAAATTTTTTAGAAAGTTCCCCCAGCTAATCAGTTCTGCTCTTTGGTTTCAGTCTGTGTTGCTGATTTCTAGTGTATCCGTTAAAGATATTTTATGTAGTGCAAGCAATGCTTGTACTTATGATAACATACTGTCATCATTTTGCACCTTGCTTTTTTCATTTAATGTGTCTATGAGACCATTCCATAACAGTATATAAAGAATTTATTTTGAACATGACTGTATCATGCATGGATGGGTCATAGTTTATTTTATCTAATACTCTATTGTTAGACTTTAGGTTGTTTATGATATTCTACTATTAAAAATAGTACTTTGTGATTACTCTTTGACTGAGGATATCTCATCCACATGGGAGATATTGTAGGATAGTTTCCTTTAGATATGATTGGTGGATCAAGGGATACGTGCATTTACAGTTTTGTTAGCTATCGCTAAATTGCCCTCCAGAGAGGTTGTATGTTAATCTCCTACCAAGCAATGTATGAATAGTAGTTTTTTCACATCCACACCAATACAGTATTAGACATCTTGACCTTTACCAGTCTTGAGCTGAATAATGGTATTTCATTGTAGTATGAATTTTTATTTATCTTATTATTTGTGAGGTTAAACTTTTCTGTACACATGAGACCCATTTTTATTTCTTTTCTGTCTGTTGAGGGCTTTTTGTCATTTTCCTTCTTCAAATTCTCTCTCTCTTTTTTTTCACGATTTATAGGTGCCCTTTATACATTGGGAGAAAATAGTCCTTTGCCTATGAAATGAAGAACAGATAGTTTCTCAGTATACTAACCCCACCCCCAGTGGTGTATTTCTGATTATGCTTGTTGTTTTCTATAATTTACTGAAACCATTCTCCATCTGGGGACATTTAGGTTGCTTTTACTGGTTCACTCCCCAAATGCTTGTAGTGGACTTGGATCAGAAGCCAGAAGCCAGGAGCCAGGAACTCAATATAGGTCTCCCTTGGGTGGCAGAGCCCCAACACTTGCTACCTTCCAGGGTGTGCATTAGCAAGAAGCTGGAATTTGGACCAGAGGTATTACTTGAAACCAGGCATGCTGTCTATGGAATGTAGGTGTCCCAACCAGTAGCTTAACCACTAGGACAAACACCTGTCCCTAGGTTGCTTTTTAAATCTATTTTAAAAATTTTAAAATAAGGTTTATTTTATTTATTTGAAAGGCAGAGTTACAGAAAAAGAGGGAGGAGAAGGAGGGGAGATCTTCTATCTGCTGGTTGACTCCCCAAATGACTGTGACAGCTGGGTGTGGGCTGGGCTGAAGCTAAGAACCTTGGAACTCCCATGAAGGTGTATGGGCCCAAGTGCTTGGGCTATCATCTGCTGCTTTTCCAGGCTCCTTAGCAGGGAGCTGGATTGGAAAAGGAGCAGTCGGGGCTTGAACTGGCACTCATATAGGATTCCAGCATCACAAGCAGTAGCTTAACCCATTGCGCCATAATGCTGGCCCTAAAAACTTTTTAAAAATTTGAGAGGAAGAGAAGAGGTCTTCCAACCACTGGTTCACTCCTCAAATGGCCTCCATGGCCAGGGCTTGGCCAGCCTGAACCCAGGAGCCTAGAACTCCACCCAGGCCTTCCATGGGGATGGCAGAAGCCTAAGTGCTTGAACCATCTGCTCCTGTTTTCTCACACATATTAGCAAGGAGCAGGATTAGAAGGAAGCACCTAGGACTTGAACTGCTATTCTTAGATGAGATGTTGGCATTGCAGGTAGTGGCTTAGCCTTCTGCACCACAGTACTGTCCCTTAAATATTTATCTGACATAGCTTGATTGTATTTTACAGGAAAGCTTATATTTTTCTCTGAATATTACAAAATTAATCACATAATTATACATTTATCATTGTAAAGTATTGTTTTATGATTATACTGTTTTATTCTTTCTTGCTGTTTGGAGTTTTTAGTTTTGTTTCAGTTATCCTATTGTTTCTTGTATTTTGGTAAACGTTCAAGAAATGGTAACTGTGAGAAGCTTCATAGCATAATGTAGAGAGAGCATGGATTTGGTGTTTGAAGTTTGATTTTTGTATATTAATAATTGTGTGTCTTTGAGAAGGACATTTGTATTTGCAATCTCAATTTTTACATCTGTAAAGTGAGAATAGCTATTCCTTTCAACAGTTTTAATGATTGAAATGAATTTGTGTAAAATGTCTTATGCTTAGGAAATTATTGACACTCAACTAATGGACCAGATAGTCATTCATTGCAGATCCCTGTAAAGATCATTCTTCCTTAGCAATCCTGTTCATCCACATTCTGCAAAGATTGTTATGTGGGAAGAGAAGGTGTTTTCCTTTGTAGTTCTAAGTGCTGGACTCTTTTCCAAAGAGGAGTTAGGTGTTGTTATGATAACTTGTTTGTTTTTTTTAAATTTTTTTATTATTTTTTTAAAGATTTATTTTAAAGACAGAGTTACAGAGAGAGAGGTAGAGACAGAGAGAGAGAGGTCTTCCATCCGATGGTTCACTCCCCAGATGGCCGCAACAGCTGTAGCTGTGCCAATCCGAAGCCAGGAGCTTCTTTTGGATCTCTGCCATGGGTGCAGGGGCCCAAGGACTTGGGCCATCTTCTACTTCTTTCCCAGGCTACAGCAGAGAGCTGGATCGGAAGAGGAGTAGCCGGAACTAGAACCAGTGCCCATATGGGATGCCGGCACTTCAGGCCAGGGCTTTAACCCACTGTGCCACAGTGCTGGCCCTGATAACTTGTTTTGTGTGTTATTTCTAATTCAGAGATGCTCCTTCTTAAACTAATAAACTAACTCCAAATAGTTCTACTAGGTGAGTTATTATAATTCAGGTTATTAGCCTAAAGAAGGATTCAAGGGACTAGACTTCTAGAGCATACTTACTCAAGTTCTGTATTGTATCAAGTTTGAAAGCAGTATTTTTGAAATAGCCTGAAAGTGATCAAAATCTAGTGTCTAGTCTTATTAGATATTCTCTGACTATTAACTTCATAAACAGTGTACCAGTTATTAGAAGTAGTTTTATTAATTTGCCTTACTTGCCACAACAAACAAGAAACCATGCCGTAAGAAAACCATACATCTCAAATTCTAAAACAGATCTGAAGATGGTACTAGATCTAGAAACTCATCTCTAATTTTTCTGTATCATCACTTTATTACATTTGACTTCATTCTCCTTATAGACTAACTTCCTTTGCTCTGTTTCTCAGGTTAGGCAGAATACTGTAGGTCTCAAACATTATGTTACAGATTTACTCTCCCAATTCCAATTTCAGATTTTAAGGAAATTGTTGTATGGCCCATTTGGTGTTAGTAGTCCTTACCATCCTAGTTGACTCTGGCCTTGAAGAGGATATATGTCAAATTGTACAAATGTCTGTGAGCCCACTGCTAATGGGGATGGAGGAATGAGGGACAGTCCTTGGTAAAAGGAAACCAGGCAGACAGCCAAGTCATAGTCATTAACACTAATTTTAGAAATCATTTAGAAATGTTGACAAATGCTAAAAAGTTTAAAGAATAAAGTTGATAGCCGCCACAATCCTGTCATCCAATGTATCCCTCTTTTTTCCTTTACCAATTTTTATATGGCTTAGATTGTATTATTTTTGATTGAATATTATGTAAGCATTTTCTCATGGTAGTAAAATTATCTATAGATTTCACTCACATTTACCAGGAAATTTTAGACATCCTGTACATGAAACTTTTTTTGAAGATTTATTTATTTATTTATTTAATTTATTTATTTGAGAATCAAGAGTTACACATAGAGAGGAGAGGCAAAGAGAGAGAGAGGTCTTCCATCCGCTAGTTCACACCCCAGTTGACCACAACTACCGGAGCTGCGCCAATCCAAAGCAGGACCTAGGAACTTCCTCCAGGTCTTCTCACACGCGTTCAGGGGCCCAAGGACTTGGCCATCTTCCACTGCTTTCCCAGGCCATAGCAGAGAGTTGGATGGGAAGTGGAGCAGCTTGGACTCGAATCAGCACCCATATGGGATCTTGGCACAGCAGGTGGCAGCTTTACCCACTATGCCACAGTGCTGGCCCCGTACATGAAACTTTATTCAAGATCATAGTCCCTCCCTCTAGCAGTTTATGAGAGAATGACTGGTTCAGTGCAGCCTTGCCAACATAGAATAGTATGTTTAAAAAACAAACTTAACCAATTTTATAGATTAATGAAAGTCTTATGATTATAATTTTACCTCTCATGTTGATATTTTGCTTTTAGGAACAATGGATAGAATGTTATGTGTTCATCAAACATTTTCTGTGAATGTAGCTTTGTTGGAACTGTCCATATTTGGAACTCCTTAGTTAATAGAGGTATCAAGAGAATTCTAGAAATGGGAACTCATAAAAACATTTACACTGGAGCAAATAGCTTAGTCTATAAGAAGATTATTAAAACTTTAGGATCAGAGGATAACTGGTTTCTGGCATCATTGAGACAAAATAGAGAAGGGGTTAATTAAGACCAAGAGAGCACATTACCGTTATGGCAGGGAGGTGCTGAGGGTTGTTTGTTGATGTGGTGAGTACTTTTCAGAGTCAGATCCTTAATGTTGCAGTTCAGATGCTGGAACGACCAGATTTTGTGGGTTTGTAAGGACTGACTGTGGCTAATCGAACTTGAAATTGGTATATATACACCAAATAGCTACTAAATTGTTGTGGATTAGAGGCATTTGAGGTGACCAGAATACTCAGATCCACTATCTGCCTTATTAGGTTGAAGGTATCTGTAAGGTCAATGCAGTAATTAGAAAATGGAATTTTTAAGGAATGATTCAACTGGTCTACAGGTAGGCCTGATAAGCTACCACTGCCCCACAACTACTGTGATGATCAGATGATATGACTGTTCCTAATGTTGAAGACAGTCCTTGATTCAGTGTCTTTGGATTTTTCCTTTGTAGATTCAATGCAAATTCTCTTTTTTTTATCAACATACTATTTCTTCAGAGAATTTAAATGTCTTGATTAGGCCACAGCTTCCTTAGTTATTTGTTCCTGTCATGCTTTCCTGTTTACCTTGGGACAGTCTCATCAGATTTTATTTACTTGTTTTACCATCTTATTTTCATATTCTGGAAGAAGCTACCCCTGTATTCAGATTACTGCCATTTAGATGTTAATTTAGAGATTAGAGTGGTATTGAAATGAAGATATTCTGTGCTGAAATGGTTGGGAATGATAGTGGTTAGTGTATGGATTTTGGAGTTGGACAGGTCCCAGTCCCATTTTTGCCCAGCTGTATGGATCAGAAGTGAAGCAGCCAGGGCATGAACCAGTGCCCCTCTGGGATGCTGGTGTTGCGGACAGTGGCTTATCCACTATGCCATGATGCAGGCCATCAAAATACTAATTTTTAAAATGTTAATTATTTTCATCTATTTGAAAGGTAGCATAACAGAGAGAGAGAGATCTTCTATATGTTGGTTGACTCCCCAAATGCCCACAACAGCCTGAAAAGGGCCAGATTGAAGCCAGGAGCTTGGAACCCTGTCTGGATGTTCAATGTGGTAGCAGGGATCAAAGCATTTGAACCAGCATCTGCTGCCTTTCAGGTGCATTAACAGAAAACTGGATTAGAAATGGCATAGCCAAGACTAGAACTGGCACTCTGATTTGGGATGTGGGCATTCCAAGTGTTGGCTTAATCTCCTGGGCCACAACACCTACCCCTATCCTCATTTCTAAAGTAATTTTATAGTTTTTATCTCAAAAAGTTCTTAGGAATATTAAAGGATATAATGTGATTAGCATAGGCCTGGCACTTAATAGGTTCACAGTAATTTTTAAACAATCTGGAAAGGTTTGAGATATGTGTTAGCCTAAGGTAGAGATGATTAATGTCTTGATACCTTCTGAAGCCCAGAGCTTAACTAGTATGCTAAGAAAGCAAAATTCCACTCATTAGACACTAGGTGGCAGCAGTGTTTTTTGTTTTTGTTTTTTTTTTTAATGAGAAATTCACTACTGAGTGGAGTCAGGTGAAGTACTTATTGCACTTGTATTTTAGTCCTTTTGATAGTTTTGTCCAACTCTCATTTTTTCTAGTGACTCATGCCTGATCGTTGTACAATTTTATCTTCTTTTTACCTGACGATTTAATTCAGCTAGTCCTGTGTTTTTCATAGACTACTTACCTGAGTGATAGGAAATTACCTTTTAAGGCTACTATTTAAAAAATATTAATATGAAGACAAAGAGATAGAGACAGAGGATTGTCCATCAGCGATTCACTCCCTAAATGCCCACAATAGCTGGAGCTGGCTGAAGCCAGAAGTCTGGAACTCAGTCTGGGTCTCCCATGTAGAGGGCAAGAACCCAACTACTTAAGCCATCATTGCTGTCATCCAGGGTTGTATTAGCAGAAGGTGGAATCTTAAGTGGATTCAGGATTCAGTTTGGGATATGAGTATCTCAAGTGTGCTCCTAACTGTTAGGCCAAAAACCTGTCCTGCTGTTAGGGAACTGAAAAGTTCAGCCAATAGCTTTATATCTATGAAAGAAGCCTCGCAGTCAAGGCACTTTCTCAGAAGTCTGCCAAAGGCAGTAGTATCTGCTTTTTCTTCATTCTCTTCTGTATATGTATTTATTTAATGAATTGACATTTGCACAAACTTTGCCAATTAATGAATGAAAATAATTTTTCCCATATGTAATCCCTATGCTTACATTTCTTAAAAGGTATCCTGAAGCCAGATGTCAAAACCATTGTGATAGAATTTGTAGTAAAAAGGATTTTTGTTATCTTCCCTTTAGAATATCTATGTTACAACTTGCTTGTGCTCAGAGAGACTTCTTTCATGGATTGCAATGTTTTTGCTCGGTGTTTTCATTGAAAACTGTTCTTTATATTTTCCCCTTCTAAAATAAAAGCTTAATAATTGCTTTTTTAAAATTATTTTGACTTACCAATTAAAACATATATACAAAGTACATTGTACACATTATTTGTTTAATTCTCACATAATACTCTGTGAGGCAAATTGTTAATTTTAAGATGAGGAAAGAGATGTGATTTAACCAAGATTACAAAGTAGGTAATTTAGTTCTGATTTAAATACCAGCTCTCTGGCTTAACAAGGTATGCTCCCCCCCCCCTTTTTTTTTTTTTAGCTAAAGCTTACTGACTTACGTAAAATGTTTTACTCTTGTTGGTAATTTTTGAATGACATTGAATAGTTAATATTTTTTTAAAAAGAAACCAGCAAGTCTATGACTATATATTTAGAATGTTACATATTTCTTTGCAGTCTTCTCAAGGGCTGTTTGTTGAAGAAACTTCTGAAGAAGGAAACTCTGTACCTGCTTCACAGAGGTGAGATTATGTATTATCGTGAGTCTGAATTCTCTGCTGATTGTGCCAGCATAAGGAACATGAATCACATATGCACAAGCTAGGAGAAACCATTATTAGCTCCAGTTTCTGAAATATGCACTTCATAGAAGCCTAGACTTTTAGGGCCCGATCTTAGAGATTTTATTGTCTAGTTCAATCATCTTGGCATAAATTCCATTTGTATTGTTTCTGAAAAGTGATCATATCTTGCTATTCTTTTTTTTTTTTTTTTAAGATTTATTTATTTAAAAAGCAGAGTTACAGAGACAGAGGCAGAGAGAGAGAGAGAGAGTTCTTCCATCCACTGGTTCACTCCCCAGAGGACTGCAGTGGCTAGAGCTATAATAATCCAGAGCCAGGAGCTTCCTCCGGGTCTCTGATATGGATGCAGGGGCCCAAGGACTTGGGCCATCTTCTACTGCTTTCCCAGGCCATAACAGAGAGCTGGAGCAGCCAGGACTCGTACTGGCACCCATATGGGATGCCGGCACTTCAGGCGGCAGCTTTACCCACTAGGGCACAGCGCTGGCCCCCTGCTACTCTTTTTAAGATTTGTTTGTCTATTTGAAAGGCAGAGCAACAGAGAGAGAAGGAGAGACAGAAATCTTTCTTCTGCTGGCTTACTCTCCAGATGGCCATAACAGTCAGGTCTGAGCAGATTGAAGCCAGGAGCCAGGAACTCATCATAGTTTCCTATATGGGTGGCAGGGGCCCAAGTACTTAGACCCTCATCCACTGCCTTCCTAGGTGCATTAGCAGGAAATGATTGGAAGCAGAATAGCCAGGACTATAATGGGCACTCTGATTATGGGATGCCAGAATTACAAGTGGCAGCTTAACCTGTTAGGACACACTTGCCAGCCACCTACACTTCTATTAACTATATTGTACCAGTTAGAAGGCTCTAGACTGATTTCTTTATGTTGCTTCTTCCTGTTTCCTTTCTATCTTTTTCCCTCTGCTTATGCTTATTTTATTTGCATTTCCAAACCTTTTACATCTTTTAAGTCTACCCTTAATACTTACATCTTCTTGGAAGAATTCATATTATTCAGATCACATAAAACCTGTGTCATTCTAGCTCTGTCCTGTGCCACTTTGTATATCATCTTTCCCATAAATGATTGTTTGCATTAATTCCTCCATTATTATTGATTGGTGGGATCACCTTCTAAGTCTTCTTGCACTAATAATAGGTAGTGGTTTTGGTTATAAACTATACTATTAACTGGATCAGGCTTCCAATCACTTTTCTCCTTTGTCTAAAAGATGAATTTGGGGGATTTCTTACGTGCTTGATTTTGTATTGAGTGTCTGTCATCTCTCATGGAAGTTGAAGCCCAGTTGTAATCTGCTATAATTTAGGTGATGTTCTCAGATTTTTGGTTGATAAAACTAGGTATTTCTTCATGGGCTGAAGATATTATGGCTTTGATTTAATTATCCTGCTGTTAAGACAGTTTTGGAAGTGGTTTTAACTGGAGTAGGCCTTCTACTCCCTGTAGGCCTTTCTGCTTTATTGTGGTGAGCCTTGTGCAGAACAGATGTAGGTTTTAATAAATGATTATACACTTTGTCACCAGGAGAGAGTTGGAATCACAGGCAATGTGGTTTGACTTCAAATTGATTAGCCTATTTTATAAATGTCAACAAATTGTTTTGTGATGGACCCTTTGAATAGAGCCTTGGTGTTCCATGCAGAGTAAACTCTGTCTGATTTGGGTTATAACAAATGCTATGAGATGTTTTATTTAGAGAGAGAAATCACTTGTGGTTTTCTACAGGATTTAGTTATTTATCATGAGGCAGTGGTGACTGTTCTCTGTGGTTTTTGGTTGATGTTAGGATTCGTGTTTTTAGGTGTCTTGCATACTTGATCAAACTAATCATAAAGCTCTGTTGAAGCATGAGGGGCCTAGCCCAGTTGGCTTGGATCTCTCAGCAATGTGTTCACATGTCAGGAAGAGATTGCGCTCCATAAGCAGGCAGGGAAAACCAAGTGGTTAGATGAGGGAAGCCATTCATAATTAAGTTTTTCGCAGAAGAAATATTCAACTTAGGTTGGCAGAGTTTTTGCTATAGGGCAGTTTGGAATTGTATTTTATTTTTGTTGCTTAGAGAGCCATGACTTGAGGTAAAGAGGAAATTTAACCGCAAAGTGAAGGAAAAGCTAGTATGTTATCAGGAAAATCTCCATGACTTCTCTGTTTACAGAAACTTCAGCCTTCAGAAGGCTGAGATGAAGAATATAAAACATCTCTGACATCATTGCATTGGAGTGGAATTTTATGTTCTGTGATATCCTCAGAGTGTTCTTACCCTTCACCCTTCCTTTGTGAAGGTGCCCAAAAGGGGGCTTCTTTTCATTGAGTAATTTCATTGGAACTGAAGTTGTATTTTTGGCCCGGAGGTTTCACTATCAATTCCTTGCTTTCTTTTTGTGCTTTTGTGGTATTGGACAGCAGGAATCAGGTTACCTGTGGCTTTGTGAATTGGTCACCATTGCTTTCGGCCCCATGTTCTGATTTATTTTCCTGGGAATTCACTGGGGGTTTGGTTCTTTTTCAGCATTGCTGCTTTGACCAGTAAGAGAAGCTCAGTTCTTATGCCTGAGAGTTCTGCAGAAGAAATCACTGTCTGTCCTGG
The DNA here is from genome assembly GCF_033115175.1 of Lepus europaeus. Lineage (NCBI taxonomy): Eukaryota > Metazoa > Chordata > Mammalia > Lagomorpha > Leporidae > Lepus > Lepus europaeus. The sequence continues at coordinate 104,605,899 of NC_084830.1, forward strand.
TAAGCACCGCTAGTTATTTTATTGAATTTCTGATACTTAGCCCCTCTACTTTTTCATGCTTATTAATTTTGCTGACTATTCAAACTCACTCTTGGGAGGCGTGTGTATAATGGACACATGTATATATCTCACACACATATATATACATAAATATACACAGAGATTTGTTTTTATTGGACATTGGCTCAAATTCTCAACCTTTTCTTAGTAGTAATTTGGTTCTGAAATTAACGTGACTCCTCTGTCTGCTTGTTTGTTTACTGACCTCATCAGGAGCAACACTTATTGTAATATATATTCAGACCCAGAAGGACTTTGTTCTGGTTTATGTGTCCTCAGGTTGTCTTGTCATTAAGAAGATTTTTCTGAGAACTTTTTTCCTCCAATTATTTTTTTTAAAGATTTATTTATTTATCTGAAAGAGTTACACAGAGAGAGAAGGAGAGGCAGAGAAAGAGAGTGGGGTCCTCTATCCGCTGGTTCACTCCCCAGTTGGCTGCAACAGCCTGAGCTGCGCCGATCAGGAGCCAGGAGCTTCCTCCAGGCGTCCCACGCAGGTGCAGGGGCCCAAGTACTTGGGCCATCTTCCACTGCTTTCCCATGCCACAGCAGAGAGCCAGATTGGAAGTGGAACAGCTGGGACTTGAACCGGCACCCACATGGGATGCCAGCACTGCAGGCAGCAGCTTTACCTGCTATGCCACAGCGCCAGCTCCTCCAATTAATTTTAATATTACCATTCATTGAGTTCTTACTGCATGTGGTGTCTAGAATTTTGGGCACAATTCTGTCATTGACCTATTTTTAATTTAAAAAAATTTGTTTTGGGTAGGGAAGAAAGAAGAGAGATCTTCCATCTGCTGGTTCATTCTCCAAATGCTGCAATAGCTGGGGCTGTGTCACACTGAAGCTGGAAGCTGGGAATGCAGTATAAATCCTTCCATGTGGGTTGCTGCGACCTAGCCTCTTGAGTCCTGCTAATGTAGACCCTGCTGTCTCCCAGGGTCTGCATTAGCAGGAAACTAGTATCTGGAATAGAGCTGAGAATTGAACATGGTGGGACGCAGGTATCTCAAATGGGTGGCATAATAACTACTATGCCAAATGCCTGACCCAAGACTTATTTTTAATTTAGACAAAGTACTTTAAGTGCTTTAGTTTGTGTTTTGTTAGTTGTACTTTGCTTTAAGCATAAGAGATGCTCATTCAAAGTTGTACATGGATGGATTTAGATATAAAAGATAATTTTTGTTTTGAAGATTTATTTACTTGAGTCAGAATTACACACAGAAGGAGAGGCAGAGAGAGAGAGAGGTCTTTCATCTGCTAGTTCACTCCCCATGGGCCACAACAGCCAGAGCTGTGCTGATCCGAAGGCAGGAGCCAGGAGGCTCTTCTGGGTCTCCCATGCAGTTGCAGGGGCCCAAGGACTTGGGCCATCCTCCACTGCTTTCCCAGGCTATAACAGAGAGCTGGATCAGAAGTGGAGCAGCTGGGACTAGAACAGCGCCCATATGGGATGCCAGCACTGCAGGCAGCAGCCTTACCCTATATGCCACAGCACCGGCCCCAAAATAATTTTAGAGGAACTAAGATAACCACTTACATTATCCAAGGGAACTTTTACGTTGAATGATTGTATAATGCAAAGAATTTGTGATGGGAACCACTACTTTTTAAAGATTTTGTTTTTAGCTTGTATTTCCTTTTTTGGGATTTTTTTTTTTTTTAATTAAGAATCCATTATATTTGTCAGTAGCATTATTCATATGAGGGAGTTCAGACTAGTGTTTAAACTCTGTGGACAGTAAATGTTGAACAGGTGTTACTGTAAGTCTTATCTTGTTTTATCCTTGGGTCTCAAATAGCCTGCTGGGTAAAGAGATATTTATAGCTTTTTTTTTTTTTTTACTAGAAATTTATTTATTTGAAAGAATTAGAGAGAGGTAGATACAGAGAAAAAGATCTTCCAATGTGCTGGTTCACTCCCTAAATGGCTGCAAGGACCAGGGCTGAGCCGGGCCAAAGCCAGAAGCCAGGAGCTTATTCTGGGTCTCCCATGTGGGTGCAGGGGCCCAAGCACTTGGATCATCCTCCGCTGCTTTCCCAGGCACATTAGCCAGTAGTTGGATCAGAAGTGGAGCAGCCAGGACTCGAACTGGCGCCCATATGGGATGCCAGCATCACAGGCAGCCACAACGCCAGCCCCACTTAGATGTTTTTTGTTTTAAAGATTTATTTTATTTATTTGAAAAAGTTACAGAGAGAGAGGTAGAGATAGAGAGGTCTTCCAACCGCTGGTTCACTCCCCAGATGGCTGCAGCGGCCAGAGCTGCGCCGATCTGAAGCCAGGAGCTTCTTCTGGATCTCCCACATGGGTGCAGGGGCCCAAGGACTTGGGGCCATATTCTACTGCTTTCCCAGGCTACAGCAGAGAGCTGGATCGGAAGAGGAACAGCCAGGATTAGAACCAGCGCCCATATGGGATGTCAGCGCTTCAGGTCAGGGCTTTAACCCACTGCGCCACAGCGCCGGCCCCTAGATATTTTTAAATTTGGTTCCTTTCAAGTTTGTTTTCCATAGGAACTCAAACTTACTTTACATATGTTCTAAGAAAGTCTTACAGATATTTTTAACATTTGAAGTCTATCATAAAGATATTTATTTACATTTAAAAATTTTTATTTATTTGAAAGAGTTATAGAGAGAGGAAGGGAGACAAATGACACAACAGCCAGGACTGAACCATGCCAAAGCCTGACACTCCATCCAGATCTCCCACATGGGTATGGAGTCTGAGTACTTGGACTGTCATTCGCTGCTGTCCCAGGCACATTAGCTGGGAGCTGGATCAGAAGTGCAGCAGCCAGGACTCAAACCGGCACCCATATGCAATGCTGACATTGCAGGCAGTGGCTTAACCTGCTGTGCCACATTGCCAGCCCTGATACTTATTTACTTTAGAAGTTTACTTTGGTTTTTAATTTGAGTGGTTCCTTAATTCATTGGGAATGTTTTACAATTAGATTACTGCCTAATGATACCCACTACCAAGTGCCCTGTTTTGACAGGAGCACTCAAGAGTGCTCTGTTATCTTGTGAAAAGACAGCTTTCTCACTTGCTCTCTATAGGACTGCTGACTTAACCCTATCTTTCTGGGAAGTCACTCTGTCAGTCTTCTGTTTAGGATGATGGCATGTGACATCATCATGGGTTCTCCCAAGACAAACCTGCAAATACAGTGATTTTGAAAGCCCTCATTAATAAGGGAAAAGCAAGCCCTTCATAACTGGTTAGATAGCTTTTATGATCATGACTTGCTGTCAGTTGCCTGCTGATTAAGTCCAACTGTTTCCTGTCATAAACCACTTCTAAATGAGATTGGAAGAGATTTCCATAACTTTAATGTTTCTTTTCCTGAGAAACTATAGCTACTTCTCCATGAAGCCAAACTCCTGGAGTTTCTTTTTAATATATAATTAAGAGCTATGTATCTAAATTGTTGGAGTAAATTTGTTCTGAATGAGTAAAGCACAGATTGAGTCTAGTAGTGTGTGTTACCTTTTCCTTTTGTTTCATATTTTTTATATTTTCAGTGATCTGAGATTAAAAATTACACTTTTTAGTGTTACTCACTTTATTGAAGAAGCAGGATTTCACAGACTTTGCCCACACTATATATGCTACTAGAATTGCTTATTTCCAAGGAGCTAATATCTTGTTAATTTGCCTTTATAGTTGGACACTGAGCTATTTACAGAAAGTTTACCTGAAGACTTTTTTTTTATTCAGAGTCAGAGTTAAACACAGAGAGGAGAGACAGAGAGATATATAGAGAGAGGTCTTCCATCCATTGGTTCACTCCCCAATTGGCTGCCTTGGCTGGAGCTGCGCAGATATAAAGCCAGGAGCCAGGAGCTTCTTTTGGGTCTCCCACGTGGGTGCAGGGGCCCAAGGACTTGGGCAATCTTCTGCTTTCCCAGGCCATCGAAGAGAGCTGGATTAGAAGTGGAGCAGCCAGGTCTCGAACTGTTTCCCATATGGGATGCCGGCGCTTCAGGCCACAGTGTTAACCCACTGTGCCACAGCACCGGCCCCAACTGAAGACTTTTTATTATTGCAGTACTGCAGGTAGTGAATGGCTCTTTTTTTTGAATGGACTGGAAATCTTTGATAGTATCTTTTAGGGACGCTTGACAAAGGTTTTGAAGTTTATGTAATATAATCCTGTTGCCAGTAAGATGGTAAACTGTGTATCTGAGTTTGTATTTAATTTTCAAAAACATTGTGATGTATTAAAACACAGTGAAGGGGCAGCCATTGTGGTGCAGCAGGTTAAGACGCCTCTTGGGATGCCCACGTCCAAATTGGAATGCTGGTTTGTGTCCCAGCTACCCTGCCTCTGGTTCAGCTTCTTGCTCATGTGCCTGGGAAAGCATCCAGATGATGGTCTACATACTTGGGACCTTACCTCTCATGTTGGAGATAAGTACGGTGTTCCTGGCTCCTGGCTTTATCATACCCAGCCCTGGCTGTTTTAGGCATTTGGGGAGTAAACCAACAGAGAGATCTCTGTCTCCCTCTTTCTGTCTGTCTGTCTCTCACTCTGCCTTTCAAATGATAGGTACATAATTTAAAAAAAATTTTTTTGCTAAGCTTTCTTTCTTTCTTTCTTCTTTTTAAGATTTTTTAAACTTATTTGAGAGGTAGAGTTACAGGGAGGGACAGAAAGGTCTTCCATCTGCTGGTTCACTCCCCAAATGGCCACAATGGCCAGAGCTAGGCTGATCTGGAGCCAGGAGCTTCTTCCAGGTCTCCCATATAGGTGAACAGGCCCAAACACTTGGGTCATTTTCTACTGCTTTTCCAGGCCATAAGCAGAGAGCTGGATCAGAAGTAGAGCAGCTAGTACTTGAATCAGTGCCCATATGGGATGCCGGCGCCACAGGTGGAGACTTAGCCTACTACGCCAGCCCCTATAAAAAAAATTTTTTTTTTTAATTTGACAGGCAGAGTTAGACAGTGAGAGAGAGACAGAGAGAAAGGTCTTCTTTCTGTTGGTTCACCCCCCAAATGGCTGCTATGGCTGGGGCGCTGCGCCAATCCAAAGCCAGGAGCCAGGTGGTTTCTCCTGGTCTCCCATGTGGGTGTAGGGGCCCAAGCACTTGGGCCATCCTCCACTGCCTTCCTGGGCCACAGCAAAGAGCTGGACTGGAAGAGGAGCAGCCGGGACTAGAACCTGGCGCCCATATGGGATGCCGGCGCCGCAGGAAGAGGATTAACCAAGTAAGTCAGGGTGCTGGCCCCTATAAAATAAATCTTAAAAAGAGGACAAGAGAGTTCTTTGGGATCCTTGTGTTTTGTTTTTGTTTTCAAGATTTCTTTATTTACTTGAGAGACAGTTATAGACAGAGGAAGAAACAGAGAGAAGGGGATCATCCATCCACTAGTTTGCTCCCCAAATAGCCACAACAACTAGGGCTGGGCCGATTTGAAGCCAGGAGCTTCCTCTGTGTCCCCAACTCAAGTGCAGGGGCCCAAGCACTTGGGCCATCTTCCATTGCCTTCCCAAGTGCATTAACAGGGAACTGGATCAGAAGTGGAGCAGCCAGGACCTGAACTGGCACCCATATGGGATGTCAGCACTGCAGGTGGCAGCTTAACCTTTTATACCACAGTGCTGGCTCCCCTCTCTGTGTTTTGTAAAAAAAATAACAACAACAGCAATGAGGCAGGTGTTTGGCACAGTGGTTAAGTTGCTGCCTGAGATGTCCACATCTCATATTGGAATGCCTGATTCTAGTCCCAACTTCTGTTCTTCCGATACAGCTTCATGCTAATGTGTACCCTGGGAAGCAGCAGGTGATGGCTCAAGTGCTTGGGTCCTTGCCACACATACAGGAGACCTTGATTAAACACCACTGTCCTGGCATTAGCCTCGCCCAGCCATGGCTGTTGGGCATTTGGGGAGTGAACCAGCAGACGGAAGATCTCAGTCTCTGCAGTTTTGTTTGTTTGTTTGTTTGTTTTTTTATTTTTGACAGGCAGAGTGGACAGTGAGAGAGAGAGACAGAGAGAAAGGTCTTCCTTTGCCGTTGGTTCACCCTCTAATGGCCGCCGCGGTAGCGCGCTGCGGCCGGCGCACCGCGCTGTTCCGATGGCAGGAGCCAGGTGCTTCTCCTGGTCTCCCATGGGGTGCAGAGCCCAAACACTTGGGCCATCCTCCACTGCACTCCCTGGCCACAGCAGAGAGCTGGCCTGGAAGAGGGGCAACCGGGACAGGATCGGTGCCCCGACCGGGACTAGAACCTGGTGTGCCGGCGCCGCAAGGCGGAGGATTAGCCTGTTGAGCCACGGCGCCGGCCTGTTTTGTTTGTTTTTTGGCGAGTCTTTCTCTCTGCCTCTCTTTCAAATAAGATGAAAATAAATAATTAAAATTTTGGAAAGAATACGTTAAAGAAAAGCATATCTTTGTCTAGAATATACACTTTGGTCCCAATTTCTGTTTTTTTTTTCCTGCTTTCTGTAGTTATCCCTTTCATCTTAGCACTAACATTGGCAGATTTTTGCTTTCTGTCAAAATTAATATACTTTAGAACTATAGTGGAAATAAGCCAAATGGGTCAACTGGTGAGTGGGTAAATAAATCATGATATATCTTAACAATGGAATATTGCTCAGCAATAAAAAGGATCGAACTACTGATATATGTAGCAATGTGGATGAGCTTCAATCTAACACTAAGTGAGGGAAGCTGGACACAAAAGACTGCATACTGTGTGATTCTATTTATATGACATTCTAGAAAAGGCACAACTATAGGTAGAGTAGATTGATTATTGAATGCAAAGGGGTACAAGAGAACTTTTAGGGTGCTGGAAATGTTTTATATCTTGATTGGGTGGTGATTACATGGTATAAATGGTGCCATGTGTAAAATGGTATACATTTGTCAAAACTTACCACACTATATTTTGAAAATTGGTGAATTCTGTTGTGTACATTATTCCTGAGTGAAGCTTTAAGAAGAAACAAACTAAATCTCTGTTGCCACTGTAGCATTATCATACCCTTATTTTGAGGAAAAAAAGTGAATGCTTGTTTTTTTTAACTATGAAAACACAAAATGAGAATTAATGAAATTTTAATTAAGAATTTTTTAAATTACAGAGACACAACTGAGTTCCCCTGAAATTCTTGACCTTGAAAGAGAAGTCTCTCCAAGTAGCAGAGACATCCCAGATGGAATAAGAATAATGGCGGATAAGAAGGTGAATATTCTCCTCTATAATTTTTCTCAGTTGTTTCTTTCTGCTAGTAGACCTTCTGAAACAATGTTGATTTTGGTTGAGAAGATTTAATGTACAGGGTTTTAGTTTTTGGGATATCTATCTCAAGGAGAGAATCTATTGGTTAAGATTGGGTCAGCACTATTCCTAATAATAATAGTAGTTATACTTTTCTATAAATTAATATTTCTATTATAAATGAGGAAGTGGAGGCTTAGGATATTTGAATAATTTTTAAAAAGATTTATATTTTTGAAAAGTAGAATGACAGAAAGAGAAAGAGAGGGAGACCTTCCATCCACTGGTTCCCTCCCCAAATGACCACAACAGCCAGGTCTGGGCCAGCCTGAAGCCAGAAACCAGGAACTTCATTCTAATTTCCCACATAGGTGGCAAGTACTTAAGCCCAAGTACTTGAACCCTCCTCAGATGTCTTCCCAGGCGCATTAGTAGGAAGCTAGATTGGAAGCAGAGCAGCTGGGACTTGAACTGGCACTCTGATATAAAATGCTGGCATTGCAGATAGCACCTTAACCCACTGCACCACAACACTGGTCACCAGATATTTAAATTTGCTCTATTTGTTAGTAATGGTAGAACTAGAATTTGAACACAGATTTGTTTCCGAAGTTCTAGGGCATCTTTCATTTTGTAATGGTATGTAATAGATGAGCAATCTTAGGGGGAAAAACTATTTTATATCATGACAGAAATATAAGTTTTAGCCCTAATATTTAGGGGAACACAGAAGAGAAATGCTTTTCTGAATTTCAGTTCTTCATATGTAAAATAGAGGTAGAAATAATTGTTATTGGGTTGTTCTGAAGATTGAATTAGATGAACTTGTAGCAGAGAAATTGGTAGTAGTGTGTGTGTGGAAACAAGTTATTGTGTTACTGCTTTGTGATGTATTGTGGCTGTTAAATGATATTACTGTTACATTACAGCTTACTAATAACAGAATTACTTGACAGTATTGAGATATTTAGAGTACCCAAGTCAGAACTGTAGTCTCTCTCTCTCTCTCTCTCTCTCTCTCTCTCTCTCTCTTTTAAGATTCATTTTATTTATTTGAAAGACAGAGTTGCAGAGAGAGGTAGAGCCAGAGAGAGACAGAGGTCTTCCATCTGCTGGTTTACTACCCAAATGATTGCAGTGGCCTGAGCTGAGCTGAGCTGAACTGAAGCCAGGAGCCAGGAGCTTCTTCTGGGTCTCCCACATGGGTGCAGAAGCCCAAGGACTTGGGCCATCTTCTACTGCTTTCTCAGGCCATAGCAGAGAGCTGGATAGGAAGTGGAGCAGCCGGGACTCAAACTGGCACCCATATGGCCAGTTCGAATGCCACAGTGCCATCTCCTGTAGTTTCTCTTGATCTGATTTCCCTCAGTAGTAAGGTTTCTTTGGAAATAATGTTTTCTGAATATCTTGCTTGAGAGTTACCCATGGTTGGAGTCTCAAATATTCAGCTTTCAGAAGAGTTTACTAAAGATATTCAGAGTGAAATACTAGTTCAATTAGTGCATTTTTAGAAATTTTTAAAAATTTATTTGAAAGACAGAGTTACAGAGAGGCAGAGGGAGAGAGAGAGAGAGATTCTATTCACTGGTTTACCCCCCAAATGGCTGCTAGAACCAGACATGGACCAATCCAAAGCCAGGAGCCTGGAGCTTCTTCCCACATGGATGCAGGGCCCCACAAATACTTGGGCCATCTTCTATTGCTTTCCCAGGCCTTAGCAGAGAGCTGGATCGAAGGTGGAGTAGCCAATTAGAGCATTTTAAAAAATGATTTGTTTATTTGAAAGGCAGAATGATAGAGATCTTCCATCTGCTGGCTCACTCCTCAAGTGACCACAACTGCTAGGGCTGGGCCAAGGTGGAGCCTGTAACAACTCCATTTGAGTCTCCCATGTAGGTACAGGACCCTCAAATACTTGGACCATCTTCTGTGGCTTTTCCAGGCACATTAACAGGGTGCTGAATCAGAAGTAGAGCAGCCACAGCCGGCGCCGTGGCTCAACAGGCTAATCCTCCGCCTTGCGGCGCCGGCACACCAGGTTCTAGTCCCGGTCGGGGCACCGATCCTGTCCCGGTTGCCCCTCTTCCAGGCCAGCTCTCTGCTGTGGCCCGGGAGTGCAGTGGAGGATGGCCCAAGTGCTTGGGCTCTGCACCCCATGGGAGACCAGGAGAAGCACCTGGCTCCTGCCATCGGAACAGCGCGGTGCGCCGGCCGCAGTGCGCTACCACGGCGGCCATTGGAGGGTGAACCAACGGCAAAAGGAAGACCTTTCTCTCTGTCTCTCTCTCACTGTCCACTCTGCCTGTCAAAAATTAAAAAAAAAAAAAAGAAGTAGAGCAGCCACGACTTGAACCAGCACTTCAATATGTGATGCTAGTATCCCAGGCAGCAGCTTAATTTGCTGTGCCACAACATTGACCTCTAATTAGTAAGTTTTTTAAGTCAACTGTCTTATTATGATTCTGTAGTGGGCCAGCGCTATGGCACGGCAGGTTAAGACTGCAGCACCAGATCCCATAGGGGTGTTGGTTTGAGTCTTGGCTGCTCTACTTCTGATCCAGCTCCTTGCTAATATGCCTGGGAATGCATAGAAGGTGGCCCAAGCATTTGGACCCCTGCACCTATGTGAGACCCAGATGAAGTTCTTGGCTCCTGGCTTCAGCCTGGCCCAGCCGTGGCCGTTTTGGCAATTTGGGGAGTGAACTAGCAGACAGAAGATTTCTCTCTCTTGTTCTGCCTCTCTCTCTCTCTGGAACTTCACCTTTCAAATCAATAAATAAATATTGTTTTAAAAAAAGATTCTATAGTAAAGGGGAAAATATCTAAACAGCTTTTTAAGCTATACATATACTGGAGAAGGGAAGGAATAGAGAGTTTGCTGATTTGCAGTACATTTTTTTGTTTTCACTGGGTTTGTTTTTTGAGGGTGAGGCTTCTTTTGAGGCCAGAAGCTAAGGACCACCTCTTTAAGAGACCAAGATTCAGTGTCCAAGTATCTCTTTTGCGAAATAGCTGTGTAATATTTTAAAAGAAGTAGAAGCAACTCTGCAAAGACCGAAGTCCCGAGTGCTGTCTCACTTATATTTTTCACTCTTGAGGTTTCTCCATAGGTAGTTAATCTTAAAGAGACTTTTAAATGGTGCTAAGAAAAATATTTTAATACAAAAATGTTGTGAAACCTGAGTTACCTCAAAATATGGTTGGAAATGGTCTCATATCCAAACTAAGACAGTAAGAGACTACTCCCTTTAATGGTTGAAGGTTAATAGTTGAAGGTACATTCTCTGCGTTTCATAGAGCCTGTGATGAATGCAAAGGAATAGTATAGTGCTGGGTGTGAACACTAATGACATTCACGTCATATATTTTTTTGTGTGTGCTGAGTGAGTTTTAGAATGCCAAATACTCAATCACCACTAACTTTCAGTAATTCAAGGTTCCTTGCAAATTTTACGGTGTGCCCTCCATTCTGCCATCTGTCCTCCACTGCACTCAAATAGCTTTGTCTCAAAAATGCTTAAGATTTTTGAACAGAGAATCCTTTTAAGAAGCTTAGTGACTAAGTTTGGAATAAAGAGCACCTAGAATTTCCAGGCCCATTTAACTGCCCTTACTTCCTAGAGCAGAATGATAGGGCCAGATAATCTCTTGATACATGGCACCTTCAGCTTCTAGAAATAAAGTAGAAAGGAAGATTCTTGCTTTAGCCACAACACAGTAGGGTAGAATTACTGAAGGTTTTGATGCCAGACAGGTCTGCATTATCCACTTACCAACTTTGCAGTTAGCAGGGTACTTTGCCTTTCCAAGCCTCAATTTCCCCTTCTGTAATGCTGGAGTGAATTATGCATCTAACCAGTCGGGGTGTTTTGAGGGATGGATATGGAAATGCTTGCCACAACCTAGCATAGTATGAGAACTCAGCCACTGTTAGTTCTTTTCTCCTCTTTCTATTTTTCCCTTTTAGAATATGTCTTTTTGGTAAAAGGCAGATAGATGTGTTGCAAAAACAGGACATTTTTGGCAGGTATAGAAATTATTTCACTGGATGTTTAGATGGCCTATTTTCCAGGTCTCCTAGGTCATACTTGAACAGTAGATGTTAGGAATGGCTTAAACTTAGAGATCAAGTTACGACAAAACAAAAAATACCAGGTGGATCAGAAGCAAAATTATTTTTATTTATTGCAGTTTTGGTCCTGTTTAATTCTTGACCCAAGAGAAGATTTATTTTTCCCCCCTAGTAGTAAGTTGTAGTGACAACCTCAGATGCTCTTTGCTCTTAAATGGAAGCTCTAGCTGTGCAGGACATGCTGTCCTTTAAAGCATGTGTTAGGCAGTAGTGCTGCAGTGCTCACACGTACTGTTGAATTAATCACTGCAGAGTTCTTGGCTCTGACTAACCTGTGCAGGTAAAATAAACTGCCTCTGAGAGACTGGTAACTGCAGAAGAAATGGTGACATAAAGCACTGAGAGGAGTAAGAGAGTTTTGAGACTGGTTTCAGCAGAATTCATTATCTTAACTAATGACTTCTCCAGTGTTTGGGTTTTATTTTCCTCCTTCAATCAAAAAAAATAATCACAAATATAGGAGGTGTTATATGTTGCTAATCTAATTACAGACTTACTAAGTTTCAGTTAGTTTTTCAGCTCCTTTTTATGTTTTTAAAGATTAGCTTTTGAAAGGCTCATAGAAGGAGAGGGATCACCACTGGTGTGTCTGGTTCACTCACTGGTGCATGCAACAACTGGGACTGGTCCAAGGCAACTGGGAGCTGGGAATTCAGTCCCAGTTTCTATGTGGGTGGCAGGGACCCAACTACTTGGGCTGTCATCTACTGTCTTCCAGGGAATGCATTAACAAGAAGCTGGAATTGGCAGCAGAGCCAGGACTTGAACCCAGAAATTCTGAAAAGGGATTCTGCCATCCCCAATGGCTTGACCATTTTGCCCAGTGCCTACCCCAGACCTATTTATTTTAAAGATTTATTTATTTATTTGAAAGTCAGAGTTAGACAGAGAGGCAGAGAGAGAGAGAGAGAGGTCTTCCATCCGCTGGTTCACTCCCCAATTGGCCGCAATGGCCGGAGCTGCACTGATCTGAAGTCAGGAGCCAGGAGCTTCTTCTGGGTCTCCCATGCAGTTGCAGGGGCCCAAGGACTTGAGCCATCTTCTACTACTTTCCCAGGCCACAGCAGACAGCTGGATCAGAAGTGGAGCAGCCAGGACTCGAACTGGCGCCCAACGGGATGCCGGTGCTATAGGTGGTGGCTTTACCTGCTATTCTCAGCACCGGCCCCTAGACCTATGTTCTTAAATCCTTTTGTGCTGCTTGTGGCTTAGAGCTGTTTTGGCTTTTAACTTCCTTTGTCTTAAAGTTGCAATGATCACAGTTCTTTTGTGAGATTAAAAAAGTATCTTTAAAATCAAAATATGGGCCGGCACCGTGGCTCAACAGGCTAATCCTCCGCCTAGCAGCGCCGGCACACTGGATTCTAGTCCCGGTTGCCCCTCTTCCAGGCCAGCTCTCTGCTATGGCCCGGGAAGGCAGTGGAGGATGGCCCAAGTGCTTGGGCCCTGCACCCCATGGGAGACCAGGATAAGCACCTGGCTCCTGCCTTCGGATCAGTGCGGTGCACCGGCCGCAGCGCGTCTACCGCGGCAGCCATTGGAGGGTGAACCAACGGCAAAAAGGAAGACCATTCTCTCTGTCTCTCTCTCACTGTCCACTCTGCCTGTCAAAAATAATAATAATAAAAAAAAGTCAAAATATGAAACACAACAGACAATGATGCAGTGAGGACTGTGCCTTGTAGTGTAGAGATCAGTGCCCTCAAGTTTCCAAATAGTCCTGAGTCTGTCACTTATTTGTACTGATTTGTGCAAGTTACTTTACTGCTTGGTAACACTTATGTATAAAAAGGGCACAGATCTTCATCTGTGAATTTGACTAACTATGGATTGAGGAAAGGGTTAGGCCTGTGGTTGTATTTGTACTAAACATGTACAGACCATTTTTCTTACTATTTTCTGAATAATACAATTATTATTTATATAGTATATACATAATAGTAGGTGTAGTAAGTAATCTAGAGATGATTTAAGAGTATATAATAGGATGTATCTAGATTATATGCAAATGTGACTCTGTTTTATGCAAGAGACTTGACCATTTATAGATGTTGTTATCTGTCATAGGGGGTCCTGGAACTAACAACCTTCAAGTACTGAGAGGCATCTTAAATGAAGTATAGGATGGAATCTCTTGCAGTTCTTTAGGAGAAAATATATTTTATAAATTAAGACTGTTAAATAGCATCTGTCCTGTTCTTTAGGTTGGTAACAGGGAAGATACTGAGAAGGAAATACCTGCTTCTACCACGTCATCCAGTAGCCAGGTATTATGTCCATTGTGTGACCAAGGCTTCCCACCGACAAAGATTGAGCGCCATGCCATGTACTGCAATGGTCTGGTGAGGCAAGATACAGGTAAAGACTCATCAGAACAGCCAAACTCTTTGATTTGTGTGGTGGTTTTGTACAATATAATGCAGGGGAAACATACAGCTCTTTAAAATTGTTACTCTCTAGTTAATTTTCTAGTATTTCATGTTCATTATTGCTTTTGACAGATACACTGTCTTTCTTTTTTTTTTTTGACAGGCAGAGTTAGACAGTGAGTGAGAGACAGAGAGAAAGGTCTTCCTTTTTCCATTGGTTCACCCTCCAAATGGCCGCCATGGCTGGCATGCTGTGCCGATCCGAAGCCAGGAGCCAGGTACTTCCTCCTGGTCTCCCACGCGGGTGCAGGGCCCAAGGACCTGGGCCATCCTCCACTGCCTTCCTGGGCCACAGCAGAGAGCTGGACTGGAAGAGGAGCAACCGGGACAGAATCCGGTGCCCCAGCCGGGACTAGAACCTAGTGTGCCGGCACCGCAGGCAAAGGATTAGCCTAGTGAGCCGCGGTGCCAACCAAGATACACTGTCTTATTACACATATTTCAGCAGAAGAGGAAGGGAAAAAAATCTAATATTTTAATGTATTTCTTTTTATTTATTTATTTTTTTTTGACTGGCAGACAGTGAGAGAGAGAGACAGAGAGAAAGGTCCTCCCTCTGTCGGTACGCCCCCCAAATGGCCACTGAGGCCATTGCACTGCGCCAATCCAAAGCCAGGAGCCGGGGGTGGGGGGCCCCCTCCCCTCTCCCGTCTCCGATGTGGGTGCAGGGTCCCAAGCACCTGGTCCATCCTCCACTGCCACCCTGGGCCACAACAGAGAGCTGGACTGGAAGAGGAGCAGCCGGGACCAGAACCCCGTGGCCACATGGGATGCCGGCACCGCAGGCGGGGGATTAACCAAGTGAGCCACGGCACCGGCCCCCATTGTAGTTTTCTAAATAGAGCAGAAGTTGAGGATCTGAATTTGGTCATCAGCTCCTTTTAAAAAAACTTGTTTATGGCCGGCGCCGCGGCTCACTAGGCTAATCCTCCGCCTTGCGGCGTCGGCACACCGGGTTCTAGTCCCGGTCGGGGCACCGATCCTGTCCCGGTTGCCCCTCTTCCAGGCCAGCTCTCTGCTGTGGCCAGGGAGTGCAGTGGAGGATGGCCCAAGTGTTTGGGCCCTGCACCCCATGGGAGACCAGGAGAAGCACCTGGCTCCTGCCATCAGATCGGCGCGGTGCGCCAGCCGCAGCGCGCCTACTGCGGCGGCCATTGGAGGGTGAACCAACGGCAAAAAGGAAGACGTTTCTCTCTCTGTCTCTCTCTCACTGTCCACTCTGCCTGTCAAAAACAAAAAACAAAAAAAAAAAAAACTTGTTTATAGGGCTGGTGCTGTGGCACAGCAGGTTAATGCCCTGGCCTGAAGCGCCAGCATCTCATACGGATGCCGGTTCGAGACCCGGCTGCTCCACTTCAGATCCAGCTCTCTGCTATGGCCTGGAAAAGCAGTGGAGGATGGCCCAAGTCCTTGGGCCCCTGTACCCATGTGGGAGACCCAGAAGAAGCTCCTGGATTCGGATTGGCACAGCTCCGGCCGTTGCAGCCAATTGAGGAGTGAACCATCATCAGATGGAAGACCTCTCTCTCTCTCTGCCTCTCTGTGTAACTGACTTTCAAATAAATAAATAAATCTTTTTTTTTAAAAAAAAAAAAGACAAAAAAACTTGTTTATGTATTTATTTGGGATGGAGGTGGGGAAAATGGGAGGGCATGGCCTGTTGTCTTCTGATTGATTCTCCAAATGCCCGCAACAGCCAGGACTGGGTCTTGGCTGAAGCTGGTAGATTGAATCCCATTGCAGGTCTCTCCTATGAGTAGTAGGAGCCCAATCAGTTGAGAACACCACTGCTGCTCCCCAGGGTCTGCATTTGCAGGAACCTGGAATCAGAGCAGGAGCCAGGAATTGAACCTAAATACTCTAGTGTGGGATGTTGAGTAGCACTGAAGAACTGACATTTAGAGGCAGTTTTAATTTGACATAGCTTTTTAGTCTGATTTTATAGCTGAGAGTTCTAGTGACTGGAAAAATTCTGGGACTGAACATTTGGTGAACAGAGAGGGAAGAGGCTTCTTATCTATCTCACCAAGCAGACTTACACAGCTGGTATAAGTCATCTGAGTCAGTGAGTTAACTCAACATTGAGGTCCAAAGTTAAATGAGCTTGAGAATAAGCTGAATGTCCATTTGAACTCTAGAAATAGATAATCTTCTTCAGGTCAGAATTAGTGCAAAAGTAGTACGAGGTAGCTCCCACTTAGGTCTCATACTAAACTGTGCTAGTTTGTGCTCAGACAGGAAGCTTTAGCATTCGTTACATACCTTTCAGCTACATGTTAGTTGCTGTTAAGTGTGTTCTTCTGTACTAGAGTGTGGTAAGGGAGCCCCCACCACCGCAAGTCTTTCTGTTGAAATTGATTCAGACTTGTTTCTGAATTTTTTCAAGCCAAATGCAGATTTGTACTACTAAAACCACAATTTATTCCTTAAAAAAAATTGGGGGGGGGGGTGACTGGTGTTGTGATGCAGTGAGTTAAACCTACACTTTCAACTCTGGCATCTCATATGGTTGCCAGTTTGAGTTCTGACTGCTCTACTTGTGATGCAGCTCTCTGCTAATGCTCTTGGGAAGGAAGTAGAAGATGGCCCAGCTGCTTGGGTCCCTGCCACTCACGTGGGAGACCTGGATAGTGTTTCAGGCTCCTGGCTTCTGCCTGACCTACCCCCGGCCATTGTAGCCATCTGGGGAGTAAATCAGCAAATGGAAGATCTTTCTGTCTCTGTCACTCTGCCTTTCAAATACCAAATTATGGGAATTAGGTAGAGGGTATCTTCCATTTGCTGGTTTGCTCCCCAAATGCCTGCAACAGCTGAGATTGGACCAGGCTGAAGCCAGGAGCCATGAACACCATCCAGGTCTCCCATGTGGGTAACAAGAACCCAAGTACTTGAACCGTCCTCAGCTACCTTGTAGGCGTGTTAGCAAGAAGCTGGATTAGAAGCAGAGGTTCCAGAACTGAAACTGGCAGTCTAATATGGGATATGAGCAGCTCAAGTGACTCTTTAACCCATTGTTGTATTTTACTCATCAAACTTGTTGAGAAGCTGACACCATCAGGTGGGCAAAGTAGACTGAGACTTAACCATCATCAGCTTTCAGATTATTTTTATTCTTCTGGATCCAGGGTCAGTGACTCTGCCTGATGCTACTCAGTTAGGTATACACTTTGGTCTTGTAGCTTTCAGACATATGAATATAAATGTGTTTTCTGATATAATAGGATTTAGTCCTTATATTTTTGGCACCATTTGTCTGTGGCTCTAATCCAAACGCCTCAGACCTCCAACTGAGGATGTCTGCTGTGTTATGAATGATGGTAACATTTTCTTTTTCATAGGGTTATTTATTATAAAAATATTCTGAAGTATGATAAAGACAAATGCAAAGTATTGCATTCTAATTCAGTGCCAGCTCACCAGCTCGTCTACCAAGAACTAGAAATTTGATTCCTTTCTACTGCTTATTTACCTGTAATTCATCAAAATATTTATTGAACACTTTTTTGTTATGTGGGTGATGCTAGGCTTTATGTGGGTTCCTAAAGAAGTTTAAAACAAGATTTCTCGGGGGAGTGGGAGAGGGGAGGGCTACGGGAGGGAGGGAGGTTGGGGGGGTAAGCCACAACTATATAAAAGTTGCATTTGTAAATTTACATTTATTAAATAAAAAATAATAATAACTATATAACAAACAAAAAAAAAAGAAAAAAAATAAAACAAGATTTCTGCCATCAAGGAACTTATATTTTTATTGGGGGAAATTAATATTTACTTAAGAAATTAGTTACAAGATGACACAAAATGAATGATGGTATACCCAAGTGAATGTCCTGACAGTGAGTGCAATGGGAGAGAGAACAGTGAATAGGGATGATGTTCCAGAGAGCATAGGCTTAGCCTGGGCTGTGAAGGCTGGATAGGTTTGGAGAAACCTATTGGAAGATATTAAATAAGATAGAAAGCAAAAGAAAGGGCAACTAAAGAATAGCTTCCTGTTGGCTGGCGCCGCGGCTCACTAGGCTAATCCTCCGCCTTGCGGCGCTGGCACACTGGGTTCTAGTCCTGGTCGGGGCGCCGGATTCTGTCCTGGTTGCCCCTCTTCCAGGCCAGCTCTCTGCTGTGGCCCGGGAGTGCAGTGGAGGATGGCCCAAGTCCTTGGGCCCTGCACCCCATGGGAGACCAGGAGAAGCACTTGGCTCCTGCCATCGGATCAGCGCGGTACGCTGGCTACAGCATGCCGGCCATGGTGGCCATTGGAGGGTGAACCAACGGCAAAGGAAGACCTTTCTCTCTCTCTCTCTCTCTCTCTCTCTCTCACTGTCCACTCTGCCTGTCAAAAGATTTAAAAAATTAAAAAAAAAAAAAAGAATAGCTTCCTGTTAATTTTCCTAGTAGTGTTAGCTTGCTAGTCTAAATCATCCTGTCTAATAACATTTCAGGCCCTGTGAGTGTTTGGAGCAGGGATTTCTAGTTCTCGTTGGAGTTCTCCCACTCTTCACTTATGGCTTTACTTTCCTGGGAACAAAACTGGAGTGTGAATAGGTTGGGGAAGTAGTTAGAGGAATAATGCAAAGCATTTACTAGTGTACCTGGAATATAATGGACCTTTAGTGAGCTTGGTCTGTTAACTTTGTTTCCCCACCAGCTTGCCTGCTCCTGTCCTTGCTAGAGACAGAAGATAGTCATTGTTGTGTTATGCAGCTTTGTGACTGGTTGAGACCCCAGCCTAATGTTTTAATCTTTGGTAAAAAGACGCCTCCCCTACTGTGGAAGGGAGTTACCCTGCTTGAAGATACATAACCCAGGCTGGGAAACTGTTAGCCCAATGCCTTGGGGGGGGGGGGGAGGGAGTGGAACAGGGGAGGAATGCCTCCCAGAATTAGGTATGCAGCTTTCTCCTCCTTCCTGTTTTCCCCTGAAGCTCATCCCAGACATGCTTGGTTTGGCTGTATAAAAGAAATAGTAATTAGAGTCATTTACATGAAGTGTCTACCATTTATGCCTAGTTACCGTGCAGTACAATAACAATTATGCATATCATTAAATACATGTCTGATTAACTTTGCTGTAAGTTTTATTTGATTATAATACTACACTCTGATTAAGTTGTCTCAGTCTGCTCAGTTTGTTGTTTACTGACATGGCTATCTGTTCAGAGCTGAAAAAATTGAAGGGGGGATTGTTCTTAAAGGTATTGTTTGAGAGGAGAAGATTCGTTAAATTCATCTAACAATGTAGGTCCCCTTGGCATTTGTTTTCTAGAAAAAGTATTTGAGACAACTTTTATTTAATTCACTTATTTATTTTATCCATCTATGAAAATAAAGCTCCCCATGCAGTATGTATTTATTAAATACCTACTGTATACCAGATATAATGAACAAAGTCCTGACTTCATGGAGCTTATATTCTAGTAGTGGGAAGCACACAATAAAAAATATACATACAGTATGTCAAGTGATGATAAATATTTTGGAGAAAAAGTAAAGCAGAAAAACGGGATAGTAAGTACTTAGGTTAGGAAGTAGCAATTTAGAATAGGTGGTCAGAGAAAGTCTCATTGAGAAGGTGATATTTGAGCAGGTATCAAATAAGGTAAGAGGATTTTGAAGTGAGAAGAAAAATGTGTTACAGACAGGAAACAGTTCATTTAAAGACTCTAGGATATGAATAGGCTTGAATGTGGCTGCAGTAAGAAAGTAAGGGAGAGAGACCATAGAGATAATTGCAGAGGGGATAGGTGGACAAATCACAGGGCTGTTAGGCTTTTCCTTGAGCAAAGGAGGAACCAGGGGAGGAATTTGAGTGAAGAATTAATATTTAAGCAAAGGATCATGCTGGTAGCTGTGTGGACGCTAGATTATTGGAGTAGGAGACAAGGGTAGAAGCTGAATTTGGGGGTGGAGAGGCAGTATGAAAGGGTGGCAGATGCCAGCGCTGTGGCTCAACAGGCTAATCCTCCGCCTAGCGGCGCCGGCACACCAGGTTCTGTCCCGGTCGGGGTGCCAGATTCTGTCCTGGCTGCCCCTCTTCCAGGCCAGCTCTCTGCTGTGGCCAGGGAGTGCAGTGGAGGATGGCCCAAGTCCTTGGGCCCTGCACCCCATGGGAGACCAGGAGAAGCACCTGGCTCCTGCCTTCGGATCAGTGCAGTGCGCCGGCCGCAGCACACCGGCCGCGGCGGCCATTGGAGGGTGAACCAACGGCAAAGGAAGACCTTTCTCTCTGTCTCTCTCTCTCTCTCACTGTCCACTCTGCCTGTCAAAAAAAAAAAAAAGGTGGCAGAAACATGAGCTTTGTAACTAGGCAGATCTGCACTTAAATTTCGGATGTGGTATTTGCCAATTTGGTAATATTTGACAAATTTTTCAGGATCAGGTTTCTTATTTACAAAACTAATTTGACAGCATCAGGATTGTCATGAGTGTCAGAGATACTTTATAAACTACCTAGCACTGTCCTTGGCATGCTCATGTTATTCTTGGCTAATTTTTTTAGTTTCTTTGTTTAAAATATTTTATTTATTTGAAAGAATGACAGAGAGAGATATCTTCCATTCGTTCCCTAGATAGGCATACTGGCTAGGTATGGGCAGAAGCCAGGAGCCAAGAACTCCATCCAGGTCTCCCACATGGGTGACAGGGACCCAGCTATTTGGGCCATCTTCTGATGCTTTCCCAAGTGCATTAACAGGGAGCTGGGTTGGAAGCAGAGCAGTGGAGACTTGAACCAGCACTCCAATATGGGATATAGGATGCCAGTGTTGCACTATAACACAAGCCCCATTATCTACATAGTCTTTCTGAGTCTGTATTTCTGTGTGCTAACATGTAAAGTATAAGCCATCAGCTGCTAGAACTAAGGGGAAGATAAAAGTCAAAGCATAAGAGGCAAATGGTAAGAATAAGTTATTGAGAAATAGATCATAGGAGAAATAGGGAAGATAAATGCCTTAATTGTATACACTTTGGACCTAGATAGAGGGTTATGGCTTAGAATTAGAGTGGATTTTCTCTTCAGGGGTTATCTCCTGGAAAAACATTGGTGTATGAGTGAGCAAGTTGGGAGAAGTAGGGATCCTTCTTGTAGATACTGCCTGAGAGCTAACAGACAAAGATGAAACCTACAATAGATAAGATTTGAACATCTGTAAGTAAGACTTATTTCTTAAATTATACAAAATTGTTTGTTTTTATATACTTGCAGTTGCCTATTTGAATGTAATTTGTACCCCATTCTATCTTTTCATTTGCATTAATGTGGTTTTTGTGTTACCAGTATGATTAGAATTAGTGTCTTGCTATTGGCACCCAACTACTGAGGTGTTAACAATAGTGAAATAGCATGGGTTTAATAGAAATAACATGGATTTTGGAGGCAGACTGAGCTATAGGGTGATACAAATCAAACACGGACCTTGTCTCACTGAGATTATAGTTCAGTTGGATAGATAAGACATGTACATGAATAACTAATACAAGGCCAGAACTACTAAGGGATATACTAAGGGATATACAAAAAAAAAAAAAAAAAAACCTTGTGGTGTTTCAGAGGAAATGTGATTAGAATTAGAGAGGAGGGTATTAATGTAAGAGAACAGTAGGCAGAAAACATATAAGTGGGAAGATGTGAAGGCTATACAGGATAGAGCAAGAAATTCATTGTGGTTGTGGTATGGGCATTATGCCCTTGGAAAATGACAAATGTTACTTGAGTTTTATGGGTCAATATGGGGACAAGTTTTTTCTTAACTTCTGTAAGAATGATTTGTGTGTTTACCATATTATATAGAGATTTTTTGGATACAGATGTTAGAAATATATTATTTGGAAGTCTGAGGTTAAGGTAGAGCTCAGATGATATCCCTTTCCAACTTTGACTCTGCTTGTGTCTTTAGTATTATCAAGAATTCTTGGGGGCCAGCGCTATGGCACAGGGGGTTAAAGCCCCAGCCTGCAGTACCAGCATCCTGTATGGGTACCATTTTGAGTCCTGGCTGCTCCACTTCTGATCCAGCTCTCTGCTAATGCACTGGGGAAAGCAGTGGAGGCCAGTCCAAGTCCTTGGGCCCCTGCTCCCATATGGGAGACCTGGAAGGAGCTCCTGGCTTCAGATTGGCTCAGCTCTGGCCATCTGGGGAATGAACCAGTGGATGGAAGACCTCTCTCCCTCCCTCCCTCCCTCCCTCTCTCTCTCTCTCTCTCTCTCTCTCTCTCTCTCTCTCTGTAACTCTGTCTTTCAAATAAATATAATAAATCTTTTTAAAAAATTCTATTAGTGGCTGGTGCCGTGGCTCACTAGACTAATCCTCCACCTGTGGCACCAGCACCCCGGGTTCTAGTCCCGATTGGGGCACCGGGTTCTGTCCCGGTTACTCCTCTTTAGTCCAGCTCTCTGCTGTGGCCCGGGAGTGCAGTGGAGGATGGCCCAGTTCCTTGGGCCCTGCACCTGCATGGGAGACCAGAAGGAAGCACCTGGCTCCTGGCTTCAGATCGGCACAGCGCGCTGGCCATAGCGGCCATTTGGGGGGTGAACCAACGGAAAAACGAAGACCTTTCTCTCTGTCTCTCTCTCTCTTACTGTCTAACTCTGCCTGTCCCAAAAAAAAAAAAAAAAAAAATCTATTAGTATCTGTTAGAAAATTCTGTCAGTCACAAAACAGAGGGGTCCTCAAAAAATTCATGGAAGACGCATATTATGAAAGAATTACACATGGATTTTCAAAATTTTTTGCACCAAAATAAGCATCTATTTTTTAAAAAAAATTTTATTTGAGACACAGAGATATAAAGCAAGCTCCTGTGTGCTGGTCTGCTTCACAAATACCCACAATAGCTGAGGCTGTGTCAGGTTTGAAGATGGGAGCTAGTAATACAATTCAAGACTCCCATGCGAGTGGTAGAAACTCAAATCACTTGAGCTATCATTACTGCCTCCCAGGGTCTGCGTTGGATGCTGGAGCCAGAGCTAAGAGTTGAACCCAGGCACTCCTATGTGGGAGATGGGCATCCTAACTGCCAGACTAAATGCTTGTTCCCAAACTTATCTTTAATTTTGTTTTTTTTTTTTTTCATGAACTTTTTGAAATACCTTCATATATAATCAAGAATATAGGCTTAGGCTGGTACTTAGTGTAATGGGTTAAACTGCTGCCTGTAATGCTGGCATCCCATATGGGTGCCAGTTTGAGTTCTGGCTGCTCCTCTTCCTATCTGGCTCCCTGCTAATGTGCCTGAGAAAGCACAGAAGATGGGCAAGTTGTTGGGTCCTGGATGAAACTCCTGGTTTTGGCCTGGCCCGGTCCTGACCAGTGTGGCCATTTGGGAAATGAACTAGCAGATGGAAGATCTATCTTCGTCTCTGTCTCTGCCACTGCACACACACACACCCCCCCCCCCCAGCCTTTCAAATAAATAAATAAATAAATCTTAAAGGAAAAACAAAAACAACAATATGGGGCCAGCGCTGTGGTATAGCAGGTAAAGGGTAAAGCCAGCACTACATCCTGTATGAGCACTAGTTCAGGTCCCAGCTGCCCCACTTCCAATCCAGCTCCCTGCTAATGTGCCTAAGAAAGCAACAGAAAATGGCCCAAGTATGTGGGCCTCTGTACCCATGTGGGAGATCCAAAAGAAGCTCCTGACTCCTGGCTTCGGCCTATCTTTTATGGAGAGTGAACCAGTGGATGGAAGATTTTCTCCCTCTCTCTCTCTCTCTCTGCCCCTGCCCCTGCCTCTCTAACTCTAACTCTGCCTTTTAAGTAAATAAATAAATCTTTAAAAAAAATTTTTAAAAAGAATTTAGGCTTTTGCCATTCAGCTTCATAATTGTTAGCTTGTGTTTTCTTGATTCATGGTTTTGACTTGGCAGTTGCAACTGTGTTCCAGACAGGAGTAAAGGGGAGTGACTGTTGATTCTGAACTTTAATACTCATTTCTGCAATCTCTTGGAATTGAGCTTATTCTAAATTATGGTTGAATTAAGTCAGTTCTAAATAAGTGTTAGTTTGTATCTTTTGTGTGTTAATTTGTCTTTCTTGCTTCCTTAATTTTATTAAAACATTTTTATTAACAGTAGTTTTACATATTATTAGTTTTTAAAGATTTATTTTATTTATTTGAAAGAGTTACAGAGAGAGGTAGAGACAGAGAGAGAGGTCTTCTGTCTGCTGGTTCATTCCCCAAATGGCCGCAACGGCCAGAGCTGCGCCGATCCAAAGCCAGGAGCCAGGAGCCTCTTCCAGGTCTCCCACACAGGTGTAGGGGCCCAAGGACCTGGGCCATCTTCCACTGCTTTCCCAGGCCATAGCAGAGAGCTGGATCTGAAGTGGAGCAACCGGGTCTCGAACCAGCGCTCACATGGGATGCCGGCGCCTCAGGCCAGGGCGTTAACTCGCTGCGCTATAGCGCCAGCCCCCATATCATATGTTTTTTGTGTAGAAAGTTATAGTATCGCTAAAGTCATTGATTAATTACTTTTTTTTTTTTTTTTTTTTTGGACAGGCAGAGTTAGAAAGAGAGAGACAGAAAGGAAGGTCTTCCTTTTCCGTTGGTTCACCCACTAAGTGGCTGCTACGGCCGGCGTGTTGTGGCCGGCACCAATCCGAAGCCAGGAGCCAAGAACTTCCTCCTGGTCTCCCATGTATGTGGGTGCAGGGCCCAAGCACTTGGGCCATCCTCCATTGCACTTCCTGGGCCACATCAGAGAGCTGGCCTGGAAGAGAGGCAACTGGGGCAAAATCTGGCGCCCCAACTGGCACTAGAACCCGGTGTGCCAGTGCCGCAGGTGGAGGATTACCCAAGTGAGCCGGCCAATGACATTTTGTTGTGCTTTGTATTTCTTTGATTCATAAAGTTGAAACTTTTTCTTTTTTAAAAAGCTAGTTTGTATTTCTTCTTTGAGGTATTTGTTCTCTGAAGTTTGTCCTAACATCTGTTGGGATCTTAGTACTCTTTTTATCAGTTTGTTTTTTTTAAAGATTTATTTGATTTATTTATTTTAAAGTCAGAATTAGGAGAGAGAGAGAGAGAGAGAAAGAGAATGAGAGAGAATGAATCTTCCATCCACTGATTTCATTCCTGAAATGGCTGCAGTGGCCAGGGGTGGGCCAGGCCAAAGGCAGGAGCTTCATCCAGGTCTCCCATGTGGATCACAGACTCAGTTTGGCCTTCTTCTACTGCTTTCCCAGGCACATTACCAGGGAGCTGGATCGGAAGTGGAGCAGCCGGGACACAAACTAGTGCCCATATATAGCATACCTGCTATACCGCAATGCCAGCCCCTATCAGTTTATATTAGTTTTTTACTTATAAAATACAAGTGATTTCCTTTTTGCTTCAAAGGTACTTTCCAGATTTTTTTCTACTCACCTGTCAGTTCTCACAAAGTTTCCAGATTATGTAGTCTAGGACAGCAGCACACTGTCAAAGCTTTCATTTCTTGAAACAGGAGAAATGTTGATCCTGCAGAAGGATCTAATCCTTGTGAACAGAAGTGGCACTGACACAGGGAAAAGAGTATGAGAATCCATGCAAGATTAAGGCTGTAGGGATAGATAGATAGGAAATAGAATAAAGAATGCATTGCCGTTGATTTCAGGAGGAAGATGCAAACTGGTTCAGCAGTCAGCAGGAACTGGATGCCTAACGTGGTACATTTAAAAAAAGTGAGACATGGCCGGCGCCACGGCTCACTAGGCTAATCCTCCGCCTTGCGGCACCGGCACACCGGGCTCTAGTCCCGGTCGGGGCACTGATCCTGTCCCGGTTGCCCCTCTTCCAGGCCAGCTCTCTGCTGTGGCTAGGGAGTGCAGTGGAGGATGGCCCAAGTGCTTGGGCCCTGCACCCGCATGGGAGACCAGGAGAAGCACCTGGCTCCTGCCTTTGGATCAGGGCGGTGCGGCGGCCATTGGAGGGTGAACCAACGGCAAAGGAAGACCTTTCTCTCTGTCTCTCTCTCTCACTGTCCACTCTGCCTGTCAAAAAAAAAAAAAAAAAAAATGAGACATAACTCCAGAGCACCTAGGAACTTAAAAACATGCTCTTTTCTCCCTGAATATAAAAAAGTAATAGAGGCCGGCACCATAGCTTAACAGGCTAATCCTCTGCCTTACGGCACCAGCACACCGGGTTCTAGTCCCGGTCGGGGTGCCAGATTCTGTCCCGGTTGCCCCTCTTCCAGGCCAGCTCTCTGCTATGGCCCGAGAAGGCAGTGGAGGATGGCCCAAGTGCTTGGGCCCTGCACCCCATGGGAAACCAGGAGAAGCACCTGGCTCTTGGCTTTGGATCAGCGCGATGCGCCGGCCGCAGCAGCCATTGGAGGGTGAACCAACAGCAAAAAGGAAGACCTGTCTCTCTGTCTCTCTCTCACTATCTACTCTGCCTGTCAAAAAAAAAAAGTAATAGAAATAAAAATCAACTAATGAAACCAGCATATATATTTGATATGTGTCTTTGTTGTTTTCTGGAGATTGAGGGAACAAGTACTTCCCCTCCTCCCATTGACTCATATTGGGATTCTACTGCATATATACATATACACTAGAAGTCATCACAAAATTTATGGAAATGAAAAAACTATGCATGGACTTCAAAAACTGTTTATATCAAAATAAACATTTAAAAAAAATATTTGAGGGGCTGGCATTGTAGTATAGCCAGTTAAGCCGCTGCCTGAAGTGCTGGCATCCCATGTGGTCGCTGGTTTGAGTCCCAGCTGCTCCACTTTCTATGCAGCTCCCTGATAGCGTACCCAGGAAAGCAGTGGAGGATGGTTCAAGTGTCTGGGCCCCTGCACCCATGTGGAACACCAAGAAGAAACTTCTAGCTCCTGGCTTTTGCCTGGCCTAGCCCTGGTCATTGTGGCCATTTGAGAAGTGAACCAGCAAATGAAAGACCTCTCTTTCTGTCTGTTCTTCTCTCTTTCTGTAACTCTGCCTTTCAGATAAATAAAAAGGAAAAAAATTATTTGAGAGGCAGAAAGAGACACAGACAGCAGACAAACAGTAAGTGCTCCCATTTGCTCTTTTGCTCCCCAAATGCCTGCTATGGCTGGGGGTGCTCAGATGGGCTGAAGCTGGTAGCTGAGACCTTAGTTCAAGTCTCCCATATGGAGCCCAGTTACTTGAGCCATCATCCCTGCTTCCTAGAATCTATATATATATTTATTAGCAGGAAGCTGGAGTCAGGAACCAGAGATGAGAATCAAGCCCCAGGTGCTCCAGTATGGGACATACACTGGAGTCTGAACTCCTAGGCTAAATGTTTACCCCCTAAACTTATCTCTTAATTCCATTTTCCCAGGAACTTCTGGATGTACCCTCATTATATCTCCATCCTGTTTTTATATTTGGCTTCTCTTCTTTTATACTGTACCATAAGCATTTACCTCATATCCTATGCTATTAGAAATTAATTATATTTATGAGCCTGTTTATAATTTTTTATTTTAACAATTATACAAAGTTGGATAAATATATTTTGACAGAGGAAACCAAAGTGACAAGGGCAGCTTATAAAACAAAATGCGGCCGGCGCCGCGGCTCAATAGGCTAATCCTCCTCCTTGTGGCGCCGGCACACCGGGTTCTAGTCCCGGCCGGGACGCCATATTCTGTCCCGGTTGCCCCTCTTCCAGGCCAGCTCTCTGCTGTGGCCAGGGAGTGCAGTGGAGGATGGCCCAAGTGCTTGGGCCCTGCACCCCATGGGAGACCAGGAGAAGCACCTGGCTCCTGCCTTTGGATCAGCGTGGTGCGCCGGTTGCAGTGCGCCGGCCGTGGCAGCCATTGGAGGGTGAACCAAC
This sequence comes from Lepus europaeus, assembly GCF_033115175.1. NCBI lineage: Eukaryota > Metazoa > Chordata > Mammalia > Lagomorpha > Leporidae > Lepus > Lepus europaeus. The sequence goes on from NC_084830.1 coordinate 104,633,564, forward strand.
GGCAAAGGAAGACCTTTCTCTCTCTCTCTCTCTCTCTCTCTGTCCACTCTGCCTGTCCAAAAAAAAAAAAAAAAAAAAAGCACAGGCATCTAAGAAAAGGATGTTTTTAAAAAGAACCTGAGTGGCCAACACTGTGGCTCACTTGGCTAATCCTCCGCCTGCAGTGCGATTGGGGTGCCACGTACTAGTCCCGGTTGCCCCTCTTCCAGGCCAGCTCTCTGCTGTGGCCCAGGAGTGCAGTGGAGGATGGCCCAAGTGCCTGGGCCCTGCACCCGCATGGGAGACCGGGAGGAGATACCCGGCTCCTGGCTTTGGCTTGGCGCAGCGCTGCCGAAGTGGCCATTAGGGGTTGAACCAACCGAAGGAAGACCTTTCTCTATGTCTCTCTCTCACTGTCTGTAACTTTCTCTGTGTCTCTCTCTCACTGTCTAACTCTGCCTGTCAAAAAAAAAAAAAAGTAAGAAGAACCTGAGCACTGGGTCTGTGAGTTACAAAGTAGATTCCTCTTCAGAAGGACTTACCCCAGAATTGTTTGGTGTTTCCTGGGAAGGCCATTATCTTATTCGAATGCTGTGTTACTGATATAGAAATATTTCATAATACTTAGCTACTGGATGAACTCAGGTTAGTACCTCTACCCCAGGCTTATGTTACACTGTGTGTAACTCTTCTGGAATTTTTTTTTTTGAAGATGTATTTATTTGTTTATTTGTTTAGTTATTTGAAACAGTTAGAGAAGGGAAGAAACAGAGATCTTCCATCTGCTGGTTCACTCCCAAAATGGCTGCAATGGCCAGAGTTAGGCAGGCCGAGACAAGGAGCCTGAAACTCCATCTGGGGCTCTCGTGTGGGTGGCAGGCACCCGAGCACTTATTTATTCTTGGGTTGTTTCTCAGAAGCATTAGCAGGTAGCTGGATCAGAAGTGGACTAGCCAGGACTTGAGCTGGCACCATATAGGCAGTGGTGTTATTAACCTACTGCATCACAGGGAATCCTTTGCTCCAGTTACTTCCACCACCACCCCCATACACCACCTCATCTCATTTGTCTTTTGACAACTTTTAGTTAGCCTGTCTGTTGGACATCTCATGTCAGCCACCCCGTGATGCATTAATAAAGTTACTGTATGATATGACATGTGAAATGGCAGGCTGACTACAACTCCATGTTTGCTTGAGCTCTTGGTGCCTTTGTTCTGCCCATCCTATTTCCTTTTTTTAAGATTTATTTTATTTATTTGAAAGACAGAGTTACAGAGGCAGAAAGAGAGAGAGAGAGGTCTTCCATCTGCTGGTTCACTCCCCAGATGGCTGCAACGGCCGGAGCTGTGCCAATCCAAAGCCAGGAGCCAGGAGCTTCTTCCAGGTCTTGCACATGTGTGCAAGGGCCCAAGGACTTGGGCCATCTTCTACCGCTTTCCCAGGCCATAGCAGAGAGCTGTACCAGAAGAGGAGCACCCAGGACTAGAACCGGCACCCATATGGGATGTCGGCACTTCAGGCCAAGGCATTAACCTGCGGCACCAGAGCCAGCCCCTGCCCATCCTATTTCTTTTGGAGATTTTTTGGAATATTTATTACCTTACTTGAAAGACAGGTAGCCATATCTCCCATCCAGTGGTTCCCTTCTTCAATACCTGCAACAGTGGAGACTATTCCATGCCAGAGCCAGAAACTGGGAACTCAACATCTTGTTCCTCTTTACATTGATGTTGCTCAGTTACTGTACTCCTTGTGCCTTGATACTAAAGAGCCAGGCCTCAGGATTTCTTTTAGTTCTGCCAGATGTGCTTATTCCTTCCTTGAAAAATAAAATAGCTGTTTTTAACACCTGAATTAAAATCAAGAGCATTATGTGTTGAAGGAATATTAACAGTTAAATACCATTTTAGAGAAGTTCTGTCACTTCATGATCTAGTCACACTTCTTAATTCAGGCATCTAGAACATTTTAAGAAAGAAAAGTTTGGCCGGCGCCATGGCTCAACAGGCTAATTCTCCACCTAGCGGCGCCAGCACACCAGGTTCTAGTCCCGGTCTGGGTGCCGGATTCTGTCCCGGTTGCCCCTCTTCCAGTCCAGCTCTCTGCTGTGGCCCGGGAAGGCAGTGGAGGATGGCCCAAGTGCTTGGGCCCTGCACCCCATGGGAGACCAGGATAAGCACCTGGCTCCTGCCTTCAGATCAGCATGGTGCGCCGGCCGCAGCACGCCAGCTGCAGCGGCCATTGGAGAGTGAACCAACGGCAAAGGAAGACCTTTCTCTCTGTTTCTCTCTCACTGTCCACTCTGCCTGTCAGAAATTAAAAAAAAAAAAAAAAAAAAAAAGAGAGAAAAGTTTAAGGAATTAATATTAGATTGGTGATCACCATTAGAACTACCTTAAAGCCACAGTCAGAACTATTACCTAAGGTGCTAAGTATTGTTATCTCCCTTTTATGGATCATGAAACTGCTATCAGAGTGGTTTACTGTTTATCCAGCATCAGACAATAAGAGGCAGAATCAGGTCCCAAGCCCTGATCTGCCTGACTCTTGGTTACTATGTTCTCTGCTTTTTGTGTGTAGAGAAGGGAAACAATAGGAGAGAAAGTGTGAGGAGACCATAGAAACCCCCTCAATTTCCAAATACTATAATTTTTCACCTCTGGGAACAAACATGAAGTCTAATCTTGCCAGAATTGACCTTGTCAGCTTTTCAGTTACCTGAGAGAAACGGTTAGATTCAGGCTCTTCCCTCATGAACAGAGTCCCAGTGACATACGACCTCTGTAAAAGCTTGAGTGCAAAGTTAAAAGATCAAGTAGGTAAACACTTATTTTTAGTGTTACCGTGCACAGACTTGAGTTTGTTACTAAGGAATTTTCTAAGGATCTGATGTGGAGGAAAGCTTGAGAATAAGATAACTGTTTTTCCATTAAGTAAAGTTAGTATTTAATTTGCCAAGTCTTTCTAAACCATACCTAACATTAACCAACAGGAGCTACCACATAGGAACACTTTTTGTATATCAGGAACTGGGTTTTTTTTGTGTGTATTCTGTTTAAATCTGTTGTAGCAGATATTCCACTTATATAGAAGAAACTGCAGCCTTAAAGAAATTATTTTCCCAAATCACATCCCTAGAAAGTTGCAAGAGCCAAGATACACAGCTAGGTTTAACTCAAAAGCTAGTGCTCTGTACTCTAAGTAATTATTCATGAATATTCAGGTTAAAAAAGAAACAGCAAAGTTCAAAATACTTCATCCAACATATTGTTTAAGAATTTAGAGTAGGGACTGGCACTGTGGCATAGCAAGTAAAGCTGCTTCCTGCGTCCTATATGGGCACTGGTTCGAGTCCCGGCTGCTCCACTTCCAATCCATCTCTCTATGGTCTGGGAAAGCAGTGGAAGATAGCCCAAGTCCTTGGGCCCCTGCATCCACGTGGGAGACCCAGAGGAGGCTCCTGGCTTCAGATTGACATAGCTCCAGCCCTTCTCTCTCCCTCTCCCTCTCCCTCTCTCCCTCTCTCTCTCTCTCCCTCTCCCTCTCCTACTCTCTCTGTGTAACTCTGACTTTCAAGCAAATAAATAAATCTTTAAAAAAAAAAAAGAGTAAAACTGTTTGTGTAGAAGGACAAGGTAAGGATAATTGTGAGAATAAATGCTACCCTCTTGATTGGGGATCAAGGTAGAAGGATGGACTAAGGAACATGCACTCTGTTAGCTAACAAATTTTGTTAATATTCTAGTTGTTAAGTGATGAGTTCACATAGATTGTTCTGTGCATATCACATTACAAAACATTTTAAAGAGCTGGTATGTTTCTATTATGGACTACTGTCATCTATTACATTTTCAGAGGAATCTTGGTAAAGCATTTACTAGTAAGGTGCAGAGAATTTCAGAGTCTTTTCTCCACATGGAACTGTCTAGTATTAATTTAGACTCTGATGACAATATACATATACTTGATTTTGATTGCCATTAATGATTCTTTAGAAACAGACCTCTTAGTGTTTTTTTTTTTTTCTAGGTCTTATATCTTTGCCACCTAACTTTCGTACTAGTTTTCACAAAAGACAGTGGTCAGTTTAATTATTATTCTGCAAAAAGACTGTGTGTGTGTGTGTTTTACTTACAGAAAATTTCAAACATAGAAATTGAGAGAATAGTAGAACCTTGAAGCTGTGTGTTCTACACACATCAATTTATGGCCATTGTTTTTGATCTACAGTATATTCCATCCATAAACCTCCTTCCCCAGATTATTTCAGATCACATCCCAGATATAGTTTTATTATGTTACTGTGTATCCCTAAGATATAAAATATTTTAGAAAACACCTAATCATAATGTTCTACCACCTATAAAAAATAACAATTCCTTAACATCAAATATCTGGTCTGTTCAATCTCAGTATCATAATTATTTTTTACAAGTAAGGTTTGTTGAAATCAGGGATCCATACAAGATTCACTGCAAAAATTTTTTGATGTTAATATCTCAGTCTCTTTTAATTTACAGAAGAGTCATACTACAAAAAGTTATTATTCATGATTTTTATATATAAACTTAATAATGTTATTAATAGTAACTGTGTCATAGTCATTTTTATTCTTTCCATATCATCTAACACAGTAGTGTGGAGGTTGGCCTTAAGAAAATATACTCTTTTTTTTTTTTTTTTGACAGGCAGAGTGGATAGTGAGAGAGAGAAACAGAGAAAAGTCTTCTTTTTTTGCCGTTGGTTCACCCTCCAATGGCCGCTGCGGCTGGAGCATTGTATCCGAAGCCAGGAGCCAGGTGCTTCTCCTGGTCTCCCATGCGGGTGCAGGGCCCAAGGACTTGGGCCATCCCCCACTGCCTTCCCGGGCCACAGCAGAGAGCTGGCCTGGAAGAGGGGCAACCAGGATAGAATCCGGCGCCCCGACCGGGACTAGAACCCGGTGTGCCAGCGCCACAAGGCAGAGGATTAGCCTGTTAAGCCACGGCACCGGCCTTTTTTTTTTTTTTTTTACAGGCAGAGAGAGAGACAAAGAGACAGAGAGAAAGGTCTTCCTTTGCCGTTGGTTCACCCTCCAATGGCCGCCACAGCCGCGGCCGGCACACTGCGCTGATCTGAAGCCAGGAGCCAGGTGCTTCTCCTGGTCTCCCATGGGGTGCAGGGCCCAAGCACTTGGGCCATCCTCCACTGCACTCCTGGGCCACAGCAGAGAGCTGGCCTGGAAGAGGGGCAACCGGGACAGAATCCGGCGCCCTGAAGGGGACTAGAATCCGGGGTGCCAGCGCTGCAAGGCAGAGGATTAGCCTATTGAGCCATGGCGCCGGCCCAGAAAATATACTCTTAAAAGCAAAGGTTACTTAGGAAACTTTTTCTTTTAAGGTTCATTTATTTACTTTAAAGGCAGGGTTACAAAGAGAGAGGGAGGCAAAGAGAAAGAGATCTTCCATCCACTGGTTCACTCTGGGTGAGGCCAGAGCCAGGAGCTTATTTGGGTCTCGATGGCAGGGACCCAAGTATTTGGGCCGTCTTCTGCTTTTTTTCCCAAGCTATCAGCAGGGAACTGGATCAGAAGTAGAGCAGCCGGGACATAAACCAGCATCCATATTGTATGCTGGTGTTGCAGGTGGACGGCCTTACCTGCTAACATCACAATGCTGGCCCCAGCAAACTTTTTTTTTAAAATGTATGTGTGTATTTTTTTTTTTTTTTTTTGATAGGCAGAGTGGACAGTGAGAGAGAGAGACAGAGAGAAAGGTCTTCCTTTTTCTGTTGGTTCACCCCCCAGTGGCCGCTGCGGCCGGTGCACTGTGCTGATCTGTAGCCAGGAGCCAAGTGCCTCTCCTGGTCTCCCATGCGGGTGCAGGGCCCAAGGACTTGGGCCACCCTCCACTGCCTTCCCAGGCCACAGCAGAGAGCTGGACTGGAAGAGGAGCAACCGGGACAGAATTCAGCGCCCCGACTGGGACTAGAACCCGGTGTGCCGGCGCCGCAGGCAGAGGATTAGCCTATTGAGCCATGGCGCCGGCCGTATGTGAGTATTTATAAGACAAAACTCTTCTATCCACTAGTTCATTCCTCAAATGTGTGCAAACAGTCAGAGCTGGGCCCAGCCAAAACCGGAGCCAGGAATTCTACCTAACCTCCTACATGGGTGGCAGGGACTTGAGTACTTGAGCCATCTTCTTCTGTGCACATTAGGAAGCTGGATTGGAAATGGAGGTTGGACTCAAACCCAGATCCCAACATGGGGCAGGTGTCCCAAGCAGCTGCTGCTTTTTTTTTTTTTTTTTTTTTTTTAAATACAGTTGCCATTGGCTTTCGGAATCCACTCAAAGCCACACTGCCTCTTTTTTTTTTTTTTTTTTTTTTTTAAGATTTATTTATTTATTTGAGTTACACAGAGATAGGAGAGGCAAAGAGAAAGAGAGGTCTTCCATCTGATGGTTCACTCCCCAGTTGCCACAACAGCCAGAACGGGTGCAGGGGCCCAGGCACTTGAGCCATCTTCTACTGCTTTCCCAGGCCATAGCAGAGAGCTGGATTGGAAGTGGAGCAGCCGGGTCTTGAACTGGCGCCCATATGGTATGTTGCTTCAGGCCAGGGCATTAACCCACTGTGCCACAGCGCCAGTCCCAACCAAGCAACTTCTTAACCTGCTGCACCAAAATGCCCACCCCACAAACTTTTTCTTAAAAGGACAGAGAGTAAATATTTTAGGTTTTGCAGGGTATATGGTCTCTGGTACAATTTTTCAGGCCTGTTACAGCTGCTCAGCTTTGCCATTATAGCACAAAAGCAAATATAGGCAATTTGTAAATGAATGACATATATATATATATATATGTACACACACACACACACATATATATTAAGATTTTATTTATTTATTTGAGAGGTAGAGTTACAGACAGTGAGAAGGAGAGACAGAGAGAAAGATCCTCCCTCCACTGGTTCACTCCCCAGATGGCCACGATGGCTGGAGCTGTGCCAATCCAAAGCCAGGAGCCAGGAGTTCTTCCCGGTCTCCCACACGGGTGCAGGGGCCCAAGGACTTGGGCCATCTTCTACTGCTTTCCCAGGCCATAGCAGAGAGCTGGACCAGAAGAGGGGCAGCCAGGACTAGAACCAGTGCCGACATGGGATGCTGGAGCCACAGGTGGAGGATTAACCTGCACCATGGCGCCAGCCCCCAAGGTGACTGTATATTAAAAACAGGTGGCCAGCCCTAGTTTGCTCATCTCTGTTCTACTATATTTGTTTGTTTTTCAGAATGTGTTCTATGCATCGCTAGGTTTTTGTGAGAGTGTCAGAAGCTCAGGGCCAATAGGATGAGTATTGGTAACACTTAACCTTGGCCGGCGCCGGGGCTCACTAGGCTAATCCTCCGCCTTGCGGCGCTGGCACACTGGGTTCTAGTTCGGGTCTGGGCACTGCATTCTGTCCTGGTTGCTCCTCTTCCAGTCCAGCTCTCTGCTGTGGCCCGGGAGTGCAGTGGAGGATGGCCCAAGTCCTTGGGCCCTGCACCTGCATGGGAGACCAGGAGAGGCACTTGGCTCCTGGCTACGGATCAGCAGGGTGCGCCGGCCGCAGCGCGCCAGCCGCAGCGGCCATTGGGGGGTGAACCAACAGAAAAAGGAAGACCTTTCTCTCTGTCTCTCTCTCTCACTGTCCACTCTGCCTGTCAAAAAAAAAAACTTAACCTTTACTATCCCACCTCATCTGGAGCTCTACCCTGTGCATTTTATGTATTGAGTTTCATATAAGATTTATTTGCAGAGAATTTTCATATTTAAAAAAATAGGAGTTAAAATTCACAGGTTTATGACATACTCCTGGTCTTTATAGTAACAATAACAATACCACACTGCCAGCCCTCTGTTTTTTTATGATTAGGTTCAAGTTAAACATTTTTGGCATATTATAGCAAAAAGCGTGTTGTCTTTTTTTTTTTTTTTTTGACAGAGTGGACAGTGAGAGAAATAGAGAGACAGAGAGAAAGGTCTTCCTTTACCGTTGGTTCACTTTCCAATGGCCGCCATGGCCGGCGCACCGCACTGATCCAAAGGCAGGAGCCAGGTGCTTCTCTGGGTCTCCCATGGGGTGCAGGGCCCAAGCACTTGGGCCATCCTCCACTGCACTCCCGGGCCACAGCAGAGAGCTGGCCTGGAAGAGGGGCAACCGGGACAGAACCGGCGCCCTGACCGGGACTAGAACCTGGTGTGCCGGCGCCACAAGGCAGAGGATTAGCCTAGTGAGCCGCGGTGCCAGCCACGTGTTGTCTTTTTAAGATTTACTTATTTGAAAGGCAGAGAGGTCTTTCATTCACTGGTTCACTCCCCAAATGGCCAAAACAGCCAGGACAGGGCCAGGCTGAAACCAAGAACCAGGAACTTCCTCCAGGTCTTCCACATTGGTGCAGGGACCCAAGGACTTGTGTTGCCATCTACTGCTTTCCCAGGCACATTAGCAGGGAGCTGTATTGTGGAGCAGCTGGGACTCGAACAGGCGCCCATGTGGAATGCTGGCATTGCAGGCAGTGGCTTAACCCACTACACCACAATGCCAGACTCAAGTATTGTGCTTGTAAATGTACGAGGGATCAGATAATAGCTTGTTTTATTGAGGTTATTAAATTTGATTCTCTTATTAAGATGGTGTCTACTAGGTTTCTTCTGTGAAGGCATTTTTTTAATTTTTATTTTTATTTTTATTTTTTGGTGATCAGTGTGTTGTCTTTGGGCTTCTGCTTTGAGGATGCTTGGATATCCTATTCCCAAACAGGCATACATCTGCATTTAGTAGCCATTGGTGACTCTTGCTTAAATTACTACTATGGTAGTTAATGGTGATTTTCGTAATCCCATAATTTCTTCTGCATTGGTTAGCCGATATTGTTTTGTGAAGAGTAACTTCTTCCTCGTAATGTTTCTTTTCAATACATTATGGACTTATGAATTGATTTTGTAAAAAGATTTTATTTATTTGTTAGAAAGGCAGAGTGAGAGAGGAGAGTCCGAGAGATCTTCCATCTACTGGTTCATTCCCTAAATGGTCACAATGACTGGAACTGGGCCGCTGAAGCCAGAGTCTGGAAGTTTATGTGGATCACCTTACATGGGTGATGGGGACATAAGCATTTGGGCCATCTTCCACTACTCTCCTAGACACATTGGCAGGGAGCTGGATCAGAAGCAGAGCAGCTGAGACTCAAAATGGCACTCTGAAATGGAATGCCAGCGTTGCAAGCAGTGGCTAAACCTGCTATACCAGAGTGCTGACCTATTGCAGAAAAATTAATCTATTTGAGAGGCAGAAAGAGATAGAGGGAGAGAGCTCTCATGCACTGGTTGAGTACTCAGATGGCCAGGACTGGGCCAGGACTGAAGGTAGGAACTGGAAACTCAATCTAGGCCTCCCACATGAGCGGCAGAAATTTAGTTATTCAAGCCATCACTCGTCTCTCAGGGTTTGCATTGGCAGGGAGCTGGAGTCAGGAACCAGATTTGGGTATTGAATCCAGGCACAACAAGATGGGATGGAGGCATCCTAACCTGTCTTTTCTTTCTTTCTTTCTTTCTTTCTTTTTTTTTTTTTTGACAGGCAGAGTGGACAGTGAGAGAGAGAGAGACAGAGAGAAAGGTCTTCCTTTGCTGTTGGTTCACCCTCCAATGGCCGGCGCACCGCGCTGATCCGAAGGCAGGAGCCAGGTGCTTCTCCTGGTCTCTCATAGGGTACAGGGCCCAAGCACTTGGGCCATCCTCCACTGCACTCCCGGGCCATAGCAGAGAGCTGGCCTGGAAGGGGGGCAACTGGGACAGAATCTGGCACCCCGACCGGGACTAGAACCTGGTGTGCCGGTGCCGCTAGGCGGAGGATTAGCCTGTTGAGTCACGGCGCCGGCCCCTAACCTGTCTTAACTACTGAACAAACAGCTGCTTCTATTATAGACATAATTAGGTAAAATTTACTGAGGGAGGCCAGTGCTGTGATGCAGTAGGTTAATCCTCCGCCTGTGCTGCTGGCATCCCACATGGGCGCTGGTTGTAGTCGCGGCTGCTCGTCTTCCAGCTATCTGCTATGACCTGTAAAAGCAGTAGAAGATGGCCCAGGCACTTGGGCCCTAAGTGCTTGGGCCTCAGCACCTGCATGGGAGGCTCACAAGAATCTCCTGGCTCCTGGCTTTGGATTGGTACAGATAAGGCTGTTGTGGCTATTTGGAGAGTGAACCAGCAGATGGAAGACCTCTCTGTCTCTCCTTCTCTGTAACTGTCCTTCTCCTTCTCTGTCCTGTCTGTAACTCTACGTCTCAAATAAATAAATAAAATGTTTAAAAAAGAAATCTACTGAGGAAAAAGTACAGCCATGATCTAGCCCAGCTCAAGCTACTGTTAACAGTTATATATAAATATAGTATATATATATATTATAGAAAATATAGTTACATATATAAAAATATAGTTTTATATATAGTTATATATAAATATATAACAAATATATATATATAAATATATAAATATAGTTATAGATAAATATAGTTATATATAACTATAAACATTATAGTTATATAGATTATAATATATATGTGGATAACTTTCCTTTTTTGGAATTAGCTTTTAACAGTAGGTTTTACTTATTTTTTTAAAGAGAAGACAGAGAAATTCTCTCCCTCTTTCTCTGTAATTCTGACGTTCAAATGAGCAAGAAGACAGAAATTTCTATCTGCTGATTCACTCCCCAAATAGCTGCAACAGCTGAGGCTGGGCCAGGCCAAAACCATGAGCCAGGAGCTTTTTTTGGGGTCTCACATGTGGGTGCTGAGGCCCAAGCACTTTGGGCCATCCCCTGCTGCTTTCCCAGGCACATTAGCAGGGAGCTGGATCAAAAGTGAAGTAGCCCAGACTCAAACTGGAACCTGTGTGGGATGCAGATGCTGCACACAGCATCTTAACCCACTACACTACAACACTGGCCCCAGTAGGTTTTATTTTAAACCAATTTTTTTCTTGTCTTTTTAATAGTTTAGAGAATCCCTGTGAGCTGTCATCCAGCTTCAACAATTATGAACATATGACCCACCTTTTCTGTGTATGCCATCCTACCCCTTACTCAAATCACCCCCAATAAATTATTTTGATATAATTTTCATTATATCGTTTCATCTAAAAAATATTTCAATATGTATCTTTGAAAGATAAGTCCTATTGTTTTATGTACACCTACAGTTATATTTTACCATTATAATACCAGTACCATTATAATGCCTATCAGCATCCCCCTTTCACTAATCAACTCATAATTTAAAAAAATGATATGTTGAGACTGGTATTGTGGCATAATGGGTAAAAGTGCTGCGTGTGATACTACCGTCCCATATGGGTGCTGGTTTGTGTCCCTATTACTCCACTTCTGATCCAGCTCCCTGCTAATGTGCCTGGAAAAGCAGCAGAGAATGACCCAAGTGCTTGGGCCCTTGCACCCATGTGGGAGACCCAGGTGGGGCTCTTGGCTCTTGACTTCATCTTGGTCCTGCCCTGACCATTGTGGCCATCTGGGGAGTGAACCAGTAGATGGACGATCTCTCTCTCTCTCTCTCTGTCTCTCCCTCTTTCTCTCTATAAATCTGCCATTCAAATAAAATAAACCTTTAAAATGTGTTTAAATAATGATACACATTTCTTTTACTGTTTTTGTTTTTTTATTTTAATTTTAGCTCCCACAGATAAGAGAGTACATGCAGTATTTGTCTTGCTTTTTCCGGCTTATTCGCTTCACATGACGTCCCCCAGTTGCAGCCACTTTGATTCAAATGATAGGATTTCAGTTTTTTTGTAGCTGAATAATATTCCCCTGTGTGTGTGTGTGTGTGTGCGCGCGTCCATTCATCTGATGATGGATATCTTGGTTGATTCCACGTTTTGGCTGTTATAAACAATGCTGCTATAAAGGTGGCAGAGCAGCTATCTCTGATACAATGTGTTCATGTCCTTTGGGTAAGTGGTTATATATAATGGGATCTTTGGATCATATGCAAGTCTATTTCTAGTTTTTAAAAAAATCATACTGTTTTCCAAAGTGGCTGCACTAATTTACAGTTTCCATTCTTCTTATAACCCAATTCCATCTATTTGGGATCATTTTTCTTTAGTCTGAAGAGCTCATTTTAGTATATTTTATTTCCAAATTCAGGCCAACCACAGATGAATTACTTAACAGAGATTTCTTTGTTTGAAAACAGTTGTCTCAGCCGGCGCCGTGGCTCACTAGGCTAATCCTCCGCCTTGCAGCGCCGGCACACCAGGTTCTAGTCCTGGTCGGGGCACCGGATTCTGTCCCGGTTGCCCCTCTTCCAGGCCAGCTCTCTGCTGTGGCCCGGGAAGGCAGTGGAGGATGGCCCAAGTCCTTGGGCCCTGCACCCGCATGGGAGACCAGGAGAAGCACCTGGCTCCTGGCTTCGAATCAGTGAGATGCACCAGCCGCGGCGGCCATTGGAGGGTGAACCAACGGCAAAAGGAAGACCTTTCTCTCTGTCTGTCTCTGTCCACTCTGCCTGTCCAAAAAAAAGAAAAAAGAAGAAAGAAAACAGTTGTCTCACCTTCATTTGTGAAGGGTGTTTTTACTGAGAACTGAATACTAATTAGGCAGTGATGTTTATGGGGGTGTGGGATAAACATTTAAATACAGATTACAGTATACGTAGGGTTTTTAATTTTTGCTAAAGTCTGTACAAGTAGTACTGTCTACTTCATATTGCATCAGATTGGGAGGCATATATTATCTGGTTATCATTCTGTGATTTTTTTTAAAAAAAGATTTATTTATTTACTTTAAAGGCAGAGTTACAGAGAGGCAGAAAGAGAGAGAGAGAGATCTTCCATTCTCTGGTTCACTCCCCACAGGGCTGCAATGGCCAGAGCTGCACTGATCCAAAGCCAGGAGCCAGGAGTTTCTTCCAGGTCTCCCACGTGGGTGCAGGGACCCAAGGACTTGGGCCATCTTCTGCTTTCCCAAGCCACAGTAGAGAGCTGGATCGGAAGTGGAGCAGCTGGGACTCAGACCGGCACCCATATGGGATGTTGGCACTGTGGACAGCCGCTTTACCCGCTACTCCATAGCGCCAGTCCCTGTCTGTGATTTTAAGATCAATTAGAGTCCGGCACTTTGGCTTGGCAAGTAAAACCGCTGCCCGCAGTGCCGACATCCCATATGGGATAAAACTTCATGAATGAGGAAGGTCAGGATGAGAGAAGGCAACTTGTACTTGGGTTTCTGGCTGTGCTTATTGCAGAATACTCAGTTTAGAGAATATCTGAGTAATTCAACTGTATTGATTTTACTGTATAATTTGTGCTTCTTTACTGACAGTCCAATTGATATTTATTTTTTTAAAGATTTATTTATTTATTTATTTGAAAGTTAGAGTTACAGAGAGAGGTAGAGACAGAGAGAGAGGTCTTCCATCCACTGGTTCACTCCCCAGATGGCCGCAATGGCTGGAGCTGTGCCAGTCCGGAGCCAGGAGCCAGGAGCTTCTTCCGGGTCTCCCACGTGGGTGTAGGGGCTTGAGGACTTGGGCCATCTTCTACTGCTGTCCCATGTGGGCCATAGCAGAGAACTGGATCAGAAGAGGAACAGCCAGGACTAGAACCAGCGCCCATATGGGATGCCAGCATTTCAGGCCATGGTGTTAACCTGCTGTGCTGCAGCACTGTCCCCAATCCAACTGATATTTATTTAACCCCACTATAACCCAGATACTATGGTACTGGCTAAGGATACAGTACTGACCAAAAGAGAAGTCTTGTGCTCTCATGAAGCTTACAGCTCATGAAACTTATTTTATCTGTGAGGAAAATAGATAAAATTTATGAAAAATAAGGCAAAAAGAAAGTATGGATAATGATTGGAGCAGAGAAAAGGTGGGAGGTCTTTTTAATTGAAAGATCCAAGAAGACTTCTTGAGGTGGTATTTGAATGGAGTCATTCCATGTAAAGGGAATAAAGACCCTAAAGCAAGAGTGTGTTAGGTGTGTTTCTGATTGCCACCACAGTGATGGAAGAGAATGAGCAACAGCGGAAAAAGGGGAGGTGACCCAGGCTTTTTGTGCTTTATTCTAAATATAATGAAAAGCCTTAGAGAGATTGAGAATAAGGGAGGATGACGTAATCTAATTGTGGTTACTATGTGGAAAATGGCCTGTGTAGGGACAGGAGCAAAAATAGAATCAAGGAGACTGAGCAGGGGGCTGTTTGTATTATTCCAGGCAAGATCTTGTGTGTGTGTGGATTGTGGTGGTAGCGTGAGGTGAAGAAGTTGTCAGATTTGGGAACATTTTAAAAGTGGAACCTAAAGAATTTGTTGGAATGTAAGATAGAGAAGACGACTCAGGAGATACCAAATTTTACCCCAAACAGTTGGGTTAATGAGGACTTCATTTTTTGAGAATGGGAACACTGGGTCAGGAGCAGTTTTGCAGAAGGAAATTATGAATATGATTTTGCTTGTAATTTTAGGATGCTTAGTGAGTAACCAAATAGAAATCTGTTGAATAGAGTAGTACATACAATTCTAGAAGTAACCGAGAAATATTTCAGCATATTTGTATGCTGCTGACAGTGATCTAAAAACAAGGGAAATTGATGATTCAGGAGAGATGATAGCAGGAAGGGAATACTTAAATAAGCATGAGACATTCGTATGAAGGATCAAATGGAAAAATTAGCCTTAGATAGCTATGTGGGCGGTTCATCCTGTGAGGGAAGGTAGGTGTGTATGCAGGTAGATTAGTAGTTTTGGTGGTCAAACAACATGGAAATTTCCCCAAGTACTCCTTTTCTCATCAGAAAAGAAGTTTGAAAGCTTGGTGGTTTAACACTGGAAAATTAGAATAGCAGAGTACACCACAGAACAAAGGACAAAGCTCACATAAATAATCTAAAAGGACACAGAAAAAACATTTGACAAAATTCAGCACTTTTTTTTTTTTAAGATTTATTTATTTATTTGAAAGTCAGAGTTACACACAGAGAGAAGGAGAGGCAGAGAGAGAGAGAGGTCTTCCATCCGCTGGTTCACTCCCCAGATGGCCGCAATGGCTGGAGTTGTGCCAATCCGGAGCCAGGAGCCAGGAGCTTCTTCCGGGTCTCCAACGTGGGTGCAGGGGCCCGAGGACTTGGGCCATCTTCTACTGCTTTCCCAGGCCATAGCAGAGAGCCAGTTCGAAAGTGGAGCAGCCAGGACTTGAACCCATATGGGAAGCCGGCACCGCATGCGGCGACTTCACCTGTTATGCCACGGCACTGGCCCCAGCACATCTTCTCCCCACCCCCCAAGAAACCTTTTATTTAATGAGTACAAATTTCATGAGTACAACTTTAGGAATATAGTGATTTTGCCCATCATACCCGCCTTCCCACCCCCACTCCCACCCTGCCTCCTTTTCTCTCTACCATTCCCAATCTCATTCTGCATTAAGATACATTTTCAATTAACTTTATACACAGAAGACTAACTCTATACTAGTAAAGATTTCAACAATTTGTACACACACACAAAAAAAATATAAAAACCTGTTTGAGAACAAGTTTTACAGTCAGTTCTCATAGTACAACTCATTGAGGACAGAGATCCTGCATGGGGAGTAAGTGCACGGTGACTCCTCTTGTTAATTTAACAATTAACAGTATATCAGTGATTACCTGAGACTCTTGCATGAGCTGCCAAGGCTATGGAAGCCTTTTGAGTCCACAATGTTTGTCATTATTTAGACAAGGCCATAAGCAAAGTGGAAGTTCTCTTCCCTTCAGAGAAAAGTACATCCTTCTTTGATGGCCCCTTCTTTTCACTGGGTTCTCACAGAGATCCTTCATGTAGGACTTTTTTTTTTTTTTGCCATGGTATCTTGGCTTTCCATGCCTGAAATGCTCTTCATGGGCTTTTCATCCAGACCAGAATGCCTTAAGGGCTGATTGTGATGTCAGAGCAGCACAGCTTAATGATAAAATATTGACAGACTAGTAGATAGGAACTTCCTAAATTTGATAGAGATCTTCTATAAAAAACCCACAACTAACATTGTACTTAGTGATGGAAGACTAAAAGCTTTCCCTAAGGTCAGAATCAAGAGACCAGTGTCCACTCTTGCCACTTCTGTTCAAAATGGTACTGAAGGTTCTAGCCAAGACAATTAGGAAAGAAATAAAAAGTACCCATATTGGAAAGGAAGAAATAAAATACTCCAACAGATGACATTTTATAAATAGAAAAATTCTAGAGAATCCACTAAAATCAAACAAGTTCTTAGAACTAATAAAATGAGTTGAGCAAGTTTGTGGGGTACAAAGTCATTATACAAAATTAACTATATTTTATGCACTAGCAATGAACAATCTGAAAATGAATTTAACGGTTCCCATTTAAATAGTATCAGAAGGAATAAAATGCATATTTGAGAAAAGAAATGTAAAACTTATACTCTAAACTACAAAGCATTGTTGAAAAAAATTAAAAAGCCTAAATAAATGATGCTGTGATTTAAATTCTGTTTGTTCCCTTAATGTGGAAATTTAATCTCCATTTTGAGGTTGGTAGTTAGAGGGAAAAAATTTAATCCAGCTATGTTATTTAGAGGAGGAACCTTTGAGAGACCATAGAATTGAATAAATCATTAGAGTGGAGCCCTATGGACTGAATCCTGATGACTTTATAACAAGAAGGAGAAACATCAGAGATAACACACACATGCATGCTACCTGTCTCTTGTGTTATCTGATGCCCTACAACCTCTAGGACTCTGGCAGCAAGAAGACCATTACCTGAGGGGGGTCCCTTGCATCTCCAGAATTGTCTTGTTGGAATATGAGTTTTGGGATCATCTTATCAGTTTTTACAAAGAAGTTTGCTTTGAATTTGTAGAGATTTGAAATAAACCTCTTTTTTTAATGAAGTAGCCTGCCTCAAGTATTTCATTATACTAACAAAAAAATGGACCATTACAAATAGATATCTCATCATGT
Organism: Lepus europaeus; assembly: GCF_033115175.1. Lineage (NCBI taxonomy): Eukaryota > Metazoa > Chordata > Mammalia > Lagomorpha > Leporidae > Lepus > Lepus europaeus. The sequence continues at coordinate 104,650,559 of NC_084830.1, forward strand.
TCAAGGTTTAGAATATTTTATAGTATTCACCAAATTAATTCACAGATTCAAAATCGCTATCAAAGTCTCAACTAACTTCTTTGCAGAAATTGTTAAATTGATCTTAAAATTCAAATTGAACTATTTAAGGATTTCAAAGTCTATAAAAATGGAATTATAAAGATTATATTATTTTGGTACAGAAAATTTTTGGACCCATGATTTTTTTTTTAAAGATTTATTTTATTTATTTGAATTCAGAGTTACAGAGAGAGGTAGAGACAGAGAGAGCAATCTTCCATCCGCTGGTTCACCCCCCAGATGGCTGCAATGGCCAGAGCTGTGCCGATCCGAAGCCAGGAACTTCTTCCAGGTCTTCCACATGGGTGCGGGGTACCCAGGACTTGGGCCATCTTCTACTGCTTTCCCAGGCCATAGGAGAGCTGGATCGGAAGAGTAGCCAGGACTAGAACTGGTGCCCATATGGGATGCCGGCTCTTCAGGCCAGGGCTTTAACCCACTGCGCCACAGTGCCAGCCTTATGATTTTTTTTCAACATACATTTTCTATGAACTTTTTTAAGATCTCACATACAAGGGACCCATGATAGAATAGTCTTGGAAAAGAATAAAGTTCAGAGTTCACACGTTGAAATGTTATGACTTACTAAATCAAGACAGTGAAGTGTTGGCATAATTACAGATATATAGATCAAACACAATTGAGGACCAAGAAATATGCTTGTTAACCATTGATATTTGACAAGGATATCATGACCATTAATGGGGGAAATAGTCTTTTTCAATAAATGGCACCATGATAACTGAAGATCCAAATGCACTACCATTCACTGTATACAAAAAATGGATCAAAGTCCTCAGTGTAAGTTCTTAAAGTTTTATAAACTTCCAAAAGGCATATAATATAAGGACCTTATATCTAGCAATGGATTCTTTTTTTTTTTTTTTTTTTTTTTTTAAACAGAATGGACAGTGAGAGAGAGAGACAGAGAGAAAGGTCTTCCTTTTGCTGTTGGTTCACCCTCCAATGACCTTATATCTAGCAATGGATTCTTTTTTTTTTTTTTTTTTAAACAGAATGGACAGTGAGAGAGAGAGACAGAGAGAAAGGTCTTCCTTTTGCTGTTGGTTCACCCTCCAATGGCTGCGGTGGCCGGCGCACCTCGCTGATCCGAAGGCAGGAGCCAGGTGTTTATCCTGGTCTCCCATGCGGGTGCAGGGCCCAAGCACTTGGGCCATCCTCCACTGCACTTCCGGGCCACAGCAGAGAGCTGGCCTGGAAGAGGGGCAACCGGGACAGAATCCGGTGCCCCGACCGGGACTAGAACCCGGGGTGCCGGCGCCGCAAGGCGGAGGATTAACCTATTGAGCCACGGCGCCGGCGCAGTGGATTCTTATCTAACACCAAAAGCAAAAGCAATCAAAGGGGGGAAAAACAGATAAATTGTGCTTCATCAAAATTTAAAGCTTGTTTATTGAAGGACGTTATCAAGGAAATGAAGACAGCTTACAGAATGGGAGGAAATATTTGCAAATCATATATTGATAAGAATTTGGTATCTAGATATATAAAGAAATCTTACTACTCAACAGTAAAAAAGCAAAACAGCCCTATAGAAAAATGGGAGGTGCGGAGCGGCGGCGACGGCGGCCGGGTCTTCCTCCTCTTGCCGCGGGGCCAGATCCCCCGACGGTGTCCAGCTGCGTTTAAGTCTGGCCGGTGCCACCTGTCTCCGCAATGCCCCCCAAGAAACAGGCTCAGGCCGGGGGCAGCAAAAAGGCGGAGCAGAAAAAGAAGGAAAAGATTATCGAAGACAAAACTTTTGGTCCAAAGAATAAGAAAGGAGCAAAGCAACAGAAGTTTATTAAAGCTGTCACTCATCAGGTTAAATTTGGTCAACAAAATCCACGTCAGGTAGCACAAAGTGAAGCTGAGAAGAAATTGAAGAAAGATGACAAGAAGAAAGAATTACAGGAACTAAATGAGCTCTTCAAGCCTGTAGTTGCTGCTCAAAAAATTAGTAAAGGTGCAGATCCCAAGTCCGTGGTATGTGCATTCTTCAAGCAAGGACAATGTACTAAAGGAGATAAGTGTAAATTCTCTCATGACTTGACTTTGGAGAGAAAATGTGAAAAGCGAAGTGTTTACATTGATGCAAGAGATGAAGAACTTGAAAAAGATACTATGGATAATTGGGATGAGAAAAAGCTGGAAGAAGTAGTGAACAAGAAGCACGGTGAGGCGGAAAAGAAAAAACCAAAAACTCAAATAGTATGCAAGCATTTCCTTGAAGCCATTGAAAACAACAAGTATGGCTGGTTTTGGGTTTGCCCTGGAGGGGGCGATAATTGCATGTATCGCCATGCACTTCCTCCTGGATTTGTGTTGAAAAAAGACAAAAAGAAAGAAGAGAAAGAGGATGAAATTTCATTAGAAGATCTAATTGAAAGAGAGCGTTCTGCCCTAGGCCCAAATGTTACCAAAATCACTCTAGAATCTTTTCTTGCATGGAAAAAAAGGAAAAGACAAGAAAAGATTGATAGACTTGAACAAGATATGGAAAGAAGAAAAGCTGACTTCAAAGCAGGCAAAGCACTAGTGATCAGTGGTCGTGAGGTGTTTGAATTTCGTCCTGAATTGGTCAATGATGATGATGAAGAAGCAGATGATACCCGTTACACCCAAGGAACAGGTGGTGATGAGGTTGATGATTCAATGAGCGTCAATGACATAGATTTAAGCCTGTACGTCCCAAGAGATGTAGATGAGACAGGTATTACTGTAGCCAGTCTTGAAAGATTCAGCACATATACTTCAGATAAAGATGAAAACAAATTAAGCGAAGCTTCTGGAGGTAGGGCTGAAAATGGTGAAAGAAGTGATCTGGAAGAAGACAATGAAGGGGAAGGGCAGGAAAATGGAGCCATCGATGCCGTTCCTGTTGATGAAAATCTTTTTACTGGGGAAGATTTGGATGAACTAGAAGAAGAATTAAACACACTTGATTTAGAAGAATGACACCAAGCAAGTCAATGACAAAATTAAGTCAGCTCAACGTGAGTTGAAATTGACTACATTAATTTTTTTCCGCCTAGAATCAACAGGATGTTTGTTTCTCATGCTGATTCTGGAGGGTTTGTTTTCCTCCAAAAAAGGAATATTCTCCCTACATCTTCTCTTCTGACTTTGACTACATCTCATAGTAAGTTCAGAGTAGTTCATGATAAATTGAAAATATAATGGTCATTGCAGAAAATGATTGATTGTTGTAACTGTCCACTCAAGTAGGAATTGTAACTGCTTTTTCAGCTTTTGGTTCTCATTGGGCATGTGTTATTACCCTGAACAACATAAATTTACTTTAAAATACCCTTCATTTGATGCAGTTTTTAGTGAGTGATTTCATTTCCTTTGTATTTATATGTTTAAAAGACTGCCTGAATATGAGAACTGTACTTCATAAAGGAAACTGCATATGCAGATTCAGTATTGTATATCTTTGGACAAGTAGATGGACATTTAAAATGGGACTTTAATCTGACAGGATCAGTTATAATGCCCTGTGTTAAACTGTTCAAAAGTTTTCCCTCTTCTTTTTTGCCAATAAAGTTGTAAATAAAGACCGTCATACATTAAAAATTAAAAAAAAAAAAAAGAAAAAGAAAAATGGGAAATGAACTTGAGTAGATTTTTCTCCAAAGAAGATGATCAGATGTCCAATAAGCAGGTGGGCATTGTGGCACAGTGAGTTAAGCCACCTCTTCTGATGCTAATATCCCATATTGAAGTGCTGGCTCAAGTCCTGGCTGTTCCACTTCTGATCCAGCTCCACCTGAAAAAGCAGTGGATGATGGCTCAAGTTCTGGGGCCCCTACAACCCTTGTGGGAGGCCAGGATGGAATAGAATTCCTGGCTTCTGGCTTTGGCCTGGCCAGACCTGCCCATTGTGAGCATTAGGGGACTGAACCAGCAGATGAAAGATCTCACTTTCAGCCGGTGCCTCGGCTCACTTGGCTAATCCTCCGCCTGCAGTGCCGGATTCTGTCCCGGTTGCCCCTCTTCCAGGCCAGCTGTCTGCTGTGGCCCGGGAGTGCAGTGGAGGATGGCCTAAGTCCTTGGGCCCTGCACCCATATGGGAGACCAGGATAAGCACCTGGCTCTTGCCTTCGGATCAGTGCAGAGCGCTGGCCACAGTGCACCAGCCGCAGCGGCCATTGGGGGGTGAACCAACAGAAAAGGAAGACCTTTCTCTCTGTCTCTCTCTCTCACTGTCCACTCTGCCTGTCAAAAATTTAAAAAAAAAAAAGAAAGAAAGATAAATCTCACTTACTCCCTACCTCTCTTCTCTGTGGCTCTGCCTTTCAAATAAGTAAATAAATAAGTAAATTTTTAAAAACCCAACGAGTATTTGAAAAGATACCCAGCATTGTTAGCCATCAGGGAAATATAAGTCAAAAGCACAATGAGATACCAATTCATACCCACTAAGATGACTATGTAAAAAAAAAAGGGGGGGGGGGGCGGCACCATGCGCAGTAGGTTATCCTCCGCCTGCGGCGCTGTCATTCCATATGGGCACCAGTTCTAGTCCTGCCTGCTCCTCTTCTGGTACAGCTCTCTGCTATGGCCTGGGAAAGCGGTAGAAGATGGTCCAATTCCTTGGACCCCTGCACCCATGTGGGAGACCAGGAGGAAGCACCTGGCTTCTGGCTTCGGATCGGCGCAGCGCCGGCCGTTGCAGCCATCTGGGGAGTAAGCCAACTGATGGAAGCCCTTTCTCTCTGTTTCTCCCTCTCACTGTCTGTAACTCTAACTCTCAAATAAAATAAATAAAATCTTAAAAAAAAAAAAAAGGAAAATAGCAAGCATTGGTGAGAAAATGGAGAATTGGAACCCTAGTACATTTTTGGTAGGAATGTAACATGGTGCAGCCACTGTAGGAAGAAAGGATAAAGTACTAATATGTGCTGTAAGATGGATGCAAATTGAAACATTTCTTAAGTGAAAATAGCCAGTAACACAAGGCCATATATTGATTGTGTGATTCCATCGATAGACATGCCCAGAATGGACAATTCCATACAGAAAGTAGCTTAGTGGTTGCTTAACCTGGGGACTTGTGGAGAAATGGAGTATAATTATAAACAAGAACAAGTTCTCTTTGGGTTAATGAAAATGTTCTAAAATTAATTGTGATGGTTACAAAGTTCTTCAAATATACTAAGAATCATTGAGACGTAGTTTATTAATGTATGGGTAAATTACACATTGTATGAGATATCTAATAAAGCTGGTACATTGGAACAAAGGAATGGTAGTAAAGTCAGGATGGATGTTAGAAGTCTGAGGAAAACAGAGATCTGAAATAGTCTATACAAGAGCAGAAGAATAAACTGACTCAGGAAACAGCAGGATTGCTAAGCTGTACTAAGGAACCACTTGAAATTTGTGATCTTAAATAAAATAAAAAGTGAGCCCAGTCAGCACTATCATGTATGTTTTTTCCTTTTATGTTCAGCAGAAAGAGGCATAAACAGGTGAAGAGTTGGATTTAACCAAAATTGGATATTGCCACAGAATATAATGAAAGGAAGCTGAATTTTCTTATTAATAAGGAATTGTTAGCAAAGGAATTATTAATATAATTGTATGATCTAAATCAGGTAAAAAGGGAAGCAAGGACACAAGGTATAAGACAGTGTAAAGGTGATGAGGTCAATGTATCAGATGTCTTAGTGGGCCAGGGTGTTACAGGGAATAAAGTTGAAAAGATAGGTGATGGTGACTGAGAGAACGGACACCTGCAATTGAAATCTGGGAAATAACATTGTTATTAATGATAAGCCCAACCAGGGTTCCTCATCAGAACAGTAGAACACAAAAAAATGAATTGACTGACTGCCTTAAGTCTGTGAAGGATGGTACATAGCTGGTGCCATTCTAGATGTAGAGGACAGAAGTTGATTCATAACATAAAGTAGATGCCTTAAGGCATTAGGTTTTTCTCACAGAACCCTCATAAGAAAAGCTGAGACCCTGTAAAACTGATGACAGTAAACAGAACAAGAGGTCAAGGAACTGAGAAGCCAGAGTAGTGCATGGATCACATCTTGGGCTGAACCTACAAAAACTACAACTTTGGAGTCGGCACTGTGGCATAGCGGGTAAAGCCTCTGCCTGTAGTGCCAGCATCCCATATAGGTGCCAGTTTGAGTCCTGGATGCTCCACTTCTGCTCCAACTCTTTGCTATGGACTAGGAAAGCATTCATAGAAGATGGCCCAAGTCCTTGGGCCCCTGCACCCATGTGGGAGACCCAGAAGGAGCTCCTGGCTCCTGGCTTCAGATTGGCACAGCTCCAGCCATTGCGGCCATCTGGGGAATGAACCAGCGGATGGAAGACCTCTCTCTGTAACTCTGCCTTTCAAATAAATACATAAATCTTTAAAAAAAAAAAAATTACAACTTCATTTGGTTCAGTCCAGTATGTTGATAGTGAAATCACCAAGAATGATGGTAAGAGTGGTTAAAAAAAAGATAGTAAGGGATACATTACAGTTTTCTTTTTTAAAAAAGTATTTATTTGAAAGGCAAGGGTAAAGAGAGAGAGAAGAGACACAGAAATCTTCCATCCACTGATTCACTCCCCAAATGCCCGCAACAGCCAGGACTGGACCAAGCTGAAGCCAGGAGTTTCTTTTGGATCTCCCATGTGAGTGGCAGGGACCAAGGACTTAAGCCACCCTCCACTACTTTCCCAGGTGTGTTAGCAGACCAGAAGTAGAACAGCCCAGACTCGAAACAGTGCCCATATGGGATGCTGGTGCTGCAGGCCATGGCATAACCTGCTGTGCCACAACGCCAGCTCTACAGTTTTCAGTGAATGGCCAGGAAGTGGTAGGGATTGTGGAGGGCAGGAGGCTGTCCAGGAAGATAGGTAGGAGGAATGGCACAATAGTTTATGCTTCAAATTATATTTTTCTAACAGTCTGAAAGCAGCAGTGAGGTGTAAGGAAGATATCTTATCTCACCTTCAGGTCCAGCAGTATTGTGGTGTATAGAAGGAGAAATATCCAATACTTGAGAAGATATAAGGAGAAGCAATATCCTTAGTACTATTTTCTCTCAGTTATAGCAAGAAGATGGAGGGAACTTTCACTGAGGAGGCTGAGAATTTAGGGTATTTTGCTAACCACTGACATGATTTCAGAGGGCAGAGTCATTTTGAGGATGGGAATATGAGACTGAGTTGGATTAAAACTGTCTTCCTAGATGACAGATTACAGACAGTTGGCAATCTAGGTGACAAGGGCTGCCAGAGGAGACTTGGGTTTCTTGCAGTTCCTAAGACAAACAGATATAATGCGTGATAGGTCCTGTCAGCTCTTTAAAGAACAGCACTGACCAGTAGGATTTTCTGCAGTTAGAGAAGTGTTCTATATCTGTTACATTTGTATGGTAGCCACATGTGCCTGTTGAGCATTTTCAAATGTGGCCCATAGGACTAAGGGGTTCAGTTTTAAATTGCATTTTGTTCTAATTAAAATTTAAATCTGAGTACCCACATTTTGTAAGACAGTGGTAGATGATTAGTTCTGATAATAGCCTTTTTGTTGAAACTGGTTTGTGAGGTCACTTGTAGGCAGTCAGGCAAGATGGTTACCTCACTGCATGTACAGGCTGGAGGAGGGGTGGGCTTAGAAACACATGCAACTCTGTGACTCATTATTTTATGCCTAGGTAGTTAAGAGGTTGAAGGAGATGAACTGTGAATATCACTCTGCCGAATCTCTCTTCTTTGTTTATAAAATTTCTACTATCTTCTAGAAACCATTGTTTTCGCTATTCACTGTTTGCAGTACTAAAAGATATGGGTTTTTTTCTTTTTTCACTTTTGATTGCTTGTCTTTGAATTTTGGAAACAAATGTTCTATAATTCTTGGGTTATTATCCATTCTGGTGTTTATTTTTTTTAAGATTCATTTATTTGTTTGTTTATTTTGGACAGGCAGAGTTAGACAGAGAGAGAGAGAGACAGAGGGAGACAGAGAGAAAGATCTTCCTTTTTCCGTTGGCTGCTACGGCTGGCACGCTGCACCGATCCGAAGCCAGGAGCCTGGTGCTTCCTCCTGGTCTCCCGTGTGGGTGCAGGGCCCAAGGACCTGGGCCATCCTCCACTGTCCTCCTGGGCCACAGCAGAGAGCTGGACTGGAAGAGGAGCAACCGGGACAGAATCCAGCACCCCAGCCGGGTCTAGAACCCGGGGTGCTGACACCGCAGGCGGAGGATTAGCCAAGTGAGCCGGGGCGCCAGCCTCATTTATTTATTTGTAAGTCAGACTTACAGAGAGAGGAGGATAGACCAAGAGAAATCTTCTATCCACTGGTTCACTCCTCAAAGGGCTAGAACATCAGAGCTGGGCTGGTCTAAAGCCAGGAGCTGATATCTTCTTCTGGGTCTCCTTTGTGTTTGCAAAGGACTTGGCCACTGCTTTCCCAAGCACATCAGCAGGGAGCTGGAGTGGAAGTGGAGCAGCTGAGATGCAAACTGGTGCCCATATGGGATACTGGTGCTGCAGGCAGTGACTTTACCTGCTGTGTCACAGCACCAGTCCCTGTCCATTCTGTTTTACAGATTACTATGGAAAACACCTAAGACTAAAGCCTAATTCAAATAATACTGACTGACTAGTAGCTGCTAATTATAAGGATGGACTTAAATCTTTGGATATGGTTATGAAATAAATCTGGAAAAATAAGAATGATAATTATATAAACAAATAGTAGCTTATGTTTGCTGAGTACTTTCTGTGTGCTAGATACTCTTCCAGATGTATTTAAATTATCTCTTAGGATCCTTGGCCAAACCCCTTGAGAATCAATATTATTTTTTTTGTGTGAAGAAACTGATAATTCAGAGAAGTTATGGAACCAGCTTAAAATCACTCAGTGGAGGCTCCCCTTGGACACCATTCTGTCCATTTCTGGTTCCAGTGCCCTTTACCACTAAGCAGTACTGCCTCTCTGTATCTTTGTTGTGCCTAGCCACAGTCGTAAGCATAACTCCTTCTTAGGACATCTCCCATTAAAGGGAATAGAAACAGCTGAGTTAATGGTTTCATGTTTACATGGATGTCTTTCTTAGCTTTCAGTGATACTAGTCCCCTCTACCTTGCCCTGATAGTTGTACTCAAACACCATTGCTTCCTTTTGAAATCTGTGACTGCTATCATCAGCAGCTAGGTTTTTGGATATGTTTCGCACTGAATTCTCTTCTTACACCTAGTCGAAATGCTATTTAACCCTCATAAACCGGGATAGGCTCCTATAGAGGAACTTACACTTTTCTGTTCCTTTGTCAAGGCAGTAGGTTTCAAAGGAAAAACATAGCTGTGAGACCCAATCCAGTCTGCTCTGATCATAACATTTAATAGCAGGATTACCATATAATCTGCAGCTGTCTGCCAAGTCTCTTCCCTCAAATTCTTTTCCACTTGTCCACTCACCACTTTCACTTTTTCTCTTACCATCCTTTCCTCTCTTTCCTGGCAGAGGACCTGCTAGCAGCCTGCTCTTGTAGAAGAACCTATGCTTTTCTTTTCTTTTTAAAGATTTATTTATTCATTTGAAAGGCAGAGTTACAGAGAGGCAGACAGAGAGAGAAATCTTCCATCCGCTGGTTCACTCCCCAGATGGCTGCAATGGCCCAAGCTGCGTCGATCCAAAGCCAGGAGCGAGGAGCTTCTTTGAGGTCTTCCACATGGGTACAGGGGACTTAGGCCGTCTTCTACTGCTTTCCCAGGCCATAGCAGAGAGTTGGGTTAGAAGTGGAAGAGCTGGGACTCGAACCAGTGTCCATGTGGGATACTGGCACTGCAGGTGGTGGCTTAACCCGCTATACCACAGCACCAGCCCCAAACCTATGCTTTTCTAAAAGTAGATTTGTATTGCATTCCTTGTGCTTTTTTTTTTTTTTAGCTTTATGACCTTGATCAGGCTATTTAATATTTTATCATTCATAAAATATAGAGATACTGGTATGTGACTTGCAGGATTATTGTAAAGATTAGAGAGATTATGTTTATAAAATTTCTAACACAGAGTAAGTCCCCATAAAAGATCTTTTTCTCCCAGAATCCATTGACATATTTAATTTGGCAAATACTTATTAGCATCTAATCTGTGCTACATTACTGTGGATGCTGAAGGGATCGACAAAGCAAAACTCAGAATCTCTGAATTCAGGAAGTTGAATGGTATGGAAGGCAGTCTTGACATATAAATGAATCATGACCAAATGCTCAGGACAGTAGAGATAAATATGAAGTGCTAGAAGCAATTAATTTTTTGTAGTCCTGTCTGTGGAGTGATTCCTCAATATTTTCTTTGAAAAAATACTTGGTAACTAAGATGGGGGTCAAAGATAAAGGAAGGAAAAAAAAAAAAAACTTAAAGTGATCTTTAAGGTACCAGTCTTTTAAGATTGATTTCAGCAAGGTACTTAATAAAATCTCTCTTGAAGTCCTTGTACATAATTGGAGAAGTGTAGGCTGGCTGATAGAATAAGAGGTCGATTTAAAGCTGGTTCTACAACTGTGTTCTGAATGTTTTTCTCCTGCGTTACTTTTTCTTGTAAAATCTGAGTTGGATGGAACCGTAGATGGAGGTCTTCTATTCTAACATGTGTCTAAGACTATCTATAGTGGCTGGCATTGGGGAACAATGGATTAAGCCGCTACCTGCATACCAGCATCCTTTATGGGTGCCAGTCTGAGTCCCAGCTGCTCCACTTTCAATCCAGTGCCCTCTAATACACTTGAGATAGCAGTAGAACATGGCCTGAGTACTTGGGCCTTGCCACCCATGTGGGAGACCCAGATGAAGCTCTAGATTCCTGACTTTGGCCTGGCCAGGCCCCAGCCGTTGCAGCCATTTGGAGAATGAACCAGAGGAGGGAAGATCTCTGGCTCTCCCTCTGCCTCTGTAATTGCCCTTCAAATAAATAAATAAATCTTTAAAAAAAAAAATGAGTACCTATAATCTGCCCTCCACTCCATTCCCACCTTTTAATTTTTAATTCAACAGTACCAAACAGTATACAGTGAAAAATATGTCTCTCTCCTCTTCCAGTCCCTGGAAAGGGACACACATCCTTGTCATCTTCCCCAGAGGCAAACAGTCATTAGTTGCGTGTGCACAGGAGCTTGTTTTTCAGTGCACATCTCAGTACACTTTATGCTATAGTTTTTTTTTTAAAGATGTATTTATTTATTTGAAAGTTAGAGAGAGAAGGAGAGACAGAGAGTGAGAGAGAGAAGTCTTCCATCTGCTGGTTCACTTCCCAATTGGCCGCGACAGCTGGAACTGTGCTGATCTGAATGCAGGAGCCAGGAACTTCTTCCAGGTCTCCCATGCAGTTACAGGGGCCCAAGGACTTGAGCCATCTTCTACTGATTTCCCAGGCCACAGCAGAGGGCTGGGTCAGAAGTAGAGCAGCTGGGACTCGAACTGGTGCCCATATGGGATGCCAGCACCACAGGCGGCGGCCTTACCCGCTACACCACTGCACTGGCCCCTGTACTATAGTTATTTGAGTGGATATTATGTCTGCCTTAGAAAACTGTAACTTCCTTAAAAGCAAGAACCCTGCCTCTTCTCCAGATTATTTGCACATTGAAAAGTCTCAATAAATATTTGCTAAATCAGTTATTTAAGGAAAAGATGGACCAGAAGAAGATAAGCTTATGTAGTAACAAGTCACAGTTTTCTATCCTTGGCTGCATCCTTTACAATCATTTTTCACCAGTGATTTGGATGAAGATATAGAAAACATTTTCTTATCATATATGAAGATAGCGCAGCGTTGGAAAAGTGAACCTGTAACAGCTAACAGTCAGGACTGTAGATAATCTCAACCAGACTGGAATGTTCAGTTAAAAAGAACAGGACCAAGTATTAAGTCCACTGTTTTGAGGAAGAAAAATACCCAACAATCTGTTCACCAATGTATAGAATTGAGAGACTTGTCTTGATAATATTTAATTTGAAGATGATTTGGGAGAGTAAGGGGTGGAGCTTAATTGTTTTTAAGCTCAGTCTAAGCAACAGTATACCCTGATTATTAATAAATTAAATACAGCCTTGACTGAATTAGTGGAATGTGAGTCCAAATGGAATAGTCCATGATTCTTCTATTCTCTTTACTGGTCAGACTGCTTGTTAAATATTGGGTTCAATTTGGGGTGCCACATATGTAAAGAAAAACTGACAGATTGGAATATGCTTAGCAGAGGTTAACAAGGAAGGTAAAACATTGATGACAGGGATCATATGTCCTGACTTTACTACTTACCAGTTGTGCCTAATGAAATCAATCTCGTGCATTTTATTCCCATACATTTAAAAGAGGGGAAAGTAATAATACCAAGTGGAAGGATGATCATAAGGATTGGAGCTAATCAAAGTCTTCAAAAGGCTCTGTAATCCAAGTGTTTATATAGATGGGCTTAATGAATAGTTATGGACTGTCCTTTGAAGGGGGTTACATTTTAGTGGGGCAGATAACTGAGTAAATCCAGGATTATAATGTAGCTTGTTAAATATCTAAGAGCTAACTTGTGGAAAGGATGGTAAATACATTCATAAGACCTCCAGTACATGCAGGTTGAGCCAGGCTGGGCAAATGTAGGGCCAGTTGTGAACCAAATCCTACCAGATACCTGTTGTTTTAGTTTTGCTGGCACACAGCCACACCCATTTGTTTACATATAGCCTATAGCTACTTTCCTATTACAGTGCAGAGTTGAATATTTATGATAGACCATGTAGTCTACTGAGCCCAAAATACCAGCAAACTATATGGTTTGCCTACCCCTGAACTAGATGGGTGCTTGACAGCCTGTTTCATGAACTGGTAACATTTCTATGCTCTCTGTTGTGGGGATTTCGAGGAGAAGGCAACCAAGGTTTGATGTGAAATGGTCATACTTTTAGGTTTTTTGTTTTTTGTTTGTTTTGCAATTACAAGAAATGAAGACTGAAACACACTTGATTAATAACTTCCAAAATCCTTTAAGAGACTATGATTTTATAACATTTAACAGACAAGCTTTTATGTGAGATGATGCATTTTGTTTATCCTCTGGGCTAAAGCCATCTCTACTCCCTAGAATTGGGGGGTGGTCATAGTGTAGTGGAGAAGACTGCTTGTGATAACTGTTCTGAACTGTTATAACTGTTCACTTGTAACTGGAATACTTTCCTTTTTTTTTTTTTTAACAATTTGTTTATTTGAAAGGCAGAGTTTGAGAGACAGAGAAATCTTCCATCTACAGGTTCACTCCCCAAATGTCCCAAGACCAGGGCTGAGCCAGGCTTCAGCCTGGAGCCTGAACTCTGGGTCTCCCACAGGGTGGCAGAGGCCCAAGCATTTTGGCCATCTTCGGCTTCTCAGATGCATTAGCAGGGAACTGGATCGGAAGTGCAGCAGCTGGGACTTGAACTGGCATCCATATGGAATGCCGGTAGGCAGGTGGCTGCTTAGACCGCTGTGCTACAACACCGGCCCCTCAATGCTTTTCAGCCTTTCATAGATTGGAGCTTATGTAGATACTCAGATGTGGCTATCATTACTATATTTTGTAGAGTTCTTCATTGGAATGTGTGCCACACCAGATGATGGAATTTTTTTAAAAGATTTTATTTATTTATTTGAGAGGTAGAGTTACAGACAGTGAGAGAGAGATTCTGTTGGTTCACCCCCCAAATGGCCGCTACGGCTGGAACTATGCCGATCAGGAGCCAGGTGCTTACTCCTGGTCTCCCACACGGGTACAGGTGCCCAAGCACCTGGGCCATCCTCCACTGCCTTCCCGGGCCACAGCAGAGAGCTGGACTAGAAGAGGAGCAACCGGGACTAGAACCCAGTGCCCATATGGGATGCTGGCACCTCAGGCAGAGGATTAGCCAAGTGAGCTATGGCGCTGGCCCCCAGATGATAGAATTTTGAGTAGGAAAGTATAAATCCCTCCCTTGAGTGCTGCAAGTTGGTAGTACCAAAAAAAAAGCCTTTATTGGTTGTGAACTAGATCTTTAGATCTCATGGCTTATCAGTTAGGGAAATACCTTGTGGCAGGCAGTTTTGGTACATATATTATAGGCATTAGTCTTTTGTTTGTTTGTTTGTTTGTTGACAGAGTTAGAGAGAGAGAGACAGAGAGAAAGGTCTTCCTTCCATTGGTTCACCCACCAAATGGCCGCTACAGCTGGCGCGCTGTGCCGATCTGAAGCCAGGAGCCAGGTGCTTCTTCTCGGTCTCCCATGCGGGTGCAGGGCCCAAGCACTTGGGCCACAGCAGAGAGCTGCACTGGAAGAGGAGCAACCGGGACAGAATCCGGCGCCGCAGGCAGAGGATTAGCCTAGTGAGCCTCGGCGCCAGCCTATAGGCATTAGTCTTAAGTTGAGGCTTCTGAGTGCACTTCTCCCAATGGAGTAGGGGTTTAAACTTTGTTTCTTCCTGTACATTTTGTCTTTTGTGTTCAGAATCTAGCCCAGCTAACAATACACATTTTTTTCTTCCCCTTCCCTCCTTTCCCATCTCCTTCTCTTCCCTCCCCTCCCCTTCCTTCCCCTAATTGGAAGTGTTGACTCGGAGACAAAAAGAGGCCAAGAACAAAACTGACAGTGGGACAACTACTCAGACTTCCCTAAGCGTTGACAAGTAAGTGTGGTGTGTTCACAGAGCTCTTGTTTACTATTGCTTGGACCAAATAAAGACACAAGTTCCTATCTTATGCTCTGTTTCTTTGGCTTTGACAATCACTTTATTGCCTGGATAGTCAAATTTACATATTGGTATTTGGTGCTTTGGAGAAGCAGTGAGTGTTTTGCTGTGTAATTATAGAGAAATTGAGTTGTGAAAGGTTGGGCAGTACTTTTATCGCAGACTTCTATTTGCTGTGGGCTGCAGGCTTAACCCAAAAAGCCCCATTTCAGAGGCAGGGGTCAAGTGTAGGTACTGCCTCCTGAGACTAGAGCCATGATCAACAGTAAGTTAGAACAGTTGGTTGCTAGGCAGAAACTTCTATCTTTGAAACTTGTATTCTCAATCCTAAATTTCACGGCTGCCTTCCCTACTCCTCCTCCTGCAATGTAGACATTCCTTTAAGGTTGTATTCCTCACGTTATAATGCAGTAATTTTTTTAAAGCATTTCTATGTCCCTGGCTAGACTGTGAGTTATTTGAAGGCAGATACTTCCCGTCATTCATGTTTTTATCTCTAGCATCTAATAGACTGCATCTGAGACAGCAGTAACACTAGTAGCTGTTTGTTTCTTACTTAATACTACGTGCCAGTCATTGTGTCATGTGTTATTTACCTTATGACTCTCACATTAGTGGGTAAATTGATTATTATTTCTTTCTTTTAAAAATAAACTGTAGAAAAATTATAGGTGACTGGTTAAGGCCAGATGTCCAGTAGAAACAGTGTCTATTTGACTCTAAAATTCCTGCTCCTGTTGCAGTTCTGTCTCTTATGTAGTACAGAATTAATAAATATCTTCTGTATTGACAAACATTGGAAGGTATACTGGTCTGGGTTTTCTCATAAGGCAAAGAGTTTTGCTTGCATTCTTCCATATGATTAAGTCCTTGGGAGACATGTATTTTGCCTATTTTAAAGACCTCCAGAGAAATTTTTACTTAGAGGCCAGCGCCGTGGCTCAACAGGCTAATCCTCCACCTTGCGGCGCCAGCACACCGGGTTCTAGTCCCGTTCGGGGCGCCAGATTCTGTCCCGGTTGCCCCTCTTCCAGGCCAGCTCTCTGCTATGGCCCGGGAGTGCAGTGGAGGATGGCCCAAGTGCTTGGGCCCTGCACCCCATGGGAGAGCAGGAGAAGCACCTGGCTCCTGCCTTCAGATCAGCGCAGTGCGCCGGCCACAGCGCGCTGGCTGCGGCGGCCATTGGAGGGTGAACCAACGGCAAAGGAAGACCTTTCTCTCTGTTTCTCTCTCTCTCACTGTCCACTCTGCCTGTCAAAATTAAAAATTAAAAAAATAAATTTTTACTTAGAGCTAATCCAAGTCTCTCTTGCTGTAGTTACTGAACAGTAATGGCTGGAAAGAGAAGTCTAAGAAGCATGCATTAGAAAGTTTTCTTTAGCTTCTTAAAAATAAGGTGCTATTAAGAGTCAGGCAGATTTGGGTTCTGACACTTAACTAGCTATAGGACTTTGGGGAGAAAAGTTCCTTCCTAATAGGGGTTAGAGTTAATTGAGAAATTGTGTTTAAGGGCCTACCAGAGAGTCTCACCACAGAGAAAATACTTAATACAAGTTCATTTTCTTTCTTTTCCCCTAGTATTTTCACTTTCACTAATACCCAGCAAACCTTATTTCAAAGACACACATTCCTCTCTTTCTCCAAACTCTGCTATTATAAAAAGATAAAAAAAAATATGTGTGTGAAATTAAGCAAAAGCCTCTGGCAGAACCACATGTTTTAGTAACTTCCTAGTTGATGTTGCAGGTTGTAGAATTAAGGAAGTCAGCATATAGACAGACTTGATTTACTAATCAGACAAGTTCATCCAGCCTGGTAAAAATGTCGTCTTGATTTAATGCTCTTGGTACTCCTTTTTCTGATGAAATTTTAACTTCTTGAAAAAAACTGTTACACTTAATTTCATAAGAGTTTGACAATATTTTATGTCTGAAGAGCAATCAGCATTGTTCGAGATAGTTGGAAGAGCTATTTCATTACCATCCCACTGCTCCAACAGCAGGGTACAGAGAAACAGCCAGAAAACTGCTAATCACTCAGTTCTTTTGATTGGCATCAGGTTAGTTTTATTGGTGGTCCTGCTGAGCAAATCTACATTGGTTGACATGTCTTGTTGCAGAATAACTTTGAGACATGGAAACACAATTTGAGACATATCCAGGAGCCCAGAGGCAAAAGCAAATCTTAAAGCTGCTTTTTCTCCCTCTCTTTCTGATTTGCTAGGAATGAGAAGTGTTACCTCTGTAAATCCCTGGTCCCATTCAGAGAGTATCAGTGCCACGTGGACTCCTGTCTCCAGCTTGCAAGGGGAGACCAAGGAGATGGGTCTGAAGGGAGTAGTAGACTGTACTCCCCTGTGGAGGGGAAGCGACAGCAGCGGCTGAGGAACCCAAAGGTATGTGTGGAAAAATTACCTAATCTTCCTGATTCTCAGTTTTTAAGAGACCACAGTTCTGCTGTGGGCTTTTTCCCCTCTTCCCCTCCTCATCTACCTTCTGTTTATTTTGAAGCAAAATTTATGCCTTTTAAATAATTTTTTCTTTTACTTCCAAAAGTAGTACAGGTTCATTGTAGAAAATACACAAAGTTAAAAAATATAAAGAATAAAGAGAAATTATCACCCTCAATTTAACTACTCAGCATTAGCAGCTTTTAATATTTTGGCCCGTTTTCTTAATAATCTTTGCCTGTGCACTTTTAATATAATTGACACTGTTCTCACTTCCTCTTTTTCTCACCTTCTCTCCATGTATATACAGTATGTACTATAAATACATAAATATTTGTATAGTTGTATATATAAATATATGTGTGTGTGTGTATACACACACACTATGTATAGCTTTGTTATATATAGTTTCTCTGTGTGTGTTTATAGTTTCTATCTTGGATTTATAAAAACTGAAGGTATAGCATACATATCTTTCTGAGTTTATTTTTAAAATTATTGTTGAGTTTTTATCACATAGATGATTGCTTAAACCATTCTCATATTATTGGACATTTAGGTTCTTTCCATTTCTTCAGTATTGTAAGATTATGTTTAAGACATTAATCAGTCTTTGTAACATTGATTATATCCTTAGGATAGATCTCTTAAAGTAGAATCTATAAAGTTTCTTGAAACATTCTGCCAAATTACTTTTCGCTCTGCTGGAAACATAACATGAAATCGGCTCTGTTGAACTCCTTATAAGCATAGCCTTGGGACAATACAAAATCTAGGCCCTAGCAGGCCTTATGATTAGAGATAAGGAAGAGCAAATCTTGGCTTAGAGATCAACGATAAAGCAGCAGCTCCATTTTCTCTAGGGTTCTATAGCAGACACTTTACACACGAAGATGAGAAGCCATTGTCGTGCCAGATAACAGGACCGTCCTTAGGAGTGGGGGGAACTCTGAGCTGGTGATTTGGAATTGGGGTTTTTAGGTGTGACCAATGCTGTAGAGCCAGTTTGTGCTTCTGGTATTATTGCCTAAAGAAGCTATCTTGAAACTTGTTGCTATTATAAATCTCTCATTGGTCAGAGACTGCTATTCTATAGTGTGATTTTGGTGGATGGTTTTGGCTTGATTCTGTTACCTATTGTTGAATAATATTCTTGGCATAGACATATGTTTTCTTCATTGCAGTTTGGTTTTTCACTTGTATACCCTCATTTATTAGAAAACGAGACTTCCCTAGAGCTATGCTCCCACATCCTGTGGAACCAGGTATGGTCTGTTGTATTGTTGACTCCATACCAAAAAAGTAATTCTTTCACTGATTTCTCTGTCACAGGAAAAAGGCCACAGTGAGGGCCGACTCCTCAGTCTCTTGGAACAGTCAGAGCATAAGACTGCAGGTGAGGACTCCGGGACCAGGTTTTTGGGCTTCTTCGTAAGATCTTCCAGTAGAAATAGCCACTGCCAACACTTTGACTATTTGTTGGGTTATGTGAGTGCCCATTTGACTCAGTCTGCCAGCTTTTGAGATTCAACCTAGATGATCTCTCCTTAAGAAAGATACCCTGTTATACTTGTTGTGTGTTAAATTTCAGGCTTTATAAAGCCTGGGGTGAGACTACTTGTTGAGTTGGGAAAAAAAAAATATTCCCAATCCCATGGGAATGACACAGGCCCTCTAAGTATATCTTTTGAAGGAACAAGCATGGAAAACCAGGCGTGTAGGCATTACAGACTGCTCCTGATGGTTTGTGTCTTTCATATATTACTTTTAGCTTAGTATCCCAGCCTATGCTCCTGAGAGATTATAGGAAATAACTACATTTCTTTGTGCCCAGTAGTTATGGGGCAGCAGTAGAGAGTATTGATCAAGATCATTGCCTACATAGGAACACCAATTTTATAGTCTGTAAGAATTACACTTAGTAAAGCTCCATGTGTATTCTGTGGCATAAGTAAGTTCTAGATAAATGTTAGCTGCTATTATTATCGTTATTATTAATTACTTTTGTTAAAATTCACCAGATGCAGAGAGAAGAAGAGCTCTTGCTCAAGCCTAGTGAGATTTGCTTATTGTCTAGTTCTAACAGTTCATTCCCACCAAGCAATCTAAATCTATGGTGCCTTCTGATTACTATAAAAAAAAAAAAAAAAAAAAGCAAACTCTCCAAGCCTCATATCCTGCTGCCTGTAGATCACTAGGTTGTAAATCTCTGCAGGTGGCAGATCTGGCAGCTTCTTGCTCCTCAGGTCCAGATTTGAAGTAGATTTATTCAGAGGTTTTTCATTTCAAAGTGGTCATACCTCTGTTAGCCTGCTGGGTGCTAATGCTCACATTCCATTGGCAATAGGCTGTTGAAAAGAGGTACCTAGAACACAGGAAGCACTAGAGTGGTGTGACTACAGCACTTAGCCAGCATTGTGACTTTCTCTCTCTATTACAGATGCAGAGATAAAGACTGAGTCTTCAGAAACAGGAGCCTTCAGGTGAATTGGGGTATACTCTGAAGTGTAGCTGTCAGCAGTTCTGAAAAGCTCAGCCCTGTCCTGTGTTCTGTGTGGAGTGTGATATTCACACAGTAGAACTATTGTGACCTCTCCTTCTCTGTGTAACTCTCGGGTCCCCCACAGACCTGGGCTAAGAATTAAATGGCCAGCTCAGTGGACTTATGGTGTTAAAACAGCAGAGCAAAAGCCATGTCTTACTCCGTACCTCTTTATTTTTAGCCAATCTAGTCTTCTGACCTAGATTTTAGTCGGTTTAGGATTGGGGACTGAATCCTCATTCTCTGAATACCTAACTGTGTAGTTTTAGGTATATGATTTACCAAATGTCCTCATCTATGAAAGTGAAATGAAGTACTTATCTGGTTGGATTATTACAGATTATGTGTACTGGGGCCGGCACCGTGGCTCACTTGGCTAATCCTCCGCCTGCGGCACCGGCATCCCATATGGATGCCGGATTCTGTCCTGGTTGCTCCTCTTCCAGGCCAGCTCTCTGCTGTGGCCCGGGAGGGCAGTGGAGGATGGCCCAGGTGCTTGCATCCCCGTGGGAGACTAGGAGGAAGCACCTGGCTCCTGGCTTCGGATCGGCATAGCTCTGGCTATAGCGACCATTTGGGGGGTGAACCAATAGAAGGAAGACCTTTGTCTCTCTCTCTCTCTCTCTCTCACTGCCTAACTCTATCTGTCAAATTAAAAAAAAAAAACAAAAAAAAAAAAAACAAAGATTATGTGTACTAATAATATGTATAAAAAGCTCTGGCAGAGTGGGTAGCATACCCTTGTTGTGTAGTGGGCATATATTGAATCTGAACTTTCCCTTCTCTACAGGGTGCCCTCTCCAGAGGTGGAAGAGGCAGGCTGCAGCAGAGCAATGCAGAGTTCCCTCACCAATTTTGACTTAAATGAGACTCCCATCAAGTCTTTTGTTTCCATTTCAGAAGCCACAGATTGCTTAGTGGACTTTAAAAAGCAACTTTCTGTCCGCTCAGGTAGCCGGACACGGACCAAAGCAGGCAGAGGAAGAAAGAGAAAATCCTGAATTTCTAGAGTTCCAAGGTTGACAAAACCATTAGCAATAGGGGTGGGCCATGTTCATGAAGCCATAGTGGCCTCCAGTTTATTGTTGACCAAGTTTCAGCCCTGCAGTTTTCATCACCAGCACCTACTCAGCATCCTGGTTTTTATGTTTTCTATGATCTATACAGACAACTGTGTGTAGTGTTCTGTTTTATAACAATCTTTTGAATTTATCTACAGTTAAAAGAAAATTTAAATATATTTATGTTTGTATGAAATCTTATTTCTATAGATGGAGATTTTCCTTTTTCCGCCTTATTGCAGTTTTGGGATACAGATATTTTAACTGTAGGGGTTGTTCTCAGACTCATGAATTACCTGTTCCTGAATGAATTCCATTACTGATTTTTTACATACCACCTATATTAAGTTAATGTGCAGTGCACAATTCTGAATATCGCAGGGATACTCCCTTGACTGTTTCTGACATCCCTACTCTTTGACCTTTTACTTTATTTTGCTGTCCTCATCCAATTAAGGATCCAAGCCAGAACATAGACCCTTTGAGGTCCTACTATTCTCAGGAATTTGTAAGTGAACACTGTTATTATTTCCAGTGCAATTATTTTTCCCAAATAGATTAGCCAATGGGGATTTCAGGAATATTCATCTGTTCAAACCAAGATTGATAGTTTTGTTGCAGAGGTCATAAGCAGTAACAAGAAATAGGTTCTATTTCAGTAACATTACTAGAATAGTACACACACGTTCCTCACCACACTGCCTGGGAGCTTTGGTGCAGAGCTGAGCTGTGCTGTTTCAGTGTATAGACATACTTGAGAGGTGAGAGGATATTAAATGGCAGAAATGACTACCCGAGGGAGAAGATCCAACAAGGATATTAAGAAAACTGTGGCTCACACTGATTTGAAGATATATTGAGAGATGGTAGGAGGTGACTGTTGACCAAGAAAGGAGTTTGGGTCAGGTCAAGTGAACTCACCACTCAGACTCTCCTAACTGATTCATTATGTCCAATGTGACATTTTCCTTCATTTTGAAACAAAAATGAGGCATGTGATGGGAGAGTTCATAGAAAGCTAGGGTGTAAGACATGGTACATGAAGTATTGTGTACCCTTTGCACACAAGCTCTTTGAGTTAAAAGAAGGCAAGATAGCGGCTTGCTGTCTATTCCTTCAGTAGGTAATGTCTTGGAGCCAGTGTTGTGGCGTAGCGGGTAAAGCCACTGCCTGCAATGCCAGCATCCCATGTGGTGCCGATTGGTGTCCCAGTTGTTCCTCTTCCAATCCAGCTCCCTGCCAATGTGCTTGGGAAAGCAGTAGAAGATGGCCCAAGTCCTAGAGTCCCTGCATCTACATAGGAGACCTGGAAGAAGCTCCAAGCTTCAGCTTGGCCCAGCCCTTGGCTGTTGCAGCCATTTGGGGAGTGAACCAGTGGATGGAAGATCCCCCTCCCCCTCCCCTGTCCCTCCTCCCCTTCCCCTCTCCCTCTCCGTCTTCTCCCTCTCTGAAATTCTGGCTTTCAACTAACTAAATAAATAAATCTTTTTTAAAAAATAGCTAATGTCTTGCTATTGCATGGTACTAACATTGTGACCCACGTAAGTAATAGCTATTCTTTGTGAGCAAATACTGTGGTCCAGGCCCTGTGTGTGTGCCTTCTTGTAATCCTTATAGCAACCTCATAAGGTAAGTATTACCTCTCGCTTCCAGATGAGGAGACAAAGGCTCAGTGTAACAAAGACGCTGATTTTTCATGTCAGTGAGACAGCAGTGCTCCTACCCTTCAGTCCTAGAGAAAGTGCTGTATTTTGACTGTAGTATTTCATTTTCCTGTTCTCCTTCTAATGAGGAGTTTATCAGTTATGTCCTATCAGCTTAACTCTTCCTTGTCTTCTCTCATTAAATGTCAGTATTAGAAGTAAAGCTCTGGGGCAGGCGCTGTGGCGCAGCAGGTTAACGCCCTGGCCTGCAGTGCCGGCATCCCATATGGGCGCCAGTTCGAGTCCTGGCTGCTCCACTTCCGATCCAGCTCTCTGCTATGGCCTGGGAAAGCAGTGGAAGATGGCCCAAGTCCTTGGGCCCCTGCACCCATGTGGGAGTCCCGGAAGAAGCTCCTGGCTTCAAATGGGTGCAGCTCCGGCCCTTGGTGCCAACTGGGGAGAGAACCATTGGATAGAGGATATCTCTCTCTCTCTCTCTTTCTCTCTCTCTGTGTAACTCTGACTAAAGTAATAAATAAATCTTAAAAAAAAAAAAAAAAAAAGAAGAAGAAGTAGTAGTAAAGCTCTGGGGCCGGCTCCATGGCACAGTAGGTTAATCCTCCACCTGCGGTGCTGGCATCTCATGTAGGGGCTGGTTCTGGTTCCGGTTGCTCCACTTACAGTCCAGCTCTCTGCTGTGGCCTGGGAAAGCGGTAGAAGATGGCCCAAGTCCTTAGGCCCCTTGCACCCACGTGGGAGACCCGGAGGAGGCACCTTGTTCCAGGCTTCAGATGCGCAGCTGCCACTGTGGTGGCATTTGGGGAGTGAAGCAATGGAAGGAAGACCTTTCTCTCTGTCTTTCCCTCTCACTGTCTGTAAATCTAATTCTCAAATAAAAATAAATTTTTAGCAACAAAAAAAAGTAAAGCTCTATAAACAGGTGATAGTATGTTTATCTCTTTGCCTGAAGATAAGTAAAAGTGCTGCTTCTAGAAAGTGCCATTATTTAGCTTAAATGGTCTCCATAGAGCATGCAGGTTAGTGGCAGGAGGGTATGGATCAGCCAGACCAGGAACATTGGTTAATTTTTAGCTAATAGGGAGTCAAGAGCAAACCACCCCACACACACTTAATGTCTTTGCGACTATCTCGGGTAGGGACTGCTTGTTTATCCACAGTCTTATTCTCCCCAGGCTGTAGCTAGTGGGAGGTCCATTAGTGAAAGGATAAAGAGACAAAGTGAAAGATGTGTCATATCAGTCTAAGTCTGGACCTTGCTTCTGATACAAGTTCAGCTCCCAGACCTATTTCCTTGTCATCCTTGTCAATAAAATGGGAAACTTCATACTTACAGGGTTCTAAGGAGTCACATGATGTGTATAAAGGGTGTAGCACCATATCTGTCATGTAGAAGATGAATTAGTGGCAGAAGCTTACTAACGTGATACTGTGATGCTAAGCTTGTGTATCATAAGTGTTGCTGTGATGTGGGCCAGAGAGAGGTGGGCAGATGCAGGAGACAGTTGTCAGAGTGAGCAGCTGGGAGGGATAACCCTGGGTCCATCAACCACCAGCCTTCCACAGGGCCTTTTTGTACTGGGTGTTAAGAGCTCTCCGTGGGTCCCTGGGATTCTTCTGAAAGATGGAAAGCAACAGTTCTCCCAGTATTGCTGATTCATGGAGGCCTGGGAAACTTCACAAGCTGTTACCATAACTTGGGAAGAAAGAAGGAGACTTTTCTGTATTGGGCACTGTAGGTTTTCTGGTTTGGTTTTATTTTCAGGGTTTTTTTGTTTCTGTTTTTGTATTTTTGTTTTTTCATCTTTACAACAGACCTCTGGCCCTGGACACTCATCCTTTCGCTACATACCCCTAATAAAAAAAAAAAAAAAACATGACTGGCTGCCTAAGGCCTTCTCTTGGTTTCTGTTGCTTATAAACTGAAGAGTGCCAGGAAGTTAGTGCCCCTGAAGAAGCATCCAGCCAATGAAACTGCAAGTTGGAAGATAAATAACCCCAGCCTCCTCAGACCTCTGAGGCATATTCCACCTGTCAGGATTCCCTTGTAGGACTGAACCTCATTTATTCTGAGCAGCAACTTATGGCTCCTTGCCCTTCCTTAATTCCAACTTTCCTGGCAGACAGACCAAGACAGGGGTCTCAGGTTTGTGTAAGTGCAAAGTTGGCACGCACCTGACCTGAAGGGATCTCTAATTCTATACCCTAGGCATATCACTTGCATCACTGACTCTGCCCTGTCCTGGCTCACTTGTCAAGTAAGGTATTTGCACTTAAATTAGGTTGCTTCAGGGGGACTCAACATAAGCAAATCCTGTGAAGAAATTGGACCCCGGATTCTATGCAGGGAAAACAGGCTCAGAGAAGAGAAGTTTGTCTAAGGTCACGCAGCTGGTAAATGGGATAGGATGGGATTTGAACCAAGGTCTTTTTGACATTAGAGCACATGCGCACTCTGTACTGTTCTACACCACCCCCCACCTTACGCTCTAGCCACAAAACTAATGACTCAATTGGTAGTTCAGGATTGGCTGGGCTTGTTTCTCACCTGTGAGGCGGGTAGCCTTGACCTCAAGTTGATTTTGGCAGATGGAGGTTTGGAGGAAGGGAAGGCAGGTAGTAAGTAGATGGAAAAGTTAGTTACTAGTGAAAAGATGAGTGTACGTACCGCTGAAACCACTTGTACCCGGAAGGCAGGAAGCAGTTACTAATTTCCTTTCAGTTTCAACAGCCCTGAACTATTTGTGGAAGGCTCTTCAATTAAAAAAAATTAACTGATAGCTGTTCTGTATCAGGTCTAGAACTTGGGGAAGATAAACACATAAACAGATTATATTAATAAACAGTTAAGTACAACGATGCAAGGCAGTTTACTGACAAGCTCAGAACAAAGAAGGGCCTGGCCTCCCAGCCCAGCAGTGGTTCTGCAGCCCTGCCATGCCTGCCTGTCCCCATTCCCTTAGTTTCTTGTGGACAACTGGAGACTGGCATTAGGGGCTGTACGGAAACTTGTCAGGCCTTGTCTGTCTTTGCCCTCGTTGGTCAGCGCCAGCTGCTGTCTGAAGAGCACTGCTAGCAGCTGCAGTGCCTCTGCAACGGCCAGGGCTGACCCAGCTGTCCACAACCCTCGAGTCCAGCCTCCTCCCTCCCCTGGCCTTCATCCAGACCATCGCTGGCGCTGGGGCCCCTGCTTCTGAGGAAACGGACACAATTTCCGAGAACAAGGAGAAACACTGGTCAGGGCTGTATCCTCACCCTGGGTCAAAAGGCTGCAGGTCCTGGCAGTCAACATGAGTTGCAGCTGGGCCTCCCACATTGACTCCCAAGTAAAGGACGTTGAGAGGTAGGAAGCCCAGGCTTGGCAGGATGCTGTCTCACTCTGCTCGCCACTTGCTGCCTTTCCGAGCCTGTATATCTGGTTTGTACTCCAAAGTGCAGCAGGACTGAAGTCTGCGGTGCTTTCGGGCCTAATCTTGTCAGAATTGATAGAGGAACCTGCATCCTGGTGTCCGGTGGAGGTCTTGTGCTATTCGTGGTTAATGGTAGGGTTACTGCTGATGGGATAGCCTGAAGTTTTCAAGTGTCTCCAGTTTGCTGAAATGAAAACTGTTACCATCTGTCTAGTCTTCTACAGACATGCTTCTACACATTCAAGACTAGTTCAGCTGAAAAAAAAAATGTGGTGGGGTTGGCACTGTGGCATAGAAAGGCAAGCATCTGCCTGCAGTGCCTATATGGGTGCTGGTTCGAGTCCCGGCTCCTCCACTGCCGATCTAGCTCCCTGCTAATGTGCCTGGAAAAGCAGTGGAAGATGGCCCAAGTAGTACTTGGGCCCATGAACCCACGTGGGAGACTGGAAGTGGCTCCTGCTTTTGTCCTTGGCCAGCCCTGACCATTATGGCTGTTTGGAGAATGAACCAATGGATGGAAAATTCTCTCTCTCTCTGTGTGTGTGTGTGTGTGTGTCTATTTCTGCCAGCATCTGGAGAGGTACACCTGTGGTGTGAACCTACTCTTTGGCCTGCAGACTAAGGCCAGACTGCACAGCCTGGCTGACAACTCCTGTCCCACCATAGACCCTCCCCTACATGTTTAGGCCCCATTCCGTGAGGGCACCTGTGTGTGTGAGAGCCAGAACTACATACACTGGTCAAGGGCCCCTTCCGTCAGCCTTCTGCTCTGCTAGGCTCAGCTCCTCAACCTCCCCTGCGCTCGGGCAGCCGGTTACTTCCTCTATTTCCACATTGCCTCTTTCTCATTAGTACTTAAACACATTTCAGACAGTTGTCCAGTAGACTTCACCTTTCCCAGGTTAGGCTCCTCCAGTGGCTTCCTAAGGGTGAGCTCAGTTCTCCCAGTGTGTGTAAGAGGAATAGAGCTCCCAGCACTACAGAGGAGCTGTCTCGGCACCCTTCACTCTCTTCAGGGCTCCGACCTCCCGTGGTCGTCTTTCTCAAGTTTGCACCACAGTTCTGCCTACGCTGGGCTCCTCTTAGGGCAGACTTGGAAGGCAAAGCTCCTTCCTGAATTAGCTGGTGTCTGGTAAACAGTGGCAGAGGAAGAGGGTGGGGTTTGGAGACATTATAAACTCTGGTCCGCCCCGAGTTTCATTTTGGGGAACCGGTCAAGGTCACTGGGGTGCCTCACATTGAGAGAGAAGAGTGAAAATCGGGGGAGTGACCAGCTGCTGTTTCCAAGGTAAGATGCCTTCTCAGTCGCATTTCTTCCTGCTTCATCCCTAGTTCATTTGTTCTTCCCCCTCTTTCTTGGCCCACACCAGAGGAAGTAGAAGCTGGAAAGACCAAGCCAGCTGGTTCCATCCTCAGTAGGAATCCCTGGGATGCCTTTCAGAGGGAGACCTCTGTGTAGCAAACTCATCGGATGCAAGCCAAGAGGCCCTTGGGTGAAATGTGTGCACAGTGTAGTCTGGGTGCTGGGCATGTAGCCATGAGGGACACAGGTGCCTCTCTGCAGGGACTCAGCTGGAAGATACAGACCTAAAGACCTCCACCTAGAGTGTGCATCCTGGGGTTAGGTGGGAGAAGTTTGACAGTATCTGACCTGTCAAAGTGCTGAATAAATACTGAATAGATGAGCTGGCTGGGCCTTGAAGGGAGAGAGCTTTGTATCCCTTAGCTCTTTTTTTTTTTTTTTTTTTAACATTTTATCTATTTGAGAGGCAGAGTTAGAGAGGTCATCCATCTGCTGGTTCACTCCCCAAATGGCCACAATGGCCGGAGCTGGGCCAGACTAAAACCAGGAGCCAGGAGCTTCTTCTGGGTCTCCCACGCAGGGACAGGGGCTCAAGGACTTGGGCCATCTTCTACTGCTTTCCCAGGCCACAGCAGAGAGCTGGATCAGAAATGGAGCAGCCAGGACTCGAACTGGCGCCCAGATGGGATGCCGGCACTGCAGGCTGCGGCTTCACCCACTAGGCCATGTGCCGGCCCCTCCCTCAGCTCCTTCTAAAGGTAGTTGCCTCAGTGACCACATTTGACCCTTGAAACAGGCCTGTAATACAGAGAAGGATCATTCCACACCCCCATTTGCCTGAATGTAGATACATGTGATTTGGGGGAGATTTGTCTGAAATTAATTTGTTGAATCACTGCCCCCTGCTTGCAATATTTTTTTTTTATTTATTTTGACAGGCAGAGTTAGACAGAGAGAGAGAGAGAGAGAGAGACAGAGAGGTCTTTCTTTCTGTTGGTTCACCCCCCAAATGGCCACTGCAGCCAGCACGCCGGAGCCAGGTGCTTCTTCCTGGTCTCCCATGTGGGTGCAGGGCACAAGCACTTGGGCCATCTTCCACTGCCTTCCCAGGCCACAGCAGAGAGCTGGACTGGAAGAGGGGCAACCAGGACAGAATCTGGTGCCCCGACTGGGACTAGAACCTGGGGTGCTGGCGCCACAGGTGGAGGATTAGCCAAGTGAGCCATGGTGCCGGCCCCTGCTTGCAATGTTAAAAAGCCATGTAACATGTAGTCATTCTTCACCCTGTGCAACCCAACTCTCAGACCCTGCGCTGGGCACTGGAGATGCAGGGGTGACTGAGACACTGAGAGGTTATGGGGATAGCCCTCTATACGCAGAACGAAGGCTGCTTTCTGACCACACACCACCCCTGCCCAAATCTCCCTGTCCCTTCAGGATGGGCTTGACTGGTCCAGCGGCCTCCTTCTCTGGTCAGACTCCAGTCCCTTCTTACCTCACACCCTTTGAGACCTCAGACACCCCTGACCAGCGTGTCCACCTGCTATGCGGGTCCCTCTCTGGCCCTGCCTGTGACAGTGTCACATGAGGTCCTGGGCGGCAAGGCATAGGTGTGCTTCCTTTAGACCCTGCATCCAGCCCAGCGAGGCATCAGGAAGCAGCAAATATGAACTAATGACAGAATGGGTGAGTGGCACTTGAAGTCAGCCTTGCTAGTGCTCGGTCTCTACCCATACACCTGGAAAACACAGGCCTTCCGGCTGGCCACGAAGCATCTTGGAGGGTCAGAAGATCTGAATTCTGCCCCTAGCTTCCTTCCTCATTCCCTTTCAAAGGAATGAAGTTGAGGTTCTAGGTTACAGCCTCCCAGGCCTTCAATAGAGTTAAGGGCTTGACCCAGGCTGTCCCTTTTCTCCTGTAGGTGGTGGCCAACACCCATTGTGAAACCACATGGAAAACTGCACTAGGAGCGTGGGGCTGCAGTCTGGAGGAGTGGCCCCAGGCTGCCCCCAGGAGGGCCCGCCCCAGCCCTCAGAGCGCTCCCCGCTGGTAAGTGCAGCTGCCCCTGTGCTGATTCAAGGCCGTCAAGAACAGGACTGAAGATGCCTGGGTCTCTGGGCTCACGCCCATGCTACCCTTTTCCAGTTAAGCAAGCATTCGGCCCTGACCTGGGCCTGCTCTCCTTTGAGGCTCCAAACAGCAGCCGAGAGGTGCTCTCCTCATCTCAGAGAAGTGACTTGAAGGCATGAGAGGACCTCGGGCGGGGGAGTCTCAGCTCCCAGCCTGTCGCTCTGGCTGCCTGCTTGAGAATGGGCCCTCCTGGGGTTTCCTGGTAAAAAGCTGAGCTCTCAACCCCCACTTTGCCCCACTGCCCTAGTTCCTCCGGCACCTGCACATCTCCCCCTGCGGACCTGGCCACTGTGGGCAGGTGCACGGAGATGACTGGAGCATGGTCCATGCGCCTGCGCTGCTCTCACAAGGCTTCCCTTTGTCATCTTGACCGCGGTTCGGAGGCCCTTGCCTCCCCACACCCTTGAGCAGGAAATGCTTGTGTAAGTGATTTCATGTCTTAATCTGTTTCTTCATCAGTAAAAGGGAGGACGATATAGGCAAATACGCCTCTTGTCTGATGGCTTAAAGGAGCTCACGGAGTCGCAGCGCCTGCACACAAGAGCCATCCGTGAACGGGGTCCCGAGTCATTCCCTGTAATCTCCTTAGTTTTCCGGTTTGACACACGCTCAACTAGGCGCACGGCCCCAACTGTAGAGGCCTCACCCCCTCACTGTGTTTCAGCTCCCATGGGGCACCCCAGACCTGGCTGCAGATGTTTTCCCCTGTGCTCAGCCCACAGCCAGGCTCAGGAGTGAGCCGTGAGCCACGGCGTCTGCCCAGCCAGGGACCGCTCCGGAGCTGCTGCTGCCTCCTTTTTCACTTCCTGCCCTCTCTCCCGAGACTTCTGCGCAGGTCCCACATCTGCCTGGCTGCCTATGTCCCCCGACCTGTGCACTCTTTGGGGCAGGCTTTGGCACAGCCATGAGGCACTGCGACACCCTCATTTCATATCGGAGGGCCTGTGTTCAGATCCCACTCCACTTCCGATTCCAGCTTCCTGATGTGCACCCTGGGAGGCAGTGGTTAAGGACTTGGATCCCTGCCTCCCTCAATGGACACCTGGATTGAGTTCCTGGCTCCTGGCTTTGGCCAGCCCAGTCTTGCTGTTGTGATCCTTTGGGGAATGAACCAGGGGATGGGACATCTCGCTTTTTGTCCATCTCTCTCTCTCTCTCTCTCTCCCTCTCTCTCTGCCTTCCAAATAAATAATTTAAATCCCCTCTGCTGTGGCCAGGGAGTGCAGTGGAGGATGGCCCAAGTGCTTGGGCCCTGCACCCCATCGGAGACCAGGAGAAGTACCTGGCTCCTGCCATTGGAACAGCGCGGTGCGCCGGCCGCAGCGCGCCTACCGCGGCGGCCATTGGAGGGTGAACCAACGGCAAAAGGAAGACCTTTCTCTCTGTCTCTCTCTCACTGTCCACTCTGCCTGTCAAAAAAAAAAAAAAAAAAAGAAAAGAAAAAAAATAATTTAAATCCCCTTTGGCTTCGGGGGACTTCATAGATGCCAAATTTCCCATGATCTTAGGCCCCGACTCAGCACTCCGGGCCTCACCCTAGGCACCCCTTCCCATGGCCCGAGCTTGCGAAGAGGTTCCTTAGCCACATGTGGTTCATGCCTGCCCCCTATTCTTCCCCGACCTTTAATTTTGGCGCCAGAGAGGGTGTGGGATCGGGCTCTGCGGGCTGGGCGGCTGCATTCTAGCAGAGCGTCTCTCGTGTCAGACGCTGCCCGAGGGTCCCAGCCTCACTGCCTCTCCTAGTGCCCACTTGGCTCCTCACCCTGCTGGCTGGGGCTTTGTCCCCGCGCCTCCAGAGAACAGGAAGGGGAGGCCCTGTGGCTTCTCTTGGCCAACTGTGCCTTCCCAGGCTCCCCCAGGGAAGTCCTCCCCTCCTTCTTGTTAACTTCTGCCGCCTTCTAGCCCCTCCTCCTGACCCGCACTGTACCCGGGAGGAAAGGGAAGAAAGACGTCCCCGCCAGTCCACGCCGCTGACTCTCCTGTTTCCATTAAGCACTAATAAAACACGCCGCACCTCCGAACGGTACTTCACTCTCCTATCTCCTTAGCACCTCTTATTCTTTTTTCTTTATTTATTTGCACCGACCCAAAGCCAGGAGCTTCTTCCAGGTCTCCCACGTGGGCACATGGGCACAAGGGGCCCAAGGACTTGGGCCATCTTCTACTGTTTTCCCAGGCCATAGCAGAGAGCTGGATCGGAAGTGGAGCAGCTGGGACTTGAACCAATGCAAATATGGGATGCTGGCACTGCAGGCGGCAGCTCTACCCACTGTGCCACAGCCCCCGCCCCATGATTCTCCTCCTTGGTGCTACTTTCTCGGAGCCTCTGCTTCCTTCTCTGAAACAACCTTACCCACTCCTCGCAGGTGTGGCTTCTGGAAGCAGCTGCCACAAATGACCACCTGGGGCTCCAGTTAGCACAGCTGGCCTCCTCCCGGACCTGTTTTCCAGTCTCTTCCTAAAGCAGGGGTGGTAGTGAGCTGTCCCCTCCCCCTCCTCTCTGGCTCTTGCTGGAGGGGCCTCATTATCCCCACGCCTCCCTTCTTAGTTCACAGACGTGGGCCCGGTTTGAGACGGTGGTCAGTGCCCGTGGATTCCTGGGAAGCAGGCAGTGAGGGCCGTGCAGGGTGTAAGCCTAGGGAGGATGGAGCCCCTGGGCTGGAATCTGCCAGTGAGCCCGGGAGGCTGTCGGGGCTTCTGGGAAGCCTGGGCGAGTGTGTCCTGTGGGAGCAGGGAGATTGTGCACAGGGAGGCCAGCTCCCTGGGCCCTTTAAGCTCCTGGGCCTCTGATGGGGTGAAAACCGACCTTTCCTGCCCTCTGCCTCTGCACCTCCTCACCCTTTCCTCCATGCTCGGCTCAGTCCACCCTCCCCCAACCCGGTTGCCCCCCTGCTGTGCAGAAAACCCTGGATGCTCTTTCCCCAGACCTGCAAATGACTCATTCTTGTCCTTCATTTAGACACCTCCTCAGGGAAGTCTTCCTTGACTAAAAATATCTGTTTCTCTCCTGGTCATTCTCTAACTCCTAATCTTACCATCCCATATTTATTTGTTTTGAAGATTTATTTGAAAGAGTGACGGAGAGAAGGAGAGACAGAGACAGAGAGAAAGAGATCTTCTATCCAGGGGTTCACTCCCCAAATGGCTGCAATGGCTAGGGCTGGGTCAGGCTGAAGTTAGGAGCTAAGAACCCCATCTGGATCTCCCACGTGGATGGCAGGGGCCCAAGCACATGGGCCGTCCTCCACCACTTTCCCAGGCGCATTAGCAGGGAGCTGGACCAGAAGTGGAGCAGCCGGGACTCCAATGGCTCTCTGATAGGGATGGTGGCGTTAGGCTGCTGCAGGCCCTCCCTCCATTTTCTGATAGCCACCATCGCTACGTGTACTATATATGTTTGTTTATGTTCTGACCCCCACGGTGGATTCTGAGCCCCCGCGATCAGGATTTGGTTGATGTTGCGTTTTTGCGGTGCTTGCAGTAGCGTTGGGTGTGTGGTAGGGGCTCAGTCACTGCTTTGGAAAGGGTGGCGAGCCCAAGGAGGACGCCCTGGCAGTGTGGCCTCTAAATCTCATGTGTGAGCGCTCTGGCTCTGGAGTCTGAGAGTGGGCTAGGAGCGCCAAGTCCTTTTTTTTTTTTTTTTTTTTTTTTTTTTTAAGATTCATTTATTTATTTGAAAGGGTGGGGGAGAGATAGAGAGGGGGAGAGAGAGAGAGAGATCTTCATCTGCTGGTTTAATCCTTAAGTGGCTGCAATGGCCAAGGCTGGGCCAGGCCTAGGCTAGGAGCCTGGGACTCCATCTGGGGCTCCCATGTGGGAGGCAGGGGCCCAAGCACGTGGGCCGTCCTCTGCTGCTTTAGTGGGGAGCTGGATCGGAAGTGGAGCAGCCAGGACTCACACCTGCACCCATCCAGGATGTTGGTGTTGCAGGCGGCAGCTTTACCCGCCACGCCACAGCACTTGGCCCCAACAGAGCAAACACTTGATCTTGAAGTCTGTTCATGCGTTTGCTCATTCTTTTGTTCATTCCGAGGCAACTGGGAGGCACTTGCTCTGGGTACTGAGGAGCTGGAGAGCAATCACTCAGTCACAGTGTGAAAGGAAGAGGCTGGGGCCGGTACTGTGGTGCGGTGGGTAAAACCGCTGCCTGCAATGCTGGCATCCTGTATGGGCGCTGGTTCGAGTCCTGGCTGCTCCTCTTCTGGTCCAGCTCTCTGCGATGGCCTGGGAAAGCAGTAGAAGATGGCCTAAGTCCTTGACCCCTGCATCCACTTGGAGACCCGGGAGAAGCTCCTGGCTCCTGGCTTCGGATTGGCCCAGCTCCAGCTGTTGTGGCCAATTGGGGAGTGAACCAGTGGATGGAAGACCTCTCTGTCTCTGTCTCTGTCTCTCTCTCTCTCTCTCTCTGCCTCTCCTCTCTCTCTATGTACTCTGACTTTCAAGTAAATAAATAAATATTTAAAAAGAAAGAAATAAAGGGGTCTGCACCAAAGCCTGAATTCAAGGAGCAGTGGTGGGGGGCGGGTGGGGGATGTAGGAGCTGAGAAAGAGCCCCAAGGGAGGAGGGGGAGGAAGAGAGTGGGTTCTCCTCCAGAGTCCATTTGTGAGTCCATTTCCCCTTCCCATAATGAAATACCCGAAGCTGGGAAACTATAGAGAAAAGAGGCTTGGAAACCCAAGGGCCTGACGCCAGCATCGGCTCAGCTGTGGTGAGGACCTCACGGCCGATGGCAGTACAGTGGAGGGAGCACCTGCTAGAGGGAACATCCACAGGACAAGACAGGAAGCCAGGGAGGGGGAGGCGCCAGCAAGGACCTCCCATGAGGCCCCACCTCTTAAAGGCCCCACCATCTCTTCCTATCCCCACTGGAGACTGAGCTCCCAACCCGTGAAAACCTTTGGGAGACATACGCCACCCAGAGCCAAAGCAGCAGGACCCTTCTGACGATGTGGGAGCCAGGTGCGGGCTGTGAGAGGCGAGAGGTGAGGCGTGAGCAAGACCTGGAGTGGCCAGCAAAGCTTAGCGAAGCCTCCGTCAGGGCTCTGCTCAGTCCTCAGGGAGCTGGGGGACTAGAAGGCAGGGTGAGAGCTGGGCAGGAAAGGCCTCCTCCATGGTTGAAGTCGGGTGGCTGGGGGAGTCTGGCTAGTCCGATGGGGTCCCTCTCAGATGTTGGCCTGTTTCTCCCCAGGTGCAGGAGTGCCTGCAGCAGTTCCAAGTGACAAGGGCACAGCTGCAGCAGATCCAAGCTGGTCTCCTGGACTCCATGGAGCAGGCACTGAGGGGCCAGGCCAACCCTGCCCCTACTGTCCGGATGCTGCCCACTTACGTGGGATCCATCCCGCATGGCACTGGTGGGTGGCCCAGACCAAGATGGGTAGGGCCAGTCTTGGGAGAGGGAGAGTTTGCTTCTTCCAGCCCCTGTCTCGCAGGCCAGACTAGCTGCCTGCCTGTCTGTGCCCTGCTTGCCCCCTAGAGCAAGGCGACTTCCTGGTGCTGGAGCTGGGAGCCACAGGGGCCTCGCTGCGTGTCTTGTGGGTGACTCTCACGGGCATGGATGGGCACAGGGTGGAGCCCAGGAGCCAGGAGTTTGTGATTCCGCAAGAGGTGATGTTGGGCACCGGCCAGCAGGTGAGTGCTCACTGCCCAGCCTCTTGGGCCTGGGGCCCGGCCGGGCGGCCAGGGGCTCGGGTGGGCAGAGCTGACCCCCAGACCTGTCCCACAGCTCTTCGACTTTGCTGCCTGCTGCCTGTTGGAGTTCCTGGATGCGCACCCCGTGGGCGATCAAGGCCTACAGCTCGGGTTCAGCTTTTCCTTTCCTTGTCACCAGACGGGCCTGGCCAGGGTGAGGGAGGGGCTGGGGCCAGTGGGTAGAGATGGGCTGCAGCCTTGAAAAGGCTCCTGGAGAAGTGACCTGGCTTCTCTGCCCACAGAGCACCCTCATTTCCTGGACCAAAGGTTTCAGGTGCAGTGGCGTGGAAGGCCAGGATGTGGTCCAGCTGCTGAGAGATGCCATTCAGAGGCGGGGGGTGAGTGGAGGGGACAATGGGAGGGCTGCGCATGCTGGCCCGGGCCTGGCCCACAGAGGCTGTGCCTGTGCTTCCGGGAGACCACCTGACAGCCAAGGAAGCTGAGGCTAAGAAAAGTCAAATCTGTGTTTAGGAGCTTTGCCTAAGGACACAGACATGAAAAGACTTTGAGCTTGTCCTCAGGGCCTCACAGGCTGGTGGGGAGAGCGTGTCCTGTACAGGAGGTGTGCTTGGCCAGCTGGGGGAGCGCCGGATGGAGTCCCGCTCCTTGACCAGGGACAGGAAGGAGTGGTTGGCCTGGTGCTCAAGCAGGGCTGCAGAGGCAGCTGTTGTGTCCGAGAAAGGCACATGCGCAGTCTGGCTGCGGGAGGAAGGTGCACATGCGCAGTCTGGCTGCGGGAGGCAGGTGCATCCATCCAGACCACCATGGGGCTGTGCAGTGAGCCAGCCAGGACGCAGGGAGGGCGAGCGGCGTGGCGTCTTCAAGGAGGTGCTGACTCAGGGCCTTGTCCCCGGCCTGTGGGGAGCACGGGGGCGATGGACTGAGCGTGGGAGCCACTGGGAGCCTAGAGGCCCGAGCTGGAAGAGGAAGAAACCGAGGGTGGCCCCAGGAGGAACCTCCTAGAGGGGTGGGGCTTGAGTAGGTGTGGCGCACAGGGCTCCGCCATCGCCATCAAAGCCCAAGACCCTCACCTGCCCCCACCCCACCACCCAGCAGTCAGCCTCCCCCCACCCCGCCCTCGCCCTGGCCCCCGCCCCGGCCATGCCGGCCAGCCTCAGCTTCTGCCCTCTTGGTCTCCCAGGCCTCCAACATCAATGTGATCGCTGTGGTGAATGACACCGTGGGCACCATGATGGCCTGTGAGCCGGGGGTCCGCCCTGTGAGGTCGGGCTTGTTGTAGGTGAGCTCCCCCCACCCTGGGGCGGTTTGGGATGACGGGTGGGGGCCTGTGGCTGCCTGGTGGGCCTGCCCATCAGGGGCTTCTCCTTGCCAGACACGGGCACCAATGCGTGTTACATGGAGGAGGCCCGGCACGTGGCAGCGCTGGATGAGGACCGGGGCCGCATCTGCGTCAGTGTTGAGTGGGGCTCCTTCGGTGATGATGGCGCCCTGGGGCCGCTGCTGACCGCATTCGACCACACCCTGGATCTTGAGTCCCTGAATCCCCATGCCCAGAGGTGGCTAGCAGCGGGGGTGGGGGAGGGGATGGGGGGCTGCTCCCTGGGGGGCCCTGGCCACACACCAAGGAAGAAAGGACTTTGAGGTTCTAGAACCCAGGGTTGCAACCCTTGGCCCTGCCCCCACCCTTGGCTCCGACAGAGGTTGGGGGTAGCTGAGTCAGAGGGGTCGCGGCAAATGCTCATTTGTTTGCTTCTGGGAGCCCAAAGAAAAAGCTCCCTTCTTCCTTGGGGGCTCTTGGCAGAGGGGCCAGGTGGGCTGAGGGCTTAGGAAGGGCTCTACCTGGCCGCTCGGTGCCTACAGGTTTGAGAAGATGGTTGGGGGCCTGTACCTGGGTGAACTGGTGCGGTTGGCGCTCTCCCACTTGGCCCAGAGTGGGGTCCTCTTTGGCGGCAGCTCCTCCCCCTACCCTGCAGAGCCAAGGCAGCATCCGCCCCAAGCACGTGGCTGCGATGGAGGAGTGAGTGGGCATGCCGGCGACTGGACCTGGGGTGGGGGGGTGGGGGTGATGCTCTGAGCCCAAGGTTAGCAGTGGGGCTTTGGTGGGATGGGGAGCTACTGGTGGACACTAACCAGCACTCTGCCCCCCCCACAGCCCCTCCGTAGGGGCAGCCCGTGTCCTCACGATCCTCCAGGACTTGGGTCTAAGCCCGGAGCCCTCAGACGTGGAGCTGGTGCGGAGCGTGTGTGCAGCCGTGAGCACGCGGGCCGCCCGGCTGTGCGCCGCTGCCCTGGCTGCGGTCCTGACCCGCCTCCAGCGCAGCCGGGAGCAGCAGATGCTACAGGTCACTGTGGCCACCGGAGGCCGGGTGTTTGAGTGGCACCGCAGGTACGGTGGAGACATCTGGTGTCAGCAGGTAGCCCGAACCTGTGTGTGACTGTGCGATGCACCAGGGTGCCTTCTGGGATCCAGTGTGCGATCAGTGGGTGTGAATAGCACTCAAGCAGAATAAGAGCCAGCTGGGGATCAGGGAGACCAAAGATGTGCAAGGATACAAAAGAGGCTTCTCTCGATGTGTGTCCCTGGGGGCCGCGGCTGGGCATGGCACAGATTTAGAAATGACTGGGTTTAAAGTGATGGGGGCCAGGGTGTGGGCGGGCCCTGAGGTCTGCTGCTGGGCGGGTGCCCCCCACCCCATACTTGTTTGCAGGTTCCGCAGCATCCTGCAGGAGACAGTGGCGCTCCTGGTCCCCGAATGTGATGTCTCCTTCATCCCCTCTGTGGATGGGGGGGGCCGGGGCGTGGCAGTGGTGACTGCCGTGGCTGCCCGCCTGGCTGCCCACCGGCGCCTGTTGGAGGAGACTCTGACACCATTCCGGTTGAACTGCGAGCAGCTGGCAGGAGTTCAGGCACAGATGCGGGAGGCCATGGCCAAGGGACTCCGGGGCGAGGCCTCCTCCCTCCGCATGCTGCCCACTTATGTCCGGGCCACACCGGATGGCAGTGGTACGGGCCTGGTCTGAGTGGGAGGCTGGGATGTGAGCTCCTGGCTGGCCGGGCGCGGTGGGGGATAGGGTGTCACAGAGGGCTTGGGGCTGGAACCACCAGCTCTGTCCTGGCACTGAAAGGGCTCCATTCCTACAGAACGAGGGGACTTCCTGGCCCTGGACCTAGGGGGCACCAACTTCCGGGTGCTTCTGGTGCGCGTGACTGAAGGAGGGGTGCAGATCACCAACCAGGTGTACTCTGTTCCAGAGCACGTGGCCCAGGGCTCTGGGCAGCAGGTACCCCCAGCCTGGGCTCTGATGTCAGAGGGGGAGGGGCCAGGGGCCCCGCCCACCCCTCACCCACCCCATCCCACAGCTCTTTGACCACATCGTGGACTGCATAGTGGACTTCCAGAGGGCTCAGGGTCTGAGCGGACAGAGCCTCCCCCTGGGTTTCACCTTCTCCTTCCCATGCAAGCAGCTTGGCCTGGATCAGGTGAGGGGGGTGGGGCCAAGAGAAGCAATCCCCAGGGGGCCTCCCACCCACATTCCTGGAGGCCAGGGAAGCATCTTGGGGACTGGGTGGGCCACACTGCTGGCCCGGACGGGCACCCAGCTTCAGTTTCCCCAGACACACATGGCATGACCAGGGCCGGGGTCCGGGGCATCTGGGAGCAGTGCAGGCCAAGATCGGGGCTGGCTGGGGGACACCTTGCCTGTGTCAGCCATCGCACTGGTGTGCTAGCCTGGGGGTCTCAGGGAGACAGTGCCCATTGCTGTGTCTAGAAGGGGCTGGGGGTTGCAAGTCTCTTGTCCTCTTTTCTCTTCCCTCCCTTGCTTATTTCCTTCTCAGTGCTTGGCTCCATGTTGGGTGCCTGATTGGGGTGGCACAGGGACAAACACAAGTCCCCACGCAGCACACACATCAGCGTGCCCATCTGCAATCATGATGAAGTCCACGCACACCCATGATGCTTGCACGGGAGATGGCAGCTCCCGGGCCTCGGGCCCAGGCTCCCAGGAATCTCCTTGTGTGTGCACAGAGCTCGCAGCCCCTGGTGGCCCCATTGCATTCACAGACTCCTGTGGTCTAGACAACCCCATCCTCATCACCCCAGCAGGCTGCCAGTGGCTTCCTCCTCTGGCCCACGACCCTGCTCTCCTTCACATGGGCGGCCTTTGACCCACGCACTTCAGGCCAAGGGTACTTGCTCCTTTCTGGATTCCTTGTGGGTCGTTGGAAGCAGGTGTGACTCATTGCAAATCCAGGCATGCCGGGAAGATGGTCCCATTAACTGCCTCCAAGGGTTAATTTCTGTGTTGAGCTTACCTCCTCTGGAGGGCTGGGAACTGAATGTGGGGACCCCTTTCTTGAGGTCGGGCTTCCTTCTCCACCACCGTGTCCTTACTGTGCAGAGGAACTCGGACACACCCAGGCCCCCGCTCTCTGGGCGCCCCCTGTCCCTTCCTCTCTGGAGCCTCGACACCCCCCTGGGCATCGCCCAGGAGGGGAAGACATAGATCTGTTCTTGGGATCCCCCAGCTCCCTCTGGCCCCTCCCCCAGCCCAGGGAGGCGGATGCTTTTCCCTGGCAGCCCCCAAACCCCTGGGGCTGACTTCCTTTCCCCTCTGCCTCGCCTTCGCCATCCCAAGGAGTCTTGATCTAGTCTGGAATGGGCAGCTTTGCTGTTGGTCCTAATCTCTCACACTACTCCCTCCCATTCTCCTTCTCACCCTGTTTTTGTAAAGATTTTTATTTATTTATTTGAAAGAGTTACAGAGAAAAAAGGAGCAAGAGAGAGAGAATCTTCCCTCCACTGGTTACTCCCCAGATGCCCACTATGGCCAGGCTGAGCCAAGTTGAAGCCAGGAGCTTCATCCAGATCTCCTGTGTGGGTGGCAGGGAATCAAGGACTTGGGCCATCTTCCACTGCTTTCCCAGGCACATCAGCAGAGAGCTGGATCGGAAGTAGAAGCAGCCGGGACTCGAACCGGCGCCCATATGGGATGTAGGTGCTTTAGGCGGCCAGCTTGGTCCGCTATGGCACAACACCAGCCCTCGTTTCTGGTTTTGAGGCAGTGAGGGTAGCTCCCCCTAGCTGCTGGGGGGAAACGTTGGTTACTGTTTCTAGAACCTCCTGCCCCCAGGATTCGCCCACCTGCCGCCTGTGCCCCGGCTTTGGGCACAGCAGCCATCTCTCCCGATGGCTGTGACGCCCTTCCGGCTCCTCTCTGAGAGGCAGCACCTAAGGGAAGGCTGTTCCTCGGCCAGCCCAGCCCCGGCTGCCCGGCCCCTGCCACCCTCCCCGGGGCTGTGGCTTTTCCCTTCATCCCGCACCTGTGTCTGGGACACACGGTGACTCTCCCATCAGCCCAGCTCCGAGCCCTGCTCTGAGAATTCCTTCCTGTCTTGCCAGCTCTTTCTAGAAGGGCGGGGTCTGCTGTCTTCCGGGCCTGTGAGCCTTCTCTGTCCTCCGCGTCCCCACACCCAGCGCGTTACCAGTTCTGTTCGTTGCTAACCTGGTTACTGAGGGCCTTTCCTTTGGGGCAAATGTCTTTAAATGGCCAGCCCGTCAGACCGGCTGAGCCTCCCCGAGCTAATAATGGGAGACGTAGGTCAGATCGTTATTAATGGGTTTCTTCACACTGAAAACCGCCTGGGGAGTCGGGAGGGGGAGAGGGCAAGGCCTGTGACCACAGTGGCAAAGCCAGCGAGGGCTCCTGCGGGGAGGGCGGAAGTGCAGGCCTTGCGTGGGCTGCAGGCTCTGGGGAGGCGGAGTGAAACCTGAAGGGGGCCTGTGGTCTCCTGTCCCCTTGGCTCCCCCACTCCAGGGCATCCTCTTGAACTGGACCAAGGGTTTCAACGCCTCGGGCTGCAAGGGCCAGGATGTTGTGTTTCTGTTGCGGGAAGCCATCCGGCGTAGACAGGTGGGAACTTGCCTCAAGGGGTGCTTTGGTGGGGGTGGGGGCTTCAGCAGGCCTTGGGGGAGGCAAAGGGTCCCCTGTTTCATGAGAGGAGGGGACCCTCTGTGGTAGAGACCTCTGGGTCCAGTGCTGGTTGCTGTGACAACTGTGTTGCCCAGCAACTAACCACATCCTTTCGTGTACAGGCAATGGAGCTGAATGTGGTTGCCATTGTCAATGACACCGTGGGAACCATGATGTCCTGTGGCTACGAGGACCCCCGCTGCGAGATGGGCCTCATTGTTGGTGAGGGGGGGCACCCCTTTGTGCCCCTGCCTCTTGATAATTGTCTGTGTCCTGTGGATTCCTCAAGTTGCACGTTCCCCTGGTGTTGGCTGACCCGACGGGGCCTGAGGGGACACTCCGTTGGACTGGGAGACTGGAGTTTGGGTGTTTTGCGCGGCTCAGTTCCTGCGCTCCGTGTGCCCATCTGTTGGCTGAATCTGAGCCTTGGAGTCACAGGGATGTGGGCGGGAAGGCCAGCTTTGCTGTTCCCACAGTATGACCTCAGTCCCTTCACCCCTAGATGACACAATGACATCTGCCTCAAAGTGTCAGGGGCGAGGTGGAGATGAGAGGAGGCAGGGAGTCGCAGGGCCTGACTCAGGGTCCACACTTGGTGTTGGCCCCAGTGATCTATAAGGGTCCTTGGGACACTCCGAGGTTCCAGGTCTTCAGTGAGCACCTAGCAGGTGGCCACTGGGGACTGGACGGAGGGACAGTGAGACACAGAAAAAGGGAAAGGTCCCAGCTTCCTGGAGACAGGGGGTGAGCCCAGAACAGCCCAGAGAGGTCAGGGAGAGCTGACTCTGACCGCACACGCACGTGGGGTCAAGGCCAAGATCAGAAAGGAACATGTCTAGGAATGAGTGGGCCTTGAAGAGAGCCGATCTGGCTTCCTGGGCACATCCATCCGAGAGTGGGAGGCGCACGCACACGGCAACCCCTGGGCGACACGGAGCATCTTGAATGCAGGGCCTGGCATTCGGAGACACTGGCTGCCGTGCAAATAAGCAGCCGGTTGGGGCGCCCAAGGTGGCACCGGCCAGAAGCCCGCCTGCACGCGCGCTGAAGAGCCTTCCCCGGCCATGCCCTCTGCCTGGATTGCCTTTTCCCTTTTGTGCTTCCTAGGCTCACACATCATTTCCTCGCTGAAGTGTTCCTGACCCAGGAACACTCCCCCATGACGCCTCTCTTGCCCTTCCGTTTGGGCCCTCAGGGGCAGGAGCCGAGCTGATTCAATTCATTGCTCTACTTCCGGTCTGACTGGGGTCCCTGGTGTCTGATTTTTGCATCTTCAGCTCCTGGCCTTTGCACCTGTTAGTTTGATGACGGGGCCTCTGATCAGCAGAGAGTAGGGAGCTGTCTCCGGGAAAGGACGTGGCCAGTGGACATCGTGGGGGACACTCTGGGTGTGGCATGGCCAGCACACTGGGGGTGATGC
This sequence comes from Lepus europaeus, assembly GCF_033115175.1. Classification (NCBI taxonomy): domain Eukaryota; kingdom Metazoa; phylum Chordata; class Mammalia; order Lagomorpha; family Leporidae; genus Lepus; species Lepus europaeus. Next base: position 104,692,938 of record NC_084830.1, read on the forward strand.
TGCCAGAGGCAGTCATGGGGGCTCTGAGGGCTTGGTGCCCGCAGGGTCTGTACAAGGGACATGGGACCAGCACTAGGGACAGGATGTGCATGTAGGAAGGGAGCGAGGCAGGGGAGTGAACCCAAATTTGTCACCTCGTGCTCACCCCGTGGGGCCCCTGCAGGAACCGGCACCAATGCCTGCTACATGGAAGAGCTCCGGAATGTGGCCGGCGTGGCCGGGGACTCGGGCCAAATGTGCATCAACATGGAGTGGGGCGCCTTTGGAGATGACGGCTCCCTGGGAAGCCTCAGCACGTGCTTTGATGACAGTGTGGACCAGGCATCCATCAACCCTGGCAAGCAGAGGTATAGGCCGGGGCTGGGCAGGGGTGGCGCTCAGTGGCCGTGTGCTGGTGCTGGAGCTGCTCGCGTCCCTTGTCCCCATCTGCGCAGGTTCGAGAAGATGATCAGTGGCATGTATCTAGGGGAGATCGTGCGCCACGTTCTCTTGCATCTAACCAGCCTTGGCGTTCTCTTCCGGGGCCAGCAGACCCAGCGCCTTCAGACCAGGGACATCTTCAAGACCAAGTTTCTCTCTGAGATTGAAAGGTGCCTGCAGGCCTATGCTGGCTCCTCCCCCTCCTGGGGGGTGGGTCCCACTGTCTGGGGGGGGGGATGCTGGCTGGTGGGGGGCGTGGGGGAGGGGAAGATAAGTGACGTCTCCAAGGGGAGCTCCTGCAGGAGCCCACCTCTCTCTCTCTGTGCTGTCTTCCTCTCCCGCCCCCCAGTGACAGCCTGGCCCTGCGGCAGGTACGAGCCATCCTAGAGGACTTGGGGCTGCCCGTGACCTCAGATGATGCCCTCATGGTCCTGGAGGTGTGCCAGGCTGTTTCCCGGCGGGCTGCACAGCTCTGTGGGGCAGGTGTGGCTGCCGTGGTGGAGAAGATCCGGGAGAACCGGGGCTTGGAGGAGCTCACCATGTCTGTGGGGGTGGATGGGACCCTCTACAAGCTGCATCCCCAGTGAGTCGGGGGCAGGGGGTGAGGGCGTGGGCAGGGGCAAGGGAGGCCTGTCCCAGTGGAGCCCGGCTGGCCTGGGCTCACCTCGGTCCCTCCCCTTGCCAGCTTTTCCAGCTTGGTGGCAGCCACAGTACGGCAGCTGGCCCCTCGGTGCACCGTCACCTTCTTGGAATCAGAGGATGGATCTGGCAAAGGTGCAGCCCTGGTCACCGCCGTTGCCTGCCGCCTTGCCCAGACAACCCGGGTCTGAAGGTGTCTCTAGGAACCACAGAGTCACAGCTCCAACCCCGCTGGACCGGGCCTGTCCCTCAGCCAGGCCAAAGCACCCAGGACTCCCAGAGCAGCCCAAGTAGGACCCCAGTGGCCACCTGGCCTCTCCCTAAGGGAAGCAGCACTTGGGTTAGCAATATATATATATAATTTATTTACATTCACGTCTGCTAAAATCCCTACGCGCCCCGGCGGCCGGGCAAGACTGTGTACATAAGGCCAAGTGTAAGTGCGCGAACGCACTTAAGACAGAGTCAGGACACGAGCTTCACACCACAGGGCCCCCGCACAGGGGTGCTGGCCAGCCCCGGAACGGGCACGCCACGGCACACACACTCGCCATTGTACAGCCCGGGGACTCCATTGCATATTCACACGCCCCGCCAGGCAGGGCACCTCGAGGCTGGGGGCAGGGGAGAGGCAGGGAGGAGCCAGCAGGTGGCCCCGACTGCGTGGGAGGTGGGCAATGTGTGAGGCAGATGTGTACCGACACTGGGCGTGAGAGTTGTGAGCAGCCTCTTGGGGTCCAGCATGGGATGTGTGTGTGTGTGTGCGCATGTGTGTGGGGGGGCAGAGGTGTGTCTGCATGATCCGGGAAGGGGTGCGTGTGAGATGATCACACAGGGCATGCGTGGGCACGTGCCCGTGTGCTGATCGTTGTGCCTGAATCGAAGGGGCTGCCCCCGTCCGGCTATGGCCCTCGATCCCCGCAGGCTTGGAGCCAGGCCCCTCAGATGCGCCCCTACCCAGCAGGCACAGAAATGTTTGCATAAGGTCCAGCCTAGGCAGGAGGTCCAGGGCCACGTCCCGAGCCCAGCGTGTGCGTGTGTGCCCGTGTGCATGCGGCTCCTGGCCAGGGCCGGGAGGAGAGGTAGCATCACACGAACATCCACACACACACGGGCTGGCTGGGCCCGGGCCGAGTGTGAGCAGGTGGCTGCGCCAGCCTGGCCAGGCAGGCCGAGGAGGGGGCTGGGAGTTTGGGCAGGGTCTGAAGGGGCAGCGTTAAGGGACAACCTTGGCCAGGAGGGGTGGGGGCGGCCTGTCCCAGCAGCTCTCCCTGGTGTCGAGGGTAGGGCCCCGTCCGGCTCTGCCCGTCCCTGGCGAGTGCCAAAGCTGGTGAGAGTGTGTAGGCGTGGCGGGTGTGGCCGGCCTTAGCACTCGGCCTCCGACACGGTGAAGAGGCCGGCCTCGGGCTGGCCCAGTCCGGCCACGGCTGCCGCGAGCTGGCTGAGGTTGCCGTTGGGGAAGTGCCGGGCCTCCCACAGGTTCAAGATCATGGCTGTGGGGCTGGGCTTGGAGGCGAAGAAGCTGAGATGGCTGTGGAAGGGAAGGGAGCCCATCAGCAGGCCCCGCCTCCCCCCAGGCTGTTACCACGTGTTCATGTCCTGCCCCAGGGCGGGGCCTCTGAGCCAATGCACTGGCTGTCAGTGGACCTGGCACGGCCCCCCCAGGGCTCCCATCCACTCCACCCACCCAAGTTCAGTGGCCCCTGCAGCCCCTCCCTGCCCGCCCACTGCCTACCTGTCCAGGTGGAGTTTTTGGGCCAGGGTCCGCCAGTCAGCACCCCGGCTGCAGGGCGGGTCCAAGCTGGTAATGATCTTTTGCCGAATGAGGAAGGGGATCTTGAAGGCACTGGGACCCACCAGGGCTGGGACCCCCCCTTCACTCTCCAGAGACAGCAGCTCAGCAAACCTCGTGTCCTGGAGTGGCAGAGAGGAAGGGCCTGTTAGGACTTCTCCCGCTGGGGGCTCCCACATCACCCAGTGAGGGCCCTGGGGCTTCCTGGTCAACGCCCCTACCTCGGTCCCGCTCACTGGGGTGTCTCAGCGACACGCTGGGGAGCAGGGTGACCGGCTGGCCTGAGTTCCAGCCCTCTCCACCACCCCCCCGCACCCCCCGCAGTCACCCTGTACGCACTCCTTCCCCACCCACCTTGGTGATGTTGAAGTTGATGTTGAAGCTTTGCCCATCGCCCTCCACCTGCCACACCCACACCTTGCAGGCCAGGTCACTGGTGCTGGGGCTGACGCGCTCCAAGGTGAAGGTGCAGTGCAGGTACTGCTGCGTGCCATTCCAGATGTGGTAAAAGGGGATCTCCTGTGCGGGCCGAGAGGAGGCGGCGTCGGCATCAGGTGCGCCAGCCCCCGGCTCGGGAGCGCCGGCCCCAGGCTCAGCTCTTACCTGGTAGCTGACCAGGAGCTTGCTCTTCCACAGGGAGCTGGGCACGTCGTGCACAGACAGGCGCAGGTTGTGGTAACTGTCCTTGAAGTGCAGGAGGCGGGGCTCCTGGATCAGCTGTCCGCCCAGCTGCTTCTCCAGCTGCACCACCTCCTGCAGTGCCGGGGCGGGGGCGGGGTCAGCCAGGCCTGGGGAGGGAGGGCCTCCCCCGCCCGCCCCGCCCCACGCCAGGGCTGGCCGTACCTTGAGTGCATCGTGCGTGTCGTGTAGGCAGTAGACTCGGATGTTGTATTCGAGGGAGGTGCAGGCCACCGGGGCAAACAGAAGCAGCTTGAGGCGCTTGGCCGCCGCCACGCTGAGGGCCTCGCCCACCAGGGCGAAGCGGCCCAGCTGCTCGGTGAAGACGTAGCAGGCGCCGGCCTCCAGTTGGCAGTAGTAGAGGTGGGAGGGTGACTCCTCGCCCAGGTGCAGCACGTCCTGCAGGGGCGCCCGCGAGGCGTCAGTCCCGGCCCTCAGGCGCTGGGCTCGGGCCGCACAGCTGTACAGGACAGGGAGGCCCAAGCTCCCCTCGGAGGCCCGTTCCTGCTCACCTCCCAGCTGCCCTCGCACGACTGCTTTTTGAGGCGCAGGCTCCAGCTGTCGGGGCTGGGCTCCCCGCAGTGGTCCATGGCGAGGATCACGGGTCGGGTGAGCAGGACTCCGGGGGGCCCGCAGCTAACGATGGGACTCAGCAGGGTCTGACAGCCGGCTAGGGGCAACCTCAAGTGGGGAAATGCGGGTGGGGAGGGACAGGCGTCAGCGGCCAGCGCCAGGGCTGGGGGTGGGGATGACGGAGCTCACGCCTGCCCCTTCCCCGGCCGCCCCTCGCGCCGCTGCCCCACTCGCGGCACACCTCACATCCTCGGGCTTGTGCAGCGTGAGGTAGATCTCGTAGATCTTTCCCGGGGGATGGCGTCTGGGGGGATGAGGAGGCTGATTCCTGAAACGGAGCGGGGTGGGGCGGGGGGGAGCGCGCTGAGCCCGCTGCGAACCCAGTCCCTCTGGCAGCCTCCCCAGGCCTGGGCTGGGGACGCCGGTGCTGCACCAGGAGTGCCGCGCTGAGCCACCACCCACACAGGCAGGAAGCTGAGCTGGGTGCTTCCAAGAGCAGCGGAGGGAACGCAGGCGGGGACAGCCTGCCTCGCCAGCCCGGCACCTTCCGCTGCAGGCAGCGTGTGGGGCTTGGGCATGCCCTGCTTAGACCCTTCTCCCCCTGGCATTAAGGTCCTTCCTGTCCCACCCCACCATCTTTCCAGCAGTACCTCCAGCCCAGTCTGTGCATGTCCTTGGTGGTTCTGGAACCGTGCACCTGCTGCCCTGCCCAAGCTCCTCTGTGGACCCTGCCACTGCCCTCCCCCTGCAGGTGGGGCTGGGTCTGTACAGTGCCACCTTGCTTTGGCTGGCCTCCCCTGTCTGGGCGGCTAGCAGGTGCAGCGGGGTGGGGGGAAACAGGACACAGCAAGGACAGGGACCAGGGAGTCGCTCTAGGGGTGGTGACCACAGAGCGGCAGACGCCAAGGTGGGCCATGCCTGGACTTCACTGTGATTAAGCGATGTACGACTGTTCGCAGTGGCTGCTCCTTTCGCTAGCCCACACTGGCCCCCCTGGAACCTGCTGCAAGTGGGGGTGACAGCCCCAGATTCCCCTGGGGGTCTGCTTCCCGTGGGGGAGATAGGCACACAGTGAATGCTAATGTCACTGCGCAGCCCCCATCACGCACTCCTGAAGCCTGCAGCCCCGCAGGCAGGTGGGGGCAAGGATGAGTAATCAAAGGATGTGCAGAGAAGTGTCACCCCCCCTTTCCTGCCCGGCTACCGAGCACCCAGGTTCTGCCCGCCTGTCTCAGGTACCATCTCGCTTCTGATTCTAGTAGCGCTCTGAGCGGTTCATTAGCATCACCTATGCAGAGAGCAGACGCTGTCAGGTTAAGACCCAAGGGGACAGCAGCAGGTGAGCCCATGGGAGGGGCAGAGGGCCCCATGCACATGGCAGGTTAGGAAGCTGGAGTCCCTGTGGCTGCCATGAGCCCCAGATGAGCACGTGTGCAAGGGGAGAGGCCCCAGTGGCAGCCAGCAGGGGACAGGGTCACCTCTGCCTGGCTGTGTGAGAGCTTTCCCGAAGGGATCTGAGCAGTGGAAGGAAATGATGGACTCTGGCTTCGCGGGGTGAATGTTGGGAACGGGTAAGCAGGTAAAAGGGGCGGAGGCTCCTCCCCACCAGGAGAGGTGGGGCTTCCGGGCAGAGAAGACCCAGGACGCTGTGTGTGGAGGAGGGGGGCCTGGGGGCCAGTGAGATAGAGCAGGGGGCCAATGTGATCTCTGTTTTCTGGCTTGAACAACCAGAGTGTGCTGCTCATGAGCTGGGGAAAGCCGAGAGGGAGCAGGCGGGGGGGGGGGGGGGAGGGGGAGGGGGAGGCGGCTCTGTTTCAGGCACGAGGGGTCTAAGGACCTGAGGCCCACCCAGGTGGAGCTGCCCGGGAGGCAGCTGGGTAGGCAGTGCTGGCTGGCGGGGCAGAGTGGGCGTGAGCTGCACAGACTCAGTGACTAGAGCCACCGGGCCGGGCGGGGTCATCGCACCATTGAGGACGTCAGGGGCCCGTGTGGTCATCTAAGTCCAGAGATGCTGCACCAGAGGCAGCGGCAGTTTCTTGCAAGATGACGTCTGTGGATCACCTAACAAGATGAGGACTCCCTCAGGGAGGTCTGCGTGCAGTAGGGGGCTCCCCGGGGCCCTCTGCGCCTGCACCATTTGCATTTGTCCACGGTCTCCATGGCTGGTAGACTCCAGGTGGCCAGCCCCCGTCCTACCCGTCCGCGGAGGCCACAGCCCCACTGGGGGTTCTCTCCAAAGCTCTGCCCCTTTCCTGGCTGGCCTGGCCCAGCCACTCAGGATGAGGCTGCAGGCCGTGGAAGGAGCACCTGGGCCATCCCATGCTCCTCCAGGAGGGCGGTGGGGGCTGGACTGGCCTCTGGGGACTCCCACCATGTCCCCTGGGGTCCTTCCTACCTGTGTTAGGGATCATCAGCCGCCCCCCGAGGAAGTTGAAGGTCCCATAGGCCATGTTGCTGGTGCCTCTAGGTAGGGAGCGGAAGTAGTTCTGGGTGGACAGGCGGGACACGAAGTCCTCAGCCTCGGCGGTGGGCGAGCTGTGGTGCAACGTGTGGCGGCCGCCCGCCAGGGGGCTGAGCAGGTGCCCGTTGGTGAGCTGGAACTTGGGGCTGGGCCCGTCCTGCCGGGGACACAGGCTGCCCTGGTAGGTGGTGGTGGTGGTGCTGAGGTCTGGCTGGATGGTGAGCAGGTGGGGGTTGTCTGTGGGGCCAGAGACAGGCTCAGGGCTCGGCAGTGAGGGCTTCCCCGCCAGCCAGCACAGCCCTGGGCGAGGGGGCTCCGGCACTGGCGCCGGGCACAGGGGCTTCACCTGCTTTGCTGGGCTTGATGCTGACGGGCTGGAAGCCCGAGGTGAGGATGGATGAGTCGGCCACGTCCGAGTCCAGCCCCTCCTTCTTACGGCAGTAAACAAGGACGAGGACAAGCAGCAACAGGACAAGACACACGGCCACGGCAATGAGGCCCACGTAGAGGGCCACGTCCTCGGCGCCCGACACAGCTGCAGGAGAGAGCACAGCTTCGGGCAGGGCTGGGAGGGAGAGGTCACTGGTGTCCAGCCCAGGAGGACGAGGCCTCCTCTCACGCGGGGCATCAGCACACACCCGGGCCTGGACACTCACAGCAGGGGGCAGACAATCGGTGCGCCTAGGGCCTGGCCCTGCACCTGCCGCTGCCTGGCCGAGGGACTCTGAGCAGCTCACACCCCCGTGGGCTGCAGGTTCAGGCTGAGGTGGCTGCCGGGAGGCTGGAGGAAGGGGGGAGCTACTTTTCCAGGGTCGGGTTGTGGGGGGAGGTGGGCTCGGTTAGTATACTTGCTATCTGCTCTTTGGGGGACCAGGGAGCTGCGGCTGGAGATGAGCTCCAGGGATTCTGTGTACCCTCTGAGTGCTGTTAACAGGCGGTGGGACCTACTGGAGGTCGTTGAGTCTGAGTGCATGCTGCTGGGGGTGGAGGTGGGGACGCGGGGCATCACCCTCTGAAGGAGCTAAGGCTGCTCTCCTGGTTGGTTCTCTCCAGAGGGGTGTTATGGAAGAGCGAGGCTGGCCCCTCCCTGGTCTCTCTGGCTGCCCCCACTCGCAGGCACGCCCACCACCATGCCCCCTGGATGAAGGGATGCAGCCAGGGGGCTCTCCCAGAGCTGCTGCTGGGCTGGTGGACTGCGACTTCCAATGCTATCAGCAAAATCAACTTTTCTTTAGTCTCCAGCAAGTGTTGTTAGTTTTTGCTCATGCACAGGGCATCTGCCTCCTGCCTGCCAGCCCCTGCACCGGCAGCAGAGCTGAGAGGCCCCCCCTAGGCTGCCTCCCCCAGGCCTCGGACAGGGCTGGGGAGTGACTGACTGCTTGGGGGGGGGGGTATTGACTTGAGAAGGGCTCTGCATAACGGAAGAAGTGTCCATCAGAAAGGAATTGACACAGATAATTAGGTTTTTAATTGAAAGAATGGGGGGAGGGTGTGTTCTGAGGAAAAAAAAAATCCAACAGAGATCTTTAATTGTTACTTATGGCCTTGTAATTAACAGGCCTCACAAACCTGGGGTCCCCACAGGATTCGCGTGTGCACCAGGGGACTGCAGGGCAAGGATTTGGGTAAGCGTGGACAGGTGCGTGTGCATGAGCCGAGGGGGTGTGGGCGTGCTAGGGACGGGGCATCCCGGGGGCCTGAGCTTGGAGGAGAGGCACAGCACACCACAGGGGACTGACCCCCTTGGCTGCGGTCTCACCAGGGCTGGACAGGACCGACCCTGCCAAACAGAAGTGGAACCCAGCAGTGCGGGAGCACTCACTGTGCACGCAGAGGTCACTGGTACAGTTGCGGGTGTCCAGGTCAGCACCCCGGCACTCCTCGCCTCCATTGCGGGGCGCTGGGTCCGAGCACTCACGGCTCCGCCAGTGGGTACAGTCCAGCCCACAAGCTGACCACTTGCTCCATGGGCTCCAGCTGCCATCCACTATCCAAGAGACAGACACGGGCAGAGAGAGACAGCATGGTCAGCTCGGGGAGCCAGCTCCAGGCGATCTGCCAGTGGCCCGGACGGGTGTCAGGACCAGGCAGGACAAGTTGGCCTGGACCTGGGTTCAATGCCAGGGCCAGGCCCACCAATCTGCACGCCCTCTGGTGTCCAGCTGGCCTGGATGACGCATGCTCATGACGGGAAGGTAGATGACGCCAGGGGCTGCTTGGCGCTCGCCACCCCAGGGAGGCCATCTGGTCGCACAAGGACCCTTCTGATCCCAGCCCCAGGTGGGTTCTGCAGCCCCAGGCTGACCCCAGCCCCTGTCCCCAGACTGTACCTCAGACCCCGCGACTTGGAACGTACCCTGAACCCAAGCTTGGATGCAGCCTGGGCCCCTGCCTCCGACCACACACTGCACCCTGAGCCCCTGCCTCCGACTGAGCCTGGCCCTGCATGGCGGGCGGGGTGGGGATGGAGCCATGGGGGGCAGGCTGGTGGGCGCGATGGAGCCGGGGCGCGGAGATGGCGTGGTGAGGAGCGATGCGGGAGGCGGCGGCCGCTGGTACCTGGGCACAGGGTGGCGCAGGCTGTTTTCTGGACATTCTGCCCCTCACAGAAGGCGCCCCCGTTGAGAGGCGCCGGGTTGGTGCAGCTCCGGCTCCGTTTCTGCCAGCCGCGCCCACAGCTGGCGCTGCAGGCAGACCACTCGGTCCACGTCGACCACCCACCGTTCACTGGCCGGACAGAGAAGGGCTGGGGTCAGGGAGCGGGGGTCGCCTTGGACATGTGGGCCCGGGGATGTGGCGTGAGGGTACAGGGGCTGCGCTGGGCTGGGCTGGGCCGGAAGCGCAGCACGGGAGGCTGAGCCAGTGCACTGGCGCCGGCGGCCTGGTAGCACCTGCTGCGCGGTCCTCCCTTCTGGTGGGCGCTTGGGGGCTGCCGGGCAGAACAGCGGCTCACGCGCTCCTCTGGCGGGGACCCCACCCTCTCACAGGGTAGCTCCTGGCCCCTCCTCTGCCTGCTCCTGGGGGTGCCCGGGGCCGGCTCGGGCTCTACTTCCCATCCTGGAGAAGCGGAGTGGGGGGGTGTCCTATCGCCTTTCCTGCACCCTTGCTGTGTCCCCTCACCTCCTTCTGTGCAGTGTGCCCACACGCAGGTGCCCAGCCTGGTCCCCGCCCCCCCCCCCGCCACCCCAGCACGCCCCCTGGGGGCCCAGCAGCCACACTGCAGCCCTTTCCCTAGGCTTCCCCAGCAAGCCAGGGGCTGCTCCACGGCCTCTCACCACGCGGCCCTGCCCCGGAGGCACCTCTCTGTGCCTCTCCCTGCGACCCGGCCAGCCGGTGTCAGGGGCCCACCGTAGACGATGACGGCCGCAGAGGCGCTGCGGCGGCGCGCCACGATGTTCTTGGCCACGCAGGTGTAATTGGCTGTGTCGGCCAGCCGGGCCTGCCGCACCACCAGGCTGTGCTCTCGCGTGATGTACACGTTGGGGTCCAGGGCTGGGTCCACCAGGTCTTCGTTCCGCAGCCACTCCACCTGGTTGGGGGGGTGGGGGTGGAGCCAAGCCACTGCACCGTGGCCCGCGCAGGCCCTGGGGACGGGGCGGGGCGGGAGCGGAGATCCGGAAGCCCCGCCCACCTGCGGAGTGAGCCCTGCAGCCCCCTCTCACCTCGGCCGGGGGGACGCCCTCCGGCGGGCGGCAGGGCAACACAATGCCCTGCTCCAAGGACACCTCCTTGGCCAGCGGCTCCAGCTCGAAGTTCTTGCGTAAATCTGGAAGATGGACAGCAGTGCCCTCCAACCGCTGTGCCCGGCCACTCCGGCAGCAAAGACTCAAGTGCCCAGGGGGCACGGCGCTGGCCGGGCTGCGTCCGCAGGCGCTTCTTCTAGCCCTCAAGGCAGGACTGTGAGGTTTTCTGGCCGGACGGCCTCCTCCAGGAAGCCCGCTGCCCCCGTTCCCAGTGACCCCACCCCACCCCACCCCGCCCCGCCCAGGGCCGGGCTGGCACTCACAGGCGATGCGGATGTAGGCTTTCTGGCTCTTGGTGGTGCCCGAGGAGCTCCACGCCACGCACTGGCACCAGTACTCCTCCAGCCCGAACACCTTCTCCACCTGCTGCCTCGAGACATTGATGCGGACTTCCATGGCCGGCAGCCCTGGGGGCGGGAGGGACGGCTTGCCGGGCGGGGCCGCACTGAGCTCCCGGTGCCCAGCGCCCGCGCCCGCGCCGGGGGAGTGGACCGCGGGGGCAGCCCTTGTCCTGGCGGGGTGTCTCCCACAGGCTAGGAGTGGGGTCTCTCACTGCCCCTCGCTGCCCTTTGTAACCTGAGCCGTAGGGCCCTGAAGGGGCTTCGCATGCAAGTTGGGGCTACAGCATCGACCTGCAAGGACCCCAGCCCCGAGATGCCTCTGTAGGGTGGGCACCCGGCCCCTCCCTAGGGGCTGGCAGGTCGATCCTGCCAGGGCTAATACAATCATAGCTGTTAGCAATACAATGAGAGTGATTATGCGGTCTGGAATAGACCCCTGGGACTTGGTGGGGGGTTTCCCGACTGGATCATCCTCCAGCCCTCTCCGGAGGATGGCATTGTTCCCACTCGAGGCCTGGGAAAGGGCTCTGAATCCTGTGCCTGCAGCGTCCTGTAGTCACCCTGGGAGGGGCTGCGCCCTCACCCCATCGAGAGACAGAACAGGGTGGGGCAGCCAGCACTGGGGCCCTGGGACCTTCTCTGCTCTACTGGGTGGGGTGGGGCTCCAGGTTGCACTCCCCACCCTGGGCCACACCTGTCTCCTGAGAGCAGGGCTTGCCAGGATGGCCTGGGAGCCCCTCTGCCGCCCCAGCAGGGAGATGCCAGTCCCCCACCCCCCACCCCCAGTCTGCAGCCAAAACCAGTGTCCCCAGGAGTGAGAAAAGGCTGTTTGTTTCCAACTTCTCCTCCTCCTGACCCCAATTTCCCTCGGGTCATTGGCTTATCAGAAAGAGAGAGAGAGGCCTGCAGCCAATGTGTTTCCATTGTTAACAGAGAAATTCAATTAGGGCTGCGGGTGCCCAAGGCGCAGGGGTCTGGCTGGGCCAGGCAGCACGGGGCTGTTTTCTTTCTCTGAAACTCCCCCACGTGCCTCTCCCTGGCCCCTCCCCGGACCTCTCCTCCGCCTGCTCCTGCTCTCACCTGCCCCCCTCCCCCCATTTCCCTGTCACTCCTGCTGCTCCCAGCTGGCTCTCACAGGAGTGGGGGCGCCACCTCTGGCTGGGGTCCCTGTAGCTGGGCTACTTCGGCCCTTTCTCCCGCTCTGCCTGTGCTGCCCCATAAGGCACCTGGGGGCTGAGCGCCATGGGGCGACCCCCAGGGTCCGTGAGCTGGAGAGGCCGGGTGCTGGCTCCCTGGGTCTTAGGGAGACAGGTCTTAGCCAAGAAGGCCTCTTACCCCCTCTCCCTCTCTGCCTCTGGGCTGTGCAGCGGGAAGGCTACAGAACATTCTGAACTGGACCCTCTTTTTCTCCCGGTCAGACAGGTCCCCTGGGGGCGGAGGGGCTTTGTCTGGGGCTGTACCCTCCACTCCAGAGGTCATTCAGCGCCTGGTTCCTGGGAGCAGTTTGTGGGTCTCTCCATGCCTGCACCCAATCAGCAAATGCAAGCAGGTGGCAGCCTTGAGGAGGGGCCGGCAGGAAGGATGGGGACCCGGGCTGGCCGCCTGGGGGGTGTGGACGATGCAGAGGATTCTGGGAGGAGGGTGTTGGCTGCGGGGCAGGGGGGCGCTCTGAGCTTCTCACTCTCTCCGCCGTGTAACACACAGTAAGCTGTGCCCCCAGCCTGGACTCCACGGCTGGATTTTGCTAATTTCAGGCTCTTCCAGTGTCAGGGAATGATGAGGATGGTGGTCCTCTCCAGGGCCAGGGGGGCGGGGGGGAGGGGCATCTGACCACCACACTCTAGTCCCATACGGAGAGATCTGGGTGGAGCTCTGGACCCCTGCCATACCTGGCTGACCCCAGGACCTGTCCCGGCAGGTCCACCCACCCACAGGGCACCACCGCCGTCTGTTGGCGGGTTAGTGAAGAAAGTCTCTGCCGCAAGACACACACTGGCTTTGGGTTGAGGAATCAATGAGATCAATGAAAATTCAGAAGTGTTGGCGGCTGGCCATGGAGGCCTGAGGCCAAGGTCGAACGCTCAGGAGGGGAGCGGGCCAGGCAGTTACAGGTGGGAAGTGGCCCCGTGAGCTCTGCTTCCCAGCCTGGCTTTCATGGAGCCAGCCCAGGGGAACCTGGGCTTTTAAAATTCATTTTGAGGCTGGTGCTGTGGCACAGTGGGTACAGCTGCTGCCTGCAGTGCTGGCATCCTATATGGGCGTTGGTTCCAGTCCCGGCTGCTCCACTTCCCATCCAGCTCTCTGCTATGGCCTGGGAAAGCAGTAGAAGATCGCCCAAGTCCTTGGGTTCTTGCACCCACATGGGAGACCTGGAAGAAGTTCCTGGCTTTGGACTGGTCCAGCTCTAGCCGTTGCAGCCATTTGGGGAGTGAACCAGGGGATGAAACATTTCTCTCTCTCTCCTTCTCTGTAACTCCACCTTTCAAGTAAAATAAATAAATCTTTAAAAAAATCATTTTATTTATATATTTTTTAAAATATTGATTTATTTATTTGAAAGAGTTACACAGAGAGAGAAATAGAGAGAAAATCTCTTTTTTTATTTTTTAATTTTCTTTTCTTTTTTTTTTTTTTTTTTTGACAGGCAGAGTAGACAGTGAGAGAGAGACAGGGAGAAAGGTCTTCCTTTTGCCGTTGGTTCACCCTCCAATGGCCGCCGCGGTAGGCGCGCTGTGGCCGGCGCACCGCGCTGATCCGATGGCAGGAGCCAGGTGCTTCTCCTGGTCTCCCATGGGGTGCAGGGCCCAAGCACTTGGGCCATCCTCCACTGCACTCCCTGGCCACAGCAGAGAGCTGGCCTGGAAGAGGGGCAACCGGGACAGGATCGGTGCCCCGACCAGGACTAGAACCCGGTGTGCTGGTGCCGCAAGGCGGAGGATTAGCCTAGTGAGCCGTGGCGCCGGCTATTTTTTTTTTTTTTTTTTTACAGGCAGAGCTAGACACAGAGAGAGAGACAGAGAGAAAGTTCTTCCTTTCCGTTGGTTCACCCCGCAAATGGCTGCTATGGCTGGCGCTGTGCCAATCCGAAGCCAGGAGCCAGGTGCTTCTCCTGGTCTCCCATGGGGTGCAGGGCCCAAGGACTTGGGCCATCCTCCACTACCTTCCCGGGTCATAGCAGAGAGCTGGCCTGGAAGAGGGGCAACCGGGATAGAATCCGGCGCCCCAACTGGGACTAGAACCCGGTGTGCCGGCGCCACAAGGCGGAGGATTAGCCTGTTAAGCCACGGCGCCGGCCGAGAAAATCTTTCTAATCTGCTGGTTCACTCCCCAGATGGCTGCAATGGCCGAGGGCTGGGCCAGGCTGAAGCCAGGAACCAGGAGCCTCCTCTGGGTCTCCGATGTGGGCAGCCTGGGCCCAAACACCTGGACCATCCTCCTCTGCTTTTCCCAGGCCATTAGCAGGGAGCTGGATTGGAAGTGGAGCAGCCGGGACTCGAACCAGTGCCCATATGGGATGCCAGCACTGCAGGTGGCAGCTCTACCCACTGTGCCACAACTCTGACTCATTTTTTTAATTTTTATAGATTACTTTAAAATATTTATTTATTTGAGACGCAGAGTTGGGGAAGAGAAAGAGAGCGAGCCAGCGCCCAGACCTGGGAGTGCTCATTCAAGGCAAGGCCTGGACCCCCGCCAGACCATGCCTGTAAGACTTCTGGCTGGGAGGGGCCTGCAGCCAGAGGTCCTCAAGTCCTCAAGGCTGTAGGCGAGCAGGGGTCTGGCTGTGCCACAAGGTGGCACTGTGCCCGGGGCGCGGGGTGGTGAGAGGAGAAAGGGGTGTGTGTGTGATCTCAACTCCCTCCTCCGCAGTTTGCGAGGGGCCCACCTCATTCCCATTTTACAAAGAAACAGATCACAGAGGGAACATGGCCAAGGGGTTGTGTATGGGACCCTAAAACTGGCCTCTGACACCTCTAGTCCTGGCACCCAGAACTTTCCTGGGCTATGAGGTGGGAGCCTGAATTCCTGTACCTAACCCACAGCCTGGCATGGAGCAGGTACTCAGCCAAAACCTGAGGACAGCAGGAAGAAACTCCGATCAGCAGGCACGGGCGAGGCTGGGGCAGCGCAGGGCTCCAGGGTCTGGCCAGGAGTCCCTGACCTGGAGAGGGGGCAGCAGAGCAAGGAGACCGTCCCCTGTCCCTCCTGGGCTGCTTCGGATGGACAGAACCCAGCCCTCGCAGAGCTGGTGGGGGAGGGCAGGCCGTGACTTCTGCAGACAGAAAGACCTGGTTAGAGCCCTCTGGGGACCCTGGACAAGTCCCCGCCAAGGCCTCAATCTCCTCTTTGAAATGACAGGCTGGGCTCTTTAGCCACACTGGGATGAGCACAAGCGCTTCCACGCGGCTCTCCCTGCCTGGGGCCTGGCCCTCGTCCAGGTTTCCCCTGCATGGCCCGGGCTTCCCAGAGGGCGGGTCTGACCACAGCCCTCTGTGGCCCAGCAGTCTCCCAGCTCAGCTCCCTCTCCCAAGCCAGCCTGGCCTTCTGTGTATCTGCACCTCCTGTCCCGGGCACGTGGCCCCTGGAAATACTCTTCCGGTGGTTTGGAGATCTGAGCTTTGGTGTTAACCCCACTGGGTCCCGCAGTCTCCTGCCTGCCCCGGTGTCAGTGCCGCTGGCCTGCTGTCGCCACTGCACCGTGGCTTGGGTGTTTGTGTCTCGCGTGGGCCACAAGCAGGGGGCGTGTGTGCTCTGCTCTGAGGCTGCAGTGGGAAGGGGCTCGCTATGGCGGGGAGGTGGGCAGAGGAGGGTCTTCATATAGCGCTGGGAAAAGCAAGCGAATGTGGGCGGAGCCCGGCTCTCTGAGAGCAGGAGGGAGGGGCTGCCTGCAGCTCCTGTCTCTTTGTCCACCCTGCTCTTGGGGAGCGCTGGGACCCAGACAAGCGTGCGCTGCCCGCGTGCTCACTGCCCAAGGCCAGGGCTAGGGTGAGGACTGGGGGTCCCGCTGCCCTGGGACCCCTCCCTGCACCTCTCAGCTGGGTCTCGCGGGCCCTTCCTGTCGGCGGCAGCGTCTCTGAGTCAGCCCCCTCCCGACCCCCAAGCTCACCAATAACTCCCTGCCCTTGTCACTCTGCCACTTCAGCCCCTGCACAGCCCACACCCGCTGCCATCTGCCTCCAGGACTTCGCTTGTCTGCAGCCCCTGCCTGGGGAGCCTTTCCCCCTTTTCTGTCCCTGACCAATCCCTCAGTTTACACATCACCTCCCCCGAGGAGCCCCTCTGGATTTCCTGGGCAGCCTCCATCCTTTCTCCTCTGGCTAGGAGGTCACCATGCTGCCTGCCTCTCTTTGGGGGCTGTCCCCACAGGGGAGGGGGTGCTCAGGGGACAGTGAGTGAAAGCGTGCATGCACGAGTGAATGGACAAAGGAAATAAGCACGAGTGTGAGATCCGAGAGCTTGTGATCAGCTGGGACCCACGCCCCCCAGCGCCCATTCCTCTGCTGGCCTCTCTCTCCAGGCCGCCCCAGCCCACCTGCTCTGCCCTAACTTGCTGTCAGTCTGGGGCATTCTGGTGAGGGAAAGCATCTCCCAGACTCTCTCCCACCCAACTAGTGCGGGGTGGGGGCCGCTGGGGAGGCCTCTGTGCACACACACGGGGACTGCTGCCCTGCGTGGCGACCCTCAGGCGGTAGCGGGCGCACGGCTGGTTCTCGCCTGGCCTTGCCACTTGCAGGTTGGAGTGCCTGGGCACCCGCAGGCCCCTGCAGCCCCGCGGAGACCCGCTTCGCC